>NC_056065.1:11832701-14444052 GCF_016772045.2 Ovis aries | reverse complement strand
GGAGGTTGGTTCAGGATTGGGAAAACGTGTACACCTGTGGCAGATTCATGTTGATGTATGGCAAAACCAATACAATATTATAAAGTAATTAGCCTCCACCAAAATAAACAAATTTAAATTAAAACTAAAAAAAAAAAAAAAAGAAAGAAAGAAATCGAATGCCAAAGAATTGATGCTTTGAACTGTGGTGCTGGAGAAGACTCTGAGAGTCCCTTGGACTGCAAGGAGATCCACCCAGTCCATTCTAAGGAGATCAGTCTTGAGTTTTCATTGAAAGAGTGATGTTGAAGCTGAAACTCCAATATTTTGGCCACCTGAAGCAGAGCTGACTCATTGGAAAAGACTCTGATGCTGGGAAAGATTGAAGGCAGGATGAAAAGGGAACGACAGAGGATGAGATGGTTGGATGGCATCACTGGCTCAGTGGACATGAGTTTGTAAATTCGGAGTTGGTCATGACAGGAGACCTGGCATGCTGCAAATCCATGGGGTCACAAAAGAGTCAGACGCGACTGAACTAAACTGAACTGAAAAGAAAATGATTTATGTTTTTTTAAATTTTATGTAAAGTAGTGTAACAAAATGTGATTATAGACTTGATAAGTTAGAAACACAGACTACAAATACTAAATTAACTACTATAGTATAAAAGCAAACAATTACAGTGAATACATCAGCAAAAGAGATGAAAAGTTGAGTAATAAAAGTACTCAATACAAAAGAAAACAGAAAAAAAGAGGAAAAGTGGAATCAAGAAAATCAGGAAAAATAGAAGACAATAATAGGACTGCAGTTATTAAAATATATCTATATTTAATAATATCACATGTAAATTGTTGAAATTCTGATTACAAAGCCAGAATATGTCAGACTGGAGTAAGAAATAAAACAAGAAAGTATTTAAATATAAAGAAACAAGACAAGATAAGGAAACAACACATGTCCACTGACAGACAAGTGAATTAAACTGATATTATATATATGTATACACAAACACACACACACATAGAGTGATTTTGATATTACCAGTCACCAAAAGACTACAAACTGACTGAAGACTCAGATGACTGTTAGCATTTTTAAACAAAGTACTTTTCAATTAAGGCATGTATATTGTTTCTTTAGACACAATGGTAATGCACAATTCATGCTGTAAATATAACTTTTATATGTACTAGGCAATCAAAAAAGTCAAATAACTTGCATTACTCTGGTATTTGATTTATTGCAGTGGCCTGGAACCACACTCACACTATTGCCACAGTATTTCACTTGCTGAGAGTCTGTGGTGACTTACAGAACATGATTATCATGAAGAATGAGAACCCAATGTGCAAATATATATTACATATGTATATAGAAGGTATATACATAGTATATATAGTACATATATATGTGAGTATATATATATGAAAAAAAAGTGTAAGGTTGTCTAGTTGTGTCCGAATCTTTGAGACCCCGTGGACGGTCAGGCTCCTCTGCCCATGTGATTCTCCAGGCAAGAATACTGATGGGTTATCATTTCCTTTGGAGTAGGCTACAGGGATCTTCCTGACCCAGGGATCAAACCCGGGTCTCCGGCACTGCAGGCAGATTCTTTACTATGTGAGCCACCAGGGAAGACTGTGTGAATGCATATGGACTCCTATATGTGTGAATGCACATACACCCCTATATGTGTGAATGTATATACACCCCTATATACATGTATCCCTGCGTACATGTATGCATCACATATGTGTGAAAAGTAAGAATGACAGAGGTATATTGAAGGCTCTTATCAAGCTACATGGAAATCCCATAATCAGCTTTACTATCTAGCATAGCATTAGATGCTCACCAACGTAATTGGTTAAAAACAAAAAAAAAAAATTAGAAGCATAAATACTGAAAAGGAGGGAACACTAAAATATTAATATTTGCAGATATGATTTAAACCTGAAATTCCACCAGACTCAACCGGGAAAACGTCTACAAACGATAAATAATTCATCATTCAGGTAGTGAGGCGTGAAATTAAAACACAGAAATCAATAGCCTTCATGTATACGTAATGACCAATTGAAGATATAAAAAAGAAGACCTTATTTATATTAGCAGGCAAAGGAAATTAAAAGCATGCAGGAAAAAATCAATGAAAAATGGGAAAGATCTACTTGAGAAAAAATTTTAAGCATTCTTACAATCACAAAAGTAGAATGAAACAAGGAATTAGATACCATATGAAGACTCAGCCTCATAAAGGGTTCATGTGCAGGGCATATGAAAATAAATAGGCATACATTTCCAAAAAAATGTTGGCAAAAATAGTGGCATGGGGAGATTAGCACTAACAGAAAACAAACATAACATTAAAAACTGAGTTATTTGCAATTTTTTAAGGAATCTCCACACTGTTCTATAGTGGCTGTACTAGTTTGCATTCCCACCAACAGTGTAGGAGGGTTCCCTTTTCTCCACAATCTCTCCATTTATTGCTTGCAGATTTTTGGATCGCAGACATTCTGACTGGTGAAGTGGTACCTCATTGTGGTTTTGATTTGCATTTCTATTAATGAGTGATGTTGAGCATCTTTCATGTGTTTGTTAGCCATCCGATGTCTTCTTTGGAGAAATGTCTATTTAGTTCTTTGGCCCATTTTTTGATTGGGTCGTTTATTTTCTGGAATTGAGCTTATGTTGTTTGTATATTTTTGAGATTAGTTGTTTGTCACTTGCTTCATTTGCTATTATTTTCTCCCATTCAGAAGTCTGTCTTTCACCTTGCTTATATTTTCCTTTGTTGTGCAGAAGCTTTTAATTTTAATTAGATCCCATTTGTTTATTTTGCTTTTATTTCCAGAATTCTGGGAGGTGGATCTCAGAGGATCCTGCTGTGATTTATTTCTGAGAGTGTTTTGCCTATTCTCCTCTAGGAGTTTTATAGTTTCTGATCTTACATTTAGATCTTTAATCCATTTTTGAGTTTATTTTTGTGTACGGTGTTAGAAAGTGATCTAGTTTCATTCTTTTACAAGTGGTTAATTGCCTTCCCAGCACCACTTGTTAAAGAGGATTGTCTTTACCCATTGTATATTCTTGCCTGCTTTGTCCAAGATAAAGTGTCCATATGTGTGTGGATTTATCTCTGGGCTTTCTATTTTGTTCCATTGATCTATGTGTCTGTCTTTGTGCCAGTACCATACTGTCTTGATGACTGTGGCTTTGTAGTAGAGCCTGAAGTCAGTAAGTTGATTCCTCCAGTTCCATACTTTTCTCAAGATTGCTGGCTATTCGAGGTTTTTTGTATTTCCATACAAATCTTGAAATTATTTGTTCTAGTTCAGAAAAATGGCTGGTAGCTTGACAGGATTGAATTTGTAAATTGCTTTGGGTAGTATACTCATTTTCACTATATTGATTCTTCCAATCCATGAACATGGTATATTTCTCCATCTATTAGTGTCCTCTTTGATTTCTTTCATCAGTGTTTTATAGTTTTCTATATATAGGTCTTTAGTTTCTTAGGTAGATATATTCCTAAGTATTTTATTCTTTTGTTGCAATGGTGAATGGAATTGTTTCCTTAATTTCTTTTTCTACTTTCTCATTATTCGTGTGTATAGGAATGCAAGGGATTTCTGTGTTGATTTTATATCCTGCAACTTTACTATATTCATTGATGAGCTCTAGTAATTTTCTGGTGAGTCTTTAGGTTTTCCATGTAGAGGATCATGTCATCTGCAAACAGAGTTTTACTTTCTTTCCAATTTGATTCCTTTTATTTCTTTTCTGCTCTGATTGCTGTGGCTGCAACTTCCAGAACTATGCAACAGTAGTGGTGAAAGTGGGCATGCTTGTTGAATCAGTTCTGATGAGATGGATGAAACTGGAGCCACTACAGAGTGAAGTAAGCCAGAAAGAAAAAACACCAATACAGTATACTAACACATATATATATGGAATTTAGGAAGATGGCAATGACTACCCTGTATGCAAGACAGGAAAAAAGACACAGATGTGTATAACGGACTTTTGGACTCAGGAGAGGGAGAGGTGGGATGATTTGGGAGAATGGGAATTCTAATATGTATACTATCATGTAAAATTGAATCGCCAGTCCATGTCTGACGTAGGGTGCATGCTTGGGGCTGGTGCATGGGGATGACCAGAGAGATGTTGTGGGAGGGAGGTGGAGGGGGGTCATGTTTGGGAACGCATGTAAGAATTAAAGATTTTAAAATTAAAAAATAAATAAATAAAAAATAAATTTAAAAAACTGAGTTATTGATTTCTGTATTAACAGACCAAAATAAGCTGATTTTTCAGATAATAAACTCATATACATATAGAAATTTACTATACCATTTACTATACTATAGTACTTCAGTTAAAATAGGTAGGATTGAATTTTAAACCAAAGTGTTGTGATAAATTTGTGAAATATTGGAGTTGAATTGATACCTCATCACACACTAAAATGAATCCAAACTGATTAAAGACATACACATATATAGATTCATATAATTTTTATATTTACCTCCAATAATATTGTGGAAGGTATGGCTAATTAATCTATAACCATAGACTGGAAAAGGCTATTCTAGCTGTTTCAAAGTCTAGAAGTTATAAAAGAAACTTTTAATTCTACTTTTGTATTAATATAAATAACATTCTATGCCTAGATACCCCATATCACCACGCGTTCAGGCTCTCAGTTGTGTCCATCTTTTTGTTACCCCGTGGACTCTAGCCCGCCAGGCTCCTCTGTCCACAAACTCCTCCACCATAATCAAAGACAAAAAGCATAACAAACTATGAAAATATCAGAATTCATAGTACAGATGAAAAGTCTAACATACCTAACTTGTAAAAAGCTCTGTACATTAATAAGAAAAAGATCAGTCCAATAGAAAATGGGTAAAACAAATGAATAGGTAATTATATATGCTTAAGTAACACGTTCACCACATCATAGAGCTGGATTCCTAAAAATGGTCTTTGTTGCTAATCTAATTACATGTGTTCATATGCAGGTATGGAAAATCCACTTTGAAAAGACTTTCAAATTTCATTTCCCCAATGATAAGTAAATAATTTCAAAACGACACTCTGAAATAACTGATGTCTAAAAGGACTGCCCTTTAAAGATATAGACTAAACAAAATGCTAGTGATTTTGTTTTTATATTTAAACTAATGAGATTTTTGACCTCTTTGTGACATTCTAAATTTTAAATAAAATATACTCTTCATCATAATAAAAACAAGAGTTTTATCTTGCACATTTTCTTCTTCTTTTTGATGAAAAAATACCTTAGTAATTTAAACAAAGAAGCAGTAAATGACTGTGGACATCTTTAAATAATCAGGGACACACAATTTTTCAAGCCACAGAGAAGTATTACCACACTATTATTTTTTTTATTCTCATAACAATCCAGGTAGTCAAAACTATCATATCCTTATTGCATCAATGAAGACAAAGAGGATTGCAAATCCTATCTCTGTAGTGTTTAATATGTGTAATAATTTATGAATATTATTCTATTTTAATATAAAAGCAGCTCACTGAGAGAAAAACTAAACAAGTTAAGCAACAGCTTGTCTTTGGATGTTCTGCAGCTTTTTCAGTCATTGTCTTGATTAAATGATACAGAGAAGCAGCATCAAATCCATAATATTCAGTATACTTAAAGGAATGCATGTTATTAAATCTCATATTAAATCTGCAAACTTTACTCAGAATTTGAAGCAGGCATAGCTAAATTAGAGTTGTGTAATGAAACCATGTTATCATCTATCAGCCCATCTATTTATAACTTGTTTTCATAGATGCTTTTCATAGATATTTGGAATTTTGTGTTTCAGTAAGCATTTTTAAATGTGCTAGAAATTGTGCTATAAGTTTTATTTTTTATTCTCATAACAACAAAACTAGTCAAAAGTATCTTCATAATAACTATGAGAAACAGAGGATTACAAATATTCATTAATCTGTTTTGATGTGGAATAAAAATGTCTGACATCATAGCATAATTTCTTAAACAACAGATTATATACTGTCCTTAAAAATATTCATATATACTTGTTTATAACAAATGTATTTTGCTGAACTTCTAACATAAACAAATGCATCAGTTTTGAACCCGTAAATTGATATGTTACATTATTAAAGCAATTTTACCTCTTTACAGATTAATGTTTATATTTGTTATTGTTTTCAACTCATTTTTCTTTCTGAGCTATGAGAAGTGGAAAAGGGCAGAGATCAATTCACAGGCAGGATTTAGAGTAGTGATGTCCAATAGAATTTTCTACAATTATTGAATTGTCTGTATCTCTGCTCTGATATGATAGCCACTAGCCATATGGGAAGATTGGATGAAGGTGGTCAAAGGATTCAGTAAATAAATTCTGAGGAAGTAATGTACAGCATGGTGACCACAGCTAATGATAATGTATTGTATACTTGAAAGTTGCTATGAGAATAGATCTTAAATATTCTCACCACACACAAAAGCTAACAATGTAAAGTGACAGATGTACAATTAATCTTATTTTGGTTGTCGTCAATTAGTTGCTCAGTCATGTCCGACTCTTTGTGACCCCACAGACTGTAGCCTAACAGCCTCCTCTGTCCATGGATTTCCCAGGGTAGAATGCTGAGTAGGTTGCCATTTCCTTTCCCAGGCATTTTTTCTGACCTAGGGATCAAACTAGTTCTCCTGCACTGGCAGGCAGATTCTTTACTGCTGAGCCACCAAGGAAACCTTCCCTGGTGGCTCAGAGGTTAAAGCGTCTGCCTCCAATGCGGGAGACCTGGGCTCGATCCCTGGGTCGGGAAGATCCCTTGAGAAGGAATGGCAATCCACTCCAGTACTCTTGCCTGAGAATCCCATGGACGGAGAAGGTGTTACAGTCCATGGGGTAGCTAAGAGTCGGACACGACTGAGCAACTTCACCTTCACCTTCACTAAATCATCAAGTTGTAAACATGAAACTTACACAATGTTATTTGTCAACCATGTCTCAGTAAACCTGGAGGAATGCGTCCAATATTATTTTGTTGCTTTGTTTATATATATATATATATATATATATATATAAAAATTTATTTATTTTAATTGGAGGTTAATTTCTTTACAATATTGTATTGGTTTTGCCATACATCAACATGAATCCGCCACAGGTATACACGTGTTCCTCATCCTGAACCCCCCTCCCTCCTCCCTCCCCTTACCATCCCTCTGGGTTATCCCAGTGCACCAGCCCCAAGCATCCAGTATCATGCATAAAACCTGGACTGGCGATTCATTTCATATATGATATTATGTTAAACGCCCCAACATTCGAATCATAGGAGTCACAGAAGAAGAAGACAAAAAGAAAGACCATGAGAAAATATGCTTTGATTTTTAAAATTAAACTAATGTAAGTGAATTGTTTATTTTAACTAACTTTAATTTTTATTAGCCACAAACGAATGATGGATGATGTATTGGGCATTTCACCTCTAAAGTTTATGCCAAACTAGCACCTCATTCATGGTAGAAGTCCTGTCAACATACATCCAGACATGTCTCTAAACTAGCACCTCATTCATGGTAGAAGTCCTATCAACTTACATCCAGACATGTCTCTAACGTGCCCATTTTTTTCATCTTTCAAACCATTATATCAACAAAGATTACAAAGGCTTTCTAACTAGTACACCTGTTCTACTCCTGCAGTCTACTCCAGGCAGCAATAAAAGTAAGTCTTTAAAAATCAAATTAACATAGAAAATTCTAAATAATGAAAGATTAAGAGAATTTTTTTCCCTAAGATCAGGTACAAGTTAAGGATGCCAATCTTCACCATTTCTCTTTAACAGAGCATTGGAGTTTCTAGCCAGAGTACTAGGTCTTGAAAAGGAAATAAATGGTGTTCACACTAGAAAATAAGAAGTATTTTTATCTATTTGCAGATAAAATAATCTTACATAGATAAAAGTCTAATGAATACATACATACACACATAAACCCATAAAGCTAGTAAACAAACTCAGTAAAGTACAGAACTCAAAATTAACTCAAACATTAGTTGCATATCTAAGCTAGCCATAAATGTAAGCCAAAAACTATATTAAAAGAACAATTCTAATTACAGTAATAGTAAAAGGAATAACATTTCTTAGAAATAAATTTAGCCAAGGAGGTACAAGATTTGTACACTGAAAAATACAAAACATTTTTAAAGAAAGAAAGAAAAACACCAATACAGTATACTAACACATATATATGGAATTTAGGAAGATGGCAATGACGACCCTGTATGCAAGACAGGGAAAGAGACACAGATGTGTATAACGGACTTTTGGACTCAGAGGGAGAGGAGAGGGTGGGATGATTTGGGAGAATGACATTCTAACATGTATACTATCATGTGAATTGAATCGCCAGTCTATGTCTGACGCAGGACAGTATGCTTGGGGCCAGAAGGGGATGACCCAGAAAGATGTTATGGGAGGGAGGTGGGAGGGGGGTCCATGTTTGGGAACAAAAGGAATTAAAGATTTTAAAATTTAAAAAAAAAAAGACTAATTTCATAAAATATCCTCAAGTTTCTATCATACTTGAAAATATGATCCAGAACCCTAAATGTTTAAGATAATTTCCTTATTTTGTAAGAGAATGAGTAGAGTTTGCACATTTTCTTCAGAAGAATCAAGGTATTTATGTTTGAATCACAAAAAAAAAAAAGAATGACAGTAACATATAGGAAAAACATTTTTGCTTACTAAAATATTCATTATTGTAATAGATAAAAATTTAATTGCTTGTTTTTCCTGAAATGTAAATATGTGTGAAAAAATGAACTACTCTATAAAGAAATTTTATCTTAAAAAAAAAAAAAAAGAAATTAAAGAAGACCTAACAAATGGAAAGACACACCATGTCCACGAAATGGAAGACTTAATATTGTAAGATGAGAATATTACCCAGAGCAGTTTTGAGATTCAATGCATCTCCATCAAAGTTTCAACAGCATATTTGAAGAAATGTAAATGTCCATTTTAAATTCATATGAAATCTCAGGGGAGCTGAATAACCAAAGCAATCTTAAAAAAGAACAATGGAGTTGGAGGTCTTACACTTCCTGATTTTAAAATTTACCACAAAGCCACAAAAATTAAAATAGTACATGGAACAGATGTATAGACCATGGAATAACATTTAGAGACTAGGGAAAAGCTCTCACAACTATGTTCTATTAAATTTTGACACCGATGCCAAGAGCATTCAGTGGAAAAGAACAGTATCAATGCTTGGGAAACTGTGTATCTTCATGTAAAAGAGAGATGCTGTAACTATCTTACATATGCCAGATTCATAAATTAATTCAAAATGGATCAAAGATCAAAAAAGTAGACCTAACACTATAAAATTCTTGGAAGAAAACATAGAGGCAAATCTGCATGGTCCTGGCCTTTGCAATGGTATCTTAAATGTGACTCCAAAAGCAGAGCAAAAACAACAAAAAATAGATATGTTAGACTTCACCAAAACTAAAAACATGTGTGGATATAAGAAAGCTATCAATGGAGTAAAAAACATGTTTGGATATAAGAAAGCTATCAAGGGAGTAAAAAACAAACAAACAAAAACAAATAGGAAAACATATTTGCCAATCATGTGTCTGAAAAGGGTTTCGTGGTAAAAAAAAAAAAAATTAAGTTTACAACTCAACAGCAAAATGAAAAACAACTTAATTTTTAAATGGCCAAGGATATGAATAGACATTTCTTCAAAGAGGATTTATAAAATAGCCAATAAGCAGACTAAGCAATGCTCAAAAGCATTACTCACTTGGGAATGTAAACCAAAGCACAAATCAATATTGGGATGGTTATAATAAAAAAGAATATAGAGAGAGAGACAAAAGGAAAGAGAGGAGAGGGAAAGCACAAAGGGAGAAAGGAAAGAAAGAAGGAAAGATTACCAAGATGCAGGGAAACTGGAACCCTTGTACACTGCTGGTGGAAATGCAAAATATTGCAACTGCTATAGAAAAAGGCTTAGCAGTTCCTCAAAACTGTATACATAAATTTACCATATGATCCAGCAATTCAACCCCTATACACCTAAAACATTGGAAACAGGAACTCAAACAGATGATTGTACACCAATGTTTATTAAAACATTATGCACAAAAGATGGAAACAACCCAAGTATCCATCAACAGATGAATAGATAAACAAAATCTGGTGTATACATGTAACATATTTTTCAGCCTTACAAAAGTATGAAGTTCTGCTACAAGTTGCAACATGAGTAAACCTTAAAAACAGTATGCTGAGTGCAATAAGTCAGACACAAAAAGAAAAATACATACAAAAGTGTATATATGAAAGATCTAAGACACACTTATAGAGATGAAAGTGTATTAGAAGTTGCCACAGCCTGGGAGGGAGATGGAATTGGGTATTATTGCTTAATGGGTACAGTTTCTGTTTGAATTGAGTCAATGTTTTCAAGCCAGGTAGTAGTGGAGAAGGTTGTACAGCATTGCAAATTTAATTAATGCCATTGGTTTTATACTTTAACATTGTTAAAGTGGCAAATTTCATTATGTATATTTATTTTCCAACAAAAAGGGTAAGGTAACAATAAAACTCTAAGTCATATTTATTTATTTATTTTTTATGTAAATTTTTATTTTTACTTTATTTTACTTTACAATACTGTATTGGTTTTGGCATACATTGACATGAACTCTAGACATAGAATTTAAAATTTTATTTTTAAAATGATGATCATCTATTGAGGACATTAGGTGATAGTTTAGAGTTTCTTTAAATATGACTTAGACATGAATCCACCATGGGTGTACATGAATCTAAGTCATATTTAAAAGAAACTCTTAAATCATTTATCACCTAATGTCCTCCAATAGATGATCATCATTTTAAAAATAAAATTAAAATTCTATGTCTAGGGTTTCAAGATCCCTGAGTTGGGATGCCTATAACAATAGACCAGTCAAATAATGTGATATCCTAGACTCAGGCTGAAATATGGGATGGAGCTAAATGGATGTATTAGAGATCTAAAAGTGTTTGTTAATGGACTGAATATGGCTAATGAGGGAAAGAGGGTATTGGGAATAATCCATAGGTTTTAAAACTCAGCTAGCAGCTGACTGATGATAAAGGGGAGGAGGCAGAATTGTTGGAAGCATATCAAGAATTCTATTTTCAACATATTAATTTTGAGCCTGGCATTTAATATCTAAAAGAAGATGTCAACAAAGTAGACAATTACGAGAATCAGGATGGCCTTCTGAAGAGAGCTCTAAATTGAAGAAACCTATTTGATGTTTATATTAGTAAATACTTGTATTTAACTCTATGGATGGGATTGGATAATATTTCTTAGAAAGATATTTCAGTTTCAAAGGAAAAGATGTACCAGAGCAGAGATTCAAGGCAAGAAAACATTTAAATGAGAAGCATTCCATCAATTCTGAATGTGAATTAAGAAGGAAACTTATCAAGTAATATACAAGTAAATCTAGAGATATGATGAGCTTCGGAGTCTGTAGTTTCACCATTGCAGTGATTCTGACAACCCCTAAACGGAGTTGTTGCTCATGGTTTACCTACTTTACAGACAACAAAACCTACCATCATAGGAAAAAAAAACAATAACTCACTCAAGTTTACATAATTAATAAATAAAGAGGCACGACATTAAAGTCTAGACTTATTTCTATCATCCTCTCTTATAAAAACAAATCTTTAATTTTTCTCATTATAATATTATAAATCTATGAAGTTAGGATAGTAAATTTAATTATCCCCATTTTTTAATCAATGAGAAGTATGAACTTCAAACATATCTGATGATCTGTTCAGTGTTTCTCTGGTAAGTGGCAGAGTCATGACTGGGATTCATGTCTCAAGTCTTGCCTAAGTCAAGTGGCTTACCCAGCTATGCTCCCATTATAAAAGCAGCTTTAAATATACTATTTAAAAAAACTTTGTGTGTTGGTCCTAGCTTCTCCTTTTGGCAATACTTTGTTTCCTTGACCTTTTCCTCCACCAAAAACACACTGATGACACACACAACCTTCTCAGCACCTGTAGCAGTACAAGCTTTTGAGGACCACAAACCATTAATTTCAATTATGGGCCAACCCAGCCCTGAATTTCAGAAACAAAACTTGTATTATTTTTATTGTAGGACATGACTACCATTAACTAATTTAAAGGGAAATAAAGATGAAAAATAACATAAACATGTATTTATGTCTTATTTCTGTTTTTATATATTGATATCTGTAACTTCACTGGATCTTTAAAATTTTGCTTTCTTGGTGACTCAGCTGTTAAAAAAAAAAAAAAAAGCCACCTGGCAGTGCAGAAAATGTAGATTCAATCCTTGGATCAGGTAGATCCCCTGGAGAAGGAAATGGTAACCCACTCCAGTATTCTTGCCTGGAGAATTCCATGGACAGAGGAACCTGGTGAGCTATAGTCCAAGGGGTCACAAAAGAATCAGATACAACTGAGTAACTAAAAACAACAAAAAGCTCTAAGTTTATTGTATCTTTAAAATTTTAACTGGTCAGGTACATGTATACCAATAACCTTGAGTTTTCTTTTAACCACCTTCCCTTTTAGCCTCAATTATATGAAAATATTCATAACCTTCAATCAGAGAGCCATTAAATATCAAATAATAATAATAGAAATGAGCGGCAGTGAATTGCATATTTTTCATTAAACCCATCAGCTAATTCTCATTCATCTTCCAACCCAATTTAATTCAACACACACTGATATCTTATAGGTTCCTAGGCATATGGATTGTACTTATTTCCAAGACAATTTCAATATTCTTTTCATTTCTTACAGAAAATATGTGGAAATTAACTTCTTCAGATTTTATGTGGAAATTAACTTCTTCAGATTTTATGTGGAAATTTTCATGTTAAAAAGTTCTATACAAAGGGGTAAAGCTTACGGTGTGCAAATTTGAAAATGCAAAGGAAGAGATAAATCATAAGTGACAGAAACTTATGTATTCATATACAAAACATAGATACAGGTATTGCCCAAGACCATTTACACCTTGCAGAGAATATGTGTGACAACACATTTTCTCTTTTAATATGAACTGTTTTGTTTTAAAATATTTCACACTTCAGGAAGCCTTATAATTGCCTTACAACAAACTTTCCAGTTTCATTTACCCTTTTCATTGACATAAATTTAAAGCAAAAAGAAAAAAAAAGAGATGCATGTACATACTTCTTAAAAACTCTTGAGCTGTTGTTTCTAAAATTTTCAATCTTCCCAAATTTTCCTAATTACTTTGTACTTAGGAATCCTGTCACATCTTTCCCTGTCCACAAACTGGGATTTACATTCTCCCTCCCAATACACCATCATCAATGAAAACATTGTTTTGGGTTCCCAGGCATATTCAACCACTGAGAAAACGTGAAATGTGTACTCACTTCAGGAGTCCTAACTAACTCAGACTTCAGCTTAGTAGTGCAATATGTTTAAAAAACTAACTACACACTTCTGCAAAAGATTGCCCTGAGCCAGGATTTATTTACTGAAAAAAGCAGGGAGTGTGGCACTAACGTTTTTTAAAAATCTTCCTGAGAAAAGAACAGCCTACTTTTGGCAAATGCCGAAGCCAAGTACATGTTTATTCAATTTTTTGTCCTTTTAAAGTATGCCCTTCAAAGTTGTCCTTTATTTAACAGTTCAAAAGCCCTTCTAATGAATTCCACTGACTTTCACATATTAAAAATGTCCTAGTATTATATATTTCCTTTGACAAAATCAGCAGCCACTGACTTGGCCACAGAACAGTTCCAGCATGTCTGTCCAGGTTGTGAAGTCCAAATCATTGTGCCTCATTCTGGATCTTGAGGTTCAAGCTGTATCAGTGAGTCACCCCAACCTAATCCAGGCAGAGCAAGTACTGCAGCCATTCCAATTCACTGTAGTCATGTGGACCAGCCTCATTCTGAATTTCCTCAAGTGCTTTCATCACTTGGATTTGGCAAACTGACAGCTGAGAATAGATACAGTATTGATTTGTGTCTTCTCAGTGGTGCAGGTGGAACAGGAAATGAAAGGAGGCTCTTGAAATTAGTAGACTGGCATGCATCCATCCCTGGGATGGATCCCATTTTTTTTCCCTATTCATCTCATTTTGACCAGGAAAATATCTAACTGGGTGCTTTGTATGAGGCCCTTCACAAAGTAATTCCCTTGGTGGTTTTGTTTTGTTTTTATATTTTTAATGGGGCATGAGATTCAGGAGAGTCTCAGTTTCTTGTTAAGTGTAAAAATAACAGTAAAACCTGACTTCTGATTAATTGAAGACATTATTTCCTAACTTAGGATTGTACTAATATAGCATTTATAATTATGAGCACCCTGAGAAGGAAGAAAATATTTTGGTTAAGTTGTGACATTATGTATTTCTTATAAAATTGCAGTTACCTTCGAACTATAAACCTCTTAGGATAAGCTAGTAAGTTCTAAATGTTTTCTCTGACTCCTTACAAATTTCTAGAGAATAATGAACTTTTATCAATTATGTGAGATTTGTACCTGTTAGCAATTTTAGATATATTTTATAGTATTAGAGAGTAAATCACTGTTTTGTTATTGAGGAAAATAAAGCGCGAATACTGAAATAAATTTAAATCATATAGCCTTAGGAACATGCCCTAGTTCTTCCATTATGCATATACTTAGCATGAAAATATTACTCACAATTTCCAAACTTTATTTCCCTTGATTTCTGTATTGTGAAAATAAGAACACTGAGTTCAAAGGATAATGTGATACCTAATATTTGTGAAGAGGTACTTCTTAAATTGTTAATAAATAAATATTAACTATGGTTCATTCTTATAGGTAATCACTAAACTCTCCTAAATTGTATAGATTAATAAAATAATACTATGAATTATTCATTTATTACTAGGTACAAGTTATTGTAACTATTTTCATGTATGAATTCATTCAGTCATTACAATAAGCTCATGAAGTAGTTATAGTTACCTCGATTTTGCAAATGAGGGAACTGAAGCACAGAACAGTTAAGTAACATCACACAGCAAATAATGGGGCTAAGACTCAAATCTCAGATACCAATATCCAGAATCTTTGTTTTAACTTGGTCGCTACACTTTAATGCATCTCCATTACATATTAATTTTCAAAACAAAATTACATTTCCTAAAAAGAAAACTGTATTGTCATTGCTTCTCTTATACATTTTTTAAGATAAAAATAATACAAAACCTAAGACTGAGGTCCTCTGTTAGTAACACCAAGGCTCCAGGAAGAACTGCAATTACAACTGGAATTTCAACATACAATCATTGTTACTATGAGGATAAAGAAATTCATTTTTCTGGTAAAGATATTTGGAGTAAAAGTATACATTTCATATAGAACATGTTTAAAATATTTGTGTACTGACAATTAAACAATGTTCAAAGGAGGTTTATCTGACAGAGAAGGAAGTACAATATTAATCACTGACATCACTGAGTACCAAGAATATGAGTATGCCATTTTGATTAATATATAATTCTCAGACAATGAAATACATTTGTATATAGCAAATAGGAAAGGAGTACATCAAGGCTATATATTTTCACCCTGCTTATTTAACTTATATGCCGAGTACATCATGGGAAACACTGGACTGGAAGAAACACAAGCTGGAAACAAGATTGCTGGGAGAAATATCAATAACCTCAGATATGCAGATGACATCACCCTTATGGCAGAAAGTGAAGAGGAACTAAAGAGCCTCTTGATGAAAATGAAGAGAAGACTGAAAAGTTGGCTTAAAGCTCAACATCAGAAAATGAAGATCATGGCATCTGGTTCCATCACTTCATGCGAAATAGATGGGAAACAGTGGAAACAGTGTCAGACTTTATTTTTGGGCTCCAAAATCACTGCAGATAATGACTGCAGCCATGAAATTAAAAGACGCTTACTCCTTGGAAGAAAAGTACCTAGATAGTATATTCAAAAGCAGAGACATTACTTTGCCGACTAAGGTCCGTCTAGTCAAGGCTATGCTTTTCCAGTAGTCGTATGGATGTGAGTTAAACTGTGAAGAAGGCTGAGTGCCGAAGAATTAATGTTTTTGAACTGTGGTGTTGGAGAAGACTCTTGAGAGTCCCTTGGGCTGCAAGGAGATCCAACCAGTCCATTCTGAAGGAGATCAGCCCTGGGATTTCTTTGGAAGGAATGATGCTAAAGCTGAAACTCCAGTACTTTGGCCACTTCATGCGAAGAGTTGACTCATTGGAAAAGACTGATGCTGGGAGGGATTGGGCGCAGGAGGAAAAGGGGAAGACAGAGGATGAGATGGCTGGATGGCATCACTGACTCGATGGACGTGAGTCTGAGTGAACTCCAGGAGTTGGTGATGGACAGGGAGGCCTGGTGTGCTGCAATTCATGGGGCTGCAAAGGTTGGACATGACTGAGTGACTGAACTGAACTGAACTGAACTCTTCCATATGTGGGAAAACAAAGATGATTGAGTTAAGCATAAATTTACAAAGGTATAAATTTCCTTTTGATTAATAGTGAAATATTGGCTTATGTTTAGCATTATACCTGCTCTTCCCTTTAAACTGATACACTGTGATTCTGGACTGATTTGACTGCCTCTAACTTTCTGATAAATTAAACTCTTGGTTCTCATATACTCAATTCTAGAAATCTCTTTGTGGGAGGGTCAAAAAGTATTATTAGTAGCATCCTTAACTAGCTTATGGGAGTACAGGGGTCAGAGGCTCTTGAAACACAAGTAGTCAGCTCTAAAGTAGTCACCTCATCAGTATGTGAAAACATCATATCATTCCACATTATTGACGAAATGCTCTTGACCTCAAATTCCTTTGCATTGCTTTAGCATAGCTTTCTTTTACTAGAATTTTTATTTTTACGCTATCAGAAGAGGGTCACATAAAAGTGGCCATGAAAATCGGATATTAAAAAATAGAAGACTGAGGCTTTAAGTTTTACATGAAATAGGAAACAGAAAGCTTAACTTTTGCAAAAAGAAATGCAGGGACAAATGAATTACAAATCAGTTCTAGGAAAATCAAGCATTAAATGTCATTTCTTACTTTAAGTAATGAACACTGAAAACTCTGATCTATATCAATGTAATTAAATGTGTTTCCCACTGTAAAGATTTAATGGACTCTAGTAAAATATTTCTGGAGAGAAATTTCACATATATACCAAATATTGTTTGATTTTAACATAAATATTTTATATTCCCCAAAGTTCACCTTCAGGGACTTAGTCTACAAAAATAATGAGACAATTTGCACATACCAAGCCTCCCTGTCCATCACCAACTCCAGGAGTTTACTCAAACTCATGTCCATTGAGTCAGTGATGCCATCCAATCATCTCATCCTCTGTCATCCCCTTCTCCTCCTGCCTTCAATCTTTCCCAGAATCAGGGTCTTTTCAAATGAGTCAGGTCTTCGCATCAGGTGGCCAAAGTATTGAGTTTCAGCTTCAGCATCACTCCTCCCAATGAATATTCAGGACTGATTGCCTTTAGGATAGACTGGGTAGATTTCTTACAGTCCAAGGGACTCTCAAGAGACTCCAAGAACTCTCCAACACTACCGTTCAAAAGCATTAATTCTTCGGTTCTCAGCTTTCTGTATAGTCCAACTCTCACATCCATACATGACTACTGGAAAACCATAGCCTTGACTAGACAGAACTTTGTTGGCAAAGTAATGTCTCTGCTTTTTCATTTGCTGTCTAGGTTGGTCATAACTGTTTTCCAAGAAGTAAGCATCTTTTAAATTCATGGCTGCAATCACCATCTGCAGTGATTTGGAGCCCCCAGAAAATAAAGTCTGCCACTGTTTCCACTGTTTCTCTATCTGTTTGCCATGAAGTGATAGAACCAGATGCCATGATCTTAGCTTTCTGAATGTTGAATTTTAAGCCAACTTTTCCACTCTCCTGTTTCACTTTCATCAAGAGGCTCTTTAGTTCCTCTTCACTTTCTGCCATAAGGGTGGTGCCATCTGCGTATCTGAGGTTATTTATATTCTCCTGGCAATCTTGATTCCAGCTTGTGGTTCATCCAGCCCAGTGTTTCTCATGATGTACTCTGCATATAAGGTAAATGAGCAGGCTGACAATATACAGCCTTGATGTACTCTTTTACCAGTTTGGAACCAGTCTGTTATTCCATGTCCAGTTCTAGTCATTGCTTCCTGACCTGCATACTTATTTCTCAACAGGCAGGTCAGGTAGCCTGTATTCCCATCTCTTTAAGAATTTTCCACAGTTTGTTGTGATAAACAGGTCAAAGGTTTTGGCATAGTCACTAAAGCAGAAATAGATGTTTTTCTGGAACTCTCTTATTTTTTCTATTATCCAATGGATATTGGCAGTTTGATCTCTGGTAACTCTGCCTTTTCTAAATCTGTCTTGAACATTTGGAAGTTCATGGTTCACATATTGTTGAAGCCTGGCTTGGAGAATTTTGAGCATCACTTCATTAGCATGTGAGATGAGTGCAATTGTGCAGTAGTTTGATCATTCTTTGGCATTGCCTTTCTTTGGGATTGGAATGAAAACTGACCCTTTCCAGTCCTGTGGTCACTGCTGAGTTTTTCAAATTTGCTGATATATTGAGTGAAGCACTTTCACAGCATCATCTTTCAGGGTTTGAAATAGCTCAACTAGAATTCCATCACCTCCACTAGCTTTGTTCATAGTGATGCTTCCTTAGGCCCACTCCACTTTGCATTCCAAGATGTCTGGCTCTAGGTGAGATATCATACTGTCCTGATTATCTGTATCATGAAGATCTTTTTGTACAGTTTTTTCTGTGCATTCTTGCCACCTCTTCATCATATCTTCTGCTTCTGTTAGGTCCACACAATTTTTGTCTTTATTGTGCCCATCTTTGCATGAAAGTTTCCCTTGGTAGCTCTAATTTTCTTAAAGAGATCTCTAGTCTTTCCATTCTGTTGTTTTCCTCTATTTCTTTGCACTGATTACTAAGGAAGGCTTTCTTATATCTCCTTGCTATTCTTTGAAACTGTGCATTCAAACGGGTGTATCTTTCTTTTCTCCTTTGCTTTTCACTTCTCTTCTTTTCACAGCTATTTGTAAGGCCTCCTCAGACAGCCATTTTGCTTTTTTGCATTTCTTTTCTTAGGCTTGGTCTTGATTCCTGTCTCCTGTACAATATAATTAACTTCTGTCCACAGTTCTTCAGGCACTCTATCAGATCTAATCCCTTGATTGTATTTCTCACTTCCACTGTATAATCATAAAGGATTTGATTTAGATCATACCTGAATGGTCTAGTGGTTTTCCCTGCTGCTGCTAAGTCGCTTCAGTCGTGTCTGACTCTGTGTGACCCCATAGACGGCAGCCCACCAGGCTCCCCTGCCCTGGGATTCTCCAGGCAAGAACACTGGACTGGGTTGCCATTTCCTTCTCCAATGCATGAAAGTCAAAAGTGAAAGTGAAGTCGCTCAGTCATGTCTGACTCTTAGCGACCCCACAGAGTGCAGCCTACCAGGCTCCTTTGTCCACAGGATTTTCCAGGCAAGAGTACTGGGGTGGGGTGCCATTCCTACTTTCTTCAATTTAAGTCTGTTATTGGTAATAAGGAGTTCATGATCTGAGCCACAGTCAGCTCCCCAGTCTTCTATTTGCTGACTGTATAGAACTTCTCCATCTTTGGCTGCAAAGAATACAACCAATTACATTTTGGTGTTGACCATTTGTTGATGTCCATGTGCAGAGTCTCTAGGAATCAGAGAACTACAATCGACTAAAATGGGTGAATTTAACTGATGATCATTATATCTGCTACTGTGGGCAAGAATCCCTTAGAAGAAATGGAGTAGCCCTCATAGTCAACAAAAGAGTCCGAAATGCAGTGCTTGGATGCAATCTCAAAAATGACAGATTGATCCCTGTTAGTTTCCAAGGCATTATTCAGTATTATAGTAATCCAAGTCTATGCCCGAACAGTAATGCTGAAGAAGCTGAAGTTGAACAGTTCTGTGAAGACGCACAAGACCTTCTAGAACTAACACCCAAAAAAGATATCCTTTCATTACAGGGGACTGGAATGCAAAACAGGAAGTCAAGAAACACCTGGAGTAACAGGCAACTTTGGCCTTGGAGTACCGAATGAAGCAGGGCAAAGGCTAATAGAGTTTTACCAAGAGAACGCACTGGTCATAGCAAAACCCTCTTCCAGCAACACAAGAGAAGACTCTCCACATGGACATCACCAGATGGCCAACACTGAAATCGGTACAAGTTATGCACTATTACAGCAAATGATATAGTTCTATATTCTTTGACATGGGAATGTGTTCAAGGTATGTTTTCCAGTAATGAAAAACAAATTTTTTAATCAATTCTATAGCAAGAATTATTTTTTAATGTCTAAGTAAAGATATGTATTCAACATGTGATAATAGACAGTTGAAAATATTTACAGTAATTGTATCTGGGAAGACAATCCTTACAGTTTTAATTTTACACTGATCCCTTTAGAAAGACTGATTTGTATGGCTGTAAAATGGCTCACTGGATTAGCACTGGAGCTGTGGAGTTGGATACCTAGGCGGTACATCAATTCCGCATTCTGAGCGCTGATAACTATTTGAAGAGTCAGAATACCGACTTGTCTAAATCTCAAGCTTCCTCTTCTGTAACATGAAGATGTTAGTAGTATCTAGCCTAGACTTTCATGTGTGCGTGCTTAGTCACTTCAGTAGTGTCCTCTTTGTGACCCCAAGCACTGTAGCCCACCAAGCTCCTCTATGGATGAGATTCTCCAGGCGAGAATATAGGAGTGGGTTGCCATATCCTTCACCAGGAATCTTCCCAACCCAGGGATTGAATACTGTCTCCTGTGTCTCCTGCAGTTCAGGTGGATTTTTACCTGCTGAGCCATCAAGGAAGCCCCTGGCCTAGAGTTTCACTAAGGATTAAATGACTATCTAAGTAAGCAGCATACAACTCATATCAGCCAATAATGGCTAGCTATTTCTTAACTATGCTACATGGAGGAAATTATTTTATTAGGTCTTTATTTTTCTTATTCATGCATCATAAACATTCTTATATCTTAAAGAAAGAATAAAATTTGGACTTATTATTTTGATTTTATAAATGCTTTGCAAATACCAATACCATCATTAAGAAATATCACTTCTCAACAATGGCATGAAAAATTAATATTTTTCTGTATAAAGGTTACTAATAGCCTTAGACTTCATCTCTTCTGATCATTGTTATCAGTGAATTGAAGAAAATAATGCATAGTTACCAAATCTGGATGTGTGTGTGTGTTTGTATGCTTGCTCAGTCATGTCTGACTCTTTGTAGCCCCCATAGACTATAGCCCACAAGGGTCCTCTGTCCATGGAATTTTCCAGGCAAGAATACTAGAGTAGGGTGCCATTGCCTACTAAGGGGATCTTCCTGACCCAGGGATGGAAACTGTGTCCCTGTGTCACCTGCATTGATAGGCAGAGTCTTTACCACTGCACCACCTGGGAAGCCAATTTGGATATGACATCTAGTTAAACGATAACTATTTTATTTGATTGATGAATCAAGCATGAGGAGTCATTTGAAAGGCAAAGTTGGCTAAAACCAAATGGTGATATTTAATAAGGATAAATGCAAATTTCTGGATATAATTTCTAGAAATCAATAGTAAAAATAGTAAAAATGGAGGAACCTTGGCTTGAAAACAGTTTATCTGCCAAAGACCTGGGAATTTTCAGTTAATCAAAGTAAATAATATGACAAACTAGCAGAAGCTAATTTAATCCTAGGCAGCATTAATAGAGTTGTAGAGTGCTTATCATGGGAATTGATAACCTCACTATACGCTGCACTGTCAAAGTGAATTTTGAACACTGTTTAATTCTGGATACTAAAATTTAGGAAAGGAAATGAAAACAAGAGGCTATCACTCTTTGTTAAAAATGAGGACAGGTTTGTAATTTGAGATCTATGATAATTCCTTTTTTCTTTTTTAATTATAGTTGATTTATAATATTATATTAGTTTCAAGTATACAACATATTGAATCAATATTTTTATATAACATAATCCCAGCAAACAAAAGTCCAGGACCAGACAGTGGAATTCTACCAAACATATAAAGAAGAGTTAATACTTACTCTTAAATTATTCTGAAAGTTTGAAGAGGAGGGACCACTCCCAGATTAATTCTACAAGACTACTATCGAGTTGGTATAAAAACCAGGAAAATACCACAAAAAAATCCAAAGATAACAGACTGAATATAGTTGCAAAAGTCTTCAAAAACAGTAGCAAATTATATGAAAATTCTTGAAGAGATCAGGCATGCTTAGAATGAACCTGCATTGTAGGATGCCATACCCTCTATTTCATTTTTACTGACTGTTTTTCTCAGTCTTGTTTTTTAACTTATCCTCATCTCACTGGTCCTAAGCATTGGTGTGATACAAGGCTGGGTCTTGATCTCTTTTTGCTCTGTTGACATTAACCTTTCTGATGACCTTATCTAGCATCATGGCCTTAAAATGCCATCTTTATAATGATGACTTACAAGTTTGTATCTTCAGCTTGCATTTCTTTGCTGGAATTTATGCTGCAATATCTAAATATCTTCTGAATATCTCTATTGGGAAGTCTCACAAATCTTAACCTCAATAAATGAAAAATTAAAATCTTGATTTTCTGCCCCAAAAACATTATTTTAAATTTCTCCTTTTCTAGGTAAATGACTTCATCATTGCTCTTACTTAAAGCATCCAGAGCCATCTTTGGCAATTCTCTTCTCATTTTACCTTCAAATGTATTAATATCTTGCACTGTATGCATGAACTGTCCAGTTCTCACCAAATTCAAGATTATTAATTTGGTCTAACTCACCATCTCTCACTTAGAAAAAGGCAGCAGACCACAGTACTTGCTTTGGCCTTTACTTCACTAAATCAATTCTGGACTCAAAGGTCAGAGTAGTACTTAAAAAAATCTGTTTACACATATATGAATGTATATTAATTATATGAACATATTTAAGTATGTATATAAATATTAAGAGTTGAGTAAAATAAACCATTCTCCAGTACAAATGTTCCTTCATAATACAAGTACAAATAGAGATGGAATAGACATATCTTAGCATAAATCATGAAGGAATCCCTTCTGAATTGAGTTGCTATTAAAATGTATAGCACATTATATTCATTTATTAGATTATTTCCAGTTATATGGAATGTATTTCAGTATCCATAGGAATAAAAAGTCATTCAGTCTGTAGTCAATATCATTTTCTAAGCTCCTCTTATGTTCCAGACACTATAGGGTGCTGGATTGAATAACGCGCTCTAAGAATATATATCCAGGTCTTAACCTCTGGTACCCATGAATGTGACCTTATTTTAAAAAGAGTTCTGGAAATAAGGTTCAAATGGACTATTATGATTCCAGTGGTTGGTATTCCTATAGCAAGAGAGATATTTGGAGACAAGGACATATGAGGAAAATACCACGTGATGACAAAGGCAGTGTGTTAGTCATTCAGTCGTGTCCAACTCTTTGTGATGCTATGGACTGTAGCCCACCAGGCTCCTCTGTCCATGGGATTTTCCAGGCAAGAATACTGGAGTGAGTTGTCGTGCCCTTCTGCAGGGGATCTTCCTGACCCGGAAATCAAACCCAAGTCTCCTCTTTGTAGGCAGATTCTTTACCTTCTGCGCCACCAGGGAAGCCCCAAACAAAGACAGAAACTGAAGTAATTCATCTAACAAGTCAAGGAATACCAAGGAAACCACCAGAATCTATAAGAAGATCAGCTATGTGTTCTTTGTATCTTTCAGAGACAGCATGACACCTTGATTCTGGACTTCTAGGCTCCAGAAGTGTAAGTTAATGAACTTCTATTGCTTTATGCCACCCAGTTTGTGATCATTTATTACAAGAGCCCTAGGAAACTAATACAAGTTGGTACTAATGATAGAGTGGTAAGAAGTCACAGCCACTATGCTTGGTGACCAGTGGAAAAGCCATTAAAGATGAATACTCATCAGCATGAAAACTGTGTTATGAATATACACAGGATGCTGTGAAATTATTTAGCAAGGGACAGCAGGAAAAATTTACTGAAGTGAGGCACTGGGCAAGTTCTAGCTTACATATTTGGCTTTTGAGGGTACTAGGTAAAAGAAGTCGGTACTTAATGATTGCTTGAATGAAAAATTAATTACTGATTTAATGTCTGGACTAGAAATAAAGCACACTGAGGCCAGAATAATATATCCAGAAGAAAACTGTGTAATTGGTAAAATTTTATCCTAAAATAAAGACCAAAAATGAACTAATTAATAACAAAAATGCAAGTAAAGTACTGTAATAAACAGGCTTCCCTGGTGGCTCAGATAGTAAAGAATCTGCCTACAAAGCAGGAGACCTGGGTTCGATCCTTGGGTCAGGAAGATCCGCTGGAATAGGTAATGGCTATCCATTCTTGTCTGGAGAATTTCATGGACAGAGAAGCCTGGTGGGCTATATAGTCCATGGAGTCACATAGAGTTGAACATGACTGAGCAACTAACATTTTCACTTCACTTCACCAAGATTTGATATGGTTGTATGTGATAAAATTCTCATCAAAAAAAGAAAATGCATTTAAAACTATGGTGACCACACCATACTATCCATTTCCTTTATTCCTCTATTTCCCATGGTACAAGCAGATTTTTACTATCTGAGCTACCAGGAAAGCCTTCTTCCTAATGGAATCTTATTTTTGATCAATTATTTAACCATATACTTTATGGTTCATGAATCTAAAAAAGACTATTTTCATTTTCCAAAAATAGATTTTGATGAACTGACAGCATTACATGCCTTTGCAAATAACTGGTTTAGGGACCAACGTTCAGCTAATTGGTGGGAAAAGGGTCCAAATGACTGTTTATAAAAAGCAGTTTCATAGGACAAAATTTAGCACAATTATATTGACATAAAGGACTCTTTCATGAATTGAGAGAGATACATTCCTCTTTTCTGGGAAAATAAATCATAAGCTTAAGTCATATCATTTGGCACATTTGAGCATATTCTTTTCTTTGAAGTATTAACAAGACCTCAATAAATAAATATAGATGTTACTGGAACTGAAATGAACCAGCTGACAATTGATTTTAGAATATGAGCATTCTTGGGGATCTTGATATGATATATTATTATTATTATATCAAGTGTTATTATTTTTGTAGCCAAACCTTAATTGGGTTTCACTCAAGAAAAATGGAAGGAGAAGAACTGGAAATAAGACGTATATATATTTCTTTTGATTAATGAGTTTTACATCCCCTGAGTGTGGAGAAATATGCAGTCATGGGTCAACAGAGCATTTTGTTGTTTATATTGATAATTGATAGGGATTGTAACAGCAGGCTTATAAGCTGATGAAAATGTTCCTGTAGAGATGAAATAAACTTCCCAAACCAGATTTTGGGAGGAAGAGGACGTGGATTATTCATCTCTAAAACTTTATACTACCTCACAGTAGTGCTTCATAGTAGACACCTGAAAAATAATATGTTGAATTTCATCTGCTGATATATAATTGCTAGTCTATACTCAAAGAACTCTTCAAGAAAATTAGAGATACCAAGGGAACATTTCATGTAAAGATGGGCACAATAAATGACAGAAATAGTAAGGACCTAACAGAAGCAGAAAATATTAAGAAGAGGTGGCAAGAATACACAGAACTATACAGAAAGATCTTAATGACTCAGATAACCACTATGATGTGATCACTCACCTACAGACAGACATCTTGGAGTGAAAAGTCAAGTGGGCCTTAAGAAGTATTACAGCGAACAAAGCTAGTGGAGGTGATGGAATTCCAGCTAAGCTATTTCAAATCCTAAAAGATAATGCTGCAAAAGTAGTGCATTCAATATGCCAGTGAATTTGAAAACTCAGCAGTAGTGACAGGACTGGAAAAGGTCAGTTTTCATTCCAGTCTCAAAGAAAGACAATGACAAGATTATTCAAACTACCTCACAACTGCACATATTTCACATGATAGCAAAGTAATGTTCAATATTCTCCAAGCTAGGCTTTAACAGTACGTGAACTGAGAACTTCCAGATGTTCAAGCTGGATTTAGAAAAGGCAGAGGAACCAGAGATCAAATTGCCAACATCCGTTGGGTCACAGAAAAGCAAGAGAATTCCAAAAACCATCTACTTCTTCTTCTTTGATTATTTTATAGTCTTAGACTGTGGATCACAGCAAACTGTGGAAAATTCTTCAAGGGATGAGAATACCAGACCACCTTACCCACCTCCTGAGAAACCTGTATGCAGGTCAAGATGCAACAGTTAGAACTGGACATGGAACAACAGACTGGTTCATAATTGGGAAGGAGTATGTCAAGGTTGTTTATTGTCTCCCTGCTTATTTAACTTATACTCAGAGTACATCATGTGAAATGCCAGGCTGGATGAAACAGGCTGGAATCAAGATTGTGGGGAGAAATATCAATAACCTTAGATATGCAGAAGACACCACCCTTATGGCAGAAAGCAAAGAGGAACTAAAGAGGCTCTTGATGAAAGTGAAAGAGGAGTGAAAAGCTGGCTTAAAACTCAACATTCAGAAACTGAAGACCATGGCATTCTGTCTCATCACTTCATGACAATTAGATGGGGAAACATTGAAACAGTGACAGACTTTCTTTCTTGGGCTCCAAAATTACTTGCAGATGGTAACTGCAAAGATGCTTGCTCCTTGGAAGCAAAGTTATGACAAACCTAAACAGCATATTAAAAAGCAGAGGTATTATTTTGCCAGCAAAGTTCCATCTAGTCAAAGCTATGGTTTTTCCTGATGTATGGATGTAGGAGTTGGACCATAAGAATACTGAGCATCAAAGAACTGATGCTTTTGAACTATGGTGCTGGAGAAGACTCTTAAGAGTCCCTTGAACTGCAAAGAGATGAAACCACTGAACCCTAAAGGAGATCAACCCTGAATATTAACTGAAAGGACTGATACTCAAGCTGACGCTCCAATACTTTCGTTACCTGATGCAAAGAACTGACTCATTGGAAAAGACCTTGAAGCTAGTAAAAATTGAAGGCACAAGAAAAGGGGACAACAGAGGATGAGATGGTTGGATGGCAACACTGACTAATGGATATGAATTTGAGCGGGCTCCAGGCAATGCTGAAGGGCAGCGGGGCCTGTCGGACATGACGAAGCAACTGAACAGGGACTAAAAACTCAGCGATGATTAGCATTTGAATTATAAAGAGCATTTATAGTATGCCAACAGTACTACAATCGCAACTTGTCATCATGATGGGTATCTAGTCTTTGATGAACTATTAGAAAACAAAAAATATATTCATAGAAACTAACAGATTTTAAAATAGATCTTTTTAAATAGAAACTTGAAAAGATCCAACTGAAGCTTTTAAAACCATACATGTTTTCTATGGAGCGTAAGATATAGAAATGTTCTTTTCAGTCACTTTTTCTCCAAGAATTAAGGCTTCCCCTGGTGATCTCCAGGTGGGAAATGATTGAGTTGCAACCACATTGTAAATTAGATTGAATCTATTTTGCCAGATTATTAGGGTCAATGAGAGAGATCACATATGTCTGTCTTCATCACTTCTTTAAGCACTGAAGACAGTTAACTTTATCACTTTACACTCAATACCTGGAGGAGGACAGACAATACTAATTAGTTTTCAAAAGCCATTCTCTTCAGTTCTGCAATATTTTACAGGGAATGGTAATGTGTGCATAACCTTAATCTCTGCTGCACTGCAATTTTACTTGGTTAGCACAGCATATGCTATGAAGTTTAAAATGAAACAAGGGATTAGATTGGTCAAACACCTTAAACTCTATAATTAGAAAGGCTTTCTGGAGATTAACTTCAAAAATGTTTTGGTGCAAATTATTAATACTCCTCTTTAAAAGGGCTTTAAAATTATATTGTATCTGAATACTCTTAAATATGAGATTATGGTAATAAGACTCAATAAATCTTGCTGAGCTGGACTAGTACAGCTCTAATAATGGCAATGATATAGATACATACAATAAGATCATCTAAAATTTTCGGTTCCTTTACTATGAACCAGAAACTAAGTGGTATATGCAGAGTTCACGCCATTTAATTCTTGCAACAAATCTGTGAAGTAGATATTATTATTCCTAATGTATTGATGGATAAAAAACTAAGGAAGAGAAAAGCGATGTAACTTGACTAAAAGGTTATCCAGTTCAAAATGGTGTAACTGGAATTCCCAAGAAATATGCATTTCTTACCCACGAAACATGATACTCCAGTGTAGATGAGGATAGTACAAATTTACAAGGATTATATGAAAATGTCACTTTTGATCCTTCCTAGTATAAATATTTCCTGAAAGGAAAAGTATGATACCCCTAAACTATACAGTTCACATTTCCTTTCCATTTCCACATTTTTTATATTTTTTAAGAAAGGGTAAGAGTGAAAAATTAAAACCTTCATTCTCAATAGGCTCATACCTGGTGCCAATACTATACTATAAATACCTGGGTTCACTGTAAAACAATACATTTCTACTCTCAATACAAGTAAAATAAAATAAAAGGAAAGTATTAATAATTTGGGTATCAGGTAAAATAATTTAAAACTTCCTTTAACCTAAATTTTGTGAATTATTGCTGATAAAGTCTTAGCAACGCTATTCGTGTAAGGAAGTGATTTAATTATGTTCAGCTTCTTTCTATATTCATAATTACTGTATTTTTTTTTTTTTTTTTGCAGAAGGAAATGGCAACCCACTCCAGTATTCCTGCCTAGAAAATTCCATGGACAGAGGAGCCTGGCAGGCTGTGGCTGTGGGATTGCAAAGAGTCAGACACAACTGAGCGACTTCACTCACTCTTTCTATACTCATATTTACTATATTTTCTATGTAGTTATGATCAAGCTGAAATCACAAGGTTGGGAATAAATCATGTCTGAATTAAAAGCTATCCATATAAACAGTGTTTCGTCGAGGACATCAAAAACATTTTCAATACATGAAACCCATTTAAAAATAGTATCAGGAGATTTTTACATCTAATACATGATTCCAATGTTGTCATTTTTGTAATGTGCAGTTCAACATTAACTGTGGGATTCTGGAAAACATTATATATGCATTTAAATATGTGAAACATATTTATATGTTTGCATATGTATACATGCATTTGTGTGTATATATATATACACATATGTATATATGCAATACATTTATAATACATATATATACAATGCACATATTGTGTATATATATAAATATATACGTATATAGTTCTGTGTGGGCCAAAGGACCAACGAGTTTGCCTAGGATGATTACAGAATTCTCTTAGATCAGGATAACAGGTATTACTTACATCAAATTAATTTACTAATTGATAATGGCTTTTGGGTACACTTCTAAGAGAGACACTATGGTGAGATCACCTCTGATAGGAAAAAAAGCTCTCTGTGGGAGGGGGAACAGGAAAGACATAGTAGCACATATTAAAAAGCAGCAAGTTGGCATACCAATGTATTTTTCAACATATACCTGAAGAGAACTTATGATACAAAGTAGCCATGGAATCCATTTCTGCAATAAGGACAATACAAGGAAAGCCACAGGTTCTTTATATATGTATAGCAACTGACATTAGAAAACTTTAGATATATAAAATCATACTCTTTTGCACTCCCTTCTAATTATCTAGTAAAATCATATACTTAAAAGAGGAGTCGAACATATATTTTAGATCAATTTTCTTATATATAGCCCACATCTCAGAACTACTAAATTTTAAAAGCATACTGAAAAACCTTGAGTGCATGTATTATGCTGAAAGTGGTTGCTAAGATTTGCATTTGATTATGCAAAAATGGGTGTTATGGCTACTTTCGTGCACTTACTGCAGAAGTTCATTTTTAAGAAATGTTTTAATATATCTACATGCCCTAGAGCTAAGCCAAAGGAAAAGGGAATAAGTTGAGGAAACACTGTTTAAGTATTTTATTTTAAAATTCCCCCTGCATTAAAACTACTATTTTGCTTGAGAAATTACTAAACAGCAAGGCTTTCATTCTTTTAAACTCAATGTTAATCCATACAAAATATTTAACATCAATTCTGTTGTATTTTGAATTTCTTATCAGTTAGGTAAGTGAAGTAGGCTCGGTAAATTGCTCATCATAATTAGTTTTAAGCTCAATTCAAAGAAACAAACCAGAGAACACGCACATGATTTTAAAGTGTCAAGTCTTTCACTGCTGTAACATTTCCCTCATTCTTTACTTATGATTATTTAGTCTTATTATTATGGAGCATTTAATAAGTTCTCAGAATAAAATGTAATTTCCCTTTTTAATAAAAACGGGATCATTAAACAGAGGAGTACAATTAAATTGTCATTATTTCCAATAACACGGATTTCAGCTGTCAATGGATTCCTTGTACTCTTTTTCTAATTATGAATTTTCCTTTCTATAGAGAATATTCACGGGCATAGGCCAAAAAAAGTAAAATATCTAAAATTATATCATTACAAAGAATAGAAAGGAGAGATAAGAAAGCCTTCCTCGGGGATCAATGCAAAGAAATAGAGGAAAACAATAGAATGGGAAGGACTAGAGATCTCTTCAAGAAAATTAGAGATATCAAGGGAACATTTCATGCAAAGATGGGCTCAATAAAGGACAGGAATGATAGGGACCTAACAGAAGGAGAAGATATTAAGAAGAGGTGGCAAGAATACACAGAAGAACTGTACAAAACAGATCTTCACGACCCAGATAATCACAGTGGTGTGATCACTCACCTAGAGCCAGACATCCTAGAATGCAAAGTCAAGTGGGCTTTAGGAAGCATCACTATGAACAAAGCTAGGGGAAGTGATAGAATCCCAGCTGAGCTATTTCAAATCCTGAAAGATGATGCTGTGAAAGTGCTGCACTCAATATGCCAGCAAATTTGGAAAACTCAGCAGTGGCCACAGGACTGGAAAAGGTCAGTTTTCATTCCAGTCCCAAAGAAAGGCAATGCCAGAGAATGCTCAAACTACCGCATAATTGCACTCATCTCACACAAAGTGATGCTTAAAATTCTCTAAGCCAGGCTTCAGCAATAAGTGAACTGTGAACTTCCAGATGTTCAAACTGGTTTTAGAAAAGGCAGAGGAACCACAGATCAAATTGCCAACATCCACTGGATCATGAAAAAGCAAGAGAGTTCCAGAAAAACATCTGTTTCTGCTTTATTGACAATGCCAAGGCTTTTGACTGTGTGGATCACAATAAACCATGGAAAATTCTGAAAGAAATGGGACTACCAGACCACCTGACCTGCCTCTTGGGGAACTTGTATGCAGGTCAGGAAGCAACAGTTAGAACTGGATATGGAACAACAGACTGGTTCCAAGTAGGAAAAGGAGTACGTCAAGGCTGTATATTTTCACCCTGCTTATTTAACTTATATGCAAAGTACATCATGAGAAACACTGGGCTGGAATAAGCACAAGCTGGAATCAAGATGGCTGGGAGAAATATCAATAATCTCAGATATGCAGATGACAGAAAGTGAAGAAGAACTAAAGAGCCTGTTGATGAAAGTGAAAGAGGAGAGTGAAAAAGTTGGCTTAAAGCTCAACATTCAAAAAAATAAGATCGTCATCACTTCATGGCAAATAGATGGGGAAAGAGAGGAAACAGTGGCTGACATTATTTTTCTGGGCTCCAAAATCACTGCCGATGATGATTGCAGCCTTGAAATTAAAGGAGGCTTACTCCTTGGAAGGAAAATTATGACCAACCTAGATAACATATTAAAAAGTAGAGACATTACTTTGCCAACAAAGGTCCTTCTAGTCAAAGCTATGGTTTTTCCAGTGGTCATGTACAGATGTGAGAGCTAGACTATAAAGAAAGCTGAGTGCATAAGAATTGATGCTTTTGAACTGTGATGTTGGAGAAGACTCTTGAGAATCCCTTGGACTGCAAGGAGATCCAACCAGTCCATTCTGAAGGAGATCAGCCCTGGGTATTCATTGGAAGGACTGATGTTGAAGCTGAAACTCCAATACTTTGGTCTCCTGATGAGAAGAGCTGACTCATCTGAAAAGACCCTGATGTTGGGAAAGATTGAGGGCAGGAGGAGAAGGGGTCAACAGAGGATGAGACAGTTGGGTGGCATCATCAACTCAGGGGACATGGGTTTGGGTGGGTCTGGGAGTTGGTGATGGACAGGGAGGCCTGGTTCATGCAGTGGTTCATGGGGTCGCAAAGAGTCAGACATGACTGAGTGACTGAAGTGAACTGATATCATTACAAACTGTACTAGTTTCTTTAATCAACATATTTCAAATAAGGATCTCAAGGGTTCTATTATTCTCTTAAACAAGACAGTTAAAATCTCATAAGTCTTAGACATTAAAACTAAAATATAGCACCAAAGTTTAGAAAACACAATTTAATTAAAGGTAAGAATAAACTGTATTTTGCTATCCACAGTTCTTTTGTCAAATGTATTCTGTATTCAATATTAATGCTCATTTTAATGTTTTCATGTAAACTGTTTATTTAAATATTTTTTAAACAAAAGTTTGCATACTTATAAAATATACCCTATGAACATTCACCTAAATCATAGTATTAAGTGAACAAGGTAATATACAGCCTATCCTTGAAAAATCTTTTGCCTCCTGGAAAGGGAAAGTCTCCTGAATGTACAAAAAATTATACCATTTCAAATATATGGCTTTTGTAGCATGTTTAGAATGGTGATTTAGTAAACCACTAAGGAATTCTCATACATAATTCCTTTAGTGGAACATTTCTTATAAAATCAAAGCATATTACAGTGTGGTAATTCTGTATATCAAGGACTTGTACTCAGGCATTTACTTATTTTTCCTATCATTTTGTCAAAAATCTTTGTATGCTACCATATGTAAAAATAAACCAAAATTATATATTTAATTTCTTCTCTCAATACATGGTTTTACTAAGCGATAACGGACAATAGAGTAAAAGGAGATGCGACCTTATCTCTGTATAATTTTTTTGAATTCCAACTGCATAACAGTTATTAAGCATTAGTAAGAGGATTAACCATGATTCTAATTGAAGAAAAATATCTTTCATTTAGCTATGTTTTGGGCTTCCCTTGTGGCTCAGCTGGTAAAGAATCCACGTGCAATGAGGGAGACCTGGGTTCGATCCCTGGGTTGGGAAGATCCCCTGGAGAAGGGAAAGGCTACTCACTCCACTTATGGCCTGGAGAATTCCATGGACTGTATACTCCATGAGGTTGCAAAGAGTCGGCCACGACTTAGCAACTTTTACTTTCAAACTGTGTTTTTGACACAATTCGATTTTGTATTAAAGCTATTCAATGTAGTTTTATTAAAACTATTCAACTATTAAAACTATTCGACTATTAAAACTATTCAGCATATCCAGTTTTCCTGGCATATTACAAGTAACCAAATCATTGATGGAAAAAGCACAAGCTGGAATTGAGTGCCAAGAGAAATATCAATAACCTCAGGTATGCAGATGACACCATCCTTATGACAGAAAGTGAAGAACTAAAGAGCATCTTGATGAAGATGAAAGAGGACAGTGAGAAAGCTGGCTTAAAACGCAACATTCCAAAAATTAAGATAATGGCATCCAGTCCCATCACTTCATGACAAATAGATGGGGAAGCAACGGAAACAGTGACAGACTTTATTATCTTGAGCTCCAAAATCACTGCAGATTTGAAATTTCACTGCAGCCATGAAATTAAAAGACATTTGTTCCTTGGATGAAAGGCTATGACAAACCTAAACTGCATATTAAAAAGCAGAGACATTACTTTTCCAACAAAGGTCCATCTAGTCAAAGCTATGGTTTTTCCAGCAGTCATGTATGCATATGAGGGTTGGACTATAAAGAAAGCTGAGCACTGAAGAATTGATGTTTTTGAACTGTGGTGTTGGAGAAGACTCTTGAGAGTCCCTTGGACTGCAAGGAGGTGAAACCAGTCAATCCTAAAGGAAATCAACCTTGAGTATTCACTGGAAGGACTGATTCTGAAGATGAAGCTCCAATACTTTGGCCTCCTAATGCTTACTCACTTGAAAAGACCCTGATGCTGGGAAAGATTGAAGGCAGGAGGAGAAGGGGTGACAGAGAACTAGATGGTTGGGAGGCATCATCAATTCAATGGACCTGAGTTTGAGCAAGTTCTGGGAATTGGTGATGGATAGGGAAGCCTGGCGTACTGAAGACTATGGGGTCGCAGATAGTCAGACACCACTGACTGACTAAACATCAACAACTCACTACTGTTATTGATAACTCAAGATTTGGTTACAAAACTGCTGCTGGTGCTAAGTCGCTTCAGTCATGTCAGACTCTGTGCGACCCCAGAGATGGCAGCTCACTAGGCTCCCCCGTCCCCGGGATTCTCCAGGCAAGAACACTGGAGTGGGTTGCCATTTCCTTCTCCAATGCATGAAAGTGAAAAGTGAAAGTGAAGTCGCTCAGTGGCATCCAACTCTTAGCAACTACTTTCATTCAAATTCAATCTTTGCCCCTAGAGCAAGATGTTACCTGGACTGTTCAAATCAGTTTGTCATGAAGGTTCTTATTCAGTGTGAGGAATTCCACTCTAGAAGCCCTGAAGTACTGACCAACTCTTTAGGTTGTTGGTAATAAAAGGAACATCATTTGTTTTTTTTTTTCTAATATTTTCTCAAAGTCACATGCTATCACTTCTAAAACATTTGCAGATTCTCTTTCATTACAATACATGGGAAATGGTAAAAGAAGGGCTTTGGCAGTACTGCAAATGTACCTGGTTAAGATTCACAGTTCTTAATATTCATTATGTCATCCTCCTAACTAACTTAGGCAAGTAACGTCATTGCCATTTTATAGATGAAGAATCCAGAAGATGATTAAATGAACTGCTCAAGCTCACAAAGCTAGTACATGGGCAACGCTAGGACTGAAACTTACAAGCAGCCTTACATGTAAAGAAAGTAATGTCTCCACCAAGTAATCGTTACTAGCTTTAAGCATTTTTAAATCGTCACTTCAGTGTTCTTGCCTGGAGAATCCCAGGGACAGGGGAGCCTGGTGGGCTGCCAACTATGGGGTTGCACAGAATCGGACATGACTGAAATGACTTAGCAGCAGCAGCAGCAGTGATATTTTCATTAGGAAGTTATGCTATTTACAATACATATGTATGCCACACAAAGCAAAACATTGTTGACCTCAACCACAGTGTCCAAAGAGGTACTTCCTGGCATAGTTCCTTATCCTAGTCCCTGTATCAAAAACAAGTTTAGGTTTAAATGCCTCCTTCTTCCTAAGTCTTCAAAGACTGCTTCTGCTGCTGCTGTTTAGTTGCTAAGTCACTTCTGATTCTTTGCAACCTCATAGACTGTAGCCCGCCAGGCTCCTATGTCCATGAGGTTTCCCATGCAAGAATATTGGAGTGGGTCATCATTTCTTCCTCCAGGGAATCTTCCTGAGCCAGGGTTTGAACAGGTGTCTCCTGCATTGGCAGACAGGTTCTTTACCACTGAGCCACCATAGAAGCCCCTTCAAAGACTAAGTATCTATGTGTTTACTGAAAAATAGTGATTTTATCAATTATGGAAACTCTCCAACTAAATATAATGACTTTCTTGATGCGTTGCATTCCATTTTTTATGTTATAAATTCAAGAATACTAGACTATAACTTTAAGAATACTTGCAGAAGAATGGCAAACACAGGGGTAGGTAAATGAATACACATACACATGAATGAATACATACACATATACATTTAACCCTTGAACAAAATGAGCTTGAACTGGCTGGGTCCAACTTATACATGAACTTTCTTCAGTAGTAGATAACACAGCACTACACGATGCTGGGTTGGTTGAATCCTGGGTTGGATGCAGAACCTCAGATATGAGGAACCCGTATATGGAAGGCCAAACACAAGCTATACACAGATTTCCAATTGTGCAGAGAATTTCAGTGCCCCTAACCTCTTTGTTCAAGGCTCAATTGTGTGTGTGTATGTGAGGAGACAGAGAAAGGCTAATTAATGTCTATATTCATTTCTAATAGAGCATGTGTTCTTAACTGTCTCCATCTGCCAAGCTGGATGTGGGTAGGGGGTATGAGTAGGGAGGAAACTATAAACTAAAATTATGTTGTCAGTCCTTTTTGATATTTAAACATGACCCTTTAGGTATGCTTTACTCAACTGGTAAAGAATCGGCTGCAATGCAGGAGATCCCAGTTCGATGCCTCTGTCAGGAAGTTCCTATAGAGAAGGAGAGGCTACCCTCTCCAGCATTCTTGCACTTCCCTGGTGGTATATGTCCTGACTCTGTAGGCATAAAGCTTTAACATTCCTTTTCCAAACCTTCTGCAACACAAAGGAAATGCGTGCCTATTGTAACCACAGGGAGATGGAGGTTGAACATGGATCCAATATGCAGAGGCTATTGTGCTTGTCACTGTGAACTAAAGTTCAGTTCGTCTTATGACTTCTCACTGGAGAAAGTAGTTCCTACCTTCTACCTCTAGACTCGGGGCTTTAGGTCCACTTTGGCCTTTTCATTTGATTCTGAGCTTCTGCCATCCTCTTCCCATCTGTCTGCAGTCCCTTACCATAACAAGCATGGTACTTATGGCCCCTGTTATACCACTTACAAGCCATGGGCATCTAAGACACACTCCAGTTTCACCCGCCTAAACATATTTTACTATAATCAGGCCACCCATGTCATGTTGAAGTTGTTCACGTACAGGTGATTTGGAACAAGCTTGCAGCCTCCTCCAATTACCAGCGAAGTATATCACTGCGGCTGCTGTTCTCAAACTTTCCATAATTATCGATATTGTTAACCCTTTCTCTCCCCACCTCCCCATACATTTTTACTCAGGCATTTGACTTATTTTAACCAATTCATACTTAATTATTAATAACCTTCACATCCTAGGCTAGAAAAAATAAGTCTTGGACTTTTTGCTTCCCTCATGTCATATCCCAATTCTTTCTACACAGAATACAGTGAAACTCTCTGATATAATTATAACCTAAATTTGCTATTCTCTGAGTCAGAAAGTTTGGGACAGAACTGAATCCCCTTTTGGAGTTTAAATATAGAGACTGAATTAAAGCTATAATTAATTTTCTTTGGAAGTAATTTAATTAAGTGAATTTAATTATTAAAATTTTCTCTACAATATACTAGGAAGACTATCTCATGAAAAAGAAAAGGTAAATAATATTTTCATCTTTGCACAATAATACATGAATAATTAACCCTTTTTCTGAATCATTATTTTTATGTATGAGATGATTTTACAATCTTCATCTAAGAAAAAAATGAATATATAAATCTGTCATGTTTTGCTGAAATGATACTCTACTATTGAATTAATATCCTGGTCAGTGTGGATTTTATTTTCATTAAAATTACATTGAACATATGTTAAAGAAAGCATTTTTAAGCTACAAAAATAGAAATTGAGTTAATTTTGAAATATTCCAATCAAACTGCAGTTTTAAAAAATCACATACATTCAAAACAATTTAAAAGTTACCAGTTATTTTTCTCAGTGATGCACAAAACAGTTTAAGAGGACAAATTTTCATATAATTAACATTCCACTTAAGCATTAACAATAGTTCATACCCTTGAGTACAAAGAGACTGTATAATTCCTTTAGAGATGAATAGGGTGAAGACTCATATGTATCTTTATAAAGGTGATAAACTATTAGCTTTAAAACTTCATTGATATCCACACCTGACTAACAGGGTGTAGAAAAAAGTCCAAGTTTTAGTATAGCCTACGTGGAAATTTGAATTAATAGAAGTGATGATAGAAAGCTATGGACAGCAGAAAATATAACTCAATTTATATATTTAGCAGGGCGTTTTCTTCTTACAGGTGACTATATCTCATATATTAAATATCATGCTGCAAAAATTATAAATGCACATTCTTCAAGTTTGGATCAAGTGAATCAAGAAAGTCTAGTTTATAACCTATTATTATATTGAATGTCATTCATGAAACACTCTATGCTAAATATATGATGGTTTACTTTTCAGATGGATGCAGTACATTGGGCTAAAATGAGACAAAAACTATTCAGTGCAAGTATTTCTCAAAGTATTGCCCACTGAACATCTGCACCAGAATTCCCTGAGGTATTTAATAAGAATTCATATTTCCAGGTTGAGGATGAGGCCTGCAACATCAGACTTCTCAGAGTTCTAGGAATTTGCATTTTGTAAACACAAGCAAAGTGAAAGTGAAAGTCATCAGTCACATCCAACTCTTTGTGACCCTACAGACTATATACTCCATGGGAATTCTCCAGGCCAGGATACTGGAGTGGGTAGCCTTACCCTTCTCCAGGGAATCAGATTTTCCCAACCCAGGGATCCAACCCAGGTCTGCCACATTGCAGGTGGATTGTTTACCAACTGAGCCACAAGGGAAGCCCAAGAATACTGGAGTGGGTAGCCTATCCCTTCTCCAGTGGATCTTCCTGCCTCAGGAATCGAACCCAGGTCTCCTGCAATGCAGGTAGATCCTTTACCAACTGAGCTACCATGGAAGCTCACACAAGCAAGTTTTGGGCAAATTGGAGTCTGAGAATTTCATTCTCATATAAATTTTTTTAAAATTTAATTGTACATATAGTTGACTTTGCTGGTGGCTCAGAAGGTAAAAGCATCTGCCTACAATGTGGGTGACCCAGGTGCGATCCCTGGGTTGGGAAGATCCCCTGGAGAAGGAAATGGCAACCCACTCCAATACTCTTGCCTGGAAAATCCCATGGACCGAAGAGCCTGGTAGGCTACAGTCCATGGAGTCTCAAAGAGTCGGACGTGACTGAGCAACTCCACTTCTTCATAGTTGATATACAAAATTATGATAGTTTTAGTTGTACAGCAAAGAGGTCCAGTGCTATATATATATACACACACACATATATATATATATATATATAAAATATGGTTTTACATATATATAAAACAAAAAAGTTATATATATATATATATATATATTATTTTTCAGATTATTTTCCCTTATAGGTCCTTATAAAATATTGGGTATAGTTCCATGTGCTGTACTCTAAGTCCTTTTCTTTCTTTAATCTATATTATATATAGTAGTTTGTATCTGTTTATCCAAAGCTCCTAATTTATCTCTTTTCCCTTTGGTAACCACAGGCTTGTTCTCTATGTCTGCGGGTCTATTTCTGTTTTGTAAATAAGCTCATTTGTATACCATATAAACATTTTTATGTGAGAGAATTAACTTGGTGGATGGTTCATCAATTCCTTGAGTTAAGGATTTAACTATTTTTGGAACACACACACAGACACACACACACACACATAAACCAGGGCTTCCCTGGTTGCTCAAATAGTAAACAGTCTGCCAACAATGCAGGAAACCTGGGTTCGATTCCTAGGAAGATCTAGGAATCTTACAAGAGAAGGAAATGGCAACTCACTCCAGTATTCTTACTTGTAAAATTCCATGGACAGAACAGCCTGGTGGGCTACAGTCCATGGGGTTACAAAGAGTTGGACACAACTGAGCAACTAACATTTTCACTTTTCTTTCATGTATATATAAATGGAGAGAGAGTAATCCAATTTATGTTAACAGGGAGGTCACCTAAACAGCATAATTTTATTTAAAAGAACATTTCTTCCATTAATTTCCTGAAATACAGTTAAGTAAAAAAGAAAAATAGTAAACATTTCTTAAGTGCCTACTACATGCTAAGCATAGCGTCTTACATTTATATTTCAGTTTAATCTCACAACATTTATGAGTTAGGTGTTATTTATATTTTAATAGGTGAGGAAACTAAGATGATCTCGTAAACAGAATTGTTGTCTCATTCCTGGTGTTCCTCTGCTGTGAAAGCCTTCGCCATTCTCACTCAGCTAAACATTTACCTACTTCAAAACTAAACTCTTCTAAGAAGGCATCATGATCAACCTCTACACGGTACTTCTCCTTAGATATGTCTCTTATAACATTAATAACAGACCCATGCCATCACTGGGCAAGCTGCAGTATTGTCTGTTTTTATGTCTGTTCTCACCAGTGACTATGAATTCTGTGTGGATAAGAATTTGTCTTAATTCACATCGTTGGTGTCTTCTGAGACAACAGAGAGAACACTTCATGTACAGACTAAATTCAGAAAGAGAACACTTCATCTACAAACTAAATATCTTAAGACATACCAGATATGTGTGAGTCAAGATGAGTCACTTAATTTTTTAAATTAAAAACACACACTAACATGGAAAACACATTCACTCCTCCAAACACAATAAACAAAAAGCGCCAGTAGTGCCCTTAGAAAACAAAGATAGAAAGTAGTTTCAAACAATCCTGACAGTTGGTTTTTTCAATCTTTCTGTGACTAAAATCTCTGATTAAAAATAGAAAATCTTCCTAGGGGAACAAATTTCTGTTCCTATGTGCATCTTCATCAAGTTACAATGACTTCAAGTTAACAATAAAAGTAACACTGCCTGAGTATGAAATTGAAGTATATGCTTATAAAGTACAATACATAGTTTTCATTTAGAATTTCCCAGGGGGTTATAGATTTAAAAAATGTAAATAGGTATGTAGTGCTCTGCTGTTCATAACCAGTCTCTGGGTATATATAGATACAAATGAAACAGGAAAAAGAAGGCACAGCACATATTACATGGTATTTCCCTATGTTGAGCATCATGTACCGAAATTAGCATAGAAGATAGCATGGTCCTCTACCTCTGTATAAAACAAAGATTTCCTGACTGTAAACAACAACAACAATGACAACAACCCACTGTCCTACCTCCCCCAATTTGATCAGGAGGAGAAGGAAGTGAGAGAGGATGAGATCGTCGGATAGTATCACCAACTCAATGAACGTGAAAGTGAAGGTGTTAGTCTTTCAGTGTGTCAGACTCTTTGTGAACCCGTGGACTGTCGCCGACCAGACTTCTCTTCTCCAGGGGGTCTTCCCAATCCAGGGATCAAACATGGGTCTCCTGCATTTCAGGCAGATTCTTTACCTTCTGAGCCACCTGGGAAGAACTCACTGAAACTCCAGGAGAGAGTGAAGGACAAGGGAGCCTGGCATGCTGTATTCAGTGGGGTCACAAAGAATCAGACACAACTTAATGACTGGACAACAACAACATCTATCTAATCTGAAATTCACTATATTATATTATCTGCAATCAAGAACAAAAGCCATAATTAAGTCATTCATTTTTAACAATGTAAAGCATGTCTAAGGTCATATATTTTCAGTTGTTCCCTGTCTTACAGATGAATATACTGAGTCTCAATATTTTTCAAGTAAAGAACATTGATACTTGTATTCTAATGTCCTAATGATCAGAGAGCAGTCTGTCCACTGGAATTCTTGTTCTTTGTACCACACCATTGACTCAGATAACAAGCATTTATTGACTTCCCAGCAATGTTGACATATAAATCCTCAGAAGGTTGACATGTAAGATAGTGAAGACATCTCACTATGTGAAGACATCTCAAATCCATGGAAGGGTTCGACTAAAAACATCTAATATGGCACAGAAGAGAGAATTGAAAATAATATTTTGTCATTCTGAATTTATAACAGACCTCCAATCTATTAGGCATTGGAGAGTTCCAGAATTTCAGATTTGAAAAGGATCTTGAATATCATCACAAAGACTTAATCATCATAACTCACTTAGGTTAATTATAGGTGTAAATTAGTCATATAATCTAATTTTCAAAGGACACAAAACAACCTCAAAGTATCACTATCCATCTTCAAAAACTCTTAAAATTCACATTAATATACAAAAACCTATTGCATTTCCATACATTAAAAACAAACTATCAGAAGATAAATAACAAAGAATACATCAATAACAGACTACAAGAAAATAATCTTATTACAATTGCATCACAAAGAATCAAATACATAGGAAAAAATTAACCAAAAAGGTAAAAGATGGTACATTAAAAACTATTAGATACAGATGAAAGAGATAAAATAAAACACAAATAAGTGGAAAGATATCCCATGTTCATGTACTGGAATAATTAATATTGTCTACATTACCCAAAAGTCTACAGATTCAACAAAATATCAAAATTCCAACAGAATTCTTCACAGAAACAGAATAAATAATCTTAAAATTTTGTGGAAACACAGAAGACCTCAAATAACCAAAGTAATCTTAAGAATAAAGAGCAAAGCTAGAGACATCTCACACTCTTATTTCAAACTATCTTACAAAGCTATACTAATCAAAACAGTATGACATTGGCATAAAAACAGACACATACGTCAATGGAACAGAATAGAGAGCTCAGAAATGAACCTATTCATATAGAGTCAATTAATTTAAGACATCAAAGTGTCATAAATGTTTTAGTTAGGCAAAAATTTATAAGTTTTCTAAAATACATATATTATACATATCATGTGTATGTATGTATACCAAAGCTTTTACACTATGCTTGATAAACACTTGAGAAGACATCCAAAAACAGAAGAGATGGAGAAACTGGAAAACATAAACGAAATGAAATGGGAGCACTGAATATGAGATAGAAAAAGTAAAACAGACTAGATAAAAGGTCATCAATGAGCTAGCATTAATAGAATGTTAGATCTTTAGCTTTTAAAAAACAATAGATATGCAACAAGCAACGGAGTTTTACTGTATAGCATAGGAAACTATAGTCAATATATTGTAATAACCTATAATGGAAAGTAATTTCAAAAATAATAGGTGTATACATATAACTGAATCATCTTGCTGCACACCTGAAATATTGTAAGTCAGCTAAACTTCAATATAATGTATATATTAAGAAATAAAAATTAAGACAAGTGAGCCAAGAATATACAGTGGGAAAAGACAGTCTCTGCAACAAACAGTGTTGGGAAAATTGAACAACCACAGGCAAAAAAAATGAACCTGGATCAATATCTTACACACACATAAAAATTAAAGAAATTAAAGATATAAATGTAATACATGTATAATGTATGAAATCATAAAACTCCTGGAAGAGAACAGAGGCAATGAGTTCCTTGAAATTGGTCTTAGAGAGTTTTTTGGATTTGACACAACAAGCTAAGGGAACAAAAGTGAAAATAAGCAAGTACAGCTACATTAAACTTCACCTATCCAAGAAAGGAAATTATCAATAAAATGAAAATCAAACTTAACGAATGAAAGGAAATGGTTGCAAATTTTATATCTGATAAGAGGCTATAATACAAAATACATAAGGAACTCATACACTCCAATAACAAACAAACAGAAAATCCAACTAGAAAATGAGTAGAAGAGCACAACAAAGCTTTTTCTTTTCCAGATAAAATACTCAAAGGGCCAATGAGTATATGAAAAGATGCTCAGTGTCACTAGTCATCAGGAAAATGTGAATCAGAATTGCAATGAGATATATCACCTCACACCAATTAAAATGACTAATCAAAAGGACAAGAAATCATGAGTGAAGAGGGAGAGAAAAGGGAACCCTTGTTCGCAGCTGGCAAAAGTATAAATTTGTACAAACACTATCAAAAACAATAGGAGGTTTCTCAAATGACTAAAAAAGAACTACCAAGTGATATAGCAATTCCACTTCTGAATATTTATCTGAAGAAAATGAAAATACTAATTTAAAAAGATCCGTACACCTGCATGTTCATGCAGAACTACTTACAATAGCTAAGACATGGACACAGTCTAAGTGTCTGTAATTGATGAATGGATACAAAAATCTTGCCATTTTCAACACCACAGATGGACCTTGAGGGCACTATGCTAAGTGAAACAAGTCAGTCATGAAATACAAATACTGTATAATTTCACTTGCATGCAGAATCTGACAACAAAAAACAGAAGAACAAGACAGATACAGAGAACAGATTGGTGGTTGCCAGTGGCAGGAGGTGGAGAGGATAAGTGAAATGCGTGAGGGGAGTCAAAAGTAGAAACTTCCAGTTATAAAAGAAATAAGTTCTGAGGATGTGATGCATAGCATGGTGACTATAGTTAATAATAATGTATTGTATATTTGAAAGTCATTAAAGGAGTAGTTCTCATTTAAAGTTCTCATCATAATAAAAAATAATTTGTAACTATACATGGCAATGGATATTAACTAGAATTATTATAGTTATTTTGTAATATATACAAATATTAATTACACTGTACACCAAAAACAAATATTTTATGTCCATTATATCTCAATTTAAAAATAGGAATATAGATAAGTCATATAATTTAATTTTGAAAGAACGTAGGACAAACTCAAAATATTTTAGATTTTCTAAAATGGTTGAGAAGCAAAATCAATTATTCTAATTAGTTAATGTAGTAAATTGAAAAAATGTTCCTGAGTACTGTGTATTAAACAATAACTGTGAACAAAAGAGGGAGTTTGACAGCCAAAAGGCACATAAGATAAGATACTCATAACATAAGTATGAGTATCTTACATAAGTATATGAGTATCTTACATAAGAAACTCAACATCATTAATTATTAAAGAAACGCAAATCAAAACTACAGTGAGGTAACACTTCATTCAGAACAACCATCATCAAAAAGTCTACAAACAATAAATTCTGGAGAGGGTGTGGAGAGAAAGCAACCTTCCTACACTGTTGGTGGGAAAGTAAATTGGTACAGCTACTATGGAGAACAGTATGGAGGTTCCTTAGCAAACTATAAACAGAGCTATATCTGACAGAACAATTCTACTCCTAGGCATATCTCTGGAGGAAACAATGATACAAAAGGATGCATGCACTGGATGTTCATTGTAGCACTATTTGCAATAACCTAGGATATGGAAGCAAACTAAATGTCCAAAAATAGATGAATGGATAAAGACTACATGGTACATGTATACAATGGAATATTACTCAGCCATAAAAGGAAACGAAATAATGTTACTTGCAATGATGTGGATGGACCTAGAGACTGTTATCCAGAAAGAGAAATGAATATATAATATCACTTACACGTGGAATATAGAAAAAAAGGTATAGATAAATTTACTGGTAAAGGAGAAATAGAGTCACAGATGTAGAGAAAAAACGGATGGTTACCAAGGAGGGAAGGGCAGGGGAAGTCAGACAAACTGTGAGACTGACAGTGACATATATACACTGCTGTGTATAAAACAGATAATTAATGGCAGCCTATTGTTTAGCACAGGAAGCTCCATTCAATGATCTGTGGTGATCTACATGGGAAAGAAATCTTAAAAAGAAAGTGGATATATGTATGTGTATAACTGACTCACTTTATTCTACAGCAGAAAATAACAATATTGTGAAGTAACTGTATTTCAATATTTTTTTCAAGAAAAAGAGTTTAATTCAAATAAAATTCTAGATATTTAAAAAATACCCAATATATCAACCCTGAGTATTCATCATAAGGACTTTCACTGAAGCCAAAGCTCCAATACTTTGGTCACCTGAGTGACGCGCCAACTCATTGGAAAAAACCCTGATGCCGGGAAAGATTGAGGGTAGGCAGAAAAAGGGGTGACAGAGAATGGGATGGTTGATAGCATCACCGACTCCATGAACATGGAGAAAATTGTGGGAGATAGTGAATGACAGGGAAGCCTGGTGTACTACAGTCCATGGGGTCACAAAGAGTCAGACACAATTTAGCAACTGAACAACAACCCAATATATCTAGTGAAAGGGCTCTGTGACTAATCATATAGTTGCGATTGCTTACATCCCTTTTCTTTGTTTATGGATCACTTTGTGTGTAAATAAACCTTGGCCAGTATTCAGTATTGGTTGCCAGTACCATTCACTTTCTACCATCAAAACAGAACATTGATCTTGGTCAATCGTCATCCTGTTTGCTGTAGCCCTAATGACTCAAAATAGCAGATCTTCTTCATAACTCCATAAATTAATCCTGATTTCTATAAACCAGTTAAAGTAATCCTAACATCCTTGCCTGGAGGAGACTCTTGAGAGTCCCTTGGACAGCAAGGAAATCAAACCAGTCAATCCTAAAAGAAATCAACCTTGAATATTCATTAGAAGGACTGATGCAGAAGCTGAAGCTCCAACACTTTAGCCACCTGATGCGAACAGCCGACTCATTGGAAAAGATCCTGATGCTGGGAAAGATTGAAGGCAAAAGAAGATGAGGGAAGCAGAGGATAAAATGGTTGGACAGCATCCCCAACTAAACTTTGAGCAATTAAATTTGAGCAAATTCCAAAAGACAGGGGAAGACAGAGGAGCCTGATGTGCTAGAGTCCATGGGGTCACAAAGAGTCAAACATAACCTAGCAATTGAAAAACAACAAACCTCCTTGCCGGTACTACTGGGGCAGGATCAGTGGCTTACGCCAAGCAGATAGTTCAATCCCCTTGCAATTATTATTTGCTCATAGTGAGATGTGTGATCTATGATGGTCACATCAGGTCTTACAGAAATCTTGTGTTATACAATTCAGAGAAAGCTTTCATTCTCTTTTGCTGAACATGAACAAGGAAGCTTCCAGTCCTCAGGCCTTCAGTCATATCATGTCCCTGAGGGAAAGCTGCCTGAGGACAAATCCTGGAGGTGCTGGAGGAGCATAGAGAGGAGCAACACAGGAAAAAAACCTGGGGCTCAATAGTCTCTTGGAGTGGGTCCAATATTTGGACTGTTTTACTTGTCTTTCTGTTTAAGTCAGTTTTAGTGAGCATGGTGCATGGGTTTGCAAGATGAACATCACTGGGGAGATGGATACCGATGCAAATTCTAGGCTCCATTCCAGATCAAATAAATCAGAAACTTGGAGTGTTTCTGGCAGATCTGTGTGGCCAAGTGAGGTCTCCATGACATTCCCAGCTACACCAAAGTTTGAGAGACATTAATATGAGCCAATTTAAGTCAAGATTTCTATTAATTATAGTCAAATGTACCCAAAGTAATAAAAAAAGCAATCCCCTCTATCAAACCAAGTGTGCCACATATACATACAGAGTTGCCAAATAATGCTATATTTTTTAAAAATTTAATTTTTAAAAATTTTCATAAATTTAATATAAATCTCTTTAAAATTTCAATTTGAAGTTGTTATTCATCTCTATTTGTGATTCACAAAAATTCATTCTCTCCACTGAACAAAAGAAATATATATATATGACTGTATATGTATCTTATCTACTATTAAATATACATATATTTGAAATGCATACATACATATATATACACATGCATGCATGCACGTGTGCTAAGTTGTTTCAGTCATATCCAACTCTTTGTGACCCTAAGGACTGTAGCCTGTCATATATATACACATATGTGTGTGCGTGTATATATATATATATATATATATACTTATACATCAAATCAGTTCAGTTGCACAGCTGTATCCGATTGTTTGTGACCCCATGGACTACAGCACGCCAGGCTTCCCTGTCCATCACCAACTCCCAGACCTTGCTCAAACCCATGTCTATTGAGTCAGTGATGCCATCCAGCCATCTCATCCTCTGTCATCCCTTCTCCTCCTGCCTTCAATCTTGCCCAGCATCAGGGTCTTTTCCAATAAGTCAGTTCTTCGCATTAGATGGCCAAAGTTCAGCTTTAGCATCAGTCCTTCCAATGAATATTCAGGACTGATTCCCTTTAGGAATGACTGGTTTGATCTCCTTGCTGTGCAAGGGATAAGGGACTCTCTAGAGTCTTGTCCATCACCACACTTCAAAAGTATCAATTCTTAGGCACACAGCTTTCTTTATGGCCCAACTTGCACATCGATACACGGTTACTGGAAAAACCATAGCTTTGACTAGACAGACCTTTGTTGGTAAAGTAATGTCTGCTTTTTAATATGTTGTCTAGGTTGGTCATAGCTTTTCTTTCAAGGAGCAAACACCTTTTAATTTCATGGCTGTAGTCACCATCTATAGTGATTTTGGAGCTCAAGAAAATAAAGTCTGCCACTGTTTTTCCATTGTTTCCTATCTATTTGCCATGAAGTAATGGAAAATAGATGGGGAAGCAATGTATATACCTATATATAGGTATAAATAAATAAATAAATAAATAAATATATATATATATATATATATATATATATATATATATAGAGAGAGAGAGAGAGAGAGAGATACCTGCCCATATTATCCAACATGGAGCTTCCCAGGTGACTCAGTGGTAAAGAATCTGCCTGTCAATGCAGGAGACGCAGGTTCTATCCCTGGGTGGGAAAGCTTCCCTGGAGGAGGAAGTGGCAACCCACTCCAATATTCTTGCCTGGGAGATCCCATGGACAGAGGAGCCTAGTAGGCTACAGTCCACGGGGTTGCAAAAGAGTAGGGCATGACTTAGCCAGTAAATAGCAGCAACAATTATCTAACAAAGAGCTTCTAAAATCCTTGTAATTTCTTTAGGGTAAGGGTGCTTTACCTTTTCCTGAGGATAAGGGTGCTTAAGAGCCATTTTTGTTCTAATATTTGGTCTTTGACTTCAATTCCAGACACAGAGCTTCTAAACCCTTTGGAATTTCCTGAGTAATAGGAGTATCTTTGGTCCTAAAGAAGTAAATGTGTGTGTTCCTGGATGAGGAGAGTTAGAAAAATAAAGCCATGATTAGAAACCTGTACCATTTAACCTCATCCCTGTCCTCCAAGGAGGGAGTTAGTAATTATTCAGATTTCCATAAAAATCAATAAACTAGGAGCTTCAGAGAGCTTCTGGGTTTGTGAACATATGGAGAGGGTGGGGAACCCTGGCTCCATAAATACAGGAACTCCTGGGCTTGGGACTCTACTAGACCTTGCCCTGTTCTGGCCGTTTATCTGTATTCTTTAATCACATCCTTTATAATAATCTAGTAAATATAAGTAGAGCTTCCCAGGTGGCACTAGCGGCAAAGAACCTGCCTGGCAATGCAGAAGACATAAGGGACACAGATTTGATCCCTGGGTTGGGAAGATCCCCGGAGGAGGGTATGGCAACTCAGTCCAATATTCTTGCCTGGGAAATCGCATGGACAGAGGAGCCTAGCAGACTACAAATCATAGGGTCACAAAGAGTCAGGGACATGACTTAGCACACACACACAAACATAAGTAACTATTTCCCTGAGTTCTGAGAAGCCACTGTAGCAAAGCATCAATCTGAGTTAAGAACTCTAGTAATCCTCCCACCCCCGATTTTGAGCCAAGTAGACACCCCCAATTTTGAGCCAAGTGGATAACTTGGGGATCCACTACCTGTGTCTGGCACCCAAAATGAGACAGACTTTGTGGGACTGAGCCCTTAACTTATGGGGTCTGACAAACTCCAGGTAGTTAGTATCATAATTGCCTGTAGAACCCTGACTGGTGCCTGGAAAGTTAGGAGAACTGGTGGGGAGGGGAAACCCTGCATATTTGGTGTCACGAGTTCTGTGGCATGAACAGGGAAAAGAGAACCAATAGCCTACTTCTAAGAGGCAGGGTTATTTCTTATTAATCTAATATGTAAATATAAATCTGTTAGTACACATCATCCTTAGAGACATAACAGTTTTGAGAATAAATCCACATAACCACTGCTGTCATATCATGAAAACCGATGTCATATCATGTAGGTATACATATTTGTATGTATGACAAAGTTCATTTTTATGGGATTATTTTTCTCAAAAGGAGTTTAACTTAAAGAAATTAAATACATTCCTATATTTAAAATTACACAGTTGATTATAGTTTCACTTGTGAAATTACAGGCTATTTAAAATTATATATATATATATGCAATTAATATATTCATATATTCATCAACTGGAAGAGCTTTAGACACATGAACATTCAGATGTTAATGGTCTATAATAGCTCCTTCTTATTGTAAATTAAAATTAGTTACATCATCTCTATACTTAACAGCAACTATCAATTTTAGAAATCCAATTTACTTTAAAAAATCTTTTCAACTCTATGTTGAAATATCTTTGAAAGTGTCTCCAGAGAAGAATGTTTTGCCATTAAAATCACCCAGTCTATTCATAGAACAAATGAAAGTCTTAAGTTCACATACTAATGCTGAACTTATAAGAAAATCAGAATCAAGTTTTACACCCACTCAAATATATTTAGTGCTTAATGCTCAAGCTTGACCATTCAATATAAAAAAAAGTTAAATAATAAAATTTGAAACCTCTACCAAAAAAGGCACTATATTCATAAAGTGATAAGTTGAACTTTTCTGCCATGACTTCTTTAAAGTGCACTTACATTTAATTTTTAAAAATTAGATTTCTTGCCTGTTCATATTATTTTTCATAATGTTCTCAAAACGTGGTTTTATGAACCAACAAATGATACATTTAAATTATGATAAACTTATTCAATGTTGAGTAGGTCTAGGGAAATATCAGCATGAAGAGTGAACAGCCTATAATCTAACTTGGTATGTGTCAAACTGTGATACTTTGGCTACATAGAAAAGTTTTATTAGATTTATATTCAGTTAATCCATTACGTTCTGCTGAGTAAATCACTTGAACTCAAAAGGCAAAGCCTTAGAAGCTGCATATCCCAAGCCTGGTTCCAATTTTTCTAACAAGGTGAAAATAGAATGAATTCAATCAAAATGCCTGACAAAACCATGCATGGAAAGAAGAGATGCCAATAGCACATTACTTTAAATCAAATACAAACAGAGGAGCCAAATGATTTCATTCTATCTTCACTGCCTAGCATAGAACAAACTTGTAGGGATTTAAATTGAATATCACCTTGAGTACATGAATGATTTGATGATTCTATGAATAACAAATCAACACATTAGTAAATCAGAATATAAATAAGGGATGTACTTTCTAAAGGAAACTGAGAACTAAAAGATGATTCTTTAAATAAACTAAAAAGTATTGAGCTTCTTCCACATTTTGGAGTTAATCTAATTCTCTTTAATGTAACTCTTCCATCACTGTATTTACTGATTTTGAATCAATGTTTCCATCTCAATAGGTAATATGATAAATATGTCCATGCCAAAGTGAAAAGTAAGTGAAGAATTCCTTGGCCCAGAAAGTAATGCATATTTTAAGTAGAGCTTCTTAAGAGAATGCATGAAATGGATCTGAATTCATTTGGAATTTACTATGTGCCAATGAATGTACCTTATTCCATTTAATTCTCTAAAACAGCCCTAAGAGACAGAGAAAATTACTCCAGGTAATTTTACAAATGACCAAATCTGATCAGGAAAAAAAAACAACCCTATACAAATTAAAATTGAATCCTTAATTCTCATCTCATATTTCATGCTCTTTAAATACTACTACTTTTCATTCTGCATAGTTTCTCCATGGCTTTGTTATTTGCAAATAATAATTTTAATGAAAAAATTTCAGTCTGTTGCAAACCAAAATTAATAGCAGTGTTATGCAACAGAACAACCTGACACATTTTGGAAGTTACTACTGAATGAAGGAAGGAAAATGAATCCACTAAAGAAGTACTATAGCCCATGGCCAAAATTCAAAGAAAAGATATATTTCATTTTCAGAAGAATGTCTTTAGATGTAAAAGTGGAACCATGCTAAAAAGATGCGGGTGTTCTTCTTAGTACAGTTACAGATGCTCTCAATGCCGTAAAGCAGGTTGCTACTTATTACTGTGTTTACTTATTTTGCTTAGAGATGAATGGAAAGTACTAAAATGTTTTAATATGTGCATAGCAACAAAGACAGAATATGCTCAGCCAATATGGAAAGCAATATATTTAGTTTAAAAAAGTTAACAGTGTTACGTTAAATTTATAAAGCCTTTTATAGTTTTCAAGGCTCTTTCCCACATAGTATGTACCGCTCCAAAAGCCCTGTGAGATTGCAAGTAAAGATAAATTAGTAACCCAATTTTATGGGTGAGCAAATTAAGGCTCAGAAAGATTAAGTGTCTTACATAATAACACACGTAGTTTTTATGGTGCCATTTATATATTATCAAAGTCAAGTTTCTTTCTAGATTTTCTGACATTCTCCGACAACAGTGATTTTACTATTTGAGATAAAGTCTTACAAATGTTTCCCTAGTTTGCAAAATGGTTTTAATCTAAAGATTAGAAGTGAATGAATGCCGTGAAATAACAACTATGAAGCCCCATAAAGGCTTTCAAAAATCATTCAGAGAAATTAGTATATTTCTAATACAGAAAGCCAAATATGTAAATAAATGAACCAAAAAGGAAGCAATTGTTCTTCAATTTATAGAAGCCGTTAAAAGGACATCCATGCCTTGCATCAACAGTTCCTGAATTTTTGAATTAATAATACCTCATTTTCTTAGTTTAGAGTAACGTGAATTATTTTCAAAGAATCAGCGACATGTCACATCATTTTTTAGCATGAATAATGATGGGCAGGTTTGAGCTCTAATGATGCTGTGGGATCACAGAGTTTGCAGCTTGGAGGCTTACCATATAAATTAGTGCAGTATCACATTAGCAAACAAGGCACAATCAGAGAAATGAATTCAAACTGAAGGAAAGGAATTGTTATATATTGAAATAAAGCAAAAATGCAATACCGCTTTACTCTTCAATTTAATCTTTCGGAGTTCTGAAGATGGATTTGAGGATTTCGTTTGCAATCATCCTTTACCATGCAGATATGCTGCAGTAACTATATTAGAGCAGACAAGTAACAGAATTATTCCAAATATATTCAAGTAATTGGACTGAAGACCAGTCAGCCAGATCAATGTGTCCTTTTCATCTCGTTACTTAGGTGGTACAGGATGCCTAGTAACATTGAACAATACCTGATGACTTTTGGTGTTGAGGCAGCCTGCTTTTGCCTATTTTTTCATTTTCACATTTCAAATCTGACTTCCAAGTTATTGTCTGCTTTAGAGAGAGCCAATAATTTCTTCAGGCCAACCCTATTAGATTTCACCAGAATTTTGTGAGTTATAAACTCTTAAGTACTATAAAATTGTTAATATGTATAATTGAAGAAGCAAAAATGTTCACATGGTTATAGGATAATTGATATTAAATTCAGCTCCATCACTAATTCTTTGTGCTACCAGACCCTACACACAACTGCTCCACTGGCTACTTTCTTTCATCTTACTGAGAAACCAACAAGAATATGGCAAAGATTTCATAGTGATCATCTATCCATCACCATCCTTTAATATGCTATGGACCATGTTTTATAAGCTTAACACACATCACATTATACTACTGTTCCTGCTAAGCCTGTATATTCATATCACTGTGAGTCAGAACTATCTGGATGAGTTTCCTGACAGATTAGATTTCAGTCTCAAGTGATATAAAATGAATACATTTTAGTTTGGCTTTTCCTTCACTTATTTTTCACAAACTTATTCCAGCTTTGAGGTGAACCCAGATACATAATGTCCTGCTGTGATATACATCCAGTTAATTTAAAATAGACAAGCATCCTGTATGCTGAAAACAGTTTTATCATTATAAACAAGGAGTTTGCCTCAAAAAACAAATAACTTTGGGTACTCTTGACTCTGGCAGATGCTTCCTAAAGTTCAAATGAAAATTAGAGAAGAGTGCTAGCTTGTAACCAATTTAGTTATCTTTTGTACCTAATTCACTTTTAATTAAAGCATTGAAAATGAAGGAAGAGATCAGTACAAAGTTAAAGGTTTCACACAAACATCACTGAACCTCTTCGTTGATCAATTAGATGCCAGATTACAACCGATCTGAAAATATATCAGTCTGAGATATTAGTCATGTTCCTTGATCAGAATCTCTTTGATCATTATAGAACAAGTTTTGTAGTAGCAGCAAAGCAATTTATGGGGGGTGGAGGGAGGCTACAAATTGCTTGAATTTTGACAGCAACTGTGAGGGCCATGTCCACAGAAGATGCGCGTCCTTCCAAGTGGATATCCACACAGTTTTGGATTGCCACCTAACACAATAGATTACCATCCCCTTAACAGTATAATTGGAATTTAAACTAATTAACCCTTCTATAGTCAATAACTGATATTGGCACATCAAATTCTCTCCAGACAGTTTAAATTTGAAGGCACTGCTATCCTCCAGTTCTTTAACGTGTGTTAGTTGCACAGTCGTGTCCAACTCTTTGCTCCCCCATGGACTGCATCCCGCCAGGCTCCTCCATCCATGAAATTCTCCAGGAAAGAATACTGGAGTGGACTGCCATTTCCTTCTCCAAGTTCTTTAGTAAATTCTGGTGAAAAGAAATCATCCTGGAGAAAAGAGATATATGCACCATGCAGTATATTCATTTAAAGCACGTAAACTCTTTAATTTATAGAAGGTTTTGTACATGGAAACAAGAATATATTTTCAGTGTTAATTTACTTTTTAACAAAACAGATATTTGAAATGTTATGACTATGGTTTTTATTCAGAACAAATATGCATAATAAAAGAAAAATATGATACATGAAGCAAGTTTCTTTTAAAATTAGTTAAAAACAAAAATTTGGTATCACTTAAACAGCTAATGTTCTTTTATTAGATGAGAATTTGCTGCTTTAACTTAGAGGAATTTCTAAACCAAATTAAAAATTTAATCAAACAATTATGTTACTCCTTGATATATTTCCATTACTCCTCACTAGAATGTTATTCTTGATATATTTCCATTACTCCTCACTAGAATGTTATTCTATGCTTCATTATTTACATTTTTGCTATTTTAATAGATACAATTCATTTCTTTAAATTAGATTACATATAGATTATTTAAAGTAGATTTTGTATGTGATCTCGAACAAAGTACATACATTTTACTGTTGTTGTTTCAATGTCTTAACCTATAAAATGAGTATTGGACTACACTCTGCTTAGGGCCCCTTTCAGCACTAAAAAGTCTTGATTTAAAGATCTGAAATGTTAATTAGTAGAAAAGACTTATTACTGATGAATTCCAAGCACATGGGTCGATGAAGTTTATTTACTAGTACCTTTTGAATCTACTTGAAGACCAATATACTCAAATTTATTATCACAATTAGTAGATTATTGGTTCTCCAGAGAGGAAGCTTTTGTCCTGAAGAAATTATTTAAATTAAGCTATTCTTTCTGAGGAGTGGGGTGATTTCACCCCCAGGGGAGACGTGGCAGTGTGTGAAGACATTTTTAGTTGTAAGAACTTGGGGTGGGGTTGGAGGTGGGTATTGCTACTGGCCTCTAGTGAGTAGAAGCCTGCAATCCTTCTAAGCACCTGAAAATGCACACAATAACAACTAGGACAAAGAATTAGCCCAAAAGGTCAATAGTGCTGAGCTTGAGAAACCCTGTACTAGGTAGGAAAAAACCTTTCTGCCTTTATCCTACTCTTTTAAGAGAAATATAAATGCCTATATATTAAATAACCTTATGATGACCATAGCATACTTCAGGAAAAAAAGCAAAAACTCAGCCTTTTAATTTCTAGATCTGTGTCACTTTCAAAACTATAGTCTAATATCTTATCTTAGCTTCTTTTTTCTTAATTTTGTAAGATATTTTGCATATCTTACACATTAAAAACAGAGTAAATTTTTTTTTATTTTTTACTCTATTTAAACTGTCATTCTATCTTACAAATTGATCATTCTTTGGCAGAAGTTTCAAGTAATTTCTGTTTAACTTTAAAAACTGACATGAATATCTCATGTTGAAAAATAGAAACTGAGAATTACACTATTATTTTCACAGCCCACATTTCCTGAGCACCTGCCGCATGCCAGCATGAAGTGAAGGAGCAGACAGACCCCATGACAAACTGGAGAAACACAAAGGGAAATGTTTCTATAAAAACCCAAGGAAGGATAAATGGGACATTTCCAAGGGAAAAAGAAATCTAGCCTTTTAGGGATGAAGAGTCATGAGTGAGAGGAAACGATAGAAAATTAATCCAGAGATGCAGACAAGAGCAAAAATCACATAAGTCAGGGAGGGCCATTAATGGAAACCAGTAGAATATTTTACAAAGGAAAATGTCAGAATCAATGTCTTTTCATTTCTCTTTTCTTTTCCTTTCTTTCCTTCCTTCCTTCTTTCATTAGGGTTTTTTTTTTTTTTCCCTTTCAGTTGTCACTAGCTATTTAGAAGAGTACAAGCTGAAAACGTCATAAATGGGGGATGCCCTGGTCTAGGTTAGTAGTGCTGAGAAAGGGAGAAAAAGTGGATATAGGATAAAGCTTAATATCCTAAGATCTGCTAGCATATCAGATGTAAGGGTCAAGGGAGTGTGTGCTTCCAGGCTTTTTGGCTTAAATATTTGAATTCATGATACTGGTCATTACTAAGAAATGGAAACCAAAGGAGCAGGTTTGTTTCTTTAAGCAAGTTTTGTTTTCTTCATTATATTTTTTGCTTGCTTACTTGTTTTATGGAGAAAAGTAAGTCTTCTATTTTGAACATATTAAGTTTAGGATCTCTATTGCACATACAAATAGAGATAAAAGAAAATATTTGGGACTCATGGGAAGATTAGAGTTTGGATTACAAATTTGGTGTCATCAGTACATAAGAGCACACAAATAATATTAAGTGAAATTACCTATAGACAATATAAAGATAGAAAAGAGAAAAAGAAATAGAACAGAGGCTAACAGATTAGAAAACTTAGAGGTCAAGGGGATGACATGGAATCAGAAAAAGGGAAAGAGAGGATCAGCGAGTTTTAAAAGGGAAACCAACAGAAAATGTCCTCCCTTAAAGACAAGTTAAGTAATAGTTCAAAAAGAAGGTCTGATGACAAAGTGTAATCCTACTGAAGTTAAAGTAAGGAGAGAACAGAGACTTGATGGTGAAAGTGAAAGTTACTCAGTTGTGTTCAGCCCTTTGTGACCCCATGGACTCTTTACAGTCCATGGAATTTTCCAGGCCAAATACTGGATTGGGTAGCCTTTCCCTTCTCCAGAGGATCTTTCCAACCCAGTAATCAAACCCATGTCTCCCACATTGCCGGCGGGTTATTTACCAGCTGAGCCACAAGGGAAGCCCAAGAATACTGGAGTGGGTAGGCTATCCCTTCTCCAGTTGATATTCCTTACCCAGGAATTGAACCAGGATCTCCTGCATTGCAGGTGGATTCTTTACCAACTGAGCTATCAAGGAAGCCCATAGTGAGAGGCAATTTTGATGACTTTAACAAAAGTTATTTCAGTGAAGCGCCTGGGTCAAAGTCTGATTGGAGTGGTTACAAAAATGGAGACTTGCAAATACGGTCTTTTGAACAAGTGTTTATTTTTCTTCCTACTGAAATATTGCTAATATGGCATTAAGACTTTTCAATGGCATACATTTACAAGGTGGAAAACCAAAGACAAAGAGTAAAATAATAGCAGACCAGATATTAAAATCCATTTTTGAATTTGGAAATCAGTTTAGAAGCAGGAGGAAGTGATAATTTACATGCTTGAAGGGTTAAATGCAGAGAAAGCAAATCAGTTTGCTCACAGAATCACCAGTTACATGAGATATGGAGCTGGGAGAAGGTATACGGCTGCAAGTTTGTTTATACCTCAGACACTTTCGTACCCAGCCCCAGGTCACCACCTCCCTACCCCATGCCTCGCATACTCCCCTCCTGCCCCTCTGTGTCCAGGAAATCTGACACTGATTCTCAGAAACAGCATTCAGAGAGTTCATGTCTGTATGATACCTGAAAGATCAGACTTCGAAGACAAAAACGCAAACCAAGAACAAGAAATATTTCACAAGGATTAGGGAAGAACTGAAGGGTATTTACCACATTACTTGGTAATTAAACATCTAAAGATGTAATAGACAATAGCTGTCATGTGAAATATAGATGATCATTTATACAACCTTGTGGTAAAGAAGTTGAAAAAACCATCTACTGTATATAAAAACACAATTAACAATGCTAAACAACCATCTTGGAAAAGATGCTTATGACGAGCCTAATGAAGAGAAGGTTACCCTTTCTGTTACAAGTGCTCCTGAAATTAAGTTAGAGGAATTTGGACAACTCCACAGTGAAATGAGCAAAGAATATACAAACCATTTAGATAATGTAAGAACCACATTGAACTTTACCATCAATTAAAAAATCATTAATGGAATATTTTGCTTCAGCAGAATTAAAATTGAGTTTTAATTCTACCCATTGTTGAATGTGTAGTAATAACTTTTTGAAGAGCTTTGTGATAAAGTTGTTATTTCAATGATTAAAGCCTTTGATAAGGCAATTTTCAGATCCTTTTATTTAGAAAAAAAGAAGTATGTGCTTGTGTGTGTTATTGTGTTGTTTTTATTTCTATTAACTAAAAAATTGAAAATTTTGAGTTACTACAATACCTATCCTTGGGAATTGATAAAATTAGGATTATACAGAGTGAAGTAAGCCAGAAAGAAAAACACCAATACAGTATACTAACGCATATATGTGGAATTTAGAAAGATGGTAATGATAACCCTGTATGCGAGACAGCAAAGAGACACAGATGTATAGAACAGTCTTTTGGACTCTGTGGGAGAGGGAGAGGGTGGGCTGATTTGGGAGAATGGCATTGAAACATGTATAATATCATATAAGAAACAAATCGCCAGTCTAGGTTTGATGCAGATACAGGATGCTTGGGGCTGGTGCACTGGCATGACCCAGAGAGATGGTACGGGGAGGGAGGAGGGAGGGGGAGTCAAGATCGGAAACATGTGTACACCCGTGGTTGATTCATGTTGAAGTATGGCAAAACCAATACAATATTGTAAAGTAAAAAAAAAAAAAATTATTAATTAATCTAAAAAAATAAGGCATCATGTGTACATACATGCAATATCATGTAAACACTTATAAGGATGATGCCAGTAATGAGACTTTTCAAAGCCATCGGACTCTAATCTCTGGAACCTGTACATGTTACCTCATAAGGAAAAAATTCCTTTGTCCATGTAATTAAGTTGAGAATCTTAACATGAACAGATTTCACTGAATTATCCCAGTAGGTTGTCCTTATAAGAGATGCAGGTGAAAAAAGAGAAGGCAATGTGCCCACCAAGGACCAAGGCAGATGTGGGAGTAACGTGGCTACAATCAAGGGAGGCTGACAGTCTCCAGATACTGGATGCAGCTGGGAACATACTCCTCCAAAGTGTCCAGAAGCAGCATAACTCTGCCACTACTTTCAGCCCAGTGATACTAAATTTTGGAGGTATGGCATCCAGTACTATGAAAGAATACATTTCTATTGCTTTAAAGCATCAAGATTATGATAACATGTTACAGAAGCTATAACAGGCTAATACACTACCTATATTCATCAGTAAGGAAAATGTCTATATTTTAACTAAGATTGTCAGCTCATGAATCATACATATCAAAATTACATGAAAAATACCTAGAAACTATACTGACAGGACTTACACATGAATATTAAGATCCTTGGTAGTTTGTGATTTTTTTTAATTTTGACCATAACCATAGATTACTTTTTTCTGGTGAAAAATGTTATTTTAATTTTAAACAAAGTATAATAATTTTTAAACAAAATGTATTTGTGTGTATATCAACTCCAAAATATCCCCATTCTAACCAAGTAAGCTAAAGTGACAAAGTTGAGGTTCTCTGCCGCTGCTATTGCTAAGTCGCTTCAGTCGCGTCTGACTCTGTGCGACCCCACAGACGGCAGCCCATCAGGCTCCACCATCCCTGGGATTCTCCAGGCAAGAACACTGGAGCAGGTTGCCATTTCCTTCTCCAATGCATGAAAGTGAAAAGTGAAAGTGAAGTCGCTCAGTCGTGTCCAACTCTTAGTGACCCCATGGACCACAGCCTACCAGGCTCCTCCGTCCATGGACTTTTCCAGGCAAGAGTACTAGAGTAGGGTGCCATTGTGCCTGGAGATATTGAGCCCTATGCAGTGGCATTGTTGCCTGACGAAGTTTTCGAATGCATCTTATTACAAATGGTTTGAGGCTTAGGGAACTTTTGTGTTTTTCTGTGTGTCAGTTAGGAATTATATTTGGCTGCTAATATTAGAGACTCTGAGGCTTCCCGGGTAGAATCAGTGGTAAGAATCTGCCTGCCAATGCAGGAGACACAAGGGACACGGGTAGATCCTTGGGCTGGGAGGATCCCCTGGAGGAGGAAATGGCATCCCCATTCCAGTATTCTTGCCTGGAAAATTCCATGGACAGAGGAGCCTGGAGGGCTATGGTCCGTGGGACCTTAAAAAGTCAGACATGACAGAACAACTGAGCACATACTTACATACATCAGAAACCCTGGATCACTGACTTCAGTGTAGGATAGGTTTATTTCCTCTCATGCAAAATTAATCTGAAGTTGGGATTAGTGAGGGCTGGTGTAGAAGCTCTGGAAGTCACCAGGGGCACTAATGTCTTCTGTCTTTATTCTTTCACTTTTAGGACACTGCTTCCTTCTCAAGGGTATTCAGTTGCCATGAGGTAGATGTTCATACAACATTTTGGGAGAATGGAAAGGGCCAAAGGAGAAGATACTTCCAACCAAACCTCTTAGAAGTTTTACCTACTAATATCCACTCATATCTGATTGGCCATCCCAATTTTCAGTGAGGCAGCAAAGGGTAGTCTTATTGATGGACACAATTACTAAGGGAGAAGGGAGAATGGATATTGGTTTGACAGCAGGCAGTAATTATCATATCCACCAAACCAACAACTAAAGATGTCATTGAGAAGTATTCAAATCACCATCTGGGAGGAGTCACTGCTATGATACTTGTTGCCGGTTATATTACTCTAGAAAGAACAATTCAATGGCAAGATTGCTCTGCCTTAAGGCTAAAGACTGACTATGTCTATTACTCCTTCTTTGCCTACTATAGACAGCAAATAGACTAAGTTCCTATGTTAAGTACTTGGTTCAAAAAGCAGTCAATTTATTCCATCTAAAATTAAGACTTGTAAATCTTCAATTTGTAGATTATATAAATAAATGATTAATATTTAATGGGCTTCCTAGGTGGCGAAGTGGTAAAGAACCCACCTGCCAATGCAAGAAACACAACAGACAGGAGTTTGATCCCTCGGTCAGGAAGATCCCCTGGAGTAGGAAATAGCAACTCACTCCAGTATTCTTGTCTGGGAAATTCCATGAACAGAGGAGCCTGGTGGGCTATTGTCCATGGGATCTCACAGAGTCGGATACAACTGAGGGACATTCAGCACAAGAACTTCAGTTCTTGTGAATCATTAATAGAATATAAAGCAAGTGAAACAAAGCTTAAATGAATATTAAATAGGCATACAAGTAAGCATTTTTATATAATTGTAACTTTTTAAATTAAAAGATTACTCAACTAATATTAGTATAAAATAAATAAGAATCTAAATAAAATTCAATATCAAAACGATCTTCAAACAATGTTCTCTTTTGTGTATTTCTATATTTATGTTACATATTTTATTCTACTGTGTCTGTCACATTCAGTATGTTCCTAAAGTTAAAGTAATTTTTATCCCCTTTGATTGCCTTTTAAATTAACTTCTATAGAAAACAAAATCTTGATTAAAGAACGATCAACTCAGCACACAAATCTATTAGGTGGTCTCAAGAACTATGAGCCTCTTCAAAGATATATTCTCTCTGTATGTATATATGTGTCTGTATTTGTTTATATTTCATCCACATCTCTAAATATTTATATAACTATATTAGCTTTATATACTAGATCTTATCTCTGCTATAAACATTCACAAATTGCTTTCTCCCTATTTTTGAGTTGCTCACTTTTCAATCTGTTATCTAATTACTAAACATCCATTGGTTGCTAATCCTGCCTATATACTCCTAGCTGCCCCTTGCCCAGAACACCATAAGAGAAGGAAATCTGTGATTTATTCCAAGAATAACTGTTGCCCCTATAATATTTATTCCATGCATAACTTCTGCTGGTGTACTGCGTGTGCTTAAGAAATGACCTGGAGTTCATTTGAACTAAGTTTCAAAAACAGAAGTAGAATATAGATACATGAGCATAATATTTGAAGACTCTTGTGCAGCAGGTATCCATAGTTGTTCCTGACAGCCACGGCCTGCTGGATGTCTCTAATGTGAATTTGAAATAGGTTATAAGGATGCAAACATGAGTTTAACACCAACATATACTCCAGTCACTGTGATGTACCTTATGCTCATTATACCATGTGATCCAAACATTATTATAATTATTATTATTATATGTCATCAATTACCAGTAAGGAAACTAAAGCTTAGAGAGTATGAATTAGCTTTGACTGAGATCTTACAGCTGTAGACAGCCTTACTCCAGAACAGAAGTGTTTAGCCACACGTTAAGGACCTGTATTTGAGAACATGAAGAGCCTTACTGAGTATAGACACCTGTTTCCTTCCAGAGAAAAACAAGTTCAGATTATCGTTTTCTCTAGATTCACAGTTGTAACTAAACCAGAGGGAAGGACATATAGGAGATTAAATAGGTTTATTGACATGCTTATTTCAGAAACTAAAGTTAGTTTCACAATAACCCCTATATTTTCTTGTAGCTAAGAAACAGACACTTCAGAATTGTGTAAAATGCCATTAAGTTCAAGTGAACAGAAACAATTTTCTGAAATAGAGTGAAAACCTATTAAAATGGAATCACAAGTTAAAGTAAACAAAACTCACTTAAAAGGTGGTTTTTCTAACATGGTTGTTGCTGTTGCTGTTCGGTTGGTAAGTCATGTCTGACTCTGCAACTCCAAGGACTGGAGCACGCCAGGCTCACCTGTCTTCTACTGTTTTCCAGGATTTGTTCAAATTCACGTCCATTGACTCAGTAATGCCATCTAACCATCTCATCCTTTGCCACTCTCTTCTTCTTTTGCCCTCAATGTTTATATTATTAGATATACAAATTCATTGACTTTTAAAAGGATAATTTGTTATGAGATGTAGCTGTACAGTGAAATTATGTTGAGTTTCATTTTCCTTTAAAAAATTGAGTATAGAATTCCACATTCTGTGCATTTGTTTTACCTTAAATATATATTAAGGACTTTGGCAGAACTCTTGTTTAGTCCAAGTATACCTGATCAACACAATATGCCTAACTGTCTACTGATATTTACTTTAAAATCCTTTTCAGCAACATATAAATATTTAATAATTCAATTTATTACTGATATAATATTTATGTTATAGCCATTTCTAGAAGTTATCTCTCAAAAATTTACCTGTTTTATTATTATTTATAAAAATGTATTCAGCCCTTCCTGTAGCCTGTATTTTTATCTTTTGGTTTTCTTTTTAGTGCTATGTAATTGGCCTTTTTCTAAAGTTAAAGAAGAAGGATTTGAGTAGCAAGCAATACAGAAACAAAGACTATTGAAAAAGATAAATTGTTTTCATTATAAATGTGAAAGTTATCTTAATATGAGATAAGGCACCATATACTCATTGCAACTCTGTGGACTGTAGCCCACCAGGCTCCTCTGTCAGTGGGATGCTCCAGGCAAGAATACTTGAGTGGGTTGCCATTTCCTTCTCCAGTATATCTTTCCCATTCAGGAATCAAACCGGCATCTTCTGCATTGGCATTCTGCACTGCTTGTCTTCACACTGAGCCACCTGGGAAGCCCCTATTGAAAGATACCTGGATGAAATATATAGTGTAAAACAGAAGTTTCTTCTCTGAATTTAGAGAACTAAGTGGTAAGTGTAGCACCTATGGAATAAGGCAGAATTGCAATTAGTCCCTTCACTGGGTGTCTAGTTCCTAGGCTAAGGACTTTCAATCCTCCCTATACATTGCCTGGGGGCTTCCCAGGTGGCCCTATTGGTAATGAATCTGCCTGCCAATGCAGGAGACGCAAGAGACACGGGTTTGATCCCTGGGTCAGGAAAACACCCTGGAGAAGGAAATGGCAACCCACTCCAGTATTCTTGCTGGAAAATTCCACAGACAGAGGAGTCTGGAGGGCTACAGTACATGGAGCCACAGAGTCGGACACCACTGAGCGACTAAGCACACATACACTGCACAGTCCTAAAACATCATATTAACAAATATAGTCGAAAGCAGAGACATTACTTTGCTGACTAGTCAAGGCTATGGTTTTCCCAGTGGTCATGTATGGATGTGAGAGTTGGACTGTGAAGAAGGCTGAGTGCCGAAGAATTGATGCTTTTGAACTGTGGTATTGGAGAAGACTCTTGAGAGTCCCTTGGACTGCAAGGAGATCCAACCAGTCCATTCTGAAGGAGATCAGCCCTGGGATTTCTTTGGAGGGAATGATGCTAAAGCTGAAACTCTAGTACTTTGGCCACCTCATGCGAAGAGTCGACTCATTGGAAAAGACTTTGATGCTGGGAGGGATTGGGGGCAGGAGGAGAAGGGGACGACAGAGGATGAGATGGCTGGATGGCATCACTGACCCAATGGACGTGAGTCTGAGTGAACTCTGGGAGTTGGTGATGGACAGGGAGGCCTGGCGTGCTGTGATTCATGGGGCCACAAAGAGTCAGACACAACTGAGCGACTGAGCTGAACTGAACTGAACAAATATATCAGCATTTTATAAATATTCAGCCTCTTCCCCTGACGCTCACTGCTTATGGACTTTGGGTATTAGTGTGTATAATATTGTTAATCATACTGCACATTTCTTACAGCATGACTTGAATGGGAGCTGCAGTAAACAACTCTTATCAATAACAATCTTTTTTCATGTAAAATGACACCTCTTTTAAATATTATACCTATTTACCATAAAAAGACTCTAAACAAAAGCTGGTTGATGATGATAAAAATTGATTACAAAATACTATATTTTATCATGTTCTTATACACCATTATTTCCTCATTCTTTTTTAAAATTAAAATATCACTCAATATCACACTGCTTTTGTCACCTAGTACAGCTTACACATTTTATGCCCTATATAAATTCTCTTCCCCTTATCTTACATTCATTCTTTCTTAAGTGAATTTTTATTTTCCTTTTCCTTGCATATTTATCTGAACACTTCCTAAATATTCTGCTCTGTTCTTCGTGACAAAACAACCTAGAAATTCAGTATTTGTCCTTTCGTGTAGCATAATATCTTCCAATTTTGTCTGTGTTGTCCAGATGACAGGGTCTTCTTGCTTTTTATGATTGAATAATATTCCACCATATGTATATAAATACTGCATTTTCTTTATCCATTCATCTGTTGGTGGACATATAAATTGTTTTGATATCTCAGCTATTGTAAATAATGTTGCAATGACCATGGGATCCTTGAAATCCTGACTTCATTTCCTTTGGACATACAACTAAAGTGGGATTGCTGGATCCAATGGCAGTTATATTTTTAATTTTTTCTGAGGAATCTTCATACTTTCCTCTAATTGCTGCATCATTTTAACCAACAATATAAAAATCCCCCAATTTCTCCACGTCCTCACCATTTGTTATCTTTTCTTTTTTGATGGGTCACCCTAATAAATCATTGCAGTTTTTAATTGCATTTCCCTGAAAATATCATTCAGCATCTTTATATATATCTCTTAGAATGAAACTAGTCACCTTTAAAACTTTAAAAACTAAAACCTTAGGTATAACTCATTCTAAAATTACATATAGCTCAGTTTGTTTGCCTTTTTTGTACCCAAAATCTACAAAATAAAAAATAAATAACAACAACAAAAAGAACTGAACTTATCCAATTATATTTGAAAAGAAATTGATGCTGGGAAGGATTGAAGGCAAAAGGAGAAGGGACTGGCAGAAGATAAGATGATTATATAGCATCGCCAACTCAGTGTACATGAATTTGAGCAAATCAGGGAGATAGTAAAAGACACAGGAGCCTGGCACGCTGCAGTCCACAGGGTCGCAAAGACAAGGCACGACTTAGCAAGTGAACAATGTATTGGTTACTCAATTTTTTAACCTAAGTGGTTTTTCTGGAATTCTCTTGAGAAAGACTGTAGTAGATACGGGATGAATAGTACTTGAGGTTAACTGAACAGACATGGGCAAGAATGATCAAGACCCAGTGTGAGTTCCTCTGAGGTTCTCATCTGCCTTCCACCTGCCAGCCAATACTTAATGCTATTTTAACTTGAGCCTTCAAACCTAAGGTGAGATCAGCCTCTGTGTGATCCTGTGCATCCTGAAGTTTCACAATTCAGCTATGGTTTGACAAGGAGAAAATGGTACCTCTAACATACTTATTATATCGCTGTCAAACCCAAGCCAAGGCATGCTGCTGCTAAGTCACTTTAGTCGTGTCTGACTCTGTGTGACCCCATAGACGGCAGCCCACCAGGCTCCGCCGTCCCTAGGATTCTCCAGGCAAGAACACTGGAGTGGGTTGCTATTTCCTTCTCCAATGCATGAAAGTGAAAAGGGAAAGTGAAGTCGCTCAGTCGTGTCAGACTCTTAGCGACCCCATAGATGGCAGCCTACCAGGCTCCTCCAACCATGGGATTTTCCAGGCAACAGTACTGGAGTGGGATGCCATTGCCTTCTCCTAAGCCAAGGCATAATGTATCCCTATTCAAAATGTACCTCTGATAGTCTACTTTTTCTGTGAAAAAAAATTAACTTTTTGAAGATACAAATCATTTCATTCTTTATAAAATATCTGAGACCCTGGTATTAAAGAATTCTCATGAAAAATTTAGAATTATTCTATATTTTCCATGGTAGTACCCATCTGTAAGCTATGGGCTATTTAGCTTGTCTAAGAAAAAAAAGCAAATTTTAAAATCAACATCCATCTTTTAGTGAAACTTCAAATATTAGAAAATTCTAATTACTTGAATTCCTTTATGATCAAAGGAAAAGAGGAATAAAACCATGTTTTGACAGCATTACATTTAAAAAGTTAAAATTCATCTCAAAACTGAAACTAATTTTCAGAAATAAAAATTCAGTCATTACAAACTCACCAATTTCTTATTGAATTAATAGAGACAATTAAACCCAGAAGGTTGCTTTTGATTACTTTTGTTCCAAAGAGACAAAATATAAAATTTATATGAATTTTAAGTTTAAATCATTGGTTATAACAATGTGTTTACCAATATTTATAATTGAGTTTGAAGATTAGTAATATAAATACTTATGACTATTTCATCCAAACGTAGCTTCAAAAATATTTTATCATTATGAATGGATATTTGAAATAAAACTGTATGTAGAAATAACTTTTATGAAATTTTGATATCTGATACTAAGCGAACAAAGATGGCAAATCCTACACACACATACACGCACATATACACAAACACAGATTTTCATATTTTCCCTGTATGAGCCTTAAATCTTAAAAAGTATGTGTATACATACATTTATACACACACACATTTTAGGCTCCAAAGAAACTAGAAAAGAGAACAATGGTCACAAAAACTGAAAGTTAATGCAAAGTACTGGGGTATAGGCCAATTGCAAGCGACAAGGAAAAAAAATTGCCTAATTAGAAAAAAAATTTCCAGGTCAATATGCAAATGTCACTTGAAAGCATTCTGACTTTTGAAATAAGCTGTTTCTCTTGAGAGGTTTTACAAATATCAGCTGTGTTTGTATAATGAGTTTGCAAGCAAACCAAATTTGGGGGCCAAAGTAAACTTTTATAACGAATCTATATATGAATCTTAAATAAGCTTCAATAAGCACACAGATGGCTTTGCAGGTGGTAATGTCTTAACAACTAAAGCTTTTCGAGAAGAAGCATGTGTCAGTGTCTTGAGGTAGTGATGGGCCCACAACAGAGCTCTAAGAATTCTCCAGTCCATGGAGCTGACCTCTTCTGTCAATCATTTGGCCACCGTGATGTTTTCAATTGTCTCAACATGTCACACTCACTCAACAGTCTTTGTGTTACCAGCCCTAACTGTACATTCTGAACAGGTGTATAAGACATGTGTGAGAAAGGTTAGAGATTATCAGGGCTTGGAAGGATGCAGTAACTGACTTCCCAAAGAGAAAAGAAAAGCTTTAGTAGCACATGCAGTTAGATCAGACTTTTCACCCTTCCACATGAGAGTGGAAGTGTTAGTCACTCTGTCGTGTCTGACTCTTTGCAACCCCATGGACTGTGGCCAGCCAGGCTCCTCTGTCCATGAGATTCTCCAGGCAAGAATGCTGGAGACAGTTGCGATTTCCTTTTCCAAAGGATCTTCTCTACCCAGGGATTGAACTTTTGTCTCCTATATGCAGGCAGATTCCTTATCATCTGAGACACAGGGAAGCCCTTCCACATGAAAGCAGGATAAAATCAAATGGCATTATCCATTTGTAATCCTAGGTTAACCAAACTGATCAACTATTTCTAATTAACAAATGAATTATTGTTATTGGTATTTAATCGCTAAGTCATGTCCAACTCTCTTGTGACCCCATGGACTATAGCCCACCAGGCTCCACTGTCCGTGGGATTTCCCAAGCAAAAATACTGGAGTGGACTGTCATTTCCTTCTCCAAGGGATCTTCCCAACCCAGGGATCCAACCCATGTCTCCTGAATTGGCAGGAGGATTCTTTACCACTGAGCCATCAGAGAAGCAACATATGAATTACCCACACAATTTCAATGAAGTGTTAGGTTTTGACAAATTTCTGTTTAGAAAAATAGCCACTTTAGCCCCCCAATTGTAGAAAAGGTCATCAAACCATCATTTTGGTAGCAAAATTATTATTATTCTTTAACAGTGAAACATCATAAGTCTTATCACCCAGGTAGCAACAGTGATCTCATTCAAAGGTCCAGCAAAGATAGTTGAGATTTTATAGACTGCCAAGCTAGAACAACGATTTTATCAAAAGACATATTTGCAGAGGAATTTTAGTTCTTCCACCACCTAAAGGTTTCAATTTTAGTTACCAGAAAGAGGTCAGAACAAGCTTTTTGGTGCAACCTCTTGAGTGAAAAGGGAATAGTGTCCTGCCCTTGAGACGTTAGCAAATAGAATAGTTGCATGGTTATCACTTAGTAGGAAAAGGATAACACAAATATCATCTTGGTACCAGCTATTCTACTGACAACTGCACGGACCTTTCACCTAAGGCTAACTGCAATTAAAAATTTTTAAAAATTTATACTGCAATCCAGTAAACTGCTAATTACTAGGTTTCTTTCATATGCACTCCTAACAGTTGTGAATTTTTGCATCAAACATGTCTTATTTTGTGGACTGGATGCAATTGAAATATTACAGTATTGAGCAGTCTATGGTAAAGGGTACTTGAACAAGATTTTTTTTCCTTATAGTAAAGGGTACTTGAACAAGAAGTGGTATGAAGGGCAATGAGGCTTTTAGGAAAACCCTGATTTTTAGCAGATTCTTTCAACCATCTATGATGGATTAACTGTTGAAGATGTATGTTTTAGGTGATACTGAAAATGAACCTATACATGATTTGATTCAATCTTGTGTAGAAACATATCATTAATGTATATATACAGGGCCTTCCAGTGGGTACAGTGGTAAAGAATCTGCCTGCCACTACAGGAGACTCAAGGGACACAGGTTCAACCCCTGGGTAGGGAAGATGCCCTAGAGGAGGAAATTGCAACCGACTCCAGTATTCTTGTCTGGAAAATTCTCTGGACAGAGGAGTCTACATTCTAACGGGGTCACAATGAATCATATATGACTGACTGACTGAAGATTCATATTCACTCACATATGTATACATTTATATGTGTATATGTATATATGTCAGACTAGAGGAGATCATATGACTATAATAATATGTGATATTTGTGAAAAGTAGCTGATTCTCTATGGTATAAATTTGACCTTTATTTCTTGAAATGAGTTGCATATGTGATTATATAAATAAATATCAGTTTGCTCTGTTTAGACTCCCCACACCATCAAGGGCACGTTCTAATCATTAAAATATCATGATGCCTAAAATCACTATGCCCATATTCTGTGGTCTTTGTATGTTGCAGAAAGTCTTTGAACTTTCTGCAAAAGTTCTCATACTCTCATCTGATCCTCACAGAAAACTTTCTACAGTCTCTTTAGGATTCTTATAGACTGATCTGCCCCATTTGATGTTTCTGTGCATTGTGACTATCACAACAGCCTGCAAGGTTTTCACAATATTTTAAATATTGTTGAGTAATGCTTATATTTTATTTTCAAAATTCTTATGAGAAATGACTAGAATTCTAATGTTTTCTTGATATTTCTATTCATATAAAATTGTGGGTCACAAAGAGATTTCTGAGTGGAACATTGATATTTAGCATGAGAATAAGATATCTGAGAGTCAAGCTTGGCAGAACCTAAAAGATGAATTGCATCAGAAAGATGCTTGGAGGTGTAACACAAGCAAGACTATGTAGGCTATTGAGATAAGACTTTACTTATTTTGATGATACACTGAATTTTAATGCCATATTGGGGTCCACACACATTTTCTAAAAACACCCAGCCTTACAAAACACTTCTACATTCAAACTGTGAGATGAAAACAAATATTTACTTCTTGAAAATAATAAGCAATTGATATACATCCTAAACTTCTCTCCACTCTTTTCTCCATTTTTATTGAGAAATAATTGACATGCATCACTAAATAAATGTATATACAAGTATTACTTACTTTGGGTAGAGTATCATGAGTGGCTAGATTAATGAATATGGTTTCCAGTAAGTTAACTAATGTATCTCTAAGAATAAACTTGAGGTATGATATAAAACTTCTTCAATTTCTATATGATTTCTTAATGAATTTTTTTCTGACCATCCAGTTAAATTCCAAAACCTGACTCCAACACATACATACCCTATCCACTTTATCTGCCATATTTTTCCTCTACAGAACCTATCACCATAAAACAATATTAACATACCCCTTTACTCACTGGTGGTCCCATGCCTAAGATTCTGCGCTCTCAGTGCAGGTGGCCTGGATTCAATCCCTGATCAGGGAAGATATATCCATCTGAATGCAGAGTTCCAAAGAATCTCAAGGAGAGATAAGAAAGTCTTCCTAAGTTGTCAATGCAAAGAAATAGAGGAAAACAACAGAATGGGGAAGACTAGAGATCTCTTCAAGAAAATATTTCATGCAAAGATGAGCACAATAAAGGACAGGAATGGAATGGACCTAACAGAAGCAGAAGATATTAAGAAGAGGTGGCAAGAATACACAGAAGAACTGTACAAAAAAGATTTTAGTGACCCAGATAACCACGATGGTGTGACTACTCACCTAGAGCCAGACATCCTGGAGTGCAAAGTCAAGTGGGCCTTAGGAAATATCACTACAAACAAAGCTAGTGGAGGTGATGGAATTCCAGCTGAGCTATTTCAAATCCTAAATGATGATGCTGCATTCAATATGCCATTACATTTGGAAAACTCAGCAGTGGCCACAGGACTGGAAAGGGTCAGTTTTCATTCTAATCCCAACAAAAGGCAATGCCAAAAATGTTCAAACTACCACACAGTTGCACTCATCTCACACGCAAGTAAATTAATGCTAAAAATTCTCCAAGCTAGGCTATAACAGTATGTAAAAGAAGATCTTCCAGATATTCAGGCTGGATTTAGAAAAGGCAGAGAATCCAGAGATCAAATTGCCAACATCCATTGGATCATTGAAAAATCAAGAGTTCCAGAGAAATATCTACTTTTGCTTTATTGACTAGGCCAAAGCCTTTGACTGTGTGGCTCACAACAAACTTGGGAATATTCTTAAAGACATGGGAATACCAGACCACCTTACCTGCCTCCTTGTATGCAGGTCAAGAAGCAACAGTTAGAATTGTACATGTAAAAACAGACTGTTCCAAAATTGATAAAGATGTACATCAAGGCTGAATGTTACCACCCTGCTTATTTAACTTATATGCAGAGTACATCATGTGAAATACCAGGCTGGATGAAGCACAAGTTGGAATCAAGATTTCCAGGAGAAATATCAATAAACTCAGATGACACCGCTTATGGCAGAAAGTGAAGAGGAACTAAAGAGCCTCTTGATAAAAAATGAAAGAGGAGAGTGAAAAAACTGGCTTAAAACTGAACATTCAAAAACTAAGATCATGGCATCTGGTCCCATTATTTCATGGCAAATAGATGGGAAAAGAATGGGAACAGTGACACTCTTTACTTTCTTGGGCTCCAAAATCACTGCAGGTGGTGACTGAAGTCATGAAATAAAAGATGCTTGCTCCATAGAAGGAAAGCTATGACAAACCTAGACAGAGTATTATAAAGCAGAGACATTACTTTCTCAGCAAAAGTCCATCTAGTCAAAGTTACGGTCTTTCCAGTAGCCATGTATGTACGAAAGTTGGACCATAAAGAAAGCTAAGTGCTAAAGAATTGGTGCTTTTGAACTGTGGTGTTGGAGAAGACTCTTGAGAGTCCCTTGGACTGCAAGGAGATCAAAACAGTCAATCCTAAAGGAAATCAATCCTGAATATTCGTTGGAAGAACTGATGCTGAAGCTGAAGCTCCAATACTTTGGCCACCTGATGCAAAGAACTGACTCACTAGAAAAGACCCTGATGCTGGGAAAGATTGAAGGCAGGAGGAGAAGGTGATGACAGAGGATAAGATTGTTGGATGGCATCACTGACTCAGTGGACATGAGTTTGAGCAAGTTCTTGGAGTTAGTGATGGACAGGGAAGCCTGGCATGCTGCAGTCCATGTGGTCACAGAGAGTTGGACATGAATAAGCGACTGAACTGATTTACTCATTGGTTACTGTGCATGTGTGCATGCTAATTCATTTCAGTCATGTCTGACTCCTTGGGACCCTATGGACTGAAGCCCACCAGGCACCTCTATCCATGGGATTCTCCAGGCAAGAATATTGAAGTGGGTTGCCATGCCCTCCTCCAGGTAATATTCCAAAACCAGGGATTGAACCCACATCTCCTGCAGCTCCTACGTTGTAGGTGGATTCTTTACCATTGAGCCACTGAGGAAGACCCACTGGTTATCCTTAATAGAATGTAGGATCCATAAGGAAAGACATTTTTGTCTTTGCTTTTTCCCCACTGTGAATATAATATATACATATAAAACATGAAACCAGAATTTCTTCTGGTGGTGGTGCTTTAGTAGCTAAGTTGTGGCCAGCTCTTTTTGATGTCATGGACTGTAGCCTGCCAGGCTCCTCTGCTCATGGGATTCTCCAGGCAAGTATACTAGAGTGGGTTGCCATTTCCTTCTCCAGGGGATCTTCCCAACTCAGGGTTCGAACCCAGGTCTCCTATATTGCAGGCGGATTCTTTACCAACTGAGCCACATAATAAGGGTGGATAAAGAGGCTTTTAATGTACATATACACTTATTTATAGTGGTCTATAATTTTACCTTATATATTGTTTGTTATTTATGTGAATATTGGCAATTTAAATAACATTTATTTAAATATTATATCTGGAAAATATTAGAAAGAATGGAAAGTCATGGTAAGTGGGGGCTTCCCTGATAGCTCAGTTGGTAATGAATCCACCTGCAGTGCAGAAGACCCTGGTTTGCTTCCTGGGTTGGAAGACCCGATGAAGAAGGGATAGGCTACCAACTCCAGTATTCTGGCCTGGAGAATTCTCCATGCACTGTAGAGTCCATGGGGTCGCAAAAAGTCAGACGGGACTGAACAACTATCACTTGGATGGTAAGTGTCATGAAAATACTTTTTAAACATGAGTACTATTTTAAAAAATTGCTTCAACAAGAATTTTCTTACTGTGTAATTTGGTTATCATTTTGTACACTAAACTATTAAAGGTAATATTTCTTAGAATAGTCACATAAAAGTTTTGAATAATAATATAATGGTTCTAAGACATTTTTTTAAATACACACATTTTTATTATGTCTTCACGTGTTAACAGCAAAAACAACTTGCTCTTCATTTAAATCAGAATATGCACATTACTGCCTTTTAAAAAATATAAATTGCTTATGAGAGCATTTATCTAAAATTTTGTAAGTTTTTATGTCCTTGCCTTTATGATTTAATAAACATATGAAGACCCAAAACAAACGTTTGTGTGTGTATGTGGTTTGTGTGAATTTGGAGAACAAATTTTCAGAATATATGCCTAATTGGTTTTTATGTCAAAAATAATGCAGACAACTTTAGATTTCATAATTGGAGAAATAAACCACCTAATGTTTAGCTTCTTATTTATTCAATGGTATCTTGACTTTTAGGTTTGAACCATGTAAAGTGTTATAGAGAGTAAAATCTAAGGTGCTGATGTAAATATGTAGAACATTTTTTAAGTAATGTCATCTTTAGCATCTTAATACTGCAAGATTTATAATCATAAAAAGTTCAGTTTTCTAATAATCAAAATGAGAGCTGTTTTTAGCTTCCTTAAATATAATAAAATATGGAATTCCATTATAAGGCAAATGCTAAAGTCATTCAGGAAAAAATATTGATTCTTTAAAAGACAAAAGATTTAATAATTTTAAAAAGTTGTTTCTAAAACTTGAGCTAACATTTAGATGTCATTTCTGAGCATAAAGTACCAGATTAATCCACAATTCCACACAATGGTAATTAAACTGAATCTTCAAACACACACAGAATCAAATTAGTTTCAAGAAAAAAAAGTACTACCATCTTAATCCCCAATTCTGAGTCCAAAGTAGTGAAATTTTTAAAAAGTAAGAATCAACTACAAGATATGTTACTCAGATTTACAAACAATAGCTATTACACTCTTTTAAAAAATGCATAATTTTGAGAACTTTTTATAGACATATAGTTGCTAACACAGTATGTAGGGTTTTGTAATCACTTTTTATTTGAAATAGTTGATTTACTATGCTGTGTTTCTGATTGACAGAAAAGTGAATCAGTTATACATATTATACATATATACATACATATACATATATATCCACTCTTTAAAGCATTTATATATATATACATAATATCCACTTTTTAAAGCATTCTATTCCCATATAGGTCATTACAGAATACTGAGTCGAGTTTCCTGTGCTATACCATGGGTTCTTATAGCTATCTATTTTATATATAGCAGTGTGTATATGTCAGTCCCACAGTATGTAGGTTTAATCCTGGCAGTAGTATTAATACAGTGAGAGTCCTCAGACAAATTATTTAACTTCCCTGAGCTTCAGTTTCCTTATCTGAAAAACGCACAAGGTACAGCTTGTGAAAGAGTCAGAAGTGGTCATGGCAATGCAGTGTTTAACATAAAGTCCCCAGTGTTAAATTCCATAAAGTCCCAGTTCCTATTTTTGTTAGTCAGTTGTGTTTTTTTCATGGATGTTTTCTACGATTCCTTATTCTTCCCAATTTTAAAAATCATTTTTCCCTTTATCTCTTTCTGACTACTCAATGAATTATCTATCTAGCACCCATTTTCCTGTCCACATTTCCCAAGGTAGCCCTGACCTCTTATCAGATGACAGGATTTATGTCCCAGCCCTGATAATTTCTGTGGCCTGGAATGAGTTAGTTAACATTTTTACATCTGAGCCTTCTAATCTGCACAGTGAAAATCATAGTGGTACTTAACCCATGGTGTAATCTGAGAATTAACTATGACAATGTGTGCAGCGTTTAGAACTATGTGTGCAAACCTTAACTGTGACCAGGGTGATATAAGTGAATGTGTGCTTTTGCTCTTCTCCCAATCAAGTTAACAAGTGATTGTCAGTATAGAGATGGATACATTTTGAATATATTAAATAATCTATAGCTGGAAAGATTATATTGCTCAGATGCTTTATGAATCTCAGAAAAGACACCAGAAAATTAGATCCTATATTATTAAATTATTTAAACCTTCAGAAACCATAAAATTAACTGTCACTGAAAAATGACACCTGTTGTAGAGGAATCAACATGAAAATGACCCATTCAGAACACACGCTGCAAATCCATTATAAACATTCCCCAATATGATCAGTGACTAGAAACACAGTGAAAACCAGAGCACCTGTAGGATTTCTAGAATTTATGAGTGATTTATATCCCACCATAAATATCACATATTCTAAGTCTAGTCTTCAGAAATAAGAGCTGAAGTCCAGTGCTGGGGAAGTGTGATGCAGGAAAGAATTAAACTCTTGAAACTCATTCAAAAACTAAAGAGCATTTGGAGTATTTTTAGTTAAGCTTGTACTTAAGGTCTGCAATTTTTGACAAATAGCTTTCAATATTAAAAATCTTTTGCCATACATCATTTGTAAAAACTAAGTTTCATAGACAAACTTAAAATACTAGAGCATTACCCTGTTTCAATGTATTACTTTGTGTTTTGAAACATTCATTAGAGATTTTTAATCTGGCTTTGGAAAAGTGACCAATTTTCAACTGCGGCTCAGGTAAGCAGCACATTTCTATTGTCTTCTCTCTGGAAGGTAGAGAAGGAGATTTTCTAGACCACTAGCCCATCATATTGGTTTTTCAGATGAGCAACTCTTCACGCTTTGGTCAGTTCCAGCTCCCTGAAGGGTGGGATCTGAGGCATCATGACCCTGGATGGGGTGTCCTTAGAGCACCAAATCTAGTCACAACGGGTTAAATGTTGCTTCATACGGTTGTATGGGGGTTGACCTCTTCATTTCTGAAGGCTGAATTTTTCCCTTTTACAATGGGAATGTTTGTTTCAATTCACTGTCATCAACAAAAACAACAAATTATTCCACATTTCTGTAGTAAGACCAGCATCTTGCTAAGGCATCTAAATTCACTGCCTTGACTTGAGTTCTCTGTTTATTCATTTAGCCTAAAGTCAGACAGAGCATTGACCAAATATTATAAATATTTAAATCTACTTATATAATAGCATAAAATTTTCCCTCCATAAATATGATGAACTGTCATCAGATAGATCAATGACTCTTACCATGCAAAAAATTACTGTACCTTTACATATTTGGTAAGTGGACAAGAAAAATATTGCAATTCTTTCAACTTAAGTTGTATTTATACGTTATATTTATGCATCCAATACGACATAACTTAAAACATTTTAAAACTAAAATCATTGAAAAAGAATGAAATATTGTCTTGATATTTTCCTATTCATGAATGAACTTGTCAAACTTTTGAATTCATGTATTGCTCTCAATTTTCCAACCAAGAAACAAATCGTATGCACATACAGCTCCTACCACTTGTGCCAGACATAAAGGTTTTATTTATTATTATTATTATGATGATGATGGCAGTTTTCATCTGCCTCTAAAAATAATTATATTAATTTGTATTACTGTCATCCAGTTTTGAACAATGTGGAGTCAGTTCGTGTTAACCTAGTTTCAGCGCTGCTCACAACCTGTCTTTTTATAGATCTGCATCCTGAATACTGTTATATTTAGCTTCTTAGTTGGTAAGCATTCCATATGCAGCATTTTCATTTTTTAAGTAGGTACAGTGAAATGTATTGTTTGGATTATAAATCCAGATAAATAAATCCAGCTTATTACAGATTTTACAATATGCAGCTCCTGCCTTTTTCCATGAAAGACAACTTGCATACATATAACATACTTGAGTCTTAAACTTGATCTTAAATTGTGCTGTAGATATTCAATGTATTCTGGAATGTGCTGTTACACAGCCAAAGTATTGAGGCCAGCACAAAATACATTAATGGTTATTATTTTCTAGTCACTCAGGATCATAAGTACTGCCATTTCCTAGTCTTTCTATATCCATTCAGAGCTATCATAGCTTAGAAAACAACCTGATGTTGGCAGAAGAGCATTTTAAAACAGGAGGCAGAGTTTTTGTATGAAGAACAATATAGTCAGGGAGAGTAGGGGATCAATATTGTCAGAATTGTATTATTAGAGATCTCACATTCAAGTCTTTACTCCATTTGAGTTAATTTTTATGTATAGCATGACTTTCTTTTTTATGTGACTATCCAATTTTCCCAACCCCACATATTGAAGACACAGTCCTTTCCCTGTTGTCCTAAGTATACATCAATAGATGACTGGATAAAGAAGGCATGAAACAGACATGCAATGGGATATTATTCGGCCATAAAAAGAATAAAATCTCGTCATTGGAAACAACATGGATAATTCTGAAGGCAGAGGAAGACAAGTGTCATATGTGATTTCACTTATATGTGGAATGTAAAAGACAAAGCCAAACTCATAGATACAGAAAATAGGCTGATAATTTCTAGAGGGCTGGATGATTGGGGACGAAGTGAGAGAAGGAAGTCAAAAGGTACACATTTCCAATTATAAAATAAATAAGTCTGAAGGAAATAATGCAGAGCATGGTGACTATAATTTAGAATATCTTCATACATGCTAAGTCACTTCAGCTGTGCCCAACTCTTTGCAACACCCTGGACTGTAGCACATCAGGCTCCTCTGTCCGTGGGATTCTCCAGGCAAGAATTATGGAGTGGGTTGCCATTTCCTCTTCCAGTGGGTCTTCCCAACCCAGGAATCAAACTCACATCTCTTACATCTCTGAATTGACAAGCAGGTTCTTTACCACAACTGAAGTTGCTAAGAGAGTACATTTTAAAATTCCTCTACACAGGAAAAAAAAAAAGCAATTATGTATGGCAATGAGGGTTAACTGGACTTATCCTAGTGAATCATGCTGTTGTATACCTGAAGTCAATATAATGTTATATGCTAATTATACCTCAGTAAAAATCACATTATTATAGGGACTTTAGAGAGTCACACATATTTTTAATTCAGATTGTCAAGGAACCATTCAATGGCTTATGATAACATGCCAACTCTGTACCGCTAAGAAATGCCTGAGAGAAAATTTGTTCTACAAAGTCTGCAAAATAGACTACCTTCTTGCTATACATATACCGCACAGGCTACAGCATGTGCAGTGGAAATATCTGTAAGCATCCAGTCTTTTTAGAACTTAAAGATTCGCCACGTGAAAATGATAGAGGAGCTGTATAATATGTCACAGATCAAGTAAAACTAAATCCAGAAGCTTCAAGGATGTTAGCTTCAGAAAGTCATCCTTAGACAGGGTGTTTCTTTCTAACATAAGAAGTAAATTTCAGTACTGTGCCAGCAGTATCAAAGAAGCATGCAAGATGACACGGACTCTTTAAAAGAGCACTCCTGGGAGAAAAGAAGCCAGAGAGAGAAACAGATGTGATTAAGGGGAAGATGGATGGGAGAAGGGAGGACTTCAAGGGGACTAGAATTGCAATAATAAAATAAAAATCAGATGAAAGGGAAACACAAACAGAACTGACAGTTCACATAACTGTATCAGGACATGGAGGAAAATATTGAGAAAAGTATCTTAGAATGGAAAAGAAAAAAGTTTAAAATAAGGAGCAGCAAGGTGATAGCTTGAAGGTCAGAAAAAGAATATGAGTTATATGAATCAGATGTGCTGTAGAACAGTTTTCACACAGAGAAAATAATTTAAAAACTTAGGTGGAAGAAATTCTTAATGGCATGAAAAGTTTGTGAACTTCAGTGAATTAACAGTATCAAGGCAATAACAATGACTTAAAAATTTAATAGATGTTAGCAAATAAATACATATTATCCCAAAATAAGCCTAAAACAGGCACATATCTGGGGACTGTAATTTTACGACCCCTATTCTCTTTTTAATGGAGGAGGAAATGGCAACCCACTCCAGTATTCTTGCCTGGAGAATCCCACGGACAGAGGAGGCTGGTGGGCTCCAGTTCATGGGCCGCTAAGAGTCGGACACGACTGAAGTGATTTAGCATTTAGCATTTACATCTTCGGTCAATTTCCAATAACCAATTTATTTAAACAATTGAGAAATATGACAGTATGTTAGATAGAGCTGAGAAAGTGAGGGTCAAATTACTTTGATCAAAGAAGTTTGTATCTTCAACTTGCAAATAATAGCAACTTCTCTACCATGATCAGCAACAACATACTTAATAAAGCATAAGCGCACAGTATGAAAAAGATTAACATTTTAACATTTCACCTTTGTACTGGAAATATGAACTATAAACCAGATAAAGTACAAAAAGAGGTTCAGGCGATGTGCAACGCTGTACAACAGCTAAGTTGGCAAAACCTTTACTTGGATTTAAAGAACCATACTTGTTAGAATTATTTCCAAATCAATAACCATTAGCCCCAACAATGTTGATTTGTGCCTTTCTGAAAGGTAAATGGCTCAAACAAAATTATTGCAATAAAATCTTCCTCTCTAACAGTATTCATTTCAACAGGAAGCCAATAAATTTGACTTTCATGATAAGCCAATAAATAATGAAAAGCCCAGCATTTTATTTTTAATCAGCAAAAATTTAAATGCATTGGCATATGCAATGTCACTATTGCAAAAAAGCTGTGCAGTTATATTTTGTGTTTTTGTTCTTTTGTTTTTTTCATTTTCACTTTCTTTTTTTAATATAAATTTATTTATTTTAATTGGAGGTTAATTACTTTACAATATTGTATTGGTTTTGCAGTTATATTTTGATATGTACAACATGAAGTTTCAAAAATGAAGCACATGCCATTACTATTACAACATAATTTGAAGATTATAAATGTTTATTAGTATCCTTTAGTTTGAAAATTTTCCAGAGGAGAATTTTCAGGATTATTTCTGAAGGAAGAAGTAAAACATTCTCAGTCTCAACTTAACACCATGCAACTCATAAAATTATATTAATAAAAGTGTTGCTATAGCAACATTAATGCATAATTTGCATGCAATTTTATTTCATATAGTATAGTTTCTATCATTTTTATCTCTCTCTCTCAGTCATGTCTGAGTCTTTACAACCCTCTGGACTGTAGCCCACCAGGATCCTCGGTCCATGAGATTTCCCAGGAGAGAATGCTGGAGTGGGTTACCATTTCCTTCTCTAAGAGTTCTTCCCGACCAGGGATTGAACCCGTGTCTCCTGTGTTTCCTGCACTGTAGGCAGATTCTGGACTCACTGAGCCATTGTGGAAGCCCCTTTCTATCATTTTACCTTCTTATATTTTATGAGAGAGCATGTGACCTGATTAAATTGAATATATTTATTAAATACAACTACTATTAGAATATAATAATAACAGAAGTATTTAAAACATACAATTTTTTTTAAAGTAAGAGTTTTTAGAAACACATAATCTCAATTGTGCAATATATGCCCAGTAAAATATAGGATGAAAACACACAGAAAGTTAAATTTGGTTGTCTCTCTGTGGTAACCTTATAGAATTATTATAATTTGCATACTTATACCTAACCTAGCTCCAGAGAGCCAAATCACTTTGCTTTCTTTATTGTTTTCATTAGCTTAAAATTATCCATGTAGTAGTTAATTTACTAATAAAAATAAAATATTGTGCTAAGGGCCACATAATGTTGAGTTTTGAATGAGCATTTAGAGTATTATGTTATAAACAGGTTATTAACTTTCTCGAATACCCATTTTGGGGAGGGAGATCTAAACAGTTATTTCAGGGATTAGTGTGAAAATTAAAAGAAACTGTAAAATATCCACGATACTGCTTACAGCCTGGGAGAGTATCATGTAAATGGTCGATTTCCTAACACTGTGTTCCCTTGTCTCCACGTTTGAAGTATGTGTTTGTTTACTCTTCTCTTTCTAGCTTTAAAATGTTAGACTCTTAAAATCAAAGAAATTATTACACAGGATACATTTTCAGATGAGCTTAGAAAACACATCTCTACCTTCAAACATGGATGTGAACAACTAGACATACTTTTAAAAGCTATGAGCCAAAGACATGTGTTCTCCACTAGTTTGGCAATGTGCTTTTTATCTTACCTTTATATGGAGAAAAAAAAAAACCCAAGTAATTAAAAATGCTTTTAAAAATAGCAAAGTCTTCTAAATTTCAAGTTGCTTAAATTACTCAGTTTTTGTGCCCCCACTTTGTATTAACACAAAATGCTAAACATAAAACCTGTTGTACATATGAAGAAATAAATCATACAAGCAAAATTAATCTGCAGCCCTCCTTTCAACAAGAATCACTCTCTATGATATATTATAATGAATAGTCGAATTTAAATAGCATTTATAAAATAGTTTCATTAACAAAGTAGGTAGATTACTTTGTTAAAGCTAATGATTATTTTCAAATTACTGAAGGTGAAAAATATTTGCATATCATTATTAAAAAGTAGCGGTAAGTGAAAACTTTTCCCTTAGCACCTTAAGCAAAAAAATGTAGCCTTCTAACCCATCTTAGATGTCTGACTGCAGAACTATAAGGTAATCAACTGTGTTGTTTTAAGCCAATAGAAAGTCAATATGTCTATTGATACTAAAAAGTATTATGAATGGGATTTTGGGGTTTTTTCATTCAGGAAAAGGATGCCTTCTAATTCTATCACATCCTCTCCACTATTAATACCTCACAGTCAAAAAATATACTCATGCTGTACCCTGCTAAAAAAAAAAAGTCTCAGTTAACTTTATCCCCTTGTAGCTACATCCATAGGGTCACAAAGAGTCAGACACGACTGAGCGACTTCACTTCGCTTTATCCCACTTTCTCTTCTTGACTCTGCAGTGCTTCTTGCACATGTCTGAAATATGTCTTCTGTTCATTCACTTTTTAGAAGAGCTATATTGAAGTATGATTTATATAAAAAGAACTGCATATATTTAATCTTTACAATTTGATGATTTGGAACATAAAACATATACCCATGATATCATCTCCACAATCAATATCGCAGACATACCCAACACCTCCCAGAACCTATTTGTCCTTTGGTTTTTGATCTTGTTTCTGCGTTTTTATTTAAGGTGTGCAGTATGTTGTTGTTGTTGTTGTTGTTGTTGTTGTTGTTGCTTTTAATTATTGGAGTGTAACTGCTTTACAATGTTGTGTGAGTTTCCGCTATACAACAAAGTGAATCACTTACATGTATACATATATCCCCTCCTTCTTAAGCCTCCCTCCCCCCACCCAAGGTCATCACAACGCACCAAGCTGAGCTCCCTGTGATACACAGCAGCTTCCCACTAATATCTATTTTACACATGGCAGTTTATATATGTCAATGCTACTCTCGATTTGTCCCACCCTTCCCTTCCTGCCCTGGGTCCGCATGTCCATTCTCTTTGCCTGCATCTCTATTTCTACTTTACAAATAGATTCATCTGCATCATCTTTCTACATTCCGTATACATGTGTTACTTCTGTGTTTTGTGGTCAGAACACTTACCATGAAATTAGCCCCTCTTAATAAACTCTGAAATGACATCACTATATTGTTACCTACAGGCCCTACGTTGCACAGCAAATTTCTAGAACTTGTTCATCTTGCATAATCAAAACGTGACACCCACTGAATAACAGTATCTCATTTCCCCTACTCTGAGCCCTTGACAAATCACTATAGTATTCTCTGCTTCCATGCGTTTGACTGTTTGAGATGACTCATGTAGGTGAATTCATGTGCTATTTGTCCTTCAGTAACTGACTTCTTTTACTTAGCGTAAGGATGACAACATCCTCTGTGTTGTCACAAGTGGTAAGATGTTCTTCATTTTTTAAGGCTGAGTCATATCCATTGTGCATATTTTTTTTATTTATCCACTTGTCAATGGGTACTTTGGGCTGTTTCTCTAGCTTGACTATTGAGAATAGTGCTGCAATGAACCTGAGCATGTAGATAACTCTTAGAGATCGTGATTCTGATTCTTCTGGATATGTATTCAGAAGTGGGATTGCTGGATCAGTTGGTAGTTCTATTTTTGATTTTTTGAGAAATGTCCATACAGTTTTACCTAACCATTTTACATTCCCACTGACAGTATACAAGGGTTCTGATTTCTCCACAGTCTCCCCAGTGCTTATCTCTTTTAAAAATATTAGCCAGCATTCCACTTGATGTCTTTTTATATTAACTTCATTACCGAGGTATTAAATATACTTTCCATTTCAGTCTCACATCATTATCATCATGATAACTTTGGCTAAGTTGTGTACTTCTTTTCCTTACTAGCCAATATATCAATCCTTCCTCTGAAAGATACCATCCCTGGTATATTTTCCTTTACTTTTGCTACTACCTTAAAGCTGCGAATCTTAATACCTTTTCCCATACCATACACTGTGTTCTCCCTAAGTATATGCACTCAATTCTAAAGCTCAATCTTTTCCAAATGAAACTCTCGAAAGCACAGTTTAAAACATTCAAATGGGTTCCCAAAGAATACTTGCTAAAATAAAGACTCAGACCATCGATTTAAGATCACAAAGTTTGTTCAATGTCAACTTTTTAATCTTATCCTAAAAATAATAAGAAAAAACATGTTAACTACTTGCTGTAAGTTAAACATTTCTTTAGCTACTTTACATATACCCTTTCAATTAGTATTAACAGCATAGTATACTAAGTTTCTGACATATTATAGCAATAAAAAACTAGAAAAGAATACCTACCATTCACAGAGTTTTAATTCAAACATGGGACCTTGTATTACCAACGGGAAAGACCAGTAATAAGCTACTGAGAAAACGAGTCATGGAAGAGTTGTACAGAGGTTTGAAATGGTACCAAATGGAAGTAAACTAATCAGGAAGTCCTTACTGAAAAGGTGAAAATGCTTCAGTGAAAAAACTTCACAGGAGAAAGTAGGAAAATGAGTTGTGTGAGCATCTGTTCAAAGAGCATTCCAGGAAAGAAACAGAATATGCAAAGGCCCTGAAGTAATTTGCCTGATACGTTCCTAGGAAAAGCAAGTAGGCAAAGAGAACTGGAGCTCAGTAAGTGGGGAACAGTAGGAAAAGTGATTTGTGACCATCTTAATACTCATACATCACTGAACCAGTTTTAATTTCTGTTTTGAGTATGATGGAAAAATTCTGGAGACACTGTAGCCAATGAATGATTTAATTTCCCTTCTATGTTAACAGAATCTTTCTCGATACTAATTCAAGAGTACACTAAAAAGGGACAGCAGTAGAAACAAGAATAAGAAAGGTGCCATGAGACAATGCACGTGTTTCATTGCCACACTGATAGAGAGAAATCGTACAACAGCCCAGATTTGCTGATAACAGGCATCCTGAATTCAATTTTCATATAATTTTAAAATATCATGTCTCCTATTTCATTGCTTACTATCATTTTATTTTCTCTCTATATTAACAAATCTGTTACTAAATTCATCCTCATCAAAACAGCAGTCAATCAAATTATTGTTGTTCAGTTGCCGTCATGTCTGACTCTTTGTGACCCCATGGACTGCAGTATGCTAGGCCTTCCTGTCCTTCACTGTTTCCTGGAATTTGCCCAAGTTCATGTCCATTGAATCAATGATGCCATTCAACCATCTCATCCTCTGTCATCCTCCTCTCCTTCTGCTTTCAATCTTTCTCTGCATCAGAATCTTTTCCAAAAAGCCTGTACCTCACATCAGGTGGCCAAAGTATTGAAGCTTCAGCATCAGTCCTTCCAATGAGTATTCATGGCTGATTGCCTTTAAGATTCACTGGTTTGATCTCCTTTCTGTCCAAAAAAGCAGGGAAAGCCACTAGACCATCCAGTTCAGTTCAGTTCAGTAGCTCAGTCATGTCCGACTCTTTGCGACCCCATGAATCACAGCACGCCAGGCCACCCTGTCCATCACCAACTCTCAGAGTTCACCCAAACTCATGTCCATCGAGTCAGTGATGCCATCCAGCCATCTCATTCTCTGTCATCCCCTTCTCCTCCTGCCCCCAATCCCTTCCAGCATCAGGGTCTTTTCCAATGGGTCAATTCTTCGCATGAGGTGGCCAAAGTATTGGAGTTTCAGCTTTAGTATCAGTCCTAACAAAGTACATCCAGGACTGATCTCCTTTAGAATGGACTGGTTGGATCTCCTTGCAGTTCAAGGGACTCTCAAGAGTCTTCTCCAACACCACAGTATGACCTAAATCAAATCCCTTATACAGTGGAAGTGACAAACAGATTCAAGTGGTTAGATCTGAGAGACAGAGTGCCTGGAGAACTATGGACAGAGGTTTGTGATACTGTACAGGAGGCAGTGATCAAGACCATCCACAAGAAAAAGAAATGCAAAAAGGCAACATGATTGTCTGAGGAGGCCTTACAAACAGCTATGAAAAGAAGAAAAGTGAAAGGCAAAGGAGAAAAGGAAAGATGTATCCTTTTGAATACAGAGTTCCAAAGAATAACAAGGAGAGATAAGAAAGCCTTCCTCTGTGATCAATACAAATACATAGAAGAAAACAGCAGAATGGGAAAGACTAGAGATCTCTTCAAGAAAATTGGAGATACAAAAGGAACATTTCATGCAAAGGTGGGCACCATAAATGACAGAAATGGTATGGACCTAAGAGGAGCAGAAGATATTAGGAACAGGTGGCAATAATACACAGAAGAACTATACAAAAAAAAGATCTTCATGATACAGATAATCACAATGCTGTGATCACTCACCTAGAGCGAGACATCCTGGAATGTGAAATCAAGTGGGCCTTAGGAAGCATCACTAGGAACAAAGCTAATGGAGGTGATGTAATTCCAGTTGAGCTATTTCAAATCCTGAAAGATGATACTGTGAAACTGCTGCCCTAAATATGCCAGCAAATTTGGAAAACTCAGCAGTGGCCACAGGACTGGAAAAGGTCAGTTTTCATTCCAATCCCAAAGAAAGGTAATACCAAAAAATGCTCCAACTACCACACAATGGTGCTCATCTCACATGCTAGCAAAGTAATGCTCAAAATTCTAAAAGCCTGGCTTCAACAGTACATGCACCAAGAACTTCCAGATCGTCAAGTTAGATTTAGAAAAGGCAGAGGAACCAGAGATCAAATTGCCAACACCTGCCAGATCATAGAAAAAACAACAGATTTCCCGAAAAACATCCACTTCTGCTTTGCTGACTATGCCAAAGGCTTTGACTGTCTGGATCACAACAAACTGTGGAAAATTCTGGAATAGATGGGAATACCAGACCACCTGATGTGCCTCCAGAGAAATCTGTATGCCAGTCAAGAAGCAATGGTTCGAACTGGACATGGAAAAACAGACTGGTTCCAAATCGGGAAAGGAGTACGTCAGGCTATCATTGTAACTCTGCTTATTTAACTTCTATGCAGAGTACATCATGAGAAATGCTGGACTAGATGAAGCACAACCTGGAATCAAGATTGCCTGGAGAAATATCAATAATCTCAGATATACAGATGACACCACCCTTATGGAAGAAAGCAAAGAAGAACTAAAGAACCTCTTGATGAAAGTGAAAGAGGAGAGTGAAAAAGCTGGCTTAAAATTCAACATTCAGAAAACTAAGATCGTGTAGCATCTGGTCCCATTACTTCATGGCAAATATATGGGGAAACAGTGGAAACTGACAGACTTTATTTTGGGGGGCTCCCAAATCACTGCAGATGGTGTCTGTAGCCATCAAATTAAAAGAGGCTTGCTCCTTGGAAGAAAAGGTATGACCAACCTAAACCCCTTATTAAAAAGCAGAGACATTACTTTGCCAACAAAGGTCTGTCTAGTCAAAACTATGGTTTTTACAGTAGTCATGTATGGATGTGAGATTTAAGCTTTTGAACTGTTGTGTTGGAGAAGACTCTTGAGAGTCCCTTGGACAATTCAGTTCAGTTCAGTTCAGTCACTCAGCCGTGTCCAACTCTTTGCAATACCATGGACTGCAGGATGCTATGCCTCCCTGTCCATCTCCATCTCCTGGAGTTTACTCAGTCCAGCTCTCATTTCCATACGTGACTACTAGAAATACCATAACCTTGATTACATGGACCTTTTTGGCAAAGTGATATCTTTGCTTTTTAATAGTTGTCAACATGAGCACACAGTTACAATGAGTAATTTGCATAAGTATGGGTATGCAGATTTCTTCAAATTACTATCAAATGACCATATAATAGTAAAAATCTGACTCCTACAACATATTTGGAGATTTCCAGTTGATGTACCTTGATCTTTTCCAGCTTCTTTGGAAAAGCTGCTTTCTAGAGAGGTAAACTAGCCTGTAACATATTCATACATATTTTAGTTGCCACAATTCAAAGCTACATCTCAGTTCTATTTTGGAGTTCTTTCTGCACAACATATCCCTGAACCTTAACTCTTGGATAGCTCATAGAAAAGTTTCAGAAATCAAGGAATTCCCTGCTGGTCCAGTAATTAGAACTCTACACTTTCACTGCCAGAGGACTGGATTCCATTCCTGGTCAGGGAACTAAGATCCCACAAGCCCCATGTCCAGGCCAAAAAAAAAAAAAAAAAAAGATTAAAAATACTTTCCAAATCAGTTCTTAATTACTGGTGATTAATTGTAATCAGAGTGACAGCATGGTCAGAAATGTGACTAGGAAATATTCATCTTCTATTTAATATGATAACCTTCAAAAATAGAAATATCCATTAAAAAGGTGAAAGAGGATCAGGAAAGAAATTGTAAGAGTTATCAAGAAGAAAGAGCCAAGCCGAGTACCTTCAACTATAAATGCAAAGGAAAAATGAATTTGGACCATGAGGTGTAGTCAAGAGCACCCTATGATGCGCTGACAAGATGCCAATAATAATTATATTGATAGAAACATCAGTTACTTAATGTCAACCTCTAGACTAAGTGCTTTCTTGACACATCATTTAGTTGAATTATCACATAAAATATGTATGGTAAATACCATCATTATCTTCATTTTACAGATAATAATACAGATAGAGAGTTTAAGTGACGTGTTCAATTATGAGATATTGAAGAGGCCAGACCATAATCCAAATGTAGTCCATGCTTTTTAAATTGCTATGCCATTTAGCTACTCCCACACCATCACAAAATTGAGAAGAAGACCTTGGATTTGGTAATTAGATGACCACTTTTGAATTAAAGACAGTAGATTGTGTCAAGAGTGAGCAGATAAAACACCAAATCTATTTTTCTCTCTAGGCATTTTCATTAAAATACTTCTTTTTACATTCTTAGCTTATATATTAATCTATGAGTTTATCCTTTTTTTGAAACATCACCTTCAGTTTCATAACATCACTTTCCCTTTTTTAAACATGGAAGTTGCTCAAAGGTAGTAAAAAGAGTGAGAAGTCATGAAACTATCTTTTCTAGCCAAAGAAAATACAAGATTTGTAAGCTTACTCATAATAAAGACAAACGCATTTAAATACCAAGGTATCACTTTAACGGATGAAGTCACTGAAAGCCATTTAAAAATTCTAAAGGTATGTAACTTTTCACCAATAATGCCATATATAAGCATTTAGTTTACAGATATATAGAACAAAAATATTTTGCAAAGATGTATTTCATATCACTATAGACTACAAAGAATTTGAATGCCAACATCAGAGGAGTGGTTCAATCAGCTGTGTTTTTACATGTAATGGAAACCATGCAACCACTGAAACAAATGGCAGGCTTATATAAACTGAAACTATGGTTGCCTCTGATGAAAACTTGAGAACCAGGGTGAAAGAAAGTAAAGTCGCTCAGTTGTGTCTGACTCTTTGCAACCCCATGGACTGTAGCCCACCAGGCTCCTCTGTCCATGGAATTTTCCAGGCAAGAATACTGGAAGGGGTTGCCATTTACTTCTCCAGGGGACCTTCCCTACCCGGGGATCGAACTTGGGTTTCCCGCATTGCAGGCAGACACTTTACCATCTGAGCCACCAGGGAAGCCACCAAGGACCAGGGTACTGAGGTTCAAAACTAGGACAGGGACTTACTTTATACTGTAAATCAATTTGCACTGTTTTAATTTGTACTAAATATGTTAGCTTCCCTCGTGGCTCAGTTGGCAAAGAATCTACCTGCAATGCAGGAGACCCAGGTTCAATCCCTTGGTTGAGAAGATCTTCTGGCAAAAGGAATAACAACCCATTCCAGTATTCTTGCCTGGAGAATCCCCAAGGACAGAGGAGCCTGGTGGGCTGCAGTCCTTGGGATCACAGAGTTGGACACGACTGAGTGACTGATTACAGCCCAGATTTAAATAATAACTAAAATTTTGATGATCATTTTTAGTTATGTCTACCTTTTCTTAAAAAGGCTATTTAGCAGTATATTTTCATAACTTTAATGAATTCATGCTTAATGAATATAACTGCAACATAGCTGTTCACATATGATTCTAGATCTTTCCTGTCTACAGGTACTTTCCTATAGTTGGGAAGGTTTAAAGACATTTCCAATAAAACTTGACTTCACTTTAACCTGACATCTCCTGCTTGCCCTTGTAAAAATTGATCACCAAATACAGATGTTTACTTCAAATTTGACTTTTATCAGAGGTTAGGTGAATCACAGAAAGAAAATATTTTTAAATACCTGAAGTCAGTTTTGGTCCTCATTTGCCCCTTTGCCAGTGGTAGGATTTAAAAATCAGAGAGAGGGTCCTTGTTTGCCACTTTCCCAGCAGTAGGATTTAAAAATGAGGGGGTCAGTGTGGTGTGTGGATATCAATGCAGTTGCTAAAACAAGAAAACACTGAAGTAAGCTAAGAACCACTACAGCAGTAAAGGTTATAATTCATTCTTAGAAACAAGACACAGCAATCTCACTGTTGGGCATACACACCGAGGAAACCAGAATTGAAAGAGACACGTGTACCCCAATGTTCATCGCAGCACTGTTTATAATAGCCAGGACATGGAAGTAACCTAGATGTCCATCAGCAGATGAATGGATAAGAAAGCTGTGGTACATATACACAATGGAGTGTTACTCAGCCATTAAAAAGAATATATTTGAATCAGTTCTAATGAGGTGGATGAAACTGGAGCCAATTATACAGAGTGAAGTAAGCCAGAAAGAAAAACACCAATACAATATACTAACACATATATATGGAATTTAGAAAGATGGTAATGATAACCCTGTATGCAGGACAGCAAGAGACACAGATGTAAAGAACAGACTTTTGGACTCTGTGGGAGAGGGAAAGGGTGGGATGATTTGGGAGAATGGCATTGAAACATGTATAATATCATGTAAGAAACAAATTGCTAGTCTAGGTTCGATACAGGATACAGGATGCTTGGGGCTGGTGCACTGGGATGACCCAGAGAGATGACATGGGGAGGGTGGTGGGAGGGGGGTTCAGGGTTGGGAACTCATGTACACCTGCGGTGGATTCATGTCAATATATGGCAAAACTAATACAGTATTGTAAAGTTAAAAAATAAAATTTAAATTAAAAAAAAAAAAGAAAGAAACAAGACAGAATCCCAGCTATCAGAACTGAGTCTATGGAGTTCAAGTTGCCCTAGAAAAATACAGCAGAGGGAAGGCTCAGTCCTGCAATACAGGGTTACAGCCGCCATCTACATTTCTTTCCACTGAGCTCAGATGTATACAAGGGGCTCATTATGCCTATTTCAGAGGACACAAATCAAAAGGTTCCAAGCCGGTGGGAAACAAGGACTAGCAGGTATAGGGAATAGGTCAGAACCTCACAGCTAAGTTGTATAATTAAAATGCAGTTCAGTACTATATGTGCTCATATCTAAACATTGCAATTTCATCCATCATAAGGGATAATTTCCAATTCTCGGCAACATTGAAAGATCATCAGATACAAAAGCAGTGGTGGCATACCACATTTTCTTCTTGGTATGGAATGCTGAAGTATTGACAAAAAGCCATCATTTAGCTTTATAAAGCAAAAAGTTCAATTGGTGTGGTTCTTGCTATTGAAGTCTATCCATAAAATGAAACTCTTCAACTCCACTCTATAATTTATGTCAAATTAATGGTGCTTTAAATTACTCAAATCTGTTTGTCCTGCTTAAATTATAACCTTACAGGTTTTTTTTTCTCAGAAAATTTACGCCTAAGTAATATGTCTGATAGGATAATGCTTAGTTACTGAAAGATCTCAGAAAAAAAGAGATAATTTATGACACATTGTGTATTATCTCTCTATCTAGAATGCTAGTTTGAATTGCCGTGTCTAAAAGTATGGTATTCCTGAATCCGCATAACATTATTATTTTTAAATAAAATATTTCTTGAATTTTAATGAATATTTTATCTAAATAATAAAATAAGCAGGGCTATTGCTTAATTGTTCCCTGATAGCTCAGTTGGTAAAGAATCCACCTGAAATGCAGGAGACCCTGGTTCGATTCTTGAGTCAGGGAAGATCCGCTGGAGAAGATATAGGCTACCCACTCCAATATTCTTGGGCTTCCCTTGTGGCTCAGCTGGTAAAGAATCTGCCTGCAATGATGGAGACCTGGGTTCGATCCTTGGGTTGGAAAGATCCTCTGGAGAAGGGAAAGGCTACCCCCTCCAGTATTCTGGCCAGGAGAATTCCATGGACTGTATAGTCCACAGGGTCGCAAAGAGTCGGACATGACTGAGTGACTTTCACTATTGCTTGATTAACTGATCTTTAAATGAATTTAATGTTTCATGTTATATAGGTCACACTCAAATATTTATATTCAAATTTAAAAGATAATAGCCAGGTCCATACAAATGTGAACAAAACTGACATGTATTTTCATGGGAATAAACTTTAAGAGCAACTGTTCAAGCATCATCATATTTTTTAACTTTGAGTACTGGTGACAAGTCATATTTCTGCAATGATTTGTTGCCTGTCTATATAAAGGATTATTATACATACATGGAATTTTGAAAATTATATAACTACAGAAATAGCACACACAACTAATAATTGTGATTTTCCTTGTCCAGAATGAATTCAAATGTATTGTTTGTTATTTTGACTACCTGACTAGCACAAGCTTATTGTAATAAACTGCACAATTTCAATAAAACAAAGGGAAAAACAGAAAAAATGATAATATTTCATATAGAAACTTTAATTTTTAAATTTTATCACTTCTTACTTAAAAATATCTATTTTAATAAAATATTAAGCTAAAAGTGATTAGTATTTCATTTTCAATACAAAACATGAATGCATTCATGCCCATAAACTTTGCAAGTAATCCACTGCATCCTTCAAGAATTTTCTACTGCATAATTATATTTTTTCTGTCAGTTAATGCAAACTATATTAATAATAATCTATATTTTATTTGCTTTTTTCCTGAAATGTCATTCAAACATTTATCTGCATTGCTGAAAGAATTGAAAAAGACCAAAAACAGAAAATAATTTGCACATAAACCCATGAGATCTAATGGGCATTCATTTTTCGTATAAAATATGAAGTAAATAACGCCATTAAAAAGAACACACTGAACGGAATAGCAGAATACAGGAACAAAGCACACTCATCCATACACAAATACACACACAAATGGAAAGAGTGATGTGCTGGAAATTATCAAAACAAATATGTAAATCCCAGTAGTTTTCTATGAAACAGAACCGTTCTATCCACACTTTGTTACTGCTCTCGTTCACACAGAAGTCAAATTCTGTTCCTGTAAACAGAGTTTTCACTGTTAAAAGTACAGATATCACAAATCTTAAACATTAAAGTCATGGAATTCTACATAATGGAAACAATGAAATGCCCACCTGCCACTTCTTTTATTTCCAAAATAAGATACTTTAAGAACTATAACATGCAGCTGACAATTTATGAATTCGAAACAGACTTCTCATTTTTCTGGGTCATTCAAAGTGGATGATATTCAGAATCTATATCACAGACAAAAATGATGAAAAACAATTTTAATTGGTCGTCCTTTGACCAATTATCCATCAGAAACTCCCATCTTCCAGGGCACAATGAGAGTTTTAGAACTGTGAAAATGGATAATGGAAATCTGGTTTAAAATGAAGCTGGGAAAAACAGTTTTCCCGCATGTACTCCTGGTCTCAGCTTACCCAGTCACCCGAAGACAGACCTCCTCACTGCTCAGAGACAGCAACCCTTCATCACTTACAACCAATGTGAAACTGCTACAACCCTGTCTTCTTCCTCCCCCAAAGAACTTTCGTTCATAGCAACTTCCTCTGAGGACCTAATAAAAACTAGCCTCCTTTCCCCTCCTTGAACTTACATGTGATGTGCCATGGTTTGGAATTCCTCTGCTATTCCCTAACAAACTCATCTCTGCTTAATAACAACTGTCATTAATATTAGAGTTGAAACTATAATTTTACAATGAAAGAGAGTGGAGCTTTGGAGCACTTTTTATCTTTTTTAACTTTCATGTTGGCATATAGTTTATTTACAATGTTGGATTCTAACATGTTGGATGTTGGTATATAGTCGTATGTTGGTGTATAGTTGAGTTACAGTGTCGCATTAGTTTCAGGCATTTATACTGTAGTATATATTGTTTCGGGTATTTATATTGTTGTTAGTTTCAGGTATATATAATATTGTATCAGTTTCAAAGTGATTCAGTTATGCACACACATGCCTCTATTCTTTGCCAGATTCTTTTTCCATATAGGTCATTATAGAGTACTAAATATAGTTCCCTGTGCTATGGTCCTTGTTGATGATACATTTTTTATATAGCAGTGTTTATATATTATTCCCAGCATCTGAACTTATCTACCCCCCCACAACGACCATCTTTCCACTTTAGTAACCATAACTCTCTGTTTTTGCTTGCAATTCTACTGCCTGTTGTAAGAGGTGGACCTAAAATGATTCTTGAAGGTTCTGTCTACACAAGACTTAATAGAGGCATGAACCTATTTTCCTGCTTCTCAGCGAAGTCTACTTTAATCCGTCTGTGAAAAATTCTCCATTTGCCATGAGAATTAAGAATAGACCTGACTTAATTTATCATTAACCTTCCAGATGTTGAAACATATCAACTCACAGATAATGGTCATATTTAATATTTGGGACAGGAGCAAAAGTTGGTCAGTACTCTGTGATCACCTAAGGATGGGAGGCAAGAGAATATATGTATACATATAGGATTCACTGCTGTACAGCAGTGTACTATACTAATGAAGTCAAAATGTCAACTGTGTAGCATGTGCTGATCTCAACTGCTAAAATTGAAAGTCTTCCAGAAATGACACTGCAAAACAATATAAGAAGCAGAATTATGTGTAGTCATGTGCTTTGCTAGTCTGTTCAAATGTTTGTAAATGACAAAAAAATTCTCAATTATCCACATTCCAGATTTCCATGAAACAGAAGCTATTTTGGTTAAGAGCTATAACTCATATGAGAAGTGCAGACCACCCTAGGAGCAATAGCCTAGGAGCAAAGAAATACAATTTTGTCTGTGCTTTTGTTTTTCAAGGAAAAACTTGGTTTTGTCCTAAAGTAGTAGTTCTTGGCTCTGTGTGTGTGTTGATTATTTCTTTGACATGATACTCCTTCCCACTGGTGGGATTTATTGGGTGTCCTAAAGAGCTTTTTGTGCCTGTGGGTGTAATGATTCAGATACTATACACTGAAACTGAAAAATCATTGAGATACATATCATCTATTGATTCATTAAATATAGAAAGATGAATGCATTTATAGCAATGTAATTAGCTTTGACATCCTGAAGCCCTGAGACTTGTCTTAAAGGAAAGTGTCAAATCCCAGAATATAAACAAGCATAAGGAAGGGCAAAACTTGGAAAGCAAATTTTACTAGCCTTGGTTTATAACACCTCAAGCCTAGAAAAACCATTTGACACTTTAAGTATTTGGAAAGGGTTCTAAATAGGCATCACTTAGACAAATTTCAGGTCTTATCAGTGGACCATGTCAGAATTTTTAGAACACTTCTTTTGTTGAGTAGAGTAGGAAATAGCAACCCACTCCAGTATTCTTACCTGGAGAATTCCATGAACAGAGGAGTCTAGCAGGCTACCTCCATGGGTTGCAAAGAGTCAGGCACAACAGAAGACTCTTGAGAGTCCGTTGGGCTACAAGGAGATTCAACCAGTCCATCCTAAAGGAAATTAACCTTGAATACTCAATGGAAAAGACTCTGATGTTTGGAAAGATTGAAGGTAAAAGGAGATTGGAGCAACAGAGGATGAGATGGTTAGATAGATTCACTGACCCAATGGACAGGAATCTGAGCAAACTCCAGGAGATAGTGAAGGACAGGGCAACCTAGCATGCTAAAGTTCATGGGATTGCAGAGTCGGACATGACTTAGCAACTGAACAACAATTTGTTTTTTATTTAATGCTCAACCCTCTGGATACAGAAGAAAGTCTGTTTTTTGAACAATCTAATCCATACCAATATCATAATCTATACTTTTACAGTAGAGTATACTTTTGAAACTTTAAAAATGACATCTGATTCTCATTGAACTTTCAGAATTTAGAATCTTCCTGTTTCTTAATTTTTCACAGCAATATATTTATTTGCTTAGGTCAGTAAAAACCTGCCCTCTTTCTAACCAGGATTTAGTTCAGCAAATCAATTATATAACAGAAGTCTCATTGAAGCGTCGTGTGTGGTATAATAAGGTTTCTTATTTAAGAAACAAATGGTGGCTATACTTATGGAACCAATTCTCACAAAGCTATTCCAAGAAAATTAGCCTAATACTTGGTTTCCAAAGTTTATCAGGGGTGAGGAACGTTTCTTCATGCCAGGCTGGGAAAGAGAGGTAAAATCTCTTAGAGAAACTCTCTTGGACTTGGGTGTCCTATTATTGCGATAACAAACAGTAAAAGCTTTTAAAAGTCCAATCCAAAATGTATTTAGAAATTTCAGACAGAAATTCAGTTTGCTGTCTTAACGATTGCTCAGTATTGCACACTTCTAGTATCACAAGTAAATTCAAGGTCTCTGGAAAATTAACATCCATGCTGCACCTATATAAACAGTTAGGCCAAATCTAACCATGCAGACTTCTTTGCAGTCAAGAATCTCACGTTTAGATTTTTAAGATTGCCAAGTGAGTAGGAAGAAAGTGTAGGAACAAAATGCAAATAACTTTTAAATACAGTGGATGTCTTCAGTGAAAAGTGTGGCAGGGTCCAAACACACCTTTCAGGGTTATTTTATTCTAGGAGGATTCTGAACTTTCCATCGCCTTTGAGCTATTTACAACTCTGCAAGTTTTAGATAACTGACAGCAATGCAAATGACTCTTGTTCATAGACATGCAAATAGCTTTTGTAAGATAGAGAGACAATTAATTATCCTCTCTACCATGGAATAAACTAGCTACACATCTATTTGTAAATTCACGTCTGTATCCCTGATTGAATTCTTCTTTGAAACAGTATAACTTCTAACTAGTTCCCTATTAATCAGTGAGTTAAATAAAAATTTTGTACACATTTATTTTCTGTATCTATGAAAGTCATACACTTTTTATAAAATAACCTTTTAACACATGCATGGATTGAGGGAACTAATTTGCCTTAGCTAGATGTAGATAAGCATTTAAGTACTATTGAATTAGAAGCAGCATGAAATTTTTGTTTTAGTTTTGACTTACACCAATTTTTGAGTGGACAATTCCAGAGCCAAAGATTTGAAAATTTATATGGCCAATAATCTTTCCTAGAAGGCTATAATTCCATGACTTTCTTAGATAAATAGTACAGAATAGATAAATTTACCCAGGATAAATTATCATTCCCAAAAGAAGAGCACAAGGAGATCCAAATGTGCATCTCTTAACATCTTTGAATTATAAATGGCAGATAACATGATACAAATACCAATAAAAACGCCTAATAATTCATTTTAAAAACTTTTGTTCTTAATTCAAATTGTTCCTAAAAGATCATCTGAATAGTACATCCCATGCAATATAATGAATATAGAAAATATGGTTGATTGAAAATGATATTAAACAAATAGAATTATGAGACTTATTGGTCTCAATTGTCTGTGGCTGCAAACAAGCAAATGACATGGTGTGAAGTACAGACAATGCCATCTGGTGGGAGCTATTACTGTATTATTATTGTATTTATTAAGCATACAGTGTGTCCAAGACTGGAAAATGCTGGAACTATGACAAGCAAGATATTATATTTTCTCTCAGAAAGCTGAGACTCTCAGATAACTCTGTAAGATAACTACACAAGTATAACTAATGTCTTATAAATTCTGCTCTTTTAATGAAGACAGATCTTCACCTGAGAACGGCTCAAAGCATTCTGTGTATACAACGAGCATTGTTTAAGTTTATTAAATTTTTATTAAAAAATTAGATGACCGCTTTTGATTTCTTTAGCAAAATGCCAAGATGCCCATCATATATAAAAATTAACCAAAATAGGAAAATCTCAATAATATTTCAACTTTAACTTCTCTACTCTGCTGCTGCTAAGTTGCTTCACTGGTGTCTGACTCTGTGCGACCCCATAGACGGCAGCCCACCAGGCTCCCCAGTTCCTGGGATTCTTAAATCTCTATTACAAAGGAAAACACTCATTTATGATGTAGGAATAAAATCAGCTTTGTTGTATCAACAGGTCATTTTGCTAATACTTTGGGAAACCAGCACTCAAAAATTTTATTATGTGTTTAAGTAATTTTTATGCTTATATTTGAAAATGTTTAATGACTTCTTCCCTGGAGAAGGAAATGGCAACCCATTCCAGTATTCTTGCCTGGAGAAGCCCATGGATGGAGGAGCCTTGTGGGCTACAGTCCATGGGGTCGCAAAAAGTCGGACATGACTGAGTGACTTAACTAACTAATGACTTCTTGGTATACAATTAAACTATTTAAAAATTGTATCAAAATATAACCAATTCAGTTAATTTATATTAATAAACTTAGGAACAATAAAATATATTCAATTCAGTTCAGTTCAGTCCCTCAGTCATGTCCAACTCTTTGCGATGCCATGAATCGCAGCACGCCAGGCATCCCTGTCCATCACCATCTCCCGGAGTTCACTCAAATTCACGTCCATCGAGTCAGTGATGGCATCCAGGCATCTCATCCTCTGTCATCCCCTTTTCCTCCTGCCCCCAATCCCTCCCAGCATAGAATGAGTCAACTCTTCTCATGAGGTGGCCAAAGTACTGAAGTTTCAGCTTTAGCATCATTCCTTCCAAAGAAAAAGCAGGGCTTATCTCCTTTCGAATGGACTGGTTGGATTTCCTTGCAGTCTGAGGGACTCTCAAGAGTCTTCTCCAACACCACAGTTCAAAAGCATCAATTCTTCAATGCTCAGCTTTCTTCACAATCCAACTCTCACATTCATACATGACCACTGGGAAAACCATAGCCTTGACTAGACGGACCTTTGTTGGCAAAGTAATGTCTCTGCTTTTCAATATGCCATCTAGGTTGGTCCTAACTTTTCTTCCAAGGAGTAAGCATCTTTTAATTTCATGGCCGCAGTCACCATCTGCAGTGATTTGGAACCCAAAAAAATAAAGTCTGACACTATTTCCACTGTTTCCCCATCTATTTCCCATGAAGTGATGGGACTGGATGCCACGATATTCGTTTTCTGAATGTTGAGCTTTAAGCCAACTTTGTTACTCTCCTCTTTCACTTTCATCAAGAGGCTTTTTAGTTCCTCTTCACTTTCTGCCATAAGGGTGGTGTCATCTGCATATCTGAGGTGATTGATATTTCTCCCGGCAATCTTGATTCCAGCTTGTGCTTCTTCCAGCCCAGCGTTTCTCATGATGTACTCTGCATAGAAGTTAAATAAGCAGGGTGACAATATACAGCCTTGACGTACTCCTTTTCCTATTTGGAACCAGTCTGTTGTTCCATGCCCAGTTCTAACTGTTGCTTCCTGACCTGCATACAGGTTTCTCAAAAGGCAGGTCAGGTGGTCTGGTATTCCCATCTCTTTCAGAATTGTCCACAGTTATTGTGATCCACTCAGTCAAAGGCTTTGGCATAGTCAATAAAGCAGAATAGATGTTTTTCTGGAACTCTCTTGCTTTTGCCATGATCCAGCGGATGTTGGCAGTTTGATCTCTGGTTCCTCTGCCTTTTCTGAAACCAGCTTGCACATTTGGAAGTTCACGGTTCACGTATTGCTGAAGCCTGGCTTGGAGAATTGTGAGCATTACTTTACTAGCGTGTGAGATGAGTGCAATTGTGCGGTAGTTTGAGCATTCTTGGGCATCGTGAAGAGGAGTAAATATTTTTTTTTAAATAATGTTCTACAAGATTTTGTTATAATTTTTTTTTCTTGTAAGATACATAGTGGAACAGCAGAAATAATGCTAAAAAGAATACAGGGGGCAACTCACTTATGTAGAGGTATTTTGCAACAGTATATGCTTCACTCCTCAAGATGCTACAATAAAATCAAAAGCAAGATGAGGAGATTCCAAATTAATAGTCCCTAAGATCGCTTTGAAGTCCAAGAGTTCTTTTAGAATCACTTTTTGATCATTATATAATATTAAGCACAAGCTTTAGATGCGGCTACAAAAATTACAAAAATAACTAAAATAATGTGATGTTATTACAAAACAACATGGAAGAAAATCCTAAATATAATTTTTAAGCCATTATTCATTTGTTTAAACACCAGATGACCCAGTAATGGTTCTCTCTCTCTTCTCTTGCATTGTCTTATCACTCCTGTCTGTATATAAACTGTACTAAAATCAAAGCCACAAAACTACTTAGCAACAATATTTTTAGAATTACTTTGTCAAGAAGACATATTTCCCTCCTTTGGAGAAATTTACAGTTTACCAGTAGAACTTAATTGTTAGGTTAAACTAGTAACCTATGCTGAGTTTAGGTTTTATACCTAGAGGTTTTTTTACCTAGAGGACTTTTTATGAGAAATCATTTATGAAACCTCATTTTTTTAAATTTTTACAATGTTATGTTGGTTTCCACCATACAACAACAAAAATCAACCATAATTATACATATACCCCACCCCCCTCCTGAGCCTCCTCCCATGCCCCACCCTGCTCCTCTATGTCAACACGGAGCACCGGCCTGGGCTCCCTGCATTATATAGCAACTTTTCATCAACTATTAATTTTACACACAATAGTGTATATATGCTGATGTTACTTTTTCCATTCATCCTACTCACTCCCTCCCCCACTGTGCCCACAAGACTATTCTCTACATCTGTGTCTCCATTCCTTCCCTACAAAATGTTCGCTTATATTATTTTTCTAGATTCCATACATATGGTTAATGTGCAATCATTGTTTCAATTTCTGACTTAATTCACTCTGTAAAAGGCGAAAGTAACAGGCTCTCAGTTCAGTCAGTGCAGTTGATCAGCTGTGTCCTACTCTTTGCCACCCCATGGACTGCAGCACGCCAGGCCTCCTTGTCCATCACCAACTCCCAGAGCATGCTCAAACTCCTGTCCATTGAGTCAGTGATGCCATCCAACCATCTCATCCTCTGTCGTCCCCTTCTCCTCCTGCCTTCAATCTTTCCCAGCATCAGGGTCTTTTCAAATGAGTCAGTTCTTCGCATCAAGGGGACAAAGTATTGGACTTTCAGCTTCAGCATCAGTCCTTCCAACTAATATTCAGGACGGATTTCCTTTAGGATGGACTGGTTTGATCTCCTTACAGTCCAAAAACTCTGAAGAGTCTTCTCCAACACCACAGTTCAAAAGCATCAATTCTTCGGTGCTCACTTTTCTTTGTAGTCCAACTCTCACATCCATACATGACTACTGGAAAAACCATAGCTTTGACTAGACTGACTTTTGTTGGCAAAGTGATTTCTCTACTTTTTAATATGCTATCTAGGTTGATCATAGGTTTTCCTCCAATGAGCAAGTGTCTTTTAATTTCATGACTGCAGTCACTATCTGCAGTGATTTTGGAGCCCAAGGAAAGAAAGTCTATAACTGTTCCATTGTTTCCCATCTTTTTGCCATGAAGTGATGGGACCAGATGACATGATCTCAGTTTTTTAAATGTTGAGTTTTAAGCCAACTTTTTCACTCCCTCTTTCACTTTCATCATGAGGCTCTTCAGTTCCTTTCCTCTTTGCTTTCTGCCATAAGGGTGATATCATCTGCATATCTGAGGTTATTGATATTTCTCCTGGCAATTTTGATTGCAGCTTGTGCTTCATCCAGCCTGGCATTTCACATGATGTACTCTGCACATAAGTTAAATAAGCAGGGTGACAGTATACAGCTTTGATGTCCTCCTTTCCCAATTTGGAACCAGTTTGTTCTTCCCTGTCCTATTCAAACTGTTTCTTCTGCCCTGCTTACAGATTTCTCAGAAGGCAGGTAAGGTGGACTAGTATTCTCATCTCTAAGAATTTCCACAGTTTGTTGTGATCCACACAATCAAAGGCTTTGGCATAGTCAATAAAGCAGAAGTAAATGTTTTCTGGAATTCTTGCTTTTTCGATGATCCAGCAGATGTTGCAATTTGATCTCTGCTTCCTCTGCCTTTTCTAAGCAGGCTCTAGGTTCATAGAACTAGGACTAAATCTACCCTATGATCCACCAACTCCACTACTTGGCATATACCCTGAGAATTTTTATACTCAAAGCCACTGGAATAATTTTCACAAAGATACCACCCACATTTAGAAAATGCTGGTTTATATGAATCCAATTCCACAAATGATTAGTGAACTGTAATTTTGTCTGAGATACACGCTAGGTCTAGCACAGAGGCAGGTAGGTTATTACTCCTGCCATTCAAAGCAGGGCATTCACCTAGAGTAGATGTTTCTTCCCAAGACAGCCTAAAAGTGATGCACTCCCAGCTCTCAAGGCAAGTTAAATGACTGCAGGAGTAAAGGACAGGCTAATGCCAGCCATATTGGGGGAGTTCCTTTTTCTTTACGGGATCCACCAATCTCAGATTCCAGAGAATGATTTCATCACCATTATGAGATTTACTTATTTTCATTTCTGCCTTGGTTGCCTATTGCAAATTAGGATGTGGTCAAGTCTTTTCTGATTTGAAACCACACCTTCTATTTACTCTGCTTAATGGTGTCATCTTCAGAGGGGTGTGTGTGTGTGTGTGTGAAGACAGATAATGGGAGAGGCTTAAAAGTGAACATGTTTCTTCTCTTTTGACTCTGAAATGATTCAGAGCAGCAGATGTAAAGGTGAAAGTAATTTGCTGTACTCTTCACCTTCCACACTTCTGAGAAGAGAAACATGTGTTGCTCATAAGCAGGCATGATGTTCATATGAACATTACAGTAAAGATGAAATAAAGAGTATTTCAGCTGAAATTGGCTATATTAATACAAACTGTTTTTATATAATCCTAGAACCCTAATATGGTTTGATTTTCCAGCTTCAATTTATTTTTAAGTTTAAAATAGCAATAGTATGGCACAAAACTCCTTTATATTTAACCAAGTAGAAGACATACATCAAAAACTAGATCATGACTAATATGTGAAAAACTAGATCATGACTAATGCATAGCGTGGTAACTATAGTTTATAATATTATAGTTTATATTTGCTGAGAGGGTGGATCTTGAGAGTTCTCATCACAAGTAAAACATTTTTGTGACTATGTATTGTGATAAATATTGGCTAGAATTATTATAATGGTCATTCTGCAATGTATACAAATGTCAAATCATTATGTTGTTCATCTGAAATAAATATAATCAAAAGTATATAATCAATTATATATGTTGATTTATAACTCAATTTAAAAAATAGTTTGTTCTAAGACAGAAGTCCCAGTTCACTATTTTCCATAATAAGATATGTGTGTGTGTATGTGTGTGTGTGTGTGTATTTTGAATGAATTAATGGTAGAAAGATGTTTAACTCTATGATGATCTAATTTAGAAGTATTATTGAGGCCAGGATAAGAAAGAAGATAATTTGAATGCAAAGCCTGAACAGTAAATCTCAAAATGTGAAGAGTGCCAAGGAAAGGCTGAAGTATGAGCCCAGTTTTAATAGTTATGATGCCAGAAACAGAGGTAGGGAATCTCAGTCTTATGAAATATAATACTAACCTAATATCATATCAACAATAAGTCCAAATTCCTCTAGTAAAGCACCTGAATCCATAAGAAGGGACAAAACAGGACATTTGATATTGTTTCTGTGTGACAGGCCAATTTTTTTACTCTCATTCAAAGTGTTTTTTTTTTTTTTCCTACTAGTGAAATGAAAGGAATACTCACAATGTCTTACTTTTTTTTCAGAAAAATACTTTGAATCTGCTTAAAACTGCTTTAATCTAAAATATGCTAATATAACATGTATTTAAGAATCATACTAGTCTATGCCTCCTCAGGCAGATATCAAAAATCATTTTTGAAAGCTAAAATATAATATAAAATGTAGTCACTGAATTTTTATATGGATTCTTTATAAAATTAAAGAAAAAACTATTTACATGACTTGCTAAAACTACATAATGACTAAATTATTATGGCAGCATCAATAATAGAGAGGTTTTTTTTTCCCTTCCAACAGATTTAATATTTTAATTCATGTATTTAAAGTTGTTAAGTGAATGTCGCTCAGTCATGTCCCACTCTTTGTGACCCCATGGACCATACAGTCCATGGAATTCTCCAGGCCAGAATACTGGAGTGGGTAACCTTTCCCTTCTCCAGGGGATCTTCCCAAACCAGGGATCGAATCCAGGTCTCCTGCATTGAAGGTGGGTTCTTTACCAGCTGAGCCACAAGGGAAGCCCTCATGTATCTTACATTGTTTCAATATCATTCTCTTTTTAGAAGCAACTAAGATTGTTTATCTTGAAAAATTACACAGGAACTTTAGAAATTCTAGAAAATTCTGAGATCTTTATTTTCAGATATCAAGTTCACTAAGTAAAAGTCTTTAAATTACAAAACTATGTTCAAAACAAATTCAAATAATGACCCTACAAAAAAAATGCAGTCAGTTCTATGGCATGTTTACAAACACAGCTTCTCTATGGGACTTCCTTGGTAGTCCAGTGACTAAGACCCAAGGCTCCCAGAGCAGGAGGCTTGGGTTCAATGTCTGGTGCGAAAACTAGATCCCATGTACTGCAACCAAGATCCAGTGCAGCCAAGTGAATAAATTTTGGAGCTTCCTTGGCAGCTCAGTGGTAAAAAAAAAAAAATCTGTCTGTAATGCAGGAGACCCAGGTACGATTCCTGGGTCAGGAGGATCTCCTGGAGAAGTGAATGGCTAACCACTCCAGTATTCTTGCCTGGAGAATCCCATGGGCAGAGGAATCTGGTGGGCTACAGTCCACAGGGTAGAAAGAGTCAGGTAACCAACACTGAGCAACTAACACTTTCTTCAAAAAGAGGCCATCAAGGACTATGCTTCAGTGGAATCTCATGGTTAGAAATAAAATTAGAGAATTTCCTGTCATCTTCATTTAATAAATAGGGACTCAGAGACAAAGTGATACCATTTTATACATTTATACAAAAAGTAAATGATAGATACAGGCCTGAAACCTAGATTCTATAATTCCAAGTTCCATAAACCTTAGTTCTGTAATTCTTAGTTCTTAGTCTTCTCTCTATCCTACCCTTAGTTCCATTCACCTCTCTATTCTATGAGCAGGATTAAATTAACATAATGCCAAAAATAAGTAGCTTAACTCTTTAAGCTAAAGGCCAAATGAAAAAACAAATGATTTAAAACCTTTTCAGTACAGTTTAAGGACTACATGGTCACACCTAAAAATAAGGATTTGCAAATATGATTTCAACATTTATAATGGAAAAACAGTGCTCTGGATTGCATTCTATACATGTTTAAAAAGTTAGGAAAAAAATGAAGAATAGGACAACACATTTCATTTCCTCCATAAATGGCATAGTTAACAGATCAACAAAGAAGTCCGTATTCTGTCAAATATTTGAGTGTTATCGGGGAGCTATCAAGGAGGACTGGGGTTTACTGGATAAGCGCTGTGACCCAGGTTGCTTACACATGAGCTTGGGGCCAGGGGCCTCTGGTACCCAGGGCACATGAGTGTTTCTCATCTCCTCATCACCTGGTGTAACTTCTGAGATCCCACAATCAGGCTCCCTCTGGGAAGAGTGGTCTCAGCAGTAGCACCTCAGGCCCCATGCCCTATCCTCTGAGTCTCCAGACACTCAGCACATCCCAGGCCCTCCTTTCCCAGCCCCTCCACGAGACCTGCCCTTACTCCCTCACTGCCCACCACATGAGGCCATAAAGCACACCCTGTGGGATCCAACTGTACCTTGTTTGCATTTAACACGGTCAAAAATAATATCCTCTATGGGAATACTAGAGAAAAGCCTGAAGGTTAATACAGAACCACAGGGCTTTATCTGAAGCCCTTGAGTGAAATGTATCTGAGTTCAGTTTTTCAGATTTCAGAGGAAAAATGAGGTATTTTATATATATATATATATAAAAAGAGAGAGAGAGTATACCTTATATTATATCCTTGGTGGAGTCTAAGTCATCAACTCAAACACATCAGTGCCCTTGAAAAGCAACATATGAATATTTCCATTAAATACAAAAATAAAACCTAGAGCCTCATGTCTTTCCAGGGCAGGACAAGTTTTGAAACCTAAAGTGCTAAGAGAAAAATGGCTTAATTTCAGAATGCTGGGATTTTGAAATTTCTGATACAGTGCTTAACATTGCAAGAACTGAAATGTATCTAGCTGGAAGGTTTCTGTGGTTCAAAGATCTGTTTATACTCTTATTCTGTTATGGCAAAACCAATCCAGTATTGTAAAGTAAAATAAAGTAAAAATAAATAAACAAACAAAGGAAATAAAAAAATAAATAAAAAATAAAAAAATATTTTTACATCCATAGGTTTTTTAAAGGTTTCTAAAATAATTTCATTTATATAATAGATATTCTTTTTAAATGTGCACATTTGAAATAAGGAGGATATTGGATTATAATGATCAAGTACAGATTTTCTTGATAAATTTGTCAAACAGACTAAAAAGGCTTTTATAGTACATTCAATGAGATATGGACACACAAGCAGTGCTCTCCAAAGTAGAAGAGTCAGACTGCTGTATACAGAGAGGTATGATTTCTACAAAACTGAAAATGAATAGGATACCTGTGTACTATGATGTGAATAAACAATGAAGAGATAGATTTGGTACAATGGTTAGAAGATGCAAGCTCACAAATTGTGACTTTTGACCAGGAAGGCATTCCTAAGTGTCATGTTTTATCCACTGGTTCTGTATTCTTGGGAAAGAGTGAGTTCTCAATCCACTGAAACATTGAAAGAAAGGGGTGATGACCATTTGACAGTAGTATTAAACATACGGATTGCACAGCATGCATTAAATATCATTGATTTGAATAGATGAATGCTAAGGACATTTTTAATCATTAGAATCTTTGATTTTATATTATTAAAAAGTCCATTTTCTGTAATAATAAAATGCAAAGAAAGTTATTATCCCTTTGCTTTTTATAAGTATGAAAAAGTATTCTCATGTGTAATGGATTTAAGGATTGTTGTAAAAAACACTTTTTACAATGAATAATCTTTTAAAGATTGCATTTTGTGAGGAACTGCTTTATAACTTTAAATGGGTGTGTTTATTTAAATCTAATGTTCGATTCTGTTTTGGAGCAATAGTAGTGTGTGTCTTTAAGATAAGACAGCTGTGCACAAGCCCACAGCCAAGTCCAGTCTTTGCTAATTTCAGACTGACAGGGAGGTAGTTTAATTAATGAGCTAGCTGCTAATATCTGTTTAAGTGAGCAGCCAAAGAAATGTCTTTTAGAAAAAGGACTTGCAAATGAAAGGCAAGGCCATTCTCGATGCCTCTTTTCAATTGTGTCAAAAAAGAAAAAAACAAAGAGACTGCACTTATTCGGAAAAAAGAAGACCAGTAAAAAAAGAGCAGAGACAGACACAAAAGTAATCGTATGTCTGCAAATATATATTGCAGTTTAGAGATACTGGTGCCTTCACAACAGACTTGTACATACGTGAACTACCTCCACATATTGTGAAAACTCTGCCTTGACAATGGGTAAATCATCCCGAATATATATATTGGAATATTGAAGTCACTCAGTCGTGTCCGACTCTCTGTAACCCCATGGACTATATATATAGCCCACCAGGCTCCTCTGTCGATGGGATTCTCCAGGCAGGAATACTGGAGTGGGGTTGCCATGTCCTTCTCCAAGGGATCTTCCCAACCCAGGGATCAAACCCGGATCTCCCGCATTGCGGGGCAGACACTTTACCCTCTGAGCCACCAGGGAAGCCCTTGGCCGAAAAGCTTTAATAATTCTTTGATAGTAACCAAAGAGCATGAAACTGTCTCCTACACCTATAATCAAGGTTACAAGCTTTTACTCTTAAACTAAAATGGTTTATTAATGTTTTTCCTGAGTTTGTTGATACAGTAAATAGTACACTTTTTATATTTACAAGGCATTTGTTTACTGGAATATTAAGAGAGATAGATGAAAGGAAAATAAACACTGCATGATCGCTCTTGGAGTAATCTTTTTCAACCAACACTTGCTGGACATCTATGTATTTCATACATCACTTCAGTCTGAGGCAAATTCCAAGGATAAATACTACTAATTGATATAAAACTCTTGTCTAGGCCAAATGAACTTCAGTGGATAATGTTTACATCTTAAGTCTAATTATGGAATTATAATTCCAGTTGAAAATAATAGGGAAAATAAGCAATTTATAGAAAAAGTAATCTCAAAAATAACTATAAGTTGTTACTTCCATGAAAGAATGGTTTGATGATAGAAACTGAATAAACGTATTCTACTAAAAATCATAAATATTCAGTATAAATTACAGCTTTAACTTTGGAAGTTAAAACATGAAGGTGAGGATTCTTTTTCTGTTCATGTTATATGCTTGTTAAAATAAAAACAATAGTAACCTAATCTTAATTTTATAACTAATATTTTGGAATATTATTGGAAACAATTTTTAAATACTGCAATTAAATAGCAATTGCATCATTGTACACTAGGTCATTTCAGTCATGTCCGACTCTTCGTGAACCTATGAACTGTATGTAGCCCATGAGGCTCCTCTAGCCATGGGATTCTCCAGGCAAGGATACAGGAGTGCATTGCCATGCCCTCCTCCAGGCGGATCTTCTCGACCCACGGATCAAACCTGCATCTCTTAGGTCTCCTGCACTGCAGGCAGATTCTTTACTGCTAGCGCCATTACTTTTATATTAAAATAAAGAAGACCTAATAAATGCCATTTTAGGACCTTTTCTTACTTACAATAAGAAATACAATGCTAAAGACTTTTTTTTCATAACAGTCCTTTTAAACACACACACTCTCAAGAAAAAAGCCAAGGAAACTCTTTAAAAACTATTATTACTCAACTTTCTCACTTGAGTCTTAAACTTTGCATTTTTGGAATAGTGCCCAGTTTAAAAAAAAATGCATGTTAACAATTCAAAACCCACAGAGCAATGATAACAAGAGAAAACGATACTGATAACGTTGGCAATTAAATTTATAAGAAAATCACAGAGATAAGGGTAGCAAAGAATTAGAGTGCTTGGTAAGATGAAACTAGAGAAACATACAAGCAACTTATGCAGCTCAATTCCAGAAAAATAAACGACCCAATCAAAAAATGGGCCAAAGAACTAAATAGACATTTCTCCAAAGAAGACATACGGATGGCTAACAAACACATGAAAAGATGCTCAACATCACTCATTATTAGAGAAATGCAAATCAAAACCACAATGAGGTACCACTTCACACCAGTCAGAATGGCTGCAATCCAAAAATCTGCAAGCAATAAATGCTGGAGAGGGTGTGGAGAAAAGGGAACCCTCCTACACTGTTGGTGGGAATGCAAACTAGTACAGCCACTATGGAGAACAGTGTGGAGATTCCTTAAAAAATTGCAAATAGAACTACCTCATGACCCAGCAATCCCACTGCTGGGCATACACACCGAGGAAACCAGAATTGAAAGAGACACATGTACCCCAATGTTCATCGCAGCACTATTTATAATAGCCAGGACATGGAAACAACCTAGATGTCCATCAGCAGATGAATGGATAAGAAAGCAGTGGTACATATACACAATGGAGTATTACTCAGCCGTTAAAAAGAATTAATTTGAACCAGTTCTGATGAGATGGATGAAACTGGAGCCGATTATACAGAGTGAAGTAAGCCAGAAAGAAAAACACCAATACAGTATACTAACACATATATATGGAATTTAGGAAGATGGCAATGATGACCCTGTATGCAAGACAGGAAAAAGACACAGATGTGTATAACGGACTTTTGGACTCAGAGGGAGAGGGAGAGAGTGGGATGATTTGAGAGAATGGGAATTCTAACATGTATGCTATCATGTAAGAATTGAATCACCAGTCCATGTCTGACGTAGGGTGCAGTATGCTTGGGGCTGGTGCATGGGGATGACCCAGAGAGATGTTGTGGGGAGGGAGGTGGGAGGGGGGGTCATGTTTGGGAACGCATGTAAGAATTAAAGATTTTAAAATTTAAAAAAAAAGAAAAGAAAAGAAAAAAAAAGAAACTAGAGAAACAAATAATCAAATAATGTATTTGTCTGAATGCCAAAAAATCATAATTGTTTTTTTCTCGTCTATAAATAATTATATGAACTAGGAATTCTGTTCATTTTTTTCAATACAACAGAAGCAAATGTGAATGTACTTTAGGCTAAGTATTATTATTTATAAATGCTATTAATTGTTGCAAAGCATGTATTTACTTATCATGAGGCTATATACTATCCCCATTAAGAACTCGCTTTTCTGAAATTCCATTATAACTCCTAAAGCCTTGAATTAATATATCTATTTTCTTCCTCACTGAAATTTTTCCAGTGTCAACTGAAAGATACAAAGTATGAATTCATATACAGATTCAATTGTGAGTTAGAATTGAATATCAAAAATTTAAATTTATTTTATGGTTTACTCTCAAAATTGGAGATGTAATTAGAGTTGTTGAGTAGATATATTTAATTAATTTGTTATTTATATATAAACTCACTACCTAGAATACTCTCCTTAATTTATCACTGAATGGTATTGTGCTAACAGACTAATGGAAGGATTTATGGAAAATCAACCAACTAGGAAAAATAGCTTCCTCACTATAGCCCTTACAGCATAACATACACAAAACAGAAAAGAATTGAAGTAATGAGGAGAATGGAAGTTATTACAAAATTTAGATTTAGGTACCCATGAACACAGAGTAATCTGAGAGATTTTTAGATATTATTTTTAAAAAGTATTTATAACTGACTTTTGCAAAAGACGAAAGGCTGCAGATAGGAGAATTCACCTCAATTGATTTTCATTTTCATGCTTATCAATTTGTTCTGATATTTTCCCATTTTGCTTCTGGGATTGCTAACATTGAAGTTTATAACTCAAAGATCTTTAGAAATCTAGAGCATCCTTAATTTTACAAAAGAGGATACTGAAGCCTGAGAAATTAACTTACAAGCCTGAGGTTAAACAGTTTGGTTAGTGACAAAGAATCAATTCAAGTCTCCTCGCTTACATTCAAGAGGGTATATTTTCAATGAGATGAGCTTGATTTTGAAACCAAGCAGCCCAAATGTAAAGTGAGCAACTTCTTGTTCTAGGAATATAAAGGCAAATAGAAATAAAGAAATAAGATGAGGTATATAAAATTGTAAAATTAAAATAGAAACTAGAAAGGTCCTGCCTCCAAGGCACTCATACTTCAGAGGAGACAACAGGCGATATTAGAGCAGTATCAAAGGTACAAGGACAGATATTCAGGGATAGGAGGGGTAAACAAAAGGGAAAAGAGTTTAAGTTTTTATTTTGCTAACCTGTAAACTGGGAATTATTTTAAGAGGGTTGGTTGGATGGTTTAATGACATAATGTGAAAGTATAATCACGTAATAAAATCACAGAATTTAGTTCCATCTTTTCTTAGTCTACACTATACGGATGCTCCATCTGTTGTTATTTAGTAGCTAAGTTGCATCCAACTCTTTTGTAACCCCATGGATTGTAGCCCACCAGGCTCCTCTGTTCCATGAAAATTTTCAGGCAAGAATATTGGTGAGGGTTTCCATTTCTTTCTCCAAGGAATCTTCCCGACCCAGGGATTGAACCAATGTCTCCTGCATAGGTGAGCGGATTCTTTACCGCTGAGCCATCAGGGAAGATATACATGCTCCACAAAACACTGCTATCCACTAGAGGGTATCATATGGACTTTAAGATATTAGATCATCTTTTTTACATTTTATGGCCTTTTCTGTTAGGTGCAATTTTGTTTTAAGTAACTTTGCTATAAGAAGCATATTTTACTAAATGTTTTATTCCAATTATTTTTGGAGCTTGAAATATTTACATTCATTACATTAACTATATTTTTCTGTAGCTACCTTGTTTTAAGTTATATTTATCATTTTTATTTAACCTTTAAGCTTTTATATTTTTGTTTTTATATGTAGCAAGGAAATTTAAGATGTAATGCTGAGTTTTATATCTATCTTAAGTTTGCAATAATATTTGAACTTATTTTTCCCAGTTCCTATTTTTAAAATTTAAATAAACATAAATTTTCCCACTCCACTTAATGCTACAAAGATAGATTTCACTACATTCTGGGCTCTTCCCTTTCCTGTTCCAAATTTACTTCTGGGCATCTTTGTCACTGATACATAATCGTTAATGTCAGTAATCACTTATTTCCTCCTAGACTGGCCAGAATTTGCAAATAAAACATGTCAATTAGTAAAAGTAGAGTGTAAATAAACAAATTATTTTTTAGTATAAGTATGTCCTAAATGTTGCATGCTGTACTGTGCTTAGCTGTGTCCAACTCTGCAACTGTAGCTCACCAGGCTCTTCTGTCCATGGGGGTTCTCCAGGCAAGAATATAGGCATGGATTGTCATGCCCTCCACCCAGGGGATCTTCCCAACCCAGAAGGGATTGAACCCAGGTCTCCTGCATTGCAGATGGATTCTTTACCATCTGAGCCACTGGGAAATTCCAAGAATACTGGAGTGGGTAGCCAATCACTTCTCCAGGGGATCTTGGGTCATGCTTATCTGCCAAAACCTCTACCTACCACACTATTCTTGAGAACTACCATCTCCAAATATCATGGAAAAGAGAGAAATTGAATATTTATACTCTGGTTGCATCACAAGGCAGAGTTCTGCAGGAGAGAGACAACTGCACAGTTCCTATTTGGAGCCACCTCTGGGTTTCTGAGCAGGTAGCTGATAGTAATGATATAATTCCCAACTGTATTTACAGTAAGTGTCACCTCTGTCAAGGCTACTGGGCTTGCTCTGTCTTAAGCATTAAAATATATTTGCTAATCATTGATTCATATAACCATTAAAATACTTCTCATATTCTGGCAGAAAGTTGAATACCAACCAAGTTACTGTGTTATGAGCTTTCAATATCCCTGAATATTCATTGGAAAGACTGATGCTGAAGATGAAACTCCAATACTTTGGCCACCTGATGTAAAGAGCTGACTCATTGGAAAAGACCCTGAGGTTGGAAAAGATTGAAGGCAGGAAAAGGCACAATAGAGGATGAGATGGTTGGATGTCATCACCAACTCAACGGACATGAGTTTGAGTAAACTCCTGGAGTTGGCGATGGACAGGGAGGCCTGGCATGCTGCAGTCCATGGGGTGGCAAAGAGTCGGACATGACTGAGCAACGGAACTGTTGAATTTACACTGTTTTAAATAGAAAAATTAAAGTGATGCTATAAAGAACTGCTATTTAGAAGACATTTTAAACCAGAATCTCCTTTTTTCTTTAAAAAATATATACATTCTTAATGTTCTTTTGTAAATGATATCATGATTACTATATCATGATTATTTAGTGATTTAGTATATAGTGATTATTTATATCACTAATAAATACCTGTCCAATTTATATTCCTGATAAAAAAATACTTGTATCAATTATATGTGGTACATAGAAAACCTTCCCAAAACTTAGAGGCTTAAAGAAAGATTTGGTGTTTGCTTATTAATGATTCTGTGAATGAATGAGCATTATGAGCTGGGCTCATCTGTCTGATTCTTCCAGTATGCCTTCTCATTAATGTGGTTTTCAGTTTTCTACCAGATCAGCTAGGTCTGAGTATCCTGGGATGGCCCCACTTCCTCATGTGGTGATTTTTTCTGTCTGGAGGCTGTCAGGTCCAAAACACATCATCTGGCCTGGTTCCTCTCTGCTCTGTGTGGTTTCTTCTGCTCTATCGGTCTAGACTGAACTTCTTCAAAGGTTGTTTTCAGATCTAATTCAATGCAAGGCAAGTGCACAGGCACTTTTATAAGCTTCTACTTGCATCATATTTGCTGATGCCAGACTGACAAGAGAAGGCAAAGGCCAAGCCCAAAGCCAATAGCCCAAAGCCAAATATGCGAAGTCGTAGAGATGGGGAGATCTGAGTCACCATGAGATGTGACTGTAAAAATCTGATACAATTTTATTAGATCTCTGGCAAATAAATCAAGGGTATATTTATTGAACAAACCTGACTAATAAATGTGAACAGAGAAAGACGTAAGTTGTGCAAAGGGTTTGTTCTTATATATTAGAAGATTTAATTGCAAAGATGTGGTCAATTATCTATGGAAACTTTTGGTTTTACTTAACTGTGGTAAAATGATTAATGAATTTAATTTCAAAAGTATGGGTTTTAATTATTTTTTAACATGTCTGCTGTTTACAGACATACTATTTAAAATCTCTGGATGGTAGCTTTTTGAAATTGATACAGTATCATCAATAAAGGGCTGCAGTAAAAATCACATATTAAAAAAATGGAAGGTCTTTGTAAGCAACAAGGAAAAATTTGTTTTTTGTATAGAAATGCATGTATATGTACCAAAATATAATTTTGTATCAGAGCACATAATTGAAGATTCCTATAGAATGCAAAAGGACTTAATAAACTTTAATAGTGAATTTGCAAATAACTCAAAGAAAAAAATTAATCTACTTAATCTGAGGATTTCAGTTTTTTAATTCAAAGCTGACACAATACGTATTTACTTATTAAATGATTATGAAATATAAAATCCATATGAATAATTGTCTAAAATATCTAGAGTCTACATGAGTGTAATGACTAAGCAGTTTAAGAGTATTGTTATTATTTTAGCGATCACTCGTTTTCCCTTAAAAACCCCATCCTTCTCCCGTCCTCATGGAGATAACTGCTATCTTGACTTTTGTTATAGTCTTTTCCTTGGGAATTTTTTAGGTATTACCAACCATGTTTAAGTATGCATATCTAAATGTAATTTAGTTTTGCCTGTTTTGTGAACTTCGTGTAATAAAATCAGATTATGTGCAAATGTTTCCTGTGTTATGCTTCTTGAACTTAACATCCTGCTTGGGAGATTCATCCAGGATCCTGCTGGTGGCTACACTCTTGTTAACGTTAATATACCTGAATTGATCAGGGTTTTGGTTGTTTAATGCTTTTAATTCTAGGAAATACCTACATATCTGAAAGTGTTTTCCTCTGTTTTTCTCCTAGAAATGCAATATTTTTGCCTTTCTTATTTAGATTTGTATTCCCTATAAAGTAGATTTGTGAATATGATACTGGAAAGAGATCTCATTTCTATTTTTCTCATGTGTGTGCTCTCAGTCACTCAGTCATGTTGGACTCTTTTTGACCCAGTGGACTAGAGCTCACTAGGCTCCTCTGTCCACAGGATTTTCCAGGCAAGAATACTGAAGTGGGATGTCATTTCCTCCTCCAGGGGATCTTCCCAACCCAGGAACTGAGCCCGCGTCTCTTGCATCTCTTGCGTCTCCTGCCTTCCAGTTGGTATCGTTACCACCGAGCCACCTGCAAAACTGCTTTTCACACATGGCTACCCAAACTGCAGAACCATTTATTCAAAACTCTCCCCTACCCCACATTCTACCCCTGTCATGAAGTGTCCAAACACTTACTTTTTTTCTAGACTATCTTATCCCTTCCAAGTCATTCTTTAAATATAATTTTTCTCAGGGAATATTACCAAGACCAATAAGGCATCATATTTATCCCTATTGTCTTTTATTCTCATTCAAATTTTGCTTTGAAAAATCGCTCTGAGGAAGCAAGCTAAGTTGTAGTAAAATGATACATAGTAATATTATTCTTTAAAGTTATAAGAAAAGCATCATTACTCCCCCCCATGATTTTCTTACACATGTAGTTAAAAACAGAATGGTAAAAGTTAGGGGGCAAAAAAAGACTTTCATTTTCTAGCAACGTATATGAAGATTTACACATGAGAAATATCTTTTTTGTGGGATAAAAATCACCATCTATTTTATCTTAGAATTCGTATCCCTGGTTCAAGATAATAGTGTCAGAAATACCAAAAGTGTGTCCCTTGTTCAGAGCCCCTATAATTTATTAAAAGGATGAGGATTTCTGTGGTGTGGAAGAAATTATATGTTTGCTGGTGGGCCTACTGACTGAGGGTGTTTCTAGACCATAATAACTGCCATCACAAGGCTTCCACTTATTAAGGGGCCAAGTGTACTCTTATTTTGTGCTTTACATGGGCAAAATTTCTCCAGGCATAGTTCACTTTCTAAAAGTGAGAACATTTACTTAAAATGCTTACCCTAAGTTCCATTATCCATCTTTAGCTAAAATATAGTGGAAAATCCAATCTTTAATATTTAACCAAATAACAATTTAAGTGTTAGCAACCTCATTCTAGGTCTTCAATTCAATGATTTGCTCATAAAGTAATCATGTCATATTTTTAACGTAGCTTCAGAAGAAAACCTAAAAATATAATACACTTCAATTTAAAAATAAGACTTGATAGTTGACACAAATGCACACTATCAACAACAACAACAAAAAAACGGTGGTTCCTTTTACTTTAAGTCCTAACTATGATTCTGGCAATGTTCAGTTGTTATGATCTTGTTGTTCTATATTTGAGGTGAAAAGAAAAATATGTTACTGGAAAAGAAGATAAAATGAAGACTGACAACGGAAAGAAATTTGACCTAATTATTCAGGCTTAATATGTTGTACATTTATAGCTAAAGCATTTCAGATATTATGTCAATGCAATAACTTGCAAAAAGAAGATTATGACAGTAATAAGCACTTGTAGATAAAATGATAAATGATAAAATAATAAATTTAGTGCTTAATAGTGAAAAATACTAATTTTCCACTTATGTGTCTTAGATATTCACTAATTCAGTAATTAAATATTTATGAAACATAAGTCTCTAAAAATTATTAAGACAAATATTTAACACAGAGGTAATAACTAAACAAAGCCAGAAATCCATTCTAATCTTTGAATTAGATTCTCAAGTTCTCAAAAATAAAGTCAACTTCACTAGGGAAAACTCATACCCATATTAACCCATCCATTATATCAAAGAGCTAGGTAGACAGCATTCTCTGAAATGTGAAGAAGTATTCATTGGACAGATGAAATATCTCACAGTGCCAAGGCAAATGGAATCCTCATGAGTATACTACACCATGCAACCATCACGGATCATAGCATCATCAGCCAATGTGTCAAAGGCTATATAAGTTGTAGTCTGGTCCAGGCAGAAGGACAGGGACATCTTAGTGCATTGTTTATAAATAAACAATTCCCATTTATGTTTATTCAAACCACAACAGTAAAAACATAAGAAGGATGAGGCGTAGAGAGTTACTGAAGGTCTTTATGAATAGAGAAACATGAAGACAACAGGGAATGCATGAACCCTACACACCAATCCCAAGGCATTATTTTCTTTATTACCTTTCACTGTGGTAATCCAAAGATTGCCTCTTTCATTCAGCCAAGAACCTCTGTACACATGTCAAGCCATGTTTGCAACTCACAGCCAATCAATCGACAATCCAAAGCTCAACAATCACACACAAGACAAGACCTCAGACCTCCCAACAGAGATGCCATGGATCATTGAGACACGCTCTGGCATCAGTCTGTTTGAGAGACTGTTAAAAATTTTTCTTCAGAATGCTGAAACAGAAGACAGTCTCACTCTCTGAAATTTAATAGCTTCACTCAGTCTGTGAAAGAAATCTGGCTAAACCCACAAAAACATGTAAAAATGATTATAACTGGAATCATAATATATTGACTGCTTCCTGGTGTATTTCAGAAAGGAAACCTTTAATATTTGTCATTTCATTCACTAGTGTAGAATAATTCTTTTTTGCAGACTTGTGACAGTGCTCTGGCTGCCTGGAATAAAGGGACACACTCACATAGAGCAAGAATTGCGTGATGCCTTACAGAACATGTTCAGTACCCTCAGTCTCTTCTGTAAATATGCATGGCTGATCGGATTTATACATTTCTCAGAATGCTATATGAAAGACTACATACAGATCAGAAGCACAGTGCCCTCTGGTGCGCATATAACATAAAATAAAATATTTATATAACAGGAACTACACAGATACAAACACCAATACAAAATGAAATGTTGCTTCTGCATGCATGCTAAACCAGTCTCTGGGAACTGTAAACTTCTATCATGAAAAAACAAACCAAACCGATAACCTTCATAAAACGTTCTTTATGGCATAGATCAATGCAATCTAACCCATTCAGGCAACCACTTGTATACCCCTCAACTTAATGGATTCACTGCACTTGTGGGAAGCAAGCAGTCTGACAGATTTAATGTATGACTCCTTTTGTGTAACTTATTTAGATTCAAGCTTAGAAGAGCAGTGAAAGTTAAAGGCCATATATCTCAATCTCTTCCTTTTTCTTGGCCCTTGCTCCCAGATCCTATTTACGTGCATTTCCTTTTTATCCCATGGCCATTTCCTCCAGCTTCTGAATGCGCAATTACCTTGAAGGTAAAAAATGATGAGGTGACTCAACTTCTTTCTCAGTGATTCGTAGAAGATGCCATTTCCATTTAAGCTAAAAAAGGTAACAAAGCATGGTACAAGGTAGAAAGGAAATGCCATTCAAGAAATTCTGATTTAAAATTTTGAGTACTTAAAGCGATAAACCCAGCGTCCCAGTGAACTGAATTTACAGCAGGGTAGCAGTCTAGAATTTGGGAGTGGTACACAAATGGTCACCATTATCCAGTTTTTCTGGAAGAAGTTGCATCCACAAGAAATACTTTGCAATAACCAGAAAACTTTACCGTGGTGAATGACAAATAATAACCCTTCACATAAAACCCTTTCCCATCTGAAACTTGCCCTTAGAGCAACTTACTTATCCACCACCTTCAAGGAAGACATCTCTGCCATTGCTTTCCCTTTGCTTCATACCTGTATATCTTGTATCTTGTGCTAAATCCCTGCCGGCTTCTGTCCACAAAATCTGTGTATTCCTGTGAACGATGGAAGGGTCCCTTATCAGAGAGGAGCCAGTCGAAGGGGCTTGTGGCATGCTGATCCGAAACAGCAGCAACCGCTAAAACCCAGCAATGAAGACTCAGTGCTATCCACTCCCATGGAGCCATCAGAGAGAACAATTCAGCACCAGCTCTGCTCCGCCATATCATGCTTCCACTGGGGACTTAGAGCCTTCATTCTCTTAGCTTTCCCTCAACACCTAGACAAAATACACAGGCAATTAGTTAGCCCCTGGAAGGTTCTTTTCTAGCAGTTAAGGTGCTGAGGTGGAAAATCCTTTTTTAAAAGTCTAATACCATTGTCTTAAATTAGATGATGGCAAAAGTCAATCGCAAGTAGTACACCAAAATGATTTCTTTTTTTCCAGAGCTCTTTCATACTTAGATTGTTTCTTCATTTGCTAGAAAATGAGTTACTGAGTTCCAACAAACCTTGTCAGGGCAACATCATACAGTGGATCACTAAAGCCCACTCTGAGCAATGATCATCAGAAACTTTCACTCATAATTACTTTTTCAACATAAATGTTTTATGACACTGAACAGTTTCAGAAGAAACACTTGATATGTTTATTTAATAAGTTATGTTGTAAATTTTAACACTACATATATTTTATCCTTTACTTCTTTTAGAGATAGGCTTTAAATTAATTAAAATTATGCAGGTAGTTATTTCCATAATATAGATAAACTAAGATGGAATGGAACTGTGGGTCTTAGAATACATAAATAATACTGTGTGTGTGTTTATGCATCTGCCATTTATCTAGCTCTATATTTAGATAGATGGATGGGTGTGAGGGTGGGTAGGAGTGGGGGTAAGCATGTTTATTTAGATATTTTTCCATTATTCTTATAGGGAAAAAAATTTCCTGATTATTTAAACAGAATCATAATTAAGTAATTTCTAGGACTCTGAAAGATTTCAATGTGCATCTGTGTGTTATTCAAAAGATAAACTGGCATATCAATAAAATTCATATACACAACAAAAAGATGCATATTATATATAAACTATGAAAATACATACACTAATTTTATAGTCATTCAAAACTATAGTAACAGTAGGTATCATCCCAGTGTGATACAGTGTAATGACTTTACACAAAGCAACTGATACAATATCTATCAGTTCGGTTCAGTTCAGTCTATAGGTGATGCAAAATATTCTACAAATATCTGAATTCCATTTTACTTTCCATCTCACAAAACCTTTTCAATATTATTATTTATACCACATAAAACTCTGCAATAGATAAATTCTGACTAGCAAGAAAGTCTGATTGTGAGCATTTTGGGTCAGTAAAATCTCTTTTAGGGAGCAATCAAAATGCACAGTATTAAGTAAAATATTTTAACTATAATGGTTGCCATATTTCTTTGGTGTTAGGTTAAATTGATTGATAAGCTTAATTTGCTTTTAGTTATAAACCTTTAATTCATAATTTAATCCTAAACTATTTCAATATGAAAGATATACAGCAATTTTGCAACTAAAAAGTATCTCAAAACAATGATATGATATGATTGACCTAGGTCATCAGATTCAGTTTCACCCTCTATACAATTATAAGGTCCAAAATCCATACACTACCTAATTCACCCCAATATTATGAGTTGTTTCTGTGGTGAATTTTAAATGTGATGACTAAAAAATGACCTCATCTGTAAGCAATGTGGGACACCTTACAAGTGATGATGCTTTAAAAATGATTTAGCATAAGAAAGGACAATATCATATAATAAAAAGATTTTGGAATAGAAGTTAAAAGACCCTGAATCCCCATTAATTATTTATAGAAACATAACACTGTCAAATGATTTAGGTCATAACTTCCAGTTCTGATGAAGAAAATAAATTTTTCTTCCATATAGTTTTTATGTGGAAGCTATGCCATTTTCCTTAAAAACAATATATTTTATTTTTATTCATAAACTAATAATTATTATTATGTATAATGGTAAAGTATAACACATCAATGACTAACTATTTCTTATCTTTGTGAAACACATTTTTATTTTCTTGATCAAATGTATTCAAATAAACAACACAATCACTGCTACCCAAAAGTTGTATTTTCTTATCTAAATTATCTAGAATACCACCTAGCATGTAGTGAGGACATTAGGAGTGTTTTAAAGCATATTTTATACTGGTAGAAAATCATATAATTATATATCTTCAAATTAAATCCAACTCTTTAAGGTCAAGTACATGATTTTGTTAAGATACAGCATGTTATTAACATAAATGTAGGATATGATTGACCCAGATGCCACTTAAGGTACTATCCTAAAATTCTGTAATTTTTTAGTATATAATTACCCAGAACGACTGCTTTTAATATTTTTCTTTACAAATAGGTTGAATCTGTGTCAGGATATTCATAGTTCTTACTTATAATACATAGAAAGCTGGAAAGATTTTCTTAAATTGTGTCCAGGGAAACTGCCTAAAAATGTTAGTGTTAGATTTATTTGTGTTTCTTCAACTTCTGATATGTGTACATGTTTCCCTCTTCTCTTTGGAAATGAGTTTTTCTGACAAAACAGTTTATTAGCACATGGGAACAAGAATCCTGCCCAAATTCAAGTAATTTGGAAGATCTATAGAAATCATTATATTATAAGGTCTTTGGTGGCTCAGCAGTACTGAATCCACCTGCCAGTGCAGGAAACACAGGTTCAATCCGTGGTCAGAAAGATCCTCTGGAGAAGGAAATGGCAACCCACTACAGCATTCTTGCCCAGGAATCCCCATGGACAGAGAAGCCTGGCTTGCTAGAGTCCATGAGGTCACAGAGTCGGACACAACTCAGCAACTAAACAACAGCAACAACGACGACCCAAGTATGATACCTAACAGTTCTATTGAAGTCTTCCTTAAGAAACAACTTCGAAGAGTTACAAAACGAGGAGATAAGTAGAGTTAAAACACATTAACACATTATTATATCTAGGCTTTCAAAAATCCTTAGAACAAGTGACCATTAGGCTCCATATTCATGAACAAAAAGACATCATTTATCTGATTTTTCAAAAAAGCAGGTAAATGCACATGTGAATTACCCTTGTACATGAGTACTAATTTTAAAATTATTACTGCATTGTCTTTATTATAATATGATAATTTTGTGAGCTCTATTACCAATGGCAAAAGTAATGAGTAGATTCCTTTGAGGATATTTGGAAGTCACAAGAAAACAGCTAAACTCAGAGGTACTATTAGGAAAAGAAATCATGAGGTAGTATGAAACTGAAAATTATAAATAATTCATCAATTCTATTCCCTGGAGTGCAGGGATAGCACAAAATGATCTCAAGTTTACTATTCCTGAATAAATGCCTAGTGAGTGAAAATCGCTCAGACGTGTCTGACACTTTGTGACCCCATGGACTATACAGTCCACGGAATTCTCCAGGCCAGAATACTGGAGTGGGTAGCCGTTCCCTTTTCCAGGGGATCTTCCCAATTCAGGGATCGAATCCAGGTCTCCTGTATTGTAGGTGGATTCTTTACCAGCTGAGCCACCAGGGAAGCCCAGGCAGATTTCTGTTCTCTTTTTCTTGTTGTTTAGTCACTAAGTCATTTCCAACTTTTCTGCCACCCCGTGGCATAAGTGCCTAAGAGAACAGTTAAGGAAATAACAACGTCAATGCACGATACTTTACAGAACATGTAAGGGCATATTTTATGAATAATAAAAGATATATATTAAATGTATTAAAAACAAAAACATGAATTTATATTAAAAAGTAGTATTGCTCTAGATTCCCTTTTCATAAAATAAAAAAAAGTAAGACTATTGAAATATCATACTACTTAAAAATATATATTTAGTACATGGTCTACTTGTAACAAATTATTTATCATAAAATAAAATTTAGTGAGAACATTATCAATTCACACAACATTATTATTACTTGTAAATACCTAATGGCCTTGAGAATCTACTCAGAAAAAAACACACTGAGAATATGTTACATACTTAGTAATATATACCAATACATGTAATATACAGTAAATGCATAAAATATGATATATATATATGTATTCTAGTATATTAAATTAGTCTTCCTCACTAACTCTCCATAATCTTATTCCAGGATAGTGGTGCACTACTTTTACCTAAAATGTTGACACCTTATGTGCATTTGAAATTCATAGAATAGGGAAATGTGTAAAATAAAATATGTTCTATCATATGACAGGTGAATTTCTAATATAACTGAAACTACAAAGATGAAAAGCAGATTAGGAATCACTGATACAGACTTATTACCCTTTAGAATCATTAGTCAAATCATTGAGGATCATCATGTAAACCATGTTAATTCATTATCCAATATTTAGTTGGTATTCCAATGCTAATGATTCATATTTATTAAACAGTTAACATTTCATGCTATATGATTGCTTTTATATCTGCACTTGGACCGATTTTCACTAAATGTCTAAAGTATTTTCTGAGGAAATAAAATCCACTTGGGACCTTGTGAATGCAAAGAAGTTTCATAAATAATTGTGTCAAAGATCTTTCTTTTTTTATTTTGAAAAATGTAAAATGCACAGATAAGCTAAGAAACTAGTAAACACATATATCCTTCAACAATTGGTTAGCCAATTGTTTATGTTTTACCACATATTCTAGTCAGTATTTCTCTCTTTTTCTCTCTGTCTCAATCCCTTATAGATTGTTTTGTATGGAAAAAAATCTAAAGAGAATTGCCTAATTTGCCAAGGTCATAGGCCCATTCATTACATTTCTCAGTCTGCGCAACTACTGCATTGCTCTATGAAGTAGCTTCTTAACATGCATAATCACTAATATTAAAATTTGTAAATATAAATATTTGAATCATCAAAATAAAGTCTCCAATTCCCAAAGTGATAGCATTCATTTAAAAAGCCACATTCTTCCAAATAATGAAATGTAATATATTATTCTATCAAGTACAAACATTTATATTTATATATCAATTTTTAAAATATGAATGTATTTATTTTATTTGGAGGCTAATTGCTTTACAATATTGTATTGGTTTTGCCATACATCAACATGAATCTGCCACGGGTGTACATGTGTTCTCCATCCTGAACCCCCCTCCCACCTTCCTCCCTGTACCATCCCTCTGGGTCATCCCAGTGCACCAGCCCCAAGCATCCTGTATCAAATCTATCAAGTATACAAAGAATAACTGCATTATAAAATAAGCATATTTGTATAAAATAGTTCCAAATTCTATTAGTATATAACATACTATTATCTTGTGTGCGTGCGTGCTGTCACTTTAGTCATGCTTGACTCTGTGACCCTATGGACTATAGACTGTCAGCCTCCTCTGTCCATGGACGTCTCTGGGCCAGAATACTGGAGTGTGTTGCCATGTCCTCCTCCAGGGGATCTTTCCAACCAGGGATTGAACTCTCATCTCTTAAGTCTCTGCATTCATAGATCGGTTCTCTACCACTAGTGCCACTTTCAAAGCCCCATTATTATCTTACCAGATAGTATATATTTTCATTATATATTGAAATAAACATTAGCTCTGAATGAAATAAATGCTAGCTCTAAATAACTGTTAAATATAACATTGTATAAGTAAATAAGTGATGGAAAAGTTAAAACATAACTGTAAATTTTTAATAGTGTCTCCACATTTATTCATTATTTATATTCCTACTTAATATAGAAAATAAGCATAAAAGAGTAACTCTTATCCATCATTTACAATGTACAAAACACTCTGATATGTTGTGAGATGGGTGTAAACCCTAGGGGCCACAAAAAATACCACTTCTGTCTTCAGAAGTTTAGAATTAACTGAGGAATGCCATATGTAAGGCAGGATGTACTGCCCCTAGTCATCTCTGTCAGAAACACATACCTCTGTCAACTGAAAATCAACATTCTTCCGTTTGTTTCTTACTCTGGTGCCTTATCTTACAAATGATATTTCCCTTCGCTCAGATCTAATTTTCCTTACCGTCCAGCTCCAGAATTCTAAGAGTTCTGCCTCCTGTTGTGAGGGAAAGGTTGATGACCGAAACTACCTCCCTCTGCCAGGCACAGGGGTAACCACCAGCCTGAGCCTGTCTCTCAGAAGGAAAACACAGGCTGAAAACTAACCGGAAGAATTTCCGAGGGGCTGAAAGGAGGGGCATTCCAGCCCACAGTAGGTCTCATAAAACTCACCCAGGAGTGTTCTTGGGAGGGACTAAAAGAGGGAGGAGACCGCAGGTCCTACTAACCTCCCAGAACATGTATGAATTACTACAATAGCTTAAATGATCATCCTAACACCGATGTGACTCTCTCCAATCTGTCTTTTTAACTGCAGAGCTACCTTACTAAAAAAAAATAATAAATAAATAAATTTGAGCTTGCAACACTTTTACTCCCACTCTGTAATCATGAGGTCTTTCCCAGTAATTAGGCAGTAAAAATCTGCCTGCAATACAGAAGCCGCAGGAGACACAGATTGGATCCCTTGGGTGGGAAAGATCCCCTGGAGGAGGGCATGGCAATCTGCTCCAGGTTTCTGGAGAATCCCCCTGGACAGAGGAGCCTGGCAGGCTACAGACCATAGGGTCCCAATGATTTGGACACGACTGAGGCAACTTAGCACACACACACGCCTGTGATCATGATGTTGCCCTCTGGAAAATATCCAAACTCTTAAGAAAATTTATAAAACTTCCTTCCTCGGCTTCCCTGGTGTCTCAGTGGTAAGGAATTCACCTGCCAGTGCAGGAGACAAGGGTTCGATCCCTGATTCAGGAAGGTCTCACAAGCCTCTGAACAACAAAGCCTGTGCACCACAGCCATGGAAGCTTGTGCGCCCTACAGCCTGTGCTCTGCAACAAGAAGCCACCACAATGAGAAGCTCGCACATCACAACTGGAGAGCAGCCCCTACTCGCTGCAACTAGAGAAACCCATTGTAGCAACAAATATCAAGCAGAGCCAAATAAATAAATAATTTTAAGTGTCTCCCCTTGTTTAAATTCATTCAAACCCCATGCCGTGTATATGCCACTACCATTATCAACCAAACATCAACTCTGTTCCAGCCATAATTTTATTCCACAAATTCTCCTCACTTTCTCCCTATCCTCAGCACCTTTGCTTATGCAGTTTATTTCACCTGATCCATGATTTCGACCTGGACCTTTTCACCTGCCGAAACCCAACCCTATCTCTGAACTTCAGACTAGGTTGCGACTTCCTCCACAAAGCCTCTGTGTGACCCTTCCAGGTTAACCAGTTATAGTTTATGAAGCCATCACTTCATCTATTATAGCACATTGACACTGCATATTTATCTGTGTAATGTTTATTTGTCTGCATATCTCCCCTGCCCCCAATTAGACTTCGTTTTAGGAGGACAATCATTGTTCCTAGTTTAATGGCAACTGAGTACAGTTAGCAAAGTGTCTGAAATAAAATTGTTTAATAAGTATTGTTTGAGTGAATGAATAAATGATGATAAATTAAATACTAAATTGAGGTGTAATTAATGCGATACAGATGGCAAGGTTAAGAAAACTTCTTCACTGTGGGGCGAAAAAAGAATATTTTATGGAGGAGTTTGCAACTGACCTATGCCTCAGGATGGCACTGGCTTTGACAGTTGAGAAACGAGAGGAATGGAGTTCTGAGGTCATAGTTTCTGTGTTCAAATGATAATCATAAATGATATGTTCAAGCAGTACCAAAGCAAAGCATTCTTAATGTTCAAAAATTGTGAAGAACAAGGATCTGAAAGCATCATTATTAATTAGCTGTAGGTAGACATATAAGGTATTCTCATGATCACACACACAATTGTGGAAAGTTAGGAAACTTTTCATTTATGTTCCATTATTCAAGGTTTCAAAAGATAGACCAAATGAATGAGAGTTCATGAGCAAAGTCAAACACAAATCCTCTTCTCACTAATGAGTACAGTGTGTCACGCAGTATTGCAACCGTTGAATTTAAAGAATAATAATATAGATACAACAGTCGAATGGGTTGGCACCTTGCTTTGGAAGGTGGGGGATGGGGGGAAGACTGATGATGAAAATGGCATGCTATATTTAATTTCTTTACAACAAAATAAACACATATTAAGATCTTTTGATATGCCATGCATGTTACCAATATTTCCTCTTTTGCCTCCTAGAGGCACAGTGTGGCATGTTTTATTATCACCATTGACTTATTTAGATGACTCAAGTTCAGGGTGAAAGAACATGCAGCAGTGCAAGGTTTCAAGCACTTCTTTTGAACTTAAACCGAAAACTGTGCTCTCTGTTAGACCACACCACAACCAAATTAGAACTAATTGCATATTGGAAGTTATTTATTAGGATTTTCATTGCCACTTAATGAAATGCTTTTGAACAAAATAAAATCTTTAAATGGACAATATAAATAATGAAAATAGAAAATAAAACGAAAATGGGAACATTTTATCTCAGGCAATTATAAGCAAGTGATCTGAGTAACTACATATTATGAATTTTCATAATATAGGTTTTCATATGATGGCTTTTCAAAGCATGTCTGCTCCATATACTGTAATGTTTTCAACAAAGATAATAGCTTAATCACCTAAATTTTACTCAGTTTAATATCTTTTAAGACATACTATAAACTAAAAAACAAAAATCAGAACTAAGGGTTTCAGAGTGTATGTGTTATTTATTGTTAAAAGTATAATCATGGTCAGATTGATTGAATATACCTATCTGATCTTCAGAGATATTACAAGATTAATCTAATGGTCTGATTACTCAATCTGATTATAAGTTGTTTTATAGTATAACAAAAAGAAAAAAAAAAGCACTATCCAACATACATAGAACTGGTATCTCAAGACGGGAGACATAATATCATTTCAGAAGAGTGAGATGACCTTAATATTTTGTTGAAATGTACCTATAAATTTTTATATAAGGTCAGTTTTATTATGTTCTCAAACATACCAGATAATAACAAGAATATGAGGATCATTTCTAATATAAGTATTATTTGAAAGTACAACAGTGTGAAAACTCAAGACTACAGCTAAAAACATAGATATATTTATATATTATAGTTACCTTTAGCAAGGAAGATCCCTGAATATAACAAAAATAATTTTAAAGATATAGCTTTTCATGAATACCAATTAAACTCATGTTAAATTTGACATATTCAAACATGCATGCATGACATGACACATCGTCTTCCTATATTCATGTACATACAAATTACCATCTTTGAATGTTCATGAACTATATGTAGTACATAGTCAAATTTAAGAAAAGAATGAGAGTATCATTATTCAGTGATTTACATCATCTTTTTAGTTATGATGCATTAATTTATGACTTTAATTCAATTCTAGTTATTATCTATAATTTTATACTTCATATGGCCTAAAATTGCTCTTCCTTAATCTAGACATTGTTTATTTAAAGGTATTGATTTTTAAAAAATATTTATTTAGTGACAGACTTTATTTGGGGGGGCTCCAAAATCACTGCAGATGGTGACTGCAGCCATGAAATAAAAAGACGCTTACTCTTTGGAAGAAAAGTTATGACCAACATAGACAGCATATTAAAAAGCAGAGACATTATTTTGTCAACAAAGGTCCATCTATTCAAAGCTTTGGTTTTTCCAGTAGTCATGTATGGATATGAGAGTTGGACTATAAAGTCAAGCACTGAAGAATTGATGCTTTTGAACTGTGATGTTGGAGAAGACTCTTGAGAGTCTGTTGGACAACAAGGAGATCCAACCAGTCCATTCTAAAGGAAATCAGTCCTGAATATTTATTGGAAAGACTGATGCTGAAGCTGAAATTCCAGTACTTTGGCCACCTGATGCAAAGAACTGACTCATTAGAAAAGACCTTGATGCTGAGAATGATTGAAGGCAGGAGGAGAAGGGGACAACAGAGGATGAGATGGTTGGATGGCATCACCAACTCATTGGACATGAGTTTTCACAAGCTCTGGGAGTTGGTGACGGACAGGGAAGCCTGGCGTGCTGCAGTCCATGGGGTTGCAAAAAATCGGATATGACTGAGCAACTGAACTGAACTGAACTGATGCCAAGTCTTAGCTGCAGCATGTGAGACCTTCTGCTTTCCTGACCTGGGGTTTCTGAATTGAGAGCACTGCCTTAGCCACTGTGCCACCAGGGAAATCCCTAAAGGTATTGAATGTTTAAAGAACCCAGTGGAGTAGGTAGGATTTTAAGGAACCCAATATACATAGGTAGGATTTTGCCACTCTCTTTTCCATACTTCACCAGATGTATAGAGAAGTCATTGCTTTATCTTAACACATCTGTTGAAGTATACAGTAATATGCTAAAATGGAAAGAAAGTCATTCTGACTCTTAGCTATGTAATTTATTACTGGGTTTATATAGGAATTAAACCAAAATTAAGTTTTTCTTTTTCTTATGAATTGCTAATTCTTGCATTTTTCCCTTAAACAAATTTATAAAAAGTAACACTGATCCTTGAAGCGAAAGAAAAAAAAAAGCCATTCAATTCCAGACATCACAAAAATCTGAAGTTCTCCACTCAGAGACGACAGAAATAATAGACTGCACTGATTTGACTTAGCAATTCTTTTTGAGTTTTAAGGACAATTGTTTCGGTGGGTTAATAACTATTTTAAATTATTTTCAATGTTTGTTGGAAATTATTAAAATAACTGCCTACTGGATGGATTTTCATCCATTAGCCTTCTAAAATTTTACAATGTACTAATATTATCCTCTTAAACACCTTAGTTTATTACCAAATGATGAAGGATCTGCTGGCCTAAGAACCTGTGGAGCCCCTCATGTCTAACACCCTGTCATGCACATTGTAAGGTTTGAGAACACTGAACTGAATTCCTTTTCATTTTCTTGAAAATATATGAGCTGCTTCATTAGGTACTGCTTACACTAGAAAGAGATTGTCACTATATTAATATGGTATAATGTATTATTATTGTACTTTCTCAATATTCTTATTCTAAAAAAGTTGAGCTTTCTTGTTCTAAATCACATTGTTAAGACTGGGCTTAGAAGTGAATCTTCTTAGTCATTTAACTCTGCTAAACCTGTTTTCCAGAGGGCACTTGTCGTTATTTATTTTATTTAGCTGATGGAGCAATACAGTGCCTCTGAATTACAGCTTTAAGTGTTTTCCATCTTAATGAGGGTTAGTATTCCTCTGAGGAGGTTATATTGTGGAGGAAACTAATCTCCTGCTTGATTCTGTCAATACAATCTTGTCTTACCAATAAAGAGGAAGTTAAATGCTACTACCTAATGGTAGAACTGATTAGAAAAAATGAATAGAAAGTGAGTTCCATTCTCTAGTTCTGTCCAGAACATAGGAGACATTATTCTTAAAAGCCCAAATTTCTAGAGTCACTTGCTTTATCTTTACACTTTAAATATAAAATATTTTGGTGTTTTGATATAAGTGATCATAGAAAAAAATCTTGGTAAGATTCAGATTGTACTCAATTTTCATTCAGAAGGAAAGTGGTCAGAGACTTAACAATAAAGTTCAAATGGAAGATATTTAGAATAGTATTTTTAGATTAAAAATCTATTTTTAAGGTAAAATATAAGGGATGCTTCAGAAACCTTATTATAATTAGTATCTTTGACTACCAAAACTGAGAAGCAGATGACAGTCTAAAATAAAGATTAAAATAATCTGTGTACAGGAATGAAGTGGAAATAATGGTACCAGACATCTGGATTTAATATGGTTACTATAACTGGAAACACAGTTCTGCTTTTTCTGGCATGCTCCAATAATAAAAAGCATTCTGGCTTGTGAAGGACAAAGTGCTTCTTGTCAGTAAAAGAATTCTGCCACAAAAATGCAAGTTTATAGGGAATCTGATGAAAATAGTTAATTGAAAAAAACATACTCTGTGCAAATTCATGCACGTGCAAAGATAATAAACCTTTTGCTCCTGCCTTTATGGACAACGGCCTCAGTTACAGTTTTGCAAAGTTTTAGAAATGCTTTATAAAAATATATATATTTATGGTGATCCTGAGTAAAAATTGAAAGTATAATACTAACTTGTTGCTTAGCTAAGGTATCTTTACTACTGTTGATAAAGGCTTGATGATGTATTGTAAGACTAAAACATACTAACTGGGATGAAGTTCAGAAATCTTGGAGTTTGGTAACCAAATGGACAATAAATCTCTTGCTCTTTAATAAGATTAAAACTTCCTTTGAAGTTAACCAGGCCTAGAAGGTGAAATGAGCTTTTGAATTAGAAATCTCTATACTGAAAAACACAAATAGAAGTGTATAATCTGAAGTCACCCACACACAAAAATAGTGTGTGGAGAAGGCAATGGCAACCTGGAGAAGGCAATGGCACCCCGCTCTAGCACTGTTGCCTGGAAAATCCCATGGTCGGAGGAGACTGGTAGGCTGCAGTCCATGGGGTTGCGAAGAGTAGGACACGACTGAGCTACTTCACTTTCACTTTTCACTTTCACTTTTCACTTTCATGCATTGGAGAAGGAAATGGCAACCCACTCCAGTGTTCTTGCCTGGAGAATCCCAGGGACGGTGGAGCCTGGTGGGCTGCCGTCTATGGGGTCGCACAGAGTTGGACACGGCTGAAGTGATTTAGCAGCAGTAGCAGCAAGGAAGTTCCAAAAAAGTTTAATAATATTATTAAAAAGTTTTTTCAAAGAACCGGACTGTTTCAGCCATAGAAAACTCTTTTAAAATTTCAAAATAATAATATTCAGTTTCTTTATATTCATTTGCAAGGAAATGAAAATATTCGAACTTCCAACATAAGAGAGGGATTCCCTAGTCGCTCAGTTGGTAAAGAACCTGCCTGCAGTACAGGAGACCCAAATCTCTTTAATAGTTATCCTTTAATACTCTAGATAGAAAATACATTTTTTACTGACCTATCTGTAAACTGAGGAATTTGACAACTATCTTTTTCTCTTAAACAGAATTATATTTACAATATCAAAATTGGACATGTGTGAAAATACAATGAGTGATCAAGCATTAAATTTGCCTTGTGGATTAATTCAAAGCAGACTTCAAATAGCAAAAAATAAAAATAAAAAAATATGCCTCTTAAGCACAAGTGTGTCTTTTCATTGTTATATTCCCAAGCTTTACCCTAGTTCTCTCAGGGGATCAGACATCCACTAAATATTTCTTTAAAACGAACCGAAAATAACAAAAAGACGTGATCTACAGCAAACAAACCAATCTACAGCAAGCCGTTAAATCTTTGTCTGCTGTTCTCCAATTTCTTCTGAACTACCATCTAATAAATAGTGTCAGAACATTTGTGTTGCTCTTGTTTAGTTGGGCACTAAGCTGTGCCCAATACTTTGTGACTCTGTGAACTATAGCCTGCCAGGCTCCTCTGTCCATGGGATTTCCCAGGCAAAAATACTGGAGAGGGTTGCCATTCCCTTCACCGATTCAGAACTCTGGGTATTTGTAATTAAAGAATGAGTCTTCGGCAATGGACTTTTGCTTACCCAGTTTGCCAGAGATGCTGGATGGTCTAAGTTTGCATCAGTAACTATCCTTACAGTGCCTGGCATTGGCAATATATTCTAGCTTGTGTAACTAAACTTTTTTCTAAATATGAACACCTGCTTTCCCCATCATTGCCCAACACAGAATTGTGAAAACATTTGGTATTTTCAAGGACCACTCTTGGCAATAAATTACTTTAACTGCTAAAATAGCTCACTGTCTCCACATTCAGGGAGATATAAAGAACTTAAGATACTAAGTTTAAAACGAAAAGTAAAGTAAATCTATTTTTAAAAGAAATCTAGATTATTAAAAAGTTTTTATATAAAAAGAGCCAGCCAGGTTTTGAAGAATTTTATAAGAAAGAATAAATAGGGCATTACTCTATCAGAAACAGAGAAACTGCTGAATATAAGCTAATACCTAGCATATCATGTACATACTAGAGGTAGTTTTAAGTCTTCATTGAATTTGTTATAATATTGCCTCTTTTTTCCTGTTTTGTATTTTTGGCCACCAGGCATGTGAGATACTAGCTCCCTGACCAGAGATGGAACCCACATCCACTGCATTGGAAGGTGAAGTCTTAACCACTCCTAATAATTTTTAAAATCATACTGTCTGAACTGGCCAGGAATACCTTCTAAATAATAAACATAGGAATCAATATTGCAGGATTTATCTGAAACCAAAATCTGGTAATAGAAAAAAATTAATAAATAGTTAATAACTGTCCAGTTTCAATGCTGAGCAAATACATTGTTATCTTCAGCTCAGACCTTTGCAAATCTATATCTAAAAGACAGTAAAGTAAGTCAAATGGTTATCATTTTTGTGATGAAAGAATCATGTGACCCTAGACTAAACTTTGGTTTACCTTACAGATTCAATGTTATTGATGAGAAAGAAATATATTTAATAGTTAATCACAGTTTATGTCGATGTCGGAGTTGCTGTTTTTAGTCTAAATCAGAACTGATTTCCTTAAAGAGACACTGTCAAGGATAGGTTGGAATAGTTCTAATGACATGAGTGATCTTTCATATCTTCCTGGCCTACCTTCATAGATTGTAATTTTTTGTTTTGTCTTTTAAATTGGTTAAATAAGAGATGTGTTTAAATGTTCACATTTCATGGATGGATAGAAGAGACACATGAAAACCTGTTAGAGTTCACTCTAAGAAGAAACATGGATGCTGCAAGTTATTTTTCTCCACAGTTATGTCACTATTCAAACATAATTGGTGTTACTCTTTTAGCTGAAATATAAAGAAAACTATACATTTAAAATAATCTGTCCTTGATCTACAAGCTCCCAAATAAGCAGACAAGGTGTTGCAAAAATGTGTATGTTGGGAAGTAGCAATGTAAGACTAGAAGTTCCACTCAGAGGTGAGAAGGTGCTGAAAAAAGTACTTTAGTCAAAAAAGAGGCTTCAAGAATAACTTTGTGCTTCTTAAGAAATTGCTCAGGGTTGTTTTTCTTAACTATGAAATTTAAGTTTCAATTCACAGGGAAGACTGGATTCATTTCTCTCGGTTCACATTTCAAAAAAAAAAGAAAAGTGTTGTTTTTCAGTGATTGGGAAAATTTCAAAAGTGGAACAGAGTATAACTTACAAATCAAACAAATGCACATCCTATCAAAAATTGCTTACTCAAGACAAGTTTTGAACTAAAATTAACAAGTTGGTTAAAAACCTCATTAGGAGTGAAATTAGTAATAAGAAACAGAAAATATACTTTCTAATCTGTCGCTGTTGTTAAACGATCATTGGCAATTCATTTTTATTCTAGACTATTCAATTTTGGAAACTCTAGTCTTATTCCACATTATTTGATAGTATAATCTTGAAAATATTTTATCACATGTATATAATGTATTGAAACTTTGTATTGTGGTGACAGGCCTGAATGAATAATTAGAAATTTTCATAGTAAATTCAAGTAAAGCCACTCAGTTTAAATGTTTTGAGTAAGCTAGACTTGTCTGTATATTAATATATTTGATGTTATATAAGAAAATGTTGAGAAAAATATGGGTTAATTATCTTAAAGGAGCATTTTTTTACAACTCTGTTGTGTGATTTATTCAATCTTTAATGATTTTCTTCTGAATAATTAGATTTTGTTGATTACTATTTGAGGTGTTCATTTCTGAAAAAGACTATTCCACCATCTCCGTACATACATTTATGGGGCTGATTTTTTAAAACCATTAGAAATATTGCCACACAAAGATAGGAAAGCCAGTTAAATATATTATCTATCTCAGAAACTCAGTGATCGAATTAACTTTTGTTCTATATTTACTTGGGCTACCTCAGAAGGAGCTTCTACACACAGTATTAAATTGCATATCTAAAAGCAGTTACAAATACTTGTATCTTAAAAGTGCATGCATATCAAAGATATTACAAATTACAAAGGACTCATGATAAGCAACCTGCATAAATATGTGATTTTGTATTTTGATACTTGAGTGAATCCATTTAAATTTACTCCTTGATTTGATTTAATCACTTTTCCAAACTGGCTTCTTTTTAAGAACATCATTTGAAATGTTTTAAAGATCATATATTTAAATTGTGAGACTGTTTAATGAAACTGTGAAGTAGTGGGTCATTATTTGACACTGAAAAACTAAAATGCATGCTTACTCAATTCTGGTCTTCCCAAGGCTAGATTGTTTTTTAATGGTGCAATATTCTAGAGATAGCTTTTAAAATTAACAAAATGCAAGACTCCAGAAAAGTTAATAAAAAAAAGCTCAGTCCTGATGAGGTTGGCTGATACTCACAGAAATCAGGAAGAAAAAGTCTAACTATAAGCATTCTTTCGCAATAAATCTATAATGAAATTTAAATGAAGCACACCATTATGAGACAATAATTCTTATGTAGCAGAGAACTACAATACATTTGAATGTAATGTTAACATATTTATTAATTTAATCAATAAATATGTATTTTATAGATTTAATTTGCTGGAACTGTAACATGGTAGTTTCTCTATTAGCTATTAAAACAAATTTGTTATGCCTTTGGTGCTTTTAAAGTCATCCATGTCTGAGAAAATTAGGGTTTATGCAGTAATACAAATACTCCTAAAATATAAGTCAATATAGGTTACATTGAGGAAAATTACCATTTATATCTCTAAACTTGGGAAATTATAAATTGTAAAAAATAACAGTGAATATGGAAGAAAAAGACTCTATAAGATTTCCTAATTATTAGATTGCATGTCATATTTTCACATCTGAATATATGCTTTCTTAGTTAAAAATAAATAATTAAAAATTAACACAATTATTTATGGTAAGATAAATTACCTAGCAATCTACTCAGCTCACTAAAAGTATATTAGTTATATCTTTTAATCTTTAGGGGGAAAGAAACTGGTTAGAAAATTATCACTGTGTTTATTTCAATTAGAGCATCTATTAGTTATTCATGATTTGCTACTTTGAATATGAAATTGAGAAATATCCCAGAACTGTTTGCATGAATACTTTATTTCAAACATAAATATAGAAGAGCTAATTCATAGCTTATGAAATAGTTATCTATGGAAACTTTGTAACTGGATAGGTCTGCAAATAAGTAATTGGATATAAATATTCTTAATAACCCATCAAATATCCTTGAAATGATAGCGATAAAAGCTTTAAAATATTATTGATGAGGATATTTGATGACCAGCATAAAATGCCTAGAGTGGCTATTTGATATTGCTAAGAAAGAAAAAGCTGGATCAGAACTTCCAGACATATTTTCAGTAAAAAGGCCATTAGTGTTCATGATGAAATTTCATCTTCAGAGAATCTTTTACTCTTTTATAGAGTGGAATAAACATCTTTACACCACCCTTTTCTTTTAAGAGTCAAGACTATCCATTAGCAATCAATGATATTAAGCACATTTCTTTTTTCTTTTGCTCTCCTTTAGAACTCATGAATTGTAAACATTAAAATCATAAAACTAAATAACAGTACATGCAACTCTGGTCAGAGTTACACTACTAAATGTCTAAATGAAATTTTCCAAGTAATTGCTAAATTAAAACACCAACAATGCTAGATGTCACCTAATGAATTCTGGTAAGCTAAATATGAGTTGATAAATGGTAGGAATTACCAGTATGATTTTTCTCAAGTTTATTCACTATTAAAGTTGTTATATGAAAATATTTTGATCTTGTTTTCAATTAAACTGAGAGAAATCAACGTTAATAATGTAAACCTGCTAAGAAATCAGACTTTCACTAAATGACAGTGAAAAGCCAGTCATGAACAACTATTTTTGTAAAAGTGACTCTTTTCACAGGACAGACAGGATTAAAGTCATAAGAACTAATGTGCCTTAAGGAGTAAGCTTTTCTCTTTCTAAGCTATATGATATCAAAATAAAAGAAACATTATGTAAACTCATTAGACAACATAAAAACAAACCAAGAATATTTGGTACATATATATATATATACATATATATATATATATTTTTAAGTTGAGTCAACATTACTTCTTTCATGGAGAGTTTTATCAGAAAACAAACAAACAAAAAAAAAAACCAAAAAAATCAAATGCAAATGATACCTTTTTCAAAATATATATTGTCTCCGCAACATTTATCCTTTTAAAGCATCCTTATTTAGGGTCATTTTTTTCTACAACAACACTCTGGTGTTTTCAACTATGTGAGAGATAAGGGGTGTAAAGAGTAGACAGAAATCTTACTAGGATCCCATTAGTGAGGAGGAACTAGAAATAAAACTGAGGAAGGAAGCTTAGATCCATCTCTCTCTACTTTCACAATAACCCACTACTAGAGGTAAAAAGAAAAATGTTAGAAGACCTCGTTAATCATAGGTCATAGCCATAATATACAAATACCTTTGGGATATTTTTGATAAAAGATGTTTGTTAAAAAGTTGACACAGATAATCTTTATATTCCTCTTTGTGTCTGAACTTTGAGCTTCTGATACTAATGCTCAATTTTCTAAATGATTTAAATTTTAGACACTTGCTCTGGTCAGTAATTACTCATTTGGGAACTAATATGAAAAAAGTCAAAGTAACAAGTAACATAGGAAACTGAAGCATAGGTTGATAAGAAAGCATCAAAGTTTTGAAGTTCTCTCAGTTGACTCTTTTTGCACTTGTAGAGAGAAAAACACAAAGGCACTATCTTGAAAAGAAAGTCTATTTTATTTAAAGAATACACAAACCTAGCAGTAAGGCTAACTTCATATATGCATGTACATGTATGATACATACACATAGACACCATCATGCACAGACACTTTTAGAATCCCAATGGTTTCATCCTACTGAGGTCTGATTTACCTGACTATCATATACCAATTATTCAGCATGATTAAAATAAAAAATGCATTATACTTTATAAAAATGTACATTTCCATTACAATGTTGAGTTTATTTAGAGAAAATATCTCAAGAGAAACTGAAAGGACATATTATCTGATTAAATGATGAGTGAAATCAATCATATGGTATCATGCTTATTTTATTTTAAAATACTATTAGAGCAATGTAATTTAAAATAAATGCCTCTTCACTCACCCAAAAGTGGACATACATATGTAATATAATATATAATAATGTCATGTTCACTACAATAGAACTCTAGAAGATAAAATGCAAAAGAACTAAGAAAGTGGAATTCATTGATGAATTACTTCTTCCAGTGGAGTAAAAATTACCTCTTGCATCAAACTAAGAAAAGCACTATAACTTTGCAATTTTATGACCCAAAGTTGCAATTATCTTGCATATGTCTTCAATATGTTATCAGTGAGCCTTACAAGCAGAAAATTATTGATCAGAGATCTACATCAATAAATGTAAGCACTTAAAATATTTCCAGAGAAAAATCTTAAAGAATACAATTTGTTAGAGAAGAAAAACTGTTAGAAATAAATGGAACAGTTTTAGGATTGTACCTTATTAATATTTCTCTTTGCTTCACTGTGTGGGGACTCCAGACTCCCTAAACATACTAGCATAACATAACAAAACAATATCAATAATAACAACAGAAGTTTTTCAAATTGAGTTTTAGCATTTTGAGTTTTTTCCGGGGAGGGAATTGTTGTTAAATCTGAGAGTGGAAGAAATCTATTGGCTGGTAATATTATACATCTACAAAACTTGGAATTTTAAAAGTCTTATTTATGGGAGATTTTTCATAATGGAAAAAATTGTTTATATTGTATTTTTCAGTTTCTAACGGGTCTCCTAAGCCCAAAGATTTCTGTACTGGGGTCAAACATATCTTACCTTAAGGCAAGCTCTTTTCTCACTGTATTTGACAACACAACCCATATCTACTCTAAAGATTTTTTTTTTAATTAAGAAAATTGCATGAAAATACCCCCCCCAAAATTTCCCTCAAGTAGTCAGAGTTCAATTTCTGTTTGAAGATGCCCTGAATAGTTCTCCAGCTGTCCTTTATGTATTCAGGTCTGTGACCTTAACAAGCAGTTCTAAGGCATTTCTGCAACTACTTACTTCCTTCATTCCGGTTCTACATTCCTTCCTCTGATGCCTACCCTCTCCATTTGTTCCTCTCACCTTGGCCCAGTTTATGATTTCTGTAATATTGTTAGACATTTAAGTAAATGTACCTTGAACACTCAAATGAATGCATGTTAAACATTTAAATGGATTTAAACGGCTCATGAATGCAAATATTACGAAGTTATGCATCATAGCAGACCCATTTGAAAATACATATAACCCATCGCTTCAAACAGGGGGAAAAATGTCACGGGACGGGTCAAACACAGGTTATCTCATTGTCAATAAAATATAGACATTCAGTTCTTACCTGCTTAACTGCATGATGATAAATCTAAATGGCACGCAAAAGAAAAAAAGTCCCCCAAATCTGATCATTTGTCTTCGAAGCGGCTGTGACAGTTTTAGACACTGGTGCTTTCTTCTTTGCTTATATTTGACTGGCTAGACTATTTGTAAGCAATAGTAGGGTTATTTCGCAACACCAGTCACCTCTTCGCCTTTTCAAGCCTCGGGTGGGCATTTCACACAGCTGGAAACATGCATGTTATCCTCGGAGGTAACAGCCTCCCCAGCGTTTCCTAGTCGGATTCCCGTCCAAGGGAGGTCTCTGCCCCTAAAGGGCTGCTCACGTTCCTGACCTGGTTGGTGCAAAGGAGAAGGCTCTCTGGGCTCAACTCTTGGGGACTAGGAAAACAGCCATCGGAGACTTCAACTCTCAGCCACCGTTCAGCTGCAGATCCAGCTTCTCTAGCGGCCGGGAAGCACCACCCCCTCTCGGGTGGATGCCGAAGGGGAGCGCGCCCAGCCTGGACCCTCCTACCTCGCGCCCCACCTCCAGGAAAGGGGGACAGAAACAGAAAATCCTAACTCTCAAGTGAGGGTAATAATAGAAGCTGAAAGACTCCCAATCCCTATGGTTTGCTTTACACTTCCATTCCAACCTCTGGCTCCAAGTTGACATCCAACTCCTTTCCTCCACCCCTCCCGCCAGCCAGATCCCTGCGAGTTGTTGAAGCAGGAGAGGGTGTGACGGTCAGCTACACTTTCCCACAGAGCCCAAGAAGTCAGCTAGCTCTTCTAAACCCAGCTAAGCGGACGGATGCAGACGGCGACTTTTTTTTTTTTTTTTTTTTTTTTTTTGAGGCAGGCATGCTGGAGAGCCGGCAAGTCTTAATCTTAGTCACAGCTCATCACAAATAATAATAAAAAATAAATAGAAACGCAGATGGGAGCGGATGAGGAATTCTCATACCAAATGTGGCCTCTCGCACAGAAAAGCGGTTTTGCTCAAAACCGGCGGGAGGAAGGCTGGCAATGGAGCGGGAAGTAAGGAAGCACCCCTGGCGCGCGCCCGGCTCCGGGGCTGCGATGCCCCAGCCGGGCGCACGTTCGCCGCAGGGGCCGAGAGCCAAGGCTGCGCCTGCGGGGCGGGCGCGGCACGGGGTACCGTCCCCAGCCGGGCGAGTAGTCCCCACTCCCGGCGCCCAGCCCGGGCAGCCTGGTCCACCCAGCCCCATGTCCTCCGCGCCCCCGGAGCCCAGGTAGCTTAGGCGTTGCCACCAGCTGCGGAGAAACCTCCAGGCGAGTCGCCTGTTGCTACCCCACCCGGCAAAAGCGCCTTTGGCGATACGAGCCTGCTAGACGCACATCTCCCCTCCACCAACTTGAGTTTTAGGTTATGATACAGGAAAACGCACTTACCTAGGTACCTTACGTCTGTGCCTTACTGGGGTAGACTAGGGTAAGAAGCAAAGATCTGACTGCACTGAAAGTTAGATTTTTTTTTTCCTTCCCTCCCTCCACTCCTGCGCAACAGCAGCAGTCCTCCAAAGAGAATGTTTGAATTGGTGAATTATGCTAAGCCCTCGTTTCTTCAGCTGAAGTCTCGGACGCTGATGGCACTTGTCTGGCAGAACGACCAGGATGGGAAGGAGACCAGGTAGAAACTAGTGACGGGTGAGGGGTGCCAAGCGGTGCGGACCACAGGCAGCCCCGTTTTCTCCCTGGGAGCCGGGGTCGGGGTGGGGGGAAGCCCTTGAATCCCAAGACTGGGGGATGGGGTGTCGCTGCAGCTGGAGTACTTTTCTGTCTGGAAGCTAAAAGGCTCTTGAATTTAAAAAAAAAATTTTTTTACTTAGGTTTTCGAGTCAGTCATCAGTCATCAATGACGACAGAAATAGTTATTTCTGAGAAATTTATTTAAGAAAGAAAAGAAAGAAGGGGGGGAAAGGGGGGGCTTGAACAATAGGTTTTCACCTCTATCCATCAGAAATGTAAAAACTAGCAACTTGTTTTTATTGGGGGGAGGGGGGATTCGCAGAGGGGAAAAAAAAAAAAACTCTATGCATTAGAGATGACTGATGATACATTCAGGTTTGGCATTAAATAAATACTGTGTCCTTGTCAATGTGTGAAGTAAAAGCTGAGATTTAAATGTTTCTCAACACAGCTATACTTAAAAGGGAAGTGGTAATCGTAACTGTCAGTTTAGCCCATAAAAATGCTCATAAAAGTGAAAAAAAATAAAACACTGACATATTAACATCTTTATTAAAAATGAGTCTAGGGGTTGAACAAGTGTGAAGAGGGAGGCAATTAATTTTTTCATATTAAACCTGTCCCTCAATTTCAGTGATTAGAACCAATATAATCAGTACTTGCTTCTGATAGTTCTCTTCCTCTGAAATGAGCACTCTGTGTCCAATTAACTGTTCACAGGCTAAATTCACAAAATCAAAAATGTACTCCCAAGTGTGATGCCCGAATTTAAATACAACACCCAAAATAATGTGTTCATGTGTGATTTGGGATGCTGTTAAAAAAAAAATGGTGCACTCAAAACTCACACTCTTCTTGTTACCATACAGTGGATTTTAGTGCTTGATATCCTGAACCCATAAAAATACACTTTAGGAAAGTCCTCCCTATTCATGTAATTGCTTACAATGAGCAAATAGTGACCTGAACAACCTTCTAAAGATCAGGAACTAGTGAACTTTCTTAGACCCTGTGATTGTCAGCAGGTCTGTTTTAAGCTCGTTCTTAGATAAACATATAAAATTTGATCTTTCAAATGGCACAAGAATATGTGCCAAGAAGCATTGCGGGGTGGGGTGGGGGGGTGAGGCTGGGGGGGTGGAGGGAGGGGTGGTTAATATTTCCTATAACCTGAACATAAATGAGTGCAGAAATAAATAAAATATGTAAAAAGGGATGGGGTGATTCATTACATGGGCTTTATCATAGTAGCACAATTGCAAGGAACATACTAATTAATCAACAGGGTCACACAGATCTTTGGGCTCTGAAAGTGACAAAAATGTAAGACATGAGATATTTTTTAAACACACAGGCTTATTAAAAATAACACTAGCAGTAAGTTTCTAATCACATATGAAGAGAAGAACTTACCAGAGAAAATTTCAGGAAGCAAGAAGACTGTGAGAAAAATACATCCAGGATTCCAACAGATATTCCATGATCTTCCAAAGCAAGGTAGAGTGATGAGCTTCAGGCTGATGGAACTTTGAAATAATCAGCAGTTCCTGGTGGCATGTAACCAAGTAAAAACCAGTTACACGGAAAGCCAGGAAGCCCCAAGGAAGGGAGGCAAAATGTGAAAGAGGTGCCTTTTATTGGGGCGGGGGGGGGGGGGGGGGGGGGGGGCTGAGAAGCGGGAGGGGGGTAGGCTTATTTGTGGTGATCCATAGGCAGGCAAAGTGAAAATTTACGGACTGTACAGCCCCAGACAGTGGGGGAAAATAGAAGCTGTGTAACCCCAGAGACCAGAAGGTGGACTACAGATAAATCTGCGAAGAGAAGTAAAAAGATGTGTTGAAGACAGCGAGATAAAGAGAGAACTAGTGAGCGAAGCTGTAGTCATCCTGATAGATAGAGCAGCAAGAGTGATTTAGTCTGCTCGGGAGGATCCAATGAGAATTCAAGAGGGCACCGCTTCGGAAATCCTGCTCAGATCTTCCCTCTCTCAGTTCTTTAAGAGTTACCTGCGCTGGGAACATTATTATTAGGGTTAACAGTATTCCATCAGTGCATTCCACTAGGATCTCCCTTTCTTTCCCTCGCAGCAACGGAGGGAGGCGTAGTACGGAAGCCCAACTCCACCGAGCCCCCCAGATAAACCCCTGTGTTCACTTTAGGATGGCCGGATCCTCGAGGATTGGCCTGGGGGGCTGAAGATGCGGAGGAGGCCGGGTCTCCCGGGCGCTTTCGGGGGCGCAGGGCCGGGAGGCGTAGGCAGGGGGCTGGGGAACCGCTGCTGGAAGCGGCGGCGGCGGCGGCAGGAGCCCTCCCAGGTCCTGCTTCCTCGGCGAATCCTGCTTCCCCGGGACTCCAGGCAATGGGCTTCCATCGGGAACCTCAGCTCCAAGTGCCTCACTTTAGCAGCTAGAGCTTTGGAGGTTCTGAGGATCGTCCCTGTCCCTGGGGGCAGAGGGTGGCAGGCTGCGAGTCTCCCGCGCCCCCTCTGATTCCTGCACTGGTAACGGAGGGAGAGTGAGTCAGAAATGGTTTTGCTGCCGAATGCATTATCTGGCCATGTTCACAGCCCTGTACCGCACAAGCGATCGCCTGATCGATCCGGTAAGACAAGCCTGATTCCTCTTCCCCTTTCCTCTACCGCCCCATCGCTTCTCCAAACCCAAACCCCAACCCAAATCCCAGCTTCTCTCTCTCTCTCTCTCATTCAGGAACTTCCCTTTTCTATTTGAAACCTACTTTCCCCAGGGAATTGCTTGTGTGACTGAAGGGCTGGTGATTCTCTTTGCAGATGATTTAGATTTTGGCAGTGAAATGCACCCCCGTGCCAACCCCACCCCCCACCCCAGACACACACACCCTCCTTAGAGAGGTTCTCTTCATGCCTCAGGGATTCACTCTCAGCCCTAGGGTCTGGGTAAAGAGCGCAGTGGGAGTCTTTCGCCCTCTTATCTTCCGCAGGACCCCGAAGCTTAAGCATTATTCGCCTCTCTTTTCTTTCTTTCCTTTTCTTTTCTTTCTTTCTTTTTTTTTTTTTTTTTTAGAAATAAGAGGGAAAGGTAGAGTGGAAATTGATTTATTGCAGAGACTGAGGCGCCAAATGAAAGAGGGAATAAACATTTGCCCTGGATAAAAATGTTCTTGGTAAGTAATCTTATTTTCTGCGGTTGAAAAGGAAACACATTGCTTCTCACTACCCCATCCCCCACTCCATTCATTTATTTGCTCTCTGTATGTAAATCACGAGCCGGGTCAGTGGAATTTTTCTTTTCCTTCTTCCTAGGAAAGTAGGAGCTTGTAAGGATGAATTTGAAGTAAAGGGGCTTGAAGAAGGCAGTGTGAAGGCTTTAAGGTCCTAATTTCCTGCATTCAAAGTACAAACTCAGTTAAAGCTGATGCCTGCTTGTTTGCTAAATGAGTAGTTAAATACCTCCCTGATTTCTTACTGAAATTTTCCTTTCTGAAAATAAAGAATATAGTTTGGGGTCTGTGTCTATGCTTTTCATATAGCTTGACTATGTTCTAAAATATAATATTTTCTCAGTTTCAGAAATAATGTGAATCGCGCCCCCCCACCCCCCACCCCCGGCCTTTTCTTTGCAGGGGGGGAGGGGCAGGAAAGATGAAGTCATAGAACCGTTTTACAAATGTGTGCACCTTCCTTCCAATTCTTGCACCGGATATAAACTTATAAGGTCCAGAGTAGGCTTTTGCATGTCATGGTGATACCTGTGAATTCATCCAGTCCTGGCTTTCCTGAGTCTACAGCGTCCCCAGCCTGCACAGACTCCTGCCTGGAGAATGGGTAGGTGGAGGAGTGGGAGGAGCCAAAGATTGACTGTGTTGACATCATGTGTCACTAGGTGCTCAGAATCACAAAGCTTGCAAATTGTGTGAACTCGGTTTTGCTGGTGTAAACTGACCACTTTGGAGGTGAATACTTAAAGGAGACCTGCTCTAAAAGAAATTGTTGCAATTTTGAGTTCAAGAACATGATTTATTGGTGAACTACTCATATTCACTTTTTCCTCCATTGTGATCATTCTTTCCACTGTAAACTCCTTATCCTCAGTTTTAATGATAATGGATTATTTAACTGTCCCAAAATGCAGTCCTGATACAAACAGACTGCCTTTAACCTCATATGAAATAATTCATCTTAAAAATTCCATGGATGAGAGAGTAAAAATAGACTTTATTTCTGATCATCAATTTTCTAGAACTTGCTAAGGTAAAATCCCAGGACTAAGTGGGTGTGTGCATGTGTTGAAATCCGTACCTATTATTCCTATCAAAATAGCAAGGGAAAAATTTTTTTCACAAAGGACATGTTTGTATAACTCTTTTTCTTTCTCTCCTCAGGCTGTATTCCATAACTAATGATGCCCTAGAGCAGAAGGTTTCCTTCAGTCATCTCATTTAACCAAAAGGATGATTTCTGTGCATGTCCCTGTGTTTTAGACACATGTAGCAAGGGAGATTGGAGGTCCACCCAAGGAGGATGACTTATTACAAACACAAACCTAGCAGCTGTGGTTTGAAAGAACATACTTTTTATATAAAAATTACAATATGCTGTTCAAACCTATTTAAGCTGTTATTCAAGGAAATAGAATTATTTATTGAGAACCCAACTTAAATTAGAAAAGTAACATTGACATTTTTAGCACATATGTGAAATAAATGTGAGATTGATATTCTTTTAAATATTTAGAGAAAAAAATAGGACAAGATGAAAAAATACTGTGACCCATGGCTCCTTAACTTTAAAAGAGTTTACAGCACTTAGACATCAATAAATAATATGAGTATTTTAACATTATATTAGATCATGTGATTATATTTGATCAACCCGCAGATAGAGCTGTCTCCTAACTGGTTTCTACCTAAGAGCAAGAAAGTTTGAGCTTAGACCTTACTCAGAAGTTATGCATTTTATTTTTATGTTGAACTTGTCTTTTCCTGGGTAATCTTCACGTACATCTGCAGTTGGTATTTTAGCCAATTTTTGTTATTGGTAATGTTCTTGTCTGTTATTCTGGCTCCATCTTTTTTAAGAATATGGGTATCACCTAATATATTTCTTACCTATTAATCCGCTAAAATTTCTAACACAAAGCAACATTCAAGACATGTTGAATTAAAGAAATTATGAAGCAAGTTGCTTGTGAAGAAAAGTGTCAATATACTTCAGATTATTTTAACCTGAAATAAATGTGTAACAAAAATGGGTTATAATGAGATAAGTACAGTCAAACTGTTCCTTGTATACATATGTAACACTCACATTTATACATATATAGTTGCCCTCATTACAATGCTTAAATTTATTCATTTGAGTCTTATGCTTATTTTGATTTCAGAGTTTTCTCTTTGAAAGTGTCTAAAACTTCTTCAATAACTAAGTGTGAAAGTATCTTCATGTCTTATCTCATGAGACTATAATGGAGCAGGACCCTAGGAGGCTTTCCTAGAACAGACCCACACACATGTCCTCCACCTGCCTTTGTAGAAAAACTTTAGTCGAGGAATAAAGTTCATCAGAGAAGTAAGAAGATGCAGAGAGAAAGAGAAACAGTCAAGCATGACAAACTAATACTTTATCCATTAAACAAAGTCAAGGACCTTAGTTCCTCCTCAAAGGCTATAGATAATATTCTGAACTATATCCTTTGAGCTGTTTTACAAATACTGAAACCCCCACCAGGTGGAAGTAGTTACTGTTGTCTGCCCAGAGACAGGGAGACCTCCAGGCAGGTTGGAACCAGAAGGCTGATGATATTGACTCCCAATCACCTCATTATCAAGCTGATCGTGCCCTGCTCCTTGAATACTTAAATAAGACTCCTCACTACTACCCACCTCCGTGGTAGGACACATGGTCTCAAGGGCATTAGCCCTCTGTGGCCCTCTGTGCTTGTCAAAGAAATAAAGCTATTTCTATTTCACCCAAAACTCTGTCTGATTTACTCCAGCACCATGGTGCAAAGGCCAAATTTCAGAAACAAGGTCAATATGCTGCTAAATGAACTGACCAGTACATTCACATCTCAGAAAAAGTGTACTGGAACTTGAAGGAGTATTAAAGGTAGCTTAGTCATTTTCATTATGATGAAAAATTTGAGCACCAGAGAAACTGAGTCATTAGTGTAATCATACACTAGCTACTAACCCAGGGAATTTTAAATATAGTTTTAGTAACTTCTTAGCTAGTATTATTCTGAATCAATTCGATTGACATTGACATTGAAGTCTTTCAGTCGTGTCTGACTGTTTGTGACCCCATGGACTGTAGCCTACCAGGCTCCTCCGTCCATGGAATTTTTCAGGCAAGTGTACTGGAGTGGATTGCCATTTCCTTCTCCCGGAGCTCTTCCGGACCCAGGGATCGAACCCAGTCTCCCTCATTGTAGGCAGGCGCTTGCTAAACAAGTAGTGTTTTTGAAATTGGGCTAAACAATAAATGAAAGAGAGAAAAAGCAGTGTAAAGATGAATATATTGCAGTCTTCTCCAAGCTTATTTTGTTGCTAACACTCTTTATTGTAGATTTTTTTTCTTTTTCTGCTGTGTTTTATCCTCCCCTTTTCCTTCCATCCCTGTCCTCAAAGATTGGGGAATATTTCATGACATAATTTTACTTTCTAAGGAAAGATTCTCAGTGTTCTGTCTGTATGTGCATTGCGTTGTTCACTAGGCTATGTTCCACTACACAATACAACCTTAAAATGTAGATAATTTCAGTCACCTGCAACATCATTTTCCATCATGTCACTTCTATTTTCCTCATTTTAAATTTCCTGCCAATATAAACAGTGGGATTGTATGAAAAGAAAAGCCAGGATCTCAAAATAAGCTATTTAATAAGACCCTGAATTACCTCAGAGATAAATTAAAAAAAAAAAAAAAACCTCACACACACAGACACTGTGAAATAAATGCACAAGTTAAGACAGTGCATTGTGATGAAGACATTAGGTGAAAAAAAAAAATGTTCTGGTCAAAAAGTTCTATACTTATTAGGAGAAAAGCTGTAAGACTATAGCCATTTAGAGGGTGTTCAATTTTCTGCAGTGGCTGAAGTCATATCAATCTTCTACATTCTTTTATATATGTCAATATTTGAGTATTACACATAAGCCATAAGTTTTGGTAATGACAAACATAAAAGACAAGCATTAACATGAAAATCCATGGGAGTTATTATTACTTCAGAAGAGATATCATTCCTGGATTAAACAAGACAGTAATAGAACCAAATTTAAACATGTATGGATGTGAGAGACTGTGAAGAAGGCTGAGCGCTGAAGAATTGACGCTTTTGAACTGTGGTGTTGGAGAAGACTCCTGAGAGTCCCTTGGATTTCTTTGGAAGGAATGATGTGCTCTCAAGTATAGTGTTAAAATTTTACACTAACTTCAGTTCAGTTCAGTTCAGTTCAGTCACTCAGTCGCGTCCTACTCTTTGCGACTCCATGAATCGCAGCACGCCAGGCCTCCCTGTCCACCAACTCCCAGAGTTCACTCAGATTCACGTCCATCCAGTCAGTGATGCCATCCAGCCATCTCATTTGCTGTCGTCCCCTTTTCCTCCTGCCCCTAATCCCTCCCAGCATCAAAGTCTTTTCCAATGAGTCAACTCTTCACACGAGGTGGCCAGAGTACTGGACTTTCACGTTTAGCATCATTCCTTCCAAAGAAATCCTAGGGCTCATCTCTTTCAGAATGGACTGGTTGGATCTCCTTGCAGTCCAAGGGACTCTCAGGAGTCTTCTCCAACACCACAGTTCAAAAGCATCAGTTCTTCAGTGCTCAGCCTTTTTCACAGTCTAACTCTCACATCCATACACGACTGCTGGAAAAACCATAGCCTGCACTAGACGGACTTTATTCGGCAAAGTAATGTCTCTGCTTCTGAATATACTATCTAGGTTGATCATAGCTTTCCTTCCAAGGAGTAAGCGTCTTTTAATTTCATGGCTGCAGTCACCATCTGCAGTGATTTTGGAGCCCCAAAAAATAAAGTCTGACACTGTTTCCACTGTTTCCCCATCTATTTGCCATGAAGTGATGGGAACGGATGCCATGATCTTCGTTTTCTGAATGTTAGCTTTAAGCCAACTTTTTCTCTCTCCTCTTTCACTTTCATCAAAAGGCTTTTTAGTTCCTCTTCACTTTCTGCCATAAGGGTGGTGTCATCTGCATATCTGAGGTGATTGATATTTCTCCCGCCAATCTTGATTCCAGCTTGTGTTTCTTCCAGTCTAGCATTTCTCATGATGTACTCTGCATAGAAGTTAAATAAGCAGGCTGACAATATACAGCCTTGACGTACTCCTTTTCCTATTAGGAACCAGTCTGTTGTTTCATGACCAGTTCTAACTGTTGCTTCCTGACCTGCATACAGATTTCTCAAGAGGCAGGTTAGGTGGTCTGGTATTCCCATCTCTCTTAGAATTTTCCACAGTTTATTGTGATCCACACAGTCAAAGGCTTTGGCATAGTCAATAAAGCAAAAATAGATGTTTTTCTGGAACTCTCTTGCTTTTTCCATGATCCAACGGATGTTCGCAATTTGATCTCTGGTTCCTCTGCGTTTTCTAAAATCAGCTTGAACATCAGGGAGTTCTCAGTTCACATATTGCTGAAGCCTGGCTTGGAGAACTTTGAGCATTACTTTACTAGCATGTGAGATGAGTGCAATTGTGCAGTAGTTTGAGCATTCTTTAGCATTGTCTTTCTTTGGAATTGGAATGAAAACTGACCTTTTCCAGTCTTGTGGCCACTGCTGAGTTTTCCAAATTTGCTGGCATATTGAGTGCAGCACTTTCACAGCATCATCTTTCAGGATTTGAAACAGCTCTACTTGAATGCCATCACCTCCACTAGCTTTGTTCGTAGTGATGCTTTCTAAGGTCCACTTGACTTCACAGTCCCAGATGTCTGGCTCTAGATGTGTGATCACACCATCGTGATTATCCGGGTCGTGAAGATCTTTTTTGTTCAATTCTTCAGTGTATTCTTGCCACCTCTTCTTAATATTTTCTGCTTCTCTTAGGTCCATACCATTTCTGTCCTTTATCAAGCCCATCTTTGCATGAAATGTTCCCTTGGTATCTCTAACTTTCTTGAAGAGATCTCTACTCTTTCCCATTCTGTTGTTTTCCTCTATTTCTTTGCATTGATCACTGAAGAAGGTTTTCTTATCTCTTGCTATTCTTTGGAACTCTGCATTCAGATGCTTATATCTTTCTTTTTCTCCTTTGCTTTTCACTTCTCTTCTTTTCACAGCTCTTTGTAAGGCCTCCCCAAACAACCATTTTGCTTTTTGCATTTCTTTTCCATGGGGATGGTCTTGATCCCTTTCTCCTGTGCAATGCCACGAACCTCATTCCATAGTTCATCAGGCACTCTATCTATCAGATCTAGGCCCTTAAAACTATTTCTCACTTCCACTGTATAATCATAAGGGATTTGATTTAGGTCATACCTGAATGGTCTAGCAGTTTCCCCTACTTTCTTCAATTTCAGTCTGAATTTGGTAATAAGGAGTTCATGATCTGAGCCATAGTCAGCTCCTGGTCTTGTTTTTGTTGACTGTATAGAGCTTCTCCATCTTTGACTGCAAAGAATATAATCAATCTGATTTTGGTGTTGACCATCTGGTGATGTCCATGTGTAGAGTCTTCTCTTGTGTTGTTGAAAGAGGGTGTTTGCTATGACCAGTGCATTTTCTTGGCAAAACTCTATTAGTCTTTGCCCTGCTTCATTCCGCATTCCAAGGCCAAATTTGCCTGTTACTCCAGGTGTTTCTTGACTTCCTACTTATGCATTCCAGTCCCTTATAATGAAAAGGACATCTTTTTTGGGTGTTAGTTCTAAAAGATCTTGTAGGTCTTCATAGAACCATTCAACTTCAGCTTCTTAAGCGTTACTGGTTGGGGCATAGACTTGGATTACCGTGATATTGAATGGTTTGCCTTGGAGAGGAACAGAGATCATTCTGTCATTTTTGAGATTGCATCCAAGTACTGCATTTCAGACTCTTTTGTTGACCATGATGGCGACTCCACTCCTTCTGAGGGATTCCTGCCCGCAGTAGTAGATATAATGGTCATCTGAGTTAAATTCACCCATTCCAGTCCATTTTAGTTCGGTGATTCCTAGAATGTCGACGTTCACTCTTGCCATCTCTTGTTTGACCACTTCCAATTTGCCTTGATTGTACACTAACTTAGAATATTCCAAACGATGAAACACATATTAAGAAGAATTTGCATTGGTTATTTTATGTCTTAAATCTTGAAAAAATCCACACTAATTCAAAACCTATGTGTTGACAAATACAAATGTGCAGTTGTTAAAGGAAAATATAAGTTCATAGAATTCTTTTGAAAGCCTTCTATAAACCTCTTTACATAAATTATGTCAATATCAAGCTGTGTAATTTTGTTATAAACATTCCATATATGATGTAATAGTCTCAAAGAGCTTAATTAATTTGGCAAACTAAGTAGGGGAACCAGAACTGAAAGTCAAGGGGACATACAGTTTTGAGCCATTAGCCTGCTGCAGCCCCCTTTGCCTGACAAAGTAGTAAAGCTATCCTTTTCTCCTTAAAAAAACAATTAAGTCAATTTTTATGACTTCATAGTCTCATTTGATTTCCATTGTACTTTTCAATCATATATATAATACTGGGATATAGAAGTACTCTGGGAAAATTTAAATAGTGTTGTATTGTTGTATGTGATTTTGTGTGACTGATAATGTCTTCACATGCACATATTGGAATTAAGAGCTTAACCTATTTCAATCACAACTGCCTACAATCAGTTCCATGAAGAGGAAACAGTTATTGTATATTTCCATTATTTATTCTTAACTCACTTACTTTGTATCTCTGCTAACTCGTATAGGATCTTCAACAGAAAAGAAGCTGAGTATTTAGTTAGTAGATGAATTTAAGTACTTCACCAAACTTTCCCTCTTTAACATTCATAAAAGGCTTACTATATTTAATTTTTATCCAACATTTAGAAATATTGTTACCAAATGACAACACTCTTCAAGATATTTTCAGAATATTCAACATATATTAGGCCTTGTAAACCATGTTGACAATGATGACTCTTGGCTTTCACATGGCACTTTATGTTTTGAAAGATACTTTATTAGCCACCATACTAATTTAATCCACTCACCATGCTGTGAATTAAAAGATTTTGTTTATTTGAAGATGAGGAAAATGAAATTTGAGAAAATTGAAACATCATTATTAATTAATAAGAGAAATACTTGAGTTATTTTTTTAACCGTATTGCATTTTCTAATTTGCTGGAGAAAGTAAATGTAACAATACATCAAGATACGTGTTAATTGTTTAATCAATTATTTATGTAAGTGTAGATACTAACTTTTGCAAGTTTAATATGCTTACAGAAGAAAGAAATGTTTCTGATGTTATGAGCTGCATTACAAAGCTATCAGTTTACATAACATTTTGTTAAAATTTTGAGATTAACCAAAATAATTAATAATGACAATCACTAAATTCTTTGTACTATTAAAATTTATTGAAGAGTGTAATGATCAAAATATCTTCATTGACATAGTGACCCTATGGATTAATGCAATGTCAACTAACATGTATAAACTTGCATAAATTTAGAAGTCATTTACAAGAAAAACAATTTTGAAAACAATCAAGGAAATAATCACATACAACTTTCTTATAATCCTTCCTTGTTGTATCTGGATTTCAGTAGCTATTCAGTATGGCAATAATAATAATAGCCACTCCTATGAATGTCCACATTCTAATTTCTAGAATATGTAACTAGGTTATTTAATGTGGTCAAAAGAAACTGCCAATTTCAAAAGGTTAAGGACCTTTCGAAGAGAAGCACAGAGAAGCCTAGATGAGCTGGGTCTGCCTAATGTAACCACAAGCATCTTTACAAGAGAAAGACAGAAGGATGGAACCAGAGAAAGAGATGTGACCCAGAAGCAGATGGAATGATGGGGTATTACCATAGCTAAGGAATTCAGGCAGAGTACCCTCTAGAAGCTGGAAAAGGGGAAGACACAGACTCTTCCCTAGACCTTCCAGAGGAAATGAAGCCTTGCTGACCCATTTTAGACTTCTGTCCTCAGAACTCCTACAATAAATTTGTGTTGTTTTAAGACACTCTGTATTTGTGATGATTTATGTCTAGTCAAGCCTATGGTTTTTCCAGTGGTCATTTATGGATGTGAGAGTTGAACTATAAAGAAAGCTGAGAGCCAAAGAATTGATGCTTTTGAACTACGGTGTTGGAGAAGACTCTGGAGAGTCCCTTGGACCGCAGGGAGATCCAACCGGTCCATCCTAAAGGAGATCAGTCCTGGGTATTTATTGGAAGGACTGATGTTGAAGCTGAAATTCTAATATTTTGGCCAACTGATGCTAAGAGCTGACTCATTGGAAAAGACCCTGATGCTGGGAAAGATTGAGGCCAGGAGGAGAAGGGGACGACAGAGGATAAGACGGTTGGATAGCATCATTGACTCGATTCACATGGGTTTGCTGGACTCTGGGAGTTGGTGATGGACAGGGAGGCCTGGCGTGCTGAGGTTCGTGGGGTCGCAAAGAGTCAGACATGACTGAGTGACTTAACTGAACTGAACAACAGTAGCAATAAGATTCTGAGTCAGTTAGCAAAGAGTTCAAAAATAAGCAGGAAGTTGTTTCCTTTAGAGGACCTTTATGATTTCACAGCAAATTCTTGTTTTGTGGCCATTTCATTCCTCCAGGTACTTGAAGAGCCAAGTTGATTCTTCCAACTTGGTTATGTAAGGAATGGATAGAAACCAGGATGTTGAGAACTAGACAAAGCACTATTTTCCATGCATAAACTAACAATTTAAAAGCGTATAACATTACATAGTTTTACTCATTTCGAATCTATTACTTGGTATAGTTTTACTCAATCCATACTGATTTGTTTTTTAGAATGCAGATATAGGTGTAACTGAAGATTATATGAAAAATATGATATGAAGAAAAAGCACAAGAAGATTAAATGCAAAAGCGAGTGGAAATTAGCAAAATATTAGAAGAAATTTGAGATCTAAAATGAGACCACAAGAGAATGACTGACAGGAAGTGGGAGGACTTTTATTTTCATGAAAGGATTGATATGAAGCAATTTGATCATTTTTTCTTCTCCTTTTATTTTGTACAGTACTGCAATCAAGAAAAGAAACTGAACGTTTACTTAATTAGGATGCATCATTAATTTTAGTGTCTCATGGACTCCTAAGGCCTATCACCTTTTAATGAAAATAGAAAAAGCTAAACTACTTTATTGTTAATTCTCTTGGCATTTCAAAATCTTTCTAATACTTGTACTTCCTATTTGACAAAAATACGTACTTGTAGGAGAATGAAAAACAATCCCTCACATTGATCATGGAGTTTTGTCTCTGAGGAGAAAATATGAATTTACAGACAAAAGCAATTTCAGAAGACTATATAAAATGAATTCATTTCACATCTATGGAAGGAGACGAAGCCTAAAAGTCAATTCAATAAATATCTATCAAGTATTCATTCAACACTCATGTACTAGTGGTTATATACAAGCAGCAAGTTTCTAAACATTAGAATGATATAAAAATAAGGAAGTTATAGCTTTTATGTCCTACAAGGAGGATAAGGGGTGTGAACTGACAAATATAAAAGGTCTTTTTTTGACTCCATTCTGCACTCTATTCACATAATCAATCATCTTTTTATCATGAGACAAAAATATATATTGATTGTCATCCAAAAGCCAAGCACTTCTGAAAATAATGTATGAATAAGATGACCAAAGACATGGACCCCCAAGTATCTTACAAATATTGACATTATCACAACAGCAACAACAAAAGAAAATAACAAACCTAGAGTTGAATAATTGGTGGTGTCTTTAGCTTAGGCATAAATGAGATGTCTTCAGCAATATGCGCTTCGTTCATTTATATTATTTAATAGCTTCTGGAAGCATATAAGTTTCTTACCTACTGAAGTTTGTTAACTACTGTCTGTACTTGTTGAGAGGAAGAGTTTCCTTAGAGTTTGAGTCAATAGTTTCAAGAGGATGGATGTTTTTTATATTATAAATTTAAATTGGGAGTTAACAATTTCAGTATCTTGTTGTTCAATTAAAATTTGAAATTTTTGCTTACACATCATTCAGTTGAGTCAACATGATGAGTGTGGTGATCTGATACACAATGACTCAGGAACGCAGATGCCTTCCAGCTCTGACCCAGTGTCCCTCTAAGTTCTTAGATGCTCTTTATTCACTCGGTAAATATGGGAAAGAGAAATTGTGAGAGGTCACTTAGGAGATTTCACGGACCAGACTTAGAAGTGGCTCATGTCACTTATATTTACACCCCATTGACCAAAACAGTTCTTATGACCATGTCTAACTGCAAAGGAAATGGTAAAGTGAAGTCAAACTTTGCGTCTAGGAAGAAGAAAAGACCATGGACAGCTATCTGCTGCATTGGTATTCTCAAACCACAGCATTCTGATATGTGGCTATAGCATCAACCATCCCTTCATCTCTGCAGAGACCAGATTTAACTTTGCTTGTGGTAAAGAATCTGCCTGCAATGCAGGAGACTTGGATTCAATCCCTGGATCAGCAAAGTTCCCATGGAGAAGGAAATAGCAACCTACTCCATTATTCTTGCCTGGAGAATCCCATGGGCAGAAGATTCTGGTGGGCTACAGTCCACGGAGTGAATCACAAAGAGTTGAACAGGACTGAGCGACTAACATTTTCATTTTCACTTTGTAGGATAGAATTAGATGAAGTTTTGTGAATGATACCCTACTGGGTAACAGGAGGAATTCCAGTCCTTGTCAGCATCTAGAATGGGCTCTGCACATGGTTTGTGCTTGATAAATGTTTACTAATAAATTACTATTCCCATGGTCTTGGAGGTTCCCATAAAATACTCCTGTGCCCAAATTTGTCATTCAACTCTGAATCTAAACACAATTTTAGACTTTTTACAAAAGTAAAATCAAAATAGATCACAGACCTAAATCTAAAATGTAAAACCAAAGCCTCCTAGAAAATAATATAGAAGAAATTTAGGTGACCTTGACTTTGAAAATGATCCTTTAGCTACAGCACCGAAAGCACAACTTATGAAAGAAAAAAAAAATGATAATTGGTACTTCATTAAAACTAAAAACTTTTTATCTGCAAAAGATACTATTAAAATAATGGAAAGACATAGCATGAACTCAGAGAAAATATTTGCAAAAGGCATATCTGATAAAGGATTGGTATTGAAAATAGACAAAAACTCAATAGTAAAAAAAAATGAAAAGTTTTGGGAAAAGATCTAAACAAGACCTCAATAAAAATTTACAGATGACAAATAAGTAGAAGAAAAGATGTTCAACAGCCTGTGTCCCTAGAACACTGCAAATTTAAAAAGCAATAAGATGACACTGCACACTTTACTGCTGCTGCTGCTGCTGCTAAGTCGCTTCAGTCGTGTCCAACTCTGCGACTCCATGGACTGCAGCCCACCAGGCTCCTCCATCCATGGGATTTTCCAGGCAACAGTACTGGAGTGGGTTGCCATTGCCTTCTCCAGCACACTGATTAGAATGACTAAAATCCAAAAAGAAGAAAAAAAAAACTAATAATAGCAAATGGTCAGATGATGTGGAACAACAGGAACGCTTATTTATTGCTATTTTGGAAGAAAGTTTGGCAAATTTTTATAAAGCTAAGCATATTATTATATGATTCATCAACAGAATTCCTTGCTATTTACCCAAATGAGGTAGAAAAGTATGTCCACAGAAATACCTGAAGTTTTATTTTTAATTGCCCCAAATTGGAAGCAGCCAAGTCATCCTTCAAAAGGAAAATGGATAAATACGCTGTGGAACATCTGCACAGTACACTCTTATCCAATGATTAAAATACGTGCACCAGCAAGCCGTAAGAGGACACAGAGGAACCTTAGATTCATATTGTTTAGTGAAAAGAGCCAACCTGGAAAGGCTATGAACTGTATGATTTGAACTATATGACATTTTGGAAACAGTAAAACTAGAAGCAGTAAAACAATTAGTGACTGATTAGTGGCTGATTTTTATTGGTAGAGGTGTTGGGGAGGGTGGAATAAATCAAAGGAGCACACAGGAAGTCAATCTCAAATCAATGGTCAAGGCTTCCAGGACAGTTCAATAACTGACCTTCCTTCAATATCTCTGGTTGCTGCATTTCAGTCATTTTTTAAAGTTTATTCTCATCATCTTGAACTTTTAAAGATACAGTCCTTGAATTCTTTCACATTTATGTCTACATTCAATCTCTTGGAGAATTCACTCATTTCCGTGGCATCCAATATCATCTGTCTACTGAATACTCTCAAGTTGATATTTTCACAATGATCCTTTGCCTTATACTTTCCAGAGTCTATACAAATTCCTATTTAAAAACTTCACTTGGGAGTAGAGTTATCATCCTAAATTTAACATGTCTAAAATTCTCTTTAACTCCAACATTTCCTCAAACTGATTCTACCAAAGTTCTTTTCCAACTCAATGAACAACAATCCATCTTTGCAGATAGGAAAAAGAGAGATAGAGAGATCTTTGACTTCTCTCTTTCTCACAGAACTCCTATTCAAAGAATCAAAAACCATCTTGATCCTACCTAAAAACTACAGCCAGTGATCAACTACTTCTGTTCTCTTTCCTTGCTAATATTCTAGCCCAAACCACCAACGTTTGCTAACCTGATTTACTGTAAGAATATCTTCTTTGCTCTGTCTCCCCATTACCATTTCTTTCTATACTTAACACAACAAGTACTATAATTCTGTTAAAATGAAAATTTAATCATGTAACTCCTCTGCTGAAAATATGCATAAATTTCCTATTTATCTAGAACAAATACCAAAATAATTAACATGGATCCAAAGACCCTAAAAGATTGAATCTTTCTTTATCCTCTAGTCTGTTATGACTGTACCCTTAGCCACTCTCTTCCAGCCATCTTGGCTTCTTTGCAGAAATTACAAGACATGTTCTTCCTTAGGCCATCCTATTGAAAAGAATTCATATTTTATACTTGTCTGATCCCAATTCCAGGCCTTATTGGGTTCCAAAGAAGCTGTTCAGTATGATCTCCCTCTAGAAAAGCTGGATATTCTCCATGATGCACATAATTCATGAGAAATAAGGTGAAATACCAGACCATCTTACCTATCCCCTGAGAAACCTGCATTCAAGTCAAGAGTCAACAGTGAGAACCAGACATGGAACAACAGACTGGTTTAAACAACAGACTGGTTTAAAATTGGGAAATGAGTACATCAAGGCTGTAAATTGTCACCTGCTTATGTAACTTCTACACAGACTATATCATGCTAAATGCCAGGCTAGATGAATCACAATCAGGAATAAAGATTTCCAGCAGAAATATCAACAACCATGGATATGCAGATGATAGCACTCCAATGGCAGAAAGAGAAGAGGAACTAAAAAAAAAAAATCTCTTGATGAGGGTGGAAGAGGAGAGAGAAAAAGTTGGTTTAAAACTCAACATTCAAAAGACAAAGATCATGGCATGCAGTCCTATCACTTTATGGCAAATAGATGGGGAAAAGTGAAAAAAGTGACGTATTTTCTCTTCTTGGGTTCCAAAATCATTGTAGACTGTGACTGCAGCCATGAAATTAAAAGATGTTTGCTCCTTGGAAAGAAACCTATGAAAAACTTAGTGTATTATAAAGCAGAGACATCACTTTGCCAACAAAGGTCTGTCTAGTCAAAGCTATGGTTTTTCCAGTAGTCATGTATGGATGTGAGAGTTGGACCATAAAGAAGCCTGAGAGCTGAAGAACTGATGCTTTCAAATTGTGCTGGAGAAGACTCTTGAGAGTCCCTCAAACAGCAAGGAGATCAAACCAGGAGACCCTAAAGGAAATCAATATGGAATATTCATTGGAAGGACTGATGTTGAAGCTGAAGCTCCAATATTTTGGCCAAATGATGTGAAGAGCTGACTCATTGGAAAAGACCCTGATGCTGGGAAAGTTTGAAGGCGAAAGGAGAAGGGTAGAGCAGAGGATGAGTTTGTTAGATAGCATCACTGACTCAATGGACATGAGTTTGAGCAAACTCCAAGAGACAGTGGAAGACAGGGAAGCCTGGCATGCTGCAATCCATGCGGTCACAAAGAGTCAGATATGATTTAGTGACTAAAAAACAAACAACAACAACTCCTTCAGGTCTCTTTTCTTTCCAAAATGCCACAGTGCAATCCTTCCTGTATTGTGGACAGCACCCTGAAAGTTGTTCTCTTCCAAAATTCCAGGAGAAAAGTGAGCAGAAATGTCTCTCCTCTGATATTTCTAGTAATCTCTACTGACACCCAGACTCCACCTTGTTCTTTGCTTCCTCTCCTTTTTTCCTATGGTCAAGAGGACTTTTGTTAATTTCCTATAAGTGAGAAAACTCTCATTACTTCTAACGTTCTTAACATTAAAATAAAAATTCTCTAGATTAAAAATTCTCTGCTAGAGTAAAAAAGATTCTTCTATGAATCCACTGAGATCTGACTCTCAAAGGGAAGTGTTAAAAATTTGTTTTCTTTAATGTTTAGCTCTTGCAAACAAAAACCACTTTGGTTTCATACCATACACTCAGTTGAGACTAAAGAAATATATTCAAGACATTAACTGACATTGTTTTTCCCTTTAGGGAGGAAACAGCAAGCAACTTCTGAGTTAAAATATTAAAATACTACCCCATTGAATTAGAACAAAAATAGACTTATGCACAACTTTCACAAGAATAATATGAGCTGATGAGTTTGAATTCATCTACATGCAAGGACATTCTTTTATTTTGGTGCAAATATTCCTCTATGGTCTTCTCTATGACATTTCCTAGGAAGTTATCAATACACCCTAGTAGATACTGACTATTTGACTCAGAACAATTTGTGCCCTCAAAAGTCAGATGCCATCACTTCTGTTCTTTTCACAGTATTGATTCTATCAAATATCTGAATTGTGGGGTCTAGGTCACATGCTTGGGCTCCTGAAAAAAAAAGGCAAAGGAGAAAAATAAATCTGTATTTCACTTCTACAGTTAAAAGGTAATGGACTTCATAGTCAATAACAAATTAAAACAAAATAGTGACTGTCTACAAAAGTTAAATTTTAATTGACAGATGATTGTCAGTTTCTCATAGAATCATCCTTCCCTTAAGATGGTGGAATAGAAGGACGTGCTTCATCTTCTCCTGTGAAAACGTCAAAATTACAACTCACTGCCGCACAACTATCAACAGGAGAATGTAGGATCCCACCAAAAAAAGATACCTCATGTCCAAGGGCAAAGGAGAGGCCCAAGAAGATGGTAGGAGGAGCAAAATCATGTTTAGAATCAAACCCAACACCCATATAGAATCATAGGATACCACTGATTGATTAATATTATCATGCAAATATATTTGAAATGTAGTCATCTTACTTTGTTCCCACACAAATTTTATCTTTCCAGCAGCTTTTCTTCAACCTCTAAACCAAATAGTCAGTATAGAAAAATCTATGGATATTGTCCAGTACAGTTACTCCTTTTGATAAATTCTAATTGAGTTTCAAGAGAAGTTGTAAATGAACCAATGTAACAATTCATGAATGTACTCATATTATTGCCCAAAACACACTAATACATATAATTAAACATTCATTAGAAAAATAAGAAATACTTTCAATATAGGTTGCTAAAGTAAAAACTCATTGAAAATTATAAAGATTAATTTTCTTAAAATTTATATTGTTTCACTTATTTAAATTTATTTACAATTTGTATTATAAATATATACATACAATAATATTATAATACAATATTTGTTAAATCTTTGTACATGTGTGGTACAGAATCCTCAGTTTATTTGCTATTCTCCCATGAATCAATTGATATTGCTCAAAGGTAAGACACAAAAATTTTTAATGTTATATAAATGACATTAGGGATCCTAAAGATATCTTACTTAAATACAAAAATACATACCTCAATTTTTCCATATTTAATTATGTTTTATTTATATTCCATAGATGGAAAAACTGAGAAAAGATATTGGGAAAGAAGAGTGAAATTTTGGTCACAGATAATAAAACCAAATATTTCTAACGAAACTTTAAAATATTAATGTTTATTGCTACTATTTCTGACAAGATCTTAATTTGTTTTGAGAAACCCATAGTTGTTTATTTTTTTGAAATTCACAGAAAATATGCAGTATTTGTTGTTAAGCGTGAGTAATTAGGCTTTCTAGGTGGCTCAGAAGATAAAGAATCTGCATACAGTGCAGGAGATGAGAGTCCAATCCCTAGGTTGGGAAGATCCCCTAGAAAAAGTGATGGCAATCCACTCCAGTAATCTTGCCTGGAAAATCTCATAGACAGAGGAGACTGGAAGGCTATATTTCATGGGGTTCCAAAGAATCGGACACGATTACGCAAACTAAACACACATGAGTAATTAATAGCAGGTTTTTAAAAGTGACCATTTTCCTGAAAAAGTATAAGAAAGCATGCAAGTTTTCTTTTCAAAGGGCAAATATAAATTTGCAAATTAATATATACAAAGATAAAAGAAAGCAAGCTCAATATATTCATGGTGCTCTATGTCCCACACATGAATAATAGAAGATTTTCATACACTGTAATCACTTTACTATTAGCATATATAACCAGTTCAATTCAAGTCAGTTGCTCAGTCATGTCTGGCTCTTTGCAACCCCACGGACTGCAACACGCCAGGCCTCCCTGTCCATCATCAACTCCCAGAGTCTACTCAAACTCATGTCCATAGAGTCAGTGATGCCATCCAACCATCTCATCCTCTGTCATCCCCTTCTCCTCCCTCCTTCAATCTTTCCCACCATCAAGGTCTTTTCTAATGAGCATCTCTTTGCATGAGGTGGCCAAAGTATTGGAGTTTCAGCTTCAGCATCAGTCTTTCCAATGAATATTCAGGACTGATTTCCTTTAGAATGGACTGGTTGGATCTCCTTGCAGTCCAGGGGACTCTCAAGAGTCTTCTCCAAAACCACTGTTCAAAGGCATCAGTTTTTCAGCGCTCAGCTTTCTTTTGGAGAAGGCAATGGCACCTCACTCTAGTACTCTTGCCTGGAAAATCCCATGGATGGAGAGGCCTGGTAGGCTACGGTCCATGGGATCGCTAAGGGTTGGACATGACTGAGTGACTTCACTTTCACTTTTCACTTTCATGCACTGGAGAAGGAAATTGCAACCCACTCCAGTATTCTTGCCTGGAGAATCTCAGGGACAGCAGAGCCTGATGGGCTACCGTCTATGGGGTCACACAGAGTCAGACACGACTTAAGTGACTTAGCAGCAGCAGCAGCAGCTTTCTTTCTAGTCCAACTCTCACATCCATACATGACCACTGGAAAAATCGTAGCCTTGACTAGACAGACCTTTGTTGGCAAAGTAATGTCTCTGCTTTTTAATATGCTGTCGAAGTTTGTCATAACTTTCCTTCCAAGGAATAAGCATCTTTTAATTTCTGCAGTCACCATCTGCAATGATTTTTGGAACCCCCAAAAATAAAGTCTGCCACTGTTTCTGTTGTTTCCCTATCTATTTCCCATGAAGTGATGGGATCAGATGCCATGATCTTCGTTTTCTGAATGTTGAGCTTTAAGCCAACTTTTTCACTCTCCTCTTTCACTTTCATCAAGAGACTCCTTAGTTCTTCTTCACTTTCTGCCATAAGGGTGGTGTCATCTGCATATCTGAGGTTATTGATATTTCTCTGGCAATCTTGATTCCAGCTTGTGTTTCCTCCAGCCCAACGTTTCTCATGATGTACTCTGCATATAAGTTAAATAAGCAGGGTGACAATATACAGGCTTGAAGTACTTCTTTTCCTATTTGGAACCAGTCTGTTGTTCCATGTGCAGTTCTAACTGTTGCTTCCTGACCTGCATATAGATTTCTCAAGAGGCAGGTCAGGTGGTCTGGTATTCCCATCTCTTTCAGAATTTTCCACAGCTTATTGTGATCCACACAGTCAAAGGCTTTGGCATAGTCAATAAAGCAGAAATAGATGTTTTTTTCTGGAACTCTCTTGCTTTTTCGACGATCCACTGGATATTGGCAATATATAACAAAGTTCTTGCTAAATATGCTCAGTAATAAATTCTGCCTAATATAAATAGGTGTTTTATTTATAATAGTGTATAAAATTCACTGTTGCATTAGAATTTGAAAAATTGTACATACGTATCTATCAATGTTAGAAGTAAAAATGTTTTTCTTTGTTTAATACAGGTCATTTTTATTCTATGCACTCATAGAAAATTCTTCAAACATCATCACAACACTAATGATAAATTTGGTAGTCTATGATCTTGGTACGCTCATTCTCAGTCATTAAATCATGTTCTACTCTTTTGTGACCCCACAGACTGTAGCCCACCAGGCTCCTCTGTCCGTGGAATTTTTCAGGCAAAAATACTGGAGTAAGTTGTCATTTCCTTTTCCAGGGTATTTCCCCACCCATGGATCAAACCCACGTCTCCTGCATTGGCAGACAGATTCTTTACCTTTGAGCCACCTGGGAAGCCCAGTGATCTTGTTAGCTATCCTTTTTTCACTCAGAGTTAGAATATACTCCAGTCTTCCTGTGTTTTCCTAAAACTGTGGACAGTACAAAACCAGTAAAAGGCAGATAGTGTATTAGTCTGCTCAGGCTGCCATAAGAAAATACTATAGACTGGGTCACTTAAACAATAGAAATTTATTTCTCGCAATTCTGGAGGCTGTGAAATCAAAGGTCAAGGTGTCCACATGGTTGGTTTCTGGTGAGCACTCTCTCCTTGACTTGTAGACGACTGTGTTCTCAGTGTGTTCTCACGTGGAAGAGAGAAGATTTGGTGTCTCCTTTTTCTTTTTAAAATATTTTATTTATTTATTTTTGGCTGCTTTAAGTCTTTGCTACTCTGCAGGCTTTTCTCTAGTCGCAGACAGTGGGGGGCTACTGTCTAGTTGCAGTATGGGGGTGTCGCATTATGGTGGCTTCTCTTGTGGTGCACAGGCTCTAGGCATTCAGGCTTGGGTAGCTGTGGTGCGAGGGCTCAATAGTTGTGGATACCAGGCTCTAGAGCACAGACTTGGTTGTTGTGATACATGAGCTTAGTTGTTTTGCAGCATGTGAGATCTTCCTGGACCAGGGATTGAACCTATGTCCCCTGGATTGGCAGGCAAATTCTTTACCACTGAGCCACCATGAGTGCCCCTCTTCCTCTTCTTATATGGGTACCAGTTTTATTGGATCAGAGATGGCCTTGAGGACCTCTGCTGCTGCTAAATCACGTCAGTCGTGTCCAATTCTGTGCGACCCCATAGACGGCAGCCCATCATGCTCCTCTGTCCATGGGATTCCCCAGAAAGAATACTGAAGTGGGTTGCCATTTCCTTTTCCTCATTTGGCCTTGTTGCTGCTGCTGATAAGTCGCTTCAGTCTTGTCCGGCTCTGTGCAACCCCATAGACAGCAGCCCACCAGGCTCTCCCGTCCCTGGGATTCTCCAGGCAAGAACACTGGAGTGGGTTGCAATTTCCTTCTCCAATGCATGAAAGTGAAAAGTGAAAGTCCAACTCCATGCAACCTCATGGACTGCAGCCTACTATGCTCCTCTGTCCATGGGAATTTCCAGGCAAGAGTACTGGAGTGGGGTGTCATTGCCTTCTCCTTAATAACCTCATTAAAGGCCTCAGTCCAATGCATCACATGGCCTGGGATGTTAGGGTTCCAGTATCTGAATTTGAGGAGACTCAATTTAATCCACAGCAGCTAGATCATGCCAAAAATGACAATTCACTCCAATAATATTTTACATTGCCTTTTAATTTACCCAATAATTTTTTTTAACCCTTGGTCTAGAGCAGGAGTAGGTCACCACTTAAGTTCTGTCTTACCAAACACGAAAATGCTTCCACACATTCTCCAAAAAGAGTGCTCATGAGGGAAACTGTGGGTATGCATAATTTTTTTTTTTTGGTTTTTGATAACACCCTACAGTATGTAAGATTTTAGTTCCCAGTCCAGGGATTGAACCCATGCCTTCCACATTAGAAGACAGAGTCCTAACCGCTAGAGCTCTAGGAAATTCTTGTAACTCCTTACTATACTCCAGCAAGAAAATGAGCATGGCAAGGTAGACCCAGGATATCAAGTTTATAACAAACACCATAAGAACACATAGGGGTAAAAATTAGGAAAGCTCACAACTGAAATTTCTGAGTCTTTTTTTTTGCCATATGGAAATATTAATACTTAAATAGATTCACTTTTATATAAATTCTTTTCATTTTCTCAATCTATATGCCCTAAGAGATTTCTTAAAATCAATTACATGGTTAGTGCAATGACTGGATTGATCTGGACACTTGTCATACTGTTGGTTGCTCATTGTCTGAAACCCATTCCTACAAGTGAGGAATTCTCCACAGCATGAGATGAGGTTGGGCTCAGAGAAGCTACAGAGATGCACTTTTCCAGCTCAAGCATATGTTGTAAGCTGTATAATCAGATGCTCATGCCTAGCAGAGCTTAAATCTTCAACTAGGAAGACAAATCATCTCGCACAGTCAGGATTCATTTTCCTGGTAGCAGTTGGGTCGGCTGCAGCCCCCTCTTTGTGGTTCTAACAGCAGGAGCAGTGCTGGCAACACCTTTAGCTGCATCTAATATCCTGTGTCAGGTCTCCTGGTGGCTCAGAGGTAAAGAATCTGCATGCAATGCAGGAGATGTGCTTTCAATCCCAGGGTCAGGAAGATTCCCTGGAGGAGGAAATGACGACCCTCTCTTGTATTCTTGTCCGGAGAATCCCATGGACAGAGGAGCCTGGTGGGTTCCAGTCATAGGGTCACATGATTGAAGACTTAGCACATACGCATGCAATATCCTGTGGCACAGAGAGCTGGAGGTGAATGAGGTGGAGAGTATATACAGTCTCACTAGATGGGCTCTGGGATGAGACTTTTGCTTTCAGTTGGCCACCTTGCATTCTTTGCTCTTGATTGTTTTCTAAGCCTGGTTCTGTGGGCATATTGGAGAAAATGCGAGTTAATAAAAATCTTCCGAATAAAACCAGACTTCTGCATACATAATCCATAGTTACTTCTAATGCCTATTTATAGAAAACTTTGCAAGTAACTGTAACATGTGTGCCACCAGTCTAGATGACTCTTCTGTGCTCCTGATAGATGCATAAAACTGACCAGGTATGTCATAAAATGTTGCAAATTAATAAACTCAAAACTGGTCTCATCATCTTTCCCCCTCAAATCCAATGCCTTTTCCAGTATCCTTGATCTCAGTGAGTGGTCCCATCAAACATCCAACTGTGTGAGTCCTTCTTGAATTACTTTCCTACTCTTCCTCCATATCCAATAATCAGCAGGTACATACAACACCATAAATAACCCTGTTCTGATCAGTCCTTACTGACTGTATCATTATAACCATTGCCCAAGCTATTATAAATATCTGTCATTTGGACCACTGAATGCAACACGTAACTGCATCTAACCGGAATTCTCTACAACCTCATAGAGAGAGATATTTTCAATATCATATAAACCTTGCCATCCCCTAATTATAATTACTTGCTCCTTAGAATGGTTTCAGCTGTTAGGTTGATGCACAGTTCCCCAATTTGACTTATAAGCCACCTGACCTGACCCCAATCAAATTCTCCAGCTTCAAGTTGTACAAAAATTCTCTTTACCTTCTTTAATCAAGACACTGCCTTATTTCATTCTCTGCTGCCTGCCATGTGCCCATATGCTTCCTTTACACTTGTTATCTGTCTGTTGGGAACAAGACTCCTAAGCATGCTTGATTTCTACTATGTTTTCATATCTCAGGTCAGGTGCAATTATCTGGTGGGCCTTGGACATCTCTGATTAAATAATATCTTTATTATAGGCCTAACATCTGTAGGTATGTGATCATGCTACATATAGCAATCAGTAATTATTATATAAAAAACTGAATTAGTATTTCAATTTAGTGTAAACCTAATAGTTGAGTTAGCTGCCCTTAGACATTGATACTAGAATATTAAAGATTGGTTTGCCATGGTCAAGAACGATACCATCAGGTAAACTTTACAGCTTTTCTTATTTTAATGAAATATTTTATTATAAAAATTAAATGCCCATATATATATATATGGAGGAGAAAAATAACAATATAACATTGATGCTCTGTCAATTCTAAGTGGCCAAATTGACCTAAAAAAAGAAAAAGAAAAAAATGCTTGTTTTCTCAAGGAGCTGTTGTTTTGTTGTTGTTTAGTTCCTAAGTTATAACCAACTCTTCTCAAATCTATGGACTGTAACCCGCCAGGATTTTTCAGTCAAGAGTACTGGAGTAGGTCACCATATCCTTCTCCAAGGGATCTTCCTGACCCATGGCTAAAATCCCTGGCTGTTGCATTGGCAGATGGTTTATTTACAACTGAGCCACCTGGGGAGAATTTTCCCAAAGAATAAGATATAGCTTTTCTTTACTGTGGAGCTGACTTTCCCAAAAAGAAGAGCAATGGTCAAGAGCTAAATGCTGGGCCTATGGAAAGAGTGCTCATTGGAAAACTCACAGTGATAAAAGCAGGAGGAGGTGTGTGGGTCCGTGATCACCTAGCACACACCCAGATGGCAGGGCATGACATCACAATCTAGGTGGAGGATGCTCATCCTTCCTTCACAAGATCCTCAAAGTGGCAAGAGCAGTAAAGTGCCCCCTCTTTATGGAATCTGGGTCAAGACATAATAGCAATGTGATGGAGCAAAATGGTCACTCCAGTCCTATCCTGCAGGTCCAGTATTTCAAATGGAAAAGCACAAACCTCTCCTTAGCAGCATTAGGAGCCTTAGTCCAGGTCTTCTCTGGACCAGAAGCAATTGCCTGAAAACTAGACTGTGATTTTTTTCTCCAGGGCTCTGCCCAAGCCGACTTCTTTCTCTGGACGTCAGCCTCTTGGAGATCAGTTTTGGTCAAGTAAACACTAGCTTCTTACTGAAATAATTAAAATGATGAAATATGAATAATTCTAATTGCTGTGGTAATCCAAGTAGTAAGAACTAAAGAGCTCCTTCATGAAAGTAAAACAGGAGAGTGAAAAAATTGGCTTAAAGCTCAACATCCAGAAAATGAAGATCATGGCATCTGGTCCCATCACTTCATGGCAAACAGATGGGGAAACAGTGGAAACAGTGACAGATTTTATTTTTGCGGGCTCCAAAATCACTGCACACGGTGACTGCAGCCATGAAATTAAAAGATGCTTACTGAGTGACTACACTTTCACTTTTCACTTTTTGCTTTCATGCGCTGGAGAAAGAAATTGCAACCCACTCCAGTGTTCTTGCCTGGAGAATCCCAGGGACGGCAGAGCCTGGTGGGCTGCCGTCTATGGAGTCACACAGAGTCAGACACGACTGAAATGACTTAGCAGTAACAGTACTCCTTGGAAGGAAAGTTATGACCAACTTAGACAGCATATTAAAAACGAGAGACATTATTTTTCCAACAAAGGTCCATCTAGTCAAGGCTATGGATTTTCCAGTAGTCATGTGTGGATGTGAGATTTGGACTATAAAGAAAGCTGAGCACCAAAGAATTGATGCTTTTGAACTCTGGTGTTGGAGAAGACTCTTGAGAGTCTCTTGGACTGCAAGGAGATCCAACCAGTCAATCCTCAAGCAAATCAGTCCTGAATATTCATTGGAAGGACTGATGTTGAAGCTGAAACTCCAATACTTTGGAACGGACTCACTAGGAATGACCATGATGCTGGGAAAGATTGAAGGCAGGAGGACAAGGGGACGACAGAGGATAAGATGGTTGGATGGCATCACCAACTCTATGGACATGAGTTCGAGTAAACTCCTGGAGTTGGTGATGGACAGGGAGGCCTGGCATTCTACAGCCCATGGGGTCGCAAAGAGTTAGACACAATTGAGCAACAATATCACAGTTATCCAAATCTATGCCCCAACCAGTAACGCTGAAGAAACTGAAGTTGAATGGTTTTATGAAGACCTACAAGACCTTTTAGAACTAACACCCAAAAAAGATGTCCTTTTCATTATAGGGGACTGGAATGTAAAAGTAGGAAGTCAAGAAACACCTGGAGTAACAGGAAAATTTGGCCTTGGAATGCAGAATGAAACAAGGCAAAGACTAATAGATTTTTGCCAAGAAAATGCACTGGTCATAGCAAACACCCTCTTCCAACAACACAAGAGAAGACTCTACACATGGACATCACCAGATGGTCAACACCGAAATCAGATTGATTATATTCTTTGCAGCAAAAGATGGAGAAGCTCTATACAGTCAACAAAAACAAGACCAAGAGCTGACTGTGGCTTAGATCATGAACTCCTTATTACCAAATTCAGACTGAAATTGAAGAAAGTAGGGGAAACTGCTAGACCATTCAGGTATGACCTAAATCAAATCCCTTATGATTATACAGTGGAAGTGAGAAATAGATTTAAGGGCCTAGATCTGATAGATAGAGTGCCTGATGAACTATGGAATGAGGTTCGTGGCATTGCACAGGAGAAATGGATCAAGACCATCCCCATGGAAAAGAAATGCAAAAAGCAAAATGGTTGTTTGGGGAGGCCTTACAAAGAGCTGTGAAAAGAATAGAAGTGAAGAGCAAAGGAGAAAAAGAAAGATATAAGCATCTGAATGCAGAGGTCCAAAGAATAGCAAGAAGAGATAAGAAAGCCTTCTTCAGTGATCAATGCAAAGAAATAGAGGAAAACAACAGAATGGGAAAGGCTAGAGATCTCTTCAAGAAAGTTAGAGATACCAAGGGAACATTTCATGCAAAGATGGGCTTGATAAAGGACAGAAATAGTATGGACCTAACAGAAGCAGAAAATATTAAGAAGAGGTGGCAAGAATACACGGAAGAACTGTACAAAAAATATCTTCATGACCCAGATAATCATGATGATGTTATCACTAATCTAGAGCCAGACATCTTGGAATGTCAAGTCAAGTGGGCCTTAGAAAGCATCACTATGAACAAAGCTAGTGGAGGTGATGGCATTTCCAGTAGAGCTGTTTCAAATCCTGAAAGATGATGCTGTGAAAGTGCTGCACTCAATATGCCAGCAAATTTGGAAAACTCAGCAGTGGCCACAGGACTGGAAAAGGTCAGTTTTCATTCCAATCCCAAAGAAAGGCAATGCCAAAGAATGCTCAAACTATCACACAATTGCACTCATCTCACATGCTAGTAAAGTAATGCTCAAATTCTCCAAGCCAGGCTTCAGCAATATGTGAACCGTGAACTCCCTGATGTTCAAGCTGGATTTAGAAAAGGCAGAGGAATCAGAGATCAAATAGCCAACATCCGCTGGATCATGGAAAAAGCAAGAGAGTTCCAGAAAAATATCTATTTCTACTTTATTGACTATGCCAAAGTCTTTGACTGCATGGATCACAATAAACTGTGGAAAATTCTGAAAGAGATGGGAATACCAGACCACCTGACCTTCCTCTTGAGAAATCTGCATGCAAGTCAGGAAGCAACAGTTAGAACTGGACATGGCACAACAGACTGGTTCCTAATAGGAAAAGGAGTACGTCAAGGCTGTATATTGTCACCCTGCTTATTTAACTTATATGCAGAGTACATCATAAGAAACTCTGGGCTGGAAGAAACACAAGCCGGAATCTAGATTGCCTGGAGAAATATCAATCACCTCAGATATGCAGATGACACCACCCTTATGGCAGAAACTGAAAAGGAACTAAAAAGCCTCTTGATGAAAGTGAAAGAGGAGAGCGAAAAAGTTGGCTTAAAGCTCAACATTCAGAAAACGAAGATCATTGCATCTGGTCCCATCACTTCATGGGAAATAGATGGAGAAACAGCGCAAACAGTGTCAGACTTTATTTTTGGGGGCTCCAAAGTCACTGCAGATGGTGACTGCAGCCATGAAATTAAGAGATGCTTACTCCTTGGAAAAAACGTTATGATCAACCTAGACAGCATATTCAAAAGCAGAGACATTACTTTGCTGACTAAGGTCCGTCTAGTCGAGGCTATGGTTTTTCCTATGGTCATGTATGGATATGAGAGTTGGACTGTGAAGAAGGCTGAGCATCGAAGAATTGATGCTTTTGAACTGTGGTGTTGGAGGAGACTCTTGAGAGTCCCTTGGACAGCAAGGAGATCCAACCAGTCCATTCTGAAGAAATCAACCCTGGGATTTCTTTGGAAGGAATGATGCTAAAGCTGAAGCTCCAGTACTTTGGCCACCTCATGAGAAGAGTTGACTCATTGGAAAAGACTCTGATGCTGGGAGGGATTGGGGGCAGGAGGAGATGGGACGACAGAGGATGAGATGTCTGGATAGCATCACGGACTCGATGGACGTGGGTCTGAGTGAACTCTAGGAGATGGTGATGGACAGGGAGGCCTGGTGTGCTGCGATTCATGGGGTCACAAAGAGTCAGACACGACCCAGCAACTGAACTGAACTAAGCAACTGAACTGAATGAACTGAATCCAAGTAGCTTAAATACTATTTATAATTTTAATAGACCTGATGCTGTTATAGTGCTGTTTCAGTCTTGTAATTCCTTTTTCACATCTTAGTATTTTCCCAGATTTCCTTTCCTTTTATTATACATTATTGTATAAAAGATCTGAGATGGAATTCAGTTTAAATTTCTCACCATCCTATTTTTCAAAGAGATTTTAACCTTATTTGTTTTCTTAGGAATGAGACATTTTGGATATATCAATTGTGTGTCTTCACATCTGTCCTGGGAATATGAAAATTTTGTTATCATTTGTCTAATGGTCTAATGGAATATGTGAGCCTCCCTGGTGGCTCAGTGGTAAAGAAACTGCCTGCCAATGCAGGAGATGTGAGTTCAAGCCCTGGGTGGGGAAGATCCCCTGGAGAAGGATATGGCAACCTACTCCAGTACACTTACCTTGGGAATCCCATGGATAGAGGAACCTGGCAGGCTACAGTCCATGCGGTCACAAAAGATTTGGACACAACTTAGCGACCAAGGAATAAAGAAATATATATATTTCCCTGTGTACTGCGAGTTTTTAACTATATAAAGATCTTGATTTTTATGGGGACGACAGAGGATGAGATGACTGGATGGCATCACTGACTCGATGGACGTGAGTCTGAGTGAACTCCGGGAGTTCGTGATGGACAGGGAAGCTTGGCGTGCTGCGATTCATGGGGTCGCAGAGTCGGACACGACTGAGCGACTGAACTGAACTGAACTGAAACTTTAAAAAGTAAGGTCTTATTCCAATTATAGACATTTGAATATTGTATATTTTTCAATAATATTTACATTTTCCTTTCAAGTATCATAAATAAAGTTATAGTAGTTACCTGCATAAACCACAACCTCTTGGTGCATAATACTATAGTCCTACTATATAACAAGTAGAAAATACGGTAAAAAATTAAAATTTTAAATGTTACTTGATTAAATTTGGGAGCAATATTACAGATTTCCATCGTGGTTTAAAATTTTGAACTCCAATTTTCTATTCTTATTACTGTTATTACTGTTCAAATTTTTATTAGAAACTAGTCACAATTTTAAACTGCAAAATAAAAGTCATTCTTTGGTACAGATTCTGAGTAGACTGTCTTCAAATAATTATAATCTAATCTTTCAAGTTAAAAGTTTTGTGAGAAAAAGGAAAATGTCAAATTCTTCCCATATTGTGAACAAAATCATTTAGTAATTTAAAATAATGTAATTTATAATAAAAGGCTGAAATTGTTATATATACTGTATCATATATAAATATTATCTATATTATAGATTAGATATTATATAATCATATATAACCATATATGATACTATACATAATATTTTTAACAAATTAGAAATTACTTTTTATTTATATAAAATTAACAGTGTACTTCACAATAGGTTGAACAATAGAAAAATAAATGAAAACAAAGAAGATAGAGACTATATATGCAATGATTAAAATCTGAATAAACATCAGCTCAATAACTGTCAATTTGCCTGAACATCAAAAATAAATATAAAAATTGTTTCAAATGTATAATTATTTATTAATTTTATGAATATCCATTTATGTGGTGTACAAATTTATATTGCTTATCTATCTTAAATATTTCAGTGTGCCAGTGACATTTTGGATAAGACTTAATGAAAAATGATTTATTTTAAAAGCACAGTAAAAATCTGCAGTGATAATTTGTGATCTAATTTACTAAAATGTTAATAATGTCAGAAACCCCATGTGTTTTATTATTAACATCCCTTTATTACTACCTCCAAAAACTATTTCTATAGAATCTTAAGGAAGGGATGATAGATAATCACTGAGATGAAGGAGAATATGACATATTGAAGCTTTTGAACAGTTGAAAAAGAGGAAAAAGCCCAAACTTTGGAATAAGAAAATGATCAAAGTAGATAAAACATTGTAGATAATAACCATAGATTATTATGGTTATTCAAGACTTCCTAATTCTGAGCCAGAGTACCTAAGGAGGGAACCTGAAGAAGCTGAGAACAAATTGAGTTTTCTTTCTCCTCCCTCCCCTTCTCCTTCTGTCCCTCCCTAACTCCGACAGCCAATTCTTTCCTTTATCCCCTTCCTTCCTTCCTTCTTTCCTTCCTCCCTCATTCTCATTTTCTTTATATATAACCTTCTTTTCCCCTAACATTGCAGAATATCAGAATAAAATTGGTGTTTGGGCATGGTTTCCAAGACACAAAGTGTACCACAGTGTGCTATTTAAAGTGACAGGTTACAAAGCTATGAAAGTGAAAGTTGCTCAGAGGTGTCCAACTCTTTGTGACCCCATGGACTGTAGTCCATGGAATTCTCCAGGCCAGAATACTCGAGTGGGTAGCCTTTCCCTTCTCCAAGGGATCTTCTCAACCCAGGGATTCAACCCAGGTTTCCCGCATTGCAGGAAGACTCTTTACCAGCTGAGCCACCAGGGAAACCCAAGAATACTGGAGTGGGGTAGCCTAGAAGGCAGTTAGTGAGCTTGATATGGTGCACTGTAACGGAGAAAAACACGCTTGCAGAAAACTATTAAAGGACTGAGTTATCAGGTGAAGAATTGTATAAGAGTGTCACAGGCAGACCTCAAGGGGTAAAAACAATGAGACTTGAGATGGGAGTCCATCAGCAAAGAGGAGACCATCTCAAGAGCTAATTGAAAGTGAAAGTATCTCGAGTTCTGTAGATGCACAACAGAAGCCCACAGGACATGTATCGAACAGCCAGACAAGGGGCATTATTGTCATTAAGACTCATACAGATTCACATAATACTACATAAATCTAAGATTGCCTTCCCTGCTACCACAAGGCCACAGTAAACTTCCCCATTTACTAGGACACAATATTGGAAGTAGAATGGGAAGGAAAGAAAATCTGAAATATCAATGATTTATCACAAAATAAATAACCAACATATCTGGATGGTTACAGCAATATCAGACAAAACATTCCATAAGACAAAACTGTCAATGGAGGAAAAAAGAAAAAAAAAATTTTTCTTTAAATGAGAAAATGCTCAGTCTATCAGGATAACATGACAATTATGTCTCTACCTAAGATGTACATTCAAAGTCGAATTTTTTAAGTTACATAATTGCAAAGATCACCAAATTGTCTGGGGGACTAATACATATACATGGATATGTATGTATTAATCACTCAGTCCTGTCCAACTCTGTGCAAACCCATTGTCTGTAGCCCACCAGGCTCCTCTGTCCATGATATTCTCTAGGCAAGGATACTGGAATAGGTAGTCATTCCCTTTTCCATGGACTCTTCCTGACCCACAGATTGAATGCAGGTGTCCTGCATTGCAGGCAGATTCTTTACCTTCTGAGCTATCAGGAATGCCCAATACATATGCATATATATATATGTCTAATACAAAATCATACAAAGAATGTTATCCAATCTACTATAATTAATTTTTAATTACAAGATAAAATGTAGGATATTCACAAATAAGTGAAAATTAACATATTCCTAAGTAACAAAGAAGAAACAAGGGAAGCTAGACAATACTCTGAGATGAATGCAGTTAAAGAAGCTTTTAGAAAGTAATTAATGGCTATAAATGCCTATTTAAAAAAGAGAGAAAAGATCTGAAATTAGTAATATAAATTTACATCTTGAAAAAAAGAACAATAAAAAAACAATCTGGATTGAATCAAGCATTAAAGAGAAAATATCAATAATAAGGAGTAGAGAGAAAATTTTAAAAAAGAAGATAAATAGAGAAAATCAATAATACTCTATTTGGTTCTTTAAAAAATACTGACAAAATTGAAAAACTTTAAGGTATATTGACCAAGAGAAAAGAACAACGTATTAAAATCACAAATGAAAAGGAGATTACACAACTGAATTTACAGAGGCAAAAATATTTATAAGGGAATACCATGAGCAACTGTATGCTAACATATATTAAATAATCTTGATAAAATGAAACATTGCTGGAAAGGTACAAATTAGCAACTTTGAAGTATAAAAAAGAAAAAAATGAATAGACTTATATTAAGTGTAGAGATAGAATTAGTAATTCAAAAACTTCCCCCAAAGAAAACACCACTACAGGCCCAGATGGCTTCACTGGAGAATTCTCAGCATTTCAAGAATTTATCCCTATTTTTCACAACTCTTTCAAAAATAGAAAAGGAAGGAACACTTTCTATACTAGTCAGAGTTTTCCAGAGGAATAGAATCAATATTATATATGAAGAGAGAGAGAGAGAAATTTATTACAAGAAATTGGCTCATTCAATTACAGAGGCTTAGATGTCAGACAAGTTGCTTTCCATAAGCTGGAGACCCAGAAACACATGTAGTATATGTCAGCTTGAGTCCAAGGACCTGAAAACCAGATAAGTCAATGATGTAAATTCCAGTCTGAGGGCCAGAGAAGATGAGATGAAATGTCCCTGGTCAAACAGTGATACACAGAAGGAATGGATTCCTTCTTTGCTCACTTTTTTGTATTTTTCTGATCCTTTGTGGAATAAAACTAGTGGAGGTGATGGAGTTCCAGCTGAGCTATTCCAAATCCTAAAGGATGGTGCTGTGAAAGTGCTGCACTCAATATGCCAGAAAATTTGGAAAACTCTACAGTGGCCAGGGGACTGGAAAGGTCAGTTTTCATTTCATCCCAAAGAAAGCAATGCCAAAGAATGTTCAAACTACACCACAATTGCACTCATCTCACTCACTAGCAAAGTAATGCTCAAAATACTCCAATCCAGGCTTCAGCAGTACATGAACCATGAACTTCCAAATTTTCAAGATGGATTTAGGAAAGGCAGAGGAACCAGAGATCAAATTGCCAACATTTGTTGGATCTCTTGTGAAAACACAGAAGAGTTCCAGAAAAACATCTATTTGTGCTTCATTGACTATGTCAAAGCCTTTGACTGTGGATCACAACAAACCGTGGAAAATTCTTAAAGAGATGGGAATACCAGACCATCATTCCTGCCTCCTGAGAAATCCGTATGCAGGTGTGTCAGATGACTGCAATTGTGTGGTAGTTTGAGCATTCTTTGGCAGTGCCTTTCTTTGGGATTGGAATGAAATCTGACCTTTTCCAGTCCTATGGCCACTGCTGAGTTTTCCAAATTTGCTGGCATATTGAGTTGCCACACTTTCACAGCATCATCTTTTAGGATTTGAAATAGCTCAGCTGGAATTCCATCACCTCCACTAACTTTCTTCGTAGTGATGCTTCCTAAGGCCCATTTGACTTTGCATTCCAGGATGTCTGGCTCTAGGTTGATGTATACACCATCGTGGTTATCTGGGTCATGAAGATCTTTTTTGCATAGTTTTTCTGTGCATTCTTGCCACTTCTTAATATCTTCTGCTTTTCTTACGTCCATACAATTTCTGTCCTTTATTATGGCCATCTTTGCATGAACTGTTCCCTTGGTGTCTTTAATTTTCTTGAAGTGATCTCTAGTCTTTCTCATTCTGTTGTTTTTCTCTATTTCTTTGCATTGATCTCTGAGGAAGACCTTCTTATCTCTCCTTGTTATTCTTTGGAACTCTGCATTCAGACGGGCATATCATTCCTTTTCTCCTTTACTTTTAACTTCTCTTCTTTTCACAGCTGTTTGTAAGGCCTCCTCAGACAACCATTTTGGCTTTTGGCATTTCTTTTTCTTTGGGATGGTCTTGATCACTGTCTCCTGTACAATGTCATGAACCTCCATATATAGTTTTTCAGGGACTCTATCAGATCTAATCCCTTAAATGTATGTGTCACATTCAGGTGTTTTATAAATTCAGCTCTTTTATTTTGGTCTAGGATCCATTTATAATTAACTTTTTGTTGTATATGGTGTATGGTAAGAGTTTAGCTTTTTTATATTAATAACTTTTCAGTATAGTTTATTGAAAGTATTACATTTTACTGATTCAGTAATGTGGTACATTTATTGAAAATCTATCGGCCATAAATGTGTAGCTTTATTTCTGGACTCTATTCTAGTCCCTTCCTCTACATGTCTGTCCTTTTACCAATACAAACTTGTCTTAAATTCTCTAGCTTTACATTAATCTGGGTCAAATTTATTTCAAAATATTTTATGATTTGTTACAAGAGAAACAACTTTAACCCAGATATGCAGTTGACACCACCCTTATGGCAGAAAGCATAGAAGAACTAAAGAGCCTCTTGAAGAAAGTGAAAGAGGAGAGTGAAAAAGTTTGCTTCAAGCTCAGCATTCAGATGGCATCCAGTCCCACCACTTCATGGCAAATAGATGCAGAAACAGTAGGAACAGTGGCTGACTTTATTTTGGGGGGCTCCAAAATCACTGCAGATGGTGACTGCAGCCATGAAATTAAAAGACGCTTACTCCTTGGAAGGAAAGTTATGACCAACCTAGACAGCACATTAAAAAGCAGAGACATTACTTTGCCAACAAAGGTCTGTCTAGTTAAGGTTATGGGTTTTCCAGGCGTCATATATGGATGGGAGACTTGGACTATAAGGAAAGCTGAGCACCGAAGAATTGATGCTTTTGAACTGTGGTGTTGGAGAAGGGCCTTGAGAGTCCCTTGGACTGCAAGGAGATCCAATCACTTCAGTCCACTCGCTCAGTCATGTCCGACTCTTTGCGACCCCATGAATTGCAGCATGCCAGGCCTCCCTGTCCATCACCAACTCCTGGAGTTCACTCAGACTCATGTCCATCGAGTCAGTGATACCATCCAGCCATCTAATCCTCGGTCATCCCCTTCTCCTCCTGCCTCCAATCCCTCCCAGCATCACAGTCTTTTCCAGTGAGTCAACTCTTCTCATGAGGTGGCCAAAGCACTTGAGTTTCAGCTTTAACATCATTCCTTCCAAAGAAATCCCAGGGTTGATCTCCTTCAGAATGGACTGGTTAGATCTCCTTGCAGTCCAAGGGGCTCTCAAGAGTCTTCTCCAACACCACAGTTCAAAAGCATCAGTTCTTCGGTGCTCAGCCTTCTTCACAGTCCAACTCTCACATCCATACATGACCACAGGAAAAACCATAGCCTTGACTAGATGCACCTTAGCCGGCAAAGTAATGTCTCTGCTTTTGAATATGCTATCTAGGTTGGTCATAACTTTTCTTCCAAGGAGTAAGCATCGTTTAATTTCATGGCTGCAGTCACCATGTGCAGTAATTTTGGAGCCCGAAAAAATAAAGTCAGCCACTCTTTCCACTGTTTCCCCATCTATTTCCCATGAAGTAATGGGACCGGATGCCATGATCTTCGTTTTCACTCTCCTCTTTCACTTTCATCAAGAGGCTTTTAGTTTCTCTTCACTTTCTGCCATAAGGGTGGTGTCATCTGCATATCTGAGGTTATTGATATTTCTCCTGGCAATCTTGATTCTAGCCTGTGTTTCTTCCAGTCCAGCGTTTCTCATGATGTACTCTGCATCTAAGTTAAATAAGCAGGGTGACAATATACAGCCTTGACATACTCCTTTTCCTATTTGGAACCAGTCTGTTGTTCCATGTCCAGTTCTAACTGTTGCTTCCTGACCTGCATACAGATTTCTCAAGAGGCAAGTCAGGTGGTCTGGTATCGCAGGTGGCTGCGACCAGCGCACTAAGTGCGGTCGAGAGGAGCTACCCCATGTCCGAGGTCAGGGGCGACCGCTGAGAGGAGCTACCCTGTCTGAGACAAGGGACGACGGCTGGGAGGAGCTACCCAGCGTCTGAGGTCAGGGGCGGTGGCTGAGAGCAGCCACCCCACACTGAGGCCAGGGGCAGCAGCTGAGAGGAGCCACCCCACACTGAGGCCAGGGGCAGTGGCGAGGAGGAGCAACCCCACACCCAAGGCCAGGGGCAGCGGCTGGGAGGAGCAACCCCAAGTCCAAGGAGCAGTGGCTGCAGGGGCGCAGGAGGGCCTAGAGGAGCCATCCCACGTTGAAGGTCAGGAAGGGCAGCGATGAGAATATACCCCTTATCCAAGGTAAGGAGCAGCGGCTGCGCTTTGCTGGAGCAGCCTGAAGAGATACCCCACGCCCAAGGTAAGAGAAACCCAAGTAAGATGGTAGGTGTTGCAAGAGGACATCAGAGGGCAGACACACTGAAACCATACTCACAGAAAACTAGTCAATCTAATCACATGGACCACAGCCTTGTCTGCTCAATGAAACTAAGCCATGCTATGTGGGGCCACCCAAGATGGTTGGGTCATGGTGGAGAGGTCTGACAGAATGTGGTCCCAGGCATACGGGAATGGCAAACCACTTCAGTGTTCTTGCCTTGAGAACCCCATGAACAGCATGAAAAGGCAAAATGATAGGATACTGAAAGAGGAACTCCCCAGGTCAGTAGGTGCCCAATATGCTACTGGAGATCAGTGGAGAAATAACTCCAGAAAGAATGAAGGGATGGAGCCAAAGCAAAAACAATACCCAGCTGTGGATGTTACTGGTGATAGAAGCAAGGTCTGATGCTGTAAAGAGCAATATTGCATAGGAACAAGGAATGTCAGGTCCATGCATCAAGGCAAATTGGAAGTGGTCAAACAAGAGATGGCAAGGGTGAATGTCAACATTCTAGGAATCAGTGAACTAAAATGGACTGGAATGGGTGAATTTAACTCAGATGACTGTTATATCTACTACTGCTGGCAGGAATCCCTCAGAAGAAATGGAGTAGCCATCATGGTCAACTAAAGAGTCCGAAATGCAGTACTGGGATGCAATCTCAGAAATGACAGAATGATCTCTGTTCATCTCCAAGGTAAACCATTCAATATCACAGTTATCCAAGTCTATGCCCCAACCAGTAATGCTGAAGAGGCTGAAGTTGAACGGTTCTATGAAGACCTATAAGACCTTTTAGAACTAACGCCTTAAAAAGGAGATCCAATCAGCCCATCCTAAAAGAGATCAGTCCTGAGTATTTTATTGCAAGGACTGATGTTGAAGCTGAAACTCCAATACTTTGGCCACTTTATGTAAAGAGCTGACTCATTTGAAAAGATCCTGATGCTGGGAAAGATTGTAGGTGGGAGAAGAAGGGGATGACAGAGGATGAGATGGTTGGATGGCATCACCAAATCAATGGACATGAGTTTGGGTAAACTCAGGAAGTTAGTGATGGACTTGGAGGCCTGGGGTACATGGGGTCTATGCTGGCATCCATGGAGTTGTAAAGAATTGGACACAACTGAGCAACTGAACTGAACCACCTTAAAAATGGCATTGAATTTTTTAAGTTTCCCATTTTTCAATGTTTGTATATAGATTTACAACTGATTTTTGTACTTTGAGCTTGGATCCTGTGATCTTCCTGAATCATTAGTTTTAAATCCTTTTTGTAGAATTCTCAGCATAATCTATATGTACAATCATGTCGTTTCTTTATAGATAGTTTTACTTCTTCGTTGGCTATCTGTACACCTTTTGGTTATTTTTTTTTTTTCTTGTCATACTGTAGTATTTAGGACTAACTCTGCTTAGTTACATGAAAGTGGAGTTCAGATGTCCTTGGTTTGTTGTCTGAGAAGAAATATTATTTGACGTTATCTATAGGCTTTTCATGATGGTAGAGATCAAATTGAAGACAATTTTATTTTACTCTGTTTCTAGAATACCAGGAAATCATATCATGATTGATAATTGAATTTGTTCAAATGTCTTGCTGCATTTATCGTATGTTCATACAGTTTTCTCATTTATTCTATCTGTACTGTGATTTGCATTTATTGATTTTTAAATATTTAATTTTGTATTTCACAAATAAACCTTGATAGATGGCTCATGAATAATTGTATGCATTGTTGGATTTAGATTGCTAACAGTCTATTCATGGTTTTGATCTCTGTTCATGAAATATGTTAGTTTCTAGTTCCCAGTATCAGAGTAACACCATCTGGTTTGGCTACTTACTCTTCAGTACTTTGCATTCCACTAACAGGAAGTTCCTTGTGGTCCCTTGAACATCATATCCTGTTTCTAACTTCTATTCCTTACCTCACAGTATTCTTTCTGCTGAAAGTCTCATCTATGTCCTCTTGGCTGAATTCTGCATTCTTTAAGACTTCTCAATCCATCCCAGGTTAGATTACCCGATGACAAGTATTTCTTCTTACCTTTAATCTATCTCTAATGGTGTCCAGTTGTTTGCTTATATCCCTCTCTTATTCCCTGATGGCTCATATGGTAAAGAATCTGCCTGCAATGCAGGAGGCCTGGGTTCAGTCCCTGGGTCAGGAAGATTTCCTGGAGAAGGGAATGGCTACCCACTTCAGTATTCTTGCCTGGAGAATTCCATGGATAGAGGAGCCTGGTGCGCTACAGTTCATGGGGTAGTAAAGAATCAGACACAACTGAATGACTGACAGTCAACACACTCATTCACTAGAATGTGATGTCCTTGAGAGAATGGAACAAAATCTACCCATGATTGAAAAAGCAGCAGAAGGTGATATTAATTAAAAATGAATAAATTAAAGAATAAATGACTTGGAGATGCTATTTCTTCTGGAGTGGAAAGATAATTTAAATTCGTGTAATGCAAAAAATTGATAAGAACAATTGTAATTATAAGGAATATCAAAGTTTGTCTGTTAGAAAAATGTGGAAATCATATTAATATGGCTTCAAGACATTAAACGATTCTAATATAAATTATTTCTGAATTCATAAAAATATAAAATGATACATTAAATTTACTTGACCTATATGTTTGTGAAATGCTTGTTGGAGCAAAAAGATTTCTGTTGAAATCTAAAATAATTTTCTGTTATTATAAACTACAGGTTTCTATATCTGGAAAATTTTTATATATCTATTTTGAAGCACAAATTTTTAAAGATATACTTGTGACATTATTGTTTTCATTCAATGTTTTTGTCACCTTTAAAATATCATAATTATTCAAAATCTGTTGGTGATTTCATTATTCAAAAACTGAGTTGAGGATTCCAGTATATTTCTGTACCTCATGGAATGTTATTTGAGGATATTGTTCTTTTTATTTTGGTTACAATCCTAAAAGTTTTTCCTGTATTGGCATTAATATATTTGCCATGTGTCTGATTAAAACCATAGGAAACTTAACTACAAAATACTTTAAAAATATTTTTCTTTCCTTCCCACACTGTCTCTTAGTTTTTGCATGATTATTTTGCTATATGTTTCATAAAATATATTCTGCTGTTTGTGCATGTAACAAAATATGACTTACTAATTGCCAGCTCCAGTGTTTTCTGTAAGTCTTGATTCTGCTCAGTTTAACAGTGGCCTTGCATATAGTCAATCACAATGTTCTTATCACTTGACTTCATGGGGTAGCAGTGACTTCGCATCCTGCATCTTATCTTTCCAATCATCTTTTTTTGCCTGTGTAGCAAAGACACTTCCTAGGATTCCTAATATGCCACTTTAGAGTATATAATTAATGGCAAGGGCTGGTTGAAGCACCATGGGGGTTCCTCAATCATTGCTGTGTCCCTTGAACTCACTGTCTATACAGGACTTAATAGTAATAGATGAACAGGGAGCATTAGATAAAGAAAGAATGTGTCATTTGATCTTAGTGAATTTCCTCATAAATATTCCATGTTCAGAATTCTGGATTTTTATTCCTAAAGTAGATAGTGGTTTCTATTTCAGGATGGTTTTTATATTATAAGATAAAAAGACTAGATTTTCCCCTCAACTGTGAAGATTTTAGAATACATACATGTCAGATATTAAACAATTTAATGAAATTAATGCTTTGGTTTCATGTACAGCAAGACAGTGCTTATATTATATATTAAATATGGCAAAAAAAAAAGTGCACTCAGAATCAAAGCACGCTGGACCAGAAAAAGTCAATTATCAGATGTTATATATTTTTTTCTTTAGTAAATATTATATATACATATACTCTCCAATTTTCAAGTTGGCCTTTCAACTGTAATATGATATGTACAGCACAATGAGTAGTTCAATTTAATCATCTAATTTCTAAGAGTTTGTAAAGACAAATTAAGTCTGTTAAATGATTCAAATTGTACAGTACGTATAACTTTTTAATCAATCAGCTAAGCTCCTTGAGATATTTGGATTTACCAAGGTTGCAAAGATATTAAACAATGAAACAGAGGGATATTGAAATTTCTTCATTTTCACTTCCTAAGTTCCCTTATCAATTCAATCAGCAATCCTAAGGTATTGAGTTTATTGACGTCCCCAGTAGATTTGAAGAATTTAATACATAAAAATTATTTTGGAAATACAGCATTTATGAAACAGAAAGGACAGAATACAAACATCAGAAGAATCAGGTTTGAAAAATAGTTCTTCCATATTGCTGTGGACCTAGTCCCAAATATGGAACTATGTGCTTGGTATTGAGAAGTGAACAGTAGATGTGTGTGTGTGTGTGTGTGTGTGTGTGTGTGTGTGTGCGCGCGTGCATGTGTGCATGTGTGTGTGTGGTGGGGGGTGTGGGTGTGTGTGTGTATAGAGTGGAGCAGGACGCTATGACCCTTCTCCCTATGTCCTCAGTCTGCCTTTTTTTCTGTAGAAAAACTAGCCAAAGAATAAATTTAATCAGAGAAGTGAGAAAATGTAGATGTAAAGGAAATCAATCAAACAGGACAAAAAAAATTAGTCATTAAACAAAGTCAAGGACCTTTGGTTTCTTCTTAAGAGCTACAGATAATATTCTGAGCCATATCCTGTGAGCTGTCTTACAGATACTGAAACCCCAGCAAGTGGAAGACTTTAACTTCATGATGCCCAGACTGCAGCCATGACATAAGGTGCCACAATTCCAAGAACTGGCCTCAGAGAAAAGGGAAGAAGCTGACCTTGGAACTGATGATTTACTGCTCTTAAAACAATCAAGGTAATGCTGATCAGCCCACCTGTGATCAGTTGATTTTACCAATTTCAAGATGACTGTCAGAGCTGACTATGCTATTTCTGCATGTAACCCCCTCCCTCTGCCTGTAAAAGTTCTTACTCCCTGATTGTCATTGTGGGGAGTCACCCTTTGGAAATGAGTTCACTCACCAGCTTCTCTTTTGTCAGCCTCTGAAAAAGAGTAAACTTTCCTTTCCACCAACCTTGCCTCTTTGTTGACTTTAGAGCAGTGAGCAGACAAACCCCAATTCCGGTAACAGTTTCTTGGCACCCAAAGTGGAACAGCAGGGTTCTAGCAGTGTCTGGGTCCTCCAGGTTCCCTAGAGTAAAGCCACTGGCTGCAGCGATGTGCCAGGATGGTTATGAGAACAGTATGGGGCTCCCAGTGTGTGATTGCTGTGCTCTTGTGACCTTTGGCTCCTGGGATTTCCAGGGCAAAGCCACTGGTCCCTGCAGTGCGCAGGGATGGTGGCCATGAAGCCACCGCTCCGTGATGACTAGCTGGCCCTGAGAGAGAGATTTGGTGGAATACTCCTAGCAGATGCTGAAACCATTTGTTTTGAGGTGCCTCCCTGTTTCTTCTTTGCTCAGCACTGCTGCCAACTTAGAATTATCCCTGGTGAAACAGAAAGATGCATCTGCATGAGCCAATGAGCTACAAGACCTAATAAGTCCAGCAGTTCCCTATCCCCCAGCCCCTGCTCCAGGGAAAATTTCTCTTTTGAGTATGAAGTTCTATTTGGGTATTTTGCCACTTGGTTCTGATGTGTGTCTTCTATTGAAGACCATTTGTGTTGAGAATGTATTTGTTTGGATTTTGTATGAGTCCCATCTTGAAGGATCGAGATAATTCTGTCTTCTGGTGTGCGAATTTGTATTCCATTTGGATAATGGTATCCCTGTTGTCTTTTTGTAAAATGGGAAACCCAAGTTCTTTTCATTAGAAAAATTTAAGCTGCAAAACTGTGATTAAAGAAAGGATTTTTAATTTTTTTTAACATTGTGTAGCTAACAGTGCTCTTTAGATTTCAAAGAAGATTGGTTAAAATGAAACTCTTTTGAAACTCCAAATCTGGATCTTTTTGTCTATGCAGTTAGAGAAATCTAGCTTGATAAAGTACTCTCTTCAAAATCCTGACCTCAAGAGACTAAAAATATACCTAGGAGAAAGTTTGAAGTTAACTCATCTCATCCTTGAAATGCAAACACAGTCCACTTTTCCTGAGACTTCAGCCTTAGTTGAAGAAAAGAGGGTTTGAGTTTATAAAACACACATCTTATACCATCTTAAAGAGAAATTGTACTATAAAAAATGTATTTTCTTGGAGATTATGAAATATATTGTTTGTCAATAAGAAAATGCTAGTATAATAGTTCAATTACATGTTTCTTGTTTTTGTTAAGATTTTTAAGGGTTAGAAATTTCAATATATAAAAATAATAAGGAAAACACTTCAGTATGCAAAGCAAATAGCATATGTATTGTTGGTGAGAGGAAGTATAAAGAATGGAGAAAAATGATAATTTTGTTTTTCATTTGGTTATTTCTGGATGGGGGTTGAATAATCTTGATATAGAATGTGTGATAGATGGTTTGCAAAAGAGGAACTTTGAGAAAAGGATTTTGTCTCTTGTCAGGAATGATTAAGCTTAGACTGAATTTAATTAGGTAAATGAATTTCCTTATTAACAGCAAACTGATGTGACACTGATTTCTTTTTTTTCTGTAAAGAGAACAAAGGTCTCCTAGAATATTGAGCTGCTTTTGATAACAGAGAATTCTAATGGAAAGTTATTGTTTTGCTCCTAACCATATTTTTGACCCAATGTTCAAGATGGAAAAAATTGTCTAGTGAAGTTGTCACAGAGTATATAACAGCTTATGATGTATATTACTGCTGGCTTTAAGTTTATTGCTTGAAGCATATGTACAATGTTTGTGAAGCAATTGGGTATAGCTGATAAAATATGTACTTATAAAATATTTCTCCATCAACATAAACCTTTCTGTACTTGTTTGTCATGTCTGATTAGTTTTCCCCAATGTGTATAGGTTCAGTTCAGTCCACTCGCTCAGTCATGTCCGACTCTTTGCGACCCCATGAATTGCAGCATGCCAGGCCTCCCTGTCCATCACCAACTCCCAGAGTTCACTCAGATTCACGTCCATCGAGTCAGTGATGCCATCCAGCCATCTCAGCCTCGGTCGTCCCCTTCTCCTCCTGCCCACAATCTCTCCCAGCATCAGAGTCTTTTCCAATGAGTCAACTCTTCTCATGAGGTGGCCAAAGTACTGGAGTTTCAGCTTTAGCATCATTCCTTCCAAAGAAATCCCAGAGACTTCTTCCAAAGAAATCTTCACACAAGCTGGAATCAAGATTGCCGGGAGAAATATCAATAACCTCAGATATGCAGATGACACCATCCTTATGGAAGAAAGTGAAGAGGAACTAAAAAGCCTCTTGATGAAAGTGAAAGAGGAGAGTGAAAAAGTTGGCTTAAAGCTCAGCTTTCAGAAAACGAAGATCATGGCATCTGGTCCCATCACTTCATGGGAAATAGATGGGGAAACAGTGGAAACAGTGTCAGACTTTATTTTTTTGGGCTCCAGAATCACTGCAGATGGTGACTGCAGCCATGAAATTAAAAGATGCTTACTCTTTGGAAGAAAAGTTATGACCAACCTAGATAGCATATTCAAAAGCAGAGACATTACTTTGCCGACTAAGGTCCGTCTAGTCAAGGCTATGGTTTTTCCTGCGGTCATGTATGGATGTGTATAGGTAGGCAAATATATAAATAAACAAACAAAAATAGACCTAGTACTGTGATAAATGAATGGACCCAGATCAGGCAACTGAGCCACTTCAGCAATGTCGGAAAAATATATTGACGATCAATGATATCTATGGAAAGATTTGCAATTAAAAAATGAACATGATTTTTAAAAATGCTTACATATTGAAGTATGGGAAGTCATTTTGGATTATACATTATTTAGTCTGGACTTTAGGCTAACCAAGAAGCCTATTGAACTTATACCACGCATCTACTTTAACCACTAAGAAAAAATACATTCAGAGAATAGTAAAAAAGTGGATTCTGATTGTCATCCTCATTGTAATCTTCTAAATTTGAAATGTTTGTTCAAGTGACAAAGCAATTAAAAAGAGACGTAATATCTTCTCAATACAAAATACTGATTCTAAGCCTGGAACTTGATATTTTTTCCCTAACGTTATATCCATTCCCCAAGTTAGGCAGGCCTACATCCCATTTCTGTTGAGCGCAGAAGAATTGATGCTTTTGAACTGTGGTGTTGGAGAAGACTCTTGAGAGACCCTTGGACTGCAAGAAGATCCAACCAGTCCATTTATGCAAGACAGGGAGAGGTGGGATGATTTGGGAGAATGACATTCTAACATGTATACTATCATGTGAATTGAATCGCCAGTCTATGTCTGACGCAGGATGCAGCATGCTTGGGGCTGGTGCATGGGGATGACCCAGAAAGATGTTGTGGGAGGGAGGTGGGAGGGGGTTCATGTTTGGGAATGCATGTAAGAATTAAAGATTTTAAAATTTAAAAAATTAAAAAAAAATGCTATTATGAAAAAAAAATAAATAAAAAAAAATAAAACTAAAACTAGAAACAAAAAAAAAAATAAAGGAGATCAGTCGTGGGTGTTCATTGGAAGGACTGATGCTGAAGCTGAAAGTCCAATATTTTGGCCACCTGATGCAAAGAGCTGACTCATTTGAAAAGACCCTGATATTGGGAAAGATTGAAGGCAGGAGGAGAAGGGGACAACAAAGGATGAGGTGGTTGGACGGCATCACCGACTCGATGGACATGAGTTTGGGTGAAGTCCGGGAGTTGGTGATGGACAGGGAGGCCTGGTGTGCTGAGGTTCATGGGGTCACAAAGAGTTGGACACTACTGAGTGACTGAACTGAACACCCCATTTCAGCAAAATATAAACAAATGGTAATTGTCTCAGTCTTTCAAAGAACCAGGGAAAGTTGAAGCAGAAATGCGAACTGAAACTGCATTCCTCTGCCAAATTGATGACTAACCTCTCTCCAAAACTTTACTCCCTTTTTTTCTGCACTTGTTCTTTTTCAAGTATGAGGAGTTTCAAAGAAAAGGGGAGACTAAAACAGAGCAGGACCCTATGCTCCTTCCCCCATGTCCTCAGCCTACCTTTTGTCTGTGGAAAACTGTAACCAAAGAATAAGCTTAATCAGAAAAATGATAAAATACAGAAGCAAAGGAAAACCATCAAACAGGACAAAATGATAATAGTTTAGTCAATAAGAAAAGGCAGGGACCTTTAGTTCTTCCTCAAGAGTTATAGATAATATTCTCAGCCATATCCTATGATCTGTCTTACAGATAGTGAAACCTCCACCAGGGGGAAAAAGTTAATTACATGATGACCACGCTCTAGCCATGACATGCTGCTGCTGCTGCTAAGTCGCTTCAGTCGTGTCCAACTCTGTGCAACCCCATAGACAGTAGCCCGCCAGGCTCCCCTGTCCCTGGGATTCTCCAGGAAAGAACACTGGAGTGGGTTGCCATTTCCTTACATAAGCTGCCACAGTTGCAAGAACTGGCCTCAGAGAAATGGGAACAAACCGATCCTGGAACTGCAGATTAACTGTTCTTTAAACAATCAAGATGATGCTGATCAGATCATCGCATGACCAATTTCAAGATGACTGTCAGAGCCGACTGTGCTCTTTCTGCATGTACCCACCCCCTCCCTCTGCCAAAAAAGCTCTTACCCACTGATTGAGGGGATGGGGAGCTGGCCTTTGAACATGAGATCTCTTCCAACTCCTCTTTTGACAGCCTCAGAAAATAAGCAAACTTCTCTTTCCACCAACCTTGGCTCTTTATTGGCTTTAGGGCAGTGAGCAGCAGGAGGACCCCACTTCTGGTTACAGTTTTTGGCACCCAATGTGAGGCTGCTGTGTTCTAGCAGTATTTGGGTTCTCCAGGTTTCCTGGAGTGAAGTCACTGGCCATGGCAATATGCCAGGTGCTGATGATACATACAGGATGAATGTTTGAAAAGCTTTTGTTTGATTAATTGGGAAAGTTCTTTGAAGTCTAAGGAATTCTCCAACCTCACAACAACCAGACCTGAACTGCACATAACTGTCAGGTCAGAATGAATGTAGGAAGTATCTCAAAAGCTTTCCTGCAAACAGGTACACAAACATGATCTATACCCTAGAGGGTCAGAATGAGGTCTTCATGATCAAAGCATAAAGCTTTAGTGGCTAGATGCAGTGGCAGAAGCAAGCAGGGGGAGGATAATTAAATACTTGAAAGTCTGGACTTGAAAAAATGGGAAAAAGGAGCCTGTGGTGAGGAGTTGGAGCAGCAGAGGGTCAGAGTACAAGAAAGCATTCTGAAACTGCAAGATTCCAAAGGGGCTGATATTCCTTGGGACATGGGAAATTGCTATGAGATTTTAGAGTTTGAAAACTAATGTGGTAATCAGCCTGAAACTCTTATATGAGAACTTCCATGACTCTTTGTTGAGAGTGCATCTGGCTACTAGAAGTAGCTGAAGCAAACCCTTTCTATGGGGAAGAATCTGACTTGCTCCCACAGACTAAGCTTTTTATACAAGAATAATTCTTCCAAGATAGTGGATATATGTACCTTTATAGCTGATTCACTTCACTGTACAGAAAGAACTATCACAGCATTATAAAACAACTATACTCCAATTTTTTTAATGTCAAAAAATACCAATCTGCCCATACACACCAGTAGATATCTATGAAAATATTTAGAGTAACACACTTTGTAATAGAAAAACCTCTTTTTAAAACCTTTGGCCAGGAAATTTGAAGAGTAAACACTGGAAAACAATACGGCAGTAAAAATTAATGGGCTCCATAGCATCACAGACTTAATGGACATGAATCTGAGCAAACTCCAGGAGACAGTGGAGAACAGAGAAGCCTGCCATGTGTGGGGTCACAGAGAGACATGACCTAGTGACTGAACAATCTGTTCAGTTCAGTTCAGTTCAGTTGTTCAGTCATGTCCAACTCTTTGTGACCTCATGATTGCAGCACTCCAGGCCTCCCTGTCCATCACCAACTCCCAGAGTTCACCCAAACTCATGTGCATCACATCAGTGATGACATCCAGCCATCTCATCCTCTGTCGTCCCCTTCTCCTCGTGCCCCCAATCCCTCCCAGCATCAGGGTATTTTCCAATGAGTCAACTCTTCGCATGAGGTGGCCAAAGTATTGGAGTTTCAGCTTTAGCATCAGTCCTTCCAATGAACACCCACGACTGATCTCCTTTAGAATGGACTGGTTGGATCTCCTTGCAATCCAAGGGACTCTCAAGAGTCTTCTCCAACACCACAGTTCAAAAGCATCAATTCTTCGGTGCTCAGCTTTCTTCAAAGTCCAACTCTCACATCCATACATGACCACTGGAAAAATCATAGTCTTGACTAGACAGACATTTGTTGGCAAAGTAATATCTCTGCTTTTGAATATACTATCTAGGTTGGTCACAACTTTCCTTCCAAGAAGTAAGCGTCTTTTAATGTCATGGCTGCAATCACCATCTGCAGTGATTCTGAAGCCTAAGAAAATAGTCTGTAACTGTTTGCATTGTTTCCCCATCTATTTTCTAAGAAGTGATGGGACCAGATGCCATGATCTTCATTCTCTGAATGTTGAGCTTTAAGCCAACTTTTTCGCTCTCCTCTTTCACTTTCATCAAGAGGCTTTTTAGTTCCTCTTCACTTTCTGCCATAAGGGTGGTGTCATCTGCATATCTGAAGTTATTGATATTTCTTCCGGCAATCTTGATTCCAGCTTGTGCTTCTTCCAGCCCAGCGTTTCTCATGATGTACTCATAGCAACATCTATATTCAGCAAGACAGTTGGATCTTACCAACCTTATATTACAAGAAGCAAAGTATTTCATTCAAGAAGGGCAGACTTCTTAGTCAAACCAATAGTCTAGCCAATGTTCCCTCTCAGAAAAACTAGAAAAGGTGAATAAAGCAATAATCATTTTCTTGAACACATCTGAGAGCTAACAAGCAGTAAAAATCATAAGGTTAACATCCACTAAAATGCAAAACAAACAAGAGAGGTCCGCCTAGAATTTGGGGTCACCTTTTTTAGAAGAGCAGCTGCCAGTTCTGGAATAAGATGCTGGACAACGAAGAACTACTCAGAGAGCTTATTTCCGTCAAATTCTTGGGGGTAATAAAAGCAGAGTCTAGAGTCTGCCAGAACAGGAGAGAAGGGGAGACAGAAAGAGAGTGAGTGAGGGAAAGAGAGAGAAGAGACAGAGAGACAGACAGATATAACTAAACAGTGAGAAAATCTGGTTAAATCCCTGAACCAGAATAGATAGTCACTCAAAACATAGGAATATGTGGTAATTAAGAAATATAAGCTTACTTGAAAATATCCTTGAAACAAAAATTAAACAAATATTTGACCTGTAGAGACATCAAGTGGAAACAGAAAGAAAACAACAATATGGACATATAAAGATGAAGATAGAAATGAAAAAGGATGGAAAACAGAAGCTTGTGGGTTACTCTAAATGAGTGTGTGAAGGAATATATATGTTGTCTTACTCTGAATGTGTGTGTGTATAGTAAAAGCAATAAGAGCATGTAAACTGTGAGGGGAATGAGTAGTTAACATATTCTGAGATATTTGCATTAGCCAAGGGAAAACTGAGAAAGTCGATTTTTCCTAGGTCATGTATATTCTTGTATGTATATATTTCTAGGATGACCAATAAAGAAAGCGTGGAAGAGTGATAGCCATCATAACTATTTTTAGGAAGTAGAAAATACACAAATCACTTAAAGCAGGCAATCTTAAATATAAGCTGCTTGCAAGAGACAGTTGAAATACACCTTCAAAAAAGTTCAAAAGGTTGAAAAGAAAATAATGAAAATATATATACTATACAGGATATGAGCCAAAGGAGAGCTCACATAACTATGTTAATGTCTAACAAATTAGAATTTAAATCAATAAAAAACATTTAAAGGAATAAAATGTTAACTTTTAGAGAAATAATTTAGTTTACCAGTTGTATATAAGAATTATAAATTTGTATGCTCTATACACCCCTTCAAGGATCACAACCTTGTTGTGGTGAAGGGGATTGCCTAACTCAATGAAACTAAGAGCCATGGTGTCCAATATACTACTGCTGAAGAATGGAGGGCAAATGTTAATAGCTGCAGCAAGGATGAAGCAGCTGGACCAAAGTGGAAATGATGTTCAGTTGTGAATATGTCTAGTGGTGAAAATAATATCCAGTGCTGTAAAGAACAGTATTGTATAAGAACCTGGAATGTTAGGTCCATGAATCAAGGCAAATTGGATGTGGTGAGGGAGAGATGGCAAGAGTGAACATTAGTATCTTAGGAATCAGTGAACTAAAATGGATGTGAAAGGGGGGAATTTAATTCAGAAGGCCGTTATATCTACTACTGTGGACAAGAATCCCTTAAAAGAAATGGAGTAACCCTCTTAGTCAACAGAAGAGTCTGAAATGCAGTACTTGGGTGCAATCGCAAAGTAATAGAATTATTTCAGTTTGTTTCCAGGGCCAACCATTCAACATCACAGTAATCCAAGTCTATAAATTAAAAGACCCTAGTTCCTTAGAAGAAAATATGACCAACCTAGATAGCATATTAAAAAGCAGAAACATTACTTTGCCAACAAAGGTCCATCTAGTCAAACCTATGGTTTTTCCAGTAGTCATGTATTGATGTGAGAGGTGGACCATAAAGAAAGCTGAGCACCAAAGAATTGATGTTTTTGAACTGTGATGTTGGAGAAGACTCTTGAGAGTCCCTTGGACTGCAAGGAGATCAAACATCTACCCTAAAGGAAATCAGTCTTGAATATTCACTGAAAGGACTGATGCTGAACTAAAACTCCAATACTTTGGCCACCTGATGCGAAAAACTCACTCATTGGAAAAGACCCCAATGCTGTGAAAGATTGAAAGCAGGAGGAGAAGGGGATGATAGAGGATGAGATGGTTGGATGCCATCATTGAGTCAATGGACATGGGCAAGCTCCGGGAGTTGGTGATGGGAAAGGGAAGCCTGGCATGCTGCAGTCAATGAGGTCACAAAGAGTTGGACACGACTGAGCGACTAAACTGAAATGATGTCCCCACCGCTGATGCCCAAGAAGCGGAAGTTGACCAGTTCAATGAAGACTTACAAGTCCTTTTAGAAGTAACACCAAAAAATATGTCTTTTGCATCATAGGAGATTGGAACGCAAAACTAGGAAGTCAAAGGACCTACCTAGATTAATGTAAGTTTGGTCTTAGAGTACAAAATTAAACTGTACAAAGGTTAACAAAATTTTATCAAGAGAACTCACTGGTCATAGCAAACACACTCTGAAAAGACCACACAAGAAAAGACTCTACACATCAACATCACCAGATGGTCAATAGCAAAATCAGACTGATTATATACTTGGCAGCCAAAGATGGAGAAGCTCTATACAGTCAGCAAAATCAAAACCTGTAACTGACTGTGACTCAGATGATGAGCTTCTTACTGAACAATTCTGGCTTTAATTGAAAAAAGTAGGGAAAACCAGCAGGTCATTCATATATTACCTAAATCAAATCCCTTATGATTATACACTGGAGATGATGAATAGATTCAAGACACTCGATGTGGTAGAAAGAGTGTCCGAAGAACTATGGACAGAGGTTTGTAACATCGTACAGGAGGTGGTGACCAAACCACCCCCACGAAATAAATGCAATAAGGCATAGTGATTGTATGAGGAAGCTTTACAAATAGCTGAGGAAAGAAGAGAAGCAAAAGATAAAGGAGAAAGGGAAAGATGTACCCAACTGAGGGCTTCCTATGTGACACCAGTGTTAAACAATGTGTCTGCCTATGCAGGAGATTTAAGAGATGCAGGTTCAATCTCCAGTATTCTTTCCTGGAGAATCCCATGGACAGAGGAGCCTGGCAGTGTACAGTCCATAGGGTAGCAAAGAGTCTTACACAACTGAAGTGACTTAGCATGCACAGAGTTCCAGAGAAGAGTAAAGAGAGACAAGAAGGCCTTTTCAAATTAAAAATGCAAAGAAATAGAGGAAAACAGTAGAATAGGACAGACTAGAAATCTCGGCAAGAAAATTGAAGATATCAAGGGAACATTTCATGCAAGGATGGTCATGATAAAAGACAGAAATGGTAAGGACCTAACAGAATCATGAGATTAAGAAGAGATAGCAGAATACACAGAAGAACCATACAAAAATGTCTTAATGACCTAGATAACCATGATGGTGTCAGCACTCACCCAGAGCCAGACATCCTGGAGTGTGAAGTCAAGTGAGCCTTAGAAAGCATCACTACAAGCAAAGTTAGTGCAAGTAATGGATTTCCATCTGAGCTATTTCAAATCCTAAATGATGATCCACTTAAAGTGCCACACTCCGTTTGTCAGCAAATCTGGAAGATTTAGCAATGGCCACAGGACTGGAAAAATTCAGTTTTCATTCCAACTCCAAAGTAGGACAATGCCAAAGACTCTTCAAACTACCATGCAATTGTGCTACTTCACATACTAATGAGGTTACACCTAAAATTATTCTAGCTAGGCATCAGCAGTACATGAACTGAGGACTTTCAGATATAGAAGTTGAGTTTAGGAAAGGTAGAGAAACCAGAAATCAAATTGTCAAAGTTCATTGATTCATTGAGAAAGCAAGAGAATTTCAGAACACCTAATTCTGCTTTATTAACTACAACAAAGCCTTTGACTGTTTGGATCACAAAAAAACTGTGGAAAATTCTTACAGTTGGGAGTACCAGACCACCTTATATGTCTACTGAGAAATCCATATGTGGGCCAAGAAGCAGCAGTTAGAACCAGACATGGAAATATGAAATGGTTCAAAATTGGGGAAAGATTACATCAAGGCTGTATGATGTTACCCTGCTTGTTTAATTTATATACAGTGTATATCAGGAAAAACTGGGCTGGATGAATCACAAGCTAGAATCAAGATTGCTGGGAGAAATATCAACAATCTCAGATATGTAGATGACACCACCCTAATGGCAGAAAACGAAGAGGACTTAAAATCCTCTTGATGAGAGTGAAAAAGCTGGCTTAAAACTCAACATTCAAAAAAAAACTAAGATCATGGCATCCCATCCAATCACTTCACAGCAAATAGAAGAGGAAAATGTGAAAGCAGAGACAGTTTTTATTATCCTAGGCTCCTAAATCACTGTGGATTGTCGCTGCAGTCATGAAATTAAAAGACGCTTTCTCCTTGGGAGGAAAGCTATGAAAAACCTACAGAGCATATTAAAAAGCAGAGACACCACTTTGCAGAGAAAGGTCTGTGTAATCTATTAAAAGGCAGAGACACCACTTTGCAGAGAAAGGTCTGTGTAGTCAAAGCTATATTTTTTTCCAGTAGTCATTTACAAATATGAGAACTGGACCATGAAGAAGGCTTAGTGCTGAAGAATGGATGCTTTCAAATTATGTTGCCAGAGGATTCTTGAGAGTCCCTAGTGCTGCAAAGAGATCAAACTAGGCAATCCTAAAGAAAATCAACCCTGAATATTCATTGGAAGGACTGACGCTAAAGCTGAATCTCCAATACTTTGGCCACCTGATGTGGAGAGCGGACTATTGGAAAAGACTCTGATGCTGGGAAAGATTGAAGACAAAAGGAGAAAGGGGCAGCAGAGGATGAGATTGTTGGATGGCATCACCAACTCAATGGATATGAGTTTGAGCAAACTCTGGGAGATAGTGAAGGGCAGGGGAGCCTGGCATGCTGCTGTCCATGGGGTTAGAGAGTTGGACATGACAGCGACTGAACAACAACATGCTTTATACAGTGAATGAGGAGAAATGACAAAGATTGGTTAAATTATACCAAAAAAAAAAAAAAGAGTAATAGAAAAGTGGTCAAAAATGGAATTTCTAAAATGTTTAATACGAAGAAATAATTGTAGTACTTATAAATTTAAAAATGCATCATTTAAGACTGTTTTAAATGCTATGTTGTTATAATAATTAAAATAAGCCTTTAGTCATATGATACCTTACAAAACAGCTATTCATTAAAATGCATAAAAGGGTAAAACTCATGAGAACCTTATCTGTTTTGATAATTAACATTTTATGTAGTAAACATAAATTTTCAAAATTTAGAGAGTACATTATCTGTAGAAATTTAAGAAAATATGATTTATGGAGAATTATCTCTCATCTATCTAGGTCTATTCTGTTTGCTTATCTTTCTAGTAGCTACCATAAAGACAAATGTAGTTCACTACAGCATTTTATTTTGGATTAAAAAAATAATTTAAAAACTGATAAGTTCTTATCAAAGTTAGCAAAATATCAACTTTGCAAGTTAAAATTATTTTAGCTTTATTTTAAAATTATTCAAGATACAGTGTAGAAAAAGATAAAAATGTGAAATAAAATCATTAAAAAAATTAACACATAAAAACATTTTAATTTTGGCATATGTTCCTTGTATCTTTTCTAAGGGCATAATAACACTATTTATTATTAGAATACCATTCAGGGTACTGCTTTGCCCCCTTGATATTATTTCTGAAAATATTTAGTATTTTGGTATATTATAATCATTTTAACAAGCAAATATTTTATTATTTTGACATATAGTAACTTGCTAAACATTTTTAACATTTTTATTATAGCTGTTGCATATTTGAATATATTTTCAAGTAATGTTTCAACTAATATATTTTATACACAACTTTTTCCTCTGGTAATTTGTTGTTGTTGTTTTTGTTGTTGTTACCAGAGCCATAGGAATGGGAAAATTGGGTTAAATACTGAGTAAAAACATGATTCTGAATATAGTATAACTTTCCAATATATTCTTTCATAAGTTACCTGAAACTTATTTGAATATTCTCAAGCATTTATTTTTTTAGACCATCAGAATTCCTATTAAACTTTGAAATGAGATAAAATATTTTAAAATATTTTAATACTATTGCCTGGAATTCAATATATATTTTTATTTTTTACTTTATTTTACTTTACAATACTGTATTGGTTCTGCCATACATCAACATGAATCTGCCACGGGTGTACAAGTGTTCCCTATCATGAACCCCCCTCCCACCTCCCTCCCCATACCATCTCTCTGGGTCATCCCAGTGCACCAGCCCCAATCATCCTGTATTCTGCATCGAACCTAGACTGGTGATTCATTTCTTATATGATATACATATTCCAACGCCATTCTCCCAAATCATCCCACCCTCTCCCTCTCCCACAGAGTCCAAAAGACTGTTCTATACATCTGTGTCTCTTTTGCTGTCTCACATACAGGATTATCGTTACCATCTTTCTAAATTTCATATATATATATGTTAGTATACTCTATTGGTGTTTTTCATTCTGGCTTACTTCACTCTGTATAATAGGCTCCAGTTTCATCCACCTCATTAGAACTGATTCAAATGTATTGTTTTTAATGGCTGAGTAATACTCCATTGTGTATATGTACCACAGCTTTCTTATCCATTCATCTGCTGATGGACATCTAGGTTGCTCCCATGTCCTGGCTATTATAAACAGTGCTGCGATGAACATTGAGATACACGTGTCTCTTTCAATTCTGGTTTCCTCAGTGTGTATGCCCAGCAGTGGGATTGCTGGGTCATAAGGCAGTTCTATTTCCAGTTTTTCAAGCACTTATTGAGTACTTAGTGTGTAGAATGAGAGAAAAATACACTCTTGCCTGGAGAATCCCAGGGACGGGGGAGCCTGGTGGGCTGCTGTCTATGGGGTCGCACAGAGTCAGATAAGACTGAAGCGACTTAGCAGCAGCAGCAGCAGCAGGAAAGAAAAAAGCAGGATTACTGCCATTGAAGTATTTATAAATGATTTCAGAGGCTGCAACATTACAACTCAAAGAAAGAACAACTTTTCACTTTTGTCTAAATTCAAGACATTCATGCTATTATCCACTTGTTATTAAACTTTTAAATTTTGTTTAACATGTTTCTTGGAATACTTATGTTTTGACACTGCAGATATTTTTTGACTCCTATCTTCACCTATTACAATTTAAGACATATGACATTCATAAGACAGATCATAATTTTCTGCTATATATGGGTTCCTGAAAACCTTTTCCTGTAAAAAATCATTCACTAAAAATAATAGGGCTATGGGAATAATAAATTTGGTGCCAATAACTCAAAACCCAGTTCCTGGTGATAAAAGCCTTAAAAAAAATAACAATCCCAATACTAAATAAATTTATTTAATATAATTAAATCTCTACTGGAATTTGCACCTGGAATGACAATCTTTTGTGGCTTTAAACATGAGATTTGTGCTTCCTGGTAAGTGAGAATTCCAGAAAATGTCTTTTTTCCCTATAGAGGGAATGGTTTTATCAAAGTTAATAAATAAATTTTGGAGAAGACATTTTTATTAACCATTATTTTAAAATAAAGGGCAATATGCTCTTAAGCTTCTCTCTACACATGAATAGTCCCAAGATACATTGGAGAGTTTAGCAGTTTCAAAACCTGTCAAGCATCTTCTTCTTATACCAAAGGAAGGGACCTCTGTGGGATTTTCAGTATTTTGAAGGGTTGCTTCAAAACATTAGCTGGGGAAAATTGCGTATAAATGAGCATGTATTTGCTGATATCATTCTCTTATTTATCCAATGTATATAATCCAATTCACACTGAAAAACAAGTATGTTACAGAACAGGATGCCTGTCAACAGCTCCATTTCCACAGTAAAGTTTTATCAAAGTTTTTTTCTCTTTTTGTATGCTTTTACAAAGCTCCTTGTATTTGGACATTTTGAGCTAATAAGCCCTCTAATATTAAGTTACTTATGTCTTTTTCTAACATACTTTCATTTTTTAAATTATCAAAATAAATGTTTACTTATTTTGTTTCATATACCTACTTTCATTTTTCACTTTTTTAACCCTATAACTGAAAAGGAACTTACAATTAATACCTTTGCTTCACTTGTGCCGGGTTATGTAGGTGGTATTCCAAGTCCTATTCCATTGTTTTCTATTATGCAGAAGAAATAAATACATTAATTTTGATATTTTTCCCCTTTAATAGCTATATGAAATGGTTTTCTTTTATATTTGTTTAGCAAACTATTACTTTACTAAATCAGCTCTTTTATTAAAATATAATATTCTGTAAGAACCATAGGGCTTCATTTCATCGCTGTAGCAAATCAGCATGAACAGCTTATTTCAAATCAGTAGCAGAGCATTTATATTAAAAAATTATGTAAATAACATTCTAATATTTAAGATGTAATGATATTGTTAGGTGAAGTAGATGAGAGTATACATGGTACCTGCTCTAAGTACTTTCATAATTACGCAGTTTACCACATATTTCGAGAATTGTTAGTTTTCAGATTATAAAATGATTCCGGCTCTAAACTAATCACAAAGATGGTTTCTGGTCTCTCCTAGCTTTTCACTTTGATTTTCTTTGTTATTCATTCTCTTTTCCATTATAGTACAAATGAAATCAGACAGAATTTAGATAGATGAAGCTTAAAAATCAATGGCTAAATAAACCAGAATAACAGAAACCTTAATACAGTGATGTTGAGAGAATCAAAACCATTTCACATGGCTGTATAATCAAGTTTCTATGAAGAAAGCTCAAAATTAGAAGAAGTATTGTATGAAAAAATATTCTTCTAGTGTCTGTTCATCCCTAACAATCTCTAACTTTGAGAATTGTATTTCAATATTAGGATAGTTAGCTTCTGGTGTTTGAAATATTTATTAAAAAACTTAAACTATAGCTGTAAATATGCTGAAATAGTGTCTCTTTAAAACACATTCTTCAACTCACTTATTCAGTCATCATGTATTAGCTTCTACTCTGTGCCAGTAGAGTAAAAAACAAATAAATAAATAGGTAAAGATGCAAACTGGAGAGATCCTGACATTTAAGGAGTTAAGGCAGAGAAGCTTAGAAAAAGACTGAGAAAGAGAATCTGGAAAAGAGAAGCAATGTCTCAGAAACTAAAGAAAAGCAGGATTTAAAGGAGGATTTAAGAGTATCAAATATCACATAAACATCAATTAAATACAGACTGAAAAGTATCCATCTATTTCATCTGTCCCTATCCAGTATCACATAAACAATTAAATATAGACTGAAAAGTATGCATCTATTCCATTTGTCACTATCCAGAAAGTTAGGGATAACCTCTGGAGAAATTAATTGCATGTAAGGATAGATGTCAGATTGCTAGTGTCTTAAAAGTAAATGTGCATGGGACTTTTCTGGTGGTACAGTGGTTAAGACTCCACTCTCTCAAACCAGGGGATGTGGGTTCAATCCCTGGTCAGGGAAATAAGATCCCAAATGCTGTGCAGAGCGGTTTAAAAAAAAAAAAAAAAGGGAAATGTGTAAAATGAATGCACATAGAAGCTGATAAAAGTTGATTAAGGCCTGAGTCTGGTTCATAGTGCTACACCAATAGTGACTTTTCTGGCTATGTCTAGATAGAACTTTGGGGAGAAGAGCATATAAGAATCTGTGTACTATTCATGAATGTTCCTGAAAATCTATAATTATTTCAAATGAAAAATATTTTAAAAATATTTGGCTAATGCAAGTAAATTTGAACCCAATATTTTGATTCTCTATTATCACTGGAAAGAAAAAATATATAACATTAAATAATCTTCATTTCTATTTGATAGCTTGTTTATCATGGTATTTTGGATATGGAAGTTCTGTCACCATTTGGGCAGTACTGTAGGACTGAGCAAATGAATGAATATATTGATGTTATTAAGGGTCATGGATCTCACTATACAAGTGAGTAAAAAGTGTGTAATGAAAAAAGGCAAAAAAGCATTCTGTGGTCTTAGATTACCATCAAAAATATCAGTATAAACTCATGATTTCAATATTTTATCCACATTATAGCAATATGTACCTATACATAATTCAATGTGTAGCTTACTTACATGATTAATATATAGTGTGTTTATGAAATGAGGTCTGGCATGGGAAATTCCTGAATTTAAGATTTTTGTAAAAAAGTGGATATGCTCACTACTGAGAAACCCTTGTTTCAAGCCTCAAGCGGGCTAAGCCAGGAATAACCTAGGCAATTTCGTCTTACTCAACCCACTTAGAAATACAGTGTGTGATCATGTCAAACTCGGTCAAAAATGTTCAGTGGTGTGTATGTGTGTGAGTATGTTTGATAGAGAGTGATAATAAGTATTAAATTGTAAAATGTTAACAACTAATACATTTGAGTGAAGACTGTATGAATGTTCTTAGTAATATTCTTGCCATTATTATCTGAATTTGAAATTACTACAAAATTAACATTAAGAAAGACCAAATGTAAGATAATTGAGGTAAGAGAAGAAGGGGATGACAGAGGATGACATGGTTGGATGTCATCAGTGACTCGACTGACATGAGTTTGAGCAAGCTCTGGGAGTTGGTGATGGACAGGGAAGCCTGGCGTGCTGTAGTCCATAGGGCCTCAAAGATTCAGACACAACTGAGCAACTGAACTGAACTGAAATGTAAGATGAATAAATAGAGATTATACAGAAACTAATAATTTAAAAGTCATTTTTAAGGGAAAAAGAGAGAAAATAATTTTAATTAAATGAATAAAGATAATTATTTTAAGATACTAATAGTCACATTTAACTTTTTTGAGTATAATCTGCCATATGTTTTCAAATGCATCATGAAAGTGAAAGCGAAGTCACTCAGTCGTGTCCAACTCTTCGACCCCATGGACTGTAGCCTATCAGGCTCCTCCATCCATGGGATTTTCCAGGCAAGAGTGCTGGGGTGGATTGCCATTTCCTTCTCCAGGGGATCTTCTCAACCCAAGAATCGAACCCGGGTCTCCCACATTGCAGGCAGACGCTTGCATCATAGGTATTCATTAATCCATTCCAAATCTTCTAATGGTAGGCTGCTTTCCCAGTTTACAGAGGAGAAAACTGAGCCATGGGAACTTTTTTAAAAAAATAATTTTTAAGTTAATCTGCTGTATTTTATTCAGTTCAAGAAACTTCCTTATTTTTTCATTGCATGGCATACAGGATCTTAGTTCCCAACCAAGGATCAAAGCCCAGATCCCCTGCAGTGGAAGCATGGAGTCTTTTCCACTGGATTGACAAGGAAGTCCCCGTAGGAACTCTTAATTAGCTTAGCCACAGTTTGTGTTTTATTTAATTTATATGCAGAGTACACCATGTGAAATGCCAAGCTGGATGAAATACAAGCTGGAATCAAGATTATTGGCAAAAATATCAATAACTACAAATATACAGAAGACACTACCTTTATGGCAGAAAGCAAGGAGGAGCTTAAGAGGTTCTTGATGAAAATGAAAGAGGAGAGTGAAAAAGTTGGCTTAAAACTCAACATTCAAAAAACTAAAATCGTGGCATCCAGTTTCATCACTTCATGGCAAATAGATGGGGAAACAGTGGAAACAGTGACAGATTTTATTTTCTTGGGCCCCAAAATTACTGCAGATTGTGACCACGCCATGAAATTAAAAGACATTTGCTCCTTGAAAGAAAAGCTATGACAAACCCAGTTCAATTCAGCTCAGTTCAGTTGCTCAGTTGTGTCAGACTCTTTATGACCCCATGGACTGCAGCATGCCAAGCTTCCCTGTCCATCACCAACTCCTGGAGTTGACTCAAACTCATGTCCATTAAGTTGGCGATGCCATCCAACCATCTCATTCTCTGTCGTCCTCTTCTCCTCCTGCCTTCAATCTTTTTCAGCATCAGGGTCTTTTCTAATAAATCAGTTCTTCGCATTGCATGGCCAAATATTGGAGTTTCAACTTCAACATGAGTCCTTCCAGTGAGTATTCAGGACTGATTTGCTTGAGGATGGACTGGTTGGATCTCCTTGCTGTTCGAGGGACTCAAGAGTCTTCTCCAACACCACAGTTCAAAAGCATCAATTCTCCAGCACTCAGCTTTCTTTATAATCCACCTCTCACATCAATACATGACAACTGAAAAAACCATAGCCTTGACTAGACAGATCTTTGTTGGCAAAGTAATGTCTCTGCTTTTTAATATGCTTTCTAGTTTGGTCACAACTTTTCTCCCAAGGAGTAAGTATGTTTTAATTTCATGGCTTCAGTCACCATCTCCAGTGATTATGGACCCCCCCCCCCCAAGCTAAAGTTTTCTACTGTTTCCCCATCTTTTTGCCATGAAGTGATGGGACCAGATTCCCCATCACTTCAACCCAGACAAACCAAGAGAGAGTATTAAAAAGCAGAGACATTACTTTGTGGACAGAAGTCCCTCTAGTCAAGGCTACGGTTTTCCCAGTAGTCATGCATAGATGTGAGATTTGGACCATAAAGAAGACTGAACGCTGAAGAATTGATCCTTTTGAACTATGGTGTTGGAGAAGACTCTAGAGTCCCTTGGACTGCAAGGAGATCAAACCAGTCAATCCTAGAGGAAATCAGTCCTGATTATACATTAGAAAGACTAATGCTGAAGCTGAAGCTCTAATACTTTGGCCACCTGATGAGAAGATCTGAGTCTTTAGAAAAGACCCCGATGCTGGGAGAGATTGCAGGAAGGAGAAGGAGATGACAGAGGATGACATGGTTGGATGACATCACTGACTCGATAGACATGAATTTGAACAAGCTCTGGGAGATGGTGAAGGACTGGGAAGCCGGACGTGCTGCAGTCCATGGGGCTGCAAAAAGTCAGACACAACTAAGCAACTGAACAGCAACAACAACAACAGTTTGTGGATTCCAAAATCCTTTTTCCTCCTCTTTTCCTGTAATTTTCAGGGATGGTTCCCTCATTGCACTGTGATAGGACATACATTTTACTTTACATGTAGAAAGTAGGTAGCTTCCTGTCACTGCAGGAATAAGACTAAGTTCTTACACTGGCGTTTGGTGTTTTGGACTCTTCCTACTAAAAAAGGAAAAGAAAATTCAGGACCTAAATCTAAATACTACCTCCACATATTTATAAATAAAGCAGATGCACACATTTTGTTAGAAAATGCAGTGCTTGCAGTTCAACTTCAACAAATATGCTTTAAATGACATCTTTCAGATCCATAGTATAACTATCATATCTTTTTTTTATTGAAATAACTATCATATCTTAACAGTTATTAAACCTGCACCACAGCCACTGTTTTCAATCTGGTTGCAGCAGCAGTAACTGGATTGGTTGTGAAAACACTAGTCTTTAATCATACAACTGCTGGCTTTTTGACATGTGACTGAGGGAGAGAGCTGTTAAACTTCGAAGATTCTACTCCATACACCCTTCCCCCATCCACCACCCGCATTTTTTTTTTTTCCATTGTCTGTATTTCCACTGTCAAAGCACAGTTATTGGCTTTTGTATTTTGACATCTATGCTTCTGGGGTATGACAGATTCAGGCTACTATTTTTTTTTTTTCCTCTTGTTAATCTGTTTTTTTTTTAATTTTTTATTTTTAAAAAATTTTTATTTTTACTTTATTTTACTTTACAATACTGTATTGGTTTTGCCAGGCTACTATTTAAAGGAACAAACACCCCAGGGTGCTGAAAGTGTTAGTTGAGGTTTTCTAGAAATTTGCCCAGAAGTTCCTTGCTTCTCAATACTTTTTTCAAGTCATTTAAATACAGAACTGTAGTGATTCCTGGTGTTATTAAAAAAAAAAAGACAGAAGCATAAATAAAAATAACCCCTTCTTCCCCAGTTCTTTGAAAAATGATAAATGTTTCAGGGAAGAGATACAGGGATATGATTCAGACTAGAGTTTCAAACATGAATTCCAAAAGTATGAAGTGGTCTGTCAAATTTTAGTGACTTTTCTGACTTCTCATTCTTAATCAATAATCTGTTTTACTGTCTAGTGAAGGGCCATTCAAAAAACCTAACCTGGAGAGTTTGGTCACTTATTGTTTGAAATCTATGAAAATAATAATAGCTTGAATCTGTTTAAAAAAAATTGCACAAATTGTGTGTTATATGATAAGCTACCACACATGCTATTTGTAAGTGGTTAGTTTTTCATTCCTCTGTGAAACATAAGGGAAAATAACCCAAACTGATTTCCTTTGCTTGTAAATCATAGGGTTATTTTGATACTTAAGAAATTGGAGAGTGAATAAATGGATTATTGTAAATGTCATAGCAGTACCTGTGTGCCTGGTAGGGATTTAAATTCTACAGTAATATGTGTTTGATAATAGCCACAACTAGAGGAGATCATAGGCAATTTAAAGTACAAGTGAGTTTACATTAATATAAGTAGGTCTTTATTAGAGTAAAATGCAGCCATCAGATTATATTTTAAACAACAGGGAGATGGGACATGATAACAACTGTGAACTGTATCACATAGAGCAGAACAAAATACAGAGAAGTAAAGAACCCAGGGAAAGATACTCAGCGCTTCTGAAATGACTGGCTGCAGGCAAACAGGAAGGCTTACTCCTTGTGCTCAAGTAGTAAACACAGAGGAAAGACAAAAGCTAAAAGAAGCTGTTCATGTATTATTGTGAACTTTCATAGGGACTGATTAAGAGCTCAGATAATTTGCTTCTTTGCTACTGTAGATGAATTACCATTATATATTTGTTTTACATAATTATAAAGCACCTAAATATAAGTTCTTAGGTTGCTGCCCTTTTTTTGAATTGCTAAGTGTTGTGCTAACTTGGTGTTGCTCAGTCACAACCTCTGTTCTTCATCAGGGCATTTTTAAAATTGGCTGTTATTGGAGTATAGCTGCTTTACAATATTGTGCTAGTTTGTACTGTGCAGCCAAATGAATCAACCTTATATACATACATATATAACCCTCCCTTTTGGACTTCCTTCCAATTCAGGTCACCACAGTGCATTAAGTACAGTTCCTTGTGCTACGCAGTATGTTCTCATTAGTTATATATTTTATATATAATATCAACAGTGTTGCATTGATGCATGCATATTCAGTCATGTCTGACTCTTTGCGACCCTGTAGACTATAGCCCACCAAGCTCCTCAGTCCATGGGATTTTCCAGGCAAGAACGCTGGAGCGGGTTTCCATTTCCTTCTTAAAAATAATTGCATACCGATACTGCCAAATCACACCATGGATGTCATGGACTACCAGGGTTCTCTTAACTGCTCTAGATAAAGTCATTTGTGTTTTCACATCAGATTAGAAGGCCAAATCTAGAGAATCAGTTTGGAAAACTCATTTTAAAATTGTGTTCTTTTAGAACTACTCTCAATACCCAAACCTGTATTGGTCAGGGTTCTCCAGAAATCAGAAACAATACCTTATAATACTTTTAGTATCTATCAAAGTGTTGGCTCACACAGTTATGGAGGCAAAATCCCTAGGTCCACCATCTGCAAGCCGAAAGCCCAGGAAGAACAGGGAAATACTTTGAAGTCCTGAGAGCCAGAGAGCAGATGGTAGATTTCAGTCAGAGTATAAAGGCCTGAGAGACAGGAGTGCTGGTATCAGCAGAAGGTCAATTTTTCAGCCATGAAGTCAGGCAGAATGAATTCGACCTTCTTCATTTTTGTTCTAGTCAGGATTTTAGTAGGTTGCTGCTGATGCTGCTAAGTCACTTCAGTCGTGTCCGACTCTGTGCGACCCCATAGACGGCAGCCCACCAGGCTCCCCCATCACTGGGATTCTCTAGGCAAGAATACTGGAGTGTGTTGCCATTTCCTTCTCCAATGCATGAAAGTGAAAAAACAAAGTGAAGTTGCTCAGTCGTGTCCAACTCTTCGCGACCCCATGGACTGCAGCCTACCAGGCTCCTCCGTTCAGTAGGTTAGATGATGCCTATTCTCTTTGGGGAGGGCCATCTGTTTTACTCAATTGGCCAGTTCAGTTGCTAATTTCTTCTACAAATACCCTCTCATACACACCCAGAAATAATGCTTAACAAGATATCTGGGCATCCAGGGGCCCAGTCAAGTTGACATACAGAATTAACCATTACAGTCAGTCCTTCATAGCCATGACCACACTACATTTACTCTCTTGTTCACTGACATACTTTTTAGATGTGGTCTATCCTTATTTCCACTACTTCTTCACCTCTAATTCACTCTCTTGCCCATTTTATTTTCTTCCCATTCCTCTGTCATAAGCAGACTATTTTCCCTTTCTTTCTTGACTTCAAAACTAAATGTTTACTGCAAAGTCACCAATTATGTTTCATCTAAGAATCCATTTGTAGATTATGTGACTGGCTTTTTCTGGACCATTAGACACTGTTAACCACCACCTACTTCCTCAAATTACTCTTCTTTCTTGCCTCTTTGTGGTAACTAATTCAACATCATCTTATTGGCCATAATTTCTCATTCTCTTTAATTAGTTTCTCTACTATTCTTTTCCCTTAAATGTTGATGTTTTTCCAAACTCTGTTCTTTATTCTGTATGTATTTGAAGTGAATCTTTAATTGAAATCTTTATAGCCTACCACCATTCCCTGAACATTCTACTATTCTGACAGTATTCACAAGGTTTTCCAATGCTGTAACCTCATTTAAAGGAAGAAATCATAAAATATAACTGGAGAACTTACTAAAATTTATAAAAGCCTGTTTCAGCAATACCCTAAATAACATGTCCTGTTTTGTTTGTATGTCTTTGTATTGCACATCCTAACACAGAAATCCAAATATTTTCTAATCTTATATGCTAGTCACTTTTGCTTTCCTTTAAATAAATTTAACAATCAATATCCATAAAACTTTCAATTAACATAAAAATAGATGTGAATTCTTACTTTCTACTTTATATGCCATTGTAGATGGAGATTCCATTAACAGATACTGTCTTTGTAAAAAATAGACTGTATATTTGTTTACTGCAGTCTGCCAAAGTAAAGTATATTGTAGTCCAAACATATTAAAAGTAGTTTTGTAAACTTTACTAAGCCAATCTGATAGTGCAACTGAACTTGAGAGGAGAAATGGTATTTGTTGATGAACACATATTCCTTAACAGATATACAAGCTGCTAAGTACTCACAACTTCAGTATAATTTTAAATCAAGTGTGTAAAAAAGTTGTCTGCATTAATTCAAATATCGTCATGTTGAAGAAATCATAAGTATCTATGTTTTCTTCTTCAATAATATTTTCAAAGTGTAAACCAAACAGAAATAATAAATTATATGTATTATTTAAAACTGATATGGATGCCCTAAAAATGGATGGTATGTTAAAGGGATGGCAGAAATATTGCGGATTTAAACTAATGTGTACTTATACTAAATCTTTTTCATTATAGGAAACAATCCCAAGTTTCTTCAATCTGGATTTATTTTTAACATTCATACAGTTTTACTTTTAGCTGACATAAATGCATTAGAAATTTGACCCCACTTTCTTGTGCAACAAGAGAGACCGCTGAATATTGTCTATATCATTATTTTTACAGTTTTATAATATTCTTTCTAAATCTTGTGAACTTTCTTGTCAATTAATATAGACTCTAAAATATTGTCTAAAGCCAACCTAACAATGCCTGGGATAGAATTAAGATATTACATATATTTGAATGAATTTAGGAATAAATGAGGGAGATTTGTTGGCAACATAATTATCTTTGGGAATAAAGACAGGATTAATATTCAAGTTAAAGTTTGAAGAACTTACATGTGATATTTCCATTATAAGATAATGGATAAAGGCATTCTTTTATTATAGCTTTAAAATTCATAGGTTTCCTTGAAAATTCTCATTAGAATTAAATTCTGATTAGAATTAAAATTCTTATCAGAAATGTTCTGATTATGCTTCCATAGGCATTATGCAAAACTACTATTTATTAGCCAAAATACGTTAGTCACTGAAGAAATAATTTAAGGTGTTTCAAATCTGAATAAACAATATTCTAAGGTGAAAGTATTAAATCGGGTAAAAGGACCTGTTACTTAATGAAACAATTTCAAAGGAAACTATTTTAAGCTCAGTCTGCTAAGAAGTGAAGCTATTTTCAGTGGCTGGATGATGTGAAATGTTGATTGCTAGCCAAGTAATAGATTAAGTCTTTAGGAACACAGATGAGTCAGTAGTGAAGTAATAAGCATAATAATACTTAGCACTTTTAATCTTCAAAACATTTTATAAACATTATCTAACTAATCTGTACATCAATCCCATGAGACAGATGAATATCATTTTCATTTTACTGATCTTTAGTACAAAGAATACTATTTGCAAATGCCAAGTCAGAGAACACAAAATTCTGGTTTTGTACCACCAGTCTCAGAAACTCAAAACTTTTAAACTAATCGCAAGTCTGAGGCTCTGTACATTATTTAAGTTGATTTTTAGAGGTTAAGTATATGATTCCTGAAAGGTTGTATTTATATATTATAGGTAGCATTATATACTTTACATACAAATTTAATTATCATTTAGTTATATAAACCATTTCACTATATTATTCTTTCAAATTACAGCCAAGATTATGAATTAATTATTCTTTTAATATCCTGTGCTTTACTGTATTTCTTGTTTAAATAATTATGGTTGATAATACTTAAACTTTCTCCATACTCTTATTTCTCTTGTTTTTTTTTTGGGGGGGGATGATTTTAAAATTACAAAAAGAACACAGTTACACTGTAACCAATGACACTATGTAAATTACAGATGAAAGTTTTTTTACCTTAAACCCATCACACTCATAGACCTGGGTCAGCAAGACCAGCAGCCTGGAAGGTTATATCTTCCAAAACGTTCTCCTTGCTCACACTATACACATTTGGAGAGATTCCATTTATTTTCTTGTACATTTTTCATAAAGAAATAGCAACATACTTTGCTCTTTGTCACTTGCTTCTTTCACTTAACAGTAAAGCTAAGCTAACTTTGCCACTTGTCATTGTTGTTGTTCAGTCACTAAGTCATGTCCAACTCTGTGATGATTATAGTATGCCAGGGTCCTTTGTCCTCCACTATCTCCCAGAGTTTGCTCACATTCATCTGCGATGTGCCAGTGATGCTACCTAACCATCTCATTCTCTGCTGCCCTCTTCTCCTTTTGCCCTCAGTCTTTCCCACCATCAGGGTCTAGTCCAATGAATCAGCTCTTGGCATCAAATGGCCAAAGTATTGGAGCTTCAGCTTCCGCATCAGTCCTTCCAATGAATATTCAGGGTTGATATCTTTTAGGACTGACTTGTTTGATCTCCTTGCCATTACTTAACTCCAGTCCTCCAAGGACTAAATACTAAACTCCTTCCTGAGTTCTCCAAGGCCATGTCTGCCTCTGTCTCCTCTGATCTCAGTGCTCATGTCTTTCTCAGCTTCATGATCTGCTCCCGTCAAACTAGTCTCCTTGGAAATTACCAAGCTTGCTACTACCTCTAGGCCTTCAGGTTTTATATTTACAGTCTTCTCAGGTAACTATTTGCCTTATTATACTATTTTTAACAACTTAAATTATATAATGAGGACGCATTTGGCCTCCAGAAAAACAAATAATCATGTCTCTTTCTTGGCAAAATGAGGCTCATTTAACCTTTTACTTAAGAAATGCTATTAAACACCATGAAACTTTTCAGTAGCTAGTAACATTTTTATCAAAGATGGCAAAGTCCTTGGGTTTATTCCTTCTCTTCTTAGTAGTTTGCCATGAGTGGACAGATCCCCACAATGCAGGATGCCATTGCCACCACCCCAATTCCCAATTCTTACTCGGAAAGGCTCTTTCTGATCACCTCATCAAAAAGCTAAGTACTTTGGCCACCTGATGCGAAGAATTGACTGATTGGAAAAGACCTTGATGCTGGGAAAGAGTGAAGGCAAAAGAAGTGGGCAGCAGAGGATGAGATGGTTGGATGGCATCACTGACTCAATGAACATGATAAAGGACAGGGAAAGCTGGTGTGTTGCAGTCCATGGGGTCTCAAAGGATTGGACAGGACTTAGCAACTGAAAAACACTTATTTAGACTTACCCTTCATCTTACCACTTACAAAAATGATATATATATTTATTAATCTATTATCTTTAACCACGTTCTTATTGATATTGACCAATTAGTTAGTATAGATATTTTTCAAACTTTGTATTTCATTTGTTGTTTTATTTCACTGACACTGATAAATTGGAGATTATTTCACACATGTATTGCTAATATGATTTTTCTGTAAATTTTATATCTTTTGCCAAATTTTTGAAATGTTTTGGTTCAGGATTCTGTTTTCTAAAATATGAACTCTTGTCTACCATCTGAATTGGACTTTTCTAACTTTTTGTCATATAAAGTTGATTTATAATATGATGAAATTTTTTCTTTTGTTGCTTATGAGGTAAGGTCATTCTCATCCCTATAGTGTATATGTAGACCCTTACCTTGTAAGCAATATTTTTAAATTAATTTCTTAAGTCATTTTTAATTTTAAATTATACTTTGACACAGGAGTCTGTCTTTGTTTTTAATTGGCACTCAGCAATACCATCACCACATTGTCAAAACCAAAATCAGATTGATTATATTCTTTGCAGCCAAAGATGGAGAAGCTCTATACAGTCAGGAAAAACAAGACCAGAAGCTGCCTGTGGCTAAGATCATGAACTCCTTATTGCCAAATTCAGACTTAAATCGAAGAAAGTAGGGAAAACTACTAGACCATTCAGGTATGACCTAAATAAAATCCCTTATGAATATACAGTGGAAGTGACAAATAGATTCAAGGGATTAAATCTAATAGACAGAGTGCCTGATGAACTTTAGATAGAGGTCATGATATTGTACAGGAGGCAGTGATCAAGACCATCCCCAAGAAAAGGGAGTGCAAAAAGGCAAATGTTTGTCTGAAGAGACCTTTCAAACAGCTGAGAAAAGAAGAGAAGCAAAAGGCAAAAAAAAAAAAAAAAAAAAAGGAAAGATATACTCATCTGAATGCAAAGTTCCAAAAAATTGCAAGGAGAGATAAGAAAGCCTTCCTCAGCAATCAATGCAAAGAAATAGAGGAAATAATACAATGGAAGGACTAGAGATCTCTTCAAGAAAATTAGGGATACCAAGGGAATATTTCATGCAAAGATGGGCATGATAAAGGACAGAAATGGTATGGACCTAAGAGAAGCAGAAGATATTAAGAAGAGGTGGCAAGAATACACGAAGAATCATACAAAAAGATCTCAGTGACCAAGATAACCAAGATCATGAGATCATTCACCGAAAGCCAGACATCCTGGAGTCCGAAGTCAGGGGGACTTTAGGAAGCATCACTATGAACAAAACTACTGGAGTTGATGGAATTCCAGCTAGGCTATTTCAAGTCCTAAAAGATGATGCTCTTAAAGTGCTGCACTCAATATGCCTGCAAATTTGGAAAACTCAGCAGTGGCCACAGGACTGGAAAAGGTCAGTTTTCATTCCAATCCAAAGAAAAGCAATGCCAAAGAGTGTTTGAAATACCACACAACTGCACTCATCTCACATGCTAGCGAAGTCAAGGTCAAAATTCTTTAAGCCAGGTTTCAACAGTATGTGAACCAAGAGCTTCCAGATGTTCAAGATGGATTTAGAAAAGGCAGAGGAATCAGAGATCAAGTTGCCAGCATCTGCTGGATCATTGATAAAGCAAGAGATTTCCAGAAAAACATCTACTTCTGCTTTGTTGACTATGCCAAAGCCTTTGACTGTGTGGATCACAACAAACTGTGGAAAATCCTTAAAGAGATGGGAATACCAGACAACCTTACCTGCCTCCTGAGAAATCTGTATGCAGGTCAGGAAGCAACAGTTAGAACCAGACATGAAACAAGAGACTGGTTCCAAATTGGGAAAGCAGTACATCAAGGCTGTATATTTTCACCATGCTTATTTAACATCTATGCAGAGTACATCATGAGAAATGCTGGGCTGGAAGAAGCACAAGCTGGAATCAAGATTGCCAGGAGAAATACCAATAACCTTAGATATGCAGATGGTACCACCCTTATGGCAGAAAGTGAAGAGGAACTAAAAAGCCTCTTGATGAAAGTGAAAGAGGAGAGAGAAAAAGTTGACTTAAAACTCAACATTCAGAAACCAAAGATCACAGCATCCGGTCTCATCATTTCATGACAAATAGATGGGGAAACAATGGATTGAGTGACAAACGTTATTTTTTTTGGCTCCAAAATCCCTGAAGTTGGTGACGGCAGCCATGAAATTAAAAGATGCTTGCTCCTTAGAAGAAAAGCAAAGACCCACCTAGACAGCATATTAAAAAGCAGAGACATTACTTTGCCAACAAAGGTCTGTTGAGTCAAAGCTATGGTTTTTCCAGTAGTCATGTGTGGATGTGAAAGTTGGATCATAAAAATGCTGAGCACTGAAGAATTGATGCTTTTGAACTGTGCTGCTGGAAAAGATTCTTGAGAGTCCCTTGGACTGCAAGGAGATCAAACCAGTCAATCCTAAAGTAAATCAACCCTGAATATTCATTGTAAGGACTGATGCTGAAGCTGAAACTCCAATACTTTGGCCACCTGACTCATTAACAAAGACCCTGATACCGGGAAAGATTGAAGGCAGTAGGAGAAGGGGATGCCAGAGGATGAGATGTTTGGATGGCATCACCGGCTTTATGGGCATGAGTTTGAGCAGGCTCTGGGAATTGGTGATAGACAGGGAGGCTTGGTGTGCTGCAGTCCATGGGATCGCAAAGAGTTGGACAAGGTTGAGAGACTAACTACACTCAACTGAATACCATCGCATTTACCAACTGAAACAACTTTTTATTTCATTTAATGAAATGCTACTTTTTTATACATTTAATATACTAATATATGTTCCTATATTATTAGTAATATTTCTATTTTACTAAAATAATATAATGATAATTTGATTTCAGTGTTTTACATACTATTATAACATCAGGCAGTAAAAATCTCTTTCCATAGGTTTACTGACTCTTCTTGAGTATTAAATTTGTATATTGTTAAATGAAACATTTGAAATTATGTGTTTAAATGCATCGTTTTTTTTTCTTTCTTTCTAAACCCCTGGTGACATAGCCTGAGTCCTCAGCACAACAAAGCCTGTAAAAAAAGATCAAAGAATACATACTTTATTTAGTAAGTGTAAAATAAGGCAATAAGAATGGGAAGAAAAGAAATAGGAGTAAAGAGAATGAGAGATAATGGGAAGGGATGCATTCCCATGCTGGTTACTGATTTAAGTCGATTCCAGGGAAAATAGAATAGACTGCTCCAAAAGATTTTACTGGATGCTGAGGAGTTATCACAAAAAGGTTCAAAGAGAAACTCTTTCTTGGTGTAATCCATTAAGTGGGAAAATAGTTTTATTCCAAGATGAAAAATTCCTCCATCTTCTCTGGTTGTCTTAACAAGTCTTTTCAGCAGCTCTTTGGGCTCATTGATCTATTCCTTGCAGCGTGGTGTTCAGTAGCTGATGAACCATAAACCCAGGTATACATCTGTTTGGTCCTCTTATGAGTTGATGATAAAGGAAAACCTGGTTCTCCCATCCCAGTAGATGGATTCTATTATTTAGGCTATAGATGGATCACAGCAAGAAAGCCATCTATATTCAAAGTCTTTAAAAATAGACTTTACATTTCTTCTAACTGTGTCTCTCTTGCATTGGTCTGAAAGCTTTTTATTTATCCTTGTCAATAAGTATTTTTACTAAGGAGTCACTCATTTCCTCAGTATTTACCCATTTGTTCCCGTAAATCTGGAAGCAGTGTATTTTTACAATTATTTTAGTCTCTTCTCTATAGATGTTTTATCTTATTTCTCACTTCTATTTTTCTTTTTGATTTGTCACTCTGCGTTTTTTGTTTTAAGATTTACTTATTTGACCCTACTGAGTCTTATTAGCAGCATGCAGGATCTTTAGCTAGGGTATGCAAATTCTTAGTTGCAGCATGCATGATCTAATTCCCTGACCAGGGACTGAACTCAGGCCCCCTGCATTGGGAGCATGCAGTTGTAACCCCTAGACCACCAGGGAAGTCCCTCTTTTTAATATTATACAAGTTTGTCTGTCTCATTGTTCATGTCAAAAAGAATCAGCTTTTCAATCATTTACCTTCGATTTTTTTGTTTAGTTTCTTCATTATTAATGCTGACTTTTACTCGAAATGTATTTTTAGTTTGGTGCTTTTACATTGAAATTATTCATGATAGTAATTTAGACATGGTCTTATTTGAAGAAAGTGACCCAAATAGAATAATATCTTAACGTGTCTTTTTCTAATAAGCTTAAAACTTTTATGAGTTATCAGTCTAAAACAATGTTATAATCACATGAAGAATGACAACAGATGATTATATTAACAGCAAAAATTAAATTTACTTCTAGACAGTGGAGAAATTTCAGTGAAAGATTTGTGTTCATTTTGAAAGTTAGGAAACAACTAATTTAATAAGTATATATTAAAATGCTTAATCAATCTTAGTATTTCAAAGAAAAAATAATAGCTAGTGTTATTTCTAGTAGTCGTTTTTAAGACCGTCTTTGCTATAATAATTTTCCAATAATGTTGAATCAAATGTGACAGTATAACAAAGGAGATGAACAGACAATGTATACTAATCGTGGTCTAGTTATTTAAAAATATTTAGCATTTTTCTACATTAGATTTTCAAAATGCACTCTTTGAAGGATTTTTTTCACTCATGCACTCTCCATGACTATATACGAACTTCCTCAGTGATTTTTAACACAATTTCATAATTATTTTCTTTATATAACCTTCATAAATACAGCATTTATTGTGATAAATCAAGTGGTATCATTATTATATTTCTTCTAATAAGTTTGCTTACATCTTCATTTTGATCAAATTCATATTTTAAAACACGACAAGAAAAACTAAACATAAAGTTCTTTCTGTGTGTCCATCTGGGCTGCCTTCCTTCCTCCTGGGACTTCCCAGGTAATGTGGTGGTAAAGAACCCACCTGCCAGGGCAGGAGTCTCAGGAGACATGGGTTGGATTGCTGGGTGGAGAAGATCCCCTGGAGGAGGAAGTGGCAACCCACTGCAGTATTCTTGCCTAGAAAATCCCGTGGACAGAGGAGCCTGGCAGGCTACAGTCCATGGGACTGCAAAGAACCTTTGAACTGTCTGAGCACAAGCACCTTGCTCCTGAAGTACGGTGTGCCTCTGCACTACACGGCAAACAGAGCTGTCAAAGATGGGAGTGCCTGCTTGACCTTAAAGCTTGATTTTTACCCTTTCTCCTGAAAAGAGTAGCATTCTTTTCTAGGTCTGTAGGGTGATGTGTATGTGCTTACCTGGACCATGTTCCCTTGGGGAACTTCATGTAGAATACCAGTATGTTGTTTTGATGTACAGTTATTTGTCTGGAAAATGTATATGACTGTGCCTTCCACTTATAACAGGCAGAACGATTCAGAGCTTTCTGAGAGTCTGTCTCCTGGATGATAATCTTCTATTTAACTCAAATAAAATCCCCTTTTTTCTTCTTAACTTGATGGTTTAATTGAATTTTCATGGACAACTTTATTTCAGTAATGGACTAGAAGACTTTGACTTATCTAGCACCCAGTATATCAAACTCTCAGTACTCTTTGACCAAAATCTCTTTACTTCTACAGCCTTCTGCATGGTCATTTTTTTGATCCTTCCATATTTTCCAAATCTATTATATGCTCCATAAAATTTCTTTGCTGATATTTAACTATATTACCACCAATTTTATCTCCTTCAAATCTGTAATATTAGATGTTGTGAGAGAGAGAAATTAAATTATGCCTTACTCTATATTTACTTTGTCTAGCTTTAACCTAAAAGTCTTCCACCAAAAATACCAGTGAAATTTTAAAAACTCTTCTTCAAAAAATAGCATTAACATTTTTGCATGATTAGCTCTTTTTCATGAAACTCACTGATATTTGAATCTGACATATTTCCCTAATAACTCCTTCAGGGTAGGGATTTTATTTATTATATTGTCTACCTTAGTATCTTTCACTAAGTAATCAGGAAATATTTGATAAAGTATTATTTTAACTCCATTTTGGGGAATTATTCATACTGTGAAATGCAAGACATATTGTGATGAAGTTTTCTAGTAAGCAAGTAAAAGGAACTCAATAAGAAAAGCTTCTCAACAATGTATTAATAGTATTTTAATATGTAAGCCATCAAATTTGTTTTGTGTGTTTCAGTTTTAGTTCCATTTACAGTATTTAAAGGACTTTATCATAATAGTGTAGGAGTTTTTAGAGTATGTAATTTTCGTTTTCACACTAGAGACATTTATTTTAAAAATACATTATGTGCATGTTTACAATGAATGGAAAGAAATGGGAAGGAAATGCCAAAAAGGAAATTTTCACTCTTAATGACAATATGTTATATAGTCTGTATAGTTTGAGAATTACTTCAAGTAGATTTTTTCTGCTAGTCTGTTTGGCTACTTAGCTAAAGATGAAAGCCAAAATTTTCTCTCCTGTTAGTTTTTAAAAGCTTTGCAGACTAAACTTTGATTTCTAAATTATAATTTTCCAACTTCTACTCTACTCTTAATGCTCTTCACTGTTAGACATGAAGATTAAGAAATATGTGTCAAACTTGATATGTGTGTGTTTCTGTGTATGGGGGGGGGGGCGTGGATAGAAGAAGAGGTCACTAGAGAATTTAAAAATCTGACCTATTTTTCTCCTGTACTCTATACATTAACTTTGTTGAAGTCTGCAAAACTCCCATACTTTTTCATATGAAAGCAATCTTCAGATGCAATTTAGTCAATCAGAAAAAATTATCTTCATAATTCTAAATTGTTTATTTAAAGATATCTAAATAGATTTACAAGTAAAAAATTCGTATCACTGTAATGCTGGAAACCAGCTAATTTATCTTATGTTTCTGATGCATTCATACCCATTATCATTACATGTTCAGTTATTATTTCATAATTATTTAATGGTAACATATTTTTATAATATTTAAGCTACCTCAAGTACATTTTTAATTTAGTAAGTTTATATGTAAATAAGTTACTGATAACTCAGCAAGATTTGTATTTCTTTTCTAGCAGAAAGAACTAAAGAAATTTTAAAATATATAGGTCTAATTTTTGAACTTTGTCTTATAAATTCTTTTTTTTCTATAAAAGTTGCCCTATATTTTATTTATTTATTTTTTTAATTTTACTTTATTTTATTTTATTTTACTTTACAATACTGTATTGGTTTTGCATACATCAACATGAATCCACCACGGGTGTGCAGAGATGTCTTATAAATTCTTTATCCTAGAGTTTTCCTTTCAACATTTTATCTCCAGAATTTCTTTTCTCTTAAATTAAATATTTGAGGCAATCCTACACCTGTGATACAGCCTCAAACTCCTCAATCTCAGTCTGTTCCTGACTCAGCTATACATAGTAAAAATGAAGACATATTTTAATTTGTGATCATCTTAGATTTGGTAATATATACCCATCTAGATCTTATTTTTTAATACTCTTTTATAATCTTTGCCATGTGCTATAGATTTAGTTTACCAGAAGGCCATAGTAATGAAATAATAAGTGACAAAGAGAATAAGAAGATAAAGGAGAGAGGCAAATGAGAAACAAGATTGAAAAATATCTTGTGCATACATTAGTTAGTTCAGAATTTCAAGGGAATTCCTTGGCTGTCCAGTGGTTAAGACTCCACCCTTCCAATGCAGGGAATGTGGGTTTAATCCCTGGCTGGGGAGTTATGATCCCACATGCTACTTGGTACAGCCAAAAACTGAGCAAACAAAAACAAGATAGAACTTAAACAAGATCACAGAGTCAAAAACCAAACTTGAAGGGGTAGAATTTCACACAATTAATCTCAAGGATATGAAATGCAAGTTGGTGAAAAGATATCCAAATTTGTAAGGCAAACACATGACTATAATCAGTTTCTTATACAAACTATATAGACTTTGTTCCAAAAAATTCTTAAGGTTGCACACTAGTAAAATTAATTTGGCTGATGATGAGAAGAACATTGAAAGACCATCTCTAGTATGTTGTGAGAGTATAAGTCATGTTACCTTAGATATTGAAAACGACGGATGGACTTCAGAAGTAAACGTTCATGAGAGGGGGCTGCCAGCAAGATATTTAAGGAGACGTGATAGAGTTCAAAAGAGTAGGGGAAATCCCTTTTCTGCTGTGCCTAAATACACAAATAATTGTATTCAAAAAGAGACTTACAACTCCTCTACCCTGAGGAGCAGGAGGCAAACTAAGGGTAAAAGACAAATGCAGGCAAAAACCTAGAGACTTGCAATGAAAGAGTTAGAAGGTTGAAAAAATGTAGTGTGATAGTCATCCACATTTCTCAAGCAGACAGAAAACACTTGGTGAAATGTAGTGGGAGAAAAAAAGCCTTGCCAAAAACCAAGTGAGCAAATGTACTCAAAGACAATACTTGGAACAAGTAGATAAGCCAAACTCCAAGACTCTCTATGATTAAGAAAAATACCTGAAGGGAGAAGCAGACACCCAGCTTGTAAACATAGGCAAAGTCAGGTTTATAGGAAAAAATGAAGTGTATGCTCTTGAAGTGCCTGCTTTTGGATGACCCATAGATGTTAGGTGAAGATGAGTTGGCGTTTAAGTGTATACATTATAAATGTTTATATATCATTGGCAGGGTGTCAAAAAGCAAACTAGACAAAGAGATGACTGTGCATGTAATTTACAAAAGAGTGTTCCTAGGGAAAAACTGGTAAAGGTGTGGGGAAAGCTGGGCAAGAGAGAGGAAAAGCCATAGTCACACAAGTGTCTGATTTCAAGTCAAGTCCCCTTATCTTGTAGAGGAATTCTGAAATGTACGAAATGGTAACCTAGGAAAACTGAAATTCCCAGGCACATTGGAGTCCAAGGGAAAGCCTCTGAAGATGTTCAGATATCAGTCCGTGGAAAAAAGCACATCGAAGCAGAGGAAGAAGTGTCACAAATGTAAGAACGTTTGAGAAGATCTGGGTGAAACACTAGCTATGTCTGTTACATCATTTATGGCTGTTCACGTAGCTGATCATAGTCGTACTCCTTGTTATGCTGAATTTCACTGTTGACAATAAAAATGGGGAAACATGTTTTCCACATTTTAGGGTTTTCAGGGAATTCTGTTGTCATTTTCACATAGTTCTGGGTTTGGGGTCCTGAGCACCCCAAAGTATTATGAAACATAGATTGTTGTTTACATATAGATGATGATCTTCAGAGAGGGCTAATACAGGTAAGCATTTTTCCTTAATAATTGGGCTTTACAACATATATTATCTGGGACAGGGGTACTAAATGGCAGTATGACATGGAACAACAGACTGGTTCCAAGTAGCAAAAGGAGTACGTCAAGGCTGTATATTGTCACCCTGATTATTTAACTTATATGCAGAGTACATCATGAGAAACGCTGGACTGGAAGAAATATAAGCTGGAATCAAGATTGCCAGGAGAAATATCAATAACTTCAGATATGCAGATGACACCACCCTTATGGAAGAAAGTGAAGAGGAACTAAAAAGTCTCTTGATGAAAGTGAAAGAGGAGAGTGAAAAAACTGGTTTAAAGCTCAACATTCAGAAAACGAAGATCATGGCATCTGGTCCCATCACTTCATGGGAAACAGATGGGGAAATAGTGGAAACAGTGTCAGACTTTATTTTTCTGGGCTCCAAAGTCACTGCAGATGGTGACTGCAGCCATGAAATCAAAAGATGCTTACTCCTTGGAAGAAAAGTTATGACCAACCTAGATAGCATATTCAGAAGCAGAGACATTACTTTGCCGACTAAGGTCCGTCTAGTCAGGGCTATGGTTTTTCCTGTGCCCATGCATGGACGTGAGAATTGGACTGTGAAGAAGCCTGAGCGCTGAAGAATTGATTCTTTTGAACTGTGGTTTTGGAGAAGACTCTAGAGAGTCCCTTGGACTGCAAGGAGAGCCAACCAGTCCATTCTGAAGGAGATCAGCCCTGGGATTTCTTTGGAAGGAATGATGCTAAAGCTGAAAGTCCAGTACTTTGGCCACCTCATGCGAAGAGTTGACTCATTGGAAAAGACTCTGATGCTGGGAGGGATTGGGGGCAGGAGAAGGGGGCGACAGAGGATGAGATGGCTGGATGGCATCACTGACTCGATGGACGTGAGTCTGAGTGAACTCCGGGAGTTGGTGATGGACAGGGAGGCCTGGTGTGCTGCGATTCATGGGGTCACAAAGAGTCGGACACCACTGAGCGACTGAACTGAACTGAACTTTATATCAAACAAATACTATGAATGAACTGGAACTTTCTAAGAGGCCAAGACTCTTAGTAGGTTATAGTTTCTCTGAAGCACGAAACCAATAAATATCTACCCATCACTGCCATTTAGTACCCCTGTCCCAGCTTATTTCTCATTAAGGAAAGATTTTGTTTTTCCAGATCCACTCCCTGCCCCTCCACCTCCCGGTAGCTCAGATGGTAAAGAGTCTGTCTACAATGTGGGAGACCAGGGTTCGAGCCCTGGGTTGGGAAGATCCCCTGGAGAAGGAAATGGCAATCCACTCCAGTACAATTGCCTGGTAAATCCCATGGACAGAGGAGCCTGGTAGACTACAGTCTTGGGGTCGCAAAGAGTCAGACATGACTGAGCGACTTCACTTCACTTTCAGATAAATAGCATTTGGATAGTGAAGCTTTAGTGCTGCTGCTCACCCATGGGTTTTCACTACATGCAAAAGGTGAAAAGAAGTGCACACTATGGTTACACTCCTTAATTATAATTAGATACAAACATAACAGCAATAATAATTTTGCTTCTAATTCCTAATGGGCTTTAAAGTAAAGGTCATCCAAATTTTGGTAATCAGTCTCTAAAAAATGTACATAGTATAACTCAGGATGTATCCAGACAGATAATATACATTGTAAAGCCCAATTATTAAGGAAAAATGCTTACTTGTATTAGCCCTCTCTGAAGATCATCATCTATATGTAACCAACAAACTATGCTTCATAATACTTTGGGGTGCTCAGGACCCCAAACCCAGAACTATGTGAAAATGACAACAGAATTCCCTGAAAACCCTAAAATGTGGAAAACATGTTTCCCCATTTTTATTGTCAACAGTGAAATTCAGCATAACAAGGAGTACGACTATGATCAGCTACGTGAACAGCCATAAATGATGTAACAGACATAGCTAGTGTTTCACCCAGATCTTCTCAAACGTTCTTACATTTGTGACACTTCTTCCTCTGCTTCGATGTGCTTTTTTCCACTGGCTGATATCTGAACATCTTCAGAGGCTTTCCCTTGGACTCCAACGTGCCTGGGAATTTCAGTTTTCCTGGGGTACCATTTCGTACATTTCAGAATTCCTCTATAAGATAAGGGGACTTGACTTGAAATCAGACACTTGTGTGACTGGCTTTTCCTCTCTCTTGCCCAGCTTTCCCCACACCTTTACCAGTTTTTCCCTAGGAACACTCTTTTGTAAATTACATGCACAGTCATCTCTTTGTCTAGTTTGCTTTTTGACACCCTGCCAATGATATATAAACATGTATAATGTATACACTTAAACGCCAACTCATCCTCACCTCACATCTATGGGTCATCCAAAAGCAGGCACTTCAAGAGCATGCACTTCATTTTTTTCCCATAAACCTGACTTTGCCTATGTTTACAAGCTGGGTGTCTGCTTCTCCCTTCAGGTATTTTTCTTAATCATAGAGAGTCTTGGAGTTTGGCTTATCTACTTGTTCCAAGTATTGTCTTTGAGTACATTTGCTCACTTGGTTTTTGGCAAGGCTTTTTTCTCCCACTACATTTCACCAAGTGTTTTCTGTCTGCTTGAGAAATGTGGATGACTACCACACTACATTTTTTCAACCCTCTAACTCTTTCATTGCAAGTCTCTAGGTTTTTGCCTGCATTTGTCTTTTACCCTTAGTTTGCCTCCTACTCCTCAGGGTAGAGGAGTTGTAAGTCTCTTTTTGAATACAATTATTTGTGTATTTAGGCACAGCAGAAAAGGGATTTCCCCTACTCTTTTGAACTCTATCACGTCTCCTTAAATATCTTGCTGGCAGCCCCCTCTCATGAACGTTTACTGCTGAAGTCCATTCACCATTTTCAATATTTAAGGTAACATGACTTATACTCTCACAACGTACTAGAGATGGTCTTTCAATGTTCTTCTCATCATCAGCAAAATTAATTTTACTAGTGTGCAACCTTAAGAATTTTTTGGAACAAAGTCTATATAGTTTGTATAAGAAACTGATTATAGTCATGTGTTTGCCTTACAAATTTGGATATCTTTTCACCAACTTGCATTTCATATCCTTGAGATTAATTGTGTGAAATTCTACCCCTTCAAGTTTGGTTTTTGACTCTGTGATCTTGTTTAAGTTCTATCTTGTTTTTGTTTGCTCAGTTTTTGGCTGTACCAAGTAGCATGTGGGATCATAATTCCCACACAGTTCAAAAGCATCAATTCTTTGGCGCTCAGCTTTCTTCACAGTCCAACTCTCACATCCGTACATGGGCACAGGAAAAACCATAGCCTTGACTAGAAGGACCTTAGTCAGCAAAGTAATATCTCTGCTTTTGAATATGCTACCTAGGTTGATCATAACTTTTCTTCCAAGGAGTAAGCATCTTTTAATTTCATGGCTGCAATCACCATCTACAGTGACTTTGGAGCCCAGAAAAATAAAGTCTGACACTGTTTCCACTATTTCCCCATCTGTTTCCCATGAAGTGATGGGACCGGATGCCATGATCTTCGTTTTCTGAATGTTGAGCTTTAAACCAATTTTTTCACTCTCCTCTTTCACTTTCATCAAGAGACATATTTCTCCCGGCAATCTTGATTCCAGCTTGTGTTTCTTCCAGTCCAGGGTTTCTCATGATGTATTTTGCATATAAGTTAAATAAGCAGGGTGACAATATACAGCCTTGATGTACTCCTTTTGCTACTTGGAACCAGTCTGTTGTTCCATGTCCAGTTCTAACTGTTGCTTCCTGACCTGCATACAGATTTCTCAAGAGGCAGGTCAGGTGGTCTGGTATTCCCATCTCTTTCAGAATTTTCCACAGTTTATTATGATCCACACAGTCAAAAGCTTTGGCATAGTCAATAAATCAAAAATAGAAGTTTTTTTCTGGAACTCTCTTGCTTTTTCCATGATCCAGCCGATGTTGGAAATTTGATCTCTGGTTCCTCCGCCATTTCTAAAACCAGCTTGAACATCAGGAAGTTCACAGTTCACATATTGCTGAAGCCTGGCTTGGAGAATTTTGAGCATTACTTTACTAGCATGTGAGATGAGTGAAACTGTGTGGTAGTTTGAGCATTCTTTAGCATTGCCTTTCTTTGGGACTGAAATGAAAACTGACCTTTTCCAGTCTTGTGGCCACTGCTGAGTTTTCCAAATTTGCTGGCATATTGAGTGCAGCACTTTCACAGCATCATCTTTCAGGATTTGAAACAGCTCCTCTGGAATTCCATCACCTCCGCTAGCTTTGTTCGTAGTGATGCTTTCTGAGGCCCATTTGACTTCACATTCCAAGATGTCTGGCTCTAGGTCAGTGATCACACCATCGTGATTATCTGGGTCGTGAAGATCTTTTTTGTACAGTTCACATTGAAAGACAGAATGAATGTTTGAAGACCGTATCTTTGTCTCTAAAGGTTGCAACACTGATACCAAAGTCCAGAATTTCATTGAGGAAAGGAGCAAAGGCCAATGAAATTGTAATTTGATAAACATGATGAATCTACCACCAATTTTTGTGTTCACTGAAGACAATTATATTTTAGTTTGAGCTAAACAACCTAGTCCAATGTTAGGAACTGAGGTGGTAAGTAGTTGTAAGATGATTATAGAAAATGGATGAGATATCCCTGTCCTCAAGGAACTTGTGACTCATTTGAAAGGCACATGTGAATACTTTAATTAATGTGAAAATAATTTGGTTCAATATAAATTAAATGCAAAATTGTGTCATAATTTTAAGAGTTAGAGTAGGATTTTAAGAGTTAGGGCAATATACAGTTTTCTTCCTGAAAGAGTGACTGGGGCAATACAAAGCCTTCATTGCATAGTTAAGACTTTAAGAGCATTTTAAGTTACCCTCTAAGAAATGGCTTATTTAAAGATAATTTCCTTGGAAATTACCTTAACAATTAAAACACACCAATAATTTGTCACTACCATACACAAATGAGTAATGAGAGAAAGGCAATTAAATAAAGATGAAATTGGCAGGTACAACCATAGGCAATTTCTAATAATGGATTGAATAATTGGGAAATAAATGAAACACTAAAGAAAATGACAAAAGAAGAGCAAGAATTATAAATTTCTAGTGCCAGGTAAGGCACCACTTTCCGCAACCCCAAGAGGCATCATTCAAAGTCAGAGTCACTCCTTGCTACCATCTGAAATAGTATCTCATGAAATTATGTAGCACCATGACAAACAAGGGTTCCAAAAAGTAAGGAAGCTAAACATAGTGAAAGATCAGTATAGAAGACTGAGAAATCAGCAAGGAATCATGGAGGACAGAGGCTTCCCAGATGTGCTAGTGGTAAAGAAACTGACTGTCAAGACAGGAGATATAAGAGAAACGAGGAGAAATTGGAGCTCACTCTAGTATTCTTGCCTGGAGAATCCCATGGACAGGAGAGCCTAGCAGGTTACAGTCCTAGGGTTACAAAGAGTCAGACATGACTGAAGCGACTTAGCACTCACGCACGCAAGGAGTACAGAACCATCCACTGAAGATCTGGGCTTTGCTAGTCAGTGTGGTGAAAACCTGCAGGTAGTCCCAGGGTGTAGTCAACACAGTCCCTTTCAGCCCCAGATGAAAGGTAGAGGAATTAGAGCCAAGGCTTGTCTGGGGGGTAATGGATGTTAAATGTGAAAAGGAACTTAGTGGTCAGAGTTTTTCAGAATGATATAGACAATCAAGAACTTTTGTTCCAGGATGCCTCAGGGATGTTAAAATACAGGGATATTCAATTCCCTCATATAAAATGGCATAGTATTTGCATATAGCCTATGCACACCCTCCCATATACTTTAAATCATCTATAGATTACATATGATACCTAGTACGATGTAAGAGCTATGTAAGCTCTTGCCTGGAAACAGCAAATTTAAGTTTTGGTTTTCAGAATTTTCTGGGTATAGCTATTTATTTTTATGAATGAGAGGTCAGATTTTATTTTCATTTCCATTGCAAACTGATCATGGAGAATGTTGTTGCTCAATCTCTCAGTCATCTCTGAATTTGGTGACCCCATGGACTGCAGCACACTAGGCTTCCTTGTCCTTCACCATCAGCACCGGAGTTTGCTCAAACTCACATCCATTGAGTTGGTGCGCCATCCAACCATCTCTTCCTCTGTCGCCCCCTTCTCCACTTACCTTCAATCTTTCCTAACATAAGGGTCTTTTCCAATGAATCATTGGCTCTTCACATCAGGTGGCCAAAGTATTGGAGCTTCAACTTCAGCATCATTCCTTCTAATGAATATTCAGGTTTGATTTCCTATAGGATGGGCTGGTTTGATCTCCTTGCAGTCCCAAGAGACTCTCAATAGTTTTCTCCAACACCACAGTTTGAAAGCTCAGCCTTCTTTATGTTTCAACTCTCACATCCATACATGACTACTGAAAAAACCATAGCTTTGGCTAGATGGACCTTTGTCAGCAAAGTGATTTCTCTTATTTTTATTATGCTGTCTAGGTTTGTCATAGTTTTTCTTCCAAGGAGCAAACGTCTTTTAATTTCATGGCTGCAGTCACCATAAGCAGTGATTTTGGAGCCCAGGAAAATAAAGTCTATCAGTTTCCATTGTTTCCCCATCTATTTGCCATGAAGTGATAGGATCAGATGTGTAACACAAACTATAAATAAGCACATTATTGTAAATAACAATGTCATCCATCCAATGGGCAGTTATGTGACTGTTCACCAATGGACACTATGATTTAAAATAAATTAACAAGAAGTATATCAATGAGCTCTATAAAATTTCATTAGGAATTTTCTGGTTTAAAACAGAGTATTTTTAATCAACTATTGATTGAATCTGTGGATGCAAAACCTGTGGATACGAGGGCCAGTTGTACCACATTTGTCAGTTTTATTATTGTTGAAAGTCACTCAGTCCTGTCTGACTCTTTGCCCACCAGGCCTGTAGCCCACCAGGCTCCTCTGTCCATGGCACTCTGTAGGCAAGAATAGTGGAGCGAGTTGCTAATCCCTTCTCCAGGGGATCTTTCTCACCCAGGGATCTAACCTGGGTCTCCTAAATTGCAGGCAGATTCTGTACTATCTGATCCACCAGGGAAACCCTAATTATTGTTGAACATTTGGATTGTTTATTTCAGTATTTTGGTCATGTAAACCAAGTTGCTGTGAACTTTCTCATACACTTCTCTGTGCACATATGCAAAAGTTTCTCTGTGGTATACATTGACATTATCAAGATATGGGGTAAACATATATACATATTGTGTATATTTGCATGTATATATAAATATACATACACACATATGTATGTATGGGTATATGTTTTTATACACACATCTACAGGTGAATGAATGACATTTCCCTTATTATGCTGTGGTTAAGTGTGTTCACATCTACTCCCCCTTTTTTTGAAATACATGTTCATATCATTTAAAAATTTTTCTACTAGATTTTTTGCCTTTTTCTCACTGGTTTTCAGTTGAAGTATATTCCCGAATATCAATCTTCACCTCTTATATATGTTACAGATAACTTGTACAAATATTCTCTTTATGATATTCTTACATTAAGAAAAGTTCTTAATTTTACTATAGTTCTATATATGTCTTTTTCTTTTAATATGTAGTTTTCAGATATATTTAAGAAATCTTTGTCTATCTCAAGGTCATAAGCCTGCCTTACATAGGTATTTTAATGTAAGTCTTATAATATTTCCTTTAACATTTGAATATTCCATTATCTGAGATTGATGTATAAAATCTGTATGGAAGATATCTATCATAATTTTTTCTACAGGGATATCTAATTGGGTCAGTACCGTTTAAGTATTTCTCATCCCTTGAGATCTGCCTGCCATCACTCTCGAGTCTTCACATACAACAATTTCGGTTTCTGTGTTGTCCATTTTGTGTTTCTAAGCCTGCCCATCTCCCTCAAATTCCACTATCTTAATGACTACTACCAGCACTCTGACAATTTACACTTAATTGTAAGTGATTGCTGATGCTTTAGAATTATTATCATTTTATATTATCTTTTACTTTTTCCCAGGAAGGGCCTAAAATTGGTGGTCTAGTTGGCTATTTGCACCAGGTAACAATTTTTCTTTTTATCACTTGGGTATGATCTAACATTTTTGTTTAAGGTGAGTTTTTTTTTCATTTAATTTCTTTTTTTATATAATGCATTATTAGCCTCTATTTTTGGCTTGAATTGCTGCTACTTGAATCAGTTACATGTATGATAGCAAAAACTTAAAAAAAATAGCTTGTTTGAAAGTCATTTTTAAAAACTTCAGAAAAGCCCTTTTTTAGAGTCAAAATGTTAACTTTTAAAACATTCCTAATTAATTCTTCACTAATATATAGAGTCTAGAATGTGGTTTTTAAAATAAGAAAATACACATGGATATCTATTTAAAATTAGAGTGGCTAAATTTCTCTTGCATTGATCTCTCTTAGGGCTGTGTTGGTGACATGCAAAAAAAAAAAAAAAAACTTTTTGTGAGCATTGCTCTACTTTGCACATCTGTCCCTATTTCCTCTAGCCCCATCATTATCACAGTTTGCTTAAGTTCTAGTTCATCAGGGATCACAATTTTGTTCTTCACTTAATTAAGACTATTGAAAGGAGCTGTTCTTCCATCAGGAGTAAAGCTGTAGCTGCCTAGTTACCTCTGCTCAGCATCTTCTTCCAATTAAATATGAATCCTTTTTTTTTTTTTTTTTTTTGCCATCATTCTCGCAAATGTGACATCTTAAAAAAAAAATCTTTCAATGACTTTTCTGGCTATTTAATAGGAACTTGGCAGTTCACGCTTAATTTGATTCTCCTCTCTGAATACCCTCTGCTTTTCCTGGAGTTTCTGTGTATATACCACTTGATGTAATGCATTGTGAGTACATTTAATCACTAATCTTTTTTAACCTACTGGAGTTTCTAATTTGTTTTTATGACCAAAATCACAGATAAGTGTGCATAATATAGTATATCTACTTACATCTATCCAGAGTTTACTTCCTGATAGTCAAACAGCTGAAACCCCAAAACAAAGAGAAATCAGCAAAAGACTATAGCTCTCAGTATACAGAGAATAACAATGTGATTGAAAATAGTTGTATTCTCAGAGAAAAAAAAGAAGACACTGGAATTGCTTGTAAACTGCCAAAAGGAAAAAAACAAATCTGTCAATGAAAATTTCTCAAGTAAAAACTCTAACAAGTTCCATTAGAGTGCGCTTTCTAATCTAGCACATATGGCACATTCTTTAGGAAAAGTCAAATGGTAAATCACAAAACACTCTATTTGTGTTTAGTGTTATTAAAATTATGCAAAGTATATTTTCAAATCTCAATGGATTTAAATCAGTAGTAGGAAAAAATCTGGGAAATCTTGAAGTACTTAAAAATTAAATCACTCAACAGTAAATAACCCAGTGGAAGAACATAATTCAGAACATATTTTGAGTGAAAATGAAAGATAGCAGTATCTGGATATAACAGGATATAGTGAAAGTAGTGCCTAGAGAAACATTTTTAGTTTTAAATACCTACATTATAAAGGAAGACCCAAAGTTATTAATCTAAGTGTCTACCTTATGAATCTAGAAAATGAGGAACTTAAATTCAAAACAATCAAAAAGAAGTGGTGGAATATCAGATTAAAAACCAGTGGGGCTCAACATCACTCATTATTAGAGAAATGCAAATCAAAACCACAATGAGGTACCACTTCACACCAGTCAGAATGGCTGCGATCCAAAAATCTGCAAGCAATAAATGCTGGAGAGGGTGTGGAGAAAAGGGAACCCTCCTACACTGTTGGTGGGAATGCAAACTAGTACAGCCACTATGGAGAACGGTGTGGAGATTCCTTAAAAATTGCAAATAGAACTACCTTATGACCCAGCAATCCCACTTCTGGGCATACACACCGAGGAAACCAGAATTGAAAGAGACACATGTACCCCAATGTTCATTGCAGCACTGTTTATAATAGCCAGGACATGGAAGCAACCTAGATGTCCATCAGCAGATGAATGGATAAGAAAGCTGTGGTACATATACACAATGGAGTATTACTCAGCTGTTAAAAAGAATTCATTTGAATCAGTTCTGATGAGATGGATGAAACTGGAGCCGATTATACAGAGTGAAGTAAGCCAGAAAGAAAAACACCAATACAGTATACTAACACATATATATGGAATTTAGGAAGATGGCAATGACGACCCTGTATGCAAGACAGGGAAAGAGACACAGATGTGTATAACGGACTTTTGGACTCAGAGGGAGAGGGAGAGGGTGGGATGATTTGGGAGAATGACATTCTAACATGTATACTATCATGTGAATTGAATCGCCAGTCTATGTCTGACGCAGGATGCAGCATGCTTGGGGCTGGTGCATGGGGATGACCCAGAAAGTTGTTATGGGGAGGGAGGTGGGAGGGGGGTTCATGTTTGGGAATGCATGTAAGAAAACAAACAAACAAAAAAACCAGTGGGGCACATTATGGCTTACAATTGTTAATTATCTTTTATCTTTTGTCTGGCTATTGATTGTGAAAACTAATAAACATTTTTTACTATTGTGAATAATAAAAAAATAATGAGATAAAATAGAAAATAAGGAGAGTTATAAGAGAGAAGAGAAAGACAGAGACATAGACTATCAAAATCAGGGGAGGTCATCAATACAGATCCCAGAGCAATCAAAAGGATGGGATGCCACTCTTACAAATGACTGTATTTCAGCAAATACAATGAAAAAGAAAATGTTCTAGAAACATACAAATGTGGGTTTGTTACTTATAGGTAGAAGGAGGATTTATGAAATTACATCAAGGAAAGAAATTAATGCAGAACAATACTTCTATAAAGAAATACTTCCCTACTCATTTTATAAGGTCTGTGTTACCCCAATATCCAACCAGATAAAGACAAAATAAAAGGAAACTACATACCAGTATGTCTTATGAACATTAATATAAAACTCCTTCATTAGATATTAGCAGTAAAAAAAAAGAAATTGTCCTATATCAGGAACAAATGATGTTTATCCCAGAAATAGCAGGTTGTTTTGAGATTCAAAATCAGTTAATGTACCATACCCTTTTCAAAGACAAAATCCATAATATCATCTCAACAGAGGTAGCAAATCACTTCATAAAAATAATCCATTCAGAGTTTTCCTATTGACCCAGTGGCTACTAGGGACACTGGTTCAATCCCTGGTTTGGGAAGATTCTACACGCGTCAGGGCAGCTAGACCGGTGAACCACACTACTGAGCCTGCATGACTTAGAGTCTGTGCTCCACGAGAGAAGCCATCACAATGAGAAGAGTAGACCCCCCTAACCATAACTAGAGAAAAGCCCTCACAGCAGTGAAAACCCAGTACAGTCAAAAAAAAAAAAAAAAGAGTAAATAAATGGACTCAGTGGGAGAAAGCAAGGGTGGGATGATTTGAAAGAATAGCACTGACACATGTGCATTACCATATGTGAAATAGATGAGCAGTGTGAATTTAGTACATGAAGCAGGGCACCCAAAGCTGGTGCCCTGGGACAACCCAGAGGGATAGGGTGGGGAGGAAGGTGGGAGGGGGGTTCAAGATGGGGAGGATCATGTGTACACCTGTGGCAGATTTACACTGATGTTTGGCAGAAACCATCACAGTATTGTAAAGTAATTATCCGGTTAACATAAATTAATTTTTTAAATAAGTAAATAATAAAATAAAAGACTAATCTCAACCCACTCCAGTATTCTTCCTTGGAAAATTCCATGGATGGAGAAGCCTGGCAAGCTACAGTCCATGGAGTCACAAAGAGTCGGACACAACTAACTGACTTCACTATTGACAATCTAGGGAGAGAAGGAATTCTATTAACCTACTACAGAGTATTTATGAAAAAGATATAACTAACAGCATGCTTAGAGGTCTGGATACTTTCTCCTGAAGGTTGGGAAGAGTAAGCATGTCATTCTTGCCATTTCTAATCACTGTTTTACTGGAATTCTAGCTAATGCAGTAAGCCACTGAAAAGAACTTAAAGACTTACAGATATGAATGGATGAAGTAAAACAGTCTTAATTCAATGATGACATAATCTTGTATGTAGAGATTTCTCAGGTTTAGAAAGGATTTATGTATAACTTTACTGTAGCCATGGAGAAGGCAATGGCACCCGACTCCAGTACTCTTGCCTGGAAAATCCCATGGACGGAGGAGCCTGGTGGGCTGCAGTCCATGGGGTCGCGAAGAGAAGGACACAGCTGAACTGCTTCACTTTCAATTTTCACTTTCATGCCATGGAGAAGGAAATGGCAACCCACTCCAGTGTTCTTGCCTGGCGAATCCTAGGGACAGGGGAGCCTGGTGGGCTGCCGTCTATGGGGTCGCACAGAGTTGGACAGGACTGCAGCGACTTAGCAGCAGTAGCAGCAGCAGTTGCTGTAGCCAATAAGCAAGCTTTACAAGGCCACAAGATAGACACATTATACACAAATCTATTATAATTCTATCCATTATTTACAGTTTCCAAAAGTGAAATAAAAAATTCTTTTCACAATAGCATCAAGGTGAATAAATAATTAGAGGTGAGCTCAAGCTGGTTTTAGAAAAGGCAGAGGAGCCAGAGATCAAATTGCTAACATCCGCTGGACCATTGAAAGAGCAAGAGAGTTCCAGGAAAATATCTATTTCTGCTTTATTGACTATGCCAAAGCCTTTGACTGTGTGGATCACAATAACTGTGGGAAATTCTGAAAGAGATAGGAATACCAGACCACCTGACTTGCCTTTTGAGAAACCTGCATGCAGATCAGGAAGCAACAGTTAGAACTGGACATGGAACAACAGACTGGTTCCAAATAAGAAAAGGAGTATATCACGGCTGTATATTGTCACCCTGCTTATTTAACTTATATGCAGAACAACATGAGAAACGCTGGACTGGAAGAAGCACTAGCTATAATCAAGATTGCTGGGAGAAATATCAGTAACCTCAGATATGCAGTTAACAACACCCTTATGGCAGAAAGTGAAGAGGAACTAAAAAGCTTCTTGATGATGTGAAAGAGGAGAGTGAAAAAGTTGGCTTAAAGCTCAGCTTTCAGAAAACGAAGATCATGGCATCTGGTCCCATCACTTCATGGGAAATAGATGGGGAAACAGTGGAAACAGTGTCAGACTTTATCTTTTGGGGCTCCAAAAGCACTGTAGATGGTGATTGCAGCCATGAAATTAAAAGACGCTTACTCCTTGGAAGAAAAGTTATGACCAAACTAGATAGCATATTGAAAAACAGAGACATTACTTTTCTAAGAAAGGTCCATTTAGTCAAGGGTATGGTTTTTCCAGTAATCATGTATGGATGTGAGAGTTGGATTGTGAAGAAAGCTAAGTGCCGAAGAATTGATGCTTTTGAAGTGTGATGTTGGAGAAAAGTCTTAAGAGTCCCTTGGACTGCAACCAGTCCATTCTAAAGGAGATCAGCCCAGGGATTTCTTTGGAAGGAATGATGCTAAAGCTGAAACTCCAGTATTTTGGCCACCTCATGTGAAGAGTTGACTCACTGGAAAAGACTCTGATGCTGGGAGGGATTGAGGGCAGGAGGAGAAGGGGACGACAGAGGATGAGATGGCTGGATGGCATCACTGACTCAATGGATGAGTCTAATTGAACTCTGGGAGTTGGTGATGGACAGGGAGGCCTGGCGTGCTGCATTTCATGGGGTCGCAAAGAGTCGGACAAGACTGAGCAACTGAACTGAACTGAACTGAACACATGTAATGAAAGTTTAACAAAATACAATTCCTGTACACTGAAAACTATAAAATAGTGCTGAAATAAAATGGAATACTACTTCTTAATAAAGAGGAATAGGCTATTTATACATGCAGCAGTATGAACAAATCTCACGTAGAAGGCAGATACCCAAGAGTACATATTGTATAATTTCATTTATATGAAACATTAAAGAGGGAAAAATATAATAAAAAATCAACTTAGTGGTGCCTGGGGCTGGGGAAGATGAGGATCATTTCGAAGTGAAGGGAATGATATTTGTGCAGTGTAAATTTTGTCACAACAAAGTTATTTTAAAAAGAGAAAAATAGCCCTTTGATTATAAATAAAAATATTATCTGAAACCAATTACTGAGGAAAAAAGAATGACAATGGTAAAGATTTCCAAATATTCACTGAAAATGTTGAAATAACCAAACAAAGCCTGTAATGATATTCAGAACCAATCTGAAAATAATATATTCATAGATTGAACATATAGATATGAAGTTATTTAAAAATTGCCACAGTGAAATTTTCAGAGTTCTAGGACATTAGCTATCCTCACAAGTATTTTATTCCAAGCTTATTGCAGAGTTTGAAGCACAGAATGAGGTCAATAAACATATTTTGATTAAATAAATGAATAAAAGTAATTTGCTACTTCTATATAAGTCTCTGGTGATTTAATTTGGACCTTTATTTAAATAATTATGACATATTTGCATACATTTTTTTAGAAATATGAGACAACTTTGAATACAACAGTAATATTACCATCACTCAGATTAAAGTGGAAAGACATTTGTCTGCTGTTATGCTTTTATTACATCTAAGATGGGTCAATAAATAGAAACCAATTAATTGCTTCACTTGCTTCCATAAAATGATATTCTTAGAGAACCACTAGGTTTTGCATAAAAGCTACTTAATTTAAGCATTATACATTGTGTAATATTTATTGACAATTAAGAAGAAAATGTTACATTATTTTAAACATTTTATTTACAACTGCAGGTGTCCCTTTCAATGAGTTAGTTGAATTTTTTTTTAAACATATTCTCTTAGGGTTTTGAGAAAAAGGAACTTGTCTTAAGTTGGATAACATCCATACATAGCACCATTTTATATTTGGCTAATTCAAATAAACACATGAAACAAATCATATGTTTTGCTTTTGAAGAGCATTGAAATACTGTATTAGGGCACTTTTATTAAAAATAATATATGAAAAGATATCTTTTCTCGCCATGTTCTGTAGAGATTTCATATTCACCAGTTTGAGATATGCTCTGGGTATCTTGATTCCCCATTTTAGTAAACACGATTAACCATTCTCTTTTTGACATAGTTCAGGGAGACAGGCTTTGATCCAACTGCCTCTTGGCTAAGCCTCTAGACTCTGGGACTCAAACAGATCAAAACTACTTATTCTATGATAAAGACTTTGAAACTGCTATGGAAAGGCTTTATAGTTCACTTTCTGTAAGTTGTGCATATTATTAGAACATTTTTACTGTTTTTAAAAATGAGTATAAGTTAATATATAATAATAAAAAGCAACTTTGTCTTGTTTTGTGTCCTTTCCTTCTGAATGATGTCTTCTGGATTGAGCCTGGTGATTGACAGCGTAATTATTAAGTCTTGAATCTTACATATCTAACACTTGCTACCCAGTTATCTATGAATCTATGAATCTATGAATCCTTACACTCTCACAAATTGTGTTTCTCCTGGCCTATATTTATTTTTATTTTTTTTTGGTCTAGGTTTATATATTTAAAAAAAATTGTTTACTTAAATTTTTGGCCACACTGGGCCACCCGAGGGATTTTAGGTCCCCAAATAGGGATGGAATGTGTACCCCTTGCAGCGAAAGTGCAGAGTCGTAACCGCTGGATCACCAGGGAAGTCCCTGGGGTGTATATTTTTACTGCATTTAGTTTGCTTGACTTTACCATAGCTATATCGTGAATATTACAATGATCAATATCCATTGCTTTCCTGGAGACTATTGACTTTGACGGAAAGAAAACTTGGCTCCATTTTATAAACTACATAGAAACAATTTTATGCTTCTCTTTTAGTGGTGAAGTGTATTTCAGATCCTCTGCAGGCACTGTGAAACATGTGAAGCCTGAGAGCCTTAACCTTAATCTCTTCATCATCATTTCTCCACTCTCCTCTTCCATAATAATTTCTAGGAAATTCAACAAACACTTAATATGCACATGCCCTTCCCAATATGATGCTCATATAATAATGCAACTGTAAGTGAAAAACAAAATTCCCTTGAGAATTTTAGACATATATCACCAAACTACTGTCCAAAACAATAGACATGAACCATTTTAAACATGGATACTTGGTATGCCACAAACATAGGCTTTAGTGTAGGGAAACTAAGTGCTAAGTGGCTTAGACTTATCCAATTTACAAGGTTTTGTGTTATATACATGTGTTTTGGATGTTTTTCAGAGAGGAATTATATAAGAATATTGCCAATGATTACAACAGTAAAATTATAATATTTGTCCTATTAAAATTGTCCAGCCTATGAATTTAACATAGATTATATTCTTTGTAATTTTACTTGTTAAACAAGTAGAAATTTCATGGACTTTCTGTAAAAATACTTTATGCCTTCAAATTCACTTTCAACTCTTCAGTCTGGCTTATTTTTATTCACTGGTACAGGGCAACTTAACTTTATAGCACCTGTCAGTATTGTGGGTGATAAGTTTCCGGCAGTACCTTTGGATAGCAGAGCGTGGAACAGTTGGTAGAAGATATCTGTGCATTGTATGGCCAGTCATCCTTTTGCCCAGAAACTTACTAAATCCTTTTTATAACACACTTCATCATTCCCATCCACAGGCCTGATATCCTGTCTTTTGTACTAAAATCGTATAGCTCAGCTCTTCAAGCAGGTTTTATCCCAAATAGAACTACTAATGTACACTCGGTAGAAGATGGGTAGGTAATCAAATCTATGGCTATTTCTATTATTTGTTTGAATTTTACATTTGTTTCCAATGAGTTTGTGTATTTGGGAGTTACATTCTTAGAGAAATTTGGGAGCATCTGATTCACACTACCAAATGGGTTTTAATTTCATTAACTTCATAGTCTAGTCTAATATGTTTATCTGACTTAAAGTATAAAATAGTATATAGCACTTACTTATAGGAACTTCCCTGGTGGCCCAATGGCTAAAACTCTGAGCTCTCAATGTAGGTGGCCCATGTTTGATTCCAAGTCAGGGAATTATCAATAGATCCCAACTAAAAGATCCCACATGCTGCAATGAAGATGTAAGATTCTACATACTGCAATTGAGATACAGTGAGGTAAATGAATAAATATTTTTTAAACAACTACTTTTAAACCAATAAAATACTGAAAATAAGAAAGGGAAGTGATAATAAAGTCCAAATTTCTTCTTTGAATTTTATGCCCCCACATGATTTTTCTCTCCCTACTTTTCTGATGGTAACTCCTGTTAGTCTCTTCTTTATTTTCAAGTTTCTAATTAGGCCAGTTTCTTAATTCCTAAGCTTCTAGATTTGTATTACAACTATTTTGGTTACAGTCTACTGTTTCCAAAAGACTCCATTTTTAGACCTTGGTAAAGTCTTTGACTCAGGTCTTGAAGTCTCAGATTTAAATGCCAAATCCTCAAAATATTCTGACTTGATTGCTCTTTTGGTAATATGTGCCCCAGCTATTATATTCTAATTATGTTATCTGCTTTTTATTTTCTTCCTAAGAAAATGTCTCCAGCAGCTAGCAAAGTTCTGGGGACACATTGCATGCCTCATACATTTTAGTTGAATGGAAGAATGAAATAATAAATCTTACACATTAATAAAAATAATCTGCTAGAAAAAATTAAATAATGTATAAAAGTACACTCAAATATGATAGCAAAAAGAGATATTCCAATTGAAGTATTAAAAAAAATCTGATCAGCATGCCAAAACTGCTTTTTCATAGATATTTTACAATCCTGTCCATTATATACAGGAAAAATAGGCAGGTTAAAAACATTCAAAAAATGAAGGACTTTTTCCTCCATTCCTCTCTCTTTTCAGATATATAACTAAAATCTTCATATGTCTTATTAGGGGACATTTCTGCTATAGAGCTAAAATGATCAGATACTGTCTATCCCAGGTAAATTTCTAGCTTGATCGTCTTCACAGAATGTAGGGAAGGCCAAAGAAATATTGTGGAAAATCCATTTTCTTTCTTCAGAAGACTAACAATTTCAAAACCTCTGTAGTTTAATAAAGTTTAATTTTTACTCAGTAGGTGGCCTTCCCTATAGTTGTTCTAGTCCCCAAATCTTTCCACCTTGTAACTCCATTCTGCTCATGACTAAATCTTCACAGATTGGATATATAATAGAGGGTCCCCTGCAAAAGTGATGCATATTCCTTTTGTACACATTTTTTCCCCAGAGCTCAGTAACATGGCCTGGTCCATGTAAAGACAGCTGATATAATTATGTGCAGAGGAGGAGAAAGAAGAAATTTGTTGTGAGCAAAATAATGTTTATAGACATATTTAGAGAATAGTTTTTCATCTATTTAGTTTAGCAGGCTTCCCCAATGGCTCAGCAGATAAAGAATCCATCTGCAATGCAAGAGACACAGGAGATATGGACTTGATCCCTGGGCTGGGAAGATCCCTTGGAGGGAAAAAGGACAGCCCACTCCAGGATTCTCGCCTAGGAAACCCCATGGACATATGAACCTGATGGGCTACAATCCAAAGGGTCTCAGAGTCGAATGAGACTGAACACACACATAAAGTTTAATAATGTGCACCATTTTCCCTCTAAAATTTCATGTTTACAAATGTCTTCCAGAAACATAGTGAAACTCCATCCTAACCCAATAAATATTATCCAAAAAGTAAGGGGCAGGGCATGGCTAATGAAGTGACCAGGATAAACATACCTAGATAGCTGGCCAATACCTCCCATGATCCAGCTGCCCAGTTTAAACCCATTTGAGTCCTAGCTGTGATCTGACATGTACCATCTGATAGGGATTGTCAATTCTGGTTTCAGTTGTGTTGGACAAATTTCTGGGACTTATGGTTGGCTGAGATTTTCTGAGTGACAGTCATTGCAGGAATTCTCCAAGTAGATAACACACATTTTGTAACTTGTTCCAGACAAAATGTCTGGAGCAGTGGGATAATGGGAATGTAGCCCAATTCAAGAATGGAATGTTTGTAGTTTATTTCCCAATCCCATTATATACAAAATTCACATAGTTTGGTGTAATCTACTAAAATGTTTCTGTCTATTCAAACATATGTGCCATACTATTTGTACAATAAATTTCTTCATTGATTGAACAATAAATTTTTACATTGATTAAATGGAAACAATGCCCCCCAAAAGCAAACATGCAAGGTACTTATAAATAACAGTATAAAAATAGTAGCTAAAAAGAATTAACTGGATCTATTAATATTGACCTTAAAAAGTTGTCAACAACATTTGATTAAATGACAGGGAATTAACTGCCGACCAAGGTATATGAAATTGTTAGGTAGATAGAATAGGAAAAATGAGTCCAGAATGGCAGTGGCTAAAAGACAAGGAAGGGAAGAGCCCACAGAAATAGAACCAAGGAAGGACCAAGGACCAGAGTGAGGACCTCAGGCAGAACAAGCAGCATTCCTGGCCAGCCCAGTTTACATAGGGCAGGCCCGGGGGAGGAGAAAAACATATAAAAAGAGGAGCCAAAATTGTGCTGGGGCCTCTCTTATTTTCACTTCTTTTGGGTTGACATGCCCTCACGCCTCGAGGATTTATTTTCCTTTACTTTCTAAATAAAACTGAGCTGTAACACAGAGCTGTAACACTGGTCCATCACTTCCAATTTTTGTTGTGATGAGACAGAGCTGAGGAAATCACAAACTCCCCCAACATCCATGGTGCCATGACTCAGATTTGAGAAAAAAGAACATGCATGTAAATATCTCCAGTGTTTTGTAGGTTTTCACTGTGTTATCATTGCTTTACCTGCACAGTGTTTTAGTATAAACATTCTAGTTTTATTCTCTCACTATGTATCTATTTTATTTGTCAATGTACTTACTGGTTTTTAAATATTAACTATTTTATTTTCTTAGTATATTATTTCTCTCTCCCCTAAACCCTCTCCCATTCATTCAGTAGGATTATTTTCTGTCCAGGAGAAAGGACATAAAGCAAAATGTAGAAGAAAAGTGCTATCTGTTCATAAAAGTATAGGTTATTTCAGCCAAAGAAAGAAATCTGGTGCAAAATATCTGAGAGAACACACAAAGAATAACTTAGAAACTTCTCACAATTCCCACCAAACTTCACCAAATCATAAACAGATTGTAAAGAGATGCTGAATTGTGCTGATATATGTATTTCCACTTTTACCCAATCCCCAGGGCTTCCTGGATGGCTCAGTGGTAAAGGATCTGCCTGCCAATGCAGGAGACACTGGAGATGTGGGTTTCATCCCTAGGTCGGGAAGATCCCCTGGAGGAGGAATTACAACCCACTCCAGTATTCTCACCTGGAGAATCCTATGGACAGAGGAGCCTGGTTGGCTACAGTCCATTGGGTCACAATGAGTAGGACACTACTTAGCAAGTAACATCAACAACAACCCAGTGCCCAAACATTGAATCTTTCAGGAATACACAGTAGAATGTGCAGAAAGATGTTTAAATCTGAGAACAGAGTAGACCTAAGATCAGCTCTCTATGGAAGTGGCAAGATCCTAAGGGCTAACTGTGTGGTGTATGTAGACCAATAGCATCTAAGGCAACAATGTCCAATGGTATCATATTTATAAATTTAATTTTTTTTGTGACCACACTTAAAAAGTTATAGCAAAATAAGGGAAGTTAATTTTAACAATAATATATTTTTTCAAGCCCAATATAACCAGATGTAATGATAGCAATAAGCACTGAGTTGTTTTCAGTCACTAAGTCCTCTCTGATTCATTGCAACACCATGGACAACAGCATGCCAGGCTTCCCTGCTCTTTACTATCTTCCAGAATTGGCTCAAATTCATGTTCACTGAGCCAGTGATGCTATCCAACTATCTCATCTTCTGTTACCCACTTCTCCTCAATCTTTCCTAGTATCAGGGTCTTTCCCATTGAGTCAGCTCTTTGCATCAGGTGGCCAAGGTACTGGAGCTTCAGCTTTAGCATCAGTCCTTCTAATGAATACTCAGCGTTGATTTCCTTTATAATGGACTGGTTTGATCTTCTTGCTGTCCAAGGGACTACCAAGGGTCTTCTCCAGCACCATGGTTCAAAAGCATCAGTTCCTCAGTGCTCAGCTTTCTTTATGGCCCAACTCTCACATCCATATATGACTACTGGAAAAACCATAGCTTTGACTTTATGGACTGCTGGGAGTCAGCACGGGAGATCCCACCCACGGCAAAGGTCATGAGGAAGAGCCCTGACCGGCAAAGGCGGGTCAGGTCTCGAGGGACTCCCCGACCCCATCCATGACAAGGTCATGCAGGCAGATCAGGACTCAAGAGGTCCCCTAGATCTGCTTGAGCATCTACCCCTGAAACCAAAATCTGTCTCTTATACTATACTCTTCTGACATTAACAGGGGCTATCCCTGACCACCTTTATCTGGAAAATTAACTTAGAGCTCCAGTTAATAGTCTCCTGCATATAAAAGGAGTGTCTCAGCGCAAACCTCTCTGCTGGCAGACTAGCTTGTGTGACAGGATCATCCACACTCCTGCTACTATGCACATGATTGTTTACAACCTCTCAACCATAAATAGAACAGAGAGTTTGGAGTATTTTGAAAGTCTTAGTTAGCATAGGGCTTTTCTAAAGATAAAAATTATGTTGGTGAAGGGTTTCATTGCTGAGTTAATGATTGCCACCAGGCACTGGGAGTATGTTAATCAATGTAATTGAAATGTAGAAAAAGAAATATAGTAGTTTTGATGTTAGCAATACTAGACTTTTGAGTTAATGAATTTTCTCTTTGTTATAAATCACTGTACTCCTCTTTCTTTGTTATAAACTGTTGTATCCTTGCTATGTAAGAAAGAAACTTTATCACTATCTTAAGACTAAGTAGATCTTAAGGGAAAACAAGTTTTCTGATTGACTAACCTTTATCAATAGAAAGAAAGATGGGGACATAAAATGTTAATCAGTCTCCAGACCAGAAGATATTGCAAACAAACTTAAGACCCTTGTAAGAATAAAGATACGCAAAGAACACTCGGTCTTTAGATAAAGGTCAGAGCAGCTGACCCTGCACGACTCTGCTTCTTACATTTATCTCTGTGTACAACTTAAAGTATAAAATCTTCCCTGAAAAATAAAGAAAAGGACCAGGACCAAGACCAGTTCCACGAAAGCCTGGTTCCCCTGTGTCGTCTTTTCGTTCTCTCCTCTATTTTCTTAACTGCAAATTCTTTCCTTATCTCTCTCTAAATCTATATATCTCCCTCATCTCACCTTCCACGCTTTGGATACCCTGGATCCAACCAGGGCTGGACCCTGGTAATGGACTTTAGTAGGAAAAGTGATGTCTCTCCTTTTTAATAGATGTCTAGGTTTGTCATAGCCTTCCTTCCAAGGAGCAAGCGTCTTTTAATTTCATAGCTGCAGTCACTGTCTGCAGTGATTTTGGAGCCCAAGAAAATAAAATCCTTTGGAGCCATTTTTCCCTGGCCAAGTCAGAACCTCTTTCTTTAGAATCCAGGCTACTTATATTCTTCGTATTCTACTTTCATTCCAATTTTGTTCAAAATATTTTGACACTCCTCACTGGCACAGCTGGACCAAGGATTTAACAATCTGAACCTTTTTCACATTTGAGACTTCCACAGTGGAAGTTTACCAAAGTCCAAGAATAATTATAAAATACCCTACCCCTACACCCGTGGATGTTGCTGTGTATACACCAGGAAATTTTCCTTCCAGTACTAAAATTTGCAGGTTTTATGTGCTTTGTTTCATAAAGAAATCTCATTTTGAGAAGCAAGATGATTTATTTTCCTTGTAAGTTTCTTTGTATGCAACTATTATCTGATTAGACACAAATTATACAAGAAAATAATTAAATAAATGTAAATTGAAGCAGGGTATCTATGATGGTATCTTAGAAATATAAAGCAATTTCTTTAATCCCCAGAGAAGCACATTTCTATTATTTGCTCATATTAATTTGACTTAATAGCATCTTTTCTATTTCTAACAACCATGAGCATCTGAGGGAGTCTATAAGCTCTAAATAATTCACTTTCTTCCTTGAAATCATATTGCTAAAGTACCAGTTACTTCAAAATAAATTCAGCCACAAATTTATCTCAGCAGTTGTTAATACTGGGATTACCTTGAAAAGAATTTAATATGTCTGTAGTAATATTGTGGGATTTTCCCTGGAGGCTCAGACAGTAAGGAATCTGCCTCTAATGTATGAGACCTGAGTTCAGTCCTTGGGTCAGGAAGATCCCCTGGAGAAGGGAATGGCAACCCACTCCAGTATTCTTGCCTGGAGAACTCCATGGACAGAGAAGCCTGGTAGACTACGGTCCATGCGGTCGCAAAGAGTCAGACATGACTAAGCAAATAACACTTTTACACACAAAGGAATGTTGCATAATTATGGAAGTTCTTAAGGAAGCACTCATTTAAGAATAGATTATTATGGAAACAAATATTTGTACCTCAAGCAGTATTGTTTGTTTCACTAATGTTTATTTTCCCTAAAAGTTTATTATTAAGTTAATTTTATTTATGTTGATGAAATGGTATTTACTAGATTTCTTTCCATGGCATTGCTACAAAGTATTTACTGTTTTTCCCCAAAATTTTCTACTTAATTAAGTTCAACCTAATATCATCTCTCTAAAAACAGAAAAATAATTACTTCAGTAGGAATAACAGTTTTCAAGGGGCAATTGCTATGTGTCTTGAATTGTTTCTAATAGTTCAAGAAAGGGTAACATCACATTGACATGTCTAATATATAATTGGTATTCTACTGTTTTTACTTATAGAATCCTTATTTAATCCTCAAATGATATGGAAACATAAGTATTATGATTACCCCCCCACCTCCACAAATGAAGAAAATGGGTTAGACAAAATGTCCATCAGGAGATGAATGGATAAGAAAGCTGTGGTATATATATACAATGGAATATTACTCAGCCATTAAAAAGAACATGTTTGAGTCACTTCTAATGAGGGGGATGAAACTGGAGCCTATTATACAGAGCGAAGTAAGCCAGAAAGGAAAACACCAATAAAGTAGTATATCAACGCATATATATGGAATTTAGAAAGATGGTAACAGTAATGCTGTATGTGAGACAGCAAAGGAGACACAGATGTATAGACCAGTCTTTTGGACTCTGTGGGAGAGGGCGAGGGCAGGATGATATGGGAGAATGGCATTGAAACATGTAAATTATCATATGTGAAATTAATTGCCAGTCCAGGTTTGATGCATGATACAGGGTGCTCGGGGCTGGTGCACTGGGATGATCCAGAGGGATGGGATGGGGAGGAAGGTGGGAGGGGGATTCAGGATGAGGAACATGTGTACACCCATGGCAGATTCATGTCAATGTATGGCAAAACCAATACAATATTGTAAAGTAAAATAAATGAATAATAAAAAGTCAAAAAATAAATAAATAAAACATCCCTTATTCAATAATGATGATGGAGGCAAAATGTACAATGTGCAGAAGTTAGCAATTATGTAATATATCTGTATGGTGACAGATGATGATGAGACATTGTGGTGATCATTTTGAAATGTACAGAAATACTGAATCACTATGTTGTATAATGGAGAAGGCAATGGCACCCCACTCCAGTACTCTTGCCTGGAAAATCCCATGGATGGAGGAGCCTGGTAGGCTGCGGTCCATGAGGTCACTAAGAGTCGGACTTGACTGAGTGACTTCACTTTCACTTTTCACCTTCATCTATTGGAGAAGGAAATGGCAACCCACTCCATGGGCTACCCTTGTATTTCAGCTGATAAGGAATCTGCCTGCAACGCAGGAGACCCCACTTCAATTCCTGGGTTGGGAAGATCCCCTGAAGAAGGGATGGACTATCCACTCCATAATTTCTTGGGCTTCCCTGGTGGCTCAGTCGGTAAAAAAATGCACCTTCAATGTGGGAGATCTGGGTTCCATTCCTGGGTTGGGAAGATCCCTTGGAGGAGGGCATGGCAACCCATTCCAGTATTCTTGCCTGGAGCATCTCCTTGGACAGAGGAGCCTAGCAGGCTACAATCCATGGTGTTGCTCAGAGTCAGACATGACTGAGCAATTCAGCACGGCACAGCACATGTTGTGTAACAGGAACTAGCATAGTGTAACAGGTAAATTATACTTCAAAGACAAAGAGATTTATAGAAAAAGAGATCCGATTTGTAATTACCAGAGGCAGGGGTAGGGGGAATTGGCTGAAGGTGGTCAAAAAGGGCAAACTTCCAGTTATGAGATAAATGAGTCCTGGGGATGTGATGCTAAGACCTTTTTGCTAGGAAAAAATAGATGGTGCTGTTTGTGAATTGTGAAGGACCCTGAAATACCTAGGAGCTTACTTTTCTATCATTTCCACTAAAATATTTCTTTTTATTGTTTTATTTTTTAAATTTTTTATTATTATTATTTTTTGCTTTATTTTACTTTACAATACTGTATTGGTTTTGCCATACATTGACATGAATCCACCACGGGTGTACATGCATTCCCAAACATGAACCCCCCTCCCACTTCCCTCCCCATAACATCTCTCTGGGTCATCACCATGCACCAGCCCCAAGCATGCTGTATCCTGCGTCGAACATAGACTGGTGATTCGATTCTTACATGATAATATACATGTTACAATGCCATTTTCCCAAATCATCCCACTCTCTCCCTCTCTCTCTGAGTCCAAAAGTCCATTATACACATCTGTGTCTTTTTTGCTGTCTTGCATACAGGGTCGTCATTGCCATCTTTCTAAATTCCATATATATGTGTTAGTATACTGTATTGGTGTTTTTCTTTCTGGCTTACTTCACTCTGTATAATTGGCTCCAGTTTCATCCATCTCATCAGAACTGATTCAAATGAATTCTTTTTAATGGCTGAGTAATACTCCATTGTGTATATGTACCACAGCTTTCTTATCCATTCATCTGCTGATGGACATCTAGGTTGTTTCCATGTCCTGGCTATTATAAACAGTACTGCGATGAACATTGGGGTACATGTGTCTCTTTCAATTCTGGTTTCCTCGGTGTGTATGCCCAGCAGTGGGATTGCTGTGTCATAAGCTAGTTCTATTTGCAATTTTTTAAGGAATCTCCACACTGTTATCCAAAGTGGCTGTACTAGTTTGCATTCCCACCAACAGTGTAGGAGGGTTCCTTTTCTCCACACCCTCTCCAGCATTTATTGCTTGCAGATTTTTCGATCACAGACATTCTGAGGGGTGTGAAGTGGTACCTCATTGTGGTTTTGATTTGCATTTCTCTAATAATGAGTGATGTTGAGCATCTTTTCATGTGTTTGTTAGCCATCCGTATGTCTTTTTTGGAGAAATGTCTATTTAGTTCTTTGGCCCATTTTTTGATTGGGTCGTTTATTTTTCTGGAACTGAGCTGCATAAGTTGCTTGTATATTTTTGAGATTAGTTGTTTGTCAGTTGCTTCATTTGCTATTATTTTCTCCCATTCAGAAGGTTATCTTTTCACTTTGCTTATATTTTCCTTTGTTGTGCAGAAGCTTTTAATTTTAATTAGATCCCATTTGTTTATTTTTGCTTTTATTTCCAGTATTCTGGGAGGTGGATCATAGAGGATCCTGCTGTGATTTATGTCTGAGAGTGTTTTGCCTATGTTCTCCTCTAGGAGTTTTATAGTTTCTGGTCTTACATTTAGACACCATACACAAAAATAAAATATTTCTAAAATAAAACATAAAAATTAAGTTTGCATGTCCTAGACCCTCAAAATTAAATTTTGGCATTATTTATTTATCAGATTCATTATGTAACATTGTGTGTTAAAATCTTAGAATAATATAAAATCATGGCTCTATAAAATAAGACTCAAAGGTAATCTTGAATATTGTCAAAGAGTAAATGTACCTGAAAATAAAATAGGCAAGAAAGGCTTTATCCAAAACAACCACAAAAGGGGAGAGAGATTGAACTCAGCTCCCATGAATCAAAAGATGGGAGAGTTTGAAAGCTTTGAAATAAGCTGGTAGCAAAGCACAGGGAGACCCTAGCAGGTGGTGGGAAGGTTTGATGAGATATTCTGTGTTTGTTAGGTGTTGCTTATGGAAGTTAGGTTACTGACTTACCACAGTGACTAGGAGACAGGGGAGATGTTTTGTTTGATGGCTACATTTCAAATAGATGTCTCCCAGGTCCTTGAGAAACACATACTTGGTTTTGTTAAAAAAAAAAAAAAAAGTAATATGCTGAGATCTCAATGAAATAGATTTGGGAGATCAGACTGGGGAGTACTCAATCCCTGATACCAAAGCAGAACTCAACAGGAAAAAGACAGGCTCCTCTTCTTTTCTGAAAAAAGACTTAGCCAATGAATTGTCATGACTGTTTTCTATATTTTCCCAACTTTCCTTTTTGCTCTATAAATGGGTTCTCCTTCCCTTGCTGTGTGGGAACGTGCATGGGCTTACCATGGTTGCAAAGAGTTGGACACAACTTAGGGAGTGAACAGCACCATGGCTGCAGACTCCAAATTGCAAATTTTTTTCTGATCTCAAGTAAAACCATCTTTGCTGGAGAAATAACTGGTAGTCTATTTGTTTTAGTTCAGTAGATTATAAAACCAGCAAGAGGTTGAGAGAGTTAGAGGCAGAGCAAGAATTTATAATCAAAGGTTTTCTGGAGTAAATGCTTTAAGAAAAGGGAGGTTATGACAGGGAGTCAGGAAGAAACACGTGTGATTTAGTTGAGGGGAATGTTAAGGCTGTCTTGGTCAATACTTGATATCAACTGTTACCACTTTTTTTTTTCTTTTCAACTTTTAATTTGAAATAATTTTAAGTTTATAGTGTTAGTCACTCAGTCATGTCCGACTCTTTGAGACCCCCATGGACTGTAGCCCGCCAGGCTCCTCTGTCCTTGGAGGAGGACAAGAATAAATTCTTGTCCAGGCAAGAATACTGGAGTGGGTTGCCACTCCTTCCCCCCTGCAAAGATTGCATGAAAGCAGAGAGTTCCCTTAGTCCTTTCCCAAATTCTGTTATCTTCTTATACAACTATAGTATAATTATGCATACAAGCATGCATTCATGCTCAGTTGTGCATGACTCTTTGCAACCCCATTGACTGTAGCTCACCAGGCTCCTCTGTCCATGGGATTTCCAAGGCAAGAATACTGGAGTGGGTTGCCATTTCCTCCTCCAGAGCATCTTCTCAACCCTGGGACTGAACCCACATATCCTGCACTGGCAGGCAGATTCTTTCCTACTGTCACCAGGGAAGCCCCAAGGCAGAAAATTTCCTTTATTTCTCTCAAATTTCCCAGGTCTAGGTCTCCCAAAGTAGAATATCTTCTAGAAAATGTACCAGTATAAACAAAATAATATTGATGTTATTGGCTTCTAACTCGTAGAATTAAAGAAGTATCCACATGTCCATCTGATAAAGATAAATGAGGAAAGAAATACAGAAAATAATGAGGGAAGAGGAATATTCTTTGTTATAGCATAATTTTAATTTATAAATGTTGGGAGGAAATTAAATAAAAAGTCTACTATTAGCAAATGTCACAATCATAATTATTGGAAGCAATAACCATCAACAGTTGCTAAAATTAGTGGGTAAAATATGAGAGAAAGGATATTTGCATAGTTTCAAGATCTCTCTGTATACAACAGGTTAAGGTCAGTATACATTTCATCAAGCATATAAAATATAATAAATAAATAATATAGAGTAAATATGAATAAGCATAATATAATCACCATTTATGTTTATTTATAATTCCAATTTCATGGTAAATATACACAAAGATATGCAGATGACACCACCCTTATGGCAGAAAGTGAAGAGGAACTAAAAAGCCTCTTGATGAAAGTGAAAGAGGAGAGTGAAAAAGTTGGCTTAAAGCTCAACATTCAGAAATTGAAGATCATGGCATCTGGTCCCATCACTTCATGGGAAATAGATGGGGAAACAGTGGAAACACTGTCAAACTTTATCTTTTTGGGCTGCAAAATCACTGCAGATGGTGATTACAGCCATGAAATTAAAAGATGCTTACTCCTTGGAAGAAAAGTTATGACCAACCTAGATAGTATATTCAAAAGCAGAGACATTACTTTGCCGACTAAGGTCTGTCTAGTCAAGGCTATGGTTTTTCCTGTGGTCATGTATGGATGTGAGAGTTGGACTGTAAAGAAGGCTGAGCGCCAAAGAATTGATGCTTTTGAACTGTGGTGTTGGAGAAGACTCTTAAGAGTCCTTTGGACTGCAAGGAGATCCAACCAGTCCATGCTGAAGGAGATCAACCCTGGGATTTTTTTTGGAAGAAATGATGCTAAAGCTGAAACTCCAGTACTTTGGCCACCTAATGCTAAGAGCTGACTCATTGGAAAAGACTCTGATGCTGGGAGGGATTGGGGGCAGGAGGAAAAGGGGACGACAGAGGACGAGATGGCTGGATGGCATCACTGACTGGATGGACATGAGTCTGAGTGAACTCCGGAAGTTGGTGATGGACAGGGAGGCATGGCGTGCTGTGGTTCATGGGGTCGCAAAGAGTTGGACATGACTGAGCGACTGAACTGAACTGAACTGATACACAAAGTGGTCATCATTCAGTTAACTTCAGTTCAGTCACTCAGTCGTGTCTGACTCTTTGCGACCCCATGAACCACAGTATGCCAGGCCTCCCTGTCCATCACCAACTCTCGGAGTCCACCCAAACCCATGTCCATTGAGTTGGTGATGCCATCCAATCATCTCATCCTCTGTCGCCCCCTTCTCCTCTGGCCCTCAATCCCTCCCAGCATCAGGGTCTTTTCAAATGAGTAGGTTCTTTGCATCAGGTAGCCCAAGTATTGGAGTTTCAGCTTCAATATCAGTCCTACCAGTGAACACTGAGGACTGATCTTTAGGATGGACTGGCTGGATCTTCTTGCAGTCCAAGGGACTCTCAAGAGTCTTCTGCAACACCACAGTTCAAAAGCATCAATTCTTCGGTGCTCAGCTTTCTTTATAGTCCAACTTTCACATTCATACTTGTGGCCACATATGCCAGCCCTCAATTGGAGCCTCCTCTTGATGAAAGTGAAAGTGGAAAGTGAAAAAGTTGACTTAAAGCTCAACATTCAGAAAACGAAGATCATGGCATCCGGTCCCATCACTTCATGGGAAATAGATGGAGAAACAGTGGAAATAGTGTCAGACTTTATTTTGGGGGGCTGCAAAATCACTGCAGATGGTGACTGCAGCCATGAAATTAAAAGACGCTTACTTCTTGGCAGAAGAGTTATGACCAACCTAGATAGTATATTCAAAAGCAGAGGCATTACTCTGCCAAATAAGGTCCGTCTAGTCAAGGCTATGGTTTTTCCTATGGTCATGTATGGATGTGAGAGTTGGGAGATCCAACCAGTCCATTCTAAAGGAGATCAGTCTTGGGTGTTCTTTGGAAGGAATGATGCTAAAGCTGAAACTCCAGTACTTTGGCCACCTCATGTGAAGAGTTGATTCATTGGAAAAGACTCTGATCCTGGGAGGGATTGGGGGCAGGAGGAGAAGGGGATGACAGAGGATGAGATGGCTGGATGGCATCACGGACTCGATGGGTGTGAGTCTGAGTGAACTCCGGGAGATGGTGATGGACAGGGAGGCCTGGCGTGCTGCGATTCATGGGGTCGCAAAGAGTCGGACATGACTAAGCGACTGAACTGAACTGAACTGAAGATGAAATAGAGTTACCCCAATTTTTCACGTGAGTACACTAAAACAGAGATTTAAAAAAATGACTTTTCAAGACCCTAGGAATACAAGTACCAGCACTGCAAAAGAGGGAAATTAGCACTCTGTGCTGTGGCAGTCAGTATATTTTTAAATGGTGACGGCAGATATAGCATCTCACATACTCTTTTACAGCCTAACTTTCATTCTTGCATTAAGAGCCAAGCTCTGTGTTCTCTCCCTTTAAATCAGAGTGGGTTTGTAGCTCTGTCTGAAATGATTTTACTTGACTCTCAAGGTAAGGCTATAAAAATTTTTGCACATGTTCGTTGGTGGCTTGTGCCACCATGTAAGCTGCCCTGAGGCCTTCATGCTGTGGAAAAGCCCCAAAGTGCTGATGCATAAGGCCCATGAAAATAGACCTGATTTGACAAGAAGTGAGTGACACATTCCACCTCCATCCAGTGTGATTGTCATTGCAGGAGTAATTCACATCAGAAGTACCCTGCTTGGTCCTTTCCAAGCTCCTTATTTACAGAAATTATGAGACATCTTAAAATGACTGCCATTTGAAGCCACAAAGTTTGGTGGCAACACTTGTATTTTCTAACCAAAGCCTTCACTGGTTAACACATATAGTCACGGCTTGTCTCCGCACCTCAATAACTCATTCTTCTTACTTTGCTTACAAGCAAAGTAAGATTTGTTTCTAACAAAATCTTATTTACCGTGTATTTTACATATTTGTTCACATGTTCCAGGCTCCTTTCTCCATGGGATTCTCCAGGCAAGAATACTGGAGTGGGTTGCCATGCCCTCCTCCAGGGGATCTTCCTGACCCAGGGATGGAACCTGGATCTCTTATGTCTCCTTCATTGTCAGTCGGGTTATTTACCACTAGCACCACCTGAAGCCTCCAGAGATAGTCTCATTCTTGGTCATGTAGCCCCCAAAAATATAATTCGCAAAGATTATGTACCCAATGTTCACTGAAGCACTATTCACAATATCCAGAACATGGAAGCAGCCTACGTGTTCATAAACAGCTTAATGGATAAAGAAGATACGGTACATATATACAGTGGAATATTACTTAGCCATAAAAATGAGCAAAATAATGTAGGTGCATTTAGAGATCATCATATGAGTGAAATAAGTCAGACAGAGAAAGACGATTATCACCCGCTATCACTTATATTCGTAATCTAAAGCAGGGTACAAGCAAAATTATTTACAAAACAGAAATAGAGCTACAGATGTAGAAAACAACCCCCCTGTGACTACCACAGAGTAAGGGGAGAGATAAATTGGGAGATTGGGATTGACACATACACAATACTATACCTAAAATAGGTAATCAATGAGAACCTACTGTATAGAACAGGGAACTTAATACTCTGTAATGGCCTGTAAGGGGGAAGAATCTAAAAAAGAATTGTCACATGTATGATGTGTAACTGATTCACTTTGCTGTATAGCAAAAACTAACATGACACTGTAAATCAGCTATACTCCAATAAAAATTTTTAAAAAGAATACTATGTAGTACAGATAGTCACACATCCGGGAGTGCCTCACATGGTCTCTCTAAGCTCATCCAAGACCAGTCATGCATTTAGAGCTTTGACTTAAGTTTGTTTCCTTTGTTATTGAAAAGATTTTAAGGAAGTCCTTGACTGTATAAAATGTTCTTTCCATGAGAACTAAAACGAAACGAAAGAAAAAGCTTACTTCATGGTGTTAAGCAGAGAAATAGTGTTGAAATCAATTTGCCTTCCTGGTCTCAAAATAGTGTTATTAACATTGGTATTATTTTTGTTATTTCCCTTAAGCCTATAAATATGACTTCTTGACTTTTGTTTTTCCTTTTAGTTTGAATAATGTAGGCAGGGAGTGGTGGTGAATTCTCCCTCTCCTAACACAAGTATAGTTACTGCAGGGCAGGGAGGCTTTCCAGGGCTTTATGGGCTTCAGGTCACTTCTTCATCCCTGAGAGGTGAAGTCTGTACATTGATCACAAAGCGCATCTATATATTTTTTTATATATTGGAAGAAGGTCAAACAAATTTTCCTTCTTAAAACATATCATCTCTATTAAATGGCTTTTTAAATAACTGCTAAACCCATTACCTTTTTATCAATAGGAAATGTCCATTATTTTCTTTCTTGTAAACCCTGCATACTGCCAGTTATAATTGCCAAAAGAAAGAACTGTTGAAAAGAATGTCAAATATAATTTCCCAAAAATTTTCTTACTGTATCTTCACTTTTTTCCTCCATATCTCCTTGAATTATCAATGTCAAAAGAATTTTGGAAATTATTATTATAGACATAAGAAAATTTAGATCCATAGACTACCTTTTTCTACAGTTAGCATGAAATTAATTTATTAATAATTAATAATTAAGGAAATAAATTAATTAGTGCAATGGTATTAGTAGCTATTTTTCCTAGGCCACCAATCCAGTGTATGTATACATTCAAATACAGTCACATCTAGAGTCTTTTACCACAATTATTTTAAATTCCATGTGTTCAATATTTGCTTTATTATCTGAATTTTGTCTGTTACTTATACGCCAGGTGATGCTCCTGCCAAAATCAGATCTGTTCCAATTCCTATATAAACGTGCTCTGTTTCTCAGATAATCATGGAGTGACCTTGTGATATTACAGACCAATAATTAACTGCATAGTCTGGTTTTAAAGTCACTGGGGAAATTCCTTCAGTGTTAAATCACTGTTACTTAAACTTATAATTCTTTATTACCGTTCTATGTTTGAACAAGTTTTACAGGTTTGGAGATGATTTGTCCATATTCTGTTCATATTTTTTGTATATGTTTTGTATGTTTTTTTAAACTGATGAATAAAGGAGTCCCATTTTTATTTAGGCATTTATTATTGTTTGTGATATTAGAGTTTTCTGTGAAGGAAAAGACTGTGTAAAAATATTTACTGGAAAAATAATCCAAAAGTATTAACTAGAAATAAGAAAAAGTCAAACACAAAGAAGAACTTTTCAAAGAATAATGTGGAAACATACTTCACCATATGTAAAATAAATAGCCAATGGGGCGGGGGGAGAACTTCTCCAAGAAGGGACAATGTTTATTTATAGGAAAACCAGTTTTACAAATGTGTTAAAAATTGGCTGCATTTTCACCTATTTGAGAGATCTGAGGTAACTTAGTATTTGTGGAGTTTAATTTTAAAATGGCTAATGTGTTTTTATTACAAAATCATGAGTTTTTTACTTTAGTGTGCATACAATCTAAGAAGATATTCTCTGGGCTTTGAGAACTACTTAACAAGTAAGATGCTATGGAATTAAAATGTTCTACTAGTTTTGGTCATAAAAATGAGTGATAAATAGGGGTTGAATTCATGATTTTGGGGGATTATCCATTTCCCCTCCCCCAAGAGTTTGTACTTTGTAGGATATCTGTAATACTATGATGTTATACTAATTATGTTTTCATATCTTATCAATATGAAAGAAATGTGAAATCTATCTTCCCTTAAAATTATTTGCTAAATCTTTTCATGTGTGCATCAGTTTCCCATTGCTGCTATAACAAATTACCCCAAATTTGATGACTAAAAATAATACAAATTTATTATCTTTCAGTTCTTGAGATCAAAAGTCTGAAATGAGTCTCACTTGGCTAAAGTCAAGGTGCTGGCAGCGCTGCATTCCTTTCTGGGATCCACTCCCTTGCTTTTTCCAGGTGCTGGCTTTCTTTGTTCCTAGCCACTTTCCACTTCCAAAAGCAGTGATTGTGAGTTGTTGTTGGTGGTGGTGAAGGCTTGTGGACTCTACATCACATCACCCTGTATCACTCTGATGCTCTTCTGCTCTGTCTTCCACATTTAAGGATCCCTGTGTTTACACTGGGGCTTCCCATGTGCCTCAGTGGTAAAGAATCCACCTGCCAAGCAGAAGACACAGGAGACACGGGATCAGAAAGTTCTCCTGGGGAAGGAAATGGCAGCCCACTCCAATATTCTTGCCTGGGAAATCCCATGAACAGAGGAGCATGACTAGCTACAGTTCATGGGGTCACAAAGAGTTGGACACAACTTGGCAACCAGATAACTACAACAATGATTAACTACCTAATACTGTCTACTGTGCTAATTTCTCTTGGCATGTAACAATTTTGCACGTTCCAAAGATCAGGATGTGAACAAGTTTGAGAGTCCATTATTTTGTGTACCACCATATATTTTAAAGATGCTTACTCCTTGGAAGGAAAGTTATGACCAACCTAGATAGCATATTCAAAAGCAGAGACATTACTTTGCCAACAAAAGTCCGTCTAGTCAAGACTATGGTTTTTCCAGTGGTCATGTATAGATGTGAGAGTTGGACTGTGAAGAAAGCTGAGAGCAGAAGAATTGATGCTTTTGAACTGTGGTGTTGGAGAAGACTCTTGAGAGTCCCTTGGACTGCAAGGAGATCCAACCAGTCCATTCTGAAGGAGATCAGCCCTGGGATTTCTTTGGAAGGAATGATGCTAAAGCTGAAACTCCAATACTTTGGCCACCTCATGCGAAGAGTTGACTCATTGGAAAAGACTCTGATGCTGGGAGGGATTGGGGGCAGGAGGAGAGGGGACGACAGAGGATGAGATGGCTGGATGGCATCACTGACTCAATGGATGTGAGTCTGAGTGAACTCTGGGAGTTGGTGATGGAGAGGGAGGCCTGGCGTGCTGTGATTCATGGGTGGCAAAGAGTCAGCCACGACTGAGCGACTGAACTGAACTGAACTGAACTGATATATTTTAATCAAAGGGGTAGACTGAAGTTTGTGGGAAATAAATTGCCTTTAAAAAACATTATTTTTACAAATGTTCCAATTTTAAAATGACAATACAATGAAACTCATGTTTAGAAAGTCCTCTAAAAGCCTCAGGTTCTTTTTTGAGAACATGTTATTTACTGGCATATACACAATGTAGTAGGTACTCCCTTACCTACAAAATATTACAATGAGAGAAACTGAGGTAGATTTTAAATCATGCATATATTCAAATACTTTCTTAGACTAAAAATATGGTTCATTTTACAGCATAGGTAATTAAGTTCACATAATTTGAAAACAGTATAGGAATTGGTCAAAATTGCTGTAATTAATTTTACGCATTTGCATACACATTTTCATTTTCCATGACTGTTCAGCAGAATTTGATGCTGTATTACTGCCCACTTCTCTCTCTACAATATTTTCCACAAGTCAGCAATCAATCTATTCTTTCAAATTAATGCTACTCCTAACAAGAGATCAAATCAAACAATGGCCAAGTTCCAGGAATATTATTTCCTGTTTCTATATACCCTACTGAAATTTATTTATAGCCGGAACACGCCAGTGGCAGTAAATCTGCTTATTCAGAAAGAAAATAATGGATGTTGTGTAAATACAGACACTTATGGGAAAGTGTTATGTGAATACAACTTCTGCTGTGATCTTCAAGGTAAAATATTAATGGACATTTTTTCTAATAATGTAGCTCATTGAAAAAGTAATTAGAATAAAATTCTAACTCTCTGTCAAATGTTTATAGTGATTTGAGGATTATTTTAGTGATATCTGAGCTCCCAGTGTGCTAATTTCCTACTGTTGTTTATACAGTAAAGAAGATTAAAGGCAAGTTTTGTTCTTTTGATTCTACTTTGCATATATCAGAAGAGTCATCTGATTACTTGCTTAAGAGAAACTCTGTTGGCTGAATATCTTAACTTATGACAGTGTTCATGGCTTACTATTTAATTAAGCTCATTAACTTTATTTTCTTAATGACAAAATTGATAAGCTAGGACAGATACCACATTTAAAATTATAAAAAAGGAGATCGAATGATTATAATATGTTTGAACTTTAAAATTTATTTTAAAAAATGATTTTGTTTTCTGTTTAGAGCAGAGTTTTTTCTATAAGAGATATAAGCACTTTGTAAAACAAACATATAATAAATGAAAAAAAGACAGTTTAAAATTTTAGAAGGAAAGATTTTTATAATTTTATTATTTTATTATTAATACAATATTTATGGTATTATATAATATAACAAAAAAGAAATGAAAATATTTTAAGTTCATAAAGAACAGACTCATTAATCCAAGAATATATGAATCTAATCTGAAGAGAGAATCTACCCTGAAGAAATACCAACTTATTTTCACAAAAGTATATGTGCTTGGATGACCAGTGCACCACCATTTTACTAGTTAAAACACAAACTAACCATCTGGTAGTTTTTAAATGACCACTATTATTAGTAACTTTCTCCCCTCATTCTGGTCCTCCTATATTTCATACTACATATAGGAACAGAATGACTTAAAACACGTAAATCAGATAGTCACAATGCCAGTGATATTGAATTTTTTATGAAATCTGTCATAAAATCAAGTCTTATAACATTATTTATGAAGCTTTGCCAGTGTGAGCTCCTAACTAATTAATTCTCTAGTACTTCCTCTTACCACTCCAATTACTTCTACTTTGGAAAAAATGTTTTTCCTAATTCGAAATCTTTGCACTTTTTGTTCTGTCTTTCCCCCCTGTTTTTCCCTTAATTTCTTTGCTGACTGGCTTCTCTCACTTTATATGTCTGAACTAAAATAACATTCTGGAAGAGTCCTTCCCTAATTATACATTGTAAAGTAATAACCACCTTCTGTTACTCTTTGCTTCTGTTACTCCTGTTACTCTGTTACTCGGACAAATCTGCTTACCTTTAACCACTTATCCACTCAATTTGTATATTTTTATGTTTGTTTAATCACTTAATATCTGTTTCAACTCCCCCTGATTATGAATGCTGTGATAAATGAGAATATGTCTCTGTTTGTACCCATGAGTCCACCAAAGATTGAAACAGGGCTGAGCAACTGAGCAAATATACATACAAGATGTGGAAATATATCAAATTAGCATTGGCAAACTAAGTGTTTGAGAACACTAGGAATTGTAGATATAGGAGTAGTAATATTATTGTGTTTAGTGTGTTTGTTATTTTAAGGAAGCCTTTTAAAAGAGGAAAGTGACCAGCCTCATTCATATCTTTAAATTTGGATGATACAAGGAGGGATAGTGTGTGCGAGTGTGCTCAGTCATGTCCAACTCTTCGTGACCTGCTGGACTGTAGCCCGCCAGACTCCTCTCTCCATGGGATTTCCCAGGCAAGAATACTGAAGTGGATTTCCATTTCCTCCTCCAGGGGGTCTTTCTGACCCAAGGATCAAACCTGCATCATTTTCAACTCTTGCACTACAGGTGGATTCTCTACCACTGAGCTACCAGGGAGGGATAGTAAAATGCTTATAAAACAAACTACATGAGAGTTAAGAAAAGAGTTAGGTAGGGAGTATACATGTTCCCTATATTAAACATGAAACACCACTTATAAAAATAAGAAATGTGCAGAAAGTATGCATTTATTTGGAGGCACTTTGCATCTCTAGTATCACTCATATATTTCAAGTTCAGCAAGCAACATTTCAATATGTAGTTATGTGCCACAAGTACAGGTTAACAGAAACATCAGTGTGGATGAAATAGCAGATAAATACAGTAAAATTTATGGAAGTCAACAGGATGCAGAAGAAAAGGCACAGGGCCTGTGGTTTAGGTAGTAGCTCTGCAATTTTAAACAAGATGAAAATGTCACAGACCTGCAGGGTAGCAGTACGATCAGGATATGCAGCTTGGCAAGATTTGAATGTATAAAAATTACATAGGGAATATCCCTGAGATTTCAGGTCCCAAAATTTGATTTTCTCAGTACACTTCAAACTTAGCAAAGAACTTAAGAAATCATCATTTACAATGATGGATGGTATAATTTAAAGGTATGTAGGAATGATATTAAAGCTGAAACTCCAATACTTTGGCCACCTCATGCGAAGAGTTGACTCACTGGAAAAGACTCTGATGCTGGGAGGGATTGGGGGCAGGAGGAGAAGGGGACGACAGAGGATGAGACGGCTGGATGGCATCACAGACTCGATGGACGTGAGTTTGAGTGAACTCCGGGAGTTGGTGATGGACAGGAAGGCCTGGCGTGCTGCCATTCATGGGGTTGCAAAGAGTCGGACATGACTGAGTGACTGAACTGAACTGAACTGAAGAAGTGAATAATCAGCAACTTGTTCAGAAAATAGATATTTGAGGAAAACGGCTGGATACAGAGATAGATGGTAAATAAAAAATGGATGGATGGATGGATGGATAGATAGTGTTAAACATATTTCACTGACGCTCTGAAAATTCTTCAGGAATACTCTCATGAAATTGAGAGTTTAGTAACCAGTGTATCCAGATCAGGGCTTCCCTAGTGGCTCAGATGGTGAAGAATATGTCTGCAATGCAGGAGACCCAGGGTTGATCCCTGGATAGGGAAGGTACCATGGAGAAGGGAATGGCAACCCACTCCAGTACCCTTGCCTGGAGAATTCCATGGACAGAGGAGCCTGGTGGGCTATATATAGTCCATGGGGTCCCAAAAAGTTGGACCCTACTAAGTGACTTTCACTTTCACTCACATGAAAAAAACATGGAAAAATCACTTCCCTTTATCTACCATAATGTTAGCATCTCGTACATCTTGCTTACACAGGTATGGACTCATTAAACCAACTATATCAAAATGTTTTCCCTCATACGCAGTACAAAAGGAAGGATTCTTGCCAACCTGGAGAATTTTCAAGTTCTTTGGGCTCTTTCGTATGGATTAGTTTTACAGATAGATCAGCCTTTGGAAATATATGGTAGCAATCTGCTATAAGCTGCCTTTTATTAACACATCATGCTTTTTCCCTACCTGCCTTGGAAATATTCTATGAGGAAGAAAAATGATATTACTTGTGAAAAAGTTTTAATACTCTACATGTTCCCTGTAAATATAAAGCACATGACAAATATTGCAAAAGTGGGAATTATCTCTATAAAACAATAATCCTGCATATGTATTACAGTGTGGGAGACCTGGGTTCGAACCCTGGGTTGGGAAGATCCCCTGGAGAAGGAAATCACAACTCGCTCCACTGTTCCAATCTGGGGAATCCCATGGATAGAGGAGCCTGGCAGTTTATAGTCCATGGGGTCGCAAAAAGTTGGACATGACTGAATGACTAACACTTTCTTTCCTGTATTACAGGAGCATTTAAATATTGGGAGCACCATATCCTAAATATGCTGTGAGGTCTAGAAAGTACACTAGTATACTCAGTCTCTCCTGAGTTGTGATGATTAATGACCAAAGTTATTTTGGACCATTTTGATTCTATAAATCAATTCATACTGATTCCTATGCTTCATATTTCTAAAATGCTTTCCCATTTAGAAAATGCACTCATAGATACTATTTTATTTGTATTATATAAAAATATTGTGGGTAATATAAGCTAATATTAATATAACTACTGATGATAATAACTATTACACTATTCTTCCTATAATTTTCAATTTAATTTTGCAGGTAAAAAAAGATTAAAAATGTAACTCATTTAACCAATATTAGCAAATTAATGAAAGTGAAAAGTGAAAGTCACTCAGTTGTGTCTGACATTTTGAGACCCCATGGACAGAGTGGGAGGCCTTTCCCTCCTCCAGGGGATCTTCCCAATCCAGGGATTGAACTCAGGTCTCCTGCATTACAGGCAGATTATTTACCAGCTGAGCCACAATGAAGCCTATCAAATTAATAAGCAGACATAAATTTATTATTCAAAAAATCTATTTTTATCACATAAATACACTTTTATTTTAACTATGCATTAAAAACTCTCAAATACATGGTTTAAATAATACAAAAATGCAATGATATTTTAGTTGGGGTTTATTGTTTGAAATATATATATAAAATAATCACATCTTCTATTTTGATTCTATTGTGCTGTGCTCAGTCATTCAGTCATGTCCCACTCTTTGTGACTCCATGGACTGTGGCCCACTAGGCTTTATGGAATTTTCCAGGAGAGAATATTGGAGTGGGTTGCCATTTCCTACTCCAATTTTGATTTTACCTATAGGTAAATCTCATCAATGAATAACTCACAAATCAAGATGTCAGATAGAAATATATGCAACATGAATGCACCTGGAGACTATCAGTAAAGTATGTCAGATAGATAAAGACATATATCATGTGATATCACATATATGCACAATATATACAACAAAAGTATGATACTAGTGAACTTATTTATAAAACAGAAATAGACTAACAGACTTAGAGAGGAAACACATGGTTACCAGGGGGAGGTAGGAGTGGGTGAAGGGTAAGAGTAAAGGATAGATTGTGTTTGGGACAGACATGTATACACTGTTATATTAAAAATGGGAAACCAACAAAGACCTACTGTACAGCACAAGGAACTCTGCTCAGTATTCTGTAATAACCTAAAAGAGAAAAAGTTTGGAAAAGAATAGATACATGTATAACTGAATCACTTTGCTGTACACCTAACTCTAGCACAACATTGTTAATCAAGGATGCTCCAATATAAGGTACAAATTTTAAAAATATGTATTTGCATTGAAATAAATGAGGAAAAAATCCTGTGATTTACCAATCATTAAATTTTCAAATGAAGTACTTCAAGCATTTTTTTTTCTCATTCTTATAAGAAACATTAAATGAAAATAAAGTATACAAAGTACTCGGTTCTGGATGTAGGTATAAGTGTATGTGTGTGTTTGTGCATGTCTCATTTTGAGAGCTTTTCTCTAGGAGTATAACAAATAAATAAGGCAGAAAATAAAAAATTAAAATGTAAACATTTCCTGAAAGTTTCATCTCTAAGAAAACCTGCTGCTATTCAAATATATGTTTAATACACATCCATAAGAAAATCTTTGCTTTGTGATTTTCCTTTAGTGTTTCATTGGTATGTTTAATTCAACTTTTTAAAAATTTGAGTTAGATTAAATTTTGAAGAATATCTAATATCTAATATGATTATGCTAATATTCAGTAGAAATTGGGCTTCTCTTTTTGCTCAGCTGGTAAAGAATCTGTCTGCAATGTGGGAGACCTGGGTTCCATCCCTGGGTTGGGAAGATCTCCTGGAGAAGGGAAAGGCTACCCACTCTAGTATTCTGGCCTAGAGAATTCCATGGACTGTATAGTCCATGAGGTTGCAAAGAGTTGGACACTACCGAGTGACTTTCACTTTCACTCAGTAGAAACAACAAATGATAGAATCACTGTTAATATTGAAAAAGTCATCAATAAGTATTCAACTCAAACTAACAAAATGAGATGCTGAGTGCTGAAGAATTGATGCTTTTGAACTGTGGTGTTGAAGAAGACTCTTGAGAGTCCCTTGGACTGCAAGGAGATCCAACCAGTCCATTCTAGAGGAGATCAGCCCTGGGTGTTGTTTGGAAGGAACGATGCTGAAGCTGAAACTTCAATACTTTGGCCACCTCATGCGAAGGGTTGACTCATTGGAAAAGACCCTGATGCTGGGAGGGATTGGGGGCAGGAGGAGAAGGGGACGACAGAGGATGAGATGGCTGGATGGCATCACTGACTCAATGGACTTGAGTTTGAGTGAACTCTGGGAGTTGGCGATGGACAGGGAGGCCTGGCGTGCTGCGATTCATGGAGTCGCAAAGAGTCGGACATGACTAAGCGACTGAACTGAACTGAGCTGAACTGAACAAGGATCTACTATATAGCTCAGGGAACTCTGCTCAGTGTTATGTGGCAGCCAGGATGGGAGAGAAGTCTGGGGAATACATGTATCCATATGACTGAGTCCCTTCACTATTCACCTGAAACTATCAGAACATTATTACTCAGCTATACTCTAATACACAAAATACAAAGTTTAAAAAAATAATAATAGAACATGAAAAATGGATGAAACTAATATTTCAGATAGTGGAAGATTCTAAACTACAGCCTCTATTACTTGACAATATATAAATTATTATCAATTCAAAATATATTTTCTCATATATTTCAAAATAAGGGAGCAGTCATAACTTCTTGGTACACCATAATGTACTATGCTCCTAAGTTAGTGTTTTTTTTTTTTCCCACCTAAATTCTTTTCATTTTTTTCATTTATGTTTTAGTGATGTACTGAAATAATTGTTTACAGTGATATGGTACTGTCTTTAAAAGGGTGACTTTTTCCTTGTTTCTCACTGCTCTGAAACAATTTAATGAAGCCCTTAGTCATGAAATATTTCTATTTTATGTAAGGATAATGATTTTAAAATATTAACCTTCAGAGTTGGGTTATCTGGAAGTTGGTGATGGACAGGGAGCCCTGGTGTGCTGTGGTTCATGGGGTCCCAAAGAGTCGGACACGACTGAGTGACTGAACTGAACTGAACTGAATGCAGAGTTGGATATTTACTCAGTTTACATTTGTGTTATGCTTCGTATCTAATAATTATGCAAGTCCAGGTCACATATAAAATAGTTCACATATGTTTTCAATTATTTTAGTACCCTGATATTAAAATAAACTTTATCCACATTATGAAAAATTCAGTAATTGCCAATTGTAAATGCAGACATATTTTTAAAGAAATTGTATACATTTAAAAGATACATTACAAGATATATCATATACAGATATAAAGCCATTACATATTATGTTTATCCAATTATTATCACGTTTTCTATAAGCAATGAAATTATATTATTTACCTTACAAGTTAGTGTATTATTCTTTTGTGGACTTTCCAAAATGGTTATGAGTTTCTTTTATGCTTGAAATGATAATTTCCTTTTTTATATTATACAAAATTTGTAACTAAAGAGCAATTGTCTTACATTGCTCCTAGCATTCAAGCAATGTATTGGTATTATTTATCTCTCCCTTTGACTGTAGGGAATTGAAGATATATTTGAGAATATCCTACTGCTCTATAAAAGCACCAGTATGCAATCTTCCTCCTGCCTGAAGGCAAAAATATTTCCCATTCTTCCTATTAAAACTGTATTTTTCAATGTGAAGGGGACAGTCCCCCTCCTGCATAATATTCCTGAGGGTAAACACAACTTGTTTCAAAGGACACAAACTAAATAATTTATGAGTTTCCTCTGAAAAATTTTAGGCACTGGAACACTCCAGATTGGAATGTCTTGTATTTTATTAGGTGTGTTTAACATTTTCTTCCACTTGTCATTAGCTTCCCATATAATACGCCCATGGAGTGCCAGTGGAAAAGTGGTCATGATGGATTTAAACTGAAAACTGAGGTCACCATTATATATTGAAGTACTAGGTATTAGTTTGCTGCTGTAACAAAGTAGCATAATGAGTTGCTTAGGCCGGTGGCTAGAAATTCCAAGGTGTCCACAGGATTTCTTTTCAGGGCTCTAAGGAAGAAACTGTGCCATGTATCTTTTGTAGCTTCTGATGATTTGCAAGCAGTATTTGGTATTTCTAGGCTTGTAGAAGGCAATGGCACCCCACTCCAGTACTCTTGCCTGGAAAATCCTACAGGCGAAGGAGCCTGATAGGCTGCAGTCCATGGGGTCGCAAAGAGTCGGACACGACTGAGCGACTTCCCTTTCACTTTTTACTTTCTTATATTGGAGAAGGAAATGGCAACACACTCCAGTGTTCTTGCCTGGAGAATCCCAGGGACAGCGGAACCTGGTGGGCTGCCGTCTATGGGGTCACACAGAGTCAGACACGACTGAAGCAACTTAGCAGCAGCAGCAGCAGCAGGCTTGTAGAAACATCATTCTAATCTCTGCCTTCATCTGCACATAGCATTCTCCCTTGTATATGCATCTGTGTCCAAATTCCTCTTCTTTTAAGTACATTGGACTTCCCAGGTGGCTCAGTGGTAAAGAATCCACCTGCCAATGCAGGGGACACATGAGATACAGGTTCGGTCCCTAGCTTGGGAAGATTCCCTGAGCAGGAAATGGCAACCCACTCCAGTATTCCTGCCTGGAAAATTGTGTGGACAGAGGAGCCTAGTGGACTACAGTCCATGTGGTCACAAAGAGTCAGACACAACTGAGCGACTGAACATACCCACACGCATAAAGACGCTAGTCTCATGAGATGGGAGCCCCCTGTACTGCAGAATGCCCTCATCCTAATCACATCTCAATGACCCTACTTCCAAACAAGATCACATCCTGAGGTGCAGGGGTTAGAATTGCATAGTATGAATTTTTAGAGAACACAATTCAACCTATAACACTTCCTAAGTCACCCCATCTCAGTAATTATCAGGAGACAAGATGATGTCCTTATCCTGCTGAAGTTTCTGTTTTAATTGCAGGGGCAGAGAGCGATGCAGCAATAAGCAAATAGATAAATAAAGCAATGTGATAGCAGACAGTGACAAATCCATGCCAACAGACAGGGGAAAATTCATTTGGATGAAGCACAAGGAGGTAACAAGAGTGCCATTATAGAAAGGATTATCAGGGAAGGCCTCTCCTATGGACAGCAGAGGCCTGAATGTGGGCAGACTGCAAGTGCTGTAACACCTGCAGGAAGAGGGTTCTTCCCCAATCCATGAGCTTGCTGACAACGGCAAAGGAACAGAGGGGAGGCTGGTGTTGTCGAGACAGGGTGAGAACAGTAGCATTTGCGGTCAGAGAGGTGGGCAGTGCTGGGCAGGGTCATGTGGGGTCTTCAAGGCCATGACTGGTGGCTTCCACATCCCCAGGGGGAAGAGAAGCCATAAAGATTTTAAGCAGGGGATAAAATGAGCTAACTTGGATTGCAGATTATTAGGTGTTGAGTGGAGTGGTAGTGTTGGGGTTGTGGGGATGATGTAGAAGGAGAGAATTCAATACGGAAGCTCTTGCTGCAGTGGAGGCAAAACCGGATCTTGACTTGGATTCACAGAAGGATGGCAGTGGATATGATGAGAATTAGATAGAACTGCGACAGGTGATTATGATTATATGCTGATGTATTAAGTGACTTTTTGAGTATGGGAGAAATACACAAGTCAACAATGTTTCCATTATCCAAGTCTGGGGCCTGATGAACTACCTGAAGGGTACTACCAGTGTCAGAGAGATAAAATTCCAAGGAAAAAGTCTAACTGTAGAGTAAATCAATGCTAAGTGCATAAGCTATCTAGTAGGCGTTTGAATGCACACTTCCAGATTTAAGGACAGAAGCTTGCATTGGATAAATCAACTGACTGAGCCATGTGCATAAGCTTTAAAAAACGCAGAGAAGTGGAGATTGACTCTACACACATTTTCCTTTACGAAATCCTAAATACTTAAAATGGTACAATTTTGAAAGTGTTTCTTATAATTTGGCCCACGTCAATTTCTATATGTAGACATAATTGTAAACTCTCATGGGAGAGTTGGCATTGAGTTGTTCTGTGTGATTTTTAAATGCTGAATTTTCTCTGTGAAGCTATAGTCTTCTACAATCTGGGGATTATCCCCCCTTCCACTGCTACCATCAAAGTCCAAAACGTTAACAGCTCTCACTGGTCCAAACTCTCTCTTTTGTCCATGCTATTCTCTGTACATATCAAGCACATTTCTTGGCATTTTGCTCTATCTCTGCTTGCAATGCCCTCCTCTGCCTGCCACAGGTCTCTGTTAAAATGTTGCTTCTTCTGAGATGTCTTCTTTGATTAGGTCCTTTCCCTCTATTTTTCTCCGCCTTATACTGATTTATTTTTTTCCTTATAGCATTTTCACCATTGGTGCGTTACATACTTGTTTAGCTTTTGCTTGCATTACTTGAAAAGATAACTGTAGGCAGATTCTTTACCAGTTGAGCCACAAGGTAAGCCCAAGTATACTGGAGTGGGTAGCCTATCCCTTCTCCAGGGGATCTTCCTGACCCAGGAATCAGACGGATGGCACCTGCATTGCAGGAGGATTCTTTACCAACTGAGCTATGAGGGAAGTGCTTGAACGTCAGTTCCATGCTTATATATTTTGTGACTACTGTGCCAGGCTTCCCTGGTGGCTCAGATAGCAAAGAATCTGCCTACAATGCAGGAGACATGGGTTCAGTCCCTAGGTCGGGAAGATCCCCTGAAGGAGGGAAGGGCAACCCAGAATTCTTGCCTGGAGAATTTCATGGACAAAGGAGCCTGGTGGGCTCCAGTCCATGGGGCCGCAAAGTTAGACATGACTGACGCAACTAACACTCACACACATCTACTGTGTCATGACAGCATGAAAGAGTACCTGGCACACACTAGGTGCTATAATCCATGACTATTATTCTACATTACATGCAGCAGCCAGTCATTCTGAGGTCAGTGATGAACTCCATCATCTATGGCAAACATAGCTAAATTACAACACGTTTATACCACACGTATTCGATACAACATTCTTATTAAAGTAACAATTATCTCAAAGGTATGAGTCAACGGATTTTGAAATTATCAACAGTTGTCTTTCAATATCAGAGGTAGACTTAGCAAACAGAAATACAGAACTCTGGTTTATGATGAAAAGTTAGATACACATATAATGATAATTGATGTATAAATAGTTGCTTATCTTTTTTATCTATCTCAACAAGTTTGATCTTAATTTAAAACTTGGAACTCAGGAGTACATGTTTGTGCTCTAAATTTTCTTGCTACTGAAGCTTATAGCTTCTTTTTAAAATTTAATTTAAACAAAGGTGTATTGAAAATGGCTAATAATTTGTTTGTAAACCACCATTATGAGTCATATTGTGTATATTCTGATACAAAATTAAATGTCAAATTATTAAAAAATAGTGTATCAAAATAGTATATCTATTTCATGATATATTTGATTATTACTAAATCATCTTTCTTTTTCCATTTTCTAAGAAATTAGATACTTTCGTGGTCAACAGATTTCTTATTATTAAACTGTCCTTTTCATATTAAGTAAGTCTTATTGTTTTTCTCAGCTATTTCTCATTACAATGTATGTTAGATGTATTGGTTATATATTGATATTAAATTGAAACTGGCTTTTTACTTCCAAGTATTAGTTTCAGAAAAGAGAATTATAAAGTTGACATAAAAGGCCATATACATGCTATATCAATTATAACTCTATTGTTACACTTTTTGATATATCTATTGTTTTACTGGCATCCATGTCACAGTTTACCTTTTTTTCACAATTGCATATATACAAAAATAAGAATGCCATGAGAATATATTTTACTTTTACTTAGCTGGATAATGGGGCAATCTATATCTAAGCTAAATGGAATTATTTATTGGACTTACTGTGTCTGTTCACTGTGGGATAAGCTTAATTAAATTATTTTCAGCATTTGTATGAATACTTTGAACTTTTCAACTTTGTAAAAATGTTGGCAACTCTTTTGTTGGAGTAAGACTCTAACATGTTGATTTCAGTTTTAGAGAATGGGAAATGCATCTCAATTTTTATACTTTCTCTACATTGTCTATAGTACATAAACAGAAAGAGGAATAAAATTGATGATTGCTTTTCTAGGGCACATTAACTCCTACACAGTGCATTTCAGAAGGAAATGAAATGTGTGGTCTCATTTCAAAACTTGTATTATTGAAGTTGTGAAGAGATTCAAATTTGAAGCATCTGAAGAAGACTGTGTTTGGTTCTTTGTTTTCTTTAAAGAAAGAAATCCCTTTTGGAAATACAGATAAGTTAGGAGTGTGTTCAGTCTATTTCTTTGTGTGACTATCTTTCTTTTTTAAAGCAGCAAATGCTTTAAAAAGTTAGTAAGATACTTGATAAGTTTCTCAAAATATTTCATTTTTGCCATATGAACTATATTTTAAAATCGTCTAATTTCTTATTTATTTGAACCCATTTCACATAATTTTTCTTCCTTAGAATGTAATAGCTATAGTCAGATAACTACCCTTCATTAAGTACCATATATTTTATAATCAGCTAAAAGATTAACATTGCTTATGCGTCTTTGTTGGTATTATAAATTGCTACTGGCTACCATCATTGAGTTTAGGTTTATATACGCAAAGTGTATAAGGTCACATTTAAAGTGTTGTACATGACACAAAAATGCTCCTCCTTAACATTTTCATTATAATTTATTTAAAGTGTAAAAAACAAATCTTTCCAATTTTTCCTTAATTTTCTCAAAAAGAAATATCTTTTAGCTTAAGAATTACAAATACGTTCAGTCTAGGGCCATTTATAGACCTCTTAGTTTGACTAGTGAATTATTAAAATAACTGAATCATGCCTTAAAAAGAAATAGTAGCATTTATATGTGTAGAACACAAAATGATTAGTCTTTAGTTTTCTGTAATAAAAGCAAAGTCCTGCAGTTGTAATCTCCTCCATCCACTCACTGCTCCTAGAAAGACATTGTGAAAGTATGTCTTTCTTTCTTATCCCTACAATGCTTTTGATCATGCTAGAACCACTTATAAAATTATGTAGGTCAGTTATTTAATTTTTGTGATATTTAAGCTCATTGTTCAGAGGTTAAAGTGTCTGCCTGCAATGCGGGAGAACTGGGTTTGATCCCTGGGTCGGGAAGATCCCCTGGAGAAGGAAATGGCAACCCACTCCAGTATTCTTGCCTGGAGAATCCCATGGATGGAAAAGCCTGGTGGGCTACAGTTCAGGGGGTCGCAGAGAGTCGGACACGACTGAGCGGCTTAACTTAAGCTCATTGTAATTGAATAAATATTGAGTAATGTCAGAGTAATAGACACAAAGTACCAGTCTAATTAATTGCATTTTCCCTGTTTACATACATATTTGCTAAACATATAACTATACATGATATATCTTTTGATGAAATTATAATGAAGTAATTACAGTTCAGACATAGAAAAATGGAGTTGAGTGGCCAATAAGGACCTGTTCTTAGGCAAGTTCAAGCACCACTGAGAACTTGAACTTCCTGTGAACTACACATAACCCAAGGATTCCAGCCATTTTCACAACTGCTAGCTGCAACCTGTGTCTCAAGGTTGATAGATTTGTAACTATTCAACCATTTTGGACCTCAACCAATCCTTACTAAACAAGCACCTTTCTTGCCAGCTCCAATTATAATCCCTGATACAATTCATGGAACTAACTGCAACCTTGTGGTTTGTACTTTTATAAAAGCTTCATTTTGTGGTCCAGCAGAACACAATTTGAGAGCTTTTTTATTCAGTCTCCTGGGTTGTGGTCCTAACAAACCTCAAATAAATACCTCGTTATTTTAATCAGGTCTTTGTTTCTCAGCTTTTAGTTAACAAAAGTGATGAGCTCTCTTTTTAAAATAGTCTACAAAAATGTTATGAGAAACAGTGGAGGTTTATCACTTCAGTTCAATCGCTCAGTCGTGTCCAACTCCTTGTGACCCCATGGACTGCAGGATGCCAGGCCTCCCTGTCCATCACCAACTCCTGGAGTTTACCCAAACTCATGTGGAGGTTTATAATTACTTAATAAAATGGTAAAGAAAAGGAATGTCCTTTCTTTCCTGGCAGTCTTCCCTTGTGGCACTTAGTTCCTGTGAGTGCTCGTGACTCTGCATGACTGCTAGTCACCGGAGTACCCTCATTACAGAACTCTCACTGTCCCATCCATCTGTTTTCATGAGACTCTATAAATTAATCACCACTAAACCCTGTACAGTGACGAGTCCTTTGTCAGCTGTGTGGAAAATCAGCAGTTCCCAGAGCAAATGATGGACAGAGACGCTCACTCTTCTGTTCTCCTTCCTTTAACTCTTGCTTAACTCTTACTAAAATTCAATTTCGGAAAAATGCCTTTGCATGTACATATTGTTTGGAAATGGGACTAACTTGCTCTTTGTGTCACTAATTAATTTGTGTGTGTGAGCTCAGTCATGTATGACTCTTTGCAACCCCATGTACTGTAGCCCATCAGACTCCTCTGTCCATGGAATTCTCCAGGCAAGAATATTGGAGTGGATAGCCATTCCCTTCTCCAGGGGATCTTCCTGATCTAGGGATCAAACCTGGTCTCCTGCATTGCAGGCAGATTCTTTGCCATTTGAGCCACCAGGGAAGCCCAATTAATTTGGGGTCAACGTGAAGATATACATAAGGAAACTGGCATTATGATACAATGAGAACGATATACTTTTATTTTTTCCTCAGTGCATTCAGTAAACGTTTCCTGATTACCTGAAATATGTCATGTACTATGTAAGATCACTGTGATCATCAGGGAATTTCTATGATATGGTGATCAAGGAAAAAGGAAGAGAGAGATCTGAGAATATGACTCTGATGTTTGAAATATACTGACAAACACAGTGTTGGTGCTGTTGAGGGAAGCAGCTTGCTTAGGAGGGGAAGACAAAGAAATTATATTTAGTTTTGAGGGCTATTTTAAAATGGCAGAAGGACACATATGGAAATGAACCTTAAGTAAATAATCAATGATGGTTTCATGCGTTTGTGACTCATCACAGAAACATAAAGCAATTACTAACATTTATTGAACATTCTCCTATTCCAAACATCATTCATATCTCTTTACCTCTTTTAACTATTTAGTGTTCACCACAATCCTGTAAGACAAATATCATTGTTATCTCAATTTTCCAGTTGAAAATAATTGAGACACAAATTTTGCCAGTTCCTGAAAAACACACAGCTGGTAGGTGTTGGACTGGGATTTGAACTTAAAGGGTCCAGCTCCAGAGTCCACCATCTTACCTAAATCTGTATGTAAATTCTTTTTATCAAGGAGAACATGTTGCTTTTGGAATTCTATTCTTCATCATTCATTGTACCTATACTAACCTACTAGAGCAATTATTTTTAGGTTTTTTAATATTTGACTTCTTTCTAAAATACATTATCCAAAATTAATGGCTTTAGGGTAGAAAAATATCTGGATTGCAAAGGATTTTGGAATATAGAATTTATATACTTTATTTGAATTTTAAAGGAAAGGGAACAAGATTGTTTACTTATACATGAGAGTTTTCTGAGAATTTCTGATTTCTGGAGCAATATCTGTCTAACTGTTAGACTTCTCATTGTACCAAGAATTCATGCTGTTATGGCAGCCAAGCTATAGATGAGTAACAGGGTAGAATAAAGATCTGCCAAGTACAATCTGAGCTTTTTTTTTTTGTAAAAATATCCTAAATTAATGATAGAGTTATTGAAGCTACCTAGATATTAAAGCTCCTCAGTTGTAGTACTTAACTCATGGGTGGTCTATCCAGATCTCTTTGTTGTCTGCCTTTTCTGTCACTATCTCCACATTTGCAGGTGTGCACACTATAGTAATAGCTCTTGGAATCCTAAGTAGCACAATGTAAGTTAGCTTTGAGTTAGACCCACCAGGTGCAGGGACCAGCCTCTGGAGGCTGTGCCAATTGGGGTTTGCTGCTTGGAATTTATCTTCTAAAATGTTAGTTTAGCCTCAGTTTAGATGTTCTTTTGAATGAAGTGACATACATTTGCAAGATGTTCATGATCATTTTTCAAAATCTATTTTGGATTGGAGAGATTAATTGGGAGAAAGAAAGAAAAAACAGATACAAAACGAAGTAAGAAGAGAATAAATAATTCATTAAAATATTTTTCTATTACTATTGCATTTAATTTTTTTTTGGATGTGGACCATTTTAAAAGTCTTTATTGAATTTGTTACAATATTGTTTCTATTTTCTGCTTTGGTCTTTTGGCCATGAGGCATGTAGAATCTCAGCTTCCAAACCAGGGATTGAACCTGCACACCTGCATTGGAAGAAAGAGTCTTAACCACTGGACCACCAGGGAAGTCCCTCTATCACTATTATGGTGTCCACTGTAGCCTCACCATATCCTTGACTTACATTGTTTAAACATTTACATATTTGTAATAAATTCTTTTCTTCCCTGATTATGTAGAATTCATTTCTATTATTTCAAATTAAGTTGCCAAGCTCTTACTTCAATACCGTAGCTATTAGGAAGCAACAAGCTGTTCAAGATTGAATATCTCAGAAATAAAACTTGCACTGTGTATTTCAAGAAAGGTTAAACTTCTACATTTGGAGGAAAGTAATAAGCAAAGGAAAACTATAAAGATTAATGTTTATGCAAAGCACTTATAGGAACTGAAATTCTGAAACAGATAGTCTTAAAATTAGAAAACATTGAATTATTAAAATTATATTCCTCTTCTGTGAGTTGAAAATCCCCCAAATTGCATCCATACTCTTTCATATACAAGAGGATGAAGGATGCAGCCCATTAAGGCAGTCTTGTCTTACCAAAGGCTAAGCAGGGTCTAAAGAAGTGTAAAGCCAAGCATTGGAGTGATGTCTTTTGTATGGTGTTTTGAATGCACCATTGAGATGTTATAGGACTAACACATTTTTGAAGTCGATAAGTAACGGACACTGAAAATATCTGAAATTTTGACTGTTACCAGTAACATCTGAGACTATGACATAATTGAGGTTATCCATGGCCTCAAATTCCCAAATGGATTAGTACCTGTGATTGATTTCACAATGGTATTTAAGCCAAAGTTTGGTGTAGAGCAGAAGTCTTTGGGTTAGATTTTTGACCTTGTGTTAAGCAAAATAACATTGCGTACTCAATAATAAAAGTTGTAATAAAAAGATAGAGTGAATCTGGATGGATTTATGTGTATATATTATGTATGTGTTATGTATGTTTCTTTGAAGGGCAACTTGCAGCAGTGTGTCAAATTTTCCAAACTTTGAAGAAGCTACCAAAGAAGGATACTGCTGCTGCTGCTAAGTTGCTTCAGTTGTGTCTGACTCTGTACGACCCCATAGACAACAGCCCACCAGGCTCTGCTGTCCCTGGCATTCTCCAGACAAGAACACCAGAGTGGGTTGCCATTTCCTTCTCCAATGAATGAAAGTGAAAAGTGAAAGTGAAGTCGCTCAGTCACGACCCCATGGATTGCAGCCCACCAGGCTCCTCCGTCCATGGATTTTCCAGGCAAGAGTACTGGAGCGGGGTGCCATTGCCTTCTCCGAAAGAAGGATACTATTCAGCTGCAAATAAGACATACTTGTGAGCAGAACTCTGATACTTTGTAAAACAGAAGTCATCACTACAGAAGTCATCTGTAAACTGCCTATTTTCATGCTCTGATAAGAAGCCCAATTTAATTACTTCAGGATCTGTCTGGGAGACTTCCTTGCTGGTCCAGTGGTTAAGACTCCAGACTCCCAACACAGAGGACTTGGGCTCAATCCCTGGTCTGGGAACTAGATCCCACATTATGTAAGTAAGACCCAGCACAGCCAAATAAATAAATAAAAACCTGCCTGGTGGAACTGAGAAAAGGGGTGGTAATTGGATGATAAACTGATGGTTCCCATTCCTAGTATAATTGCATGAATACTAGCTCATTTAGCGAGGTCTGGAAGATCTGTTTATGAAGAGTTTGGTTCAGCTCCCAAACTCATCTTTCATTTCCTCAGTAATTGGTGAAATTCCAGTACTCATACTCTGAACTCCACAGGAATAACCATAGTTAAACAAATGGAAGGGAACCTTCTCCAAAGAAGAGAGGCGCCATATGCATTTGCATCCAGTGTAAGATTTGAATTTGAACTTAGACACTTAAATGAAAAAGATTGGGCTTCTCTGGTGGCTCAGATGCTAAAGAATCTGCCTGCAATTCAAGAGACATGGATCCGATTCCTGGATTGGGAATATCCCCTGGAGAAGGGAATGGCTACCCACTCTAGTATTCTGGCCTGGAGAATTCCATGGACAGAAGAGCCTGGGAGGCTACAGTCCATGGGGCTGCAAAGAGTCAAACATGACTGAATGACGCATTTTTCACTTTTTGGGGTAACTGTAAGCTATAGATCACTTTCCCTCAGTATAGGCTTTAATTTCTGAGTCAGTTATTGTGAATTAAAAAAAAAAAAAACAGCTCTTTTTTTGGTTACTTAAGAATTTCTGAAGATTTTCCATAACTAGAGGTGACCACTAAAGAACAATATTCTTGACATTGAACACTGGAGTGAAAATTGAAGCTGGAGTGAAAGATACTAAAAGGAGCTATTAGGAAGGTGAGGGAATTGGTCCCATATACATCTCTGCTTCCAGGGTGGTGCCACCGGTAAAGAATCTGCCTGTCTAATGCAGGAGACATATTGAGAAATGGGTTCCATCCCTGGGTCAGGAAGATGCCCTGGAGGAGGGCATGGCAACTCCCTCCAGTATTCTTGCCTGGAGAATCCCATGGACTTAGGAGCTTGGCAGGCTACTGTCTATAGGGTCGCAAAAAGTTGGACATAACTGAAATGACTTAGCAGGCACACAGAGATCTGCATGTTTAACACAGGTCTGCCAGGAAATGCATCATTCATGTGTGTTACTGCTGAATCTGGTATGGAAACCACTATCTGCGAGGGACCAGTGTGGATGACACAACCTAATATTACAACTAAATATGTTTTTTAGGCTATTTCTTTACAGCCATTTCAGGGGGAAAAAAAAGTATACATCATCATGTACACTAAGGCTGCAAAAATTTTACTAGAAGAAAAGGAAAGCAGATGGGGGAAAAAAGGTGAACTTAAACAGGAAAAAATAAATTACTCATCACACCTATATCTGGATTGTCATTAATTGGCTGATTTTTATCTTAAAGGAATAATTGTACTTTTGATAGAACAATGTATACTAGGCTTTTAGATAAGAAAGAAAAAGTCCAGGGCTGGTTTACATGAAAGAGATAAAATATAAAAAATAAATCTTTCAAAGAAATAAGTTGATAGGCATTTCAATTGATTTTGCTTCTGGATACCATTGAGATGGGTTTTGGGGTTGAAGGCCAAGATCCTGGGGAAGAAGAGAATTAAGAGAGTGATAACCCCATACAAGTGTAAGAGAGAGCTTGTGGTAATACAGTTACAATATGAATCACAAGGCCTGCTTTTTGTGAATATTCAGCACAAGATTCACCACAAAAGGTTAGATCGCTTAACAATGGAGTATTACTCAGCCGTTAAAAGAATTCATTTGAATCAGTTCTGATGAGATGGATGAAACTGGAGCCGATTATACAGAGTGAAGTAAGCCAGAAAGAAAAACACCAATACAGTATACTAACACATATATATGGAATTTAGGAAGATGACAATGACGACCCTGTATGCAAGACAGGGAAAGAGACACAGATGTGTATAACGGACTTTTGGACTCAGAGGGAGAGGGAGAGGGTGGGATGATTTGGGAGAATGACATTCTAACATGTATACTATCATGTGAATTGAATCGCCAGTCTATGTCTGACGCAGGATGCAGCATGCTTGGGGCTGGTGCATGGGGATGACCCAGAAAGATGTTATGGGGAGGGAGGTGGGAGGGGGGTTCATGTTTGGGAATGCATGTAAGAATTAAAGATTTTAAAATTAAAAAAAAAAAAAGAATATTGGTTCTATTCATACAGATGATAAAAGCAGATTTGGAATAGTTGATGGTGCCGCAGTATCCACATCAGTTCTACTTTCTTCTCAAATCATACAGAACAGGATAAAACACAATCAGAGGCTGCTGTTTGAAAGGATTAGACCGAATGATCTTGACTTTGAATTTAGTGTGGGGCTCTATTGGTGTGGGTGATGAAACATCCCGCATTGATTGCCAAAGTGTCCATGTGATGCTGAAAGCATTTCCTGATCTATCAAACGTTCCAAAATGTCACGTTCTGAGATTCTTTGCAATGTCAAGAAGACTCTAAGTGATCAAATAGACAATCAGCTAAGGAGAAAATTTGTATACCTTTCTGATAACTAATTCATTTATGTATTTTGCCAGCCAAAAAATTAGTAATAAACTTCATTTTACATGGTAATCAACCTGATTTTAAATTCACAAGAACATAGATTTTTTTCCATTTATGGACATTATATAATCAGAGTTTACAGTTCTACAAACATACTTGTGAGTATATAAAGATTATTCAATGAGTATATGAGTAATCATAATAAAAAAGAAATTAATGTGAAAATCATATGGAAAAATTATGTAAAGAAATATTTATATTGAAAAATAAGACTAAAACAAATGAAATATAGAGAAAACAGTTAACTATATAAAATTTGAAGTGAATCTCAAGAGTAAAAATTAAAATGTGTCCAATAACAGAAATTTGAGAAAAGGAAATAATTTCCATTGGGGAAAGGATTTGAAAAGAAACTCACTGAAAAGAGAGGGAGGGGGACAGCTATTATCTTTTGTCTTCAAAACACTTTAATTGTTCTTCAATAATTTTAATTAATTTAAGGGTATACTTTTTTTTTTTGTTTGTTTTGTGGAAGCATGTTTTCTTTTTCAGTCTAAATATCTAGCTTGATCTATTCACCTGGATGCTTTTAGTGATTTTCTCAAGAATTAGCAATGGATTTACTTTGTTTTATAAAGAAACACAAGACCAGGATTGAGGAAGAATAGTACTATTTTTCGTGTACTTTTGCACATTATTTCTTAAATTGTAGTTATGATCTTGATTAAATCAGTTTTAAATTATGACCTGTTATCTGCAGTTACGGGCTTCCCTGATAGCTCCATTGGTAAACAATCTGCCTGCAGTGGAGGGGACCCCAGTTCAATTCCTGGGTCAGGAAGATCCCCTGGGGAAGGGATAGGCTACCCACTCTAGTGTTCTTAGGCTTCCCTTATGGCTCAGCTGGTAAAGAATCTGCCTGCAATGCAGGTAGACCTGGGATTGATCCCTGGGTTGGGACTGGAGGAGGGAAAGGCTACCCACTCCAGTATTCTGCCCTAGAGAATTCCATCAGGCATTTCAGTTTTCTAATGGTAATGACAGTGGGTATTTTTTCAGAGGAAATAAACTGGATCTTAAAATGTTTTCAAACATATTTTGTAATGAGGTAAGCTAGCTATACAGTCAAATTCACTATAATAAAAATAATATACAATGTTTCATGGTTTAGAAAATATATTTGCTGCTGTAATAAAGAAAGATAATAAAGGGTGATTGAGTAATATATTTTTTGGATTTTCTATAGAAATAAAAAGCACTATTGATGCAAAATTGTTTTTTAAAACTACTATTTTACTACAAATAATAGTGTCAAATATTTGAAAATATCTGCTTAAATCACTATGATTTTAAAAATATGAGTTTTTAAATAGTTTTAAATTCTGTGTTCTCCTGAATATTTGTAAACTAACACATAAAATATGAATGCATGCTGCTGTGCTATGCTGTGCTTAGTTGCTCATCATCTCTCTTTGAGACCCCATGGACTGTAGCTGGTGAGGTTTCTGTCTATGTGGGTTTTCCAAACAAGAATACTGGAGTGGGTTGTCACTGGACAAGGGATCTTCCCAACCCAGGGACTGAACCCAGGTCTCCCACATTGCAGGCAAAGCATGGTATGATGATATTCAGATTCCAATGTTCTGAATATGTCAGAGAATCATTCATGAATTTCCCACATTTAGATGAACAGAACATGATACAACTAATTTTATAATCTAAAATGTGATTGATGAAATGGGACTATGATGTGAAATTAACATTTTTCATATTAATAAAACTATAATCTTGTGATTATCCAATCTTTATGTTTAAATACTTCATAAGTTTTCAAAGACATTGAACTTTGAATTTGGAATGTAGCTTATAGGTCATCCATTAATAAAGCACACATAGTATAGACTTCTTTGAAAAAAATCATATGAAAATTTAAAACATAAAGAATATACTTAAAAGTTGAAATTCAATGAACAAGTCATTATATCCAAGACAGGCTTCAGGAGACATGACAGCTAAATGTCATGTGATATCCTGAATAGAATCCTAGAACAAAAAAAAGGAACATTAGGTAAAAACTAAAAAATTTGAGTAAAATATGAAGTTTTGTTAATAGTATTTTTTAATATTAGTTAATTTGTAAAAATGCACCTTACTATTGGAAGATATTAATAGTAAGCAGTTATAGAGCAACTATGTAGTATTTTTGTAACTTTTCTGTAAATTGAAATCTATTCTAAAATATTTAAAAATGTCATCCAAAAAAAATTAAAATGTAATGGACACGTTAAACAGAGCTACATAGTAGAGACCTACTTGAAAAGATAATTATTTAAAATAGAACTAGTAATTAACAATAGATCTAACACAAATTTTTTTCTTCTTGGCCTTTTGGCTAAGATCAAGTGTAAACCCAGATCTAGAGGATAAGCCACAGAGAGAAGTTGAAATAGAAAATACAATATTTAGATAAATAATATGTCATTGTTATTTGAATTAATTTAATTTCTAATAAAATTCATTCCTTTAGCAATCATTAATGTTTTCTAGATGCTTTTTAAAAGGTGCACAGAGTATAAATTTACAATATAATTGTATGTTCTACAAACTCACTATAAATCATTATGAGACTGGAATAGATATACTCAACATGTTTCATAAAATATTTAATAAATAATATGTATTTGTGTGACAGATTTGACCTAAAGCACAGAAAAACACATTTGAAAATTTCCTATTTGATAGGAACTTCATATGAATGCGAGATCTTACTGTAGAATTGCTAATTTTTATATTTATTTTTTGGAATCTTTGTTTATTTTTTAAATTATGAAAATTTGATAATACATTTATAGGAGACTTGGTAAATATGGAGCAAAGTTGCATATAGTTCCACTATATATTACAACTATTTTTTAAGTAGATAAATTAAGATTTTCAGTTTCAATATACCTCTCTCAAAAATTAATAGAATGAAAAGATAGAAAAGCAGAAGGATATCCTAGACCTGAAAAGCACTATGAACAGATTCAAGATAATTAAGATTTATACAGTCTTCACTCAATAGCAGGATACAAATTCTATTCATGTTCCCATGGACTATAAACTGGACCATACGCAAGGACATAAAACAAGGTGCACAATTTTTATGGTAAAAGGTATGGAAATCATACAGAGTCTGTTCTCTTATCACTGTGGAATTATGTTAAAGATAAATATCAAAAGATATTTGAAAATAACCCTCATATTTTCAAGTGCAATGCATCATTTACCAAGAGAGATTTTGACTTAGCCATTGAAATTTAAAGACTGAAAAAACACAGAGTGATTGCAGAAAGCATTGAAATGAGACTAGCTCTTTTTTTTTTTTTAAGATACATTTTCTTTGTCTCATAATTTACTTTAGAAAATGATCCTAATGGTCTGATTAACTTAATACAGTACATTTTCAGACATGAATAATTTATAGCTATTTCACTGACCAGATAGAGTTCATTAAATTCTATCGATCCTATGGTATAATTGTATATGGGATGATTAATACATGAAATTCAATGATCAGTTATTAAACAAAGACCACTGTCCTACATGAATTTCATAATAAAGAGACTACTTTAGTATATAATGTGGGTTTGAATGATGAAAATAACCAGGTAATTGAGAGCAAGCTACAATTAGAAACTGTACAGGAGTAAAAAGTTAATAACAAAGGCATAATGGTTTCCAGCTATATTCTTATTTCTGTCTTGCTTCTACCATTTGCCAAGATGATCCTACTTTCTGCTAATTAATTTGAAAGGATGCTTTATTTGGAATTAGTTTCTTAAAACTTTGAAAGAAAAAGAGCCCTGATGATTGTTTGCCAAACTGGAAACAATTGACATGGTCATGAAGAGCACCTAACAGATGATGCTACCTAATGAGAAATCTTTTTTTTTTTTTTTCTTATCTGTTTTAGTTATATGAATGTGTGCTTGTAAAATAGAGAAAAATGGGGAATTTGAAGATAAAGCATTTCTTGGTATAAAAAGAAAGGTGTTGTTCATTATTATGAGGAACGTTTGATCAAGTAAGGCACAGGTAATAAATTTTCTCATATTCTAAAACAATATCTTTGTGCTGCTCTTTCTACAGTTCCATGTTCAAACTGTAAACTATTTGAAGTAAAGCTGAAACATCATATTCTTGTCTTTTTATTTTTACAACCTAGGAGAAATAGCTTTTCATGAAGTAAGAGATCAATATCAACTTGAAAGAAAGAATAAATTAATAATGAGAACAACAAATGAATGACAAATGAATGACATATTTTGGCTTAAATGAATAACTTGTAATAGATTTAAATACATAGAATTATTTATTCTACAAATAAATAGTTTTATTTCAAAACAGATTGAATCTGAGGAAAACCAAGATTTCAAATTTGGCATAGCAACCTCAAAAGCTGCTAACATTTCTTAAATGCTTACTATGTCTCAGTTGCTCTTTTAAAGGCCAGACTTAATCAGATTCAGTTCTGGATATCAATCTATTGGTGAAGTTCTAATTAATTTAGATTTAAGCCATTATTAAAATGTGTAGATTCTACACACACACACACACACACACACACATCTAGGTTTGTGTATACCTATTTCTCTTTCTTGGACAATTTAGTTGCTCTACAAATTATATACCACCGTCTCTATGCCATTTCTATTCCTTAATTATTCTGGTAGATATTTTAAAGATATTAAAATAAAAAAGACCAGCTACCATCTACCAGGTATGCTTACAAAATAATCATTTACTTTAAGCTGAAATATTTGTGAATCGAAAATGATTTGCTTTAGACATTAAGATAACAATAGTAATTAACTTTCTCTTTCTTTCTTTCTTTCCTTCCTCCTTCCTTTTTTTTAAAAAAATAAAGTCAATACTTAAGTGAAGCCAAGATATACATTTCAGAGTTTTCTATTTGAAAGACTCTCTAAATAGTTTTGCATCTTTTGGAATGGTCATATACTTGGCCTGAAATTATTTGGAACAATTTATTTTACTTTGTGGACACTTCTTCCTATTTAAGCTGAACATTCTTGTTTTTGCTTAACAGGTTACTCCTCCAAGATCTTTTTTGCCTAAGTAAACAGATTAATAGAACAGATTAATTATCTGTTGTAGAAGATGTGTGTTAAAGTTGTCATCCTTAAATAACCTTGGTTCAGCTCATAAAAAGGTAAAGCTTATTTTAGTCTGTATTTTGAGAATTTTCTCTGTGGAATATTGTTTTGTCTCCTCTCCATCCAGATTGAAAAAAAAGCATATGTCCTACCAGTGTTCACTGTTCCAAAAGTAAATATGTAGTGCTGTAAAACTACAATGCAAAGGTAATGAGTTTGTGCTAGACAGAATGATCTTGCAGAAAAATACTGTATTATCTAATACTACCAATTTTTCTTCCCAGGTAAAATAAAATAGTCTAGCTAATGAAAAATAAGCCATCCCCTACATCTGATGAAATAGCTTAGGGGAATGATACTGGGAGACAAAGATTGCATGATGTATGTGGTGTGTGTGTGTGTGTGTGTGTGTGTGTGTGTGTGTGTGTGTGTGATGGACAGGAGCTGGGACAGACACAGTAAAGAGTGCTGATTACAGTGCACTCTGTGGGGAGCTGCCATGCAAGTTTGCTTGTTTGCCTGGTGTTTTGAGACTCAACTTGAGGTCCAACTGCATGTCTCATGTAATAATCAGAGGGAAAAATGGTGGCTAGAGAGAATAAATTCTGAGTCTAGGAGGAATCACTATTAACCTCTCACAAGCTGCATTCTTACTGAGGAAGGTTGCATAGATTGAGGCCATTCTATCCTGAAAGAGGGACAGGGTTTCGTTTCTACTTGTAAGTATATGGCATGAATAAATGCTTTTTGCAATTGAATGGAAGAGGTAGAATTTAAATTCGGTGGCATTAACTGTTTAAATTAATCCAGTAACTACCTGCAACCTCTTTGTGTGTATGTGTATACATATATCTATGTAAGTATCTTCATATATATCACATACCCATCTAAATACACAGCTACTTCTCTATCATCTATCTCAGTCTGTCAATTTACCTATCACCATAATTTTTTATTGAAAAATTCAGTGTAAATTCTCTTAACTTTTCATTATCATCATTAGACCAAGGCATGTATTTACCTTGAAAGAGCATGAAACGACTGCATATCCAAATAAATGAAACCTAGCCAGGGCGGATCTCAAAATTCATGATTAGTGCTTTGTAATTACCAAATGTCTACATATATTAGACATCTTATATTTTAACATTCTAGTGTTTTGACTGTTTAATATATTCAATGGGCCTGTTAATCCATCAAGAATATGTTAACGGAACTTGATGAAGTGGTATATCATTCTTCTGCTCAGCCTTTGTCCCCTGGGTAAATTATCTTCCACTATAGTTTTGAGTATATTAAAGACTGTCTTAGGTATTACTTTGCAATAAAATACATAAACAAATAAAAGCATTAGATATAGCATGGATCTTTTAGTCGCATTCAGCTTGTTTGGTCTGGGAATAAGACTCATTGTTGTTTAGTCCCTAAGTTGTGTCTGATTCTTTTGTGACCTCATGGACTGTAGCCCATCATGCCCTCCTGTCCATTGGATTTTCCAGGCAAGAATACTGTAGTGGGTTGCCATTTCTTACTCCGGGGATCTTCCTGACCCAGGGATTGAGCTCGAGTCTTCTTCATTGGCAGACGAATTCTGTACCACAGAGCCACTAAGGAAGTCCATAAATGAGACTACTTCATAGAAATATAAGCCTTGGGTTATATAAACAGAGGTCCACATAGGTTTTGAAATTTAATTAGCTTTAGCTATGAAATGTTTTATGATACTTAAGAAAGGATGCTATATTAACATGAATTATTATTTACAAATAATACCAACATCATAATTACATGTACTTGGATAGACAATCACAAACAACTAAGATCCACAAATGTGCGGCCATTTTTTTTCTAGTGATATGGAATAAAAATAGGCCTATATCTGTTTCATACATGTTTTTACATCTTTTTAAAATATGTCTTATTTTGACAGATATTTTCTTTAATATCTATAGCTTGTTTCTGAACTTTAAACTCTGTCCATGAAAACATTGTGTAGAAGTGAAGCTCCTGATTTTGCACTCTCGGTTCTCTGATCTTTTCTTCCTTTATTACTTACAGTCTTGGGGTCAGAAGAGGCTTTGCAGGGTCAGTCACCTTATTTCTCTGTCTCTAAGAGAGACTTTATTTGAACTTTCACAGAAGATGGTTTTAGATTGCCTTAAAGTTTTAATATTGAGAGTTTATTCCACGTTCTCCTAAAGCAAACTAGTGCCGAAACTGGTACCCTTGTAGTCAGAAAGTTATTCTGAACTGAAAGTTTATGTCACCTTGAAAGAGAAGCGTGGCCATTGGTGTATGAAGTAAGAGTTTGGTCTGGATTATTGCTTAATTCCATTCTAACACAATCCTATTAATTTATTAGATTTTGTTAGATGTAATTTCTCTTGATCGATTATTTCATAGCTTTTGTTTTTCAAATGATTTATTTTAAAATATGTATATAATCATAAAGTAATTTTATTTAATAAAATATTTTATTTTTGCTTTAACATTGGATTCTGTTCTTTGAGATTCGTTATCTTGCCATAGTCAGTTTTGTCATATATATAGAATATAGTAGTAGCAAATGAGATCAAAATATCCCAGGTAATAAACATATTCATTAGGGAAAGTTTTGGAAAGGTACGAAGAGATTCAAATACTAATTAATGTTTCAAGCTGACATTTAAATGTATACAACTAAAACTATTATGCTGCTATAGTAGGAGATTTAGGACAGTTCCTAGATTCCAATGGGGCTTCCTGGTGGCTCAATGGTAAAAAATCTGCCTGCAGTGCAGGAGTTGCAGGAAAGGTGGGTTCGATCCCTGGGTTGGGAAGATCCCCTGGAGGAGGGCATGGTAACCCACTCAAGTATTCTTGTCTGGAGAATCCCATGGAGAGAGGAGCCTGGCAGGCTATAGTCCATAGGGTCACAAAGAGTCAGACATGACTCAAGCAACTTAGCATGCAGGCATGCAAGCATACATTCCACTATGTATAAACACACACACACATACACATAATTATCACCCATTGTATTGTTTCAGTTAAGTTCAGTTTCTAAGTCGTGTCCGACTCTTTGCGACCCCATGAATCGCAGCCCCCCAGTCCTCCCTGTCCATCACCAACTCCCGGAGTTCACTCAAACTCACATCCATCAAGTCTGTGATGCCATCCAGCCATCTCATCCTCTGTTGTCCCCTCTCCTCCTGCCCCCAATCCCTCCCAGCATCAGAGTGTTTTCCAGTGAGTCAACTCTTCACATGAGGTGGCCAAAGTACTGGAGTTTCAGCTTCAGCATCATTCCTTCCAAAGAAATCCCAGGGCTGATCTCCTTTAGAATAGACTGGTTGGATCTCCTTGCAGTCCAAGGGACTCTCAAGAGTCTTCAACACCACAGTTCAAAAGCATCAATTCTTCAACGCTCAGCCTTCTTCACAGTCCAACTCTCACATCCATACATGACCACTGGAAAAACCATAGCCTTGACTAGACGGACCTTTGTTGGCAAAGCAATGTCTCTGCTTTTCAATATGCTATCTAGGTTGGTCATAACTTTCCTTCCAAGGAGTAAGCGTCTTTTAATTTCATGGCTGAAATCACCATTTGCAGTGATTTTGGAGTCTGACACTGTTTCCACTGTTTCCCCATCTATTTCCCATGAAATGATGGGACCATGAAGATGCCATGATCTTCGTTTTCTGAATGTTGAGATTTAAGCCAACTTTTTCACTCTTCTCTTTCACTTTCCTCAAGAGTCTTTTTAGTTCCTCTTCACTTTCTGCCATAAGGGTGGTGTCATCTGCGTATCTGAGATTATTGATATTTCTCCCGGCAATCTTGATCCCAGCTTGTGCTTCCTCCAGCCCAGCGTTTCTCATGATGTACTCTGCATGTAAGTTAAATAAGCAGGATGACAGTATACAGCCTTGACGTACTCCTTTTCTTATTTGGAACCAGTCTGTTGTTCCATGTCCAATTCTAACTATTGCTTCCTGACTTGCATATAGGTTTCTCAAGAGGCAAGTCAGGTGGTCTGGTATTCCCATCTCTTTCAGAATTTTCCACAGTTTATTGTGATCCACACAGTCAAAGGCTTTGGCATACTCAAAATATTGTATTGTTTACCTTGTACTATTACAATATGTTTACTTACACCCCCTAGTAATCAAATTAGATTTTTCACTTGATCTTTTCTTCTGCCCACACTTCTCTCATGATTCCATCATAATCTATTCCTTTCCTTAAATCAGGAGTTAAATATCAGATACTCTCATGTCATTTTTCCAGTAAAAATGTCCTACTGATTCTTGTAGTTTTCTGAGTACTGTAATTGATATTTTACTCCCTCTAAAAATTAAATTTAAAATAGAATTTAATCAGACACTTACCAATCTTAAGGGACAGATCAACTGTGAATCTTTGGATCTCCTAATTTTCAAAGCTCCCTCCCAAGACTTTGCCCTAACAAAGTGTTCACATTGTCAGATGTTTTCATAAACGTTACAAAATTGAGACAAGTTCATCTTGATCCATTATCCATTTCCACTTTGATTTCCCATCTGTCAAAATTTCCTTTTCACTGGATGACATAGGACTGATCTTGAGAATTTGGGTGAAGTTGCCAATATAAATTTTTTCACGGGTGAAGTTAAGTTGCCATTTGTTCTCATGTAGAATCTTCTTCTAGGTATATTTCTATTGCCCATGACTTGGTTTCTATTTATGCAAACTAAAAATATAAGTTGTTTCATTTCAGGGAAAGAGAGATAGATAGAACACAAAGAACAATCACAAATAAACTATACATCTGTTTCCTTTTCTGATGGGAATTTTGGTGGCTGTGAGAATCTGCCATTCTGATAGTCAATTGCAGGGGGCATAATTGACTGATGGGCTCAGCAGTTGCATCTTTCAATCCATCCCAGGATTTGAACCAAGGCCTCATTCTCTCCAGGCTGCTCTTAGCCATGATTGAATGTGGTAGAGGTGTTAAGGCAAGTGCATTCCCGGCAGATACAGAATTCCTCTGACGACTGACTGTAGCTTGATGACTCCCTAGGAGCCTCGCGGATCTTTTCTTAGAACTACAATGCAGTCTAGGATGTTTCAATCCCACCTTCCTTTCTGCTCTCTTTCTCTGCTTCACTTGGAATCAGACTTGCACCATTGTCTGATACTGATCACCTCATTCTCTTTTTCTCGCAGGCATTTCCATGAGAAAGTTCTTGGATGTTTGTACTATCTTGGCATCTGCTTCTCAGAGCACTGGGCTAATAATATGGGAACCACATGAAAAATAATTTATCAAAAAATTTTATTTTCAGGGCACAAATCTAGAGTAGTATTATAAAATAGTTAAGATGTCTAAGATGGCTCCTAAGGAAAAAAAAATTATAGATTTTTTCCCTTAAATTTGACAATGGCCTTAAAATGTATGTTGTTAATGTACTATAGTTCTACTGCATGAAAATTTTTTGGATGATAAAAATAAAACAATGATTCACAGTACCAGAAGAGACTGGATCAAGTTCTATTCTTCTCTTTTAAAATTAATATCATGTGATGTACTTAAGGGATTTACATCCAAATTTTATGTATGTGGGGGACATATATGATAAAGGCATGTCAGGCATTTAATTAATAAAATCATGTTGCTTTACTGTTTTTTTTTTATTGTGGTATTTATCAGGTTTTACAATTTTGAAATTATAATTTTCCTGATTCTAGAAAGCATTATTATATTTAATATTTTATTACTAAATTTGTGTTATTTTTCTTAAAAAGAATCCTTCAAGTTATGTAATCCTCAGATGCCACAAAACTTGAATGTCTATGCCACCCACTTCTAAACTGATAGGAGATAAAGAAAGGACATGGCAGGAAAAAAATATACTTAACTAATTATCTTCAAGGCCTCCCCTCCACCCAGTTTACCAGATGCCCCATTTTGAGGAAAAATTGAAGTGAAGAAAAAAATATGCTTTCTGTTGTTGTTCCCGATAATTTTTTGGTCTTCATAATCAAGAAATAAATATTTAAGTTCTTTTCCATTTATTTAGTCATGAAATGTATTATTATACTGATACTAATGATGTAGTATTATAATTTAGATTTATTATTCATATATGTTCTTCTTTCTCACCACTCTTATACTTTTTATTTATAGACATATTTAAGATCATTATGAGCAACCCAGGTGGTTCAGTGGGTAAAGAATCTACCTGCAATGCAAGAGATGCTTGCTGTTTCCAGTTTGATCACTGAGTGGGGACGATCCCCTAGAAGAGGGCATGGCAACCCACTCCAGTATTCAGTATCCAGTATTCAGACTCCCATGGACCAAGGAGTCTGGTGAGCTATAGCCTACAGAGTCTCAAAGAATCAGGCACGACTGAAGTGACTGAGCATACACACACATAAGATCATTATAAATTATAATAATTTTTCATGAATAAAGGGCTATGTAACATTAAAAAGTATTTTTCCAAAGACTTGCCATGTTTTTGTTAATGTATTATTTGTTGAAATTATTATTTATATTGATTGATTGCTTTTATCTACATTTTTGAAATGCTTCTCGTTCCTTTAGCTTGGATTTCTTTTTCCTTTTTCCAAATTTCTTTATTCAGTTCCCTATTTTCCTTTTTGTTTTTGCTGTTGTTCAGTTTGTTAGTCATGACCGACTCTTTGTACCCCATAGACTGCAAACGCCAGGCTTCCTTCTCTTTCACAGTCTCTTGGACTTGGCTCAAACTCATGTTCATTGAGTCGATGATGCTTTTTTATGTTTATTTCTATACAATTCTGTCTATGTTGCTTTTCCTATCTTATGTCTTCTTTTGCTTCATTATTGAGTTCCATATCTATCATCTGGATCTATTTTCCTGTGAAGTCAATAATTCTCAGGATTGAAGTCAAGTGCTTAAAGTAGCGTTTTTTGCAAAATGGTCTTCTTCTATTATTCTATTTCCATTTGGAAAATTTACACACTTTACCCTCTCATCTTGAAATTCTTTACTGCTAATTGTCAACACAATATGCCTATTTATATGTATAGGAGCTTGTTGAAAAATTATTCTCTGGTATTTATATCTATCTTTATTTGTCTTCTTTCCTTTTTTTTTTTTACCAGATATAGAAAAGACAATTCACATTTTTGTCTTGTCCTTAATATTTTTCCTTTATGTCTTCTTCTAGATAAGGATATCAGCCTTTTCATTGTTCTCAATGGAAGTCTAACCTGAATGCCATTGAAAAGCATTGTTTTCAACTTGAAAACATTGAGAAGAAATATGTGAGTAGAGACAGACAACAAAAGGCTGACAGCTGATATTGGTCAAATTGAAGAGTTACTCATAAGAACTGAACTCTGCCTACTTGGATGTCTTCTTTCCTCCCCGGCACCTCTTAAATGTTGTGCTTTACAAACATCATTTAAAAATGCCCATGCTGTTTTTACTTTGTCCGTGGGAAAGACACTAGTCTGACAAAACAAATATGAACTTTTATTTGCAAAGAGAGCGAGAAAAAATGACTTGAAGTCTGTGGAGTTCCTATGAAAATGTCTTCTCTATTTAGCCAGTGTTTTATAGTTATCACCATACAAAATATGTTATAAAATCAACTACTACTCTCTTAAAATAAACCACTGTATATGTTTGTATTTTCAATGCTAACAACCAAATGTGTTATTTACACATAATATTCAACAAGATGCTACACCAAACAAACTATGGAAATAGAGTTAATCAAACATGGGACTTTCTCTATTCAGAGAGAAAGAAAAGAAAGATAAGAGAAAATACATTTATAGATCTATAACTAAATTTTCAATTTTGGTGTTATTATAAATGTTAATGCTTCTAAAATTTTGAATTAAGATTATTCTTTGTTAATATAAGGAAATACAATTGGTTTTTTATGTTGACTGCATCCTGCATTCCTGCTAAACCCATTTATTAGCTCTAGGAAACTTTTTGTATATTCTTCAGAATTTTCTACAAACTATTGATGCATTCCATGAATAGACATATTTTCATTTAATTTTTTTCTCAATACATTTGTTTTCTTCTTTTGTCTTGTGGCACTGGCTAGAACTTCTAATACTATACTCAACAGGAATAATGAGAGTGGCTGTATTTGCCTTGTTTAGGTTTTCATGGGGAGAGCCTTCAGTTTTTCATCTGTTGATATAATGCTAGCTCTAAGTTTAAGGTAGCTTTTGTTTATCAGATTAAGAAAGTTCTCTTTTATTCCTATTTTGCTAAGAGTATTTATCATGCATACTTGTTGAATTTTGTCAAATGCCTATTCTATAACTTATTGCCATGATTGCATTGCTTTTCTTCTTTTTTTGTTAAAATGGTAAATTACATTGTGATGAAGGTTTACTGTTCTCCCCAAACTTCCAGATTAAGATTTTTGTTTTTAGGCCGGTATGATTCAGGTGGAGATTCTAGACCCTCTCACATGGTTTTTGCTCCTTTCCTCCAGTTCCGCACCATAATAGACACTTCATAAAATTTTTTCTGTTGTTGTTTAGTCAATAAGCCATGTCCAGCTGTGTAGCCTGTAGACTGTAGCCTGCCAGGTTCCTCTGTTCAAGCGACTTTTCACCCAAGACTACTGGAGTGACTTGTCATTTCTTTCTCCAGAGGATCTTCCTAACCACAGATTGACACTGCACCTCCACTGGCAGGTGTATTCTTTACCACTGAGCCACCCAAAAAGCTCTTTCTAGTGCTGGTATAGCTTATGTTCACTGTACGTGTGCAGCTCTTTCTAGCTCTTTTTTCTGAGGAAGAAGCCAGAACAGAAAATACCTCTTAAATGAATTAAAAACTAATATTATTTGAAAATAAATGCAAAAAAATTTAGTCAGTGTAAAGAAATGAACCACTTTCCCTAATAAGAGCAGAAGAAGATTTCTCATCATATCAAGGGAAACTTTTGTTTCTATTCATGACATAAGCCTTGGAGACTGAGCATAAAAAGTGAGCAAAGATATACCAAGGTATACGTTAGAAAGCATCCTAAGCCCATATGAATAAACCACTTAGTAATACCTAACAATTATAATTTCAACCCCTTTAAGGAATGGAATATTAAATGAGTAAATCTGAAATTATCTGGTCAACCCTAGTAGGGTAATCAGCCTGATAAACACTTGCCATTCTCCAAGGGGAAGTGGGCTTGTCTGACACAATCACTCTTGATAGTAACTCCTTGTCCTGCCCCCTTCTGCCTATAAATGTCTCATTTTATATAACTGTTCAGAACTCCTTTCTATCTGCTAGTTGGGATGATGCCCTACTCAAGACTCATTGAATACAGCCAATAAGACAGATAAAATTTGCTGCGTTGAACTTTGTTTCTTAACAGAAGGTGCATTCTACTTATTTTGGAAGATGATCATGATTCTTTTTAGAGCTTCTTAACTCTTCAAGATAAATGATCAGATAGGGCACAATATAACCAAGTCTCTTTCTAGGGAATCAAGTACAAATGTCTAATTTCATTAGCTCTGAAGAGTAAGGGAAGGAGTTCTTTTCATTCCTAGGATTGGGTCTTAAACTGAACTAAACACTAGCAAAGACTGTGCCACATGGAAGAGCACCACTGAAAGCAGATGCCAAGAGTAAAGCTAAGAGCCCAGAGGAAGACCCATCAGGTTCCAGGATTTTCTGCACCCAGAACGTAGCAAGCCCTGGCTTGGATTTCATGAGATTCATCTAGCATATCTTACTCTTCTAACTTCTTCTAGACTCAATTTTGTGTTCTCATGGTTGGGGTTCTCTTTTCTTCCCCTTCTAGACAGCTCACCTGAAGATTTTATGTTCTGCAAAGATGTGAATCTTTTCTGTGAACTGTTTAAGAGGCAAGCTTTAAGGAATACAGGATCATTTAAGGAAAATCTGGTTTTACAAATTTAAATATATTCAGGGCGAAAAACAAGCCATTTCACAAGTCTGCGATTGATAAAATTATGAGAAAAATCTTAAGGGAGAAACACAAGCCTGAGGGATTTGGATAATAATAACCTGCAGCTGCCTTTGTCCTGAAGAGGATAAAATGAAAACAAATGATTGACTCCCTAGTGAGAAAGTTTAAATTCAAATTTCTGCTTCTAGGTGAAGCAGCTACATTAGCCCATAAAACAGAGACTTATTGCACTTTCCTGTTCCTACCCACCATCCAACAAGGATTTATCCCCCCAGATCCATTGTTGTTCTGTTCTGCCCAGGAGGCATATCTCCCTGAACTGGATCACTCAGAATCTCTTGGCTTTTGGCTTTCAGTTTGCTGCAGCTGAGAGATGTCTCTGTTACTGACCCTCCCGAAACAGTCCTTCTCTCTTGTGTTCTTCTGTGCAGGGTCATTTGAGCCAAAAGAATGAGATGGAGTTGGATAGAGAAGCAAAGGCAGGCATCATTTTTTGATTGGAGAGTGGAGAGGTGTGAACTTGGGCTCTAGAGGATGTGCTCTTCTGGCAGGGTTGGGGAAGGGGCTGCTTTATAGGGATGTTGTGGATGGGGAGGAGCCAGCGTGCTCAAGTAGGGAGTCCAGCCGTGTGGCTTGTGCACCAGATCCGAATGTGGGGAGTGGCATCTATACACGCCCAAGCCAAGCAGCCATTTCACACCAGGAACTGACCAAGTCTGGAACCTCTGCACGTACTACTCTGTAAGCCAGGGAAACTCGAGTCAGCACAAAGGAGAAGACAAAGGTTAGACTTTATTTTCTTATCCACATTCTGTTTTTATTTCCTGAGAATTGTTAAGAAGCTTTGTGGGTGGCCACTGGTGGGAGAACAGGAGTAGAAGGAGCAGGCAGTGGGGCTGTCGGTCCCCCTTTCCTGCTGGGCTTTCAGCCTGGCCGTGGCCTTCCTCCTGGTGTGCATGCTTGCTCGTGGCCACTCCAGCCTTCCCTGGGTTCTGGTTGCGGTTTAGTTGCTAAGTCGTGTTAGACTCTTGCAACCCCATGGACAGTAGCCTGCCAGCTCCTCTGTCCATGGGATTCTCCAGGCAAGAATATTGAAGTGGGTTGCCATTGCCCTTTTCTTCTCCAGGGGATCTTCCCTACTCAGGAATGAAACCCAGGTCTCCTGCGTTGCAAGAAGACTCTTTACTGACTGAGCCACTTGCGAAGCCCTGGGTCCTCGTAACATCTTACATCAGATTCTCCACTTTTTCTTCCGGTCAAGGTGGGCCCTGCTTCGCTGTTGCTCGCCCAGGCTGCCCTGCCATTTTTGTTGGTTAACCTCGCCTGCGTCTCTGAAAATAGCGCTCTCTGTACATTCCCTTCAGTGAAACTCTTTAGAGCCTCCTATCTGATTCCTGCTGGGCCTTGGACCTCTACAGTCACACGATGTCACAGCCTGAATCAGAACCCAAGCTGTGTGACTCCTGAGCTTGCTCTTTTAACAGCAGACTCTGAAAGGGGAGGGGGTAGCATTTACTTCAACTGGAAGCCCTTTCGACTCAGTGTCTAATTTATATTTGTCTGAATTTTTTTTTTCTTTCCTCTTTAATGTACTTACAAGTCACTCGGGTTCTTAGAGAATACTTCCTGCCTGCTAGATGTATTCATGGCAGTGCCAGTTGACGCTGCAGTTCTGTCTCTTGATCTTACCCGAGGACGCTGGGTCTGCGTGATCACCAGAGCCAGCTCACTGGTGACGGGAGGGCCATTTTAAAAATCCTTTGAATGTGAGAATACACTTCCTTCTTGGAGTGCAAATGAGAATGTATTTGCCGTGATAACACTGGGTGATACTATTTCGCATTCCCTGGAAGCAACAGCTCAGAATTTTTAACTCGTAGGTTACAGGATCATGAAAAGCCTTTCCAGTCTGCTTTAAACAACATTTGTTCTTTATCTAGCAGGTGTATTTTTAGCTCTGCTCATCACTAGGAAAGACGAGTTAGATTTCTGCTTTCGAATTCCCAGTAGTAAATTTGATCCCTCTAAACTTTCTGTGACACCTCTGATTTTTATGTCATCATTATCTTTACAGCCTGGCCTTTGAAGGGACTGATACCTCGGAGGGATGGTGGCTTCTTTTGCCATAACATTTGCTTAAAGAGAAAAATGAGCTTAAAATAAAATATATGAACTATGCTGCTGCTGCTGCTGCTGCTGCTGCTGCTGCTGCTGCTGCTGCTGCTGCTGCTGCTGCTGCTGCTGCTAAGTCGCTTCAGTCGTGTCCAACTCTGCGACCCCAGCGACGGCAGCCCATCAGGCCCCCCTATAGTAACATGTAAAAAGATATTTACAATATGAACTATACAGTAATTTAAATTTTTAAAATCCATATTAAGAATATGTATATAAAACAGAGCTGTCTTCAAAACTGGCAAGCTAGCCAACCAATATGTGCATGTGTGCTAAGTTGTTTCAGTTGTGTCCAACTCTGTGAGACACTAAGGACTGCAGCCTGCCAGGCTCCTCTGTTCATAGGATTCTCTAGGCAAGAATATTGGAGTGAATTGCAATGCCCTCCTCCAGGGAATCTTCCTGACCTAGGGATCGAACCTGTGTCTCTTATGTCTCCTGCATTGACAAATAATATAGTAAAGTTAAAAAAAAAAAATTGAAACTATTATGAAGGGCTAAGTTTAAAGTTTGGGCTTCCCAGGTGGCACTAGTGGTAAAGAATCTGCCTGCCAATGCAGGAGACCTGGTTTTGATCCCTGGGTCAGGAAGATCCCCTGGAGAAGGAAATGGCAACTCACTCCAGTGTTCTTGCCTGGGAAATCTCTTGGACAGAGAATAGCCAACTACAGTCTATGGAATCACAAAGAGTCGGATATGAGGGCTCTCTTCAAAACTGGCAAGCTAGCCAATCAATATAGTGAAGTTCGAAAAAATACATTTGGTATTTGAAACTGTTGTAAAGGACTTGGTTTAAAGTTTAGATGTTGCTAAATGCTGCTAGCTCCATTAGACTCTTAACCCTTACACGTGTTACTAATACAGAAAACATTAGATAATGACAGCAGATAGGAGATACATTGTAAATTTATTAATGTCTGCTGGAATATTCTGGGCAGATTTAGGTTTCAGTGTGAAAGACAACCTTTTCAGTCTATCTTCAGTGTTCTCCTAGATAATCTAGATGTTATCCTTTATTTTATGGGATGTCCATGCTAAAAAGGATGGCAAGGCCTTGAAAGGACTCTTCAACACATTACCATTTTATTTTTCTTTTAAAGTTAGTAATACCATTCAGTTATAAGTGAGTGAAGTCGCTTAGTCATGTCTGACTCTTTGCGACCCCATAGACTGTAGCCTAACAGGCTCCTCTGTCCATGGGATTTTCCAGGCAATAGTACTGGAGTGGATTGCCGTTTCCTTCTCCAGGGGATCTTCCCAACCCAGGGCTCGAACCCTGGTCTCCCGCATTGTAGACAGATGCTTTATCAGTGCAATTTAATTGATGTCATGGGGCTTCCCAGTGGTAAAAAATCCACCTGCCAATGCAGGAGACACAAGATATGTGGGTTTGATCCCTGGGTCAGTAAGATTCCCTGGAGGAGGGCATGGCAACCCACTCCAGTATTTTTGTCTGGAGGATCCCATGGACAGAGGAGTCTGGCAGGCTACAGTCCATGGGGTCGCAAAGAGAGGGACACAACTGAGCAAGTAAGAAGCAACTGAAATTGTAAGCTCTGACCATGAGGATTCCAACCTCTCTACCACAAGTGTGGATTTTTTTTTTCTTTTGGTGGGGGGCAGTTAGGGGGTGGGTGGGAGGTAGGAGGGAGGTGCAGGGGGAGAAGGTGCTGATTAGGAGATAGCTCCAGGTCTTAAAAGTAAATTTGTTGGATCATAGAGTATGGTTATAAATGGTACATATTTCCAAAGTGGTCATAGCAATTTATTCTTGTCATAAGTGCACAGACATTCGAGTAAGCCTTACCCAAATTTGGTCACATCAGCACTTTCAATTTAATAAAGTAGTTACCAAGTGTTGTTAAAAAAATTCTATTAAGATATTCATATTAAACTGACTCAGAACATAATAAACTGAATATTGGGCAACAAAGCTTGCATTACCTTGTAGAATTTCAAGAAAAGTATTCTAACATGTATTTCTTTACTTAACAAAAACAGTCAATTAAATTAGGATTGGCCCAAGAAGTGTATATTTTAGCTGTTGTGTATTTTGTGTTGTTGCTGTATAGGATTTATTTTATTGACAATAAATTGGAGAGGATTTTAAATTAGAGCTTAACTTGAATAATTTCACATTTTTCTGTGTATATTTAGGAAATGCAATCTGATGTTTACTTTGAAATTCAACTGAATTTGACTTACATATAAAATTTTCTCCATAATTTAGAATATCTTGTTTCATAAACATATTTTCCAGTATTACTGTCTGGAATTAGAACATCTAAATCACTTCTGATTTTTATGTTTCCAGGCTAGAGTTAGAGTAATCACAGAAACTACTTGTGCTTGCAAAATAACACTTAAACATTATTGGGATGTGAGATGTATTTATAAGTTCTGCCATTAAGCTGAAGCTAAGCTCAGGAATTTTTTTTTTTTTTTTCTGACCCAGAACAATTGTTATATGCACAAAATTGTGAGTTGGTATTACACATGTGTATATGCGCGTGGGTGAGAGAGAGGAGGTAAGAGAGAGAGAAACTGATTCCTAGGGAAATGATGAAAACTATAGAAGATGGTGCAGTGAAGTTGATTTTTTGACAGTGGTTTCAGAAGTCTCATCCCAAATGACAATAAAGAAAACGTCAGTGTTTATGGCAGATGAAGACACTATGACTTGTCATTGTCTCCCTTGTTTCAGTATAGTTTTTGTGGATAAAGCTCTTACCCAAGATTCATTTCAAAAAAAAAAATTTTTATCCAAACATAAACTGCATTTAATAAGTTTAAAAATAGAAAACATGTTTTTGTAAATCTCAGATTATATTAAAATATTTTCAGGTATGAACCTTAAGTACTTACTGAATGCATTTTTATTTGTAGCAGACATTATTAACATAAATTTTAAAGACGATATATTGTATTGTAAATTAGCCTGTTAGAATATATAATGTGAAATTAATTATTAAATGAAATATTTATTAATACCCCCCAATTATTAATACTTTTAATAATGTTTTATATTGCATGTATTGTGTATAATTGCATCCCAATATATTGTGATATAAATATGAAAGTGAAAGTGAATTTGCTCAGTTGTATCCAATTCTTTGCAACCCTGTGGGCTGTAGCCCGCCAGGCTCCCCCATCCATAGGATTCTCCAGGCAAGAATACTGGAGTGGATTGCCATTTCCTTCTCCAGGGGATCTTCCCAACCCAGGGATTGAACCCAGGTCTCCCACATTGCAGGCAGACGCTTTAACCTCTGAGCCACCAGGGAAGCCCTAATATTGTCCCATATATTGTGATGTACTCACTACAGTGGGCTTCCTAGGGAGCTCAAATGGTAAAGAATTCACCTGTATTGCAGGAGACCTGGGTTTGATTCCTGAGTCAGGAAGATCTCCTAGAGAAGGGCATGGCAATCCATTTCAGTATTCTTGCCTGGAGAATTTCATGGAGAGGGGATTCCGGTGGGTTCCAGTTCATGGGGTTGCAGATCTGGACACTACTGAGCAACTAACACTTTCATTACTTCGCTCACTACAGTAACTTTGTTAGCTACTCACAATAGAGAAGCAGTCTTTAGGAAGTTAATTGAGTCATCATGGGTTTCACAGATCAAAAAAATTAGGAAATTATCCTGGCTTCTGTCATCTACCTTAATAACCCATAATGCTACCTCATATAGGATAACTAAACACATACACCTACAGATAAAAGACAAAATGATTGTGTGAGGAGGACTTTAAATAGTTGAGAAAAGAGAAGTACACGACAAAGGAGAAAAGGAAAGATATACTCATCTGAATGCAGAGTTCCAGAGACTAGCAAGGAGAGATAAGAAAGCCTTTTTAAGTGAACAATGCAAAGAAATAGAGAAAAACAATAGAATGGGAAAGACTAGAGATCTCTTCAAGAAAATTAGAGGCACCAAGGGAACATTTCATGCAAAGATAGGCACAAAAAAGGACAGAAACAGTATGGACCTAACAGAAGCAGAAGATATTAAGAATAGGTGGCAAGAATATATAGAAGAACTATATAAAAGAAAAAAAGATGTTAATGACCTGGATAACCACAATAATGTGATAACTCACCTAGAGCTAGACATCCTGGAGTGTGAAGTCAAGTGGCTCTTAGGAAGCATTACTAAGAATAAAGCTAATGGATGTGATGGAATTCCAAGTGAACTACTTCAAATCCTAAAAGATGATGCTGTGAAAATGCTCCACTCAATATGCCAAAAATTTCATCACTGGCCACAGGACTGAAAAAGATCAGTTTTTATTCCAGTCCCAAAGATGGGCTATGCCAAAGAATGTTCAAATTATCTCATAGTTGCACTCATTTCACATGCTAGCAAAGTAATGCTCAGAATCCTTCAAGCTAGGCTTCAATGTTATATGAACCAACAACTTCCAGATGTAAAAGCTGGATTTAAAGAAGACAAAGGAACCAGAAATTAACTTGCCAACATCTATTGGATCATAGAAAAAGTTAGGGACTTCCAGAAAAAAACATCTACTTCTGCTTCATTGACTATGCTAAAGCCTTTGACTGTGTAGATCACAACACACTGTGGAAAATTCCTAAAGAGATGGGAATACCAAATACCTTACCTGCTTCCTGAGAAATCCATATGCAGGTCAAGAAGCAACAGTTAGAACCGAACATGGAACAACGGACTGGTTCAAAATTGGGAAAGGAGTACATCAAGGCTATATATTATCACACTGCTAGCTTAACTTGTATGCAGAGTACATCATGCAAAATGCTGGGCTGGATGAAGCACAAGCTGGAATCAAGATTGCTGGGAGAAATAGCAGTAACCTCAGATATGTACCTCAGATATGATACCACCCTAATGGAAGAAAGTGAAGAGGAATTAAAGAGCTTTTTGATGAAAGTGAAAGAAGAGAGTGAAAAAGCTGACTTAAAACTCAACATTCAAAAAAGCAAGATCATGGCATCCTGTCCCATCACTTCATGAGAAATAGATGGGGCAACAATGGAAACAGTGACAGACTTTATTTTCTTGGGCTCCAAAATCACTGTGAATGATGACTGCAGTCATGAAATTAAAAGACTCTTTCTCCTTGGAAGAAAAGCTATGACAAACTGAAAGGTGTTGCTCATCCACGAAAGATGTTGGGATTCTTGGCCTCCAGAGGAGAAGAATTCAATCTGGGGCCAGTGATGAGGCTTGATCGCTCAGAGCTTTTGTATAATAAAGTTTTATTAAAGTATAAAAGAAATAGAGAAAGCTTCTGACATAGACATCAGAAGGGGGCAGAAAGAGTGCCCCCCTTGCTATTCTTTAGCCATGTGTTATATAGCTACTAGCAAGCTGTTAATTATAGAAAGGAGATGTCTAAAACTCAGAGTGGCACTAGGCCCCTTAGCCACAGCATGCATTTTGAGATAACATTGGCACCAGGTACGTCATCCTGGGCCATAAAATGGTTGACATGAATCTTGAAGAGAGGCAGGTTTCCAAGTAAATATATAGTTTCCTTAGCATAGATTAGGAGAACAATTAGGAGTAAAACATACTGGTTTGCTGAGCCCTTATTGGTTCTGAGTCTTAAATGGAATGGACTCAAAGAAAGACAGAGTCTAGGGTAAATACATAGTTCATTAACATAACTTAAGAAAAGCATTTCCATAAGAAAAACACATTGCTTAGCTCAAGGCTTGACAGGTGGAGTTAAGTGTCCTCCTGGCCACACAGAATTCAAGAGAAACCTCTTTTTTAATTTGTATAGTAAAGGGAAAATTTCTAACACTTGTTTGTTTCCTCCTGCCACTTAAGAGAGAGAGAAAAAATGTCTGACACTTGCAGCATATTTTCTCCATTTGGAGACCCCTGGCCTTCCTGCCTGTTACCCTCTCAAAACCTAGACAGCACATTAAAAAGCAGAGACATTACTTTGCTGACAAAGGTCCATCTAGTCAGAGCTATGGTTTTCCCAGTAGTCATGTATGGAAGTGACCTGATATGACCTGATGTTTGGCCACCTGATGTGAAGAGCCAGCTCATTGGAAAAGACCCTGATGCTGGGAAGGATTGAAGGCTGGAGGAGAAGGGGACAACAGAGGATGAGATGGTTGAAGGGCATCACTGATTCAATGGACATTGAACAAGCTCCAGGAGATGGTAAAGGACAGGGAAGCCGAATATGCTGTGGTCCATGGGGTCTCAAGGAGGCATGACTCAGATATAGATGTTGGGGAGTGTATAGTTTCCTCGGTCCTGTCTCACTGAAGCAAAAATTTGAAGTGACAGACAGACCCGTGTTATAGCTCAGTTTTATTAGGAAAAACAAAGGGTAGTACACCCTTGAGGAGTGAGGGCAGGCTGACCTAAAAGACCAAGAGAAGAGAGGCCTCAACCCTCCCAGGCTTCCTTCTTTTATACGTTTGTCTCCTCGCCCTGAGTCGGCCCTATGTAATTTGGGCTAGCCAGGAGAGCTGTTTGTTTTACTCGAGGCCCTCACTCTGGTTCTGGGACTTTCCATTGTTCTATTTTGTGGGCTTTTCCCTTCTTTGTGTTTTAGCCACCATCATTTTGGACTCCTTTTCCTATTCTAACTACATAACAAAACTGTGGTAAGGGTAATGGTGGTAATGGTGACCTCCTTCAAAAGGAGTTACACCAGCTTGCTGTGGCTCCCAGGACTATGTATCCAGTGCCCTTGACTGGTGACCTGTGTCTCCACTGGAGAATCCTGGACTCTCACAGGAAAGTCTGTCTCAGTCTCTTGTGGTGTCACTGTTCCTTTCTCCTAGTTCCTGATGCACACAAGGTTGGTTTCTTTCTTTTTTTTTTTTTTTTTGCCCTCCAAGAGTCTGTTTCCCCAGTTCTGGGGAAGTTCTGTAATCATATCCCACTGGACTTCAAAGTCAAATTCCCTGGGGGTTCTCAGTCCCTTTGCCAGATCCCCAGGTAGAGAAATCTGTTGTGGGCCCTAGAACTTTTACAAAAGTGTGAAAGCTTCTTTGGTATAATTGTTCTATAGTTTGAGGGATAATTTTTGGTATAATTGTTCTCCAGTTCTCCATATTTTGAGGGAAAACTGGGAGTGATACCTATGAAGACTCAGATATAGAGAATGGGCGTGTGGACTCAGGGAAGGTGGGGAGTGTGGGACAAATTGGGAGGTTGGGATGGACATATATGCACCACCATGTGTAACATAGCTAGCGGAAAACTGCTATAAAGCACAGGAAGCTCAGCCTGGCGCTCTGTGAAAACCTAGAGGGGTGGGAGGGACACTCATGAGGGAGGCTGTTTATCTACTTACACAGGTAGAGCTGATTCACTTCATTGTACAGCAGAAACCAACACAGTATTGTAAAGCAATTATATTCCGATAAAAAAGATATTTATAGCAAGGGATTGGTTTCTGTCATTATGAAGCCTGACTCAGAAAATCTGAAATCAGTAGGCATACCATCAGAAAAGGGGTCTAGAACTTATGTGCATGAGCTGAAGCTGCTTTCCACAGCAGAATTTCCTCTTCTGGGTTGTCTCAGCTCTTCTCTTAAGGTCTTTTAGCTTCTTGAATCCAGACCACTCAGATTATCTAGAATAATCTCTCTGTCTTAAGGTCAGCTGATTGTGGACTTTTAATCACCTCTACAAATTCATTCACGTGAAGAGAAAATCACTCAGTCATGCCTGACTCTTGGCGACCCCATGGACTATAGTCCATGGAATTCTCCAGGCCAGAATACTGGAGTGGTTAGCCTTTCCCTTCTTCAGGGCATTCAAATTTGTTCATAGCAGCCCATAATTTAGTGTTTGGTTAACAGGAAACTGTAGACTCACCAAGTTAATGTATAATACTGACCATCACTTTGAGTGTACAGAGTTCCAGGCAGAGGGACAAGTCAATGAAGATCTTAAAGCAGAACATCTAGCCTGCTGGCATAACAAGGGGCTCAGTGTGTCTTGTGTGGAGTGAATGAAATAGAGAATTGTGGGAAACAAAGTCATAATCAAAACTAGAGCCCAGATATAGGTAGGGTCTTTTAAAAAATTGTATCAGAGTACAATTGCTTATAGTGTTATTAGTTTCTACTGAACAGCAAAGTGAATCAGCTATATGCATGCATATATTTTCTCTTTCTGGATTTCCTTCTCATTTAGGTCACCACAGATCATTCAGTAAAGTTCCGTGAGCTATACAATAGGTTCTCATTAGTTATCTATTTTACACATAGGAGTGTATATATATATATATATATATATATATACACATGCACACACACACACACAGACACACACATATATCAGTCCCAATCTCGCAGTTCATTCCACTTCCCAGTCTCCACCTTGATGTCAATATATTTATTCTCTATATCTGTGTCTCTATTTCTGCTTTGCAAATAAGATCATCTGTAGCATTTTTCTAGATTCCACATATGTGCATTAATATATGATATTTGTTTTTCTCTTTCTGACTTACTTCGTGAGGCCAGATTTATGTAGGTTCTTCTGAGTTACAGTAAGAACTTGGGCTGTACTCTCAGGCACACAGAAATGCATAAATTTACATGAACTGAGTCATACTTTATGTTTGTGGCTACTCTATTCAGATTAGACTAGAGGGTGTAAAGGCAAAATTGATGGGAGGCTAGTCTATAATCCATGAGGGTTTGAGAATGGTGTGGCATTTTCACCCTGTCATTTATGTTAAAAATAAAGCAATGAATGTTTGCTGATGGGCTGGATAAGAAACATGAGAAATGTGTAGAAACAAGTGATTCCACCCTTTTGGCTGGAACAACTGGAAGAATTGAATCGACCTTAATTCAATTCTATAAGAGGCAAGACGTTAAGAGCTTTATGGAGGGGATACCAGGGGCTCAGGTGTGTGTGTGTTGCATACCAGATACCTATTAGACATGCAAGTTGGGGTGACAAATTGGTTGTCTGAATTTCAGAGAATGGATCCAAATTGAGATTTATCAGTCTGTGGATGTCATCTAAAGTTGTAAATTTTGAATTGGAAAATGGAAAGGAAAGGAAGGCATTGATTTATGCATTTTTTTGGATATTTTGCTTTTCATTATTTTAAAACTTCTGTTGATTTCTGATTAAATTTCAAGGAGTTACACTCACTCCATAATACATGAAGAAACATAAAAATCACTCATAATTCTACCACTTAGCATTGAAAAATACTAAATTATGATTATGCTTTCATCCAAATTTTTCTCCTATATTGTTTCTTTAATTATTTGAAGTCACACAATGTATAAATTTCACAGCTAATTGTTTTGCTTCAAATTCTATGTAATTATTGTCTTTAGTGACTGAATAATAGTCTATTGTATATGAATACATTTAGATAATGTTTTTCATTAATCTTCATCTTCCCTCTATGTTCTAAATATTATAGGTATGATCGTCCTTAAGTATTATGTTTTAATCATAAATATATATTATCAAATGATATTATTATATACATTTAGTCACAATTTTCACTCAGTAACTGAAGAAGAAGAGATTTTTCTGTTTTATGGTGTTGTTAGTCTGAAATGCTAGCTTATAAATAAAGATCAATATTTTAATGAGTCTGTTAAGTAATAAAAAGACAGAGACCAGAAATGGTATGCTATAAATGGAAAAAAAAATAATCTCTTTTCAGCAAACTTAGGCAATCAAAGGTGATTAGAATAGCTTGTTTACTGCTGAAGAAAGATATAGTGTCTGTGTAATTTAGATGGCCTACTTGCTAGAAATAAATGAGAAAAGCTGCTTAAATATGTGTGTTGCCTAAGATATGGGAAATGATGTTTAGAGACTTTTTTATCTTCCTATTTCATGAGAAGAAAAGTTCTCAGACATCCTTAAACTTATTCTCCCAAGACATGCATCGAAGGCCTGATTTTCAACACACCAATTTCTGAACTTTAACTTACCAAAGAGTTTTCCATCCCTAGTGAACAATTTCCACTTTTGCAAAATGGCAGGAAATGTCACATTTGACAACTACTCACAGAAATCAGTTTCACTCAAAAAAGACTATTTATGAAAGAAATTCACACACATACTGAATCCTGTTGAAATCTAAAATGAGATTGAAAGCATACCGTGAGCTGCTGTTGTTGAATGAATGGAGGCTGAGCAAAAGTGTTACTTCTAAAATGACTTGTTTTCTTAATCTACTGATATAAAAAAGGTGTATTTCCCTGAAGCTATCAACAATGCTGAATAAATATAAATGCAAACTTTGTATCTAATTACAAATGGAAATATACCCATTGAAACTACAGTATAGCAAATGATTTTACTGTAAATATAACTAGACAATAAAACTCATAAATTTCAATAAATAGGTTAAACAGGTACAAATTCTAAAGCAAAACTTTTTTTAGGAAAAATGAAATCAGTACATTGGATGCTATATATGTTGGTTCTCATTAGTTTACTTTGCTAATGATATATCTGATTTAAAATGAGAAAGCTTCAAAGGTTGTAACTTAGTTAAATGGGTGTGCAAACCATCTCAAAAACAATAAACTTACATTGAAATAGTTTCAGAAAACCAAATCAAATGTATAAACAGGGGAAGATCAAAATAAGTACAATTACCCCAGCAACCAAGTGGGCTTATGGACTAATTGGTATTTTCTTGGGCTTGAATGATATTCATTTATTAGTTATTAATTCATTTAAGTTCCTTAGCAGATTACTACATAGAACCTACATTTTTATGAAACAAAATTATAATTCTGTATTTTTTTAGAGAACAGTTTTACTCTCAAAATGAAAACATTTTATTTCTATTAGTAAAATAAACTTGCCCCCCTTTTAAGAGGTAAATCTTCAATAGGAGACTAGGCTTTATTAGCACTGCTATTAAAAGCAAAGTTAGGGATACTTTTTAATGAAAGAGACTTCACACTATAAAAAGGGATACAGAAGATTTGAAAATCTGAGTTCAGTCTATGTGAATCACTTTTTTTCAGCAGGTCAAATTTTCATCATCTATAATGAGGGACTTTTACTTGATACCTTCTAAGTCTCTCTCCAGCTCTCAGGTTTCACAAGAAAATTGTGAAACTTTTTGTTATTCCAATATCCAGTGGTGACGGACTAAGATACAGAAAGTGTGATGGAGACTAAAGAGCTGGCAAGGAGGTCAAGAGCAGCATCCTCATCTGGAATCTGCCTTCCTTATCTGCAAGGCTGTGCCGAGACTCAAGTAAGATACACTAAGTCTCTTACAAATGAACTATATTCTGAGAGTGCGTTCCTAAGTCCAATTTGTTTGTAAGTCCAAACAAGTTAGTGTAGGTACACAACTAACATAATTGGCTATACAGTACTGTACTGTAATAGACTTATAATACTTTTCACAAAAACAATACACAAAAGCAAACACAAAAAATAGTACTGAACACAAAAGGACAACCACTTGTAGAGGGTGCACCCGTGTGAAGTGTGTGCCAGACACATGAACTGACTTACATGATTGGGCAAGCAAACATACATTCACATCTTTGAAAGCTGGAAAATTGAAGGTTCTACATAGGGGACCTACATAAGGGACCTATAATCTATATATTTTAGTGTTTTGAATACTGTGAAGCATTATACAAATGCAAGTTATTATCAGAGCACTTAGTCATCTTTAGAGCCTATAAGCATATTTTTGTTGCTTCAAAGTGTTTACTCTCAGTGTTATTTAGCCAGATTTGTAGCCCTTGAGAAAAAGTAGAATGAAGACCCAAGCTAGGTGGAGATGAATGAAACAACTGGAGTTCAACTACAGATGCTAAGTTCCTTCAGTTGTGTCCAACTCTTTGTGACCCTGTGGACAGAAGCCCATCAGGATCCTCTGTCCGTGGGATTCTCCAGGCAAGAATACTGAAGTGGGTTCCTGTACTTTCCTCCAGGGTATCTTCCCAACCCAGCAATTGAACCCACATTTCTTATGTCTACCTGAATTGGCAGGCGAGTTCTCTACCACTAGCACCACCTGGGAAACCCCACTGATTCTGGCAACTGCTAACCATAAAATTTTGAGCAAATTATCTTCCCTTTCCAGACCTTAGTACACTCACCTATAAAGTGAGGATGATAAACATTTACATTCCAGAGACACTGGGACATGCATGTGAGAAAATGTATATGAAAACAATTAGCATAAGTCTTGTAGGTGAATGTTTCCTACATTTTATTGAATTCTCAACTTCCTTTCACCCTTACCATCTTATTCATTTGTCAGAAAGGTCTGTTAAATCTAGTTCATAAATACCTCTCAAAATTTCACCTTCCTCTTTATTCTCACTGCCAATACTTTAGTTTGAGCCTCCATTAGCTATTTTATGAACTGATAAAATGAACTCCTAACAGTTTGCCTTCAGTCTTTCCATCTCATAAAATATTCTCAACTCTGCTGTCAAAATTACCTTTCTAAACTGAATATATGATCATTCCATTCCTCTGCTTAAAAACTTTAGACATTGGGGGGAAAAAAGAGCCCTGATTCTCCCTCCTCACATCTTTATTCCCCCTTGAAACAAACTTCTACATAACCCACTTATCAGCTGAGTTCATTTTAGCTGTAAAGGTTTTTATTATTGGTCTCAGATTATCTTTCCAACCTCTACATTACTACCTTAATTTCCAGACATGTCACTCAATCCACATTTTATAAGTACGTTCTGCCATTTCATATAAACATACCTCTACATCTGCCATTTCTTCTGGAGGGAAGGTCCTATGTTCTCTCAACAAATCAATTCTATTCTTCATTTTCATTTTGGCTCTGTTGTTGAACCTTTGCTAAAATTTAAAAAATAAAATTGCAAGCACTTAAAATATTTAATCTGCTGCTCTTGGTCCTCAGATTATATTGCAATTTTTGATTTATATATTTTTTATCTTTGAGCTTCAAAGAGTAAGAGCAATTTGATATGCCTTTTTATACCCCCAATCTCCCCCTGTGCCTTTTCTTGCACACTACTATCATAGATCTAAAATGTTTTAAAATAATGAATTAAGTCTATGAAAAATAGTGATGGCATATGATTTCCTGTTATAACTTAGGAACTTTTTAAATAAGGTATTTAAGAGCCTTATGGGGAGAGAGTAGACATTTGAAGTCTGACTAATAATCAGTTTTAGGAGCTGAGGACAGACTATACTAGAAAAATCAGAAGAGCACAGAATAATGCTTGATTATTTTCACTGAACATAGCAAAATAAAAAGCAAAAGCAAAATATCTAAAAGCCTCTTCTAAAGCCACATACCCCTTCATCTCCCGCTTCATGATTCTTCCCTTTACTCCTTCCTACTCCACCACTGCAGTTGTGGTTTTGCTATAAACTCATCATCTTACTCATCAATTGATAATTTCTGTATTAGGAACTTCTGTATTAGGATTTTCTGTATTAGGAACTGGTGCTCCAGTGGCTAGAACTTCACCATTCTCAAAGCAGGGGGCCCAGGTTCGATTCCTGATCAGAGAAGTAGATCCCGTATGCTGCAACTAAGATACAGTGCAGCTGAATAAATAAATATTAAAAAAATAATAATTTCCCTGTTAGTAAAACCAGGGCATTTCCACCATCACTCTACACAATGGGCTGCTTACTGTCTTAAACATTTCCTTTTCTGGCCTTCTGACATCCATTTGTAATGTATTTCTTGTCATCTCTCGGGCCAACATTTCCAAGATTCTTTGCTAAGTCCTTCCCTATACATTGGCCTAAATAAGGGCTCAACTGTGGCTCTACTTTAATTTTTTTTTCCCAAACTGGTTATTATTTTGCATCTTTATACGCTATCTACAGGCCTTCCTGATAGCTCAGTTAGTAAAGAATCCAACTGCAATGCAGGAGACCTGGGTTCAGAAAGATCCGCTGGAGAAGGGTTAGTCTACCTACTCCAGTATTCTTGGGCTTCTCTTGTGGCTCAGCTGGTAAAGAACACACCTGCAATGTGGGAGACCTGGGTTTGATCCCTGGGTTGGGAAGATCCCCTGGAGAAGGGAACGGCTACCCACGCCAGTATTCTGGCCTGGAGAGTTTCATGGAAGTCCATGGGGGTCACAAAGAGTCAGACATGAATCAGTGGCTTTCATTTTCACTTTTCATACCATCTACAAGTAGATGATTGATACATTTATATCTTTTGCCATGACTTCTAAGATACATTCGAGAATATTCAAGTTGGATATCTCAGATATCACATACAAAAAAATAGCATTTCTGAAAGGTGAACTCTTGGTTTCTGCTCCCCAACTTACCTCTATCACCTAGTGGCATCACTATTTACCACTTGCCAGAAGTGAAAAGCTATTATATATTGCCTTTACATGAACTTGCCTTCTTCAAAATTAAGTACTAGTGATTCTAAATTGTGTATTGTCTCTATCTGAAAAATCAATTCTGCCATTGGCCTTCAGAGGACACATCTAACTAGATCTCAGAAATCTAATCTTTACCCATTTACACAGCAACCAGAGTGACTTATTTTTCTTTAATGGGAAAGATTTTATTTGCACAAAGAATTTGTAGAATCATTCCATATTTTTTTAAATTTATTTTGTAATTGGAAGTAAATTGCTTTATGATATTATGTTGGTTTCCGCCATACAACAATGTGAGCGGAGCCTGGCACTCTGTGATGACCCTGGCGGAGAGGTGCAGGAGGAAACTCAACAGGGAAGGCATAAGTATATAATAATGAGAGTGACATTCTTAGATAAGTACCACTCAAATGTCTATCAACTGCTTAAACTTCTTTAGAAAATCTCCATTTATTGAAGAATAAAGATAATTTTCTTATCATAGTCTACAAGGTTCTCATACATGTATAAGAATTGAGTCTTATACATTCTCAATTCTCCAATCTCAACTGATATTCCTTTCCCTACACGCAGTCACCCATAAGCTTCTCCTTGCCTCAGGGCCTTTTTACATACTCTGTGTACTTTCATTGAAATCAGTCCCTATCCATCTTTCAAATCTCCACTTAGATGAGACTAAAAGAAATATTCATTGATCATCCTAATAAAATCAGGTTGCTATCCTCATTCTTTAATTTAGCAATATTTAGATCGCTAATTAAATTTTTAATTTATTATTTTATTATATTTCTGCTCACTCTTTAGGATGTAAGCTACATGAAGCTATGAAAATGGAACACAGTAACTGGAGAATATATAATATGGTAAGCATTCTATAACAATTCTAGGATAGACAAATAAGGGCAAGTATAAACATTAATGCCCATACATGAGATGCCCTTATTCTCCTCAGTTATACCTACATAGTTTCCCTGCATGGAAAAGAAGCCAGTGTAGAATGTGGAGCTATACCTTAGAAACCCTAGAAAGTATACTAATTTTGTAGAAATTTGTGGAAAACTATGGAAAGAAAGATTCTGTGATTTGCCTTTAGGTTAAAGTATGCATTCATGTCTACATCATGCATTCATGTCTACATCATGCATTCTGAACCACAATGCTGTACTACTTTTGAACAAGTCTTTAATCTGCTCAGTTAATTTCAGTGGAATTTTAGGTAAAAGAGGTTCACCGATACCTACCTGTGGGTTCAAGACCCCACATGAAAACTACTTAAAATATTAAAATTTTATTTAAAATAAGCATTTTACTACTTAATTTACATATGAAATAATTTTATTGTATTTAACATTAGACATTGGGAACAATTTTTAGAAGCTGTAGGCTTTTTTGTTCTTCATAGTTGCTTGTATTTGCCAAAATTTTTAAATAATCATCAAAAAGATAGTGTCTCCTTTTAACTTTCAAATAAAACTTTTATTTTACTATATACTTACTTATTTGTTAGTTGTTTGTTATAGTTTCTGTTAGTTTCCATATAACTGGGTGTATATTTTTCAGATTTTTAAGTAGAAGAAATTAAATTGATAAGACTTTCGAAACATCTGAACACGCTGACTAGTGTGGTTATTTCATGTGAAAATAGTAAGATATAAATCAGCCCAATCTAGTTTAGGAGTAAGGAAAGCAAATCGCAAAAAATGTTTTTATATTTTTTCAAATAATAAGGATGAAAATGAACACTTTTTTCAAAACAAGTATATATATATATGTACACACAAAATAAGTATATACATGTACACACAAAACAAGTATATATATGTACACACAAAAAAAGTATATATATGTGTATATATATACATATATATATATACACACACACATATATATTTAAATTAAACCTTATCACTTCAGCACAACAGCCATCTTGACTACTGACTTCAGAGCAAGGATCTTATTTGTACATAAGAGCTATAATATGAATGAAAGATAAGAATAAATGTTTGAAGACATGTAAATAATCATAGGCTCTGCATGCCCTGAAGATTCAGCCAGGGCCCAGTAGGACATGAGGATACTCAAATATATATTTTATTATAAAATCATGAGAAAACTATAACAAATACTACCTCAAAATACTAAATTAAAAGGTACTTCTGGAAAAACATTTAGATTAAGTGTGTAGTATAGATTCCCTTTGTATACAGAAAACTATATATATATGTTTAAGCATGACATTACTATAATCAGGAAAGGAAGATATGAAACAAAGCTGGAATTTCTGATGAAGTTCCAGACTCAAGCTGATCCTTCAGGATGCTCTTAAGTGTAAATTCTATCTTAAAGTTTATCTACCTACAGGAAAAGGACCTGGATTTTTAATCTCCAAACTGTCAATGTTTGGCTGCAGTCACTCTCAGGGTGGAGGGGTTTGTTTGGGGCGGGCAGAGAGGATGAAGCTGGGTTAAAGCAAAACAAAACAAAAACACACAAAAAATGCATGCATTCTTGGCTTTTCACAAACAAGCAATTTCAGTGCTCAAGGGCATCCATGTGGAGAAATGTACAAGTGTAGACTGTTAGCTGCAAAGTCCGTGAATACAAGTGGAGTAGCTCTGCCTGAGTGAGTGGTCCAAGAGAATGGAGGTAGTAGAAGAGAGTGCCAACAATGTTCACTGGAAAAATGTTCTTTTAAAAAATGACTTGTTATTGTTTTCTATAACCATGCCACTGTTAATTGTAGGATGGAGTTTAATATATTATAGAAGTGATGGAGATGTGAACTGGAAGAGCATTTGAAAATGTTGCTTTAGAATACTTAACTTACATAAAGTGAAAGTGAAGTTGCTCAGTCTTATCTGACTCTTTGCGACCCCATAGACTGTAGCCTACCAGGCATCTCTGTCTGTGGGATTTTCCAGGCAAGAATACTGGAGTGGGTTGCCATTTCCTTCTCCAGGAGATCTTCCCAACCCAGGGATTGAACCCGGGTCACCTGCATTGTGGGCAGACGCTTTACCATCGGAGCCACCAGGGAAGCTCAAAGTGTCCCTTATAGTTCAGGACTGAGATACACATCATTTATATACTTAAAGTCCAAATTGTATCAGTGAAGTGCCTGGGTATTGTGTAATGCTGATTGATTTAAGCAACTACTAGAAAACCATCGAAGATGCAGTTATTATTTGCAGGATCTATATGGGACTTTGAACAAGAGTATTTAGAACATTCTCTGAGTCATTCTGCTTAAATTAACTAAGATACCTTAAGTTGTTGCTTTTAGTTATGCTTCTGGTCAGCAGAACTGTGGGACTTGACTACATTTTAATAAAAATATCCATCTTTTACGAAAAACATAGACATTTTTTGTAACTTTATACTAAATATCCTAATTATGATTTTTCTGATAGTGTAGCATTAAATCCATTTGAAGTACCAGCCCATGATCTTCATAACATATGAGCAGATGAACCATGATTGTATTGTTCTTACAAAATCATGAAGATATTTGTTTATTCAACAAATAATGAATAGCACATGCTGTGTGTCACCCCACTAAGTCATGGAAACTCAGATATTAATAAATATATTCTGCCTATCATGGAGTTCACAGTTCTTTTGATGATCTTTTTTTCAGTCCGTAATTTAGCACAGTGTTGAAGCATGTAATCAAGCTCAGGGAAGCCATTGCTTCTAGGGGCTTCCCCAGTGGCTCAGGGGTAAAGAGTGAAAATGAAGTGAAAGCGAAAGTCGCTCAGTCGTGTCTGACTCTTTGCAACCCCATGGACTATACGGTCCATGGAATTCTCCAGGCCAGAATACAGGAGTGGGTAGCCTTTCCCTTCTCCAGGGGATCTTCCCAACCCAGGGGTTGAGCCCAGGTCTCCTACATGGCAGGCAGATTCTTTACCAGCTGAGCCACAAGGGAAGCCCAGGAATACTGGAGTGGGTAGCCTATCCCTTCTCCAGCGGATCTTCCCGATCCAGGAATTGAACCGGGGTCTCCTGCATTGCAGGCGGATTCTGCAATTCAGGAGACCTGGATTCAATCCTTGGGTTGGGAAGATCTCCGAGAGGAGGGCATGGCAACTCACTCCAGTATTCTTGCCTGGAAAATTCCATGGAGAGAGGAGCCTGGCAGTCTACAGTCCATAGGGTTGCAAAGAGTTGTATGTGATTGAAGCAACGAGCACACAAACACATTGATTTTATGGATAGCCATATGCTGAATTACTTACAAAAATCTCCCCTGAAGTTTTCTACAAAATACTTTCAAGTTGCTTTTTTAATGTTGAGTTTCTGTAAAAGCATATTATGTTACATTCATGCAGGAATAAGTAATTTTAATGAAAACCTTATAAAAGATGTGCTCCTTTCACTGGGGACTTCTACTTTTAGCACAATTTCCAATCTATGAAACATTTATCAGTAATAATAATCATGAAGGAATTGCCTAACCAAGAAGTTTACAATACAATGAAAAGAGATAAGAATGTATCATGTAAGAATGAAAAAATGAAGTGATACTATACAAGTGAAAGTTATTTATTATAGAATTTAGTTCATTTTAGCCCATGTAAAGTGGGCCCACTATACAAAACAAATTAGAAAAGACAGATAAATATAAAGAGAAAAGGAATGCAAACAGTAACTTAGCACCAGAGATAAATAAGTTTAGACTGCTGGTGAAGGTTTTTTAAACTTCTCTGTGTGTTTAATCACTTCAGTCATGTTTGACTCTTTGCGATCCTATAGACAGGAGCCCACTAGGCTCCTCTGTCCATTGGATTCTTTAGGCAAGAATACTGGAGTGGGTTAATTTGCCCTCCTCTTCTCTAAATATACATATTTTTTTCCTACAAAGTTAAGATTATACTCTGCACATAGTTTACTAGAATGTGATTTTTAATTAGCAATATAATATAAAAAGTGCCTTTTATTTTTAAATGTATTTCTACATAATCATTTCAAAGATAGCTATGTATTATTCCAATTCAGGATAAACTGGTGCAATCTTCAAGGTAATCAATACTTTTGAATGATTTCCAAAATACATAAGTGGCTAATGCAACTCAATACCAGTAAAATAAATAATCCCCAAAATGGGCAAAAGACCTAAACAGACATTTCTCCAAAGAAGACATACAGATGTCGAACAAACACATGAAAAAAATGCTCAATATTACTCATTATTAGAGAACTGTAAATCAAAACTACAAAGAGGTGTCACCTTACATAGGTCAAAATGACCATCATCAAAAAATCTACAAGTAATAAATGCTGCAGAGGTTGTGGAGAAAAGGGAACCCTCTTGCACTGTTGGTGGGAATGTAAATTGATACAGCCACTATGGAAGACGGTATAGATTTCTTAAAAAGCTAGAAATAACACTACCATATTACCCAATAGGAGAAGGCAATGGCAACCCACTCCAGTACTCTTGCCTGGAAAATCCCATGGACAGAAAAGCCTGGTGGGCTGCAGTCAATGGGGTCGCTAAGAGTCGGACATGACTGAGCATCTTCACTTTCACTTTTCACTTTCTTGCATTGGAGAAGGAAATGGCAACCCACTCCAGTATTCTCGCCTGGAGAATCCCAGGGATGGGGGAGCCTGGTGGGCTGCCGTCTATGGGGTCGCACAGAGTCGGACACGACAGAAGCGACTTAGCAGCAGCAGCATGACCCAATAATCCCACTGCTGGGCATATACCCTGAGAAAATCACGACTGAAAAAGACACACGTACTCCAGTGTTCAGTGCAGCACTATTTACAGTAGTTACGGTGTAGAAGCAACCTGGATGTCCATTACCAGATGAATGGATAAAGAAGCTGTGGTGTATATACACAGAGAAATATTACTCAACCATAAAAAGGAGCACATTTGAGTTAGTTCTAATGAGGTGGATGAGCCTAGCACCTATTATACAGAGTGAATGAAGTAAGTCAGAGAGAGAAACAAATACCATATTTTAACCCGTATATACAGAATCTAGAAAGATGGTACTGATGAACCTATTTGCAGGGCAGGGCAGCAGTGGAGATGCAGACATAGAGAACAGACTTATGGACATTGGATAGGGGGAAGGAGAAGGTGGGATAAATGGAGAAAGTAGCATGGAAACATGCACTGCCATACATAAAGTGAATGAGAAAGTGAAAGCCACTTACTCATCTCTGACTCTTTGCAACCTCAGGGACTATACGGTCCATGAAATTCTCCAGGCCAGAATATTGGAGTGGGTAGCCTTTCCCTTCTCCAGGGTTTCTTCCCAACCCAGGAATCGAACCCAGGTCTCCCACAACGCAGATAGATTCTTCACCAGCCGAACCACAAGAGAAGCCCAAGAATACTGGAGTGGGTAGCCTATCCCTTCTCCAGTGGATCTTTCTGACCCAGAAATTGAACCAGGGTTTCCTGCATTGCAGGCAGATTCTTTACCAACTGAGGCATGAGGGTAGGCCTAGCCAGCAGGAATTTTCTGTATGACTCAGGGAACTCAAACCAGGGCTTTGTAGCAATCTAGAGACGTGGGATGGGGTGGGAGGCTGTATACCTATGGCTGATTCATGTTGATATATGGAAGAAACCAACACAATATTGTAAAGCAGTTATCCTTGAATTAAAAATAAAAATAAGTGGGCTTTCTTTAAAAAAAATTACTGAAAAGAATCCTTTTTGAGTTCTAAGAATTTTTGTATTTTTAGATTATATGACATTTCTCTGAAACCCCGTTGTAACTGATATCCCTCTTGGTACTATTAATTAATAGCTTTTTCTTCACACTCTTCCAGTTCTGTGCTTCATTTATATATTTGTCTTAGTTTTATATACATCTATAAGCATTTGTGAATTATTTATAACTTTCACTTGAGCATCTTCCTATTTCTTATCAATGTTTAAGAGGTCTTAATTATTAATATAAGATCTTAATTATTAGCATTGACACTAAAACATTATAAACATCATGTGTTATTTAGCATTATTTGTTAAATAATGCTGATATATATTTGAAATGATCAGTTTGGGATTTTTTTAGTTTATGCTTTTGTATTATTCTTAGAAGGTCATTTACTAACCAGATTGATTTTTACTTTTTTTTTTATTAAAATGTATGATTTTTTGATTGGAGTGCAGTTTCTTTATAATATTGTGTTAGTTTCTGCTGAACAACAAAGCAGATCAGCCACCCGTATGAATGTATCCCCTCTTCATCACTACAGAGCATTTAGAGTTCCCTGTGCTATATTGTAGGTTCTTGTTAGTTATCCATTTTATATATGGTAGTATAAATGTCAATCCAAATCTCCCCGTTCATCCCATCTCCCTTCCCCTCTTAGTATCCATACTGTTTATTCTCTATGTCTGTGTCTCTGTTTCTGCAATGGACCTAGAGACTGTCATACAGAGTGAAATAAGTCAGAGAAAAACAAATACATATTTGAACAAATATGTGGAATGTATACCCTGTGGCTCAGCAGGTAAAGAATCTGCCTGTAGTGCAGGAGACAAAGGAGATGCAGGTTCAATCCCTGGGTAGGGAAGATCCCCTAGAGGAGGAAAATGACACCCTTGTCCAGTATTCTTGCCTGAAACATCCCATGAACAGAGGAGCCTGGCAGGTTACAGTCCAAAATGTTGCAAAGAACCAGGTAAGACCAAGCGACTAAGCACAAGCACAAGATTTTTTTAATAATGAAATGTTTTTTGATGATTCTCTTTATAGTAAATTAATCACCTTATCAGTATCTTTTATGGAAATATCTACTTTTCTCTACAAAATGAAATAACTTCCTGTACCAGCACAATACTGCTTTGAAGATTTCCCATCTTAATTTTTCTACCTGAATATTCCTTTATATATAAAACTTTATTTTAAAAACTTGTAATTTATTATTTTAATTTATTCTCTAATTAAATTTATTTCTTATTTTACCAGCTATTTTTGTTTGGTTTATTTTAGATAGATAAATAATCACATGATCTGCAAATAGTGTTAACCTTCCTTTTTTATTTCCAATATATACCTTTTCCCCACCCATCCCTCCTTGCATCATTAATTTCAGGGTCAAGCGTTTATTTTTTTAAATGCTAAATAGTAATAATATGAATAAGCATTTTAATGGTCTTCATGATTTAAGGGAGATGCCTTGATCATTTCACCATTAAAGTACTTCCTGTTAATTTCAGATTACTTTATTATGCAATTAACTGAAGCATGATAAAATATCCAGTAAATGATAGCTACTATAGAGTTCTGCCATAAATTTTCTGGTACCTATTTTAAGTAATAACAAACATGGTTAGCATTTATTGAACACTTTCATGTTCCAGGTGTAGGTATAAGTATTTACATATTATTTATATTTAATTTTCATAGTGAAGTTATTATATAGATAAAGCTGAGACTCAAAGATATGGGAGCTGGGATCTGAACTCAAGTTGTCTGTGTTCAGAGTTCTTACAAAAGCGGTATGCTGAGTATCAGTGACTGCTGAAACTCTTAATTGGGAAAAAAAAAAAAAAAACCAAAACACAAAATGCCCCATTCTGATCAGTATTTCTAAAGGGAGCATTAAGGGGAAAATAAATTCTATTTCAGATGTGCTGAATTTGAGTATCTCTGTAAAACAGTAATATATACTAGTTTGGCTCCCAGAGAAAAATCCTAGATACTGTATTCAGTTCAGTTCAGTCTCTCAGGCGTGTCTGACTCTGTGCAACCCCATGGACTGCAGACGCTGTATTAGACAGTCAGTTTAGCTAAGTGAGCATTTACCAAGTTGAGTCATGTTACAACTTGACCCTAGTGGAAGGTCTCCTGGCTTGGAGGACAAGTGTAGGCAGATAGTGAAAAAGGCAAAGGCAATTCCTTGTAAGGAAATCTTTTTATTTACGTTTTCTCAAGCAAGAGAGGAAATTTCTTACTCAAGAAGTGAGGAGGGTTTGGGAACTGTATCACTTCTTCAGACACAGAGAGTTCAAGGGGATGTGGACTTCCAACTTCTCATGTGGACTTTCCCATCCTGAGTATCAGGGCTCCTTCCACTCACTGTTTATTATGGTCCTGATTTTGATGAAGGAATCTTGTTCAGAATGACAGCTTTCTCTAAAGTTCATCTACCCTTACAATTGAGTATGTTTTACTTTTTCAGCTCTGTCCTAAAACTTTAGAAAGACAGAGTCATTGATTGCTTTTAAAATTTGAGGTACTTAAAGAATTGTTTTAAATCCCAAATAGTCAAAAGATTTTAAGCAAAGGCTATGGATTCTTTGGAAATACATTCCCTGCAAAAATTTTTGAAGCCATTGATATATTTATTTTAGGCCAATTCCACATGCCAGTGCCCACTTTAATGACTTTGTTCTCTACTACTGTATTTTTCTGCTTAATTCTATAACACTTTTCAACTTAAAAGGAACTACATTGTGACTATCTGGAAAAAATAGATAAGTATAGCTATATCCTTAATCTCAACATTGGCAAGAGAAATTTTACTGTGCCTTTATTGATCAAAGTATTTTTAAACCCTGTTTCTTGCTGTTGAATTCAAGCAGTAGTCTGCTTTATAACTTTGTAAGGTCATTTTCATTTCTACTTTGAAACCCAGCTGTGCTGTGAGAGCATTCAATCTGAAGGTCTCAGTGATTTAATATAAGACTTTTATGTCTTGTTTACATCACAGGCAGAGTTCACTGAAGCAGTCCTCCACCATCTTGAGGCTATGAAACCTGGTACCTGGGATCTCTGAGAGAGAATGTTGTGGAGGAGGATGAGCGAGGTAGAGGAGATATACTGGTTCTATTAGACAGAACTAATCACGTTGTACCAACCTTAACCTTAAATGGGCTTCCCTGGTGGCTCAGTGGTGAAGAATGTGCCTGTAATGGGGGAGACCTGAGTTCAATCTCTGGATCAAGAAGATCCCTTGGATAAGGAAATGGAAACCCATTTCAATTTTCTTGCCTGGGGAATACCATGGATAGAGGAGCCTGGAGGGCTACCATCCCTGGAGTCACAAAAGAGTCAGGCACGACTTAGCAACTAAACAACAACAATGAGGACAAACCCAAAACACATAATTAATAGGAGAATATGAAAATTTGTTGGGGTTGACTATGCTGCCAATTTTTGTTGTTCTTTTTTTGGTCTCCTATGATTAGCAAACATTTCAAAGCCAGAGAACAGGGAATAAAATTTAAAAGTCTATATAGTTTTCTTTCACAGTGTATAATGTCTAGGGTAAATGATTGAGTGCCTTTGGGGATAAGCTGGAAAGAAGATTTACAGTTTAATATTTTAGTTCTGTTCAGTTCAGTTCAGTCACTCAGTCGTGTGGGACTATGCGACCCCATGGACTGCAGCACACCAGGCTTTCCTGTCCATCACCAACTCCCAGAGCTTGCTTATGCTCATGTCCATCGCATTGGTGATATCATCCAGCCATCTCATCTTCTGTCGTCCCCTTCTCCTCCTGCCTTCAATCTTGCCCAGCATCAGGGTCTTTTCCAATGAGTAAGCTCTTTGAATCAGGTGACCAAACTATTGGAGCTTCAGTTTCAGCATCCATCCTTTCCATGAGTATTCAGAGTTGATTTCCTTGAGGATGAACTGGTTTGATCTCCTTGCAGTCCAAGGGACTCTCAAGAATCTTCTCCAACACCACAGTTCAAAAACATCAATTCTTCGGCACTCAGCTTTCTGACTCTTTGTGACCCCTTGGAGACTATACACGGAATTCTCCAGGCCAGAATACTGGAGTGGGTAGCCTTTCCCTTCTCCAGGGGATCTTCCCAACCCAGGGGTTGAACTTAGGTCTCCCACATTGCAGGCAGATTCTTTACCAGCTGAGCCACAAGGGAAGCCCAGGAATACTGGAGTGGGTAGCCTATCCCTTCCCCAGCAGATCTTCCTGATCCAGGAATTGAACTGGGGTCTCATGCATTGCAGGCAGATTCTTTACCAACTGAGCTATCAGGAAGCCCTTCTTTATAGTAGTGTCATAGCATTCTTACTCAGGGAGCAGAGCCACCTCTATTTTTAATACAGCTGAGAGTGAAACGTAACTGAGAATGGAGTCTGGTTGAGAGGATCAGAGCATTCATTCTGATGAGGCAGTGCAAGTCTCTGTTTAAAGACAAAAATAGAGGTATATGTGCATATATTAGAGCTTTAATAAGCTGTCCATCTATTTAAGACTAAGGTAGATCACAATAACATGAGGTCATTAAAAGGTCTTTGGGATAAGAAGGAATAACTTCCTGAAATTCAAGAAGAGGGCTGTTTGACCAAAAACGCTCAATGGGATTGACATAACTCAGTGGGGTAACTTGATAACACTCAAGTTACCTAGAATCTAGCAAAGATAACATTGCTTTTATTAGATTTGTTTCCCAATCTGTTCCCTAGTTTTTAATATGTGATCTGATAATTATAAGAATTCAGTTTGTATTATAATCTGCATGTAATCTACATATACCCAATATTATAACTAGCAGGATCAAAATGTGCATCTTTTATTATATCAAGTTAATAAAGATAAAAATAGATAACAACTAATCTCAAATTCCAGTCTTTAAAAGTATATTTCCTAGAATTACTCTTGGTACAAAATTACTTATAATTAGATTAACATTTAGAGGTGGAGAAGATAAACCACTCTATATATTTCCATCAGTAAGAAATATAATAGGGGGAAGGAAGTCTTACTTAACTTGCTGGAGGGGGCTGGCAGAACAGAAATTGGGTACAGCTGCCAACTTATCTCTAAGTCATACTGCAATCTGCATACAGTGTACCAGGAAGCTGTTGCTGACACTCAGGGTTTAGAAACTGCAGAATGTCAGCTGCAGTCAAAGCTGCTGTGCAGTCCTGAACAGCTGACTGGCAAAAGAACATGAAGACTGGCCTGTCCTTGCCAATCCCCATGCTTGACAAACACCCATGCAGCCACTGCCAGAGGCAGAAGCTCATTTTGCTTCAGCATTCTAAATTTAAGAAAGTACATCTCACTGGCAGACTATAAATAACACCTAGAAATCCAGGGGTAACAGACCTCAGATATGCAGATGACACCACCCTTATGGCAGAAAATGAAGAGGAACTAAAGAGCCTCTTGAAAGAGCCTCTTGATAAAGGTGAAAGAAGAATGTGAAAAAGCTGGCTTAAAACTCAACATTTCAAAAAAGATCATGGCATCTGATCCCATCACTTCATGGCAAATAAATGGGGAAACAGTGACAGACTTTATTTTCTTGGGCTCCAAAATCATTGCAGATGGTGACTACAGCCACAAAATTAAAATATGCTCGGTCCTTGGAAGAAAAGGTATGACAAACCTAGAGAGCAAATTTTAAAAAGCGGAGACATTACTTTGCCCACAAAAATCTGTCTAGTCAAAGCTATTGTTTTTCCAGTAGTCATGTACAGATGTGAGAATTGGACCATAAAAAAAAGCTGAATGCTGAATAATTGATGCTTTTGAAGTGTGGTGTTGGAGAAGACTCTTGAGAGTCCCTTGGACTGCAAGGAGATCCAACCAGTCCATCCTAAAGGAAATCAACCCTGAATATTCATTGGAAGGATTGATGCTGAGCCTCCAATACTTTGGCCACCTGATGTGAAGAACTGACTCCTTAGAAAGGTCCCTAATGTTGGGAAAGATTGAAGGCAGGATGAGAAGGGGACAACAGGGGACGAGATGGTTGGATGGCATCATCAACTCAATGGACATGAGTTTGAGCAAGCTCCAGGAGATGGTGAAGGACAGGGAAACCTGGTGCGCTGCAGTTCATGGGGTTGCAAAGTATCAGACATGACTAAGCCATTGAATGACAGCAGGAAGTAAGCAGCAAAGTGTCAACATATTTTAGGGAAATCAGAGTTGGAGGATTCATTAGTATGCTATGAATTTAGTGCTGAGACCATTGGCGACATTAACCAGAATAATTTCAGTGGATGCATGGATAGGAAAACCAAGGCTCTTCAGTGAACTTCAAGGGACAGAGGGTTCCTTGGGAAGAGATGAGCACTTAAAAGACTTTTCTCTGCTGGGGAAGAGCGAAGGTATTTCTCTGTAGGACATAAAATTGAATCAAAGTTTTCTAGGGGTCGCCCTTTGTCTTACCTTTTCCCTTCTCTTCTCTATCATGTAAGGCAGAAAGGACATTTGGAAATATTTATTATGTGGCAACAAGAGTTAGTGAGCTTGAGAGAAAGGATAATTGAGAGAGTGAGGTCTCTGAGGAATTTGGAAGGTAAATAGTGAAGTTAGGAGAGAAGATGAACTTCTGCTTTTCTCTGAACTGCGCTTTTTATCTCGGCCATCTAGTTCTGCTTTAAGCATTGCTGACTTTGTCTTGAGTCCTTGTAGCAGGAAGAGTTCTCACTCTCTTTGCCTTTCAGAGATACAGAACTGTCCTAAGGTTGAGTTCTTTCTAAAAAGAAAAATGTTTAATAATGGTGTGTGATTCGGTGTATTATGTGAGTCCTGTCAGTCATTTCATCATCTCTATTCCTTCTATCACCAGGTTTTCTCCAGTACTTATGGTCTGTGGGGCCCTAAATGAGAAACCTTAAAAAAAGATGGGTTAGCTTTGCAGTTGGAAACTAAGATGGCGCCTGGCGGAAGAGATAGGGCTGTGGTCTATGTTACAGTTTTTGATTGGCTCTCTTGATTTCCGTGCACGTGAAGAGCACATGATCACCATAGAGTCCTGTTATAATGAAGGCACATGACGATTTGACCTTTAACGTGATTGGTGCAACTATGGAAAGTCCTTCGCAAAACCCCCTTGCTTGACTATATAAACCAAGAGTTTGTGGCAATAAAGCGGAACTGCTTAGAGGGAATCCCTGTCGCGTCTGATTGTCTCTCGCTTGCCGAGGGGTGGGGTTGGTGGAGAGCAGGCTCACCTCTCCTCAGGACCCCTCAGCTTTGCTGAGGGAAGTTCCACTGCCTCTCTCTTTCTGCGGAGCGCCCCCACCCCACCCCACCCCCCCGCAACGGTCAGTTGCAGTTATTTTTTCTTATTGTTTTCGTATTTTGAGTCTACTATTTTACTGGTTAGAGTAATATTCTAGTTCTAGGCAACTGCTGTTATACAGACTATAACATTGCATAAGTATAAAACTTGATTTTAATCAACACCTAAATCCTAATCCCTTTAATGTAGATTTTACTTATAGATGCCCTGCAACTACTAAAAGTTGAAAAATCAGAATTAAAGTTTCATCTTATAATTATATGAAAAGAGTATCTTAAACCAGTCTTTCTCTTCACTTTATAGGAAAAAAAATTGTATTATATAGTAACAGCTGTCAGCAAACAGTTTATGTTCTAATATATTTTTATAAACTTTATACTCATTACTAAACAGGTATTGATTCTCAGAAATGTTTATATAGATATAATTTTTAATAAAAAATATTCTACGGTTTATGAAAAACCATCTGGGCTGGCATCCGTGACTTTTTGACTCTTTCCATAACAAACTCTATCATCTTAAACTTATCAGTTTATTTTTTTGGAATCAAGTTTCCTACTCTTTAAATGATAATATCTACTTGATATTCCTTAAATGTAGGCTATTGGTATGGAATGTAAAGTGAATTTGTGATTCAGGTCCCTAGACAAAACTCACTGTCAGTTCCATCATGTGGAAGAAAATTAAACCAGTATCAGGTCATGAGCTGAAAGAAAATGTCTTTCTGGGTTATTGGAAAGATGGAGACAGATACTGTCTTATGACACCTGGGGACTGACTTTGCTACATGAGAATGTAGTGTGGTTGTACTACATTTGTTTCAGAAAAACCTGATGTTTATAAATCTTTAAATGAAAATAACATACATTGTGTCTTTTTTTTCTGATAAAATGTTCTAAACTCTGATGACTGTGTGTAACAAAAATTATGTTGTTTTATCAACTTTGGCAAATTCTCTTTATAGAGAAGATGAGCAGCAGCTATGCACATAGTTAGGGAATGCGGCTTCCAGGGAGAAGCTTCAGTTATTAGTATTAATGTATTTTCTGCTCTATGTCATCGCCATGGCACCTTTATTTATTTAAAAGTAATTATTAAAAGTAATCCTTTTCTAGATAATTTGGCTGTGGTTATGGTATGTTTTCTTCCTGCCAAGGTACAATTTACTTAAATATTGAAATTAGAAGTGATACACGGCAATGCTCAGTCATGTCCGATTCTTTGAGACCTTATGGACTGTAACCCGCCAGGCTCCTCTGTCCATGGGATTTTTTTAGGCAAAATGCTGGAGCCAGTTGCTATTTCCTCCTCCAGGGGGGTGCTCCTGACCCAGGGATCGAACCCATGTCTCCTGCATTGGCAGGTGGATTCTTTTACCAATGAGCCACCAGGGAAACCACAGAAGTGATATTACAGTGATATAATAGAAATATTTTGAAAAATTTAAAAGTGACCTATATATTGAAGACAAACCATCGACTTGTAGAAATGAATGATATTCAAAAAGAATTAAGAAGTTAGTTTTTTGTTATATATATTCTGTATTGTGTTGAACCTCTGTTTCTCACTGTCAATTGGGTATCTCAGGAAATATGACCTATAATGCCCCTTTGGGGTGTATAGCTTGAGAATTAATGATGCAAGGATGGAGCAGTAATTTGTACTTGCTCATTTCGTTAGAGAAATTTCAGGATTCAGTCCTCGTGGGTCTCAAAATAGACTGATAGGGATGCAGTGCGTTACCTTCTGGCCTGGAGATGCCATTTCTAATTCTTACCTCTGTTCATAGGAGATCCCCAAGATTTCAGAGTCCTGTAAAAATCAGCACGTTCCACTGGTACCTCATACTCAGAGTCACTGCAGACAGTCTAGGAATTGGCAGGCTGTTATGTGACTAGAAGGCGCAGGCGCACTCAGTGACATCACCAAAGCCCTCAGTGAGTAGCTAGACTCTCAGAGCAGGACTCATGACAGCCACAGATTTGAAGAACCTTCACTGAAGGTTTGGAGCCTACTCTGGGAGAATCAAGACTTTTTTTTTTTTTGACAGATGTAAGGACATGAAAAATTCTGAATTCAAAATAGAATTCATACCAAAATTAGCTCCACACATTGAATGTTAGCGAATACTTGTCCCTGGAAATTGTTCAAGCTAATTTTATTTAAATATGTCCATTAGTCCACCCACCCCAATAGCTCACATTCCTGTGTGAATGAATCCACAGGACATTTAGATTTAACGTTTCCTTAGTTTTCCTATACCTCTGCAAAAATACTCAATTTTACTATGGGATGTTGCTGTGTCCTTTGAGGGTGGCAAGATGTAATAGAGTGTTTTGAGTGTTTTATGTATTTTTTTTTTCCTGTGGTAAACTATATGATCCAATTTAATAGCAAATTTATCTGCAGGTAGAATACAAAATGCATCAGTTCAGTTCAGTTGCTCAGTCGTGTCCGACTCTTTGTGACCCCATGAATACCAAATGAAAATCAATATTAAATAAATATATTTTTGGAAATGATATGCATTAGTATTGCTATGAACTTATGAAATGCAAACAAGTCAAGGTATTTTACACCTATTAACTATGTACTTCAACAGCTGTATGCTATTTCTATCTCTTTTTAATAGATGCCTAAACACAATAAAAATATATCAGATGAATTTTAAAAGGAATACCACATTGATTTTCGATCAGGGAATTAAACTATTATAGAATTCTTAATAGCAATTTCTGATTGCTATTATAATAGACTGATTATTGGAAAGCATTTTTCTTGCTTTTCTCAAAATATTTTTCTTGAATTTTTCTGAGCACATTGCTATTTTAATCTATTTTTTATATTTGCCATTAGTTTAGAAGTACTTAAAGTCAGATAGTACTTATTTGTAGACAAATTATTAATCACATTTATAAGAATGTATGCTTCATGAGTCTAGAGTGTGTGAGTTTAAATCATATCTTTGATCCTGAACACAATACTTAAACTTTCTACCTTAAATTTTTTTCCTCCATGAATTTGGAATAATCATAACTACCTCATGCTTTTTTTATGAAGGTTAAATTAACTTCTTAGAAAGATTTTAGCATAGTTGTAAGTAAGTAGCAAGATTTAAATAAATGTTAATATTTTTATAATCAGTGTTTATGACATTTGTTTTAATCAGAGTTTTTATTTGATATTTATTTGTTGAAGAATAATAAACAAAATATTATTATATTGTATTTTAAGCTATTCCATTATGTATTGTATAGAATAAAGAATAAGTCTAAATATATCTAAACATAATATTTCATGGAAAATTCAACTTGATTACTGGTGTTTTAATCTCTTATTAGGAGTATACACTAAGCATAGTCAGATATTTTTGTCAACAATTAAATAATTGGCACTGGTTGTTCACCTGTCTTAGCATCTATATCTTTATGTATGTGTGAAAAGTATTTTTTTCTGTTTTTATTTTAATTTTTCCCAGTTTTATTTAGATATGACTGACATATAACATTGTGTGGTTTAAGGTGTACAACATGTTGATTCAATATACTTAAATATTGCAAAATGATTACCATAATAACACTGGCTAACACCTGCATCACATCACAGAATTACCACTTCATTTTTTGTGGTGAAAACATTTCAGATGCATTCTCTTAGCAACTTTCAAATATATGAAATAGTATTATTAATTATAATCAATATGCTTTACATTAGATCTTCAGAATTTATTCATAACTGAAAACTTGAGCCCACTTACCAATATCTCCCTATTCTCTCCACCCCACAGCCTCTGGTAATCCCTTTTCTTCTCTCTGTTTCTGGGAGTCGACTTTTTTAGATTACATTTGTAACTGATATTATACAGTATTTGTCTTTATGTCTGAATTATTCTCCTGAGCATAATATCCTCTAGGTACATCCATGTTGTTGCAAATGGCAGAATTTCATTCCTTTTGATGGATGAATATTCCGTTGCATGTATATACCATATCTCCCTTATCCATTTATCCACTGATGGAAACTTAGGTTGTTTCCAAATCTTAGCTATTACCTGCATCCACTTCTTTGCCATGGCCTCCTAATGGACATATCTTCACTTCTTCCTTGACATGGGATTGGTTATGTGGCTTATTTTGGAGATGGCATACAGGTAAAATGAGAACAGGCTTTAAGGCTTAGGTATTTCAACTTGCCATAAGGTAAAAAAAAAAATGTCCTCTTTACACAAGGAAAAAAACAGAAACCCAGCAGCATAACTGCCCCTCAGACTCAGAATGAAAACTAGAGTCATACCAACATCATCCATAACCTGAAGCAAAGTCGGTCTCAAGTCCAGCCCATACTAGCCTGGGTCCCAACTGGCTCACACATATGTTAGAGGAACTTTTAAAAGAAATATACTAAGCTTTGAGTTGGTTTCTTACTTTGCATCACTAAAAAATATTTTCTTGACTTTGTATAAAGAAAGCTGAGCACTGAAGAACTGATGCTTTCGAACTGTGGTGTAGGAGAAGACTCTTGAGAGTCCCTTGGACTGCTAGGAGATCAAACCAGTCAGTCCTAAAGGAAATCAGTCCCAAATATTCATTGGAAGGACTGATGCTGAAGCTGAAACTACAATACTTTGACAACCTGATGTGAAGAACTGACTCATTGGAAAAGACCCTGATGCTGGGAAAGATTGAAGGTGGGAGGAGAAAGGGATGACAGAGGATGAGATGGTTGGATGGCATCACCTACTCAAAGGACATGAGTTTGAGTAAACTTCAGGAGTTGGTGATGGACAGAGAAGCCTGGCATGCTGCAGTCCATGGAGTCACAAAGAATCGGACACAACTGAGAAACTGAACTGAACTGATGTTCTCTTGGCATAAGAATATCTTTTTCCATATCTTCAGATTTCTGGCTGAATTAAAAAGGCAAAATAAACCACAAAAAATAATTTGTCATAATCTATGCAAACATAGACAATTAAAGAAAATATCTTGCATCTTAAAATGAATTTGTTTGTCATGAATGAATGATGTTTTTCTGCAGCCAAATACTTAGCAGATAAGAACTTTCATCTTCTAGAATTAATGGCACATGCAGTGGAACATGAACTGCTTTATTATATTGTAAAAGCTCAGTAACTCACTGAGAGACCTTTGAGAGTACCTATAAGAAAACATAGGACTTGGATAAGGTAAACAAGGACAAAAATCATCTGGGAAGGTGCTACATGAATTTGATATTCAGATGTAATAGTCAATGCTGCTTAATAAAGAGGGCAAGATCAGGTGTGTGATTGTTTCAAGAAGTGAAAATAAACGATCTAGTTTACTTTCTTTTTCCAATCTGAGGAACTGGGCAAAGTCTACTCTGTAACCAACTTCCCTTCTGACCCTGAAAAAGTTAGATGTTTTCTTTTTTGAAAAAATGTTATTGGAATATAGCTGCTTTACAAAGTTGTTTCTGCTGAACAGCAAAGTGAATCAGCCATACATATACAAATATCGCCTTTTTTTTAAAAAAATTTCTTTCCCATTAGGTTCACCACAGAGCACTTAGTAGAATTCCCTGTGCTGTATAGTGGACTCTCATTCGTTATCTACTTTGTATATAGTAGCGTATTGCAGAAGGCAATGGCACCCCACTCCAGTACTCTTGCCTGGAAAATCCCATGGACGGAGGAGCCTGGTAGGCTGCAATCCATGGGGTCGCTAAGAGTCCGGCACGACTGAGTGACTTCACTTTCACTTTTCACTTTCATGCATTGGAGAGGGAAATGGCTATCCACTCCAGTATTCTTGGCCTGGAGAATCCCAGGGACGGGGAGCCTGATGGGCTGCCATCTATGGGGTCGCACAAAGTCGGACACGACTGAAGCGACTTAGCAACAGCAGCAGCAGCAGCAGCAGCAGCATAGTAGTGCATATCTGTCAATCCCAATCTCCCAATTTATCCCACTACATGGCCTTCCCCGCCTTGATGTCATGCATTTCTCTACATTTTTGTCTCTGTTTCTGCTTGGCAAAAAGGTTCAGCTGTATCATTTTTAGATGTTTTCTTAATGACTTAAATGCTAATGGTTGATTACAAAGCTAAATCTGGAATAAAACAAAAGTTTAGGTGTCTTATATTCATTTAAAAATAATCTATATTTACTTTCTCTCCTGAATGCTAAAAGGGAAGCATGGAAAGTCCATTGACAGTTCATAAGCTTGCATGTTTACCTTGTTCATAGCAAAAGATTATTTTAAGGATCAAAGATCATGTATGTGCAATTTCTTTGAAATCTGTAGTTTGAAGCAAATAATGAAAACATTGAGAAAATCATACCTGACAACTATAGTATAGTTAGTTCTTGAGTTTTCCCTATGTGACTATATATTATGGGATTAAAGCATGTATCTTTGCGAAAATTAAATTTTCAGAAAAATTATTGCTGCACACAATGTCTTGGTTTTAATCTAGAGAATAAGATCTAGTTTTAAAATTTTTAATTGACCATTCTACAGAATATTTTTAATCACTACTGAAATCAAGAACAGCTAAGATTTTCTTAGCTAAAATTATTAATGTATATGCGAAGCATCTGAATACAAATTAGTTAAGTCCTCTGTGAGTTATAACTTACAGATAATTCCTTAAGTAGCAGAAATTCCCTGTAACCTAATACATCTTGGAATGGTCATAAATTTATTTATTAAATATTAAATATTTTATAATATCAGTGGCACCAATAAGAATACTAATAATAGTAAATAATATATTTTATAGTAATATTTTTCAAAACAATTCAAGCATTTGTCAGAGAAACTTACTCATGTCCCAGAAATGCTTTTGTCTTGTTATTTCATAGAGGCATTTAAATGAAGGAAAAAAATATATTTTCAACTGGACAATGATGGCATTTTTCATCAAAACACCACGGCCATTTTACCTTGAATATAATTTCAGATACAAAAGAGTAATACTATCTTATAACCACCTTAATCAAAACAATTTGTTGAATTATTTTACTTTAACACATATTACATAATGCATATACTGTGTCTGTACTTAGGAAGATATTTTGTGACTCATTTATAATTTTTCAGTGCCTAGAATTTCTCACATTATGTCAAAATGTTCGCATTAATTCTCGTAATGAAAATAATTAATTTTCTTAGAAAGTAAAAGTCATCTGTACAGCTACTCAGCATGCTATGTGTAGAGGACAGTGTGCCCCAGAGAAGTTGGGCAAGCCTGGGGTGGGGCAGGGCTGGTGTCCTGTTCTTGTTACCCCTGTGGGGGGTCCTGGCACAATAGCTCAGGAGTCTTCATCTTTAAAGGAAATAAGGATTTAATTACCTTACATGTCCATCCTAAAGGAGATCAGTCCTGCGTATTCATTGGAAGGACTGATGTTGAAACTGAAACTGCAATACTTTTGCCACCTGATGCGCAGAGCTGACTCATTGGAAAAGACCCTGATGCTGGAAGGGACTGGGGGCAGGAGGAGAAGGGGATGACAGAGGGTGAGATGGTTGGATGGCATGGCCGACTCGATGGACATGGGTTTGGGTGAACTCCGGGAGTTGGTGATAGACAGGGAGGCCTGGCGTGCTGCGGTTCACGGGGTCACAAAGAGTCGGACACGACTGAGCGACTGAACTGAACTGAACTGAACATGGACATGAGGACAAACTGAAGTAATTGAAGTAAAGATTAATATTTAAAAAATGTTATGTGCATTCCCGAAAACAATAAACCCCAATACCAGATCAAAAATGTTTGAAAGTCTCTGGAATCACAGGTGGCAGAAGCTCCTGGAGGCTGAGCCCTTGGCGTTCCCCCATTCTGTAAGGCTGTTTCCTCATCTTAACATGGGGTTTCCTACTTTTTATTAGTCAAACTTTTGTTTAACCATTACTATTTTATAGAGTCCTTTCCTAACCAGCCTTCAAAGTGGCCTACCCCCTCATCAAAGCCATTCTCTAGTTTGTCATCTTTCTTCATTTTTGTCCTTAGAATTTATCACTGTGTGAATTGATTTACATGATTAGCATTCACTGTCTCCTTCAGGGGCAAGGAGCTATATTTATTTACTTAATTATAACATTGGAATACAAGTATATAGGCCATTAATAAATATAGCTTTCTAAGAATTTCTATAGAATTTCTAAGAATTCTTTGTGCATCAAATTTAATAAAAGAAGAGCAAAGTATTCAATGAAATGTTTGCATGAGATTGTTATAGTCTGCTTAGTTGCCATAACAAAATAGACAGAGGGGTTTAGGCAGCAAATTTTTTTCTCACAGTTCTGCAGACTAGGAAGTCCAGGGTCAAGTTTCCAGCTGATTTGGTTCCTGGTGAGAGCGATTTTCCTGGCTTGTAGGTATTACATTTTCCCTATGTGTTCACATCTTCATGTAGCTATATTTCAGTGCACGCATACAGGGAGGTCCAAATGCCATCACATTGGGCTTCCACCTAGGAATTTTGTGGCAGGACGGTGGCAATAGTGGTGGAGAACCTGCCTGCCAGTGCAGAAGATATGAGAGACCCTGGTTTGGTCCTTGGATTGGAAAGATCCCCTGGAGGAAGGCATACTCTAGTATTCTCCCGTGGAGAATCCCATGGACAGAAGAGCCTGTCATGTTATAGGCCACAGGGTCACAACGACTTGGACATGACTGAAGCGACTTAGCACACACGCACAAACATTCAGTTCATAACAAAGATCAAAGTAGTTTGAAAAGCTTTTTGTGTTAAGTCAAAATCCTTTCACAAGCTTTTTGTGTGAAACCTGAGTAATCAGCATATATTGTAAATTATTGCTTTAATTTCTACCATTATATATTACATTTTTTAATGCCCATGATTTTGCTAGCTATTAATTCTTAGGTTTTAATTGAAGGCACATTTAAAACATTAAAATAATTAAAATTTTACTTTTATTGCATTGGCATTTCCTGGATGGTAATAATTTTATGGTTTTAAAATTTGGGAGGAACTATTTATTATAGAACTGACAGTCCACAGGTGGGTAATTAATAGGAATTATAAAAGACTAGACTATCTCCTTGATTTATTTTATTCTTAAACACTTAATCAGACTTTCATAACCAGAATAAACTGCTAAGGAAAGTTAAACTCCATTAATTCTTTCAAGGCCAATTTAATGATCACTTCTATAAAATAATTATCCCAAGAACATATGAAAAATTCAGGTAAATATCACTCGGGTATTCTATTAATTTGATCTAAAGATCATCATCTTGCAAAATAAAGCATAATTTAGATACTAAATGCATAAAGCAAAATTCTATATGTTATTAATAAAAAGCCCATTTATTTGAATGAAGAATTAAGATACCAGTTTTCATAAAATTCTGTTACACTGAATCTTCATTGGTTTTTATGGTACCAAATTTTAGAAAGTTCTAAGCTAAGTCCACCAGGACTTCTGTGGTGGCTCAGACAGTAAAGCGTCTGCCTACAATGTGGAAGACCCAGGTTCAATTCCTGGATCAGGAGGATCCTCTGGAAAAAGAAATGGCTACCCACTGCAGTACTCTAGCCTGGAAAATCCGATGGACAGAGAAGCTTGGTAGACTATAGTCGATGGGTTCACAAAGAGTCGGACACAACTGAGCGACTAAACTTTCACTTTTCAAGCTAAATTAATTTTAAAAGTCATGACATTTTAATGGCAAAATTGTACAATGGAAAATATGCTTAAATAATAGAGTTCATGACATGCCTTACCTGTATCGAGTGAAATCCAATATTAATTCCAACAAATAACCTTCAAAAGAGTGAATTTTACTTTCTATTTAAAATGTAAGCAGAAAGCAAAGCTATTTTATTTTTTTAATCTAAAATCATTAGAAGCACAAAATTTCTACATATACAGAATTATTGAATGATTGAGAAAATGAGTGAAACTTGAATTAGCTTTTCTTGAAGATAGCTGAGGTTTTACCAGCCTAACATTTTAATTTAGCGAGGAGGATTTAAGATAACAAAAATGCCTTATAATCACTTTATAATCAATAGTTAAGGCTAAATTTTCAAGTTAAACTTCTCAGGAAAAACCTCAAGTGAGCTAAGAAGACGTTATTTTGTTTCTTTGGAGCTAATTTTCTGTTCTGTAAAATGAAACAGTTTTTCTAGATGTATCCAAACTGAGGAGGCAGAGAATTAAGCAGGAAATAGACAGGAGAGGAGAGGTCTAGAACCTTTATACTTTCAATTTTTCTTAAAATTCTTGAGTAGCATAAATAGCATTGAAATATGTACTCTGGATACATTTAATCTTTTTTATGTTCACTGAAAAGAGCTTACTTCCTCATCATCCCTATGTCTTATGTCATCCCCTGTCTAATTCAAGGCATATTTTAAAACACTTTAGTTGGAAATAATTTTAAATGGAAGAAAACAGTTCAAAGGACTCCTGTATACCCCTTACTCAGATTTATTTATTATTAACATTTGATCCATTTGATAGTTTATTATTTTGCTCACTCATTCTCTCCTGGTATGCATCTCTCTTCTGAGTATCCAAAATGAACCTTTGAGAAGGCGTTGCATGTCTTATGGGGCTGTATCTCTACCTGCCTAAGCATCCATTTCCTAAAAATAAGAACATTTCTTAGATAATTATAGTGTGCAGCAGTTAAATAACTTCAGTGTGTTTAGCTTTGATATATTACTTTAATCTACCTCATATTCTGGTTTTGTTTACTGACACAACAATGCTCTTTCCTCCCCTCCAGTGTAATATTCAGTCCAAATCACATGTCACATTATCTATCTCTGGTGAGCTTTAACCTGGGATATTTCCACAGCCCTTGTTTTGTTGCTTTGTTTTTGGCATTTTGATATTTTCAGAGTGTAGTTCTCTCCACCCCCGTCCTTAGAAATTCTTCATTTTGATTTTGGTTTTATTGGATGTCTGAGGGACATTGTGCCTCTCAAGCCATCACATTAAGAAGCACACGATGTCCATCTGCTGATCAGGAGTGATGTTAATTTTAATTAACTGGTCATATATACTGTATGTATACTTCCTCCTATATATTGTCTTATATTTTAGGAGTATACAGATATCATATTTTCCATCAAATCTCTCATCCTCCAGTTTTCAATCATTGATGACGATGATTCTTTCCTGAATCAATCTTTACTGTGATGGCTGCAAAAAGGATCATATTGCAACTCCAGCAGTTCTTCCATTTTTATCAAGAAGTACTCAGCCTTCCAACTGTAAGACAGAGTCTTCCCTTCATCCTCATTTGTGAATTTCCCATTGGTTTGGGTTCATGGATTCTTTATTACTCAAGTGTTTATAATCAATTGTTTTCTGGGTCAAATTGTCCCATATCTGGAACTTTTGAAGTAGTTATATTTTTCTTATGAAAGCCCCATCATTTGTGTTTTTGCTTTCTGGAATAGCAAGGCATTTCATATTTATTCTGTCTCTGCTTTGCTCTAATTCTGGAATCAGCTACTTCTCTAAGGAGCCCTGATTTCTCTTTAAGGAATGATATCAGAAACAAGACCGGGGTACAGGTGTATTCATTGTAACTGAAATGTCTGTTTCTGGGCTTCTAAACAGAGAAAGTACATGCGCATATATGCATGCATATAAACAGACAAATATATATGTGCCTATGTGTGCATGCATAACTGTATACACATACATACATACACGTTTCAGAAGCCATGAGTTCATGCTTATAACCACCAGTTCTACTCTATTCTCATAAAGTTCTTTTTTGCTTTCCCCTTTCCATATGCATATGTGTCGTCTTCAGTGAAAACCTGACTCCTGACAAGACCAGCACATTTACTTATTAGATCAACCCTATGAAACATCTGAAATATTCTCAGAGTTGCTTGACCTGTATGACTACAAAAACACCGTTTCTAAAACATGCTGAAGATTGATTTGTGGCTTCCCATTTTTTGTTCATGGATTACTTAGAATTCTCTCTTTCTCCTTTTTTTTTTTTTTTCTTTCTTTTTCCCCTCCTCCTCCTCCTCCTTGTCTTATACCTGTCTCTTCCTTCCACCCTTTGTAGGTATCCAATGCCATTATTTTCTTCTTTATCCTTCCTGCAGCTCCTTTGGTAATGATCACATATGTATATCTATGTGTGTGTTATCTTTATATTAACACACTATGTATTTCCCATTTTTCTTACACAAAAGTTAATATATGATATATGGTCTTATACATTTTGCATTTTGTATTGATGCTTGCCAGTTTCACCTAACAGTCACTGTATTATTTACAGAGATCTTCCTCATATATTGGAGAAGGAAATAGCAACCCACTCCAGTACTCTTGCCTGGAAAATCCCATGGACGGAGGAGCCTGATAGGCTACAGTCCATGGCATCGCGACTGAGAGACTTCACTTTGCCTCACTTTCCTCATATACTGAAGCTCAATCCTCAGTGACTCTAAATGTGACTATATATGCAGACATAGCTTTTGAAGAATTGATTAAAGGAAGCCATTAGGGGAGGCCCTAATCCAATATAACTTGTCCTTATTGGACAAGAAGAGGAAATTTGGAGGGCAAAGGGACATACGGATGTTGGCACAGAGAGAAGGGAGGTATTGAGGGGAGATAATGAGAAAGTGGCCTTCTGCAAGCAAATTTGAGAGGACTTGGGAAAAATTAAACCTATCAGCGCCTTGATCTTGGACTTTGAGCCTCCAGAATGCCAGAAAACAAATATCTCTTTGGTCACTCAAGCTGTGCTGTTTTGCTACATTAACACTAAAAGAGTAATGCATTGTTTACATAGTTAAGTATTTTTTTAATTGCCCTCAAAACCAAATTACTCTACATATAAATTCCATTATTCTGCATTTCCACAAACAGTTGGTGAGACTGCCTCTTCTCTTCTAGGTTCTCTGAACAGTTGAATTGTCAAGTTTTGCAATTTTGCCATCTAATGGGTACCCTTATAGCTCAGTTGGTAAAGAATCTGCCTGCAGTGCGGGAAACCTGGGTTTGATCCCTGGTTGGGAAGATCCCCTGGAAAAGGGAAAAGCTACTCCAGTATTCTGGCCTGGAGAATTCCATAGACTATACAGTCCATGGGGTCACAAAGAGTTCTGACACAACTAAGTGACTTTCACTTTCAATGGGTAAGGAATGTTATGGATGACAGTTTTAATTTGCATGTATCTTATGATGAGTAAAGATGAATATATTTTCATGTTTAGGTCAGCTTTATATTTCTTAGTTTGAATTGTTTGTATCATTTGTTACTATGTATATGTAATATTTTGTCTTTCCCCTTGATTTTAAAAAGTTCTTCCTACGTTAGGGACATTAGCCCTCGCTGTTGTTTAGTCATTTAGTCTTGTCCGACTATTTACAACTCCATGCACTGTAGCCCACCAGGTTCCTCTGCCCAGGTGATTCTCCAGGCAAGAAGACTGGAGTGGGTTGCTATGCCCTCCTCCAGGGGATCTTCCTGACCCAAGGATCAAACCATGAGTCCTGCATTGGCAGGTTGATGTCTTCTACATTAGCGGGTCGATTCTTTACCACTGAGCCACCTTGGGAAGCCCCAGATTAGCTCTTACCTGTGCTGAAAGCCACAAACATATTTTTCTAATTTGTCATTTGTCTTTAAATTTAAACTGTTTTGCCTTGCATAAGTTTTTGATATAATCAAATATAATTTATATAATCAGTTATATTTCTTTTTATCCCATCTGAATTTATCATAATTAGAAGATCTTATGCCCAGATTGTAGTGGGATTAGCCAATGATTTATTTTTGCCTTGTATAAGTACTGTATGTTTTACTATATAATTTGCAAATATCTCTTTAAGATCTTCGTAAACACAGAGTTTATTCTTATTTATCTGTGGAATGTGAACTGAATCTGTTTTCATCTTTTTCCAGATGTTTATTCATTCATCCCAACACCATTTACTACAAAGACTAACTTTGTTTCAATGAGTTGATATTTTATAGTGTACATGTATTTCTACACATAGTCCTGGAATTTCTTTCATGCCCTTTTTGTTTCCCTCAGTACTATGGAGTTTTAATTGTAGAGGCTTCCCAGTGTGCTGAAAGGCCTGATCCCCTAGTGAGCTCTTTCTTCCCCATGTTTGCCTAGCCACTCTGGTGTACTTATTTTCCTTATGGACTTCAGCGTTCATGTCTAGTGCCATGAAACAGATCACAGAGATCACATTAAGCTCACACATTAACAAAGGGAGGGTTGGCACTATGATGCACTTAAGATTTCCTAAATAAAGTCAAGGCCCAGTTTTATATTAGTTTAGGGTTGGTTGTGACTTCTAAGGGTATTTTATAGTTTTATTCACAGCAGTTTTAGCATTTACTTCCAAGCTTATTCCATTTATACTTCCTCTTTTTTATTATTATAAATGGCATTTTTCTTCCATTGTATCTTCTAAGTTTTTATTTGTGTTCATAAATGCACTTAGATTTTGCATGAGAATTTCCCATGTTGCTACATTGCTGAATTATTTGTAGTTAAGGTTGTCATTGACTCTAGGTACTTACAGGTGTACTATTAAGTCTTCTATAAATATAGTTTTCTTTTGTTTCAATTTTATACTTCTAATTTTCTTTAAATTTTATTGGCTAGCACCTATTTATCAAATATTATTGGAGATAGTGAGCATGTTTATGTTGTTGCTAATCTTGTTAAGAACACATTTTTTTCACTCGAGTAGGTAAATAATTTTGATAATAAATTCCTAATAAAAGTAATTTTATGCACAAATATATAATGTATTAATTATATTTGCCATAAGGTGTAGATTCCATTGTTTTCAAGAGAAAACTGGGATTCAAAAATGTCCAAAGCCTAAATATAAGTGTATATTAGAGAAGAATGCAAACTCAAGGTACTCTCCTGCCATTTTACTATCTTTCCATATTCCACAGTATCTTCAGAATTGCTATAATTATCTTTTGTGCTGAATTTATATGTTTCTTTTCTCTTCAACTTTTTCTTTTTTTCCTCAATACCTTGCCACTCTTTGAATATACTGTTTTGTGTTTATGTTTATATAGAAATATTTAGAAAAGTGAGGTTGCGCTTAACTATTTTTTCCTCTTCTGATATGAAAAAGTAAACTGCATATTGTCCTAATGACTGAAAAAAAAAATAAGTTGGAGGGAGAAGAAAGGATTACATATAAGTGCACAAAGAAGTAAATTGAATCAATAGCCACATTAAAATATTAATACTTTTGTTTTTATTTACTTTGGGTATTAAATTTTATCTAAATTCTTATTTCCCCCAGTGTATCCTGAGACATTTGGATGTGCTTACTAATAACTTCTTAGAGAAAAATTAATAAATTCAGGGATCTCATAACACAATGCACATAAATTCTAAATCTGTACTCCTTATAGTCAGCACCCCTAACTATAAAATTAACATGGATTAATAGGAATAAAATAAGATATGACCAATGAGGTAGGGAAATTGTTTTGTTAATTTGGAATAATTAACACATTGGTTTAGTGAAAACAATAAATGAATTGAATTTTATAAATGATTAGTACAATATTGTTATTTATTTTTTAAATTGATGAATCAATTTTTATTGAAATACCATGTTTCAGGTGTACAGTGAAGTGATTCAGTTATATATGTACACACAATAATCTTTTTCAGATTATTTTGCATTATAAGATATTAAATATGATTCCTATGCTATATAGGAGGGGCTTATTGCTTATCTATTTTACATATAGTATCTGTTAATTGAAAATTTCTGGCTTATCCCAGCCCTCCTCTTCTTTATCCTTTGGTAATTGTGAGTTTGTTGTCTATGTCTGTGATTTTATTTCTATTTTATAAATATGTCCCTTTGTATTATATTACAGATTCCACATAAAAATTATATCATATGATATTTGTTTTCCTCTGACTTACTTCTCTCAGCGTGATAATCTCTTGGTCCATCCATTTTCCTGATAGTGGCATTATTTCATTTTTAAAAAATTTATATTTTTATTGAAGGATAATTGCTTTATAGAATTTTGTTGTTTTCTCTCAAACCTCAACATGAATAAGCCATAGGTATACATAGATCCCCTCCTTTTTGAACCTCTCTCCCATCTCCCTCCCCATCCCACCACTCTAGATTGATACAGAGCCCCTGATTGAGTTTCCTGAGCCATACAGCAAATTCCCATTGGCTATCTATTTTACATATGGTAATGCAAGTTTCCATGTTACTCTTTCAATACATCTTACCCTCTCCTCCCCTCTGCCCATGTCCATAATTCTATTCTCTATGTCTGTTTCTCCATTGCTGCCCAGTAAATAAATTCCTCAGAACCATTTTTCTAGATTCCATGTATGTGTGTTAGAATATGATATTTATCTTTCTCTTTCTGACTAACTTCACTCTGTATAATAGGTTCTAGGTTCATCCACCTCATCAGAACTGACTCAAATGAGTTCCTTTTTATGGCTGAGTAATGTTCCATTCTGTATACGCACCACATTTTTAAATCCATTCATCCGTTGATGAACATCTGGGTTGCTTCCATGTCTTGGCTATTCTAAACAGTGCATATATCTTTTTGAATTGTGATTTTCTCTGGATATATGCCCAGGAGTAGGATCATATGGTAGGTCTATATTTAGTGATTTTAAAAATCTCCATACTCTTCTCTGCATAGGATGTACTAATTTACATTCCCACCAACAGTGTAGGAGTGTTCCTTTTCCCCCATACTTTTTCCATTATTGATTGTAGATTTTTGATGATAGCCTTTCTGTCCTGTGTGAGGTGATACCTCATTTTATTATTTTTGGTTTGCATTTCTCTAATAATTAGCGATGTTAAGCATATTTTCATGTTCAGTTGGCTATCTGTATATCTTCTTTGGAAAAATCTCTATTTAGATCTTCTGTGCATTTTTTGATTGAGTTGTCTATTTTCTGATACTGAGCTGTATGACCTGTTTGTATACTTTGGAATAAGCTCATGTTGGTCTCATTGTTAGCAAATATTTTCTTTAAGTCCAAATGGTTTCCTTTGCTTTTCAAAAGCTTACAGGTTTTATTAGGTCCCATGTGTTTATTTTTGCTTTTGTTTCCATTACACTAGGAGACAGGTTGAAAAAGAGTCCTGTGATTTATGTCAGAGAGTATTTTGACCATATTTTTCTTTAAGAGTTTTATAATGTCAAGTCTTACATTTGAGTCTTTAATGAATTTTGAGTTTTTTTCTCTGTGTGTGTATCAGGAGAGGGGGTGTTCTTGTTTTACTCTTTTACATGGAGCTGTCTTATCACACACCTCTTATTGAAGAGGCTGTTGTTTCTCCATCATATATTATTGCTTACATTGTCATAGATTACTTGACCTTACGTTAATGAGTTTATTTCAGTGCTTTCTATTCTGTTTCACTGATCTATGTGTCTGTTTTGGAGCAATAATACTGTTTTGATTACTGTAGCTTTGTATCATAGCTTGAGGCAGGGATCATGATTCCTCCAACTCTGTTCTTTCTCCAGGTTGTTTTAGCTTTGGGGGATCTTTTGTGTTTCTATACAAATTTAAGTTTTTTGCTCTAGTTCTGTCATTAGTAACTGACACGGATTTTCTTGAGTCTATAGATTGCCATGGGCTATTGTGGTTGTTGTTGAGTTGCTAAATTGTATCTGACTCTTTGCAACCTCATACTGCAGCACACCAGGCTTCCTTGTCCTTCACTATCTCCCAGAGTTTACTAAAACACATTTCCATTGAGTCAGTGATGACATCCAACCATCTCATCCTCAGTCACCCCCTTCTCTTCCCGCCCCCAGTCCTCCCCAGTGTCAGGGTTTTTCCAACGAGTCAGCTCTTCCCATCAGGTGGCAAAAGTGTTGGCCAGCATCAATCCTTCCAATGAATCTTCAGGGTTGATTTTCTTGAAGATTGATTGGTTTGATTTCCTTGCTGTCCAAGGGACTCTCAAGAGTCTTCTTCAGCACCACAGTTAAAAGCATCAGTTCTTTGGTGCTCAGCCTTCTTTATGGTCTGAATCTCACATCTGTACATGACTACTGGAAAACTATACCTTTGACTAGACCGACCTTTGTCTGCAAAACAATGTCTTTGCTTTTTAATATGCTGTCTAGGTTGGTCATAGTTTTTCTCACAAGGAGCAAGCATCTTTTGATTTTATGGCTGAAGTCAGCATCTACAGTGATTTTGGAACCCAAGAAAATAAAATCTGCCACTGTTTCCATCCCCCCACCCTCTGTCTATTTGGCATGAAATGATGGGCCTGGATGCCATGATCTTCATTCTTTGAATGTTGAGTTTTAAGCCAGCTTTTCAATCTCCTCTTTCACCTTCATCAAGAGGCTCTTTAGTTCCTCTTCAGTTTCTGCCATAAGGGTGGTATCACTTACATATTTGAGAATATTGATATTTCTCCCAGCAATCTTGATTCTAGCTTGTAATTCATTCTGCTTGCCATTTCACATGATGCACTCTTCATATAAATTAAGTAAGCAGGGTGAAAAAATGCAGTTTTAATGTACTCCTTTTCCAGTTTTGAGCCAGTCCATTGTTCAACGTCTGGTTCTAGCTCTTGCTTTTTGACCTGCATACAGTTTTCTCAGAAGGCAGGTAAGATGGTCTGGTATTCCCATCTCTTTAAGAATTTTCCGCAGTTTGTTGTGATCCACACAAAGGTTTTAGTGTAGTCAATGAAGCAGAGTAGATTTTTTTTTCTGGAATTCTCTTGCTTTTTCTATGATCCAATAGATGTTGGCAATTTGATCACTGGTTCCTTTGTCTTTACTGAATCCAGCATATACATATGAAAATTTTTTAGCTCACATTGTTGACGTGAACTTTGAAAAATTTTGAGCATTACCTTATTAGCGTGTGAAATGAGTGCAATTGTACAGTAGTTTGAACATTCTTTGGCATTGCCCTTCTTTGTGTTTGGAATGAAAACTGACCTTTTCCAGTCCTTTGGCTACTGCTGAGTTTTCCATATTTGCTGGTGTATTGAGTGCGACAATTTAATAGCATAATCTTTTAGGATTTGAGTAGCTCAGTTGGAATTCCATCACTTCCACTAGCTTTGTTCATAGTAATGTTTCCTTTAGCAGGGCAAAGGCTAACAGAGTTTTGCCAAGATAATACACTGTTCAGAGCAAACACTCTCTTCTAACAACACAAAGACAATTCTATACATGGGCATCAACAAATGATCAATTCCAATATCAGACTGATTATATTCTTTGCAGCTAAAGGTGAAGAAGTTCTATACAGTCTGCAAAAACAAGATCTTACAGTGACTGTGGCTCAGATTCAAGCTCCTGATTGCAAAATTCAGACATATCGAAGAAAGTAGAGAAAACCACCAGACCATTTAGGTATGGCCTCAGTCAAATCTCTTTTGATTGCTCCATGGAAGTGACAAATAGTTTCAAGGGATTAGACCTGATAGAGTACCTGAAGAACTGTGGATAGAGGTTCATAACATTATACAGGAGGAGGAAACCAAATCTATCCCAAAGGAAAAAATGCAACAAGGCAAACAGTTGTCTGAGGAAGTCTTAGAAAAATGTGAGAAAAGAAGAGGAGTGAAAAATAAATAGATAAAAGCAAAGGAGAAAGGGAAAGATATACCTAACTGAATGCAAAGTTCCTGAGAATAGCAAGGGGTGATAAGAATACCTTCTTCAGTGAACAATGCAAAGAAACAGAGGAAAACAAGACAATAGGAAAGACAGGAGATCTCCTCAAGAAAATTAGAGATACCAAGGGAACATTTCATGTCATGGGTAGTACAGTCATTTTAATAATATCAATGATTTCAATCCAAGAACACTGTATATCTTCTGTTTGTGCCATCTATGATTTCCTTCATCAGTGTCTTATAGTTTTCGGAGTAGAGGTGTTTTACTTACTAAGGTAGGGTTGTTCTTAGGTATTTAATTCTTTAGATGTGATGGTAAATGAGATTGTTTCAATAATTTTTCTTTATGATATTTCATCATTAGTGCATAGAAAAGAAACAGATGACTGTATTAATTTTGTGTCCTGCAATTTTAGCAATTCGTCGATGAGTTCTAGTAGTTTTCTGGTGACATCGTCTATGTATAGTATTATGTCATCTGCAAACAGTGGCAGTTTTACTTCTTCTGTTTCAATTTGGATTCCCTTATTTATTTCTTCTCTGTAATTTCTGTAGCTGGGACTTCCAAAACTATGTTCAGTGAAAGTGGAGAGAGTGAGCATCCTTGCTCTGTGCCTGAACTTAGAGGGGATATTTTCAGCTTTTCACCATTGAGTGCATTAGCTGTGATTTTTATCATATATGGTCTTTATTATGTTGAGGTGAAAGTGAAGTCGTTCAGTCGTGTCCCTCTCTTTGCGATCCCATGGACTGTCATCTACCAGGCTTCTCTGTCCATGGGATTTTCCAGGTAAAAGTATTGGAGTGGGGTGCCATTTCCTTCTCCAGGGGATCTTCCTGATCCAGGGATCGAACCCAGGTTTCCTGCATTGCAGGCAGATGCTTTACCCTCCGAACCACCAGGGAAGCCCTACTTTCCCAAGAATTTTTTATCATAAATGGATGTTGAATTTCATCAAAAGGATTTTCTGCATCTCTTGAGATGTTCGCATAATTTTTTGTTTGCTTTGTTTTTGTTTTTTGTTTGATTTGTTAATGTTATATATCATTTTGATTGATCTGTAGATATTGAAAATCCTTACATCCCTGGGATAAATCCCACTTGATCATGGTATATACTCCCATTAATGTATTGTTGGATTCAGTTTGCTGGTATTATGTTGAGGATTTTGGATTCTATGTTCATCAGTGATATTGGCCTGTAATTTTATTTTTTGTGTGATATCTTTGTCTTTTTTTGGTGTCACCATGATAGCGACCTCACAGAATGAGTTTGGAAGTGCTCCTTTCTCTGCAATTTTTTGGATTAGTTTCAGAATGATATGCGTTAACTGTTCTTTAAATATTTGGCAGAGTTCACTTGTGAAGCAATCTTATCTTGGACTTTAGTTTGTTGGGATAGCTTAGTTTTTATATTACTGATCGAATTTCAGTACTAGTAATTAGTCTGTTTATATTTTCTATTTCTTCCTGGTTTAGTGTTGGGAGATTGTACCTTTCTAAGAATTTGTCTATTTCTTCTAAGTTGTCCATTTTATTGCTGTATATTTGCTCATAGTACTGTCTTATGATCCTTTCATTTCTTTGGTGTTGGCTGTAACTTTTCCTTTTTCATTTATGATTTTATTGATTTGGACCTGCTGTCTTTTTACGTTACAAGTCTTGGTAGAACTTTATCAATTTTGTTTGCATTTTCAAAGAACCAGCTTTTAGTTTCATTCATTTTTCTCATCTTTTTTTAGTCTTTATTTCAGTTCTGATCTTTATTATTTCTTTTCTTCTACTGATTTTAGGTGTTGTTTGTTCTTTCTCTAGTTGCTTTAGGCATAAGTTTAGATTGTTTATTGGAGATATTCTTCTTCCCTGAGGTATGCTTATATCACCAAACATTCTTGTTAGAGCTGCTTTTGCTGTGTACCATAGGTTTTGCATCCTCATGTTTTAGTTTTCATTTGTTTCTAGGTGTTTTCTGATTTCTTCTCTGACTTCTTCAGTGATATATTGGCTGTTTAGTCTCTGTGTGTTTGTGTTTTTTTTTGTTTCTGGCAGTTGATTTCTGGCTTTCTTTTGCTTTTCATTTGTGTGGAATACCTCTTTTGCTCTGCTCACTTTTAGGCTATAGGTATTACTAGTCCTAAGTGAGTCAATTCTAGGCAGCATATACTTGATTTTTTATTTTGCATCCCTTCAATCAGTCTGTGTCTTTCGGTCGGGATATTTAATGTGTTTATATTTAAAGCAATTATCAATGTATAGTCTCACTGCCATTTTTTTGTTTGTTTTGGATTTGTTTTTGTAGGTCTTTTCCTCCATTTCTTGTTATGTTCTCTTGTGATTTGATGATTATATTTAGTGTTCTGCTTGGATAAGTTTTTCTTTTTGTATGTGCATATCTGTTATAGATTTTTGGTTTGCAGTTATCATGAGATTTTTGTATAGCAGTCTACATATGGAGAAGGCAATGGCAACCCACTCCAATACTCTTGCCTGGAAAACACCATGGACGGAGGAGCCTGGTAGGCTGCAGTCCATGAGGTCTCTAAGAGTTGGGTACAACTGAGCGACTTCACTTTCACTTTTCACTTGCATGCCTTGGAGAAGGAAATGGCAACCCACTCCAGTATTTTTGCCTGGAGAACCTCAGGGACAGAGGAGCCTAGTGGGCTGCCGTCTATGGGGTCGCACAGAGTCAGACATGACTGAAGTGACTTAGCAGCAGCAGCAGCAGCAGCAGCTACATATGTACATGACAAGTTGCTGATTTCTTAATTTCAAAAAATTTCACACACCCTGTATTTGTACTCTCTTCCTGCACTGCAGGAGGCATAATAAGATATGGATTTGAACCCCGGGTCAGAAAGACACACTGAAGAAGAAAATAGCAACCCACTTCACTATTCTTGCTTGGGAAATCCCATGGACAGAGAAGCCTGGCGGGCCACAGTCCATAGAGGCACAAAGACTCAGACATGACTGAAGCAACTTAGTGCACACACACACACACACATAATGATTACTTTTTTATATCATATTTTACATCTAATTGCATTGTATATCTATTAACTGTTTATTGTGGGTACAGATGATAGCATTACTTGTGTATTTTATCTTCTGTGCTATATTTGTGCATTGATAATTTCCTCCTTTCTATATGTTTGCCGTTCCTGGTAAAGTTTTTCATTTTATAATTTCTTATTTCTACTTGTTGCCTTTTCTGTTTTACCTGGAGATATTCCTTTAACATTTGTCATCAGGCTAGTTTGGTTGTGCTTAGCTTTTTTAGATTTTTGCTTCTAAGTCTAGCTTTTGCTGCTGTTTTTATTCAGTCACTAATTTGTGTCCCACTCTGCAACCCCATGGACTGCAACACACCAGGCTTCCTTGTCTTTCACTATATCCCAGAGTATGTTCAAACTCGTGTGCATTGAGTCGGTGATGCCGTCCAACCATCTCCTCCTCTGTTGCCCCCCTCTGCTGCCTTCAGCCTTTCCCAACATCAGAGTCTTTTCCAGTGATTCAGTTCTTCACATCAGGTGGCAAAAGTATTTGAACTTCAGCTTCAGCTTCAATCCTTCCAATGAATATTCAGGTTTGAGTTCCTTTAGGACTCACCAGCTTGATCTCCTGCAGTCCAAGGGACTCTCAATAGTCTTCTCCAGCACCACAGTTTGAAAGTATCAGTTCTTTGGCATTCACCTTCTTTATGGTCCAGCTTTCACATCCATACATGATTATTGGGAAAAAAACATAGCTTTGACTATATGACCTTTGTCAGCTTTTGATTTTTCCATCAAATCTGAATGAAATCATTGTTGGGCAGAGTCTTCTTTCATCACTTTAAATATCTCATGACACTCTTTCCTGGCCTGCAGAGTTTCTGCTGAAAAATCAGCTGGTAGCCTTGTGAGGCTTCCTTTGTGTTTTTTCCCTTGCTACTTTTAGTATTCTCTCTTTAATTTTTGGTCAGTTTTGGTTACAATGTCCCTTGGTGTGTTCCTCTTTGGGAACAAAGTCTGTTAGGGACTTTGTACTTACCTGAACTTGAATGACTATTTCCTTTCCCAGGCTAGAGAAGTTTTCAGATACAATCTCATCAAATATTTTATAATGTTCTTTCTCTCTGTCTTCTCTTTCTGGGACCCCTTAATATGAATATTAATGTGCTTGATATCCCAGATGTCTCTTAAACTGTCTTCATTTCTTTTTTTTCTGTTCCCAGGAATTGATTTTTACTGCTTTATATTCACTGATCTGCTCTTCTGTATCATTTAGTCTATTATCGATTCCTTTTGGTGTGTTTTTCTTTTCAGTTATTGTATTCTTCATTTCAGTCTGGTTGTTCTTCATACTTTGTAACTTTGTTAAAATTTTCTAACCTCTCACTTTGTGAATCCATACACTTCCCAAATTCTTAGGTCATCTTTGCAATCTTTATTCTGGGCTGTTTTTCAGGAAAATTGCCTACCTATACTTCATGTAGTTCTTCTTTTGGGGCTTTTTCTTGTTCCTTCATCTGGAACATATTCCTCTACTGCCTCATTTTGTCTAATTGATATTTGAATTTTTATGTATGTAGTAAGTTTGGTTGTTTCTCAACCTTGGAGAAGTGGTCCTCTGTAGGAAGCATCCTATGTATCCCAGCAGTGCAATCCCCCTCTTGTCACCCAAGCTATATACTCTAGGTGTTTCTCCTAAGAGGGCTACATGGCTACTTCTGTTGTGGTTGGACAGCTCTGCATTTGGTCTGGTAGCCTTAGTTGGTCCCTAGTCTGGTTGATTGCCAAACCCTGCCTTGTGTGGGTGCTTTTGGCTGCTTATTAGCAGGGTATGGCCGTGAGGAGCCTGGTTGGTTACAGAATCCTAGGGAACCTTGGAGCTAGTGCTGGCTCACCGATGTGTAGAATCAGTGTTCCAAAGACCAAGGCTGACGTCCACCCATTAGTAGGTGAAGCCAAATCCTGGGGTTAATGCTGGACTTCTCACAGGCAGAACTGGTTCCTTGAGTCTGGTTGCAGGTCACAGTGATCCCAGAGCTTGTTTCAGATTGGTGGGAGGGACCTGTTCTTGATACAGTGGGGAATAGGTTCTGGAGGGGTCACAAAGTTTGCATTGGCCTGCTAGTTGGCAAGGCCAAGGCCCAACTGGTCCCAGGATAGGGTCTGGCCTGCATTGCAGGATTGTTTTTTTCTTGCTTCTTGTGTCTTCTGCCTAATAGGTGGTGAGGCTATTCTAGAGGCTTATTCAGGTTTCCTGGTAGGAGGGTCCAGGGCCTGCCCACTGGTGGGAGGAGCTGGGTCTTTGCCCTTTAAAGGCTGGGCAGTGTCTAGGGTTTTGTTGTTTTGTTTTGTTTTTGAGACAGCTGTGATCTCAGGAAGTCTTTAGGCATCTTGTCTGGTGGTTCAGATGGTAAAGCTTCTGTCTACCATGCGAGAGAACCGGGTTTGATCCCTGGGTCGGGAAGATCCCCTGGAGAAGGAAATGGCAATCCACTCCAGTACTATTGCCTGGAAAATCCCATGGACAGAGGAGCCTGGTAGGCTACAGTCCATGGGGTCGCAAAGACTCGGACATGACTGAGAGACTTCGCTTCACTTCACTTCTGCTCTTGGGTGAGGCTGTGACTCCAAGGTGAGAGGCTGGAGCCCCATCTCTCCAGGAAACTCTCTGATCCCAGCAGGTAGGACCAAGGCTCCTATGAAGTTACTGCTTTTGCCCTGCATCAATCACAATGTGCATGACATTTGGAATGCACCCTTTGAGTAAAGTCTTTATTTCCCCAAATCCAGTGGGACTTTTAATATCATTGGACTTCAAAGCCAAATTATCTGGAGGGTCATCTTCCTCGTACTGGACCCCTGGGCTGGGGAGCCAGCTGTGGGGCTCAGAACTCCCATTCCTGTGATAGAGCGTCTGTAATAGAATTATTCTCCAGTGTGTGGCTCACCTGCCTAGGAATTATGGGATCTGATTATCTCTCTTCTGCCCTTCCTACCCATCTCATTCTAGCTTCTGCTTTATATCTTTAGTTGCATAAGATTTTTTCTGACAGATTTCCATTTTTTCCATCAATAATTATTCTGCAGATATTTGTGATTTTGGTCATGAGAGGAGGTGAGCTCAAGGTCTTTCCACTCTGTCGTCTTGGCCATTATTCTAGCAGAGTACTTTTACATCAACATGAACTACTGAAAATAAGGAAAAAATAGAATTTAGTATTTCTGGGTTCACTCATACTATTTTATGAAACTATTGGAATTTCAGAAAGCAAGAATGAAGCTTTACTACCCTAAAATTTATCATTACCAGTCTTGTAAAAATTGCCTTTATTTTATTTTTGATGCTATTTTTATGTCCACATCAAGTTAATGCTGGATTTGCAAAAGTGAATTTAAGTTTTCCACCTTTATATATGTCTGGGAAGAGATAAAACAGAAAATACATGTAGAAAATAATTGATCTGAGTCCTCATCTCAGTATTTTTTGTATGTGCTCTTTAATGTTTAATGGGAACTTGAGATAGTCTTTGTTAAGTTGCTAATTAAATATCATTTTAAAATGCATTTAGTTCCTTTAGCTACCTAAGTAAGTGAAAATATTTTATGGGATCCGTTTAATCACTACATTCTGGTTTTGTGTTGTGTAAAAGGGTCTGCTTTGTCTTTTAGTCCATCATTTGTAAAGACATATGTGAAACAAACCTAGAGGAAGAAATGGCAGCTCACTACAGTATTCTTGCCTGGAAAAGTCTATGGACAGAGGAGCCTTGCAGGCTGCAGCCCATGGGGTCTCAAAGGATCAAATGTTACTGAGTGAATGAGCATGCATGTATATGAAACAAAATGATGGATACTTGCATTTGAATACATGATCCTAATTAGAAACTAAATGAGTGGTTTTCATTTATTTTAGTTTTAAAATATTCTTTTTTACATGTGCTAACAAGAGCAGAAAGATTTCTTATATGTAAAAGTATAGCAAGAAATATTACATGTCAAAATATCTAAAATTACTTTTTATTTGTAGAACTTTAAGCAAATATTCAAAAGTGTTTGTCTTAATGTTTGAAGGAAATCCATTATCCATTTCTACACATCCTTTTGACTTATTGCAAATTAATCAGAAAGAGTCAATTTTTTCTCAATATCTTTTTTTGGAAATCTTATGATAAAACATGAATCTGCTTTCAACAAATGTTAGGCAGGGTGGTCAGCTCAATGAGGTGCATAACAGCGCCGGGGACCTGAGTCATGTTTCCTGTTTTCTTGAAGAACATTCCTTAATCAAATAAGGAAAATTTTCTATATGCGATAGCATAAGGAAGGCATTGCATGAGCTCATTCTGCCTGTCCAATCAGGTATCGCCAAGTACCCTGTAACTGAGACAAAGAATTGACTGTATATAAACCGCCATACTGCTTTGTTCGGGGCTCTCGTCTGATTCCGCTGCGTCGAATGAGGCTTGAGCCCTAGTGCGCTAGAAATAAAAATTCCCTTCTTGCCTTTGCATTACCACGGTGGACTTGTTCACTCTCTCGGTTGGTTTGGAGATACGGGCTCGGTGCATAACACAAATGTGATTATTTTTTTTCCACTTCTTATATCATAGAATTTATATTTGCAGGCAATAACTATTTCAAACTCAATTCAGTCATCATACACACTAATTACCATTGGCACTAGTCCTTCTAATGTTCAGTTGCTACAATATTGTCAGTTAAAACAATCAAGTCCCATAATGATTGTTTGGAAGTTAAGTAACTATGAAACGCTAAAACGTCATAATTGTTTTAAGCTAGTAGGTAGTAGGTAGTAATCTTATAACAATAAAAAAATGATTGATTTTTCTTACTTATGAAAATGACTGAATAGAATCTATTTTTATTATACACATGAAATTATTACTTAAATATTTATAAGGTTGCTAACATGAGCACATCATGACTTAGGTACAGGTTTTAAAAATGCTAATGTATGTCATGTGGACAATTCTTAAAGGGATGGGAATACCAGATCACCTTACCTGCCTCCTGTGAAACCTCTATGCAGGTCAAGAAGCAACAGTTAGAACAGAACATGGAACAATAGACTGGTTCAAAATTGGGAAAAGAGTGTGTCAAGGTTGTATATCGTCATCCTATTTATTTAAGATATGTAGAGTACATAGTGCGAAATGCCTGGCTGGATGAATCACAAACTGGAATCTACATTGCTGGGAGAAATATCAATAACCTCAGATATGCAGATGACACCACCCTTAGGGCAGAAACCAGCCCTAAGGAACCATTTGATGAAGGTGAAAGAGGAGAGTGAAAAAGCTGGCTTAAAACTCAACATTCAAAAAACGAAGACCATGGCATCTGGTCCCATCACGTCATGGCATGTAGATGAGGAAACACTGAGAAGTGAAAGACTATTTTCTTGGGCTCCAAAAGCACTGCAGACAATGACTGCAGCCATGAAATTAAAAGACATTTGCTTCTTGGAAGAAAAACTGTGACAAACCTAAACAGCATATAAAAAATCAGAGACATTCCTTTGTCAACAAAGGTCCATCGAATCAAAGCAATGGTTTTTCCAGTGGTCATGTATGAATGTGAGTGTTGAACCGTAAAGAAGACTGAGCACCGAAGAACTGATGTTTATGAACCATGGTGTTGGAGAAGACTCTTGAGAGTCCCTAGTGCTGCAAGGAGATCAAACCAGTCAATCCTAAAGGTAATGAACCCTGAGTAGTCATTGGGAGGAATGATGCTGAAGGTGAAGCTCCAATACTTGCGCCATCTGATGAGAAGAGCCAATTCATTGGAAAAGACCCTGATTCTGGGACAGATAGAAGGCGGGAGGAGAAGGGGTTGACAGGGCATGAGATAGGTGGATGACATCACTGACTCAGTGGACGTGAATTTGAGCAAGCTCCTGGAGATGGTGATGGACAGGGAAGTGTGGCGTGCTGCAGTCCATGGGGCCACAAAGAACTGGACACGACTGAGAGACGGAGAAACACTGTGATACTTACTTCAAAGAAAAGAAATAGAAAAAGTTAAATGCTCTCTATTGTGAGCCATACTACCACACATTACATATTTACCCCTCAAGGTTATATTGTTCCTAATTTTAATTAAGACAAAATTTGTTTCTTAATTTATAATCAGTTAGCATTCAGTCAAGAAATTTTGCTTAAAAATTACTAGTATGTCTCTTCATATGTAGCTATGTAAGTAAAACTAATTTTGTTTATATGAAGTATAAACTTGGTCAAAATGAGAAGGAAACACTGATAAGTATTTGGCTGTTTTTGATCATAAGTTAGTCTCTTTACTAGTATATAATTTTTTTCTATATTTAAATCTGCATGATAACCTGTACTCACCTTTACCATTCCTATATAAAAAATATCTTCCCAGAATTTATAAAAGAGAAACTTCATCTGGTGGTTTATCAGTTTATTTTGGCAAATGTTTGTCTTCACATTTCAGAGAGCTATGTTTCTTTACCTATGATGACAATCTAAATTATATATTAGGTGATTATAAAGGGAAAAATAAACTCCTATGTTCTGCTTTAAAATTTTTTTCCAGTCAGTTCTAGATACAGCAGAGATCTTGCAAGGTTAAACAATTAAATTCTTTTCCGAATATCTTATTTCTCTTAAAATTCTTAGTTCTTTTCCCAGAAGCTGTGTGATTCTTCTTTTCGTGAAGAGGGCATGACATCATCCTGAAGATAATCTTTATGCTCTGGAACTTTTATTGAAACCTGGTCTATCTGTGGAGTTTCTCTTCTGATTAAATAATTGAATGCCAGTGTATTAGTTAAACCAGATTTAACAGTTCCCTTCTGATGTGCTTTGCTTTTCCCCTCAAAACGAAGAATAGCTCTACTAAAATTCAATTTAGTTTGTATATCAATTTCTACCACTTTACATTTTCAAATATCTGCTAAAGATATTTCTGTCTTGTAGGGTTTTTTCTGTCACTTTGGTTTCTGCTAAACCAGAGTTAATTTTTCCTCCCTTCTCCTGATTTTTAACATCAATAACCTCTTTTTTAAAAAAAAAATTCAATAGCAACTTCCTTTAAAATGAAGTCACTACAAAGCAGTTTCATATAACATATGAGATCATATGCAAACTATTAGTTCATGTGGGATTTTTTAATCATTATTCATATTTGTTAGTTGATAAAGTATATCAGAAGTTAGCATTTCCATTTGGAGATTTTGATTAATATAAATTTTCTTATTTAAATAAATTGAAATAGATGGAAAGTTCTCTAGCATTTGTCCTTAATTGGATATTCAGAACTTCATAGTAAGATAATGCTGTAATAGACTCTCATCATGTTACTTTCCTAAATTTCGAGGATAGTCGTTGAAAGAAGGGCTATTACATATAAGCAAGAATTCAATATATTAATCTTTTATACATAAGAAGCAATTATTCATATTTTCTAAGAATCCCAAAGAAAGCACTGTGTCATGGAAATGCTACCTTAAAACTAGCCCTCATTGAATTTTACCTCTTTACCCCAAAAATACTACAAAAGCTTTGGCTTAAACCTCTGGGCTTTCACATTGTTTATATAATCCAAAGACTGTTTCTAGAAACAATTGTTCATTCATTTCTATCTTGCTTAAACAATTTTAATGTTATTATAAAGATAGCAGATATAAATTGATGGGCTATCTATGCTGTCATGCTGCTGCTGCTGCTGCTGCTGCTGAAGTCACTTCAGTCGTGTCCGACTCTGTGCGACACCATAGACGGCAGCCCATGAGGCTCCCCCGTCCCTGGGATTCTCCAGGCAAGAACACTGGAGTGGGTTGCCATTTCCTTCTCCAATGCAAGAAAGTGAAAATTGAAAGTGAAGTCGCTCAGTCGTGTTCGACTCTTAAAGACCCCATGGATTGTGGCCCACCAGGATCTTCCATCCATGGGATTTTCCAGGCAAGCGTACTGGAATTGGGTGCCATTGCCTTCTCCAATGCTGTCATAGTTGACTTTAACTAATATATCTAACTTACTTAGGCTTTAGAAGGAATAATATATCCAATGGAAATCTTATATTCTTAAAAGTAAATAAGAGCAGCTTGATTTAGTTAAAAGGGAATACAACTGCTAAAAGAGCTTCACAGAATTCCTAGGATTACCAGGGACAGAGTTTGGAAAATACTACTAGGGACAATATTATTTTGCCTATAAAAGAGCCTTCATTTCACTGAAATAAATTGTGTCAAAACCAAACTGTTGCTAAATTATTTGATTGTGTTAGGAAATAGCTAACATTGCCATTTTCATTTTTAGTAACTGAAATGATATGATGATTCCATATGCCAAATCCGGCGTATATAATTTTTTAAATAATAACTTATGTTAATATATGTAAATTCAATTTAAAAACCAAGATAAGTTTACTAGACTTAATATGTCAAATAGGTATTACCTTTTACAAAGAACTATTAAGTTTGTCCACCTCCCTTTTGAAGAGAAGGAAGGTGAATAAATGAAGACAAGATAAAAGAATTATTCAAATTAGAGGTCTTATTTTATGCAAGTCTAGAAAGTCTTCTTTAAGGCTGTGGGATTTAAGTGGCCTTTGAGCTCTGGAGGAATTTTAATAAATGTACACAGCAGGAAAGACATTCCAGGAAAAAGGATGAACCAGAATGAATAAAGGGGTAGACGGAGAGGAAATGAAGGGGTAGAAGACAGGGAAGTGAATTAATGTACATGAGTTTTAAGGCGTGGAATAATAGAGTTGGTTGTCTAAACATTTTGGAAAGATAGAGGTTAGATAGTGGATTAATTAAATACCAGGAAATTTAAATATTAGGAATAAGCGAAGAACTAAAATATTTATTACAAGGGGAGTGAATGGTCAATGTTGAGTTTTATTTCTATTATTCTGATAGCAGCATCTATAGTGGGTATGAAAAAGGAAGTATTAAATAATGAAAAAAAGTTAAAACAACAACTGTAAGCCAACATGATGTGTTTGAAATTCAACTCCAGTGAAGATATACATTCTCGCTGACACTCAGCGTCTTACTACATTTTCTCCCTAGAGATCTGCTGTAGCACACTATCTTAAACTCTGCTTTAAAATAGAACTGGCGTCAAAGTCTATGTCTCCCTAGCTGCGTTATATGTATGTGCTCAGTGACTCAGTCATGTCCACTCTTTGCAACCCCACATACTGTAGCCTGCCAGGCACCTCTGTCCATGGGGATTCTCCAGGCAAGAATACTGAAGTGGGTTGCCATGCCCTCCTTTGGGGGATTATCTTAACCCAGGAGCAAAACCCAGGTCTCCCATATTGCAGGCAGATTCTTTACTGTCTGAGCCATGAGGGAAGCCCAGCTGTGTTAACCCTTATTTATTTAATCACTCCTGTCACTTGTTATCATTAAAGTAGTGCTCATTCTGGACTTCCCTAGTGGCTCAGATGGTAAAGTGTCTGTCTACAGTGCGAAAGACCCGGGTTCAATCCCTGGGTTGGGAAGATCCCCTGGAGAAGGAAATGGCAATCCACTCCAGTATATTGCCTAGAAAATCCCATGGACAGAGGAGCCTGGAAGGCTACAGTCCATGGGGTCGCAAACAGTCAGACACGACTGAGTGACTTCACTTCACTTCACTTCAGTGCTCATTCTAACCTGAGTCACTAAAGTGAAAGTGAAAGTCACTCAGTTGTGTCTGACTCTTTGCAACCCCATGCACTAGACAGTCTATGGAATTCTCCAAGCCAGAATACTGGAGTGGGTATCCTTTCCCTTTTCCAGGGGATCTTCCTAACCAGGGATCAAACCCAGGTCTCCTGCATTGAGGGCAGATTCTTTGTCAGCTGAGCCACCAGGGAAGCCCAAGAATAGTGCAGTGGGTAGCCTTCCCTACCCTGGAATCAAACCAAGGTCTCCTGCATTGCAGGTAGATTCTTTGCCAGCGGGGCTACCAGGGCAGCTCTGAGTCACTGTAAAGATGGATTTGAAATAGTGGTTGCCGTGTGTCTACAATGAAGTTAGCACTCAGTGTTATTCTGAATCCACCCTTTCTTACAAAACACATGTAAGGCAGTTCCATCAATATTAAGAAAGGCAAATTGGTCACATATGCTTTCTGTGGAAATAGTAATGCACAGAGAGGGAAAGAAAGTATATAGGGGCTGAATAACATTTAGTTTTATATTTGTTTATATGATTTTTCGTGTTTATTGCCTCTCATTATCTTATAACAGTTATACTAATGGAAAACTATGTTTTGTTTGCCCTAGTTACATTTTTAGAGTACAACCTCATAATATTACTAAAGGGAACTTGCCTATTCAAAGTAGATTCATAATTGACTTTTCTGACTTAGTCACATAGCATTTTCCCCTGGACTTTATTTTCCTCATTATACCCCACTTTTCTTTTCACCTAATAAATAATTATTTTGTCACTAGAATCTGCTCAGCAGTAAATTTATAACAATGAATACCAAACACAATGAAATTGCACATCTGCACAGTGACAGAAAGTGGTTCAAAGCAAAGAAAAAAAAAAAGCAGCTACAATTTAACTGAAAAAAAGCAGCTACAATTTTCTAACTGTCACTAAGATATAACTTTTGCTCACATTACTTCCAGATTTTTTTTAATAAATAGAAAAATAACTTGAGATTCCATGCACAATATGTAGCCAATTAAGAAAGGACTGACCTTAATGGATCTTTGAAGATTTCTGTGTATCTGAAGAATACACCAATTTATTCTCCTGTTACCTAATTTGTCATTCTTTTTGAGAGGTAATATTAGGATCTGCTGGTCTGTCTTAGCTGTCACTGTCTGTTTTTTTTTTTTCTTTTTTAGAAAAACTTATATCTAAAAAAAGAAAAATGAAGCTTGCTCTTATTTAACAATATATGTGAAAGTAATACCTTGACTCCATAGCTGGCATGTAGTAAGAACAACAAAAACATTCCATATCTTCCATTTTGACCCTTTTCCCACTACCACCAGTGCTATTAATAGATTTAACAACAAAATAAAAGATGCTAATTATAGTTTGAGAGTAACTCCTTTTTAAATGAGCAAAAAACAAACATGAAAAAATTAGGAGCATATTTATGGGTATCCAAGAAACCTTTCAAGTACAATAAAATATTGTAAAACCAGAATTCATTTATTTCCTCTTATTCTTTAACTAAAATACACTACCAGAAAATGCTTACTTTGTGGTATAAATTATAGTCATAAGGTATAATAATTTGTAAGCTATAAGTCATTTATCAGGCTATGCTAAGAATTCCCAAATCATTAGTTGAGTTTCAGAAAAATTTTGTGATCATGCTGATGCTGTTCTCATTGGATGAGTTATGCCCTCTCTTAGTTATCACTTTGCGCAGGGAAACATAGGCATTCCTTGTGACAGTGGCACAATCCTTCATGATTTGTTACAAAGGAGAAAAATGAATCATGGTACTTAACACTTTATAGCTAGGTGCAAACCCAAACACCTGTACTTCCAACATTCTGTGACAGTTTCCATCAACAGTGCCACCAAGTTGCCTCCAAGGCCTTTTGCTCCCCATCCTGGCCAGGACCAGATCTCTCTAGAAGAGTAAGCAGATGCTACAAATGGCCCCCACTGCCCTTACACTGGTTACCCAGTGACCTCCATGCTTTCCCACAGCTCTGTTGGTACTGCTCTCATCTCTACCACCTACCTCTGAAGTTAGAACAAGGGAAAACTACTAGGCGACTTGTAACCTCAATGAATACTTGGTGTATATAAGTTATTCTTTCTTTATGATGGCAAATTGAATCTCAACATTTGATGCACCAAAATCAAGTCTATTAAAATATTCCCTAATCCTTAAGATTCTCTGAAGTGTTTACTCATCATTATGTATATTATGAATTAATCTAACACATAGTATATTCAATTCAGTTCAGTTTAGTCGCTCAGTCGTGTCTGACTCTTTGCGACCCCATGAACCGCAGCACCCCAGGCCTCCCTGTCCATCACCAACTCCCGGAGTTCACTCACACTCACATCCATCGAGTCGGTAATGCCATCCAGCCATCTCATCCTCTGTTATCCCCTTCTCCTCCTGCCCCCAATCCCTCCCAGCATCAGAGTCCTTTCCAATGAGTCAGCTCTTCGCATGAGTTGGCCAAAGTACTGGAGTTTCAGCTTTAGCATGCATCATTCCTTCCAAAGAACACCCAGGACTGATCTCCTTTAGAATAGACTGGGTGGATCTCCTTGCAGTCCAAAGGACTCTCAAGAGTCTTCTCCAACACATGCTATATTAGAAAGCCATTTATCAAATTGTCCTAACATCTTAAATGACTTGAACTAATGTCTTTGTTGGACAGAACATAAATTATTAATTTTGTATTTCACTGCAATTATTAATAAGTATTTGCAAACAGAATAAAAGGGCTTAAAGATTAAACCCATCTGTTCTGTAGCTATTTTCAGTCTAGTGGCTGAATATCAGCCTTATATGTATGTAAGAAAAATATGAGCTGGAAGAGGCACCTACAATTAGATAAGTAGAAAAGTGAAGTGGCAATAAACTACTTTATGAACAAATTAATGTTTAAACAATTGCCTTTAAATCTGTGCACATGATGAACAAAACTATATAGTAAGTATTTCCATGTGATTGCAAAGAGTTGGACATGATTGGGTGACTAACACTTTACCCAACTTACCTATCTTTTCTGCGAAAGGTAATATGAGAATATGCATCATTTGTAAATGCTAAAATATTTTATAGCATTCAATAACAAATTTAATTTAAAATACCTCATGTTATTTATGGCATGAGCTGAAAGTTTACAATATTTTTCTGTTTATTTCCCATTATTTTAAATGAGATTTATATGTTAATAAGATTACATATTTCTACCTCTAACCAAATTCATTCCTCCCTATCTTTGGTTTCTTTACCTCGTTCAGATTCTTAATGCTAAATGTCCAGTTCACAAATGGAGTACAACTCCTGCCAAATGAAGTACATAGTTAGAAGTAATTTAGCCACCTTTATTTTGCATTCATGTAATTTTCCTCTTAAGCAGATGCAAGAGTTTTAAACTTGAATTAGAAGCTACAATTGAAGACCTACTTATTAATATAAAGTCTAGAAATGTCTGAGAAATTAATAATTGTTTTGATTAAACTCTATCCATGTAGATGAATAAATGAATAATTTCAGAGTTAATCAATCAACCAACACAAAACACTTTTATAATAATACTTTAAAGTCACATATGCCACAGCTAATTTCTAGAAAAAAATAAATTCTCTTCTCAAAAAGAAAATGTCTTTCTCACTTACAATATCAACAAAATCTCATTTGAAATACTTTGTCATATTATATAATACTATTCTTAGATTGCCTGGTTTGACAGTACATAATTAAATAAAAGGAACTAAATATGTTATTTTCCTTCAAAAATTGGTCAGTGTACTTGCCAGGGAATCTTTTTAGTAATTAATTGACTAAGTAAAAGCATTTGCAATAAAATAGTGTTAATTATTTCAAGAACATTTGAGATTTAACATTTTACGCTTTTTAATAAAAATAATTTTTAATTACTGTATTTGTTGTTGGTCAGCTGTCTAAGTTGTGTTTGACTCTTTGTGACCTATGGGTTATAGCATGCCATGCTTCGCTGTCCTTTACTGTGTCCTGAAATTTGCTTAAGTTCATGTCCATTCAGTTGGTGACTCTAACCATCACATCCTCTGCCACCCTCTTCTCCTTTTGTCTTCAGTCTTTCCCAGTGTCAATATTTTTTTCCAGTGTCCTTCAGATCAGGTGGCCAACGTATTGGAGCTTCAGCTTTAGCATCAGTTCTTCCAATGAATATTCAGGGTTAATTTCCTTTAGGATTGATGGGTTTGATCTCCTTGCAGTCTAAACGACTCTCAAGAGTCTTCTCCAACACCACAATTTGAAAGCATCAGTTCTTCAGCTCTCAGTCTTTTTTATGGTCCAAGTCGCACATTCGTACATGATTATTGGAAAAACCATAGCTTTGACTATATGGAACTTTGTTGGAAAAGTGATGTCTCTGTTTTTTAATATACTGTTTGTCATAGCTTTCCTTTCAAGAAGTAAGTGTCTGTTTACTGTATAAATAACCTATACTTAATACACTTTTTAAAATATACTGAAAATAGAATTGTGATACTTATCAGTAATTTGGATCAGTCAAATTGTGGAAGAGTAGCAAAAAAAAAAAGTGGTTTTTTTTTGGAGGACTATATTCTAAACCATATATTGGAGAATATATGAGAATCTGTGGTGTAAAGTTTTAATGCAAGTGTAAATAACATTAAAAAAAAGCAAGAAACTCGATTTTTAAAAACTGAAGTTTGCTGGATTTATAATATTTCAGATGCAAAGTAAAGTGATATATATTTCACTAATTTGTTTTTTAATATTCTTCTAATATTGTCAGTGTATAAAATTGTAACAGATGTCTGTATATTAATTTTGTATCCTTAAGCTTTACTGAATTCATTGATGAGCTTAAGTAGTTTCCTGGAGACATCCTTATGATTTTCTATGCATAGTCATGTCATCTGCAAAGAGTACAGTTTTAATTCTTTGCCAATTTGGATTTCTTTATTTCTTTTTCTTTGATGATTTCTGTGGATAAGACTTCCAAAAATCAGAAAGCTTCCGCAATCCTCTAATCCTTATCCATCAGAGGGCAGACAGAATGAAAACTACAATCACAGATAACTAACCAAAATGATCACCTAGATCACAGCCTGTCTAACTCAATGAAACTATGAACCATGCTCTGTAGGGCCTCTCAAGATGGACAGGTCATGGTGGAGAGTTCTGAAAAAAATGTGGTCACTGGGGAAGGGAATGGCAAACCACTTCAGCATTCTTGCCTTGAGAACTCCATGAACAGTATGAAAAGGCAAAAGATATGACACTGAAAGATAAACTCCCCAGGTCGGTAGGTTCCAGATATGTAAATGGAGAAGAGTGAAGAAATAGCTCCAGAAAGACTGAAGAGGCTAAGCCAAAAAGAAAACAGTGCCCAGCTGTGGATGTGACTGGTGAGGGAATTAAAGTTCAATGCTGGGAAGAACAATATTGCATAGGAACCTGGAATGTTAGGCCCAAGAATCAAGGTAAATTGGAAGTGGTCAAACAGGAGATGGGAAGAGTCAGCATAGACATTTTACAAATCACTGAAATAAAATGAACGGGAATGGGTGAATTTAATTAAGATGACCATTATATCTACTACTGTAGGCAAGAATCCCTTCAAAGAAATGGAGTAGCTCTCCTAGTCAAGAAAAGAGTCCAAAATACAGTACTTGGGTGCAATCTCAAAGACAACAGAAATCTCTGTTCATTTCCAAGGCAAATCTTTCAATATCACAGTAATCCAAGTCTATGCCTTTAGAAGGCATAGACTAATGCCAAAGAAGCTGAAGTTGAATGGTTTTCTAAAGACCTACAAGACCTTCTGTAACTAAAACCAAAACAAGATGTTATTTTCATCATACCTGGAAAAGGAAATGGAAACCCACTCCAGTATTCTTGCCTGGAAAATTCCATGGACTAAGGAGCCTGGTAGGCTACAGCCCATGGGGTTGCAAAGAGTCAGACATGACTGAGCCACTCCACTTCCACTTTCATTATAAGGGACTGAAATGCAAAAATAGGGAGTCAAGAGATACCTGGAGTAACAGGCACTCTATCTATCAGATCTAATCCCTTGAATCTATTTGTCACTTTCACTGAATAATAGTAAGATAGTTGATTTAGGTCATACCTGAATGGTCTAGTGGTTTCCCTTGCTTTCCTCAATTTAAATCTGATTTTTGCAGTAAGGAGTTCATGATCTGATCTATACTCAGCTTCCTGTCTTGTTTTTGCTGCCTGTATGAAGCTTATCCATCCTTGGCTGCAAATAATATAATCAATCTGATTTTGGTATTGACCATCTGGTGATGTGCACATGTAGAGTCATCTCTTGTGTTATTAGAAGAGGGTGTTTGCTATGAACAGGCTAACAGAGTTTTGCCAAGATAGCACACTGTTCACAAATAGATTCAAGGGATTAGATCTGATAGATAGAGTGCCTGAAGAACTATGGATGGAGTTTTGTAACATTGCACAGGAGACGCTGATCAAAACCATCCCCAAGAAAAAGAAATACAAAAAGGCAAAATGGCTGTCTGAGAAGGCCTTACAAATAGTTGAGAAATAGAAGAAGCTAAAGATAAATGAGAAAAGGAAAGATATACCTATCTGAATACAGAGTTCCAAAGAATAGCAAGGATAGATTAAAAAGAAAAAAAAGCTTGCATCAGTGATTAATGCAAAGAAATAGAGGAAAACAGTAAAATAGAAAAGACTAGAGATCTCTTCAAGAGAATTAGAGATACCAAGGGAACAATTCATGCAAAGATGGGCACAATATAGGACAGAAATGATAAGTACCTAACAGAGCAGAAGATGTTAATAAGCAGAAGAATAAGCAGGAGAACTATACAGAAAAGATCTTCATGACCCAGATAACCATGATGGTATGATCACACACCTAGAACCAGACACCCTGGAGAGTGAAGTCAAGTGGGCCTTAGGAAGCATCACTATGACCAAAGCTAGTGGAGGTGACAGAATTCCAGTCAACCTATTTCAAATCCTAAAAGATGATGCTGTGAAAGTGCTGCACTCCATATGCTCTCAAATTTGGAAAACTCAGCAGTGGCCACAGGACTGGAAAAAGTCCATTTTCATTCCAGTCCAAAGAAAGGCAATGCCAAAAATGTTCAAACTACTGCACAATTACACTCATCTCACATGTTAGCAAAGTAATGCTCAAAATTCTGCAATATAGGCTTCAAAAGTACATGAACCAAGAACTTCCAGATATTCAAGCTAGATTTTGAAGAGGCAGAGGAACAAGAGGTCAAACTGCCAACATCTGTTGAATCATAGTAAAAGCGAGAGAATTCCAGAAAAACATCTACTTCTGTTTCATTTACTTTGCTAAACTCTCTGACTGTGTGGATCACAACAAACCGTGGAAAATTCTTCAAGAGATGGGAACACCAGACCACCTTACCTCCCTCCTGAGACATCTGTATGCAGGTCAAGGAGCAAAAATTAGAACTAGATATGGTACAACAGACTGGTTCCAAATTGGGAAAGGAGTACATCAAGGCTGTATATTGTCATCCAGTCTATTTAACTTATATGCAGAGTACATCTTGCAAGAAATGCCAGGCTGGATGAAGCACAGGCTGGAATCATGAATATTAGGAGAAATATCAGTAATCTCACATACAGATGACACCACCCTTATGGCAGAAAGTGAATAGAAACTAAAGAGTCTCTTGATGGAGGTGAAAGAGAAGAGTGAAAAAGCTGCTTAAAATTCAACATTCAGAAACGAAGATCATGGCATCTGATCCTCTCACTTAATGGGAAATAGATGGGGAAACAGTGGAAACAGTGGCTGACTTAATTTTATGGGGCTCCAAAATCACTGCAGCCATGGTGACTGCAGCCATGAAATTAAAAGACGCTTGCTCCTTGGAAAAAATGATATGACAAAACTGGACAGCATGTTAAAAAGCAAAGGCATTACTTTGCCGACAAATTCCGTCTAGTCAAAGCTATGGTTTGCGCAGTAGGCATGTATGGATGTGAGAGTTGGACCATAAACAAGGCTGAGCACTGAAGAACTGATGTTTTTGAACTGTGATGTTGGAAAAGACTCTTCAGAGTCCCTTGGACAGCAAGGAGATCAAATCAGTCAATCCTAAAAGAAATCAGTCCTGAATATTCATTGAAAGGACTTACATTGCAGCTGAAGCTCTAATACTTTGGCCACCTGATGTGAAAAACTCATTGGAAAAGACCTTGATGCTGGGGTAGATTGAAGGCAGGAGAAGAAGGGGATGAGATGGCTGGATGGCATCACTGACTCAATGGACATGAGCTTGAGTAAGCTCCCAGAGTTGGTAATGGACAGGAAGCCTGGCTTGCTGCACTCAATGGGTGTAAAGAGTTGGACACGACTGAGTGAATGAACTGAACTGAAGTCTTCAAAAACAATATTTGATAGAAGCAGTGAGAGTTTACTTATCCCTTATCTTAGACAGGATGTTTTTAGCTTTTTATGGTTGAGTATGATGTTAGTTGTGAGTTTTTCATATGGCCTTTATTATGCTGAGGTATGTTCTTTCTGTGCACTGTGTTCTTTTTGTACTTTCTGGAGATTTTTTTTTTCCCCTATTATAAATAGACATTGAATTTCATCAAAAGGTTTTTCTGCATCTATTGAGATGATTTTAGGGGTTTTGTCCTTCAATTTATTAATGTTGTGTATCACATATACTGATTTGCCAATATTGAAAAATCCTTGCATCCCTGGGATAAATCCTTCTTGATCATGGTGTATGAGCCTTTCAACATATTGTTCGATTTGATTTGCTATTATTTTCTTGAAGGCTGTATCTCTATTCATCAGTGATATTGGCCTGTAATTTTGTTTTCTGTGTGTGCGTGTGTGTGATATCTTTGTCTTATTTTGGTATCAGGGCAATGCTGGCCTCATAGAATGAGCTCCAAAGTATTCCTTCCTCTGCAGTGTTTTGGATTAGCTTGAGAAGGATAAGTGATAATTCATTTTAAATGTTTGGTAGAATTTACCTGTGAAGCCATCTGGCTCTAGACTTTTGTTTATTGGGAGATTTTAAATTACAGATTCAAATTCAGTACTGGTAATCGGTCTCTTCATATTTTCTATTTCTTCCTGGTTTAGTTTTGGGAGATTGTACCTTTCTAAAAATGTGTTAATCTCTTCTAAATCGTCCAGTTTATTGGCATATATCTGCTCATAGTAATCTCATATAATCCTTTGTATGTCTGTGGTGTCCATTGTAACTTGTCCTTTAACATTTCTGATTTTTATTAATTTGGTTCCTCTTGTTTTCTCTTGATGAGTCCAGCTAAAGATTTATCTTTTAAAAAAATCTTTTCATAGAACAAACTTTTAGTTTTATTGATATCTTCAGTTGTTTTTTTAAGTCTCTATCTCTGCTCTGATCTTTATGATTTCTTTCCTACTACTAATTTTGGGTTTCCTTTTTTCTTTCTCCAGTTTCTGATTTTTTTTTTTTTAATATTATGGAAACTATTGATAAGAATACAAAAGGAAATTCAAATAATGTAATTAGTGTTCTGTTGAAATGTTAATAACTTAAGTGGTGAAAACAGATTAGGAAACAATATGTTGTTTTGTTGTGAACATAGGGATTTTTCAGCAGTAGATTTCACATATAAGTTATTTGAATAAAGAAGTACAGTACTCAGAACTCAGTCCATGGAATGTTCCATGTTTATGAAGTTTGTGAACACTTTTAAAGTACAAAATCCTGGTTTCTACTGAAATATCTCTTCTATCTCTGGGGTTGTCTTGGTAAATCACATACCTGTCAACGGTTAGTGACCCCATAAAATCTACTCCACAGCCCAGCACTTGTATCCTTCTGCAGCATTTCAAATTCTTTCAGCTTAAACAACTTCAGGGAAAGAAAACGAAAGGCTATTCTGTTTTCAAAAAGCTCTATAGACAAATATATTCATGTATAGTTCAAGGAAATGATCATGCAGTTTTATTGTTCCTCATTTGGACCCTGATGTCTGTGAAATTTAATCTTCCCTTTCTGTGAGTTAGTCTAATGAATTATTAATGGATTATTTTTATCATGTTTCCATAATTTTTCTTGTTCTTAGCACAATGCTTTCACTTCCAACATTTGTTCACATGTAATAATTTGTCTTATTTTCTCACCCTACCTGTCATTTTCTTTTGATGAGGCTATTTAGTGTCATACTGGAGGCATCTATCATTCCTTAAGCATCTAAAATAAGCAAGCGTCTGTTCTAGTTCCTTTAATATGCTAGGTCATTTTTTAGTATTCCAACTTAAAGGAAAAAATAATATCTTCCTTTTAAGTTTTTAACCATCTCATCTCTTAATCTAGCATCAAGAATATTTATTATTATATTATCAGCACTATGACTAGTGAAACTTCCTTTATAACTCTTGATTTTTAGAAAACAGGAAATAGTCTCAAAATTTAGAGACATAGACAACTAACACATTAAGTTATTTAATGACTTCAGTTCAGTTCAGTTCAGTTCAGTTGCTTAGTTGTGTCCGACTCTGTGACCTCATGAATTGCAGCATGCCAGGCCTCCCTGTCCACCATCCGGGAGATGGTGATGGACTCAAACTCATGTCCATGGAGTCAGTGATGCCATCCAGCCATCTGGATGTCATCCCCTTCTCCTCCTGCCCCCAGTCCCTCCCAGCATCAGAGTCTTTTCCAGTGAGTCAACTCTTCGCATAAGGTGGCCGAAGTACTGGAGTTTCAGCTTTGGCATCATTCCTTCCAAAGAAATCCCAGGGCTAATCTCCTTTAGAATGGACTGGTTGGATCTCCTTGCAGTCCAAAGGACTCTCAAGAGTCTTCTCTAACACCACAGTTTAATGACTTATGTTGACTGTAATATCAAGGTATAATTCCATCATGTGATAAAGGCTGTCAGAAAAATCAATGTGTCATTTTCTTGAATGAAAAGATTTTCTTCAGAATAAAGGTGATGCATGTTTTGTTTTGCATGGCTCATAGTCAAGTATATGTTATTTTCTTGATACATCATAATTTAAGGAGTTCAGAGAAAGTTTGAGAGAGGTTTCTCAGGAGACTCTATGTTGTTGTTCAGTCGCTCAGTCATGTCCCACTCTTTGTGACCCCATGGACTGCAGCACACCAGACTCCATGTTAGAAAAAATAAAATCTTCACTTAAAATTTAAAACTGTGTCATTCAAATACAAAATATAATTTTAAGTAGACACAGATTTTTAAACTGATGAGACAGGAAGTATGCACGTTTTATGTATTTGTATATTATTTGTATGTATGCATACTTAAATTATTTGATATTCTTTTGCAATTGGTTTTTTTCATTTATAATATATGTATTGCACTTGTACTATGTGTCTGGTGCTGCGCCAGGTAAGAGTTATTCCAATGATGAACAAAATAGGCACAATTTCTGCTCTCAAGTATCTTGCCTAGTGGGAAAGATATGAATAAATATCAGAATATTTGAGGCAATGTTAAAAATGATAACGCCTGCAAATTTTTCTGAACTGATGAGACATCAATTAACTGATTTTTAAAGTCCAATAAATCCGAGGGATATCAAACAGAAAAATATATGACCAGTTATATCAAAATGAGAAACTGCAGAAAGCTAAAACACGAGACCATCCTTAACACTATTTAAAAAAAAAAAAAGACATCTCTAAAGGTCACAGATTAAGAGCTGACTTATCTCTAGCATCCATGTGGTGGAAAAAAATAATTGCTGAAGTACAGTTTTATACACAGGTAAATAATTCTGCAAAAAATAAAACAAAATAATAAAAGTAAGCATTTTCAGACTAATAAAAGCTGAGTTTGCTTACAGCAGACCAGCATCAATGAAGATTCTAATTTCTAAAAGAAAATTACCGAGTAAGATTATTAAGATTTTGGACAGGATGATTCTTTGTCAGAGGCTGCTTTGTGTACTGTAGGATGTTTAATGACACCCCTGGCTTCTACCGCAGGAGGCCAGGAGCACAGGCAAGGCATGGCAATTGAAAATATCTTTAGACATTGTTAAATGGGCTTCCCTGGTGGCTCAGATGGTAAAGAATCTGCCTGAAATGAGGGAGACCTGGGTTTGATCCCTGGGTGGGGAAGAGCCCCTGGAGGAGGGCATGGCAACCAACTTGTATTCTTGCCTGGAAAATCCCCGGGGACAGAGGAGCCTGGAGGGCTACAGTCCATGGGGTCACACAGTCAGACATGACTGAAGTGACTAAGCAAAAAATGTCTGGTTGGGGAAGGTGAATCATCCTTATGAGAACTAGCACCACAGAAGAAAAGTTATTGCACCTAAAATAGTAAAGAGAAAGGAGGTACCAAGTACAATAAAATGCATGGCTGCTTAGTAAAGTATCATCTTCAGCACGCTTCTCTGATGGCTCAATGGCTAAAGAATCCACCTGCAATGGAGACACAGGTTCGATCCCTGGGTAAGGAAGTTTCCTAGGAGAAGGAAATGGCAACTCACTCCAGTGTTCTTGCCTGAAAAAACCCATGGACAGAGGAGCCTGGTGGGCTTCAGTCCACTGGGTCGCAGAGTCAGACATGATAGAACGACTGAGCATATCATCTACGTATCAAGATTTTGAGTGACAATAATGCTTTATATTATTTTAAATATATAAAACACATTCACCTATATATTCAAATTTGAGCTAATTTTGAGAATCCCTTGTATAGCAGATATTCTGTCAATTATTTTGTATACAATTAATCCTGGAACAACACAGGGTTTAGGGTTGCACATCCCCAGGCAGTTGATATTCTGTCTGTAAGTTTATAGTCTGCCCTTCACAAGGGTGTTTCTACATTTGCAGATACAACCAGTTTCAAATCATGCAGTACTGTAGTATGAATGTACTAAAAAACCCATGTGTAATTGGACCCCTGAAGTTGAAACCTGTGGTGTTTAGGGTCAACTGTATATGCAAACTGGAAACTGAAAATCATCAGCTGTCACACAGTGTTACAGAGGAAATGATTCTAAGATATCTGTCTCCAGATAAAGGTATATTTCATCATATCATATCATCATGTGTGGGATATTTTCATTTATCTCTCATATTTATTCATGTTACCATATATTATTAACTGGTTTGCTGAGTCTTCTGAGTCACTTTAGTTGTGTCTGACTCTGTGTGACCCCATAGACAGCAGCCCACCAGGCTCCCCCGTCCCTGGGATTCTCCAGGCAAGAACACTGGAGTGGGTTGCCATTTCCTTCTCCAGTGCATGAAAGTGAAAAGTGAAAACAAAGCTGCTCAGTCGTGTCCAACTCGCAGCGACCCCAGGCACTGCAGCCTAAGGGGCTCCTCTGTCCATAGGATTTTCCAGGCAAGACTACTGGAGTAGGTTGCCATTGCCTTCTCCAATTAACTGGTTGAGGTAAATACAAAGATAGATACATAGATGGGTAGATGTCTAGATATTTATAGGAATCCACAATCCAATGTATCCTTTTTAAGTGTTATAACTTAGATGATGTATTAATCAGGTTTCTCCTGAGAAACAGAACCAATATGATGTGTATGTATGTAGATATATATCATGATTGTGTGAGAGCCAATTCTTTACAATAAATCTCAGAGACCTTGAAGAGATTCGTTATATTTGGCTCCTCCTGTGGTCATGGAAGCTTGGTGAATCCAAAATATTGATGAGGCGGAATGGCAGTTTGAGCCCAAAGGCAGTCAGAAGTAGAATTTCTACTTGCTCAGAAGAGGTCATTCTTTACTTTACTAAGGCCTTCAACTGATTGTGTAAACCCCACTCATATCACTGAGGGTAATCTTACTCAAAGCTCACTGATTTAAAGGCTAACCTCATCTTAAAAAACTGGACACAGAGCTTCCATATGACCCATAAATCCCACTGCTGGGCATACACACCGAGGAAACCAGAACTGAAAGAGACACATGTACCCCAATGTTCATCACAGCACTGTTTATAATAGCCAGGACATGGAAGTAACCTAGATGTCCATCAGCAGTCAAATGGATAAGAAAGCTGTGGTATATATACACAAGGGAGTATTACTCAGCCATTAAAAAGAATACATTTGAATCAGTTCTAATGAGGTGGATGAAACTGGAGCCTATTATACAGAGTGAAGTAAACCAGAAAGAAAAACACCAATACAGTATATTAACACATATATATGGAATCTAGAGAGATGGTAACAATGATCCTATATGGGAGACAGCAAAAGAGACACAGATGTAAAGAACAGACTTTTGTACTCTGTGAAAGAAGGCAAGGGTGGGATGATTTGACAGAGTAGCATTGAAACATGTATATTATCATATGTGAAACAGATCATTAGTCCAGGTTCAATGCATGACATAGCGTGCTCAGGGCTGGTGCACTGGGATGACTCTGAGAGATGGAATGGGGAGGGAGGTGGGAGAGGGGTTCAGGATAGGGGACACATGTACACCCATGGCTGATTCATGTCAATGTATGGCAAAAACCACTACAATATTATAAAGTAATTAGCCTCCAATTAAAATAAATTAATTAATTAAATGAAAGAAAGAAAGGAAAAAAATGCTAATCTCATTCAAATGAATACCTTCATGGAAACATCCAGAACAATGTTTGACCAAATATTTAGTCTCTATGTCCCAGCCAATTTGACACACACAATTTACAGATGGTATAAAAACAAAACAGATAAATTCATGCAGCATATAAAGAAGGAGCTTTGTCATTTTTATTCTTTATATAAGGTCTATCTCAAGATACATGCAAGTCATATAGTATATATAATTTATATAGTATATGTCATTTATAAAAATAAAATTAATCTAGGCATAGAGTATAAGCTAAGTAAAATGCATTATATAATTTGGCATTTATGAAAGACAGACTCTTGAAGGTCTTGATATATATATACAATACATATAAAGCCACCAGAATAATTTTTCTTTGACTTTTTTGAGTTAAAATTCCTAAAGATACAATTATTCACATTAATCCTTTATCTAATTTTTCAGTGAGAAAAACAGATTCTCCTCTTGCCCAAAAATATTGTTATTGCTTTAAAGAGCAACCAACAGCAATCCAAAATCTAGAATTTTAGGTAATTTTATTTTAGAGTACTTAGAGTCAACCTGCCCGGAATTGTACCCAGTTATTTTGCATGCTACAGAAATATTTCTTGTTCCAAGGATATATTTGCTTTTACTAGGGGCCTCTATAACTTTCACTGCTTAAGTACCTAAGAAATGACATATCACTTACTCTAGCAAAAGGCTTACACTTTTAAACAATTCACCATCCATTTTAATGGAAAAATGGTTATTGTTATCCAAGTCTAATCATGTCATGAGCAAATAATTTTGTCTACGATTTTCCTACAGTTTTTTGAGAAAATTATGTTTTTCTTAAATTGTATTACTATAGTAAGTCAGAAATCAATTTAGGTAAGCTAAAGTCTCTTCATGACTGCATGGACTATATAGCCTGCCAGCCTCTTCTGTCCATGGAATTTTCTAGGCAAGAATACTGGAGTGGGTTGCTCTTTCCTTCTCCAGGGGATCTTCCTGACCCAGTGATTGAATCCGTGTCTCTACCTTGGAAGCTCCGTGTCTTCTCCGATGGCACAGTGGGTAAAGAATCTGCCAGCAATGAAGAAGATGTGTGTTCAAGCCCTGAGTCAGGAAGATGCCCTGGAGAAGGAAATAGCAACCCACTCCAGAATTCTTGCCTAGAGAATCCCGTGGACAGTGGAGCCTGGTGGGCTACAGCCCATGGGGTTATAAGAGTTGGACATGTCTGAGCAGCTGGATGCCCAGCAGCATACCTGTCTACTATATAACTTCACATTTTATTTTCTAATAAATTCTGTTTCAAAGCAAATATTTTCTTATAAATTTAGAAGAAACCTAGCCTCACATAGCCCTTTTCCCAAATTCTTATGATTTTTTTTCCCCTGAGGGGTATTATATGGCATACAAGAAGAAAAATTTCTGTAAATAAAGACATCTGAGAAATGACATACATATTGTCTTGGAAATTTTTATTACATATAAATATATAAGTATGCTGCATATAAGTCATGTAGTAAACACTTTATTGATTCCAAGCTTATGTAATCATATGATTAAAAAAAAAAAAAAACTCATAGAACACAGCATCCAGACACAAAATTTTCACAACTTTCAGTTAAAAAAGGCATATGTAATCAATGAAAAGTTAAGTTTATACTTTAAAACTTATTATAGAAGTAATACACTTTTTATTTGGAGAAGGCAATGGCAATCCACTCCAATACTCTTGCCTGGAAAATTCAATGGACAGAGGAAACTGGTAGGCTGCAGTCCATGGGGTCGCTAAGAGTTGGACACAACTGAGCATCTTCACTTTCACTTTTCACTTCCACATATTGGAGAAGGAAATGGTAACCCACTCCAGTGTTCTCGCCTGGAGAATCTCAGGGATGGGGGAGCCTGGTGGGCTGTTCTTGCCTGGAGAATCCTAGGGATGGGGAGCCTGGTGGGCTGCCATCTATGGGGTTGCAGAGTTGGACACGAATAAAGCGACTTGGCAGCAGCAGCACACTTTTTATTATTTTTAAGAAAATATTACTAAGCTACTGAAACAAGTGACAGGTTGTTACTAAAATTCTAAAGGATAGAAAATGTACTGATCTTTAGGGATACAAATCACTAATTTGTATCATTTGCTAACTTTCAGCTAAATTTGAAATGTTTCATTTAGATTGTTATTACACTGTTCCCCATTCAATTGCATAATTTAAAATCTTTGCTTTGGTACTCCATTCAAAGTGAAAAAATTATGGCTTTAAAAGTATACGGACTTTTGGACTCAGAGGAGAATGACATTCTAACATGTATACTATCATGAATTGAATGAAAGATGTTAAAACATGTTTGGAATGCATGGATTTTAAAAAAAAATAAAAGTATACCAATAATGTGAAATATCAAAGTGAATAAAACATGGAACAGGAATTTACAATGTTAGAGAAAATCCAGGGTTTCCTTACAGAAATTTACATTCTAAAAATAAAAGGCTTCCCTTAGAATTAAGCAATTCTCAATTTCTATAAATAATTCAGAGAGACTTAAACCAAAAAATGGATGTTGATATAAAAAAATGTTTTTTGTTAAGTGTTAAATTTGAAAAAAAAAGAAAAATTCTGAGTTTTGTTTCCTTTTACACTGCAAGGTTGATAAAACATTCCTTCATGTCCTTCAGCATGGCCTGGGATAGGCCCAAGCCTAGACTCTTCAGCTTGAATAATATACAAATCCATGGCCTCAAGTCCTCTTCTTCCACTTCATTATTCAAAGTAAAAGCAGCACGCATCCCATGCTCATCCCATGGGCTGGGGTCCAAGAATTGTGGTTGCCACTGACACAGTGACTGGTCAAGGCTGTGAAGTCACATCATTCATTGGTACAGCAGGACTGCATGAAGCAATTTTCAGTTTCCAAATGCCTCCACTATGAACCGTCTTAGCTTCCTCTTTGGAAGGGCATCCTGAAGAATATTAGTCTTTGATTAATTTTTAATTTATGAAACAGCAAAGGTGAAGTTACACTGTATAATATGAAGGGCAAATTCTCAGTGACTTAACATGGCAAATCTTAGTTTCTTGCTTAAACTACAGAATCAACACAAGTCATTAGGGATGCTTGGTCTCATTGTAGCTCCTCAATGATTCAGGTTGAAGCTTCAGTGAGGAGCTTCTGTGATATGATGAATAAAATAGAGACTTGTAAACTTCCATGAGGAAGTGATACACATTATCTCTGTTCATACTTCTTTAACAAAATCAACTTGTCTGGGTAGACCAAACTTAAAAACAACAAAAAATAATTAACACATGATGGTATGAGATGGTGATATTTCAGTGTTTTCAGTTTCCTGATTTCTAGAGAGGTTGAGCTTATATTCATGTTGTTAATGGCCATTTGAATATGTTCTTCTGTGTGATACAGTTTTAATTCTTTTGCCTGTTTGTCTATTAACTTCTCTGCAATTAGCTTCTGTCTTTTTTGTAGGATTCTGTCTGTAGGACTAATTTATCTATTCATCCATCCATCAATCAATCATTTCTCTTTTCCTACCTGTATCTAGAGATTATAATTCCCTTGTTGATTATGTCCTGCAAATATGTTCTCTACCTTTGTGATTTGCCTAAATGTTATATTTTAATGGATTAGTGTTCTTAATTTAATGAAGTGCAGTTTATCAATTTTCTCCAACTGTTTTTCTTTTCCTTCTGATTATGACTTCTTAATTTATCTCACAAGAGAAAAATTGCAAGTTGAGTGTATTTAAAAGACAACAAAATACACCAAAATTAACACAAATATTGACTTAAATTGGAAGAGTTTGAGGAGGGGGGAACAAATGTAAAAGGTGATTTTTGGTTGCTTTAATAGACACTGTTTAGAAAGGAAGGGACACATCATTTTATATTAAGCTATGGATATAACTTATATTTGGTCGCAAAGATGTGGACATGACTGAATGACTGAACTGAACTGATAGATATAAATTTTACCAAAAATATAAAAGTACTCATCTAAATATCAGAGGTACCACATAGAAAAGAATGTGTCTGTATTTATACTTTTTCACATAAAGAATACTGCATATAAAGGTAAATTAATATAATTAAAAAGTCCCAACATATCACTTGTGTCAAGAAAAATAATGGAGCTTATGTCCCTTATAGGAGGAAATTACTTGCATATTGACTTATGGGTCAAAATCTTATTGACTGCTCTATAAGCTTGAAGTTAACTTATCAGCAGACTTGAGAATTTAAAAAAAGTTATAGTCACACAGAAGCTAAAAGCAAAGAGAGTGCTCTAATATGAAACATGTAGAAAGAAAAACAAAGATCCACTAAAACAATATTTAAGGCTTTAATGTGAAAGACAATAATTCACTGTTAAGATGTTTTCATTATCATTTCTTTGAACCAGTTGCACAGCAGCAAATTTCATATAATGTAAATAGCAAGTATGCAATGATATTTAGGTGGAAATGCAGAAGACCCTAATATACTTTCTTAGTCCAACCAGATAAAATGTAAAATATAAAGTGGGCAATGGAATACCTAAGTGTCATAATTAAGACAGTAAAGTTTAATGGTTTATAGTAAATTCTGTTTCATAGTAAAATTCTTCAAGCATTTATTGAAAATTCACAAAAGCGACCCAGGAGTAGTAAGCCATGATAAAACTTATAATGTACATACAGTCATGTCTGATTCTTTAGGGTCCCATGGACTGGGGCATGCCAGACTCCTCTGTCCATGGAATTTTCCAGGTAAGAATATTGGGTGTCCATTTCATACTCCACGGGATCTTCCTGACCCAGGGATCAAATCCTCATCTCCTGCATTGCAGGCGGATTCTTTAAACCACTGCACCACTTGGGAAGTCCTGTAATCTACATATTGCTTTCTTATTATGCCATCATTTTATTTCATCTATTCTGGTTTTGGCAGCTGAGAATTTCTCAGAAACTCCCTTTGAAAAAGGATAGAGTTTTGAAAACTCATTAAAAAAGGGTATCACAATTCTAAATAATAGTAAAAATGCAAGGCAATGTATAATTTATCTCTCATATTAAAAATTAGAATGTTTTGATAGAACAATTGGTATGAATTAATGGCTGATAAATAATTAATAGGTCTGAGAATATCTTATGGTACATGACTTTGCCTTAGGCTGAGAAAAAACAACTTGGTCCTTAGATAGAAAATTATTTAGAAATACTAATATACCATTAGCAATGGCTTCATGGTTGAATTAAAGACAGGATTGGCCAGGAAAAATTTCATACAAAGTGTCCTCAGGTTAAAAATAACAGTCCAGTTGAGGAACAGATTAGAATAGCTGATGTACAAAAAACCCATAAACTTCTTAAGAAGTTTCTACTTAAAAATGTACCTAAATGAAATGAAGGAAGAAGTGTTTTACATACTATATTGCATTGGTAAATTAAGAAATTAAGCTAGTATCTGTTATATTTCATGATTATAATGATTCTATTTACTAAAACTAATAGATAAGCCTTCATCCTGAATGATAAAATAATGACATCTTTCTCTTTCTTATAGCTTCTCTTTCTATAATTTAAGGGATATCATTTGAATATTTTATAATCTACTTCCTCATAACTTTAAATTATTTCAGAAGCACATACCCAACTTCAAGATGCATAAATATGGTCCAATAATACATTGAGCTCAATGCTTTCTGTCACTATTTACAGTAACTATCTTGTTGCTTTCCTGAAGTCCCTGTAGCCCACTGTGAAGAGCTAGGAGGAGTCTTTGAGACTTTACTTCTTTGCATTCCCTGTGTCTCAGAAGGAAATGTCATTTCTATCTTCCAAGAGTGTTTACTATACAAACATTCTTGCAAAGTTTGTCTGGAGCAAAACATCAGAGCTTCTCCCTCCCTGACACGCAGAAGAAGGAAAGAGCCACAGAAAACTCTCTCCTCAATTAATCCACCATACCCGCTGTCACCTACAGTTGTGCCGCAGGTCAGGATCACCGATAAGCATGAAGTGAAAACTTTGGATGCTATAGTTACATTGCTGTTCTTCAGTCGTGTCTGACTCCTTGTGACTCCGTGGGCTACAGCACGACAGGGTCCTCTGTCCTGCATTATCTCCTGGAATTTTCCCAAATTCATGTCCATTGAGTCAGTGATGCTATCTAACCGTCTCATCCTCTGCCACCCCCTTCTCCTTTTGCCTTCAGTCTTTCTCAGCATCAGGGTCTTTTCCAGTGAGTTGGCTCTTTGTAACAGGTGGCCAAAGTATTGGAGCTTCAGCATCAGTCCTTCCAATGAATATTTAGGGTTGATTTCCTTTAGGATTGACTGATAAGATTTCCTTACAGTCAAAGGGACTACAGTTATGATGGAACCTTAGCGATCATTAACAGTTTCAATTTTTTTTTCAATAACTATATTTTTGTGATTTCCAAAATAATCTACTTAGTGTTTTCAAAAATCTGAAGGCAGATAAAACAATGTTTTAAGTTGACAAGGGAGTGTATGGCACATCACAAATAACCTAACCTGGAAAAAGTTAAGCAGATAAAATAAATTAAGGAGTTGTAAGAAGTTGGACGGAGAAGGCAATAGCACCCCACTCCAGTACTCTTGCCTGGAAAATCCCATGCACGGAGGAGCCTGGTAGGCTGCAGTCCATGGGATCGCGAAGAGTTGGACACGACTAAGTGACTTGACTTTCACTTTTCACTTTCATGCATTGGAGAAGGAAATGGCAACCCACTCCAGTGTTCTTGCCTGGAGAGTCCCAGGGACGGGGGAGCCTGGTGGGCTGCCATCTATGGGGTCGCACAGAGTCGGACACGACTGAAGCGACTTAGCAGCAGCAGCAACAGGAAGTTGGAAGAAAAAACAGGAGCACTTGATTGTGAGAGCAATCAGGAAAGTCTTCATGGTAAGATTAACCCTCTGAACTGAAGGATGGATAACATTTTGATTGAGAGAGTAAGAGGGCAACTTACCAGGTAGAGACAACGATAGAAGAAAACTTTTTTTTCTTACAATTATTTTCTGTGCAGAGTTAAATTTATCGCTTTTAAGAACATCCGGGTAGCATTTTAACAATTAGAAATGCAATCACGGTTTAGGGCAGCTGATTCTGCACTTCTGATTTAGTTGAAAATGTGATGTTAAATATCTTTTTAGCTTTCATCCTCTACTCTCCTAAAGCTTCCCATTCAGTCATAGAGATCAAAATTTGTAGATAGAAGATGAGTGCTTTTCACGTGGATTCAATTCCTAATGAATGAATACATCTCTATTTATATTTACCCTGTGTAAGTTCGACAAACCCATGGTAAATTTATTTTCTTTTTTATTTGTGTAGGAAATTGCCTTGAAACTGCTATCAGAGCAAGTTTTCTTTCCTTAGTACTGCAGATTAGTATACTTTTCCTCAACTATGTTCATGGTGGTTTAGTTGCTATGTTGTGTCTGACTCTTTGTGACGCTATGGACTCCAGCACACCAGGCTCCTCTGTCCATGGGATTTCCTTGGTAAGAATACTGGATTAGGTTGCCATTTCCTTCTCCAGGGGATCTCCCCAGTCCAGGGACTGAAGCTGAGTCTCCTGCACTGAAGGCAGATTCTACACAAACTGAGCCATCACAGGGTCACGAAGGGTAGCTTTTGCAATATGAACAAATTCAATTCAATGGCCAGCTTTCCTTGATACAATAATTTATGTTAAGCAGACAATCTCAAAACAGCAATGGTGCAGGTAGGAGGTAGTGAATAATAAATGGCTTTCTCTGTGTGACTATAGAATAAAAATACAACTTTTCAAAATAATATAGTTGAACTGATTGGTAATAAGAGTTTCTACATCATACTTGTCTACACTGATTCAGATGGTTAAAATCAATATGCCATAGTACATCTAATGAAAACTGCTGGAACATAGGTGTAACTAATAATTAAATATTTCAGAGAATAAATTTCCTTTCTATGTGTATGTGGGGTTTTTAGATATCACATACATTGAAATTTCTATAAAAAGATCTATATGAACCAAGAAAAATTAAAATAATTTCCCCAGAATCAGTATCATTTAGTATTAATAGATCATAGACTTTTAGATTTGATTCAGTTCTGATTTCACCCTCACATTTGCTAATAGTGTAACTATAGAAACGTGTTTTATTATTACTTCACTTATTTATTCACAGTTGTTTAATAAATAAGGAATATAAGTAAGACATCATATTTCTATGCAAGGAAAACACATTCTTTCTTCAGTACAAGGGAAGGAAGATAAAATTGACGTTCAGTATACCAAGGCTTGGTAAATGTTCTTATTTGGGAATGCTTAAAGAGGATGAGATGGCTGGATGGCATCACTGACTCGATGGACGTGAGTTTGAGAGAACTCCGGGAGTTGGGGATTTACAGGGAGGCCTGGTGTGCTGCAATTCCAGGGGATGCAGAATCGGAAATGACTGAGCAATTGAACTGAACTGAACTGAAAGTAGAAAAAGGAAGAGAGTTCCAGAAAAACATCTATTACTGCTTTCTTGACTATGCCAAGGCCTTTGACTGTGTAGATCACAATAAACTGGAAAATTTTGAAACAGATGGGAATACCAGACCACCTGACCTGCCTCTTGAGAAACCTATATGCAGGTCAGGAAGCAACAGTTAGAATTGGACATGGAACAACAAACTGGTTCCAAATAGGATAAGGAGTACATCAAGACTGTATATTGTCACCCTGCTTATTTAACTTATATGCAGAGTACATCATGAGAAACCCTGGGCTGGAGGAAGCACAAGCTGGAATCAAGATTGCTGGGAGAAATATCAATAACCTCAGATATGCAGATGACATCACCCTTATGGCAGAGAGTGAAGAGGAACTAAAAAGCCTCTTGATGAAAGTGAAAGAGGAGAGTGAAAAATTTGGCTTAAAGCTCAACATTCAGAAAACAGATCATTGCATCTGGTCCCATTACTTCATGGGAAATAGATGGGGAAACATTGTAAACAGTGCCAGACTTTATTTTGGGGGGCTCCAAATCACTGCAGATGGTGAATGCAGGCCATGAAATTAAAAGAGACTTATTCCTTGGAAGGAAAGTCATAACCAACCTAGACAACATATTGAAAAGCAGAGACATTTCTTTGCCAACAAAGGTCCGTCCAAAGAATTGATGCTTTTGAACTGTGGTGTTGGAGAAGACTCTTGAGAGTCCCTTGGATTGCACGGAGATACAACCAGTCCATCCTAAAGGAGATAAGTCCTAGGTGTTCTTTGGAAGAACTGATGCTAAAGCTGAAACTCCAATACTTTGGCCACCTCATGTGAGGAGTTGACTCATTCGAAAAGACTCTGATGCTGGGAGGGATTGGGGCCAGGAGGAGAAGGGGATGACAGAGGATGAGATGGCTGGATGGCATCACTGACTCGATGGACATGAGTTTGAGTGAACTCCGGGAGTTGGTGATGGACAGGGAAGCCTGGCGTACTTTGATTCATGAGGGCACAAAGAGTCAGACACGACTGAGTGACTGAACTGAACTGAAAGTATTACTTTGCCAACAAAGGTCCCTCTAGTCAAAGCTATGGTTTTTCCAATAGTCCTGTGTGAATTTGAGAGTTGGATTCTAAAGAAAGCTGAGTGCCAAATAATTGATGCTTTTGAACTGTGATGTTGGAGAAGATTCTTGAGAGTCCCTTTGGATTGCAAGGAGATCAACCAGTCCATCCTAAAGCAAGTCAGTCCTGAACATTCATTGGAAGGACTGATGCTAAAGCCGAAACTCCAATACTTGGCCACCTGATGCAAAGAACTGACTCACTAAAAAAGACTCACTAGAAAAGATTGAAGGTAGGAGAAGGGGATGACAGAGGATGAGATGGTTGGATGGCATCACTGACTCAATGGACATGAGTTTGAGTAAGCTCCAGAGTTTGTGATGGACAGGGAAGCCTGGTGTGTTGCAGTCCATGGGGTTGCAAACTGTCGGATATGACTGAGCAACTGAACTGAACTGAAAGTATTATTTAAGTAAGAGGAGATACCAAACCTTGTCTAGGAAACCTTCCCAGAGATACGGACAGGCAGACTGCATCCTAAGGTATGTAGATTCACCAGTTAAGAATAGGTTGAGGAGAGAGAGAACATGAAGCTGTCAGAAATATTTCATAGAACATTTCCTTACATGCAGTAACAAGGATGCTCTCAGTTCAGTTCAGTGGCTCCGTTGTATCTGACTCATTGCGACCCCATGACGCAGCACACCAGGCCTCTGTGTCCATCACCAATTCCCAGAATTTACCCAAACTCATGTCCATCAAGTTTGTGATGTCATCCAGCTACCTCATCCTCGGTCGTCCCCTTCTCCTCCCGCCCCCAATCCCTCCCAGCGTCAGGGTATTTTCCAGTGAATCAGTTCTTTGCATCAGGTGGCCAAAGTATTGGAGTTTCAGCTTCAACATCAGTCCTTCAAATGAACACCCAGGACTGATCTCCTTTAGGATGGACTGGTTGGATCTCCTTGCAGTCCAAGGGACTCTCAAGAGTCTTCTCCAACACCACAGTTCATAAGCATCAATTCTTTGGCACTCAGCTTTCTTCATAGTCCAACTCTCAAATTCATACATGACCACTGGAAAAAAACATAGCCTTGACTAGACGGACCTTTGTTGGCAAAGTAATGCCTCTGCTTTTGAATATGCTATTTAATTTGGTCATAACTTTCCTTCCAAAGAGTAAGCGTCTTTTAATTTCTTGGCTGCAATCACCATCTGCAGTGATTTTGGAGCCCCCCAAAATAAGGTCTGACACTGTTTCCACTGTTTCCCCATCTATTTCCCATGAAATGATGGAACCAGATGCTATGATCTTCATTTTCTGAATGTTGAGCTTTAAGCCAACTTTTTCGCTCTCCTCTTTCACTTTCATCAAGAGGCTTTTATGGTATATCTTATTAAAGAATGTAGGCATCATTTTGATTTAAGCTAGTGAAAGATTTTACATAGGGGATGATAAAATTTTCAGCTCTAAATGCTATGTGAAGAAGGAAGAGGAAGGAGATGCCCAGAGATGTGGACTGGGAGTGCATTATGAACTAAGTTAGTAGTAGTATAAATAAAGAAAAAGTGTGTATAAATTAGAGAAATATAAAGAAGCTCATATAGATTATTCCCTCTACTTGCTTCTTTCAGCCTTCTCAAAAGATAACCTTATCAAAGAGTTCTTTCTTTACTGCTTATACCAAAGTAGTATGTGTGCACAGAAACAGACACAGACACACACACACATACACACACACATGCAGATACTGCTCTATTCCTTTTATATTTCATTGCTTTTCTTTATAGCATGTATCTGCACTTAGTATCAGAGAAGGCAATGGCACCCCACTCCAGTACTCTTGCCTGGAAAATCCCATGGATGGAGAAGCCTGGTAGGCTGCAGTCCATGGGGTTGCTGAGGGTTGGACACAACTGAGCGACTTCACTTTGAATTTTCACTTTCGTATATTGGAGAAGGAAATGGCAACCCACTTCAGTGTTCTTGCCTGGAGAATCCCAGGGATGGGGGAGCCTGGTGGGCTGCCGTCTATGTGGTCACACAGAGTCGGACATGACTGAAGTGACTTAGCAGCAGCAGCACTTAGTATGCTATATATAGTTTACATAATTTTTTTACTGCATGGCTCTCTTAAATAGACTTTAAACATATCTTTTCAAAAATAAATCATTAGCTACTCTTTTTCCTAGAATAGTTCTTGGAATAAAACAACCATATGGTAAACAACTGTTCAATAAATACATCAAGAGTGGGAATTGGCAGAATCTAGTAACTGATGACTTTCATATTTTATCTTGTCTCTGATGTTAATTAACCTGTGATAGGAATGCTCCATATATTTTAGACATTGTCATGTAAAACATCACAAAATTTCTTGGTATATAATTTGCTACTGTTGTTCAATCATTAAGTCAAATCCAGGCCTTTGCAACCCAATGGATTGCAGCATACCAGACTTCCCTGTCATCCACTATTTCAGGATTTTGCTTGAACTCATGTCCCTTGGGTCGGTGATGCCTTCCACCCATTTCATCTTCTGCTGCCTCCTTCTCCTCTTGTCTTTGGTCTTTTCCAGTAAGTCAGCCCTTTGCAACAAGTGGCCAAAGTACTGGAGCTTCAGCTTCAGAAATAGGCTTTCCAATGAACATTCAGGGTTAATTTCCTTTAGGATTGACTGGTTTGATCTCCTTGCAGTCTAAAGACTCTCAAGAGTCTTTTCCAGCAACACCATTCAAAAGCATCAATTCTTTGGCAGTCAGTCTTCTTTATGATCCAACTCTCACGTCTGTACATGACTACTGGAAAAACCATAGCTTTGACTAGAACATTTGTCTGCAAATTGATGTCTCTGCTTTTTAATACACTGTCTAGGTTTGTCATAGCTTTCCTTCTATGAATCAAGCATCTTTTAATTTCATGGCTACAGTCACCATCCACAGTGATTTTGGAGCCCAAGAAAATAAAATCTGTCACTGCCTAAAACTTCTTCCCCTCTGTTTGCCGTGAAATGATAGAACCAGATGCCATGACCTTAGTTTTTTGAATGATGACTTTTAAGCCAGCTTTTTCACCCTGCTCTTTCACCCTTACCAAGAGGCTCTTTAGTTCCTCTTCAATTTATGCCATTGGAGTTGTGTCATCTGCATATCTGAGGTGGTTGATAATTCTGTCTATATTGATTCCTTGTAATTCATCCAGTGTAGCACTTTACATGATGTACTCTGCATATAATTTAAACAGGCAAGATGACAATATATAGCCTTGTCATACTCCTATCTCAATTATGAACCAGTTAATTATTCCTTATCTTATTCTAACTGTTGCTTCTGACCCACAAACAGGTTTCTCAGGAGACAGATAAGGTAATCTGGTATTTCCATCTCTTTAAGAATTTTCCACAGTTTGTTGTGATCTAACAGTCAAAGGTTTTAGCATAGTCAATGAAAGAGTAGATGTTTTTCTGGAACCCCTTTCCTTTCTCCATGATCCAAAAGAGTTGGCAATTTGATCTCTGGTTCCTCTGACTCTTGAAAATCCAGCTTGTACATCTAGAAGTTCTTGATTCACATAAGACTGAAACCTAACTTGAAGGATTTTGAGCATTATATTTCTAGCATTTGAAATAAGCACTGTTGTACAGTAGTTTGAAAATTCTTTGACATTGCACTTCTTTGGGATTGGAATGAAAACTGACCCTTTCTAGTCCTAAGGCCACTGCTGTTTTACAAATTTGCTGACATATGGAATGTGGACTCTAACAGCATCATCTTTTAGGATTTTAAGTAGTTTGACTGGAATTCCATCCTTCCACTAGCTTCATTCATAGCATTGCGTCCTAGGGCCCACTTGACTTCACGCTCCAAGGTAGCTGACTCTAGGTAAATGACCATGCCATCATAGTTATCTGGGTGACTAAGACCTTTTTTGTATAGTTCTGTGTATTCTTGTCACCTCTTCTTAATCTCTTCTGCTTCTGTTAGGTCTTTGCCATTTCTGTCCTTTGTTGTGCCCATTTTTGCATGAAATGTTCCCTTGATGTCTCCAACTTTCTTAGAACAATCTTTAGTCTTTCCCATTCTATTGTTTTCCTCTATTTATTTGCATGGTTCATTTAAGAAATACTTCTTATCTCTCTTTTCTATTCTCTGGAATTCTGTATCCTATTGGATGGATCTTTCCTTCTCTCCCTTGCCTTCTTCATCTCATCTTTCCTTAGATATTTGTAAAGCCTACTCAGACAACCACTTGGCCTTCTCGCACTTCTTTTTCTTTTTTTTTTTAAATTTATTATTATTTTTTTTAATTTTAAAATCTTTAATTCTTACATGCGTTCCCAAACATGACCCCCCCTCCCACCTCCCTCCCCACAACATCTCTCTGGGTCATCCCCATGCACCAGCCCCAAGCATGCTGCATCCTACGTCAGACATGGACTGGCGATTCAATTCTTACATGATAGTATACATGTTAGAATTCCCATTCTCCCAAATCATCCCACCCTCTCCCTCTCCCTCTGAGTCCAAAAGTCCGTAATACACATCTGTGTCTTTTTTCCTGTCTTGCATACAGGGTCGTCATTGCCATCTTCCTAAATTGCATGTATATGTGTTAGTATACTGTATTGGTGTTTTTCTTTCTGGCTTACTTCACTCTGTATAATTGGCTCCAGTTTCATCCATCTCATCAGGACTGATTCAAATGAATTCTTTTTGACGGCTGAGTAATACTCCATTGTGTATATGTACCACAGCTTTCTTATCCATTCATCTGCTGATGGACATCTAGGTTGTTTCCATGTCCTGGCTATTATAAACAGTGCTGCGATGAACATTGGGGTACATGTGTCTCTTTCCATTCTGGTTTCCTTGGTGTGTATGCCCAGCAGGGGGATTGCTGGGTCATAAGGTAGTTCTATTTGCAATTTTTTAAGGAATCTCCACACTGTTCTCCATAGTGGCTGTACTAGTTTGCATTCCCACCAACAGTGTAGGAGGGTTCCCTTTTCTCCACACCCTCTCCAGCATTTATTGCTTGCAGATTTTTGGATTGCAGCCATTCTGACTGGTGTGAAGTGGTACCTCATTGTGGTTTTGATTTGCATTTCTCTAATAATGAGTGATGTTGAGCATCTTTTCATGTGTTTGTTAGCCATCCGTATGTCTTCTTTGGAGAAATGTCTATTTAGTTCTTTGGCCCATTTTTTGATTGGGTCGTTTATTTTTCTGGAATTGAGCTGCAGAAGTTGCTTGTATATTTTTGAGATTAGTTGTTTGTCAGTTGCTTCATTTGCTATGATTTTCTCCCATTCAGAAGGCTGTCTTTTCACCTTGCTTATATTTTCCTTTGTTGTGCAGAAGCTTTTAATTTTAATTAGATCCCATTTGTTTATTTTTGCTTTTATTTCCAGTATTCTGGGAGGTGGATCATAGAGGATCCTGCTGTGATTTATTTCTGAGAGTGTTTTGCCTATATTCTCCTCTAGGAGTTTTATAGTTTCTGATCTTACATTTAGATCTTTAATCCATTTTGAGTTTATTTTTGTGTACGGTGTTAGAGAGTGATCTAGTTTCATTCTTTTACAAGTGGTTGACCAGTTTTCCCAGCACCACTTGTTAAAGAGATTGTCTTTACTCCATTGTATATTCTTGCCTCCTTTGTCAAAGATAAGGTGTCCATATGTGTGTGGATTTATCTCTGGGCTTTCTATTTTGTTCCATTGATCTATGTGTCTGTCTTTGTCGCACTTCTTTTTCTTTGGACTGATTTTTGTCATCACCTCCTGTACAATGTTATGAGCCTCTGTTCATAGTTCTTCAGGCACTCTGTCTACCACACTTAATCTATTCATCAGCTCCACTGTATAGTGGAGGGATTTGATTTAGGTTATACTGAGTGACCTACTTGTTTTACTTACTCTCTTCAATTTAAGTCTGAATTTTATAATAAAGAGCCGATGATGTGAGTCACAGTCACCTCCATGTCTTGTTTTGGCTGACTGTGTAGAGCTTCTCCATCTTTTGCTGCGAAGAACATAATCAGTCTGATTTTTAATATTGACCATCTGGTGATATGTAGAGTCATCTGTTACATTGACCAGTGTGTTTTCTTGAGAAAATTCTGTTAGCCTTTACCCTGCTTCATTTAGTACTGCAAGGCCAAACTTGCTTGTCATTCCAGGTTATCTCTTGACTTCCAGCTTTTGCGTTCCAGTCCCATATTGTGAAAAGGACATTGTGTGTGTGTGTGTGTGTGTTAGTTCTAGGTATTATGTCTTCACAGAACCTATCAACCTCAGCTTCTTCAGCATCAGCTGTTGGGGCATAGACTTGGATTACTGTGATGTTGAATGGTTTGCCTTGGAAATGAACAGAGATCATTCTGTCGTTTTTGAGATTGCACCCCAGTACTACATTTTGGACTCATTTGTTGACTATGAGGTTTACTCCATTTCTTCTAAGGGATTCTTGTCCACAGTAGTAGAGGTAATGATCATTTGAATTAAATTTGCTCATTCCTGTCCATTTCAGTTCACTGACTGCTAAGATGTTAGTGTTTACTCTTCCCATCTCCTACTTGACCATGTTCAATTTACTTTGAGGCTTGGACCTAAAATTCTAGGTTCCTGACCAATATTTTCCTTATACCATCAGACTTTAATTTACTTTCACCCCAGACACATCTACACCTGAGTGTCATTTCCACTTTGGTCCAGCCACTTCTGTAACTATTAGTAATTGTCCTTTGCTCTTCCCCAGTAGCATACTGGACACCTTCTGACCTGGGGTGCTCATCTTTTCCTGTCATATCATTTTGCCTTTTCATACTGTCCACAGGGTTCTCCAAGCAAGAATATTGGAGTGGATTGCCATTCCCTCCTCCAGTGGACCACATTTTGTCAGAACTCTTGCACAGCATAGCTCATACCTTCACTGAGTATTGCAGACCTCTTTGTCATGACAAGGCTGTGAAGGGGTGGCATATAATAGGCCCATTAAAATGTGTCATAAAGTTCCTTGTCTTCTTATATGAAAAAAAAATGCATCTCAGAAAGAGGTAGGTCTCATTGGTAGCATATCTTCATCCTCATAATTTGCTTTATTAATTGTTAAATTATACAACTCACTTTTACATTATTAAAATGCAAAAATAATTTGAATTTACAAAATTTATTTTATTTATATATATTTATTTATTTTACTTTACAATATTGTATTGGTTTTGCCATACATCAACATGAATCTGCCATGGGTATACACGTGTTCCCAATCCTGAACCCCCTTCCCACCTCCCTCCCCATACCATCCCTCTGGATCATCCCAGTGCACCAGCCCCAAGCATCCTGTATCCTGCATCGAACCTAGACTGGCGATTCATTTCTTATATGATATTATACATGTTTCAATGCCATTCTTCCAAATCATCCCACCCTCTCCCTCTCCCACAGAGTCCAAAATACTGTTCTATACATCTGTGTCTCTTTTGTTGTCTCGCATACAGGGTTATCATTACCATCTTTCTAAATTCCATATATATGTGTTAGTATACTGTATTGGTCTTTTTCTTCCTGGCTTACTTCACTCTGTATAAAATTTAATGTTGGAAAATCTTCATTTGAATCAGTTCTGATGAGATGGATGAAACTATTATACAGTTGACACATCTACTCAGATCAATGACGAATGCAAGACCACAATGACTCAATGAGAGAATGACATTCACAATACTATCATAGCTATGAAGCATGCCATATGATGTTATGAGACAGCACATGCAACTAGGCAATGGGTCACCACATGATTTTAGAGACTATTAATCTAGTTGAACATCTTCAATCAAAAATGCCACAATGTAAAACAATAGAGAAATTCAAATCCATAGCTATGAACTCCATATGGTTTGAGACAGCACATCAGAATTTTCTACCAATTGGCTCTTTATTCATACATGCTAGAAGTCCAGCAAAAGCTGATTGTCATAGCTTAAATAAAAAGGCCCCAAGGACACATCATCAGCAAGATAAGAAGAAGGGTCTTTTTGGGGAAAAATGTCTCCACTATCACAGCTGGTAGACTTGACATGAAAAGAGATATTATTTCAGGATCCTTTCTTGAACTTCTTTTCATTTCAGCACAGTGAGACAAAAATAATAAACTGGTAAAAAGCAAGTGAAAGACGAGGGTGATTGAAGTCATGATTTTGAGCATATCTCAAATAGATGTTATTCCTACATCTCAGTATTTAAAAATGTTTAGTAAAAGAGATAGGAGGGGAAAATAAACTTGGCAAAGATAAAAAGACAGATGAGGATATATGATTCTGCAAATGTGCAATTGTGTCATTCTGTCAGAGTATCACCAATTATTCAATGATTGCTCATGGCGATTAAAATAATCTTACATATTTTCTCCCCTGTAGCATACATCAGTGATGAACACCTGAAATCTTGAAGGCCTTAGAGCTAACTTTGCTTATATATGTATGAAAAATATTATTTTTAATTCATATGTATATGACTTGAATTAAATAAGAAAAATGGAAACTTTAATATTTTAATGCCTTCTTGACAACTTTATATCAGGTCAAGTCAGTCACTAAGTCATGTCCAACTCTTTCCGACCCCATGGGCTGCAGCCTACCAGGCTACCCTGTCCATCACAACTCCCAGCGCCTACTCAAGCTCATGTCCATCACATTGGTGATGCCATCCAACCATCTCATTCTCTGCCATCCCCTTCTCCTCCCGCCTTTAGTCTTTCCCAGAATCAAGGTCTTTTCAAATGAGTCAGTTGTTCACATCAGATGGCCAAAGTATTGGAGTTTCAGCTTCACATCAGCACTTCCAATGAATATTCAGGACTGATTTCCTTTAGGATGGACTGGTTGTATCTCCTTGCAGTCCACGCAGCTCTCAAGAGTCTTCTCCAACACCACAGTTCAAAAGCATCAATTCTTTGGCACTCAGCTTTCTTTATAGTCCAACTCTCTAATCCATACATGACTACTGGAAAAACCATAGCTTTGACTAGACAGACCTTTGTTGGCAGAGTAATATCTCTGCTTTTTAATATGCTGTCTAGTTTGGTCATAGTTTTTTTTCCAAGGAGCAAGTGTCTTTTAATTTCATGGCTGTAGTCACCATCTGCAGTGATTTTGGAGCCCCCAAAAATAGTCTGTCACTGTTTCCATTGTTTCCCCATCTACTTGCCATGAAGTGATGAGACTGGATGCCATGATCTTAGTTTTCTGAATGTTGAGCTTTAAGGCAACTTTTTTGCTCTCCTCTTTCACTTTCATCAAGACTCTCTTTAGTTCTTTGCATTGTGCCATAAGGGTGATGCCATCTGCATATCTGAGGTTATTGATATTCCTCCTGGCAATCTTGATTCCAGCTTGTGCTTCATCCAGCCCGGCATTTCATATGATGTATTCTGCATATAAGTTAAATAAGCAGGGTGACAATACACAGCCTTGACATACTCCTTTCCTGATTTTATATATAATAATTATTATACTTTATATAATAATTACTAAACTAATACCTGCATAGGGACATTAGATAGAAATCTGTTACAAAAAGATTCAAACTATTGTGGTCCAAACACAGTAACTTCACTGTAACTTGACTGAGATATTGTCGACCATATATTACTGCAATAGTTAGTTATAGCTAGGTAATTTAATTATTTTAATAAAATGTGTTCATTCAAAATAGAAACAATATGGCAAGCCTTACAGACTTGAAATTTAAGACTAGTAAAAATAACAGAGGTGAGAAAATACATTGTTATATATAAAGGGAGAATCATTGAGCCCCTTCTGTTTCATGTTTTTCATATGTACTTTCTGACAAATAGAAAAATTAGAAGAGATTAGTGAAACATGATTTTCACGCTAAGAATTCTATCAACAGAAATGCACTTTATATGAAACACTGAATAAGATATTTAATATATGATAAGCACTTTACTGATAAAGGCTGACCTGGGGTTTGACAAGTCTGGTCCTATATATGGACAGGTTGTTGAATACCTGATTTATATTATTTTAAGGACTTGCTTTTGTTGAATCATAAAATATTTTCTCTGACCTCTCAAAATTCATCATCATAACTTATATAGTTGCTTTCCTATTATCCCCTTTCAAATTTTGTTTATTTTCTGGGTTGTTTTCTTTTTTAGAAAAATGTTCCTATATATAATGTGGTGGTTAACTAGCTTTAATTTATGTGGGTATTGTTTAATAATAACTTTATTATTGTATTAACTTCCACTGTATAATCATAAGGGATTTGATTTAGGTCATACCCAAATGGTCTAGTGGTTTTCCCTACTTTCTTCAATTTGAGTATGAATTTGGCAATAAGGAGCTCATGATCTGAGCCACAGTCAGCTCCCAGTCTTGTTTTTGCTGACTGTATAGAGCTTTTTCATCTTTGGCTACAAATAATATAATCAATCTTATTTCAGTGTTGACTATCTGGTGATATCCATGTGTAGAGTCTTCTCTTGTGTTGTTGGAAGAGAGTGTTTGCTATGACCAGTGTGTTCTCTTGGCAAAACTCTATTAGCCTTTGCCCTGTTATTGACATTGTTTCAAGTATTGGTTCTTTGTCAGAAATAATAGGAGTATACTAATGGTGATGGACAGGGAGGCCTGGCGTGCTGTGATTCATGGGGTCGCAGAGTCGGACACGACTGAGCGACTGAACTGAACTGAACTGAATATTTCTTTATATTGTTGCTGCAGTCATTTTCAATTTATCCTTGTATATTATTGGACTCTAGAGCAAATTATTTTGTCTAAAATTAGATCTTTATCTTTAAATTACTTTAAAAGTATTTCAGTACTCTTATCCATGAAAATGCTGTGTGTGTTTGCGCTTAGTCGCTCAGTCGTGTACGACTCTTGCGACCCCATAGACTGTAGCCTGCCAGGCTCCTTTGTCTATGGGATTCTCTAGGCAAGAATACTGGAATAGATTGCCTTTTCCTTCTCCAGGGGATATTCCCAACCCAGGAATTGAACTTGGGCCTCCCGCATTACAGGCAGACTCTTCATTGCTTTTAATTCTACACATACTTGTGATTTTTGTTTCAGTATTGAACATGAATTGCTTTCCCCTAGTTACCCTTAAATTCTTAGTTATTTACAATAATTCAGTATATTTCCCAAGATTCTAATGCCGGTTGACATTTTCAGGAAGAATTCAGGTTGTCCTGATTACTCAGTCCTTTTATGTTAAGATTCTCTTTTGAAGATTTTGTTACTGTTGCTATGCTTTATGAACAACAAATCATAGATGTAAAATTTGCCAGTCACATAATTTTTCTTTCAAAATTATTTTCATTCTACTTTTTTTCTGTTAGCTTCAGGTGACATAATGATCAATTTCCATTTGTTTTCTTTCTTGTAGTTTTATAGCAACCACATTTTGTTTGTTTTGCTTATTATTTTGCCTGTCTACTTGTGGGACACATTCTTTGAATAAAAATTGTATCATTTCATCAGGATAAGTTTGCATTTAGTGAACTGTAATTAGGTAAACATTTTCATTTTACCTAAATGCTATGCTAAAAAAAATTCAAGCTCAACTTCTGCATTGTCTCCACATGTAGGTGTACATCATGTTACTGGTTCTTCTGTCCTCACCTTTCTCCCGACTCAAAGGAGTCTTATGTTTTGCAATACTTTTAGCTTCTTCCTGCTCCTCCTTTATTATATTCTACGTATAACCTTTTTATCTTACATCCTTTGGTTTAAAAAGTTAATATTTTCTTTGAGATCTCCAAGACAGATCTTTTTTAAAGTATATATATATTTTTCCTATGACACGGCTCCTCTTGCCCCAGATTTTCCTTAAAATGTTCAGTAGTTTTCCCTTCTCAGATGGATTCTCTGATCTCATGGATCTCTTTTATGTACCTTCAAAAAATATTAAGAACAAAAAACGACAAGTGCATCTCCATGACTCAGCATGGCTAATTAATATGAGGTTCTTCTTTATCATTTTTGTTTGATTGCTTTATGTTTCATTTAACCAGATTTATTGTCAGTGGTAGTAAATTTTCTCATTAGTACCTTCTTAACTCTGGGGTGTATGCTTCATTTATACATCACCTAGGTTAAACATTTTTATTTTTAACAATGGTATTGTATATTTTGGACAGGACTTTACTTAAAAATTAAAGCTAATAGTCTTACCTATTTCATCACTTTCCAAAATGTTATGATTCTCACTGTTATGGTCAGATGTTTACTGAAAAGTCCCTGTATAAAACAAGCCATAGTTCCCATGCATAATTTGAAGTAAAAGTTATTGAAAATATTAGCACTGCCTTTGATTACTTTATCTGTAAAAACTCTATATCTTTATTTATTCTCTGAATTTCTGCTGTCTTGCTAATATTTTATTGATTTCTGTTGAGCTTATGTGTATTAGAAAACAATAGTTATAATATTTATAATATTAATCATGCTGTATGGAAATAAATCTTTGCAGTTATTTTTTTTTCTAAATAGTATATACCACATTATTAGCAGAAGACTCATGATAGTTATAAATGAAAGGCCTACAGAGATGTTTGCAAATCACCCTTGATATGGTTCTAGCTTTTGTGTTTTTTGACCTAAGTACAAAATTCCAGGGACTTTAGAGGATTGTGAAAATAAAATGGAGTTATTAAGAAATATTAAGTCAAGTTGAATTTGCCTTCTTTCTGCAATTGTGAATGTTTTTAAGAACTCTTAAAGAAAAAAAAAAAAACACATTTTTCAGGTTCTTCTTTTCCCACTCTATGTAAATCATTCTACAGGATTGAATAGAGTTCCCTGTGCTATTCAGTAAATTCTTATTAGTTGTCTATTCTCTATATATAGCAGTGTATGGATGTCAATCCCAATCTCCCAAACTATCCCCTCCTATTATCCTCTCTGGTGATCACAAGTTTGTTTTCTACATCTGTAACTCAATGTACACTTTGTAAATAGGTTCATTTGAACCACTTATTCTGCTTCTACATATAAGTGATATACAATATTTGTCTTCTCTGTCTTACTTCACTCAGTATGACAACCTCTAGGTTCATCCATGTTGCTGCAAATGACTTATTTCATTCATTTTCTGCCTGAGTAAATGTTCCATTGTACATGTGTGTTATCATATCTTCTTTATCCATTCCTCCATGGATGGATAGTTAGGTTGCTTCCATGTCCTCAGTTCAATTCAGTTCAGTCACTCAGTCGTGTCCAGCTCTTTGCAGCCCCATGGACTGCAGCATATCAGGCTTCCATGTCCAACACCGACTCCTGGAGCTTGCTCAAACTCATGTTTATTGAGTTGGTGATGACATCCAACCATTTTATCCTCTGTCATCCCCTTCTCCTCCTGCCTTCAGTCTTTCCCAGCATCAGGGTCTTTTCCAATGCGTCCCTTCTTTGCATCAGGTGGCCAACATATTGGAGCTTCAGCTTCAGTGTCATCCTTCCAATCAATATTGAGGACTGATTTTCTTTAGGATTGACTGGTTAGATCTTCTGCAGTCCAAGGGACTCTCAAGATTCTATTTCAACACCACAGTTCAAAAGAATCAATTTTTTCAGTTCTGAGCTTTCTTTATAGTCCAATTCTCACATCCATACATGACTACTGGAAAAACCATAGCTTTGACTAGATGGAGCTTGGTCAGCAAAGAATATTCTCTGCTTAAAAAAAATTTTTTTTTAATTTTATTTATTTATTTTTAAAATTTTACTTTACATTACAATACTGTATTGGTTTTGCCATACATTGACATGAATCCACCACAAAGAAGATGGATAGATGACCAAGAGGCCTATGAAAAGATACTCAACATTACTAATTATTTTAAAAAATGCAAGTGAAAACTACAGTGAGGTCTATTAAAAAGCAGAGACTCATGTCTATTTAGATATTCCACCCATTTTTTAAATCAGATTGGCTTTTTTATACATATTGAGCTTCATGAGCTGTTTCTGTATTTTGGAAATTAATCTCTTATTGGTTTTATTTGCAAATATTTGCAAATATTTTCTCCTATTCTGTGAATTTTCTTTTCATTTTTTGATAGTTTCCTTTGTTATGCAAAAGCTTATAAATTAAATAGGTCTCATTTGTTTACTTGTGTTTTTATTTTCATTTCTCTAGGAGGTGGATCAAAAAAGATTTTGCTGTGATTTATGTCAGGAAGTGTTCTCCCTAATTTTTCTCTAAGAGTTTTATAGTGTCCAGTCTTGCATACACTTATGTTTTAACACATTTTGAGTTAATTTTTCTATGTGGTATTAGAAAATGTGCTAATTTCATTCTTTTACATGTAGCTGTCCAGTTTTTCTGGCACCACTTCTTGAAGAGACTGTCTTTTGTTGATTGTATAGTCTTGCCTCCTTTGTCAAAGATAAGGTGTCTATAGGTTCAAAGTTTATCTCTGGACTTTCTTTCCTGTTCCATTGACTATGTTTTTGAAGAAAAACACATCTTGATAAAATTATGTAGAATGTGATAAATGAGTCAGACTCACTTGCTTCTTTGTTAGCAATTATTTTGTATAGTGGTAATATAAGTTTCAATATCAATCCCACAAGAGACTGAACTAGACCTGCCTACGAGTGTCCAGGAGTCTCTGGTGGAGGCATGGGTCGACGGTGGCCTGCTACAGGGTCGGGGGCACTGAATTCAGCCGTCTTAAGAGTGGAGAGTACTGACAAAACATGGTTCACTAGAGAAGGGAATGGCAAACCACTTCAGTATTCTTGCCTTGAGAACCCCATGAACAGTATGAAAAGGTAAAAAGATAGGACACCAACAGATGAACTCCCCAGGTCGTTAAGTGCTCAATATGCTACTGGAGAAGAGTGGAGAAATAGCTATAGAAACAATGAACAGCCAGAACAAAAACAATCCCCAGTTGTGGATGTCACTGGTGAGGAAATAAAGTCTGATGCTGTAAGAACAATACTGCATAGAACGTGGAATGTTAGGTCCAAGAATCAAAGTACATTGGAGGTGGTCAACCAGGTGATAGCAAAAATGAACATCAACATTTTACAAATCAGTGAACTAAAACTGACTGGAATGGGCAAATTTAGTTCAGAAGATCATTACATCTATTACTGTGGGCAAGAATCCCTTAGAAGAAATGGAGTAGCCCTCATAGTCAACAAAAGAGTCTGAAATGCAGTACTTGGATGCAATCTCAGAAACGATAGAATAATCTCTTTCATTTTCACGCAAACCATTCAATATCACAGTAATCCAAGTCTGTGCCCCAACCACTAATGCCAAAGAAACTGAAGTCATACGGTTCTATGAAGACCTACAAGACCTTCTAGTTCAGTTCAGTTCAGTTGCTCAGTTGTGTCCAACTCTTGGTGACCCTATGTATTGCAGCACACCAGGCCTCCCTATCCATCACCAACTCCCAGAGTCTACCCAAGCCCATGTCTATCAAGTCGGTGATGCCATTCAGCAATCTCATCCTCTGTCATCCTCTTCTCCTCCTGCCCCCAATTCTTCCCAGCATTAGGGTCTTTTCCAATGAGTCAGCTCTTCACATGAGGTGGCCAAAGTATTGGAGTTTCAGCTTTAACATCAGTCCTTCCAGTGAACACTCAGGACTTATCTCCTTTAGGATGGACTGATTGGATCTCCTTGCAGTCCAAGGGACTCTCAAGAGTCTTCTCCAACACCACAGTTCAAAAACATCAATTTTTCGGTGCTCAGCTTTCTTCACTGTCAAAATCTCATATCCATACATGACTACTGGAAAAACCATAGCCTTGACTAAACAGACTTTTGTTGGCAAAGTAATATCTCTGCTTTTGAATATGCTATCTAGGTTGGTTATAACTTTCCTTCCAAGGAGTAAGCATCTTTAATTTCATGGCTGCAATCCCCATCTGCAGTGATTTTGGAGTCCCCCAAAATAAAGTCTGAGACTGTTTCCACTGTTTCCTCATCTATTTCCCATGAAGTGATGGGACCAGATGCCATGATCTTAGTTTTCTGAATGTTGAGCTTTAAGCCAACTTCTATGAAGACCTACAAGACCTTCTAGAACTAACACGAGAAAGAGATATCCTTTTCATCATAGGGGACTGGAATGCACAAGGAGGAAGTGAAGAGATACCTGGAGTAACAGGCAAGTTTTGCCTTAGGGTGCAAAATGAAGCAGGGCAAATGCTAACAGAGTTTCGCCAAGAGAACACACTGGTCATAGCAAACACTCTCTTCCAACAACATAAGAGAAGACTCTACGCCTGGACATCACCAGATGGTCAATACAAAAATCAGATTGATAATATATTTTGCAGCCAAAGATGGAGAGGCTCTATAGAGTTAGCAAAAATAAGACTGGGAACTGACTATGGCTCAGATCATGAACTTCTTATTGCAAAACTCAGGCTTAAATTGGAGAAAAGTAGGGAAACCCACTGGGTCACTCAGGTATGACTTAAATCAAATACCTTATGATTATACAGTGGAAATGACAAATAGATTCAAGGGATTAGATCTGATAGACAGAGTGCCTGAAGAAATATGGACAGAGGTTTGTACCATTCTACAACTTACTATAATCAAAATCATCCCCAAGAAAAAGAAGTTCAAAAAGGCAAAATGGTTGTCTGAGGAGGCCTTACAGATTGCTGGAAAAAGAAGACAAGCAAAAGATTGCTGAAAAAAGAAGACAAGCAAAAGGCAAAGGAGAAAAGGAAAGAAATATCCATGAGAATGTAGAGAAATCCAAAGAATAGCAAGGAGAGACAAGAAAGCCTTCCTCAGTGATCAGTGCAAAGAAATAGAGGAAAACAATAGAATGGGAAAGACTAGAGATCTCTTCAAGAAAATTAGAGATACCAAGGGAATATTTCATGCAAAGATGGGCTCGATAAAGGACAGAAATGGTATGGACAACAGAAGCAGAAGATATTAAGAAGAGGTGGCAAGAATACACAGATGGATTATATAAGAAAGATATTAATAGACCAGATAATCACGATGGTGTGATCACCCACCTAGAGCCAGACATCCTGGAGTACAAAGTCAAATGGGCCTTAGGAAACACCACTATGAACAAAGTTAGTAAAGATGATGGAATTCAAGCTGAGCTATTTCAAATCCTTAAAAATGATGCTGTGAAAGTGCTGCAGTCAATATGTCCTCATATTTGGAAAACACAGCAGTGTCCACAGAACTGGAATGTACCAGTTTTCATTCTGATCCCAAAGAAAGGCAATGCCAAAGAGTGTTCAAATTACTACACAATTGCATTCATGTCACATGCTAGCAAATTAATGCTCAATGTTCTCAAGCTAGGTTTCAACAGTATACAAACCAAGAACTTCCAGATGGTCAAGCTGGATTTAGAAAAGGCAGAGGAACCAGGGATCAAACTGCCAGCATCCTTTGGATTATTGAAAAAGTAAGAGAATTCCATAAAATCATCTGCTTCTACTTCATTGACTACACTAAAGCCTTTGTGTGGATCACAACAAAGTGTGGAAAATTCTTAAAGAGATGGAAATACCAGACCACATTATCTGCCTTCTGAGAAACCTGTATGCAGGTCAAGAAGCAACAATTAGAACTGGACATGGAGCAAGGGACTGCTACCAAATTGGGAAAGGAATTTATCAAGGATGTTTATTGTCACCCTGCTTATTTAACGTGTATGCAGATTATACATGCAAAATGCTGGGCTAGATGAAGCACAGATTGGAATCAAGTTACCAGGGAGAAATATCAATAACTTCAGATATGCAGATGACACCACTCTTATGGCAGAAAGTGAAGAGTAACTAAAGAGCCCGTTGATGAAGATGAAACGGAGAGTGAAAAGCTGGCTTAAAACTCAACATTCAAAAAAGGAAGATCATGGCATCCAGTCCTATCACTTTATGCAAATAGATGGGGAAACAATGGTAACAGTTACAGACTTTATTTTCCTGGGCTCCAAAATCACTGCCAATGGTGACTCCAGCCATGAAATTAAAAGAGGCTTGCTCTTTGGAAGAATAGCTATGACAAACCTAGACAGTATATTAAAATACAGAGATGTTACTTTGCTGATGAAATTCCATCTAGTCAAAGCTATGGTTTTTCCAGTAATCATGTATGGGTGTGAGTAATCTGAAAAAAAAAAGTAATAAAGTAATCTGAACCTTGGAAAATTGATGCTTTCAAACTGTGGTGTTGGAGAAGACTCATGAGATTCCCTTGGACTGCGAGGAGATCAAATCAGTCAATCCTAAAGGAAATTAGTCCTGAATAATCATTGGCAGGACTGATGCTGAAACTGAAGCTCCAATACTTTGGCCACCTCATGTGAAGAACTGACTCATTGGAAAAGACCCTGTTGCTGGGAAAGATTGTAGGCAGGAGGAGATGGGAGCAACAGAGGATGAGTTGGTTGGATGGCATCTCCGACTTGATAGACATGAGTTTGAGTAGGCTCTGGGAGTTGGTGATGCATAGGGAAGCCTGGCATGCTGCAGTCCGTGAGGTCGCCAAGAGTCATACAACTGAGGAACACAAACTGAACTGAATATCAGTTTGATTGTACATCCTATGACAGTTCTATTTTTAAATTACACACACACACACACACACACACACCTGTGAGAAATCCTGTATAAGTAAACACAAATTACATTTTTAAGAGAATGTAAGTCTTTTTTTTTTATCTTCTTAAAGGACTTTGGGGATTTGGAGAATTTAATGGTAATAAAATAAGTGAGCACACTTTGAATTGTGACTTAAAGTCTATACAGATAGAAGCTTTGTGTTTTCATAGTTGGGCTTCCCTGACTTCCCTACCACATGGCTATACTCTTAATTTCAAATTCAGTTCAGTTTAATCGCTCAGTCATGTCCGACTCTTTGCGATCCCATGAATCGCAGCACGCCAGGCCTCCTTGTTCATCACCATCTCCCGGAGTTCACTCAGACTCACGTTCATCGAGTCCGTGATGCCATCCAGCCATCTCATCCTCGGTCATACCGTTCTCTTCCTGCCCCCAATCCTTCCCAGCATCAGAGTCTTTTCCAGTGAGTCAACTCTTTACATGAGGTGGCCAAAGTACTGGACTTTCAGCTTTAGCATCATTCCTTCCAAAGAAATCCCAGGGTTGATCTCCTTCAGAATGGACTGGTTGGATCTCCTTGCAGTCCAAGGGACCCTCAAGAGTCTTCTCCAACACCACAGTTCAAACGCATCAATTCTTTGGTGCTCAGCCTTCTTCACAGTCCAACTCTCACGTCCATACATGACCACAGGAAGAACCATAGCCTTGACTAGACGCACCTTAGTCGGCAAAGTAATGTCTCTACTTTTGAATATACTATCTAGGTTGCTCATAATTTTTCAAGGAGTAAGCGTCTTCCAAGGATGGCTGCAGTTACCATCTGCAGTGATTTTGGAGCCCCAGAATTAAAGTCTGACACTGTTTCCACTGTTTCCCCATCTATTTCCCATGAAGTGATGGGACCAGATGCCATGATCTTCGTTTTCTGAATGTTGAGCTTTAGGCCAACTTTTTGCTCTCCTCTTTCACTTTCATCAAGAGGCTTTTTAGCTCCTTTTCAATTTCTGCCATAAGGGTGGTGTCATCATCAGCATATCTGAGGTTATTGATATTTCTCCCGGCAATCTTGATTCCAGCTAGTGTTTCTTCCAACCCAGCGTTTCTCATGATGTACTCTGCATAGAAGTTAAATAAGCAGGGTGACAATATACAGCCTTGACATACTCCTTTTCCTATTTGGAACCAGTCTGTTGTTCCATGTCCAGTTCTAACTGTTGCTTCCTGACCTGCATATAGGTTTCTCAAGAGGCAAGTCAGGTGGTCTGGTATTCCCATCTCTTTCAGAATTTTCCACAGTTAATTGTGATCCACACAGTCAAAGGCTTTGGCATAGTCAATAAAGCAGAAATAGATGTTTTTCTGGAACTCTCTTGCTTTTTCCATAATCCCAGCGGATGTTGGCCATTTGATCTCTGGTTCCTCTGCCTTTTCTAAAACCAGCTTGAACGTCAGGGAGTTCACGGTTCACGTATTGCTGAAGGCTGGCTTGGAGAATTTTGAGCATTACTTTACTAGCATGTGAGATGAGTGCAATTGTGCGGTAGTTTGAACATTCTTTGGCATTGCCTTTCTTTGGAATTGTAATGAAAACTCACCTTTTCTAGTCCTGTGGCCACTGCTGAGTTTTCCAAATCAGGTCTATGAATCACGGCAAATTTAACTCAGATGACCATTATTTTCAAATAGATATCATAAAATTTGTATTGCATTAATTTCCGTAGATTTTTTTGTTGCCAATGAATGCCTGTATAAAAGCTTAGTATTGGATATAAACTCTATTCAAAGTGCTTTAAATTCTTTTGGTAGTACATTCAGTGATTGGTAGCAAGATTTTGGACTTAGGCTGAAATCCAGATGTACTGTTTGCCAGCCATGTGAACCTAGATACATTACTTGGGTTATTCAGTGTGCCTATATATGAGATTGCTTATGGTGAGGGTTAACTTAATTATCTTACATTAAACACTTAGAATAGTATCTGGTACACAATGGTTCAAACTTTTAACTTTTATTATTATTGGCTTTATTTTGTTAAATAAATTATCCACACGTATATATTAATGTTGAAAATAAAATGACTACCCAAATCATTCATAGCATGAGTAGTTAATGGAACTAAGAATTTAAGTAATCTCAGTCTCTTCTTGTGAATATAATTTTAATTTGGACTATGGCAACCCACTGCACTACTCTTGAATGGAAAATTCCATGGACAGAGAAGCCTGTGGACTGCAGTCCATGGAGTTGCAAATAATTGGCCATGACTGAGCAACTGACCAAATGAGCAAATCATAATTTTCTAAATAAATTATACAAATTTCTTTATTCTTTCTGCTAATGTTCTTAGGATGTGTTATGGATCATGTTTCTAGTAATTATGTTACTTCATTATACATTTTATTTTTATATGGGCTTTTGAGGATTAATCAGACCATTTCTTGAAACTGTAGATTATTTTATGCAAAAGGATTGAACATGAGAAATAGATCACAGTATAGTTATTTCCAGGTACTATTAGAAATAATAAAATGAAATTAACTAAGTTGCTAAATATTGAAGCTAATGTAAAAAAATATTTTTTATATATTGACAAAAAATTTTAATTATTATAATTTACATCATTTACAATGACAAAAATTACCAGATACTTGGGAATAAATCTAAAAAAAACTATAAAAACTGTGCATACATTTTTTAAAATATTTCTAATAATAAGTGGATTTATGTTTGTGATTTATAATGCACTATATTAAAATATCCTTATTCTCCAAATTTTCTATAAATTCAATATAATCCTAATAAAATTACTAGTAATATGTTAGGTTTATTTATATGTTGTGTGTGTGAATATTCTTAATTGATTCTAGAATATATATGGAATTGCAAATGGCCAGGAGGAGCCAAGAGAAATATAAACAAGAAAAAGAAATTTATGGAAATATTCTATCAAATAACAAATGCAATCATTATCATAAAGCTAAAATAGCGTTGTAATATTAGTGGAGCAGAATTCAACTCAATGAAGGGAACAAAATAAAGAATTCAAGGGACATATTCGCACATCCTGGTCACTTGTTTTATATCAAGTTGACAATATAATACAGTAAGAAAATAATTATATTTAAAAAAAGAATAGTGCTAGGTTAATTGACCATTGATATGCATAAAAAGAAAGCCAACTCTTATCACACTGTATATGTAAAACAATTCTAGGAGAATAATAGAATGTACCATAATAAAAGCTCTAGAAAAGTAAATTAACATTGGGCTATATCATCATGACCTTATATCAAGCAAAGACTTTGTAAATAGGGCCTAATAAACACAGACCATAAAGAAATGTTTTTAATTAGAAAATTTTGATAATTCAAGTAGAAAAATATTAGACTTCAGACAGCTCAGTAAAAATGAACCAAAGACTTGAAAAACACTTTATTCCTTTGTGTATTTTCTTTTTTGAATATCCAAGTGACCTATATGGTAGAGAAATACACTTCATTTCAATTACGAATTATCTCATTAATTGTCAAAGGGATGAAAATTAAAACCAGAAAGTTAAGCCTACATGACTTCTGGGGCAGGGTGGGAGGCAGTCCTGACTTGGGGTTAAGATGGGGAGGTGCTGACAGTACTGTGTACAGGTGGAGATAGGAAGGATTGAACCTTTCATACACTGTGGAAATGGGAGTGCATACAATCATATTAGAAAGCTTGTCACTAGTTACAGTAGTGGAACTTATCCATATTCTATGGCTTGATATTTTTATTCCTATGGATATACCCAGTAGAAATGCCTATGTATGTTTACAAGGAGATGTGCACATGAATGTTTATAACAGCATTATATTTAGTAGCCCCATACTAGACTAAACCTAAATATCATTAGTGACAAAAAATAGCTCATTTATGATATATTTATACAGTCAAAATGGATAAATGCATTTATGATGGTATCCTCCAAATATAAGAGTGGGCAGAAGATGCCAAAACAAACAAGTATTTTCTCTTTGTTTCCATTTATTTAACTTCACAAATAGAGAAAATTATCTATAATGCAATTAATGTTTCCTTTGTTGATGTATGAAGTGTTTCTATGATGCTTGTAATATTCAAGTTTTATTCACTGCACTAATTGTTACTTTGAGAAAACTTGTTATATAGTTCACCTTTCTTCAAGTATGTTATGCTCTAATAGACATGCTTACTTTTGAAATTCTGTTTGGTTTTTGGCCAATGATTTTTCCCTCAGCCCATCACCTTCAGCACACTGAAACATCAGCCCCTCTTTTCCACTTTTTCTTGATCTTATTCATGAGATTTCTCCTCTAAACTTTCCCATTCAATTGTGTATCTAAAAGATGCTTCTGATATTTTGCTTTTTCTTTTTCATTATGGTTTACTACAGAATATTCAGTATAGTTCCCTGTGCTATACAGTAGAAACTTGTTGTTTATCTGCTATATTAATACATAGAATAGTGTGCATCATTTAATCCCAACCTCCCATCCCAACCCTCCCCTGACACCCAGCCCTTTGGCAACCACTAATCTTCCCTCTATGTCTGTGAGTCTGTTTCTGTTTCATAAATAGTTCATGTCATATTTTAGATTCCACATATGCTGCTGCTCCTGCTGCTGCTAAGTCGACTCAGTCATGTCTGACTCTGTGCGACCCCGTAGACGGCAGCCCACCAGGCTCCCCCATCCCTGGGATTTTCTAGGCAAGCATACTGGAGTGGGTTGCCATTTCCTTCTCCAATGCATGAAAGTGAAAAGTTAAAGTGAAGTTGGTCAGTCGTGTCCGACTCTTTGCGACCCCATGGACTGCAGCCTACCAGGCTCCTCCGTCCATGGGATTTTCCAGGCAAGAGTACTGGAGTGATGTCATTTGGTATTTGTCTTCTTTCTGGTTTACATCACTTAGAATGGTAATCTCTAGGTCTATTCATGTAGTTGCAAATGGCATTTTTTCATTCTTTTTTATGGTTGATTGATATTTCTACATCTATGTATATAAAACCATATCTTCTTTATCCATTCATCTGCTGAGGGAAATTTAGGTTTTGTTTGTTTTTTTTTTTCCCATTGGCTATTGTCAATAGCACTGCTGTGAACATAGGGGTTTGTGTACCTTTTCAAATTGACAGTTTGTCCGAATATATGCTGAGGAGTTGTATTGCTGGATATGGTAGCTCTACTTTAGTTTCTTAAAGGGATCTCAGTCCATGGGGTCGCTAAGAGTCGACACGACTGAGCGACTTCACTTTCACTTTCACTTTCATGCATTGGAGAAGAAAATGGCAACCCACTCCAGTGTTCTTGCCTGGATAATCCAGGGATGGGGGAGCCTTATGGGCTGCTGTCTATGGGGTTGCACAGAGTCGGACACGACTGAAGCGACTGAGCAGCAGCAGCATACTCTTCTCCTCTCACCTTGAACTTGGGGTATCTCTTCACAGCTGCTCCAGCAAAGCGCAGCCGCTGCTACTTACCTTGGACGAGGTCGCCCCTCCTGATCTTGAATGTGGAATAGCTCATCTCGGCCCTCCTGCCCTGGTGCAGCTGCCGCTCCTTGGACGTGGAGTACCTCCTCTCAGCCGCTGCCCCTGACCTCAGATGTGTAAGACAGTAGGAAGTGCAAGAGGGCATCAGAGGTCAGACACACTGAAACTGTAATTGCAGAAAACTAGCCAATATGATCACGTGGACCACAGCCTTGTCGAACTCAATGAAACTAAGCCATGCTGTGTGGGGCCACCCAGGACAGATGGGTGATGGTGGAGAGGTCTGACAGAATGTGGTCCACGGGAAAAGGAATGGCAAACCACTTCAGTATTCTTGCCTTGAGAACCCCATGAACAGTATGAAATGGCAAAATGATAGGATACTGAAAGAGGAACTCCCCCAGGTGGGTAAGTGCCCAATATACTACTGGACATCAGTGGAGAAATAACTCCAGAAAAAATGAAGGGATAGAGCCAAAGCAAAAACAATACCCACTTGTGGATATGGCTGGTGATAGAAGCAATGTCCAATGCTGTAAAGAGCAATATTGCATAGGAACCTGAAATGTAGGTCCATGAATTAAGGCAAATTGGAAGTGGTCAAACAGGAGATGGCAAGAGTGAACATCGACATTCTAGGAATCAGTGAACTAAAATGGACTGGAATGGGTGAATTTAAATCATGACCATTATATCTACTACTATGGGCAGGAATTTCTTATAAGAAATGGAGTAGCCATCAGGGTCAACAAGAATCTGAAATGCAGTACTTGGATGAAATCTCAAAAGCAACAGAATGATCTCTGTTCATTTCCAAGGCAAACCATTCAATATCACAGTAATCCAAGTCTATGCCCCAACCAGTAATGCTGAAAAATCTGAAGTTGAACGGTTCTATGAAGACTTACAAGACCTTTTAGAACTAACACCCCAAAAGATTTCCTTCTCATTATAGGGATTGGAATGCAAAAGTAGGAGGTCAAGAAACACCTGGAGTAACAGGCAAATTTGGCTGTGGAGGACAAAATGAAGCAGGTCAAAGTCTAATAGAGTTTTGCCAAGAGAACACACTGGTCATAGCAAACACCCTCTTCCAACAAAACAAGAGAAGACTTTACACATGGACATCACCAGATGGCCAACACTGAAATCAGATTGATTATACTCTTTGCAGTCAAAGACAGAGAAGCTCTATACAGTCAGCAAAAGATAAGACCGGGAGCTGACTGTGGCTGAGATCATGAACTTCTTATTGCTGAATTAAGACTTAAATTGAAGAAAGTAGGGAAAACCACTAGACCCTTCAGGTATGACCTAAATCAAATCCCTTATGATTATACACTGGAAGAGAGAAATAGATTTAAGGGCCTAGATCTGATAGATAGAGTGCCTGATGAACTATGGACACAGGTTAGTGACACTGTACAGGAGACAGGTATCAAGACCATCCCCATGGAAAAGAAATGCAAAAAAGCAAAATGACTGTCTGAGGAGGCCTTACAAATAGCTGTGAAAATTAAAGTGAAAATCAAAGGAGGAAAGGAAAGATATAAGCATCTGAATGCAGAGTTCCAAAGAATAGAAAAGAGAGATAAGAAAGCCATCCTCAGTGATCAATGCAAAGAAATAGAGGAAAAGAACAGAATGGGAAAGACTAAAGATCTCTTCAAGAAAATTAGAGATACCAAGGGAACATTTCATGCAAAGATGGGCTCGATAAAGGACAGAAATGGTATGGACCTAACAGAAGCAGAAGATATTAACAAGAGGTGCAAGAATACACAGAAGAATTGTACAAAAAAGATCCTCACAACCCCGATAATCATGATGGTGTGATCACTTACCTAGAGCCAGACATCCTGGAATGTGAAGTCAAGTTGGCCTTAGAAAGCATCACTACAAACAAAGCTAGTGGAGGTGATGGAATTCCAGTTGAGCTATTTCAAATTCTGAAGGATGATGCTTGAAAGTGCTGCACTCAATATGCCAGCAAATTTGGAAAACTCAGCAGTGGCCACAGGACTGGAAAAGGTCAGTTTTCATTACAATTCCAAAGAAAGGCAGTGCCAAAGAATGCTCAAACTACAGCACAATTGCACTCACCTCACATGCTAGTAAAGTAATGCTCATAATTCTCCAGGCCAGGCTTCAGCCATACGTAAACTGTAAACTTCCAGATGTTCAAGCTGGTTTTATAAAGGCAGAGGAACCAGAGGTCAAGTTACTGACATCTGCTGGATCATGGAAAAAGCAAGAGAGTTCCAGAAAAACATCTATTTCTGCTTTATTGACTATTCCAAAGCCTTTGACTGTGTGGATCACAATTAACTGTGGAAAATTCTGAAAGAGATGAGAATACCAGACCACCTGACCGGCCTCTTGAGAAATCTGTATGCAGGTCAGGAAGCAACAGTTAGAACTGGACATGGAACAACAGACTGGTTCCAAACAGAAAAAGAAGTACGTCAAGGCTGTATATTGTCACCCTGCTTATTTAACTTATATGCAGAGTACATCATGAGAAATGCTGGGCTGGAAGAAGCTCAAGCTGGAATCAAGATTGCTGGGAGAAATATCCATAACCTCAGATATGCAGATGACACCACCCTTATGGCAGAAATTGAAAAGGAGCTAAAAGGCCTCTTGATGAAAGTGAAAGAGGAGAGTAAAAAATTTGGCTTAAAGTTCAACATTCAGAAAACGAACATCATGGCATCCGGTCCCATCACTTCATGGGAAATAGATGGGGAAACAGTGGAAACTGTCAGACTTTATTTTTTTGGGCTCCAAAATCACTGCTGATGGTGACTGCAGCCATAAAATTAAAAGACGCTTACTCCTTGGAAGGAAAGTTATGACCAACTTAAATAGCATATTCAGAAGCAGAGACATTACTTTGCCGACTAAGGTCCATCTAGTCAAGGCTATGGTTTTTCCAGCAGTCATGTATGGATGTGAGAGTTGGACTATAAAGAAAGCTGAATGCCAAAGAATTGATGCTTTTGAACTGTGGTGTTGGGGAAGACTCTTGAGAGTCCCTTGGACTGCAAGGAGATCCAGCCAGTCCATCCTAAAGGAGATCAGTCCCGGGTGTTCATTGGAAGGACTGATGGTAAAGCTGAAACTCCAGTACTTTGGCCACCTCATGTGAAGAGCTGACTCATTGAAAAAGATCCAATGCTGGGCTGGGGTATGGGGGTTGGGGGCAGGAGGAGAAGGGGATTAGAAAGTGTGACATGGCTGGATGGCATCACCGACTTGATGGACATGAGTTTGGGTAAACTCCAGGAGTTGTAATGGACAGGGAGGCCTGAGGTGCTGTGATTAATGAGGTCAGAAGAGTTGGACACAAATGACTGAACTTAACTGAACTGATACTCCTCTCCATAGTGGCTGCACCAATTTACATTCCACCAATGGTGTAGGAGTGGTCCTTTTTTTTTCACACCCTCTCCAGCACTTGTTGTTTGTAGACTTTTAATGATGGCCATTCTGACCAGAGTAAGGTGATACCTCATTGTAGTATTGATTTGCATTTATGTAACAATTAGTGATGTTGGGCATCTTCTTTTTATGTGTATTTGTCCATCTGTATTTTTTTGTTCTTTTTTTAGAGAAATAGCTATTTAGGTCCTCTTTCCTTTTTGTGATTGTTTTATTTGTTTTTGTTGTTTTTGTTATTGAGTTTCATGAGCTGTTTCATATTTTGGAAATTAAGCCCTTGTCAACTGCATCATTTGCCAATATATTCTCCCAGACTGAATTTTGTCTTTTCATTTTATTTATGGTTTTCTTTGCTGTGCAAAAGCTTTCAAATTTGATTAGGTCTCATTTACTTATTTTTGCTTTTATTTGTATTGCCTTGGGAGACTGACATAAGTAAACATTTGTTGGTTTATATCAGAATGTGTTGCCTATGTTCTCTTCTAGGAATTTTATGGTGGCATGTCTTATGTTTAAGTATTTAAGTCCTTTTGAGTATATTTTTGTGTATGGTGAAAGGCTGTATTCTAACTTCATTGATATATATATATTCAGCTGTCCACCTTTCTCCACTCCATTAGCTTAAGAGACTATGTTTTTCCCAGTGTATAATCTTGCCTTCTTTGTGGAAGATTAATTGACTGTAGGCGTGTATATCTGATATTTTATTATGACTTTCTAGAACTTTTGTAAAACCTAGTTTTTCAGGTCATTTAATTGGCTATGTCTCAATAAATAGAAGTGCCCAGAATGTGTTTAGTTCTGTTTTTGCTTTCTTTTAAATTTTAATTTCACTTAAGTTTGCTTACTTGGTGCTATTTTCAGTACAGTAAAATATCCTTCAATTCTGAGTTTGATTTTGCTTTGAATCTCAATTACTCCTTTGAAACGCCTGTAATTTCCAGGTGGCTCTTTGTTTCTTTGTCTCTTCTCAGAATTTTCAGCTCTTTGGCCTGTTCCTGTACACTCTCAAAGAGCCTCTCAAGTATGCTCTTAATATCAGTCATTAAAATGGCCATAGGCTTATTTCACCCTTTACTCCTTTCCATATTTATTTACTTTTGTGTCTTTGGTTTAATTCTAATCCTCAGTCTCTTCTAGGTTCCTTTTTCTCACATGTTGTCCTTTTCACATCCCTGTTTCCATTTTTTTCCTGAAATTAGAAAAATATATATATAACTATTTAAATTCCCAATACCTATGACTATTAGGATTATTTTTGAATCTCTGTTTACATCTTATTTGAAGGCCTTATATTCAAAAGCAGAGACATTACTTTGCCGACTAAGGTCCATCTAGTCAAGGCTATGGTTTTTCCAGTAGTCATGTATGGATGTGAGAGTTGGACTGTGAAGAAGGCTGAGCACAGAAGAATTCATGCTTTTGAACTGTGGTGATGGAGAAGACTCTTGAGAGTCCCTTGGACTGCAAGGAGATCCAACCAGTCCATTCTGAAGGAGATCAGCCCTGGGATTCTTTGGAAGGAATGATGCTAAAGCTGAAAGTCCAGTACTTTGGCCACCTCATGCGAAGAGTTGACTCATTGGAAAAGACTTTGATGCTGGGAGGGATTGGGGGCAGGAGGAGAAGGGGACAACCGAGGATGAGATGGCTGGATGGCATCACTGACTCGATGGACGTGAATCTGGGTGAACTCCAGGAGTTGGTGGTGGACGGGGAGGCCTGGCATGCTGCGATTCATGGGGTTGCAAAGAGTTGGACATGACTGAGTGACTAAACTGAAACTGAAACCTACCAAAGGCTAATAAAGCCCCACCAGTCAAATCATCTTTCTGCTTCTGTCAAATATCATTTCCATATAGGTGTGGGAATATTGTGATCCAGACTAAACTTGGTCTCATCTAGGGCAAAATGTGGCAGGGATTAATCCAAGACTTTTCTTCTTTTTCTTTTTTAAGACAATGTAGATCTTTCTTTTCTTAACTATAAATACCAGATTCAGAAATTTAAAAGTTATGGTAGAGATTGGTATCTAATAACTTCTCTCAGTTTTATGCTTTAACAGAACCATACATTTATCTGCACTAATAATATTCACTGGATGAAATACTCAGATTTCCAACTGCCCTACTAAATAGGACAGTAATGTGAAAAATTTGTAACCTCAAAGATATCAACAGAGATGGCTGAATGGGAAACCTGTAAAAGAATATAGACTCAGCTGGGATGTGTCCTTTTTGTTATTCAGTCACTCAGGGATGTCTAACTCTTTGCCACCGACCCTGTGGATTGCAGCATGCCAAACTTCCTTGTCCTTCACTATCTCCCAGAGTTTGCTCAAACTCATGTTCATTGAGTCTGTGATGCCATCCAACCATGTCAATTGTTCTATTGATAGAACCATCTTCCGTTGTCCTCTTCTGCTTCTGCCTTCAAAGGAGACCAAAGTACTGGTGCTTCAGCATCAGTCCTTCCAGTGAATATTCAAGGTCAATTTCCTTTAGGATTGACTAGTTTGATCTCCTTGCCGTCAAAGGGATTCTCGAAAGTCTTCTCCAACACCACAGTTCAAAAGCATCAATTCTTTGGTGCTCAGACTTCTTTACAGTCTAACTCTCACATCCATACATGACTACTGGAAACACCATAAATGTGACTAGATGAACCTTTGTAATCAAAGTAATGTCTCTGCTTTTTAATATGCTGTCTAGGTTGGTCATAGCTTCTCAAGGAGCAAGTATCTTTTAATTTCATGACTGCAGTCACCATCTGGAGTGATTTTGGAGCCCAACAAAATAAAATCTGTTACTGTTTCAATTGTTTCCAGATCTATTTGCCATGAAGGGATGGGACCAGATGCCATGATCTTCATTTTTTTGAATATCCTTTTGACTTTTTCATTTCTAACTCTTTTCCTGCCTTGTATTCAGAGTAAATATGTGGTTTTGCAACTAGGAGGAGAACATCTATATCCTAGGGAGTCTAGTATAAATATGGAAAATATCTGAACCCCTAATGTGTTTTGCAGAGCATCCCTACCAACCCTATCTCCAGATTCTTTCATGTTATGAAAAATATAACCTGTAGGCATTTAGGAAAGAAGAGTGAAAATATTATTCCCATCCAGTTTAGACTGTTAATAACTTTTAGTATAGCTGTGTGTTATTTTTCACCTTTTTTTTTTTTTTACAGACTGGTCAGCTCTATTATCACTTAATCCATATTTTATGGAAGTTTAATAAGGAGAAAACTCACAAGAAAGAATCAGCATATGACTTTCCATCCCCCCCACCACCACCATTTTCTCTGAGTTTGGGAGCCACAAAACAGCACCACAGTCACCAGAATTTTTACCACAGCATAAAATAGGATCCCATCATTTCACCCTACAGTATCTGTGTCTCCCCTGCCCAAACCTTGCTTTCTCTATAGATTTCATTAATATTTTAGATTCTGTTTTTTATAGCACAGTACTCACTGCTACTAAATTCACTAACAGAATTACAAAAGGTGTCTCTTACAGAATCACTCAGGTTGCTAAAACAGGTTAGTTTTCCACATATATAAAAAATATCTTGAGGGAGATTCAGACAAAATAAAACTGGTAGTACATATTCATTTACAATGAATAATAAGGAAAATTACTTGGGAAAATTATCCAAGGCTACTCACAAAATAACAGTTTGTTTCTTCAAAGCCAACAATTTCATTATAGTCTGCTAAAACTGAGTCTTATGTAACACAGGTGTGAAAACCCATTACCTTTGCCAGATAACATAACTTAAGGAGAGTCATTCTATGACCTTTCTTCTTTTGGTGAGAAACAACTTATTGGGTTCTCTGACATGCAAAGGCTGAGACTTGTACAAAGGTGTGACTCACTGAAGGTTACTCTGTGGGTGTGTCTGCCACATCATACATACTATTTTTAGAAAATCAGGGAAGATGCTTGATTTCAGTCATTGTCATTAAGGCATTATTTTTAAAAACTACAGAATCTGTCATCATTTATGTTTATTTACATATTTAACTATGAAAGCAATTTGAACTAATGTGTGTGCTAAGCATGTTTAATGTGATACCCAGAGATGTATTTATATAAATTAATTTTGTATTAGCTCATTTAAAACTTTTTCATTCTATTCATAAGAATACAGTATATCATGTTTTTAATATTAAAATCAGAAATTTTGTGAGTTGACAGTGAAAGCTAAACATTTAGTGCCTGAGTCTACCCCCTTTCCCATGCCAAATCACATGGAATGGCAGGAACACATTTGTAGAATACTGGCTAATGATGAATTCCTTGAAGAGAGTACAGCTGATTGATTTAAACTGAAACAATTAGAAATAAAAAACAAACAGTAATTGAACACACATAGGAAGCTTGTCATCTTTATCATCGTTCTCTGACTCACATGGGATGAGGATACTGTGTTTCCAAAGAGACACTAATTCACACACAATCTACACATCCTCAACTAATACAATAATGGACAAATCTAGGCCCTTTAGGCAGCTCACCCTCCAGGTACCAACGGTTGGCAGCAGTTTCTCCTACCAATCCACTCCCACTCCAATCTCCGCCTAACTTCCCACAATTTATAAAGAACACTAGATCTCTCAAGCAATGTGCTGGTCAGCACCAGAGAAAGAAGAGGAAAGTTTATCCTGAATCTAAACAACAACAACAACAACAACAACAAAAATACAGAGAAAACAGAATACGAGCACAAGAGGACAAGGAAAAATGTTAGTATTTGCATACTGAGAATATGCATGCAAGCTTGCAAGGTAATGCTCAAAATCCTTCAAGGTAGGATTCTACAGTACGTGAACTGTGAACTTCCAGATATACAACCTGGATTTAGAAAAGGCAGAGGAGCCAGAGATCAAATTGCCAACAACTGTTGGATCATAGAAAAATGCAAGGGAATTCCAGAAAAACATCCACCACTGCCTCATTTACTATGCTAAAGCCTTTGACTGTGTGGATCACAGTTAAGAGACAGTGAAGGACAGGCAAGCCTGGCGTGCTATAGTCCGTGGGGTCTCAAGAATCAGACACAACTAAGAAAGTGCACAAAGCAACAACTGAGAATAAGTGTGCAGCTTTAGAATACAGGAGGAAAAAGCCTATCCTGGAAGTATCTTTCCTTTCTCAATGCAATTGCTTTCCCTAAAATCTACCATCTTGCGCTTAAAAAGAGGTTAGACTCATTGGAAAAGACCCTGATGCTGAGAAAGACTGAGGACAGAAGAAGGGGCGACAGAGGATGAGATGGTTGAATGGCATTATAAAGACAATGGACATGAATTTAAGCAGGAGATAGTGAAGGACAGGGAACCCTGCTGTGTTGTAGTTCATGAGGTTCCAAAGAGTCAGACATGACTCGGTGACTGAACAGCAGCAGTAATTTCTATTTAGTCACCTAGCTTTGTGATTTTGATAATAAAGTATTGCATTTTGAAGCTTTGCTTTAACAGAATCTGCAGATCATCAAATAATTGATTATGTTTAAATAAAATTTAGATGTATTTTGGCTCAGTATGAAATTGGAATGTAAACAAACTGGAATAAATGTTAAAATCTTTATCCTATTATTCTATCTTAGTTCAGTTCAGTTCAGTCACTCAGTCATGTCCTACTCTTTGCAATCCCATGAATCACAGCACACCAGGCCTCCCTGTCCATCACCAACTCCCAGAGTTCATTCAAACTCATGTCCATTGAGTTGGTCATGCCATCCAGCCATTGCATCCTCTGCATCCCTTCTCCTCCTGCCCCTAATCCCTCCCAGCATCAAAGTCTTTTCCAATGAGTCAACTCTGGCCAACTTATCAGAGTTTCAGCTTCAACATCAGTCCTTCCAATGAACACCCAGGACTGATCTCAGTGTTGGATCTGCGTGCAATCCAAGGCACTCTCAAGAGTCTTCTCTAACACCACAGTTCAAAAGCATCAATTCTTCAGCACTCAGCTTTCTTCACAGTCCTACTCTCACATCCATACATGACTATTGGAAAAACCATAGCCTTGACTAGACGGACCTTTGTTGGCAAAGTAATGTCTCTGCTTTTCAATATGCTATCTAGGTTGGTCATAATTTTCCTTCCAAGAAGTAAGCATTTTTAATTTCATGGCTGCAATCACTATTTTCAGTGATTTTGGTGCCCCCCAAAATAAAGTCTGACACTGTTTCCACTGTTTCCACTGTTTCCCCATCTATTTCCCATGAAGTGATGGGTCCAGATGCCATGATCTTCGTTTATTCAAAGTTGAGCTTTAAGCCAACTTCTTCAGTCTCCTCTTTCACTTTCATCAGGAGGCTTTTTAGTTCCTCTTCCTTTTAATTTTTATATTCTTCACTTTATCTGCTGTACAAACCCCTTTCATTTTTCTCTGTGAAAATATTCTGAGTCAGATTGGAAATGATGGTAGCATATAGAGGACTGAAATAATTTGAAATTTATTTATGAAGTGAGATTGATAGAAAGAAATTATGAATAAGATATAGTTTAATTATATCATAGATGAAAGTAATTTTATCTTTGTCATCCTACTTAAGAAAAAAGAGTAACCACTTGTTTCTGTGTATTTTATATAGAAGCACATAAATGCTATTTTTACCCTTTATTTCTTTTCACTTCTGATATCCCAATTAGGTCATAAACATTGATGTTAAAAGATTATTTATACTTACATTTTGATTTATTTGCTTTTCTTTATATAAATGTTTCTAATCATGAAGCATATGCTATAAATTTATCTTCTGGTACTTTCCTTCCTTGCCTGATGTAGTCTAACTATATTTGTCCATTTCAGAACCAAAGTGTAATTGTTAAGTCCTTTGTTTTGTGTTTGTGTTATAATCAGTGAGTCTCTGGTAAGTATGCATTTAATATTCCCTTTTGAAAAAAATCATTAAATTTAATAAATTTGGATATATTCAAACAATTTTTGATAATAAAAGGCAGCAGACATGTATGATTTTCTGATCTAAACCCTGCTTACATAGCTACTATGGAAATAACATCTGTCCTTTAACAACAAAATCTCCTTCCTTCTAGTAGCAACTGTTAGCCTGTAGAACAGGTGAGGCAATGTGCTATGCAGACATTCTAATAAATAAATTTATAAATAAGTATATAAATTTATTAAATTTAATAACTTTAAATTTATTTGTACTTGAAGGATAATTGCTTTACAATATTGTGTTGGTTTCAGCCATACAACATGAATCAAAGTGTACATATGTCCTCTCCCTCTTGAAACTCCTGCCTACCCCTCACCCTAGCCTATTCCTCTAGGTTGTCACAGAGCACCAGGTTGAATTCCCTGTGTTATATAGCAAAATTCCTACTGGCTATCTATTTTACATATGGTAATATATTAATATATATTTCAATGATACTCTCTAAATTTGTCCCACCTTCTCCTTCTCCCACCGTGTCCACAAGTCTGCTCTCTATGTCTGCATCTCTACTCCTGTCCTCAAATAGGCTCATCAGTACCATTTTTTCTAGATTCCATATATATGCATTCTTGCAAGGTATTTGTTTTTCTCCTTCTGACTGCACTCTAACAGGCTCTAGGTTCATCTACCAACTAGAATTGACTCAAATTAATTCCTTTTTATGGCTGAGTAATATTTCAGTGTGTGTGTGTGTGTGTGTGTGTATGTGTCTGTGTGTCTGTGCGTGTGTGTGTGTCTGTGTATATATATATATATATATACACCACAACTTCTTTATTGATTCAGATGTTGATGGACATCTAGGTTGTCTTGGCAATTTGCATTTGACATTTTCTATTTAATTTAAAATATATTTTTGATTGATACAAAAGAAGAGAGGTAATAGTGGCTATTACCTATGTGCTTTTAGAAAATCAAAAGTAAAATACAGAAGGAATTTGGAACCATATTACATAAAAGAGCACTATGGCTTTTTACAGATTTATATACAGTAGCAATTAGACAAAAGTTCCCAATAACATGTAATTATATGAAACTTAACGTATGATATAATTAATATATCAAGAAGATAAAAATTAAAATGTTATATGGGGTTTTTTATCATGTTTAACTCTTTCCTTTATCTGCTTATTTTAACTACTGCATTTCTCTTACTATTATTTGTTAAAATTTTTATTTGTACCACATTTCATGTTTTATCTTTTAGAGAAAAAAATGAATAATGGGATAAAAGTATTTTCAGTGAATGATTCTTACATTAATAACCTAAAGTTTTCAGCTGTCGATATTTCACACATATATACTACTTAAACCAAATCATATGCTTATGTTAGTCTCTTATTTTTCTTTGAAGAAAAGAATATATCCCAGGGCTATGAACCACATTTCCATAATTATACTAATGAACCTGAGTTTTGTAATGCATTCAATCATGAAATCAGTTCCTGACTACTAGCTGCCTTTAAATGAGAAACCAGGTTTTATACCTACAGGGAAATTCAGACAAAAATAACCCATATTGTAAGAGCTGGCCAAAATTTAAATTGAATGTGAAACTTCTTAATTTTATATATTTCCCACTTCTCTCTAGGATATCCCTGTTCACATGCAATATTGAAAAAGCATAAAAGGAAAAGTCAGAGATTCTGTCCACTAGAGCAAATTAGAAAAAGAGGTTTTTCATGCTATATTTTTCAACTATGCCAGTTAAATTCAGGTCATAATGCCATAGTCAGAACCACAATATGAGGAGCATGTTTCAAGAGGAGCAGGTGCTAGGTGTCCTGCTCAATAGCCAGGGCCTCAAAGATAACATGACTACTTAGGCAGATGTGTTCACAGGACGGTTCATCAATGACAACTAGGAGCAAGACTTCTTTCAACTAGGAGCTGGACTTGTTTCCATATTCATTGGACACCTTACTTAAGCCACAAACTGAGCTAGGTCAAGGGACTATAAATCAATTAACCTGTTATCTTTCCCTCAAGGCATTTATAATCTAGCAAGTACTTGCAAGTCCTCCAGGTCTAGGTAAGCAAGAAGCCTCCAAAATTTTGAAAATAAGGGATTTAGCAAAACAGCACTAGTAAGAAAAAGTTGTGGTCTTTTATCCCAAGACAAAAGTATTCTTGTCTTAGGCCATGTTTTGCTGGGTTTCCCTGTGGCTCAGCTGTAAAGAACTCACCTGCAATGCAGGACACACAGACCTGGGTTCAATCCCTTGGTCTGGAAGATCCCCTGGAGGATGGCATGCAACTCACTCTAGTATTCTTGCAGAATCCCATGGAGAGAGAAGCCTGGTGGGCTACAGTCCTTAGGGTCACAAAGAATCAGACACAAATGAAGCAAATTAGAACATACACATACATGTTTTCCTATCTGCTGAGATATCCTTGCTAGGATGGTCTCTGAAACAAAAACAGGTAGAAGCATGTCCTGAGGCTGATTAAAATGGAACAAAGATGATTGGAGGGACTTCTGAACTTTAGTTGTAGATCTGTGAAAATAAAACTGAATATATCTAAGCAATTAAAAATAAAAGGAAAATAAATACTTAAATATTAGCACATAATGACAGCCTTATGCACACAAATGTGTGGCTATAATGATAATAATGAGTATGGGGAGAGTAGGGCAAGAGAGTGGAAGTGGTACATTTTAGAGATTTTTTTTTTTTTGTCTTTTGCACAAGCTGAAATTTTATCTTGCACAGTAGGAAGCTGGATACCATGGAAAAAAAGATGAATTTGGAATTAGAGGAGCAGAATTAAAATCCTAGGACTGGCCTTTAAATGTTGGAGTTTTTGGCAAGAACTTTTGAGCCTCAGTTTCTTCATAATATGTGAATAATGATACATAATTCATTGAGAATATTCTAAGAATCTAGTGAGATAATGGGGGATAGTGAGTACTTGGTCATGGTCATGATGTCTAAGTAGACTTGTCAAACAGGACCTGGGCATACTGCTTCGATTAGTTTTATATTGTTGCAACAATTAACCAAACAGTGGTTGAAATAACAAAATCTATAATCTTATTGGGCTTCCCTGGTGGTTCAGCAGTAAAGAATCTGCCTACCAACTCATGAGACCTGGGTTTGATCCTTGGGTTGGGAAGATCCCTGGGAGGAGGAAACAGCAACCCACTCTAGTTTTCCTGCCTGGAAAATTCCATGGATGGAGAAGCCTGGCAGGCTACAGTCCATGGGGTTGCAAGAGTCACATATGTCTTAACAACCAAACCACCATGATTTGATAGTTCTGAATGTTAGAAATCTGAAAATGGGTCTCATTGAGCCAAGATCAAGATGTGTTCCTTTCTAGAGGCTCTAGGGAAGAATCTTTCTCCTTCCCTCTCAGCTTCTAAAGAAAGTCCATATTTTTTTTGGCTCATGGACCATTCCTCCACCCTCAAATCCAGCAAAATTGGGCTGAGCCATTCTCACACTTCCACCACTAATTATTCTTCATCATTTTTCCACATGTAAGGACAATTGTGATTATGTTAGGCCCTTCAAATAATACAGAATATTCTAGTTTTAGATCAGTTTATTAGCTGTTTAATTCCCTGTGTAAACTTAATCTTCCTTTGTCAGTTATTAGGATGTGGACATCATCTCTAGGTCATTATTCTGCCAAAAATACCACACCTTGGTTTAGTGATTGTATCTGTAATATACTTGGTAATATTGAGAAGGAGTTCCAAAATTCCTTCAGAAGTTGGACTGAGAGTCAGGTAGTCAAAGTAGGGAATCACAAAATGATAATACAATGGAAGTAAGCCTGAATAAACTCCAGGAGATAGTGGAAGAGAGTTGCACTGCAGCATACTGGCATGCTACAGTCCACGGGGTTGCAGAGTCAGACACACCTTAGCGACTGAACAACAACATAATAGTAACTATAGTTAATAATATTTTATTGCCTATTTTGTAACCTTGTAAGGGAACAGAGGATAAGTAGACTTATTGTGGTGACTTTTCACAGTATATATAAATATCAAATAATTATACTGTACACCTGAAACTAAAAGTTATATGTCAATTAGACATCAGTTTTTAAAAACAAAATATATTTCAACTTTCATTTATTTTTCTGGTGCTCTTCCTTTCATAATAGTGATTCAAGTTTTTGATTAACATTACTTTATTCCTTTAACATTTCTTATAAGTCGGATCTGCTGGTTATGAGTTGTTTTATATCATTTTCTGTTTGCTTGAAAAACACTTCTTATTTACTTTAAATGTGAAATTTCTCTATGTCGGGGGAGTGTGTAATTTCCTCAGTTCTGTTTCACCACAACAAAGATTTGAAACAGTGGACAAAATGTTACAGCTTGGTTACAGTAGTCTTATTCAACAAGTGAAGAAAAGTACACCCTTGAGGCATGAGGGTGGATCAGCCCCAAAGGAGAAGCCTCAACCCTTCTTGCCTTCCACCTTTTATACATTTGTGTCCTCCCCCCAACCCCAAGCCTGCTCTATGTAAATAAGTCTAACCAAGAAGGGGGAGTGTTTGTTTCACCAGAAGTTCTCATTGTGGTCCTCAGATTTCCTTTTGTTCCATTCTGTGGCCTTTTCCCTTTTCTTTGTCTAAGAGCCACCACAATTTTGGAGTCCTTTTTCCTGTTCTAACTACCTGACATCACCCCCCTCAAGAGATGGGAAGCCCAATTCTTTGGGAATAGGGGCATCAAGGTCTCTCTGGCTACTGCTTGCTGAACTGGGATGGTGAGGGGCATTGGGCCTCCCCTGCTTGCTAGTCTCAAGACTCAGAGTCCTAATAGTCTATCTAAGGGTGAGTGATATTTTCGATGGTCAGCTGTAGTTTTATATATCCTTGTTGAACTGGCACTGCATGTTGTAGCCTGTTGACCTGGGCAGAGACAAAACGGGTTCAGTTCAGTTCAGTTCAGTCACTCAGTCGTGTCCGACTCTTTGCGACCCCATGAATCACAGCACACCAGGCCTCCCTGTCCATCACCAACTCCCAGGGTTCACCCAAACTCATGTCCATCGAGTCGGTGATGCCATCCAGCCATGTCAACATCTGTCATCCCCTTCTCCTCCTGCCCCCAATCCCTCCCAGCATCAGGGACTTTTCAATGAGTCTACTCTTCCCATGAGGTGGCCAAAGTATTGGAGTTTCAGCTTTAGTATCAGTCCTTCCAATGAACACCTAAGACTGATTTTAGGATGGACTGATTGGATCTACTTGCAGTCCAAGGGACTCGCAAGAGTCTTCTCCAACACCACAGTTCAAAAGCATCAATTTTTTGGCACTCAGCTTTCTTCACAGTCCAACTCTCACATCCATACATGACTACTGGAAAAACCATAGCCTTGACTAGACGGACCTTTGTTGGCAAAGTAATGTCTCTGCTTTTGAATATGCTATCTAGGTTGGTCATAACTTTCCTTCCAAGGAGTAAGTGTCTTTTAATTTCATGGCTGCAGTCACCATCTGCAGTGATTTTGGAGCCCAAAAAAATAAAGTCTGACATTGTTTCCACTATTTCCCCATCTATTTGCCATGCAGTGATGGGGCCAGATGCCATGATCTTAGTTTTCTGAATGTTGAGCTTTAAGCCAACTTTTTCACTCTCCTCTTTCACTTTCATCAAGAGGCTTTTGAGTTCCTCTTCACTTTCTGCCATAAGGGTGGTGTCATCTGCATATCTGAGGTGATTGATATTTCTCCCAGCAATCTTGATTCCAGCTTGTGCTTCTCCCAGCCCAGCGTTTCTCATGATGTACTCTGCATAGAAGTTAAATAAGCAGGGTGACAATATACAGCCTTGACATACTCCTTTCCTGATTTGGAACCAGTCTGTTGTTCCATGTCCAGTTCTAACTGTTGCTTCCTGACCTGCACATAGGTTTCTCAAGAGGCAGGTCAAGTGGTCTGGTATTCCCATCTCTTTCAGAATTTTCTACAGTTTATTGTGATTCACACAGTCAAAGGTGTTGGTAAAGTCAATAAAGCAGAAATGTTTTTCTGGAACTCTCTTGCTTTTTCCATGATGCAGCGGATGTTGGCAATTTGATCTCTGGTTCCTCTGTCTTTTCTAAAACCAGCTTGAACATCTGGAAGTTCACAGTTCATGTATTGCTGAAGCCTGGCTTGAAGAATTTTAAGCTTTACTTTACTAGTGTGTGAGATGAGTGCAGTTGTGCGGTAGTTTGAGCATTCTTTGGCATTGCCTTTCTTTGGGATTGGAATGAACACTGACCTTTTCCAGTCCTGTGGACACTGCTGAGTTTTCCAAATTTGCTGGCATATTGAGTGCAGCACTTACACAGCATCATCTTTGAGGATTTGAAATAGCTCAACTGGAATTCCATCACCTTCACTAGCTTTGTTCGTAGTGACACTTTCCAAGACCCACTTGACTTCACATTCCAGGATGTCTGGCTCTAGGTGAGGGATCACACCATCATGATTATCTGGGTCATGAAGGTCTTTTTTGTACAGTTCTGTGTGTTCTTGCCACTTCTTCTTAGTATTTTCTGCTTCCGTTAGGTCCTTACCATTTCTGTCCTTTATCGAGCCCATCTTTGCATGAAATGTTCCCTTGGTATCTCTAATTTTCTTGAAGAGATCTTTAGTCTTTCCCATTCTGTTTTTTTCCTCTATTTCTTTTCATTGATGGCTGAGGTCGGCTTTCTTATCTCTTCTTGCTATTCTTTGGAACTCTGCATTCAGATGCTTTTATCTTTCGTTTTCTCCTTAGCTTTTTGCTTCTCTTTTTTTCACAGCTATTTGTAAGGCTTCCTCACACAGCCATTTTGCTTTTTTACGTTTCTTTTCCATGGGGATAGTCTTGATCCCTGTCTCCTTTACAATATCATGAACCTCAGTCCATAGTTCATCAGGCACTCTATCTATCAGATCTAGTCCCTTAAATCTATATCTCACTTCCACTGTATAATCATAAAAGATTTGATTTAGATCATACCTGAATGGTCTAGTGGTTTTCCCTACTTTCTTCAAATTAAGTCTGGATTTGGCAATACAGAGCTCATGATCTGAACCGCAGTCAGCTCCTGGTCTTATTTTTACTGACTGTATAGAGCTTCTCCTTCTTTGGCTGCAAAGAATATAATCAGTCTGATTTCGGTGTTGACCATCTGGTGATATCCATGTGTAGATCTTCTCTTGTGTTTTTGGAAGAGAGTGTTATGACCAATGCATTATCTTGGCAAAACTCTATTAATCTTTGCCCTGCTTCACTCCGTATTCCAAGGCCAAATTTTCCTGTTACTCCAGGTGTTTCTTGACTTCCTACTTTTGCATTCCAGTCCCCTATAATGAAAAGGATATCCTTTTTGGGTGTTAGTTCTAAAAAGTCTTGTAGGTCTTCATAAAACCATTCAACTTTAGTTTCTTCAGCGTTACTGGTTGGGGCATAGACTTGGATTAGTGTGATATTGGATGGTTTGCCTTGGAAACTAACAGAGATCACTCTGTCATTTTTGAGATTGCATCCAAGTCTGCATTATGGAGTCTTTTGTTGACCATGATGGCTACTCCATTTCTTCTGAGGGATTCCTGCTCACATTAGTAGATATAATGGTCATCTGAGTTAAATTCACCCATTCCAGTTCATTTTAGTTTGCTGATTCCTAGAATGTTGATGTTCACTCTTGCCGTCTCCTGTTTGACCACTTCCAATTTGCCTTGATTCGTGGACCTAACATTCCAGGTTCCTATGCACTATTGCTCTTTCCAGCATCGGACCTTTCTTATATCACCAGTCACATCCACAGATGGGTATTTTTTTCGCTTTGGTTCCATCCCTTCATTCTTTCTGGAGTTATTTCTCCACTGATCTCCAGTAGCATATTGGGCACCTATCGACCCGGGGCATTCCTCTTTCAGTATCCTATCATTTTGCCTTCTCATACTGTTCATGGTGTTCTCAAGGCAAAAATACTGAAGTTGTTTGCCATTACCTTCTCCCTGGGACCACATTCTGTCAGACCTCTCCACCATGACCCAACCGACTCGGCTGGCCCCACACGGCATGCCTTAGTTTCATTGAGTTAGACACGGCTGTGTCCCGTTTGATTAGACTGACTAGTTTCCTGTGATTGTGGTTTAGTGTATCTGCCCTCTGATGCCCTCTCACAACACCTACTGTCCTACTTGGGTTTCTCTTACCTTGGATGTGGGGTATCTCTTCACAGCTGCTCAAGCAAAGCACAGCTGCTGCTCCTTACCTTGGATGAGGGATATCTCCTCAACCCTGCCCCTCCTGACCTTGAACGTGGAGTAGCTCCTCTCGGCCCTCCTGCACCCACGTAGCCACCACTCTTTGAACGTGGTGTTGGCTGCAAGAGACCTCACAGATGCATGGCCGAGAGGAGCTACCTCACATCTGAGGTCAGGGGGACGGCCAAGAGGAGCTGTCCCACATCCGAGGTCAGGGGCAGCAGCTGAGATTGCCAGGCTTCGAAGGCACAGGAGTGGCAGGTAGGAGCTACCCCCTGCCTGACGCCAGGGGTGGTGGCCGGGAGGAGCTACCTACCCTAATATTATAAAAATATTCTTTTGCATTTTTCAAAAGTTTTAAGTATTTTCTTTCCAACTCCAGTTCTATAAGCACCAGAATACATTTTTTTCATATGATAGAGATAGATGTTCATTTTTAGGAAATAGGCAACTGTTTTAGCTTCATTTCATTAGTATTTTTATTCTATCAATCTTTTCTGCAATGTCTTCTCAAATTCCTTCATGTTTTTTGCTCTCTTTGGTTTTTCCTTGAATTCAATTTTTTTTTTTTTTTACTCACCCCACCGTTATTGCATTATCTTAATAATTATACCTTTATGAACAATCTTGTTAGCTCTGGCTATTCCTTATCATTTTTCTTCTTCATCAATATATCTATTCTTCAGTTTTTATAACCACAAAAATTTTAGAATCAGTAATGTTTTCACACATTCACAGAACCAACTAGGAGTTTATTTGGAAGTTAATGAATTAATTTACTATTTGGTGAAAAGAGATGTTGTTCAGTTGGTAAGCCATATCCTCCAACTCTTTGTGACCCCATGAGCTCCAGTTATCCTGTTGTTCACTATTTCCCTGAGTTTGCTCAAACTCATGACCACTGATTCCATCCAACCAGTTCATCCTCTGTTGCCCCCTCTTCCTCTTGCCCTCAGTCTTTCCCAGCATGAAGTTCTTTCCTAGCATGAAGGTCTTTTCCAAAGAGCTGGCTCTTTGCATCAGGTGGCCAAAATGTTAGAGTTTTAGCATCAGTTTTCCCAGTGAATATTCAGGGTGGATTTCCTTTAGGATTAAAAAGTGATGTATTTAACATATTATTTTGATATCTTTGAAATGTTATAGTTCTTTATTCTTTTACAGATTTTTAATGTCTTTCAGGAAGTTTTATAATTTCTTCCATAATATTCTTGCATATTTTTTCTGATGTTTGTCTAAGGTAACCTATATATAGTCTTCTGTAAACATCCTTTTAATGGCAGTTTAAAATTTTTTATTGTTGTGGCATAGTAAATAATTGATTTTTAATAGTGGCCTTTGAGCTAGCAACCTAGCTAAGTGGACTTATATATTCTAGTTTTCTATAGATTTCTTTGAGTGGATAAACATATTTTCTGAAAACTCCATATTATTCATTCATTTTTAATCATAATAGTTATTGTGTGGCATAATTACAGTAATTAGGATTGCCAGTACAATATGGGCAAAATGTTCTCTGTTTTATGTTTATTCATTTTATTCCATAGTCTCAATTTTTATTTTAATGGAACTGAGAGCTTATGTAGTTGAATTTACATATATGGAAACCCTGCAAGAACTGCACAGAAATAAATCACCTATGTATTAAAGTTAATTTCTTCGCTTGAGGTTTTATATCCTGCACATGTATTATAAACTATAATCTGAAATCCTCAGGAGAACAAACCAAAATTATGTAACCTAAATAGAGGCTTACTGTTTCGTTGCAACTCTGCACCCTACACAGCTATCTTCTCCCCTTCCTCATCTAGCTATTCAAGCAAACATGTGTGACTTAATAGTTTGGCAAATATTTCAAGGGTAGTTATGGCTTATTGACAACATATGCCTTTGCACTAAACTTCTTTTCCTTTTAAGTAGCTAGGAATTATGATTATTTCTTTTGTAGTGTTTAACCCTCTTTCTTTCAGTGTTGGACTTCAGAAAGCAGGGTGAAATTTCTTAGCATAGCTCATTAATGCTTTCTAACATTAACATTTATACAGTTTGGAGAGTATAGCTTAAGTCTTTAACTGGTGAACAGGAACATGAGGTATCTGAAATACTATTGTCTCTTTCTGAAGCTAAAGATGTATGATTCTCTTTCTTACAAGCTGGAAAAATGACAATAAATATTAACAAATGTTTGTATTCCCAGCTGACGATAGTGGTAAAGGATCCTCCTGCCAAGGCAGGTGATGGAAGAGACACGGGTTTGATCCCTGGATTGGGAAGTTCCTCTAGACAGGGGCATGGCAATCCACTCCAGTACTCTTGCCTGGAGAATCCCATGGACAGAGGAGCCTGGCAAGCTACTTTCCATAGGGTCACAAAGAGTTGGACACAACTGGAGTTACTTAGTATGCAGAACATGCATATTCCTCATAAAATCAATCTGAAGAGAGTACCATGAAAGTAGAATGCTTTTTACTTTTGAGTATTATTATGGACACATGACTTGTTCTGTTTTACTTTTGGCAGGTTAAACTAATTTTCAGTCTATTAAATAGCATATATTTAAAGTGAAATTTATCAGAACCTTACCAATGGGAGGTTCAGCATCAAGTTTTACACAACCTTGCTGTCTGGAAATAATCAGGTGTTTTCTGCCCCTATTATACTCCCAATACTGCCCATACTATACTCCTATAGTCCTAAACCCAGACAGTAATCAGATTCCTGAGGAGCCCAGCTTCCTTCTAGAGGAAAATGGTATCAGAAATAAATATCACTGTAAGTGGGGTAGCAATGCTTCCAAGTCACTATCATGAATAGAGCTAGAAGGATATAATAAATAATGATATTTTCTTGTTTTTATCCAATATTAAACTTTAACAGGTATTTAATTTCTAATCCATAATACAACTTCTAACTTAACTAAAAAGGTTTAATCTTAATGAAGATAGTATAATAGTTTATAAATCTAACAGGCACAAGTGAATAAATCTACATGATAGATGACAAGATATAAAAGTGGATACAATTTGTTTTAGTGAAGCAGAATTATAAAGCTTGTATTAAGTGCTCCTGTGCTTGTAGAACTTTTAAATACAACTTTACTCAGCTCCCAACATGAAGTTTATACTATCCTTTTATCTTTGTTGAGTAACCCTATATTATTCTGTATTATGCCCAGCTTATTGTGTGTGCAGGATTTCCTGGTGGCTCAGATGATAAAGAATCTGCTTTCAATCCAGGACAACCAGGTTCAATCCCTGTGTCAAGAAGATGACCTGGAAAAGGGAATGGCTACCCTTGTATTCCTCTAGTATCCAGTCTAGTATTCCTGCCTGGAGAATTCTATGCACAGAAGCCTGGTGGGCTACAGTCCATGGGGTCACAAACAGTCAGATATGACTGAGCAACTAATACTATTATGTGTGTGTGTGTGTGTGTGTGTGCACTCAGTGGTGATTTGTGAAAAGAATGTGGAGTTTTCTTTTTGGATACTTCTTATTGCACATTCAATTTTTTAAAAATAATTGAAATATTCAGCTGTATTTTCAAATATGTTCAGTTTTTTGAATGTTATATCTGAACTTTCCACAGTTGTTGACTATAGTTTTAGACCCTTGATCATTAGTTTAAGGTTTCTTTGGAGGGGACTGTTAGTATAGTCTATCAATAATGATTGTTCTTCTATGGTGTTGTGTTCTCACGGTCATTATAGTCTTTAAATTTCTGCTTCTGTATTTGTCAGTTTTTGCATAATCTATTTTGAGGTTATAGTGTTAAGTGAGGAAAAAAAAAAAAATTAACTGTCCTTGTTCCTCAAGAGTACATTATCAGGGTTGAGAGTATCAAATACTGCTAACTGATTGCCAACGGCAAGTCCTCTTCTTCCAGGGCTTAGAGCTAGGTTACATTTATCAGCCTCCCTTATACTTAGTTGCTGCCATGTTACAGAGTTCCATGCAATTAAATGTAAGCAGAGTGGTAGGTGTTACATCCATCCTGGCTCAGGAATGTACCAACATGTAATCATCTCCTACCTCCTAGTATGACAGTTAGACTTGAAGTCTCAAGATGTCACTGATAACCAAATTCTTAAGACAGAAAAGACTGTAAACAAGGGTTCTTGAATGCCTGTGTGGAGTAGAACAACCTGACTTTTTAAATTGTAGCCAACCAGAAAATCCCACCCTGAAATACTGCATGAATGAGAAATAAGCATTCATTGAGGTAAGCCTCTGATATAGTTATTTTTCAAGAATTTACATGATATGAATTTTCATGTCTGCTCTTAATTTCTATGAATATGTTTCTTCGAGAGTTAATTAGATGTTTACTTATTTTTATTTTATATTATATATCTGAATTTCTTTTGGAAATTCTTGGTATGATTCTGCTGCATTGTTTGATCTGATTCATGGTGCAGTGTTTCCTTGTGTATTTTGTTATTTTTGAATGTAAAATCAAATTTCTTGGAAAATATTAGATATATATTATTTGAGTCCTGAAATGAGGGTAGGTTCATTTTGAAAGAAAAAAAAATATGCTTATGTGATAGCATATGAAATTATCAATAAGAAAAAAATATTTTGAATATCTTCATGAGTATTCACAGATAGCACTTTTCTGAGCAAAAATTGCTGACAACTTGGTTTCAAATCTATTGTAATGGTGTTGACAAAAAATTAGTCAATAAGAAAAAAGTGGAAAATTTTATTTGAGCCAAATTTGAGGATAATGACCCAGGAAGGGCATATCAGAAGTGCTAAAAACTGTTCCACCTATTAGGAGTCAAGGCACAGATATGTAAGTTTTTAAGACAGAATGCTATATATTAAATAAACTATTGACAGTTTACACAATACAAATCTGTGTCATCTTGACTCCTTACAAAATCAAGAATGAGTATCTTTTAAGGAGTTGTCTTGTTAATGCTAGGAGAATGTTGCTCTTTAAGGTTAAGCAGATATTTCTGCTAATGGTTGAGGTCTGGTAGACAAGTGGGCACACAACCCACAGCAGAGGGAGGGAGGAGACAAAAGAACAGAGAAGTATTTTTTATGTGTAAGTTTAACTTATCCTGCCATAAAATTTTAATTTTATTTCACAATGGAAGTAATGAATTGTGAATTCAGGAGAGATTTATTTGCATAATCTCCTGTGGAGCCATTTATTTACTTTACAAAGGATAATTGACCTTAGGGCCTTCTATTCCATCCCCAGAGAGGGTTTGTTTACATTAGAAAGACAGACTATCCCTATACCCTTCTCTGGAGGAGAAGATAGGCAGCAATATAAGCTCTAAAATTCAACATTTCAAGATTGCTCTCCTCTGGCAGAGACCATCTGAGTGCACAGGCTACACCTGGCTCTCATTGTGTTGTGTCGTGCAAGTCTCTGAAACAGAATTTTTGTTGTTGCTGTTCAGCTGCTAAGTCCTGTCCGATGCTTTGCTACTCTTGTCTGTCAAGGACTGCAGCATGCGAGCCTTCTTTTCACTCGCCATCTCCTGGAGTTTGCCCAAGTTCATGTCCATAGAGTGGGTGATGTTATCCAACTACATAATCCTCTGCCACCCTCTTCTCCTTTTCACTTCAGTTCAGTTCAGTTCAGTCCCTCAGTCGTGTCCGATTCTTTGCAATCCCATGAATTGCAGCATGCCAGGCCTCCCTATCCATCACCATCTCCTGGAGTTCACTCAAACTGACATCCATCGAATCAGTGATTCCATCCAGCCATCTCATCCTCTGTCGTCCCTTTCTCCTCCTGCCCCCAATCCCTCCCAGCATCAGGGTATTTTCCAATGAGTCAGCTCTTCGATCAGGTGGCCAGAGTACTGGAGTTTCACCTTTAGCATCATTCCTTCCAAAAAAATCCTAGGGCTGATCTCCTTTAGAATGGACTGGTTGGATCTTCTTGCAGTGCAGGGGACTCTCAAGAGTCTTCTCCAACACCACAGTTCAAAGGCATCAATTCTTTGGCACTCAGGTTTCTTCACAGTCCAAATCTAGTATCCATACATGATGACTGGAAAAACCATAGCCTTGACGAGATGGACCTTTGTTGGCAAAGTAATGTCTCTGCTTTTGAATATACTATCTAGGTTGGTCATAACTTTTCTTCCAAGGAATAGGCTTCTTTTAATTTCATGGCTGCAGTCACCACCTGCAGTGATTTTGGAGCCCCCAAAGATAAAGTCTGACACTGCTTCCCCATCTATTTCCCATGAAGTGATGGGACCATGAAGATGCCATGATCTTCATTTTCTGAATGTTGAGCTTTAAGCCAACTTTTTCACTCTCCTCTTACACTTTCATCAAGAAGCTTTTGAGTTCCTCTTCACTTTCTGCCATAAGGGTGGTGTCATCTGCATATCTGAGGTTATGGATATTTCTCCAAGCAATCTTGATTCCAGCTTGTGATTCTTCCAGTCCAGCGTTTCTCATGATGTTCTCTGCATAGAAGTTAAATAAGCAGGGTGACAATATACAGCCTTGACATACTCCTTTTCCTATTTGGAACCAGTCTGTTGTTCCATGTCCAGTTCTAACTGTTGCTTCCTGACCTGCATATAGGTTTCTCAAGAGGCAGGTCAAGTGGTCTGGTATTCCCATCTCTTTCAGAGTTTTCCACAGTTTATTGTGATCCACACAGTCAAAGGCTTTGACATAGTCAATAAAGCAGAAATATATATTTTTCTTGAACTCTCTTGCTTTTCCATAACCCAGCAGACGTTGGCAATTTGATCTCCGGTTCCTCTGCCTTTTCTAAAACCAGCTTGAACATCTGGAAGTTCACGGTTCACGTATTGGTGAAGCCTAGTTTGGACAATTTTGAGCATTACTTTACTAGCATCTGAGGTGAGTGCAATTGTGTGGTAGTTTGAGAATTCTTTGGCATTGCCTTTCTTTGGGATTGGAATGAACACTGACCTTTTCCAGTCCTGTGGCCACTGCTGAGTTTTCCAAATTTGGTGGCATATCGAGTGCAGCACTTTCACAGCATCATCTTTCAGGATTTGAAATGGCTCAACTGAAATTCCATCACCTCCACTAGCTTTGTTCGTAGTGATGCTTTCTAAGGCCAACTTGATTTCACATTCCAGGATGTCTGGCTCTAGATGAGTGATCACACCATCGTGATTATCTTGGTCGTGAAGACCTTTTTTGTACAGTTCTTCTGTGTATTCTTGCCATCTCTTCTTAATATCTTCTGCTTCTATTAAGTCCATACCATTTCTGTCCTTTATTTAGCCCATCTTTGCACGAAATGTTCCCTTGGTATCTCTAATTTTCTTGAAGATATCTCTAGTCTTTCCCATTCTGTTCTTTTCCTCTACTTCTTTGCATTGATCTCTGAGGAAGGCTTTCTTATCTCTTCTTACTATTCTTTGGAACTCTGCATTCAGATGCTTATATCTTTCCTCTTCTCCTTTGTTTTTTGCTTCTCTTCTTTTCACATCTATTTGTAAGGCTTCCCCAGACAGCCATTTTGCTTTTTTTGCATTTATTTTCCATGGGGATGGTCTTGATCCCTGTCTCCTATACAATGTCATGAACCTCAGTCCTTAGTTCATCAGGCACTCTATCTATCAGATCTAGACCCTTAAATCTATTTCTCACTTCCACTGTATAATCATAAGGGATTTGATTTAGGTAATTCCTGAATGGTCTAGTGGTTTTCCCTACTTTCTTCAGTTTAAGTCTGAATTTGACAATAAGGAGCTCATGATCTAAGCAATAGTCAGCTCCCAGTCTTGTTTTTGTTGACTGTATAGAGCTTCTCCATCTTTGGCTGCAAAGAATATAATCAGTCTGAGTTAGGTGTTGTCCATCTGATGATGTCCATGTGTAGAGTCTTCTCTTGTGTTGTTGGAAGAGGGTGTTTGCTATCACCAGTGCATTTTCTTGGCAAAATTCTGTTAGTCTTTGCCCTGCTTCATTCTGTATTCCAAGGCCAAATTTGCCTGTTACTCCAGGTGTTTTTTGACTTCCTACTTTTGCGTTCCAGTCCCCTATAATGAAAAGGACATCTTTTTTGGGTGTTTGTTCTAAAAGGTCTTGTAAGTCTTCATAGAACCGGTCAACTTCAGCTTCTTCAGCATTACTGGTTGGGGCATAGACTTGGATTAGTGTGATATTGGATGGTTTGCCTTGGAAATGAACAGAGATCATTCTGTTGTTTTTGAGAGTGCATTCAAGTACTACATTTTGGAGTCTTTTGTTGAGCATGATGGCTACTCCATTTCTTCTAAGGGATTCCTGCCCACAGTAGTAGATATAATGGTCATCTGAGTTAAATTCACCCATTCCAGTCCATTTTAGTTCGCTGATTCCTAGAATGTTGACGTTCACTCTTGCCATCTCCTGTTTGACCACTTCCAATTTGCTTTGATTCATGGACCTGACATTCCAAGTTCCTATGCACTTTCCAGCATCGTACCTTTCTTCTGTCACCAGTCACATCCACAACTGGGTATTGTTTTTGTCTGAGGTGCACACAAAACCTATGAGGTTAAAATAAGTAACTGCTACTTGACTAAAAAAGATGCACAACATGAGAGTTGCCAGTTAAATTTTATTTGGAGCAAGATGAAGCCTGCAGCCTGGGAGATAGCACATCAGATAGCTCTGAGAATCTGCTCCAAAGAGGTAGTGGGGGAAGGTTAGTTCAGTCACTTAGCCATGTCCAACTCTTTGCGACCCCGTGGACTGCAGCACACTAGGCTTCCCTGTCCATTACCAATGCCCATGCATGTGATTTTGTTGAAGGGTAAGTTCATGCTATCAAGCACTTGTCTTACTAAAGGTTTTCTGCTAGTTACTAGGTAGTTAGAATAGGAAGCAGGAGTCCAAAATGGTGGTGGCTAATAGACAAGGAAGGGAAAAGCCCGTGAAAATAGAACAAGGGAAGGTCAAAGGAAGGTCTGAGGACCAGAGTGAGGACCTCAGGTAGAACAAATAGCACTCCTGGCTAGCCAAGTTTACATAGGGCAGGCCCAGGGGGAGGAGAATCATAGAAAAAGAGGAGCCAAAGGGCTGTCTCTCTCTCTCCCTCTCTCTCCCATGCACTGGCACACTCCCCCACTCTCTTCTCTTCACGTCTTTGGGTCGGTATGCCCCTCACACCTCGAGGATGGATTCTCCTGTTATTTTCTAAATAAAATAGAGCTGTAACATGGAGCTGTAACACTGAATTGTCTAAGAGCTATAACATGGTCTGTTCCAGACCTGAGAGCTATACAACGATCTGTGCAAGACCCAAGAGCTTGACACACTGAGGGCTTTAATGTCTGTTACTCCAAATCTTTGTTGTGAAGAGACAGAACTAAGGAGAATATTCTCGCCTGACATCACCAAGAAGGGTTTAGTGCTTTTCTAGATACCAGGGATGCAAGGATTGGGACCATGGAATCAGTTCCTGAAAATATCTAACCTTCTATAGATCTGTTCCTCCAGTTTCACTGGAGCACAGAGTGTGTCACTCTCCATCCCAGACTCCCTTCAGGGCAGGTGGAAGGTGAACACCTGAAGTAGCACAGAATTCAATCTTCACAGACGCAGATGGCAAATGCCCTTTGCAACCACCAATTTGTTCAGTTCGGTTGCTCAGTTATGTCCAACTCTTTGCCTCCCCATGGGCTGTAGCATCTCAGGCTTCCCTGTCCATCAATAACTCCTGCAGCTTGCTCAAACATGTCCATCGAGTCAGTGATGCCATTCAACCATCTCATCCTCTGTCGCCCCCTTCTCCTCCTGCCTTCAATCTTTCCCAGTTTCAAGGTCTTTCCTAATGAGTCATTTCTTCTCATCAGGTGGTTAAATTATTGGAGCATCAGTTTCAGCATCAGTCCTTCCAATGAATATTCAGGATTGATTTCCTTTAGGATTGACTGATTTGATCTCCTTGCAGTCCAAGGGACTCTCAAGAGTCTTCTCTAATACCACAGTTCAAAAGCATCTCTTCATGTCTTTGGGTTGGCATGCCCCTCAATATGGTCTACAATTTGACTGGAGTAGATGAACTTCCAGGAGTCTTCTCATTTCTTTAATAAATAAATGTTGATACATGAGTGTTTTGCATACTAAAAATAAGTTTGTAGGTAGAAAGGATGAATAGTGTGGATTTTTAGGACAGTGAAAAACTATACTGTTTGTTATGTAGTATGGGTTTATGTCATTTACATGTTTGTCAAAATCCATAGAATATCTAACACAAAAGGTAAATACTAATGTTAGTGGTTGTGATCTCTGGTACTGTCGGCCTGTAGTGGCTTGAAGCAGGATACAGGTTTCTGGCCAGAGACTGAAGTCATATTTACCTTTCATATAAACATTTCTCATAATCCACATGCAACACACTTTCCAAAACTTCCCTTAGTTTTACTGAATGCTAGCCACTAGACCAGTAGCCAGTGGCAAGTCCCCTGGCTCATCAGCTTTGCAGAAATGAATTCCTACCAAAAGAAAGTAGTGAAAGAAGTGTTTATTAGTAGGGAAGAATACATGTTGGTAGACACAAGGACAGACTTGGAGAGGGAGCCTGACTTTCATGGTAGTTTGAATTAACTTGTGGGGCATTTCTTCTGGGTTTCCTTTGGCCAGTCATCTCGCTTTGCCTTGTTCTGGGTCTATATTTGGTTTATCTCAGTATCATCCCATGTGCACACCTGCATCTCTTAGCTAAGATGGATTCAAGTGAAGAGGCCTCTGGGAAGGTTGACATCACTCTTGTTTTTGACCTTCAAGGAGCCTTTCTGTACATATGTAGTCAGGAATGTCTTCGACCTTGAAAATGAGATGTACTCTCTGTCTTTTATCTGGGCAAGACAGCTGCTGATGTAATCCACTTGCTATTATCTTCGTCTTGGAGTATTTGTTTACAGGGTACATACTCCAGCTGCTCAACTTGGGGCCCATCTATCTCCTGCCTCAATTTAATTTTGTTAATAATAATAATTTATTAATAATAATAATAATTGGGGCTTCCCTGATAGCTCAGTTGGTAAAGAATCTGCCTGTAATGAAGAAGACCCCAGTTCAATTTCTAGGTCAGGAAGATTCCCTGGAGAAGGGAAGGGCTACCCACTCAAGTATTCTTGGGCTTCCCTTATGACTCAGGTGGTAAAGAATCTGCCTGGTAAAGAATCAAGCCCTGCAGTATTCTTGGGCTTCCCTTATGAATCAGCTAGTAAAGACCTGAGTTCAATCCCTGGGTTGAGAAGATCCCCTGGATAAGGGAAAGGCTGTCCACACACCAGTATTCTGGCCTGGAGAATTCCATGAACTGTATAGTCCATGGGGTCACAAAATGTCAGACAAGACTGGGCAACTTTCATTTTCAATAATAATAATAGAAATATTGGCTCATCAGTTGTAACAACAGCAGCACACTAATGTAGATATTAATAATAGGGGAAATTGGGGAGGTGGTTATATGAAAACTCTCTATTCATAATACTCATTTTTTAAAAAATAATCCTAGAGCTGTTAGAAAAATGTTTAGTAGTTACATTCTTTTTAAAAATGTGTCAACTTTTTCACTGAAAGTTCTCATGTAAGTAATGTTGAAATTTGAGAACTATGCCTTAACTACAGTTTTCTGGAAGGCAGAATCAACTATAGTTTTATAGTGCATGTGTGCTGTGCTAAGTTGCTTCAGTCATATCTGATTCTGTGTGATCCCATGGACTGTAGCCTGCCAGGCTCCTCTGTCCATGGGATTCTCCAGGCAAGAATACTGGAGTGGGTTGCCATGGCTCCTCCAGGGGATCTTCCTGACCCAGGGATGGAACCTGTGTCTCTTAAATCTCCTGCATTGGCATGGGAGTGCCTTACCACTAGCATCACCAGGTGGAACCAAATATTTATGACTCACTTTCTACTATTTTATTGTTTTTCATTTTATCAACTCAATATTTATAATTTAAAATTTCTGAAGTTGAAGATTATTAAATAAAATTTAGCAATTTATAAATGCAGTCATTTTCTCAGTATAGGTTAATCACTACCTAGTGAGACTGCAGGTAACAGATATTTTGTAGCACTTGATAAGTTTGGACAAAACTGTTTGTTTTGCCTCATTAACAGGATAAAATCTCTAATATAACACACAGAAAAATGAACTTAGAAATAAAAATAATATTTTGAAGAACAATTACTCATTTATATAAATCAAGTTATTTCAGAATATGCACTAAATTAGTTTAAATAATTGAGAGTGTGGAATGGACATAAAAGCATATTCTTTGTTTAATTTAAGTGCTTATCTCAGTGTGACATTATAAAAGTACAGACCATACAAAATATTATTTTTGAATGTAACTTTCACATGCTTATATGTATATATCAAAAAGTTTTTATTTAAAAATCATGTTAGTCGAACATAAAATAATCAGATTTGAGGCTTTCTTAACCCACTCCAGTATTCTTGCCTGGAGAATCCCATGAATGGAGGAGCTTGGTTGGCTACAGTCGACGGGTCGCAAAGAGTAGGACACGACTGAGTGACTTCACTTAACTTGTATGGTGGAGTAGAAGGACATGAGCTCTTCTTGCTTGTTCAGCAAATTACAACTTGCTGCTGAACAACCATCGACAGAAGAATGTTCAGTTCAGTTCAGTTGCTCAATCACATCCGACTCTTTGCGACCCCATTAATCGCAGCACGCCAGGCCTCCCTGTCCATCACCAACTCCAGGAGGTCATTCAGACTCACGTCCATCGAGTCAGTGATGCCATCCAGCCATCTCATCTTCGATCGTCCCCTTCTCCTGCCCCCAATCCCTCCCAGCATCAGAGCCTTTTCCAATGAGTCAACTCTTTGCCTGAGGTGGCCAAAGTACTGGAGTTTCAGATTTAGCAGCATTCCTTCCAAAGAAATCCCAGGGTTGATCTTCAGAATGGATTGGTTGGATCTCGTTGCAGTCCAAGGGACTCTCATGAGTATTCTCCAACACTGCAGTTCAAAAGCATCAATTCTTCGGCTCTCAGCCTTCTTCACAGTCCAACTCTCACATCCATACATGTCTACAGGAAAAACCATAGCCTTGACTAGACAGACCTTAGTCGGCAAAGTAATGTCTCTGCTTTTGAATATGCTATCAAGGTTGGTCATAACTTTTCTTCCAAGGAGTAAGCGTCTTTTAATTTCATAGCTGCAGTCACCATCTGCAGTGATTTGGGCCCAAAAAATAAAGTCTGACACTGTTTCCACTGTTTCCCCATCTATTTCCCATGAAGTGGTGGGACCATGAAGATGCCATGACCTTCATGTTCTGAATGTTGAGCTTTAAGCCAACTTTTTCACTCTCCTCTTTCACTTTCATCAACAGGCTTTTAGTTCCTCTTCACTTTCTGCCATAAGGGTGGTGTCATCTGCATATCCAAGGTTATTGATATTTCTCCTGGCAATCTTGATTCTAGCTTGTGCTTCATCCAGCCCAGCATTTCTCATGATGTACTCTGCATATAACTTAAATAAGCAGGGTGACAATATACAGCCTTGACATACTCCTTTTCTTATTTGGAACCAGTCTGTTGTTCCATGTCCAGTTCTAACTATTGCTTCCTGACCTGCATACAGATCTCTCAAGAGGCAGGTCAGGTGGTCTGTATTCCCATCTCTTTCAGAATTTTCCACAGTTTATTTTGACCCACACAGTCAAAGGCTTTGGCATAGTCAATAAAGCAGAAATAGATGTTTTTTCTGGAACTCTCTTGCTTTTCCATGGATCTCACCAAAAAAAGATACCCACATCCAAGGGCAAACAGAAGCCCCAAGCAAGATGGTGGGTGGGGCAAAATTGCATTTAGAGTCAAACCGCATAACTGCCAAAGATGCTGGGAGGGCTCAAACAAAACCTTATGTGCACCAGGACACAAAGACCCCACAGAGACGGAGCTAGACCTATACTTGTTTCTCCTGCAGAGGTATGACATCAGCAGGTGTCTGCCACAGGGGCAGCGGCTCTGGGTGAATCTACCTGGGTCACACGACCTGTGGCATATGCCCTCTTGGAGGAGGTTGCCATTAACCCCACTATAGAGTCACTGAGCAGACAACCCACAAACTGCAGAATAATTACACCAAAGAAATTCTTGTGCTTTTAAGAAACTTCCAGAACCCACAGGAGATTTTCCAACCTGGGGATCTGGCAAAGGGACTGAGAACCCCCAGATAATTTGACTTTCGAGACCAGTGGGATTTGATTAAGAAACTTAAACAGTACTGGGGAAACAGACTCTTGGAAGGGAAAAATAGAACCTCGTGTGCACCAGGACCCAGGAGAAAGGAGCAGTGACCCCACAAGAGACTGACCCAGATGTGCTTGTGAGTGTCGAGGAGTCTCCAGCAGAGGCGTGGGTCGGTGTTGGCCTGTAGCAGGGTCGGGGGCACTGAGTGTGGCAGTGCTTGCACATGACCTATTGAAGGAGGTCGCTATTATCTTCATTACCTCCACCATAGTTTGATCTCAGGTCAAACAAAAGGGAGGGAACACAGCCCCACCCATCAGCAGAAAATTGGATTAAAGATTTACTGAGTATGGCCCTGCCCATCAGAATAAGACTCAGTCCCCACTCCACCCCCCAGACCCTCTCCCCCCAGCCCCCAGTCAATCTCTCCCATCAGGAAGCTTCCAGAAGCCTCTTATCCTTATCTATCAGAGGGTAGGCATAATGAAAATCACAATCACAGGAAACTAATCAAATTGATCACATGGACCACAGCCTTGTTTGACTCAATGAAACTACGAGCCATGCCATGTAGGGCCACCCAAAATGGACAGGTCATGGTGGAGAGTTCTGACAAAACATGGTCCATTGGAGAAGAGAGTGGCAAACCACTTCAATATTCTCGCCTTGAGATCCCCATGAACAGTATGAAAAGGCAAAAAGGACACTGAAAGATAAACTCCCCAGAAAGAATGAAGAGATGGAGCCAAAGAGAAAAAAATGCCCAGTCATGAATGTGACTGGAGATGGAAGTAAAGTCTGATGCTGTAAAGAGCAATATTGCATAAGAACCTAGAATGTCAGGCCCATGAATTAAGGTAAATTAGTTGCAGTCATACAGGAGATGACAAGAGTGAACATCAACCTTTTAGGAATCAGTGGACTTTATAAAATGGACTGGAATGGGTGAATTTAATTCAGATGACCATTATATCTTCTACTGTGGGCAAGAATTCCTTAGAAGAAATGGAGTAGCCCTCATAGTCAGCAAAATATTCTGAAATGCAGTACTTGGGCTCAATCTCAAAAACAACAGAATGATCTTTGTTCATTTCCAAGGCAAACCATTCAATATCACGGTAATCCAAACCTACACCCCAACCAGTAATGCTGAAGATGCTGAAGTTGGACAATTCTATGAAGACCTACAAGACCTTCTAGAACTAACATGCAAAAAAGATGTCCTTTTCATCATAGGGGACAGGAATGCAAAATAGGAAGTCAAGAGATACCTGGAGTAACAGGCAAATATGATCTTGGGGTGCAAAATGAAGCAGGGAAGAGGCTAACAGAGTTTTGCCAAAAGAATTCACTGGCCATAGCAAACAATCTCTTCCAAGAACACAAGAGATGATTCTACACATGGACATCATCTGACGGTCATTACTCAAATCAGATTGTTTATAGTCATTGCAACCGAAGATGGAGAAACTCTATACAGTCAGGAAAAACAAGACCAGGAGCTGCCTGTGGCTCCGATCATGAACTTCTTATTGCCAAATTCAGACTTAAATTGAAGAAAGTAGGGAAAACCACTAGACCATGCATATATGACCTAAATCAAATCCCTTACGATTATACAGTGGAAGTGGCAAATAGATTTAAGGGATTAAACCTGATAGAGTGCCTGAAGAACTAAGGAAGGAGGTTCATGACATTATAGAGGAGGCAGTGGTCAAGACCATCCCCAAGAAAAAGAAATAAAAAAAGACAAAATGATTGTTTGAAGAGGCCCTGCAAATAGTTGAGAAAAGAGAAGCTAAAGGCAAAAGAAAAAAGAAAGATATACCTTTTTGAATGCAGAGTTCCAAAAGAATAGCAAGGAGAGATAAGAAAGCCTTCCTCAGTGATCAATGCAAAGAAATAGAAGAGGAAAAAAAAAAAAGAGAGAGAGAGAGAGAGAAAATGGGAAAGACTAGAGTCCTCTTCAAGAAAATTAGAGATACCAAAGGAACATTTCATGCAAAGATGGGCTCTATAAAGAACAGAAATGGTATGGACCTAACAGAAGCAGAAGATATTAAGAAGAGGTGGCAAGAATACACGGAAGAATTATACAAAAAAGATCTTCATGACCCAGTTAACCATGATGGTGTGATCACTTTCTTAGAACCAGACATCCTGGAATGTGAAGTCAAGTGGGCCCTAGGAAACATCAGTATGAATAAAGCTAGTGGAGGTGATGGAATTCCAGTTGAGCTATCTCAAATCTTAAAAGATGATGCTGAGAAAGTGCTGCAATCAATATGCCAGCAAATTTGGAAAACTCAGCAGTGGCCACAGGAAAAGTTCAGTTTTCATTCCAATTCCAGAGAAGAGCAATGCCAAAGAATGTTCAAACTACCATACAATTGCATTCTTGTCACACGCTAGCAAAGAAATGCTCAAAATTCTCCAAGCCATATTTCAACAGTACATGAACCGTGAACTTCCTGATGTTCAAGCTCGATTTAGAAAAGGCAGAGGAACCAGAGGTCAAATTGCCAACATCTGCTGGATCATAGAAAAATCAAGATAATTCTAGAAAAACTTCTACTTCTGCTTTATTAAACATGCCAAAGCCTTTGACTGTGTGAATCACAACAAACTGTGGAAAATTCTTCAAGAGGTGGGAATACCAGACCACCTTACCTGCCTCCGAGAAATCTGTTTGCAAGCCAAGAAGCAACGGTTAGAACTGGACATGGAAAAACAGACTGGTTCCAAACTGGGAAAGTCGTATGTCAAGGTTGTATATTGTCACCCTGCTTATTTAATTGATATGCAGAGTATATCATGCTGGGTCGGATGAAGCACAAGCTGGAATCAAGATTGCTGGGAGAAATATCAATAACCTGAGATAGGCAGATGATACTACCCTTATGACAGAAAGTGAAGAGGAACTAAAGAGACTTGATGAATGTGAAAGAGGAGAGTGAAAAACCTGGCTTAAATCTCAACATTATTCAAACGAAGATCATGGCATCTAGACCCATCACTCATGGCAAGTAGATAGGGAAACAATGGAAGCAGTGAGATACTATTTTCTTGGGCTCCAAATTTTTGCAGGTGGTGACTGCAGCCATGAAATTAAAAGACGCTTGCTCCTTGGAAGAAAAGCTATGACCAACCTCGACTGCATATTAAAAAGCAGAGACATTACTTTGCCAACAAAGGTCTAGTCAAAGATATGGTTTTTCCAGTAGTCATGTATGGATGTGAGAGTTGGACTATAAAGAAAGCTGAGTGCTGAAGAATTGATACTTTTGAACTGTGATGTTGGTGAAGTCTCTGGACAGTCCTTTGTCTGCAAGAAGATCCAACCAGTCCATCCTAAAGGAAATCAGTCCTGAGTATTCATTGGAAGGACTGATGCTGAAGCTGAAACTCCAATACTTTGGCCACCTGATGCGACGAATTGACTCATTGGAAAAGACCCTGGTGCTGGGAAAGATTGAAGGTAGGAGGAGAAGGGCATAACAGAGGATGAGATAGTTGGATGGCATCACTGATTCAATGGACATGAGTTTGAGCAAGCTTTGGGAGTTGGTGATGGACAGGGAAGCCTGGCGTGCTGCTGTCCATGGAGCTGCAGAGTCAGACACGACTGAGACTGAACTATCACCATCTATTATACTTATAAAAAATGGCATACTACATCAGTATGAACACTTTTTATAATACCTTCATCAATTTATGTGATTCAGAGTAAAATCATTTAGATTCCTCAATTTTTATTTATCTATCTTAAGCTCTGAAAACATTAGTAACATAGTTCCTAAAATGCATTATTTGAGAGATCAATGGAAATATATGTTTTGAATAAAGAGATGGATGACAATCTATTTATATATGATTTAACTGGAATTGCATAGATAGAAGGTTTTTTAAGGTTGAAATAAAAGATCTTTTTTCTTATGGTCAATTTAAGAAAAATCAGGAACGAATGGGCAGTTTAACAGACCTCTTCTATTGTAATTCATTCTTTAAGGCCATAAAGGTCAAAATAGATAAATTTTATCAGATCAAATTATTAATTTTAAAAGTTACATTGAAGAGTCTACATCTATGATGGTGATATTCCAAGGATAATGATAAATGAAGCCGGACTGACATAAAATTTAATCATCCTTTGATAAATTGTGAGTTTCTCCTCTATGCTTTCATTATAAGTGGTTTTTTATACAAAGGTTTGAAAGCTGAATGAGAATTAATTGACTAAAGAGTGTGTCAACATAACTGATTTTCGAGTGTGAGCAGGCCATAATATTTTATTGTTCTTGATTCAACCCACATTGAATGTTTAAGCCTTATCACAGTGTTTCCAAATGAAAGATTTTGACGTTTTAGTTTGTTTTCCTCCATTAACTTACATTTAGTTGCATATGAATAAGCTTAATAATTGTAAGTTACATTCTCAGATGTATCTATTCATATGTGGCATATTTAACATTGCCAGAAAAAACAAGTTATAAATTCATTCTGCAGTTTATATGAACTTCATAAAATATAAGAATACAGTGAAAAACATGATGGATACTAAAATCCAAGGAAACAGCTTTGCAAACTATAGTCCAGTATCTGATTTATAGATAAAAAAAGGTTCACAAATAATTTTGGATTATCATTTAGAAGTACATGCATAATAACACATACTAGCATTAGTTTTTGTGATTATTTTATAAAATGTTACTAGTTCTTTATTAAAATTTTTCATAGCTGGTAAATCTTTCAGTCTAATGTTTTTAAAGGATGTAAGCTTGATAAGGTTTTGTATGAAATAACTCCATCTTTTCTACTAACCACAGATTACATAACTGATTAAACATAGAAATAATTTATTTTGCTATTGATATGATCATAGTTAATTGATCAATGTCCTGATGTATATTTTAGTGTTTTTTTGATTATATAGGCTAAGTTGTTTTATGCTGATATTATTTCTTTTAAAGTCTCATAATGACATTTATTTGAGTGACCCTAATATTAAAGCAAGAGAGTTCCAGAAAAACATCTATTTCTGCTTTATTGACTATGCCAAAGCCTTTGACTGTGTGGATCACAATAAACTCTGGAAAATACTTCAAGAGATGAGAATACCAGACCACCTGACTTGCCTCTTGAGAAGCCTGTATGCAGGTCAGGAAGCAACAATTAGAACTGGACATGGAACAACAGACTGGTTCCAGATAGGAAAAGGAGTACATCAAGGCTGTATAGTGTCACCCTGCTTATTTAACTTCTATGCAGAGTACATCATGAGAAATGCTGGACTGAAAGAAACGCAAGGCAGAATCAAGATTGCCGGGAGAAATATCAATAACCTTGGATATGCAAATGACACCACTCTTATGGAAGAAAGTGAAGAGGAACTAAAAGCCTCTTGATGAAAGTGAAAGAGGAGAGTGAAAAAGTCGGCTTAAAGCTCAACATTCAGAAAACGAAGATCATGGCATCCGGTCCCATCACTTCATGGGAAATAGATGGAGAAACAGTGGAAACAGTGTCAGACTTTATTTTGGGGGGCTCCAAAATCACTGCAGATGGTGACTGCAGCCATGAAATTAAAAGACGCTTACTCCTTGGAAGAAAAGTTATGACCAACCTAGATAGCATATTCAAAAGCAGAGACATTTCTTTGCCAACAAAGGTCCGTCTAGTCAACGCTATGGTTTTTCCAGTGGTCATGTATGGATGTGAGAGTTGGACTGTGAAGAAGGCTGAGCACCCAAGAATTGATGCTTTTGAACTGTGGTGTTGAAGAAGACTCTTGAGAGTCCCTTGGACTGCAAGGAGATCCAACCAGTCCATCCTAAAGGAGATCAGCCCAGGGATTTCTTTGGAAGGAATGATGCTAAAGCTGAAAGTCCAGTACTTTGGCCACCTCATGTGAAGAGTTGACTCATTGGAAAAGACTCTGATGCTGGGAGGGTTGGGGGCAGGAGGAGAAGAAGACTACGGAGGATGAGATGGCTGGGTGGCATCACTGACTCGATGGACGTGAGTCTGAGTGAACTCCGGGAGTTGGTGATGGACAGGGAGGCCTGGCGCGCTGCGATTCATGGGGTCGCAAACAGTCGGATGTGACTGAGCGACTGAACTGAACTGAACTGAACTGAACATTAAAGCTATCCTCTTAGAAAACATAATTATTTTGAAGGGTTAAATACAACTGCAATATAATACTAACAGTATAATACTGCTATTTGTTTATATATTGTTAATAATCATGTTGATTTTGGAGGTGAGATGATAACATCTACAACAGTCATTTTAACATGAAAATTATTAAGCATTTTTCTCAGTGTTTATAAGGTATTATCTCATGCAAGTATTATATTTCATCCATTTTATAAGTGAGGAATCTACAGTTTGGGGATGTTACATAACTTTTCCATGTAAATCAGAGTCTCCATCACATCCTTTAAGCACATGACTATACTATCTTTCAAAATTGAGGAAGATGATACATCTTCACTGATGGTTTTATAATTCCAAACTCCCACTGATGTTATATGGTCTCACAATTTCTTGAGAGAATGCTGAAATAAATCTCTTAGAGAAGAAGGAGCCAGATCCTTACCATTTCTATTTAACATTTTAAATTAAAAAACAAAACAAATCATGCTCAGTTGTATCTGACTCTTCGCGACCCACGGACTGTAGCCCACCAGGATCCTCTGTCCTTGGAATTCTCCAGGAAAGAATACTGAAAAGGGTAGCCATTCCCTTCTCCAGGGGATCTTTCCAGCTCAGAGGTCGAACCCAGGTCTCCCGCATTACAGGCAGATTTTTTTACCATTTGAGCAAATATCCAAAATAGAGACAAAAAAGTATAATAATAAAATTAGTCATCATCCAGATTCAGCAATAATCATCTAGTGCAAGTCTGACCTCAACTATATTTCTATATTATTTACCTTCATATTATTTTAAAGCTAATCTTAGATGCTATGTTATTTCATTTATGTGTATATTTCATCTACAATATGTCTCTATAGATCTGTCTTTTTACTTATAATATTAATACAATGTTTACCACACTAGGAAAACTATTATTTGTTAATCACTTTAACTTCACATATCAGTGTAGAAAACACTATTGAAAAAATATGGGAGGGTGGTGGGAGGGGGGTTCTGGGCTAGGAACTCATGTACACCTGTGGTGGATTCATGTCAATGTATGGCAAAACCAATACAGTATTGTAAAGTAAAAAAATAAAATTTAAATAAATAAAATAAAATAATAGATCCCCCCCAAAATATGTGTGTGTATATATGTACATCTATCTACCTATCTATCTATATATTAGAGCCTTTATTTTGAATCTGACTCAAAAATTTGCATGTATGATTAGCTGACATCTTTTGACTCTTTCAGATTCCCTTTTCATCCTCTGTTTTGTTTTTTAGCAATTTTTTTTTTTTTAAGAAACTGTATTGATTTACTGTAGAATTCTCCATGTTCAGTTTTTCTGTTTGCATCTATGGAGTACAGTTTCCCAACTGTACTCCATAAAATTTCTGAAAGTAGAGTTGTATTTAAAGAATTGATTAAATTCATATTCAGAGGTGGTAGCATGTTCTTTCCTTAAGTGACATGTGACATGCACATGCCTCCTTTTTCTAACTGTTAGTAGCTGATATTAGTTAGTTGATATTCAATGCCTGGATTCACCAATTTTTTTAGGAATTGCATTGTGATAATTGTGACATTTAGTTCCATTATTAATTTTTAATTTAGTAGCTGAAATTTGTTAATAGTATAGTAACCCCTCATCAAATTTTTAGTTGCACTGATACTTAATTTATGCTGGAAACCCAGAACAAATGCTTGATTGTTTCCCTTAACTTTGAAGTTTTTTTTTTTTTTTTTTCTTTTTTTTAATGAGTTAATTCATTAGATTCTTCAAAAGGAAAAACCTGTGTGGATGTGTCTTAGTCTGTTTGAGATACTAAAAAAATATTTCTCCATAAATTGGGGACTTAAGCAACAAACATTTATTTGCCACAGTTCTAGCTGCTGAAGAGTCCAGGATAAAAGCTGTGGCAGATCAGTGTCCAGTGAGGACACTCTTCCAGGTTTGCAGATGGCCATCTTCTCACTGTGTCCCATGTAGCAGAAGGGGTAAAGAGAGCTCTCTGTGGTCTCAATTTTTGTAAGCCAACGGTGGTTCAGCTGATAAAGAATCTCCCCACAATGTGAGAGACCGGGGTTCAGTCCCTAGGTTGGGAAGATCCCCTGGAGAAGGGAACAGCTACCCACTCCAGTATTCAGGTCCATGTGGTTGCAAAGAGTCAGACATGACTGAGAGACTTTCACTTTAATACCATTCATGACTCCCCTGTGCTCACGATCTAATTACCACCTAAGTCTCCACCTCCTAAAGCCGTCACATGTGTGCATACATATTAAGTCACTTCAGCCATGTCTGACTCTTTGTGACCCCACTAACGCCACCTAGGAGGCCCAAAGCCATCACACTGAGGGGCTATGTTTTGACCATAAGAACTTTGTGGGGAATACAAGCATGCAGTTCTTAAGAGTGTTAACAGGAATAGTAACAATATACAGGAGATTAGCTACCAACAGGGATGTACAAAATCACTCTAAAAATTTCTCTCAGGCTAAAGAAATGCACTGGAAAATAATAGTTGGAAGAGCTGTAATTCAGATGTCACTGGAAGGTCTGTCACTGCAAGGTGTCACAGCAGCCCAGTGAAAGGTAGAGGAGTTTGCTGGGTTACCCAGAGAAAGCCGGTCCACAGTTGGTGCACTGAGCCTGGTGAGCAGGGAGTTCTGGACAAGGACTGGGAAGGCAGAAGCTCCCCGTCAAAGTGACACAGAGCTCAGGCTGGAGGGTGGGTAACTGGCTGGGCCTATCAATCAGAAAGTCACCCCTTAGGATGTCATCCAACTAAAGGTGGTGGTGGACAAAGGAACTGTGGGCTAGCCAGCAAGCATGCTGGCTGTCAAAGCCTGGCAGTCAGAAAACCTGTCAGGTAACCTAGAATTGGGTGAGATTGGTGAGCAGGGAAAACAAATAAGCCTCTGTTGGATATCAGTTGTTGAATCCAGCAAAAGTGGATCTGCAAGCCCGGAGCCCCCATCTTCACCCCAACCCTAGGGAGCTGGGTAACAGAGGTTGATGGGGCAGGGAACCAAAGGCTTAACCAGCAAGCTGGAGGCTGAACATTACTGGTGTCCCCAAGTAGGGCTATTTGCTGTACACCACAGGAGTAAGTCCAGAAAAGCACACAAGCAATTGGGGGTGGGGAACCCAATATTATCTCCTCTATAACCCTTCTGTTACCCTCTGCCAACAAAGCTTGGACTTCCCAGGTGGCTCAGTGGTTAAGAATCCACCTGCCAAGAAGGACACATGGGTTTGAGCCATGGATCAGGAAGATTCCCTGGAGAAGGAAATGGCAATCCATTCCAATTTTCTTGACTGGAAAATTCCATGGATAGAGGAGGCTGGTGGGCTACAGCCTATGGAGTTGCAAAGAATCAGACTTGACTGAGCATGCACACACATCCCAAGAAAACATTTGGAAAATATACTCTGCAAAGTAACCATTGAGAGTAAAAAGAAAAAAAGATTAAAAAATTTGATTCGACAATCATTAAAACATATGTAACTACCATAAACTTCCTATTGGAATATTTATTCAGGGATAAATCACAGTGAAAAATTGACTGCTTACATAAAAACCCACGTATAATAAATAACTTGATGTATGTTACAAGAGGCAATTCAGATTAAAGGGAAATATATTTACTACTCAACAAAAGGAGTTGGTATAATTGAGAAAGCTTTTCTTGTTTAAAAAAAGTATCAATTTATATTTTCACAGCACTCACTAAAATAAATTTCAAATGGAGTAAAGAGTAACAATTTTTAATAAAATTATGAAAGTTTTTAAAAAGTAGTTACTTATCTAACCTTGAGAGTGTGCAGTATTTTTAACTTTAGAAGAAATAGATACATACACAAAGTAAAATGGGCAAATTTATTTTCAACTGTTAAGCTCTTTTCTATATAAAAAAGTAAGTAAGTAAAATTTATAAGCAAGCAACATATTGCAATTCAGAGAGAGCAAGGGTCTCTGTCTTTTAAATAATATGAGTGCATTTGAAAACAAAGTGGGAAATCACATACAATTCTAAAACCTCAATAAATGAGTATCATCAGATTATTCACAAAGGAAAGCTCTGTGACTAACACAGATGCTAATAAAACACTTTCTAACAGTAATTAAAATCATTATAATTAAATCAATATTTCTAAATATGTCAAATAATTTAGAAAGCATAAGACTTTACTGTCAGAAATGCTAGATTGAGGGAAATATTTTCTGTCAAACTGTGCCTGAAATGAATAAGCAGTCTTGTAACACCTAAATTTTAAAGATTTGTGATTAAATAGCAAACACTCTTCTCAAATAAAAAAAGATAGCACCCCAAAGCTGTTACTAAATATAGAAGGACATTTTACTATATTTCTATAGAGAATTTCAGAAGTATGAAAAGTTTATAGACCTAGAATAGGGAAATCTTCACTGAGGGATGGAACAGAACCTGGTCTGTGGTAGCGGAAGGGAAGCTCTGATAGTCTCAGGGACTGAATGGCATTAGCCGAGGATGCAGACAGAAGACTTAAAGACATTATCAGGCTCTGGCAATAAGGAGATGAGAGGAAATAGGAACTTGGGAGCAGATTGCTGCAAAATTTATGTACTCTGAAAGTCATTTTAGAGTTAGTAAATTTTACTTTAATTGATAGTACCTAGTGATTTCACAAATAGCATGTTAGTAAACCTAACACAATGCCAATATGTGTGGTGGGTTTCATGGGAAAAAGACTATAATTTGCACACCCATCAGAAACCTAATATAGTTTAAGCAAGATGTAATATGTGTTTATAATAATTTATTGGCATGTCAAATGTAAATAAGTAAATTTATGTTAAATATGTTTAAAAAATGACAAACCTTTTCTGATTGACTAGAGCAGAGTACAAAAGGAGAGCAGATGTCAAAGAAAAGTTTTTTATCACATTTCAGTCCTCTCCAGTCAAAAAACTAACTGGGGACTATTAACTGGGACTAGGAAGCCTCTAGTAGAGTTGATATGAAGAATTTAAAAAATTAGTTTTATTTTGGACTTAGTGGTAATAGTATGAACAAATATGGTAATTAAAGGAAGCTCTTTAAAAAGCTGATTGAGGATTTAGGAGGGACTGTAAAGATATGTAAGTTCAGTATTCATGGATTTATATTTAGGTCCTCATCTGAAATTGATTACTATCTATTAATCTTCCCAGACACAAATATTTCTAAGTAAGAATTTTACATAGTGTCCATTTAAGCCTCTCAAATGAGTTAGAGAAGGAAATAAGTAAATAATTAATGCTGACGGTATCCTGGCAGGAAATTCATATCACCATCATTTATGGATAGCCCTTTCTTCTCTCTCTCTCTCTCTCTCTCTCTCTGCCTCCCTCCCTCCTGTCTTCCTTCCTTCTTTTCATTTTGTTTTGATTCCTTTGCTTCTCTTCTCTCTCTTTTCTTCCTCTCCTGTCTTCTCTATCCTCTCTCCTTTCATTGTCTTTTCTTTTGTGCTTAAGTATACACAGACACGTAAGTATGTGTGTGTGTCTTCAATGATGCCCAAATGCTCTGGCTGTTTCTTCTCTGTGACTGTTCAGTGACACCCCTGAGAGTGGCCCCAACCCTATTCCTCCTCCTTCTTCCTATCATAAACTCCCCTGCTCTGACACTGAAATCCACAATGAATTATAAGATTAAAATTCACCTGGACTTTGTGAAATGTATCCCTAATTTATCTAAATCCTCCCCTTGACTCACCATCATGATTTTATCAAATTGAACATTTTAAAACCAATCAGATCCCATTTGTTTATTTTTGCTTTTATTTCCAGAATTCTGGGACGTGGATCATAGAGGATCCTGCTGTGATTTATGTCTGAGAGTGTTTTGCCTATGTTCTCCACTAGGAGTTTTACAGTTTCTGATCTTACATTTAGATCTTTAATCCATTTTGAGTTTATTTTTGTGTACGGTGTTAGAAAGTGATCTAGTTTCATTCTTTTACAAGTGGTTGACCAGTTTTCCCAGCACCACTTGTTAAAGAGATTGTCTTTACTCCATTGTATATTCTTGCCTCCTTTGTCAAAGATAAGGTGTCCATATGTGTGTGGATTTATCTCTGGGCTTTCTATTTTGTTCCATTGATCTATGTGTCTGTCTTTGTGCCAGTACCATACTGTCTTGATGACTGTGGCTTTGTAGTAGAGCCTGAAGTCAGGCAAGTTGATTCCTCCAGTTCCATTCTTCTTTCTCAAGATTGCTTTGGCTATTCGAGGTTTTCTGTATTTCCATACAAATCTTGAAAATATAAGCAAGGTGAAAAGACAGCCTTCTGAATGGGAGAAAATAATAGCAAATGAAGCAACTGACAAACAACTAATCTCAAAAATACACAAGCAACTTCTGCAGCTCAATTCCAGAAAAATAAACCACCCAATCAAAAAATGGGCCAAAGAACTAAATAGACATTTCTCCAAAGAAGACATACGGATGGCTAACAAACACATGAAAAGATGCTCAACATCACTCATTATTAGAGAAATGCAAATCAAAACCACAATGAGGTACCACTTCACACCAGTCAGAATGGCTGCGATCCAAAACTCTGCAAGCAATAAATGCTGGAGAGGGTGTGGAGAAAAGGGAACCCTCCTACACTGTTGGTGGGAATGCAAACTAGTACAGCCACTATGGAGAACAGTGTGGAGATTCCTTAAAAATTGCAAATAGAACTACCTTATGACCCAGCAATCCCACTTCTGGGCATACACACCGAGGAAACCAGAATGGAAAGAGACACATGTACCCCAATGTTCATCGCAGCACTGTTTATAATAGCCAGGACATGGAAACAACCTAGATGTCCATCAGCAGATGAATGGATAAGAAAGCTGTGGTACATATACACAATGGAGTATTACTCAGCCGTTAAAAGAATTCATTTGAATCAGTTCTGATGAGATGGATGAAACTGGAGCCAATTATACAGAGTGAAGTAAGTCAGAAAGAAAAACACCAATACAGTATACTAACACATATATATGGAATTTAGGAAGATGGCAATGACGACCCTGTATGCAAGACAAGAAAAAAGACACAGATGTGTATAACGGACTTTTGGACTCAGAGGGAGAGGGAGAGGGTGGGATGATTTGGGAGAATGGGAATTCTAACATGCATACTATCATGTAAGAATTGAATCGCCAGTCCATGTCTGATGTAGGGTGCAGCATGCTTGGGGCTGGTGCATGGGGATGACCCAGAGAGATGTTGTGGGGAGGGAGGTGGGAGGGGGGTCATGTTTGGGAACGCATGTAAGAATTAAAGATTTTAAAATTTACAAAATAAAAAAAAATTAAATTAAATTAAAAAAATTAAAAAAAGAAAAAAAATAAATAAAACCAATCAAAGGAAGCACTGACACTTAGAGATATGGGATGGAAATTGATTGATTGAAATTAATCATTGTTGATAGATGACAACTGAACTGGTTTTATGTACTCTAATCATTTCTTGAAGAAACCACCTTAAATATTCAATATGAATCTGAGAAAGTAGATATGAATGATTTTCCCTGTAGAAATTGGTTTATAAAATCTTTCATAGAAGAAGAAATTACGTCATTTATTTGTCATAGAAATCATATGTTTCTTATGTGAAGCATACGGTTCATTGTACATTGTATTTTAAAATCTTTTCTCCTCCCTCCTTCCCTTCATGCCTCTCTTGCTTCCTTTTTGTCTCTTTCTGAAATCCACCAAACCTCTTGAGATTTGTTCAGTTTTACTTGCCCTTTGTGTGTATTTGCATTTTTTTGCAATTCTATCACATGATCACTCATGTATTCACTACTGCATTCAAGATGTAATAATTTCTTCACCATAAAAATTCCTTGCTTGTGTACTAAGTCACTTCAGTTCTGTCTGACTCTTTGTGATTCCATGGACTGTAGCACACCAGGCTCCTCTGCCAGTGGGATTCCCCAGGCAAGAACACTGAAGTGGGTTGCCCTGCCCTCCTCTTATTCCTTATGTTTCCCTTTTATAATCACATCTACCTCCTCACACATTTCACCAAACCCTGGGAACTACTAATCTGTTTTCCATCTCTATAATTTTGTCAGCTCAAGAATGTTATATAAATGAAATCATATTATATAATCTTTAATCTTTAGAGATTGACTTTTATTTTTCACTCAGCATAAATCCCTTGAGATATCTCAAAGTTCTGTCAAATAACAATTCATTCTTTTTTACTGCTCAGTAGTATTTCACAGCATAGATGTACCACAGTTTGTTTATCCATTTACTCATTGAAGGACATGAAGTAGTTTACTTCTTGTACTGTTATGAATATAACTGGTAAAAACACTTGTATATATTTTGTGTAAATATAAATTTTTCATTCTCTTGAATAAATGCCTAAGAGTACAATTGCTAAGCCAATTGGTAGTTGCATTTTTAGTTTTATAAGAAGCTACGAACTTATTTTATAGAGTCCCTATGCTATCTCATATACCCATTAGAAATGTCTGAATAATCAAATTATCCGTACTCTTGCCATCATTTGGTGTTGTCACTAATTTTATTTTGGCTATTCTGATAGGTGCATGTGTGTAGTTATATCACTTTGTGGTTCTAATTTACGTTTCCCTAATAGATAATTAAGGAGCTTCCCAGGTGACTCAGTGCTAAAGAACTTACCTACAATGCAGGAGACATAGGTTTTATCCTTGGGTTGGGAAAATCCCCTGGAGAAAGAAATGGCAACTCACTCTAATATTCTTGCCTGGGAAACCGTATGAACAGAAGAGCCTGGTGGGCCACAAACCATGGGTTCACAAAAGAGTTGGAAACTACTAAACAACTAAACAGTAACAACAGCAGCACAATGGCTAATAATATTGCACGTATTTTCAGGTGCTTATTTACCATCTGTATATTCTTTTGGTGTAATGCCACCTTATAGCTTTTTCCCATTGTCAAATTGGCTTATTTTTAGTTGTGGAGATTTGACAATGCTTTATATATTCTAGGCATTAACCCATTGCCAGATATGTGGTTTGCAAACATTTCCTCATAGTTGACTCTGTGTAATTTCTATTATTTTGCATATGTTAAGGTTTCTTTATGGTTCAGGATAAAGTCTGTTTTATGGATGCTTGAATAAAGAAGGATACTCTGTTATTGTTTGGATAGACAGAGTGTTCTATGTATCCTGATTACATCTTGTTTGATTATGTTGTTCAGATCGTCTCTATTATGTCAGGGGAATTTGGGTCCTATTTTCATCTGATAGTAGGCAGTTACCTGGTTAGATTTAGCACTTAGATCCTGGTATACTTGTGTGAGTCTGGTTTCAATTGCAGTTTAATTCTCTGAGGCTTAGCATTGCTATTTTTGTCTGCTTGTTTTATCAGGTTCAGCAGAAGCTACCAGTGCTTCCTACATCTCCTGCCTGAGGGAGCAAGAGGATTTTTCCCAGGAGAAGCATCCTCCTATCTCAAGGTGGGGGAAGGAACAGTCAAGCCACAGGAATGACAAGGCTTCCTGATCTGATATATATGTTCTTGTAAGAGTGTCCCTCATGCCCACCTTGTGGCATTAGTTGAAGGCGGTAAGTCTCAAGTTCCAGAGGATGAAGGCATTTCCTGATTGTTATGGCAAGATCCCCCAGGTGGCGCTAGTGGTGAAGAACTCGCCTGCCAATGCAGGAGACATAAGAGATGTGGGTTCCATCCCTGAATCAGAAAGATCTTGTGTAGGCGGGCATGGCAACCTACTCTTGTAATCTTGTCTGGAGGATCCCCATGGACAGAGGATCCTGGTGGGCTACCGTCCCTGGGGTCGCACAGAGTTGGATGCAAGTGAAACAACTTAGAAAGCACACACATGGCAGGATCCCCTTGGCCACTGCTGCTAGTCTGTCAGTACCACCAGGTTGTCTCTTGATGAGTGTGGGATGCACAGCTTCAGGTCTCACAAGTAAGTACTCTCCAGTCTTCTTACTGTCTGCGGAGTTCTTGATCAGTACCTTTTCCCCTGTATGATCAGTGGAAAATTCAGTTTGATCCAGTCTGCCAGGGAAAGCTTCTATTGCTCAGTTGGCGACTCAGGCCTAAGTTATCTTCTGTTGGCTTTGTGGGGGTGGGTGGAAGATGCTCTGCACTGCGCTATTTTTTCGCTTATGGGTTCCCAAACCAGTTTCCTTTCCTCATTCTACTTTCCAGAGCTCTTCTTTTGTTGCATTCTTTCCTAGGTTTATCATTGTAATTAGTGAGAAGAAATAGTGCGTAACAAGTCTATATCATCTTTTCTGTCCCAGAAGTTCAATATCAGTTTAATGTGTTTTTGAGTTTGCTTCCAGAGTTTTATTTATTGGCACTGTAATTCTAAAACACTCTGAATGCAAAATATGTCTAACCTCAGAAATACAATGTTCTCAATTTTGTGAAAAAAGCCCATATTAAAAATGAAATTACCTTATAATAAGATATTTTTACTACTTACAGAATTAATGCCCTCTGACTAGGGTCCACAGTGATTCTGTGTATTATCAAATTTTATTCTTTTTAAGATATCATTTTAGTAAGGTTCCGTTGTTCACAATTTATGTATCATTAATTATTCTGACTCTTGGAATTATGGTTTGAAAATAGTAAGCAGGCCTTGGGGTGTTGTGAACAGTGTAAACCTACATGAAAATGACTATAGGAGATGGATTTCAGACTTCAAAATTAAGAGCTTTTGCTAGAAGAAGGTAATTTAAAGCAAGAATAGGCTGTATGAAATGACTACTTCAAGAACTAAAAATAAATTTAAATTAATACAGTTTTGAAGGAACTGGAAAGTATAAGGAAAATAAACATTAACTTTAAAGATAGTTTTTGGCAAAGCAACATTTGGTGGAATGCTTCGTGTTTTATATGATTTGGCAAATGGGATAGATATAGCTATCATAAACATGCTTTGAATTATGGGACATGAACCAAAGTGTGTAATTATGTGGCATAAACATGAATTATGCATTATTTTAATGATAGAATGAGAAAACTTGTTCCAACTTCCTTTGCAGATTTGTCTGTTAAATTCATGACTTTAGTGCTTTTAAAAACTTCAACATTCAATGCTGAATTGTATGTCTGACTATAGGCAAAATTTTGCATTTTAAAATATTCTTTTACTGATATTAAAGTGTTTGTTTAGTTGACATGTTTTTCCAGTTGAACATTAGAATGGGTGTTATCTGTTTACTAAAATTATCTGTTTTACCCCATCTGAACGTATATGGGGTCTTTATTAAGCTACATGATTTTACTAAAATATATGGTGCAATGTATCAGAATTATGTAAAACTTCTGTTAAAATATTATTTCCATTGGGAGAAAACCTGAGGAAGCCTGACCAAGATATATTTTTTGAATGGGTTAAGGGAATTTCATGGTGGTACAGGTCCTTGTGTTCAATCCCTGCTCAGAGAACTATCCTACAATCTGCACAGACCAGAAAAAAAAAAAAACAAAAGTTTGAAACTTGAAAGTTTGGCAGTAAATGCTTATTAAAGAGTTATCAAAACATTAGCATATTTATATTAGTTTTGAAACAATTAAAACATAATATACTAGGCTAAACCTAAAATAAGACACAAACATATAACTATGTCCTTTTTGACCGTTTGTATGTCTTCTTTAGCTAAATGTCTAGATCTTCCACCATTTTTTTCATTTTAAACAATATTCAAGTTTGTTAAACAAACTTTGAAAAGCTTTCAGTTCAGTTCTGTTCAGTTCAGTCACTCAGTCATGTCTGACTCTTTGCGACCCCATGAATCGCAGCTCCTCAGGCCTCCCTGTCCATCACCATCTCCCGGAGTTCACTTAAACTCACGTCCATCGAATCAGTGATGCCATCCAGCCATCTCATCCTCCGTCGTCCCCTTCTCCTCCTGCCACCAATCCCTCCCAGCATCAGAGTCTTTTCCAATGAGTCAACTCTTTGCATGAGGTGGCCAAAGTACTGGACTTTCAGCTTTAGCATCATTCCTTCCAAAGAACACCCAGGGTTGATCTCCTTTAGAATGGACTGGTTGGATCTCCTTGCAGTCCAAGGGACTCTCAAGAGTTTTCTCCAGCACCACAGTTCAAAGCATCAATTCTCTGTTGCTCAGCTTTCTTCACAGTCCAACTGTTGCATCCATACATGACCACTGGAAAAACCATAGCTTTGAGTAGATGGACTGCACTGGAAGAAGCACAAGCTGGAATCAAGATTGCCGGGAGAAATATCAATAACCTCAGATATGCAGATGACACCAGTCTTATGGCAGAAAGTGAAGAGGAACTAAAAACTCTCTTGATGAGAGTGAAAAAGTTGGCTTACAGCTTAACATTCAGAAAACAAAGATCATGGCATCTGGTTCCATCACTTCATGGGAAATAGATGGGGAAACAGTGGAAACAGTGTCAGATTTAATTTTGGGGGGCTCCAAAATCACCGCAGATTTTGTTGTTTTTGTTTATTTATTTGTTTTTATTTTATTTTATTTATTTTTTAAAAGACGCTACTCCTTGGAAGAAAAATTGTGCCCAACCTAGATAGCATATTGAAAAGCAGAGACATTACTTTGTCAACAAAATGTTTAACCTTCATCAATTTCAAAGTTTGTTAATCCCAATTGTGCATATAACTGAACTTTCAAGTCTATTGACATCAGCTGGATTGATTCCACTCTGGATTCTGAGGGGTCAGTTTCTTCCTGCAAATTTTTCTTTGCTTCTTCTAACATGTCTTGTGTTTCTTTTTGAGAATTCTAATGAAGACAACAATAATCTGATAAGGTATTGTTAAGCACTGATAAGGTATCTGATAAACACTCCTCCTCTGCAAACATTATGCCCTCAGAAACATCTTCTAAATTCTGGAGTACTTTTTTGCTTTGTTTTGTTTCAATTTCTTCCTTTACTTCTGTCATTCTGTTTGTATCTCATGCAGATTTGTTTATCTTCCATTGATCTTCACAAGTAGCACTGACATCTTCTGCAGCTACCTTCTTCATGGCGACTGCCATCTTGCCCCTCCCTCCCCCAACTTTTTTGATTGAATTTTTGTTTTCTCTAATATTGAGCTGCATGAGTTTTATGTAGATTGTGGAGGTTAATCCCTTGTCAGTTGCTTCATTTGCAAATATTTTCTCCCATTTTGAAGGTTGTTTCTCCTATTCTAAACATTGTATTTTCATTTTGTTTATGATGTCCTTCACTGTGAAAAAGCTTTTAGGTCTAATTAGGCCCCATTTGTTTATTTATTAATTTTTTAATTTCCATTACTCTAGGAGGTAGATCATAAAAGATCTTGCTGTAATTTATGTCAAAGAATGTTTTGCCTGTGTCTTGCTCTGTTTTATAGTCTCTGACCTTACATTTAGGTCTTTAATCCATTTTTATTTTGTTTTTGTGTATGGTACTAGGGAGTGTTCTAATCTCATCCTTTTACATGTAGCTGTCCAGTTTTCCCAGCACCATCGAAGAGATTGTCTTTTCTCCATTATTTATTCTTGCCACCTTTATTATAGATTAGGTGTTGGTTTATCTCTGGGTTTTCTGTCCTGTTCCATTGATCTATGTTTCTGGTGTGTGTGTGTGTGTGTGTGTGTGTGTGTATGTGCATTCACGTGAGCACGTGCAACTGAAAGTACCATACTGTTTTGATGACTGTAACTTCATAGTATAGTCTGAAGTCAGGGAGTTTGATTCCTCCAGCTCCATTTTTCCTTTATCAAGATTGCTTTGGCTATGTGGAGTCTTTTGTCTGTTTACAAATTTTGTATTTCTACAAATTGTAAAATGTTTTGTTCCAATTCTATGAAAAATGCCATTTATAATTGGATAGAGATTGCATTGAATCTGTAGATTGCTTTGGGTAGTACAGTAATTTTTGTAATATTGATCCTTCCAATCAGCGAACATGGTATATCTCTCCATCTTCTTGTGCCATCTTTTATTTCTTTCATCAGTATCTTATAGTTTTTCGAGTATAAGTATTTTGTCTCCTTAGGTAGGTTTATTCTTAGTTTTTTTAAATTCTTTTTGATTAGATGGTAAATGAGACTGTTTCTTTAATTTCTGTTTCTGATCTTTTATTTTTAGTGTCTAGGAATGCAAGAGATTTCTGTGTATTAATTTTGTATCCTGCGACTTTACCAAATTCATTGATGAGCTCCAGTAGTTTTTGGGGTAGCATCTTTAGTATTTTCTATGTATAGTATTCTATGGGGTCGCACAGAGTTGGACACGACTGAAGCAACTTAGCAGCAGTAGCAGCAGCATGTATAGCATCATATAATCTGCAAGCAGTGATAGTTTTACTTCATCATTTCCAATTTTGATTCTCTTCAAATGTAAAACATACAGACATTAAGCAATAGATAGCAAAACAAAGTGTATTTGGATACAAAATTGTATATATATACATGTGTATATGTATATATATATGCAAATGCATTTGTGTTTATGTTCACATCTGTTTATATATGTAATTAAACATGTATCTTTCATTCTTTTTATGGTTGAGTAATACTCCACTATATGTATGTGGAGATATATATATATATGTATATCTTCTATAGTGGGCTAGTGTCTTTTGTGCATTTTTTTAAAAAAATTACGAAATCCAATTTTCTTTTTCTTTTGTTGCCTATATTTTTGATGTCACATCTAAGAAGTCACTGTCAAATCCACTTTTGCGAAGTTTTATCCTATGTTTTCCACTAAAAGTTTCATAATTTTTTATCTTGTATTTAGGTCCTAGATTTTTAATTAATTTTGAATTAGTTTTGTATATGGTGTTAGATAAGATACGTCTTTACTCTTTTGAATGTCAACTCCAGTTTTCCTAGTACTTTTTATTGAAAAGACTGAAAACCCGTCATTTTCCCATTGAATAGTCTTGACTCTCTTGTTAAAAATTATTTGACCATATATGTGAGAGTGTAGAGAGATGCAAATCAAAGCTAAAATGAAATATCACCTGACACACATTAGAATAGCAACCAAAAAACAAAAGCAACAAGTGTTGTCAAGGATATGAGGAAATTGTAATCTTTTTGCACTGTTGGTGGCAATACAATATGCTGTGGAAACAGCTTGGAAATTACTCAAAAAATTAAAAATTGAGTTACCTCATGATCCAGCAATTCTATATTCGGATATACCCAAAAGAATTGAAAGTCGGATTTTGAAGAATGATTTGTACTCCATGTTCATAGCACCATTATTACATTGCTAAAACATGAAATCGAGCCACGTGCCCATCAAAGGATAAGCAGAATGTGGTATACGCATTGTACTCAGTCACTAAGTTGTGTCCAACTCTGCCACCTTATGAACTGCAAATGCCAGGCTTGTCTGTCTGACACTATTTCCCTGAGTTTTCTCAAGCTCATCTCTATTGAGGCACTGATGTCACCCAACCATCTCATCCTCTGTTGCTTCTTTCTCCTCTTGCCCTCAATTTTTTCCAGCATCAAGGTCTTTTCCAATGAGTCACCTCTTGCATCAGGTGGCTAAAGTATTGGAACTTCTTAATATCTTCTGTTATGTCCTTACTGTTTTTATACTGATTGTGCCTATCCTTGTATGAAATGTTCCCTTGGTATCTCCAATTTTCTTAAAGAGATCTCTATTCTTTCCCATTCTATTGTTTTCCTCTATTTCTTTGCATTGATCACTGAAGAAGCCTTTCTTATCTCTCCTTGGTACTCTCTGGAATTCTGCGTTCAGTTGTGGGTATATCTTTTCCTTTCTCCTTTGCCTTTTACTCCTCTTTTTCCTCTATTATTTCTAAGGCCCTTTCAGTTCAGTTCAGTTCAGTTCAGTCGCTCAGTCATGTCCGACTCTTTGCAACCCCATGAATCGCAGCACACCAGGTCTCCTGTAGACAACCCCCTTTGCCTTCATGCATTTCTTTTTCTTGGGGTCATTGCCTCCTATACAATGTTATGAACCTCTGTCTATAATTCTTCAAGCACTATGCCTACCAGATTTAGTCCCTTGAATCTATTAGTCACCTCCACTGTAAAATTATAAGGGATTTGATGTAGGTCTTACCTGAAAGGTCTAGTTATTTTCCCTCCTTTTTTTCAATTTGAGCCTGGATTTTGCAGTACAGGGCTAATGATCTGAGTCACAGCTAGTCCCAGGTCTTGTTTTTGCTGACTGTAGAGAGCTTCCCCATCTCAGGCTGCAAAGAATATAATCAGTTTGATTTAGATATTGACCATCTGGTGATGTCCATACATAGAGTCATTTCTTGTGTTGTTACCAGACGGTGACCAGTGTGTTGTCTTGGAAAAACTCTGTTAGCCTTTGCCTTGCTTCATTTTGTACTCCAAGGCCAAACTTGCCTGTTATTCCAGGTTTCTCTTGACTTCTTACTTTTGCATATGTTGCATATATATACAATAGTATATTCTCCTTAAAAAGAAAGGAAACTCTGCAATATATTACAACATTGATAATTCTTGAGGATATAATGTTAAATGAAATAAGCCAACCACAAAAGCTAAATACAGTATGATTCCACTTATATGAGGTATATAATTAAATCATAAAGACAGAAAGTATAACTGGTTGCCAGGGGCTGAAGGCAGTGAAGACTGAGTTATTGTTTGATACGCATTGTATCAGATGTACAAGAAGAAGAGAATTAAGAGGATGGACGGTGGTGATGGCTGCAAAAAAGTGAATGTATTTAATATCACTGAATTTTTTGCTTCAAAATGGTTAAGATGATAAATTTTATGTTTTGTGTAATTTAACACAGTTTTAAAAATAATTAATTTACACCAATAAGGTGTATTATTGATTTTAAAGAATGAAAATTTCTCTCTCTCATGAATCAACTGAATTTGAATTTTTGGTTCTTGCAGTTCTCAGAAGGTAAACTCCTTCTGCTACCATTTTCTAACATGTCCAACATGTCCAGTAGTGAGTGTCCATGGTCTGTATGCAAATAACTCATTTGCATATACAAATAGATGAATAAAAGGGGTAGTTGCAAATCTAAATACCCATTGCATGTGAAAATATGTCCTTTACATATGTAGCTTAAATATCCTTCTGTAATCCTCATGTTGCTAATCTGTGAGTATTTGTTGTGTTAAATTTTGCTCTTTTTTTTTTTTGCTGTTCTTTAACAGACTTCTCTATAATTAATATTGTAGTATTCTCTTGTACTTTTGCTAACTCACTCTATTTTCTATTATTTCATCTATGAGTTCAATGTCATCAATGTACCTTGTGTTATAAGCATATTAGTACAGAATCAAGACATCTGAATCATAGCCCAAATCCTTAAAATTCATGTTTTTCCCCTCTTGAATTAAATGTTGCCTACTAACTGGGGAAAATATTCTTACTAGATGAACATAATTTAATGAATTCACCTCTCACCTCTGCAGTTGCTCTCTTTGGATGACTTTGTTCTGCTAATCTTATAGAAGGAAAATGTGAATCCTCTGGCCTTGCCACAGCTCCACTTATACACTATTCCCTCAGGCCCCGAACAAGACAATTTTCATTAAAGCCATTATTTTCTACCACAATTTCATTCATGTATGCAACAAATACTTTTTGAGTGCCTACTTCATAACATTCTTCTAGGTGCTTTTAATACATCTGTGAACAAAACAAAGATGCCTGCTACCTTCTAGTGGAAAAGACAGTGAGTAAACACTAAACATTTAAATAATTGTGTAATATACTCAAAAGTATTGAGTGCTTAGGAAAAAATAAAAAAATGAAGCAGGTTGAGTAGGATTAGCAGAATTAAGGTCGAGGGAGAGAGGTAGATAACATAAGAATGAATAGGGAAAGCCAATTCTGAAGATGATAATTAAGGAAAATTGAAGAAATTCAGGCAAGAAGATATATGAGGGAAAGCATTCTGAGGAAGACACAACATTGGGGAAAGTGACCAACATGAAGCCTGCATGACAGATAGAGAATGAATATGCAGAAGAGTAATAGGATGTGTTTTTTAAGAGGTGAGCTACACTCTCCTTCCTTTGCTTGGTCTTGGTCACAAAAGTCTTTGAAAGACATGCATTATTATGCTTACTATGCCCCATTCTTTTTCTTCTCATCTCACCTGTAACTGTTTCACCCAAGCCTCCTTCTCAACTACCCCACAGAAACCGCTTCTGCCAAGTTAAGCTATGACCTCTACATTGATAAAGCCAAAGGTTAGTTCTAACTCAGTTCTCATCTAACATGAATGATCAACTTCATTTGACAGCTGCTTTTTCCTTCCTCCTTCCATCCCTTTCCTCATTCACTGTGTTTCCTCCTACCTAACTGGGCTCTCCTTCTCATAACCTTTGCTGCAATATCGCTTTAAAATTTAAAATGGAATTTTGGTGAGAAGCAGACCAGTGAGTCTGGGGGTGGGAACTGATAGGAAAGGGACACAAGTCAGTCTTTGGGTGTGATGAAAATGTTTTATATCTTGCTTATACTGGAGATTTATGTTTATATATTTGTAACAAGTCATCAAAATACATGCCCTGAAGTGGGAGCACTTTACTGCATTGACATTCTATGTCTGTAAGGAGCATTATTAAAAAAAAAAAATTAAAAAGTAAAGTGTCATTATGAAACCTTGGAAAGAGATCCACATTTGTAGAGCATCATCAATTACTGAGAAATACACCTTGCAAAGCATCAGAGAAAAAAATTTACCATACAGAGTGCTTGGTTTCATATATTATGTATTGGTATGGTAAATAGATGGGGAAACAGTGGAAACAGTGTCAAACTTTATTTTTTTGGGCTCCAAAATCACTGCAGATGGTGACTGCAGCCATAAAATTAAAAGAAGCTTACTCCTTGGAAGGAAAGTTATGACCAACCTAGATAGCATATTCAAAAGTAGAGACATTACTTTGCCAACTAAGGTCCTTCTAGTCAAGGCTATGGTTTTTCCTCTGGTCACGTATGGATGTGAGAGTTGGACTGTGAAGAAGGCTGAGCACCGAAGAATTGATGCTTTTGAACTGTGGTGTTGGAGAAGACTCTTGAGAGTCCCTTGGACTGCAAGGAGATCCAACCAGTCCATTCTGAAGGAGATGAGCCCTGGGATTTCTTTGGAAGGAATGATGCTAAAGCTGAAACTCCATTACTTTGACCACCTCATGCGAAGAGTTAACTCATTGGAAAAGACTCTGATGTTGGGAGGGATTAGGGTCAGGAGGAGAAGGGGATGACAGAGGATGAGATGGCTTGATGGCATCACTGACTCAATGGACGTGAGTCTGAGTGAACTCTGGGAGTTGGTGATGGACAGGGAGGCCTGGCATGCTGTGATTCATGGGGTTGCAAAGAGTCGGACACGACTGAGCGACTGAACTGAACTGAACTGATATACATATATATATATATATATAAATTTGGTCGTATGTATATTACTCATATATCTAGAATAGAAAAGGTCCTACTAATTCATACATGTATAAGTATTAAACATTATTAGTTTTCAATGGAATAATACAAACTAGAACTTCAGTTATACACACCTAATGGAATGGCTAAATTTTTTAAAAAGGAAACTAGATAATATCAAGTGTTGGTGAGAATATGGAGAATGGGTCCTTTCCTACATTATTGGTGGGAATATAAATAATTGTTTGCCAGTGTTCAGGATATGGGTTACTTCGGGGGGGATAACAGATCAACCATAGTATTAATTTATTTATTATTTTTCATTGTTCACATTAGAGATGTTCACTTTGTGAAATTCACCAAGCTGGATAGTTGCAATTTGTATGGTTCTCTGTATGTAATAGTTTAATAAAAATTTATGGCAGATTAGAGGTTAACAAAAAATGCCCCTGATACATATCATTAAACTACCTTCTGAAAAGAAAAAAAAGATGGGTTACAACTAGCAATATATAATCTTCCATCAGTTTACAAGGTATTATTGTTTTTAAAAGATAAAATTATAAATGGAATAGTAATATTTTACATTGCATTTGTGATTATTAACAAGGTTAAAAAGGATTTTGCACATCATTTTCCATTAAGGATTATATGCAACATTATAAGTGGTAATGGTAAATGTAATGGTTTCATACATAAATTCTTATTTTTTTTTCGGTAGCTCTAAAATATAATTATTTCATATGAACTAGCCAAATTCATTACCGATGATGTTCACGTACATATATTTGTTTCTGATGGAAATAATTAGTCTTCAATTGCTGTATTTAAGTGCCTGCAGATTGTTTCTTTGGCCCAGACAGATAGAATTTGTTTGCAATTACTTCCAGCATTTTGCACACAACCACAAGAAAACAATTAAGGTATGTTTCAAAAGTTTTTTGCCTATGTTTTTCTGACACTTTAAATGTGATTAGATAAGAGAGTTAGGTTTTAAGTGTAATAACCTAAAATGCATGAGATATCTTGCTGCTATGAGGGTTTTTATTAAACAAATATTCACCATCCTTTCATTTGCACAGTGCTTCAGGTTTTGCTTTTTTTTTAAATCAACACAATTTAAGTTGAAAAGAGAAAAAATAAAAGCTATGCATTTTGCTTAGAAACTGAGAATTTTCCACTTTAAATGGATATTTGTGTTTCCTTGATCTGCAGGGGGCTAGAGACAAAAGCAGTTGTTTTAGTACATCCTTTATTTTATTTAGGAAGATTTAAAACTCTCAGATCATAAAAATTAGAGAAACGCTCAATTTTTGTCATGCACAGTTTAATTCTTTTAACACATAATTTTTTTAAATGGTTAGTTTAAATGGAAACATGAATAGAAAACTTAACTAAATTAACAATGTACGAGAGAGATAAATACTCAGGTTAATATAAAAATATTCAGAACATTCTCCTTTAAAGACTATAATTTTTTTCAGATATATTAGAGAAAAACAACCATATTAATTAACCATAAACAATATTATTTCCTTTACTATCCTTAACAATTTTTCAGAGATTGCAATCTAACCTATTTGATACATAATAGGATGGCATGAATTTTGAAGATGTTTTTATTGAAATAATTTCTGTGGCAGTTTAGAGTCTCATAATTTTACTAGATAAGGGTAACTATAGGGATACTGAATTTCAGGTATGTACAATTTTGTTACTAATTTAGCTCTGACTGTTAAAATGTAGTAAGTATTAGGAACTACCACAACTAGAAACATAGGTCTATAATTAATGCTCAGTTTGTTTTTGTCCTTTGCTCAACTGAAATACTGCCCAAATGTCCTTTGCCCAACTGAAATACTGGGATCAATTTATATGCTACAGATCAGAATGGGTCATAATCCCTGCTGTGCTTCTCAGTAGCTATATCATTTCCAAAGACACGTTTTAAAAAATACTTTCTTTGTTCAAGAAGGAGGGGCCATATGTATTCTTATAGATGATTCACATTGGTGTATGACAGAAGCTAAGACAATTTGAAAAAGTTATCCTCCAATGAAAATCTAAAAAAAAAAAAAAAAAAAAAATCCTCACCTTTAAGATTGACTCTGTCAAATGACAAAAATAAAACAGTTAATTTACTAGTTTGTCTTTTATTCAAGGGAAAACAGTCTCTGGATTGGGGCAGACAGTACCTCACAACAGTGAAACACTGTGCCCAGGAGTTTGGGCAAGAGTAAGTTTATTTACAGACAGAAGAGGCAATGCGGGAACAGGTCTTAATTAACTAGATTAGGCATTTCCTGTAAGGCTAGGAGGTCCTATTTTTTTCCTGAGGTCAACTCGCTAAAGCTGTGGGCTGTGATTGGTGTTGGTTTCCTGGGGTGCTTCCCGTAAGTGCAGGCTGCCACTGGGGCAGCTTCTCTTTTGTGGGTCCCAATATACAAATTAACTTTATTAGAGAGAAATCAGAAGTATATTCTCTGTGTAATCTCCAGATCCTTAAATCTCACTATTGTCTAGGGCTATAATCTTTCCTGTTTGGAGCCTTGACTGGTGACAGTTCAGGAAGCCATCACCACGAGAATACTCTTTTGGCAGCTCTGCCTGGGCTCCTCCCATGTTTATGTGAAAGATCAGTGCCCCTTCATGCATGGGCAACTCCGTGTTTAAGTAGAGTAAAAAGGGTGGGAAGCTATGGTCTGAACTACCTGGTTAAGTCCTGACTGTGCACATACGTGCTCAATCATCACTCAGTCATGTTCAACTCTTTGTAGCCCCATGGAGTGCAGGCCACCAGGTTCCTCTCTCCATGGGATTCTCCAGGCAAGAATACTGGAGTGGTTTGCCATTTCCTGCTCCAGGTGATCTTCTTGACCCAGGGATTTAACCTATGTCTCCTGCATTGGCAGGTGGATTCTTTACCACTGAGCCACCAGGGAAGCCCTTTAAGTCCTGGCTGTCCACAACCAAACCTGGCTTCACATTGGGCTTCATGTTGGACTTTTCATCCTACAGTACAGTCGGAAGTGGGAGTTACCAGGAAATACTGGTGATTCAAAATTTACTTCCCTTGGCCGATCCCTACTTCCTTGGTTAGGAATAAGTATAAAGGTTGCTGTGACCAGGAACCTCTCCTTAACTCTTAAAGACATTGCAGAATCTACTGCTGAAGCCAAAGCTTCCCAGGAAAACCCCTAGACTCTGACCAAAGATCTTTGATATTAAGATGGCCATTGATTCTTTCAGCCGAGCAAGGAAGTATCTGTGCTGTGGCCAACATTACTTGCTGCCTTTGGATTAATACTTATCGGAAAGCAGTGACTCAGCTAAGATCATGGATCATTTGGCCTAAGAAAATAACTCCTTCAACAGGATCTATTTCAATTGGTTTCAGTCCTGAGGACCATGGCTTCAGAGCACTCTTCAAGTGATTGGTATTATCCTCTGTGCAGTCATTCTAATAGTCTCCTTAGTGTACTATGCTCTTTCAAAAGCTTTAAACCCATGTCTGGAGCAGCTGGCAACCAGGCAAACAATCTTCCTTCATCTAGAACACCAAAAATGGAATAAAGAAAATGGTCAACTGAGAGACCTCAATATCTTAGCCTACAAATTTCAGTTAAAGACCCAACCCCACTCCAACATCAACCAAAAGTAGAAGCTCAGAGAGGCACTAATACCTGAAACTTTGGTTTGTACCCTTATTACAACTGAGAGTTTGATCAAAAGGGGGTACTGATAAATTAATTCATATATCAGCACCCAAAAATGGAGACCACCCAGTGGCCTGGCCCACATCAAAAATCTAAACCGAAGTCAGCCTGCACTTATGAGAAACACCTCACTGTCAAGGAAACCTAACATATACACCAATCATAATCCTGCCACTCGACTTTAGCCAGATCACCTCCTCTTAGAAAACAGGACCTGCTGGTCTTATAAGAAATGCTGGACCTTCTAGCCAATCATATATAGTTTCTGTTGCCTTCTGCAACATTCTGAAAAATTCACTCTTGCCCAGATTACCTTGGGAAGAATGTTCTACTGCTTTGGGGGCAAGATACACCCCTCCCCACAATTCATGAATTGTTTTCCCTTGAATAAAGTGTATTAAACTTATTGCATTACTAAATTGTTTTGGTTTTGTCATTTGACAACATAATAGCAAAAGCCTTAGACAACTGTCATGAGAATAGAATTGCTTAATTAGTATAAAGTGTTACTGTTCTTCCTGGCAAAACTTAGCCATAAGTGCTAAATAATTTATATCATTAATCTATTATACAATATTACTTAGATATTATAAGCTATATATATTTACTTTAATACCTTCTATCAATATACTTAGGTAGATTGCATTTATCTAACATATCTATAAAATAAATATAAATTTGTATATTTTCTATATGTTATCTTACCATTAAGGTTTTTTCTGCTAATTCAGAATTTAATTAGTGTTAAGTATGACTCTTTTGAAATATCTATGAAAAGAAGTACTTTTACAAGACATATTTAATTACATTTTCTAGAGAAATTTATTTTACTGTTATGAAAAAATAATTTTGACACAGTTGCCAAAAAATGGCAGGCCTTCTTGGTTACTTTAGAGAGCCTTAATTCATTTTATCTCATATTCATCTGACAATTCTAGTTAATATTTTGCTTTCTCTCTGCTCTTCACAACTTTTGATCATGAAAAGAGTCAGGATTCCTTGTCACAACTCAACACACACTTCCCTTTGAGATTCATCTTATTGTCCACACATGACTTCTTAAAAATTGAACTTCTGTGTGAATTTGACCTAAACATTTTTAAAACTATCTTTCAGTTCAGTTCAGTTCAGTTGCTCAGTCGTGTCCGACTCTTTAGACATATTAAAATGTGCAAACTTTGGTAATTTAACTATAAACCCTGCTTATGTACTAGTTCAGAGAGACCTTCTGGAGTTTTCATCTTGATACCATTAAATTGTTCTACTTATATTATTACACTGGTTTAGAAATAATTTGGTACTCCTCAGCTCTTAGTATACCATAATTCAAAATTTTATTATTTTTTTTCACTCAGTTGATATTAGTAAACAGCTACATTGAAATGTAGTATGAAGGGATCAGTTCAGTCGCTCAGTCGTGTCCGACTCTTTGTGACCCTATGAATCGCAGCACGCCAGGCCTCCCTGTCCATCACCAACTCCCGGAGTTCACTCAGATTCATGTCCATCGAGTCCGTGATGCCATCCAGCCATCTCATCCTCTGTCGTCCCCTTCTCCTCCTGCCCCCAATCCCTCCCAGAATCAGAGCCTTTTCCAATGAGTCAACTTTTCACATGAGGTGGCCAAAGTACTGGAGCTTCAGCTTTAGCATCATTCCTTCCAAAGAAATCCCAGGGCTGATCTTCAGAATGGACTGGTTGGATCTCCTTGCAGTCCAAGGCACTCTCAAGAGTATTCTCCAACACCACCGTTCAAAAGCATCAATTTTTCGATGTTCAGCCTTCTTCACAGTCCAACTCTCACATCCATACATGACCACAGGAAAAACCTTAGCCTTGATTAGACGGAGGCCACTTTAAATTATCTGTATCATCAAAGAGTCATAGCATTTTCTGTCTTAAAAAGGACTTCATTGCAATTTCAAAAGAAGAAAAAATGTAAAAAAGTAAAAAAAAATTTAAAAAGCTTAGTATGCATAATTCAGTGACCACATTTAAATGTGTATGTGAATACTTACATCTACTAGAATTATTTATTTTGTATCCCCAATATAAAGTTTTATGTTTTCTTTAACTTTTGTTTATATATAAACTTTAATTCTTACAGGTTTGATTATTCATTTGCTATTGGGTTGTTTAATATATGAGTAAAAATAAAGTTGTTCAACAATAGTGAATTTTTTTTCATGAATTAAACAGCAACTAAAAAGAGATTATTAAATTCAGATGTAATAGATAAGACTTAGAAATAATAGTATTAAAAGTGACCGCAAAATACACATCTGAGATGGTTTATTTGCTGTTTGATTTTAGAGTTGTCTTGAATGTGGCTTTAAACCTGTTTTTTGATTTTGACTGAAAATAAGAAAAATGTATGACATGTTCACAAACATTGAACCAAAAGCTTATCAACCAATACTAATACAATCTAAGGTGAGGTTATTTTGTAAACAATGAGAATAATTTCTTTTTAGAGTAAATTTGACTATGAAGGGAAATAAATTGAAATATGATATAAAAAGTGGGGTTCTTTTTTGTACCTTTCTGCCCTCCTTTACTTTTCCCCTCCCTCCCTCCTTTTCTCCTTTCCTTTCAACAAACTAGCATTTTACTTACTCTCATCTCTTAAATTCATCTTTGTTTCTGCACTATGAAAATTGATATTGGTCCTTGATTTTTTTTTTTTTTTAACTTTGCCAGCTGGTATGGTATTAACTTTAGTCAGTAGAGGGCATGCTAGAATTTCAGGAAGAGAAATTCTGGTTCTGGTATGCTCACCTGGTAGGCTCTTGAAGCTGTGAACTCATTTTCCAGCATCTTGCTCCCACAGATATGTGACCACCCCTGTGCTCAGTTCTTTCAGCTTTCTCTAGCACTAAGCACCTGCCAGACTTATGGTTTCTCCATCATCTAGACCGTGGAGCACACAGCACACAGAATGACCCAGTGACCATGGCTTCCTCTGGCTCTTGGCTTGTGTGCTTTCTAACCAGGGTGCCACAGGTTAGACACTTCCATTGCACACTAGTGGTCAAATTTCTGGAATATTCCAGAGAGCACTTTTATTGAAACTTCTGCCAGTGTGGTACCATTATAAGGAAATTTAATAAGTATAGTATTTATATAAATGAGCACACTGGTAGCATCATTTTGAAGTTTCTGATTTTGATGAGACTGCAATAAACTTCTCAAACTTTTCTTAGAACACTGGCATGCAAACACACACATGCACACAGCATAAAAACATTTCTCATAGATACCATATCAGGATGTACTCAGTCCAGTGGGTAGTCTCATATAGATAACTGTATGGTTTTGTGCATATCAATCCTCTCAACATAATAGAAGTTGATAACATATAATTTAGATTTAAACTTTATTTTTTTATTTTTGGAGAGATTCTACCAAATGTGATACTTTAATTTCCCTTTTTTATTGAAGTATAATTAATTTACAATGTTGTGTTAGTTTCAAATGTACTATAGAGTGATTCAGCTATACATATATATATGTGTGTGTGTATATATGTGTGTATATATATATATATATATATATATATTCTTTTTCATATTCTTTACCATTATAAGTTATTTCAAGATATTGAGTGTGGTTACTTGTGCTATACAGTATGTCTTATTGTTTACCTACTTTATATTTAGTTTTGTGTATATGCTATTCCTAAACTCCTAATTTATGTCTCCACACACCTCTGCCCCTCTTATTCCCTTTGGTAAGCATAAGTTTGTTTTCTATGTCTGTGACTCTATTTGTGTCCTGTAAATAAGTCCACTTGAATAAGTTTTTTTAGACTACACATATAAGTAATATCATATGATACTGGTTTTCTCTGACAGTTCATTTAGTATGATAGTCTCTGGGTCCATTCATGTTGCTGCAAAAGGCATTATTGCATTCTTTTTTATGGCTAAATAATATTTCATTGTTTATATCTATCACCTCTGCTTTATTCATTCATCTGTCAAAGGAAATTTAGGGTGCTTCCATGTCTTGGCTATTGTAAATATTATTTCTATGAATATTGGGGTACATGTATCTTTTTAAATTCTGATTTTCTCCAGATAATATGTCCAGAAATGGGATTGTAGATTCATATTATAACTCTGTTTTTAATTTGTTAAGGAACTTCCAAATTGTTCTCCATAGTGGCTGCATCAAATTACATTCCCACCAAAATTATAAGAAGTGTATTTTTCTCCATATCCCCTCCATCATTTATTTGGTGTAGATTTTTTATGATAACCATTCTGAGTGGTGTGAAATGATACCTCATTTTAGTTTTGATTTGCATATCTCTAAAATTTATTGATTTTGAACCTCTTCTCAAGTGTCTTTGGACATCTGTGCCTCTTCTTTGGAAAAATGTCTACTTAGGTTTTCTGCCCTATATTTATTGGGATTTTTCAAAATATTAAACTATATGAACTGTTTGTAAATTTTGGAAATCAATCTATTGTCTATCACATCATTTGCAAATGTTTTCTCTTAGTCTACAGGTTTTTTTTTTTTTTTTAAATTTTGTTTGTGGTTTCCTTTGCTGTACAAAAGCTGTTAACTTTAATTAGGTCACTTCTGTTTATTTTTGTTTTAACATGAACCTAAAAAGATATTGTTGCCATTTTTGACAAAACTATATCCTGCCTATGTTTTCCTATAAGAGTTACATGGTATCTAATCTTACATTTAAGCCTATAATTAATTTTGAATTTATTTTTGTATGTGGTGTTAGAAAATGTTCTAAATTCATCCTTTTATATGTAGCTGTCCAGTTTTCCCAACAACACTTACGAAGACGCTGTCTTTTATCCACTGTAAGTCTTGCCTCCCTTGTTGTAGATTAATTGACCACAGGAGTACAGGTTTATTTCTAGATTTTCCATCCTATTCCCTTGTACTATCTCTCGATCACTGTGCCAGTATCAAACTGTTTTCATTACTGTAGCTTTGTAGCATAGTCTGAAATTAGGATGCATGATTCTTCAATTCCATCCTTCTTTCTCAAGATTAATTTGGCTATGCAGGGTCTTTTGTGCTTCCATATAAATTAAAAAAATAGTTCTTTGAAAAATTAGACTTGTAATTAATAGGAATTGCATTGAATCTGCCTTGGTAGTATAATCATTTTAGCAATAACAGCAGTATTGATTCTTCCATTCCAAGAATGAAGTATATTTATATATATATATTTAACTGAAATATTGTTGATTTACAGTATCCATTAGTTTCTGGCATTTCAAGCGTACAACACAGAGTTTTAGTTTCAAAGAATGCATACACTCTTTCTCTTATAGGTCATTATAAAATACTGAGTATAATTCCTTGAGCTATTCAGTAGGGCCTTGTTGGCTTTCTATTTTATATATAGTAGAGGCAGATAAGCTTCCATTCAGAGAAGGCAACGGCACCCCACTCCAGTACTCTTGCTTGGAAAATCCCATGGACAGAGAAGCCTGGTGGGCCACAGTCCATGGGGTCGCGAAGAGTCAGACACGACTGAGTGAATTCACTTTTACTTTTCACTTTCATGCATTGGAGAAGGCAATGGCAACCCATTCCAGTGTTCTTGCCTGGAGAATCCCAGGGAGAGGGGAGCCTGGTGGGCTGCCGTCTATGGGGTCGCACAGAGTCGGACACGACTGAAGCGACTTAGCAGCAGCAACAGCAGTGTGTATATGTTTATCCTAACCGCTGAATGTATCCATGCTCCACTCCTCTTTCCCCTTTGGTAGCCATGCACCATTTGTTTTCTATGTCTACGAATTTTTTTCTGTTTTGGAAATAAATTCATTACTTTTTCTTTTTAGATTCCACATATAAGTTCAGATCAGTTCAATCGCTCAGCCATGTCCGACTCTTTGCGACCCCATGAATCACAGCACGCCAGGCCTCCCTGTCCATCACCAACTCCCAGAGTTCATTCAAACTCATGTCCATTGAGTCAGTGATGCTATCCAGCCATCTCATCCTCTGTCATCCCTTTTTCCTCCTGTCCCCAATTCCTCCCAGCATCAGAGTCTTTTCCAATGAGTCAACTTTTTGCATGAGATGGCCAAAGTACTGGAGTTTCAGCTTCAGCATCAGTCCTTCCAAAGAACACCCAGGGCTGAACTCCTTTAGGATGGACTGGTTGTGTCTCCTTGCAGTCCAAGGGACTCTCAAGAGTCTTCCCTAACACCACAGTTCAAAAGCATCAATTCTTCGGTGCTCAGCCTTCTTCACAGTCCAACTCTCACATCTATACATGACAACTGGAAAAACCATAGCCTTGACTAGACAGACCTTTGTTGGCAAAGTAATGTCTCTGCAATTGAATATGCTATCTAGGTTCGTCATAACTTTCCTTCCAAGGAGTAAGCATGTTTTAATTTCATGGCTGCAGTCACAATCTGCAGGGATTTTGGAATCCCCCAAAATAAATTCTACCACTGTTTACAATGTTTCCCCATCTATTTGCCATGAAGTGATGGAACCAGATGCCATGATCTTCGTTTTCTAAATGTTGAGCTTTAAGCCAACTTTTTCACTTTCCTCTTTCACTTTCATCAAGAGGCTTTTTAGCTCCTCTTCACTTTCTGCCATAAGGGTGGTGTCATCTGCATATCTGAGGTTATTGATATTTCTCCTGGCAACCTTGATTCCAGCTTGTGCTTCTTCCAGTCCAGCATTTCTCATGATGTACTTTGCATAGAAGTTAAATAAGCACGGTGACAATATACGGCCTTGACGTACTCCTTTTCCTATTTGGAACCACTCTGTTGTTCCATGTCCAGTTCTAACTGTTGCTTCCTGACCTGCATATAGATTTATCAAGAGGCAGATCAGGTGGTCTGGTATTCCCATCTCTTTCAGAATTTTCCACAGTTTTTGTGATCCACACAGTCAAAGGCTTTGGCATAGTCAAGAACGCAGAAATAGATGTTTTTCTGGAACTCTCTTGCTTTCACCATGATCCAGCGGATGTTGGCAATTTGATCTCTGGTTCCTCTGTCTTTTCTAAACCAGCTTGAATATCTGGAAGTTCACGGTTCACATATTACTGAAGCCTGGCTTGTAGAATTTTGAGCATTACTTTTCTAGCGTGTGAGATGAATGCAATTGTGTGGTAGTTTGAGCATTCTTTGGCATTGCCTTTCTTTGGGATTGGAATGAACACTGACCTTTTCCAGTCCTGTGGCCACTGCTGAGTTTTCCAAATTTGGTGGCATATCGAGTGCAGCACTTTCACAGCATCATCTTTCAGGATTTGAAATGGCTCAACTGAAATTCCATCACCTCCACTAGCTTTGTTCGTAGTGATGCTTTCTAAGGCCAACTTGATTTCACATTCCAGGATATCTGGCTCTAGATGAGTGTTCACACCATCGTGATTATCTTGGTCGTGAAGACCTTTTTTGTACAGTTCTTCTGTGTATTCTTGCCATCTCTTCTTAATATCTTCTGCTTCTATTAAGTCCATACCATTTCTGTCCATTATCAAGCCTATCTTTGCATGAAATGTTCCTTTGGTATCTCTAACTTTCTTGAAGATATTTCTAGTCTTCCCCATTCTGTTGTTTTTCTCTATTTCTTTGCATTGAGCACTGAGGAAGGCTTTCTTATCTCTTCCTGCTGTTCTTTGGAACTCTGCATTCAGATGCTTATATCTTTCCTTTCTCCTTTGCTTTTTGCTTCTCTTCTTCTCACAGCTATTTGTAAGGCCTCCTCAGACAGCAATTTTGCTTTTTTGCATTTCTTTTCCATGGGGATGATCTTGATCCCTGTCTCCTGTATAATGTCATGAACCTCATTCCATAGTTAATCAGGCACTCTATCTGTCAGATCTAGTCCCTTAAATCTATTTCTCACTTCCACTGTATAATCATAAGGGATTTGATTTAGGTCATACCTGAATGGTGTAGTGGTTTTCCCTACTTTCTTCAATGTAAATCTGAGTTTGGCAATAAGGAGCTCATGATCTGAGCCACAGTCAGCTCCCTGTCTTGTTTTTGCTGACTGTATAGAGCTTTTCCATCTTTGGCTGCAAAGAATATAATCAATTTGATTTCAGTGTTGACCATCTGGTGATGTCCATGTGTAGAGTTTTCCCTTGTGTTGTTGGAAGAGGGTGTTTGCTATGACCAGTGCATTCTCTTGGCAAAACTCTATTAGCCTTTGCCCTGCTTCATCATATAATACTTGCCTTCTCTAGCTTACTTAGTATGGTAATCTCTTGGTGCATTTGTGCTGTTGTGAATGGCATTATTTCCTTTTTTTTATGACTGGATAATGTATATTGTGTATAGATATCACAGCTTCTTTATCCATTCATCTATTGATGGAAATCTAGGTGGCTTCCACATCTTGGCTATTGTGGACAGTGCTGCTTTGAATGTTGGGGTGCATTTATCTTTTTAAATTATGGTTTTCTCTGGGTATATGCCTAGGAGGGGAATTGCTGGGTCATATTGTAGTTCATGTTCTCAATCACTCAGTTGTGTCCAACTCATTGTGACCCTATGGAATATAGCCTGCAAGGTTCTTCTGTCCATGGCATTTTCCAGGTAAGAATACTAGAGTAGTTTCCCCTTCCTAATCCAATGGCTCTTTCCAGCTCATGGATCAAATCCACATCTGGTGTCTCCTGCATTGGGCAGGTGGATTTTTAACCACTAGCACCACCTAGGAAGCCCCTTTGTAGTTCTATTTTTATTTTAAGGAAACTCCATACTGTTCTCCATAGTGGCTATATATAAATTTATTGAATCAAAATAAGTGGCAATAAGGTAACAATATCAATGCAGGAAGGCAGGGACAGAAAGTAGAATCAGAGTCCCAGCCAGCCCCAAGCAGCACCCCTGCCCCCAGATTTCTAGTGTCAAAATCACATTTTCTTATAGGTTTGAGTCATATTGAAATCATACACACAGTTTTTTTTTCTTCTTTTTTTTGCAATAGTTTCGTGTTTTTTTATGAAATGGGAATATATCGCCTTTCCTCTGGAAACTATGACCTCTCGTTACAAAGTCTATCTAGATTTCATGTTCCACTTTTGATAAAAACATGAGCACAGTGAACTGTTTGTATAATAAGAAGGAAAATAATAGCAAGTCCTATAATAAATGGAAGCCATATCAGTCTAAGGAATCACCAGTGAGAAACCCCAAAGTAATTTGAACAGAGGAAATTTAATAAAAGGGATTATTAACTATAGCAAGGGATTGGAGTAGCAAAAGATGACTTAGGAAAAAGAGAAATCTAAAGAATATAGAAATTTTGGGTGTAAATGACAGCTGGGCTTCCCTGGCGACTCACTGGTAAAGAATCCACCTGCTGATGCAGGAGACACAGGTTTGATTCCTGGGTTGGGAAGATCTTCTGGAAGAGGAAATGGCAACTCACTCCAGTATTCTTGCCTGGAGAATTCCATGGACAGAAGAGCCTGGTGGCGGGGGGAGGGTACAGTCCATGGGGTCACAAAGAACTGGCCATGACTTGGCAACTAAGCAACAATAATAAATAACAGCCACTGATGAGGGCAGAGCTAGAGCAGAGAAAGTTTATGCTCAAGGTTGAACCCAGGCCCTGCTGGAGAGGACAAGGCTGTGCCTCCTTGGATGGCACTGAAGTGCTGGTGTCTCACTGGCAAAATCCTGCTGAAACTCTTCCCTTGAATGAGCAGGGCCCAGTCTCCCTGGAGGTCTTCAGTGACAGAAGAGCCTCAGCCCAGAGGGATTTTGAGGAGAAGGTGGTACCAAGGTCTTTATTAATCGCTGGGGGCTACTAGCCCATATGTGCTATCCTGAAGCAGCCAGGCAATGGGGAAAAGTTTCCCATGCAGGACACAGGCCAGGGGTCACTATGGAGCACCAAATAGAACACTCTCCTGCCTTTTCAATCTCTCCAGTGCCCTCTACTGACAAAGCCTCAGTGCCAGCTGGCAATCGGTATTATTGTTGTTCAGTCTCTCAATCATGTCTGACTCTTTGTGATCCCATAGACTGCAGCATGCCAGGCTTCCCTTTCCTTCACTATCTCCTGGAGTTTGCTCAAACTCATGTCTATTGAGTTGGTGATGCCATCCAACCGTCTCTTCCTCTGTCGTCCCCTTCTCTTCCTGCCTTCAATCTTTCCCAACGGCAAGGTCTTTTCCCAAAGAGTTAGCTGTTCGCATCAGGTGGCCAAAGAATTGTAGCTTCAGCTTTCAGCATCAGTCCTTCTAATGAATATTCAGAATTAATTTCTTTAGAATTGACTGGTTTGAACTCCTTGCTGTCCAAGGGACTCTCAAGAGTGTTATCTAGCACCACAATTTGAAGTCATCAATTCTTCGGTGCTCAGCCTTCTTTGTGATTCAACTCTCACATCCATACATGACTACTAGAAAAGCCATAGCTTTGGCTATACAGACTTTTGTTGATAAAGTGTCTGCTTTTTAATATGCTGCCTAGGTTTCCCATAGCTTTTCTTCCAAGGAGCAAGCACCTTTTAATTTTGTGGCTGCAGTCGCCATCTGCAATGATTTTGGAGCCCACAGTTCAAAAGCATCAATTCTTTGGCGCTCAGCTTTCTTCACAGTCCAACTCTCACATCCATACACGACCACAGGAAAAACCATAGCCTTGGCTAGATGGACCTTAGTCGGCAAAGTAATGTCTCTGCTTGGGGAATGATGATCTAAGTTTTTGAATGTTGAGTTTTAAGCCAGCTTTTCCACTCTCCTCTTTCACCTTCATCAAGAGTCTTTTTAGTTCCTCTTTGCTTTCTGCTATTAGAGTGATACCATGTGCATATCTGAAGTTGTTGATATTTCTTCTGGTAATCTTGATTCCAGCCAGCATTTCACATGAATGTATTCTGCATATAAGTTAAATAAGCAGAGTGACAATATATAGCCTTGACCTACTCCTTTCCCAATTTTGAAACAACCCATTTTTCTATTTCCGGTTCTAACTGTTGCTTATAATCCTGCATACAGGTTTCTCAGGAGGCAGGTAAGTTGGTCTGGTATCCCCATCTCTTGAAGAATTTTCTGTTGTTTGTTGTGATTGACAGAATCAAAGACCTTAGCATAGTCAATGAAGCCAATGTAGATGATTTTTTGGAATTCTCTTGCTTTTTCTATCATCCAGCAAATGTTGCAATTCAATTTCTGGTTCCTCTGCCTATTCTAAATTCAGCTTGTACATCTGGGAGTTCTTGGTTTATGTACTGTTGAAGCCTAGTTTGAAGATATTGAGCATTGCTTTGCTAGCATGTGAAATGAGCACAATTGTACGGTAGTTTGAACATTCTTTGTCATTGCCCTTATTCGGTATTGGAATGAAAGTTAAACTTTTCCAGTCCTATGGCCATTGCTGTGTTTTCCAAATTTGCTGGCATACTGAATATAGTACTTTAATAGCGTCATCTATGAAGCTTTTAAATAGCTCAACTGCAATTCCATCATTTCCACTGGTCTTGTTTGCATGAAATGTTTCTTGATATCTCCAATTTTCTTAAAGTGGTGTCCAGTCTTTCCCATTCTATCTTTTACTCTATTTCTGTGCATTGCTCACATAGAAGGCTTTCTTATCTCTCCTTGCTATACTTTGGAACTCTGCATTCAGTTGGGTATATCTTTCCTTTTCTCCTTTGCCTTTCACTTCTCTTCTCTCAGCTATCTGTAGAATAGCTCTTCTTGCATTTCTTTTTATTGAACATAGTTTTGGTCATTGCCTCCTATACATTGTTACTAAGCTCTGTCCATAGTTGGTCAGACACTCTGTCTCCTAGATCTAATCCTTTGAATTAGAACACCTCCATTGTATAATCATAAGGGATTTTACTTAGGTCATATCTGAATGGTCTAGTGGTTTTCCCCAGTTTCTTCAAATTAAGTTTGAATTTTGTAATGAGTTAATGATTTGAGCTACAGTCAGCTCCCAGTCTTGTTTGTGATGACTGTAGAGTTTCTCCATCTTCAGCTGCAAAGAATGTAATTCTGATTTCGGTATTGACCATCTGCTGATGCCCATGTCATCTCTTGTGTTGTTGGAAGAGGGTATTTGTATGACCAGTGTGTTCTCTTGGCAAAACTCTGTTATCCTTTTCCTTGGTTCATTTTGTACTCCAAGGCCAAACTTGCCTGTTACTCCAGGTATCTTGTGACCTCCCATTTTTGCAATCCAATCCCCTATGATGAAAAGGACTTCTTTTATCTTGTTAGTTCTAGAAGACCTTGTGAGTCTTCATAGAACCATTCAACTTCATCTTCTTCAGTTTTAGTGGTTGGGGCATAGACTGATTACTGTGATAATGAATTATTTGCCTTGAAAACAAACTGAGGTCACTCTGTTGTTTTTGTGATTGCATCCATGTACTGCATTTTGGACTCCTTAGTTGACTATGAAGACTATTCAGTTTCTTCTAAGGGAAGAGTAAGTTTTGGGTAGAGAGGTTAATCATAAACTCAGAAGAGGAACTTGGTTTTAGCGGGATTCGTTTTCTCTTTGGGCTATTTTTTTCAGTTGTTAGTGGCTTCAGTCTCCTTTGGGCTTCCCTGGTGGCTCAGATGGTAAAGAATCTACCTTCAGTGCAGGAGGTCTGCTTTGATCCCTGGGTCCGGAAGATCCCCTGAAGAAGGGAATGGCTAACCACTCCAGTATTCTTCACTTTTAGTCTCCCATAGCAACAAATATTCTATTAGTTCTTCTTAGACTGTTATTGCTAATGATATGGTACCATCAACATAATTCAGATACCAGATGAAATGAACCTGTTGGCCCCATAGATAAACTTGCCTTCTTTCTCACGTAAGATAAAATAAAGGAAAATTAAAATTAAAAACCTTTATTATATTTCCTAAAAAATAAAGATGGAGTAAGACTGTACTCTAATTAAGAGTGCAATAATAAGGCTGAGAAAAATATGTAAAGATGATTCTATCAACTATTCTGGTCACTAAATTAGTAGCTATAAAAGTTTTCAAAACAGTGGCAGACACTCAGTTTGAGATTTTACAAATGACTCATTCAAGAGAGAGAATCAGTGTTATTCTCCAAAAGAAAATATGTGTCATCAATAAAATAGTAATAGTAATTTAAATACAGTATTATACTATATTTAAAATAATAACCTGCCATGTATTTTAGCATACATGGCATGTTTTCACAATATGTAGCTACTTAAATTAATTTTAATGATTTTAAATATATATTTGTTTACCCTGAGCTCTATATTTTTACTCTTCAGAAATAATTAGCATTTTATTTCAGTAAAAAACAAAAATTACATTCCATCATTCATCACTTTTTCTTTCAGATGTCTGTAACTTATTTAGTGAAGTTAGATTTAGATGATCTTTCCAAGAGATAGCTTACTGCGAAATGTGTCAATAATCCACAAAGCATGTTACAAAGCTACTTTACCACCAAAGTAGCCTAAAATATTGATTTCCTAGACATATTTTTACAAATGTCCGTTAGACATTTTTAAACTATATTTTAAATGTTATACAGTCATGTCAAATATAGAGTATACCAGTGAAAAGTTAGGAAAAGAGGAGGATTTTCAAAACTGGAACTAATAATGCATTTTAATAAGGAAGTCTGAGATATACATTAGTTTTAGGAAAAAAAATTGAAGAAACAGCAAACCCTGTGTTCAATGGTTTTACTGAATAACATAATATATCTTAGTTGGACATATTTTTTTCCTAATAGATGATTTCTTTTACAAGAAAATTCACACCTTGCATGCTAGATCATATAATTGTAAAACTTTGGTTTAGAATTTGTCAAGATTCATTGTAGCTTAACATTGAGAATTTTGCTGGCACTTACATAAATGGGTCTGATATTTATGTAGTGTTAACTGAAAATCACTCACTAATAAAAATTTAGAAGAAATTCTCAAAGTTCATATAAATTACTCATCTACCTTAAAAAAAGAATGTTCATTTCTCTAGTCTAAAGAATATATTATTGAGCATTCGCATCACATCCAATACACAAATTTCATTTTGGCTGGATTTTCATATAAGGCTCTTTGCCAGAACTACTTACATGGATAAAATGAATGATTTTAGCAATTCCCAAAGCTACTAATGGTGTGTAAGTTCTAGGCATAGGATAATAAGTGTCAGGGTTGGCTGCCAAATATAATTATGTATCATCCAACCAGAAGCTAATTATAATATTCTGTTTGAAAACAACAACTACTTGAGGATCCCCAGAGTATAAAGAAAGTCTAATAATTCTTAGCTTAACAGCATCTCAACCTAATTTCTAATATCACCCAACAACTTTGGCTAGATTTTCAATATGGCAATATTTTTTAAATTTTCCCTGTTTCTAAACTGTATCACAGATCAATTATCAATCCCCTGGTTTGCATTTGAGTCTATCTTCAAATGACTGTTCCTTCTTTACCAATGTTCTAAGACATGACAGTTTGGTGGAGCAATTGCAGAAGTCAGGCAAAGGCAGAGAGCTTCACACTGCACTCTGGAACAATAGAAAGAACCTCTGTAGACTTCATAAGGGGGATTTTTTCATATCAATAGAAAAGTCTATCCTTGAGAGAACATTTTGCTGTCAACATGTTCTTTGGACAAGTGCAAGTATTTTACCATGAAATTGTAATATTAAAATAAAGAACATAAAAAGGTAAAAATCTTTTTATCACCACCCTTTCACTGCTCTAAGTTGGAGTAGGCCTTTTACCCTTTTACTAGGTTTTTTGTTTTGTTTTGTTTCTTAAAAATTTTCCCATCTGCTCATTCTGGAAAACAAAAATATCTAAACCATATCTAACATGCCACAGGTCACATTCTGCATCTGCAGGTGAGACACTCCCTATGGTGTTATCAACACTTTTCTGCTGCCCAGTGCCAATCCTTATGCTTATCATATTTCAGGAAGTAAAGTGCTCCTCCCTTTAATCCCTTTGAATCTTTGATGGTTGCCAAAACTAGGAAGACTTAAGCAGCTGGTTGTAAATTAAAGATCAGTGGAAATATATCTATTTAGATAATGTGTGTTTGTACAGTATCAAGAAATACTATTCCATGTGTCAATATATTTATAGCATTTAATTCCCCATCATAATGTGTATAAAAACATCCAGTAAAAATTAAGAAGATAAAATAGAAAAGCTCTATCTTGAGAATTTTGGAAGCTATATCTGCAGAAGGAATATATATGTATGTTTATATATATATTTTTATATTATATATAGATAAAATGTACATCAGGAATGGTAATTATAAATATTTAGTTTTTTTTGTTTTAGATAACATGAATACTATTTGATCTTCAGATACGTTCATTAGATAGCATGTTATATATGTATGAGACAATGTATATTATTATTTTAGACAAAACTTGCAGTATTTTGTTGAGCTAATTAGTCGAGGATTTACTGGTGAGTGCTTGAGAGCAGCGCAAAACTGATCCTATCTATTTAAACCCTACAGTGTGGGCAACAGGACGGTCCAGGTATCTGAAGTAGTAAGAAGGGAAAGCAGGTCATGAGAGAGGGAATTTTGGATGCCTATTCAAAGGGGTCTCGGGCTTGATCTAAACTAATTCTGAGATTAATAAAAGAGTTAAAAAAAAACCTTGCACTAACTTTTAAGCACAAGTGCATTTTGATACAGCTCTAAGAATTCGCCTTTGGGTCCTAGCTTAAGTCTAATGTTCTTCAGCTATTAAAGGGCATAACTGCAACAGAGTGGAAACACAAACATATAGTTAGATGCTTGGTGTTTCAAATCTTTAGTTCACTAAGATTTCCCCAGACTATAGCTATATCTTGACCACAGTAAGTGGTCAAAATTTGATGTATGAATTTGTTAATATAATACACACATCATAGTTTCTGAGGATTTTATTATATGTAAAGTCCTCTGTCGTACTTCCTGTGTTCTTGTTCTCATAAACACTAAATATGATTTAAATGTTTATTTGTATATCCAGTTTTACAGTATTTGATTACAAGTTTAGTCTTTATTAAGTTCTTAAGCAATATCTTTCAAAATTGAAACAGCTGCTCTCTGAAACATGTTTTTATATTGATAAGAGAGTATACATTGTTAGCAACATCATTTTTCATTTTATGAGAATGGTCATGGAATTCTTTTAATCATAATTATCTCTTTGCAATATACTGTTGCTGTTATTTGGTTACTAAGTCGTTTCTGCCTCTGTGACTTCATGGACTGTAGTAACACCAGGCTCCTCTGTTCTCTGCTATCATCCAGAGTTTGCTCAAATTCATGGCCACTGAATCAGTGATGCTATCTAACCATCTCATGCTTGGCCCCTCTTCTCCTTTTGCCTTCAGTCTTTCCTAGCATCAGGGTCTTTTGCAATGAGTCCACCCTTCTCAGCAAGTGGTCAAAATATTGGAGCTTCAGCATCAATTGTCCCAAGAAATATTTAGGATCAATTTCCTTTAGGAGTGACTTGTTTGATTTCCTTGCTGTCCAAGGGACTCTCAAGAGTTTTCTCCAGCACTTCAGTTCCAGAGTATCAGTTCTTTGGTGCTCAGCCTTCTTTACAGTCCAACTCTCACATCTGTACATGACTACTGGAAAAACCATAGTTTTGACTATATAGACCTATGTCAGCAAAATGATGTCTCTGATTTTTAATATGCTATTTAGGTTTGTCGTAGCTTTCCTTCCAAGGAGCAAGCATCTTTTAATTTCATAGCTATAGTCACCGTCTACAGTGATTTTGGAGCCCAATAAAGTAAAATCTGTCACTGTTTCCACTTTTTCCCTGTCTATTTGCCATGAAGTGATGGGGCTGGATGCCATGATCTTAGTTTTTTGAATATTGAGTTTCAAGCCAGCTTTTTCACTTTCCCCTTTCACCCTCATCAAGAAGTTCTTTAGCGCCTCTTCACTTTCTGCCATTAGAGTGGTATCATCTGCATATCTGAAGTTGTTGATATTTCTCCTGGCAATCTTGATTCCAGCCTATGATTCACCTGTTATCACATTTATTTTTGTTATTCAAAATTATCCTGATTAAATGATCTTGAATATCATAAAATATATTATAACACAATAGGGTAAACTTCTTCATCAAGATCTTCTGGAAATGAAATAAAAAACAGGTAATAAACACATAATCATGCCAAATAAAAAAAATCCCACTACACACCTATTTCTCTGTTGTCTCCAACTTCATGCATAAGTTTAGAAGATTGTTCTTTGTTTTGCTTACTGAAACCTACCTATAGAACACTTACATGGTTAGAATTATAAAACAAATCTATAAAATGGAAGATATTATACCTAAGCATTTACTTTATAGTGAGTGTTTAATTGCATGCACTCTTCAATTACCAAAGTTCAGATTTTTACGTTTACTCTAAAACTATTGTTTCTCTAGCAATTGGTTAATAAAACACATTGTAAGAAATACAATTTTCTGTCATTTTTTTTAACCATTTTATTTTTCATTATTCTTCAGTCTTTAAGATCTTGTTTAATTTGATTGCCATTTCTAGCTCAGTAGCTCAAAAAAGGGAAATCACTTTTTTTTTCTTTTTTTTCAGCTGAAAGCATTTGAGGGCGGGAATAATTCCAACAAATGCAGCTGAAGAGCTTATCTAGCTGTCACTTTGATTCTATATCATTTGTTTGATTTTATAACTATGTTTATAGACTGTTAGTGTTTGAGAGCACGCTACTTACTAGGAATTTGGTAAGTGATTAAAAATCTGGCAAATGTTTGCTCCAAGTGCTTCTAAATAGATTTTATAAACAAAGTCAAACAAAGTGAGGTGCAGTGTGAATGATGATTTGTCCTAATGGTTTCACGGTATTTAACGAGTACAGTAAGAGATATATTTAAGGTGATTTTCCCTCTCTGTGAGGCTTTGGGAAATATATGAGCATATAGCTGACTTTCCACAAGAGGGCTTCATGTTGCAAATCAGCAATATCATACTTTTTTTGGCATCATGCCCAGGAAAGTCTACTGCTTGTTAGTTTATTAAATCAAGAAGAATTTCCATTGGAATATTTTATAACTCTTCTAGAGAAGAACTTCCAAAGATATACATTTGTAAATGTCTGTACATTTAGAGAAAATACAGGCATATGTGTTCAAATATTAATTGCACACATGTAATTATGGAATATGTGTGAATTATCTACCCATATATAATTATGATGATACAATTCTTCCTTCAAGAGATTCTTTTTTCTCTAGAAAACATTTAGATTTTGCATATATACATATATATCTCTACATCACTTATCTGCCTATTTATCAAAAGACTATTAGAAGAAATGTGTGTGTGAGTTGGTCACTCACTCATGTCCAACTCTTTGCGACCCCATGGACTGTATCTCACCAGTTTCCTCTGTCCATGGATTCTCCTTTCCTCCTCTTCCTTTTCATTTAAGCCCTTAACAGACTGAATGAGGCCTAGTACATTGGGGAGAGATGTCTATTTAATCAAGAAATTCCCTGATAGACATACCCATAAATAATTTGTAATCAATCCGGGCACTCTGTGACTCAGTCAACATATAAAAATCACCATTGTCGCAAAGTTTCTGTAGACCAAAATGTTTATAATCAATTGCTAACTCTAAGATAGTTTTTCTCCATGTTAGTGATTATTTATTTCATAGAGTACTCACTAGTAAATTTGTTTTCTCCATATTGCTTGTATTACACTAGTCAATTATATAGCATTTGATTTGATGATTAATGTCATTAGGATAAAAATATTATGTTCCAGGCTCTTTTATATGCTTTCTCTCCTGTACCATATGCATCTGACCCATAAGCAACATGCATGTGAACTGCACAGGTCCACTTTTTCCAGCAGTAAATACTGCTGTACTGCATGGTCTGTGCTGGTTGAATCCTTGCATGTTAAACTGTGGATACAGAGGAACTCAATCTACAGAAGTCCAACTATAAACTATATGTGAATTTTCTACTTGTTCAAAAGGTGGGCACCTTATCCCCCATGCCATTCAAGAGTCAACTGTAATTCTGTTAGGTATTTGCTATAACATTAATTATTACTATGTGTTATAACTGGGATTCAAAAGCCTATTTTCTGGAATAATTAGTTTGGAATCAAATTACAGGAAGAGATAAACATGTGAATAGTGTTTGTGTAGGAAAACCATAAAAGTGATCTAGGTTAAACTTTCCCCAGTTTATGGCTAATTTGAAAATAAGGTATACATTAAATATATATTGATGTAACATGTTTCAGTAATATTATTGAACATTGGTATGTATAATATCTGTATAGGTTTAGGAAAATATTACAGAATATTAGTTCATTTCACTCATCTTTCTAAGCATCTTTTGCCATATATCCATAATAAATATATGGTAACTAAATTTTTTTAGTAGCAGTTATCTATGTGTATGTCATTTTTATAGGGCTTATGTATAAAATTCTATAATTTGATATTTTGTGTGGATTTTTTAAGCTGCTAAAATGAGAATAGGTAGTTCATTGAAAAGAAACAGTTCTCAAAATAAAGAATGTATTTGTCTTTGAAACAGTTGCATTCTATGTGTGAAGATAGAAGAGATTATATTTTTATATCAATACTATAGCTGAGTATTCTAATTTATAAATGTAGCTAGAATCTTAAGATGTTTCATCATTTTGAAGTCACAGTGATCTGTCATCTTTATTACATCAATAACTTTCTGACTGATTTCTTTGCCTTGGTATTTACAATCCTCTATCTTTAGTCACACATACCCAGGACAGACTAATCATGTCATTACAGCAGTCCTCTGCTCTATACCTGCCGATATTTGCATGTCACATTTAGGATAAAACTCAAGACCTTATGGTGATCCATGGAACTTTGCCTGATTCAGCCCCTGGCTGCCACGCTCTCATCTCCTCCACCAGCCTTCTTTCTGTTCACTCTGCTCCAGCCAGATACGCCTCTGCTATTTCTGTGAGCATGCATAGCTCAGTTCTGCTGAAGTGTGGACTTGCTCTCTCCTTTGCCTGAGGTAAGCTGCTTTCAGGGAATCTCATTGCTCCCTCCCTCTTCTCCTCACTGGGACTGCCATACTTCATGCTTAGTTTAGCTAATAGGTTACTTACTCGAGAGGTAGTTCGTGACCACCTTACATTCATAACATTCTCTCACTACTTCTGCAGGTTTCTCTCTCTGTTTTTTTCTTTCCTAAATTACTTTAGAAAGTTTTCTAAATTCTTTTTCTTCAAATAGAGTACTACTTTGTGTATGTTTTTGTCTGTTTCTAGTTATCTCCTACTAGAAGATCTCCTGCTAAAATGGAAGCTTCTCACAGATGTAGACTTTTCTCAGTCAACATTTTATCTCAGCATTTTGACTTCATTTTTTCTTTAAAGTCAGCATCCCATTTCCAACATGCAAAACAATTGTATTATAATACACATTTGTTTTCTTTTGCAATTAAAGTAGTCCTATTTTTAAGTTCTTTTTTCTAGTATTCTTTTTAAACTCACCAGTTAGTAACCAGTAAGCTTACTACATTGAGTCCTGTGTGGAAACTCTATTATATAACGAGCAATAAGATCAAGATTATTTAAAACACAGTACAAACTACCTGAATGCTAATTCATGCATAGATCCTCTTCACATGGACATCTAAAAATAATCAGATCAATAAAACAGGAAAGGAAAATATGTTATCATGTACGTACAATTAAATTGAAAGATAATTTATAGGTGATATATTTTTAACCTGGAATAAATAATTCTTATTAATGGTTTACAAAACCTGAAAACATGACAATTAAAATTCTGTTCATAAATTTGTTTTAATGTTTTAAAAATTTTTTGTTATGATAGAATGACTAGTTGGACATATGCTTAATATATGTGAGCATTAGATTAAAATTTGACTATAAATGGTTATGCTACTGCTGCTAAGTCGCTTCAGTCGTGTCCGACTCTGTGCGACCCCATAGACGGCAGTCCACCAGGCTCCTCCATCCCTGGGATTCTCCAGGCAAGAACACTGGAGTGGGTTGCCATTTCTTTCTCCAATGCATGAAAGCGCCTAGTGTAAAAGGAATTTTCCTTGAAAAAAATTTCACTCATATTTTTGGTAAAGAATATTTAAAGTGATTAATAGAACCATCAACAGGGGAAAGAAAAAAATAAAATATCCCTACCTGAATGTGCTACCTGATGATATAGTCTCATATATATATATGTAGTATGTATATATATATATATATATATATATATATATATGTAGTCTATATATATGTAGTCTCATATATACTATATATATATATATATATATACACACACACACACACACACATAGGTTTGTGTAGATGTATCACTCTAGATATGTGATCACATATCTATTGACTCTGATGCTTTCAGTTAAAGCTCTTGTGAATATCTTTCAAAATACATTCCAATGTATAATTCCTTGAGAAGTTAATCCAGTTTCTCATTGTGGTTACCACTTTCACCTCTACAGTGTTCACATACACACATATATTCATTAATGGTATCATCTAGTCAGACTTGAAAATTTGAGAATCATATTTTTAATTATTATTTTTTATCCTTTAAGAGTTTTAACAAATAAGGGATGTGTAATTATTCTCAGATTGGTTGGAATTGTTCTTGGTTAATATGCAAAAGTCAAATACTCAGAATCATTCAATTCATCCTGCCCCAGAATTTCAGTTTTTCCAGACCTCTTTAATGTGTTAAGTAGGAGATTTCTAGAGGTACTATTTAAGGCATTGCTACTCTGGAAGCCTTCTGTATATATATATTGTACCATAATCATTATAAACTATTCCAGATCTTGATATCCTTGAATGAAATCCACCCTGTTAGTTTCTAGCTGTACAGCCTTTGACATATTGCTTGATATCTTTTAAGTCTCTGTTTTCTGTCAGTAAATGCAAATATTAACTTTTTAGCTTCATAGGTTTGTGGTAGGGATTAAGTAGACAATTTATGCAAGGTACTCAACCTTGTAGCTGGAACATAACAGTCAATAAATATTAGCTAATCTGTAAATGTAAATATCCATAGAAGGATGTTTTGATAAGATTAACAAAAACTGTAATTTAAAAAATACTCTCCTCCCCATTATAGGATTTTTTAAAAAACACTAAGTGGATTTGTCTCTTATGGGTAGATATGATGAGAACAGGATCATTTGGGGCTGGGACTTCCCATTCAGCCTCAAATGAAACTTTCATCTCACCATCTAAAATGGGTTCTCATGTTCCAGCAAATAAATCTACATTTCAGCCAGCAAAGAAAAGAATAATGCCAACTTACCACCATTTCTTCCCCTGCCAGCTGCCAACTTGCCCTGAGACACAGCACAGAAGTTGAGCTCACCATATTTACTTGTACTGTATTGGCCAGAACATAATCAGAGGGCTGGATCCCCCTTGCTGGAAAGCTGAGGAATGTTGTAAGGGGAGAATGAGGCATATTTCCTTTTCAGGAGTCAACTGATTAAGGTTATGAGGTTGGGGTCTGGAATATGGAGTCCTTTGCTCTATGACTTAAATGAACTCACCAATTATCAGTCTAGCCCTCGCTTATTCTGCTGTGTTTTCCCTCACAATTTTCCTTGATAATTCATAAACATGTCAGACATGCTTCTGCCTTACGGGCTTTGTAATTGATGGTTCCATTATCTAGGCTCTTCTTACTCCAGGTGACTACATGGTTCACTGCTTCATCCCATTCAGGACCTTATTCAAATATTACCCGCTTAGTCATGCCTTCCTTGTGTGCCTTAATTAAACTTGCAACAACATATCCATCCTATGTTCTTCTCTTTGATCTCCCAAATGAATCATACTCATAATACTATACATAACATGCATTCAGATTTACTATATAATGGACACTATCCTAACTGCTTTACATGACCTCATGACTATCTCTTTGAGAGATGGGAGAGACATCTTCCTTTGCAATACCTTTTTAAAAATTTCTGTGAAAACTGAATCTCAAAGAGGGTAAGAAAATTGGTCATGGTCTTAAAGCTCAGAAGTTATAAAGCTGGACTAAACACAGCAGTCTGATCACAGAGTAAGTACCTGCTATAACTGCTACAGTGTAAGTACTGCACTGTTAATGCAAGCAGTGATTTTCTATTTCTAGAATATGTGTCTGTCTCCTCCCCAGTTTTGTTGTTTATTGCTGAAATCTTACCATCTGAAAGCAAATCTAAATCATAGCAAATCCACTCTGTCCCATATGGCAGGGATCCCCAACCTCTGGGATCTAATGCCTGATGATCTGAGGTGGAGCTGGTGTAATAATAATAGAAATAAAGTGCACAATAAATGTAATGCAATTAAATCATCCTGAAACCATCCCCTCACCCAGGTCCGTGGAAAAACTGTCTTCCACAAGACTAGTCCCTGCTGCCAAAAATCTTGGGGACTGCTGCCAGGTGGCATGTATCAGCTACTTGAAATATACATAGTCCAGATTAAGATGTGCCGTTAGTGTAAAGTGCATATCAGGTTTCAAAGGTTTAGTAGCAAAATAACCTAAAATATTTAATCTTTGTAATGAATGCATATTGAATTAATATTTTGCATTAAAGAAAAACATATAATTAAGATTAGTTTAATTTGTTAACCATATTTAAAATGGCTACTAGAAAATTTAAAATTACATATGTGATTCACATAGGTATCTTGAATTCTATTTTTCTTGAATAATGTTGCAAAAGAGGATTGAAAAATAATTGTGGAAATAATGAACAAACTATTTTTTTTCATAAGTAAATTGTTGAAAAATGGCCTGGTTGCTTAAAATTGATATATGCCATTGGAGAAATGATATAAAGATATATACATAGTAACTGGTGAAACTAGGTTTGAATTCTAGTAAGGATAACTTCAGAACCAGTGCTCACTAACTCCTTGCTGAGTTACCTCTCCACTGTAGTAATTTTACTTACACAATTCATGTGAAGTACAGTTTTGGCTCCAGAATGACTAGTTATTGTTCAGTCACTCAGTTGTGTCTGACTCTTTATGGCCCCATGGACTGCAGCTCACCAGGCTTCCCTGTCCTTCACCGTCTCCAGGAGCTTGCTCAAACTTATGTCCATTGAATCAGTTATGTCATCCAACCATTTCATCCTCTGTCATCCCCTTCTCCTGCCTTCAATCTTTCCTAATATCAGGGTCTTTTCTAATGAGTTGGCTCTTCACATCAGGTGCCCAAAGTATTAGAACTTCCTTTGCTAGCATGTGAAATGAGTACAATTGTGTGGCAATTTGAACATTCTTTGGCACTGCCCTTCTTTGGGATTGAAATGAAAACTGATCTTTTCCAGTCATGTGGCCCCTGCAGATTTTTCCAAATTTGCTTGGCAGATTGAGTGCAGCACTTTAGCAGCATCCTCAGTTAGAATTTGAAATAGCTCAGCTGGAATTCCTTCACCTCCACTAGCTTTATTAGTAGTAATAACTAGCACATGCTGCTAATTTCAGTTCTGTTTGAGATTTAATTGACATATATAACATCATATAAGATTAAGTTGTACATTTGTACATGTACATTGTACAATAATGTAGGTTTGATGTGCTGTGGTCATCTGTCCATGGGGATTCTCCATGGCAAGAATTCTCCAGGCAAGAATATTGGAGTGGGCTGACATGGTCTCCTCCAGGTAATCTTCCCAACCCAGGGACTGAACCCAGGTCTCCTACATTGCAGGTGGGTTCTTTACCATCTGAGCTACTAGGGAAGGGCATGGATTTGATACATTTAAAAATTAATATTACAATATGACTATTACCATAGCATTAGCTAACAACTCTCTCAGATCACATAGTTATCATTTTTTTGTTGTGGTGAAAACATTTAAGATCTACTTGCTTAGCAATTTTGATACATATAATACAATATGGTTGACCTAATCACAATGCTGTGGGCTAGATCTCTAGAACTTCATCATCTTCTAACTACATTTTTGTATCCAGTGACCAACATCTCCATATTTCCCTCACACCTCATCCTCTGGTAACCACCATTCCACTCTGTTTCTATGAATTTGCTCTTTTTAAATTCTGCATGTAAATGAGAGTGTATAGTATTTGTCTATCTCTGACTTATCTCACTTAGCATAATGCCCTCAGGATACAAAGGTACATTCATATTGTTGCCAGTGGTAGGATGCCTTCTTTGTCATGGCACAACTACACATACATAACACATTTTCTTTGTCCATTCGTCTGTTGATGGACATGTAGGTTGTTTCCAAATGTTGGTTATTGGGAATAATGCTGCAATAAACATGGGGTTACAGATATATTTTTTAAACTTGTATTTTGTATTGGGGTAGGGACTCAGTCATACATATACATGCATCCATTCTCCCCCAAACTACCCTCCCATGCACACTGCCACATAACGTTGAGCAGGGTTCCATGTACTATAGAGTAAGTCCTTGCTGGTTATCCATTTTAAATATAGCAGAGTGTACATGTCCATCCCAAACTCCCTAATGATATTCTGTTTTAATTTCCTTTGGATACACATGCAGAAGTGGAATTGCTGTAACATATAGTAGTTCTAATATATATATATATATATATAGTAGTTCTATCTTTGTTTTTTGAGAGACCATCATACTGTTTTCTATAGTATCCAAACCAATTTACATTCTCATCAATAGTGCATGAGTTCCCTCTTCTCCACATTCTCCCCAATACTTGCTTTTTCTTATCTTCTTGATGACAGCCATCTAACAGGTGTGAGGTGATATTTCATTGTGGTTTTGATTGCACATCCCTGATGGCTAGTGATGCTTGGCATCTTTTCATGTACTGCTGGCCATTTGAATGTCTTCTTTGAAAAAAAAAATCTCTCTTCAGTTTCTCTGTGCATTTTTTAATTGGATTTTTATAGTTCTTGAGTTGTATGAGTTTAAAAAAATAGTTTGGATATTAATCCCTTTTCCAATACATGGCTTGCAAATATTTTTCCCATTTCATAGTTTGCCTTTTCATTTTGCTGTTTGTTGGACTATAAGAAGCTTTTTAGTTTATCATACTCCTGCTTGTTGATTTTTGCTATTTTTTGATTATTCTTTTGGTGTAATATATAAAAAAAAATGTTGTCAAGACCAATATCTCAGAGCTTTTCCCCTAATGTTTTCTCCTAGGAGTTTCTTGGTTTCAGGTCTTGTGTTAAATATTTAATCCATTTTGAGTTTTGTTTTTTTTTTTTTCTTGAGTGATTTAAGATAGGGGTTCAATTTCTACGTATAATTATTCAATGTTTTGCAACAACATTTCTTGAGACTATCCTTTTCTTATTAAGTATTCTTGACTCTTTTATAACATTAGTTGATATTATGTGTTTTGGGGCATTCTATTCTGTTCTGCTTGACTGGTGTGTCTATTTTTATGCCAGTACAATAGTGTTTTAATTACTATAGCTTTGCAGTATTACTGTAGCTATGTAGTTTGAAATGTGATGCCTCCAATTTTCTTCTTCTTTCTCAGATTGCTTTGGATATTTGGGAACTTTTGTGGTTTCAGACAAATTTGGGGATCACTATTTGTACTTCTGTGCAAAAAATGCCACTGGACTTTTGGTAGAGATAGCATTAAATCTATAGATGACTTTGGATACTGTGAGCATTTTAACAATATTAATCAATTAATATTGATTTATCAAATAATCAATCAATTACATGTACATGAGTAATCTTTCCATTTATTTGTGTTTTCAATTAGTGTTACAGTTCTCACTGTATGGGTCTTCCAGTTCCTTGGCTACATTTATTCTTAAGTATTTTATTGTTTGATGCAAAGTAAATGGCATTGTTTTCTGTACAATTTCAGATATTTTTTTAAGAAACAACTGATTTCTCTATCTTGATTTTATATTCTTGGGTTTAACAGTTTTTTGGTTAAGTGTAGAGGTAAAATAAATGCCCATATCAAAGAAATCAAATGGAATTAGTCCATAAGGAGCTAACTTAAACAATATAAGGGAAATACTTTAAAAATTCCTATTGAGCTATCTTTACCTTGTACACATATGAGATTAAAAAAAAATCCCTAGATATTTACAGATCTAATTTCTGTATTAGAAATGCTATCACCAGCATACGGTTTCAGGACAAGCTGACAAAATCACTGAGACAGATTATTAAAGAAAGTTTGTCTGAGATGTGTGTGCCATGCTTTGATTTTACTGTGGTGCTAATATAAAATTGCTATTTTCATTCCAAATAGGCCTCATGCTCCATAGCCAATGCTATTCTCAAAGAACATTAAGCTAGTTTCTTAATGTCTTTTATGAGACACAATGAATTCTTCTAATATGTACTTTTTAAGTTTAAAATATATATGTAATGTTGCTTGAATGATTACCTCATTTGAGAATAGTTTGTAGAGTTCTTTTTATTGATTCATTGTTTATTACTTGTTAAGGTAGGAGAGTTCAAAGTAATTTTGCTTCTTTTCCTTGATAAATTATATTTTAAATGATATTTTGTTTCATTAAAAATTTACTTCATATAGCCTGTATCAGTTATCCATGTTCAATCCAATTGACAAAGCTGTGAAATTACAACCAATGCAAACATTCCAATCTTTGATACTGTACTTTGGTAACAGTATCTAAGACACAAGTATTAATAATTGAACTTTACAGTTTGCCAGTAATTTAAGGATAATGTATATAGATAGTCATAGTAGTCAGAGAATTTTTAAATCATTGAAATGAAACTGTTTTTATTGATTAAAAATAATAGATAATTTAAATATTCTATTCATTACCTTACATATAAATAAAACTTTTTTCAAAAAATTTTAATTACTAAATACTAATTGATAAATATTGAATTACTATATATTCTCAGTACAGTTGTACTTTCAAATTAATCTTTTAAGTCAGATTAACTTCCCTCATGATTTTTACTCCTGGTGAGGAAAATACTAGTTTCTTTGATTATCTAATTATTCTGTACCAGGAAGCCAGACCGTATCTCATTGAATTTTTCTAACAGCACTTGTAGACGGTAATTTTTACTCTCACTAAAAAAAAATAAAGGAAACTAATGCTGCAAGAGTAATTTAGTCAAATGTAAGCTTATAACTGGTGAATAAATAATAAGCACAGACATACTCCTAAGTGGTTTGCTTCTGCTGCTACTGTTGTTCAGTTGCTAAGTCGTGTCTGACTCTTTGTGACCCCATAGACTGCAGTACCCCAGGCTCCTCTGTCTTTCACTGTCTCCTGGAGTTTGCTCAAATTTGTGTCCATTGAGTTGGTGATGTTATCTAACCACCTCATCCTCTGACGCCCCCTTCTCCTCTGCCTTCAGACTTTCCCAGCATCAGGGTCTTTTCCAATGAGTCAGCTCTTCACATCTCACAACAAAAAGCTTTATATTTTATCCTATTATCATTATCAGTTTAGAGATAAATAAACTAAAGGGCAAAAAGGTAGAGTACGTTGCCAAAGAAATATGTCAGAGCCATGGTTACAAATAAAGAGTATGCTGACCAAAGCTTGTGTTTTTAATTGCCTATTAATGATTTGTTGTCACTAGTATAAAATGGACCATAGCTTCCAAGATTCACACTCTATTAAGCCTTTTCTTATTTTGAACTTGGCCTGACCTCTGGCACTTCAAGAATCATTCCAATTAGAAGAACTATGTTAATTCAAATTTTCAAAAACAATTTATACATATTTCTGGGTTAGTCATTTACTCTTATTTCTTGCCAGGACACAAGGGAGTACAATACTGAAGCACAATATCCTCTGTTTAGTTGTCTTTCTTTTCACAGTATCTAATTATCCTCCAGGATGATAAATTATATTACAGCCATCGCTTCAAAAATGTGGAGATAATACTGGTTAGAAATTGCACTGTAAAATATAAAGATTTTTTTTAAACTTACTTAGCTTGTAAAAGTCTCCTTATATGCTAAATAATAGTCTTATCTTCGGATTAAATCATTCTATGCAATTGGAACATCTTTTACTCTTTGTTAAAATTCTAGAACTGTGGAATATTAGCCTTTTATCATTTAAAAACATTATGTATAGTATGTTTTGCTCAACTATTTTTATGTTCCTTATTTACTTTAGGGGTTAAGATTGTTCATGATCAATTTTCCTCCTTAACATAATCCTTTTTTACTCTAAGAAAGAGGCTTTAGAAACCAGACAGTGCTTTCCATTTATTCTTATCACAATGGAGATAGTATAATGCATTTTTATTATCATTAGAGGCCCAGGTATGTCTGTGAATGTTCATGGTAGGGACAAACTTTGCCTGATGAAATGCTTCAGCTTCCAGTTAGTGAAATTTTGTTCAATCAATATAAAGTGCTTAGGTGACATATCCTGCTTTAAATTTTCAGGGCATTTTTAAGTAGTAGGCTCAATGTAAATGTACTACAGTGATGTATTTAAATTTAAAAATGCTTTACTGACTTTAAGTTCTATAAACTTACTTTTTTTGACTGATAATTATGTTTGACTTTACAGAAGTTTGGCAGACTTATACATTTTTCCAGAAAATATTAAAATTGAGATCTATTTTTTAATTGTGTATTTTAGTAGATTTTTTTCAGACCTTTCTAACAATACAACCGGAGAAGGCAATGGCACCCTACTCCAGTACTCTTGCCTGGAAAATCCCATGGACGGAGGAGCCTGGTAGGCTCCAGTCCATGGGGTCCTAAGAGTCGGGCATGACTGAGCTACTTCACTTTGACTTTTCACTTTTATGCACTGGAGAAGGAAATGGCAACCCACTCCAGTATTCTTGCCTGAAGAATCCCAGGGACAGAGGAGCCTAGTGGGCTGCTGTCTATGAGGTCGCACAGAGTTGGGCACGACTGAAGTGACTTAGCAGCAGCAGCAGCGACAATACAACAGTATAAACCAGAAGTTTCTCCTACATGTAAACATATGAAAGTTTGATTATATTATCAATATTGTTTATATTTTTACAAGAGATTAACTCAGTTGGTAAAGAATCCACCTGCAGTGCAGGAGATCCACGTTTGATTCCTGCATTGGGAAGATCCGCTAGAGAAGGGATAGGCTACCCACTCCAGTATTCTCCCGCTTCCCCTTGTGGCTTAGCTGGTAAAGAATCCACCTGCAATGTGGGAGACCTGGGTTTGATCTCTGGGTTCAGAAGATCCCTTGGAGAAGGGAAAGCCTACCCATTCCAGTAGTCTAGCCTGGAGAATTCCATGGACTATATAGTCCATGGGGTTGCAAAGAGTCAGACAAGGACTGAGGGACTTTCACTTTCACTTTACAAGAAAAGCCAAGGCAGAGCATTTGAGATGTTGTAATAAGGTGAAAATATAATTAAAGTGAAATTAGACGATTATATCCTTCTGTTAAAACTGAAAATGAAAGTTCCATCCTTCTGTTAAGTAAGTGTATAAACTGAACAGTATATACATAAGTCTGTTGATTATACCAACAGTTTTTAGTTATTTGACAAAATACACATGAAAAGATGGGAAAAGGAGGAAAAAGGGAGAAAAAAATGATATTTGTGTTGACTCTACATTTGAAAAAAAAAGGAGTTAATGCTTTGTTCTATTAAAGGGAAATAAAGTCTAAATCTTAAAGCAACTATAACTGAAGATCTCGAAGGTCCGTAGAAAACTATTTTGAATTCTGGCAACAGTCTCTTCAGAATAAACTTTAATTATATGAATGTTTTCCAAACTGTACTCCCTTTTCCCTAACAATGTTGGCCTTGTGAGGGTCACATCTTCAGCTATCATGTTCTCCAGTAGGAAAGGTAGTTTAGACTGTGATAGGGTAGGGAGGGCTGCCCAAGCTAGCTTTGAGCTCTCTTTGGGGGATAAAAAAGTCTCTAAATTGACTTACCTTTTCTGTTTGGGCAGTGTGGTAAACTTAGCTAGTATCATGAATAGAAATAATAATTCTTTGGAAAAAAATGAGCCCAGTCATATGATTTCATCCTGATTTCCCATCTATTGAAACTGAGGTCTCAAATCTGAGATTAAAATTTTTGCCTAATTTCCTAAAGGAGAAAAAAGAAGAATAGATATGCTAAGAAACATAAACTTCTTACAATATGCTTATCTGCATAGCTCATTTGTTTCTAAAGCAGGATTACTATGAATCTGATTTTGATTATGAAATTTAAAATTCAATCCTACAGTACCTAAAAAATTCAAATATTCTGAAAAATATACAACTTCTATATATGTATATGTTATTTTCTAGAAATTGTCATTAAACCTACTGTTCTCATGAATATGCACAAAAGTAGTTTTTGCTTTCTTTATTACCATGACTTCAAGGGACATTTAAACCATCCCTTTAAATTTATCATACATATTACAGAGACTAAGAATGAATAATTTTTTAAGTCTCTTCCAGAAGCCTCTTATGAAGAAAGAGAATCAATCTGAAGTGATAAGAATATACTAAACCTTTGTCTTAATTTCTTTGAACTAGCTAGTCATATACTAACCATGGAGGAAAAAAAAGAAAAGAACACATTTTTAAAACTAAGATTTCAAAAAATTGAAAACAATATGTATATTTAATCAAGATTTAAAAAGGAACTTAACAATTTACCCAAGTTAACACCATTTCCAATTGGTACATTATAAGGCAACATAGAATTTAAATGTATGGAGTTTTCTATTTAAAAATTAAAGCTTTTTTCTTGATTCTATGAAGGCATTGGCATCTGTTCTATCTACAAAGATAGAGTAATTCCTGTGTCAGGTATCACAATAAGAATATTGCTTTCTTTCTTTAATCTTCTCAATGAGTTTATTAAATTGGTTTGGTCACTGATATTTATAGATAGAAAAAAGTAAATGTAAAGATATTAAATAAATTGCCCAAGGTCAATCATTTAAAAAAATAAAGTGGCAAAGACATTTTCTCTAAAACTCCCTGAGCCACTAGCAGAAACCTTAAAAGGATATTTTTTCCTGTACAAAATACATTTTCCTAAAATTTTTAATAGGGAGTTAAATAAAACATGGAGAGAGAAACAAAAGCAATTGCAATATATTTTCTAGTTGATGATACCTTGTAATAATGAGGACAGCTTAGCAAAGTGATTGATGGTATTTCCCATAGATCGATGCTACAGAATTAGCTACATATCACAGGCCTTTTATTAATGATTATAAATACCTCAGTTATATTTGTTTAATTACAAACTTCTAATTACACCTTTACAGTTTTGGGAAATTGTGCATGAAGGAGAAATTCTGACTATGGAAGCTAAAAGTTTTCAAATATTATTTCTGATAGGTTATCCATTAAATTGTACTCTTTCTTCTACAATCACTATATGAAGAGGACATTGCTGATTCCTTGAATGACTCTCAGCAAAGCCTATTATGTTCTACAGCTTCAAAATGTGAGGTAAATGCCTGGTAAATATTGTAGTGCAACACAAGGTACATTACAAGTTCTTCCTGTAAATTTGATTTCTTTATTTATACTGCCATAACTACTTCTTTCAGACAAGACAGCCCACAGGTAATTCTATCCCTACTGACTACAGAATAAAGAATGAAAACTGGAGTTGAAAAGATAAATTTACTTTTTTTAAAACAAAATCGCCAATCTGTTTCCATTTTCTGTGTTCTAATGGAAAAGATACTGAGAGAATTCAATGAGATGTCTTTTTCTTATCGTATCTCACAATATTTTTATCTCTAGGTACCATCAGTGATATGTCCAGGCCTCATTTTGCATATGCTTCATATGATATTATACATTTTGTTCATAACTAAATACTTCAGTGCCAATATCTAAAATTATAGTCCCCGTCCTAATGCGAATTGGCTTATTCTAAAAATCTTACTTAAAAGGTTTCATCTTTTTATTTTTTGATGTCTCCCTTAGGTTTTAAATTTCTACTAACTGAGGATGACAGCAAGGTAGCAAAGGATTAGGATGTAGAGCTTACTTTCTCCCATAAAAACATTAAAAATATATCTACAAGTGGTGTGATTCACATAGAACACCTACTGAACACTGGCAGAAGACCTCAGACTTCTGAAAAGGCAAGAAAACCTCCATGTAACTGCACAGAACAAAGGGAAAAAGAAAGGAATTGGGATGGGACCTGCATGGCAGGAAGGGAGCTGTGAAGGAGAAAATGTTACTATATCCGGAAAGCCTCAGAACCTAGGAGAAGAGTGCAGCAAGTGGTTTGCGGAATGCGAAAGAGAGATTAACCTATCCACAGAAAGTGGATAATGGCCAGCATGATGAGGAAAGAGGCAGCAAGTGTCCAAACTAAAATCAGCCCCTTAATTCTGGACAAGACAGTGGAGCCAAGTGTAACAGGGAGCTCTTCCATGCTGGATCTGTTTCTTCAGCTTTAACCCTTGTTTTTTGCTACCTTTGTTATTATAATCTACATATTGCCCTGCCTCAGAGAATCCTGCCTCCTCCCACTGACTATTTAACTGAAGTGCCCTTGTTTAGCTCATAAGGAGATAATCGTACCCTGCTCACCCATGAATGACTGTAAGAAAAAGAAACTAACACATTCTCCTGCCTGAGTCTTGCCATTCTAGGAGATATTTGCATGAATTAAATGGCCTTTTTGTTTCCTCACACCTCCCCTCTAATCTCTGATGCATAAAAGAACCTGGCATCCAGACCCAGGGAAGATACTTAACTTAAGGCATTAGTTTGCCATCTTCTTGGTCAACTGACTTTCCGAATAAAGTCATATTCCTTGCTTCAACACCTTGTCTCTCAGATTCATTGGCCTCTCTTGGAGTGAGCAGAGCAATCTTGGTCTCAGTAACAGAAGGGTATGAGCTCACCTTCCCCATTTGAAAACACCAAAATCACAACTAACTGCTGAATAACCATTGAGAAAAAAAGACTGGAAGCTACACATATATTTTACATTCAAAGACAAGGAGACGCCACTTGAGACAGTAAGATGGGCACTTTCATGACGTAAGCCTCCCACCTGTGAGTTGGATTACTCACAAATGGAAATTAATTACATCACAAGACTCCCCCACAAGAGTGAGAGTTCTGAGCCCCACAGCAGGCTCACAAGCTGGAGAATCTGGCATTGGGAGGAGACCCCTGAGTAGTTGGCTTTGAAGGCCATTGGAGCTCAGTTGCAGGATCTCTGCAGGACTGGGGGAAAAACAAAATCCATTCTTGGGGGTGCCTGCCAGATTTCACAAACACTAGGACCCAGCCCAAAGCAATAACTCTTTAGGAGTGTTGGGGAAGTTTGTAATTTCTTTAGTTCTGTCTCATCACAGCAAAAATTTGAAGTGATGGATGGATCATTGTTACAGCCTTCAGATGGAACAGTAGTACAGCCCTGTGTTACAGCTCATTTTATTTTTTTAAATATAAATTTATTTATTTTAATTGGAGGCTAATTACTTTACAATATTGTATTGGTATTGGCATACAGTGACATGAATCTGCCACTGGTGTACATGTGTTTCCCATCTTGAACCCCCCTCCCGTCTCCCTCCCCATACCATCCCTCTGGGTCATCTCAGTGCACCAGCCCTGAGCACCCTGTATCATGTATCGAACCTGGACTGGCGATTCATTTCACATATGATAATGTACATGTTTCGATGCCATTCTCCCAAATCATCCCACCCTCGCCCTCTCCCACAGAGTCCAAAAGACTGTTCTATACATCTGTGTCTCTTTTGCTGTCTCGCATACAGGGTTATCATTACCATCTTTGTAAATTCCATATTATATGCGTTTTATACTGTATTGGCATTTTCCTTTCTGGCTTACTTCACTCTGTATAATAGGCTCCAGTTTCATCCACCTCATTAGAACTGATTCAAATGTATTTCAGTTTTATTTAGAAAGTAAAGGAAAATACATCCTTGAGGCGTGAGAATGGGCCAACCCAAAAGATGCAAAGAGAAGAGGAGCCCCTGGCCCAATTTTGGCTTGTCTCCATATATATATATATATATTTTTTTTTTTTTTCCCTCTCCCTGAGCCCGTCCTATGCAAACTCGGCTAGCCAGGAGGGCTGTTTGTTTTACCTGGAGTTCTCACTCTAGTCCTCTGACCTTCCTTTGTTCTATTTTTGCAGGATTTTTCCTTCTTTGTCTTTTAGCCACCACCATTCTGGACTCCTTTTTCCTATTCTAACTACCTAGCAAGAGCCTGGGCTGGGCCTACCTGTGCATCTTACAGGGCCACTTGAGGAGGTGGGGGTTCACTGTGGTTCACTGGGGGTGGGGGGACAAGGACACGGGTGGCAGAGGCCCCAGGAAATACTTTATTTATGTGCACTCTCCCAGAGGTTGCAATTTTGGCATCAAGACCTGACTTTACCCAAGTGCCTACAGGTTCCAGTGCTGGAATGCTTGGAGTCTAAAACAACAACAGGGTGGGAACACAACCCCAACCATCAGGACAGTCTGTCTAAACTTATACTGGGATCACAGCCATGTCTAAATACACCCAGTGACATGGCCTTGCCAACCAGAGGGACAAGATCCAGTTCCACCACCATTGGGCAGGCAACCAGTCCCTCCCACAGAAGTCTGCACAAGCCCTTATACCAACTTCACCTACCAGGGGCAAACATCAGAAGCAAGAAGATCAACAATCCTGCAGAAAAGAGACCACACACACTGAAAGTTGATATGGCACAGAAATATGTTTCAGATGAAGGATAAAGATAAAAACCTGCAATAATTACTAAATGAAGTGGAGATAGGCAATCTAAATGAAAATGATATTAATAGCAATGATAGTAAAGATGATCCAAGATCTTGGGAAAAGAATGGAGGTAAGCTGAAAAAAGACAAGAACTGGTTTTTAAAAGCTAAAATATTCAAAGAACAAACAGAGATGACCAATGCAAAAACTGAAATGAAAAATACATTAGAAGGAATAAATGGCAGAATAAAGAAAAATGATGAAAATAGGCCAGTCTCTGAGACTTCTAGGACAACTTTAACACATCAACATTTGCATTATAGGGGTCCCAGAAGGACAAGAGAGAGAGCAAGGGCCTGAGAAAGTGTTTGAAGAGATTATAGACAAAAGCTTCCCTAAAATGAGAAAGGAAACACTCACGTCCAGGAAATGCAGAGTCTCATAAAGGATAAACCCAAGCAGAAACATGCTGAGACCCATATTAATCAAGCTGGTAAAAGTTAAAAGATGAAGAAAACATTATAAAGCAACAATAGAAAGCAACAATAAGATATAAGAAAATCCCCATAAGCTTATCAGCTGATTTCTCAGTAGAAACTCTGAAAGCCACAAGGTAGTGGCATGATATAGTTAAAGAAATGAAAGGGAAAAACCTCAAACAAGGACATTCTACCCAGCAAGACTAATTCAGAGTTGAAGAAATTAAAAGCTGAAAGGGCAAACAAAAGTTAACAGAATTCAGCAGCACCAAACAAGCTATACAACAAATCCAAAAGAAGCCTCTCTAGGCGGCAAAGAAAAGGCCACAACTAGAAACAAGAAAATCATGAATAGGAAAGCTTACCAGTAAAGGAAAACATATAATAAATGAAGGAAATCATCCATGCAAAAATATATCAAACCCAGCAATCATGAGAGGAGGAAAGTACAAATGCAGGATACTGGAAGTGCTTTGGAAACTATGAAAGCAGCAATTTAAAGCAATCTTGTATATATACATGGACTGTTATAGAAAAACCTCATGGGAACCACAAACCAAAAATCTTTAATAAATATACACAATAAAAGAAAACGGATTTGAAACACAACACTAAATAGTTATCAAATCACAAGAGAAGTGAATAAGAGAAGGGAAGAAAAAAGACTATACACACACAAAAATAATTGCCAAAATGAACGTATCAATAATTACCTTTCATGTAAATAGATTAAATGCTTCAAATAAAAGACATAGATTGGCTGAAAGATACATAAACAAGATCTGCATGTATGCTGTCTACAAGAAACCCACTTCAGATCCAGGGACACACACCAATTGAAAGTGAGGAGATAGAGAAAAGTATTTCTTGCAAATGAAATTATCTATAAAACAGAAACCGCATTACAGATGTAGAAAATAAACTTATGGTTACCAGGGTGTAAGGGGGGGGTAAAATTGAAGACTGAGATTGATACATGCACACTACTATATATAAAGATGAAAACTATTAAGGATCTACTGTATAGCTTAAGGAAATCTCTTCAATAATTGGTAATGGCCTATATGGGGAAATAACCTTAAAAAAAAAATCAAAAAACCTGAGAGGATATATGCATACATATAACATTAGTTTAGCTATACACCTGAAATAAACACAGGATTGTAAATCAACTATATTCTAATAATTATTTTTTTTAAGTTGGCTCTGTGAAAAGATAAAAACTTGTAATCGTTTATCCAGATTCATCAGGAAAAAAGAGAAAGAGGATTCAAATCAATAAAATTAGGAATGGAAAAGGAAAAGTTACAACTGATACCACAGAAATACAAAGGGTCCTAAGATATTACAACAAATAACTATGTATCAATAAAACGGGCAACCTAGAAGAAATGGATACATTCTTAGAAAGTACCAGAATACTTCCAGAACCAAGAAGAAACAGAAAATATGAACAGACCAATCACAAGTACTGAAATTAAAACTGTGATTAAAAAACTCGCAGCAAGCCAAAGTCCAGGACCAGATGGCTTCACAGATGAATTCCTTCAACATTTACAGAATCAGTTTGGTTCAGTCACTCAGTTGTGTCCAACTCTTTGCAACCCCATGGACCAGGCTTCCCTGTCCATCACCAACTCTCAGAGCTTGTTCAAACTCATGTCCATCGTGTCGGTGATGCCATCCAGCCTGCTCATCCTCTGTAATCCCCTTCTCCTCCTGTCTTTCCCAGCATCAGGGTCTTTTCAAATGAATCAGCTCTTCACATCAGTGGCCCTTCCAATGAATATTCAGGACTGATGTCCATTAAGATTGACTGGTTTGATCTCCTTGCAGTCCAAGGAACCTTCAAGAGTCTTCTCCAACACCACATTTCAAAAGCAATTCTTCAGCATCAGCTTTCTTTATAGTCCATCTCTGCATCCATACATGATACTGGAAAAACCATAACTTTGACTAGACAGACCTTTGTTGGCAAAGTAATGTCTCTGCTTTTTTATGTGCTGCTAGATTGATCATAGCTTTTCTTCCAAGGAGTAAGTGTCTTAATTTCATGGCTGCAGTCACCATCTGCAGTGATTTTGGAGCCCCCCAAAATAAAGTCTCTCACTGTTTCCATTATTTCCCCATCTATTTGCCATGAAGTGATGGGACTGGATGCCATGATCTTAGTTTTCTGAATGTTGAGTTTTAAGCCAACTTTTTCACTCTCCTCTTTCACTTTCATCAAGAGGCTCTTTAGTTCTTCACTTTCTGCCATAAGGGTGATGTCATCTGCATATCTGAGGTTATTAATATTTCTCCCAGCAATCTTGATTCCAGCTTGTGCTTCATCCAGCCTGGCATTTCAGGTGAGGTATTCTACATATAAGTTAAATAAGCAGGGTGATGACATAGAGCCTTGACCTACTCCTTTCTTGATTTGGAACCAGTTGGTTTTTCCATGTCCAGTTCTACCTGTTGCTTCTTGACCTACATACAGATTTCTCAGGAGGCAGGTAAGGTGGTCTGGTATTTCCATCCCTTGAAGAATTTTCCACAGTTTGTTGTGATCCACACAGTCAAAGGCTTTGGCCTAGGTAATGAAACAGAAGTAGATGTTTTTCTAGAACTCTCTTGCTTTCCTGATGATAAGGCAGATGTTAGCAATTTGATCTCTGGTTCCTCTTCCTTTTCTAAATCCAGCTTGAACATTGGGAAGTTCATGGTTCATGTACTGTTGAAACTTGGACTGTAGAATTTTGAGCATTACTTTGTTAGAGTGTGAGATGAGTGCAATTGTGCATTAGTTTGAACATTCTTTGGTATTGCCTTTCTTTGGGATTGGAATGAAAGCTAATCTTTTCCACTCCTGTGGCCTGTGCTGAATTTTCCAAATTTGCTGGCATATTGAGTGCAGCACTCTAGCAGCAGCATCTTTTAGGATTTGAAATAGTTCAACTGGAATTCCATCACTCCCACTAGCTTTGTTTATAGTGATGCTTCCTAAGACACACTTGAGTTCACATTTCATGATATCTGGCGCTAAGTGAGTGATCACACCATTGTGATTATCTGGGTCATGACGATCTTTTTTGTATAGTTCTTTTGTGTATTCTTCCCACCTCTTCTTAATATCTTCTGCTTTTGTTAGGTCCATACCATTTCTGTCCTTTATTGTGCCCATCTTTGCATGAAATGTTCTCTTGTAATCTTTAGGTGTTTAGAGAATGGTTAACACCTATCCTGAAACCTTAAAAAAATTTCAGTGGAAGGAATGCTCGATAGCTGATTCTATGAAGCCACTTTCACTTTGATACCAAAAACAAAGTTACAACAAAAACAAAATTACAGGACAATATCACTGATAGCTTATGGGAGTTGGTGTACAGCTTGTGCTCTCTGAAGGAGAAGATTTCACTCTGGGACCAAAGACACAGTCTCCATCTCTCAGAGTTTTGTGCAGCAAAAGTTTTTAAAATGAAAGAATACTAAAAACTTCTGACATAGATTTCAGAAGGGGATAGAAAGAGTCCCTGCCTCCCTAGCTTCAGCAGAACTTTTCAAGTGGCTGATGAGGATAAAAAGAATACCTCAAGTTTGTAAAAGTTCTGCCAGATCCTTTCCTAAGGCATACATCCTGAGATAACTTCTTACAGAAGGAACAGGTTCTGGGCAATGTGTCTCTCGGCAAAATATATTGTTGTTGAGAAACAGGTTCCCAGGCAAGATTTGTTACAATTATAATCATTAACAGAGAGCATAGAAAAGGATACCCAGGAGTAAGATGTATTATTGTGCTGTATAATCATTAGCTCCAAACCGAAAGAAAGGCCAGGTCTCAAGCAAGACATATTGTTGCAATATCAGTACAGGGCATAAAAGAAACATGTCCTATGTGACTAAGTCAAAAGAATGTATAAAAGAATGTTTTTAACCTCCTCCTTTAAGGGCCTTGGACTGCCTATCAACCTGCCTAAGCTTTATCTTTCTCATCACTGGCAAACATACATGCAAATATACTCAACAAAGTACTCACAAACTGAATCCAATAATACATTAAAAGGATCATACACGACGATCAGGGGCTTCTCTGGTGGTTCAGATGGTAAAGAATCTGCCATCAATGCTGGAGACCCAGGTTCAAACCTGAATTGGAAAAATCTCCTGAAGAAGAGAATGGCAAACCACTCCAATATTCTTGCCTAGGAAATCCCATGGACACAAAAGCCTGGTAAGCTACAGTCCATGAAGTGGGATTTATCCCAGGGGTGCCAAGATTGATTCTTCAATATCCATAAATCAGTCAGTGTGATACATCACATAAGCTGAGAAATAAAAGCCATATAATGATCTTGATAGATGAAGAAAATCTTTTGACAAAATTCAACACATATTTATGTTAATAACTCTCCAGAAAGTGGGTATAGAGGGAACTTGCCTCAACATAATAAAGGCTGTATATGAGAAATACACAGCTAACCATTCTCAGTGGTGAAAAGTTAAAACATTCACTCTAAGATCAGGAACAAGGCAAGGATATCCACTGTCATCACTTTTATTCAACATAGTTTTAGAAGTCCTAGCCATGGTAAATAGAGAAGAAAAAGAAATAAAAGGAATCCAAATTGGAAAGGAAGAAATAAAACTGTCATTGGTGAAGATGACAGGATACTATACATAAATAATCCTAAAAATGCTACCAGAAAAATACTTGAGCCCATCAGTGAATTTTATAAAGTTGCAGAATATAGAATTAATACTCAGAAATCACATCTATCTATATGCTGACAATGAAATATCATAATCAGAAATTAAGGAAATAACCCCATTTATTTTTGCATAATATTGCATAAGAATAAAATACCAAGGAATAAACCTACTTAATGAAGCAGAAAACTGTAAGATATTAATGAATGAAATACAAGATGACAGAAACAGATTGGAGAGATATTCCATGTTGTTGGATTGGAAGAATCAGTATTGTGAAAATGACTGCATTACTCAAAGCAATCTTCAGATGCAATGAGATCCCTATCAAATTACCAATGAAATTTTTCACAGAACTAGAACAAAATTCTTAAAATTTGTGTGGAAACACAAAAGACCCAAACAGCCCAAGAAATACTGATAAAGAAAAAGGGAGCCAGAGGAATCAGGCTCCCTAACTTCAGAGTTTACTATAAAACAGTAGAGTACTGGTGTAAAATCAGAAATGTAGGTCAGTGGAACAGGATAGAAAGCCCAGAAATAAACCCAAGCACGTATGGTCAATTAATCTATGACATAGGATGGAAGAATACTCAATGGAGGAAAGAGAGTCTGTTCAACAAATGGTGCTGGGAGAACAGGACAGCTGCATATAAAAGACTGAAACTAAAACATTCCCTAACGTCATATCCACAAAAAAATTCATAATGGATTAAGAAGGCCAAAGACTATAAAACTCTTAGAGAAAACATAAGTGGAACACTCTTCAACATAAATCACAGAGAGATCTTTTTGATGCCCTCTCTGAGAGTAATGAAAATAAAAGCAAAAATAAACAGGGCCTGTTTAAGTTTAAAAGATTTTGTACAACAAACGAAACAAGCAAAGTGAAAAGACAACACACAGAATAGGTGAAAATATATGCAAAAGTAGCAACTGACAAGGAATTAATCTCCAAAATATACAAACAGCTCATGCAGCTCAATTATTTTAAAAAAAAATCAGAAAAAGAGCAAAAAAGTAAACAGATACTTCTAAGAAAACATACAGATCACCAAGAAGCACATGAGAAAATGCTCAACATCGGTAATTATCAGAGAAATGAAGATCAAAACTACAATGAGGTATCACCTCACACTGGTCAGAATGCGACCATATAAAAAGTCTACAAGCAGTGTTGGACAGAGCATGGGGAAAATGAAATTCTTCTATACTGCTGGTGGGAATGCAAATTGGTACAATCACTATGGAGAAAAGAATAGAGATTCTTTAAAAAAAAAAAAAAACAAAATAGAACAACCACAGGATACACCCATTCATGGACATACATAAGAGAAAACCATAATTCAAAAAAAATACATGCACATCAATGTTCACTGAAGCACTATTTACTATAGCCAAGATATACAAGCAAACTAAAGGTCCATGAACAGAGGAATGGATAAAGAAGTGGTATACTAATACATACACAATGGAGTATTCAGTTCAGTTCAGTTCAGTTCTGTCACTCAGTCGTGTCCGACTCTTTCCGACCCCATGAATCGCAGCACAGCAGGCCTCCCGGTCCACCACCAACTCCCGGAGTTCACTCAGACTCAAGTCCATTAAGTCAGTGATATCATCCAGCCATCTCATCCTCTGTCATCCCCTTCTCCTCCTGCCACCAACCCCTCCCAGCATCAGTCTTTTCCAATGAGTCAACTCTTCGCATGAGGTGGCCAAAGTACTGGAGTTTCAGCTTTAGCATCATTCCTTCCAAAGAAATCCCAGGGTTGATCTCCTTCAGAATGGACTGGTTGGATCTCCTTGCAGTCCAAGGGACTCTCAAGAGTTTTCTCCAACACCACAGTTCAAAAGCATCCATTCTTCGGCACTCAGCCTTCTTCACAGTCCAACTCTCACATTCATACATGACTACTGGAAAAACCATAGCCTTGACTAGACGGACCTTAGTCAGTAAAGTAATGTCTCTGCTTTTGAATATACTATCTAGGTTGGTCATAACTTTTCTTCCAAGGAGTAAGTGTCTTTTAATTTCATGGCTGCAGTCACCACCTGCAGTGATTCTGGAGCCCAGAAAAATAGTCTGACACCGTTTCCACTGTTTCCCCATCTATTTCCCATGAAGTGATGGGACTGGATGCCACGATCTTCGTTTTCTGAATGTTGAGCTTTAAGCCAGCTTTTTCACTCTCCTCTTTCACTTTCATCAAGAGGCTTTTAGCTCCTCTTCACTTTCTCCCAATAAGGGTGGTGTCATCTGCATATCTGAGGTTATTGATATTTCTCCTGGCAATCTTGATTCCAGCTTGTGTTTCTTCGAGTCCAGCGATTCTCATGATGTACTCTGCATATAAGTTAAATAAGCAGGGTGACAATATACAGCCTTGACACACTCCTTTTCCTATTTGGAACCAGTCTGTTGCTCCATGTCCAGTTCTAACTGTTGCTTCCTGGCCTGCATACAGATTTCTCAAGAGGCAGGTTAGGTGGTCTGGTATTCCCATCTCTTTCAGAATTTTCCACAGTTTATTATGATCCACACAAAGGCTTTGGCATAGTCAAGAAAGCAGAAATAGATGTTTTTCTGGAACTCTCTTGCTTTTTCCATGATCCAGCGGATGTTGGCAATTTGATCTCTGGCTCCTCTGCCTTTTCTAAAAGCAGCTTGAACATCAGGAAGTTCACGGTTCATGTATTGCTGAAACCTGGCTTGGAGAATTTTGAGCATTACTTTACTAGCATGTGAGATGAGTGCAATTGTGCGGTAGTTTGAGCATTCTTTGGCATTGCCTTTCCTTGGGATTGGAATGAAAACTGACCATTTCCAGTCCTGTGGCCACTGCTGAGTTTTCCAAATTTGCTGGCATATTGAGTGTAGCACTTTCATAGTATCATCTTTTAGGATTTGAAATAGCTCCACTGGAATTCCATCACCTCCACTAGGCCCACTTGACTTCACATTCCAGGATGTCTGGTTCTAGACAAGTGATCACACCATTGTGATTATCCGGGTCATGAAGATCTTTTTTGTACAGTTCTTCTGTGTATTCTTGCCATCTCTTCTTAATATCTTCTGCTTCTGTTAGGTCCATACCATTTCTGTCCTTTATTGAGCACATCTTTGCACGAAATGTTCCCTTGGCATCTCTAAATTTCTTGAAGAGATCTCTAGCCTTTCCATGCAATTGTTTTCCTCTATTTCTTTGCATTGATCACTGAGGAAGGCTTCTTAACTCTCCTTGCTATTCCTTGGAACTCTGCATTCAGATGCTTATATCTTTCTTTTTCTCCTTTGTATTTTGCCTCTCCTCTTTTCACAGCTATTTGTAAGGCCTCCCTAGACATCCATTTTGCTTTTTTGCATTTCTTTTCCATGGGGATGGTCTTGATCCTTGTCTCCTGGAAAAAATATAAATGAGAGAAAAGTTCAAAAAAGAGAGAGAGAAAAAAAATGTTAAGAAAATATAGTAAGGGGAAGTACAATATATATGGGAAAAAAACAAAACTATTGACCTATAAACCCACAAAATCCATGGGTATATAATAAAAGCTTCAATACATCTTGATTCAAGATTCATATCATCTCCATGTAGTCCTACATCTCTTCAACAATCAAATTATCTTCTGTTTGCTTCCTTTAAGACCTCACATTGTATTAAGGAGTGGTAGTGGGCCAAGATTTTCACACATCCAGTATCAAGGTCAGAGACAAAATCTGGACTATTATTCCCAGGAAAAGACTTTAAGGAATATATTTCGCTCTTCTTGGTTCATAAATCCATCCCTGGAGACAGAGGATGAAATAGTTGGATGGCATCATTGATTCAATGGAAATGAACTTGGACAGACTCCAGGAGATGGAGTACATTATTACAACCTTAGACTTTACAGAAGTTGTTTAGTTATCAGTAATTTATCAATTAAACTGGAAAAGTTTATGTTCATATTTATTTAATTTGAAGGCAAAGACTTACAGGCATTGTTCTATGCTGATTAAAAGAAAAATTAGAAAAACTTTTACTCACTTAAATTAATTATTATTTAAATGTGTCCTCCTTTGTAATTTATAATCATTATACATATCTCCAGGCAAGAATACTGGAATGGATAGCTGTTCCCTTCTCCAGAGGATCTTCCCAACCCAGCGATTGATTGAGTCTAGATCTCCCGCATTGCAGGCAGATTCTTTACCATCTGAGCCAGAAGCTCAAGAATACTAGAATGGGTAGCCTGTCCCTTCTCCAGAGGATCTTCCTAACCCAGGAATTGAGCAGGGATTTCCTGCATTGCAGACAGAATCTTTCCCAGCTGAGCTACCAGAGAAGCCCTAGAAAAACTTACCTTTTCTGTTGTGATTTTGCAATGATACCACATTTATACTCTAAAGTGAAATACAACTCTATAGTGCAGAATAAATAGAATACACACAAAAAAGCTTACCTTACTTTGCCTGGAGGAATTTCAGAGGCTCTAAAGTGTACTTCAGCTCATTTTCCACTTCTGGGGCTTCTAAAAGATAAATCATTATACACAACATTTTAATGCCTTAAGAGAACAAAATACTCTTGCAAGAAAAACACAGAACTAATGTAAGAAAGCTCTTGTTAGATCATACCGTGAGGTTCAGAAGACATAATAATTGTAAGTTGGCTTTAAAACTTCACTTCCACAGTTATCTACAAAGAGAATGTGTTTGTTTTCATAACATTTGCTCTGTTTTGTTTATTTTATAGCTTTGGAAAGAGCAATGAACAAAAAGGTAGATTAGATCAATTTCATATTTTAGTCTTATTTATTAATATCAGCCTCAACTAATAGCACTGATATTTTTGTGACAAGTATATTTTATTTTTAGTGTTGTCTATAGAAACAATTTAGGAGTAGAAACTCTGACTGTTGATCACATAAAATGTGAAATCTTAACTGATTTATACCGATAATATCAGAAGTATAAAGAAAAAATATGTGATTTATTTCTAAGAAAACAAAGGTATTTGTTTCAAAATGTGTCTACTGATACTTAGAAGAAAAACATAGCAAGACTGATTTCTGCAGACTGAAATTTAAGACAAGATAATGTCTGGAAAGTTAGATGGAAGAAATCAGAATTCTCTAATATTCATAGTATCCCTGAGAGATTTGTGAAAGTAGAAGAATCAGAAGTTGTATTATTATACTATCAATATTGCCTATAAATGAATCCTGATTTACTTGACCAACTGAACATTGATCTGTGAAACAGTCTACTCACTTTTTCCTCTGTTTAAATAAAACAAAAGTCTGCCAAAGAAATGTCTTATATACAAAACGTGTATGTCATTTCCAAGTATATTTAATTAGCTTTAATGATATTTTCTACTAATAAGAAATAAAATATACTTTTGAATATTTTAAAGACATGTTTCAAAATCTTAGCTTTTATTTCAGAAGATAAAATCAGACAGTATCTTATTTGGAAATTTAAGCAATCATATATACAACTGTTATTTTCATTATGCTAAAAAGGAAGGTTGCAAATCCATGTTTTGCTCTTTTCTTCCTTTCCTCTCTTCCTTCTTCTCTTTTTCCATTTTCTCCTCCTTTTACTCCTTTTCCTTTTGCACTGCTACCATAATATTTAAAGGTATGACATAACATAAGTTATTTGATAACAGCTCCAATATTTGGAACCATAGCACTGTAGAAGTTCTTTTGACAGACAAGTTGTTAGTCCTTATCTAAAATATACTAATTGACACCTAGAGAGAAAAAAATGTGTCTGATAGCATACATTCTAGAATCCTCAGATAATCTTCTTCCAATCATTTGAAATATGCACTTGTAAGCTCAACATGTAATTGACCTCTTGCTTCTCAATGTAAATTTTATTATTGTAACTCTATAATAAGTACATCAATGAAATTTAAGTACAAACAGAGCAGGATCTATGGACATTAATCTAAATAATTTGGAAAAAGATGTTAAGGCATCAATATTACTCAATGGAAATTATTGTTTTTTCTTTTAAATCAACCTTAAAAATAGAGAAGAAAAATTACAAAAATTATTGAGATATTAAGTTATTCACCATGGATAAAAATGTCATTTGGCATATGCTCCATTTTTTCAAATGTCCTAATCTGTTCTTGTTTTTGTTCTTCGGTTCTAGTTGCTTTTTCCCATTGAGAACTAATTGAATTCCATTAATTATCTTAGAATCTGTAGGTACATCTTACTCTTTGTGGAAAAAAAATATATATAAGTGGTAAAAATATACTTCTGTCCTTCAGGCTGGATCACTATATCTACATCTATATATAATAGTGTGCATATTATATATTTAGAATATATCGTGTATATTATTTGATATATATGTATACATGTAATCCAACACATAGGGTAGAAGAATAAATTGGTTTGCTGTGCTAATGCTAAGTCATTTCAGTCGTGTCTGACTCTGTGCGACCCCATAGATGGCAGCCCACCAGGCTCCCCCATCCCTGGGATTCTCCAGGCAAGAACACTGGAGTGGGTTTCCATTTCCTTCTCCAATGCATGAAAGTGAAAAGTGAAAGTGAAGTCGCTCAGTCGTGTCCGACCCTCAGCGACCCCATGGACTGCAGCCTACCAGGGTCCTCTGTCCATGGGATTTTCCAGGCAAGAGTACTAGAGTGGGGTGCTATAAATTGGTTTAGGTTTCAGAAAAAAAAAAAATCAAGACATGAGATACATATATGGAAGACACAGTACATAATAGAGGGCATGTGAGTGAAATCATTTGGAGATAAAAATACAAAGAGAAGTGAACAGAATATTAAACCCAATGTCTTAGGTGCTGATCAAGGGCAAAAGAAGTTACTAAAGAAGTCTATGATAGCAATTACTCAATATAGAAAGTAAAGACAACAGATACAGAAGGATGGAATACACCAATATATTTCATGCTGCTAAGAGGTTAGGAAGATAAGGACTAAGAGTTCTCCACTGGCTTTAGCAATACAGATTTCATTAAGAAATGTACTGAGAATAATTTCACTTGAGTATTGGGAATTAAGAAAGTAGGTACAAAGAAGAATAAGTTGAAAGGTGATGGAAATTGCTTAATTACTCAAGAAGTTTTGCCACACAGAAAAACAGAAATGGGGCAGTAACTGGAGGGAAATTTGGACTCAATGAAAGGCATTCTTAAGAAGAAACATATAATGCTGTTTATTTCCCATTTTTGTGCTAAATCTATTGGGAAGCATTATTTTGTCCAGAAACAGTTCCTTTTTTTTAGTCTCAAGAGCAAGCAGTGTTTATTATATTTGGTTTCCAGTTTTTCATAATATTCTGGAGTGAAAATTAGCAATTCCTATTTATTAGCAGTAAGGGACAATTTGAAATAGCCATAGATGGAGCATAAATTTCTCTTGAAAGCATAGTGTTAATTACCTAATTTTTTCATGCACTACTTCTAACAAAGATAACATATACAGATACAATTAATACTTTCCCCATAAGGTCAGCTTTCCTAAAGTATTAGAAATTTTTATTTTTTTACAGAGAAAAATTAAATATATTAAACATTGAATTCTGGGTTTATAAGTTTTACTCATTACTTTTCCCCAGCTCAGTATTTTTTTCTCAGAAGTAAACCAAAACAACATTTATTTTTCCGGTTTGTGTGTTTTCACACACACTGCAATAAGGTGTTCAGTGTTTATAAACAGCATATTAAAATGTGAAGTTTGTTTATGCAAATCTATTTAAACAAATACATATCATTGTCGCATTGTACATGTTTTCTCCACTTATCTATCATAAGACTTACTATAAGCTTTCTTTTTAAAATATGGATTTAAAATTTTAAGATAATAAAATGAAAATGCAGTAAATCTTTTCTCTTTCCAAAAGTTCTGTTTATAATTTTCCTAATATTCAACTCGGAATGCCATGCTTTGTTGTTGGGGATAGCTGTATCTTTAATTTATTTGAAATTCTATCTTCCAATTGGCCTCCTTCCTCTATTTCCTCCTCTAATGTCCACGCTGAATGTAAAGTCAAGAGTATAACTAGTAAATTCTAGTTATTAACTCCAACCTGAACGCTCCTGCAGTGCTTCTCTTCTCTAAAGCACTTGAAGATTTAAAAACTACATTTTGCTTTTGGAGAAGAAATCCAGGCAAGAGACTCACTTGGGGAAAAACACCCAGCATATCCTTCTAAAAAGGCATACCCAACACTTAAAATGTACTGTTCTAGGGGAATTTTTGTTTGTTCAGATTTGTTTTGCTTTGCTTTTCTGAAACAAAGATCCATGGAGAAAAGAAAAACTTACCATTGGAAAGATAAAAGATCATTGGAATCACAATAAAAAATAAAATTGTACAAATTTCTCTTGCCTAGTTTATTTTTATTAATTTCTTTAACATTCTTCAATTTATTGCATTGTTCAGTTCAATTCAGTCACTCAGTCATGTCCGACTATTTGCGACCCCATGAATCGCGGCAAGCCAGGCCTCCCTGGTTCATCACCAATTCCTGGAGTTCACTCATACTCACGTCCATCGAGTCGGTGATGCCATCCAGCCATCTCATCCTCTGTCATCCCCTTCTCCTCCTGCCTTCACTCCCTCCCAGCATCAGAGTGTTTTCCAATGAGTCAACTCTTCTCATGAGGTGGCCAAAGTACTGGAGTTTCAGCTTTAGCATCAGTCCTTCCAAAGAACTCCCAGGGCTGATCTCCTTCAGAATGGACTGGTTATATCTCCTTGCAGTCCAAGGGACTCTCAAGAGTCTTCTCCAACACCACAGTTCAAAAGCATCAAGTCTTTGACGCTGAGCTTTTTTCACAGTCCAACTCTCACATCCATGCAGGACCACTGGAAAAACCATAGCTAGTTATATGTTCATGTCTTTTCAAGTTGCTATTTAAAACCCGGTTATTTCAAATATGTTTGTTTGGTGGTGCTTGCATCTACTCTACAACACTGATATTATAAGTAAATATCATCATTCATGATATATAATTCCAGAAAAGCAGAAGTCTTTGTCTAAAGCATATATATATATATATATATATATATATATATATATATAGCAGAAATTTTAAATATTTGAGAGTAAAGTTCGCTTCTATTGGGTCCAAGCACTTTCATGTGGGGTTCAGGAGCATTATGAAATTGAAAATACTAGTAGAAAAAAATAGACTTCTAGTCAATTTTATCTAGAATTTTAAGGGAATTGACAACTAGCTAGAAATTACATCCTAAGAGTAATGGAAAGCAATTCTTGCTTCTGGAATGGGATACGGAGTATTAAGAAGGGAGAGAAAAGTGCAAAAAGTAGGAAGACATCTATATAATTGGAAATAGTCCACCATTTTGGTTAGCAGATGTTCTAAATTTAACTTAATAGACAGAAATAGGACTTAAATTGTGTTTTCTTGATATACATCAAATTTATATTTATTTAGTTTTTTGCCTATGTAAATAGTAAATAAAACCATTTATGAATGAATGCTTTTCTATAGTTCAGGGAGAAAATTAAAATTCTAACTTCAATTTGATGAATACTTATTTTTGCCAAAATGGAGTTTTATGGCCACTTTTCATAGTTATTGAATATATGGAAATTTATAATAAGTAACTCAAGGTTTACTTTAAAGAGATATAATGTTAAAGTAACCACTCTAAGTGTATTAAACAGGGTATAATAATTCCTATCTGCTTTGGTAAAAAGATTCCACACATATTGAAAATCAACTGTCACAGGAGATTCAGTTTCATGATTTTCCATTCATTTCTAATGTTTTACTATCACTACATGGGAAGTCTTCACAAAAGTTTATCAGTGAATTTATTATTTATTTATTATTAATTTGATTCTGATATTAAATTACCTAATTTATAGCATTTATAAAAGTCAGAGGAACCAGAGATCAAATTGAACATTCGCTGGATCATCAAAAAAGCAAGATCATTCCAGAAGAACATCTATTTCTGCTTTATTGACTATGCCAAAGCCTTTGACTTTGTGAATCACAATAAACTGTGGAAAATTCTGAAAGAGATGGGCATACCAGACCACCTAACCTGCCTCTTGAGAAATCTGTATGCAGGTCAGGAAGCAACAGTTAGAACTGGACATGTAACAACAGACTGGTTCCAAATAGGAAAAGGAGTGCGTCAAGGCCGTATATTGTCACCCTGCTTATTTAACTTCTATGCAGAGTACATCATGAGAAACGCTGGACTGGAAGAAACACAAGCTGGAATCAAGATTGCCAGGAGAAATATCAATAACCTCAGATATGCAGATGACACCACCCTTATTGGGAGAAAGTGAAGAGGAGCTAAAAAGCCTCTTGATGAAAGTGAAAGAGGAGAGTGAAAAAGCTGGCTTAAAGCTCAACATTCAGAAAACGAAGATCATGGCATCTGGTCCCATCACTTCATGGGAAATAGATGGGGAAACAGTGGAAACAGTGTCAGACTTTATTTTGGGGGGCTCCAAAATCATTGCAGCTGGTGATTGAGGAAGAGGGCTGTGGTTTTTACAAGCTCCAACTGTGAGGTAGAGGCTCAATTTTAAATCTAATTCTGCTAACTATGAGTTCTGTGGCCTTAACTTGTCATCTGGCAAATGGGGTACTATTAATAGTACCAGCCTCACAGGTTGTTATAGCACCAACCAAGTTAATATATGCAAACTACTCAGAGTAACACTTATATAAGAGTTCACTGCTGTTCTAAGTTTGGAGGATAGGACAATATGGAAGCAAGTTATGGCACAATATATATAAGCTGTCAGCTCATTGTCCACAAAATTTACTTTTTTTCCACTTTTTGATATCTCCAAAGTGTTTATTAGGTTATTTTAAAATGCTTTCTTCTTTTCATTCACTCTATCATATTTCATTGTGTTGGCACATGCAGTGCTTTGCTTTATTTACATATTTACATTCAGTTATCATTCATTCATACATATTTATTGACTACTTAAATCTCAGTACTATGCTAGTGGTAGTGATAATATATGCTGTACGGAGAGGTATGAAAGGGTTCTTTAAAAGCATGTGCTACGGGGATGACCCAGAGAGATGTTATGGGGAGGGAGGTGGGAGGGGGGATTCATGTTTGGGAACGCATGTACATCTGTGGTGGATTCATTTCAATGTATGGCAAAACCAATACAGTATTGTAAAGTAAAATAAAGTAAAAATAAACATTAAAAAAAAATAAAAGCATGTGCTATAATTCATGCTTTATGATACAAAAGCTGCTCAATATAGTAAATATGAGATCTATGCCATGTCCATGGCCCATAGAAGTGAGAAAATTCCCTCACTTGGAAAAAAATGAATTTTTGCCTCATTTATCTAAAGAAAAGGATACTATTTATTGACATATTACTATAAAAGTGGCAAGATTTATTGACAACTTTCTGTCTTTGATTTAAAAAACTAACAAGTAAAGTTAAACATCTTTGTTTAACTGATGATAAACAGCTGATAATCATCTTTGGCTTTTAAACCATTAATTTTTTAAGTGAGATAAATTAAAATACATTCACACTGTAAAAGACTTGAACTGAATATTTCAATTTAGTATCACTTTCCATATTATCAGACTTAATAGCTATAACAGATGATATGATGGTTTGCTTTATGCAAAGAACTGTTACATTTTTTTCCTGTATTCATTTACTTGATACAGCCATCTTTGAAGAAGACTCTACTGTTGACCCAGTTTAAGACCTAAAATTGTATTACTTTTTTGTATATGATTCTTTTTCCCATATACACCCTCTCTACAGTATAAAATAGTTGCAAATTAGGATCTTAACTTAAAATTGTTCTGTCATTACCAATTTGCCCACATAGTGCTCACAACTGGTAAGCGATGAGCAGATATTTGTTACAAAATGGAAATGACAATTCAAGAGTGAGATATAAATATAATTACTAAGTATTTAAAGGAACAGTTTACAATTTAAAATTAAGCGAAAGTCACTCAGTCATGTCTGACTGTTTACGACACATGGACTATACAGTCCATGGAATTCTCCAGGCCAGAATACTGGAGTGGGTAGTCTTTCCCTTCTCCAGGGGATCTTCCCAACCCAGAGATCAAACCCAGGTCTCCCGCATTGCAGGTGGATTCTTTACCAGTTGAGCTACAAGAGAAGCCCTATATAGTCAAAAGAATAGCACCATTTACTAATAGTTGAAGCCAAATATCCATAATACTCAAAGATTATTATTATTTTTTATTATGTAGCTCTTTTTTTTTTAGTTTTTATTTTTTTAATTTTAAAATTTGAAGCTTAGTCAATAGCTGTCTCATACACATTTCTTTTTCCCATCGTTAGACTCCCAGACTTAATACTGAATGTTATAATAATGATCGTTTTGCTCAAGCACAAAAAAACTCTCATTTAGTTCTTTTGGACTAATACAATCCAGGGATGGAGCAATATGTGACAGCTATTGAATATTTCTATGAAATTCAAACTCATGCTTTGGGATATGGAGAAGAGAATTAGAGGTAACACACAGACAGTTTTACGGCAATATTACTGAGGTCAGGTATTCCAGTGTAAGGTGACAGTGGCTTCTCAGTAACTTCAATGAAATTAGTACCCCATATTTCTAAATTCCACTGGGAAATAATCTATCAAATTTAATTTGCCCAAAAGCACACCACTGAAATTTTCAAATTGAAAATGCACTCCAAATGCAGAGAAGTGCATTAAGTACAAACTTCCAGTTATAAAATAAATAAATCCTGCCGAGGTAATGTACTGCATGAGGACTATATATGAAAACATTGTAGTACTTTTGTACAGACAGTTGGTAACTAGACCTATTATGGTGACAATTTTGAAATGTATATATGTATGTGTCTAAATATCTAAGCACTGTGATGTACACTTGAAACCAGTCTGGTATGGTATATTATTTAAACTTCATTAAATTTGCATTTTCCAAATAATATATATCAAACTTTGTAGAAAATATTCACAGAGCCAGTGCTAAATTAAATTTTAACTATTTAACATTAAAAATATTGGATTTGTTGTCCAGAAACTGTATTGTTGTGAAATTTCTACTTATTCATTGGTTAAGTAGGGATCTTAAATCAGTTTATTTATTTATTTATTACAATAATTCTTCTAAAAATCAATCATTATAAAAAGTAATCATTTTTCATTGGAAGGACTGATGTTGAAGCTGAAACTCCAATAATTTAACCCCCTATGTGAAGAGCTGACCCATTTGAAAAGACCCTGATGCTGGGAAAGATTGATGACAGGAGGAGAAGGGGATGACAGAGGATGAGATGGTTGGATGGCATCACCAACTCAACGGATGTGAGTTTGAGTAAACTCTGGGAATTAATGATGGACAAAGAAGCCTGGTGTGCTGCAGTCCATGGGATTGCAAAGAGTCAGACACGACTGAGCAACTGAACTAAACTGAACTGAAAAATGTAATCTTAAGAAAGAAAAATGAAGTTGGATAAATCAGGCTCTCTGACCTCAGGATGTTCTAGAAAACTTCAGTAAATTAAAGCAATATAGTACTAGTGAAAAAACAGACGTATAGATTAGTGGAACAGGACAGAAAGCCTAGAAACAGACCCACGCACTTATGGCCAATAAATCTACAATGAAGGAGGCAAGAATATACAGTGGAGAAAAAGCAGAGTCTTTTATATGTGAAGCTGGGAAAAGTGTATAGCTGTGTGGAAAAGAATAAAATTAGAACAGTATTAACACCATAAGCAAAAATAAACTCAAAATGGATTAAACACCTAAATATAAGAACAGATACTAAAAAACTCATACAGGAAAACATAGGCAGAACACTCATTGATATAAATTATAGCAAAAATTTTTTAGATCTATCTTCCAGATTAATAGACACGAAAAATAATAAATTGGACCCAATTAAACTTAAAAGCATTTGCACAGCAAAGAAAATCATAAAGAAAATGAAAAGATGGGAGAAAATGTTTGCAAATGATATGACCAACAAAGGATTAATTCGCAGAATACATTAATACAAATAGCTCAAACAGTACAATAATAACAAACAAGCAACCCAATTAAAAGATAGGTAGATCTAAATAGACATTTCTCCAAAAGAGATATACAGATGACAAACAGGCATAAGAAAAAATGTTCATGATAGCTTATTATTAGAAAAACAAAAATGAAAAATACAATGAGTTATCACCTTACAAAAGTCAGAATGGTCATCATCAAAAAGTTTACAGGCTGAAGAGGGTGTGGAAAAAAGGGAAGCCTCCTACACTATTGGTGGGAATATAAATTGATAAAGCCACTGTGGAGAATAGTATGGAGGTTCCTTAAAAAACTAAAAATAGAATTATCATAGGATTCTGCAATTCTATTCCTGGGGATGTATTCAAAGAAAACTTTAATTTAAAAAGACACATGCACCTCAGTGTTACAATAGCCAAGACATAGAAGCAACGTAAATGTCTATCAACAGATGAACGGATAACAAAGATGTGGTATATACATACAATGAAATATTTTTCAGCCATTAAAAAGAATGAAATAATGCCATTTGTAGCAACGTGGATGGACCTAGAGATTTTCATACTAAGTGAAGTAAGCCAGAAAGAGAAAGACAAATATCATATGATATCACATATATTTGGAATCTTAAAAAAGATACAAATGAACTTGTTTGTAAAAACAGAAATAGATCCACTCATATAAAAAACAACATATGGTGGCCAAAAGGGGAAGGTTGGGGGAGGGATAAATTAGGAGTTTGAAATTAACATAGACCCACTACTATATATAAAATAGATAACTAACAAGGACCTACTTTATAGCACAGGGAGCTATACACAGTATATTGTAAAAACCTATAAGGGAAAAGAATATATATATATTTATAACTTAATTAATCATATATATATATCAGTCAGTGTACTATACACTTGAGACTAACATGTTATAAATCAACTATGTCTCATTTATAAATAAATGTAAAAAAGAATCACTCAACATATTTAGATGGTAGGCTCATAATTTAAATGAAAGAATTGTTTTAGATGATTCATGAAGTCCCTTTGACTTCTAAAATTCTACATTGTAGTTTGCAAATGTACTTTATTATCTCAGGAATTGGTTTATGATGTTTGGGGTAAGTGTCTGTAAGTATTTCACTTCGACTATGTTGAAAGAAACCCATTATAAAAGAAATTATTTCCCTTTTATGAAAAAATAAATAGTATCAAATCCATCACATAGCAGGTATTTTGTGAGTTATATATATTAAATTTCATTCCTCCATCAGAGGAATATATCAGGATAGATATAGATCAGAAGAGATATATACAAGATTTCTAGCTACAGAATTTTCTAAATCTACTTTGATCTCATCATCATCATTCCTTCCTTATAGCATTTAAAGGGTTAATTTAGAGAAGACATGAATCAAATAATTTTTCTTCTTAAGCTTTTATTTAGGCTCATCTAGTAGACATAAACTTTCATATGCAGTTTTATACCACCTTATTAAGCTTACATTATAGAAATGAGAAGAACTAGTGATTATTTCCTCTTATAACCCTAAATGGAAAATCTGCATCTTAAGTAGTAATTAAGAAAACCAAAACTACATTGTAAACAAAGCATCTGTTACTTGGGCATGCCATTTTCCCTTTTCTTTTGTGAAGAATAGCTTTGAATCTAATTGTACATTATAATTGCACATCATTTCTTTTGGAACTCCTTAATTATTCCTCTTAATCTTTTTGTATTTCTCTTCATTTTTAGCTAAACTATTTTTTAGCAATACGTTATTACTGATTCTGCAATTAAAAATATTTGTGTTTCTCCTTGAAAATGGCTAAATAGCTTATGCCACATTCTGAGTTGTTGGGGAGGGAGAATTAGGATTTTTTGATTTCTTTTTTTTTTTTTTTTTTGGTATCAGAACAGTAAATGAACACTAACTCCATTGAATAATCTTTTCATTCTGCAAGCAAGCATTTGCTTTCACACAGAAACAGCTTTGCAATGACAATGAACCCTATGCAGACACTACTGCTTCAGATGAAGGTTAATGGCTGGAATTGCAAGAATACTAGCGTACAGACTGTAATTAGGAGGATCTGATGAAAGTCTGAACCATAATATGAGAAGAAAACATCTGCTTGTTCACAATAATGGCTGTCATTTATCCTTTCTATATAATTTTTCTGTTTAAATAGACCATTTATCAAAATGTCATAAACTCATTAATTTTAGGTTATGGGGAAAATATAAGTGCATATTGGATTTCAATAAAGCGATTTTATTTCCTGTTTTTAACTTTCTTTAAAGGAAAAGTTTGAACCAGTGATATATTATGTTCTGAATGTCACTTAGTATTATACAGCAGTGGAAATTATACAAAGGTGAAGTTTTTTTCTGATGTCTAATAATTACCTAATTTACTCAATCCCATAACAAAGTATATTTATTAAAGCACCAGAAATATTGCAAATGGATTGAGTCAAATGAAGGAACATCATGACCCATAGATTGATGCATTACACTGATGGTATATCTGTGTGTGTGTGTGTGTATGTGTCTGTTTGCACGAGTGTGCTCAGTTGTGTCCAACTCTTTGTGACCCCATGAACTGTAGCCTGCCAAGCTCCTTTGTTCATGGAATGTTTCAGCAAGAATGCTGGAGCAGGTTGCCATTTCCTACTCCAGGGGATCTTCCCAACCCAGGGATCAAATCTGTGTCTCCTGCATTGGCAGGAGGATTCTTTACCTGGGCACCACCTGGAAAGTTCAGTACATTGATGTTACCAGTAGCACTATTCTGCAGGGATTATCATTAATAAGATGAGAATTTTTAGGGTAGATGTGGGAGGCAGGATTCTAAAATGACCACTAAGCTTAGAGCTCCCTTGTGTAAATATCCTGTGTGATCATCTCCCTTTGGAAGTAGGCATTACCTGTGAATATGATAGAGTACCACTTCTGTGATTAGGTTAGTAATCTATAAATCAAAATGGATACCATCATGGTCCAGGGTTAATTAAAGGAGACTTTGAAAGAAAATGAACCAACAGATGTTCTCCAACTAGCCTGAAATAAACTAATATTTTTGTTGGGAACTGACTACAGGGAGCACACATCAAGTAACCGCAGGCAGCCTCCAAGAGCTACAAGTGGTTGCTTGCTGACTGATAAAAAGAAAACAGTCCTACAGCTTCAAAGAACTGAATACTGCCAAGACTATGAATAAGCCGGGAAACAGAACATTCTCTAGTATGATCTTCTAAATGAGATCAAAAACATGGCCAACACATTCATCACAGCCTTGTGAGACCCCGAGCAAAGGATCCGTTTAACCCATGTCTGGACTCATGATCCAAGAAAACTAAGATAATTCATTCATGAGTGTTGTTTTAAGCCTCTATGTTTATCTAATTTGTCATGCAGCAATAGAAAACTTACAGACATAATATGAAATCACAGTCTAAAATATTCAGCAAACTATATTTACATTGTCAGTGATAGAGAAAACCCATGAATTAGAAAAGTATAATCTTTGGTATAATCAACTGAAGTACATACATTTAAGGCAGCCCAATGCAGGAGATGTGGACTTAATCCCAGGTTTGGAAAGATTCCTTAGAGAAGGAAATGGCAACCCACTCCATTATTCTTGCCTGGGAAATCCCATGGACAGAGGAGCCTGGCAGGCTACAGTCCACGGGGTTACAGAGTCGGACATGACTGAGCACGCCTGTACAGGGTTGTTATAACGGTGAAGGAAATGTCTATGATTTATTTATGTTTATTTATTTATAAGGTGCTGTGAAAGTGAAAGTCACTCAGTTGTGTCCGACTCTTTGCAACCCCATGACCCCACCAGGCTCCTCTGTCTACAGAATTCCCCAGGCAAGAATACTGGAGTGGGCAGCCATTCCCTTTTGCAGAGGATCTTCCAAACCTAGGAATCGAACCAGGGACTCCTGCACTGCAGGCAGGAAGCCCCAAGGGGATGCTGTAGCTGCATGGGCCAGGAAATGATCCGGATCCCAGACCTCCTGTGTGGCAGGCCAGAAATCTACCACTGAACCATCTATGCACCATGCTATGAAAGCACCTCATAAATAAAAAACCCTCCACACAGGTTACAGCTTCGCTGGTGGTCCACTGATAAAGAATCCTCTTGCCAAGACAGTTTGATTCCTCAGTCAGGAAGATATCCTGGAGAAAGAAATGACTACCCATTCCAGTATTCTTGCCTGGGAAACCCCATGGACAGAGGAACCTGGCAGGCTACAGTCCATGCGGTTATAAAAGAGTCAGAAATGACTTAGCAACTAAACAATAACGTTAAAACCTGAAAATGCATGGTTCTTTGAAGAGTTAGATTTTATTCACTATTATTAAGACCAATTAAAATAGTCCTCATGAAATATATTGAAAACTACACTTCTGAGACTTACCTCTCCCCTGCCTCACCAAACCTACTCTCTCTGTATTCTTCCCTTCCATAGCTGACCAAAGATACAATTCAACCACTGGTCCCAGACAGAAACTTTATCATTTTCTATTTTTCTTAGTGTTACATGCTGCTGCTGCTGCTATTGCTAAGTTGCTTCGGTTGTGTCCTACTCTGTGCGATCCCATAGATGGGAGCCCACCAGTCTCCCCATCCCTGGGATTCTCCAGGCAAGAACACTGGAGTGAGTTGCCATTTCCTTCTCAAATTCATGAAAGTGAAAAGTGAAAGGGAAGTTGCTCAGTCGTGTCCGACTCTTAGCGACCCCATAGACTGCAGCCTACCAGGCTCCTCCATCCATGGGATTTTCCAGGCAAGAATATTGGAGGGGGGTGCCATTTCCTTCTCCAGGGTATCTACCTACTCAGGGATAGAACCTAGGTCTCCTGCATTGCAGGCAGATTTTTTTACCATCTGAGCCATGAAGCTTTTTCAATGGAACCTCTATGATACGTCTTCCTTTTATCTCTATGACCTTACCCTAAATATTTCCTACTCATTTCCTCTACTCTAAGAATTCTGATTGCCTTCCTTTTTTTTTTTTTAATTAGTCAGGCATAACTGCTAACGTCTTTACAGTCACTCTTCTGATCCCTCCATCTGGAACACTACAGATCTTTACAAAATATGATCTCAGTGAAGGCTTTCTTGTCATTCTCCACAGCAATCCTATCAATCTGCTTTTCTGGATTTTTTTTAATTGCCATAATTATCATTGTCTAAAATAATATTCCATTGTTATCTAAAATTACAATGGTATGCATTTAGCTTCAAAGAGTTTATTATTTTTAAATGGAATCCTTATTGATCATCTAGCCTTTCTTTTTCTACTTAGCTCTAATATGTATTGTGGTTGCTGTGTCTGATGCTGCCACAGCCAAAGGACACACACTATGGTAGTGGAACTCTTCTCACATTCTCATGAGTCCTGCCTTGCTCAGAACTCTTTTTTCCAGGTATATTTTATTGTTGACCCTCAGGCATATTGGTTGGCTATTTTCATATATTTATGATAAACCATATTTCCTTAAACCTTTCATCAGTTTCCTATACTACTCATCTTTTTTGAATTGTATATTAAAAAAAACTTTATAAGAATACATACAAACATAACTAAAATATTTTAGAATGCTTAGATTATGTTTAGCTCTTAATAGCAAGGGGATATTTCATGCATAGATGAGCACAATAAAGGACAGAAACGGTATAGGCCTAATAGAAGCAGAAGATATTAAGAAGAGGTGGTAAAAATACACAGAAGAACCGTACAAAAAAGATCTTCACAACCCAGATAATCACGATGGTGTGATAACTCACCTAGAGCTAGACATTCTGGAATACGAAGTCAAGTGGGCCTTAGGAAGCATCACCATGAGCAAGGCTAGTGGAGGTGATGCAATTTCAGTTGAGCTATTTCAAATCCTAAAAGATGATGCTGTGAAAGTGGTGCACTCAATATGCCAGTAAATCTGGAAAACTCAGCAGTGGCCACAGGACTGGAAAGGTCAGTTTTCATTCCAATCCCAAAGAAAGGCAATGCCAAAGAATGTTCAAACTATTGCACAATTGCACTCCTCTCACACTCTGGCAAAGTAATGCTCAAAGTTCTCCAAGCCAGGCTTCAAAATTATGTGAACCATGAACTTTCAGATGTTGAAGCTGGATTTAGCAAAGTAAGAGGAACCAGAGATCAAATTGCCAACATCCGTTGGATCATTGAAAAAGCAAGAGAGTTTCAGAAAAACATCTACTTCTGCCTTACTGACTATACCAAGCCTTTGACTGTGTGGACCACAACAACCTAGAAAATTCTTCAAGAGATGGGAATACCAGACTGCCTGACCTGCCTCCTCAGAAATCTGTATGCAGGTCAGGAAGCAACAGTTAGAACTGGACATGGAAAAACAGATTGGTTCCAAATAGGAAAAGGAGTACGTCAAGGCTGTATATGATCCCCTGTTTATTTAACTTCTATGCAGAGTACATCATGAAAGATGCTGGGCTGGAGGAAGCACAAGCTCGAATCAAGATTGCCAGGGGAAATATCAATAACCTTCACATATGCAGATGAAACCACCCTTATAGCAGAAAGTGAAGGAGAACTAAAGAGCCTCTCGATGAAAGTGAAAGGGAAGAGTGAAAAAGTTGGCTTAAAACTCAACATTCAGAAAACTAAGATCATGGCAACCAGTCCCATCACTTCATGGCAAATAGATGAGGAAACAATGGAAACAATGACAGACTTTATTTTGGGGGGCTCCAAAATCACTGCATACGGTGACTGCAGCCATGAATTTAAAAGACGCTTACTCCTTGGAAGAAAAGTTATGACTAACTTAGACAGTATATTAAAAAGCAGAGACATTACTTCGCCAACAAAAGCTCATCTAGTCAAAGCTATGGTTTTCCAGTAGTCATGTATGGACATGAGAGCTGGACTATAAAGAAAACTGAGTGCCAAAGAATTGATGCTTTTTAACTGTGGTGTTGAAGACTCTTGAGCGTCCCTTAGAGATGCTCAAGGAGAGCATCCATCCAGCCAGTCCATCCTAAAGGAAATCAGACCTGAATATTCACTGAAGGACTGATGTTGAAGCTGAAACTCCAATACTCTGGCCACCTGATACAAAGAACTGACTCATTTGAAAAGATCGTAATGCTGGGGAAGATTGAAGGCAGGAGGAGAAGATGACAGAGGATGAGATGGTTGGATGGCATCATTGACTCAATGAACATTGGCTTGAGTAAACTCCGGGAGTTGGTGATGGACAGGGAGGCCTGGCGTGCTGCAATCCATGGGGTCACAAAAAGTTGGATACGACTGAGCAACTGGACAGAACTAAACTTAACTAATCGAAAGGACTTGCCAAGTGTTGCAGTGGTAAAGAATCCACCTGCTAATGCAGGAGATACAAGAGACACAGATTCAATCCCTGGGTTGAGAAAGTACCCTGAAGGAGGAAAAGGCAACCATCCCATTATTCTTTCCTGGGAAACCCCATGCACAGAGGAGCCTGGTGGGTTATGGTCCATGGGGTTACAAAAAGTCAGACACAACTGAGTGCGTGTGCACACACATTTACACACACACACACACATACACTTAGTTTCAAATGTATTTTAAATATCCTGGATTCTCACTCTCTTCCTCTCATGAATCCTGGTTTTATCTCATATTTTATGTTGAATTGACTTGGGTATCTCTTAACTGCTTATTGTAGATGCATATTATTATTGAATGAATGGATTTTTTGTTCTGCTTTCTGTAGGAATTTGAGCAAATAGAGAAATAATCTGAGAAATATGATGAGGCAGAATTAAGGGAAAACAACAGACCAGCTGACAGTCTATGATTTGGTCAGATAAGGGATATGCTTCCTACAGTTCAATTGGAAATTAGCTGGTTTGGTTAATTAAATGTCCCCACTTCCCACCCAGAATGAGAGCTATCAGATATGTAAGCTCCAACAGGAAAGGCTGTGGAATAGACTAACGTAGGTGCTGAGGAAGATGTTGCTGCTGCTGCTGCTAAGTCGTGTCTGACTCTCTGCGACCCCAGAGACAGCAGCCCACCAGGCTCCTCCGTCCATGGAATTTACCAGGCAAGAACACTGGAGTGGGGTGCTATTGCCTTCTCTGAGGAAGACGTTAGTCAATGAACAAATTTCCCATATTGGAGAATCATACATGAGTACACTGCATTCTACCCCAGAGAATCACATGTACTTTTCATCAGAGAACCAAGAGAGTACTCTAGCATCACCAAGTAAACAAAAAACATCTTGCATTTGTATTTTTTGTGTATTTATTCTATATGGACTAAGTTGTAAACCCAGGAAAATGTATATTGTAGCACCCCAGAATGTGACTTTATTTGAAAATATGGTCTCTCCAAGTGTAATTACTTAAGAAAGGGTCATGCTGGGGTAGGATGAGATCTTAATCTAATCTGACTGATGTACTTATAAGAAGACAGAAATACGAGCAAAAACACCATGTGAAGATAAAGGCAGAGACTGGAATAATGTACCCATAAGGCAAGGACTGACAAAGATCACAGGTCACCACCAGAAACTGAGTCTTCTCCCTCAGAGACCTCACAAGGAACCAACCTTGTAGACACCTTTACTTCAGAGTCTTATCCTCCAACATTAATTATGAGGATAAATTTCTCTTGCTTTAAGCCGCCTTACTTGTGGTACTTTGTTAGGGAAGCCTGAGGAAACTAATTTTTCCTTTCCCACTCCCAATGTTAGAGTAGTTACAGGCAGAAAACTTTGAAGGTAAAGGAGGAGTTAAAACAGCCTGAAGCCTCCAGGGACAATCCAGCAGGTACTGGGAGCAGAGGAAAGACTACCACTGGATTGTGTCTGAAATTGAAGTTTTACACTGAATTGGTTGAACAAGATGTTTTACACCTACATCTTGTATCCTATATTTTTATTGCAATATATCTTATGAGTTAAATTTCAAATAGCTTAAATGGACTAAGGGAAATTCGGCAGACCTTTAGTGTTAGTGATAATAGAAAAATGAAATTGTTTCATATATATGTGTGCATGTTCAGGGTACTCATTTGTCACATAGCCTAGACCAGGAATGACTGGATCTGAATGGGTATTTTATATTATCAGTTCATTTACATTGAAGCAGCACTTAGCATTTGGCTTCCCTTGTGTCTCAGATGGTAAACAATTGACCTGCAATGTGGGAGACCTAGGTTCGATCCCTGGGTTGGGAAGATTCGCTAGAGGAGGGGATGGCAATCTACTCCAGAATTTTTGCCTGGAGAATTCCCATGAAGAGGAGCCTGGCGGGCTACAGTCCATGAAGGTCACAAAGAGTTGGACACGACTGAGAGAATAAGCACAACTAAGAAGAGTACTTAGCAGTTGTGAAATTTTGCCCCAGTGACCTCTAAAAAAAGTGAAAAAAGAAAGAAAAAAAATCTATAATTTATTAACAATTAATAAAATTTATATCATACATTTTGGACATCTGATTTTTACAACTTTCAGAAAAATTAAATGAAACCATTTTATTTCTGACTTCAAACAGTTAAAACTGGACATGGAACAACAGACTGTATATTGTCACCCTGCTTATTTAACTTACATGCAGAGTACATCATGAGAAACACTGGACTGGAAGAAACACAAGCTGGAATCAAGATTGCCGGGAGAAATATCAATAACCTCAGATATGCAGATGACACCACCCTTATGGCAGAAAGTGAAGAGGAACTAAAAAGCCTCTGGATGAAAGTGAAAGTGGAGAGTGAAAAAGTTGGCTTAAAGCTCAACATTCAGGAAACGAAGATCATGGCATCTGGTCCCATCACTTCATGGGAAATAGATGGGGAAACAGTGGAAACAGTGTCAGACTTTGTGTTTTTGGGCTCCAAAATCACTGCAGATGGTGACTGCAGCCGTGAAATTAAAAGACACTTACTCCTAGGAAGAAAAGTTATGACCAACCTAGATAGCATATTCAAAAGCAGAGACATTACTTTGCTGACTAAGGTCCGTCTAGTCAAGGCTATGGTTTTTCCAGTGGTCATGTATGGATGTGAGAGTTGGACTGTGAAGAAAGCTGAGAGCCGAAGAATTGATGCTTTTGAACTGCAGTGTTTAAGAAGACTCTTGCGAGTCCCTTGGACTGCAAGGAGATCCAACCAGTCCATTCTGAAGGAGATCAGCCCTGGGATTTCTTTGGAAGGAATGATGCTGAAGCTGAAACTCCAGTACTTTGGCCACCTCATGCGAAGAGTTGACTCATTGGAAGAGACTCTGATGCTGGGAGGGGTTGGTGGCAGGAGGAGAAGGGGACGACAGAGGACGACATGGATGGATGGCATCACTGACTCGATGGATGTGAGTCTGAGTGAACTCCGGGAGATGGTGATGGACAGGGAGGCCTGGCATGCTGTAATTCATGGGGTCACAAAGAGTCGGACATGACTGAGCGACTGAACTGAACTGAACCATTTCATGTTCCTTTTCCTTTGTGAGGTGAAAATTCTGCATTGTCACTCTATTTCATGAGCAAATAAACTGTGTTTATTCTATAAACTGTGCATATTCTATTTAGCAAAATTAAAACCCACCATTAGCTGAACTTAAGTTCCTCTAAAAGCATCTCAGGAACCATTTATTGCTTATTAACTATGCTTCTCAAGCGATGTATCAAAGTATTCAAACAACTAAATAGGCCTCTTGAAAGACTTTAATGTTCACAGAAGCAAAACATAATGTGTTTTTTTATCCAATTATATAAACTATATAGAGAAAATTAGTATTTATATATAAATAAAGGATATAATATTAAAAGAATACAGAGTATAAATATTTATATGGTTTATATTTGTTCATATATAATACATTATCATAGTATATAATATATATGACATCTTTGTAAAATATATATTAGATACATGAGCTATGATAGTATGGTAGGTACTCTCACAGATAAATATAAATAATACAGCATAAAGTATTTTGATTATAAGAAAAAACACAATTCCCATAATAAATATTACTAATTTGTGAGCCCTTATTAATAATGTTACTTTCAGCTCCAGTTATTTAAAATATTTACTGTAGAGTTATTTAAAAACCTATCAGGTTTTTTTTTTTTCTGATAAACATGAATTAGAGAAAGAATTCAAAATTCCATTCCCTAAACCCAATCCAAGTACATGTCAAGATCTTCTGGTCTATCAAGATGAAATTTTCTGAAAGAATGGTCTCTCATCCTGTCCAATTCAGAGTTATCAAAAAATAGCATTCACTTACAAGAAATAGCCTTTAAAACTCTACATGTATACAATGGAGAGTCATGAAAGAGAAAATATATCAAAACTCCTTGTTGTAATCATACAATCTTCCAGACTAGCTCATTCATCAAAATCATTTAGGATTTAACCATTGAATTCTTGTATTTCAGTTGTTACATTCAGGCAACAAGCATCCTTAATCCCAATAAGAATGCCTGAGATGCAGTTTGGTACTCAACAAGCACAGCTTAGGAATCATGCAGCGAGAATAAACATACATAGAAGGACACTTGGAAAGGCCAGGTTTGAGTTTGCACTGCAGATCTACAGTGGCCTTCATACAATGGAGTCCCCAGGTCAGCAACTGAATAAAATTCTGACAATACTCTAGCCAGCCAAGAACAATATATTTTTGATGTGTATGTAGAACGTGGATATTTGGAGATCACTATGTCCAGCTAATTTAAATAGAGAATTAGATGAGCAAACATGTCTGACAGGGAAACCTGGTACTGACAGTACAGAAAAGTTTAGGAAATTATGGGGTATAAGTTTAAGATAATAGGATAAATTTCTTGTTGGAATGACATGAATATGAGATGAGAAATTTTAACTTGATTTATAAATAATTTCATTTGTATATTAAAATGGGTAAGGAAAAATTTAAGAATGTATGTGGAAAATTCTTCAAGAGATGAGAATACTAGACCACCTGACCTGCCTCCTGAGAAATCTGTATGCAGGTCAGGAAGCAACAGTTAGAACTGGACATGGAACAACAGACTGGTTCCAAATAGGGAAAGGGGTATATCAAGGCTGTATATTGTCACCCTGCTTATTTAACTTATATGAAGAGTACATCATGAGAAATGCTGGGCTGGGTGAAGTGCAAGCTGGGATCAAGATTTCTGGGAGCCAAAATTCTACAAGCAATAAATGCTGGGGAGGGTGTGGAGAAAAGGGAACCCTCTTACACTGTTAGTGGGAATGCAAACTAGTACAGCCACTATGGAGAACTGTGTGGAAATGCCTTTAAAAACTGGAAATAGAACTGCCTTATGACCCAGCAATCCCACTGCTGGGCATACACACTGAGGAAACCAGAATTGAAAGAGACACGTGTACCCCAATGTTCATCGCAGCACTGTTTATAATAGCCAGGACATGGAAACAACCTAGATGTCCATCAGCAGATGAATGGATAAGAAAGCTGTGGTACATATACACAATGGAGTATTACTCAGCCGTTAAAAAGAATATATTTGAATCAATTCTAATGTGATGGATGAAACTGGAGCCAATTATACACAGTGAAGTAAGCCAGAAAGAAAAACACCAATACAATATACTAATGTATATATTTGGAATTTAGAAAGATGGTAATGATAACCCTGTATGTGAGACAGCAAAAGAGACACAGATGTATAGAACAGTCTTTTGGACTCTGTGGGAGAGGGAGAGGGTGGGATGATTTGGGAGAATGGCATTGAAACATGTATACTATCATATAAGAAATGAATCACCAGTCTAGGTTCGATGCAGGATACAGCATCCTTGGGCCTGGTGCACTGGGATGACCCAGAGAGATGGTATGGGGAGGGAGGTGGGTGGGGGATTTAGGATTGGGAACACTTGTATACCCATGGCGGATTCATGTTGATGTATGGCAAAACCAATACAATATTGTAAAGTAAAATAAAGTAAAATTTAAAAAAAGATTTCTGAGAGTAATATCAATAGCCTCAGATATGCAGATGACACCACCCTTATGGCAAAAAGTGATGAAGAGCTAAAGAACCTCTTGATGAAAGTGAAAGACAAGAGTGAAAAAGTTGGCTTAAAGCTCAACATTCAGGAAACTAAGATCGTGGCATCTGGTCCCATCATTTCATGGTAGATAAATGGGAAACAGTGGCAGACTTTATTTTTTTGAGGTCCAAAATCATGTCAGATGGTGACTGCAGCCATGAAATTAAAAGACTCTTGCTCTTTGGAAGAAAAGTTATGACTGACTTAGACAGTATATTAAAAAGCAGAGACATTACCTTGCCAACAAAGGTCCATCTAGTCAAGGCTATGGTTTTTCTAATGGTCATGTCTGGAGAAGGAAATGACAACCCACTGCAGTATTCTTGCTTAGAGAATCCTGTGGACAGCAGAGCCTGGTGGGCTGCCGTCTATGGAGTTGCACAGAGTCGAACACGACTGAAGCAACTTAGCAGGCATGCATGCACTGGAGAAGGAAATGGCAACCCACTTCAGTGTTTTTGCCTGGAGAATCCCAGGAACAGAGGAGCCTGGTGGGCTGCCATCTATGGGGTCACATAGAGTCAGACACAATTGAAGTGACGCAGCAGCAGCAGCAGCAGCAGATGTATGGATGTTAAAGTTGGACTATAAAGAAAGCTAAGCACCAAAGAATTGTTGCTTTTGAACAGAGTCCCTTGGACTACAAGGAGATCCAATCAGTCCATCTTAAAGGAAATCAGTCGTGAGTGTTCATTGGAAGGATTGATGTTGAAGCTGAAACTACAATACCTTGGCCACCTGATGCTAAGCACTGACTCATTTGAAAAGATCCTGATGTTGGGAAAGAAGGCAGGAGGAGAAAGGGATGACAGAGGATGAAGCGGTTGGATGTTTGTGATGGACAGGGAACCTGGTGTACTGCAGTTTATGGGGTAGGAAAGAGTTGGACACGACTGAGCAATTGAACTGGACTGAACTATTTGCTTTACTATTAAACATTTAATCTATTATTCATCATAATCTAATTACTTAATTTCATCTTGGTAGCGTAATTTAGCTTAATTTTTCCACTATTTAGAAAGAGCAATGAAAGTTATTATTTGAGATTGCTTTCAACCAGTATTACCTTCTTTAAGCTAAACTTTTTAAAAGACGTTTTTAGTTCAGTTCAATTTAGTTCAGTGGCTCAGTCGTGTCCAGCTCTTTGCAACCCCATGGACTGCAGCACAACAGACTTCCCTCTCCATCACCAACTCTCATAGCTTGCTCAAACTCTTGTCCATAGAGTTGGTGATGCCATCCAGCCATCTCATCCTCTGTCGTCCCCTTCTCCTCCTGCCTTCAGGCTTTCTCAGAATCAGGGTATTTTCCAAGGAGTCAGGTTTTCACATCAGGTGGCGAAAGTATTGGAGTTTCAGCTTCAACATCAGTCCTTCAAATGAATAGCCAAGACTGATTTCCTGTCGGATGGACTGGTTGGATCTCCTTGCAGTCCAAGGGACTCTCAAGAGTCTTCTCCAACACCACAGTTCAAAAGCATCGATTCTTTTGCACTCGGCTTTCTTTCTATTCCAACTCTCAGATCCATATATGACTACTGGAAAAACCGTTACTTTGACTAGACAGAACTTTGTTGGCAAATTAATGTCTCTCTACTTTTTAATATGCTATCTAGGTTGGTCATAGATTTTCTTCCAAGGAGCATGGCTTAACTTCATGGCTGCAGTCACCATCTGCAGTGATTTTTGAGCCCCACCCCCACCCCAAATAAAGCTTGTCACTGTTTCCATTGTTTCCCCATTTATTTGCCATGAAGTGATGGGACCAGATGCCATGATCTTCGTTTTCTGAATGTTGAGTTTTAAGCCAACTTTTTCACTCTCATCTTTCACTTTCATCAAGAGGCTCTTTAATTTTTCTTCGCTTTCTGCCATAAGGGTCGTGTCATCTGCATATCTGAGGTTATTGATATTTCTCCCACAATCTTGATCCCAGCTTGTGCTTCTTCCAGCCCAGCATTTCTCATCATGTACTCTGCATAAAAGTTAAATAAGAAGGGTGACAAGATACAGCCTTGTCGTACTCCTTTTCCTATTTGGAACAGTCTGTTGTTCCATGTCTAGTTCTAACTGTTGATTCCTGACCTGCATATAGGTTTCTCAAAAGGTAGGTCAGATGGTGTGGTATTTCCATCTCTTGAAGACTTTTCTGCAGTTTGTTTTTATCCACACAGTCATAGGCTTTGGTATAGTCAGTAAAGCAGAAGCAGGTGTTTTTCTGGAACTCTCTTGCTCTTTCGTGATCCAAAAGAGATTGGAAATTTGATCTCTGTTTCCTGTGCCTTTGGTAAATCCACCTTGACTCTATGGACGTTCATGGTTCACATACTGTTGAAGCCTGACTTGGAGAATTTTGAGCATTACTTTGCTAGCGTGTGAGATGAGTGCAATTGTGTGGTACTTTGACCATTTTTTGGCATTGCCTTTTTTGGGATTGGAAGGAAAACTGTCCTTTCCAGTCCTGTGGCCACTGCTGAAGTTTTCCAAATTCGCTGGCATATTGAGGGCATCACTTTCACAGCATCATCTTTTAGGATTTGAAATATCTTAACTGGATTTCCATCACCTCCACTAGCTTTGTTGGTAGTGATGCTTCCTAAGGTCCACTTGACTTCACATTCTGGGATATCTGGTTCTAGGTGAGTGAGCACACCACTGTGATTATCTGGGTCATGAAGATCGTTTTGTAAAGCTCTTCTGTGTATTCTTGCCACCTCTATTTCATATCTTCCGCTTCTGTTAGGTCCATATCATTTCTGTCCTTTCTTGTGCCCATCTTTGCATGAAATATTTCCTTGGTATCTCTCATTTTCTTGGAGAAATCTCTAGTTTTCCCTCATTCTATTGTTTCCATCTATTTCTTTACGTTGATCACTGAGGAAGGCTTTCTTGTCTCTCTTTGCTATTCTTGGAACTCTGCATTCAAATGGGTGTATCTTTCCTTTTCTCCTTTGCCTTTTGTGTCTCTTCTTTCTCTGCTATTTGTAAGTCCTCCTCAGACAACTATTTTGCCTTTTTGCATTACTTTTTCTTGAGGATGGTCATGCTTCCTCCTTCCTGTACAATGTCAGGAACCTCTGTCTATTGTTCTTCAGTCACTCTGTCTATCAGATCTAATCCCTTGAATATATGTCTCACTTCTACTGTATAACCATAAGGGATTTGATTAAGGTCATACCTGAATGGTCTAGTGGTTTTCCCTACTTTCTGCAATTTAAGTCTGAATTTGGCAATAAGGAGTTCATGATCTGAGCCACAGTCAGCTCCTGGTCTTGTTTTTGCTGACTGTATAGAGTTCCTCCATCTTTGGCTACAAAGAATATCAGTCAGTTCAGTCGCTCAGTCGTGTCCGACTCTTCGAGACCCCATGAATCGCAGCACGCCAGGCCTCCCTGTCCATCACCAACTCCTGGAGTTCACTCAGACTTGTGTCTATCGAGTCAGTGATGCCATCCAGCCATCTCATCCTCTGTCGTCCCCTTCTCCTCCTGCCCCCAATCCCTCCCAGAATCATAGTCTTTTCCAATGAGTCAACTCTTCGCATGAGATGGCCAAAGTACTGGAGTTTCAGCCTCAGCCATCATTCCCGCCAAAGAAATCCCAGGGCTGATCTCCTTCAGTATGATTTCAGTGTGTCTTCCCTCTGATGTCCTCTTACAACACTTACCATCTTCCTTGGGTTTCTCTTACCTTGGCGTGAGGTATCTCTTCACAGCTGCTCCAGCAAACACAGCCACTGTTCCTTACCTTGGACGAGAGGTATCTCCTTACCGCTGCTGTTTCTGACCTTCAACCTGGGATAGCTCCTCTAGGCCCTCCTGTGCCTGCAAAGCCACCACTCCTCAGGCTGCTCCTCCCGGCCGCTGGCCCTGGCCTCGGGCTCAGGGTGGCTCCTCAAGGTTACCTCCCCTGGCCTCGGGTGTGAGGTGGCTTCTCCTGGCAGCCCCTGACCTCAGACACGGGGTAGCTCCTTCCAGCCACCGCCCCTGACCTCTGACGCAGAGTAGCTCCTCTTGGCTGTTCCTGCGCGCCATCGGAGCCTGGCACTCTAGGCCGCTGCCCCTGATCTCGGACGTGAGGTAGCTCCTCTCAGCCGGCATTAGTGAGCTGGCTCACAGCCGCCTGCGCTTCACACTAGGACCACAGCCTTGTCGAACTCAATGAAATCAAGCCATGTCTGCAGGGCAACCCAAGACGGGCGGGTCATGGTGGAGAGGCCTGACAGAATGTGGTCCACTGGAGAAGGGAATGGCAAGAGCACTTCAGTATTCTTGCCTTGAGAACCCCATGAACAGTATGAAAAGGCAAAATGATAGGATGCCAAAAGTGGAACTCCCCAGGTCATTAGGTGCCCAATATGCTACTGGAGATCAGTGGAGAAATAACTCCAGAAAGAATGAAGGGATGGAGCCAAAGCAAAAACAATACCCAGCTGTGGATGTGACTGGTGATAGAAGCAAGATCCGATGCTGTAAAGAGCAATATTGCATAGGAACCTGGAATGTCAGGTCCATGAATCAAGGCAAATTGGAAGTGGCCAACAAGAGATGGCAAGGGTGAACGTCGACATTCTAGGAATCAGCAAACTAAAATGGAGTGGAACGGGTGAATTTAACTCAGATGACCATTGCATCTACTACTGCAGGCAGGAATCCCTCAGAAGAAATGGAGTAGCCATCATGGTCAACAAAAGAGTCCAAAATGCAGTACTTGGATGCAATCTCAAAAATGACAGAGTGATCTCTGTTCATCTCCAAGGCAAACCATTCAATATCACAATTATCCAAGTCTATGCCCCAACCAGTAATGCTGAAGAAACTGAAGTTGAACGGTTTTATGAAGACCTACAAGACCTTTTAGAACTAACACCCAAAAAAGATGTCCTTTTCATTATAGGGGACTGGAATGCAAAAGTAGGAAGTCAAGAAACACCTGGAATAACAGGCAAATTTGGCCTTGGAATGCGGAATGAAGCTGGGCAAAGACTAATAGAGTTTTGCCAAGAGAACACACTGGTCATAGCAAACACCCTCTTCCAACAACACAAGAGAAGACTCTACACATGAACATCACCAGATGGTCAACGCTGAAATCAGAATGATTATATTATTTGCAGCCAAAGATGGAGAAGCTCTATACAGTCAACAAAATTAAGACCAGGAGCTGACTGTGGCTCAGATCATGAACTCCTTATTACCAAATTCAGACTCAAATTGAAGAAAGTAGGGGAAACAGCTGGACCATTCAGGTATGACCTAAATCGAATCCCTTATGATTATACAGTGGAAGTGAGAAATAGATTTAAGGGACTAGATCTGATAGACAGAGTGCCTGATGAACTATGGAATGAGGTTCATGATATTGTATAGGAGACAGGGATCAAGACCATCCCCATGGAAAAGAAATACTAAAAAGCAAAATGGCTGTCTGGGGAGACCTTACAAATAGCTGTGAAAAGAAGAGAGGCAAAAAGCAAAGGAGAAAAGGAAAAATATAAGCATCTGAATGCAGAGTTCCAAAGAATAGCAAAAAGAGATAAGAAAGCATTCTTCAGCAATCAATGCAAAGAAATAGAGGAAAACAACAGAATGGGAAAGACTAGAGATCTCTTCAAGGAAATTAGAGATACCAAGGGAACATTTCATGCAAAGGTGGGCTCGAAAAAAACAGAAATGGTCTGGACCCAACAAAAGCAGTAGATATTAAGAAGAGGTGGCAAGAATACACGGAAGAACTGTATAAAAAAGATCTTCACGACCCAGATAATCATGATGATGTGATCACTAATCTAGAGCCAGACATTTTGGAATGTGAAGTGAAGTGGGCCTTAGAAAGCATCACTACAAACAAAGCTAGTGGAGGTAATGGCATTCCAGTTGAGCTGTTTCAAATCGTGAAAGATGATGATGTGAAAGTGCTGCACTCAATATGTCAGCAAGTTTGGAAAACTCAGCAGTGTCCACAGGACTGGAAAAGGTCAGTTTTCATTCCAATTCCAAAGAAAGGCAATGCCAAAAAATGCTCAAACTACCGCACAATTGCACTCATCTCACATGCTAGTAAAATAATGCTCAAAATTCTCCAAGCCAGGTTTCAGCAATACGTGAACCATGAACTTCCTGATGTTCAAGCTTGTTTTAGAAAAGGCAGAGGAACCAGTGATCAAATTGCCAACATCCTCTGGATCATGGAAAAAGCAAAAGAGTTCCAGAAAAACATCTATTTCTGCTTTATTGACTATGCCAAAGCCTGTGACTGCATGGATCACAATAAACTGTGGAAAATTCTGAAAGAGATGGGAATACAGACCACCTGACCCGCCTCTTGAGAAATCTGTATGCAGGTCAGGAAGCAATAGTTAGAACTGGACATGGAACAACAGACTGGTTCCAAATAGGAAAAGGAGTGTGTCAAGGCTGTATATTGTCACCCTGCTTATTTAACTTATATGCAGAGTACATCATGAGAAACGCTGGGCTGGAAGAAGCACAAGCTGGAATCAAGATTGCCGGGAGAAATATCAATAACCTCAGATATGCAGATGACACCACCCTTATGGCAGAAAGTGAAGAGGAACTAAAAAGCCTCTTGATGAAAGTGAAAGAGGAGAGCGAAAAAGTTGGCTTAAAGCTCAACATTCAGAAAACGAAGATCATGGCATCTGGTCCCATCACTTCATGGGAAATAGATGGGGAAACAGTGGAAACAGTGTCAGACTTTATTTTTTGGGCCCAAAATCACTGCAGGTGGTGACTGCAGCCATGAAATTAAAAGACAAGTGTCTTGGAAGAAAACTTATGACCAACCTAGATAGCATATTCAAAAGCAGAGACATTACTTTGCCGACTAAGTTCCGCCTAGTCAAGGCTATGGTTTTCCCTGTGGTCATGTATGGATGTGAGAGTTGGACTGTGAAGAAGGCTGAGTGCCGAAGAATTGATGTGTTTGAACTGTGGTGTTGGAGAAGACTCTTGAGAGTCTCTTGGACTGCCAGGAGATCCAACCAGTCCATTCTGAAGGAGATCAACCCTGGGTTTTCTTTGGAAGGACTGATGCTGAAGCTGAAACTCCAGTACTTTGGCCACCTCATGCGAAGAGTTGACTCATTGGAAAAGACTCTGATGCTGGGAGAGAATGGGGAGAGGAGGAGAATGGGACGACCCAGGATGAGATGGCTGGATGGCGTCACAGACTCGATGGACGTGAGTCTGAGTGAACTCTGGCAGATGGTGATGGACAGGGAGGCCTGGCATGCTGAGATTCATGGGGTCGCAAAGAGTCGGACATGACTGAGCGACTGAACTGAACTGAACTGATCTCCTTCAGAATGGACTAGTTCGATCTTGCAGTCCAAGGGACTCTCAAGAGTCTACTACAACACCACAGTTCAAAAGCATCAATTCTTCGGTGCTCAGCTTTCTTCACAGTCCAACTCTCACATCCATACATGACCACTGGAAAAACCATAGCCTTGACTAGACAGACCTTTGTTGGCAAAGTAATGCCTCTGCTTTTCAACATGCTATCTAGGTTGGTCATAACTTTCCTTCCAAGGAGTGTCTTTTAATTTCATGGCTGCAGTCACCATCTGCAGTGATTTTGGAGCCCTCCCAAATAAAGTCTGACACTGTTTCCACTGTTTCCCCATCTATTTCCCATGAAGTGATGGGACCAGATGCCATGATCTTCGTTTTCTGAATGTTGAGCTTTAAGCCAACTTTTTCGCTCTCCTCTTTCACTTTCATCAAGAGGCTTTTAGTTCCTCTTCACTTTCTGCCATAAGGGTGGTTTCATCTGCATATCTGAAGTGATTGATATTTCTCCCAGCAATCTTGATTCCAGCTTGTGCTTCTTCCAGCCCAATGTTTCTCATGATGTAACTCTGCATATAAGTGAAATAAGCAGGGTTACAATATACAGCCTTGACTTATTCCTTTTCCTATTTGGAATCAGTCTGTTATTTTGGTATTGACCATCTGGTGATGTCCATGTGTAGAGTCTTCTCTTGTGTTTTTGGAAGAGGTTGTTTCCTGTGACCAATGTGTTCTCTTGGCAATACTCTATTAACCTTTGCCCTCCTGATTCTGTACTCCAAGATCAAATTTGCCTTTACTCCAGGTATTTCTTGACTTCCTACTTTTGCATTCCAGTACCCTATAATGAAAAGGACATCTTTTTTAGGTGTTAGTTTTAAAAGTTCTTGTAGGTCTTTATAGAATCTTTCAACTTCAGCTTCTTCAGCATTATTGGTTGGGATATAAACTTGTATTACTCTCATATTGAAAGATCTATTATTCATCACCAAGAGAAGGTGAGAATTATGTTGCTCAAATAACATTTGTCACAGGTTCAGGTCAGAGTCTGTCAATTACAAGCTCTCATACAAGACTAGGAAGGTCACAAAATGAGGACAAGTCATTATTTTTCAGAGGTGGTTTTCAGTATACGTATCGTATTTCTGGCCAGCTGTCAAGATCCACACATTCCTCCAGACACTATAGAATTATCGTGCCTTCCTAGTGAGTAATTGCGGACCACCCTGCTTCTACTCACTAGCTGACATAGTGATGAATTCCCTGAACTTTGCTATCTATCTTCCATTATTTCTGTAAATCTGAACTACTCTTAAATTTTATTCTTGACCAAAATCTGACAAATAATATAGTTAGAAAGTAGATAAGAACTATGATAAGCTGGGGATTATCAAGGTGATACTTTAGGATTATGTATAACTTGGAATAAAATAATGAAAAATATTTAACATATTATAAACCACATATCGGAGAAGGCAATGGCACCCCACTCCTGTACTCTTGCATGGAAAATCCCATGGATGGAAGAGCCTGGTAGGCTGCAGTCCATGGGGTCGCCAAGAGTCGGACACAACTGAGCGACTTCACTTCACTTTCACTTTTCACTTTCATGCATTGGAGAAGGAAATGGCATATGACTATTTTCTCTTGGATATGTTCAATGAGAATGTCATTCCAAATTTTTAGAAGTATAAATACCTGGAACTACAATCTCTATGTTCCTTTACAGTAACATTTGGTTCTTGAAAATTTAAACTGTGCAGAGTTGGTAGTCCTGTTAAATCCCTGCTAAATTAAATTATCATGATATATCATTTAAAAATATGCAAAAGAATGTATAGAGTCAAACAGTACATTAGCACATGAAAAAAAAAGATAATTAATTTAATACATCTCCCAAAGTTTCCTTAAAGTCTTCAGGTGGATCAAATAATATCTTAGTTCTTACCCTTGACTGATGAGCACATATCTTAGTTCATGATAATGAACTTATACTATGTAAAACATCTTCAAAATGTTCTGCAACAACTATTAGTGATTTTATACTTAACAGTGCATGTTTAGTCTGTTTATCAATTTGCCTCAAATTAAGTAATAGATCCTCCCATGCAAGTGTGCAACTGATTCTCAGAATGTAAATTGGGAACATTCAGTACATTTACGTTTTTTGAACTTAGTTATCCCTTTGGAGTTGAGACAGGCTCACATAATTAAGCTCCTACAAAGAGTCTTCTTTCTCCCTCCCTCTTTCTCTTCCTTTCTCTTTCTTTCTCCTCGACCTCCTCTTTCCTCTTCTCTCTCTTCCTCTTCCTCTGCGCTTTGTCCTCCTCCTTTTTCTCCTCTCTGTCAACACATTGATTTCTTGGGATAGGTTTATGTTTATAGAAATGTGAAATGACCTTCATCTTCACTTAACAAAACTATTATTTACTATCTGGCTCTGGTTATAAATAGCATGCAAACGCATTTAAGCAAAATCTTGCTTGTATTTACTTACATAAAAATACAGCATATGGTTTGCATTTAACAGTTAATTCCTTATAAAAGTAAAATATTACCAATAACAAGTATGTAAAAGGGGTTAACTTTTACTTTCACTAGTAAAGCAGTCTACATTTATTCTCCTGAGTGCTCCGTCCTAAGAAATGTAGGATTTGAGCTGTTGAATTAAGTTACTGAGTATTTAACACAGTAACATGACAGTGATTAATGATCAGAATAAAAGGATACATTTATAACCATCAGTTCTTCAACCACTCTTTAAATGCTTTTCTATTCCTTTACTGAGATTGTGGAGCAAATAAATATTTAGTCTTATAAATGAGAAGAAAATAAGCCATTAACTTCTGCTCACTGAAGCTAGAGCATGTTTTAAAGTATAAATATGATCATGTCACTTCTTGTCTTCACCGGCTCCCTATCTTTCAGCATGAACTTAAAGCATCTAAATAAAGGCTGTGACCTGGCTACTTTATCTTCTTCTCTTTCCTCTTTCCTCTTTTCAATAAACCATATATATGGGGCTGTCTTCTTAGCTGAAGACAGTAAAATCCATTCAAATTGCTTTAAACAGAAAATAAAGTTATTGTTTTAAAAACTCCTAAATTTACATAAATTCCTAGAAAAACAAAGAATAGAAAAACTGAACCATGATCCTCCCTTATAACAAAACAAGAAGTCAACCAAAAACATGTCAAGTTAGAGCAGAGACCTAAGTAAAACACTAAAACTTGAAGAAAATATAAAAGAAAATCTTTACAACCTTGACATAGGCCAAATGTGTTAAACAGAACACAGAAGTACAAGCAATGAAAAAAAACGATTGATAAATGTGACAGTCAAATGTTAAAAATGTCAAGTCTTCAATGTCACTGATATAAAATTGGAAAGGCAAGAAAGGCAAGAAACAGACTGGAAGAAAGATTTTATATCTAAAATGTATTAACAATCCTTTGAATTCAATTAGTATACAAGCAACTTAAGTTTTTAAAACAAGTCACAGATTTGAGTCTCACTTCATACATATAATATATAGAGATATCTATTATATATGCATATATAATGCAGAAGTACATGGAAAGATACTCAACATCATTAATCATTAGAGACCTGAAAACTATAAACCATAAAGATATACCATCAAATTTACCCATTAAAATGGTGAAAATAAAGAAGTTTGTTAATATCAAGTGTTAATGAGAATGTGGAACAACTAGATCACTTAGTCATTGTTGGTGGGTATATAAAATGGTACAATCAAAGGGGGAAAATAAGTTTGGGGTAGTTTCTTATAAAGTTAAAAATACACATAAAAAATCAGAGACTCCCAGATATTTACCCAAAACATGGGCTAATTTATGTCCACACAAAGCTGATACACTATGTACAGTGAAGAATCTCTGCTTTAAATCTGGTTTTCAGAGAAAGCCTCTATAGAAATACTATTAACCTGAAGCTTGATTGACAGAACAAAGCAACTCTCAAAAACTGGGGAAAAGCACTGGGTCCTAGAGGAGTAGCGAGAACAGAGGCTCTAAGATGGAAACAAGCTTGGCCAGAAAGAAGGTCAGTATTTCCAGAGGAGAAACCAAGATGATTATGTCAGGCAGTGAAGGTTTAAAGAAACAAAGCCATATCAGAATCTTAGAGCTGATAGGAAATTTAAAATCAACTAATAATATTTCTAACAAATATTACTAACAGCAAACAACTTTATAATGACTCCATAAATACCCAAATTGTGTGTTTTAGTTTCAATCCTTTGTGCCACACAATGTAAGATTTCCATATATCTCAAAAGAAACAAATGCTAGTATCAATATTGACAGAAATAATTTATCCTCTATATAGTTAATTCTTTGATCTAATACCATATTACATTTTGCTTTTAATTTGGGACTTATTTTTCTTTTGTATTTTTCCCTTCCTGGAGTTTTAATAGTTTTGCTTCTCTTGTCAACCTAAGGATAATAAGCCTTTTCTTTGATCAGCTAGTGCACAGACCCTCCCTTTCGGTCAAAGCCCTCTCATTGCTGTTCCATTCACAATGGATGCTATCTACATGTCTGCTGCAGAATTTCCCTCCCATGTCTTCCCTTCCTTGAACTCTTGGATTAGAGCTTCTTTGATTTAACTTTTGTTTGCAAGTGTCTCCCCTATTTTGCTACAATTCACTTTCAATTAACTTGCTCTGCAAATGTATATGGGAATAAAACTTTTGGAATCCTTGCACATGTGAAAATATTTCTATGATGCTCTGACTTCTTGTTGTTGTTATTTAATCACTAGCCATGTTCGACATTTTGCGACCCCATGGACTGTGGCCCCACAGGCATGGGATTTCCAGGCAAGAATATTAGAATGAGTTGCCATTCCTTTCTCCAGGGGATCTTCCCAACCCAGGGATATAACCTGGGTCTCCTACATTGGGGGCAGATTCTTTACCATCTGAGCCACTAGAGAAGCCCATTAATTGGCTGTGTGAATACTAAAGATTCAAAACTACTTTCTTTCAGGAGCTTGAGTCATTGTCCTCCTTCCCCTTACCAGACCTATGAAATTTTAGATTCTCAGCCATGGTATAAGTTGAGTTGTTTTCAAATTAAGTATTTTGTTTGCAACTAAGTTCTGTAATACTATATAACAAAAATGCAAAGAGTCATTTTGTATTTTCTAGCTATGTTTAAGTTAAAGTCACTTATTAATAAGAATTCTTAGAAAGCACATAATGCAGACATGTTCCCTGATCAGAAACAACTACTTCTGACTGTAACATTACTTTATAAGATGTTGGCCTACATTTGAACTCAACTTTTCAAAGTAAATCCTAATTAAGAAACATTCCTCTGTATTCAAATTATGACAAGGGAATACATTTATTTTTAGAAATAATAAAAAAAATAAGACAGAACATTTTGTAAAATATATTTCCAAACAAGTAAAAAATGTACATTGAAATTCCTCCTCCTTACAAAGAAGGCTGCTACTTCATTCAGATTTTGAGTCTTGATAACAAGGTTAAGCATATGTATTAGCAATTTTGTTTAAAAGTTGTCAGTTACAAATCTCAAGCAGTCAAGTGTAAACGCTTGTTAATTTGAGGAAACTGAATCCAAGGACTCAAGTCCTATCAGTGGTGAATGATGCAAAGTGAATTAGTTCCTCCCAGAATCTGGACTGCTGGGCCCAATCCACCCCCCAGCCACCAGTGCTGTGCTCTCAAGCATTTCCTGCATCTACTCTGGCTGAAGCCTATGCTCTTGAGTAGTCCAACTCAAGAGATTTTTTTCATTTCTTGATTTCTTGAGAATAATTTTTCAGGAATTATGGGATCAAGACAATATTTTGACTTCTAACTGTGCTCTTTTGTGAAGAGTTATCTTGAAAATTTCTGGAATTCTTGGCTGTATTGTCCAAAATTATAAAATCTACTTCAAGGTTTTTTAATAATATTCTGTTATTTTCTTCAGAACTACTAACAATTAGTAACAATTAGTACAATTCTGTTATTTACTTCAGAACTACTAACAGTCAGTACAATTTTATTTTAGGAATATTATCAGCTCACATGTGAAATTTTGTAAAATTTCAACTGAAATTCTGAAATGTTATCTCTGGATGGATCCTATAGTGCTGTAGTATGAATGATCATGGGGTTAATATCACATTGAAAGGTAAAGTTCAGGTGTTACCATTAATTTTCCTTCATTGGGAAAATACATATATGTACATACACATACATGTTTACATTTTCAAACATGAATTTAACATGATAGAAAATTTGAAATCCACTTCAAAAAATCAAATTAAAGCTAAAAAAAGGATAAGAAGCATAATATTATTGGCAGGATAGATTTGTATATGTCCAGCTCATTAGCAACCAAAACAGCTTGCATTTTAAAAATGTACTATTTTATGAAAATAAGTGAAGTCAATGATTTCACTGATATCTAACTTGATAAAAGTAATTACCTTCATATAGAAAAGGTAAGGTTTAAAGTAATGGAACAGAAGAATAATTTTATAGTTGCCTTTTTACTAAAATCCATATAGACCTAGATTGATTACACAATATCTTTCTATAGTCAAGCTTGTTTATTCTGAGAAAAACTTCAATCTTTTAAGGAAATTCAGCAGTCTTCTTAAAACTTTTTTTCATAAAATCTTCCCATATTATTGTGAAACTGCTTGGGATGCTGGTATAAAACTGTGATATTTACAGCAGTTTGAGGTAAGAGGAATAACGTTATTTAAGTGCAAAAGTGGGAACCAAATTGAGTGGACAGAAAAGTATAAGTGACATTTCAAATCTAAAAATGGTATTTTTCTAGAGACCATAAATCATTCATTTTATTTTGAAGTTTTAATATAGGAAGCTGGCTAGCATACACGCAAATGACTTCATACTAGATATTCTTTTTTTAGTTGCAATAGCTATTTCAAAGAGTTACACAGTTAAACTAACTAAAAACTTAAGCTTATTATTCATTTTGAAATCTCTATAAACTGATATATTAAAATAAGTTAAGAAATAAAAACTTAGGAAAATTGATCACATGCATCTTTACATGCTTATTTTTCTCTTATACAGCATTTATATCTAGTTAACAATCTCCAATGTATCTTTTCCTAGTAAGTGTACTTAAATGAATTCACCTAACCAAGAATTTTAAGATTATGACATTTTCCACATACATCATTGAATGGTATTCTTTTTTTTTTTTTAAACAGGATGTATTTTATTAGAATATCTTTGTCTTCCTCTGTTTTTGTAAGTGGTTATTGCCATCACAGACATAAAACATCCACTTGGAATGATATCCAGTTTTTTTTTTTTTTTTTACTTTATTTTACTTTACTATACTGTATTGGTTCTGCCATACATTGACATGAATCCACCACGGGTGTACATGCATTCCCAAACATAAACCACCCTCCCACCTCCCTCCCCATAACATCTCTCTGGGTCATCCCCGTGCACCAGCCCCAAGCATCCTGTATCCTGCATCGGACATAGACTGGTGATTTGTTTCTTACATGATAGTATACATGTTTCAGTGCCATTCTCCCAAATCATCCCACCCTCTCCCTCTCCCTCTGAGTCCAAAAGTCCGTTATACACATCTGTGTCTTTTTTGCTGTCTTGCATACAGGGTCGTCATTACCATCTTTCTAAATTCCATATATATGTGTTAGTATACTGTATTGGTGTTTTTCTTTCTGGCTTACTTCACTCTGTATAATCGGCTCCAGTTTCATCCATCTCATTAGAACTGATTCAAATGAATTCTTTTTAATGGCTGAGTAATACTCCATTGTATATATGTACCACAGCTTTCTTACCCATTCATCTGCTGATGGACATCTAAGTTGTTTCCATGTCCTGGCTATTATAAATAGTGCTGCGATGAACATTGGGGTACATGTGTCTCTTTCCATTCTGGTTTTCTCAGTGTGTATGCCCGGCAGTGGGATTGCTGGGTCATAAGGCAGTTCTATTTGCAATTTTTTAAGGAATCTCCACACTGTTTTCCATAGTGTTTGCACTAGTTTGCATTCCCACCAACAGTGTAGGGGGGTTCCCTTTTCTCCACACCCTCTCCAGCATTTATTGCTTGCAGACTTTTGGATCGCAGACATTCTGACTGGTGTAAAGTGGTACCTCATTGTGGTTTTGATTTGCATTTCTCTAATAATGAGTGATGTTGAGCATCTTTTCATGTGTTTGTTAGCCATCCGTATGTCTTCTTTGGTATTCTATCTTTTCCTAAAATCTCAGTCATTTAAATATGTTTCAACGATATGCTTTAAACTGTGACTATAATATTATAAATTTTATAAAGAAAAGGAACATAGTCTAATTAGCTCAACATGAGGTTTAAAAACATACATACATATTATAAACCACTTATAAACCTTTCAAATGTAGAACCATATTTTAAAAAATATTTAATATACAGCTGATTCACTGGAAAAGACCCTGATTCTGGGGAAAGATTGAAGGCAAAAGAGAAGGAAGTGGCAGAGGATGAGATGGCTAGAAAGAATCACCATCAATGAACATGGATTTGAGCAAACTCTGGGAGATAGTGAATGACAGGGAAGCCTGACATACTGCAGTTGATGGGGTCACAGAGGGTCAGATAAGACTAAGTGACTGAAGAACAACAATAAAATTTCATGTGTACAGTATTTTGATATAATAAGCATATATTGTAATATGACTCATTGTAATTATTGTAGTTTGTCCCTCTAAGATAGCACACAATTATCATTTCTTGAGGTTGGAATAATTAAGATCTTGTCTCTAAGCAACTTTAATGATTATAATATTGTTGTCTATATTCACTATACTGAGCATGAGATCTCTAAGGCTTACTATAACTAAGTTGTAACCTTAAGCAACATTGGTCCTATTCTCTCACCTCCCAGCTCATGGTAGCCATCATTTAACTGTCTGTTTTAGTGTGTTGGCTTTTTTAGATTCCACATTTAAGTGATATCACACAATACTTGTCTTTCTTTGTCTGACTTATCCTAATTAGCATAGTAGTCTCTAGGTCTATCCAGGTAGTCCCAAATGGCAGAATTATTTTCTTTCCAATGGCTAGTAATAGTCCCCATTGTATACATATACCAAGCTTCTTTATCCATTTATCTGTTGATAGGCACTTTGGTGGTTTCCATATCTTAGCTATTATAGATAATGCTGCAATAAACAGAACAATGCATATGTCTTCAGTATCTTATTTTCATTTCCTTTGAGTACAGACCCAGATATGGAATTGCTGAATCATATGCCAAGAAGACAGGACATATGCACTTGTACACTGTTGGTAGTACTGTAAATTGGTTCAAACACTATGGAAACAATGATGTTCCTTTAAAAAATTAAAAATATTAATAGATCTACCATATGATCTAGCAATTCTACTTCTAGATATATATCCCTAAATTAAAAGTAGAACCACATTTAAAATTTAATTTTTCTCTCCAATGATCCATTTTCTCACCTCATATGTCATTCTTTCTATATCCTTCTTTTCCCTTTCATCTGCATGCTAAATTTTATTATCTTAGAGGTCTTAGTTTAAAGCCTTATTTCTCTTAGAATAGCAATCTACTTAGAATTGTAAGATCAATATATCAATTTACAGTACTGAGACTACACTCCTTTGTTTTTCGTTTAAATACTCAATTGAAGGAAATTCCCTGATGGCAAGAGAGGAAGGGAAAGATATATCCAAGTGAATGCAGAGTTCCAGAGAATAGCAAAGAGAGATAAGAAGGTCTTCAATGAACAGTGCAAAGAAGTAGAGGAAAACAATGGGACATGAAAGACTAAAGATCTCTTCAAGAAAATCGCACATATCAAGAGAATATTTCACACAAGGTTGGGCACAATAAAGGACAGAAACAGACCTAAAAGAGCCAGAAGAGATCAAAGGAGTGATGGCAAGAATACACAGAACTATACAAAAAAGGTATCGATGACCTAGATAATCAGAATGGTGTGATCACTCATCTAGAGCCAGACATCCTGAAGCGTGAAGTTGAATGGGCCTTGGAAGCATTACTACAAACAAAACTAGTGGAGGGCAGTGCCAAAGAGTGTTCCATCTGCATTACAATTGCACTAATTTTGCATGCTAGCAAGGTAATGCTCACAATTGTTCAAACTAGGTTTCAACAGTATGTGAACTGAGAACTTCCAAATGTACAAGTTGGGTTTAGAAAAGGCAGAAAAACCAGAGATCAAATTGCCAACATTTGTTGAATCACAGAGAAAGCAAGGGAATTTCAGAAATATATCTACTTCTGCTTCATTGAGTATGCTAAAGCCTTTGACTCAGTGGATCTATATATATATAAAATAAATACTCAATAGTCACCTGTTATTCCAAACATTACTAATGACTTAGTTGTGAAAATATTTGATTAATTTGATCTATATTGATCATGGTCAGATGGCATGGTTTAAATTCTTCCTATCTCACAACCTTGGCTTTTGGAATACCCAGGGCTGGTGTGAGAATCTCATCTCCCTGGACACAAGACTGAGTAGGCTGAGCACATAAGCAAAGGTCTCAGTTATAATCTTTTTGTGTATTATTGATATGATTCTGAACAGGTGCTGTCCTCCTTCTGTTATCACAAGAATCAAAATCCATATAAACCTCCACATTCTTTTGTTAATAGAGTCACTATATAAGAAAGCTGTGATATGGACAGGGCTTATATTCCATTGTTTAATATCTGCAAAAGTGATTGCTATTGTTGTTCAGTCACTCAGTCATGTGAACTCTTTTCAACCCCATAGACTGCAGCATACCAGGCTTCCCTGTCCTTCACAGTCTCCTGCAGTTCACTCAGATTCATCTCCATTGAGTTGATGATGCCACCTAGTCATCTCATCCTCTGTCACTCCATTCTGCTCCTGCCCTTAATCCTTCCCCATATCAGGGTCATTTCCAGTGAATTGGCTCCTCTCATGTAGTGGTGGTATGTGAACTCAGCTTACTGAAGTTCCCAACATGTGAACTGGTAATACAGGAGAGAACTTTCCTCATAGTTAAGTGGTTAGGAATCTGCCTGCCAATGCAGGAGATTTGGGTTTTAACCCTGGTCCAAGAACTGAGATTCCCAAAGGCAACAAGCCCATAAGCCTCAACTACTGACATCCACATGCCTAGAGCCTGTGCTCCACAGAGAGAGGAGAATCCACCACAATAAGAAGCCTGCACACTGCAATGAAAAGTAGCTCCCACTCTGCCACAATTAGAGAAAGCCTTCTCACAGCAACCATAAATAAATAAATAAATAAGGAATAGAAAATATTACAGAAAATTTCAGAGCACAGACTCTGGAATTGTCACCTAGCATGGGATTATAATTTGTTAATTAAAATCTATGTGATTATTGACATATTAATGTAAGTTGTTGAGTTCTTCATTCCTTATCTATAAATTGAAAGTAATAAAATTAATAAGGTTGTTGTCAGATTAAACATGTTGGCATACGTAAAGTACTTAGAATTCTGCTTAGCCTGTATAAGGGCACAGTGATTGCTAGGTACTACATGAGACAGTAAGGTTTGTTTGAATAGGGCTTTTCCTACACTTCAATTTAAAAAAAGGCATTGTGTAATGACAAACACATGCACACAGAGGATTATTTGTCTGCCAAGAAAACATTTCCTGCATTTTTCAAAAGATCTTCAACATAAACCCATGAAGGTATTAGTATTTGTGTTTCCATTTGTTGTTGTTCAGTTGCTCAGTCCTGTCCAACTCTTTGCAACCCCATGGACTGCAGCACACCAGATATCCCTGTCCTTCACCATCTCCTGGAATCCGCTCAAACTCATGTCCACTGAGTTGGTGATGCCATCCAACCATCTCATCCTCCATCGCCCCCTTCTCCTCCGGCCTTCAATCTTTCCCAGGGTCATGGTCTTTTCTTATGAGTCGGTTCTCCGTATCAGGTGGCCAAAGTATTGGAGTTTCAGTTTCAGCATCAGTCCTTTCAATTAATATTCAGGGTTGATTTCCTTTAGGATTGACTGGTTTGATCTCCTTGCTGTCCAAGGGACTCTCTAGAATCTTCTCCAACACCACAGTTCATACGGTCCAACTCTCACATCCCTACATGACTGCTGGAAAAACCATAGCTTTGACTAGACAGACATTTGTTGGCAAAACAATGTCTCTGCTTTTTAATAAGCTGTCTAGGTTTATCCATTTACATTTGTGTTTCCATTTACCTTTAACTAACTGCTCATTCATATACATTCTCATGAAACTATGTTCATTTTTAAATGTTTTAATGTATAAAAAACTCTTCTATTTCAGGTAGAACTATATCCTGTAAAGTGATCTCCTCTATCACCTTCACATCAAACCCAGTAAGAGAAATATTCAATGATACACCTTAGTTTTTAAAGATTATATTGATCTAACTATTGGTATACCATTGATTAGATACACAAATTGTTTTTTTCCCCTCCCCTCAATTTTTTTCTTCTGTATGTTTCCAAGAACACTTCATGGCACAATTATGGTCTCCCTTCATCTGTAGATTTGCTTCCATGGTTTCAGTTACCTGTGGTCAACTGCAACCCAAAAATATTAAATAAAATATTCCAGAAGCAAGCAACTTCTAATTTTAAACAAATTTTGTGTCATTGTATGTGGTGAAATCTCATGCTCTTCTGCTCTGTCTCTCTGAACATAAATAATCTTGGTCCAGTGTATCCTACCTCTTGGTTATCAGATCGACTGTCTAGGTATCACAGTGCTTATGTTCATGTTACCCTTATTTTACTTAATAATAACCCCAGTGTGTTCATTCTGGCAATTTGAACATAACACAAAGAAGTGATAAAGTATTTCCTTTATGTGAAAAGGTGACAGTTCTCAAATTATTAAGGATTAAAAAAAGGTGTGCTGAGGTTGCTAAGATCTACCATTAAGTACTAATCTTCTGGGGCTTCCCAGGTAGCACAGAGGTAAAGACTCCACCTGCCAAAACAGGAGATGTAAGAGATGCATCTTCTATCTCTGAAATTGTGAGGAAGAAAAAAGAAATTTGTGCTAGTCTTGTTGCTGCACCTGAATTTTAGAGAGTTATAGGTAAAGAGGGTGTTAAGTGTTAGGATGGAAAAAGCATCTAATTTGTACAATAAGATATTTGCGGACAGAGTAAGACCCCATTCACATAACTTTCATTATAGTATATTGTTGTAGTTGTTCTATTATTAGTTATTGTGGTTAATCTCTTACTGTGCCTAATTTATGAATTAAACTTTATGATAGGTATAGGAAAAAGCATGGCATACGTAGGGTTTGATATTATCAATAGTTTGAGACATTCATTGAGGGTCTTAACAGGTATCCACCTCAGATGAAGGGGAACTACTGTGTTTTTTGGTGAAATTTTATTTCAGAATAAACATTTGGTGATATTATCTGGTCATTTTCTTCTGTTCTCTTCACATAATTGAATGCATTTTCATTGAATATATACACATCTCCAACTAAAGATTTCCCAATCAGTCAATATGAAATTGACATTCTTACACAAAATATTATTTTACTGTTTTTCAAAATCCTGTTCTCTGCAGCAATTCTAATTTTTCACCACTCACGATTTCCCTGAGTATCTGTGTTTTCCCAAATATACTACTAATTGGAAACTCTTGTTTTATTCTAGAGCATGGGACCATGCCTCTTTACAAGAAAGTGTCCACATAATATTGTGTCTTAAACATATATGTGGAATCTAGGCAAATGGTACAGATGAAGCTCTTAATATTTCCAGGGCAGGAATAGAGACACAGATGCAGAGATCAGATGTGTGGACTCAGGTGGAGAAGGAGAGGGTGGGGTGAACTGGGAGATTAGGGTTGACATAAATACACTGCTGTGTGTAAAACAGCTAGCTACTGGGAATCTGCAATAATTCATAGGGAGTTCAGTGATGACAGAGAGGGGTGGGCTGGAGAGGTGTGAGGGAGGTGAGAGAGAGAAGGGATATATGTTCACATATAGCTGATTCACTCCATTGTACAGCAGAAACTAATACAACATTGTAAAGCAATTATACTCCAAAAAAAAAAAAAATCCAAACTATAACATTGCTTTACTGTTTCACAGGATTTTCCCTCTTGGCTCTCACTACTCATTATTCTTTAGTACCACCAGTTTTGATGTGTTGGCTCCATAGAATTGGTTGCCCTACACACTTGTTTCTTTGAGTATTCAAAAAATCTTTTTCAAAAATTTAATAATGAACCCAAGCCAAAGTTCCATTTCAAGCTTATACAAGGGAAGAACCTTCTTACTAAGCCTGTTCAAAAAGTTAATATTATGGGTTAATTATATAGACAAAAAAAAAGTGTTTGCCTATTCTTTGTTATGTTATATATAAGACAAAAACATGTATGAAGATCATTAGATTTATGAATGATAACTTCTTTGGTACCAATCTAGTTTTCTTAAAAAAAAATTAGAAAATGAAAATTGCTTGATAACATTGGTAGGAATTAGTTTCTCCATAAACAAAAGGTGTAACTGATATTAAAAGAAGGTATCTCTCAGATCAAGTTTTTGTTAATTTTTCTTTTACAAGTGTATTTTCTCCAGTACAGTTTAAAAGCTTTCATTATTTCTGAAATGTTCTTGCTTAAATTGGGAGAGTAATTTTCTTTTCGTAAGTACATAAGGGGAACTAGTTTGTGAGCTAAAATGAAGGTATGCCCCACAGGCAACGGTAACTGTAGAGTCAGCTACTCCATCGCTAAGTGAGAGAGCTATTGTGAAGTATTGTCTTCCCCATTCTCAGCCCAAGGCCTCCAATCACTTGCTTTGTCTGTTCTAAAATTCTCTATAAGAAGCTATTAAATTGTATCTCTGCTCAACTTTCCTAGTGTTTCTTTATAGGCCAATTTGTACAGGTGAGAGTAATTAGCAATCGCCAGTCTCCAATCAGCAATTAGCTCCAATTAAGGCTTCCCAGCTGCTCAGGCAGGCCTGTGCTGACTTCTCTCAGCTGCTTTACACACTGAGGCTTCATCAAGGACTAAAAATTTAAGAATCATTCATAACTAATCATTCTAATGGACAAACTTTTTATTAACTCCTGGTATTCAAGGAAATTACTTACCTTGTGATGTCTCTAATATTTGCAGCTGTAGGTTACACAGCATCCAATATTGAAAAGTGCCTAAATATGAAATCACACATGTGTGATATAATCACAATAACGATTAAAGAAATACAATAAAAAGGAAACAGACATATTGGGTTATCTCATATACAAGGGAAAAGGAGCAGGTAGAAAGGCAGAATAAAAGAAGGAAGAATATAAGAACCAGAGGGAAAGAAAAAGACAAGGAACACCAATGCTAACAATAGGGTAGTAACTGGATTACTCATACTCTGCTGGTGAGAATATAAGGAAATTTAGCCTTTCTAGAATACTGTTCATGAGTGTGTATAAAAAGCCTAAAATGCTAGTGTCTTTCAAATCACTAATAAAATCTGTGAAAATCTATCCTAAGGAAGAAGGGATAAGTGCACAACTTTTACTCAAAAGTTTTAATCCAAGATTTTATAATGATTATAAAAGCCTAAAACAATGCACATTTTTGAATTGGGAAAATTTTAAAGTAATAAACATCTTTCTAGGACACTATAAAACTTTTAAACTTATGTCCTTGACAGTATAAAATAATTTTCTCCTATTTTATACTCTATGGACTTCATAATTTTGTGTTATACATTTACATCTGTGGTGATTTTGAGTAAATTTTTGTGAAAGATGTGGGGTCTGTGTCTGGATTCTTTTTATTTATTTATTTTTTTGCTTTTTTATTTTCATTTTTCTTTCTTTCTTTTCTTTCTTTTTTTTTTTTTTTTTTGCATGTTGAAATCTACTTGTTCTGGTGCCATTTGTTAAAAAGAAAACTATCTTTTGCTCCAGTTTCCTCATGTATTAATAGATCTTAAATATAGTTTGCTAAATTTATACCTAAGTATTTCCCTAGTACTGGGATGCTGAAATAAACAATACTATTTTTAATTCCAAATTACACTTGCTTATTGCTGTTTCCATTGTTTCCCCATCTATTTGCCATGAAGTAATGAGACCAGATGCCACGATATTCATTTTCTGAATATTGAGCTTTAAGCCAACTTTTTTGCTCTCCTCTTTCACTTTCATCAAGAGGCTTTTTAGTTCCTCTTCACTTTCTGCCATAAGGGTGGTATCATTTGCATATCTGAGGTAATTGATATCCCAGAAATCTTGATTCCAGCTTGTGCTTCTTCCAGTCCAGAGTTTCTCATGATGTACTCTGCACAGCAGTTAAATAAGCAGGATGACAATATACAGCCTTGACATACTCCTTTTCCTATTTGGAACCAGTCTGTTGTTCCATGTCCAGTTCTAACTGTTGTTTCCTGACCTGCACATAGGTTTCTCAAGAAGCAGGTCAAGTGGTCTGGTATTCCCATCTCTTTCAGAATTCTCCACAGTTTATTGTGATTCACATAGTCAAAGGTGTTGGTAAAGTCAATAAAGCAGAAATGTTTTTCTGGAACTCTCTTGCTTTTTCCATGATCCAGAGGATGTTGGCAATTTGATCTCTGGTTCATCTGTCTTTTCTAAAACCAGCTTGAACATCAGGAAGTTCACAGTTCATGTATTGCTGAAGCCTGGCTTGAAGAATTTTAAGCTTTGCTAGTGTGTGAGATGAGTGCAATTGTGTGGTAGTTTGAGCATTCTTTGGCATTGCCTTTCTTTGGGATTGGAATGAAAACTGACCTTTTCCAGTCCTGTGGCCACTGCTGAGTTTTCCAAATTTGCTGGCATATTGAGTGAAGCATGTTCACAGCATCATCTTTCAGAACTTGAAATAGCTCAACTTGAATTCCATCACCTCCACTAGCTTTGTTCATAGTGATGCTTTCTAAGGCCCACTTGGCTTCACATTCCAGGATGTCTGGCTCTAGATGAGTGATCACACCATCATGGTTTTCTTGGTCATGAAGATCTTTTTTGTACAGTTCTTCCATGTATTCTTGCCACCTCTTCTTAATATCTTCTGCTTCTGTTAGGTCCATACCATTTCCATTCTTTATTGAGCCCATCTTTGTATGAAATTTTCCCTTGGTATCTCAAATTTTCTTGAAGAAATCTCTAGTCTTTCCCATTCTGTTGTTTTCCTCTATTTCTTTGCATTGTTCGGTGAGGAAGGCTTTCTTATCTCTCCTTGCTATTCTTTGGAACTCTGCATTCAAATGCTTATATCTTTCCTTTTCTCCTTTGTTTTTCACTTCTCTTCTTTTCACAGCTATTTGTAAGGTCTCCCCAGACAGCCATTCTACTTTTTTGCATTTCTTTTCCATGGGGATGGTCTTGATCCCTGTCTCTTGTACAATGTCAAGAACCTCATTCCATAATTCATCAGGCACTGTATCTATCATATCTAGTCCCTTAAATCTATTTCTCACTTCCACTGTATAATCATAAGGGATTTGATTTAGGTCATACCTGAATGGTCTAGTGGTTTTCCCACTTTCTTCAATTTAAGTCTGAATTTGGCAATAAGGGGTTCATGATCTGAGCCACAGTCAGCTCCCTGTCTTGTTTTTGCTGAGTGTATAGAGCTTCTCCTTCTTTGACTGCAAAGAATATAATCAATCTGATTTTGGTGTTGATCATCTGGTGATGTCCCTGTGTAGCGTCTTTTCTTTTGTTGTTGGAAGAGGGTGTTTGTTATGACCAGTGAATTTTCTTGGCAAAACTCTATTAGTCTTTGCCCTGCTTCATTTCATATTCCAAGGCCAAATTTGCCTGTTACTCCAGGTGTTTCTTGACTTCCCACTTTTGCATTCCAGTCTACTATAATTAAAAGTACATCTTTTTTGGGTGTTAGTCTAAAAGGTCTTATAGGTCTTCACAGAACAGTTCAACTTCAGCTTCTTCAGTATTACTGGTTGAGGCATAGGCTTGGATTACAGTGATATTGAATGGTTTGCCCTGGAAACAAACAGAGATCATTCTGTCATTTTTGAGATTGCATCCAAGTACTACATTTTGGACTCTTTTGTTGACCATGATGGCGACTCCTTTTCTTCTGAGGGATTCCTGCCCGCAGTAGTAGATATAATGTTCATCTGAGTTATATTCACCCACTCCAGTCCATTTTAGTTCACTGATTCCTAGAATGTCGACGTTCACTCTTGACATTTCTTGTTTGACCACTTCCAATTTGCCTTAATTCATGGACCTGACATTCCAGGTTCTGATGCAATATTGCTCTTTACAGCATTGGACCTTGCTTCTATTACCAGTCACATCCACTGCTGGGTATTGTTTTTGCTTTGGCTTCATCCCTTCATTCTTTCTGGAGTTATTTCTTCACTGATCTCCAGTAGCATATTGGGCACCTACTGACCTGGGGAGTTCCTCTCTCAGTATCCTATCATTTTGCCTTTTCATACTGTTCATGGGGTTCTCAAGGCAAGAATACTGAAGTGGTTTGCCATTCCCTTCTCCAGTGGACCACATTCTGTCAGACCTCTCCACCATGACCTGCCTGTCTTAGGTTGCCCTGCAGGCATGGCTTAGTTTCATTGCGTTAGACAAGGCTGTGGTCCTAGTATAATTAGAGTGACTAGGTTTCTGTGAGTAAAGAGGAGAGTGAAAAAGTTGGCTTAAAGTTCAACATTCAGAAATGAAGACCATGGCATCCAGTCCCATCACTTCATGGGAAATGGATGGGGAAACAGTGGAAATAGTGTCAGACTTTATTTTTCGGGCCTCCAAAATCACTGCAGATGGTGACTGCAGCCATGAAATTAAAAGACGCTTACTCCTTGGAAGAAAAGTTATGATCAACACATATAGCATTTTCAAAAGCAGAGACATTACTTTTCCGACTAAGGTTCATCTACTCAAGGTTATGGTTTTTCCTGTGGTCATGTATGGATGTGAGAGTTGGACTGTGAAGAAGGCTGAGAGCCAAAGAACTGATGCTTTTGAACTGTGGTGTTGGAGAAGACTCTTGCGAGTCCTTTGGACAGCAAGGAAATCCAACCAGTCCTTTCTGAAGGAGATCAGCCCAGGGATTTCTTTGGAAGGAATGATGCTGAAGCTGAAACTCCAGTACTTTGGCCACCTCATTGGAAAAGACTTCAATGCTGGGAGGGATGGGGGGCAGGAGGAGAAGGGGATGATAGAGGATGAGATGGCTGGATGGCATCACTGACTCGATGGACGTGAATCTGAGTGAACTCCGGGAGTTGGTGATGGACAGGGAGGCCTGGCGTGCTATGATTCACAGGGTCGTAAAGAGTCGGACACAACTGAGCAACTGAACTGAACTAACTGAACTGATGGTTTCAGTGTGTCCTATGCCCTCTTGCAACACCTACCATCTTACTTGGGTTTCTCTTACCTTGGGCGTTGGGTGTCTTTTCAGGGCTACTCAAGCAAAGCGCAGCTGCTGCTCCTTACTTTGGATGAGGGGTATCTCCTCACTGCCGCCCTTCCTGACCTTCAACGTGGGATGTGGGATAGCTCCTCTAGGCCCTCCTGCGCCCGTGCAGCCACTGCCCCTTGGAGGTGGGGTTGCTCCTCCTAGCCGCCACCCCAGCCTCGGACGCAGGGTAGCTCCTCTCCGCCATTCCTGCGCCATCTTAGCCTGGCATTCTCGGCCACTGCCCATAACCTCGGACGTGGGGTAACTCATCTTGGCTACCGCCCTTCAGGCATGGGGTCCTCCGGCACACTGCGCAGGCAGCTGTGACCAGTGCACTAAGCGCGGCCGAGAGGAGCTACCCCACGTCCCATGATTAGAGATCCAAATAGCTGCAGAGTAGGTCATATTTGTTTAAACTTAAAAATGTATGGTTAAGTAAGAAATGGTAATCTCTAAATTATAGAGTTTATCATTAATTCAAGATATTAAATACAAACTAATCAATTGAAATTTACAAAAATATATACTTATAGTCCTAATGTTAATAAAATGTGATTTTGGTTGTATAGGAAAAGTCCAGTTCAGCTGCACTAAAATCTCAAAAAAGGCATAATTATATATAATAAATAGAACACAAAATATATAATTATAATGCAGCAGGATATATCCTATGAGATAATAATAGAGTCTCATGTGTTGATGTGAGCCCTCTCAGTTTTCTCAGGTCAGTAATTTCAAAAGGCAGTTATTGCTAGTTTCATGCTTTTTGACCTAAAGGATTATAAGTCTGTGAAGGATTCATTCATCATAAAAATCCAGGTATGTATCTGAATAACAAGGGAGGTTAGTAAGTAGCTCTATGTACTCACATGGATTCATAATGTCATTAAAACCTTGGCACTAGCTCCTTGCTTGTTGGATACAAAACTAAAGTGAAAGCAACCTTGAACTTAGGGAAAGGTTCCTATTATTTCGTTAATCATTTCCTTTAGTTTGCAACCTTAAGTATACTAACATTTTATAATTGGCTTTATATTCATTAAAATGTCCCACAAATATCATTTATGCAATTGTGAACAAAGTAAATAATTTTGATAAGTTCTTTGCCTCATATTTTTAACTTGATTAGTGACTTTTAAAGCACAAACTCTGTTGATTAGAGATACAATGAAAATAGTTATAATAATATAATCATTTAACCTAATCATATATTTCAATTTTTTAACCTTTCACACTAAGTGACCCATACTCAGAATATAAATTTGAGATCTTAAGTACAGTAAGAAATCCCTAGACACTGGAATCAGTGTTGAGTTGAAATTCTAAACTAGTTAGCGAACTTTGATGTTACTTTTATATAAGATTCAGTTTTCCCCATTGTAAAACAAGGTATATGATAATGCCTTATGATAACATGGATTTGAGATTTAACAATTTACTGTAATAAAGATGCTCAGTACATCATAGGTATTATAATTATTTCATACTTTTCTAATTCTCTATTAATATGTCTTTAGGTAGTACATCACAAACAGTTTAAAAGAGATCATACACCAATATTAGGCAGAGTCAATCTATTTGCTCTTAAGGAAATGTGATTTAGAACTCATGTTCTAGCATTATTTGGATGACACTTTTATATTTATTAATCTGGTAATTTTTTTCTGAAATAAATAATATGTGTTGTAATAATATAGACTATTTTGCTTTATTTTCCTTAACATATTTATTCTTAATTTTTGCTAACTAGGAGTCAAATATTCTTTTACAGTTGTAAAATTTAATAACCCTCTTTTAGTAATTGATATACCAAGCACACATTTAGTCTAATTGACATTTAGAGAATACTTTATCCAACAACAGAGAAAATATATTCCTCTCAAGTTCCCTCACTGAACATTCACCAATAAAAGACCACATTCTGAGTGATAAAACACACCTAAACAAAGATAAAATAACAGAAATCATATGAAGTATGTTGAAAGGTCAGAATGGAATTAATCAAGAATTTAGCAACAGAAATACAATAGAAAAATGTAGTTTAAAATACTTGGAGATTAAACAACATGTAGCTAAATAACAAGCGGGTCAGAAAACAACTTACAAAAGCAACTACAAAATATTTTGACTTAAAAATATTACATAAAAATTTGAGAGGTGCAGTGAAAGCAGTACCTGGGGAAATTTATAGTATTGATTCTATATATTATGGAAAAAGGACTTAAAATCAACAACTAATCTACTTTTAGGAAGTTGAAAAAAAGAAATTTAATTGCAAAGAAGTGAAATAATAGGAACATAAATTATGTCTTAAAGTAAAAAATGAAATTGAAAACTGAAAAATAGCAGATAAAGTAAAAAGATTTTTTTTCTTTAAAGACTAATAGAAACAACTCTTACCAAGAATAGCTAAGAAAAAAAAACACGCATTAAGAATATCATAAATGATAAATGTTCTCGATACTAATTCTGTGGATATTAAAAGAATAACAAGGAACACTGGAAGCAAATCTGTGTCCACAGATTTGATTATTTAGATGAAAAGTATATATTCCTTGAAAGACACAAACCACTCAAAGTTATACAAGGAGAAACGGATAATTTGAATTGATTTGTAACTATGTTAGAAAAAGATTCAATAATTAATTCCTTCCAAGTAAGAATGTACTTGACTCAAATGGTTTGGCTCAAATGAATGCTATCCAATTTCAATCACAGAGTGTTATACGTTCTTTTTTATCTCATCAAGAAAAGAGAAGCAGATGACACACTCCCTATTTCTATAAGGCCAAAGCTACCCTAGTACCAAGACCAGATAAAAACATTATGAGGAAGGAAAACTATTGGCATATATCTCTCATGAATACTGATGGAGAAATACCTAACAATACATCAGCAAGTTGAATCCAACAATGTATAAACATTATGCACACCGCCAAGTGTAATGTATTCCTATTATATAAGATTAGTTCAAATGTTTAAATTTAGCATAATCTACTACATCAGTGCAAAAGAAGACTGCTCATATAATATCAACTGATGAAAAGCTTTACAAAATCCAACACTCATTTATGAAAAACAAACAAACAAACAAAAAACTAACAACAGATGAACAAAATCTCGATGAGGGAACATTCCTCAACTTTATGAAGAATATATACCAAAAAAATCATAATTATCAGAAATATGATACTCCATTCCTAAGATTATGAAGAACTTAAGGACACTATTACCATGTTTATTCAATAATGTATAGGAGATGCTGCTATCACAACAAGAAAAGAAAAATGAAAGTGTGCATAAGAGGGAGCCAGAAAAAATACTTTGTAGGTTATAATATCTCTATAGAAAATACAAAGAAATGACCAGAAAAATTCTGGAATTAATAACTGAATATGGTAAGATCATAGGATACAAGATTTATATGAAAGAAAGAATTACTTTCCTTATACCAGTAATGAACAATTGAGAGTTAATATTTAAAAAATATTAAAACAGCATACATAGAAAAGGAAATAGGTAAGATATACCTAACAATATGTGAATAGGATACACATATATGCAAAAAAACTATAAAACTATGATGAAAGAAATAAAAGATCTAAATAAAAGGTGGACTATTTCATTCATGTATCATTATGTTCTATAAGATGATAATGCAGTTCTTCTCAACTTTATGTATAGACTGGACACAATCTCACTCAAAAATTCATCAATCTCTCAGTCTGTCTCCATTTCTCTCTCTTTGTCTTTGTCTCTGTCTCTCTCTCTATATATATATACACACACACATATAGATAGATATAACTAATCTATCTATAAATTGTTAGATTGATTCTAAAGCTTATAAGAAAACAAAACACAAAACTGGCATCAGTTCAGTTCAGTCGCTCAGTCATGTCCGACTCTTTGCGACCCCATGAATCGCAGCACGCCAGGCCTCCCTGTGCATCACCAACTCCCAGAGTTCACACAGATTCATATCCATCGAGTCAGTGATGCCATCCAGCTATCTCATCCTCTGTCATTCCCTTCTCCTCCTGCCCCCAATCCCTCCCAGCATCAGAGCCTTTTCCAGTGAGTCAACTCTTCGCATGAGGTGGCCAAAGTACTGGAGTTTCAGCTTCAGCATCATTTCCTCCAAGGAAATCCCTGGGCTGATCTCCTTCAGAAAGGACTGGTTGAATCTCCTCGCAGTCCAAGGGACTCTCAAGAGCCTTCTCCAACACCACAGTTCAAAAGCATCAATTCTGCGGCGCTCAGCCTTCTTCACAGTCCAACTCTCACATCCATACATGACCACAGGAAAAACCATACCTTGACTAGATGGACCTTAGTTGGCAAAATAATGTCTCTGCTTTTGAATATACTATCTAGGTTGGTCATAACACAATACTAAAAAAAACAAACTTGGAGGGTGTACCCTATCTGATTTCAAGACTTAATACAAAACTGCAGTTGTCAAGACAGCACAGCATGAGTGAAGAGATATAGAGAATGCTTGAACAGAAGAAAGTATCAAGATATAGACCCACAGAAATATAGTCAACTGACTTTAACAAAGAAGCAACGGCATTTCCCTGGAGAAAGGATGTCATTTCCACAAGTGGTGTTGGAACTTCTGGACTTACATATGTTAAAAAAAAAAAAAACACAGATATTGCATCTTTCATTAAACTTTAAGTGAAATTGGATTTTTGGTCTAAATGCAAATATAATGTTAAAATTTTAGAAGGAAATATAGAAAATCTAGATGGATATGGACTTAAGAGATGAAATTCTACAATGAAATTTAAAATATAGCTCTAAGAGCAAGATTCATGAATAAAAATACATTGTACTTATAAAAAGCTAAAAAGCCTTCTGCAATAAACACGATCTAAATGTAAGACCAGAAACTATAAAACTCCTAGAGGAGAACATAGGCAAAACACTCTCCGACATAAATCACAGCAGGATCCTCTATGATCCACCTCCCAGAATTCTGGAAATAAAAGCAAAAATAAACAAATGGGATCTAATTAAAATTAAAAGCTTCTGCACAACAAAGGAAAATATAAGCAAGGTGAAAAGACAGCCTTCTGAATGGGAGAAAATAATAGCAAATGAAGCAACTGACAAACAACTAATCTCAAAAATATACAAGCAACTTATGCAGCTCAATTCCAGAAAAATAAACAACCCAATCAAAAAATGGGCCAAAGAACTAAATAGACATTTCTCCAAAGAAGACATACGGATGGCTAACAAACACATGAAAAGATGCTCAACATCACTCATTATTAGAGAAATGCAAATCAAAACCACAATGAGGTACCACTTCACACCAGTCAGAATGTCTGCGATCCAAAAATCTGCAAGCAATAAATGCTGGAGAGGGTGTGGAGAAAAGGGAACCCTCCTACACTGTTGGTGGGAATGCAAACTAGTACAGCCACTTTGGAGAACAGTGTGGAGATTCCTTAAAAAATTGCAAATAGAACTACCGTATGACCCAGCAATCCCACTGCTGGGCATACACACCAAGGAAACCAGAATGGAAAGAGACACGTACCCCAGTGTTCATCGCAGCACTGTATATAATAGCCAGGACATGGAGACAACCTAGATGTCCATCAGCAGATGAATGGATAAGAAAGCTGTGGTACATGTACACAATGGAGTATTACTCAGCCATTAAAAAGAATACATTCGAATCAGTTCTGATGAGATGGATGAAACTGGAGCCAATTATACAGAGTGAAGTAAGCCAGAAAGAAAAACACCAATACAGTATACTAACACATATATATGGAATTTAGAAAGATGGTAATGACGACCCTGTATGCAAGACAGCAAAAAAGACACAGATGTGTATAACGGACTTTTGGACTCAGAGGGAGAGGGAGAGGGTGGGATGATTTGGGAGAATGGCATTGTAACATGTATACTATCATGCAAGAATCGAATCGCCAGTCTATGTCCGACGCAGGATACAGCATGCTTGGGGCTGGTGCACGGTGATGACCCAGAGAGATGTTATGGGGAGGGAGGTGGGAGGAGGGTTCATGTTTGGGAACGCATGTACACCCGTGGTGGATTCATGTCAATGTATGGCAAAACCAATACAGTATTGTAAAGTAAAATAAAGTAAAAATAAAAATTTTAAAAAAAAGAGAGTAGAAAAATTACCAAGAAAATATACTAAAAATATGTTATCTGATAAAGGTCCTATATTCAGAATGCACATAGAATACTTAGACTGCAACAACAACTGGAAAACACAAAGTTTCATTTAAAAAATGGGTAAAAGATCCATATAGTCACCTCACCAGAAAAGATAAACAGAAAAAATTATATAAAGTTTTATAGGGAATTACAAATGAAAACAACAGAGAGTTTTCAGTACACACCCGTAAAAACTGCTTTAAAAAACCACTGGAGATAGCAAATGTTAGCAGAGATGAAGAGCTACAGAAAGTCTTGTACATCTTTGGTGGGAATGCAAGTTTGTGCAGCCATTTTGGACAGTAGTTTGATAATATCTCACAAAAACAAAACATAATCTTGCCATAAAGTCCAATGTTCATTTTCCTAGGTGTTTACTAACTGACTTGAAAAATTACGTCCATAAAACCTGCATGCACATATTTATAGCACCTTTAATGATAATCACCCCCATACTAGAAGTAATCAAGATAGCTTTCAATAAGCAAATAGATTAACTGTGGTACATCCATAAAATGAGCTGTTATTCTGCAATAAAAAGTAATGACAGAATGAGAGGGGGATTTGAGGGAGAATGGATACATGTGCATGTATGGCTGAGTCCCTTCGCTCTTCACCTGAAACTATCAAAACATTGTTAATCAGCTATAACCCAAATACAAAATAGTTGTTTTTTAAAGTAATGAACCTCAAGCCAAAAAAAAAAAAAAAAAGGTGAATCTTAAATACATATTGCGAAGTGAAAGAAATTTGTCTAAAAAGCCTACAGATTATATAATTTCAATCATATGACGTTCAGGAATAGCAGAGTCACAGCAATGGTAAAGATACAGTGCTTTCCCGAAGCTGTGGGAAAACAAAACATGCCAAAAAATACGCATATTGCTGACAGCGTATCAAAAGCATATCAAAAGACAGAAGCCAACTGAAGGAGCACGGAGTGGCCAACGCTGGAACACTTTGAGCAATAAGACAACATTAAAGAGTATTAGTTTTAACCCTAGTACATAATAAAACTGTATGACACATATGGGCATAAATTATCTAGTAAATAATAAGTGGAAAAGAAGACATAAAATTCTGTGCACAGAGGAATTCTAAATAATTTATGTAGAAATTCTACCCTGGAGGACCTGGAGTAAAATTTCCCAGCCCTTAGATGTGCATGGTGCACTAGAGTAAAGAAACCTGACAAGCTGTACCTCTGTGAGGTAATCAAGGCTTTTACTTTTGAACTGTGATGTTGGAGAAAAAGGCTGCTGAGTGTCCCTTGGACTGCAAGGAGATCAAACCAGTCAATCTTAAAGGAAATCAAGCCTGAAAGTTCATTGGAAGGACTGATGCTGAAGCTGAAATTACAATAATTTTGCCTCCTGATGTGGAGAATTGACTCATTGGAAAATACCCTGAGGCTGGGAAAGACTGAAGGCAGGAGGAGAAGGGGACAACAGGATGAGATGGTTGGATGGCATCACCGACTCCATGGACGTGAGTTTGAGCAAGCTCTGAGAGTTGGTGATAGACAGGGAAGCCTGCCTGGCATGTTGTGGTCCATGGTGTTGCGAAGAACTGGACACCACTGAGGGACTGAACTGAACCAAGGTAATCAAAGTCAACATCAACAATAAAAATCACTGATATGTTTGCAAAGTAACTGTCCTATACTCCTCAAAACTGTCAAAGTCATCAAAAACAAGAAAAATCTGAGAAAGTGTCACAGCTGGGAGGAGCTGAAGGAGACATGCTAACCAAATTTAATGTGGCATCTTGGCAGGGATCCTGGGACAGGAAAAGGCCACCAGGTTAAATCTAAGAGAATATTTAAAAAAATAAGGGAATCTGAATGATTTATGAACTTTTAAAAATAATAATACATCAATAATGTTTCACTAATTGTGTTAAATGTACTGTACTAATGTTAAGATGTTATAACAGAGGGGACCAGATATAGAGTATACAACTGTACTCTATATGCTCTCTATCATCTTTAACTTTTTGCTGTAACTCTAAATAAAACTGTTCTAAAACCTTTACATTCTTTATTTTTTAAAAAGAATTGATTATCCCCAAGAAATAAATAAAAAAATCTCCTAATAGCATATGCCATATTTCATAGTTCTTTTTAAGCAGTATTATGCCAAAGCAAGGACATTTTTCCTCATTATCATTTCATGTAGTGCTTGCAAGAATATGACTAAGAAAAAGGACTAATGGATAAGTTAACAATGTAGCAATGAAGGATAAGTGATAAATGCTTATTTTGCCCTTTTCTTAACTGTACTGTTTCAAATAGGCTAGACTAATAGCAAATGTTATTTGGAATGCCTTATAATTTATGCACACTTTTTAAAAATAAATATTCTGTGACACAATGAAGTGAGATATCAACACAAAGAATCATTTAAATTAATTAATTTTCCCCCTGATAGGTATTATTAGTGTATTGCCAGAATTTTTCAGTAATTTGAGGTTAACTATTAATCTACTTTTAGCTGTGATGAATTTTCCTTCTAATCTTTCTCTGCTTTTTCGTAGAAAAAAACACTCAACTATAAGGTTTTTATCATTTTCATAATTAAAAATATCAAAGCCTTTCTTGATATAACAAGCTTTTAAAATTATAGCAAGGTGAAAGCTATGTCTGTCATAACACAACTGATAGTTCTTTAGATAAATTAAGCCATTTGAAGCAACATGGATGCAACTAGTAAGTGAAGGAAGTCAGAAGGAAAGACAAATACCATATGATATCACTTATATGTGGAATGTAAAATACTACACCAATGAACCTCTCTATGAAGCAGAAGCAGAATGAGGGACATTCTGAGTTTGGTATTAGCAGATACAAGCATGTATATAGAAAGGATAAATGACAAAGTTCTACTGTGTAGCACAGGGAACTGCACTCAATACAGTGTGATAGACCATGATGGAAAAGAATATGAAATATATATATATATATATGTATATGAGTCATTTCGCTGTACAGTAGTAATTAACACAATATTGCAATTCAGCTAAACTTGAGTAAAAATAAAATTTTAAATAATTAGGTATATTTTATTGCTAGAAGAGTAGATCTTAAAAGTTCTTACTACAAGAAAAAAATTGTAACTGTATCGTGATGGATGTTAAATAACCTTATAGAGGTAATTACTTTGCAATATTTATGCATATCAAAACATGTTGTGTATCTAAAACTAACACAAAGATCTGTCAGTTATATCTCAATAAAAGATGTCAAACAACAAAAAGGGAATAAATCGTCTACTCTTTTTAATATATTAAATGTTTTTATCAAAAACTAAGAAAAGGATTAACAGCTTAGTAGAAAATTGCCAGAAGTTCACAAGAATGTAATTTTATTTTAAATTTTTTATCTTTTAAATATATTAAAGAATTTTTGAATCAAAGTAGCAATTGTTTATAGTATGTTAACATCAGGTGACAGCATGGTGATTCAGTATTTTTATAGATAATTCTTCATTTATTACAAGATTTTGGTAATAATTCTCCATGTTACACAATATAACCTAGTTGCTTGTGAATTTTATAGATAGTAGTTGTATATCTAAATCCTGTACCCTAATTTGCCTAATTTTAGAAGTTTAATAAAGGTATAATAAGAATGCATGTGTACAAAATTGCCTCAGTTGTGTCCGACTCTTTGTGACCCTATGGACTGTAGCCTGCTAGGCTCCTCTGTTCATGCGATTCTCCAGGCAACAATACTGGAGTGGGTTGCCATACTCTCCTCCAGGGGATCTTCCTGACCCAGGGATAGAACTCAAGTCTCACAGGTCTCCTGTGTTGGCAGGCAGGTGTTTTACAACTAGTGCCACCTGGGAAGCTATAATAAGAATGGTTATTGGTAAATCATTTATGTTATTGGAATATTGCTTTGAATTTTTTTCTGTATCTTTGGTATCTTCCTTGCAAAGAATAATGGAAAATAACTTCAATGCTAGCTGAAAATTCAGTTTCCATTCAATGTTTTACGTAGCGTACCAAGCCTACATGTATGTGGTCTCAAAAATTCAAATTCGGATTTCAAATATTCATTGAGGAGTGTTGTTACCTCTGAAAGATTTTATAAATAATTATTTATCCTACACTTGATGGCCCAAAAGCAGAGAATGGTCTTTTTTTTTAAGACTGAAATATAACTCTTTTACTTTATTTTTGGTTTATGTTATGTTTGAAATGTTGATAGCAAATTGAATCAGGGTAAGTTCTAAAAACTTGAGATGCAAGCAATTAATAACAGGCTGTTATATTCCTGGGACCAAAAATGACTTTATCCAAACCCTAACTTAAAGCTAACTAAATGTTAAAGCCTGCTTCCCTGGTACCTAAGTGGTAAAGAATCTGCATGCCAATGCAGGAGATGCCAGCTCAATTCCTGGATTGGGAAGATCCCCTGGAGACAGAATTCTTCCAGTATTCTTGCCTGGAAAATCCCATTCACAGAGGAGCCTGATGTGGGCTTTTATCCATGGGGTTACAAAGAGTCAGACACAATTCTAGCAACTGAACAACAATGTTCATCTCTACATAAATCAATATTTATATATTTATTTACATATATGTGTTTTAATTTGACTTTCAAATCAAAGTAACGTATGGCAAAAACAGGTGCTTTTTGTTTCTATCATGACATTTTTATATTTCACACATGCTTCAATTTTATGACAATAAAATTCTTAAGGATTAAACAATATAAATATCTATAGTTTTTCTTCACAATTAAATTTTAACAGGGTGATTCACTTCTCTCTTTCATTTGCTCTGCATTATTTAAAAAATAAGTTTCAGACATCTCTTGTCTTGTTCCTTTCCAATTTTTTATCTCATTGAAATCCATAGTAAATAAGTTTTCCCCTCTTTAATTATCCATATAAATTTGTATTAGTTTCTAATCTATTGCAGTCATTTAGAAAATTTATTTCCTCCCTATTATCTACTAGACTGTAAGCTTCTTAAATGCAAGGAAATATCTGTCTTTTTCTCCAGAATTTCTGTTAGGTACTATGTGCTTATCAATGCTCTCTATTTTTATTGATGATAACATTATTATTGATATTTATAATCTACCAATTTTGTGAGGTACAAATGCGATTTACTATAGATATACATATATGTCTTAATATGGCTTGGAATAGGGAAAGGCTTTATTTGACTATTAAGCAATTGAAAGGGGGTTATGGTGACTAACTTAAGTTTTAATTTTGCTTAATGTTAACTGACAAGTTTATATTTAAATAACCAAATGTGACTAGTGATTACCCAGTTACCCAATAAGGTCATAGTGTAGTTTCCATATATGCTGCTGCTGCTGCTGCTAAGTCACTTCAGTCCTGTCCAACTCTGTGAAATCCCATAGATGGCAGCCCACCAGGCTCCCCCATCCCTGGGATTCTCCAGGCGAGAACACTGGAGTGGATTGCCATTTTCTTCTCCAACGCGTGAAAGTGAAAAGAGAATGAAGTCGATCAATCGTGTCCGACTCTTCGCGATACCATGGACTATAACCCACCAGGCTCCTTCCTCTTGATGCAAGTGAAAAAGAGAGTGAAAAAGTTGGCTTAAAGGTCAACATTCAGAAAACGAAGATCATGGCATCTGGTCCCATCACTCCGTGGGAAATAGATGGGGAAACAGTGGAACCAGTGTCAGACTTTATTTTGGGGGGCTCCAAAATCACTGCAGATGGTGACTGTGGCCAGGAAATTAAAAGACGCTTACTCCTTGGAAGGAAAGTTATGACCAACATAGATAGCATATTCAAAAGCAGAGACATTACTTTGCTGACTAAGGTCCGTGTAGTCAAGACTATGGTTTTTAGTGGTCATGTATGGATGTGAAATTTGGACTGTGAAGAAAGCTGAGTGCCGAAGAATTGATGCTTTTGAACTGTGGTATTGGAGAAGACTCTTGAAGAGTCCCTTGGACTGCAAGGAGACCCAACCAGTCCATTCTAAAGGAGGTCAGTCCTGGGTATTCTTTGGAAGGATTGATGCTAAAGCTGAAACTCTAGTACTTTGGCCACCTCATATGAAGAGTTGACTCATTGGAAAAGACTCTGATTCTGGGAGAGATTGGAGCCAGGAGGAGAAGGGGACAACAGAGGATGAGATGGTTGGGTGGCATCATGGACTCGATGGATGTGAGTTTGGGTGAACTCCAGGAGTTGGTGATGGACAGGGTGGCCTGACGTGCTGCAGTTCATGGGGTCACAAAGAGTTGGACACACGGAGCAACTGAACTGAACTGAACGGAAGGAGGTAAAGAGTGAACACAACCTGTCTTAGCTTCCTTGTTGCTGTTTTGTTCCTCAGCAGTGTCCAGCTCTTTGAGACTAGAGACTGTAGCCTGGCAGACTCCCCTGTCCAGGAGATTTCCCAGGAAAGAATACTGGAGTAGATTGCCATTTCCTTCTCCAGGGGATCTTCCCAATCCAGGGAGTGAACCTGTGTCTCCTTTAGGCAGGCAGATTCCTTACCACTGAGCCACCTTCCTAGGACTACCATGATAAAGTACTACAGATGGGTTATGTAAATGGCAGAAATTTATTTTCTCATAGTCTTGGAGGATAGAATTTCAAATCAGCATGTTGTGAGGGTTGGTTTCATTTCTCTGAAGCCTTTCTCTTTGACCAGTAGATAGCCATCTTCTTATGTTTTTGCATGGCCCTCCTGTTTTTGTCATAATCATTTCTTCATCTTATAAAGATAACAATCATATCAGTTTAGGGTCACCCCAATGATCTCATTTTAGTTACCTCTTGAAAAGTCCTATATCCAAATGCAGTCACATTGTGAGGTAAAGTGTATGTCTTCAACCTATGAATTTTGAGACAATTCAGGCCGTAACACAACCTGTATCAGCTACTGCTGCATGACAAGCCACCACCAAGCAGCAATCGCTTATTCCCTAATATCTAAAATATCTAAGGCTTCCCAGGTGGCACTAGTGGTAAAGAACCCACCTGCCAATGCAGGAGATCTAAGAGATGCCAATTCGATCCCTGGGGTGGGAAGATCCCTGGAGAAGGAAATGGCAACCCATTCCAGTATTCTTGGCTGGAAAATTCCATTGACAGAGGAGCCTGGTTGGCTACACAGTCCATAGGGTTGCAAAGAGTGGGGCACAACTGAGCACACACACACACCACACACACACACACACACACACCACACACACACACACACACAATGTCTAAACTTTGACTGATCTGGGATGAACTTAGCCTGACAGTTATGGCTTTCACTGCAGGTCTATAGGTCACTCTTTTTCAAACTTCAAAAGTTGGAATCAGTTTGGCTCCATTTTTCTTCCATTCTCCTAGGGCAATGACTCTAGTTGGGAATGTTAGTCGAGTTAATAGAATAGATACAGAAAAAATAAAAGTGGATGAGTCTTCTTAAAACCTAAGATTAGAATGGCACTTTTGCACACTTATCATTGGCTAAGGCAAAACTCATGGCTTAGCTTAAAGACAAAGGAAAGATAAATAAACTCTATTATGATAAGGATATGGAGTGAGTCTTCTCTTGAGTTGTTGGAAGAGGGTGTTTGCTATGACCAGTGCATTCTTTTGACAAAACTCTACTAGCCTTTGCCCTGCTTCATTCCGTACTCCAGGCCAAATCTGCCTGTTATTCCAGGTGTTTCTTGACTTCCTATTTTGCATTCCAGTCCCCTATAATGAAAAGGACATCTTTTTAGGGTGTTAGTTCTAAAAGATCTTGTAGATCTTCATAGAACCATTCAACTTGAGCTTCTTCAGCATTACTGGTTGGCGCATAGGCTTTCATTACTGTGATATTGAATGGTTTGCCTTGGAAATGAACAGAGATCATTCTGTCGTTTTTGAGATTGCATCCAAGTACTGCATTTTGGACTCTTCTGTTGATCATGATGGCTACTCCATTCCTACTAAGGGATTCCTGCCCACAGTAGTAAATATAATGGTCATCTGAGTTAAATTCACCCATTTCAGTCCATTTTAGTTAGCTGATTCCTAGAATATCGATGTTCACTCTTGCCATCTCCTGTTTGACCACTTCCAATTTGCCTTCATTCATGGACCTGACATTCTAGGTTCCGATGCAATATTGCTCTTTACATCATTGGACCTTGCTTCTATCACCAGTCACATCTACTTCTGGGTTTTGTTTTTGCTTTGGCTCCATCCCTTCATTCTTTCTGGAGTTATATCTCCACTGATCTCCAGTAGCATACTGGGCATCTACCGACCCAGGGAGTTCCCTGTTCAGTATCCTGTCATTTTGCCTTTTCATACTGTTCATGGGGTTCTCAAGGCAAGAATACTGAAGTGGTTTGCCATTCCCTTCTCCAGTGGTCCACATTCTGTCAGAACTCTCCACCATGACCCTCTTGTCTTGGGTAGACCCACACGGCATGGCTTAGTTTCATTGAATTAGACAAGGCTGTGGTCCGTGTGATCAGATTGGCTAGTTTTCTGTGATTATGGTTTCAGTGTGTCTGCCCTCTGATGCCCTCTCGCAACACCTACCGTCTCACTTGGGTTTCTCTTACCTTGGACGTGAGGTATCTCTTCACAGTTGCTCCAGCAAAGCGCAACTGCTGCTCCTTACCTTGAATGAGAGGTATCTCCTCACAGCCACCCCTCTGACCTTGAACATGGAATAGCTCCTCTTGGCCCTCCTGCACCTACAGAGCCACCGCTCCTTAGACATGGGGTTGCTCCTCTTGGCTACTCCTGTGCCAGTGCTGCCTGGCACTCTCAGTCACCGCCCCTGACTTTGGGCGATGGGTAGCTCCTATCAGCCACGCTTCTGTGCAGTCCTTTGCAGCCAGCATGCTTCTGTGTGGTCGGTCACAGCAAATTTGGCCTTGGAGTATGGAATGAAGCAGGGCAAAGGCTAATAGAGTTTTGCCAAGAGAACGCACTGGATATAGCAAACACCCTCTACCAACAACACAAGAGAAGACTCTACACATGGACATCACCAGGTGGTCAACACTGAAATCAGATTGATTATATTCTTTGTGGCCAAAGATGGAGAAGCTCTATACAGTCAGCAAAAACAAGACCAGGAGCTGACTGTGGCTCAGATCATGAACTCCTTATTGCCAAATTCAGACATAAATTGAAGAAAGTGGGGAAAACCACTAGACCCTTCAGGTATGACCTAAATCAACTCCCTTATGATTATACAGTGGAAGTGAGAAATAGATTTAAAAGACTAGGTCTGATAGAGCGCCTGATGAACTATGGACTGAGGTTCATGACATTGTATGAGAGACAGAGATCAAGATCATACCCATGGAAAAGAAATGCAAAAAAGCAAAATGTCTGTTTGAGGAGGACTTACAGATAGCTATGAAAAGAAGAGAAGTGAAAAGCAAAGGAGAAAAGAAAAGATACAAGCATCTGAATGTAGAGTTCCAAAAAATAGCGAGGAGAGATGAGAAAGCCTTCCTCAGCGATCAATGCAAAGAAATAGAGGAAAACAACAGAATGGGAAAGACTAGAGATCTCTTTAAGAAAATTAGAGATACCAAGCAAGAGAGTTCCAGAAAAACATCTATTTCTGCTTTATTGACTATGCCAAAGCCTTTGACTGTGTGGATCACAATAAAATGTGGAAAATTCTGAAAGAGATGGAAATACAGACCACCTGACCTGCCTCTTGAGAAATCTGTATGCAGGTCAGGAAGCAACAGTTAGAACTGGGCATGGAACAACAGACTCATTCCAAATTGTGAAAGGAGTGCATCAAGGCTGTATATTGTCACCCTGATTATTTCACTTATATGCAGAGTACATCATGAGAAACGCTGGGCTGGAGGAAGCACAAGGTGGAATCAAGATTGCTGGGAGAAATATCAATAACTTCAGATATGCAGATACACCACCCTTATGGCATAAAGTGAAGAGGAACTAAAAAGCCTCTTGATGAAAGTGACAGAGGAGAGTGAAAAAGTTGGCTTTAGCTCAACATTCAGAAAACGAAGATCATGGCATCTGGTCCCAACACTTCATGGCAGATAGATGGGGAAACAATGGTAACAGTGTCAGACTTTATTTATTTGGGCTCCAAAATCACTGCAGATGGTGATTGCAGTCAGGAAATTAAAAGACACTTACTCCTTGAAAGGAAAGTTATGACCAACATAGATAGCATATTCAAAAGCAGAGACATCACTTTGCCAACAAAGGTCTGTCTAGTCAAGGCTATGGTTTTTCCAGTGGTCATGTATGGATGTGAGAGTAGGATTGTGAAGAAAGCTGAGTACTGAAGAATTGATGCTTTTGAACTGTTGTGTTGGAGAAGACTCTCGAGAGTCCCTTGGACTGCAAGGAGATCCAACCAGTCCATCCTAACGGAGATCAGTCCTGGGTGTTCATTGGAAGGACTGATGCTAAAGCTGAAACTTCAATACTTTGGCCACCTAATGCAAAGTGTTGACTCATTGGAAAAGACCCTGATGTTGGGAGGGATTGGGGCCATGAAGAGAAGGGGACGACAGAGGATGAGCTATCTGGATGGCATCACAGACTCGATAAACATGAGTTTGAGTGAATTCCCGGAGTTGGTGATGGACAGGGAGGCCTGGTGTGCTGCAATTTATGGGATTGCAAAGAGTCAAACATGACTGAGTGCGTGAACTGAACTGATGGAGTAAGTATCAGTTAGAATAGGGCATTAATTGAGACCACTAATGCAAATGATTAAATCTAGAGTACTCTCATTGTAAACAACTGTTTTGTTGGTACCTATAAAATACTGGGGCTTCCCTAGTGGCTCAGATGGTAAAGAATCCTCCTGCAATGCAGGTGTCTTGGATTCAACCTCTGGTCGAGGAAGATCCCCTGGAGAAGGGAATGGCAACCCCCTCCAATATTCTTTTTTTTTTTTTAAACTTTTTTTTTTAAATTTTTATTTTTTATTTTTAGTTTTTTATTTTTTTAAATTTTAAAATCTTTTTTTTTCTTTTTTTTTTAATTTATTTTTTTTTAATTTTTTAAATTTTAAAATCTTTAATTCTTGCATGCATTCCCAAACATGAACCCCCCTCCCACCTCCCTCCCCATAACATCTTTCTGGGTCATCCCCATGCACCAGCCCCAAGCATGCTGCATCCTGCGTCAGACATAGACTGGCGATTCAATTCACATGATAGTATACATGTTAGAATGTCATTCTCCCAAATCATCCAATATTCTTGCTTGGAGAATCCTATGGATAGAGGAGCCTGACAGACTGCAGTCAGTGGTGTCACAAAGAGTAGGACATATCTGAGCAACTACACTACTACTGCTAATGCAATCTACCGCAAAAGCCCTTATTTTTTGAAGGATTGCATGGTTAAAGTCATGAGCTAAGTCCCATGATCAGATGGAATGGTAACACAGGATGTTGACAGAAAGACAACATCCAACACCTTTCACTGTAAGTGAGCATGGAGTGAAATTAAGCAGTATGTATGTATACTCAGTCACTCAGTTGTGTCCAACTCTTTGTGACCCTATGGGCTGTAGTCTGCCAGGCTCCTCTCCATGGGATTTTCCAGGCAAGAATACTGGAGTGTGGTGCCTTTTCCTAATCCAGGGGATCTTCCCAACAAATCAGATCCCCTGGATCTAGGATAATTGCTGTGAAAATGTTCACAGCAAAGGTGCAAGTTGTGCAATTAGCATGTCAGAAAAGAATGAGTATGATTAGAGGTCCTAGATTTGGGAAGGATGGAACAGCACTTGACTTGGAACTATTTGTGGATTCCATCTCGGTTATCATTAATACAAATAAAAAATAATCCAATGCTATTTAATTCATAGATTGTTTTAGATTTCTTTTGTTTTAGATCGTTTTACAACATTAAAAATGCAACGGACATTTTAATTGTACATTGCGGAAAAGTAGCTACAATTGAGGCCTTGTGGAATCATTTATATTCCTAATCTTTATGGATTATATGACATAGAATATTAGCAGGACTATATTTATAATGCTTCCTTATGCCTGTGTTTGTATTTCATTAATTATGTGAGATATCCTAATACTGCGTAAGTCCCAATGTGCTTCAGGCTGCAATTCAAAATTTTATTTTTATGCATAAGGTCCACAATGGGGGACCCTAATCCTGAAGGAAGTATTTAATTTAGTTTTTTAGTGAATCAGAGAACACTATTTCCCCAAATCTCTTCTTTTTTACTGCTGACATCTCATTATCATTGTCTCCAAACTCAGTTTTAATTACACTTTATTAGTGTATACAAAGCTATTAGTATTTGTCAGGATCCAAAACAAGTTTAAGAACAATGTGGTGTCAGTGTCCAAAGTCATTGTTTTCCTTTCAAGACAATTTTTTTTGCCTTAAGAAATGTTATGGATAGTTTCCTAAATTGCCCTCATAACACTCCTCTTCTTATAAGTTATTTTTTAGAATTATTTCCAACTGAATAACACATAAAATTATATTATTTAAAACTTTATATGGATTATATAATGGGCTGAATTTTGTTCCTCCCAAACATATATTGATGTCTTAACACGTACTACCTCAGATGGTGAAATTAGAGACAGAGCTTGTATGGGGGTAGTTAGTGTTAGTGAGGGCCATGAGTGTGCCTTCACAATAAGAAGAAATATAGACATAGGTACACATGTGCCCAGAGGGCTGGCCATGTGGGTGAGCGTAGAGAAGACAGCTACCTGCACCCAAGGAGAGAGACCTCGGAATGAAACTCTGCCACAACCCCGATCTTGGATTCTAGCTTTCTCTCTTTTTTAAAAAAATTTATTTATTGTTTCTTTATTTATTTATTGGGCTTCCCTGGTGGCTCAGAGGTTAAAGAGTCTGCCTGCAATGCGGGAGACCTCGGTTCGATCCCTGGGTCAGGAAGATCCCCTGGAGAAGGAAATGGCAACCCACTCCAGTACTCTTGCCTGCAGAATCCATGGACAGAGGAGGTGGGTGGGCTACAATCCACGGGGTCGCAAAGAGTTGGACATGACTGAGTGACTTCACTTCACTTACTACCTCACCCTTGCAGGCCTTGGGTACTTTCAGATTATCTGGGCTTCCCTGGTGGCTCAGAGGTTAAAGCGTCTGCCTCCAATTCAGGAGACCCAGGTTCGATCCCTGAGTTGGGAAGATCTCCTGGAGAAGGAATTGGTAACCCACTCCAGTATTCTTGCCTGGAGAATCCCGTGGACAGAGAAACCTGGTAGGCAACAGTCCACAGGGTCGCAAAGAGTCGGACACGACTTCACTTTCACTTTTCACGTTCATTTATTGTTTAATTGAAGGATAATTGTTTTACAGAATTTTATTGTTTTCTGTCAAGCATCAACATAAACTAGCCATAGTTATACATGTCAGTTCAGTTCAGCTGCTCAGTCGTGTCTGACACTTTGCAACTCATGAACCACAACATACCAGGCCTCTCTGTTCATCACAAACTCCTTGAGTTTACCCAAACTCATGTCCATTGAGTCAGTGATGCCATCTAAACATCTCATCCTCTGTCATCCCATTCTCCTGCTGCCTTCAATCTTTCCCAACATCAGGGTATTTTCAAATGAGTCAACTCTTCATATCAAGTGGCCAAAATACTGGAGTTTTGGCTTCAACATCAGTTCTTCCACTGAACACCCAGGACTGATCTCCTTTAAGATGGACTGGTTGGATCTCCTTGCAGTCCAAAGACTCTTGAGAGTCTTCTCCAACACCACAGTTCAAAAGCATCAAATCTTCTGCACTCAGCTTTCTTTATAGTCTAACTCTCACATCCATACATGACTACTGGAAAAACCATAGCCTTAACTAGACGGACCTTTTTTTGACAAAGTAATGTCTCTGCTTTATAATACGTTGTCTAAATTGGTCATAACTTTCCTTCCAAGGAGTGGCATCTTTTAATTTCATGGCTGCAATCACCATCTGCAGTGATTTTGAAGCCCCCAAAAATAGTCAGTCACTGTCAATAAACAGTGGAAAATCCTCGAAGAGATGGGAATACTAGAGCACCTGACCTGCCTTTTGAGAAATCTGTATGCAAGTCAGGAAGCAACAGTTAGAACTGGACATGAAACAACAGACTGGTTCTAAATAGGAAAAGGAGTATGTCAAGGCTGTTAATTGTCACCCTACTTATTTAACTTATATTCAGAATACATCATGAGAAATGCTGGGCTTGAAGAAGCAAAAGCTGGAATCAAGATTTCTGGGAGAAATATCAATAACCTCAGATATGCAGATGATACCACCCTTATGGCAGAAAATGAAGAAGTACTAAAGAGCCTCTTGATGAAAGTGAAAGAGGAGAGTGAAAAAGTTGGCTTAAAGCTCAACATTCAGAAAACTAAGATCATGGCATCCGGTCCCATCACTTCATGGCCAATAAATGGAAAAACAGTGGAAATAGTGGCTGACTTAATTTTTCTGGGCACCAAAATCACTGCAGATGGTGATTGCAGCCATGAAATTAAAAGATGTTTACTCCTTGGAAGGAAATTTATGACCACCCTAAACAGAATATTTAAAAGCAGAGACATTATTTTGCCAACAAAGGTCCATTTAGTCAAAGCTATGTTTTTATGTGGTCATGTATTGATATGAGAGTTGGACTATAAAGAAGGCTGGGTGCCAAAGAAATGATGCTTTTGAACTGTGGTGTTGGAGAAGACTCTTGAGAGTCCTTTGGACTGCAAGGAGATCCAACCAGTCCACCCTAATGGAGATCAATCCTGGGTGTTCATTGCAAGGACTGATGTTGAAGCTGAAACTCCAATACTCTGGCCACCTGATGCGAAGAGCTGAATCATTGGAAAAGACTCTGATGTTGGGAAAGATTGAGGGCAGGAGGAGAAGGGGACGACACAGGATGAGATGGATGGATGACATCACCAATTCAATGGACATGAGTTTGAGTAAACTCCAGGAGTTGGTGATGGATAGGGATGCCTGGCCTGTGCAGTTCATCGGATCACAAAGAGTCAGACAAGACTGAGCGACTGAACTATACTAAACTACTGGTGGTCTCATAGGTTGAGCTTGGAAGTGTTCCTTCCTCTCGGACTTGATTGACTATTTCCTTTCCCATTTAGGGGAAAATTTCAAGCATCATCTCTTAAAAAGTTTCTCATACCCTTTCTTTTTCTCTTCTTCTTCTGGGACCTCTATAATCCAAATGTTGGTGTGTTTGATATTGTCGCAGAGATCTGAGACTATCTGCAAGTTCTTTTCATTCTTTTTGCTTTATTCTGCTCTTCAGAAATTATTCCCACCATTTTATCTTCCAGCTCACTGATAATTACTCTTCTCTTTCAGATATTTTGCTATTGATTCCTTCTAGAGTATTAATTTCAGTAATTGTGTTGTTTGTCTTCGTATGTTTATTCTTAAATTCCTCCAGGTCTTAATTAACTGATTCTTGAATTTTATCTATTCTGTTTCAAGGTTTTTGATGACCTTTACTAACTGTGGTGTTGGAAAAGACTCTTGAGAGTTCCTTGGACTGCAAGGAGATCCAACCAGTCCATTCTAAAGGAGATCAACCCTGGGATTTCTTTGGAAGGAATGATGCTAAAGCTGACACTCCAGTACTTTGGCCACCTCATGAGAAGAGTTGACTCGTTGGAAAAGACTCTGACCCTGGGAGGGATTGGAGGCAGCAGGAGAAGGGGACGACAGAGGATGAGATAGCTGGATGGCATCACTTACTCGATGGACATGATTCTGAGTGAACTCTGGGTGTTGGTGATGAACAGGGAGGCCTGGCGTGCTGCGATTCATGGGGTCGCAAAGAGTCAGACACGACTGAGTGACTGAACTGAACTGAACTGACTATCATTATTGTGAATTCTTTTTCAGGTAGTTTGGCTATTTCTTCATTTATTTGGACTTCTGTGTTTCTAGTTCTTTCCTTCATTTGGACAGTATTTCTCCTGTTTTCATTTTTTCTTTTTTTTAACTTAGATTGTTTGAGGTATCTTTTCCCCAGGCTTCAAGGTTGAATTCTTTCTTCCTTTGGTTTATGCCCTCCTAAAGTTGGTCCTGTGGTTTGTTTAAGTTTAGTATAAGGTGAGATTTGTGCTGAATTTTTGTGTCCCTCCTCCCCCTCCCCCCCCCCCGATGGGCAAGAATGATTGGGTTTGTATTTTTGCTTTGTTTGTTGTTTAGATGAGGTGTCCTGCACAGTGTGCTACTGGTGGTTGGGTGATGCTGGGTCTTGTATTCAAGTGGTTTCCTTTGGGGGGAGTTCTCACTATTTGAAACTCCCGAGGGTTAGTTGGGAGAAGGCAATGGCACCCCACTCCAGTACTCTTGCCTGGAAAATCCCATGGATGGAGGAGCCTGGTAGGCTGCAGTCTATGGGGTTGCAACGAGTCGGACACGACTAAGCGACTTCTTTCAGTTTTCACTTTCATGCATTGAAGAAGGAAATGGCAACCCACTCCAGTGTTCTTGCCTGGAGAATCCCAGGGATGGCGGAGCCTGGTGGGCTGCCATCTCTGGGGTTGCACAGGGTTGGACACGACTGAAGCGACTTAGAAGCAGCAGCAGCAGCAGGGTTAGTTGACCTAAATCAAATCCCTTATGATTATACAGTGGAAGTGAGAAACAGATTTAATGGACTAGATCTGATAGACAGAGTGACTGATGAACTATGGAATGAGGTTCGTGACATTGTACAGGAGACAGGGATCAAGACCATCCCCATGGAAAAGAAATGCATAAAAGCAAAGTGGCTGCCTGGGGAGGCCTTACAAATAGCTGTGAAAAGAAGAGAAGTGAAAAGCAAAGGAGAAAAGGAAAGATATAAGTATCTGAATGCAGAGTTCCAAAGAATAGCAAGAAGAGATAAGAAAGCCTTCCTCAGAAATAGAAGAAAACAACAAAATGGGAAAGACTACAGATGTCTTCAAGAAAATTCGAGATACTAAGGGAACATTTCATGCAAAGATGGGCTCAATAAAGGACAGAAATGGTATGGACCTAACAGAACCAGAAGCTATTAAGAAGAGGTGGTAAGAATACACAGAAGAACTGTACAAAAAAGTTCTTCACGACCAAGATAGTCACTATGGTATGATACCTCACCTAGAGCCAGACATCCTGGAATGTGAAGTCAAGTGGGCCTTAGAAAGCATCACTATGAACAAAACTAGTGGAGGTGATGGAATTCCAGTTGAGCTATCTCAAATCTTGAAAGATGATGCTGTGAAAGTGCTGCACTCAATATGCCAGCAAATTTGGAAAACTCAAAAGTGGCCACAGGATGGAAAAGGTCAGTGTTCATTCCAATCCCAAAGAAAGGCAATGCCAAAGAACACTCAAACTAGTGCACAATTGCACTCATCTCACACACCAGTAAAGTAATGCTCAAAATTCTCCAAGCTAGGCTTTCGCGATACATGAACCATGAGCTTCCAGATGTTTAAGCTGGTATTAGACTAGGCAGAGGAACCAGAGGTCAAATTGCCAACATCTGCTGGATCATGGAAAAGCAAGAGAGTTCCAGAAAAACATCTATTTCTGCTTTATTGACTATGCCAAAGCCTTTGACTGTGTGGATCACAATAAAATGTGGAAAATTCTGAAAGAGATGGGAATACCAGACCACCTGACCTGCCTCTTGAGAAATCTGTATGCAGGTCAGGAAGCAACAGTTAGAACTGGACATGAAACAACAGAGTGGTTCTAAATATGAAAAGGAGTGCATCAAGGCTGTATATTGTCACCCTGCTTATTTCACTTATATGCAAAGCATATCATGAGAAACACTGGGCTGGAAGAAACACAAGCTGGAATCAAGATTGCCGGGAGAAATATCAATAACCTCAGATATACAAATGTCACCACCCTTATGGCAGAAAGTGAAGAAGAATTAAAAAGCCTCTTGATGAAAGTGAAAGAGGAGAGTGAAAAAGTTGGCTTAAAGCTCAACATTCAGAAAACGAAGATCATGGCATCAGGTCTCATCACTTCATGGGAAATAGATAGGGAAACAGTGGAACCAGTGTCAAACTTTATTTTGGGGGGCTCCACAATCACTGCAGATGTTGATTGCAGCCAGGAAATTAAAAGACGCTTACTCCTTGGAAGGAAAGTTATGATCAAGTTAGATAGCCTATTGCAAAGCTGAGACATTACTTTGCTGACTAAGGTCCTTCTAGTCAAGGCTATGGTATTTCCAGTGGTCATGTATGGATATGAGAGTTGGACTGTGAAGAAAGCTGAGCGCTGAAGAATTGATGCTTTTGAACTGTGGTGTTGGAGAAGACTCTTGAGAGTCCCTTGGACTGCAAGGAGATCCAACCAGTCCATTCTGAAGGAGATCAGCCCTGGGTGTTCTTTGGAAGGAATGATGCTAAAGCTGAAACTCCAGTACTTTGGCCACCTCATATGAAGAGTTAACTCATTGGAAAAGACTCTGATGCTGGGAGGGATTGGGGGCAGGAGGAGTAGGGGACGACAGAGGATGGCATCACTGACTTGATGGACATGAGTTTGAGTGAACTCCGGGACTTATTGATGGACAGGGAGGCCTGACGTGCTGCAATTCATGGGGTCCCAAAGAGTTAGACATGACTGAGTGACTGATCTCAAGTGAACTGAGGGTTAGTTCTCAGGTAGCCTAATGTCTTTGAGTCAGTGCTCCCACTCTAAAGGTTCAGGGCTTGAACTCTGATCCAGAAAGAACAGCCCACAAGTGGTTTTTTATGGCATTAAATGAGATTAAAATAAATACCCAAAGATGAGAAAGCAAAGATGAACCCAAGTACTGCCATTTGTGGCAGTTACAAAATCAGGCAAATAATAATTAAAAGAATGGAATATACACATATAGGTATACACCCATAAGCAAAATCAAAAGAGTCCAACCAAAATAAAGTGCAATAGATTGACCCAGCAGACAAAGGAAGCCAAAAATGACATCTACCAGTTAAGAACAAAGCTAACTAAAGCAGAAATTGGAAAAGAAAACTAAATCAAGGGCCAAGTGGGGAATAAAACAATGGAAACAAAACTAGCAAATATATTGAGGGGAAAGGAAAGAAAAGAAAGAATGAACAGATATGCAAAGTTAAACAGAGGTAGATGAAGATTTATATGCATTAAAGATTAACTGCAAAAGTAAGAACAGTAGGAAAAGCAAACAAAAGAATAAATGTAGGGAAAAAAAGGTTTTAAAAGCTTAAAAATTAAAATAAAAAAGAGGGGAAAAAAAGTAAAACTCCATAGAACTGCAAAATCCCAATGTAGAGGCAGAGATTTGTAACAACAATAAAAAGTGTGATTGAAAAAAAAAAAAAACTTGAAAGCTTAATTAGATTTCATAGTGCCAATAAAATCAACAACTACAACAGAGGGATAAATGAAAGGAAAAGAAAAAAAGAAAGAACACCAAAAGAATCCAAAAGATACTACAGAATGAGTCAAATAATAATTAATAATAATATTAATAATAATAATAATAAATGTTTTTTCTTGAGTCACTGCTGTCAGAATCCTGTCCCTCGCTGGAAGTCACAGTCCACCTCACCTCCCTAGGATGCCCTCCAACTCTTTCTTGGTCTCTGGACCTGCTGTGAGGGCAGCTCCGATTCTAATCTGGTCCTACGCCTGTGTGTTCTTGCCTCCAGTGTCCACAGCTATCAGGACTTGTGTGAATCTGCAGCTTGTACTGCTGGTGGGAAGATTTTTTATATCTTCTTCCTTAGCCACACTGCACCTGGTTTTCAATTTATTTATTGTGGTTTTATTTCCACTTCTGCATGTGGGTTGTACACTGGGGTTTGCTTCTGAGGCTGCCCTGGAGGACTTGAGTCTGCCCAGTGAGTGCCAGGTGCAGCAGTGGGGCAGCTGCTTGGGTCACAGGGGTTCTGGCAGCATCATGTACTCAGGGGAGTTGGTGGTTAGGGCAGCTGGGAATATAGTGCTCCAGAAGGGTATGGCAACCAGTATTAACCAATACACTCCAGTACTCTTGTCTAGAGAACCCCCTTGGCAGAGAAGCCTGGAAGGCCACAGTCCACAGGGTCCCAAAGTGTTGGACATGACCAAAGCAACCCCACGTGCATAGACACAAAAGTTTTTTGTTGTGGCAACTCTGCCCCAGTGAGGGTTGAGTGTGTAGGTGGAGCAGATGCTTGAGTCTAGGGTACCCTGGTGGTGCCAAGTGAGCAGGACTGCCTCAGCTATAGGAGTTATGGCCCTATCAGTCTTTTTATGAACCTCTGGTAGCTGGCGATCAGAAGGCCTCTTTGGCTGGTCTTTATCCGCAGCTTTGCCCATTCAAGCACTTAGAGGGCTCCCTTGCTTGGAGTCCTTCTCTGTTGTTCAGCACATCAGGCACAATGAGGCCCCCCAACCCTGGCTGGGGTCTTACTCTGTAGATCAGCATATCAGGAACATAAAGGGGCACCCTGGGTGGGGTCCTACTCTGTAGTTCAGTGTTTCAGGTACTTGATGGGCCAGCCTCTCTAAAGCTCAGCTCCTGATGCTGGTGTGTGAGGAGAGAGAGGCTATGGTGATGGCTCCACATGACTCAGCAGCTTCGCCTTGCTTCCATGACTGCCTGGCTTTCTTCCACAGGCATTTCCTACTGCAGTTTCATCCCTCACATCCCCTCAATCCATTCTCAGCTGTCAACAGCAGCCCTCATCCTGGAATTGCTCCACAATCCTTACACTCCAGCTCCCAGCCACCATGCCTTCTAGGGGACCTGTGTCTCTGTCTGAGGTATGTATGGCTGCAGCAAGGACTGTCTGATTCTCATTCCATTTAGGCTGCCACAGATCAGCAGTTTCACTCTCAGCCTTAAATATTTCTCTTCTGACTCAGATAACTGCCCCAATGTGGGGATCGGACCCCTGCTTTATTTCCCTGACCCACCGAAGGCAGGTCCATTCCTATTAACACTCCTGCTTTTCCCCCTAGTTCCTTTGTCCTACCAAGTTTTGCCTGGTTCTATATATTCTTTGCTGCTGGTCAGGTACTCTTGTCTGCTCTCCGCTGGTGTTCTGCATGCACGTCTGTGTCTGAAGGTGTATTCCTGATGCATCCGTGGAGAGAGACGTACTTCATGTTCATCTACTCCTCTGCCATCTTGTTCTCCTGCTGCTAAGTCACTTTAGTCGTGTCTGACTCTGTGTGACTCCATAGACAGCAGTCCACCAGGCTCCCCCGTCCCTGGGATTCTCCAGGCAAGAACACTGGAGTGGGTTGCCATTTCCTTCTCCAATGCATGAAAGTGAAAAGTGAAAGTGAAGTCCCTCAGTCGTGTCTGACTCTTAGCGCCCCATGGACTGCAGCCTACCAGGCTCCTCCATCCATGGGAATTTCCAGGCAAGAGTACTGGAGTGGGGTGCCATTGCTTGTTCTCCTAGCTTTCTTAATTATGAGAAAATACACTTCTGTGATTTTTGCCACCTAGTCTATAGTACTTTGTTATGCAGGCGCTAGCAAATTAATACAGATAGTAATATCAATAATATAACAACAAGGAAGAGGAAGACTGTCTCTTGCAATCATCTATTCACCTATTCCAGAAAACATAGAACCATACAGCTATATTATAGATAAATCAAGATTAGTACCACATATAGCCCCTAGTTAAGAGAATCTCTCTTAAAGGCTGTGTTCTGTATGTACGTGTTTGCTCAGTTGTGTCTGACTCTTTGTGACCCCATGGACTATAGCCTGCCAGGCACCTTTGTCCATGGAATTTCCCAGACAAGAATACTGGAGTGGGTTGCCTTTTCCTTCTCCAGAGGATCTTCCTGACTCAGGATAGAACCCACATCTCCTGCATCTCTTGCATTGACAGGCAGATTCTTTATCTCCAAGCCACCTGGGAAGCACCTATGTTCTGCATAAAGGCAATTTAATGCCTACTCAGCATCACGTGAATTAATTAGGCAGTGAAACTTCCAAACAAACAGAAATAGTACTGAACATCTCAGTTCTTCTCTGCACAATGTGAACTGAGTAACGAAAGTAATGAAATTGTCAGTTTATTAGGATGTTTTGGGCTGAAAAAAAATTAAAAAAAAAACATGAAATATGTCAAAGATGACAGCAACAGAAAAGGCTATATACAAAAGACATTTATGAATAATTAAACATTATAAGTTAACTGAAGCCATAAAGCAAAAAGGACCTCATGAAAAGATGATGTTTGGGGATTACAAAAGAAAAAACAGAATGATAAAACTAAAGGGTGTGGGGAAGTCCAAGACATCATAATTAAAGTTGATCAATAAGATTCTATTGTTGAAGAAATAACAACATATTCTAGTGACTGAGGCTTAGCTCAGCTATCGAATCCAGGTCTCCCACATTGCAGGAGGATTTTTTTTTTTTACCAGTTGAGCCACAAGGGAAGCCCAAGAATACTAGACTGTGTAGCCTACCCCTCTTCCAGTGGATCTTCCTGTCTCAGGAATCGAACTGTTGTTTCCTTCATTGCAGGAGGATTCTTCACCAACCGAGCTATCAGGGAAATGGTGGTATACTTTTATAGTACCTGAAGTCTTTCAGTTGTGGACAGGGGCAATTGAGTGACAGTTCCAGATTATGCATGAAATTTCAGACATCTTTCTTTTAATATAGCTATATTGCTTGAAGGAACATTCATGAATATATCACAAAGAGTTCATAGAATTGTGCTAGAGGGGTTGGACTTAATTAGAGGGCAGGAGATCTGTGTCTCTATATTAAGAGTATCAAGAAAGCACGGAATTAAATTACAAAATGCAATATATTGAGTATTAATAAACCATTATGTCAACATCATACTGTGATACGAGTACTATTAGTTACACTTTAAAAGTGAATTTACCTTTGGACAATATGAACATTTTAACAACATCAAATTTTTCAATCCATGAACATAAGATGTTTTTCCACATGTCATTTAAAATTTCTCTCATACATGATTTGTAGTTTTCACTGTATAAGTCTTTCACCTCTTTGATTAAGTTTACTCCTAAATATTTTATTCTTTTTGATGTAATTATAAATGGAATTGCTTTTTTTTAAATTTCTTTATTGAATGGTTTACTATTAATGTAAAATAACCCCACTGATTTCTGTATGCTGATTTTGTATTCTGCAACTTTATTAATATTCTTTTATTAGATCTAGCATTCTCTTCTGTAGAGTCTTTAGATTTTTCTATGTATAAGAAACCAGAGATAATATGACTTTTTTCCTTTATGTTTTGGATATCTTTTAAAATTTTTCTTTCCTGAATAATTACTCTGGCTGGAACTTCAAGTACTATATTGCAAAGTGGTAGAGTGGGCATTCTTGCCTTATTCTTAATCTTAAAGATCTAAAACCTGCTTTTCACTGTTGATATGATGCTAGCTGTGGACTTTTTATATAATGTCCATATTACCCAAAGTGATATGCAGATTCAATGGAATCTCTATTAAAATCCCAGTGACATTTTTTTTTAAACAGAAATAGAAAAATCACAAAAGATACTGAATAACTTAAGCAATCTTTAGTTAGAGGCAACTTACATCCTAATTTCAAAATATATTATGAAGTAACACTACAATATAGTACTGACATAAAAATAGTCATGTAGACAAATAGAGCATAATATTGATAGAGAGTCCAGATACAAATCCACACACTTCACTGTTCACTGATGGTGCAAAGAGTACATAACAAGGCCTTAGAAAGTATCACTACGAATAAAGCTAGTGGAGGTGGTGGAATTCCAGTTGAGCTATTTCAAATCCTAAAAGATGAGGTTGTGAAAGTGCTGCACTCAATATGCCAGCAAATTTGGAAAACTCTGCAGTGGCCATAGGACTGGAAAAGGTCAGTTTTCCTCCAATCCCTAAAAAAGCAAAGCCAAAAAATGCTCAAAATACCACACAATTACACTCATCTCACACACTAGCAAAGTAATGCTGAAAATTCTCCAAGTCAGGCTTCAACAGTATGCAAACCTAGAACTTCCATATATTTAAGGTGGATTTAGCAAAGGCAGAGGAGCCAGAGATCAAATTGCCAACATCTGTTGGATCATCAAAAAAGCAAGAGAGTTCCAGAAAAACATCTATTTCTGCTTTATTGACTATGCCAAAGCCTTTGACTGTGTGAATCACAATAAACTGTGGAAAATTCTGAAAGAGATGGGAATACCAGACCACCTGACCTGCCTCTTGAGAAATCTGTATACATGTCAGGAAGCAACAGTTAGAATTGGACATGGAACAACAGATTGGTTCCAAATTGGGAAAGGAATATGTCAAGGCTGTATATTGTTGCCCTGCTTATTTAATTTATATGCAAATACATCATGAGAAATCTTGGGCTGGATGAAGCAAAAGCTGGAATCAATATTGCCAGGAGAAATATCAATAACTTCAGATGTGCAGATGACACCACCCTTATGGCAGAAAGTGAAGAAGAATTAAAGAGCCTCTTGATGAAAGTGAAAGAGGCGAATGAAAAAGTTGGCTTAGAACTCAACATTCAGAAAACTAAGATCATGGCATCTGGTGCCATCGCTTCATGGCAAATAGATGGAGAAACAGTGGAAACAGTGGCAGACGTTATTTTTTTGCACTCCAAATTCGCTGTAGATGGAGACTGCATCCTTGAAATAAAAAGATGCTTACTCCTTGGAATAAAAGTTATGACCAACCTAAACAGCATATTAAAAAGCAGAGACATCACTTTGCCAACAAAGGTCCATCTAGTCAGGGCTATGATTTTTCCAGTATTCATGTATGGATGTGAGATTTGGACTATCAAGAATCCTGAGCTCTGAAGTATTAATGCTTTTGAACTATGGTATTGGAGAAGACTCTTGAAGGTCCCTTGGACTGCAAGGAGATCCAACCAGTCCATTCTAAAGGAAATCAGTCCTGAATATTCATTGGATGGACTGATGTTGAAGCTGAAACTCCAATAGTTTGGCCATCTGATGCGAAGAACATACTTACTGGGAAAGACCCTCATGCTGGGAAAGATTGAAGGCAGGAGGAGAAGGGGACAACAGCGGATGAGATGGTTGGATGGCATCACCGACTCAATGGACATGAGTTTAGGGAAACTCTGGGAGTTGGTGATGGACAGGGAGGCCTGGCATGCTGCAGTCCATGGGGTCACAGAGTCGGACATGACTGAGTGCCTGAAATGAACTGAACTGAATTACCTTTTTTTAATACCTTATATTTTATTTAAGGTTTATCTCAATACTTGTATTTTGTTTAGTAAATATTAAAATAATAATTTTGTTTTTATTATATTTTAGACTTAATTTTCATTTATATTATTTTCTAATTATTTGATATGCCATGTCTAAATGCTATAATCATTAATTTTTATATTATTATATTTGACTTTATAACTGAATGTCTTATGTTTCAGAATCTTATGAACAGTATGGAACCCATTTGTCTTGAATATCCAGTGTAAAAACAAATTTCAATGTTTTTCAAATCATTTAATATTAAGTTGTAAAATAATATTAGTATCTGATATTTTTTATTATTTTCTTTCTACTTAAAAAAATACTTCCATTGACTAGACAATGATCAATGAACTGTATATCTTCATGCAGGAACTGTGGTACTTTCACTCTATGATGTGATTTTAATAGTATCAGTTATGAAGTTTAGAGCATACTGTGTTTTTTTTTTTTTTTTTAAATCAAGTAAAGGCACCAAAACTCTGCTTTAACTACTAGAAATGGCTTGGGTGATTTACAATCTATAATGGAATGTGATGTTTTTTGACTCTAAAGTATTTATTATCAACACTGAGAAAGAGTTGGAATTGTTTTTCTATCATAATTTTTTTGAGGAAAAAAATAAAATAAGAAATCTTCCCCCACAAAAAACAAAGGAAACACTCCAATCCTGGTATAAGTGCACCAAATCCAAATAGGTAGCAGTCACAATCATTGAGATAAAACTTAAGTCTAGGTATTGACTTTGTTCTACAGTTTCAGTGTATCCTGGCTAATGACAAAGCTTGGTTTCTATGAAGCCATATGAAGAGAATTCTCCAGTAATATCCTGCCAGCCTCCTGGGAGAAACATGCTGAAGAGTAACAAGTGCCAATATACTTGGCCTGAGTAGAGCCCATCTTGACCTTGGCATTTCAGTTTTCAACAGTAAGAGAAGCAGTTAGCCTTTCCAACATCATTCATGTGAATACAGGGTGACTTAATGGAAAGTAACAAATGCATCACAATTTTGACAGTTGTTATAGAAGATTTTTCTGAAGCAGGTGTGATAAAAGGCTTTTTAAACAATAAACTCATAAAGTAAATTGGACATGAGAGAATGAAGAAAACTTGTCTGGGGGTGATTGATGAGGTGGCTCAGAATCTTATCTTTGGGAAAGTTAAGTGTAAGGTGGACCAGCCACCAGAGCCTGAACTGTTTCAGCTAAAGCAGCTAAACTGTATGCCTTTAGAAATACATCATATGTGAAATAGATCACCAGACAGGTTTGATGCATGAGACAGGGTGCTCAGGGCTGGTTCACTGGGATGACCCTGAGGGATGGGATGGGGAGGGAGGTAGGAGTGGGGGGGTTCAGGATGGGGAACACATGTTCACCCATGACTAATTTGTATGAATGTACAGCAAAAATGACCACAATATTATAAAGTAATTAGGCTCCAATTAAAATAATTTTAAAAATAAATACAAGATTAGATGTAGAGAAACCTTATGATGATAGAAAATTGAAATGTATTGTTATTTTCCTTAGTCAATTTTAGGGATATTGCACTTAAACATTTTTTTCTAAAATGTAAAATGACCAGGCCTTAGAAAAACTGACAGGTAAAGACCCCAAATTATTCTGAGTTTTATAATACATTTGAGGTAACTATAATCAAATTTTCATTAATGATTTATCTTGTGATTTCACAAAATGATCAAAAATAAAAGATTGAAAAATAAGACAAATAATAACAAATTGAGCATGTTACTATTGTACAATTAAAATGGCCATTTTTTTTCATGCAAATATTCCTCAGAATAGAGAGCTGCAAAGGTTAGCATAAAAGGAAATCTAGAGATAGATCACTGAATTTTCCAACAGTTTCATAGTGCAAAGTATATTTACATGCAGGATGAGAGCAATGGAAAGATGAGACATTACAGTCTGATTGAAACCAAACAGGACCCTGTGGGACTCCTGGGCACTGAAGCCTTTCTGTTCCCAATTTCTTGTTTGTGGAGAATAGACTCCAGCCTCCAGGACCTTCGCTGAGTCCCAAAGATCAGACTCCAAGAGCTGCTAATCAGGTAATGGAGGAAATGTTAGAGACAAGAGAGGAGCAGTCAAGAAATAAAAGAGTAGCCTTGAGGCAAGGTCCTAGTTCCACCTCAAGGGACAAACGAAACAGGGTCTTCGAGCACTTCACAGAACTTCATGCTAAGTTGCTTTACTCATGTCTGACTTTTTGGAAAGCAATGGCCTGTAGCCCACCAGGCTCATTTGTCCATGGGATTCTCCAAGCAAGAATGCTGGAGTGGATTACCATGATCCCCAACAAATGGAAAATGTTAGCATTCTTCATTCCAGATTAAACAAACCAAAGAAGGTCTTCAAGAGACCACCTGAAGCCAGACTTAAGGAACCACAGAAACTTATCAGACCATCTGTAGCCAGATTAAAGGGGTATAGGCTCTGCAGACATCCTGATCCTTATTAGCAACCCCACCCTTGAGCCATTGCTGTAAAACTCCTCATCAAATCCTTCTGGTTTGGGACACAGTTTTGAGGGGCACAAAACCCACTCTGTCCCCCTTTGGCTAGCAAAGTATCAAAACTATTTTTTCTATTTCACCCAAAACTCTATCTCCAAGATTCAATTTGGCATCACTGCACAAAGGCCAAACTTTTGGAATCATGATTACCACATTAAGATTCGGTGACACTGAATTGTGTGCATAATTGGCTTCTACATGCCTATAGGCTATTAAGACTCTGTCAGAGTGTTGGTGTCCCTTTGTGGCAAACAATAAACTCAATTTCATCAACAGGTTATTGGAATGGTGCTTATGAATTTTCAGACAACATGGATCTTAATGAGCCATGAAAATGAAGCTTTTATTTATTCATATATTCAACAAATTATTCATTGAGGGCTCATGTGTGCTCTATTTTGCAAAAAAAGTTTGTCAATAGATTCAAACACGATTATATGGTAGGAATTTTTAAAGCTTATTTCTAGGCAAACATCCACCGTGAATTGCCAAATAGGCCCAAAGATATGCAATACTTTACCCATTCCCAAAGGGGATCTCTAGCAGCTAACATATTTCATAGCAAAGCTCTGGGAAAGAGTTAGATGAATTAATTCTTACAACAAATTGAAGGGGCTAGGTAGTCGCTGGGTCATGTGCTCAGTTGTCGCCAACTCTTTTTGATCTCATGGACTGTAGCCCACTAGGCTCCTCTATCCATGGGATTTCTCGAGCAAGAACACTAGAGTGGGTTGCCATTTCCTTCTCCAGGAGATCTTCCTGATCCAGGGTTTAAACCTAGGTCTCCTGCACTGCATGCAGATTCTTTACCATCTGACCTAGTGTTATCATCCAATTGTTTTGATGAAGCAATTTAGTTTAGAAGATTAACTTGCTTGAGTTCAATTTCTGCATTAATAACAGAACTGAGATTTGTGCCTTGGTCCTCCAACTTTATATCTGATATACAGCTCACTACATAAGGATGACATGTAGACCTAAAACTTGGAATCTATTGGATTAAGACATCTATGAAAGTGGAAATGATGTTCAGCTTAAGTAGTCATAACTGGCATAAGCAAAATTGATATTGCTGCTAAGCACCTGAACGTTTACGGTAGAATTTTGGAGCTTTCAGCTCTTTCAGTGTAGATTCATTCCTCCCCAGCTGTTCAGATTTTATAAGAGGCTGACAGTGGGGGATTTTGTGATTGGCATGAGACATCTCTTACCTCATTTGCTCTTGTTTTTGATTCCCTTCTACCTATTTTACTACAGTTTAGTGATACTGACATTTTATGATAAAGTTTTAACCCAAAGTTTAGACTAAATCCTCATGATTTGGAGGCTAATACACTAGCAAAGATATTCATCCCTAAACCACCACCTTTCTCCCTTGAAGTATAAGGTAAATGCAACAATAACGTAAGTGTGGAGAGGAAAGAAAGGCAACATGGTCACTGGTCACTTATAAAACCTCCTGGCTGAGTATCACGAATCCTCCCTTTCTCCATGTTGGATTAACTTCCTTAAAGTAGCTCTGTGACAGACTCCCTCCATCAGTGGAGATTATACCTTCCTTGATATGGCAGAATTCTAATAGCCAATCTGTTATTAGTTCAGATTTTCAGAGTTAGGTTTGCCGGAACAATTGCAGGCTTTTAAGTTAAGGTTTTTCTGGGCCAAACAATTTTCCCCCAAACTCAGGAGGTTTCTGATTTATTTGTTTCCATTCAGCTCCACGGGGAAGAAATTACAGTACAATCGGACATCTACCCAGACTAGTTCTCAAGCCTGGATGACTCTCTTTTATTAACTGACATCTATACTCATTTTAATGGCAGCCACCTCAAGGCCATGTGAAATAACAGGATGAGTGAACAGGAAACATACATAATCTGATCTTGCGGCTGGACTGGCTACCACTTTATGTCCTAGCACATTGATGTGTAAGCTCCATAATCTTATCAATGGCTGCTCAGTGGACAGAAGCAGCTGGCTTTTATAACCCTGCAAGACTCCATGTTAGTGGATTTCCAGTTAATTTAGATTGCAACTGCAGACAAAGTATTATTCCCTCCTTCCCTGCTCTGGTCTGTTAATCCAGCTTGTACTACCTTGCTAGAACAAGTAGGAATTGAAAAGAAGTATCAATACTTTGACTTTTTTTTCTTTTTTTTTTTGAAGCTTTGTAGGTATCTTGTCTAGCTCTCCTGTTATTTCAAAGTGATTTCTCATGGTAGTATAACACGTGCCAAAATCTTTTCATTCACTTCCAATTCCTGGTATTAGTTAAAGTATGTTGCTATAACAAAAGTATCTAATGGCTCAACAAGGTGGGCATTGCTGCCTTCTGACAAAACTTGATAGGTGGATAGCCCAAGGAAGGAAGGTTGTTTTGTACCCTGAGGTCATCCATGGATCCTGGCTCTATTTACCCTGTGACCTCCTTATTTCTCAAGGCTTTCTCTCAGCCTTAGTTGAAGGTTGATCTCCAGCATGACATCTGAATTGCAGTTTGTTGTTGTTATTCAATTGTTAAGTTGTATCTGACTCCTTGCAACCCTATGAACTTCACCATTCCAGGCTTCTCTGTCCTTCACTACTGCCTGGAGTTTGCTCAAACTCATGTCCATTAAGTTGATGATGCCATCCAACCATCTCATCCTCTGTTGTCCCCTTCTCCTGGCCACAATTTTTCCCAGCATCAGGGTCTTTTTGAGTGAGACAGCTCTTCACATCAGGTGGCCAAATTATTGGAGCTTCAGCTTCAGCATCAGTCCATCCAGTGAATATTCAGGGCTGATTTCCTTTAGGCGTGACTGGTTTGATCTTGCTGTCCAAGGGACTCTAGGAAAAGACAAATCTAAAAGGATAAAGATCCTCTGTTTCAAGGAATTAACCCATAATTTGAACATGTTACTTCCATCATATCTCTTCCTCTAGATGCCTCAGTCTTACAGCAGTGCATGATAAAAGAACAGGTGGATTTTTAGATAAATAACCATGGTTCTTCTAAGGCTCTGACCTTATGTTTGCTGTTATAAATAGTAGAGTGAGAACTGAAAAGGAATAAAATAGGTCCACAATTGGTGGTTGTACCAAAGATGACCACTATGATCCACTCATGTTTCCTCTTCTATAATTCACTGTCCACAGATTCTACACATTTTTCTGAGTGATGTGTGCTTTCTCTCAATAATTTTTAGGATTTCTTTAGATAGAGATGGATTAGATACATAGATTAGAAGAACAGATAGATGTAGATAGATAATCTTAATATCTAGCTGTTTCATATGTTCTAATTCTGCCACCCCATTTGAAGGAGATATACTATTTTATATATAGGCACTTTAAAATATATTTCAATTGCACCTTTCAAATTATTAATAGCTATGAAGTTATTAATGTTTTACTTAAGAAACTGTTTTCAGAATTGAAATTATAATATACTTTATGCAAACTTTAAAGTTTTTAAATTTTGCTATTCACAATCATCTTTAATTCACATGATTCATACAGTATTAATGGACAGAAAAATGCTAGAAATTTCATTTAATTTTTTATTTCCATATGGAGAAATAATTCCCCTGACATTTTTTTCATCTTATATGCAACAGACACTTCCTTAAAAAAATTCCTAACTTTTATAACTTTCTACTCATTTATTTATAGATCTATCTTAATCTGAAAAGGTTTATAATAAATCATATCTGATAGGCATAATTCTGCCACATGTACCTCTATTTCATCTATTGGATATTCATGACATTGTTCTTCTATAGATATTTAGAAATCAAATCACAAAATCCCATTAAACTTTAAAGTCCTAGAAGAAATAAATGAAAGCATTGAATATTTGGAAATAATTTATATATTTATTCACTGAGGCTCATTTTAACAGCAGTAGTATATTTGTCCTTTTATGTCAGAGTTCTAAATTGTTTTAATAAAGTTTTATTAATTTAGTAAAGTTTTTAACATATTTTGCTAAATGTATCCTTATATGTATTATATATACTTATTAATCATATTTTAATTTTATTATTAATAACTTTCACACACGTTTCAAAATTTAAATTTTTATTGATTTACTTTTATTATTGGAAATTATCTTTTGTCTCTATTTATCCTGCTGCTGCTGCTGCTGTTAAGCCGCTTCAGTTGTGTCCGACTCTGTGCGACCCCATAGACTGCAGCCCACCAGGCTCCCCCGTCCCTGGGACTCTCCAAGCAAGAACACTGGAGTGGCTTGCCATTTCCTTCTCCAATGCATGAAAGTGAAAAGTGAAAGTGAAGTCGCTCAGTCGTGTCCAACTCTTTGCGATCCCATGGACTGCAGCCTACCAGGCTCCTCCATCCATGGGATTCTCCAGGCAAGAGTACTAGGAATGCGTTAACATTTCCATTGTGGAAATTAATGATAAGTCAAATATAATCTAGCAGGAGGATCTTTCATCATCTTTATTCTTTTAGTTTGGAAATCTCCTGTATTATTTATTATGCTCATTTAAAAGGCAAAATAATTCTAAACTCTGAAACAGATATTCCCTCTTCAGTCAGTTCAGTTCAGTCACTCAGTTGTGTCTGACTCTTAGCGATCCCATGGACTGCAGTATGCCAGGGTTCCCTATTCATCACCAACTCCCACAACTTGCTCAAACTCATCTCCATTGAGTCGGTGATGCCATCCAACCATCTCATCCTCTGTTGGCCCCTTCTCCCACCTTCAATCTTTCCCAGTATCACGATATTTTCAAATGAGCCAGTTCTTCGCATCAGGTGGCCAAAGTATTGGAGTTTCAGCTTCATTATCAATCCTTCCAATGAATATTCAGGATTGATTTCCTTTAAGATTGACTGGTTTGAAATCCTTGCAATTCAAAGGTCTCTCAAGAGTCTTCTCCAATACCGCAGTTCAAATTTTTGGTGCTCAGCTTTCTTTATAGTCCAACTCTCACATCCATGCATGACTACTGGAAGCACCATAGCTTTGACTAGACCTTTGTTGACTTGGACCTTTGTTGGTAAAGTAATGTCTTTGCTTTTTATATGTTGTCTATGTTCTATATGTTCTATATGTTATAGGTTGGTCATAGCTTTTCTTCCAAGGAGCAAGGGTCTTTTAATTTCATGGCTGCAATCACCATCTGCAGTGATTTTGAAGCCCCCCAAAATAAAGTCCTCCACTATTTCCATGGTTTCCCCACCTATTTGCCATGAAGTGATGGGACCAAATGCCATGATCTTAGTTTTCTGAATGTTGAGTTTTAAACCAACTTTTTCACTCTCTTCTTTCACTGTCATCAAGAGGCTCCTTAGTTCTTCACTTTCTGCCATAAGGGTGGTGTCATCTGCATATCTGAGGTTATTGATATTTCTCCCAGCATTTCTGCATAGAATTTAAATAAGCAAGGTGACAATATACAGCTTGAGGTACTCCTTTTCCAGTTTGGAACCAGTCTGTTGTTGCATGTCTAGTTCTAACTGTTGCTTCCTTACCTGAAGACAGATTTTTCAGGAGGCAGGTCAGGTGGTCTGGTATTTCCATCTCTTTCAGAATTTTCCACAGTTTGTGGTGATCCACACAGTCAAAGACTTTGGCATAGTCAATAAGTAGATGTTTTTCTGGAACACTCTTTCTTTCTCCATGATCCAACGGATGTTCTCAATTTGATCTCTTGTTCCTCTGCCTTTTCTAAATCCAGCTTGAACATCTGGAAGTTCACGGTTCAAGTAGTATTGAAGCCTAGCTTGGATAATTTTGAGCATTACTTTGATAGCGTGTGACAAGAGTGCAGTTGTGTGGTAGTTTGAGCATTCTTTGGCATTGCCTTCTTTGGGATTGGAATGAAAACTGACCTTTTCCAGTCCTGTGGCCACTGCTGAGTTTTCCAAATTTCCTGGCATATTGAGTGCAGTGCTTAAACAGTATGGTATTTTATGATTTGAAATAGCTCAACTAAAACTCTATTGCCTCCACTAGCTTTGTTTTTGTAGTGATGCTTTCTAAGGCCCACTTGACTTCACATTCCAAGATGTCTGGCTCTAGGTGAGTGATCACACCATTGTGGTCATCCGGGTCATGATCTTTTGTGTATAGTTCTGCTTTGTATTCTTGCCACCTCTTCTTAATATCTTCTGCTTCTGAAGAACTATGTACAGAGGTTTGTGACATTGTACAGGAGGCAGTGATCAAGATCATACCCATGAAAAACAAATGCAAAAAGGCAAAATGGTTGTCCAAGGAGGCCTTACAAATAGCTGAGAAAAGAAAAATGCGAAAGGCAAAGGAGAAAAGGAAAGATTTTCCCACTTAATATTATTAAAAAACACATTCATATTTTGCTATTCTTGATGCCTCTGAATTTTTACTTGAATCTTAAATGTGAAAGTGAATAAGGTCTATTTTATTGCATTTTTTCTCTAAACAATTATGGTTGTTCTAATTTTCCAAGCTTCCACAGTGGCTCAAATGGTAAAGAGTCTGCCTGCAATGCAGGAGACCTGGGTATGAACCCTGGGTTTGGATGATTCCCTGGAAAAAAAAAAAAAAGGCAGCCCACTCCAGTATACTTGCCTGGAGAATCTCATGGACAGAGGAAACTGGTGGGTTAATTTTTCAAATTTTATTTTGGTTTTTCTTATTTACTCTTAATATAGTGATATGGATCAATTGGTTTTCAAGTGTTGAAACAGTCTTTTTTCTTAAAAAGCAGATAACAGTCACAAAAAAAGAAAAGAGAGAAAGAAAGAGGAAAAAATTAAACACTAGTTAAACAGAAGATTACCTTGTTTGCAGAGTACATCATGGGAAATGGAAGGCTGGATGAAGCACAAGCTGGAATCAAGATTTCAGGGTGCAATATTAATAACCTCAGACATGCAGATGACATCACCCCTATGGCAGAAAGCAAAGAGTAACTAAAGAGACTCTTGATGAAGGTGAAAGAAGAGAGTTATAAAGCTGGCTTAAAACTCAAGTGAAGATCATGGCATCCAGTCCCATCCCTTCATGGAAAATAGATGGGGAAACAATGGAAACAGTAACAGACTTTATTTTGGGGGGGCTCTAAAATCACTGCAGATGGTGACTCCAACCACAAAATTAAAAGACAACTGCTTCTTGGAAGGAGAGTTATGACAAACTTAGATAGTATATCAAAAAGCCCACAAAGTATAGTCAAAGCTTTGATTTTTCCAGAAGTCGTGAATGGATGTGAGAGTTAGACCATAAAGAAGTCTGCACACTGAAGAACTGATGCCTTGAACTGTGTGTTGCAGAAGACTGGTAAGAACCTTGGACTGCAAAGAGATAAAACCAGTCAATGCTAAAGGAAATCAATCCTGAATATTCATTGAAAGGACTGATGCTGAAGCTGAAACTCCAATACTTTGGCCACCTGATGTGATGACCTGACTCATTAGAAAAGACCCCGACGCTGGGAAAGATTGAAGGCAGGAGGAGAGGGTGATGACAGAGGATGAGATTGTTGGATGGCATCTCTGACTCAACGGACATGAGTTTGAGCAAGCTCTTGGAGTTACTGATGAACAGGGAAGCCTGGCATGATGCAGTTGATGGGATTGCAAAGAGTAGGACACCATGGAATGACTGACCAACAACAAACAAAATAAGATGAATATGTGAACCATCAGAGTTGAAATAAATGAAATAAAACAAATACTAAAGAGAAAGCCATGAAATAAAACCTGGGCCTTTAAAATTTAATAAATTATCCAACCTCTAATCAATGTAATAAAGAAAAATGAGAGCAGACAGAAGTGATAAATATTAGGAATAAAGGATTGGAATGTAACTGATCCCAAATCATTACAAAAGTAAAAAGGGAATACTACAAGGAAATTGATAGCCATAAACTTTATAGTTTAAATGGACAATCGAACACATGCATGTTTTATAGGTTTTATAAAATTTTTATCTTTTAGTTAAATCCAAGTTATTTGAGATGAAAAAGAAATATCAGTTGATGTATCACCTTAGTTATTGGAAAAGTTAAATATTTACATATTTACGTGTTTAAAATAAGAATGGGATACATTTGAGAGCTTTAAATTTCCTATTGAAGGGAAAATAATTCAGGAATTGTGGATTCATTACTAATATATGAAATACGGCACTTTGTTATTTTATTAGAATAACTGCTTTCCAGAAAATTCATATGAGTAGAATTCCTTGAGGTTCTCATTAGTAAAAAAATTAAAAACTAAAGGGGAAACATGGTTTACTTTGGGCAGAGGGAGGAAAATAGAGTTGGGAATATATAACAATAGATTGCTGTTGTTCAGTCACTCAGTCATGTCCAATTCTTTGCAACCCTGTGAACTGCAACATGCTAGCCTTCCCTGCCCATCACCATCTCCCGGAGCTTGCTCAAACTCATGTCCATCGAGTCAGTGATGTCATCCAGCTATCTCATCCTCTGTCATCCCCTTCTCTTCCTGCCTTCAATCTTTCCCAGCATCAGGGTCTTTTCCAGTGATTCAGTTCTTTGCATCAGGCGGCCAAAGTATTGGAACTTCAGGTTCAGCATCAGTCCTTCCAATGAATATTCAGGATTGATTTCCTTTAGAATTTAATCTCTTTGCAGTCCAAGGGTCTCTCAATAGTCTTCTCCAACACCACATTTCAAATGTAGTAATCAGAAACTGTCTTTTTCATTGTTATCTTACTTTTGCAATTAAGTATATGTATCAGATTCTGTATAAGTTCAATGTCCTAACAATAAAAAACAGGTGATAATACTCTGATTTGCTAAGTAGATGTTTGTTCAACTGTGTCCTATAGAACACTAGTTCCACAAATATCTCCGAATGAAGAATTCCTCGGCCGTATAATTCTAAAACATGTAGTGAACTAGATCTCTTTTGGGAATTCACATTTTCACCTACTCAAAAATCACCAAAAATTTCTGCAGTAATAAATCATGCTTAGGTTTGTTTCATAAATTATTTAATTAATTGTTCCAAATTAGCTAAGTCATCAAAATCCACTTGTAGATAGAACTATAAAAATCAGTGAAAGAATTTCTATGGCAAATATTTTTCAATAGTCTATAAATCACACCAGAAAGTGACTAAGCAAAGAAAATGGATTAATAAATTCAAAATATAATCTAATGTATCTAACAATTTTATTTGCTCATTGATGTATTCATTAATACAATTACTATTAAGTGCCAATATGTAAAACTGTTTTCCTACAACCCAGTCTGCTTCCATAAGGATGATCATGACTGAAAAAATGCAAACATGCTACAGGTATCATTTGAAATTCCTACCTACTTTTATCACGACAAAAATTCTTAGCAAATTGGGTATTAATGAATATATCTCCACATAATAAAACTCATGTGACAAGCCCACAGCTAAAATGATACTCAGTGCTGAAAAACAAAACTATTCCTTAGGATCACGAATAAAAGAAAAACTCCTCACTCAGTGCTTCTGTTCAACATAGAACTTGGAAGTCCTGAGCGGAGTAATTGAACAAGAAAAAAAAAAAATCAAAATCAAAATAATTTAAAATCTCTGCAAATCCACATGACATTATGTATAGAAAACTATAAAAACTCTACCAACATTTTTTTTCATTTATTTATTTATTTTTTTTTTAATTTTTAAATCTTTAATTCTTACATGATAGAACTAATAAGAAAATATAGAACCAACTAAAAGTTGGTAACTCTCACTGGATGCATTAAGAAATTGAAGCTGCAGGACAAACCACCACCTTAAAATCTCTAGAGAAATATATGAATACAGAAAATCACACCTGAAGTCAGGTTGTGCTTAGATGCTCAGTCGTGTCTGACTCTTTTCGACCCTGTGGACTGCAGCTTGCCAGGCTCCTCTGTCCATGGGATTCTCTAGGGAAGAATATTGGAGTGAGTTGCCATTTCCTTCTCCAGAGATCAGGCTACATGGACCTAAAGGCACTGGAGCATTATTGATAAAAATGGCTAAATTTAATTTTTTTTTTAATTTTAGTTTTTTATTTTTTAAATTTTAAAATCTTTAATTCTTACATGCATTCCCAAACATGAACCCCCCTCCCACCTCCCTCCCCATAACAACTTTCTGGGTCATCCCCATGCACCAGCCCCAAGCATGCTGCATCCTGCGTCAGACATAGACTGGCGATTCAATTCACATGATAGTATACATGTTAGAATGTCATTCTCCCAAATCATCCCACCCTCTCCCTCTCCCTCTGAGTCCAAAAGTCCGTTATACACATCTGTGTCTCTTTCCCTGTCTTGCATACAGGGTCGTCATTGCCATCTTGCTAGAGGTTTATCTGGGACTAGTGTGAGCATCACTATTGATCCACGAACATTAAGAGTAATTAAGAAATTCTATAAACCTTTCTGTATTACTTTGTTAGAACTAGCATAACACAATACTACAGATTGGGTAGCTTAACAACAGATTTATTTTCTCATAGTTCTAGAGGCTAGAAAGTCTAAGGTTAAAATGTAAATTTAGTTTCTTCTGAGACTTCTCTCCTTGACTTGAATATGGCCACTATTTTTCTTTCTTTCTTTTCTCTTTTTTTTTTTACTGTATCTTCATATGGTCTTTTCCCTGTTCTCTCTCTCTCTCTCTCTCTCTCTCTCTCTCTCTTTCCCCTCTAATAAGAACACCAGTCATATAGGATTAGAGCCTACCCTAAAAACTTCACTTTAACTTAATCACCTATTTAAAGACCTCATCTCTAAATTAGTTTATATTCTGAGGTACTGGGGATTTGGACTTGGACATACCAATTTTAACAAGGACATAATTCAGTGTATAAAACTTTCTTTGCCCACAAATTTGATGACTTGGATGACTTGGTCAGTTCTTTTAAAACACAAACTACCAAAACTCACACAGGAGAAATAAACAAATTATGTGTAAACTATTATAGATTAATTCAATATTTAGTAATTTGCCAAAAAAGTGTCTGATCCAAAAATTTAAGGGAAAAGCCATACTAATAGTCTACAAGCTCTTCCAGAAAACAATAGCAGAGGAAATTCTTCCTAACTCATTTTAATGGGTAAGTATTACTCTAATTCCCAAATCAATAAATATATTTTATAAAGGAAAACTATAGACCAGCATTTCTCATGAACATAGATTAAAGAATCCTGAATAAAATATTAGCAAATCAAATCCAACAACATATGGAAAAATGATATACCATGACAAAGTAGAACTTAGTCCATGTCCCAAGAGTGTTTTATCATTAAAATCAATTAGTTTAAGTCAGCCTGTAAGTAGACTCCAAGTAAAAATATCACCTCTCATCTCTCCTATTCTATCTTATACTGAAAATCCTAGTTAATGGAATAATACAAAATAGAAAGAAAAAGTATGCAGATTGGAAAGGGATAAATAAAACTGTGCCTATTTGCAGATAGCATGATTGTCCAGGTGGGGGGGAAAAACACACACACACACAAATAATCAAAAGGGAAAAAAACCATTCTGGAACTAATGACCTGGGAGATCACTCCATTTCACATGAATGAAGTAACAAACAAAAGTCAATTGCTCTCTCATCCAGGAAAGGACAATTGGGATTTGAAACTAAAAGTAAAATACTGTTTATAATAACACCGAGATGAAGTATTCAGATATAAATTTAATAAAATGAGTAGAATATCAACAGGTGGAGAGCTACAAAAGTTTGATTAAAGAAAGCAAAGAGTAGCCTCATAAATGAAGGAATATTTTATGTTCATTGATTGAAGGACTCAATATTAAGATGTCTATTCCTTCACACTTGATTGATATATTTTACAGCTCTATTCATAATTGTCAGAAACTGGAAGCTAGCAAAATAACTTTCAATAGATGAATAAACAATAATAAATCCATACAATGGAATTAGTATCCAAGAGTAAAAGAAAATGAGTTGTCATACCACAAATGGATACGTTAAATGAAAGATGCTGGTTAGAAAAGGCTGTATACTGTACGATTCCATTTATATGATATTCTGGAAAGGCAAAACAATAGAGACAGTGATTGCCTGGAGTGTGGGGAGAGGGAGACAGGGATAAATAAGGGGAAAACAGATTTTCAGGGTAGTGAAGTTATTCTGTATGATACTGTTGTCATGGTGAAATGGGGAATTGCATTTGTTAAAACCCATAGAGTTTATAGCACCTTTAATGTTAGCAAATTAAGGTGGGGGAGAGGGGAACAGGAAGCAGAGATATCCCAGGAAGCAATGTGGACTGGAACAAGAGTATGTCATTCTATTTACAAATGTATGATCAACCTCAGTGAGAGGGCTGAGGGCGGAGGTCCTGAAAAAAGTAACTTTGGAAATACGAAACATATGAAAGATTGAAGGCAAACGGACTTCACCAAAGCACTGTACTTTAGATAAGGAGGATACTGCTTAAAAAGTCTGACATTTCTAAATATGTGTACTGGAATTAAAAAATGAAGTAAAAGGTAGTATAAAGATACCAGATAGTGAGACCCTATCTGGCTTCTTGTTGGAGTAGAAATTTACATAAAATCAGGGGCAGGAGACTTGAATGATTCCTGTGATACTGAACAGATATTAAAGACATCAGTAAGACAGAAATTAGAGTTGAAAATATCATTTAGTATAATATAGATATAGGTTGCTATGTATATATTTTATATAAATATATATGGATTAGTATATACATAAAGGTTTATTTAATATGTTTGCTGAGAGGGCATAAAGAAATGATACTTTAGTAGAACTTGTTTAATTTAGCCTGCAGATCTTGTTTTCTAATATTATTTTTGAATTAATTAAACCATAGCTCCTTGGATAAATAACTGATTCTAGGACAATGCCTAAGCTAAGTTACTGCTAAGTCATTTCAGTCATGTCCGACTCTGTGCAACCCCATAGACAGCAGCCCACCAGGCTCCCCCATCCCTGGGATTCTCCAGGCAAGAACACTGGAGTGGGTTGCCATTTCCTTCTCCAATGCATGAAAGTGAAAAGTGAAAGGGAATTCGCTTAGTCGTATCCCACTCTTAGCGACCCCATGGACTGCAGCCTACCAGGCTCCTTCATTCATAGGATTTTCCAGGCAAGAGTACTGGAGTGGGGTGCCATTGCCGTCTCTGAGGACAATGCCTAGAAATATACAAAATGAAACTGAACAGCTTGTAGTGTCAGAAAATAAGGAAATCCTCAAAAGTATTAAACACACATACACACACAAACACATCAACACTGATGGAAGGGGCACAAGAGCCAAGTGAAAGAGCTTCAAATTGTCAGCAATGCCACAGAGTAAGAAACTAAATTAGGGTAGTACTGGATTGTTGTCCAAAACAAATATTATACATTAATGCATATATGTAGAATCTATAAAAATCACAGAAATGAACAGGGCAGAAAAAGATGCACAAATACAGAGAATGGACATGGGTTGGAGGGGAGGGGGAAGGTTAACTGGAAGAATGGGACACGACTGAGTGACTGAACTGAACTGAACTGAACTGAACACGTATGTGTGGAATCTAGAAAACTAGTACAGATGCATCTATTTGCTAAGCAGCAATCAAGACACAGAGGTAGAGAAAAATATATGCACACCAAGGTGGGGGGCAGGGAGGGTGGGATGAACTGGGAGGTTGGGAATGACATATATACACTATTATGTATAAAATAGATAGCTAATGACAATCTACTGTATAGCACATGGAACTCTACTCAACCCTCTGTAGTGACCTAGATGGGAAAGAAATCCAAATATATAGGCTTCCCAAGTGACTCAGTGGTAAAGAATCTGCCTGTCAAGCATGAGATACGTGTTTGATCCCTGAGTCAGGAAGATCCCCTGGAGAAGGAAATGGCAATCTACTCCTGTACTCCTGCTTGGGAAATCCCATGAACAGAGGAGCCTGGCTATAGGCCAGGCTATAGTCAGGCTATATAGTCAGGACCATAGGCAGGCTATAGTCCATGGGGTCACAAACAGTAGGACACGACTTAGCCACTAAACAACAACATATATGTGTATGTGTATAGTCGATTCACTGTTCTGAACAGCAGAACTAAACAACTTTGTAAAGCAACTCTACTCCAATAACATTAAAAATATATCTGAGAGATGTCTGAGGTGGTGTTGTCAAAGGATACAAACTTCTAATATGGTGAATAAGTTCAGGGGATCTGACGTACAGCATGGTGACTATAGTTAACAGTACTGTATTGTATACTTGAAAGCTGTTAAGAAAATTAATCTTAAATGTTCTTACCATTACAACAAAAAAGGTGATGATGTGGAGTAAAGGATGTGTTAATGAACCTTATTGTGGTAACCCCTTCACAATATATGCATGTATCAAATCATCATATTGTACACCTTAAAGTTAATAGAACATTATATGTCAATTTATCTCCCAACATAGCTAGAAAAACAAAGAAAATAAGTCTGAGAAAGTTACACAGACAACAGGAACCTAGGGAGACAAAACAACTAAATGGAATGTGGTCTCCTGAGTGGAATTTTGAAACAAATCAACAAAAAAGATTAGAAAAACTGAACAAACCTGAATGAACTATAGACTTTAGTTGAGAATAATGTATGAATATCATTTCAAGACTTGTAATAAATGGACTATGCTAATGTAGAGATTAATAAGAATGGAAATTGAGGAATAGTTACATGGGAACTCCATTATCTTCTCAATTGTTCTATTAATCTGAAACTTTCCTAAGATGTACATCTGTAAAAGAATTAAATGACCTTAAAATAACCCACAAAGTCCCTGTAATACTGACCCAAACGCTGGTGTTTAGCTCAAGTCCTTAGCTCTTCATGTCTCTGCTCAAAAATGTCTTCATAAGAGAGAACCTCTCATCATATCACAAGAAAAATAAGATACTTTCCCCAGTTCCTTCTCTAGAAATCCCAATCTTTCTTGCCCAGTTTTATCATCTTTTATAGAATTTATCAGTACTTGACATGTTATATATTTAAATGCTTATTTATTTAAAGTCTGTCTCCTACTAACATATAAGCACATGTGGGGAGGAGTTTAGCTATTTTATTCACTGTTGTATGTCCAGAATTTAAGAGGATGTAATCAATGGCTGGCATCTGATATATGAATGAATGAAGCATACACTAGGCTGATAAATACTTATAGAATCTCTATAAATATATGTTGTTAAATTAGATATATATATTTAACTACTACGTTTTAGTAAAACTTCCTTTTTACTCATCCTAAATTTCTGTGGATTTTGCAGAGTTTAAGTTTACATTTTATATCTGTACAATACTTTATAATACTTCCATTATGACAGCTGCACTAGGCATAATGCTGTTTGCAGCACTGTGTGAATTGCAATCTGGAATATATAATGTTTAAACCTCTGTCTGAACTGTAATATATAATTTAGCAATGTAGTAAAAAATGTGCATGAACTTGGCATTAAAAATGACAATAAAACCTTATTACCAAGCAGACTTCTGGAATACTTCTTGGAGACTTGAGTGTGTACTAGAAAGGAAATGCCTTACTAGTACTCAGTTCATGAACTTTACTACAAAAGAAATTGACAACTGGGCTACATAACGGTGTCACAATTTGGATGCCATATGAAAAACCTGGAGTATGTAAGATATGAGAAATAAAATACTAAATATGCTTTCTGTTGAGTATTCAAATTTGTTTTAAACACAAAATGAACCTATAAAATTCCATATTAATTTTCTTCCAACTGTATAATGTTGAGAAAATGCTATGCTGTATATTGAATATGCTGAAATTAGTCACAGCAGAGACAAATATGTAAAACAAGTGATCTGGAAACACCCCTTAATGGCAGATATCTTTAAACAATGAAAATTAAGATACATATAATTTCCAAGTATTATAACTAACACTGAATCCTTGCAGCTAAGATATTCACGACACAAGCTTTTTAAAAAACTCATTAGGCTGAACATCCATTAATATATTCACAACCACTTGACATTTCTAGACTCATCCACTTGTCACTGTTATAGTTCATTGCTCTAAGATTTCAGAAGTTTTGAGCTTTAGGTTTGGGAAATTCTAGGTGCTCTATATTACCAATGCACTGGCAATAATTTATTAAGCCTTAGTTAGAAAATAATGAATTGCTCATTGGATAAATATTACTACTATTCAAGAAATATTGACAGAACATCTACTATACTTGTTTTAAGGAAATATTATTCATCAAGAAATAGCCACTGAAAACCTACTCTATTAAAGGAAATCTCACAAATCCAAAATTTAGAGAAGCAATACCAGGCTACCTTATCTGCCTCTTGAGAAATCTGTATGCAGGTCAACAAGCAAGAGTTATAACCAGACACGGACCAATGGACTGGTTCAAAATTGGAAAGGAGTACTTCAAAGCAGTCTATTGTCACCCTGCAGAGTACATCATGCAGAATGCTGGGCTAGATGAAGCAAAAGCCAGAATCAAGAAAGCTTGGAGAAATATCAATAATCTCAAATATCCAGATAACATCACCCTTATGGCAAAAAGCATAGAGGAACTAAAGAGCTTTTTGATGAAGGTGAAAAAAAAAAAAAAGCTGGCTTGAAACTCAACATTCAGAAAACTATGATCATGGCATGTGGTTCTTTTACTTCATGGCAAATAGATGGGGAAGTGATGGAAACTGTGACAGACTTTATTTTCTTGGGCTTCAAAATCACTGAAGATGGTGACTGAAGCCAAAAAATTAAAAGATGCTTGCTCCTTGGAAGAAAAGCTATGACAAACCTAGACAGTGTATATTACTTTGGCAACAAATGTCCATATAGTCAAAGCTATGGCTTTTGCAGTAGTCATGTATGGATGTGAGAGTTGGACCATAAAGAAAACTGAGTACTGAAGGACTGACACTTTTGAACTGTGGTGTTGGAGAAGACCCTTGAGAGTCCCATGGACTGCAAGGAGATCAAACCAGTCAATCCTAAAGGAAATCAGTCCTGAATATTCATTGGAAGGACTGATTTTGAAACTGAAGCTCTAATACTTTGGCCAGTTGATGCTAAGAGCTGACTCATTTGAAAAGACCCTGATGCTGGGAGAGATTGAAGGCAGGAGGAGAAGGGGACAACAGAGGGCAAGATGGTTGGATGGCATCACCGACTCGATGGACATGAGTTTGGGAAATCTGGGAGATGGTGAAGGACAGGGAAGCTGGCACACTGCAGTCCAAGGGGTTGCAAAGAGTCAGATATGAGCAACTGAACAGCAACAACAAAATATGGAAGATTAGTTTCATAAGTAAATATTTATAATACAAACAAGAACAGCATGAGTTGTATCACTTTTTTGTATATTTATAATAAAGAAATGAGTGTGATTTCACAAAGATAGTTAATAAACTTGAATTTCTGCAACAATTACTAACCCAAGACTTAGAGATACCATCAAAGAAAGAATGAACTATATAAAACTGCAGTAAAAAATCATTAAGAAAAATTTTAGATAGAAAAAACTTAGAAAACAGACAATGAAATAAAAGATCAAGAAGGAAGAGAAACAAAACTTATTGAGATGGGTTAGAAGAGAGCTTTTCTCTTTCTTTTATATTACCCCCGGTTATCAAGACCTATCCTATTAGGACTATGACTAAATCATCTGGTAGTTCTAAAGTATGCCCCCAATTTTCTTAATGCTCCTAGCATCAAAAGGCAGAGCCTTAATTCCTTTCATCTTAAGTATGACTGACTTCAGTGGTTGACTTAACAATCACAGTAACTTAGAAATGATGATGTTCTACTTTGGAAACAAGGTCACAAAAAGTACTGGGACTTCTGGGACTTCTGGCTCTGGGGAAGATAATTTTCATGTCGTGAAGACAGTCAAGTGGCCTTTAATCTTTCCCAGCACCAGGGTCTTTTCAAATGAGTCAGTTCTTCACATCAGGTGGCCAAAGTATTGGAGATTCAGCTTCAGCACCAGTCCTTCCAATGAATATTCAGGATTGATTTCCTTTAGGATTGACTGGTTTGATCTCTTTGCAGTCAAAGGGACTCTCAAGAGTCTTCTCCAACATCACAGTTCAAAAGCATCAATTTTTTAGTTTTCTCTTATAACAAAATTATATCAACATATATTACCAATCAATTTTGGAAAGTCCAAGTCCTTGAAGCATGGATTTTTTACAGACTCGGAGCAACATGTATGAATTTTCCAAAGACATTTTTCACAGAATTAGAGAAATATTTTCATAATCTTTATGGAAACAAAACATATCTCAAATAGCCAAAGCAATCTTGAGAAAGAAATATGTAGCTGAAGGAAATAGGCTCCCTGACTTCAGACAAAGCTACAGTAATCAAGACAGTATGGTACTGGCACAAAAACAGAAACATAGATCAATGGAACAAGATAGAAAGCCCAGAGATAATCCTACCCACCTATGGTCACCTAATCTATGACAAAGGAGACAAGAATATCCAATAGAAAAAAGACAGTCTTTTAATGAAGTGGCATTGGGAAAACTGGACAGATACATGTAAAAGAATGAATTAGAACAGTCCCTAAACCATAGACAAAAATAAACTCAAAATGGATTAAAGACCTAAAAGTAAGGGCAGACACTACCAAAATCTTAGAGGAAAGCATAGGGAAAAACACTCTGACATAAATCACAAGATCTTTTTGATCCGTCTCCTAGGGTAATGAAAATAAAGACAAAAATAAACAAATGGGACTGGCTTAAAAGCTTTTGCACAGGAAAGGAAACCATAAACAGATGAAAGGACAGACCTCAAAACGAGAAAATATCTGCAAATGAAGCAACTCACAATGAATTAATATCCAAAGTATATGAACAACTCATGCAGTATCAAAATATAACAGTGAAGTAAGCCAGAAAGAAAAACATCAACAGTATTCCATATATATGGAATTTAGAAAGATGGTAACGATAACCCTGTATGTGAGACACCAAAAGGGACACAGATGTATAGAACAGTTTTTTGGACTCTGTGGGAGAGGGCAAATGTGGGATGGTTTGGGAGAATGGCATTGAAACATGTATATTACCATATGTGAAATGAGTCACCAGTCCAGGTTCAATGCATGATACAGGGTGCTCAGGACTGGTGCTCTGGGATGATCCAGAGGGATGGGATGGGGAGGGAGGTGGGAGGGGGTTTCAGGAAGGGGAACACATGTACACCTGTGGCAGATTCATGTCAATGTATGGTAAAACCAATACAATATTGTAATTATCCTCTAATTAAAATAAATAAATCTATAAAAATCTCTAGAATTCCATTATATATATATATATCTATATCTATATCTATATCTATATATCTATCTCCTGGGTGTTCTTTGGAAGGAATGATGCTAAAGCTGAAACTCCAGTACTTTGGCCACCTCATGCGAAGAGTTGACTCATTGGAAAAGACTCTGATGCTGGGAGGGATTGGGGGCAGGAGGAGAAGGGGACGACAGAGGATGAAATGGCTGGATGGCATCACCGACTTGATGGACATGAGTTTGGGTGAACCCCGGGAGTTGGTGATGGACAGGGAGGCCTGGCATGCTGCGATTCATGGGGTCGCAAACAGTCGGACAAGACTGAGCAACTGAACTGAACTGAACTGATAAACAATCATATGAAAAAATGGGCAGAAGACCTAAACAGACATTTGGTCTCCAAAGAAGACCCACAAATGGCTAATAAAGACACGAAAAGATGTTTCACATTACTAGCTGTTAGAGAATGCAAGTCAAAAGTACAAAGGGATATCACCTTATACCTGTCAGAATCAGTCAGTCAGTTCAGTCACTCATTTGTATCTGACTCGGTGATCCCATGGACTACAGTACACCAGGCCTCCCTGCCAATCACCAACTCCTAGAGTTTTCCCAAACTCATGTCCTTTGAGTCGGTGATGCCATCAAAACTTCTCATCTTCTCTTATCTGCTTCTCCTCCTGCCCTCAATCTTTTCCTGCATCAAAGTCTTTTCAAATCAGTCAGCTCTTCACATCAGGTGGCCAAAGTATTGGAGTTTCAGCTTCAAAATCAGTCCTTCCAATGAAAACTCAGGACTGATCTCCTCTAGGATGGACTGGTTGTATCTCCTTGCAGTCCAAGGGACTCTCAACAGTCTTCTCCAGCACCACAGTTCAAAAGCATCAATTCTTTTGCACTCAGCTTTCTTTACAGTCGAACTCTCACATACATACATGACTCCTGGAAAAACCATAGATTTGACTAGACAGACCTTTGTTGGCAAAGTAATGTCTCTACTTTTTAATATTCTGTCTAGGTTGGTCATAACGTTCCTTCCAAGGAGTAAGTGTTTTAATTTCATGGCTGCAGTCACCATCTGCAATGATTTTGGAGCCACTCAAAATAAAGTGTCTCATTGTTTCCACTTTTTTCCCATCTATTTGCCATGAAGTGATGGGACTGAATGCCAAAATCTTAGTTTTCTGAATGTTGAGTTTTAAGACAAGTTTTTCACTTTCCACTTTCACTTTAATCAAGAGGATCTTTAGTTCTTCACTTTCTGCCACAAGGGGGGTATCATCTGCATGTATGAGGTTATTGATATTTCTCTTGGCAGTCTTGATCTCAGCTTGTGCTTCATCCAGCCCAGCGTTTCTCATGATGTACTCTGCATGTAAGTTAAATAAGCACAGTGACAATATGCAGCCCAGATGTACTCCTTTTCCTATTTGGAACCAGTCTGTTTTTCCATGTCCAGTTCTAACTGTTGCTTCCTGACCTGCATATAAGTTTCTCAAGAGGCAAATCACGTGGTCTGGTATTCCCATCTCTTTTAGAACTTTCAAGTTTATTGTAATCCACAGTCAAAGGCTTTGGCATAGTCAAGAAAGCAGAAATGGATGTATTTCTGGAACTCTCTTGCTTTTTCGATGATTCCATGGATGTTGGCAATTAGATCTCTGATTTCTCTGCCTTTTGTAAATCCACCTTGAATATATGGAAGTTCATGGTTCACGTATTTGTTGAAACCTGGCTTGGAGAATTTTGACCTTTATTTTACTAGTGTGTGAGATGAATGCAATTGTGCCGTAGTTTTGGCATTCATTGGCATTGCCTTTCTTTGGGTTTGGAATGAAAACTGACTTTTCTATTCCTGTAGCCACTGCTGAGTTTTCCAAATTTGCTAGCATAATAAGTGCAGCACTTTCACAGCATCATCTTTCAGGATTTGAAATAGCTCAACTGGAGTTCCATCACCTCCACTAGATTTGTTCATAGTGAGACTTCCTAAGGCCCACTTGACTTCACATTCCAAGATGTCTGGCTCTAGGTGAGTGATCACATCATCATGGTTATCTGGGTCATGAAGACCTTTTTTGCACAGTTCTTCTGTGTATTCTTGCCACCTCTTCTTAATATCTTCTACTTCTGTTAGGTCCATACAATTTCTGTCTTTTATTGAGCCCATCTTTGCATGAAATATCCCCTTGGTATCTCTAACTTTCCTGAAGAGATCTCTAGTCTTTCTGATTCTATTATTTTCCTCTATTTCTTTGCATTGATTACTGAGGAAGGCTTTCTTATCTCTCCTTACTATTCTCTGGAACTCTGCATTCAAATGGGTATATCTTTCCTTTTCTCCTTTGCTTTTCACTTCTCTTCTTTTCACAGGTATTTGTAAGGCTTCCTCAGACAGCCATTTTCCTTTTTTGCATTTTTTTTTCTTGAGGATGGTCTTCCTCCTTGTCTCCTGTACAATGTCACGAACCTCAGTCCATAGTTCATCAGGCACTCTATCAGATCTAGTCCCTTGAATCTATTTGTCACTTCCACTGCATAATCATAAGGGATTTGATTTAGGTCATATCTGGATGGTTTAGCGGTTTTCCCCACTTTCTTCAATTTAAGTCTGAATTTGGCAATAAGGAGTTCTTGTTCTGAGTCACAGTCAACACCTTGTCTTGTTTTTGCTGACTGTATAGAGCTTCTCCATCTTTGGCTGCAAAGAATATAATCAATCTGATTTCAGTGTCTGCCATCTGGTGATGTCCATGCGTAGAGTCTCCTTTTGTGTTGTTAGAATAGGTTGTTTGCTATAACCAGTGTGTTCTCTTGGCAAAACTCTATTAGCCTTTGCCCTGCTTCATTCTGTACTCCAAGGCCAAATTTGCCTGTTACTCCAGGTGTTTCTTGACTTCCTACTTTTGCTTTCCAGTCCCCTATAATGAAAAGGACATCTTTTTTGTGTGTTAGTTCTAGAAGGTCTTGTAGGTCTTCAGAGGATCGTTCAACTTGTTTCTTCAGCATTACTTGTCAGGTCATTGACTTGGATTACCACGATATTGAATGGTTTGTCTTGGAAACAGAGATCATTCTGTCATTTTTGAGCATGCATCTAAGTACTGCATTTTGGACTCTTGTAAGGTACTCCTACCCACAGTAGCAGACATAATGGTCATCTGAGTTAAATTCACCCATTCCAGTCCATTTTAGTTTGCTGATTCCTAGAATGTTGGCGTCCACTCTTGCCATCTCCTGTTTGACCACTTCCAATTTGTCTTGATTCCTGGACCTAACATATCAGGTTCCTATGCAATATTGCTCTTTATGGCATTGGACCTTACTTCTATCACCAGTCACATCCAGCAAGCAGTGAGCAGTTGAGAGGAGATACCCCACGTTCAAGGTAAGGGAAACCCCTGTAAAACAGTAGGCACTGATAGAGGGCATCAGAGGGCAAGCAGACTGAAATTACAATCATAGAAAACTAGCCATACTGATCACATGGACCACAGGCTTGTCTAACTCCATGAAACTAAGCCATGCCATGTAGGGCAACCCAAGATGGACTGGTCATGGTGGAGAGTTCTGACAAAATGTGGTCCACTGGAGAAAGGAATGGCAAACCACTTCAGTATTCTTGCCTTGAGAACCCCATGAACAATATTAAAAGGCAAAAAGATAGGACACTGAAAGATGAACTCCCCAGATTGGTAGGTACCTGACATGCTACTAGAGAAGAGTGAGAAATAACTCCAGAAAGAATGAAGGGACGGAGTCAATACAAAAACAACACTGAGTTGTGGATCTGACTGGTTGATAGAAGCAAAATCCGATGCTATACAGAGCAGTGTTGCATAGGAACCTGTTAGAATGGCCATCATCAAAAAATCTACAAACAAAAAATGCTGGAGCAGGTGTGGAGAAAAGGGGACCCTCTTGCACTAGTGGTGGGAGTGTAAATTGATACAGCCACTATGGAAAACAGAATGGAAGTTCCTTTAAAAGCTGAAAATAGAACTGCTATATGGCCCAGCAATTCCGCTCCTGGGCATATAGCCAGAGAAAACCATAATTCCAAAATAAACATATATCCCAATGTTCATTGCAGCACTATTTACAATAGCTAGGCTATGAAAGCAATGTGAATGTCAATAGATGAATGGATAAAGCAGATATAGTACATATATACAATGGAATATTACTCAGCCAGAGAAATGAACAAAATTGTGCCATTTGCAAAGATGTGGGTGGATCTAGAGACCATCATACTGAGTGAAGTAAGTCAGAAAAACAAATGTATATTAACAGATATATGTGTAATCTAGAAAAATGATATAGATGATCTTTATTGCAAAGCAGAAATAGAGACAGAGACAAGTATATGAACAAGTAGAGAACAAGTATATGAATACCAAGGGGGAAGGGAGAGGTGGGATGAGTTGAGAGATTGGTTTTGACATATATACACTACTCATACTATGCATAAAACAGATTACTAGTGAGAATCTACTGTGTAGCACAAAGAACTTTACTCCATGTTCTAGGGTGACTAAATGGGAAGGAAATCCAAAAAAGAGGGGATATATGTATGTGTGTGGTTCATTCACGTTGCTGTACAGCAGAAAGAAAAACAACACTGTAAAGAAATTATGTTGTTGTGTGTGTCAGTCACTCAGTTGTGTTCGATTCTTTGTGACCTCATGGACTGTAACCCACCAGGCTCCTCAGTCCATGGAATTCTCCAGGCAAGTCTATTAGAGTGGGTTGCTATTCTCTATAAAAATTAAAAAAAAAATTGGAACACTTCATTCTGACCGTGAAGTTGTTCAATATAAGCTAGTCCAGTGATTGATTCTTCTGCTCTGGCCCTCTGGAATAGATTTTTGAAACAAATCTAGAGAGTAGAAGTAGATAAAAGTGTAATCTGAGTTGGTTGCCCGGAGTGGAAGAGAAAGCCATTTGATATAAATTTGGAGTCAGCTGCAGAATAATTATTTTTATAATGATATGTTTATTTTTCTTGGATGAAGAGCTTTGAGGAACTGAGGTCCCTGGGAAGGTCCTGCTATGTGTGGACTCTGTATCAGTCCCTGGGCCATGCAATTGGAAGATGCCCCGATACCTCTCATCAAGTTTCAGTGGAAATTCCATGGTGATTTGTGCCCTGTGAAGGCACTGGTGCAAGAACACCTGGCTGGCTCAAGAGATGAATGTTGGAAACTAAACATGTTCATCTCTTTAGGAACTTTATCTTTGAGTCTTACACTAAAAGTGGAAAAATAATAGAGTGAATAAACATGATTTCTAATAAAGAATCTGACTCCAGTTTTCAAACCGAGACTGCTGACAGCTTCTAAGTCTCACTCCTGTCTCTTTTCTGCCTGTGTGCTCTCATCTTTGCCACTAGTGGGAGATTTAAACCACACAAGCCTCTGACCACAGACAGATTCCAGTTGCATCCACTAATCACAATAAAAAATTTGTCAGTCTTTTTTTCCCTGCCTTCTCAAGCTACCTTTGGACCAGTTTGGTAAGACTGCTTTGTTGTTTCTAGAAAACCTTAATTTGTAAGTGATATATCTTTCATGCTGTCTTGGTGTACGTGACATATTCAGTTTCAATCTGAACCAAATTTTGGGTGGGGGTCCATCCTGTCCCTGTGGGGTGGTCACAGTGATAATGTCAGTAAAAAAGGAGATTTTCATCAAGGATATAATTTTCAAATTTAACCAGATCATTAATGAATTTCAAGTTGGGATTTATAATTTGTAGAATGACTGATGAAATCAGAGCTCATATCTGATTGGCCTCACAGCTTCAACACAGGGAGATCTTCATATTTAGGTCAAGGGTCCTTTAGGGGATTACATTGTTTCTGAACAGTGGCAATAGTTTCTCTATTTGATTTTACTGGAAACACTAAGAGAGTGATCGCCTATTCTCCCAAATATCCCAAAAGAATAATTTTTGATCAAAAAAAGATGGGACTACTGCAATATGGGAGAACATCATCTTAACGGTCATTATATAACAGGATATGTCTAAAGCTCTAAAACATATAGATATGACTAGATGGATAGAGATAAAGAGAGACAGGTATGTATAGAGACCCTTAAAACTACATATTGGAAAGAAATTAACAATAATATTTGCTTCAATTTTTTCTTGGGACTATAATTTTGTGTGCTAATGTCTTATTTATAGTTTTATATTTCCTAATTAATAATTGTCCTTCTCTTCTTTTGCACTTATTTTTTTCTGGATCTGAATTAGCAAAATAGGTGAATCATACCACTCAGTTCAAGGTACATTATTTATTTTTTCCAGCTTTAATGAGGTATAGTTAACAAATTAAAAATTGCATACATTTAAGTTGTATAGTGTTATGTTTCGATAGAAATAGACCTTATGAGATTACCGCAATAAAGCTAGCTAACAAAAGCCCCATATACATTGTTACTGATCTCTAAACATCTTCCTCTTACTTGATGTACATGAAGGATATTATATATCTTATATAGCCACATCCTACATTGCTACATCCTTAGAAACATCATACTTAGTGCCATTCAGCTTTTGAATTTTTGCCAGTCCAACAAGGATAAAATAATATCTCAATATGGGATTTATTTCCCTTATATAGATATTAGTGTTTTGAGATTTTCCCCAAAGCTTTCAGTTCTTTTAAAATCATTTATCTTGTATTCAATTCCTGACAGTGAACATAGATTAATTACTGGGTTCATCATGAAAAAACAAAATCTGTGATACCTTAAAGTGAAAGGTTTTATGATTTAATGATATTTCCAAGTATTTTGGGAAGTTAGAAAATGTCCTGTAAGATGGAAGTACTTCTATGTTTTCCTCTCAAAAGAGAGATTCTAACCTTTAAATGGCAAGGTTTCAGCTGTCAAAATATATGCTGAGATGTTGGTGCCATATTAACCTGGAATGAAAATAATTGCCATTGGTTCAAGAGCAACAGCAGAAAAGTGTGAGTTGCCCTTCTAAAACCTTTGACTTTCTACAGAAAAAAAAAAAAAAAAGCCTTTGTGGAGCTTAAATGTGAAAATGATGATGTTATTGATGCTTCATTTTTGAAAGAAATAGAAAAGAGCTTTAAAAATACATCCATAAAATATTTTTAAAACTTTTAAACAATCTGTTCCTTTATTATTTTATCTCATAATAAAAAAGTATTAGCCTTTCATTATTATTTACTAAAAATAATAAGCTGGTAAGCTTATATTTTAGACATTGTATATGCAACATAGAGAATGAATTTCATTTTTAACTTTTACAGGTTATATGCATACATTTTGACTCATCAGCACAGCTCATTGTTGATTAGCATAACAGATTTTATATTCTCTGTGGCCTTATTATGAAATAATATATGAATAAAAAGTCTATGAACACTTTTAATAATTCATATCTTATTTAAACAATAGTAAGTTAGTGAATTAAGCAACTTGGTTATGTAGATTTAAATACATCAGTGATTTGAAAACACTAATGTTAACTCTCTTTTTTTGTGGCCAGTAATAATAACTTCATATGTTAAGATGGTATAATTAGTTTTCTATACAAAACTTTTTAAAGGTTTCAAATTATGCCTGATTAATAGCATGATTATTGAATTTTAATAATTATAATTTAATTTTAATAATCCTTGGGCAAAATTGAAGAATCTGGTAAATATGAAAGCACAAAATCTTAGAGTATTTTTTCCATAATTATTCTCTACTTGAATACAAGTTCATTTTCACAAAGCTATTGGCAGAGAGAACATACATAATTTTATACTTCTGGTACCTAGGATAATTCCTAAGAATAATAGATGTTCAAGAATAGTTGTTACAGTAATAAAAAATATAAAGGCACATGTAAAAACATTTTGCTTCATTTAAAATGTAGTTATATGCTAAAATTTTTAAAAATTCTAGCAGTGAAGAACAGTGATAAATAAAATGGAGAATAGAAAACAACAGAGAAAATCAGCTATACCAAAAGTTGACTATTTACACAGATCAACAGTGCTCCAAAACCTCTTGCAACACTGATTAAAAAAAAGAATATTTAAAAAATTCAGATATGGAAAACAGGCCATCATTACTAACTTTACAAAAGTGAGAGAAAACAATATAACGGACAATATTAACAACTGTATGCCACCACATTCATTAACCTTGTGAAATGGACAAATACTAAAAAGACAGAAACTTCCAAAATTGACACTGAATCAAATAGAAAATCTGAGCAGACCTATATGTAGAGAAATTGAACTGAAAATAATAACTTTCCTATGAAGAACAACCTAGTCCCTAATGAATTCACTTGTGAATTATGCAAATTATGTAATATCAAATTAACAATTTACAAACTCTACCAATATTATCCTAATATCCAACTAGAAGCATCATAAGAAAAAAGCTACAAACTAATATATCTTATGAATACATTGTATATAGCCATAAAGCCAAATTCAGGAGCATCAAAAAAATAATTGTACACAACGACCAGGTGGGATTTATTCAAAGTATAATCTTTAGATTTGTATCTAAGAGTAATTAATGTAATATACCATATCAATGGTAAAACAAAATTTAAAAGCATGTGATTATCTTAACAAAAACATAGAAAAAGCATCTAACAAACTTGATTTCCCTCTTCTAATAAAAATCTTTCAATAAAATAGAGCTGAACTTTCTTAACCTGATAAAAGACACCTAAAAAATGTACAATTAACATCATACTTAATGGTGAAATACTGAATGCTTTCCACATACTATTGGAAACAAGAAAATACAGCTGCCATCACTTCTATTCAACATATACTATATGTCAAGTCACGGTACAGAAGTAAGAGAAGACAGAAAAGTATTTCAGTGTGGTAAAAAGTAAAATTATATGTATTTGCAGATGGCATAATACTTTATGTATAAAATTCTAGCTCCCCCCCACCCCCCACCCCAAATCTATAGAGAACTCAAAAAGTCAAGAGGAGCAAAGTTGCAGGATGCAGTTCAGTTCAGTTAAGTTGCTCAGTCGTGTCTGGCTCTTTGTGACCCCATGGATTGCAGCACGCCAGGCCTCCCTGTCCATCACCAACTCCCGGAATTTACTCAAACTCATGTCTATTGAGTCAGTGATACCATCCAACCATCTCATCGTTTGTCATCCCCTTCTCCCACTTTCAATCTTTCCCAGCATCCGGGTCTTTTCAAATGAGTCAGTTCTTCACATCAGGTGACCAAAGTATTGGAGCTTCAGCTTCAGCATCAGTCCTTCCAATGAATATTCAGGATTGATTTCCTTTAGAATTGACTGGTTTGATCTCCTTGCAGTCAAAGGGACTCTCAAGAGTAGTCTCCAATATCACAGTTCAAAAGCATCGATTCTTCTGTACTCAGCTTTCTTTGTATTCCAACTCTCACATTCATACATGACTACTGGAAACACCATAGCTTTGACTAGACAGACTTTTGCTGGCAAAGTAATGTCTCTGCTTTTTAATATGCTGTCTAGGTTTGTCATAACATTCCTTCCAAGGAGTAAGTGTCTTTTAATTTCATGGCTGCAGTCATCATGCAGGATACAAGATCGGTATTAAAGAATATGTATTTCTACATGTTAGGAATGAACAATCTAAAAGAGAATGAAGTGTAAATAAGAATATAATTTTATCTATAATACCTAAAATAGCATAATTAAAAGTAATTTAAATAATTGAAAGACTTCTACATTGAACACTACAAAACATTATTCAAAGAAACTTTTAAAGATCTAAAAAAAAGAAAGACACTGTATTCATGGATCTCCCACTCTTCATCAAAGTTAACTCAAAATCATTCATAGACCTAACTGTAAAAATGCAAAACTATATAACTTCTAAAGATATTACAGGAGAAAACCTAGACAATCTTAGTTTTTGATAAGAATTTTTTAGATACAATAGTAAAGGCATGATCTATGAAAGAAATAATTAGTGAGATGGCTTTCATTACAACTAAGAATGTTCTGTGAAACACATGGACAAAAAAAATGAGGTGATAAGCCACAGACAAAGAAAACTTTACAAAAGACATCTAATTAAGGACTGTTATCCAATAAATGGTTCCCAAATAGCACTAGTGCAAAGAATCCATCTGCCAATACAGGAGATATGTATTCGATCCCTGGATCAGGAAGATCCCCTGGAGGAGGAAATGGCAACCCACTCCAGTATTCTTGCCAGGAGAATCTCAATGGACAGAGGAACCAGGCAGGCTATAGTCAGGCCACAAAGAGTGGGATCAAAAAGAGTCAGACATGACTGAGCATACACACAAATACATCCAATATATAAAATAACTGAAAAAATTCAACAATAAGAAAATGAAAACAAGTTTATCAAAACGTGGACAGAAAATGAGGACACCTTACCAAAGAAGAAACACATCTGGCAAATAAGGATAGAGAAAGATGTTACAATCATATGTCATCAGATAAATTAAAACAGTGAGATCCTACTACACACCTATTAGAATAGCTAAGATCCAGAACACAGGCAACACCAAATGTGGGCAAGAATGTGGATCAACAGAAACTCGTTCATTGCTGATAGGAATGCAAAATAGTATGGCCACTTTGGAAGACAGTTTGGAGGTTTCTTTAAAACAGGAAACATATTCTCTCCACAGCCAGTAATTATACACTTTGATATTTACCAACAGATATTTATTATTTATTTTCTTGGGCTCCAAAATCACTGCAGATGGTGACTGCAGCCATTAAATTAAAAGACACTTGCTCCTTGGAAGAAAAGCTATGACAAACCTAGACAGCATATTAAAAAGCAGAGGCATTGCTTTGCTGACAAAGGTCCATCTAGTCAAAGCTATGGTGTTTCCAGTAGTCATGTATGAATGTGAGAGTTGAACCATAAAAAAAGGCTGAGTGCTGAAGAATTGATGCTTCTGAAACGTGGTGTTGGAGAAGACTCTTGAGAATCCCTTGGACTGCAAGGAGATCATACAAATCCATCCTAAAGGAAATCAATCCTGAATATTCACTGGAAGGACTGATGCTGAAGCTGAAGCTCCAAAACTTTGGCAACACTATACAAAGAGCTGGCTCATTAGAAAAGACCCTGATGATACAAAAGATTGAAGGCAGGAAGGGAAGGAGATGATAGAGGATGAGATGGCTGGTGGCATCACCGACACTATGGACATGAGCTTGAGTAGTCTCCAGGAGTTGAGGATGGACAGGGAAACCTGGCGTGCCTTTGTCCATGGGGTCACAAGGAGTCAGACACAACTGAGCAACTGAACTGAACTGAAAAATAAAGACAAATTAAATGAGCCATTTCATGCTCAATGATTGGAAGAATGAAAAATATTAAATTGGCAAATATCCTTAAATTGTTAAACAGAATCCTATAGTTTCAAAGCAACCCCAGTCATCATCCCCTCAGGTATATTGTGGTGTGAGTTTGTGTGTGTGTGTGTGTGTTGCAAAGTGGCAAAGAAAATTGAAGATGCAGTTGAAAATGAAAACAAAGGTAGAAGTTTATGTTAGCCATTTCTAAGACTTATATCACTACCATAATTATTGGTAGAATAGCTGAATATTGGTAGGATAGCTGAATAGACTTATGGAAATTAATTTAGTGTAGAAACAGACTCACCTATATATATTGTCACCCAATTTGTGAAAATGAACCACTGCAACACAGTGAAAACTAATATTCTTTCCAGTAAAAGTTATTGGACAATATGGCTTTTCACAGGCAAAGATGAAAAAAAATGAGTCCCATTATCTAGATTCCTACCTTACACTATATACAGAAATCAATTCCAGAGGAACTACAGACTTAATGTGAAAGCTAAGTTAACAAATCTTCTACAATACAGGAAAAATATCTTCCTGAACTTTGCATACACCAAACACTAACCCTTAATTAAAAATTGATGAATTTTATTATATTAAATCATCAGATATTATTAAGAGGGGAAAAGGGAAAGCCAGAGAATGGAAGATGATAGTCCAACTGCATCAAATGACACAGACTTGTATCCAGAATATATAATAAAAGAGCAAAAACTGGACTGCAGCTAAAAGATTGAAAACTAACTTGTATTGAAAAAAGGGGAAAAGCAACCTTGCCATTAATCACAGTGGGAGGACAGGGACAGATAAAACCAGCTACAAAATTAACTGGAGGGTTTGTTTTCCCCAAGGTCATGTGGCAACTGTGAAATCCCATAATAATTTCTACTTTTAATGATTATTACTTTTCTATAGAACCACTTTTTCACTTCCATATTTTACTGGTGTTACCTTATTTAACTTATATGCAGAGTACATCATGAGAAATGCTGGACTGGAAGAAGCACAAGCTGGAATCAAGATTGCCAGGAGAAATATCAATAACTTCAAATACGCAGATGGCACCACCCTTATGGCAGAAAGTGAAGAGGAACTCAAAAGCCTCTTGATGAATGTGAAAGAGGAGAGTGAAAAAGTTGGCTTAAAGTTCAACATTCAGAAGACGAAGATCATGGCATCTGGTCCCGTCGCTTCATGGGAAATAGAAACAGTGGAAGAAACATGGGAGAAACAGTGGAAACAGTGGAAACAGTGTCAGACTTTATTTTGGGGGGCTCCAAAATCACTGCAGATGGTGACTGCAGCCATGAAATTAAAAGATGCTTACTCCTTGGAAGAAAAGTTATGACCAACCTAGATAGCATATTCAAAAGCAGAGACATTACTTTGCCAACAAAGGTCTGTCTAGTCAAGGCTATGGTTGTTCCAGTAGTCATGTATGGATGTGAGTTGGAATGTGAAGAAAGCTGAGCGCCGCAGAATTGATGCTTTTGAACTGAGGTGTTGGAGAAGACTCTTGAGAGTCCCTTGGACTGCAAGGAGATCCAACCAGTCCATTCTGAAGGAGATCAGCCCTAGGATTTCTTTGGAGGGAATGATGCTGAAGCTGAAACTCCAGTACTTTGGCCACCTCATGCGAAGAGTTGACTCATTGGAAAACACTCTGATGCTGGGAGGGATTGGGGGCAGGAGGAGAAGGGGATGACAGAGGATGAGATGGCTGGATGGCATCACTAACTTGATGGACGTGAGTCTGACTGAACTCCAGGAGTTGGTGATGGACAGTGAGGGCTGGCATGCTGCGATTCATGGGGTCGCAGAGTCGGACACGACTGAGTGACTAAACTGAACTGAACTGAATCCCTAAACTGCCCTGGCCTTGTGGCAAGACTCCTGCTCCCTTTAGACTTTCCTAAGACTTATTTGGTGACAAGCTAGACCTCCAGCAAGATGATTCCCTAATCTCTCTTGTGAAGTGGCATTTTCTGGTTCTCTGGGTGTTCCCCCCTTGCTGCATCAGGTCAGTAAACCTGACTTTGTCAGCCTTTAGCTTTTTTTTTTTTTTTTTCCCCTGATGAGTCTTTGCATTTTTCAGGCTTTAGAATTTAGCAGCCTCTGATAATCATAATCAGAAGGTAGACTTCCCTGGTGGTCCCGTGGTGCCCCATGGACCAACTGGGGCGCAGGTTCCATCCCTGGTAGGGGAATTATGGCGTGCCATGCATGGCCAATGGGGCTTCTCTGGTGGCTCAGATGGTAAAAAATCTGCCTTCAATATAGGAGACGTGGGTTCAATCCCTTGGTCGGGAAGATCTCCTGGAGAAGGGAATGGCTACCCACTCCAGTATTCTTGCCTGGAGAATTCCATTGACAGAGGAGCCTGGCAGGCTACAGTCCATGGATCACAAAAGAATTGGACATGATTGAGAGTTTAAGCATGCACAGACTCGTAGGAGGAGGACTAGGAAAAAGATGAAGAAGGAGAAAATCAGGAGAAAGAGAAGTTGTAATGAAGCAAATGGACATAAGAAAGTATAAATTAACTCCACAGTAAGATATAGTATACCATTCCTAGAATAGTTGTTTTAAAAGTGAAAAGTACCAAAAGCTGAAGAATATATGGAACCACTAGGTCTTCTATACTCTGTTGATTTGAATGTAAATTCTTACAACCATTTTGGAAAGTTGATTAGCTGTGTCTATCAAAGCAGAACACAGGTTACACTATGACCAAACAATTCTAGTCCATGGTATACACCTAAAAGGACTTTATATGTGTGTGTAGAACACATATATGTAAAATGTTTTTTTTCTAACAGCATTATTCATAAAAGCCTCAAACTGGAACAAGCAAAATATCCTTCAACAAATTTGATAAATACACTTTAAAGGAGTCACATAATGGTAAACTGTAGAGCAAAAAATGAATGAACTCACACTACTTGCAACATTATTAATGGATCTCCCTACTATTTTACTGGGTAAGAGAGAACAGAAATAAAGGATTATTCAATGTGTATTTTCATTTATATAAAGATCGATAACAGATTAAGCATTTATGGTGATCAGAGTTTGATTCAGTGATTGTGAGTGGCAAGCATAGCATAATGTATGTTTCTGACAATAATCCATAATTTGATTATAATGTCATCATAATGATGTGTTAATTTGCATGGTGGGACAACTCTTCTAAGCTATATATTTCTGCATTTCAAAATAGTTCTCTTGCATTTTATAACTAAAAATAAAACTCAAGATTTAACAGTTGTTAAATGGCAACCATGTTTGAATAAATAATTGAAATGCTTTAAAGTTTCATAAATTTTGGCAATTTTGTTGTTTTCTTTTCATTCTAAAGTTTCACTCTAATAGTCACTGCACTATGGTAGCTGTTTAACATTAGTAATCATAATGCAGAAAAAAATCAGAGGCCAGCATGAATTTTTCATAATTTTTATCCACAAAGTAAGTGAATAGCATTTATTTTGGGGGCTTTCCACGTTCCTCAATGCTAAAAGAATACACCTGCCAAGGCAAGAGTTGCTGGAGAACTGGGTTTGATCCCTCGGTGCAGAAGATCCCCTGGAGGAGGAAATGACAACCGATTCCAGAATTCTTGCCTGGAGAATCCCACAGACAGAGGAGCCTAGCAAGTGGGCTACAGTTCATCGGGTCTCAGACAAGTGTTAACACACAAGGACCACATAGTCAATTACCTAACAATGTAAGAGAAGATTACATATATGATGAATTTCTATAACCCACTGTATCTGGAAATTATAGCAGAATTTAAAAAAAAGAAACAAACTTCAAACAAACAAACTTCACTATAGCCATTAAATGTTTGTGAATGTGAAATTCAAATTTAAAAATAATAAAGTGTCTGCTTGTATTTCAGTTCAGTTCAGTCACTCAATCGTGTCCAACTCTTTCTGACCCCATGGACTGCAGCATGCCAGTCTTCCCTGTCCATCACCAACTCCTGGAGCCTGCTCAGACTCATGTCCATCGAGTTGGTGATGTCATCCAACCATCTCGTCCCTTGTCATCCCCTTCTCCTCTTGCCTTCAATCTTTCCCAGCATCGTGGTCTTTTCTAATGAGCTGGCTCTTTGCATAGGGTGGCCAAAGTACTGGAGTATCAGTTTCAGCATCAGTCCTTCCAATGAATATTCAGGACTGATTTCCTTTAGGATGGACTCTCAAGTGTCTTCTCCAACACCACAGTTCAAAAGCATCAATTCTTCAGTGCTCAGCTTTCTTTATGATCCAACTCTCACATCCACACATAAACAACTACTGTATAAACCATAGCTTTGACTATACCTTTGTCAGTAATGTATTTAGTTTTATTTAAATAACAGTAAATTATAGAATGAGAAAAAGTGACTTCTAACTTTTAAAATGAAGGTATTGAAAATAACTGCAATGTTTTAGCAAACGTTTTTTGGTGGTGATATGAAAAGAAATTTATTTTTGTAGTTTACAGTATTGAAAAATAATCTAGATGTGTTTTTCTCTTTATTATTAAAAAAAAAACCCAAAGCTTTTACATCAGCCAACATTTCCTGGGGTAACATATTCAATATCAAATTTTTTAATTTAACAACATTTATGTTGATCACTTTATTCAAATTAACCATCAGTCCAACAAGTGTATATTCTTATTTTTCCAGTTTTACAGATGAAAAATATGAAGCTTGTAAAGTAATGACATTTTACCAGATCCTACTCCTGTAATGTTGGATCCTGGGTCTATACTTGAGCAGTGTAATTTCAGAATCTGTGCATTTAATTTCCAGATGTAAAAGTAATACATCTATTTTTTTTAATCCCATCTAAGAAATATCATCTGCTACAATATCCTTTTCTACATAGTAAAAAGTAATGATTTATGGTTCTCATGACATTTAGTTCATTATCAAATAAAACTGAACAATACTAAGCATTGCTTTAGGCAAGTGATGTTCTTTTTTAAATGCTGATAGTAACATTAAATGCAACTTTTCAACATCATTGCTCAAGATTCTTTTTGGAAAATCTGCTTTTAAATTTTAGTATAAGGTAATTGTGATAAAATTTTACATGTTGTGTATATAAAATACTTTTAAAATATAAAAGTAAATTACATTGGAAAAAAGTAACGGCTATCAATTAGGTAAATTTTCTGTATGGTTTCACTTTATATTGAATATTTCTGCTTTTCATATATATAGTAGAAAATTAGAGTTAATGTTCAAGTCATCATTAAGTTTTGTGTGGACAATTCACTTATTCTTTTTGAGCCTCAGTTTCTTCATTTATTTAAGATAATATTTTTGTATATATTATTTACATATTCTAATAATTATAATGAAATATGTATATGCATTAATAAGTTTAAACATATAATTTGAATTTTATGTATATTGACATATGTATATTAGTATGCATAATTATCATAAGCAGCTGAGAGAATGAAGTCTCCCAAGACCATATATAATCTTCCTATTGATAGGTAAATTTTGAATTGCTCAAAATCAAGAAGTACTTATCATCCTAGAAAAGGCCCTGGCATTCTCTAAGGCTCAGTGGAAATCAGCTACAGTTTGATTCCTAAGATGATAATTTCTGGTCAAACTGTAGGGATTGATCAAGTTCAAGGCTTAGAATCCATCATTTCTCCAACTTTTGATTATGCCAAGGTGTATCTAAGAATTCCAGAGTGGCCATTTCTGCCTAAAAAATTCAATAAATAAAGATACATCTGCAAACTTGTACCCCCAAACTGTGGTTATGTATGGGAAGGGCCTGTTTAATCAGATAAATAACAGACTAAGCTGGTACCTAGGAGTAAGAGCTAGTGCCTCCCTAATCATGCAGCTTATGTTCCTATCAATCCAAGAGTCAGTGTTCTATCTAGATTCAAAAGAGGAGAACAAAGTATGAGATTTTGGGGTTTTATTAACAATTTGGAAAGAATAACCGAGAGACAGAAGACTCTTGAGAATACCTTGGATTTCAAAGAAGCTAAACCAGTCTGTCCTAAAGGAAATCAACCCTGAGTATTCATTGGAAGGACTGATGCTGAAGCTGAATCTCCAATGAAGCTTTGGCCACCTGATGTGAAGAGGTAATTCACTAGAAAAGACCCTGATGCTGGGAAAGATTGAAAGCAGGAGGAAAAAGGGACAATAGAGGACAAGATTGCTGAATGGCATCACTGACTCAATGGTCATGAATTTGAGCAAACTCTGAGAGATACTGAATGAACAGGGAATACTGGTGTGCTGCAGTCTGTGGGGCTGCAAAAAGTTAGACACGACTTAGTGACTGAACAACAACAACCAAGAGATACATACCATGGAAAGAAGGGAGTGATGCACCTATTTCCTGATATAATTTTAAGGTAAAAAGACAGCATGGGGGTCTCTCCTTTAGCACAACTGAAGGATTTGCCCCATTATTCTGATGTCTTAATTATAAAAATTGAGTGATCAATAGGAGAGGGCACAGATGAACCACAGGAGGAGAATAAGAGGAACCCTAACATTTTACTTCTTGGTTAGAATTGTTAAGATAACTGAAGTGCTATCAGAGTAATACTTGGCCTCTTTGAACATTTCCCTGAAATCACAGAGTAAACTGGTGATTCAGATATGATATTAATAATTCATTCGACCTGACACTGGAATATTCTTCACAGTTCAGGAATCAATGCCAGGCTCTTCTGTACATGATATGAGGGGAATCCAAAATTTTGTTTATTTCTAGGAATATATTTTCCTAATAATCTCTGATTTTGTTTACTTACTCCATTGATATTACAAATCTTACTAAGTAAACCCAAAGAAAGGTTATTTAATATATATACATCACATAGTTCATATTCTCAAGTGTACACAATGTGAGAGTGGGGAGAAAAATAATTTAGGGTTATATTACTGCATCTTTGTGCCTTACTAGAGATTTTGCCCTAACAGAAAAATCACCAGTTTCTTATTTACAAAATAAAAACAAGCTTTACCACGGAAGGTGAAAAGTAGACATAATGTGTATAATTTAACAACCGACAGTAGTGTCTAACATCTGGTAAGTGGATTCAAGCTGTGATTATTACTGCATATATGGTAGTATTAGATGAATATATATGCAATGAATGAACAAAATTATAATACCTCAAATAAGACATATTTCAAATAAAAATAACACATAAAAGAGATACGAAATTCAAAGTTCCTGTACAAAAAAGATCTTCATGACCAAGATAATCACGATGGTGTGATCACTCACCTAGAGCCAGACATCCTGGAATATGAAGCCATGTGAGCCTTAGAAAGCATCACTATGAACAAAGCTAGTGGAGGTGATAAAATTCCAGTGGAGCTATTTCAAATCCTGAAAGATGATGCTGTGAAAGTGCTGCACTCGATATGCCAGCAAATTTGGAAAACAGAGCAGTGGCCATAGGACTGGAAAAGGTCAATTTTCATTCCAATCCCAAAGAAAGGCAATGCCAAAGAATGCTCAAACTACTTACTGCACAATTGTACTCATCTCACATGCTAGTAAAGTAATGCTCAAAATTCTCTAAGCCAGGCTTCAGCAATATGTGAACCGTGAACTTCCATATGTTCAAGCTGGTTTTAGAAAAGGCAGAGGAACTATAAATCAAATTGCCAACATCTGCTGGATCGTGGAAAAAGCAAGAGAGTTCCAGAAAACATCTATTTCTGCTTTATTAACTATGCCAAAGCCTTTGACTGTGTGGATCACAATAAACTGTGGAAAATTCTGAAAGAGATAGGAATACAGACCACCTGACCTGCCTCTTGAGAAACCTATATGCAGGTCAGGAAGCAACAGTTAGAACTGGACATGGAACAACAGACTGGTTCCAAATAGGAAAAGGAGTACGTCAAGGCTGTATATTGTCACCCCTGTTTATTTAACTTCTATGCAGAGTACATCATGAGAAATGTTGGGCTAGAAGAAGCACAAGCTGGAATCAAGATTGCCAGGAGAAATATCAATAACCTCAGATATGCAGATGATACCACCCTTATGGCAGAAAGTGAAGAAGAACTAAAAAGCCTCTTGATGAAAATGAAAGAGTAGAGTGAAAAAGCTGGTTTAAAGCTCAACATTCAGAAAACGAAAATCATGGCATCTGGTCCCATCACTTCATGTGAAATAATTGGGGAAACAGTAAAACCAGTGTCAGACTTTATTTTTTTTGGCTCCAAAATCACTGCAAATGGTGATTTCAGCCATGAAATTAAAAGACACTTACTCCTTGGAAGGAAAGTTATGACCAACCTAGATAGCATATTCAAATGCAGAAATATTACTTTGCCAACAAAGGTGATGGATAGGGAGGCCTGGCGTCCTGTGCTTCATGGGTTGCAAAGAGTCAAACACAACTGAACGACTGAGCTGAACTGAACTCAATCACATTGTTTTATCATGAAAAAAATTATTTTCAAATATTTTAATATTTCTATTAACAGATTGAAATCTAAGTTCATGTATGCATTTTAAAGTGCAATTAATATCATAGAATATCTAATGTGATTAAACTGGAGCAGTATCTCAACTCACTCAACTATTATACTACATTAGGGATTTCATAGAAACAATGTCACCTTATGTATTTAATTTGTAATTAACAATAATTATTCGCAAAGACACATACCCTTCCACCCCTCCTCACTTCCCGTAGCAGTTCAGCAGTTCATACCAGGTAGCTTTAAACCTTCTCTATTATTATAGTGGTTTAGGTAATTATTTTCAGATATCAATCTTCTCTCATGCAGTCAATTTTTAATAAATCTTTTATTTTTGTGCATTTTAGGAAACTTTAGTAAGGAGTTATTCTTCCACCTGGTTAGTATTTTATAGTTAGCAACACTAACTTATCTAGTAGCATGTCTTTCTGTGCTTTTGTTGCTTTTCCAGGATAGTAAAAAGTTGTCAAATGTTAGCTTTTTTATTGGTGAAAAAGGATTATAAATGTTTTGAAATCACAGAATATTTAATTGTTACAATAGTGCTGAATGGAATCAGCTATTTAATATATAGTTAAGTTTATTATTTTATTTTTAAACTATATAACTGACATTTAGCATTAATGTCAGTTATATTAAATAGCATAAGATTAAAATGAGCCTTCCAAGTTCACATGGATCTGTGCTTTGGGGTTAAAAATATATATCACATCCACATTTCTTGCTACATCTCAAAGACCACATCACTAGAGAGGAACAGAAGTTCTCCTTACATTCTTTAATCATCGAGAGAATTACTTTCCTAAACTTTTTAATCTTTGATGATTAAAAATTCACTTGTACAAAATAATAAGGAACTCCCATGTGTCCTTTAACATCTCACAGAACTAAAGTAGAGTATCAGTGTCCTAACAGGTGATTAACATTGAAGATACAGAGTATTTCCATCTTCACGAGGATCCTTTCCATTGCTCTTTTATAGCCATAGTAGCACTTCCTTCCATCCCTTTATTCCATTTTCCTCTGGCAACCCCTAATCTGTTCTCCACATTTGCAATTTTATCATTTTCAGGTTTCATAGATGGAATTATCCAGCATGTTATATTTTGGGATTGACTTTTTCACTAAGAATAATTCCCTGGAGATTCTAGGCTGCTACATGTGTCAATAACATGCTCCTTTTTATTACTGAGTAGTATTTCATCCTAGAAGTGGACTATGGTCTGCTTAATTATTCACCCACTGAAGGTCATCTCAATATTTCCAGTTTCCAGCTATTAAGAATTAAGCTACTTTAAATACCTGGGTACAGGTTTTTGTGTAAACATAGTTATTAATTTCTATGAGATAAATCATTGTGCTGTGTTGTGCTGTGTTCAACTATTTGCAACTCCATGGACTACAACCCGCCAGGCTCCTCTGTCCATGGGGATTCTCCAGGCAAGAATACTGGAGTGGCTTGCCATGCTGTCCTCCAGAGGATCTTGTGAATCCAGAGGACTGAACCAAGATCTCCTGCATTGCAGGTGGATGCTTTACCATCTGAGCTACCAGGGAAGCTCATGTATACTGGAATGGGCAGTCTATGCCTTCTCCAGGGGATCTTCCTGATCCAGGAATAGAACTTGGGTCTCCTGCATTGCAGGTAGATGCTTGACCAACTGAGTTACAAGGGAAGGCTTGTATCACAGCCTTATCTAACTCAATGAAATTATGAGCCATGCCATGTAGGACTACTCAAGATGGATGAGTCATGGTGGAGAGTTCTGACAAAGCGTGGCCCATTGAAGAAGGGAATGGCAAACCACTTCAGTATTCTTGCCTTGAGAACTCCATAAAAAGGCAAAAGGATATGACAAAGTTCCCATCTTGAACTTTTCATGACAAAGTTCATCTGAAAGATGAACTCCCCAGGTCGGTAGGTTTCCAGTAAGCTACTAGAGAAGAGTGGAGAAATAGCTCAGGAAAGAATGAAGATGGTGAGCCAAAGCAAAAACAACACCAGTTGCAGATACGATTGGTGATGGAAGTAAAGTCTGATGCTGTAAAGAACAATGTTACATAGGAACCTCGAATATTATGTCCATGAATCAGGGTATATTTGAAGTGGTCAAACAGGAAATGGCAAGACATTTTAGGAATGCTGATGGCATCAACATTTTAGGAATCAGTGAACTAAAATTGACTGTAATGGGAGAATTAGTTCAGATGACCATTATATCTACTATTGTGGGGAAGAATCCCTTAGAAAAAATGGAGTAACCCTCATAGTAAACAAGAGACCAAAATGCCGTACTTGGATGCAGTAAAAAAAAAAAAAAAAAAGACAGAATGATCTGTTTGTTTCCAAGGCAAACCATTCAGTATCACAGTAATCCAAGTCTATGACCCAATCACTAATTCCAAAGAAGCTGAAGCTAAATGGTTCTGTGAAGACCTACAAGACTTTTAAGAACTAACACCAAAAAAGCAAAATGATGTCCTGTTCATCAGAGGGGACTGGAATTACCACAAAAGCAGGAGGTCAAGAGATACCTGGAGTAACAGGCAAATTTGGCCTTGGAGTACAAAAAGAAGCAGGGCAAAGGTTAACAAAGTTTTGCCAGGAGAACACACTGATCATGACCAATACCCTCTTCCAACAACACAACAGAGGACTCTACAAATGGACATCACAAGATGGTCAATACCGAAATCAGATTGATCATATTCTTTGTGGAAAAAGGTGGAGAAGCTCTATACAGTCAGGAAAAATAAGACTAAGAGCTGACTGCGGCTAAGATAATGAACTCCTTATAGAAAATTCAGACTTAAATTGAAGAAACTAGGGAAAACCACTAGATAATTCAGGTATGACCTAAATCAAATCTCTTACAATTATTCAGTGGAAGTGACAAATAGAGTCAAGGGATTAGATCTGACAGAGTGCCTGAAGAACTATAGACAGAGGTTCGTAACATTGCGGAGGAGGCAGTGATCAAAGCCATCCCCAAGAAGAAGACATGCAAAAAGGCAAAATGATTGTCTGAGGAGGTCTTACAAATAACTGAGAAAAGAAGGCAAGCCAAAGGTAAATGAAAAAGGGAAGATATATCCATCTGAATTCAGAGTTCCAAAGAATAGCAAAGAAAGATAAAAAAGACTTCCTAAGTGATCGATGCAAACAACAACAACAACAACAACAAATACAGGAAAACGTAAGAATGGGAAAGACTAGAGATCTCTTCAAGAAAATTAGATACCAAGGGAACATTTCATACAAAGATGGGCTCAATAAAGGACATAAATGTCATGGAAGATAGTAATAAGAGGTGGCAAGAATACACAGAAGAACTATACAAAAGAGATCTTAATGACCCACCTAACCATGATGGTGTGATCACTCACCTAAAGCCAGACATTCTGGATTGCAAAATCAAGTGGATTTTAGGAAGCATTGCTACAAAAGAAGATAGTGGCAGAGATGGAATTCCAGTTGAGCTGTTTCAAATCCTAAAGCCTATGTGTGATTCTGTGAAAGTGTTGAGCTCAATATGCCAGCAAATTTGGAAATCTCAGCAGTGGCCACAGGACTGGAAAAGATCAGTTTTCATTCCAATCCCAAAGAAAAGCAATGCCAAAGAATGTTCAAACTACCACACAATGGCACACATCTCACACACTAGTAAAGTAATGCTCAAAATTCTCCAAGCTAGGCTTCAAAAGTACATGAACCGTGAACTTCCAGATGTTTAAGCTGGATTTAGAAAATGCACAGAGAAACCATAGATCAAATTGTCAATATCCACTGGATCATTCAAAAGAAAGAGAATTTCAGCAAAACATCTAATTCTGTTTCATTGATTGAGCTAAAGCCTTTGACTGTGTAGATCACATCAAACTCTGGAAAATTCTGAAATAAATGGGAAAACCAGACTACCATATCTGTCTCTGAGAAATCCATATGCAGGTCAAGAACCAATAGTCAGAACCAGATATGGAACAACAGACTGGTTCCAAATTGGTAGAGGAGTACTTCAAGGCTGTATATTGTCACCCTGCTTATTTAACTTATATGTAGAGTTCAGTTCAGTTGAGTTCAGTCGCTCAGTCATGTCCGACTCTTTGCGACACCATGAATTGCAGCACACCAGGCCTCCCTGTCCATATCCAACTCCCAGAGTTCACTCAAACTCACATCCATCAAGTCGGTGATGCCATCCAGCCATCTCATCCTCTGTCGTCCCCTTTTCCTCCTGCCCCCAACCCCTCCCAGCATCACAGTCTTTCCCAATGAGTCAACACTTTGCATGAAGTGGCCAAAGTACTAGAGTTTCAGCTTTAGCATCATTCCTTCTAAAGAACACCCAGGACTGATCTCCTTCAGAATGAACTGGTTGGATCTCCTTGCAGTCCAAGGGACTCTCAAAAGTCTTCTCCAACACCAAAATTCAAAAGCATCACTTCTTCGGCGCTCAGCTTTCTTCACAGTCCAACTCTCACATCTATACATGACTACTGGAAAACCATAGCCTTGACTAGGTGGACCTTTGTTGACAAAGTAATGTCTCTGCATTTGAATATGCTATCTAGGTTGGTCATAGCTTTCCTTCCAAGATGTAAGCAGAATACATCATGTCAAATGCCGGGCTGGATGAAGCATAGGCTGGAATCAAGATTTCAGGGAGAAATATCAATTACCTCACATATGCAGATGAAAGCACCCTTATGGCAGAAAGTGAAGAGGAACTGAAGAGCTTCTTGATGAAAGTGAAAGAGGATAGTGAAACAGCTGGCTTAAAACTCATTCTGAAAATGAAGATCATTTCATCTGGTTCCATCACTTCATTGTAAATAGATTGGGAAACAATGGAAACAGGGAGAGACTTTATTTTTGAGGGCTCCAAAATCACTACAGATGGTGACTGCAGCCATGAAATTAAAAGATGCTTGCTGCTTGAAAGAAAAGCTATGACAAACCTAGACAGCATATTAAAAAGCAGAGATATTAGTTTACCAACAAAGATCCATATAGTCAAAGCTATGATTTTTCTAGTAATCATGTATGGATATAAAAGTTGGACTATAAAGAAAGCTGATGACTGAAGAATAGATGTGTTTGAACTGTGATGTTGGAGAAGACTGTTGACAGCCCCTTGGACTGAAAGGAGATCCAACAAGTCAATCATAAATGAATTCAGTCCCGAATATTCGTTGGAAGGACTAATCTTGAAGCTCTAATACTTTGGCCACCTGATGTGAAGAACTGACCCATTAGAAAAGATCTTGATGCTAGGAAAGATTGAAGGTAGTTGGAGAAGGGGATGACAGAGGATGAAATGATTGGATAGCATCACCAACTCGATGGACATGAGCTTGAGCAAGCTCCAGGAGTTGTTGATGGACAGGGAAGCCTGGAGTACTGGAGAACATGGGATCACGAAGAGTTTTACATGGCTGTACAACTGAACTGAACTGATGAGATAATTGTTTAGGAGTCTACTTGCTAATTTAATAAAGAAGAAAATAATTTTAAAATCTGCCAGGTAGGCTTTTATATGATTGTTCTGAGCAAAAGAAAGTCGACCTCTTTTTGTCACTGATGTTCTCTGCCTTTTTACCTATATTTAACACATTTCAGAGATGTGTCACTCATGATTCAAGTTAGAATAAAACATTTGCTTGCTTATTACAAAAGAGAATGTAATTCATAATTTTATCTACAGTTAAGTGAGGCAATTTTCTTTTTGATTAAATAATGCTGTACTGGGACACCAGAAACTTGGTTCAATGACATATAATTTCTTAATATAGCTAGTAACTGATAGATTTTAACTCTAAGGACTATCAGTTAACTCTCACTTTGATAGAGCTTTAATGTTTTATTTTATAATCTACCTTTACCCTAGTTATCAATTTATACCTGATCCACAATTTCATGTTAAATTTTTAGCACTTTTTATCAAGAAAGGAGTCAATAGCTGCACATATGTTATTTATTTGCTTTTATATAGACAATTTATTTGGGAAAATAAGCAAACATGTGTCCAGTCAGCATTATGGTTTGAGAAATACCTAGGGATATTATGAAAATGCTGTGGCAACAGCAAAGGTAAAGGATAGGATGAAGTGCTGTGCTATGTGCTTAGTCATGCCCAACAGTTTGCAACACCGTGGACTGTAGCCCACCAGACTCCCCTGTTCATGGAATTCTCCAGGCAAGAATACTGGAGTGGGTTGCCATTTCCTTCTCAAGGGCGTTTTTCTGAATAGGATGAAGAGACATGAATAAGGTAGAAGTTCCTTTCAATCCAATTGTAGAACCATGACAAACTGACTTTGCTTCAGCTGATCCTGTATACATATATGCTACATTGATATTCCCACGAGAGTTTACCATATGACATGGAAAAGGTAAAGCAACAGAAAAGAGATGTAAATATGTTATATATAATGTCACAGGATACTGTGACATTGTAGAAGAGGTAACTTTTACACGACGGGAAGTCTAAGATAGGTCAGATTAGTCAAAGAAGTCTCCTTACAATTGGAAAAAACTCATCCAAGTGTTGAAGAATAAGGATGAGAAAACCCAGTGAAGAGATTAAAAGGTCTCCAGAAAGAAGGAAAAACATTGAGACAAGGAAGAGAATGTGTACGTTGAAAACTTCAGTAGTTTGGTAATATCAAAGCAAACGTATGACATCGAGGTGAGAGATCATGGTGAAGAGAATGGATAGGCCTGATGCATCCTGCAGAAAGGCTCATGTTATGTCTGAAGAGGATTTTAAGGAATATGATGACAAATCATATTTATTTTGTACATAAAACAAACTGTGGAAGTCACATATGAGGTAGGTCGGTTGATTCAGTCACTCAGTCATGTCCGACTCTTTGCGACCCCATGAATTGCAGCAAACCAGGCCTCCCTGTCCATCAGCAACTCCCAGAGTTCACTCAGACTCATGTCCATTGAGTCAGTGATGCCATCCAGTCATCTCATCCTCGGTTGTCCCTTCTCCTCCTGCCCCCAATCCCTCCCAGCGTCAGAGTCTTTTCCAATGAGTCAACTCTTCACATGAGGTGGCCAAAGTACTGGAGTTTCAGCTTTAGAATCATTCCGTCCAAAGAAATCCCAGGACTGATCTCCTTCAGAATGGACTAGTTGGATCTTCTTGTAGTCCAAGGGACTCTCAAGAGTCTTCTGCAACACCACAGTTCAAAAGCATCAATTCTTCAGCACTCAGCCTTCTTCACAGTCCAACTCTCACATCCATACACGACCACAGGAAAAACCATAGCCTTGACTAGATGGACCTTAGTCGGCAAAGTAATGTCTCTGCTTTTGAATATGCTATCTAGGTTGGTCATAACTTTTCTTCCAAGGAGTAAGTGTCTTTTAATTTCACGGCTGCAGTCACCATCTGCAGTGATTTTGGAGACCAAAAAAATAAAGTCTGGCACTGTTTCCCCATCCATTTCCCATGAAGTGATGGGACCAGATGCCATGACCTTTGTTTTCTGAATGTTGAGCTTTAGGCCAACTTTTTCACTCTCCACTTTCACTTTCATCAAGATGCTTTTTAGCTCCTCTTCACTTTCTGTCATAAGGGTGGTGTCATCTGTACATCTGAGGTTATTGATATTTCTCCCGGCAATCTTGATTCTAGCTTGTGTTTCTTCCAGTCCAGCGTTTCTCATGATGTACTCTGCATATAAGTTAAATAAGCAGGGTGACAATATACAGCCTTGACATACTTCTTTTCCTATTTGGAATCAGTCTGTTGTTCCATGTCCAGGTCTAACCGCTGCTTCCTGACCTGCATACAGATTTTTCCAGAGGCAGGTCAGGTGGTCTGGTATTCCCATCTCTTTCAGAATTTTCCACAGTGTATTGTGATCCAACGCAGGATCACTATTGACTTTCGCATAGTCAATAAAGCAGAAATAGATGTTTTTCTGGAACTCTCTTGCTTTTTCCATGATCCAGTGGATGTTGGCAATTTGATCTCTGGTTCCTGTGCCTTTTCTAAAACCAACTTGAACATCAGGAAGTTCACAGTTCATGTATTGCTGAAACCTGGCTTGGAGAATTTTGAGCATGACTTTACTAGCATGTGAGATGAGTGCCATTGTGCGGTAGTTTGAACATTCTTTGGCATTGCCTTTCTTTGGAATTGGAATGAAAACTGACCTTTCCATTCCTGTGGTCACTGCTGAGTTTTCCAAATGTGCTGGCATATTGAGTGCAGCACTTTCACAGCATCATTTTTCAGGATTTGAAATAGCTCAACTGGAATTCCATCACCTCCACTAGCTTTGTTCGTAGTGATGCTTTCCAAGGCCTACTTGACTTCATATTCCAGGATGTCTAGCTCTAGATGAGTGATCACACCATCGTGATTATCCGGGTTGTGAAGATCTTTTTTGTACAGTCTACTGTGTATTCTTGCCAACTCTTCTTAATATCTTCTGCTTCTGTTAGGTCCATACCATTTCTGTCCTTTATCGAGCCCATCTTTGCATGAAATGTTCCCTTGATATCTCTAATTTTCTTGAAGAGATCTCTAGTCTTTCCCATTCTGTTCTTTTCCTCTATTCTTTGCATTGATCGCTGAAGAAGGCTTTCTTATCTCTTTTTGCTATTCTCTGGAACTCTGCATTCAGATGCTTATATCTTTCTTTTTCTCCTTTGCTTTTCAACTCTCTTCTTTTCACAGCTATTTATAAGGCCTCCCCAGACAGCCATTTTGCTTTTTTGCATTTCTTTTCCATGGGGATGGTCTTGATCCCTGTCTCCTGCACAATGTCACGAACTTCATTCCATAGTTCATCAGGCACTCTGTCTATCAGATCTAGGCCCTTAAATCTATTTCTCACTTCCACTGTATAATCATAAGGGATTTGATTTAGGTCATACCTGAATGGTCTAGCGGTTTTCCCTACTTTCTTCAATTTGAGTCTGAATTTGGCAATAAGGAGTTCATGATCTGAGCAACAGTCAGCTCCTGGTCTTGTTTTTGCTGACTGTATAGAGCTTCTCCATCTTTGGCTGCAAAGAATATAATCAATCTGATTATGGTGTTGACCATCTGGTGATGTCCATGTGTAGAGTCTTCTCTTGTGTTGTTGGAAGAGGATGTTTGCTATGACCAGTGCATTTTCTTGGCAAAACTCTATTAGTCTTTTCCCTGCTTCATTCCACATTCCAAGGCCAAATTTGCCTGTTACTCCAGGTGTTTCTTGACTTCCTACTTTTGCATTCCAGTCCCCTATATTGAGGTAAGTAAAGCTAAATACCAGGAATCCCTTTGTGTATGGATCCTAATAATTAAATTAGAAACCTGAAAAATAATACAAGACAAGGTATGAGATATGAAAAAATAAAATTTAAGGTTAAAATGATAGAAGAAATATTTAACAGAGGGAAGCAGTCAGACTTGATGCTGAGAAGAGGGAAGGAATATTTTAGGTATCTTTTGACTTAAGTTCATGACTTGAGTGATGGGGTGGATTATGGTAAAGTTTCAAATTCGGGATAAAAAATAGGTTTGAAATAAGGGAGGACATGGACCCTGTCACTTACAATTTGCCTTGTTCTCTTTTTCTATTGGAACCCTCAACAAAGTAAGGCCTTGGGGATCATTATTGCTGTAAGACAGTGCAGACGTTTCCTGCATTTTTATGTGCCACTAACTACTCTCAAATTAGACATTTAAAATAAAGAAACTAAGCCCTCAGTACATTATATTTCTGGACATATATCTATGATAGCTCAAAAAGTTGGACACGATTGAGTGGCTGAACTGAACTGAACTGAACTATGATAGACCAGTTGTTGTTGCTCTTCAAGTTTCTAAGTTGTTTTCAACTCTTTTTGACCCCATGGACTGCAGCACACCAGGCTTTCTTGCCCATCACCAACTTGCAGAGTTTGCTCAAACTCATGTCCATTGAGTCAGTGGTGCCATCCAACCATCTCATACTCTGTCATCCCCTTCTCCTCCTGCCCTCATTCTTTTCTGGCATCAGGGTCTTTTCCAACAAGTCAACTTTTTCACATAAAGTGGCCAAAGTATTGGAGTTTCAGCATTAGTCCTTCCAATGAACATTCAGGTTTGATTTACTTTAGGACTGACTGGTTTGATCTCTTTGCGGTCCAAGGGACTCTCAAGAGTCTTCTCCAGCTGTTCAAAAGCATTGATTCTTTGGAGCTCAGCCTTCTTTATGGTCCAATTCTCATATCTGTCCATGACAACTGGAAAAACCATAGCTTTAACTAGATGAGCATTTGTCAGCAAAGTAATGTCTCTGCTTTTTAATGTGCTGTCTAGGTTTGTCATAGCCTTTCTTCCAAGGAGCAACCTTTTTTTAAATTTCATGGCTGCAGTCACACTTCATGGTGATTTTGGATACACCAGTAGTATATTTTTAAAAGCATGCCTTCCAAATTTTACTGAAAATATTTTTGAAAGAATATGTGCTGTACTTAGCTGCTCAGTCATGTCCAGCTCTTTGTGACCCCATGGACTGTAGCCCATCAGTCTCCTCTGTACATGGGGATTCTCCAGGCAAAAATACTGGAGTGGGTTGCCATGTCCTACTCCAGGGGATCTCCCAACCCAGGTCCCCCACATTTCAGGTGGATTCTTTACCATCTGAGCCACAATAGAAGCCCATGAATACTGGAGTGGGTAGGCTATCCCTTCTCCAAGGGAATTACCCATCCCAGGAAATGAACCAGGGTCTCTCAAATTGCAGGTGGATTCTTTATCAGCTGAGCTACAGGGAAGTCTTTGAAAGACTATACCTGTTACTTAATAGTTATTGACCTCCTAGGTTAACAAATACCTATATACAGTTCTACAAATGCTATTTTATACATGGAGTATTTAAGTTCCAAAGAATAGCAAGGAGAGATAAGAAAGCCTTCCTCAGCAATCAATGCAAAGAAATAGAGGAAAACAATATAATCTGAAAGACTACAGATACCTTCAAGAAAATTAGAGATACCAAGGGAATATTTCATGCAAAGTGAAAGTGAAGTTGCTCAGTCGTGTCCGACTCTTTGCAACCCCATAGACTGTAGCCTATCAGGCTCCCCCGTCCATGGGATTTTCCAGGCAAGAGTGCTGGAGTGGATTGCCATTTCCGTCTCCAGGGGATCTTCCCTACCCAGGAATCGAACCTGGGTCTCCTGCATTGCAGGCAGATGCTTTACCATCTGAGCCACCAGGGAAGCCCATTTCATGCAAAAATGGGCACAATAAAGGACAGAAATGGTAGAGACCTAACAGAAGCAGAAGATATTAAGAAGAGGTGGCAAGAATACACAGAAGAACTGTACAAAAAAGATCTTCACAAAACAGATAATCATGATGGTGTGATCACTCACCTAGAGCCAGACATCCTGGAATGTGAAGTCAAGTGGACCTTAGGAAGCATCACTATGAACAAAGCTAGTGGAGGTGATGGAATACCAGTTGAGCTAATTCAAATCCTGAAAGATGACACTGTGAAGGTGCTGCACTCAATATGCCAGCAAATTTGGAAATCTGAGCAGTGGCCACAGGACTGGAAAAGGTCAGTTTTCATTCCAATCCCAAAGAAAGACAATGCCAAAAAATGCTCAAACTACCACACAATTGCACTCATCTCACACACTAGTAAAGTAATGCTTAAAATTCTCCAAGCCAGGCTTCAACAATGCATGAACCATGAACTTTCAGATAGATGCTCAAGCTGGCTTTAGAAAAGCAGAGGAATCACCGATCAAATTGCCAACATCCACTGGATCATCGAAAAAGCAAGAGAGTTCCATAAAAACATCTATTTCTGCTTTATTGACTATGCCAAAACCTTTGACTGTGTGGATCACAACAAACTGTGGAAAATTCTGAAAAAGACGAGAATACCAGATACCTGAGCTGCCTCTTGAGAAACTTACATGAAGATCAGGAAACAACAGTTAGAACTGGACATGGAACAACAGACTGATTCCAAATAGGAAAAGAAATATGTCAAGGCTGTATATTGTCACCCTGCTTATTTAACTTATATGCAGAGTATATCATGAGAAACCCTAGGCTAGAAGAAGCACAGGCTGGAATCAAGATTGCTGGGAGAAATATCAGTAACCTCAGGTATGCAGATGACACTGCCCTTATGGCAGAAAGTGAAGAAGTACTAAACAGCCTGTTGATGAAAGTGAAAGAGGGAAGTGAAAAAGTTGGCTTAAAGCTCAACTTTTGGAAAACTAAGATCATGGCATCTGTCCCATCACTTCATGTCAAATAGATAGGGAAATAGTGGAAACAATGTCTAACTTTATTTTTCTGGGCTCAAAAATCACTGCAGATGGTGATTGCAGCCATGTAATTAAAAGACACTTACTCCTCAGAAAGAAAGTTATGACCAACCTAGACAGAATATTAAAAAGCAGAGACATTACTTTGCCAACAAATGTCTGTCTAGTCAAGGTTATGGTTTTTCCAGTGGTCAGGTGTGGATGTGAGAGTTGGACTATAAAGAAAGCTGAGCACTGAAGAATTGATGCTTTTGAACTGTGGTGTTGGAGAAGACTCTCAAGAGTCTTTGGACTGCAAGAGATCCAACCAGTCCATCCTAAAGGAGATCAGTCCTGGGTATTCATTGGAAGGACTGATGTTGAAGCTGAAACTCCAATACTTTAGCTACGTGATGCGAAGAGCTGACTCATTTGAAAAGAATGTGATGCTGGGAAGGATTGGGGTCAGGAGGAGAAGGGGATGACAGAGAATGAGATGGTTGGATGGCATCACTGACTCGATGGACATGGGTTTGAGTAGACTCCAGGAGTTGGTGATGGACAGGGAGCCTGGCTTGCTGCAGTTCATGGTTTCACAAAGAGTCGGAGACAACTGAGCGACTGAACTGAACTGACTTATGTCATAGCAATATGGTTTGCTAATACCTCTTAATTGAAGTTTTTAATGGGAAAAGGTTTATGCCTTACTGTGATAAAGTATGTCTACAGAAACTAGGAGGATGTCCATCAAAATAAAACATGATACTATAATCATTGCAGAAACTAGAAAAGTCAAAAGAACCAATTAGAAAATTAGAACTGATTCAATATATAACATCCAGAGAAATAACTATGAAAATCTTAAAATCTTTAGACATAGCATACTCATGACTACAAAGAAAATAATATAAAAATCTATCTTTAAAATTATAGTTTTATATTTCTTACAATTCCTAATTATAAAAACAAGGAAAATTCTAAAGGTACACAAATAATTTTAATTATGTTTAGAACTGGGAGGGATTGGAGGCAGGAGGAGAAGGGGACGACAGAGGATGAGATGGCTGGATGGCATCACTGACTTGATGAACGTGAGTCTGAGTGGACTCCGGGAGTTGGTGATGGACAAGGAGGCCTGGCGTGCTGCAATTCATGGGGTGCAAAGAGTCGGACACGACTGAGCGACTGAACTGAACTGAACTGAAGAAGGATATTATTGGAAGATTAATTTAGATTTGAACACATTCAAGTTGCATCATCACTGCAAATATAAGTGCAATGACATCATTTACATATGGGTTTTTCCACATGTAAAACTGTTTTATTAAACCAAAGAAAATATGAAGCACAGATTTTTAAATAAATCAGATAGCTCTTTGATGTATTTATGATACATAAATATATACCCATCTCTGTTTATACATATATTTAAAATCTGCTGATATATAAATGGATATAAATTGATATTAGTTCAGTTCAGTGAATGGAGAGTACAAGGGACTCTCAAGAGTCTTCTCCAACACCACAGTTCAAAAGCAGCAATTCTTCAGCGCTCAGCCTTCTTCACAGTCCAACTCTCACATCCATACATGACTACTGGAAAAACCATAGCCTTGACTAGACGGGCCTTAGTCGGCAAAGTAATATCTCTGCTTTTGAATATACTATCTAGGTTGCTCAAAATTTTCTTCCAAGGAGTAAACGTCTTTTAATTACATGGCTGCAATCACCATCTGCAGAGATTTTGTGGATATAAATTATTTTTATTCGTATGTAACCATAGAATAAAAATAAAACAAAATAAAAATGATTACTAAAAAACTAAAAAGTTTATCAGATTCAGTTCTTACTTACTCCTGAATGCTAGCTATGTGAATACAAAATTATTTCCTCTTGCACAATATGTCAAAAATTATAAGTATTTATATATGTAAATATTAAATGTGATCTTAGACAAAACTTCTATGTTTACAAATAAAGAAAACAATTTAGTTAATTGATAATTTTGCATTATTGCAAATAGAGTTGATTTCTAATATAATAAATAGACATTAGGTGGTGGCTGAAATTTCTCTTCTTGATTAATTGTTTTATTTTGATTATATCCTGTTATGAGTGAACACACATAGATTATGAGGGGTCACAACACTATTTTAAAAAGAAAAATCATTTAAAATGACCATTTTAACTAAAAATGCAATATTCAATGAATAATTTTATCAAATGTAGCAAATGTTACTGAAAAGAATATCTACATTTTGTTGCAAGATTTTATCTTGTGAGATAGATTTCTAATATATTCATGATTCAGATTTATTTTTCAAAATTCTACCTGACAGCATCATTTTCATGACTTTAAATAAAAGGAAATTATGCACCTACTAAAGGGACTTATTTGTATTTATAAAGCTGTCAATATTATCCTCTTTATTTAAATGTTTTGCTTGAGTGCTTCAGCTTTTAGAAGTGTATGCTTCATCTGAAGTTACTTCTGGTCATGGATCCTGTCATCTAAATCTTTATCTCGAAGAGTATTCAGGAAGGGCCCTGAACAACGAGAAATAAAGCTACTTTTTAGTCAGATAAACACTAGCTTCAAGAGAGCTTTTTTGGGGGCGGGGGGCCGGGGGGAGGAGGGTGAGATTAAACAGTGGCAAAATGAGATGCATTGAATAGTTACTGAATCATTATCTCCCTAGGTAACCCTAGGTAATCACTCCCAGAGGGCTTTATTAAGTTGAATTGAAGGGCTGAAAAAGACTCAGCCTCATTTTTTATATCGTCATAATCCCCAGCTTCCTTTCTCCTAGCAAATATTTCTCTAAACACGTGTCCATTATTTTATAGATGCAAATTAGAGACATTAAACAGGCATTCAGGGCTTCTCTCCCAGTCCAGTCAATAAAGAACCCTCCTGCAGTGCAGGAATCCGCCTGCAGTGCAGGAAATCTAGGTTCGATTCCTGGGTCCAAATGATCCCCTGGAAGAGGAAATGGCAACCCACTTGAGTATTCTAGCATGGAAAATCCCATCGACAGACAAGCCTGGCAGACTACAGTCCATGGGGTCACAAGAGGTGGGCACGACTTAGCGACTAAACCACCAAACAGATATTCTGCAGTAAAAAATAATAACACCTAAGTTTAATGATAATAAAATTGAGTGAAACTCTGAGTGAGTTTCTCACTGGTCACTAAATCACGTTTAATAAACTTGTAATCTATGTGTGGTGTGAAACTATCAAAGTTCTTGAGATGAAATATCTCTTTGCTCTTCCAATTGATTTGCTCTGAATAACTCTTTGTAAATATAGTATATCTTCCATGATGGATTCATGTTGATGTATGGCAAAACCAATACAATATTGTAAAGTAATTAACCTCCAATTAAGATAAATGAATTTATATTAAAGAAAGAAAATATAAAAAAATAAATAAATATAGCATATCTTTAAATAAGTGATTTTGTAACTATTTCTGTTTTAAAAGTAAAGCTAAAAGGCAAAGAATGCTGTATTGTAACTTGAAATGAATGCATGGTGTGAAGTTATGATCAGTTCAGTTCAGTTCGGTCGCTCAGTCATGTCCGACTCTGCAACACCATGAACTGCATGCAGCACGCCAGGCCTCCCTGTCCATCACCAACTCCTGGAGTCTACTCAAACCCATGTCCTTTGAGTCTGTGGTGACATCCAACCATCTTATCCTCTGTCGTCCCCTTCTCCTCCTGCCCTCGCTCTTTCCCCAAATCAGAGTCTTTTCCAATGAGTCAGCTCTTTGCATCAGGTGGCTAAAGTATTGGAGTTTCAGCTTCAACATCAGTCCTTCCAATGAACACCCAGGACTGATCTCCTTTAGGATGGACTGGTTGGATCTCCTTGCAGTCCAGAAATTTTTCAAGAGTCTTCTCCAACACCACAGTTCAAAAGCATCAATTCTTCAGTGCTCAGCTTTCTTTATAGTCCAACTCTCACATCCATACCTGACCACTAGAAAAACCACAGCCGTGATTAGACAGTAATTTGTTGGAAAAGGAATGTCTCTGCTTTTTAATATTCTGTCTAGGTTGGTCATAATTTTCCTTCCAAGGAGTGTCTTTTAATTACATGGCTGCAATCACCATCTGCAGTGATTTTTGAGCCCAGAAACATAAAGTCAACCACTGTTTCCACTATTTCCCCATTTATTTGCCATGAAGTGATGGGACCAGATGCCATGATCTTAGTTCTCTGAATGTTGAGATTTAAGCCAACTTTTTCACTCCCCTCTTTCACTTTCATCAACAGGCTGTTTAGTACTTCTTCACGTTCTGGCATAAGGGTGGTGTCATCTCATATCTGAGGTTATTGATATTTTTTCCCAGTAATCTTGATTCCAACTTGTGCTTCCTCCAGCCCAGCATGAACTCTGCATATAAGTTAAATAAGCAGAGTGACAATATACAGCCTTGATGTACTCCTTTTCCTATTTGGAACCAGCCTGTTGTTCCATGTCCAGTTCTAACTGTTGCTTCCTGACCTGTATATAGGTTTTTCAAGAGGCAGCTCAGGTGGTCTGGTATTCCCATCTCTTTCAGAATTTTCCACAGTGTATTGTGATCCACACAGTCAAAGGCTTTGGCATAGTCAATAAAGCAGAAATAGATGTTTTCTGGAACTCTCTTGCTTTTTTGATGATTCAGCAGATGTTGGCAATTTGATCTCTGGTTCCTCTGCTTTTTCTAAAACCAGCTTGATCATCTATCTGGAAGTTCACAGTTCATGCATTGTTGAAGCCTGGCTTGGGGAACCATAAGCATTACTCTTCTAGCATGTGAGATGAGTGCAATTGTGCAGTAGTTTGAGCATTCTTTGGCATTGCTTTTCTTTGGGACTGGAATGAAAACTGACCTTTTCCAGTCCTGTGGCCACCGCTTTGTTTTCCAAATTTGCTGGCATATTGAGTGCAGCACCTTCACAGTGTCATCTTTCAGGATTTGAATTAGCTCAACTGGTATTCCATCACCTCCACTAGCTTTGTTCGTAGTGATGCTTCCTAAGACCCACTTGACTTCACATTCCAGGATGCCTGGCTCTAGGTGAGTGATCACACCATCAGGATTATCTGTTTTGTGAAGATCTTTTTTGTACAGTTCTTCTGTGTATTCTTGCCACCTCTTCTTAATATCTTCTGCTTCTGTTAGGTCCCTACCATTTCTGTCCTTTATTGTGCCCATCTTTGTATGAAATGTTCCCATGGTATCTCTAATTTTCTTGAAAAGAACATTGGTCTTTCTCATTCTATTGTTTTCCTCTATTTTTTTGCATTGATCGTTGAGGAAGGCTTTCTTATCTCTCCTTTCTATTCTTTGGAACTCTGCATTCAAATGGGTTTATCTTTCCTTTTCTCCTTTACTTTTCACTTCCCTTCTTTTCACAGCTATTAGTAAGGCCTCCTCAGACAGCCATTTTTGTTTTTGCATTTCTTTTTCTTGTGAATGGTCTTGATTCCTGTCTCCTATACAATGTCACGAACCTCCATCCATACTTCATCAGGTACTCTATCAGATCTAGTCCTTTAAATATATTTCTCACTTCCACTGTATATTCATAAGGGATTAGATTTAGGTCATACCTGAATGGTCTAGCAGTTTTTTCCACTTTCTTCAATTTCGGTCTGAATTTGGCATTAAGGAGTTCATGATCTGAGCCATAGTCTCCCAGTCTTATTTTTTTCTGACTGTATAGAGCTTCTTCTTCTTTGGCTGCAAAGAATATAATCAATCTGATTTCAGTGTTGACCATCTGGTGATGTCCATGTGTAGAGTTTTCTCTTGTGTTGTTGGAAGAGGATGTTTGCTATGACCAGTGCACTCTCTTGGCAGAACTCTATTAGCCTTTGCCCTTCTTCATTCTGTACTCCAAGGCCAAGTTTGCCTGTTACTCCAGGTGTTTCTTGTCTTCCTACTTTTGCATTCCAGTCCCCTATAATGAAAAGGGCATCTGTTTTGGGTGTTAGTTTTAGAAGGTCTTGTAGGTCTTCATAGAACTGTTCAACTTCAGCTTCTTCAGTATTACTGGTCAGGTCATAGACTTGGATTACAATGATATTGAATGGTTTACCATAAAAATGAACAGAGTTCACTCTGCCGTTTTTGAGTTTGTATCCAAGTACTGCATTTTGGACTCTTTTGTTGACTATGATGGCTACTCCATTTCTTCTATGGGATTCCTGCCCACAGTAGTAGATATAATGGTCATCTGAGTTAAATTCACCCATTCCAGTCCATCTTAGTTCACTGATTCCTAGAATGTTGATATTCACTCTTGTCATCTCCTTTTGACCACTTCATGATGGACATGGTGAGCCTGCCACCAGGCAGCTGGTTAGTCATGCCAGAGGTTGGTTCCATATGAGGTCTTGTCACTGTTCTTTGATGCTCTCAGGCTGATTGACTTTCGTGAACTCAAGTTCATGCTGTTGAGCTCATGAGTAACCTACCTCCCTTCTATCAGGGCCACCTTGTTCAGGAGCTCTGGACAATGACAAGGGAGACTGGGGGAAGTAACTGCTATTACAGAACTGGCCAACTGGCCAATATATCTTGATGTATTTGATCATCAAAATCTTCCTCTTCTTAGGTCACCCACTGAGAGGCCTTCATATGGAACACAAATATCTTCACTTTTTTACCAGTCAGAGATGCCAAATACATACTTTTTCCCTAAATATTTCTGTCATCAATTTTTCAATCATGTTCCTCTTAAATCCCTGATATTTCAGCCATTCCATGGGCCACAGCCCATATATCAGTGGACAATCACATTTCTGCCATTTCTCCTGCAGAGCAAAGTGGCTAACAAATGCACTGCTTTGAGAAGATTTCCCTCACCAAGTCCTTCAGGGATGTTCCAAAATGGGGCTGTGGTGCTACAGATGTCAGCTTCATTTCTACAGAACCATCTGCAAACCATCTGCAAATCCTGGCGTCTCTTCTGCTCTGTTAACTGATCTTAGTTACTGCCTATGAAGCCATAACTGCAAGCTGGCAGGGAGAAGATGGTGCAGCAGGAGTAGAGATCATGGGTATTTAGGCCACTCTTCATGTAACATACTCATACTTTCAGGGCCTTTTCATGTTCTGTTACATATACACCACTTCGATTTGAGGATGGAATGTTGCTGTGCACATGCAACTTTATGACTTGGTAGGTTAGATAATGCCCAGTTCCTGATGAGAGGATCAGGTCATATGGAAACCTAGTGGCCCATCAATCAGCATTCAGTCTCTAAGGCTCAATTACAAGTCAAGAACTGTTTCTCAAAAGGAGGATACATATCTGCAGAGAATGGCAAGGATTTGCAGTGAAATCCTAAGGTTTGCATTACTCTACAGCTGAGGGGCCAAGATAGAACCCACACATTATTTCTATGTTCTGCTGACACCACTGAGTCTGCTGAGCCATTATCCTGATGTAGTGAGCAACTTGCACAGCAGCTTGGACCTGCTACAGAGTCCTCTCTTGTTCTAGAAGCTTTTCTGTTCACTTGGTGAAAGGGCTGGAATAAGATAACCAGATAGACTCCATTGCCTCCAAAGACCCAGAGGCCCACTAGGCACTGTGCCTCATTTTTGGCTGTTGGGTGGCCCAGATGCCACAACTTCTAGGAACACTAGCATTTCCAATCTTTCTAAGTCTTTGAATTCCTTCCTCTACATTAAACCAAGATGGGTTGGGCATTTCCAACTCTCTCACTGTGGGACACCTTGTTTCAGCCACACAACTAAACAAACTGTTAGAGCCCTTCCTGACTTCTTGAGCTGAAACACTGAACATAGAATCTCTGTGTAGTGAGCCTGTGTTATTCATTATATCCAACCTTGTATTTCTAACATTAGTGTCCCGTACCCTAATTATCCATCCACACATACGGTCTTTGATTTTTGTCTGTGTAAGTTAGAAGCCAAGTAGTTCTTTGAAGTGTAACATGTCTACTCATAAGTCTTATAGTGTACCTCAACTTTAGGGAACTGCAATGACTTGTGTCCAGCTATTGGTCTTGATGCAAAGTGGGATGCAGGCCATGAGTTCTGAGAAGAATCAACAGTGGCTTGCATGGCAACTGTCCCAGAGGCCAATAGAGTCTGTTCCCTTGCCCCTCAGACAGAAATGGAAAGAAATATATGACTGTGGGTAAAGAGGTCAGTACCACTGGGGGTAGGTAACCCACTTCTGTAGATGGGGAAACTACTACTGCTGGGGATAAAGGACCTTCTTCCACTGACAGAGAAAATTCATGAGAATTCAAAGGTCATTGTGCCCAGTTTCACCAGGGTCCTCCCGTTTAGTTCTATGTCAACATACAAGATTCCATGCTAAGAAATGCTTTTCCATTTCTACCCCAATTTATGTGGCTACTGGATATTTCTTTAATTAATTTCTACATGAATCAGCAGAAGTCACCTTTTATTTCTTACAAGTAATATATATCTGATATCTTGTTTTATTTCTATATTTGATATAGATTGATATAGATATATCAATACCAGGCTCATATATTCTAAACTGTTCTATAAGTGGAAATGTTACAAAAGTCGTCATGTAAATAGAACACAGTTTCTTATTTATACATTATTTTTCTTTTTCTAGTTAAGAAGTAGTATGTGTCTGGAATATTGGCTTAAATTTAATCAGTAGCCATTTGTTTTTTGACAATTCTGAACAAATCAGATCTCAAACAAATCAGATCTCTAAGAGCTACAACCATGTATACCCTGCAGTAATAAATTTCTCCACATATTTAATACTGTGTAGGCAGCCACAGAGCTCCTAATATGCAATGGAAAATTGTGTGTGTCTTGAAAACACATGCTCAGCATAATTAAAGACATTGGTAAAATATTTGAATATTCATGATTTTTTAACATTAGTACCAATGATACAGATGCTACCTCATAATTTACTTTGGCCATATTGTGGATTATGTAGAAAGGGAAAACTTATATTTAAGTCAAATGTGCAAAATGATTTGCAAAACACAGGTATTGATAGTTACAAAGCCTTAACCATATGGTTTTTTTTTCATATTTTATTTTTTATTATTATTATTTTTTAACTTTACAATATTGTATTGGTTTTGCCATACATCAGCATGAATCTGCCACGGGTGTACACGTGTTCCCAATCCTGACTTCCCCTCCCTCCTCTCTCCCCATACCATCTCTCTGGGTCATCCCAGTGCACCAGCCCCAAGCATCCTGTATTTTGCATCGAACCTAGACTGGCGATTCATTTCTTATATGCTATTATACATGTTTCAATGCCATTCTCCCAAATCATCCCACCCTCTCCCTCTCCCACAGAGTCCAACAGACTGTTCTATACACCTGTGTCTCTTTTGCTGTCTCGCATACACGGTTATCATTACCATCTTTCTAAATTCCATATATATGCATTAGTATACTATATTGGTGTTTTTCTTTCTGGCTTACTTTACTCTGTATAATTGGCTCCAGTTTCTAGAAGAGCAACGTCCCCAGATGCCAAACTGTAAACTACCGTGAATTCATTTCTTCAAAAATCACTGGGTGAGTGACTATTATGTGCCAAGCACCATGCTATCCATTGGAAATACAGCAGTGAACAAAAGAGGTACAATCTGTCATGCAACTCATATTCTAGTAAGATGTGACAGATAGTATAAAACAAATTTCATAATAGATAACAGTGGTGATTATGTATATATACAATAGTTAGCCTGTCTATTGGCCTATCTATGATAAAACATGAATATCAGTAAACTTGTTCCTGTAAAGGTGAGATTAAAGGAGATAGACAAATAAAATCAGAAACTGAGCCATATGGAGATCTGGGAAAAGAGCATTATGTAGACATAGAATGTATGATATTTTGAATCAGGAAAAAAATAATGTATATAAGGAAAGATATTACTGTGACTAAAATACAGTAAATTAAGAAAAATGTAATAGGAGATGAAAGTAGTCCAATGGGGATTCATATGCTTCAAGTGTAGTGGGCCATGGATGGAACTTAGATTTTATTTTGATTACTGCATGCTCAGTTGCTCAGTTGTATCCTATTCTTTGTGAACCTTTTGACTGTAGCTTGCCAGGGTCCTCTGTCCATGGGATTTTTTAAAGCAAGAATACTGGAGTGGGTTGCCATTTCCTTCTTCAGGAGATCTTTCCTACCCAGGGATTGAACCTGTGTCTCTTGCATCTCCTGAATTGCCGGTAGATTCTTTACCTGCTGAGCCATCAGAGAAGTTGATGATTGCTGAGCAAGTCATTAATTGAATTTATGACTTATGTTCGGTAGTGCTCCTCATGAAGGAATAGATTTCTAGTCCTCTGAACTTCTTTCATAATGGCCACTATGTTGCCCTTTATCTTAGTGGCCTATTTACTAATTTATTACTTTTCCTTAAATCCCACTAAGAATATATGAGGATGTTGGTTATCCCTCATTCTCTATAATATTTAATGTTTCAACCTTTGTTAATTTTAGTCATTCTTTGATGGGAATAATTGCATATCATTATAATTTTAATTCATATTTCCTTGTTGACTAGAGGGGCTGAGCAAGTTTTTGTGTGTTTTTTGGCTATTTGTGTATCTTTATTGTGAAGTATATATCCAAGGTTTTTTTTTCCCCATTCTTATATTTATTATTATTGATTGTTACTGCTATTCAGTTGCTAAGTTGTATCCAACTCTTTGCCACCACGTAAAGTGCAGCACACCAGACTTCCCTGTCCCTCACTATCTCCCTGAGTTTGCTCAAACTCATGTCCACTGAGTCAGTGATGCCATCCAGTTATCTCATCCTCTGCTGCCCCCTCCTCCTCTTGCTCACAATGTTTCCCAATATCACAGTCTTTTCCAATGGGTTGGCTCTTCCCATCAAGTGGCCAAAGTATTGACTGGAAAGGTTAATTACATATTTTAGATACATAGCTCTAATATCTGTATTCATCTAATCTATCATATTAACACATGTTAAGATGTGGGAATTCTGCTAGATTTCAATGTATCATATGTAATTATTTATGTTTAATACTTTAGTGTTTCTTCATAAAGTCTTTACCTACATTCAGGTTGCAAAGATATATTTTCTTTTAGAAATCTTATATTTTAAGCTTTATGTTGATGCATATCTTGAATTAATTTCTGTGACTGGTATAATGTAGAGACTGCAGTGCATTTATTTTTCTAAAGTTATCTAGCTTTTTCAGCTCCATTAGTTGCAAAGACTTTTAATTCTCCATTGAATAGGTTTCCTATGTCTGTTAAGTTTAATACTAAGTGTTTTTGGTGCTTTTGTAAATGGAATTGTTGGTACCTTTTAAACTGAAAATCAATAGCTTACTTGAAATTTCAGAGCTGTGGACATCTATTTCCACTTAACTGGGAAAAGTATGTCATGCACAGCTACCCACAAAGACAGGAGAGCTTCAACATGCACTTTTTGTTTTTTTTTTCAGAAATGCTCACTCTGAATCAAATTGTGATTTTTACTTTAAAGAATATGAGATTAGCGTGTAGTAGATAGATGACTGTCAAGATGTGGCACTATCTCTCAAAGTCACCTTCAATTCCTGTTTTCTTCCCAAGACCATTCAATTGGAGTAATTTTCCACCATTCCTCCCTCTCCTATGGCACTACAACACCAAAATCCCATTCTTGAAGAAATGCTTTGCTAGTTCTCTTTAAAGGAAAAGCATCTTGCTGTAATAAATATCCTAAATCACACAATATCTACGGTAACTTAAACATACTTTTAAACACAGAATTGAATTAGTTTGTTGTGTACATTAATGTTAGTATCTTTATAATTATTTTGATCGTATGCTAAAGTAAGTAATTATTCTTCATTACTTGCATCAGAGCTATTATTTCTTAATCACGATTGTATCTTCATGTATTTCATGTCTTGTACTTTTAATTTACAAGTGGATTTTTAACCAAACTATCATAATTTTATTTATCTATCCTCTTTGATTATGCCTTCATGTATTGACCATGGGCTTAGACATGTGACTTGCTTTGGCCAGTGGGACAAAACAAATATAATTCAGGTAGCATCTTCAAAAAAGCACTTGCATACTTTAATTTCTTCACTTGCTCCTCTGCCTTTGCTATGAAAATATACTCAGGCTAGCCTGGTGATGAAATACCAGAAACGTTAGTAGAGCCAAGTTTCAGTGAAGTCATCACATGTCAGAATAAATTGTCAGCAAGATGCAGATGTGTAGGCAAAATTCATCACCTGTATGCATCAGAAATGTTTAAATGTCTGGTTGTTGTCTGAAGCACAACATTGACCACATAATTTTTGAGGCAGAAAAAAAAGAAAAGCCTGATTGACTTTTCTCAGGAGGCAAATGAAGTCATTATTCAAATGACTTCAAATGACATTATTCAAACTATATCCTGCCAGGCTCCTCTATCCATGGAATTCTCCAGGCCAGAATACTGGAATGGGTAGCCATTCCCTGGGGGCTCAGATGGTAAAGAATCCTCCTGCAATGTGGTAGACCTGGGTTCAAACCCTGGGTTGGGAAGATCCCTTGAGAAGAGAACAGCTAACCACTACGGTATTCTGGCCTAGAGAATTTTATGGACAGAGGAGCCTGGCAGGCTGTAATAGTCCATTGGGTAGCAAAGAGTTGAACATTACTGAGTGACTTTCACTTCATTTCACTTTCTGTTTGGAGGTTGAAGTGGTGGTATTTACAAATTCACCAGAGAAGATCATTTTCAACTATTTGACAAGTAGTCAACCAATTTTTGTTTTAAAGCTAGTACAAATGTTTCAGTTCCTACCATCTGAATGTCAACATTGAGGTATAATAGTTAATAATTGTTGAGTGCTTGTTATGTGGTAATGATATTCTAAGCATTTTATAATTATTACCTCATTTAATTATTATAATAAGCTTATGAGTAGACATTATTATTTCTATTTTATAAAGAAGCAATCAATTTTCCAGTGATTTTTTTTTCCAAGGTTAAACATAAAGTTAGCATTTGGACAGACATATTCTGGATGAACTCAGTTTCTTTACTTTTGACTTTGACATTTATATAAACTTAAAATTTAAAGTTGAAACGTCTATGAGGAAAATTATATTACTTTACCTAAATATTTTTAGATGCACAAAAATATGTTGTTATTATGCGATATACTTGTTAGTATTTTAAAGACTTTAGTTATATATAAAGACAAACCTAGAGAGCATATTAAAAAGCAGAGACATCATTTTGCTGACAAAGGATGGAATAGTCAAAGCTATGGTTTTTCCCGTAGTCATGTCTGGATGTGAGAGCAGACCAGAAAGAATGCTGAGCACTGAAGAATTGATGCTTTCAAATTATGGTGCTGGAGAAGACTATTGAGAGCCCCTTGGATAGTAAGGAGATCAAACCAGCCAATCCTCTAGGTAATCATTCCTGAATATTCACTGGAAGAACTGATGCTGAAGCTCCAATACTTTGGGCAACTGATTTGAAGAGCTGACTCACTGAGAAAGGCCTTCTTGCAGGAAAAGATTGAGGGAAAGAGGAGGAGGGGGCAACAGAGGATGAAATGGTTGGATGGCATCACTGACTCAATGGACATGAATTGGAGCAAATTCTGGGATATATTAAAGGACAAGGAAGGCTGGTGTACTCCATGGAAGTCCATGGAGTCACAAAGAGTCGGACATGGCTTAGTGACTGAAAAGCAATAACAAAAACAAATTAAATGGACTCTTACAAAACTTTTACAAGCTACCTGAATGAATAATGATAAAAAATATAGCCAGGATAACTTTTGAGATGGAGGAGAAAATGATAGAATTTGATCCACTGAAGAATACAATAAAGTTATAACATTTAAATCTAGTAATACTAACATAGGAATACACATTTCAACTAGTAACATTTGTTTCATCTTTAAAGCAGCATTACAAATCAGTAGGTTATTTGGGACTATTCCTTAAATCACTAAGTTTTGCTGAAAGAACTATTTGCTATATTAAAAAAAAAAAAAAAGCTAGTTTCCTACTTCATACCAAACCTTACTAAACATTGCAGTTATATTGAAGAAACACTAAAATTACAGAAAAATAATATGGGCATATCTTCTGACTATGACATAAGCAAGGATTTCTTAGGTATATCACAATCCCCCCAGACTTCCAAATTTAATATATTCATAGTAATAATTATTCAGCATGGCAAAAGATACTATAAAGAAAATTAAAGAACAAGACACAGTTCAGAGTAACTGCTTTTAATGTCTATCACCAATAAAGGAATATCCAGAATACTAAGGCCTCTTAAAATGATCAAAGCAAGCATTCCCTCTAAGATAGAAACAAGACAAAGATACTACTTTTTCCACTTTTATTCAACATAGTTTTGGAAATCATAGCCCTATCAATCAAAGAAGCGAGAGAAATAAATCCAAATTAGAAAGGAAGACATGAAATTTTCTCTATTTGCACATGACATGACACTATACTTAGAAAATCCTAAGACATTACCAGGAAGCTACTGGAGTTCATCCATGAATTCAGGATACAAAAAAGTTTCAGGATACAAAATTAATATACAGAAATCAGTTGCATTTTCATACCCTAACAACAAAATATTGGAAAGAGAAATTAAGGAAATAATCCCATATACTATTGCATCAAAAAGAATAAAATATCCAGGAATAAGTCTAGGAATAAGGCAAAGGAACTGTACTCTGAAAACTAAAGAGTGCTGATTAAAGAAATTGAGAATGACACAAAACAGATGGAAAGATATACCATGTTCTTCAATTGGAAGAATGAATGTTGTTAAAATGACCACATTACCAGGTAACCTGCATATTCAGTGCAATTCCTGTCAAGTTACTAGTGGCATTTATCACAGAACTAAACCAATTTTTTTTTTTTCTTAATGTGTATAGAAATACAAAAGGCCCTGAAGAGCCAGAGCAGTCTTGATAAAGGAGAATGGAGCTGGAAGAATGAGCCTCTCTGACTTCAGGCTATACTAACAAAGCTATAGTAATTAAAACACTATAGTACTGGCACAAAACTAGACATTAGGAAGCTGAGAAATAGACCCACACACCTATGGTCAGTTAGTCTACAATAAAGGAAGCAAGAGTATATAGTGGAGAAAAGACAGTTTTGTCAGTGTGTGGTGCTGGGAAAACTGGACAGTTAAGTGTAAAAGAATTAAATGAATGAACTCAGGTAACAACATATACAAAAATCAACTCAAAATGGATTAAAGACCTAAAGGTAAGACCAGATACTATAAAACTCCCAGAAAAAAACACAGAACAGTCTTTGACATAAATTGCAACAGTATTTTTTTGGATTTATTTTGTGAGTACTGGAAGCAAAAATAAACAAATTGAACTTAGTCAGATTTAAAAGCTTTTATACACCAAATGAAACCATAACACAACAAAAAGACAACCTATGGAATGGGAGAAAATATTTGTAAATGATGTGACTGACAATGGATTAATATTCAAAATGTACAATAGTTCATAAAATTCAATATCAAAAAAGCAAACAACCCAATCAAAAAATGGGCAGTAGACCTAAATATACATTTTTTCAAAGAAGACATATAGATACAAAATCAAATCTACAATGAGTTTTCACCTCACTCTGGTCAGAATGACTATCATCAGAAAGTCTATACACAGCATGCTGGGGAGGGTGTGGAGAAAAAGAACTCTCCTATCCTTCTCCTATCCAAATGCAAATTGTTACAATCACTAGGCACCATGGTATGGAGGTTCCTTAAAAACTAAAAATACTGTCACCATATGATCTTACTCCTGGGCAAGTATTTGGAGAAACCTATAATTCAAAAAGATACATTTACCCCAATGTTCACAGCAGTACTATTTACAATAGCCAAGACATGGAAGGAACTTAAATGTCCATTGAAAGATGAATGGATAAGAACATGATACAAACATACAGATGAGGATGTACGCACAAAATGGAATTTTACTCAGTTATACAAAAATGCAATAACAATTTTCAGCAACATGGATAGACCTAGAGATTATCATACTAAGTGAAGTAAGTCAGAGTCAAATATCATATATCACTTAAATGTGGAATCTAAAAATGATACAAATTAACTTACTTAAAAATAGAGGAATAAAATACAGAAATAGACCCATAGACATAGAAATAGAAAACAGACATTGTTATCAAAGGGGAACAGGGGAGAGAGATAAATTGAGTTTGGGCCTAACAGATATACACCGCTATATAGAAAATGCATAAACAACAAAAGACCTGCTATATAACACAGGGAGCTGTATTCACTATCTTTTTAATAACTTACAACAGAGAAAGAGAATACAAATATATGTTTGTGTGTGTGTTTGTGCGTGCATAACTGATACATACATCTTTGCTATACATCTGAAGCTAACAAAAAACTGTAAATCAACTATGGTGGTGGTTTAGTTGCTAAGTCGTGTCTGACTCTTGCGACCCCCATGTAGCCCACTAGGCTCCTCTGTCCATGGGATTTTCCAGGCAAGAATACTAGAGTGGGTTGCCATGTCCTTCTCTAGGGGATCTTGCCCTCCCAGGAATTGAACCCGGGTCTCCTGTACTGCAGGAAGATTCTTTACCAACTGAGCTATGAGGGAAGCCCTCATAGCTCCACTATACTTCAATTTTTAAAAAAAGATCAGCATACAGCTGATTTAGAATTATATCTTGCAAAAAATGTAATATAAGTTAAATAATGACATAAAGATTCACCTCACTTAGTAATCAGAGAAATGTAAACTTAAGAAGCAAAAATTGCCATTTTACAACTCATGCAGGCAATATTAAAATCCAATTATAAGATGAGGAACAAAAGAAACTGATAGTGCTATGAACGAGTACAACCTTTTTCAAAAATAATCTGATAAAGTCTAAAACTCTTTAAGGGAGAAAGCAATTACGAGGAAGAAAACAAAGACATGGGCCACATGTGTCTCTCTATAACATCGAAAACATGCAAGAGGGGTCTACTCATTGCATGGGTGCAGAAATATGTATTAAACTCATAAACACATACACAGAAGGACAAACATAAACTTAACATTGGTGCCTTACACTGAGGAAGCTGGAGGTAAATGCCACTGGACACCAACAGCCTAACACCATCTATAATACTGATAAGAAAATCTAATAATATGATGGGTATGCATACATTTGTTATCTTCATCTTTAAACACATATTCATGGTAAAATCTTTAAATACAATCACATTTTGTTTTAAATAGCCATTACATTTTTGACTGAACAAAAATAATTGAGCCCCTCATTTGTCTCAGTTAGACTTTAAGTTCACTTTGCCCAAAGGGTAGCGTGTATGGTTCAGGCCAGTAGGAAAGATGGGTGGAGAAGGGTAAGAAGATAAGCTGTAAAAACATAAAAATATAAGTTAAGTGCTAAGTGAAAAAATATATAAAACAGAGATAAGGAGCCAGAGCTTAATAAAGAATATTGTCTGTTCAGAGAGAACCTTTGTGGTAAAAATTTCATTTTTATAAATGAAGAAGTGAGTGAGAGGAAAGTTTGGGGGAGATGGTTTGGATAAAGAGAACAGCAAGCACAAGGGTTCTGAAGAGGAAATGCTTGTCATTTTCAAGAAACAGGACTCTGAAAAAGGCCAATGTGGCAGAAATGATTACATGTCACCTCTTAGAAATCATTTCCAAAATTTAAAATTGTCATTAATAATGAAAAACAGACCACATTTAAAGTTCTTTAAAAAATAATAATAGAAACATAAAATATGCGGCTTATTGTAACCACAGGAATTTCATTTTGTGAAACAATTTGGTATTTTATTTTCCCCCAAACAAATAAGAAGGATCTTACTATGTTTTCACTGTATTTTTATGTGATATATAAGAAAAAGACTTTACCAAAAATTTACTGTTTAAAGTCAATATGTTAGCTGTCCATTCAAACTTTGTTGTAAAAATATAACTAGTAGGTACTAAAAAAGCACTAATGAAAATTCACCCCGAATCAGTGTGTATGCATGTATTTTAATGAAATTAAGTGGCATTTAATTTTGCTTCTCTTTTCCATGTAAATATATTCAAATTCATATTTGTGCTGCAGAATTTGAAGTGTGCTTCAAGTACATTCAGAAGTGTCAAGAATGACGTATGGGAGAGATAACATTGAGATGTAAACAAACAGAACTCTTTTGATCTCTTAGGGATTTGGAGAGCTGCACATTTTGATGCAAGTCAAAACTATAATTTGAACACTGAGAAACAAAGATGGGATGGAATAAAACAGAAGATTTAAAACCTAAAGGAACAACAGCGGGACATCAAAGTAGCTTACAGACAAACTAAATTAGCATGAGGCCAAGGCAATGTTTCCCTGAAATATTTCTTCCCTATTAAAAAAAAAGAATAACTAGGAACTCTTTATCAGAAACAAAGATGTTTCTTAAAATTATATATTATATAGACATTATAATACATACAAAATATAAGTTCCACCTAGTCATTTTATATATATATATATATATATATATATATATATATATATATATATATATAAAACGAATTATCCTGCAATGTGGGAGAAATGGATTTGGTCCCTGGGTTAGGAAGATCCCCTGGAGAATGAAATGGCTACCCACTCCAATATTCTTGCCTGGAGAATGCCATGCACAGAGGAGTCTGGAAGGCTACAGTCCATGGGATTGCCGAGAGGCAGATACGACACCACAACTTTCACTTTGTGTATTATATGTATACAAATGTACAGATAGATCATGGTGTATAAATAGAGATGAATATGATAATGATAGAGACAGAGAGAAAGAGGAAGGAAGAAAGGAAGAGAAAAAGAAAGGAAGGGAAAAAAAAGAAACTTTTAAACACTATTCGGCCCTGTTGTCTGTATTCTGTATCTTTCGACTGATGAATTTTGGAGCACAGTCCTTGGTGTTAGGTAGACCTGTGTTTGATTCTTGACTCTGTATTAATTAGAAATAATTTATTTGTATTGTATTCTTGTTCCAGCCAACAAATTAGCAGACATTTTGAAACAGAAATCTAGTGTCTCAGATTTCTGAAGGACAGACATCTGAAGACAGTATCACTAGGCCACAGTCAAGGTGTCTGCAGGTGTCCACGTTCTCTCCAAAGGCCCTAGGGGACCATCCAAACCCTGCATCTTGCAGGTTCTGTTGGCTGCATGCAATCTGGCTTCTGGGTGTATCATTTTCATCTCTTTGTCTCTGGTTTTCACTTTACTTTCTCTTCTAGCAAATTTCTTCTGCCTGTCATAGGACATTGTGATTGCATTTAGGACCTGCCTGGATAATCTAAAATAACCTTTCCATCTCAAGATCCTTGATTTAATCATATTTTCAAAGCTCTTTTCCTTGTGATGTATTTATAGGTACCAGAAATTGGGACCAGCTATCTTTATGGGGCCATTATTCTGACAAAATTGTAAAACAAGACCAAAAAAGGCAAAATACATTTCAAACAAAAATTAAGAAAGGAAACTTTGAATCTCCTATGAATACAAAGGAAGGCTGGCTCCTGACTAAGGGATTTGGAGGCTAGTGGTGTCATTAGAGTGGCAGCTTTGTGTAGAGGTGATTCTCCCATTCTGCTTTGCCAGGTAAGAGAACTCTATCTTCAGGTTTCCTTCCTCATTAAATAAATAAATAATTAAGTAAAAATAAAAACAGCAAATATGCTGCAACAGTTACCAACTGTATAGCATAGCCATGTCAGTCAACTCCAATCTCTTTGGCTTAAATCAGGAAATACACCCAGATCAGAATAAAACATTATGATCAATGGAAACTTGGTTTAAGTCACTAGGATTTCACCTGTGATCAGAGCTACCATTTAATTAATCATACCTAAATCACAGCACAAATAGGACAGATTAATTTGGCTCAAAGTAAAAGTGGCTCAGATGATAAAGTATCTGTCTGCAAAGCAGGAGACCTGGGTTGGATCCCTGGGTCTGGAAGATCCACTGGAGAAGGGAATGGTTACCTACCCTAGTGCTCTAGCTGGGAAATCTCATGGACAGAGGAGCAGCCATGGGCTACAGTCCACGGAGTTGCAAACAGCTGGACACAACTGAGCAACTAATATACACACACATAGAAATCCTTTGTGTTTTCAGTTGGAGAAGGGAAAGAATGATGCTAGGGTGTAATCATTAGAGTAGGGTTCCCCAAATCCTGGGCCACCGACTGCTACCAGTCCGTGGCCTGTTAGGAACCGGGCTGCACAGCAGGAGGTAAGTGCAGGCGAGTGAGCAAAGCTTCATCTGAATTTACAGTCACCCCCAAAGCCTTGCATCACCACCTGAGCTCTGCCACCGGTCAAATCAGTGGCAGCTTAATGAATATAATGTGTTTTAATGATCATAAAACCACCCCTGCCCCACCACCCTGGTCCATGGAAAAATTGTCTGCCATGAAACTGGTCCCTGGTGCCAAAAGGTTGGGGACTGCTGGATTAGACTAACTGAGTAATCTAATCATTTAACCACTAAGCCTTACTTTCCTCTTCCACAGAGTGCTGTGTTAAGTCATTGACCCATGTGTGTGTGCTGCCTTGCTCAGTTCTGTCCAACTCTTTGTGACCTCATGAACGGTGGCTTGCCAAGTTCTTCTGTCCAGGGAATTTTCAAGGCAGGAATATTAGAGTGGCTAGTCATTTCCTCCTTCAGGGGATCATTCCAATCAGGGATGGAACCCATGTCTCTTGTGTCTCCTGCACTGGCAGGCAGATTCCTTATGACTGACCCTTAACCAGTCATTGACCCATCCTCAGTGGTAATTAATCTGTCAGCTATAGCATTATTGCTGTCTTACATGAGGACAACTGTTCCTAGAAATAATTGATAAAGGTTCCTCAACAAACTGATAAGAAACATGCTTTATATACAGTTACAATAGGCAATATTGTGTATTAGATGTTACTGTTCAATATTAATAAATATCTGAAATTAAATGCTCTTTTCTGACTCTAAAAGAACTGAAGTCTTGTCCAGCTGACCAGTCGACTTGGAATGGCTTGTGACTACCTTTCCAGGTAGCTTTTGGAAATGTATGTTTAATTCAGTAAACAGTTTCTAGAGATATCTTCAGGCTAGAAATAAAAATATTATTTTCCTGCTTGGTTTCAGAAGCAATATTCAATAAGCCTGTGCTCTTAGTATCTGTGCTACAGAATCTGAAGTGCGTTCAAACCATTCCTAAGGCACAGACAAATTGATATGCCAATCTATATAGACATAGACATAAACAAAGACTGGACTTTTTTTGTCAGTTAGGACAATGAGTAATGATAATTAAACTTTATTTTTAAAAAAAGGATTTCTTTTACTAGTTCCACAATTTTTCATAAATACAAAATAAAAATATAATTGCAAAATTTTAAATATTATAATCTTTATTTTTAAAAGTGCTGAATGCCTACTGTGTGCTACACAATGCCCTTGCTGCTGCTGCTGCTAAGTCGCTTCAGTCGCGTCATTTCCTTCTCCAATGCATGAAAGTGAAAAGTGAAAGTGAAGTAGCTCTTAGTGCCAGAGAAAGAGCAGGTTTTCTGATTTGGGGATAGATAAACAATTTAGCTCAAATGGTTCTCTCTCTCCCCCAAATGCTACTAAAAGTAAATAACTGAATATAAAATTACCAGGGACAATATTCATTGGACTTGGAAATGAGGATTTTGACACATTTATATTATACGAACACTAGGAAGGCAATGGCAATCCACTCCAGTACTCTTGCCCTGAAAATCCCACAGATGGAGGAGCCTGCATGGATGGTAGGCTGCAGTCCATGGGGTTGCTAAGAGTCGGATGCAACTGAGTGACTTCACTTTCACTTTTCACTTTCATGCATTGGAGAAGGAAATGGCAACACACTCCAGTGTGCTTGCCTGGAGAATCCCAGGGATGACAGAGCCTGGTGGGCTGCCCTCTATGGGGTCGCACAGAGTCGGACACAACAGAAGCGACTTAGCAGTAGCAGTAGCAGTAGCAACACTAGGAAAATGTTAACAAATTAAATGAAAGCAGCAAGGATGAGTTCATTTTTCCCCTTTCTCAAACATTATAATTTGATGAAAAGTAACAGTAATAACTTTTGCTGGTTACATTTTAAATACTTAAACATTAACTGATACAACAGGCTCTATGGCTGTAATATTGTCATCCCTACCTTCTCAATGCAAAAATTGGGGTCCAGAGAGGCTGAAGAACTAGTCTATGGTCAGGATCAGGAAGAGGCTGAGCTTCAAATACAAACTCAAAAAGCTGAATCTTAGTCTTCGCTCAGTCTGCGGTATATGCTTTCCTGTGGAAGTCAGAGTTTGAGCAAGGAAGTGGGATGATTAAGAGTGATACAGAAGAAGAGACTTAATGTAAGAAGTGATTACACTTCAGGTGACTGCAAAAGCTGTTAAAATAAACAAACACTCTATTGAAGACTTTAACATCTGGGCCTGATGCTGGGCCTAGTGTCTCTACAGGTCAGTAGAAGTCATTAGATGAAATGAAAATTTGGATGTGAAGAAGAGTATGATGAGCCCTTGAGAACACAATGGAATCCATATCATTGTCCCTCTGCCTCCAACCGTGACTATGCGAGGGCCAGCAGAAGGAGCTGGCACCCTTTACTGTGGAGCTCCTCGTGTTTCTGGCTTAAGACTCAATGCAGCTGAAGCAGGACATCCACAGAGTTGAGGGGCCAGCAGCTTCCCCAAGCCTGCAAGACAAGTCTGCTGTTCCGTGACAATGTGTGCAAGTCACAGCTTTGCCTGGCATCCAACATCAATCTTGAAAATATAACTGTTGCTACTTCACCTACCTCTCTTAAATTTCATGCAAATATCCTTGTGGCCCATGCTAACCTAGAACTATGCAAAAAAGGGAACTTATGAGAAATGTAGTCCAATCTTAGCTAAGCGATAACGGTACAAAGTCATCATACCACATATAAGACAGAGAGATTCTGTAACAAACCCAATAATAAGACTTAATTTGAAGAAATATGCATAAACTTACAGGTAGTGTTTGGAGCATTTCCTTTGGAATCCTTTCACCAAAGCAGCATGTTAGACTTTGAAATCTACTACCTTGGGAGGTTACAGGCAAGAGCAACCTACTACCCTTGGGAAGAAAATAGTGATAGAGTGACCCAATCCCCCCACTCCATCTGGAAGGGTTCTTTTATTGTTTGCCAAGGTCTTGGAATAAGACCAGAAGAAAACCATGTGGTCATATCCAAATTTGGAAGTTAGTCAAAATGAAAATTTCATTAAGAAAAATGACCCAACATTGAGTAGCTTTACTAAAGAGATAATATTGTGAGGGAAATGTTCCATAGCACTGAGAGTTGAGATCACAGAACTGGTAGCTGATTGGCCAGACTTCAATTTTAAATATGAAAGGAACAGACTAACATTAACAAGGACATTTAGGAAAGTAAAAATTACTATCAGTTTTGAAGCAAATTAAATTTTCTTTGTTTTAACCAGTTTTAAATAAGTCAATTTTAAAATAAATCATTCCAGAAATGCAAGAGACACAAGGACAGAAGATTTGAAAAGCTAGTTTATGGTTAGCAACTTTCAAGGAGCATTTGGAAGGGTCTTACAAATATGGAGTATTATTTTTAAATTGTCACTTTTTCCTGAACCTCCAGAAACATTTACCACACAGTGTTTCCAGTTTTCTCCAAACCTACCCACTGCCTTCTATCCTGTGCTTGTTGCCAAGCTGCAAAGTCAAAGTCAGTTTTTTTTATGACAACATACCTGTTCTATGTGGTAATTTGTGTGTCAGTTACATATTGGTGAATATCAAACCACCACAACACTTAGTGGCTTAAAACAATGATTTGCTATTTTCCATATTTCTTTGTGTTAGCTGGTCTCAACTGGGCAGTTTTTCTGCTGCACGTGTTGCTGGCTGGGGTCATTCACATGTTTATATTCATCTGGAAGATCACCTATACTGACTGTTAGCTGAAACATCTGGCTTCTACTCCAAATGGCCCCATAACAGAATAACCAAGAATTCTTTGTGTGTCCAAAATCTAAAAGGTAAAAGCAAAAACTGTCGGTCTTTCTTAACGCTCACTGTCAAACCGTCACTTTCACCATATTTTACTAGTTAATGAAATTCACAATAAAATTCCTATAAAGTTGAAATCGACTGATCTTGAAAGGAAAAAAGCAGTACATACCTACAAAGATGGGAAGTGCAATTGGCAAGCATTTCTATAGGCTAGAGTCAACAATGCTTTTCCTAAAGGACCAGATGGTAAACATTTTAGGTTTGCAGGCATCTGGTTTCTATCACTCAACTATTTAATGCTGTTTTCATGAAGCAAAAGCAGTCATAGATAATACATCGATGAATGGATGTGGCTGTGTCCCAGTAAAACTTTGTTCACAGAAACAGGTGGTGTGCCTCTGACTGTGGATACCTACCATGATACTCTCCATGAAAGGAAGAGTTCTCATATTTAAGTAGTTTATCTTCAAGAAATATGGATATATAGAAATGTTTATCTGTTTGTTTATAGGAATGAGAAAGCAGAATAATCCTAACTATTTATGAACAAATGCAACTTATGTAAAATCATGCAATGTTATATATTTAGATTTTTAAGTAAATATTCTTTCCACCCCTACTCTATTGTCAGAATACAAGTCCACACCCAACTGATGCTGGACATGGATATAATAAACATTTGAATTGAAAGAATGAATTTGAGAGTGACACTGTGTCCAATTTGAGCAGAGATTTAAAAGACAACTCATATTTTTCTTTCCTTTTTTGAGTAGCTTTGAAATACTACAAGGGAAACTTAAAAGGTAGTGGTTTCTCTGACTGCGTTCTACAGTGAGGAGACATGAGGAACAGAATGTACCAGAACTGACCTACAGCCTAGGGCTGAGCCTAGCCAAGTACAAATGGTCCACAAACCTCAGCACCAAAAAAAAAAAAAAAAAAAAAAAAATGTTTGTGCCTATAAGCTACTGAATTTTTAGAAGTCTTTTAGACAAAGTTATTAGAAAAGATCTTATAAATATGCAAGGGGCCTATTAAAATTTCTGTTTTGGATTATATATTGATTGAAAGCAAATTATGACTGAAAATTAGATTTGAAAAGCTATTTTGTGATTAAATGTATAAATAATCTTTGTATTATGATGGCCATCATGGCTGTCACTGGTTAGGAGTGATAATATGTGCTTCATATAATTTTTTGAGTATTTTCTTTCTAGATTATTCTAAATTAAGCATTGCTTCATTGATTAAAAAATGATTTCAATACCTCTACTTTTCCTTTCTAATTCTCACTTTAAAATTTACCCAAGAAAGGTAAGGAAGATAATGAAACTATAGTAGAAGCATCAATGCATAACAGAATGAAAATCCTCTCTATAATGACACTAATGAATATTATAATTATATGAATATTATACCACATAGAAGTTCAATAAATCACTTTAAAATATCAAATAATAATATTCTATTTGGAGTCTTCTAATAAATTGAAGGAATACTGTCTGAAAAGCATATGCTTTGCTATTAAAGTTCTAATTTGTACTGTTTCTATAGAAAGCACCATATTATTTTGGACAAAAATCTTTATCAGAGCTAAATCAAGTTTATACCAATTGTAGTCTTACAAATTAAAAGTCTGACAGACATCTATGACATGATACAGCTTTGGTTTCCTTACTTTTGTATATATCCATATATGCTAACATTGCCATCCCACCATAAGGAATTGATGTAACCTTAAGACATAAGTTCAAGCTTCTGAGTGTGTAATAATGTTCAGATACTAATAAGCATCATCCCTAATATGCATAAAACCTTGACATATTTGCATCATTCTCCATAATTGATACAAAATTAATGGTTTCAAAGATAAGTTACTATGTCCAAGTAAATCCAAGTAGAGATTCAAAACCAGCTGTGTCTGATTCTGTAGTGCATGCTTCTAGCAATATAATACTTAGTTCCTAAAATATTACTTAATTGTATGAGGTAAAATATATAATAAGTTTTTTAACTTGTTTAAAGCAAAAACTAATGGAAAATTTGACATGCATTATGAATATTCTGTTAGAGCGTGTGCTTTGATGGTTCTAATTAATAGTCTCTCTGTTTCCACATCCCTTGTCTGACAACTTCGAAGTCCCTACACACTCTAATTCTGGAATGAACTTGGAATTTAGTTTGGCCAATAGAATGCTATGGAAATGATGCTGCGATATTTCTGAGTCTAGACCTCACGATGTTCTGTTTTTCTGCTTGAAGAAGCTCTTTCTGTCGTGGTCAACTTGCCTCTCCCATGATAACCTTGCCTCTGCCATCCTTGCCCACAGATGCCTGGGCTACCTTGTTGAGGATGAGTCAACATGTGGAGGAGGGCCAAAACTTCCCTCAAAATAGCCAGCCAACCTTGAATAGCATAGTTACCTACCCCCATCTCTTCAGGAAAAGGGGAAACATCATCGGTGCATTCTGCCCAAAGATGGGCACAGAAAAGAATAAAAATGGTAGAGACCTAGTAGACATTGGAAAGATCAAGAAGAGATAGAAAGAAAATAGGGAAGAACTGTATAAAATAGATCTTAATGAGCCAGATTACTATGATGGTGTCACCCAGAGCCAGACATCTCAAAGTGCAGTCAAGTGGAGCTTAAGAAGCACCACTGTTAATAAAGCTAGTGGATGTGACGGAATTCCAGCAGAACTATTCAGATCCCTAAAGGATGATGCCATCAGGTTTTGTATTCATTATGTCAGCAAATCTGGAAGACCCAGCAGTGGCCACGGGACTGGAAAAGATCAATCCTCACCCCAATCCCCAAGAAGGGTAGTACCAAAGAATATGCTAACCATTGGACAATTGCACTCATTTCCCATGCTAGTAAGGTCATGCTTAAAAACTTGCATGCTAGGCTTCAGCATTATGGGAACCAAAAACTTCCAGATGTCCAAGCTAGGTTTAGAAAAGGAAGAGGAACTAGATATCAAATTGCCAACATCCACTGGATTATAGAGAAAGCAAGAGAATTTCAGAAAAAAAAAAATCTATGTCTGTTTCATCAACTACACTAAAGTCTTTGACTGTTTGATCATGACAAACTGTGGAAAGCTCTTAGAGAGATGGGAACATCATACCATCTTACCTGTTTCCTGAGAAACCTGTATGCAGGTCAAGAAGCTATAGTTAGAACCCTGTATGGAACAACTGATTGGTTCAAGATCTAGAAAAGAGTATGTCAGGGCTGTCTGCTGTCACGCTGTTTATCTATACACTGAGCACATCATAAGATATATCTGCCTGAATGAGTTGCAATCTGGAATCAGGATAGGTGGGAGAAACATCAACAACCTCAGATGTGTGGATAATACTACTCTAATGGCAGAAAGCGAAGAGGAACTGAAGAACCTCTTGATGAGGGTGAAGGAGGAGAGTGAAAGAGCCTGCTTATGACTAAATATTAAAAAACAAAAACAAAATCATGGCATCCGGACCCATTACTGCATGGCAAATAGAAGGGTAAAGGGTGGAAGTTGTGACAGTTTTCCTCTTCTTGGGCTCCCAAATCACTGCAGATGGTGACTGTAGCCATGAAATAAGAAGAGGATTGCTTCTTGATGGGAAAGCAATGACAAAACTAGTGTGTTGAAAAGCAGAGACATTACTCTGCTGACAAAAATCCATAGTCAAAGCTATGGTCTTCCCAGTGGTCATGTTTAGTTGTGAGAGCTGGACCATAAAGAAGGAAAAGTGCCAAAGAATTGATGCCTTTGTATTGTGGTGCCAAGAAGACTCCTGAAAGTCCCTTGGACAGCAAGGAGATAAAACCAGTCACTCTTAAGGGAGATTAACTGGAAGGACTGATGCTGAAGCTGAAGCTCCAGTATTTTGGTCATCTGATGTGGATGAATAACTCACTGGAAAAGTCTCTGATGCTGTGGAAGACTGCAGGCAGAAAGAGAAGAGGGCATCAGAGGATGAGACAGCTGGACAGCATCACTGATGCAATGAACATGAACTTGAGCAAACTCCAGGAGATAGTGAGGGACAGGGAGGCCTGGCAAGCTGCAGTCCATGGGGTCGTGAAGAGTCAGACATGGCTGGGTGATTCAACAACAACAACAACAACAACAACCTACCCCCACCCCCTATAGCTGTGGGAGCAGAGTGTCAAAACCAAATGATTTCTAATTGGAATTTCTATCATAATTAGTGATGTTGAACATCCTTTCTTATGCCTGTTAGTCATCTGTATATCTTTATACAAAAAGCTATAGGATAGTCTTTTTTTTTTCCTTAAGGTTGTTTTGGCAATTTGGGGTCTTTTGTGGCTTATTTTTGGATTATTTGCTCTAATTCTGTGGAAAATGCCATGTGCTTTTTTTTTTTCCAAGTAGGGATTTGCATTACATCTGTAGATTGCTTTGGGCAATATGGCTATTTTAGCTATATTAATTCTTCTAATCTGAAAGCATCAGATATCTTTCCATTTACTTGTATCAACAATGAGATAGCACCTCACATCTGTCAGAATGGCCACCATCAAAATGTGGCCAAATAACAAATGTTGAAGAAGATGTATAGAAAATGGAACCCTTGTACACTGTCAGTGGGAATATAAATTGGTGCAGCCACTGTGGAAAACTGTATGGAGACTCCTCAAAAAAAAAAAAAAAAACAAAAAAAACAAAAAAAACTGAAAACATAATTATCATGCGTGTGTGCTAAGTTGCTTCAGTTGTGTCCAATTCTGTGAAATCCTATGGACTATAGCCTTCCAGCCTCCTTTATCCATGGGATTCTCCAGGCAAGAATACTGGAGTGGGTTGTCATGCCCTCCTCCAGAGGATCTTCCTGACCCAGGGACTGAAATTCCACCTCTTATATCTCTGGCCTTGGCAGACGGGTTCTTCACCACTAGCGCCAGCTGGATCCAGTAATTCCACTTCTGGGTAAACACCCAGAAAATATGAGGGCACTTTCCATGCTTAAGGATATTTGCAATAGCCAAGACATGGAAGCCTCAACCAACAAGCCAAACCTGCCTTGGAGCCAGTTCTGCACCCTCAACAGGACAGAGGAGCAAATTCAAAGTCCAGTCCACTGGGTGATGTATGGCCCTCAGTACAGTCTGGCTTGGAAACTTGCTGGAGTAACTGGAAGCACCATATTCCATCCTCCAGCCCCATTTAGGCAGTGTCAGAGCAGTTCTGCTTGTTTTGGGTCCCCAGCCAATCGGCCAAACCAATTTAGAACCTGTTCCACCCAGTCAGGCAAAGTTTGCGTCCCAGCCTTGTCTTGAATATTGCTTTTAGTATCATTCAACCAGGAATGATGACTAGAGCACATGGGAGGCTTGCTGCAGTGCCCAAGCAGAGAGCCCTGTTAGCAGTTCTGCTCCTTTGCAGAGCCCAGCTGATGGTCCTAGCTGGCCAAGGAGTTCAGTGGGCAGATATGCCTGATTTGGGTCCACATCCAACAATCCCTGCAAGCTATGATGCCTAATTACCTAGCCCATGATTGCAATCAAATTCAAAGGCCCATCTAAGGCTAAATATAGCTTCCAGCCATGTCTATCAAGGAGGCCTAACCACAGCATCTAGAAAGCTGTGAATTTTTTTTTTTTTCTATATCTCTCCCAACAATGGCACACCCAAGTGGAAAATTCTATCCATCTACATTGGGCATGGCTGGCCCAAGAGCTTCATGGAAATTCTTCCTGATTTGGATCCCAAGATATTCAGAAGTAATAGTCATGGAGCCTCTTGTATAGCCCCACTCAGGTAGGAAAGCAAATTCACAGCCTTGTTCAACTACTGAGGGTAGCATCTAGTCTCATCCAACTAGGAAGCCTGAGTAGAGAATCCACACATTTACAGAGACTATCATAGCCACTCTTGAGCAGGAAACCCAGCCAGCAGTCCTATTCAAGAGCTGTTAGCAAGGAGCATGCACCCAAACTCATAGTTCAGGCTGCGCTGTCACCAAATAGAGACCCCCAATAGCAAGTTGTACCTGCCCAAAGATGCTACCAGCAGACTAATCCAAAACTGCAAGCTGAATTGACTGGTCAAGGACTGTCTCTGTTGAAAGCAAACTGTAAATTGTGGAAGAGGAGACTGCTTACCCAAATGCATACATACCAAGGCAAGGAATCATGAGTCATGAAAGATTGGGTAAATATGACACCACAGAATAAAAATAAGTTCTAATAACTGACCCTAAAGAAATGAAGATTTATGAACTTCTTTGTCAGAGACAAAGAAGTTAGAATAATCCTCTTAAATAAGCTGTAAGCTAAACAAGGACAAACAAACAAAATTAAGAAAACAATGCATTGTCAAAATGAGAAGTTAAATAAAGTAACAGAAACCATTAAAAAAGAAACCCTAGAGTTTAAGAAATCAATAATTAAACTGAAGAAGTCGACAGAGAGCAACTCACCCAAGAAGAAAAACCAGTGAACTCAAAAATAAGTCATTTGAAAATGTTAAGTTAGAGAAGTAAACAGAAAAACAAAAGATCAAGAAAAGAAAAAAGAAAAATGTGAAGTTTACTGAACTTATGGGGCACAAATAAAGGAAACAACATATAAAGCTTGGGAATCTCAAAAGGGAAGGACATAAAGAGATGGCCAGAAAGTATATTTAAAGCAATAATAGCTGAAAACTTCCCAAATTTAGGGAGAGAAATGGACACTGAGATTCATGAAGCTCCAAAGACTCCAACTAGGTTAAACCAAAGGGGCTACACCAAGATACATTATAATTAAATTGTCAAGAGTCACAGGAAAAGAGAGGGCATCACACTAAGTAAAATAAATCAGACAAAGACTTACACTGCATGATCACATTTATATGTGGAATCTGAAAAAATAAATAAAGGGAACAAACTGGTGATCACCAATCAGTTTGGTGATCACCAGAAGTGAGAGACAGGGGATTCGGTAAATGGATAAAGGTGAGCAGATTCCCAGCTACAAGATCAATACATTCTGAAAATATAATGTATAGTATGGTGAACTATGTATATAATGTATGTGTGGGCTAAGTAACTTCAGTCATTGCTTCATTCCGACTCTTTGCAACCCCATAGACTGTAGGCCACCAGGCTCCTCTATCCATGGGATTCTCCAGGCAAGAAGACTGGAGTAGGTTGCTGTGCCCTCCTCCAGGGGACCTGGAGGTTCAATCCCAACCCAGGGATTGAACTTGCGTCTCTTACGTCTCTTGCATTGGTAGGGGGGATCGTTACCACTAGTGCCACCTCAGAAGCCCTATGTAGTGTATAGTATGATGAACTCCAGGAGATAGTGAAGGACAAGGAAGCCCGGCGTGCTGCAGTCTATGGGACTGCAAAGAGTCAGGCATGACTTAGGAACTTAACAACAAAATGGTAAACTGGAGTTAGCAACACTGCACTGTATGTTTGAAAGTTGCCAACAGAGTGGACCTTAAAAGTTCTCACCACAAGAAACAATAATTTTAAGTATGTGAGGTGATGGATATTAACATTGCAGCAATCAATTTCCAACATACACATATATCAAATCATTATGTTATACAGTAAATTATATCCAAGTAAAACCAGAAAAAAATCCTCATGAATCATGAGCTTGGTAGACAATTGTTTGAAGTCATTTTTGGGGGAAGGATACTAATGAAAAAGATGTGCTGAAGAGGGAAATTCTGGAAATGTATTTTCCTACTAACAAATAATGAAAATTATTCTTTTAAGAAATGGTCACAAATTCAAAGTATATTTACAAAGCTGTTTTTATTCTGATAATATTTTATACTATATTTTGAGGTCAAATAAGATCTATCAAAGGACATAAAAATCCTGAGACTGCTACAGAATGTATGTATATGTCTGTGTGTTTTGAGAATGCACAAATTATTAAAGAAAGAAAGATGAAAAAAAAATTTAATTAAATATGGGCTATGAAATAGAATTAAAAATAAAACATAAAACCTTCTGAAGTCTTCTGGGAATTTCAAATAATGTAATTTTTATTTATTTTCCAAAAGCTATACATTAAAGAAAAGAGCAACTCTTGTATATATATACATATATATATACATACATATATACACACACACAAATTTTAAGTGATACTATTTTTATTAAAAAGAGTTTCACATATTTCAATTACTTAGGTCTGGCATATACATAAGTATGCAATAAAATGTATATTGCTTTGCATTCTGACTTTAGCTTTTATTCTTTCTTTACTTGTTATTTTCTTGGTCAGACTTGCTGCTTTTTTACTTTGGGCCAATCCCATACTGTAAGGAAAGCTACTGGTTTCAAATGGCACCACCAAGCATCCCTTAGATACAATACAACTGAGATCAGCTGAGTATAAGCAGGATTGCCTGACTTCAAACACAGAATCTATGATCCTATGATAGTAATTTTTAAAATATTTTTAAGCCACTAAGTTTAATGTTTTTGTTTTTCTTTTAAAAAACAATAGCTACTTGATGAAAACTTGTTTAGACTTACCAACTAAAATTTTTGGTAAAGATTTAATTACAAGTAAATAAGTTTCCCTCTTTAAAATTATTTTTACAGTTTTCACACTCTCAGTTAATGTTACCATCATCCACTAAGACTTCTTGAATTTACTGGTACTTACCCTTGCAGCTCTCTTCTATCATAACTACAAACCCTATTTGCTCTATACTTGGTATACGTGACACACAATTTTACCTCTCAGGATCTGAAATGCTGCCACATGCCATCTCTAATCCTTTAGAAATCCATTTTTTCTTCAAAATATATGCATAGTCTTATTACTATTCATCACCCCCCATACTGTTAAACTCTTCAAGGGACTGTCATCTCCTGCCTGCATTGTTGATGTAGATTGGCAATGGTTTTCCATGCTTCTACAACTGATACTCAGTATTCTACTCATAGGAAAGTTGCAAAAATAATATTTTATACCATAAGTCAGAGTATGTCTGTTTCTCAAAATGCTCCTTGGCTTCCCACATCATGTTATTGGTAACAGAAGCATATTCATCACACACACACGGAGGAATTATGTCTCTGTAATTAATAAACTAAGGCTAAACTATGTTTATAACCAGGCATACGGTTGTGGATTATACTACTATATACTATATATTCTACTAGAATATACTACTAGTTGGAATATATATTTCAAACTCATACCCAGTTGGTATGCATCTGTGTTTATATGTTTTTATTCACTGTATAGTCTTCCTTTTATATGGAAATGCTATATGTAAATCAGATCAAAATGGATTTATTCTGGTTGAAAGGAGGGAAATGTGATGGAATGGAATAAAATTCTCCTTCCTCTCATCCACCAGAAACTTCTGATATAATTCTATTGAGCCCTTAGTCTTTGTCTTCTGAGAAACACCTTAGAGATCCACTAAGTTAAAGAACAATAAATAAATATAATATGTGATGAATACATCTGATAGAGAATAAAATTATAGCATCTAATGTGCAAAAGACATAATTCTAAGGTGCCTTAAAAGTCATAGTACCAGTTTTTGCATTACCCCCATCATCACTGCAGTGGAGAACAAACCAGAATCCTTATGAATTTGCTTTTTAAAATATTCTCAAATACAAAATCGTTTCACAAGTTTATTTTATCTTTATAAATACACTGGGCTGTGGAGACTGAAGATAATGACCTACAATGGAATGCATCCTTGGCTTCTATCTTTCTAAAGAATAGCTCTAGTTCTTAACTTTTTATAATAGCGAATCATTGGAAATATTTTAATAGCTGCATTTTTACAGTCTCTGCCACACCACTTTGCAAATACAGTCTCTTAGTATTAGGTTGAAAGAAGCAGAATGTAACAAGGGCAGGAAGATGCCTGAATTAGCCCTGTGGTGACTGTTCTCTGATCATTTACAAATCTTGGCCCAGGGAGTTAAAATTTAACAAGTGGAGTAGTACATATAGAAGATTGCTTTGAAAAATGAAATCCCTGTAGAGCAGGATTTGCAAGAATCTGAAGGAAATTTACATTTCAACACATTGTTCATTTCTACTTCCTATAGAGGACTCTCACAGAACAATTGCACTTTCCAGAGTTCTTTTCAGAGTTGTTTGAATCAATGGCAAAAGTCCTGCTGCTAAGCCACTTTATCAGAACATTTTGAAGGGACATTCACATAGTCCAAAGTCATTTTGTTAAATAACACCCTTTATAAATTGGTGCTGTGAGAAAAAATTAAAAACTCCGGATTTTGTTAATCATGATTCAATACCCTCAAAGGATTTCAGCTTTTATTTATGTAATTTATAAGATCATTTAGGGACATTGTTTTTTTCTTTCCTTAATAGGGAAAACTGATAAATGATCTCTTTATATGCACTTCATCAGTTGTATGCTAAAATTCTGTGAGGAATTGTATATATGCAGATGGTCTGTGAAACTTGCAAAAGGTAGTCTTCAAGGTTAAAATTTTGTCAATCTCTAAAAATTAGACTACCATATTCACTGAAATAGAGTATCAATTATCATTCACAAACCATGCCATTTCCTTATAGGAAAAAGATACCTGAACATTGTAAAGAGTTATTCTCTGTGTAAAATCTTATGCATATTAATTTGTATGTAGCAGTCATTATGTTCAGTGATGTAGTGTAAATTTCTCTTGGTATGTTTAACATTCAATTGTATTCTTTAACTATTTTCATGTCTCCCTTTACTTGCCAATAAAACGTATAATTTGCATTAGAGCAATTACCTGTTTCAAAATTCCAAGTAAGAGTATTAAATCTACTAAATGTACCATAGCATAGTCTTACCACTTTAGAATATTAGAATTGGAAGAATAAAGAAATGGTAACTAGACTACTTCCATAAAAGTGGAATTATCTTCCAACATTTCAGATATTTATTCAGCTTCTATTTGAATCTTTTCAATGATGCATAAATATCTGGATGATGATATATTTTACTACTTTTTGGAATAACTGTGGTTATATCCAAAAATCTTTATATATATATTAGAGTGAAAACTTCTTGTGCTTTTCACTATTGCTCCTAGATGTCTCTGCTGCTGCTGCTAAGTCGCTTCAGTTGTGTCCGATTCTGTGTGACCCTATAGATGGCAGCCCACTAGGTTCCTCTGTCTCTGGGATTCTCCAGGCAAGAATACTGGAGTGGGTTGCCATTTCCTTCTCCAATGCATGCATGCATGCTAAGTCACTTCAGTCGTGTCCGACTCTGTGCAGCCCCATGGATAGCAGCCCACCAGGCTCCTTTGTCCACAGAATTCTCTAGGCAAGAATACTGGAGTGGGTTGCCACGTCCTTCTCATCCTAGATGTCTCTAGAATCATGTAATTCTTCAAATGTGATAAAAATCTGTGTTTTCAAAGAGTATTATACAAAATATTTGTGACATCTTAATTCATAATAGTAAACTCTGCTGCTGCTGCTAAGTCACGTCAGCCATGTCTGACTCTCTGCGACCCCATGGACTGCAGCCCACCAGGCTCCCCCGTCCATGGGATTTTCCAGGCAAGAGAACTAGAGTGGGTTGCCATTGCCTTCTCTGAGATAAACTCTAGAAACAGCCTAAATGCCCACAACAAATAAATGGATGAATGATATGTGCATTATTTATATAATGAGAAACAAACAATTCAGCAATAAAATAAATGAACTACTCATACAAAGAATGATATAAATGATTTCAAATACATTGTGTTGAATAATAGAAACAGGATACAGAAGTATATAATGTAAAGTTCCTTGGATATGAAATATAAAAACTTCATATCCTTATGCTGATAGAAGTAAGAAAATGATTGCCTCAGGGACTGTGGAGAAAAATGCCTAGAAAGGACACACATAAAAACTTTCTAGAAATCTATTTGTTTCAGGTCAACAATAATCTGTGTGAGGTATTAAAAAAATCATCAGTGATCTTCAGTAAAACATAATGAGCAGTAAATGTTTAACAATGTCTCAAAAGTCATGAATCTTTAAGGAAATATGCTGCAGTTGGAAGTTGGCAATATTTCATCACACTTGATTCTCAGTCTAAACTACCTCATTTATGCACACAAACAACAACAAAAAAACTTGGATGAAAGATTAACTTTCAGCACGACGCTTAAAATAATCAAATGCAACGTGGTAACTCATTTCTCACAATCTGAATCTGAGAGTAATAGCTTTGTACCAACATTAAAATTAAAAGTAGTCCAATATTAACTCATATACCTCCAAAAGGAATATATTTTCGCCTTAACTCAGCTATTCTTAAAATGACACAAAGAGATTAGATTCTAATCCAATTTAGTGTTTTATTTTTGTGAAATGTCTCATTTAAGTACCAGGCAAACACAATATTATTTGGAATTATTTGTAAATAGATGCTTTATGCCATCTGTTAAATACAACATTCTATATTTGGAAGGAAAGATTAGGGGACATAGCTGCTTTTTCCAGTGTAAGTCTGATTATCAAACTTTGGTATCAAAATTTGATTATCAATGTTTGATAACCAAAACTTAATTTTTTAGAAGGAGCAATTTAAAATTTATGAAAATAACCCCCCAAAATATATTATGAGACCTCTTGTCCTTCATGAAGTGGTTTTAATCTTTGGGCAAGGAAGGCTTGCAATTGCAACTGCAGTATTTAAGATGTTTTAATGCAAATATGTTATCGAGATACTTTTTATTTCAAGTGATTGTGACATTTGATTTTAAAGCTATAGGTTTGTGTGTGCACATTTTTGTTTAGTTTTGCTGAGATTAGTATTCTTTTAAATATACAATATCTATTTCTACTTCAATGAATTTTCTTATTTTTTTAATAAAACAAGTCCCAGTACATTTACTTTTTAAAAATATAAATTTATTTATTTTAATTGGAGGTTAATTACTTTACAATATTGTATTGGTTTTGCCATACATCAACATGTATCTGCCACAGATACACACATGTTTCCCATCTTGAACCCCTCTCCCTCCTCCCTCCCCATAACATCCCTCTGGGTCATCCCAGTACACCAGCCCCAAGCATCCAGTATCATGCATCAAACCTGGACTGATGATTCGTTTCATATATGATATTATACATGTCTCAATGCCATTCTCCCAAATCATCCCACCCTCTCACTCTCCCATGGAGTCCAGAAGACTGTTCTGTACATCTGTGTCTCTTTTGCTGTCTCACATACAGGGTTATTATTACCATCTTTCTAAATTCCATATATATGCATTAGAATACTGTATTGGTCTTTTTCTTTCTGGCTTACTTCACGCTGTATAATAGGCTCCAGTTTCATCCACCTCATTAGAACTGATTCAAATGTATTCTTTTTAATGGCTGAGTAATACTCCATTGTGTATATGTACCAAGCTTTCTTATCCATTCATCTGCTGATGGACATCTAGGTTGCTTCCATGTCCTGGCTATTAGAAACAGTGCTGAGATGAACATTGGGGTACACGTGCCTCTTTCATTTCTGGTTTCCTCAGTGTGTATGCCCAGCAGAGGGATTGCTCGGTCATAAGGCAGCTCTATTTGCAGTTTTTTAAGGAATCTCCACACTGTTCTCCATAGTGGCTGTACTAGTTTGCATTCCCACCAACAGTGTAAGAGGGTTCCCTTTTCTCCACACCCTCTCCAGCTTTATTGCTTGTAGACTTTCAGATTGCAGCCATTCTGACTGGTGTGAAATGGTACCTCCTTGTGGTTTTGATTTGCATTTTTCTGATAATGAGTGATGTTGACCATCTTTTCACATGTCTGTTAGCCATCTGTATGTCTTCTTTGAAGAAATATCTATTTAGTTCTTTGGCCCATTTTTTGATTAGGTCGTTTATTTTTCTGGAATTGAGCTGCAGGAGTTGTTTGTATATTTTTGAGATTAGTTGTTTGTCAGTTGCTTCAATTGCTATTATTTTCTCCCATTCTGAAGGCTGTCTTTTCACCTTCCTTATAGTTTTCTTTGTTGTGGAGAAGCTTTTAATTTTAATTAGGTCCCATTTATTTATTTTTGCTTTTATTTCCAATATTCTGGGAGGTGTGTCATAGAGGATCCTGCTGTGATTTATGTCGGAGAGTGTTCTGCCTATGTTCTCCTCTAGGAGTTTTATAGTTTCTGGTCTTACATTTAGATCTTTAATCTATTTTGAGTTTATTTTTGTGTAGATATACTTTTGTATGAAGTCTGTAAATTAAAGGGTGATTTTAAGCCATTCATATAGTGAGTATATCTTTATTATTAATAGTTCAAGAGGATCAATTAGAATTGGTAGGACTGACTTTCAGGTATTAACGGAAAATATTTCTAAATTATTTTCACTGTATGACAGTGGTTCAAGTTAAGACTTTAGGCACAGTTTTAAAAGTTTTTATTTAAAAAGAGAAAAAAGACTGTTCCATACATCTGTGTCTCTTTTGCTGTCTCCCATAAAGGGTTATTGTCACCATCTTTCTAAATTCTATGTATATATATATATAATAGTCTTTTGGACTCTGTGGGAGAGGGCGAGGGTGGGATGATTCAGGAGAATGGCATTGAAATATGTATATTATTATAGGTGAAACGAATCGCCAGTCCAGGTTCGATGCATGAGACAGGGTGCTCGGGGCTGGTGCACTGTGATGACCCAGAGGGATGGTATGGGGAGGGAGGTGGGAAGGGCGTTCAAGATGGGGAACACATGTACACCCATGGCATATTCATGTCAATGTACGGCAAAACCAATACAATATTGTAAAGCAATTAGCTTCCAATTAAAATAAATAAATTTACATTCAAAAAAGAGCAAAATGAAAAAGAAATACTGTCCAGTGAACCAATCAACTGATGACTTTCAAAAACTCATATAGTATTGAAACAGTGGCCCACATATGCACTGATTGTTATCATATTTGTAATATTTTAACTTACCTTTTTCAAATTCTAAAATAATACCATGGTATGACTCTGCAATTTCTATGATAATTGAAACATTACAGAGATCATTATTCTAAATATCATCATATTTTTCACATCACCCATAAGAGAAGGTCACTAGGAGAGCTCGATATGGGGCCATATATAAGGAGCACATTAATATTGTGCACACTGGATCCATCAGAAATTTTCTTAACGTAAAGGTGGATCCTATGCATAGTCTTTCAATTTAGATTTGCCCTGCTTATTGTTCAGTAGCTAAGTCATATCCGACTCTTGTGATCCCATGCTCTTCTGTCCATATAGTTCTCCAGGCAAGAATACTGCAATGGGTTGCCATTCCCTTCTCCAGGGGATCTTCCAGACCCAGGGATTGAACTTGGATTTCTGGCATGCAGACAGTGTCTGAGCCACCAATAAAAGATGAAATTTATTTTTTAAAAGTTTTCAGAGAAATTATTGTAAAATTATGTATCTAACTTGAACAAGTTAAGTGTTTCTCTTTAAAAATCTTTTTGTCCTTTTGCAAGAAAGTTACATGTACTAATCTTTTGAAATGTACTAGCTTTTTAGGCTTCTGTGTATTTATACTTCTTGTGTACTTATGGAAGAATCATTTAAAGATTTGTTATTAGTTTTAGTATAAATAAGTTGTTTATATTGAGAAAATATAACCAAATTAGGTCACCTTTGCATAAAACATGAAGAAATGAGATATGTTATAATTATTAATATGGTAAAAGTAACCAAATTCTATGATACTTTACTAAATAATTGTTTTCTATATAAATCTTTACTATCATCAAGGCCAACTCCACTAATCATTAAATATACATTTTTATCTCAGAGTTCCTTATGATGGTATAACTGGGATGGAATATTGCAAGTAAATTTTGAGAAGCTTTAGCAATTTCTTGGGCTGCTTTATACATATATCATGCTCCTGAAATATAAACATAATTCAGCTTACTGAAGTTGTTGCCTGTGATCATATTTTGCAGTATAAAACTTGTTCTGGGTTTCTGTGATAATATTATTGAATTACTGTTATTGACCAAGGGACGCTTACACAGAAAATTAAAATTATGAAAGCTTATATGTATGTCAGCAAAACTAATTTGAAATTACATACAGAAAATTATAGGGTATAAACCATAGATATCAAACAAAAATAAGATAACTTAGAACATTTGAAAACACATAAATAATAAAAAAAAACACATACATTTAAAAGAAACATATCCACAGTGTTTTATAGAGAATATAAGGCTAAATATCTGTGGCAAGAAGTAAAATTTAAAAGAAAAGAATTTGAACACTCTATCTTAATTGTTTGTATCACAAATGTGTACAGGAGATCAATATTATTAGGTTGCATTTAAAATGCTATTATTCACACTGCATGAGAGATAAAGATAAAATCATCCCTTTATAACAAATGATATCATCATTTTGTTGGTGCCTTTCAGATCTTCTGATGTGAGATTCTGATGAACATAATAGGAAACCTTCTAAACCACACTTGTGCCTGCCATCCTTCATTACAAAAGTACTAAGTAGGCAAATCTCAATTTCTGCACTGTCCTTCAAAGAACTAATCACACACACAAAATCTGGCGCACTGTGTCTTTCAGAAAATGGTATCTATTTGTTCCCAAAGGGTAGACTTGAGTACTAAATGTTTTGTCAACTAAGAAAACATTCTGTTGCGCTCAAGAGTTTTTATGTACAAAACTGAATATATGCATGCAACATTAAAAATATCATTTTATCATTTTGGACATTTTTATTAGTAATGTCAGAAATATTCTTATCAAATCTAAGATTAAGAAATCTTTAAAATGTTTTGGGTTTCTGCAATATGCTTATGTTCTACTTTACATATTGAAAATTAAGTTGTGTTTTTAGGTACGCATTAGGATCCAATGAGGTGTGAATGTGTCAGTCACTCAGTCCTTTCAGACTCTTTGCAGCCCTATAGACTGTAGCTCTTGAGGATCCCCTGTCCATGGAATTTTCCAGGCAAGAATACTGGAGGGGGTAACCATTCCCTTCTCCAAGGGCTCTTCCCAACCCAGGGATCCAACCCAGGTCTCCTGCCTTGCAGACAGTTTCTTTACCATCTGCACCACCAGGGAAGCCCAGTTATATCTAAGTTCACAGCAATTAATAATAACAAATAAGTATGTAGCCATGATTCTGAGAGCATGTACCATTATCCTTATTTTTAAGGATTGCTATTTGGTGTGAAAGATTAGCTTTAGATATTAGTTTACTATTTATATGCTTGAATATGACACAAGAGGTGCTAGAGAAAGAATGGAAGTCTGAAATTTCACAAATCATTGAGTAGTAGCAAAATTGGATAAAATGTTAAATAAATCAATTTGTGACTTACTAGTGGTTATCTGACAGTGTAAATTGATGTGAATATCAAGATTAGATAACTTATATCACCATATAGATATAATTTGCATTTTTATAACTGATATACAGGCTGGCTCCTTGGAAGAAAATCTATGACAAACCTAGACAGTGTATTAAAAAGCAGAGACATTACTTTGCCATCAAAGGTACATATAGTCAAAGCTATGACTTTTCCAGTCGTCATATATGGATGTGAGAGTTGGACCATAAAGAAGGCTGAGTGCCAAATAATTGATTGTTTCAAACTGTGGTGTTGGAGAAGACTCTTGAGAGTCCCTTGGACATCAAGGAAATTAAACCAGTCAAGCTTAAAGGAAATCAAACCTGAATATTCATTGGAAGGAAGGACTGATGTGGAGCTGTAGCCTTAATAATTTGGCCACCTGTTGCAAAAAATCAACTCATTGGAATAGACCGTGATTTTGGGAAAGACTGTGGGAAGAAGAAGAGGACAGCAGAGGATAAGATGTTTAAATACGATCATTGACTCAACAGACATGAGTTTGAGCAAACTCAGGGAGATAGTTTTAAAGACAGGGAAGCCTGGTGTGCTGCAGTCTAGGGCATTGCAAAACTTGACATAACTTAATGACTCAACAATAACCAAAAGAGTTTTGTAAGATCTATTAATAGAGTTTTTAAAGTCATTTTGCACCTTAAAAATTAGAAAAAAATATACAGTTGACAAATACATCCTATATTCATTCACTCAAAAAAAAGTTTCAACCCTATAGTTGAAAAGTTATTTTTATATATGATAATATGCTAAAAGTGTTACTAGAATATATAGTATATTGATGCTGCAAATGTCAGCATAAGTGGGGTCACCTTCGAGAGAAGACCAACATATAACCTACCTAATGATTTTATAAGTTTTGTGACTATGTTATATGTAAATAAATACTTCAAAATTTTTTACATGTAAAGTGAGGAATATATTTCTAACACAAACACATATCTCTATATGCATGAACATCTATATAATAAAATAACTTTAATATTATCATATTATATAATATGGAAAGTATAATTTGTCCTTTATTGTATATTATATACCATGTATCATATTTCAAATGGTGTATGTCATAAATTATACAATCTCATTACATATTTACATATATCTTTTGTCTATACATTATACTGATGTTAGCAAGCATTTGAATTTCATGTGAATAACATTCAATTAAAATCAAATTAGCTTTCAATAACTAAATAAAGAACAGATAATCAGAGGTTGATTGAACATGGAATACACGGAGACAAACGTACAAATTTGTCCAAACACTAGCCAGGTCAGAGTGAGTCTTAGCCAATGACTGATTATGTAGTCCCATTAGCAATTAACATTCCTAACACTGTGATGAAGATGAGTATAGCATAGTTTAGCCTGATGCAGTTCAACATTCAAATATTGTAATGATCCCACACTCATCAAGTCAACTATGCTTATTATTCAACTCCCTACAGTTTTTTACTTTAAAAGAGTATGCTAATTACCCTGCTTAGTTTTCTGGTCTGTCAAACAAATACAGTTCTTAAAACAAAGAAATAAATTGATATGGGAATTTTATACATCAGTATTCTGAGCCTGCATGAAGTGAGAACCCTTGTGAGAAACAGGTCCTCTTTTATCCTAAATCATATTGAGAATTAGAGATGGTATAATCAAAGAGTAACTGAAGTAATTTTCCTGCAAAAACTCTTTAGACATGATCTGTTAAACTTTTCACAGTACCAGCTCTCTGCATTAGTAATCTTGCCTTGCACTGTATTTAGCACTTCAGTATAGTGTTATAAATAGAATAAAAGTATCTGTGCAAAAATAAACAAAAAGCCTCAATTATATAGAGTTCAGAAAACAAGAGGAGGTCTCACGCCTTGGGGCAATAGCAGAGCCCAATAGAAAAATGAGATTCTCTTCTTTCGTGACAAAGACTCAGCCAATAAAAAGCCATGGACTCTGTTCACATAGTCTTCTCAACTTCTTTTTCTTCTCCAAGTGGTGGAACCTCAATTTACATTTTCTGCTAATCCTCAAGAAAACCATCTTTGCTGGAGAGATATCTGGGAGTCTCTTTGTTCAGGTCAACATTGTGGTATGTTCTACAGGGGCCAGAGAGGATCTCTGAAGGCTCTGGTCCTGGTGGACACTCAGGTATAATACCGACACTGAGTGCATTGTCACTCACTGCTTTCTCACTACCCTGGAGTTGATATGTCCCTGAATTTCTTCCTCCTGGAACAAAGCTCAGTTTTGGAGCTCTCCAGGCATTATTCAGTATCTATTTTAAGGTTGTCCCTTTCTGGTTAAAGCCTTGTTCTCCATGTGAGAACTCATTGGACATTTCAGTTTGATTTTGGGAGCAGACTGTTTCAACTGAAGCTGGCTGTGAAGCCATCGGCCCATTTCTCTGGGAACAGGGGCTACTTCACCGAAACTGTGCCAGTTCAGCCATTGGCCCATTCCTTTGGACTAGGGTGTGCTTACTGAAAGCAGAATGAAAAGACCTTTGGCCTAGATCCTCTAGGACTGAGCTTTTTTTTTTTTTTTTTAAACTGGCTGGTTTTACCTTGTGAGCTATTTGAATTGAGCTGTTTGTGCTGTAAGCTAATTACCTTGTTTGAAAATTATTTTCCTTTCTAGAGGAAAATCTCAGAAATGGTATACAAATTATCTAAATATTTTGAAGGTGATCCCCTTACAGAGGCTCTAGTTGGTTTTATATTTAAAAATCATAGCCCTTCCTCATGTGTATTTCTCACTGGCTCAACCAAAGAAAATTTAGAGTACCAGTTGCCATTAAAGGAAACTTTCAAAATGCCCAAACTGAATTTTCTTAATAGCAAGTAGGACTACAGTAGCTCAAAAATTTCCAGAACTGAAGTGTATGCCTTTTTGGATTAGAGTTTTGAGGTTCCCAAATATCATCAGGAGCCTAAAAGTGCCTCTCTGCAAGATAAGATTTTAGGATTAAATCAAACAAACCAATGATTGATAAAAGAAAATGACTCCTGGATCCTGAAGCTCTTCTTCCTTAGCTTCTCTGTGTCAGGCTTTGTCTCTGTTGCCATCTGATCTCACTTCCTCAGCTCCTGTGGTCAGACTCCATATTCAGCACCGTGGCCCTCCTTCCCTTCTATGTCTCCTCTGCTCTCTCAGCTCCCCTATGCAGGCAGACCCCGTAGATTGCAGGCTGGATGCAAATCACCACAATTACGCAAATCTTGCAATAAAGTGTGTCACATGAGTTTTTGGCTTCTCAGTGCATATAAAACTTACGTTTACAATATACTATGTCTATTAAGTGTGCAATAGCATTATATCTAGAAAGAACAATATATAGAGACCTTAATTAGAAATACAAAAGAAAAATAAACAATTACAGTATAACATCAAAGATCACTGATTACAGGCCACAAATTAAACATGATAATAATAAGTTTGAAATGTTATGAAAATTACCAAAATATGGGAGACACGAAGTGAGCAAATGTTATTAGCAAAATGATGCTGATAGAGCTGCTCACTGCAGGGTTACCACAAAGCTTCAACTTGGGGGAAAAAATGCAGTATCTGTAAAGCCTAATAAAGTGAAGCACAATAAAATGTATTCATGTATTGATATATTATTTTCTCCAAAATCCTGTCTTTTCTCTCACTGTCTCTGAATAGAGTGAAGTAGACACACACACATGCATATATATATGAGAAGAGAGACAGGGAAAGAAGATGATCTAGAGATCAAGAGAACCAAATATGTCCCTTATGTTAGCTTTGATCTTATCAGTCAGAATCAAATTTGCTGCTCATATGCTTAGACAACAAATTTGAATAATACTGTCAGATTCAATTTGCTCTGCTAGCTGATCAAGAACCTAGTTAGTGGTCACCTTAGGTTATTATTATTATTTAATTAACTGATATGGTAGTGCTTTCAACTCATTATCTTTGAAACTTAGATGAATGCCCTGAATGTATCATGTAGTTTACTTTAAAGATTTTAACCTTCTTGTATAATATCTTCCCCAAAGACAAATATATTTTGATAATATGTTCAATATCAAAATGTCATTTTCCTCATAGAAATCAAGAAGTCTTTGAAATATTTACAATTCCTAAAGACTTCAAAGAACAATCAAGAGTTATAGAATACAATCCATTAATGCAGATAAAGCTGAGAAATCTGAATTTTTCTCACTGTAGTGGAGAAGATACTCTACTCCCCAAATTGGTAATACTATTGAATTGTCATTTTTCATATATTTCTAGGTACCCTAATGTGAAAATCTTCCTGGAAATGTCTCTCTGGTACAACACATTTGCACTCTATACTAATCTATAATTCCATTTATTTTTAAGATACAATTTGCTTGTTTACTAGCGTAAAGTATGGGATTTCATTCTGACCCTCTAAACAATGCAGAATACTCTCTCCTATTTTCTGTGAATGCATAAGGTACTAGGGAGCTATTTCAATCAGGTTGACTTTTTTTTGAAGTAACATTTTCCATTCTGCTAAAGTTCAACCGACATTGACTTCACTGAATGGCTGTTGGAAAATTGCCCTCGGAGCTTTATTTGGCACGGCTACCATCTTCTTAATGGAATGTTGTATTGTGAAAGTCACGCTCAGAGTGTTGATTCTGCTCCTAAGTGGCAGTTGGAGCATAACACACATTTAGTTACCTACCTGACAAGTTGTCTATTTAACAGAGAAAAAATGATCTGACTATGATTGATGGCACAGCTGCCCTTTCTCAGTGATGGGTAAAATCAGCTGAGTCAAACCAGATCTGGCTACAGTGGAATGCCTGTCTGCAACCCTGTTCCCTCATTTCTCTTCATTTGGATAAGAAGGCTTTCCTTTGAGTGCAAATTCCCACAGTCTCCAATCTACCAACCGCTGTGCTTATTGCTTTCTTCTTTCCACTTTGAAATTACTTTAGAGACATTATTTGCTCTGCTCCGCATTAGCTTTTCATACATTTTTAGCTTCTTACTCTCCAGGTCAAGGACAACAGTGCTGAAAATTAGAGTCCTTGTTCAAAAGTATTTAGCAAATTATTTACTTTTTGGCCATAAGCTTCCTCTGCTGACACTCTGATTTGAGGTTCTTTTCCTGCGTCACTGAAGTAAGTGGCCTTTAGATACCTACTTGATAATTGTTGTGACTTACAGTAAAATTGAAATCAAGATCCAATGACTAATTTGTTGCTCTCTCTTGCCTCCCTTTATTTATTTATTTTTTCATTTGGGGTTGATAGTTCAGCATGTCCAGTGGCAGAGACTGAAATGAAAAGACATATTGTAAAAATCAAAGCCAGTCACTGAAGTTTATACTCATTCCTCACAAGGACAATGTTCAGGGTCTAAGTGTCACTGCAGCAATGCAAACAACTGATTTGTAGGGATTAGAAACATATAATCCAAACAGCCACACTGGGTATAAATACTGGATATTAAAATAGGCACTCCTTGGTGAAAGAGGAAAATTTATACTGAAAAGTCATATATATCACAGCTCTGTTTCCTTTTTACTTCAATTCATTTAAATTCAAGTGCAACAATCAGAAGACTTGGAATTTATATCAGACTCCAGGGAAGTATACATTGTATTCAAGCACACACACATAAAACTAGGCTGTGATGAGTCTGGAAAAGTAAGATGCAAGTGATAACAACATGCACGGAATTTAAAATCAATTTTGGAAATGATATATCATAATACCAAATAAAAAAATCAGAAAAAACCCATAAACTAAGATATGGTGATACCGTTTCTTACATGGAATCCGCAGCTTAGCTATACCAGGGGAGCATCCATGAAGGAATACTTACCAAAACATCCATATTTGCAAAAATCACAATGTCTTTTTGTGAACCTCACTAAAGTAGAATCTTTAAACATATTTCTAAACTGTGGTTTTAACTAGATTATTTTTTTTACAAATGAGAGATAATCAGACTACAATTCCTTATGTTTTCTTGCATAACTGATGCAGAAAACCTAGCCAGAATAGCAGTCTCTGTAAACCAAAAACAGGATTAATAAGGGAGGAAGTGGAATTTATTGCTTTTGATTTGTAAAAACGTCCCAAGCAATATTGCCATAGAGGGAAATTTATTTTTTCATTCAAAATGGAAAATGGAAATGCTTTTTCTTTCTAAGTATCCTAGAATAAACAAAACTGCAGTTTGCCAGATGATGACAAGCATTACAGTGAAAAAATATAATAGAAAAAAGACTATTAAAATATATTAATGTTGTTAATGTATAATTTGTTGTATTTTAGTTGCTAAGTTGTGTCCAACTCTTTTGTGATCCTATGGACTTGTATGTAACCCACTGGGCTCCTCTGTCCATGTGATTCTCCAGGCAAGAGTACTGGAGTGGATAGTGTTGCAATGGACACTGGGGTACATGTGTCTTTTAGAATTGTGGGTTTCTCAAGGTATATGTCCAATAGTGGGGAAAGACAAGGTGGGATGAGTGGAGAAGGTATCGTCAACATGTATACACTATCATGTGTGAAATAGATAACTGGTAAGAAGTTGTTATATAATACAAGGAGCCAAGCCTGGTGCTCTGTGATGACCTGGATGAGTGGGATGGCGGGTGGGGGGAGTCTCAAAAGAGAGAGGTATATGTATAATTATGGCTGATTTGTGTTGCTGTATGGCAGAAACCAATACAATATCATATTAATCAAGCAATTTTCCTCAAATTAAAAAATAAATTCCAACAAAAGAAAAATACTGGAATGGGTTGCCATTTCCTTCTCCAGGGGATCTTCCCATCAGGAACTGAACCTCTGTCTCCTACATTGACAGGCAGATTCTGTACCATTGAACCACCTGGGAAGCCCAGATTTCCTTGGACCACTTAGAAAACTGAGGTGGTTGGGAAAGCTGCCAATCTAAACTCTGGAGACTTAGGTGTACACACAGAGTCACGATCAAGATATTCTTAACTGGAGCAAAACCCATAAATAGGTAGGAAGACTCAAACAGCAATGTGGACAGACTTCCAGAGGCTGAACGTATACTAGCATGAGGATAAGAAACCCCTAAGTGATACAGTCTGAGGCAAAGGCAACACATTAGCAGACATTATCTCTAGGACCACACCGTGTATCCTTAGTGATGATCTGAAGGTGACCCTCTCATATCTCTGATAGGAGAGGAGAAGTAGTAATCATTTTGAATCATATTAAGTGACTTCCTCACAGCAAAAGTCTGCTTTCCTAGAAGAGTCTATGATAAGTCTTATTCAGTTGGAGGAAGGACATGCCTCCCACTAAAACACCCCTAGCCATTCTGTATCACCTAACAAGAGGAGAATAATCAACAAGTATTAGGGCTTCAAGGAAACATGTCAAGAGTATGGCAGCTACAAGAGGGTGAGAGGGTTGGTAACAAAAAAAGCCATATCACCGGAGAAATACCTGAAGATCTCAGTACCAAGGCACAGACCCACTAATAGATGGCTTTTTATTTGAAGATTACAGAATATACCCATTAATTCACTTCTGTCACATGAACCAGCTCCAATATAATAACAAGGATCAAAGCTGAAAGAGTGGCTATATATTAATACTATTTTCTTTGCGGAGGAAAACTTAGGGAAACTCAAAGTCAAGAGGGGAAGCAACAGCAATGATAGTAGAGGAATCTGATGCCTCTGACACATAAAGTTATAAGAAACATTAAACATAGACTAACTCATAACCAACATAGTTGAATAGTAATGATGAGAGTCAGTACCCTTGTCTTATTTCTGATTTTAGAGGAAATGCTTTCAATTTTTCACCCTTGAGGATAATTTTTGCTGTGGGTTTGTCATATATGGCTTTATTATGTTGACGTATGTTCCTTCTATGCCTACTTTCTGGAGAGTTCTTATCATAAACGGGTGTTTAATTTTGTCAAAGGCTTTATCTACATCTACTGAAATAATCATATGATTTTTATCTTTTAATTTTTTAATATGGTGTATCACATTGACCAATTTGTGAATATTAAATAATTCTTGCATCCCTGAGATAAAACTTACTTGATTATGTTAATCATGATCATTATGCTGATATATAATCTTCTTAATATGTTCTTGGATTTTGTTTACTAGAATTTTGTTGAGGATTTTTGCATCTATGTTCATCAATGATATTGGCCTGTAATTGACTTTTTTGTGTGTATGGCATCTTTTTCTGGTTTCTGTATCAGGGTGATGGTGGCCTTGTAGAATGAGTTTGGGAGTTTTCTTTCCTCTGCAGTTTTCTGGAAGAGTTTGAGTGAAATGGGTGTTAGGTCTTTAACTTTTTTGTAGAATTCACCTGTGAAGCCATCTATTCCTGGGCTTTTGTTTATTGGAAGATTTTTGATTACAGTTTCTATTTCCAAGCTTGTGATTGTACTCAGTGGGAGAAGGCAAGGGTGGGGTGATTTGAGAGAATAGCATTGAAACAAATACATTACCATATGTAAAATAGATGGCCAGTGCAAGTTCAATGCATGAAGCAAGGCACCCAAAGCCAGTGCTCTGGGAAAACTGAGAGGGGTAAGGTGATGAGGGAAGTGGGAGGGGGCTTCAGGATGGGGGGCACATATATGCTACTGCTGCTAAGTCAATTCAGTTGTGTCCGACTCTGTGTGACCCCATAGACGGCTGCCCACCAGGCTCCCCCGTCCCTGGGATTCTCCAGGCAAGAACACTGGAGTGGGTTGCCAGTTCCTTCTCCAATGCATGAAAGTGAAAGGTGAAAGTGAAGTCACTCAGTCGTGTCAGACTCCTAGTGACCCCATGGATTGCAGCCTACCAGGCTCCTTGTCCATGGGATTTTCCAGGCGAGAGTACTGGAGTGGGTTGCCTTCTCCGGGACATATATATACCTGTGGTCAATTCATGTTGATGTATGGAAAAAACCACCACAATATTGTAAATTATCCTCCAATTAAAATAAATAAAATAATGTTTACATCTTCACAAAAAGGCCTATTTTATTTTCAATTCCTATTAATAGATACATGTACAATTTTCAACAAGAACTTATAAGGCACACCAAAAGGCAAGTAAAACTAGTATGTAACACATTTTGGAATATCATAAAGGAAATTTAAAATAACTATGATAAATATATGAGTTCTAATGGAAGAAGTAGACAGCATGCAAAAACAAATATGTAATGTAAGCAGAGAGATAGAAACACTAAGAAGAAATCAAAAGGATATGTATGCAATTAAAAGCTATGAGAAGTAAAAATATACTTGAAAGCCCACCAGTAGACTCAGCGCAAATGAGGAAAGATCAATGTGCTTGAAGACAGGCACTTTTCAAAATAAAATGCAAGCAATATCAATAATAGAACATCCAAAAATTGGAGCCAATTCTAAAACATGCAGGTAAGAAACAACAGACACAGGAAGCTCAGAGAACTAAAAGAATAATAAGCAAGCAAAGCAAAGAAATAAGGAAATAAAACAGGTAAACCCCCAAATAAAGCTAAGCAAATGTGTTAACTTGATAAGGTTGCCATTACGAAGTACTAACATGGGATGGTGTGAATGCCAGATATATTTTTCTCACATTCATCAGGGTTGGTTGCTTTGGAAAAGCATGAGGTAAAGAGATGGTGCATATAGACCTATAGAAGGCTGCTTCCTTCTTGTGTCTTCCTGTCACCTTCCCCTTATGATGTCTGTGACCAAATCCCCTCACTCTTATTAGGACACCATTCTTATTGAATTTGGATCAATCCTCATGACTTCACTTGAACTTGATTACCTCTATAAAAATTCTCCAAAGAAGATCACAACCTGAATACCAGGGGTAGGACTTCAGCATGTGAATTGTGGGGAAGGGAGTTGCAGTTTCAGTTCAGTTCAGTTCAGTCGCTAAGTCATGTCTGACTCTTTGCAACCCCGTGGACTGAAGCATGCCCGGCCTTGCTGTCCATCACCAGCTCCCAGAGTTTACTCAAATTCATGTCCATTGAGTCGGTGATGACATCCAGCTGTCTCATCCTCTCTTTTCGCCTTCTCCTCCTGCCATCAACCTTTCCCAGCATCAGGGTATTTTCCAAAGAGTCAGTTCTTCACATCAGGTGGCCAAAGTTGTGGAGTTTCAGTTTCAACATCAGTTCTTCCAATGAATATTCAGGACTGATTTCCTTTAGGATGGACTGGTTGGATTTCCTTGCAGTTCAAAGGACTCTCAAGAGTCTTCTCCAAAACCACAGTTCAAAAGCATCATTTCTTCAGTGTTCAGATTTCTTTATAGTCTAAATCTCACATCCATGCATGACTGCTGGAAAAATCATACCCTTGACTAGGCTGGACTATTTTGTTGGCAAAATAATGTCTCTGCTTTTTAATATGCTACCTAGGTTGGTCATAACTTTTCTTTCAAGCAGCAAGCATCTTTTAATTTCATGGCTACAGTCACCATCTGCAGTGATTTTGAAGCCCCCCAAAATAAAGTCTGTCACTGTTTCCATTGTTTCTGCATCTATTTGCCATGATATTCATTTTCTAAATGTTGAGTTTTAAGCCAACATTTTCACTCTCCTCTTTCACTTTCACCAAGAGGCTCTTTAGTTCTTCTTCACTTTCTGCCATGAGGGTGGTGTCATCTGCATATCTGAGGTGATTGATATTTCTCCTGTCAACCTTGATTCCAGCTTTTGCTTCATCCAGCCCAGCGTTTCTCATGATGTACTCTGCATAGAAGTTAAATAAGCAGGTTGACAATATACAGCCTTGATGTACTCCTTTGTTCCATGTCCAGTTCTAACTGTTCCTTCCTGACCTGCATACAGATTTCTCAAGAGGCAGGTCAGGTGGTTTGGTATTCCCATCCCTTTCAGAATTTTCCAGTTTATTGTGATCCACACAGTCAAAGATTTTGGCATAGTCAATAAAGTAGAAATAGATGTTTTTCTGGAACTCTCTTGCTTTTTCAATGATCCACCAGATGCTGGCAATTTGATCTCTGGTTCTTCTGCCTTTTCTAAATCCAGCTTGAACATCTGAGAGTTCACCATTCACGTACTATTGAAGCCTGGCTTGGAGAATTTTGAGCATTACTTTGCTTGCCTGTGAGATGAGTGCAATTGTGCAGTAGTTTCAACATGTTCCTCCAGGGACAGAGAGACAGGGTGCAGTTTAACTCATTGCAATATACCACATTCAAGTTGCAGAAAACCAAAGGCAAAGAGAAAATATGGGGAGAAGGCACATGGAGTTGGGGGAATATCTTTCTATAGGAGAATAAGAATTTCAGTAGAAGTCTTATAAGAAACTATGCAGATATGAATAGAATGGAATAAAATAATGAATGATTTGAAAATATATGAAACCAACCTAGAATTCTCTCTCTCCAGCAACATTACTCTTTGAAAATGAAGGGATATAAAGACTTTCTTAGACAAACAAAAAGTGAGGGACTTCACCATCAGCAGATCTGTCACACACAAAAAATGTTTTAACAGTTCTTAAGCCAAAAGAAAATAAGATAGACCTGAAACTGGAAACTACATATAGAAAGGTAGAGTTAAAGAGAAGGAAAAAATGAATGTCAAATTCTTGTTCTTAATTCTGGTTACTGTTTGTTAAAACAATAATAGAAACATTTTGGATGATTCTAGCAAAGGATACACAAAATAAATGACAACAATTGTGTAAGGGACAGGAAGAAGGACCTGGAGAACACTTAGTCATATCTGTATTACTTGTGATGTACTACAGTATTATTTGAAGATGGATCTAAGTTACTTAAAACCTATTTATTACAAACTTTAGGTCAACCAATAAAATATATTTTTTAATAAATCATGATTTGTTATCTAAGAGAGAAGTGCATTCACGTAAAATAATCAAAATCCGCAGAAGCAAAAAACATAATGAGAGAAAATAAGAAAGAAAGTACAAAAGCAATTAATAGTAAAAAGTCATAAACACTGCAATTATTAATCCAACTTTGTCAAATATCACTTTAAGTGTGACCAGTCTATCAGTTAAATGATAGATTGTCATGCATTTTTTTAAAAAGCCCAAATATAAGTTGATTAAAATAAATCAGCTTTAAATACAAATATTCAGAGAGGTTAGAGTAAAAAGATAGAAGAAGATATACCATGTTAACACGAATGAAAAGAATGCGAGGACGGGCATATTAATTTCAAAAAACAAGAGGGGTATTCATAATGATAAAATATTCAGTTATCCAGTAAGAGATAACAATTCTGACACTATATACGTATAACTGCTGCTGCTGCTACTAAGTTGCGTCAGTAGTGTTCGACTCTGTGCGACCCCATAGATGGCAGCTCACCAGGCTCCTCTGTCCCTGGGATTCTCCAGGCAAGAATACTGGAGTGGGTTGCCATTTCCTTCTCCAGTGCATGAAAGTCAAAAGTGAAAGTGAAGTCACCTAGTCGTGTCCGACTCTTTGCAACCCCCATGGACTGTAGCTCACCAGGCTCCTCCGTCCATGGGATTTCCCAGGCAAGAGTCCTGGAGTGGGTTGCCATTGCATTCTCCTATATACATATAACAACAGAACATAAAAATACATGAGACAAAAACTACTAGACTTGAAAGAAGAGGTATCTAGTCATTGTTAGGGACATCAGTGCTTCTTTCTCGGTAATGGATAGATCAAGCAGGTGGAATTTTCTTAAAGATATTCTTTCCACATAAATGCAAGTTTCAGAAAAAAAAATCCTTCAAAAAAGTATTATTCAAGAATCCTAATCCAAGAGGTTTTTCTCATTTAAATCCAAACAGTTCAGTTTAGTCACTCAGTTGTGTCCAACTCTTTGCAACCCCATGGACTGCAGCATGCCAGGCCTCCCTGTTGAACACCAACTCCCAGAGGTTACTCAAACTCATGTCCATTGAGTCAGTGATGCCATCCAACCATCTCATCTTCTGTCGTCCCCTTCTTCTCCCACTTTCAATCTTTTTCAGCATCAGGGTCTTTTCAAAGGAGTCAGTTTTTCTCATCAGGTAGTCAAAGTATTGGAGTTTCAGCTTCAACATCAGTCCTTCTAGTGAATATTCAGGACTGATTTCCTTTAGGATGGGCAAATCCAAACAAATATACCATAATTATACGGCAATATCTATTTATTACATGCTTAAACTATGCATCTTTGTTCATCTGCTTTAAATCACTTTGATAACACTGATTTACCTATTTGTTTTTTAATCATCTGGTCATGTACAACTCTTTTGCCACCTCATGGACTGCAGCTGGCCAGCCTCCTCTGTTCATGGGATTTCCCAGGCAAGAATACTGGAATGAGTTGCCACTTCCTTCCCCGGGGGATCTTCCCAAACTAGGTATTGAACCCTCATCTCCTGCCTTGCAGGCAGGTTCTTTACTACTGAGCCACCAGGGAGCCCCTTAAAAATTTAGGTACTATAAATATTAGAAAGAAAAGACACAAAAATATGTCAATATTAAATATTAATGGGAAATTTTAACAAATTAAATAGTAAAGAAAATAAAATAAACTATATCATACTGGAGGAAAAGAACAGTTTATGAAATGAATTTACACATATAAAATTAAGAGAATTTACTAGGAAAAATTAGATGTTAAAAGGAAATATGATAGAAAAACAGACAAAAGTATTTTTATGCATGCTATTACATGGATCTCAAAGCAGAAATAAGGAAATATAACACATTGACATTGACTATGGAAATATCACATATCCAAAAATAAATGTAACAAGGAATTTTCAAGGATCATATGATAATTTTTTTGCACTTAAAATAACACCTAAAATAGAAGATGTACTACATTCTTGTTGGTACTTCCAAAGGAAAATTTATTACCATAAAATAACTATTTTTGCAAAATTATTTTTTTATTTTAATTAATTAAATTGGAAGCTAATTTTCTTGTTAGAGAAAAGCTGACTTTAAATCAAAAAGAATTAATGAGACTAGAAAAAATGATTTTCTATAAAATCATTTTATCTGTCATTGATATATGCACATTAACCAGGGAAAAATGAAAGTATAAGTTACTCAGTTACATCCAACTCTGTGACCCCATGGACTAGTCCATGGAATTCTCCAAGCCAGAATACTGGCCTTTCCCTTCTCCAGGGCATCTTCCCAACCCAGGGATCAAATCCAGGTCTCCCACATTACAGGTGAATTCTTTACCAGCTGAGCCACAAGGGAAGCCCATTAATTAACCAGTAGAATAGAGTAAAAGAGCACAAAAATTAATATTGGTAAACATAAGGATTTTGTATATACTAAGATAGTTACTTGAACTTAGCACAATCATCCATATAAATGGTACCTGCAAAATCTAATTGCAATCTTCAGGGGAAAAAAAAAAAATTAGATTCCTACTTTGCACCATATGGAAATACCTAAAAAATATTAGAATAATAATAAAACAGGAATATACAGGTTTGGAGTGGATATTTTCATGGTGATATATTCCTAAAAGCTTATGGGGGAAAAATATGTATTTAATATACAAAGATTAAAATCTTTTTAAACAAGTCTACTATGTATATATTATAAATGAAAAAGTACCCTAGGATAAGGAAATTGATGTCTCATTATAAAAATCATAGGAAATCTAAACTTTCTGAAACTTCAAGAAGATAAATTATAGGAAAAAGAACCAAAAATATTAGCTTGTTTAGAGGAAGAATATGTAGAAATCTGGTTTTAATATGAAAAAACAGTCTCAAATATAAATATAAATAAACAGTCTCAAATTCCAGAAAAAGGCAATGTCATTGTTTAGTCACTAAGTCATGTCCAGCCGTTTGAGATTAATGGACTGTAGCCCATCAGGCTCCTTTGTCCATGGTATTCTCCAGACAAGAAGACTGGAGTGGATTGCCATTCCCTTCTCCAGGGGATTTTCCCAACCTAGGGAGCAAACACATATCTCCTGCTTGGAGGGTGGATTCTTTACAACTGAGTCACCAGGGAATCTCAAATTAATGTGTATCTATAAAGTTAACAAAATATAAAAAGAAATAATATACATTGCTAAACATTTTGCAGAGAAAAGGAGATTGTCACAAATTAATGATAGATATATAATTTTCAAGGCCTCTTTAGAAGGCAGTCTAGTAATACTTAATTAAACACACCTACAGTTTCAACAATATCTAACAATGTCATTCCTCAAAATCATTTCCACAAAGTAAATGCAGCTGAAAGTGAAAGTGTTAGTCAGTCAGTCATGTCCAACTCTTTGGGACCCCATGGACTGGAGCCTGGCAGGCTTCTTTGTCCATCCCATTCTCCAGGCAAGAATGCTGGTGTGGGTTGACATTCCCTTCTCTAGGGGATCTTTCTGACCAGGAAATTAACCTGAATCTCCTGCATTGTAGGCAGATTCTTGACTGTCTGAGCTACCAGGGAAGCAATAATTACTTAAATGTATTGTAGTAAAGATAATCATTGAACCTAGACAGCATATTAAAAAAAAAATCATTGAACCTGGACAGCATATTAAAAAGCAGAGACGTTACTTTACCAACAAAGATCTGTCTAGTTAAAGCTTTGGTTTTTCCAGTAGTCATGTATGGATTTGAGAGTTGGACTGTAAAGAAAGCTGAGTGCCGAAGAATTGATGCTTTTGAACTGTGGTGTTGGAGAAGACTCTTGTTCACTTGGACTGCAAGGAGATCAAACCATTCAATCCTAAAGGAAATCAGTCCTGAATATTCTTTGGAAGGACTGATGCTGAAGATGAAACTAATAGTTTGGCCACCTGATGTGAAGAACTGACTCATTGGAAAAGACCCTGATGCTGTGAAAGACTGAAAGCCAAAGAAGGAGATGACAGAGGATGAGATGACTGGCTGGATCACCAACTCGATGGACATGAGTTTGAGCAAGCTCTGATAGTTGGTAATGGAGAGGGAAGCCTGGCATGCTGCAGTCCATGGGGTCGCAAAGCATTGAACATGAGTAACTGAAATGAACTGAACTGAATCATTGAGCCAGTGCATATAGTGGCAAAAAGGTGGCTGCAAAATGAATGTTCATCCACAAGTGATTGAATAAATTATGGTTCCTACATACTCTTTTACATGGCCGTTGGATGAATAGTGGCTTTGAGATGCATTATCATTCAGTTTTGAACAAAATAAGATTCAGAGAAGCACATATAAAGAAATAAGGTGAACAACCATATATATCAAACTGTAATTTATTTCTAAACAGCATAACAATTCAAATCAGTTAATCCTAAAGGAAATCAACCACGAATATTCATTGAAAGAACTGATGCTGAAGCTGAAACTCCAGTACTTTTACCACCTGATTCACATCAATGGAAAAAAAGTAACCAAGAAATTTTAGAGTCAACTCATTGGAAAAGACCCTGATACTGGGAAAGATTGAGGGCAGGAACAGAATGGGGTGACAGAGGATGAGATGGTTCGATGGCATCCCTGACTCAATGAACATGAGTTTGAGCAAACTTCAGGGCCTAGTGAAGGATAAGGAAGCCTGGCTTGCTACAGTCCATGGGGTCACAAAGAGTCAGAGAGAACTGACTGAGTAACAGCAAAAATAATTTATTTCTAAACAACATAACAATTTTATAAAAAGTTAATGTGCCTAAATTTTACAAATTTACTTGAGTATTAATATTAAAACTTTACTTTCTATTTTAATATGAGCATTTCAATGATTTTTAACTGTTTAACTTACATAATTCGTTTCATGTGTTAGATCATTTTTACATCTATGTGTTTTTCAATGGCTGAATCAGAAATGGCCCAGTAATTAAAATTATTTTCCCCAATGCATTAGTTTCATTTACAAATGATGGTATATTATGAATGAGCATCAAAAGGGAAAGCTGAGAAAATATTAAATTCAGGTACCTGTACTCTATGTCAAAGAACTTATTTTTCTTTGATACGGCTTTAAAAGTCTTTCATCCTCATGCTTCACTGACACTTAAAACAGTGTCATGGTGGGAGTAGAAATATAAGTGACAGGTCTAATAAATTAGCAGTATCCTGCTCACTACACTCCCCCTCATTATTGCTTGAAATTTCACTTCTTATTAAAATTTGTATTCTTCAAAGTTGAATGGGGGTTCTCTGAGTTTTATCTGCTTTAAAGATGAGCTAGGCTCAAAACCCTACAGCTGAAAGATGTCATTGGTCTTTCTCTTGGAGTAGCATAGAGCTTTCAATATTTCCAGGAGGCTGGGTAAAGTCTCTAATGGTTAAATAGATTGCCTTTCAAATGCCACAGTTACAACAGTCTGGACTATTGTATGATTGATAGTCTTCCCTACAAATATTAAGGTATTTGTACTTCCTGTTTTCTTAAATATTAACATATTAGAATATACATTTTAAAATAATCATAATTGACACTAGAGGCAGTGATGGCAGTGATGTTTCAATAACTAGACTTCTTGATCAATGGTTCTAGATTATTGCTTTTTTTAAACTGGTTCCTGTGAATCTGTTTGGTGTGCCTCAACCAGAATTAGAAAATGAAAAATAAAAAGTGATAGAAAAGAACTGCATGTAATAGAATAAAATTTAAATAGTGTGTTCACATGCATCAGTACCTCTTAAAAACTCTGTTTATACATGCCCACATATTTATAATGCTGTATATACTCTGTGTCCTGATGCTTCCCTGGTGGTTCAGTGGGCAAATAATCCACCTGCAATACAGGAGATACAGGTTTGATCCCTGAGCCATTAAAATCCCATGTAGGAGGCCGTGGAACCCACTCCAATATTCTTGCCTGGAGAATTTTATGGACTGAGGAGCCTGGCAGGCTATACTGCATAGGATTGCAAAGGGTTGGCCATGACTAAAGAGACCAACCGCTCGTGCAAACTCTCTGTAGTAATGCAGAACCATGTTCTGATCATGAATTGTATGAACTGTACAAGAAAAAAAAATTAAAGTCATTATTTTATGTATTGTGCTATAATTAGAACAGTTGTCCATTCATTAGTCTTAAAACAAATCAGAAAGGGCACTCTGCATCAGATTAGATATATTAAAACAATATATCAGTTCATTACAGTTCAGTTGCTCAGTCGTATCCGACTCTTTGCGACCCCATGAATCGTAGCACGCCAGGCCTCCCTGTCCATGACCAACTCACGGAGTTCACTCAAACTCACATCCATCGAGTCGGTGATGCCATCCAGCTATCTCATCCTCTGTCGTCCCCTTCTCCTCCTGCCCCTAATCCTTCCCAGCATCAGAGTCTTTTCCAATGAGTCAGCTCTTCACATGAGGTGGCCAAAGTACTGGAGTTTCAGCTTTAGCGTCATTCCTTCCAAAGAACACCCAGGACGGACCTCCTTTAGAATGGACTGGTTGGATATCCTTGCAGTCCAAGGAACTCTCAAGAATCTTCTCCAACACCACAGTTCAAAAGCATCAATTCTTCGGCACCCAGCTTTCTTCATAGTCCAACTCTCACATCCACCATGACTACTGGAAAAACCATAGCCTTTACTAGACAGAACTTTGATGGCAAAGTAATGTCTCTGCTTTTGAATATGCTGTCTAGGTTGGTCATAACTTTCCTTCCAAGGAGTAAGCATCTTCTAATTTCATGGCTGCAATCACCATCTGCAGTGATTTTGAAGCCCCCCAAAATAAAGTCTGACACTGTCTCCACTGTTTCCCCATCTATTTCCCATGAAATGATGGCACCAGATGCCATGATCTTCATTTTCTGAGTGTTGAGCTTTAAGCCAACTTTTTCACTTTCCTCTTTCACTTTCACCAAGAGGCTCTTCAGTTTTTCTTCACTTTCTGTCATAAGGGTGGTATCATCTGCATATCTGAGGTGATTGATATTTCTCCCGGCAATCTTGATTCCAGTTTGTGCTTCCTCCAGCCCAGCATTTCTCATGATGTACTCTGCATATAAGTGAAATAAGCAGGGTGACAATAAACAGCCTTGACGCACTCCTTTTCCTATTTGGAATCAATCTATTGTTCCATGTCCAGTTCTAACTGTTGCTTCCTGACCTGCATATAGATTTCTCAAGAGGCAGGTCAGGTGGTCTGGTATTCCGATCTCTTTCAGAATTTTCCACAGTTTATTGTGATCCACACAGTCAAAGGCTTTGGCATAGTTAATAAAGCAGAAATAGATGTTTTTCTGGAACTTTCTTACTTTTTCCGTGATCCAGCGGATGCTGGCTATTTGATCTCTGGTTCTTCTGCCTTTTCTAAAACCAGCTTGAACATGCGGAAGTTCATGGTTCACATATTGCTGAAGCCTGGCTTGGAGAATTTTGAGTATTACTTTACTAGCATGTGAGATGAATGCAATTGTACAAGTCCCAATTTCTTCATCAAGTTTGTTTTCTGAAAACTCCTTCTGTTTACTATAGTGAGAGAAAAAAATTAAAAATGATAATACCCACGGTTTAAAAACACTTGCATGAATAGCACAAAGTATCAAAAATAAAGTTTTTCATTTGTATAATGTCCCATGAAAGTATATTTATCTGTCTGAATTAAAAAGTATAAAACTGCCTAGGGAACTATGTCTCCTCTTGCTTGCTGCAGAAGAAATTCTTTAGATATTTAAAATAACAATATTGAATCAAGCTACATAAAAATTTTAAATATATATATTTCATTACATTTGTATATGTATGTATGCACAATTTACTAAGAGTAAGCATCATGATGGTTATGTTGTAAACATCTTTTGGTACACACCTCCTTAATAGGTAATCGTGCTATCCAGAAAGGCAGATAATTCCTCCACAGTGCTCACACATCTTTCTGTCAAGATAAGTCAAATTCCAATCTGTCCCTGGAATGAAGTTTGGTAAGGGAAGTGTTAAACCCACAGGAATGAAACTGACAGAATTGCATGCAGTTCCAGAATTGAAATAAATCATTCAAGCTAATGTAAATATAAGAAAGAGATTAATTTGATTCTAAAAGTGAAAAAAATAACTTTGGAATAGTAACAAAATCAAGGGTAAATACACTTGGTTTGCAAACTAGATGTTTAATTTAAATTTTTATAACATTTTCTTAATTTGTCATGCTATGCATGCAAAGTTTCAAAAAGCATGATTTTAGGAGGACTTTCAACTGTTATCCATACTGGATATCAATTTTAATATTATTCAGAACTTTGCAGTGTTGCCCATTCATTTTGAATTAAATTAGACTGAGGAAACAAAAATGTCAAACTAAATCCATTAGTCTTCCCTTCACATATCCAATAATAATTTTTATTATACTATTGCATGTGGAAATTAAAGTCTGGCCTCTAATCACTTTTAACAGAATATTTATATTTTGAGAAAATGTGTATTATAATATTACATAAATATTTTAGAAACCAATGCTTATCATAAGTAACTTCAAATATGTATTTGATGGATTTTCATTCTTCCTAGTTTCCATCCTGTGAGGTAGATTAGTAGGGATGGAGGCAGTCTATTATTTTCATACAATGCCATTTAAAGTGGTGTGACCTCATTCAAGCTACTGAACTTAACTAACTCTGATGATTCTTCTGGGTAAAATGCTGGCTACGATATTATTTACCACATAAGATTGGAAGATTAGATAAGATAATGCAAGAGAAGAATTTGAAACAAAATACTTGTTTTGAATAATACTTTACAAAATACAAACTGAGACTAATACGTATTATATACCATTACTATTTCTGCCATGATTATTTTTTGTAGTTACTCATAGATTAAAAAAAAAAAAACAGTGTGCTTCTGCTTTGACCAAGTGTACTTTGGTTATAATCTTGTCTGCTCAATTTTATGAAAGAAAACGTGTTCAAGTTATTTCAAAAATAATCTAATATCTTTACCATATCCATTATTTTACATATATGTTGTTTCTGACATTACATTCATTGTTACCTTAGTATACTGGAATGCTTCCTTCCATATGAACAGCGATATGTCAGATGGGAAAGTTAAGGACAGCCATGTTTCTGCAAAATGACCACCTTCCTTAAACATGGTTTTTAGGAGGCAACTTGACTAAATTTGGCCCAATCAATAACGTTCTCAGGATTTAGGATTGGGACAAAGAACCAATCTACATTTCAACAGTTTGACCAGTAATGCAAGATTTTAGCAGCTTGATGTAAGAAGTACAGGTATATGTGGGGTGTGGAACATGGGGTAAGTGTCTATAGATGTAAGAAACATCTATGTTTACTGAAGAAGCAGAAGAGTCTTTTCTAAATAGAGAAAAAGAAATGGAAGAGATGAACAGGGAGTTAGAAATATAAAGTATTAAAATGGCTGCTTAAGCAGAGATCCCAGTGTTTTTTGAAGTACAATCCCATTTTTATTTTATGAATCATCCCTGTACCCTTATAATGTCTTCTCATTTTAGCTTGGTGAAATTTGATTCTGTTTTTGTTTTTTTCTCAAACCAAAGGGAAAGTGCGAGAGGAACAGTCGTCTCTATATGCCGAAGTAAGAGTCAACACACTTTTCAAATAAATGGGGAAGTAAACAATTAGAATTTGCAGGCAGAGATTCTCTATCACAACTACACGGCCTTGCCATTGGAACACAAACATAGCCATTGATTATAACTGGAAGATATATGTGGCTGTGTTTCAGTGAAACTTAATTTGCGGGTATTGGCATATGAATTTAACATTTTACCTGTCATAAAACATTATTCTTTCAGTTTTTAGAGGGAGGGAATATATGTACACCTATGGCTGATTTATGCTGATGTTTGACAACAAAATTCTGTAAAGCAATTATCCTTCAATTAAAAAATAGATAAATTAGAAAAGTGTAAAATATTAAGAAAAAACATTGTAATATGTGGACCATACAAAAATAGGTGACAGGATACATAGCAAATCTAATAAGCAGGGGAATCACTCTGAAATTTGTAACAAAGTTTAAATGTGTCCCAACCAGTTTCTTTTGCAAAACACATCTCAAATTCTTTCTTCTTTTTAGGAACCACACTACTGGTTATCCACTCTGCTATACTCTTCTGTTCTACATTCCTTCTCTACTATAAGCAAATATTTCTGGTTATGGCAAGATAATTTACATTTTTAAATTTCGTTACTCAAGATAATTTTAGTTTATAAATGAAATCATACAACTTATTTCTTTCTAAAATTTCATTATTTGAATTTTGTAAAAGTAACTGGAAAAAAAAGTAACTGGAAATGATAGAAACATAGAAACATAAAAACATAGAATCAATAGCAGATCACATTAAAAGAATTTGAAAACAAAAGGTAACTCTTAAAATCATCAAAGCTGCTTATTGGTACATAACAATTATATGTACAAAGATGGAAAACATTTAATGTGGGTTTCATTATCAATTAAATTAAAAATTATCCTAGAATGAGACCATAAATGCTATTAGACTACTACCAAAAGAAAGAAAAGTTATATTGCACATGTCAATATATACCATTTCCAATTAGATGGAGATAAATATTATTTTCAATATAGTTCTGTGGTGTCACAAAAATAAGACTGTCAAATATATTTGATAAAATAAATAGCTTATCAAAAATATTGTAGCAGGGACTAATGGTGTCAAGATAAACTTGTTAGGAAGTACAGCAGCATTTGAAGTCAATGTATTTTAAATTCATTTTAGTGCACCAGGCTTTTTAGGGAGTCTAGAAAGATATTAGGCCAATTTTGCATGCCAAGTACATAAATGTCAATAGCAGTTTAGAACAAGAGTGAATGTGAGAATGTTTCCAGTTCAATATTTTGCTCTAAAGGCAAATAATCAGTATGAGCTTTTGTAACAGAAATCTAACAGAAAATACACTGAGGAGAAGAACAAATAAGCATACTAAACAGAGATGTTTTAGAATAATGAGATTCCACTGGTTATTTGATTCACAAACAGTTCCCATAGGGCTTTTTATGAATGTTATGCTTTCCTAGAAGGTCACAAATTTGGGACTTTCCCCCATGTCCTCAACAATGGCATTCAGTAATAGAGGGTCCTTTTCAGTGTTCTGCTGTGCTCACAATGCATTATGGTATTTATTTTGAAACTTGAGCAGAACTTTTATTGGGTAGTGCTCTACAAGTGACCACTATTTCCTGAGTATGGAATTTCCAATCCAATTTCACACAGAATTTCAAAGGCAAAGTTTTCAATGGAAGGTACCAACATCAATGTTTTTCCAAAACCTACCAGAAGACTTGACAAACACATAATTAGTATCCAGTTAATATCTATTGGATGAATACTCTTATACCTAATGCTATTTACTTGTGTTGCAAAGGTATTTGAAAATCTAGTTTGAAGAGTTATGGTATTAATAAATAAAGTAGGAAAATTCCGCCTCTGTGAAACTGTCATTATATCAGAATGTGTAATGTAGGTAACTATAGAATTTTTATAATAAGAGTCCCTGATTTCAGACTATACTACCATGCTACAGTAATCACATCAACATGATACTGGCATAAAAAACGATACATAGATTAATGGAACAGGATACAGAATCCAGAGATAAATCCACATTCTTATGGTCAATTAATCTACAACAAAGGAGGCAAAAATATATGACTGAAAAGACAGTCTCTTCAATAAATGGTGCTGGAAAATCTGGACAACTACATGTAAAAGACTGAAATTACAACATTCTCTAATACCATATACAGAAGTAAACTCAAGATAGATAAAGACCTAAATGTAAGACTAGATACTGTAAAATTTCTAGAGGAAAACAGAGGAAGCTCTGACATAAACTGCAGCAATATCTTTTCACATCCATTACCTAAAGTAAGAAAATAAAAGCAGAAATAAAGAAATAGGATCTAATTAAACTAAAAGATTTGGCACAGCAAAGAAAATCATTAACAAATGAAAATTCCTCCTACTGAATGGGAGAAGATAGTTTCAAATGATGTGATCAATAGGGATTAATATGCAACATATATAAATAGCCTATACAACTCCACATCAAGAAAATAAACCACCTGATTAAAAGTGGAAAGAAAAACCGAACAGACATTTTTCCAAAGGGGAAATGCAGATGGCCAAGGTTCTCAACACTGCTAATCATTAGGGAAGAGCAAATCAAAACCACAATGAGATATCAATTCACACCTATCAGAGTGGTCATCATCAAAAAGAACATAAATAACAAATGTTGGTGTGAATGTGGAGAAAGGGAGCATTTGTACACTGTTGGTGGGAATGTAGATAAGCGTAACCACTGAGGAAAACAGTATGAAGTTTCTTAAAAAAATTAAAAATAGAACTACCATATGACATGGCAATTCCACTACTGGCTGTATATATGGAAAAGAATTAAAACACCAATTCAAAAAGCTATGCTCCAGTGTTCATAGCAGCATTGTTTATAATTGTCAAGACATGGGAGCAACTTAAAAGTCCATCAGTAGATGAATGGATAAAGAATACTTGTTCAGTCACTAACTCTGACACTTTTGATCCCATAAACTACAGCACACCAGGCTTTCCTATTCTTCACTAACTCCCTAAGTTTGCTCAAACTCATGTCCATTGAGTCAGTGATGCCATCCAATCATCTCATCCTCTGTTCTCCCCTCTTCCTCTTGTTCTCAATCTTTCCCAGCATCACGACCTTTTAAATGAATCAACTCTTCACATCAGGTGGCCAAAGTATTGGAGTTTCAGCTTCAGCACCAGTCCTTCCAATGAATAATCAGGGTTGATTTCCTTTAGGATTGATTGGCTTGATTTCCTTTGTCCAAGGGACTCTCAGGAGTCTTCTCTAGCACCACAGTTTGAAAGCATTAATTCTTCAGCACTCAGCCTTCTTTATGGTCTAACTCTCACATTTGTACATGACTACTGAAAAACCCATAGCTTTGACTATAAGTACGTTTGTCAGCAAAGTGATGTCTCTGCTTTTTAACATGCTGTCTAGGTTTGTTGTAGCTTTTTTGCCAATGAGCAAGCATTTTTAAATTTCATGGATGCAGTCACTATCTGCATTGAATTTGAAGCCCAAGAAAAATGAAATCTGTCACTGTTTCCTTTGTTTCTCCATCTATTTCCTATGGCGTGATAGGGCCAGGTGCCATGATCTTCATTTTCTGAATGTTGAGTTTTAAGCCAGCTTTTTCACTCTCCTCTTTCAACTTCATCAAGAGGCTCATTTATCTCCACTTGCTGCCTTTAAGATTGTATCATCTGCATATCTGAGGTTGCTGACAATTCTCTTGGCAGTCTTGATCCCAACTTGTGAGTCATCTGCTCAGCATTTTGTATGATGTACTCTGCATATAGGTTAAATAAGCAGGGGGACAATATATAGCTTAGGCATACTTCTTCTCCAATTTTGAAGTATTTTCTTACTCCATGTCCCATTCCACCTGTTGCTTGTTGACCTGCATACAGATTTCTCCAGAGGAGGTAATGTTGTCTAGTATTCTAACCTCTTCAAGAATAATCTCGTGGCAGATTCATGTCAATGTGTGACAAAACCAATACAGTATTGCAAAGTAAAATTTAAAAAAATTTAAAAATTAAAAAAAAGAATGTCCCACAATTTGCTGTTATTCACACTGTCAAGGGCTCTAGTATAGTAAATGAAGCAGATTCTTTATTGGATTCCCCTTGCTTTTTTTATGATCCAGCATATGTTTGCAATTTGATCTCTGGTTTTTCTGCCTTTTCTAAATCCTCTTTCTACATCCAGAAGTTCTTGGTTCATGTACTGCTGATGCCTAGTTTGAAGGATTTTGAGTATAAGCTTGCTAGATGTGAATGGCTGCAATTGTAGGGTAATTTGAACATTCTTTGGCATTGCCTTTTTTTGGCATTGGAATGAAAACTGAACTTTTCTAGCCCTGTGAGCACTTTTGTGTTTTCCAAATTTGCTGGGATAATGAGTGTAGCACTTTAACAGCATCATCTTTTAAGATTTGAAAAGCTCAGCTGGAATTCCATTACCTCCATTAGCTTTGATCATAATAATGTTTCCTAAAGCCCAGTTTGACTACACACTCCAGGATGTTTGGCTATTGGTGAGTGACCATACCATTGTGATTATCCTGGTCATGAAGACCTTTTTGTACAGTTTCTCTGTGTATATTTGCCACCTCTACTTAATACCTTGTGCTTCTTTTAGGCCCTTGCTCTTTTTTGTCCTTTATAGTGCCTATCTTTGCATGAAATGCTCCCTTGGTATCTCTAATTTTCTTAAAGTGATCTCTATTCTTTCACATTCTGTTGTTTTCTCTATTTCTTTGCATTGTTCACTTAAGAAGGCATTCATGTCTCTCCTTGCTATTCTCTGAAACTCTGCATTCAGTTGGCTATATCTTACCCTTTCTTCCTTGCCTTTTGCTTCTCTTCTTTTCTCAGTTGTGTAAGGCCTGCTCAGGCAACCACTTTGCCTTCTTGCATTTCTTTTTCTTGGGGATGGTTTTGTTCATCACCTCCTGTACAATGTTATGAAACTCTGTTCATAGTTTTTCAAGCACTCTATTTACCAGATGTAATCTATTTGCCACTTCCACTGTATAATAAGGGATTTGATCTAGATCATACCTGAATGGCCTAGTGGTTTTTCCCTACTTTCTTCAATTTAAGCATGAATTTTGCAATGAGGAGCTGATAATGTGGGCCATAGTCAGCTTCAGCTATTGTTTTTGCTGACTGTACAGCGCTTCTCCATCTTTGGCTGCAAAGAATAAAATCAGTCTGATTTTAGTACGGATCATCTAGTGATTTCCATATGTAGAGTTATCTCTTGTGTTGTTGGAAGAGGGTGTTTTATGACAGTGTGTTCTCTTGGCAAAACTCTGTTAGCCTTTGCCCTGTTTCATTCTGTACTCCAAGGCCAAACTTATCTATTACTCCAGGTATCTCTTAACTTCCTACTTTTGCATTCTAGCCCCCTATGATGAAAATGAAATATTTTTTTCTTTTGGTTTTAGTTCTAATAGGTCTTGTTGGTCTTCATAGAATTGTTCAACTTCAGCTTCTTCAGCATTACTGGCTGGGGCATAGACTTGGATTACTATGATGTTGAATGGCTTGACTTGGAAATGAACCAAGGTCATTCTGTCATTTTTGAGATTGCAACCAAGTGCTGCATTTTAGGCTCTTGTTGAATATGAAGGCTATTCCACTCCTTCTAAATGATTCTGTCCAGAGTAGTAGATGTAATGGTCATCTGAATACTACTCAGCTATAAAAATAAAATGAAAATTTCCTATTTCCAACAACATGGATGGACTTCTAGGGTATTATACTAAGTGAAATATATCAGACAAAAGTGAATACTTTATGATATCACTTATACATAGCATATAAAAATACAACAAACTATATAACAAAGAATATAAGCAGACCAACAGATATAGAGAACAAACTAGTGGTTACCAATGGCACCCCACTCCAGTACTCTTGCCTGGAAAATTCCATGGCAATGTGGGATCTCAAAGAGTCAGGCACGACTGAGCGACTTCATTTTCACTTTTCACTTTCATGCATTGGAGAAGGAAATGACAACCCACTCCAGTGTTCTTGCCTGGAGAATGCCAGGGACAGGGGAGCCTGGTGGGATGCCGTCTCTAGGGTCGCACAGAGTCAGACACGACTGAAGCGACTTAGCAGTAGCAGCAGCAGCAGTGGTTACCAGTGTGTAGAGTGATATTATGGGGGTTGGGGGGATGAAAGGCACAAATAATTGGGTGTGAGATAGGCTATAAGTATACAATATGAGATATATAGTCAATGGAGTGTGACTTTTAAAATTTGTTTAATATTTTTTTAAAAATAATAAACTAAAAAAGCACATACACAAAAAATGAAACACATAGGCCTAATAAAATATTCCCATTTCCATTCATTTTTTAAGTTATTATAGGCAGAAGCTAAATCTGTTCATATCTGTTGAAAAGTAGAAAAAAGCAATGCAATTTTCAAATGTTACTTACATGACATGTAAATATTTCTATATGAATGTTTTCTACGCATGTGTGTAAGTCACTTCAAACATGTCCGACTCTTTGCGACCCTATGGACTATATCCTGCCAGGCTCTTCTGTCCGTGGGATTCTCCAGGCAAGGTTACTGGAGTGAGTTGCCATGACCTCCTCCAAGGGATCTTCCCAACCCAGGGATTGAACCAAAGTGTATAGTGTTCATCTAATGTGAATAAACACAGTGTAAGAATCTGGTATAAGAATTAAGAGAATTCAAACAGACTGACAGTTAGTTTTCAGTATTTTGCATTTAAGTAAACATATTTCCATTTACTTTTAGGTCAACTCTGAATGTGACTTACTCTCTGTTGTTATAAGTGAATCTTCTTCAGGATACAGTTTCTCAAAATAGCTCATTCATAAAATACATAGAATGCTTTTCCTCAAACAGAACACATATAAATAAGTGAAAACCATATCAGGTTTTGAAAAAATAAATCTCATGGTTGTAGCTATCCTGGATTACATAGGACAATATTCATGTTGATTTCTGAATCACTGTTGTTCAGTCATTCAGCCCTGTCTGACTCTATGTGACCCCATGGATTGGTTATTGCATCAGTGAAGTTATCCAGCCATCTCATCCTCTGACTCCCTCTTCTCCTTCTGCCCTCAATCCTTACCAGCATCAGGATCTTTTCCAATGTGAATCACTCAGTTCAGTTCAGTTCAGTTCAGTCACTCAGTCATGTTCACCTCTTTGGGACTCCATGAATTGCAGCATGCCAGGCCTCCCTGTCCATCACCAACTCACGGAGTTCACTCAAACTCACGTCCATCGAGTCAGTGATGCCACCCAGCCATCTCATCCTCTGTCATCCCTTTCTCCTCCTGCCCCTAATCCTTCCCAGCATCAGGGTCTTTTCCAGTGAGTCAACTCTTCACATCAGGTGGCCATGGCCAAAGCATTGGAGTTTCAGCTTCAACATCAGTCCTTCCAATGAACACGCAGGACTGATCTCCATTAGGATGGACTGGTTGGATCCCCTTGCAGTCCAAAGGACTCTCAAGAGTCTTCTCCAACACCACAGTTCAAAAGCATCAATTCTTTGGCACCCAGCTTTCTTCACAGTCCAACTCTCACATCCATACATGACCACTGGAAAAAACATAGCCTTGACTAGACGGACGTTTGTTGGCAAAGTAATGTCTCTGCTGTTTAGGTTGATCATAACTTTCCCTCCAAGGAGTAAGCATCTTTTAATTTCATGGCTGCATTCACCATCTGCAGTGATTTTGGAGCCCCCCAAAATAAAGTCTGACACTGTTTCCACTGTTTCCCTATCTGTCTGCCATGAAGTGATGGGACAAGATGCCATGATCTTAATTTTCTGAAGGCTGGGCTTTAAACCAATTCTTTCACTCTCCTCCTTTACTTTCATCAAGAGGCTTTTTAGTTCCTCTTCACTTTCTGCCATAAGGGTGGTGTCATCTGCATATCTTGGGTTATTGATATTTCTCCCTGTAATCTTGATTCCAGCTTGTGCTTCTTCCAGCCCACTAGACAGTCATTTTGGGGGCTACTCTGGTAACTCAGTGGCAAAGAATCCACCTGCCAAAGTAGGAGTTGAGGGCTTGATCCCTGGGTTGAGAAGATCCCCTGAAGGAAATGACAACCCACTCCAGAATTCTTGCTTAGAAAATCCCATGGACAGATTGCAAAAGAGTTGGACATGACTGAGTGACTAAACAGCAACAACAAAGACAGCTCTTTACAAAAAATTACAATAAAGTGGTCTTGGACTTGGCATATGTGGAACTACAGACTGTGTATTCTGGTCTACTTATCGCTGAGACATTGAAAGAAGCACTGGATACTGGCTTTATTTACTTGTTGACATCTTACTGAAGAAAAGACAGCAACAACATTGTTTAGTCAACACAATCCCACCACAAAGGACAGGGATGTTGATTCTGCTTTCATGGTTTCCAAGTATATGAAGAGAAATATGCAATAAATATGCTAATTTTCATGGAAAAGGGTCTCAATTTTGAGGCTGGGATATTATGTAGGTAGAGGTCCTGCCCTCCAAGAAAAGAAGATTTGGAGAGGCATAAACTTAAGACTCCTGTTCCTCCAAAAGGTCTGTGGTGAATCACAAAAATTGTCCTTCAAGTCCTCAAAGTCAGAGATAAAACTCCCTTTCTAAAATGTGTTAATTTGCTTCCTTCATTACTCCTGTCACTAACAAGTGTTGCTTTTGAGAAAAAAAAAAAAAAAGAATGTTTAGAATACACATTTTACTTTAATGTAGATATTATTATTATTGTAGATGTTTTCTGTCTCCATTTTTGCATTTGTAAGTATGAAAACATTTTCTGTTATTCTTTATAAAATATATATTTTAATACCAAACTAAGCCCTATACTTTATATGCAAATCATTAAGATTTTCTAATACAAAATATACTGAATTATTTGCATAATCCTTAAAAGAACTTTGATTTTTTCATCCTTACTCATGAAAATCCATTAATGGAAAATCTTTTTCAGCTTCTACTGTTAAAGTATTGGGCTCTGAATGCAATCTAGGTATAAAATATGAAAAAATGGATATATGAATATTACAAGTGTGTATTATGCTAAAATCATCTGAATACCTAAATTTGGATGATATATAATATGCACTGAAAAGCAACAGAAAGTACAATTTTTGTCAAAAAACAGGCACTCATGACAGTGTACATTCATTTTTATTGAAATACTCAAAGATGTCTAAGCCAAGCCCTGTGAAAGTACTAGGTGCACAGAGTGTAAAGAACTGTCATAGTTTGCAATTATCAAGAATATAAGAAGATTAAATGGCTCAGTTCCTTTTTTCTTATAAATTCTTATAAACTGAGTTTATCGCCTTGCACAGAATTGCCACAGAACAGTGTGGACAAACTACAAAGACAAATGTAACTAGGTTTTGAAGTTTTTCTTTTGAGCATTATGTTACAAATTAACATGATGATTGTCCCTGCCAAACAGAGTATAAAAATTCAGGAAATAGTTCAATTCAAAGACTTGAATTAAAGATATATCAGCATGTCATTAACCGTGTGATTATTAAAAGTATATTTTGAAGAAATGATAAAGCTATTTATAATTTGGAAAAGTAAATAAGTTCAGTTGATATCAGACACCAAATATTACTGAAAGGAGTAATCTTTGTCTCTGCATGTGTCAGAACAACTGTTCTTGCTTCCTACTTGATCTCAGTTCAGTTCAGGTCAGTCGCTCAGTCATGTACGGCTCTTTGCGACCCCATGAATCGCAGCACGCCAGGCCTCCCTGTCCATCACCAACTCCCAGAGTTCACTCAGACTTGCGTCCATTGAGTCAGTGATGCCATCCAGCCATCTCATCCTCTGTCATCCCCTTCTCCTCCTGCCCCCAATCCCTCCCAGCATCAGAGTCTTTTCCAAAAAGTCAACTCTTCGCATGAGGTGGTCATAAGTACTGGAGTTCCAGCTTTAGCATCATTCCTTCAAAAGAAATCCCAGGGCTGATCTCCTTTAGAATGGACTGGTTGGATCTCCTTGCAGTCCAAAGGACTCTCAAGAGTCTTCTCCAATACCACAGTTCAAAAGCATCAATTCTTCAGCACTCAGCCTTCTTCACAGTCCAACTCTCACATCCATACATGACCACTGAGAAAAGCATAGCCTGGACTAGACGGACCTTGGTTGGCAAAGTAATGTTTCTGCTTTTGAATATGCTGTCTAGGTTGGTCATAACTTTAATTCCAAGGCGTAAACATCTTTTTATTTCAAGGTTGCAGTCTCCATCTACAGCGATTTTGGAGAACTAAAAAAAAAAAAAAAAAGTCTGACACTGTTTCCACTGTTTCCCCATCTATTTGCCATGAAGTGATGGCACCAGAGCCATGATCTTAGTTTTCTGAATGTTGAGTTTTAAGCCAACTTTTTCATTCTCCTCTTTCACTTTCAAGAGGCTTTTTAGTTCCTCTTCACTTTCTGCCATAACGGTGGTGTCATCTGCATATTTGAGGTTATTGATATTTCTCCCTGTAATCTTGATTCCAGCTTGTGCTTCTTCCAGCCCAGCATTTCTCATGATTTACTTTGCATATAAGTTAAATAAGCAAGGTGACAATATACAGCCTTGACGTACTCCTTTTCCTATTTGGAACCAGTCTGTTCCATGTCCAGTTCTAACGATTGCTTCCTGACCTGCATATAGGTTTCTTAGGAGGCACGTCAGGTAGTCTGGTATTCCCATCTTTTCAGAATTTTCCACAGTTTATTGTGGTCCACAATAAAGGTCCACAAGTTAAAGGCTTTGGCATAGTCAATAAAGCAGAAATACATGTTTTTCTCGAACTTTCTAACTTTTTCCATGATCCAGTGGATGTTGGCAATTTGATCTCTGGCCTCTGCCTTTTCTAAAACCAGCTTGAACATCTGGAAGTTCATGGTTCATGTACTATTGAAGCCTGGCTTGCAGAATTTTGAGCATTACTTTACTAGTGTGTGAGATGAGTGCAATTGTGTGATAGTTTGAACATTCTTTGGCATTTCCTTTCTTTGGGATTGGAATGAAAACTGATCTTTTCTAGTCCTGTGACCACTGCTGAGTTTTCCAAATTTGCTGGCATCTTGAGTGCAGCATTTTAACAGCCTCATCTTTTAAGATTTGAAATGGTTCAACTGGAATTGCATCACCTCCACTAGCTTTGTACATTGTGATGCTTCCTAAGGCCCACTGACTTCACATTCCAGGATGTCTGGCTCTAGGTGAGTGATCACACCACCATGTTTATCTGGGTCATGAAAATCTTTTTTGTATAGTTCTTCTGTGTATTCTTGCCACCTCTTCTTACTATCTTCTGCTTCTGTTAGGTCCATACCATTTCTGTCCTTTATTTTACCCATTTAGGTTATTACATTTTGCATTATAGTTTATTAAAAATTGAAACACTTTCAACTGTCCTCTAAAAGATCTGTTTTCTAAGGAAAAATATATATGTTATATATATTATCTCATGTGGGTGGTCTTTGCTTAGTAACTCAGTTGTGTCAACTCTTTGAGACCCCATGGAAAGGTTGCCATGCCCTCTTCCAGGGGATCTTTCCAACCCAGGGATTGAACCCAGGTTTCCCTCATTGAAGGCAACTCTTCAGGCAAACCCAAGAATATTGGAGTGGATAGCCTGTCCCTTCTACAGGGGATCTTCCCAACCCAGGTTTAGAACTAGGATCTCCTGCTTTGTAGGCGGATATTACCTTGTACTGCTTTATAAATTTTGGTGTTCACTGGTGGCTCAGCAATAAAGAATCAGCCTGTGAGGCAGGAGACAAGGGTTCAATCCCTGGGTGGGGAAGATCCCCTGGAAGAGGGCATGGCAACCCACTCCAGTATTCTTGCCTGGAAGATCTCATGCACAGAGAAACCTGGCGGGCTACTGTCTATGGGGTTGCAAAGAGTGGGACACAACTGAAGCAACAGCATACACATGATTTACATATTATCTTAAGACTTTGTTTCAACAATGAATAACATTTCATCTTATCTCTAATCACCTTCCCTTCTCTCATTTTATATTTGTATTCAAGTTTTTCCAGTATTAAAAGTAATAGAAAATTTCACATAAAATTTTAATCACTTTCTAACTCTCATTTTATTCACTTCCTGATTGAACACAATGAATGAGGAATCTGAATTTACTGCTCTAACTAAGTATTTTTGTTTTGCATCTATTTATACGTCATTTTTGTTTTTCACTCGTGACATTTTTTGTTAAGGCTAAAAATATCCCTTTAAATTAATTCATAAACTCCCTGAGATCAAGAAGTTTTTCCTACTATCTTCTTACTCCAAACAACCCATGTTGAAGTATTCCTCTGCCAGTGTAGGAGATGCAGGAGACATGAGTTCATACACTGAATTGGGAAGATCCCCTGGAGGAGTACATGGAAACCCACTCCAGTATTCTTGTCAGGATAATTCCATGGACAGAAGAGATTTAATATCTATAGTCCTTGGGGTCTCACAAAGTTGGACACAACTGAGCAGCTGAGCAGCAACAGCAAGTGTGTGACAGTGTTAGCCACTCAGATATGTCCGATTGTTTGCAAGCCCATGACTGTAACCCATCCGGCAACTCTATCCATGAAGTTCTCCAGGCAAGAATACTGGAGTGGGTTGCCATGCCCTTCTCCAGTGGATCTTCCCAATCCAAGGATCAAATCTGTGTCTCCTGCATTGCAGACAGATTGTTTACCATCTTAGCCACCAGGGTATCTTCCTGACCCAGGGATCAAACCTGGGTCTCCTACATTGGAGGCAGACGCTTTAACCTTTGAGCCACCAAGGAAGATAGGGAAGGCTTATATACATACATATATATATATCACTTGTGCTACCACAGAAATATTGGACATAAATAATTTTACATTTCTTTTATATGTTGCTTATTCAAATTCACTCAGCTATTTTTATAATTCAACTATTTCAAAAGACAATGTTTTCAGATAGGTAAGTAGATTTATTTTTAATTGTAGAAGAAATGTTAAAAGTACTGATATCTTAAATGATCCAGTTAGTAGAACATAGAACATTATTTTCTCAAAGAAAACTCCTCCAGCTCCTTCAATTTACTGGTTTTTCCTATCAGTTCCACACTTAGGCCTGATATGGGAACAAATTGAGATCAAAATCTGAAGGCAGCGAATTTGACCAGAAACTTTTGATCTCTATTTCTCTTACTATGTCTCAGAATTTTTCTCAATTGGATTTTCCAGCTAGCCATAATGGATTGATCAAAATAAACCCTAACCCTAACACAGACAGTAATTTCCTTGACAGTGGTCTTAGTGATGTTTTATGGATCTCATTCCAAAAATAAGGACAAGAAAAGAAAAATAAGCACATTGGACTTCATCCCACTAAAAATCGTATGCACAGCACCCCCCCCCAAAAAAAAATCAATAAAAGTTAACCTACTGAATAGGAGAAGATGCTTCCAAACCATATATTCCATTAAAAGCTATATTAATATAAAGTACTCATACAGCTTAAGGACAAAAAAAAAACAAATTTAAAAATGGGCAGAGGATATGAATAGACATATTTCCAATGAAGATATTCATATGATCATTAGGTATAGTAAATGATCACAACATCATAATCACCAAGGATACACCAACCCAAACCACAAGGGCATTATATCACAGCTGACAGAACTGCTGTTCAGTCACTCAGTCCCATGTCTTAGTGTTTGTGACCCCATAGATGCTGACAAGAATCGCTAGTATCAAGAAGACATGAAACAGCAGGTGTTGTTTAGGATGCAGAGAAAAGGAGACACTCATGCTCTGTTGGTGGGAATATAAACCTCCATACTCTGAAAAAAAAAATAATAGAGATCTATATGATCTAGCAACTCTACCTGTAGATATCTATGTGAGGAAAAGAAAAACATGTTTTGAAGAAAATATATGTACCCCTGATGGCCATTACAGTATTATTTTTACAATAGACAAGATATGGAGAAAATGGCGTGCCAGGGTCCAGCCCCGGTGGATCCAGGGTGATGCGAAGGTGGGGACGGAGTTGGCGTCCTGGAAAAAACTTATTTAATTACAGATATATAGAGAGATTAGAAATGGATAGTGTAGTAGGAGAATTAGTGGAGAAAAGAGGCTGAACAACTGGTTTACATGGAATACCAATCACCACCTACGTAGGCCACAGGCGTCTTTCCATTCTCCCAAAGGAGACGAGGCACTGAGGCCTCCCCGGTCTGACCTCAGAAGCCCAGGCAGAATTAGCAGGCTTGGTGAGTACCCACATTTCAGATGGGAATTCAGCCAGGAAAATGGGGAGCGAGAAAGAAATGACACGGGGGAATCAGTCTTTCCAGAAACTGATCCAATTTTTTATTTTTCAGGTTTGTTTATATACCTTTTTGTTATACATAGGGATGAATACAGAGTCACGCGGGGGTCAGCAGACCTGACCCTTGTCACAATCAGGTGCTTCATATAAAATTATACAAAGGTCTTATGAGTTTCATCAGCTTTTAGCCATGAGGTCTGCTGACATTTTATGGCCCTTTCTGATACTGGTCAGTTAACCAGAAAACTTATTTTTCCAGGGGTGATTTTTTTCTTAAATCAGGTGCCACCCTCCAAATAAAGTTGCATTCCTATAGGGTGAGGGTGTAGTGAGTTACAATCAAGAAAGGAATTTACTTTACCTAAGTTTTAACATGATTAATCTTAAAGGTTAATACTTATTTCTCCTATATGCTAGTTATATTCATTATAAGGGCAGGAATATGGAGATTTAGCAGCAAATATTGGTTCAACAAATGTAAACCTTTCACCAATGTTCCCCTTAAGATCTATTTTGTCTTAAGGTAGTGATAAAGTTACATTTTTACATAGCATAGTGATTTATAACAAAGTACAGCAGTCTATAATAAAAGAGAGAATTCATTAACTCAAAAAGTCTAGTATTGCTAACATCAAAAACTACTATCTTTCCTTTTCTATATTCCAAATACATTGATTAATATATTCCCAGGTGACTAAGGATATGGAGGCCTGATGGTAATCATTGATTCATCAATGAAAAAAGCCCTATGCTAATACTCCAAACTCTCTGTGCTGTTTATGGTTGAGAGGTTGTCACACACACGAGCTAGTCTGTCAGCAGAGAGGTTTGACCTGAGATATCCTTGTCACACCCAGGGCAGGGAATTAGCAGTAATTATTGGCAGGACAAATGAAAAAACCCTTCACCAATATAATTCCTAATCAATCTACTAATGCTATACTAATAATCTTCTAACTTCTCAAAAGAGTCTGTATTTAGAAAGTTTTAAAACATCCCATGCCTCTCACAGTTGGGAGGCTGTAAACAATCACATGCGGCCGGACGAGCCTGATCAGGCAGGCCAGAGAACCTCCAGAGTTCACCAGAGAACCTCCAGAGTTCCTAAGTTGAAACACTCTTGTCACGCCCAGGAATTTTTATTAACTGGAGCTGCAAGCTAACTCCTTCTCTGAGAGAAATTATTATGGGGGAGAGCTCCCCGTAAAGTACTCTGATTTTGGGGGTAGATGCTCGGGAACAGAGGGTTTCCTGAGGCTTGATCACGCCTTTGCGTATGCCAAGCTTCCTTCCTCATGACCTTTGCCATGGGGAGAGTTCCTCACGCTGGCTCCCAACAATGGTGCCTATTGATGAATGAACAAAGAAAATGTGGTGTATACAAATACAATGAATTTGCAGAAACATGGATGGACCTTGAGAGTATTATGCTAAGTAAAATAAGTCAGATAGAGAAAGACAATTACTACATGATTTTACTTGTATGCAGAATCTAAAAAGTAAAACAAAATAAAACTCATACTCATAGTAGAGTGCAAGGTGATCGTTGGGTCAGGGGGCAAAATGTGTGAATGAGATCAAGAGGAACAAAGTTCTAGTTATAAATTAAATAAGCCGTGGGACGTAATGTACAGCATGGGGTAGTAGTCAGTAATACATTAACTTTGTATGGTGACATATGGTAAGTAAACTTATTGTAGTGATCATTTCATAATGTATATACTTTTGAATCACTATGTTGTACACATAAAACTAATATGAATTGAGGTAAATATACTCCATATAATATATAAAAGGAATACGCTCTACTGTTTTAGACATCTTGCCTTATTACTGATGCTTTATGGGTTTCAACTCTAAAACTTTGAAAAACAGAAAAGCTTGCCAACCATCTCATAGTAATTCCATGATTAATTTCCACTACACATTTACTAAAAGTCTTATCAGTGCCCAAGTACTCTTTTCTTACAGATTCTTTTTGTGTAATACTAATTTTAAAGTACTCTACATTCGGTAACACAGGTCATCATTTTTTTTTTTTTTTTTGCAATTTAATCACACATAGGTAGCATATGTTTCATTAGGCTACTTTCTTTCTTTAGATAGATGTGAATTGTGTTTTGGTAAGAAAAGTTTTTAAGATTGTTCATTTAGAATGAAATCACATAAAAACCTGCATTCTTCCTGTGTTTCTAATAGCATTCAGGGCTTTCAGGTACAAAGATTAGCTTTTTCTCTCTTGAATGAGACCACCTATTCTTTAAGGTTAATTACTTACTGACAAAAAGTACTGTACTCTTTACAAGAGTACTTTTAAGAGCTGTAAAATTGAAAAATGAGTCAGAGAATCATTCAGTTCATCAGTCTGATAAGGATGTAGTCTTTCATATATGTCATCTCTTACTGACTTTGCTAGTACCTTTGATTTAGAGCTTCCAAAAGTAATAATCACATCTTTGAAAGGATTAATCTGTAAGCCTCTTTGCCTGATATGTACTGTGTTAAAAATCACAAATCTCTGACTTTTCTCTCACTTGACCCATTTTTTTAAGAGTATACACTTTATACTACACTCTATTAATCAGATACAGTACAAATCTTCCACAAGAATTAAGGCACTTTGCCATTAATAGAAAAAGAATACATATGTACACAAAATCGTATTTAAATATTTTTGAGTACGTTTTTTTATTTAGCATTTAGCTGAATATGCATAATAATATTTTGCTATGTTTGAAACCTTTATATTTTCCTATAAAATAGAGGAAAAATACTTGACTATCAGTCTTCCAAATAACTAAAATTTCCCCTTAATTCCTTATGAATATTTAGCTAAGAAACATGATTCAAACATGATTTAAATGTGCAAACACAAACTTGATTGACTCAATATCAACGAATTATTTCAATAAAGAAAACCTTTTAATAGTCATGTATGTTTCTAAGTTATTTAAAAAGAAAGCTACAGACCATGTGGGGAAAATATGAATTCAGCATTATTAGAATATTCATCTTTAAATAAATAGCAGATCATTGAAACAAATTTGTTACTCTCTGAATGACTATCTGTATGACATACAACAAAAGTTCTCTGCACAATTTCCACTACTGAAGAAGGGAGAAAATCAGGTATAATATAATCTAAATGCATTCCATGTAAACATTAGCAAATAATGTTTTATCATGTATTAGATTAATTGGTGACATTTATGAATACACAAATCTTCTCCAAAATGCTTTTTCAATTTGTATAAAATTATTTCTATTGAAATGTAAATGAAATTTAGCACAATACTTTCATTCTGTTTACAGATTCTAAACTATAAAATATATGTCTACCCATAGATGCTTTAACTTGGATAAAATTTTAAATTATTAAGAAAGTGAAATCAACTTTGAGTCTTTTTTCTAGGAAAGTCAACTATTAAGTTATTTTAATGCACAATCAAGATTCATGTACTTTTCAGTAGAAAGTTTCTATCAGCATATTGGAAGAAAGGTAAATATTGGGTTTCCAAAGGGTGTTTCTGTAACATCTTACAGAAAAATCAAACTAACCTTAGGCTAACCCAATACTTTTCAAAGGCAACTGTGTTGATTCACTATAAGTTCTGTATTTTTTATTTAAACATTATAATTGAAAATGAAGAAGATATATTATCCATGATAATGTATAATCCTAGGTTAGATAGGACTCTTTTCTACTCCTCTCCTGCTGCTGCTAAGTCGCTTCAGTCGTGTCCGACTCTGTGCGACCCCATAGACGGCAGCCCACCGGGCTCCCCCATCCCTGGGATTTTCCAGGCAAGAGGTCTGGAGTGGGTTGCCATTTCCCTTTCCAACGCAGGAAGGTGAAAAGTGAAAGTGAAGTCGTTCATTCGTGTCCGACTCTTAGCGACCCCATGGACTGCAGCCCACCAGGCTCCTCCGTCCACGGGATTTTCCAGGCAAGAGCACTGGAGTGGGGTGCCATTGCCTTCTCCTTCTACTCTAAATTGCAGAAAAACAACTAAAATTAAATTAGCCAAAATAAAATAAATTGATTGGTTGGTAAAACTGTAAAATCATGCCATGCATTCGTTTTGGAAAAGAGTATATTTACATAATAAACCTTAATGGTCTGGACTGAATCGAGTAATCAATACTGAGTCAGTGATTTTACCAAGGGAAGTGGAATGTTCTGGTTGGCCAGAGCTAAGTTAGGAAGAAGTAACTAGGATACCACAGGATGAGAGTTAGAGAGAAGTAATTTCCTTTTTTAAAAAATTTATTTCATTTGGAGGTTAATTACTTTAAAATATTGTATTGGTTTTGCCATACATCAACATGAATCCACCACAGGTATACACGTGTTCCTCCCCGTCCCTCCTTCCTCCCCATACCATCCTTCTGGGTCGTCTCAGTAAACCAGCCCCAAGCATCCAGTATCATGCATCAAACCTGGCCTGGCGATTCATTTCTTATATGATAGTATACATGTTTCAATGCCATGCTCCCAAATCATCCCACCCTCTCCCTCTCCCTCAGAGTCCAAAAGACTGTTCTATCCATCTGTGTCTCTTTGGCTGTCTCGCATACAGGGTTATAGTTACCATCTTTCAAAATTCCATATATATGCGTTAGTATACTGTATTGGTGTTTTTCTTTCTGGGTTGCTTCACTCTGTATAATAGGCTCCACTTTCATCCACCTCATTAGAACTGATTCAACTGCATTCCTTTAATGGCTGAGTAATACTCCATTGTGTATATGTACCACAGCTTTCTTATCCATTCATCTGCTGATGGACATCTAGGTTGCTTCCATGTCCTGGCTATTATAAAAACTGCTGTGATGAACATTGGGGTACACGTGTCTCTTTCAATTCTGGCTTCCTCGGTGTGTATGCCCAGCAGTGGGATTTCTAGGTCATAAGGCAGTTCTATTTCCAGTTTTTTAAGGAATCTCCACACTGTTCTCCATAGTGGCTGTACTAGTTTGCATTCCCACCAACAGTGTAAGATGGTTCCCTTTTCTCCACACCCTCTCCAGCATTTATCGCTTGCAGACTTTTGGATTGCAGCCATTCTGACTGGCGTGAAATGGTACCTCATTGTGGTTTTGATTTGCATTTCTCTGATAATGAGTGATGTTGAGGATCTTTTCATGTGTTTGTTAGTCATCTGTATGTCTTCTTTGGAGAAATGTGTATTTAGTTCTTTGGCCCATTTTTTGACTGGGTCGTTTATTTTTCTGGAATTGAGCTGCAGGAGTTGTTTGTATATTTTTGAGATTAGTTTTTTGTCAGCAAAGAGGACACTAATAGATGGAGAAATATGCCATGTTCATAGATCAAAAGAATCAATATAGTGAAAATGAATATACTACCCAAAGCAATCTACAGATTCAATGCAATCCCTATCAAGCTACCAGCGGTATTTTTCACAGAGCTAGAACAAATAATTTCACAATTTGTATGGAAATACAAAAAAAGTCAAATTGCTAAAGCAATCTTGAGAAAGAAGAATGGAACTGGAGGAATCAACCTGCCTGATTTCAGCCTCTACTACAAAGCCACAGTCATCAAGACAGTATGGTGCTGGCACAAAGACAGAAATATAGATCAATGGAACAAAATAGAAGGCCCAGAGATAAATCCATGCACCTATGGACACCTTATCTTTGACAAAGGAGGCAAGAATATACAATGGATTAAAGACAATCTTTTTAACAAGTGGTGCTGGGAAAACTGGTCAACCACTTGTAAAAGAATGAAACTAGAACACTTTCTAACACCATACACAAAAATAAACTCAAAATGGATTAAAGATCTAAACATAAGAACAGAAACTATAAAACTCCTAGAGGAGAACATAGGCAAAACATTCTCCGACATGCATCACAGCAGGATCCTCTATGATCCACCTCCCAGAATATTGGAAATAAAACAAAAAATAAACAAATGGGACCTAATTAAACTTATAAGCTTCTGCACAACAAAAGAAACTATAAGCAAGGTGAAAAGACAGCCTTCAGAATGGGAAAAAAAAATAGCAAATGAAGCAACTGAGAAGTAATTTCCAAAGGGAAAATTATCATTCTAGAAAAATTGAAAAGAACAGATGCCCTCTATATCTATTATGATTTAGGGACCCTGGGGGAAAAATTAATGAAGCATTATCCCTGTCTTTCATGGTTTCATATTGGAAAGACAGCAGAGTAAATGCACAACTAAAACTTAGTAATTATTGTATGTCTTATGTAATATTATCATGAGTGAAGTCACTCAGTCGTGTCCCACTCTTTGAGACCCCGTGGACTGTAACCTACTAGGCTCCTCTGTCCATGGGATTCTCCAGGCAAGAATACTGGAATGGGTTGTCATTTCCTTCTCCAGGAGATCTTCCCAACCCAGGGATTGAACCCGGGTCTCCCACCTTGCAGGCAGATGCTTTAACCTCTGAGCCACCAGGAGCATTATCATAGATTCACTTGAAAAAGAAGTGTCTAGGATTTTGGATGACGGAAATTTAAAATAGAGTTGAAATAGCATGGTATTATGAAGAAATCTTTTTTAGAGTGATTAATTCATCCTCCAAAAGGAGATTATAATTTGTTTCTATATATACATTCAGCAATAAACAATGATCAGGATCTAAAGAACACAACTAGGCTAGAAAAAAAAATAGAGTTAAACACAAAGAAGAAAGTTTTTTTTTTAATTGTTATCATGCTAAATATAAACAGTAAGACATTTTACAGGATGACATTTTCCAGTAAAGTCACACAAAATGAAGTCTGAGCAATTTCAAATACAAATACATACTAAAATAAGGTACTTAAACATACATTTCTCAAAATATGGCAAATAGGGGAAAGGATACTGCAGGATAAGAGAAGGATCAGCAGAAGAAAGAACACAGAAGGAAGGGTGAAGACTGCTTGAACGGTCAGGAGCCATACATTCAACAACCCAAGCAGAGGACATAATACTGCTAGTTTAACAGTCATAACACTGTGTTTTAACTCCTCTTGTCTAAATACCTTGGAGTGGAACTGCTGGTCTAGGTTACTGATGCACTACAAGGATCAAATGATAGATCAGACTCAAGTAAATCAGATTTCATACCTAATATCAAGTGACACTAATAATTTCATAAACAAATAAATCAGGAAAAAGGGGTCTGAAACCTCAGTGGCAACTCCACCAAGCCCTTCCTTTCTAAACAGGCACCCCTGTCCCCCAAAAACAGATGCAGACACAAAGTGATTTTTATGTAGGCTTTGCAGGAGAGATTTTAACCTCAAAACATCTCCATTTTATACTTTAGTTCACATGACATCTTTCAGTTCAGTTCAGTCGCTCAGTCGTGTCCAACTCTTTGCAACCCCATGAATTGCAGCACGCCAGGCCACCCTGTCCATCACCAACTCCTGGAGTTCACTCAAACTCACGTCCATCTAGTCAGTGATGCCATCCAGCCATCTCATCCTCTGCCATCCCCTTCTCTTCCTGCTCCGAATCCCTCCGAGCATCCGAGTCTTTTCCAATGAGTCAACTCTTTGCATGAGGTGGCCAAAGTACTGGAGTTTCAGCTTTAGCATCATTCCTACCAAAGAACACCCAGGACTGATGTGCTTTAGAATGGACTGGTTAGATCTCCTTGCAGTCCAAGGGACTCTCAAGAGTCTTCTCCAACACCACAGATCAAAAGCATCAATTCTTTGGTGCTCAGCTTTCTTCACAGTCCAAATTTCACATCCCTACATGACCACTGGAAAAACCATAGCCTAGACTAGACAGACGTTTGTTGGAAAAGTAATGTCTCTGCTTTTCAATAAGCTATCTAGGTTGGTCATAACTTTTCTACCAAGGAGTAAATGTCTTAATTTCATGGCTGCAGTCACCATCTGCAGTGATTTTGGAACCCCCAAAAATAAAGTCTGACACTGTTTCCACTGTTTCCCCATCTATTTCCCATGAAGTGATGGGACCAGATGCCATGATCTTCGTTTTCTGAATGTTGAGCTTTAAGCCAACTTTTTCACTCTCCTCTTTCACTTTCATCAAGAGGCTTTTTAGCTCCTCTTCACTTTCTGCCATAAGGGTGGTGTCATCTGCATATCTGAGGTTATTGATATTTCTTCTGGTAATCTTGATTCCAGCTTGTGTTTCTTCCAGTCCAGCATTTCTCATGATGTACTCTGCATATAAGTTAAATAAGCAAGGTGACAATATACAGCCTTGACGTACTCCTTTTCCTATTTGGAACCAGTCTGTTGTCCCATGTCCAGTTCTAACTGTTGACATCCTTAAGGAGCCAAATTTTAAGAATCCATAGATTCTGGATATATTTGCATAAATGGGAATATCCTTTTAAAAACAATCCATGGATTAAGACCATCCATCTAGCAAAATTTTGTTTCAAGTCCTGTGGGCCCAGTTATAATATTGAAACGAATTTGACTGGGTTAGTTTCCTTCTTTTCTACACCTGCAGGCACCTTTTGAACCCCTGTTGCTTTATCTCCTCCCTCTACAGGCAGCTGTATGTTTTAATGTATTAGAAACTGCCAAAATATTTACAAAATTAGTTGAATAATTACCCTTATGCACCCACAGTGAGTTATGGTTACAATTGTTCCACAACCTCATAAACACAGTATATTGGCCTTTTAAAATTTCAGCTATTTCAATGGATAGAAAGTATATCTCACTGTGATTCTAATTTGCATTACCTTGCTGATTAGTGATAATTATCACATTTCTACATTTTTATTGACCATTCCTACAGAGACATTACTTTTCCAACAAAGGTCCGTCTAGTCAAGGCTATGGTTTTTCTAGTGGTCATGTATGGATGTGAGAGCTGGACTGTGAAGAAAGCTGAGCTCCGAAGAATTGATGCTTTTGAACTGTGGTGTTGGAGAAGACTCTTGAGAGTCACTTGGACTGCAAGGAGATCTAACCAGTCCATTCTAAAGGAGATCAGTCCTGGGTGTTCATTGGAAGGACTGATGCTAAAGCTGATAGTCCAATACTTTGGCCACCTCATGCAAAGAGTTGACTCATTGTAAAAGACCCTGATGCTGGGAGGGATTGGGGGCAGGAGGAGAAGGGGACAACCGAGGATGAGATGGCTGGATGGCATCACCGGCTTGATGGATGTGAGTTTGAGTAAACTCTGGGAGTTGGTGATGGACAGGGAAGCCTGGTGTGCTGCCATTCATGGGGTCGCAAAGAGTAAGACACGACTGAGAGATTGAACTGAACTGAATCTTATGTTACTCAACATTCAAAAAAACAAAGATCATGGCATGAAGTCCCATCACTTTAGAGCAGATAGATGGGGAAACAATGGAAACAGTGACAGACTTAATTTTGGGGGGCTCCAAAATCTCTGCAGATTGTGGCTGCAGCCATGAAATTAAAAGACATTTGCCCCTTGGAAGAAAACCTATATCAAACCTAGACAGCGTATTAAAAAGCAGAGACATTACTTTGCCAACAAAGGCGCGTTTAGTCAAAGCTATGGTTTTTCCAGTAGTCATGTATGAATATGAGAGTTGGACCATAAAGAAGGCTGACCGCAGAAGAACTGATGAGTTTTAACTGGGGTGTTAGAGAAGATTCATGAGAGTCCCTTGGACTGCTACTGCTGCTAAGTTGCTTCAGTTGTGTCCGACTCTGTGCGACCCGATAGATGGCAGCCCACCAGGCTCCCCTGTCTCTGGGATTCTCCATGCAAGAACACTGGAGTGGGTTGCCATTTCCTTCTCCAATGCATGAAAAAGTGAAAGTGAAGTCGCTCAGTCGTGTCTGACTCCTAGTGACCCCATGAACTGCAGCCTACCAGGCTCCTATGTCCATGGAATTTTCCAGGCAAGAGTACTGGAGCGGGGCGCCATTGCCTTCTCCGGTCCCTTGGACTGCAAGGAGATCAAACCGGTAAAACCTAAATGAAGTCAAACCTGAATATGTATTGGAAGGACTGATGCTGAAGCTGAAGCTGTAATACTTTGGTCACCTGATGTGAAGAACTGACTCATTGGAAAACACCCTAATGCTGGGAAAGATTGAAAGCAGGAGGAGAAGAGGACGACAGAGGATGAGATGGTTGGATGGAATCACTGACTCAATGGACATGAGTTTGAACAAACTCTGGGGGTTGGTGGACCGGGAAGCCTGGTGTGTTGCAGTCCATGGAGTTGCAAACTGTCAGACATGACTGAGCAACTGAACAATGATGAATCTTATGTTAAGAAATATATGTCCATGTCTCTTGCCTATTTTATTGGTATTTTTTCAGTTCAGTTCACTTCAGTCACTCATTCATGTCCAACTCTTTGCGACCCCATGAAACGCAGCACACCAGGCCTCCCTGTCCATTACCAACTCCCAGAGTCCACCCAAACCTGTGTCCATTGTGTCGGTGATGCCATCCAGCCATCTTATCCTCTGTTGTCCCCTTCTCCTCCTGCCCTCAATCTTTCCCAGAATCAGGGTTTTTCCAATGAGTCAGCTCTTTGCATGAGGTGGCCAAAGTATTGGACTTTCAGCTTCAGCATCAGTCCTTCCAATGAACACCCAGGACTGATCTCCTTTAGAATGGACTGGTTGGATTTCCTTGCAGTCCAAGGGACTCTCAAGAGTCTTCTCCAACACCACAGTTCAAAAGCATCAATTCTTTGGTGCTCAGCTTTCTTCACAGTCCAACACTCACATGCATACATGACTACTGGAAACATTTTTTTTTCCATATATTTTTTTCACACCCATACATGACTACTGTTATTTTTTACTTGCCTGTAATTGATTTCAAGAAGTCACTTACAAATTCTGGATCTTAGTGTTTTACTACATGTATGTATGTAGTTATATCTATAATATATGTATATAATATTGTATATAATCTTATATGATTATATGTACATGATTCTGTATATGTTTGTACACAGTTTTATGTATATAATTTTGAAAAGTTCATTTAAAATCTTATAATTAGTGCTTTTTGTGTCCTAAGAAATTTCTGCCTACTTCAAGTTCACAAAGATATTCTCCTATGTCTCTTTTTAGTGTATTTCTTATACCCACATTTTTATGTTTTATCTCAAATTCCTCTTCTCAGGCAGTATGGGCTTAGCATTTTAATTAGTGTTTTATTATACATATATTCAGTCTATCCAAGAATATATGTTGAGAATTCCCTCCTTTACTTTATAAAGCCTCTTAGCACTTTTGCCAAATTTATATTGACAATGTCTAGGGGTTCTGTTGCTGAACCCCCTAATTGTTTCACTGATCTGTATCACTATCCTCTCTTTGTCATAACTTTGACTTTCAGAAATATATTAGTGTTGTATGTATTTAACATAATAAAGTTAAGTCAACAAGAATGGGGGAATATCCATAAGTGAACATAAATAGAAAATTTAAAATAACTATATTTCAGATACAATTCAAATTGCATTTCAAATTTGTTAAACAAATTTTCCAAGCTATAATAGAAGTATGTATATTAGATCTTTAGAAAAAAAAAATCACCCCATTGCCTAAAATTGATAGACTATTTAACATTTTACGTATTACAAAGCATTCAATATTACTCTAATATTGCTGTTTTTTCTTTGTCTCAAGAGAATATATGTCTCTGTGTTGTGAAGAAAACTTTTATATTCAAAAAAAATTATGCATTTTCCTCAGGCTTTTGCACTGTGGCTTGACCCCCCAGGAATTACTTCATGCTTGAGAGGTAACCCAGTATCCCTAGCTTCATGGCAGACGCTGGAGTAAGTATTATAAGAATCTACATTCAGAGTAAACATTAAATTCCTTTTTGCACTAGTATTTAAAATGTACATTTTTAGTATCATTATTCTACATGAAAAATAATTTTCCTATTTAGAATATTGCTTTAATGACTTAAGAAATAACTTAGCATCTACATCAATGAAACATTTAAATCATATGGTTTTTATTCAAGGAACCATAGGAAAAGTGCAATGCCACCAAATAATATTTCTAGGTAAAAAAAAAATATCACATATACTGGCCTGACCAGACATAAACTGAGGTATAAGAGAAATGTTATCATTCACAACAGTCTCTATAGACAGTGGAGAATAATTGCTATTAGGAATGCACTAGGCCTGGCATGCTGCAGTCCATAAAGAGTCAGCCACGGCTGGGCAACTGAACAACAACAATGCAATACAATGAGGTTCAGCATGTCCTGTTCATAATATCAGGCTGGCTGTCAATCACAAACTTGGGGGGTTATATACTATTATTTCTAGAGCAGTGCCATTTTCGAGAGAGAGAGAGAGAGAGAAAAGGAGTCCTCTTTCTCTAGGTGTTATTGCAGCTACTCTAAACATCTTCTGGTCATTTTCTACCGCTTAATACCAAATCATATCCACCAAAATCATCTATCTGTCTATAACGTCCATGTAAAAATTGTGCCATGGTACATGAAAGCACAAAATAAAGAATTTTAGCAAATTAAAGAAATAATTCTAAAGAGCCATTTTTAAAAAGTTTTAAGGTCTTTAAATACTAATTTTGTCTCTCTCCCCCGATATTTTCTCTCTCCTTTTTCATCAGTTTGAAGCATATATAAATTCTAAATGAAAATTAGATTTTCTAAAGTACAGGCTTTTCCTTTGCTTTCAAAACACGCTGAAAATCAAAACAAGAGCTTTTAAAGAGCAGAAGAGGAGATCCTGGCTTAAAAATCAAGATAGTGGGGGAAGAAGATGACCCTATCCTCAAAGGACTAGACAATATTTATGAATTAGAAGAAAAAAAAACTGAGGTTTTGAGTTTGAAGAATGTCAGAGGCTTGAGAATAAGACTTCTGATTTTGGAAGATCATCATGAGAGAAAGGAATCAGAGTCAGTATTTATCTATTAGGGCTGCCACAACCAAGTACCACAGACCATGGTTTTCTTGCTATCACCTGCATCCCAAAGTCCCCTGGTCAACCTGTCCTCTCATTAACGTGCTCAATTGTTAACCTGTGTGTGACTCTTTACAACCCCATGGACTGTAGCCTGCCAGGCTACTCTATCCATGGGAATCCTCCAGGCAAGAATACTGGAATGAGTTGCCATTTCCTTCTCAAGAAGATCTTCCTGACCCAGGTTCAAACCCATGTCTCCTGCATTGGCAGGTGAGTTCTTTACTACTGAGTCACCTTACTAGTAGCCTCTTTATTAACAGTCTAAAACTATAGGAGACTTTAAGAAGCAAACTCTTGAAAACATTGGTAACTCTTTTCTCAAAATGAACAGTGTCATTGTGAAAGGACAGGCTCCATTTCTGGTACTGAACATGACAGAATGGTGTAAAAACAGTCCTTTCACACCAGTCAGAATGGCTGTGATCCAAAAGTCTACAAGCAATAAATGCTGGAGAAGGTGTGGAGAAAAGGGAACCCTTTTACATTGTTGGTGGGAATGCAAACTAGTATAGCCACTATGGAGAAAAGTGTGGAGATTCCTTAAAAAACTGAAAATAGAACTGCCATAAGACCCAGAAATTCCCCTACTGGGAATAACCACTGAGGAAACCAGAGTTGAAAGAGACTCGTGTATCCCAATGTTCATCGCAGCGCTGTTTATAATAGCCAGGACATGGAAGCAACCTAGATGTCCATCAGCAGACAAATGGATAAGAAAGCTGGGGTACATTTACACAATGGAGTATTACTCAGCCATTAAAAAGAATACATTTGAATCAGTTCTAATGAGGTGGATGAAACTGGGGCCTATTATACAGAGTGAAATAAGCCAGAAAGAAAACAGCAATACAGTATACTAACATATATATTATGGAATTTAGAAAGATGGTAACGATAACCTTATATGTGAGACAGCAAAAGACACACAGATGTATAGAATAGTCTTTTGGATGCTATGGGAGAGGGCTAGGGTGGGATGATTTGGGAAAATGGCATTGAAACATGTATATTATCATATCAGAAACAAATTGCCAGTCCAGGTTCAATGCATGAGACAGGGTGCTCAGGGCTGGGGCACTGGGATGACCCAGAGGGATGGGATGGGGAGGGAGGTGGGAGGGGGATTCAGGATGGAGAACACATGTACACCCATGGCAGATTCATGTCAATGTATTGTAAAACCACTACAATATTGTAAAGCAATTAGCCTCCAATTAAAATAACATATTTAAAAATTATAAGTAAATAATTTCCATAATTTGTCTATTTGAAGAAATAATTTTTTTAAACTTCATATTTCTGGGTTTTAAGCTCTAGTTTAAATGGTTAGGAATCACTGCTTTCAGACAATCTTTCTGAATTTAAAGAGGCTAATGCCATTTGGTGATAGGGGCATATGCTTTTGATGTCAATTACACATTACATCACTTTACTGGAGAGCTCTCAGTTTAATGCATTTCTTTAGACTCTAAAGCTGATGATACAAGAGATTAAATGTCTCTTATCTTGTGACTGGATGACTGTTAGTGTCCATCAAAACATTTCTCTTCCTAAGACCTAATGAATCTGGTCCTATGCCTAGTACTGTGGCCATTAACCAATTACTGAACCCCAATCCTCTTCTCTTACTCATTTACTTTAACACCAATCAGTTTGGTATTATCAACTGTCTACCTTGCAACCAGAGTTTGAGATATGCTCAATTTGCCATAAATTGCACATTACCACTTGCCCTGAGGTACATAAAGGAGAACTGCTGAAGAGCAAAATCCCCTTGTTCTTAAATCTGCCAGACACCAACAAAATTTCTAAAAATAGGCTACTTGAATTCTAATTGTATATTTGCAGCCTGTAGTACTACTCTTATTCAGGATATTTTCTAGTATGTCAGAGTTATGTCCATTCCTGTGACACACAAATGAAGAAAAACAGAAGAATCTGCTTCATTTCTGAAATACAGAATTACAAACAAGATAGGGATGATCTCTGTCCTAGGGATAATGCTGACATTTATTTCATCTGACACAGCTAACTTCACAGAAATTTCTTATAATAGAATACTATATGAAGACAAACCCTGTTTGGCATGTGCAATTTTGAGGTATATTAAGGTGGTCATTGGAATCATCACAATTCCTATTCTTATGTCCTTTCCCAAACCATAGATATTCTTAATTAAAACCAGTATGAAAAGACTACATACATTTTTAAAAGCTATAAAAATTATACCATTTAATCAAAAGTATGCTTATTTTTCATGTACTTATTCTTTTTAATTTGGTCATTTTAAGTTATAGGCAATTTATCATAGTGTATATAATATTAATGGCCTTTAGTATTTCTCAGTATCAATAGCAATACTAATAATTTATTTTACACTTACTATGTGGAAGTGTTACTGTGCTAAGTGTTTTAGATTTGTAATGCTGCTGCTGCTGCTGCTGCTAAGTCACTTCAGTCGTGTCCGACTCTATGCGACCCCATAGACGGCGGCCCACCAGGCTCCGCCGTCCCTGGGATTCTCCAGGCAAGAATATTGGAGTGGGTTTCCATTTCTTTCTCCAATACATGAAAGTGAAAAGTGAAAGGGAAGTCGCTCAGTTGTGTCTGACTCTTCGCGACCCCATGGACTGCAGCCTGCCAGGCTCCTCCATCCATGTGACTTTCCAGGCAAGAGTACTGGAGTGGGGTGCCATTGCCTTCGCCAATCTTAATTCTAGTATGAGACATGAGAAAACTGATTCTTACACAACAAGAGCATGGCAAAGTTGATGCCTATTGCAAATTCTGTCAGACAGCAGAAGCCTTTAACCTAATCGTGCCTCCTGGTAACAAATTTCTGTTAACTTTTTCTTATTTTTTCATTCCCAAACTTTGTAATATGGCATACATCAGTTAGTTGTATAATTCACTAGTATTTCTAAGACGGTATTTGTAGAGACAATTTAATGAACAATGAACTTCAAATTAAACTGATCATAAGAATTTTTTATAGTTCTATTACATATAAGGTTAATCAAATATTTGGCAAGAGAAGCTTATTTAAACTTTATATGAAAAATTTAAACATCATAGGTAAAGCAGTATTCCTCCTTGACCTTTGCAATTCCAGTCCTCAGATGTAACTACTGCTATGAATTCAACTTAGCTGTGTATATATTTTTGTTTTGTCTATATTCCTAGACCACTCATATTATAAAATAGGTGGACTTGGACATATTCATTTTGCCTCAGGGATTTTTTTTATAAGACCAACAGCAAACTTTACTATGACTGTCATTTCTAAAAGCCAGTCCTATTAAAAAGAGCCAGAGTTTATAGAAATAAGATCATATATCAGGTCTAGGGCAGGACATCTACATAAGATACTTTTAGAATATTTCACGGTAAAAGAAAATTATCAAAAACTTTCACCTCATGTGAAGACTCCGGAGTCAACTTGAGGAGGCTCCCATCCGTCAAAGATGAAAATTTTAGAGCATCCAGAAAAGGTAACACCTGTATTTTATTCAAAAGTATCACATACATTTAAATCCTTGTTTAAATAATAATAATACAGAAAGCATTTCATTGGTCACTTTGAGGAATGCTGAAAAATAAAATATTATTTTGCAAATGGTAAGAAAAGGGAAAAAATAAAACATGTATACCTGCCTCTTCCCCAATTATCTGTAACGGAGCTAAAGGCAAATAGAAGCTTGTATTTACAGAACACTTCTATATAATAATAAAGTAAGAATGCTATTACAGTTCCATTTTTTCTAAATCTAATGACTTAATTAATCCAGACAATGGTCACCAATGGCTAATAATATCACAAAAAGTAAACATACACAGATTACATATCACTCCTACAATGGAAGTTTGCAGTATAACCTAGGAAGTAATTTTACTAAATAAAGGGAGTCAATATGAAGCATATCAAGCCTCCAGAATAGAGATGCACAATAAAAATTTTTGTTTAGCAGGAAATATTCTGTATGTGCACTATCCACCAAAGGAGACATTAGTCACATGAGGCTACTAAATAGATGAGCACAGCTAGTTTAACGGAGAACCTGGAATTTTAATTGTAAAAGGTGAAAGAGGAGAGCTGGCTGAAAATTAAGCAGTCAAAAGACTAAGATTGTGGCATCTGGTCCTACCACTCATGGCAAATAGATGGGGAAAATGTGGAAACAGTATCAGATTTCATTTTCTTGAGCTCCAAAATCAATGTGGATGATGACTGAGCCACAAGATTAAGACGCTTGTTCCTTGGAAGAAAACCTATGTCCAATCTAGACAATGTATTAAAAAGCAGAGATATCACTTTGCCGACAATGGTCCATATGTCAAAGCTATGGTTTTTCTGGTAGTCATGTATAGATGTGAGAGTTGGACCATAAAGAAGACTGAATGCTAAAGAACTGATGCCTTTAAACTGTGGTGGTGGAGAAGACTCTTGAGAGTCCCTTGGACAGCAAGGAGATCAAATCAGTCAATCTTGAAGGAAACTAACTCTGCATATTCATTGGAAGGACTGGTGTTGAAGCTGAAACTCCAATAACTTGGCCACATGATATGAAGATCTGACTCATTAGAAAAGACCTCGGTGCTGGGAAACATTGAGGGTGAGAGGAGAAGGGGCTACAGAAGATGAGACAGTTGGATGACATCACTGACTCAATGGACATGAGTCTGTGCAAACTCAGGAAGATAGTGATGGATAGAGAAGCCTGGCAGTGCAGTTCATGGGGTCTCAAAGATTTGGATATGACTTAGAGAATGAACAACAACAATAACAGAATGTTAAGTAACCTAAATTTAGCAATTCAGATTGTTTCTACTGACAAACTGGCCAACAGAACTCTGGGTCAAGGTATCAAATTACAATTAATACACATATTAAAGAATGTATTAAACTATAGAAATGCAAGCTGAAATATGCAGATTATGAGAAATTATATAATAAAAGTGATCCAGTTTTGTTAACAAAAACTTATAAGAAAAAAATAAGAGAGACGGAAGTGAAAATGTATTGAAGGACTTCCAAGGAGAAGCAAGTGATGATGTAAGACTTCAAAGTGTATTGAAGTCCACTGTCCACAGAAAACTTGTGACCTGCAGACCTTTCTATGCCAGTACCCCTCGACAGAAGTAATGCCTTAGAGGGAATAGCTACACTCGATTTGTTAGAGTGCCTAAAACTTAGGAAGTGGTTTCTCAAACTTTTCAAGGATTGTGGACCCATGAAACAGGTGATGGAAATAAAAGAATTACTGGACTTCAAAGGACTATTCAGGCTTAGTCAGTAATCACCTCAATAGGAGCCAGATTGGTTAGATTCTTTCCACATTAAAGTAAAACTTGAGTGAGTATTTTATTGTTTGGACTGAATGAAAGGAGAAAATCCTAAAAATATTAATATTCAAAAGGTCAATAACAGTAATAATAGCAAAACATATCCTAATAATTTCTCTTGATGCCAATTATGTTAATATTGTCAAACTCTCACAACTATAAGTTTGTCTATGTTATAAATTAGAAACTGTAGTAGTCAGTTCAGTTCAGTCACTCAGTTGTGTCCGACTCTTTGTGACCCTATGAACCGCAGCATGCCAGGCATCCCTGTCCATCACCAACTCCTGGAGTCCACCCAAACCCATGTCCATTGTGTCCGTGATGCCATCCAACCATCTCATCCTCTGTCGTCCCCTTCTCCTCCTGCCCTCCATCTTTCCCAGCATCAGGGTCTTTTCAAATGAGTCACCTCTTTGAATCAGGTGGCCAAAGTATTGGAGTTTCAGCTTCAACATTAGTCCTTCCAATGAACACCCAGGACTGATCTACTTAGGATGAACTGGCTGGATTTCCTTGCAGTCCCAGGGACTCTCAAGAGTCTTCTCCAACACCACAGTTCAAAAGCATCAATTCTTCGGTCCTCAGCTTTCTTTATAGTCCAACTCTCACATCCATACATGACCAGTGGAAAACCCATAGACTAGACTAGACCGGACCTTTGTTGTCTCTGCTTTTTAATATTCTGTCTAAGTTGGTCATAACTTTTCTTCCAAGGAGTAAGTATCTTTTAATTTCATGGCTGCAATCACCATCTGCAGTGATTTTGGAGCCCAGAAAAATAAAGTCAGCCACTGTTTCCACTGTTTGCCCATCTATTTGCCATGAAGTGATGGGACCAGATGCTATGACCTTAGTTTTCTGAATGCTGAACTTTAAGTCAACTTTTTCACTCTCCTCTTTCACTTTCAAGAGGCTCTTTAGTTCTTCTTCACTTTTTGCCAGGTATTTATCCTGGCAATCTTGATTCCAGCTTGTGCTTCCTCCAGCCCAGCATTTCTCATGATGTACTCTGCATATAAGTTAAATAAGCAGGGTAACAAGCCTTGTCGCACTCCTTTTCCTATTTGGAAACAGTCTGTTGTTCCATGTCCAGTTCTAATTGTTGCTTCCTTACCTGCATATAGGTTTCTCAAAAGGCAGGTCAGGTGGTCTGCTATTTCCATCTCTTTCAGAATTTTCCACAAAAACTGTAGTACCAAAAGACTAACTAATATCCACAGTTTACAAGGCTAAATACTTTAGCAATATTTTGGTCACTGGATGGAAGAGCCAAATCACTGGAAAAGACCCTGATGCTAGAAAAGATTGAGGGCAGGAGGAGAAGTGGGTCATAGGGGATGAGATGTTTGGATGACATCACCGACTCAACAGACCTGTGTCAGAGCAAACTCCAGGAGACAGTGAAGGACAGGAAAGTCTGGCATGCTGTATTCCATGGGGTTGCAATGAATCAAAGACGACTTAGCAACTGAAGAACAACACATGGTTAAATAGTAGCTGAATAGACTTCTGATCCTATGATCATAGTCATTTAAATGACTGACTCTATATCCCATCAAGGTGAAATGTAAGCCGTAATCATTTGAAATTAATAACTTCAGAATAAACATAGATATTCTAAATATTTTTATCATGTATGGCAAAAATGTAGGTTAACTGTATGTAAACATTTATATACATGCATTTATAAATTATAAATAAATTGTTGTATAAGTATACATATACAAAATATAAATTATATAGTTAATATAAGTTTTTGTATAAGTGTTTATGTATATATGAACGTTTGTATATGTGTGTATATATATACAAATGTTTATAGAGTTAATATAAATGCTTGCCTTACATAGTAAGAATATTGAGAATATCTCTACGTTTACTCTAAAGTTATTCACTTCAAATGATTACCGCTTACATTTCACCCTGACGGGATACAGACTCAGCACTGCGGGCCGCACCTCTTCTTTCCGCGTTGAGCCTCGTTGAGCCTCGGGGTCAGACTGGATGGAAGCCGGATCCGCCGAGGTAGGACAGATGGGACTGAGTCGTGGGAGGCTCCAGGCGTGGCCGGGGCCAGCCGGCATCCCAGGCGTCACGGGACTGCCCTCGAGTGTGTGGCGGTGGGACCTCGAGCTTGTTTTCCTGGTGGTCCGGCTGTGCCCCGGTTTTCTCTGTTCCCTGGACTGCCCGCGACCCTGTCCCGAGGCTCTCGCTGTGTCTGCTTGCCGCCCCTCCCCGGCCTTTCCCCCGGCCGGCGCCGGTGACCGTCCGCGCCCGCTTCCAGTGTCTGGGAACGAGCCGGCCTCGCCTCATGTGGGTGTCACCCGGCCTCCGCTGGCCGGTGGGGTCCCCGGACCGAGCAGCGCACTCGGTCCCCGAGAAGCAGGGAGGCTGGCTGGGCACGGCGGGGTGCACGTGAGGGCCGTGGGGGCGCCGGGCCCCGGCGGGAGAGCGTTCTCCCGGGCCGGCTGTGGCTCTGGGCGTGGGCGGCGGTGGGCGCGAGCCCCGCGAGGGCGGCCAGCCGGGGGCCGTGGAGGCCAGTCGGCGTCCTGGGTGCCGCGGGACGGCCCGTGTGCGGGAGGCCTCTGAGGTTAGACCCCCAGGAGCGCCCCGGAGGCCGACTCGCTTCCGGGTCGTTTTGAAGCTGGCCCGGGGCCCCTCGCGGTGGCGCGCGGCCACCCCACCTCCACCGCCGGTTCCGTGCCGCCGCTGCGTCTTCCGCTACGCCGGCCTACGTGGCCGCACGCCGTCGGTGCCCCGTGTCCGTCCGCTACGTCCGTCCCGCCTGGCGGATCCCCGGGGCTCTGCCCTGGTTCTTCTCGCTTGCCCGGTCACCGCGGCCGCGTTCCGCTGCCCGGCACCGCCGTCTGTCCGCCGATGTCGTTGCGTGCCGGAAGAGGCGGGAGCGCCGTGTCCCCTTGGGCGGGTCGACGCGAAGGCGCGTCAGCGGTCTCCGACGTGCCGGGCCTGTGTCCCCGACGCCGGGCGCCCTCTCGTCCCTCCGCGCCGTCGCCGTGGTGCGTTGCGCCCCTCGTGGGCTGGCCATGGGTGGTCGGGCCGTCCAAGCCATGAGCCGGGCGGGGCGTGGCGAGTCGGTCCGGCCCTCGGTGCGCGCCTTCCTGCCCCCATCCTTACCTCGTGGGTTTCAGGCTTGCCGCCGCGCCCCGCGCCCGGCACGCCCGGCTCCTTATGCTCGCTTCCCTGGAGAAGGAAATGACAACCCATTACTCCAGTTTTCTTGCCTGGAAAAGCCCATGGATGGAGGAGCCTTGTGGGCTACAGTCCATGGAATCGCAAACGTGGATGCGACTGAGCGACTTCGCTTAACTCTTAATGCATATATACATATATATTGCTATTTTTGTATCTGTTTTTTCAAAAAGTAAAAGATCCTGTATCTGTCCTTCCATATGCATTTTCATTTCACAATATATTTTTGAGATTTAGCCTTGCCATTTCACTTTCTCATATTTTAATGATTAAATATTAATTAATTTAAAATTATCCAAACATAGACTGGCGAACCAATATAGTATTGTAAAGTAAAATAAAGTAAAAATCAAAATTAAAAAAAAGATTATCCGTATTGATAAACAGTTATTTCCAACAGTTTTCTTTTACAAGTAATATTGCAACGATCACTGACATATGGCTAGTGATTATACAGAGACATAGGCTTGCTGAGTCAGTGAGTATACTTGTAATTTAAACTGATTTTGAAAACTCTACTACATTAGTTTATGTCTGTAATAGTGTATATAAAATGCCTCTATCCTTAACATTTCAGTAAGCTTTGATGTTACTCTCTATCACATCTGCTGGTCTGATGCACAAAAACATGTTATTCTGCTATAACTCCCATTTCCTTTATATTAGGGTTTGTTTTGTTTTGTTTTTCTTTTGTTATAACCCATATACATTTCTTCAGTAAAGAGAATATATGCATTATTTCTTTTTTATAATTTAGTGTGATGAAAGGTTTTCTTACTGATTTAAATGAGTTTAATTTTATATAATACGTATGTCAAGAAAAAACCTCTCACTAGTGTTTAATGTGTTTATTAACAATTTCCTTTATGCTTTTTGTTTTGATTACAGTCTTGCTTGGTTTGTTCTTGCAAACATATTATTTCATTTTTTTTCAATATTATTTTTCAAGTTCAGATGTTTAACAGTGTCTTATCTTTTTGCTTCATTCTAACTACTTGAGTGAGTGAATCTGTTTGATGCAAAATTCGAAGTGAATGTTTAGTCTTTAATAAATCCAGGTCTGTTTTATACCTGGAAATCTGTGGTGGCACAGAAGTTGGTAAGCTTAACTGATTATTACATCATACTACTATTTATATTTTAATATTTGTAATTTTGGCACTTGAAAACACAAAACTAACAGGGAAGAAATGAAGGAGAGTTAATAACAGGTATGTTTGTGTTGAAATGAACTAAAATCCCTCTTTAAAAATATTTATGAGTTAAATAATTCATATGAAATTTGTAGATATTACTTTGTAATCACTGTTATAAGACTATAAGAGAAATGCTTAATACTTAATTGAAATGACAGTTAAATGTATACTTTAGCTGGTTTCATGAGCCATTAGATTATAAACTCTGTTGATACATAGGATGTCTTTCTACTTTCCTAAGAAGTCCTCATCCTCTGAATATTTGGGATCATTTATTCAATAATTAATTTTGAATGGACTTGTAAATGAGACTTTATTCACAGCGTACACTGAGGATTCTAATAATCTAAATGAGAGAAGTATGTGTATAATGTGAAATACTAACATTGGTCTATTTTGCATCCAAAAATTCTTGTTTTCATATGTCTAAGCCATTCTCTTAGTATATTTTCAAAATTAAACCAAGGTGCAAATTAGTCTTCAGAGAAATGTGCAACACTTTGAAATCAAGTGCTAAATTCTGTACGTGTGATAAGATATAATCTTATTCATTTTTATGTAATTATTCATTTTGAGAGAGAGAATATTAAATGAGATCACTTTCTAACCTGTTTAATCGAACCAGTTATTAGATTGTCAAAGAAGTTTTCCTAACACAGTTACCGACATTGATAATAATAAATATAACACCAATAAGAATTAATAACAATATAATGATGGTGCTTCAAATTTATTCTTTACATTCCTTGGCCTCCGTAGATAGACTTGTCTCTTAATAAATTTACTAAATAGTTGTTGCTGCTGCTGCTGCTAAGTCGCTTCAGTCGTGTCCGACTCTGTGCGACCCCATAGATGGCAGCTCCCACGTCCCTGGGATTCTCCAGGCAAGAGTACCGGAGTGGGGTGCCATTGCCTTCTCCGAAATAGTCATTATCTATTATTAAATAATAAATGTCCTTATTTATAAATTACTCTAAACATTTTGGATCATTAATATGTAGAGACTCATTCTTGACCTTGAGATATATCATAGTTGATTATTTCAATGACTTCTGATTAAAAGTAACTTTAATAAAGTGATAACAATTATCAAATATATTATTATTATTTATATTAAGTACAACAAAACTAAACTAGATTCCATCATATATGGAAACTTAAAATATAATGGAAAAGTTTAGAGCAATTCTCAGGACTATTTGAAGGTGTTAATACCTGTTCAGAGACCTAATTAAATGAGCATACCTAAAAATAAGCCCAAACTCCAAAATATTTTTAAACTAAGTGTTTATAAAAGATTATGTTTGTGAATTAAAATGAAAACAAGTAATATTTTTTCAAGAAATTTAAAAATATTTTGCTGAACATATACCCAACTTGGACAGACAAAGACTTATGTAGGATAATTTTTTTTTAATTTACTATTATTATTTTTTTTTTACTTTACAATATTGTATTGGTTTTGCCACACATCAACATGAGTCTGCCAAAGGATAATTTTTATATTACATTCTTTGTTAATTCCTAGGTAAACCAATCACTTTAAGTTGACTTAAAATTAGGACACAAAATATCCTTTTTTTCTAAAATCTTAAGTAATATTACTACATGCACTAGTAGTTTGTTAAATGCTGATCTAATCACATTGTTTTGTGTGCACCATTCAGTTCAGTTCAATTAAGTCACTCAGTCATGTTTGACTCTTTGTGACCCCATAGACTAAAGGACACCAGGCTTCCCTGTCCATCACCAACTTGTGAAGCCTGCTCAAACTCATGTCCATCTAGTCAGTTATGCCATCCAACCATTGCATCCACCATTGTCCCTTTCTCCTCCTGACTTTAATCTTTCCCAGCATCAGGGACTTTTCCAATGAGCGAGTTCTTCCTATCAGGTGGCCAGAGTATTGGAGTTTCAGCTTCAGCATCAGTCCTTCCAATGAATATTCAGGACTGATTCCCTTTAGGATGGACTGGTTTGATCTTGCTGTCCAAGGAACTCTCAAGAGTCTTCTCCAACACCACAGTTCAAAAGCATCAATTCTTTGGCGCTCAGCTTTCTTTATAGTCTATTCTCACATCCATACGTGACCACTGGAAAAACCATAGCCTTTACTAGACCAGACCTTTGTTGGCAAAGTAATGTCTCTGCTTTTTAATATGCTGTCTAGGTTGATCATAGCTTTTCTTCCAAGGAGCAAAGGTCTTTTAATTCCATGGCTGAAGTCACCATCTGCAGTGATTTTGGAGCCCAAAAAATAACATTTCTCACTGTTTCCACTGTTTCCCTGTCTATTTGCCATGAAGTGATGGGACCAGATTCTATGATCTTAGTTTTCTGAATGTTGAGTTTTAAGCCAACTTTTTCACTCCCCTCTTTCACTTCCACGAGGCTCTTTCATACTTCTTCGCTTTCTGCCATAGAGTGGTATGATCTGTGTATCTGAGGTTATTGATATTTCTCCCAGCAGTCTTGATTGCAGCTTGTACTTCATGCAGCCTGGCATTTTGCATGATATACTCTGCATAGAAGTTAAATAGGCAGGGTGACAATATGCAGCCTTGATGTACTCCTTTTCCTATTTGGAACCAGTCTGCTGTTCCAAGTCCAGTGCTAACTGTTGCTTCTTTATCTGCATACAGATTTCTCAGGAGGCAGGTCAGGTAGTCTGGTATTCCAATCTCTTGAAGAATTTTCTAGTTTGTTGTGATCCAGATATTCAAAGGCTTTGATGTAGTCAATAAAGCAGAAGTAGATGTTTTCCATTAGCTTAGTCTTTATGAAAGGTTTATGCTTCAACATAATCTACTATAATATAGGAACAAAATATAGAAAATAACTTAAAAAAATGAATGTCTCTCTGTTTTACAGTATTATTTCCCTTGATTCAATATGTAGTTGCAATTTTTATGTTTCCAAAAACAATACGAAATCATCAACAATTTTCTAACCCATTTTTAAATAGGGAAAAAATGTGAGAAATATGTGTGGCTATTGATCAGATAAAGAAAGGGCAGGAATAATTCTCTAAGGGTTTAACTTAAAGCAAGCATGTACCTTATGACAGGAAGGGTCGAGTGGAAATCTCTTAAATATCCTCAAATCCTTGATCAAGGTAATAAATCCAAAGCTGTAGCATACCCTGGGAAGATTTGTAGAGTTTAGTGTCACTATCAAAGATTTAAAGGATGAAGACCTAGACTCTTATCAAATCCCTTTTCAACTTACCTCCTTGGCTTCTGCATAAGTCAGATGGAACTGTCGCAGCTAAGAGGAGTCTAAGGGAGACACAACATCTAAATGTAATTATGCTATCATGGATAACATCCTGGAATGGCAAAAGGGCAGTCAGTAAAATCAATGTTTTGTGAAGCGACCATTCATTCCTATTGTTAAAGCAGAGCAGTCTAATAGAGAGAACACCAGGCTTTTTCAGGGAAAAATATTTGGGATATTCTGTGACATTCTCAGGACATGACATAATTTTAGGGAAGCAAGCCCCAAGCTGTGAAAATCAACTACTGAGCTTTGCTTAATAGGATCTGATATTTCTAATTACAGAAAAAAAAAAAAACACAATAAGTTTAGAGTCTACATTTTCAAATTCTTAAGTTTCAGAAAGGGATACACATTTATTTTAAATGGCCATGTATAGCTGGTGGCTACCATACTGGACAAGACAAAAATAATCTGGCATGGAAGAAGTACAAGGCATCCAAGAAGGTTTGAGATTATTTTAAGGTGTGTCTCTTTGGGATCCCACTCTAAAATCTGCCTCGTTGGTCAGAAATGCTTCTCCTTTCAAGTCCTGAACAAATCTTGTCCTCTATAGCCCTGTGGTTCTATCAGAATTCCTCAGCTTCTCAGCAGCATATGATAGATTCAGAGAAATCTTCAATAGAAGAGATGAGGAGGACCCAAAAATAGCCTCATGTTTATACTTTCTGTCTCTTCTAGATGGTGGGCCTATAAATTCTTCATTGTTGTGGAGAATCTCCATATTTACATTTAAATAAATTTAAATTAAATAGTCTTTTACATTCAATATTGTGATGAAAAAACACATAGTATCAAATTTAGGTCTTGATAATATCTTCTATTACCAAGAGTTAAATGTTCTAAAATGCTAATAACACAAATTATAGATAATTAGAGCATTTACTGGAGAAGGCAATGGCAACCCACTCCAGTACTCTTGCCTGGAAAATCCAATGGGCGGAGGAGCCTAGTAGGCTGCAGTCCATGAGGTCGAGAAAAGTCACTTTCACTTCAGTTTCACTTTTCATTTTCATGTGTTGGAGAAGGAAATGACAACCCACTCCAGTGTTCCTGCCTGGAGAATCCCAGGGACGGGGAGCCTGGTGGGCTTCCGTCTCTGGGGTCGCACAGAGTCGGACACAACTGAAGGGACTTAGCAGCAGCAGCAGCAGAGCATTTACTTGATATATTTAGGTATTTTCCTTAGTCCATTAACAAATATAGGCCAGGAAAATGTTAAAAATGGTTCATTGTTTTGCTAACACTTTAAAGTTGTCCTTTTATCTTTGTCCTTTTAAAAGTTCTTTAGTCATTTATCATCTAGGCTGTGACTATTCAACTCTGACAAATTATGAGGATCCAATTCATATGGAACACTCACTATATTTAACTGTATTTTAAAACCTTACCAATAGCAAATTCATTTCTGTTAATTGAAAATCAGAAAAATCAGAATATGTATTCCTAGTGTACTTTTCTTTGAATAATATATATTAGCCATTATGCTGTAATTCCCACAACCCCATTATTAAAAACAAAACAAAACACAGAATTGAAAGCAATTACTTTCAGTGAGCTTAAATTTTGAGAAACATATAAGGAAAAAAATTTGAAAAATCCTAAGGCATGGATTGTCAATTAGCATAAAGGCAATTACAAATATTTTTAAATGTTCAGTTTTGTTTTTAAGTTAATCGAATTCATAAAATGTATTTATATTTGTTCTAACAGGAATTTCTAAAGAAAAGTAACAGTAAATGACTCTATTTGAGCAAATAAAGCTAACAATTATTAAAATGGTCAAGGGGCAGGAAAAGTAGGCCAGGAGACAGAGTGAGAACAAAAGCATCTTAGCTGAGCAGACAGTAGACATACATTTTCTTGCATATCATCACTGGAATACAAGGTTTTCAACATGTATTAGTTTGAGTTGCCTTTATTCACTCTTTTGTGGCTCTATTTATAGAATAAAATATTTAGATTATTCTCGTTTCAATCACTCCTTTAGCCTGTGACAGTACCACTAAGACGTAAATGGAGGAATGGTCATTTCTCCTAAAGAAAATGTGCTATTTGGAATAAGCAGTGGAAGAAGACAAGAAAAATCACAAATGTTTGTTACAGCAATCAGCTGGATGACATTTTATATCATAATATTTACCTGAGAAGGTAGACTGAAAACAGGTTTTGTTGTCCCATTTCTTGTTGGCTTGCAATCTCCTTACAATATTAGGAAAAGAATACATCTCTAACTATAAAGAGGCAACAATTCAACACAACAAAGGTAAATAATTAATATGCCTGACTTTAAGACTTAAATCTACATAAATTAAGGTAGTATGGTATTGATGAAAGAATAGATAAATCAATGGAACAAAACAGAGAGCCCAGAAATAGTTCCACACAAATATAGTAAACTGATCTTTGAACCATTTCATGAAAGAAAGCATGGATAAACTGAAATTCCTTAAGAACAAAAATTTCTGCTCTGCAAAGACATCATCAGGAAAAAAAGACAAACCACAGACTAGAAGAAAATATTTGCAAAATGTCTACATGAAAAAGGTCTCTCAGCTAAAGTTAATTTTAAAAATTGCGTAAAACTCAACTAGATAAAAACAAATAAGAACCTAATTAGAATATCATGAGACCTGAACAACCATCTCATTAAAGAAGATACACAGATGTAAAAGAAGCATATAAAAAGTGAGTCATCTTCTATCACTGTACATTTTCAAATTATAACAGTGAGATACTATTATACGTCTACTGAAATATCTTAAGTCTAGAACACTCACATCAAATGCTAATGATGCGAAGCAACAGGAAGGTTCATTCATTGCTGTTGGGAATCCAAAATAATATAGTCATTTTGGAAGACCATTTGGTGGTTTCTTACAAAAGGAAACTTACTCTCACCATGTAATCCACCAACTGCATCCTTGGTATTTATCCAAGTAAATAAATTTAAAACTTATGTCTATGCAAAAGCCTGCACAGAGATATTTAAAACAGCCAGAACTTTATTTATAACTTCCAATACATGGAAGCAATCAAAATGCCCTTCCGTAGGTGAATGGGTAAACAAATTTCAGTACATACAGATATTACATTATCAAGACACAAACATACATGAACGAAACTTAATTGTGTATTAGTAAGTGGGCAAAAAAAGCAATCTAAAAGGCTACATACTATATAATTCCATTTATAGGATATTTTGGGAAAGCTGAAACTATGAAGAGAATAAAACAAAATAAAATCAGTGTTTGCCAGGGGTTGAGAGTTGGTGAATAGATGGAGCACAGAGGACTTTTCAGCAGTGAAACTATTCCATATGATACAGGGTATATGTCACTATACATTTTTCAAAATTCCAGAATAGATGACACCAAGGTGAACTATGGACTCTGGCTGATAATAATATGTCAATATTTGCTCATTGATATAACAAATGTTCTGCTTTGATGTGGGGTATGATGAAGAGTTTGTGAGGTGAGGGGAGTGAGGACTGAATAGGGGGCACATGGAAAGCCTTCAGTAATCAATGCAAAGAAATAGAGGAAAACAATAGAATGGGAAAGACTAGAGATCTCTTTAGGAAAATGAGAGATATCAAGGGAACATTTCATGCAAAGATGGGCTCGATAAAGGACAGAAATGGTATGGACCTAACAGAACCAAAATATATTAAGAAGAGATGGCAAGGATACACAGAAGAACTGTACAAAAGGATCTTCATGACTCAGATAGTCACGATGGTGTGATCACTCATCTAGAACCAGACATCTTGGAATGAGAAGTCAAGTGGGCCTTAGAAAGCATCACTATGAACAAACCTAGTGGAGGTGATGGGATTCCAGTAGAGGTATTTCAAATCCTGAAAGATGATGCTGTGAAAGTGCTGCACTCAATATGCCAGCATATTTGGAAAACTTAGCAGTGGCCACAGGACTGGAAAAGGTCAGTTTTCATTCCAATCCCAAGGAAAGGCAATGCCAAGGAATGCTCAAACTACCACACAATTGCACGCATCTCACACACTAGTAAAGTAATGCTCAAAATTCTCCAAGCTAGACTTCAGCAATATGTGAACCGTGAACTTCCTGATGTTCAAGCTGGTTTTAGAGAAGGCAGAGGAACCAGAGATCAAATTGCCAACATCCGCTGGATCATGGAAAAAGCAAGAGAGTTCCAGAAAAACATCAATTTCTGCTTTATTGACTGCCAAAACCTTTGACTGTGTGGATCACAATAAACTGTGGAAAATTCTGAAAGAGATAGGAATACCAGACCACCTAACCTGCCTCTTGAGAAATCTGTATGCAGGCCAGGAAGCAACAGTTAGAACTGGGCATGGAACAACACACTGGTTCCAAATAGGAAAAGGAGTACGTCAAGGCTGTATATTGTCACCCTGCTTATTTAACTTCTATGCAGGGTACATCATGAGAAATACTGGGCTGGAAGAAGCACAAGCTGGAATCAAGATTGCCAGGATGAATATAAATAACCTCAGATATGCAGATGACACCACCCTCATGGCAGAAAGTGAAGAGGAGCTAAAAAGCCTCTTGATGAAAGTGAAAGAGGAGAGTGAAAAAGTTGGCTTAAAGATCAACATTCAGAAAACGAAGATCATGGCATCTGGTCCCATAACTTCATGGGAAATAGATGGAGAAACAGTGGAAACAGTGTCAGTTTCTGGGCTCCAAAATCACTGCAGATGGTGATTGCAGCCATGAAATTAAAAGACGCTTACTCCTTGGAAGAAAAGTTATGACCAACTTAGATAGCATAATCAAAAGCAGAGACATTACTTTGCCGACTAAGGTCCTTCTAGTCAAGGCTATGGTTTTCCAGTAGTCATGTATGGATGTGAGAGTTGGACTGTGAAGAAAGCTGAGCGCCGAAGAATTGATGCTTTTGAACTGTGGTGTTAGAGAAGACTCTTGAGAGTCTTGTGGACTGCAAGGAGATCCAACCAGTCCATTCTGAAGGAGATCAACCCTGGGATTCCTCTGGAGGGAATTATGCTAAAGCTGAAGCTCCAGTACTTTGGCCACCTCATGCGAAGAGTTGACTCATTGGAAAAGACTCTGATGCTGGGAGGGATTGGGGGGAGGAGAAGAAGTGGACGACTGAGGATGAGATGGCTGGATGGCATCACTGACTCAATGGATGTGAGTCTGAGTGAACTCCAGGAGTTGGTGATGAACAGGGAGGCCTGGCGTGCTACGATTCATGGCATTGCAAAGAGTCGGACACGACTGAGTGACTGAACTGAACTGAACTGAACTGGGAGCTCTTTGTACTTTGCACTCAGTTTTGCTGGGAACCTGAAACTGCTCGGAAAGAGCTTCTACAGGAAAACTTAAGGAACTCAGAAACTTTTTTAGCCAGAGCTTTATAATCCATTTTATTCATGACAATCTCCGAGCTGTCCCAGATTTGGCTAGTGACCACTTCTCCAGCTGTCTTCTATGTTTCTAAATATTTTTAGCATTTTATCATTTTCTGATTCCAAGATTACCTTGAGATTTCTTAGTCTCAGTCCAGAAATCATCTGTGTTCTAAGAATACATGATTCCTTTTCTGTGGAAAATGGTACATGCACTAAATGTCCCTATTGCCGCTAGAGAAACTAGCATGCCATTGATACTCATGGAAAATATCTCAGAAAGTACTTTAAATCACAAGATCCAATCAAGCATCACTGGATATCTTTCCATCCAGTATTATCATTTATATTAATTCACAGTTAGAAGACTGCTCTCAACAACAATAACATCCTGATAATTACTCATATACTAAATCTTACTTTCCAGATAAAAATGACATCACTCCCACACATAAAACTATTAATAAAACTCAATATAACTTTTCAGTTATAAGAGGACTGTGCTCGAATTCATTTGCACGTAGATAATGATATCAACAAGATAATATATCTTTCCCTAATCTCCATTTCTATTCACTTGCGTTATATTTCTTATCTTGATTATATTAATTGCTTTTAAAATCTATGAGTATGTTCCTCAGTTCCATTTCTCTTGATTCTATATATGTTAATGTACAATAGTTGTTTTTCTTATTCTGACTTTTGTAAAGCAATTATCCTCCAATTAAAAAATTAAGTATTTAAAATTAATATGTTTACTCAGAATACTCCCATGCCTTTCCCTATTTTTATACCTAATCCCCTCTCAACTCCTATAGGTCTCTGCTTTCCTTAAATTCTGTTATATATTTGTGGGTTTCAAAAATCTGTGCATTCTTATTTCTTCATATTTCTTAATCAGATATAGCATATAATATACATAAAGCAAAAAGGTATTCCCTTTTTTGTTCTCTTGATACAGTATGAAAATGTATATATAACAGTCCATAGAGTTCTTTATTATTTTTATCAGAGATCTATTGAATTTGCATGCCATAAAATTCACCCACCTAAAAATGTATAGTGCAATAACTTTTAGCATAACCACAGTTTTGCTACCTACACTACCATCTATTACAGAACATTTTCATCAACTCAAGAAGAAATTCCAGAGCTTTTAGATATAACCAGTCAATCCACAATGACCTGCAGGTTTCAGTTCAGTTGAGTCACTCAGTCATGTCCGACTCTTTGCGACCCCATGAATCGCAGCACGCCAGGCCTCCCTGTCCATCACCAACTCCTGGAGTTCACTCAGACTCACGTTCATCGAGTCAGTGATGCCATCCAGCCATCTCATCCTCGGTCGTCCTCTTCTCCTCCTCCCCCCAATCCCTCCCAGCATCAGAGTCTTTTCCAATGAGTCAACTCTTCGCATGTGGTGGCCAGAGTACTGGAGTTTCAGCTTCAGCATCATTCCCTCCAAAGAAATCCCAGGGCTGATCTCCTTCAGAATGGACTGGTTGGATCTCCTTGCAGTCCAAGGGACTCTCAAGAGTTTTCTCCAACACCACAGTTCAAAAGCATCAATTCTTCGGCGCTCAGCCTTCTTCACAGTCCAACTCTCACATCTATACATGACCACTGGAAAACCATAGCCTTGGCTAGACGGACCTTAGTCGGCAAAGTAATGTCTCTGCTTTTGAATATGCTATCTAGATTGGTCATAACTTTTCTTCCAAGGAATAAGCCTAGAGAAGCACTAATCTTTCTATCTCTATGTACTGCTACTCTGGAACTTTCACATAAACAGAATAATATATGTGTGTGTTTATGACTCTTTTCACTTAGCACAGTATCTTCAAAGTTCGTCATATGTGGTGTTATTCATTCTTTTTTATGGTCAAATAATGTTTCATTGTATGTATGTGTACATAGTTTGCTTGTGTTATGTATATTATATTTTATTTATCTGTTCATTACTTGATAGATATTCAGTTGTCTATCCTTCATTTCATTTATGTATACAAGTATGTGTGGAATTGCTGCATTAAATAGCAGCTTTATGTTTAACTTTTAGAAAATTTAACAGAGTGATTTACAAAGAACCTGTAAAATTTTACATTCTTACTAATAATACATGAGGATGTCAATTTCTATCCATCCACATGAAAAATGTATTATCTGAACTTTAAGTATAACATATTCTTGTACATTTAAATTGGTGTCTTGTGGTTTTGATTTTCTAGTCTCTATATCATTTGTATTCACTCTAATTATTCCCTTGTTTTTCCCTTCTTTCTGCTTGTTTTAATTTGATATTTTTGTTGTGGTGGTTTTCAAACAGCAAGTTACTGATGTGATCTATGAGCTATCTCTTTTTTAATGTAGGCATTTAGAATTACAAATAGTCTGCTGTGTCCTCACATACAGACACCTTGCCACAAGTGGTGGCTGAGAGGAAGAAGGAATTTTCAACTTCTTATCCCCAATTATATCAAAATTAATGTCTGCACAAGGTAGCTGAGGAAAGGATGAAAACTGCTGATGCTCTGCCCATCCAGATCAGGTGTCATTGTCCCCAAACTGGGACCTTGGGAGAAAGGAAGCCTATGTCCTTAGATGCACCCATCTGGAGATTGGAGGTTCCATTACTCTGGGCCAGCAGAATGAAAGGGGCAGGTCATAAAGCAAACACCACAGCTTCTCTCTGTTCTTGTGAATTTCAATAGACATTCTTGACTAAATGTTCCATCATTTGCTGTGCTTTTAGGTCTATTCCCAAAGACTTCATGTTTTTATTCTTAAATGACTTTTATTCTTTTCACTGAGAACTGGGTACATGGAGTTCCTTAAATGGTCATACCAGAATTCAATCTCTTCATTTTTAATATTGTATTATAGTTTAATGTATAGATAAAATATCATTTAAGCAATAAATAAAGAGCCTCTTGATGAAAGTGAAAGAGGAGACTTAAAAAGCAGGCTTAAAACTCAACATTCAAAAAACAAAGATCATGGCATCTGGTCCTATTACTTCTTGGCAAATAGATGGGGAAACAGTGACAGAACTTATTTTCTTGGGCTCCAAAATCACTGCAGACAGTGACTTCAGTGAGGAAATTAAAGGACTATTGCTTCTTGGAGAAAAGGTATGACAAACCTAGACAGTGTATTAGAAAGCAGAGATATCACTTTTCCAACAAAGGTCCCTCTAGTAGTCAAAGCTATGGTTTTTTCAGTAGTCGTGTATGGATGTGAGAGTTGGACTATAGAGAAAGCTGAACATCGAAGAGTTGATACTTTTGAACTGTGATATTGGAGGAGACTCTTGAGAGTCCCTTGGACTGCAAGGAGTTCAAACCAGTCCATCCTAAAGGAAGTCAACCCTAAATATTCATTGAAAGGCCTGATGCTAAAGCTGAAGCTCCAATACTTTCGCAACCTGATACGGAGAGCTGACTCATGGAAAAGACTCTAATGCTGGGGAAGATTGGAGGCAGGAGGAGAAGGGGCCAACAGAGGATGAGATGGTTGGATGGCATCACTGACTCCATGCACATGAGTCTGAGCAAACTCTGGGAGACAGTGAAGGACAGGGATGCCTGGTGTGTTACAGTCCCTGTGGTTGCAAAGAGCTGGACACCATTGAGCAACTGGACAACAGCAAGGTATGCCCATTTAGGTGTGTCCTATAGCTTGTTATCAGGAATAATACCAGAAAAAGTACATATTTCCATGTTGGGAATATTTTTAGAGATGAATATTTAGAGTTACTTTATCAAAGTGTGATGGTTGATCCAATGGGTTAATGCATATATATATATATATATATATATATATATATATATATATGAAGGAAATGGCAACCCACTCCAGTGTTCTTGCCTGGAGAATCCCAGGGACAGGGGAGCCTGGTGGGCTGCTGTCTATGGGGTCGCACAGAGTCGGACACGACTGAAATGACTTAGCAGCAGCAGCAGCATATATGTATGTGTATATATATATATATATATATATATATATATAAAGATAGATAGATAGATAGATAGATTTTTTTTTTTTTTTGCAAACGTGCTCAGTCATGTCCAAATCTTTGTGACTCTGTGGACTGTAGTCCACCAGGCTCCTCTTTTCATGGAATTTCCTGGTCAATATATATTTTTATAGTTACTGTGAAATACATTTATACTAGGGTGGTTGCTGCTGTTTAGTCACTAAGTCATGTCCAACTCTTTTGCAACCCCATGGACTATAGCCCACCAGGATTCTCTGTCTATGGGATTTTCCAGGCAAGATTATTGGAGTGGGTTGTCATTTGCTTCTCCAGGGAATCTTCCTAACCCAGGAATCGAACTCATATCTCAGGCATTGGCATGTAGGTTATATCATTTTTAATTCTACAAGAAATATAGTAGATTGCCTGTTTCTCCACAGACTGACTGAAAGAGTGTGTGATCAAACTTCTGAATATTGACAATACTGATCGATGAGAAATGGTTACTTTGGAATAATTTGAAATTGCATTTTTTCTTATTAGTGAGGTTAGCAATTTGTCTTATGTTTAAGAGCTTTGGTGATCTGCCTGTGTATATATTCTGCTCCATTTTCACTGCAGTTTGATCTTTTCCCTTGATGTTTTTAAAGTTCTATTACAGATTTTAGAATTTTTCTGTAGCATATATTACAAATATTTTCCCCCTGTTTGTCTTTTGTCTTTCCTTTTATTCCTCATGGAAAAGTTTACTTAATGTTTTAATACTCTCAAATGTGTCAATATTTTCTTTCATTATATGTGGATTTGAATCATATTTAGAAAAATTTTCCCCAGACTCATTACTAAGAAATTCAACTCTGATTATTGGGTTTGTGAAAGGCTGTTTAAAACTTTTTTACCTCATAGGAGGGGTCACAGCTGGCTCTGCACCTTAATACTTTTTTCTGCACTGAACATGCTTAAAATGCTTGGAGCTTTAGCAACTATTTGCTATCATAAAGAGAAGATAAGATAATCATAGAAGAGTTGGTTTTCACAGTTTTAAACCACTGGCAAAAGTAGCATATCCTCAGTTTTCTGTTACTCAAAAATAACACTCCTGTTTATTTCATTGATGATTAAACAGGCAAGTTAATGATTTTTTGCAGATTAAAGAAATTTTAGGTGATACACTTGGAGAAGGAAATGGCAACCTACTCTAGTATTCTTGCCTGGAGAATGCCAGGGACAGAGGAGCCTAGTGGGCTGCCATCTATGGGGTCGCACAGAGTCGGACAAAACTGAAGTGACTTAGCAGCAGGTGATACACTAAGCCCCACATGTAAGCTTATATGTGTCACTTATTCTTCTCCTTATGTGTTGTTGATCATTCAACTTTCATTTTTCATACTATTGAATAGAGTGTTTACTTCCTTTAATCATAAAAAATCGCTTTTATTCTCCATATCCTTTAGCTATTTACTGTGAATCTTATGCATTTAGTTTTGAACTCAAATATTAGCATATTTATAAATTTAATGGGACTTCTTTATAGAATTAACAGAAATACACTTGAATTCTAAATCCTAATAATGTAGCTATGTGGCAATGAAACAGAACATGCCTCCTAGACTAATGAAGACCAGAAAATAAAAGTTATTTTTGGTGAAGTTTGTAAGCCAAGGAGACAATGAATTATTTGTGTATGCTGATTTTCATAATGCCACACTTCAGTTTCCCTTGGATTTAATTTTAATTAGCTGACTAATGAGTTAATTAATGTTCAGTAAATGCCAAACATAAGATCAGAGATATATGGATAGTTTAAACATTTATAAAGCAGAAGTTCTAAATGGTGAAGATTTATGGACATTCAGGTCAAGTCTCAAATAATAAAAATGTTCTAATAAGGAAAGAAAATAATTTATGTCACATAAAGAAAGAATGAACCTTGTGAAAGAAGACTATAATATAAGGTAGCAAAATTTTACTAAACATCATGTATAGTCCACCTTTGTTGGAAATCTGTTCACAAAAATTCCCAGAAGAATCTTTAAATCAAAATAAAAACTGCTTGATTTACATTTAGTTAATAGTCAATTATCGTTTAATTTTCCTAACAACTGTGTATACTATACAATTCTTTCAAATAATAAACTAAGTCTTCAATAGGAATTATTAAAGCCCTTATCTATGTCAAATTAAGAAAACTATATGGGTTTTGAAATTGGCCCTCTCCCTCTTTCTTCCTGCCCTCTCTCTGTCTGTTACTCACTATCCTCTTCTTTCTTTCTCTCTTTTCTCAACCTCATATGGGTTTTTCTTGTGTTCTTAACTAATGATTTCCTTTACCCCTTACTTTTTATACTGGGCTTGCTGTTCCCATGAACTGTTTTGTTTTTTTTTTTTTCTTTCCTTCAACCACTCTGTTTCTAAACTCCAGCTACTAGTCAAACCTATGTACAGTGACATTTGTGAAGCTGCATTTTCCTTCAATGTATTCTGCTAGAGTATTCGTGTATTCAACTTATGTTTTTGAGAACCAACCACGTGTTCAGGATGGATGAAACAAACACACAGACTCTTAAGAAGCTTACAATAGAGTGTTAAAGACAGAAAAGTGGTGCTGTCGATTATTAGCTGAAATAATAATCATATGGAGTAATACATACCAGAAGAAAATGAAACTGAGTTTGCTTATTCTCTAAGAAAAGCTGCTATACTTCTGTGCGGAAGTGCTTTGCTTAGAAAGGTGCCTGTCATTCTGCTCAGAGTTGGATCTTGGCATGACAGCTCTGGGTCTCTCTCAGCAGCTCTGCTGAGTTTTTCAAAAGGTTTATTTCTTAATTCTTCCATTTTAAGACAAAAATTGACTCTTCATTTTAATACAACCAGGAAAAAACTTAATTGCTCAAATTCATGAACCTATAATACATCATGTATTAATTGTATCAGTTTGATCAGTAACTTTACTGTATGCAATATCCATTAAGGAATTTGTTGTAGGGATTAAACTTAGCAGAATCCTGTAACCTTGTTGCTTCTGCATCTAGTATTGTGAACAGGGTCATTAGGGCCAGCACTTGGGAAGAGAAGGTTGGCAAGAAATGAGGAAGAGTAAGCCCAAACTGGAACCCACAAGAATAAAATGAAACTCACAAATTAAAACGGAGCCCCAATCCATCTCTTATAAACAACACCGTTGATAATGTCAATAACCGGCAGGATGCAGCCTTTTAGTTCAGACATGTATTTGCATCTGGTGCCGCGTTTGGAAAAGGTGGAGGATCAGATGAGAGTGGGAAGAATGAAGGAACTGATTGCTGGAAGACACCAGCCATGTGAGCCAGCTGTTGAGTGAAAATATACATGAGATTCAAAGTGTGCATTGACTACAAGCACCTTCAAGGTGGAGAAGTGCCAACTCACTTCTGGTTAACAAATGACATGTGAATTTCTTAGGCCAACACTGCTGCTGGTAAGTCACTTCAGTCGTGTCCGACTCTGTGAGACCCCATAGACGACACCCCGCCAGGCTCCCCCGCCTAAAGAAGATGAAATTCTGGGAAATCCAGTTTAGCTAAGGTGACGTATTAGAAAAGCACTACACTATTCTTTATAAACACACAAAAGCATAGCAGTCCAAAAGATTTATACTTTGCAATCTAAAGCTCATTTTTGAATAAGATAGATAATCTATTTTCTCTCATTCTAAAACTCAAAACCAAGAAGTCCATCTAGTGAGTCAATTAAAATTGTAAAGAACTTGGAGTCATGAATAGAAATCCAACTGAGTGTGTAGCTAGTTAGTGATTAAGAATAAACTGGAAAGAATGATATTGACTTCCCCTACAGGAAACAATGGTTAAACCTCAATATGACAAGACTGTTATTCATTCATCCATCCATATTCCTAGACTTCATTATTCCTTAACTTGTCTATTCATATTATAAATATTTATTTATTTCCTATAAACTAGGTAGTATCCAAATCTGCAAGCCAAAAAAATACAAGGATTTGCCTGCCATTTAAAAACTGATATTTAAGTGAGGAAGCAAGACGTTATAATATATCACAAAGCAATGTTAGGAAAACTGTAACAGGAAGTATACCCGAAGTATAGTATTATTATCTGAGAAGGAACAGATATAATGCAGATACAGATAAACAGTATCAGATAAACAGTACAGATAACAGTATCGGTACAGATAAACCATATGCAGTATTGGTATATGTTTCTGTATTTCAACTCACATGAAAACAGTAAGCAAGCATTGTAGAAAAATAATTCAATGCAATATTTTATTTGGCTCCTTTGGTTGGGTATTATGGTTGGTTGATTTTTTTTTTCTGTTGTTTGCAATTTTGCTAGGTTGAATATGCAAATAAATGTAAAGTATGAAAAGGCAAAATGATAGGATACTGAAAGAGGAACTCCCCAGGTCAGTAGGTGCCCAATATGCTACTGGAGATCAGGGGAGAAATAACTCCAGAAAGAATGAAGGGATGGAGCCAAAGCAAAAATAATACCCAGTTGTGGCTGTGACTGGTGATAGAAGCAAGATCCGATGCTGTAAAGAACAATATTGCATAGGAACCTGGAATGTCAGGTCCATGAATCAAGGCAAATTGGAAGTGGTCAAACAAGAGATGGCAAGGGTGAACGTCGACATTCCAGGAATCAGTGAACTAAAATGGACTGGAATGGGTGAATTTAACTCAGATGACCATTACATCTACTACTGCGGGCAGGAATCCCTCAAAAGAAATGGAATAACCATCATGGTCAACAAAAGAGTCTGAAATGCAGTACTTGGATGCAATCTCAAAAATGACAGAATGATCTCTGTTCGTCTCCAAGGCAAACCATTCAATATCACAGTTATCCAAGTCTATGCCCCAACCAGTAATGCTGAAGAAACTGAAGTTGAACGGTTTTATGAAGAACTACAAGACCTTTTAGAACTAACACCTCCAAAAGATGTCCTTTTCATTATAAGGGACTGGAATGCAAAAGTAGGAAATCAAGAAACACCTGGAGTAACAGGAAAATTTGGCCTTGGAATGTGGAATGAAGCAGGGCAAAGACTAATAGAGTTTTGCCAAGAAAATGCACTGGTCATAGCAAACACCCTCTTCCAACAACATAAGAGAAGACTCTACACATGGATATCACCAGATGGTCAACACCGAAATCAGATTTATTATATTCTTTGCAGTCAAAGATGGAGAAGCTCTATACAGTCAACAAAAACAAGACCAGGAGCTGACTGTGGCTCAGATCATGAACTCCGTATTACCAAATTCAGACTCAAATTGAAGAAAGTAGGGAAAACCTCTAGACCATTCAGGTATGATCTAAATCAAATCCCTTATGATTACACAGTGGAAGTGAGAAATAGATTTAAGGGCCTAGATCTGATATATAGAGTGCCTGATGAACTATGGAATGAGGTTCATGACATTATAGAGGAGACAGGGATCAAGACCATCCCCATGGAAAAGAAATGCAAAAAAGCAAAATGGCTGTCTGGGGAGGCCTTACAAATAGCTGTGAAAAGAAGAGAGGCGAAAAGCAAAAGAGAAAAGGAAGGATATAAGCATCTGAATGCAGAGTTCCAAAGAATAGCAAGAAGAGATAAGAAAGCCTTCTTCAGCGATCAATGCAAAGAAATAGAGGAAAACAATAGAATGGGAAAGACTAGAGATCTCTTTAAGAATATTAGAGATACCAAGGGAACATTTCATGCAAAGATGGGCTCTATAAAGGACAGAAATGGTATGGACCTAACAGAAGCAGAAGATATTAAGAAGAGGTGGCAAGAATACACGGAAGAACTGTACAAAAAAGATCTCCACAACCCAGAAAATCATGATGATGTGATCACTAATCTAGAGCCAGACATCTTGGAAAGTGAAGTCAAGTGGGCCTTAGAAAGCATCACTATGAACAAACCTAGTGGAGGTGATGGAATTCCAACTGAGCTGTTTCAAATCCTGAAAGATGATGCTGTGAATGTGCTGCACTCAATATGCCAGCAAATTTGGAAAACTCAGCAGTGGCCACAGGACTGGAAAAGGTCAGTTTTCATTCCAATCCTAAAGAAAGGCAATGCCAAAGAATGCTCAAACTACTGCACAATTGCACTCATCTCACACACTAGTAAAGTAATGCTCAAAATTCTCCAAGCCAGGCTTCAGCAATATGTGAACCATGAACTCCCTGATGTTCAAGCTGGTTTTAGAAAAGGCAGAGGAACCAGAGATCAAATGGCCAACATCCGCTGGATCATGGAAAAAGCAAGAGAGTTCCAGAAAAACATCTATTTCTGCTTTATTGACTATGCCAAAGCCTTTGACTGTGTGGATCACTATAAACTGTGGAAAATTCTGAAAGAGATGGGAGTACCAGACCACCTGACTTGCCTCTTGAGAAATCTGTATGCAGGTCAGGAAGCAACAGTTAGAACTGGACATGGAACAACAGAATGGTTCCAAATAGGAAAAGGAGTGCATCAAGGCTGTATATTGTCACCCTGCTTATTTAACTTATATGCAGAGTACATCATGAGAAATGCTGGACTGGAAGAGACCCAAGCTAGAATCAAGATTGCCGGGAGAAATATCAATCACCTCAGATATGCAGAAGACACCACCCTCATGGCAGAAAGTGAAGAGGAGCTAAAAAGCCTCTTGATGAAAGTGAAAGTGGAGAGCGAAAAGTTGGCTTAAAGCTCAACTCTCAGAAAACGAAGGTCATGGCATCCGGTCCCATCACTTCATGGGAAATAGATGGGAAACAGTGGAAACAGTGTCAGACTTTATTTTTTTGGGCTCCAAAATCACTGCAGATGGTGACTGCAGCGGTGAAATTAAAAGACGCTTACTCCTTGGAAGAAAAGTTATGACCAACCTAGGTAGTATGTTCAAAAGCAGAGACATTACTTTGCCGACTAAGGTCTGTCTAGTCAAAGCTATGGTTTTTCCAGTGGTCATGTATGGATGTGAGAGTTGGACTCTGAATAAGGCTGAGCGCCAAAGAATTGATGCTTTTGAACTGTGGTGTTGGAGAAGACTCTTGAGAGTCCCTTGGCCTGCAAGGAGATCCAACCAGTCCATTCTGAAGGAGATCAGCCCTGGGTGTTCTTTGGAAGGAAAGATGCTAAAGCTGAAACTCCAGTACTTTGGCCACCTCATGCGAAGAGTTGACTCATTGGAAAAGACTCTGATGCTGGGAGGGATTGGGGGCAGGAGGAGAAGGGGACGACCGAGGATGAGATGGCTGGATGGCACCATGGACTCGATGGGTGTGAGTCTGTGTGAACTCCGGGAGTTGGTGATGGACAGGGAGGCCTGGCGTGCTGTGATTCATCGGGTCGCAAAGAGTCTGTGCGACTGAACTGAACTGAACTGAACTGATAAAGCTAAAGTGATAACAGGTGTTTCAGCTTTAATCATGGGTTTTACACTGTGGCAGTATGGTTAGTTTTGTATCTACCAGACATTTCTTATTCTTACTTACACTTTTGACAGCAATATGCACTTGGAGGTGAGAAATGATGACTTTAAATTGGTTTTAAATTATCTGTTTTCCTTTGCCAGTTGGGCGTTTGAACCAACCCTGGCCAATGATGTGTCTGGGAAATTTTGTTTAAGGGTTTTCAAGGAAGACTTTACTCTCTTTTTGGAAGAAGAAATAGGATCCTTTTGTTTCCCTTGATCTTCTGCACTCTTTTGTTCTGGTCACTGTAGCCTGAGGATGTGAGGCTGTGGCCCCTGCATGGTTTCCCTATGACGTTGCAGACAGTGAGAAGGCTAAGGAGTCACAAGGCAGTCCAGTCAAAGCCAAGGTATTGATAAGCTGTCTCACCCAATACTAAAATGCCTAACTCTAGGTCTCTTTAAATGCTAAAGAGTCTTCCTGCAATGTGGGACACCAGAGTTTGATCCCTGAGTAGGAAAGATCCCCTGGAGAAGGAAATGGCAACCCCCTCCAGTATTCTCGCCTGAGAAATCCCATGGATGGAAGAGCCCGGCAGGCTACAGTCCATGGGATTGCAAAGAGTCAGACACGACTGAGTGACTTCACTTTCAGCTCTCTTCTTAAGTGGATTTTCTTTCCTTTCTTTTTGGCCTGTGCAGCTTTTGGGATCTTACTTGCCTGACTACGAATCAAACCCACACCCTCTGTGGGGGAAGCATGCAGTCTTAATCACTGGACTGCCAGGGGAGTCCATTATGTGGAATTTTATGAGCAATTTTAAGGTGGTAGGTATTATGGTACTTGAAACTCAGACATCCCTAAGATGATGATCCTTCCATGAGCTAAGAAATATTCGCCTAAATTTAGATATGCTCAAGCTTTTTTAATTCAACAGAGATATGCTAGTACAATTAAAAGGTAATTGAGAAGAAATTATGGCTCATATGACTTATTATTTGAAAGTGTTTATATTCCTATGCCTTTATTCAACAAACATTTATGAAGAGATTTCATATACAATGTACTAGAAACTAAAATATGAAAACATGAAAAATGATGCTCACAATGTGCACCACATTTGTGTAATGGGAAAAGATATTTGGGGGACAAATGCAGAAAACTGGGTAGAAGGTGGCAAGTGTCGTTAAGAGAGACTCTGAATAAATTTCCAAGGAGTTTAAAAGAACAAGCCTTGTTTTCTTACAGCATCAGTGCAAATATTATGAAGAGACTGACATATTTTTCTTTGAAAGTTGGGTGCAATTTGTATAGGAAGATACGATGCAGAAGGATATTCATTTGAAAGAAGAATAATTCATAAAATATGTTAAGGCAGAAAAGGTAGGTGATGTTCTGAAGCATAAATAAAAGGCAGCAGTGGTACATGAAATGGATTTTATGTGCGGGTGAGGATGGCAGAATTAAGAAAGCTTTCTATCTCACATCACATTTCCTTCCTACAAGCATTTGAAATGCAAAGAAATGTTTTGGATGAGATTATCACTATGACCAAAGCCTGCTTCTCTGGAGAAAGATCTGGTTCTAGTGTGTGGAACTGACGGGAAAAGAGAAAAATTTGACCCTGAAAGAATTAATATTAGATAACTTTCAGAATAGATACTGTGAGTGCTAAATTATAGGAGTATCTGTGTGCTAGTCGCACTAGTATTGATAAAAAATTGTAATTTAGTGGGAAGCAGATAATATTGTCTCATCTTTAACCTTATCAGTAGGAAACCCTATTGTTAAGTCTATCACATATATATCACTACATTTTTAAGGTCAGATCAGTTCAGTTCAGTCGCTCAGTCGTGTTCGACTCTTTGCGACCCCATAGACTGCAGCACGCCAGGCTTTCCCTGTCCATCACCAACTCCTGGAGCTTACTCAAACTCATGTTCATCATGTTGGTGAGGCCATTCAATCATCTCATCCTCTGTCATCCCCTTTTCCTGCCTTCAATCTTCCCCAGCATCAGGGGCTTTTCCAAGGAGTTAGCTCTTCACATCAGGTGACCAAAACATTAAGTTTCAGCGTCAACATCAGTCGTTCCAATGAACACCCAGGACTGGTCTCCTTTAGGACTAACTCATTGGATCTCCTTGCAGTCCAAGGGACTCTCAAGAGTCTTCTCCAACACCACAGTTCAAAAGCATCAAGTCTTCAGTGCTCAGCTTTCTTTACAGTCCAACTCTCACATCCATACATGGTTACTGGAAAAACCATAGCTTTGACCACACAGACCTTTGCTGAGAAAGTAATGTCTCTGCTTTTTAATATGCTATCTAGGTTGGTCATAACTTTTCTTCCAAGGAGCAAGCGTCTTTTAATTTCATGGCTGCAGTCACATCTGCAGTGATTTTGGAGCCCCAAAAATAACATCTCTCACTGTTTCCACTGTTTCCCCATCTATTTGCCATGAAGTGATGGGAGGGGATGCCATGATCTTAGTTTTCTGAATGTTGAGCTTTAAGCCAACATTTTTACTCTCCTTTTTCACTTTCATCAAGAGGCTCTTTAGTTCTTCTTCACTTTCTGCCATAAGGGTGGTGTCATCTGCATATCTGAGGTTATTGATATTTCTCCCGACAATCTTGATTCCAGCTTGTGCTTCATCCAGCCCTGAATTTTTCATGATGTACTCTGCATATAAGTTAAATAAGCAGGGTGACAATATATAGATTTGACGCACTCTATTCCTGATTTGCAATGAGTCTGTTGTTCCATGTCCAGTCAGATTATAAAATTTCATCATATAACACATAAATAACAAGAACATTAATTTCCAAAATAATTTAAGCAGGAATAACTACCATGAGTACTTTTCAAAACTTTTTGTGGAGGTTTGAGTGTATCTATTCTTGTATGCACGGAGAGTATTGTGTGAGAAGAATTTAATAAGCTTTTTGAATTAAATATTCCCTTGGGAAATTTAATTTTTCTAATGTATGGACTCTGAAATTAATGCTCTTGTATTTTCTTTATAAATTTCATGATATTACATCAGAATTTCCTCTTTTGCAAAAATATATCATTTCTGGAAAGTTTATTAATTTTTAACTCTGTAAGTATATAAGTATTAACAGTTTTCAGAAAATTAGATACTAACCATTCATTAAAACATTATTGGCCTATTTAACCTCTTCAGCTTTGGAACTGATGTTAGGTAGAGAGCTTGAAGAACACTGATAAGGTAAAATTTTTTTTCTGGTTAACTAACAGTATGGCAAAAGACATAGGATTTTTCTATACATATCTATGTGGCAATTATAAAAGTCCTTAGATGAAATGATTGTCTATACTTCCCAAGGTATTCAACAGATGACAAAACACACCGATGCAGTTGGATTTTGAAATAAAGTCCCAAAGAAAAATAAAATTTTAAAAAATTCTGGAGATGTACATCATAGTGACTATAGGTAATCACATTGTATTATATATTTGAAAGCTGTTAAAGAGAGTAGATCTTAAAAGTTCTTATCATAAGAAAAAAATTTAAACTATACGTGGTGGTGAATGTTATCTAGACATTGCCATGATCATTTTGCAATACACACAAATACTGAATTATTACGTTGTTCAGATCAGTTCAGTTCAGTTCAGTTCATTCACTCAGTCGTGTCCGACTCTTTGCGACCCCATGAATCGCAGCACGCCAGGCCTCCCTGTCCATCACCAACTCCCGGAGTTCACTCAGACTCATGTCTATCGAGTTGGTGATGCCATCCAGCCATCTCATCCTCGGTCGTCCCCTTCTCCTCCTCCCCCCAATCCCTCCCAGCATCAGAGTCTTTTCCAATGAGTCGACTCTTTGCATGAGGTGGCTAAAGTACTGGAGTTTCAGCTTTAGCATCATTCCCTCCAAAGAAATCCCAGGGTTGATCTCCTTCAGAATGGACTGGTTGGATCTCCTTGCAGTCCAAGGGACTCTCAAGAGTCTTCTCCAACACCACAGTTCAAAAGCATCAATTCTTCGGCGCTCAGCCTTCTTCACAGTCCAACTCTCACATCCATACATGACCACAGGAAAAACCATAGCCTTGACTAGATGCACCTTAGTCGGCAAAGTAATGTCTCTACTTTTGAATATACTATCTAGGTTGGTCATAACTTTTCTTCCAAGGAGTAAGTGTCTTTTAATTTCATGGCTGCAATCACCATCTGCAGTGATTTTGGAGCCCCAAAAAATAAAGTCTGACACTGTTTCCACTGTTTCCCCATCTATTTCCCATGAAGTGGTGGGATGCCATGATCTTCATTTTCTGAATGTTGAGCTTTAAGCCAACCTTTTCACTCTCCTCTTTCACTTTCACCAAAAGGCTTTTTAGTTCCTCTTCACTTTCTGCCATAAGGGTGGTGTCATCTGCATATCTGAGGTTCTTGATATTTCTCCCGGCAATCTTGATTACAGCTTGTGTTTCTTCCAGTCCAGCGTTTCTCATGATGTACTCTGCATATAAGTTAAATAAGCAGGGTGACAATATACAGCCTTGACACACTCCTTTTCCTATTTGGAACCAATCTGTTGTTCCATGTCCAGTTCTAACTGTTGCTTTCTGACCTGCATACAGATTTCTCAAAAGGCAGGTCAGGTGGTCTGGTATAATGTTGTACACCTAAAATTAACATAGTGATATATATTAATTATATTTTAGTAAAACAGAAAAGAATAAATAAGCAAATTGACCAAGGGGTAAGATGTATTTTCATTAATTTTTTTTAAATTTTAGTTTCAGAGAGAGAGAATTAAAGAAGATGATTAGGGAGTTCTGTTGCGGTTCTATTGTATCAAGGGGATTTCAATTATTGTAAGATTTTTTAGATTTTTTTTCCCTTTTGTTACAACAATGAGAAGACATATTTTATTGGTTAATAGAAGATGTAAATATAACTCATAGACAAAAATATGGGAAAATAAATGAGAAAAAACTTATCTGTAATAATGATAAATAACTTTATAATATACATTGTATTTGGGATTGGCACAAGAGAATAGGTCAGATTTATGCAGACAGATGGAAGAAAACCATCTTCAACATAGAAAATGCTCATAGGAAATACACAAAACCTAGAAAATTTGTTTGAGAGTGGAACTCAATAAAAGTTCTAGTTGACCTTTGCATTTTCATAAATTTAGATGTCATAAGATATATGATATTTGTTCATGATTTAGTGAAAAGGCAGTGCTTTTACTTTATTTCTTTTATTTTAAAAAGTAGATGGAAGGTTATAGAAAAGTTCATTTGAGAGGGAGGTATTGAAACCTCAAAAATATAAGAGTGAGAGAGACAGAGAATTCCCCTAAGAAAAGGAATTAATAGTCCCAGTGAACAGATACAACAGAAGAAAGGGTCACAGTAGTTGTCACTGATTTCCTTATTCATACTTCTAGGCATTCAACAAGCATATCTGCCAAACTTTGCATTAGTTTTCAGGGCGCATGGGTGTGCACAAGAGACATAACTTACTTCCATGAAGCATTGGTAGAAAAAGATGCAAATCCATAAAGGATACCTAGATATATGATCACTTATTTTAATAGGAGCTACAAAGTAGACAGTACTGTGAGAGAATAATGGTTTAGGCAAAACTGGACGGCAGTCATTGCTGAAGGATGGCAGTCATTGCTGAAGGATATCAGTCAAGGTGAAGGAATTTCTAGGTGATGAATTCTGTGAGCACAAACTTGATTTGGGGAGGTCTTCAGTGCTAGAGGAATTGTAAGAAGAGGAGAGCTCCTGGAAGCATTCTGACCTAGGAGAAGCATGGCACATGAAGTCAGGGAGGAAGGCAGGAGAATGATTCATCACTTCCAGCATCACAGATGTGATTTTAAGTACAACTGAAAGACATTATAATGCTTAAGATAATCAATTAATTTTTTTTAATGATTCACAAATCTGGGTGTAGGACATATGAGAAAAAGAGGAGGGGTGAAATTCTCTCATCTGGGAAGAAATGATAATAGGGACTAATGTAGAGGCAATGGAATTTATAAAAGTTGAGAGATTTGAGATATTATTTGGCATAGAAACAAGAAGACATTTTAGAGTCTTTTACAAGTGTATTTGAGTCTGTGTGACATTAAAAGTTTAATTTTTAAAAGGTGCATTTTCTAATGGTCAAAATGAATTTGGAAGATAATAGAAATTAATAATATTAACACCTATATGACACATATTTCCCAATTAGATTCTAGAGGTATATATAAACTAAAAGTGATATTTTAGATAAATATAATTCCAAACACTTTAGCTGATATATTATTTAAAAGGGCTTCCCAGGTGGCACCAGTGGTAAAAGAATCCTCCTGCCAGTGCAGGAAATGCAAGAGATGTAGGTTTAACCCCTGGGTAGGGAAGCTCCCCTATCATAGAAGATGGCAACCCACTCCAGTATTTTTCCCTTGAAAATTCCATGGACAGAGGAGACTGGTGGGCTATAGCCCATGAGATCACAAAGAACTGGAAATGACTGAGCATGCAGGCACGCACGCACCCACAAACACACACATGCACAGACACACAAGCACATCATTCAAAAATATATACCCAGCCAGTGTTTTCTTAAACCAAATGGTAGAAGATGTTTCCAATAAGGTACTCAATTATATCACTCAAGTTAAGAATGACACACTGTGAGCTATGAAATTGTTAATTATTCCCTTGAAAATAGTATTACAATATGAAAAAAATGGACTGGGATATTTGTCCCCTACCTATTTCTTATAAAACAATAAACTTCACTGAGCACAAATTATCAAAAACTGCTGGAAATCCTATCAGTATAAGTCCTTTGTTTAAAATAATTAAAAAGAAAAAGGAACAAGTTAGATGTTTATTATTGAAAATGAAAAAGGAGAATTAAGAGTTGTTAAAATGACCTCTAATATCAAGAATCAAGTACTGCTACATGCAGATATGATTGTTTCACCTGATCATTTTAGATTGTTCAACACTAACTTAGAATGTAGACTGTGAGAACTGCCATTCTTACTGCATTTTATTTTACTGCATGCTGTTTACTGATTTTTGCATACTGGCTACAGATAATGTAAGTCTCTAAATCGTGACCTCTCAAAATAATCAGAAGGTTAGAAGAAAAAGCAATATACTGTGTGTCAGTTAAGTGTTACAATAAATTGAATATTCTTTTAGTTGAATTTTATAACAGACATTAGTAATATTCATTTCTCTTATAGGCAGAAAGCCCCAAATTTAAATAAACATTGAAACAACATGCTTATATTTTGTTGAGAGTTTATAGGACAAGAACTAAAGTTTGATCTTGAAGAGAATTTTCCTAAGATTCCTGGCTGTGAAACAGTAGAAGACATTTTGGAACAAAGATAAAATAGTCAATAAAGTTTACTTAGAACATGGGCAAATCAACAATGATGATTAATTTAATACTCATGTGATAACAAACATAATGCTTATCAGTTTTATTATCATTATATTTAGGACAATAAATTTTGTTAGTGATTACTATATTTTCATGGGAATAAGAAACTGCCATGCATTTCAATTTCTAGCCATTAACACAAGTCAGTTAACACAAGCTGAAAGTTTTTACCAGAGTTCAGTTATATGTTTTTAATCTTAACATAGGAGAAAGCAATGGCAACCCACTCCAGTACTCTTGCCTGGAAAATCCCATGGATGTAGGAGCCTGGTAGGCTGCAGTACATGCGGTTGCTAAGAGTTGGACATGACTGAGCGACTTCACTTTCACTTTTCACTTTCATGCATTGGAGAAGGAAATGGCAACCCACTCCAGTGTTCTTGCCTGGAGAATCCCAGGGACGGCAGAGCCTAGTGGGCTGCAGTCTATGGGGCCGCACAGAGTCGGACACGACTGAAGCGACTTAGCAGCTAGGCTTCCCAGGTGGTTCCAGTGGTAAAGAATCTGCCTGCCAGTGCAGGAGATACAAGAGACATATATTCAACCCCTGGGCCTGAAAGATTCCCTGTAGGAGAAAACAGTAACCCAGGTATTCTTGCCTGAGAAATCCCACAGACAGAGGAGTCTGGCACGCTACAGTCCATGGGGTTGCAGAGAGTCAGACACAGCTGAGTATACACACACAGAGAGACACAATGTTAACATTCCTCTTTATTGGGTATTTTTACATGATATTATATTCCATTTTTTTGTTCAAAACATTGCTTAATAACACTATGGAGACTCAAGTATTTCATGCATTTTTAAAGCAATTTTCTGTTAGAAACTATATTGTACACAATTCCTATTAACAAAAAATTCCTATTAAGTTGTGCCTTGTAAATTCAAAACATGATTTGAAAAATATTAAATATTACTTAGTATTAACTATTAAGATATGGTATAATTAAGTCATTTATTTACATATTTCATAAATCATTATCATGTAACACTTTTCCAGCAATGAGTGTTTATCAGTGGGTAAAGAGCTAAACTAACTGCCCTCAAGAACTTTATTATCTAATTTTCTATATAGCAAGTACAGACACTTTGTTTTATGGGATCAGATTATGATAATGCTATAAATGAAACAAACAAGGAGAAGATAGTGGTGATGAGAGGTATTTACAACTATCAACTGTAAATTTGAAAGACTGCATAAAAAAAGAGTGAAATTTTTGCATACCTGAAAAAATTGAATATAAAGATATGTTTCTACAAATATTTTCTATAAAAATAACTCTAAGGCAGAGGATATTAGATACTCTTGCCATGAAAAGAAAAGTAAAAGTATTAGTTGTTCAGTCGTGTTTGATTCTGCAACCCCATGGACTAAAGCCTACCAAGGATTTATGGGATTTGTTTATGGGATTCTCCAGGCAAGAATACTGGAGTGGATAGCCATTCCCTTTTCCAGAGGAATCTCCCCAGTCCAGGGACTGAACCCAGCTCTCCTGCATTGCAGACAGATTCTTTACTGTCTAAGCCACCAGGGAAGAGCATATTCCCACTCAATGTGTACACGTACACACACAAGCACACACTCACTATTGCCAGGGATCTTGTTGTATTACCTTGCATGTGAATATATCCCTTCTTAGGCCTGAAATATACTTGTCTGGAAGTTTATCACTGAAAAAAATTGCTTAATAATATCACTCTCAGTATGATTTAAATGATATAATATTAAATATAGACATCATATTTTTATCCTAGAATCAACAGTTATATAGTAGAATTAATAGCTCTCCATTACTTTCTGACAAAGCTACTCTTGAACAATTGTCCAGAAATCTGAGCCCTGGAAACCCCCTGAACATCTCTATGATTCCAATCCCTATTTCTCAAGTAGTTAGGCTTTTCAACTTAGTCTCTTTCATTCATTCTTTCACTTACTAACATAACTTTCCTCATAGAAAATTTCATGGCAGATAAATGAGGAAAAAATGGGAATAGTGGAGGATATTATATTCTTGGGCTCCAAAATCACTGATGACAGTGACTGCAGTCATGAAATTAAAAGACATTTCAGTTCAGTTCAGTTACTCAGTTGTGTCCTACTCTACAGTCCCATGGATTGCAGCACACCAGGTTTCCCTGTCCTTCAAAACCCCCCAAACCTTGCTCAAACTCATGTCCATTGAGTCGGTGATGCCATCCAACTATCTCACCCTCTGTCGTGCTCTTTTCCTCCCGCCTTCAATCTTTCCCAGCATCAGGGTCTTTTCCAATGAATCAGTTCTTCCCAAGTTAGCCAAAGTATTGGAGTTTCAGCTTCAGCATCACTCCTTCCAATGAATATTCAGAACTGATTTCCTTTAGGATGGACTGGTTTGATCTCCTTGCAGTCCAAGGGACTCTCAAGAGTCTTCTCCAACACCACAGTTCAAAAACATCAATTCTTCGATGCCCAGCTTTCTTTATAGTCCAATTCTCACATCCATACATGACTACTGGAAAAACCATAGTTTTGACTAGACAGATCTTTGTTGGCAAAGTAATTTCTTTGCTTTTAATATGCTCTCTCAGTTTGTCATAGCTTTTCTTTCAAGGAGCAAGTGTCTTTTAGTTTCACGGATGCAGTCATCATCTGCAGTGATTTTGGAGCACAAGAAAATAGTCTCTCACTGTTTTCATTGTTTCCCCAAATATTTGCCATGAAGTGATGGGACCAGCAGAGAAAGAAATGGCACCCCACTCCAGTACTTTTGCCTGGAGAATCCCAGGGATGAGGGAGCCTTGTGGACTGCCGTCTATGGGGTCGCACAGAGTCGGGCATGACTGAAGCATCTTAGTAGCAGCAGCAGCAGCAGCAGCAGCAGATGTGACCAGATGCCATGATCTTAGTTTTCTGAATGTTGAGTTTTAAGCCAACTTTTTCATCTCCTCTTTCACTCTCAGCAAGAAGCTCTTTAATTCTTCTTTGCTTTCTACCATAAGGGTGGTGTCATCTGCATATCTGAGGTTATTGATATTTCTCCCAGTAATCTTGATTCTAGCTTGTGCTTCATCCAGCTTGGCATTTTGCATGATGTACTCTGCATATAACTTAAATAATCAGGGTAACAATATACAACCTTGATGTACTCCTTTTCCAATTTTGAACCAGTCTCTTTTCCCATATTCTAACTGCTGCTTTTTGACCTGCCTACAGATTTCTCAGGAGGCAGATAAGGTGATCTTGTATACCCATCTCTTTAAGAATTTTCCACAATTTATTGTGATCCCCACAGTCAAAGGCTTTGGCGAGGTAAATAAGACAGAAGTAAATTTTTTTTTTTTTTTGAGCTCTCTTGCTTTCTCAGTGATCCAACGGATGTTGGCAAGTTGATCTCTGGTTCCTCTGCCTTTTTAAATCCAGCTTGAACATCTGCAAGTTACTGGTTCACATTCTGTTGAAGCCTCCTTGGAGAAATTTGAGCATTATTTCACTAGTGTGTGCTGCTGCTGCTTCAGTCATGTCTGACTCTGTGTGACCCTATAGATGGCAGCCCACCAGGCTCCCCAACCCTGGGATGAGTTGGGATGAGTGCAATTGTGCAGTAGTTTGAACATTCTTTGGCATTGCCTTGCTGAGTTTTCCAAATTTGCTGGCATATTGAGTGCAGCACTTTCACAGCATCATCTTTTAGGATTTGAAATAGCTCAACTGGAATTCCAACACCTCCACTAGCTTTGTTTGTAGTGATGCTTCCTAAGGCCCACTTGACCTCACATTTGAGGATGTCTGACTCTAGGTGAGTGATCACACCATATTCATTATCTGGGTCATGAAGATTTTTTTTGTTTAGCTTTTCTGTGTATTCTTGTCACCTCTTCTTAATATCTTCTGCTTCTGTTAGGTCTGTACCATTTCTGTCCTTTATTGTGCCCATTTTTGCATGAAATGTTCCCTTGGTATCTTGAGTTTTCTTGAAGAGATCTCTAGTCTTTCCCATTCTATTGTTTTCCTCTATTTCTTTGCATTGATCTCCGAGGAACGCTTTCTTATCTCTCCTTTCTATTCTTTGGAACCCTGCATTCAAATGGGTATGTCTTTTCTTTTCTCCTTGCCTTTCACTTCTCTTTTCTCAGCTATTTGTAAGGCCTCTTCAGACAACCATTTTCCCTTTTTGCACTTATTTTTCATGGTGATGTTCTTGATCACTGCCTCCTGTACAATTTCATGAGCCTCCATCCATAGTTCTTCAGGGACTCTGTCTATCAGATCTAATCCCTTGAATCTATTTGTCATTTCCCCTGTATAATCGCAAGGAATTTGATCTAGGTCATGCCTGAATGGTTGAGTGGTTTTCCTACTTTCTTCAATTAAAGCCTGCATTTGGCAATAAGAAAGAAATTATGTTTTCAAACGGTGGTACTGAAAAGAGTCTTGAGAGTCTTTTGGACTACAAGAAGATCAAATCAGTTACTCCTAAGGGAAATCAGTCCTAAATACTCATTGGAAGGACTGATGCTGAAGCTGAAACTCTAATACTTAGGCCACCTGATCCTAAGAGCTGACTCATGGGGAAAGACCCTAATGCTGGAAAGATTGAGGGCAGGAGGAAAAGGAGAACAAAGATGATATGGTTGGATGGCATCACTGACTCAATGGCTATGAGTTTGATTAATCTGGATGATTATGAAGGACAGGGAAGCATGGCATGCTGCAGCCCATGGGGTCACAAAGGGTCAAATAAGACTGAGAGACTTAACAACAATAACCTCATTGATAATGGGTCTTCTCCAGCTTATAAACTTCCTTCTTTGAAAGAGCCAGTATCCCATATACTAAGTACTTGAATATAGCAAATAATATGGACTGAATTAAAAGTGTGTATCATGACTACAATAGAAGAATCTATCACATAATGTACATCTCAGACTGGAAAAATTTCCACCTAGTAAGTTCAAGTAGTGAAGTGAAGAGAATTCACTCAGTCATGTCTGACTCTCTGCTAACCCATGGACTTGAGCCCTACCAGGATTCTCTGTCCAAGAGATTTTCCAGGCAAGAATACTGGCATGGGTTGCCATTTCCTACTCCAGGTGATATCTAGACGCGGGAATAGAACCTACGTCTCGTGTGTCTCCAGTATTGGCAGCAGATTCCTTACCAATGCACCACTTGGAATGCCCTTTTCTGTGTATGGGAAGATGCAAGTGTCTAGGCTCATTGAAATCATTCCTGAGATATGCGTCTCAGCTATGTTAGGCCAGAATCCCAAGTTTTCACATCCTAAGTTTTCCTCAGGGCTCATTGTAGGGAGTGGCTGCAGTCTGGAGATAGATAGATATTTACTATCAGTATTTAATACTGGAAATATCAGATATTCTTTCCTTCTTGAGTTCCCTCAGGGCTGACCAGCTCACCATCCATGGTGGCTGCAATTGCTGCTGACTGTAACATCCTTGTATATGGATCCAGCAGGAAAAGATTCCATTTCTCAGTTGCCTCAATATAAAATTATCTCCAAAGCTTAGAATTTGAATACAGCATATCAGTCTACAAGGTAAAGTAAATGAGTAGGACTAGGTCAAATTACCAACATTCACTGGATTGTAGAAAAAGCAAGGGAATTCCAGAAAAACACCTACATCTGCTTCATTGAGTACACTAAAGTCTTTGACTGTGTGGATCACAAAATACTATGGAAAATTCTTAAAGATATAGGAATACCAGACCACCTTACCTATTTTCTGAGTAACCTGTATGCAGATCAAGAAGCAACAGTTAGAATCAGACATGGAACAGTGGACTGGTTCCAAATTGGGAAAGGAGTATTTCTAGGCTGTACATTGTCACTCTGCTCGTTTAACTTATATGCAGAGTAAATCAGGAGAAATGCCAGGCTGAATGAAGCTCAAGCCGGAATCAAGATTTCCAGGAGAAATATCAATAACCTCAGATATGCAGATGACACCACCCTATGAAGAGGAACTAAAAAGCCTCTTGATGAAAGTGAAAGAGGAGAGTGAAAAAGCCAGCTTAAACATTCAAAATACTAAGATCTGGCACTTGGTCCCATCACTTCATGGCAAATAGATGGGAAAACAATGGAAACTGTGATAAACTTTCTTTTCTTGGGCTCCAAAATCCATGTGGACAGTGACTGCAGACATGAATTAAAGAGACACTGATACTTGGAAGAAAAGCTATGTCAAACCTGGTGCTGCTGCTGCTAAGTCACTTCAGTAGTGTCCGACTCTGTTTGACGCCATAGACGGCAGCCCACTAGGATCCCCCGTCCCTGGGATTCTCCAGGCAAGAACACCGGAGTGGGTTGCCATTTCCTTCTCCAATGCATGAAAGTGAAAAGTGAAAGTGAAGTCACTTAGTCGTGTTCTACTCTGTGCGACCCCATGGACTACAGCCTACCAGGCTCCTCCATCCCTGGGATTTTCCAAGCAAGAGTGTCAAACCTAGAGAATATATTAAAAAGTAGAGACATCACTTTGCTGTCAAAGATCCATGTTGTCAAAGCTATGGTTTTTCCAGTAGTCATGTATGGATGTAAGAGTTGGACCATGAAGAAGACTGAGTGCCAAAGAATTAATGCTTTTGAACTGTGGTTCTGAAGACTCTTCAGAGTCCCTTTGGCAACAAGCAGATCAAACCAGTTGGAGATCAATGCAAGAGACGCAAGAGACACAGCTTTGATCCATGGGTTGGGAAGGTCCTCCGGAGGAAAGCATGGCAGCCCACTCTAGTATTCTTGCTTGGAAAATCGCACGGATGGAGGAGACTGCTTGACTATAGTCCATAGGGTTGCAGAGTCAGACACAACTGAAGTGACTTGCACATATGTCCATATTATGTGTGATCTTTAGTTGACCTAAAACAAAAGTTCCCTATGAACACACAGAAAAACAAAATGAATGGGGAGAAGAAAGTACAGTAGGAAGCTGAGTTACTTAGTGACTCATGACTTCCCTGGTGACTCAAACAGTAAAGAATCTGCCTGCAATACAGAAGATCTGCGTTTAATCCCTGGATTGGGAAGATCCCTGGAGAAGGAAATTTGGGAACCCACTCCATTATTCTTGCCTGGGAATCCCCTGGACAGAGGAGCCTGGCAGGGTACAGTCCATGGGGTTGCAAAGAGTTGGAAACAACTGAGTGACTATCACTTACTCATACCATGTAATAATCTCGTTAGCATTTTCTGCAGATACTGGATTTGACAAATTGGCTATTCGCAGAAGAGAGAAAACTTGGTAACATTTGATAAAATGAAAAATATAGTAGCTGTAGGGCCCAGTATTCCATGAAAAATTATAAAAGGAACCTACACCTCATCACTAAAAGATAGACATTGCAAACATAAAGCTTGATCTGAAAATATTTTGGAATATTTACTTCATGTCTGTCCCTTAATCAATGCTGCTGCTGCCGCTGCCGCTGCTGCTGCTAAATCACTTCAGTCATGCCCGACTCTGTGTGACCCCACAGATGGCAGCCTACCGGGCTCCCCCGTCCCTGGGATTCTCCAGGCAAGAACGCTGGAGTGGGTTGCCATTTCCTTCTCCAGTGCATGAAAGTGAAGAGTGAAAGTGAAGTTGCTCAGTCGTGTCCGACCCTCAGCAACCCCCTGGACTGCAGCCCACCAGGCTCCTCTGTCCATGGGGTTTTCCAGGCAAGAGTACTGGAGTGGGGTGCCATCGCCTTCTCCGTTCTTAATCAATGGTAGCCAATTAAAGAGCTCATTTTTAGTATAGAAATTACAAAGAATATTACAATATTATTAAATTGAGTAATACTAATGTTAATGACATTTCCCAAGACTGTGTATATTGTTTTTGGTTGCTTATTGCCCAGGGGCAAATAAGATAACTCAATAAATTCATGCCAATACTGAAATTTTTTTTCTAAATACCATTCTTCATTATGATCTTTTCTATGAATCTACTTAAATGAGAATGAGTTCATTTAGATTCTATAGTATTATTTTAAATATCTCCATAAAACTTTTAAAGAATACTGCATGCTGTGCAAGAATACTTAAAATAAATCTCTGATTAACCAGATAGCATGAGAAATAATGGGAATATATTTAAGATGCAGTTCTTTAAAGGTAAGGAATACGTCCTGGACTTCCCTGACATTCCAGTGGAAAGACCGTGCTGCCAATGCAAGGGGCACAGGTTTGATCCTTGGTTAGGCAGCTAAGATCCCATATAATGTGCAGCGTAGCAAAAAAAAAAAAAAAAACAAGGTCCCAGTCAAGATATCAGACAACAGAGGAAATAGAGACAGTGATTTATGTTGTAGGAATAGATGATCTTCTAACTAAATATAAATATGCATTATTTATTATCTTGAAAGCTAATTTGATAAAGATCCCTAAAATAACTTGACATTTCCCATATACAAGAGCTTTTGTAAACCCTGATCCCTTATGAATGTTGTGAAAATGTTTAGTGGAGTATCATACCAAGTAACAGAGAAACACGTTAAAGCATCACATTTTCTCTCACATTTTGAAAGACAAGCTTTTTCCTTTTCTGTTTTTCTTGATTTTTATTTTGCTAGGATATTCTAGATAAAAATTTTGGACAATCGAAGAATAATTCCTAGAATAATTTTTAGTTATACATCTGAAGCACTCATTTACCATGCCATATTGTATTACCACCAACAATTACTGCTTTTAATGAAAAACTCTTTCATTGTGACAAGCAGCAGGCCTCATACTCCACAATATTTCTACATATGCAAATATGTTCTTGAAATAAATACAATAGTAGCATCCATTTCTTTGTTTAGTGGTGGTTGCCGAAACTTTAAACTGAGGCATATATTTCTCTTCCTTTGACATTCATGATCAATAGTATGCATTAGAAAACAGTGCATTTGTGTTGTTACAGAAATATTTGATCGTAGGGTGAGTAGAGTTAAGATCCAGAAATAGTTGAAGGTCTTTAAAGTCTTTTGATTTGTGTCACATGTGTCAGGAAGAAATAATTTCTTCTTCCCCTCAAATGTGATTTCAGTATCAAATATTATAATTAAATATCCCTTCTAGCTATTTGGGGGAGAGTTCATTTTCATGAACACATTAGCCATTGTTGTTACACATTTTCAACACAGATTCTTCTGCATCCTCTCTTGTTGCTATGATAAGATATCTGTATTCCCTTGATTTTTTATCTTTTATTATCTTTGCTAGCTAATATTTAACAAAATGACCATGTTATTTTTAGGAAATTTAAAGCAGCTATTCTCATGTCAAAGCTAAATTTGATATTGCTGTTTATATTATAAAAATTAACTTATCCAATAATAAATGCTTATAATATCAGAAAATATGCTGTGTGGTGCATGAAGTGAAGTTAAACTCTAGATATTTAACTGCAATATTAACATGCAGGGATTGGATCATCTTCTTAATTGCAAAATTGAATATTTTCATTGCTTTCTGATTTCTTGGAAATTTGTGACTCTTTGATTGAAATTCAGGCTTCCCTTGTGGCTCAGCTGGTAAAGAATCTTCCTGCAATGTTGGGAGACCTGGGTTTGATCCCTGGGTTGGGAAGATCCCCTGGAGAAGGGAAAGGCTACCCACTCCAGTGTTCTGGCCTAGAGAATTCCATGGACTAATAGTTCATGGGGTTGCAAAGAGTTGGACATGACTGAGTGATTTTCACTTTCACTTTCTTCCACTTCATACATACACATGCATACATACATATATTATACATACACACATACACACACACAGGCTTCCCTGGTGGCTCAGATTGTAAAGAATCCGCCTGCCATGAAGGAGACCCAGGTCCCATCTCTGGGTCAGGAAGATCCCCTGGAGAAGGGAATGCAATCCACTCCAGTATTCTCACCTGGAGATTCCATGGACAGAGGAGTCTGGTGGTCTACCATTCATGGGGTTACAAAGAGACAGACACGACTGAGTGACTAACACTTTCACTTTCATACACAGACACACACACATATATATATTATATATATATGTGTATATATATAATATATATATGTAAGTATGTATGTATGCATGCATGCTAAGTTGCTCCAGTCATGTCCGACTCTTCATGACCTCATGGACTATAGCCCGCCAGGCTTCTCTGTCCGTAGTATTCTCCAGGCAAGGAGAGGTTGCCATGCCCTCCTTCAGGGGATCTTTCCGACCCAGGGATGGAACCCACATCTCTTGTCTCCTGAATTTGCATGTGGGTTTTTCACCACTAGCGCCACCTGAGAAGCCCATATATATGTATATATGACTCTATTAACTTAATCTGATATTTGGTAACAAAAACTGCAATATGGAATTTTAGGATTAATTAACATATACCACTGAAGAGAGAAAAAATTACAAGATTTGCTTTCAGTTATTAGTATAGTCAATTTTAGAACTTATTAAAAAGTAAATTATATTTATGGTAATTATAATAGTTACATAACATTCTACTTTTTAAAGGAAATGGAATTAGATTTCTGAAAGTATATCTCAAAGTCATTATGTCTAAGAATATAAACAAAGGTGATAGAATTTATACCTGCTCTCCTCTTTTGGACAGTTCAGTTTCTGTTGGGAATGAGTGGAAGGTCCTTCTAATGTGTTAAATGCTGTTTTTCAGTAAAAATTAATCAAGAAAGATGTGTTTATGAGATCTAGAGTCAAATGCCCAATTGCAAATCTTGGCTCAGCCAATTACTGTTATAATGCTGGGAAATTTATTTAGTATCTTTGAAAAAGTATCCTCAACTAAAAGATGAGGAATAAAAGCATTTAATTTAAAGGATTGCTATGAGGATTTATGAAATCATATAAAGCATCTAGGGCTTAACATATATTTTCTCAATACATTAATATTATTATTATTATTATTATTATTATACCACACTCTAAGCAGTATGAACTTTTGAGGGACTATTTTGAGGAAAAAAAAAATACACAGGAATCTGTGTATTAGATTCCTATTGCTGCAATAGCAAATGACTACACACAAGGGGTTACAACACATACAATTATTATCTTAAATTTTTATAGGTCAGAAATCTGATGCAATTCTGACTGGGCTAAAACCAAGCTGTCATCAGGGCTGACTTCTTTATGGAGGTTCTGGAGTGGAATTTATTTCCTTGCCTTTCTAGCTAGTGGCCCCCATCTATCTTCACAGCCCTTAGCGCTGGTAGAGTCTTTCTCACCCAGCATCACTCTGGCATTTTCTTGGTTTTGTATACCTCTTTTACATTTAAGAATCCTTGTGATTGCACTGAGTCCACCTGGATAATCCAGAGTAATTCCTATTTTAAGGACAGATGATTAGCAAACTTTAATTTCATCTGCAACTTTAATTCCCCCCAACATGTAACCTAGCATATTAATAGGTTTCAAGGATTAGAATGTGGAAATTGGGGGTGGGCATTATTGTGCCTACTACAATCTGTGTAATACATATTTTGTTTCGTAAAGTGTAGTCTAAGTCAATTAGCATTTCAAAAACTGTTTCACAAAATACAAAGAAAAGTGTTGTATGTGGGCATTTTGTAACACACAAAAATTACAAGATGTATTCAGTGATCTCCACTAGGAGAGATCACACTTTGGATATACAGGGAGTCAACAAACACATGAAAAGATGCTCAACATCATTAATTATTAGAGGAATGCAAGTCAAAACTACAGTGAGCTATCACTTCACATCAGATGACCATCATCAAAAAGCGTATGAAACATAAATGCTGAACAGGGTGTGAAGAAAAGGGAACCCTCCTACACTGCTGATGGGGATTAGTGCAACCACTATGGAGAATCCTTATAAAACTAAAAATATAGCTACTATGTGATCCAGGAATCCCACTCCAAAACCATAATTTGAAAAGATACATGCGCCCCAATGTTCATTGCAGTACTATTTACAATTGTCAGTACATAAAAGAAACCTAAATGCCCATTTACAGAGGAATAGATAAAGCAGATGTGGTACATAAATATAATGGAACTTTACTCAGCCATGAAAAAGGATGAACAAATATCATTTGCAGCAACAAGGATGATCTAGAGATTATTATATTAAGTGAAGTAAGTCAGTCAGAGTAAGAAAAATATCACAATATCACTTGTATGTGGAATTTTGAAAAATGATACAAACAACTTATTTACAAAACAAAAATAGACTCACAGACAAAGAAAACAAACTTACGGTCATCAAAGATGAAAGGTGCAGGTAGAGATAAATGAAAAGTTTGGGATTAGCATATACATGCTATTATATATAAAATAAAATAATCAGTAAGTAGCTACTGTATAGCGCAGAGAACTCTACTCAATATTCTGTAATAATCTAGAAGGGAAAGGAATCTGAAAAAAAAAGACATAACTAATTTTGCTGTACACATGAAACTAGCACAGCATTGTAAATCCATTATATTCTAATATAAAATAAAAATTAAAGGGTGAAAAAGCACAGAATTATAGAAAGGATTCCAATTCACTATTTCAGCACAAGAGTTTTGGTAGAGGGGAAAAGCTTCATTTTGTGAATCAGGGCCCAAACTCAATCCTTTCTTTATACCTACTGAATTACCATATAAATTAAAGACGCTAAGATGCACTTATGCCCCACACTTCAACATCTTTGAATCATGATGCATCTTATAATTATTGAAATAACTTTAATGAGGAGTTTAAAAAAAACAGTGGTACAGAAAATAATGTTATGTCTTATAATCTTCCAGCAATTTTGATTTGATAATATGTGATAATGACTCTCATCAAACTGTGTCTTTCCTAATTTCTTATTTAAAAGTAAGATACTAAGAAAATAAGAAATGTAAGTCATACTCTATTATATTTCTATTTCATTTGAATACATGGAATTTTTGCTCTGCTATCTGAATTATTTAATTTGGCATAGAAAAATTATAAACTTTATACCGAAGACTTATGGTCTTATAAGTTTTCATCTTTAGTTTGGTATCAAATAATACCAATTTTATTAACAATTGATGCTTAAATGAGCTCCACATTTTACCAACTAATAAAATAATTATGTTTGTTACCAAGATAATTTGTTATTTACAAAGAGGTTTCATTTCCAGATGATTTTCCAAGGCTAGTTTCCTACCTCAAGTTTTTTAATTCACATTTATGAGTTTTTGCATGATAAGGAACAGAAGAACTTTAACATACTCTGATGAATTTAGTACATTAGTAAAAATAATTGGTGCAGCCACCATAGGAAACAGTACAGAGGTTCCTCAAAAAGGTTAAAAATAGAACTACAATAAAATCCAGCATTCCACTTCTGGGTATTCATTCAAAGAATACAAAAACAGTAACTTGAAAAGATATCTGCACTTCCATATTCATTGCAGCATTATTTATAATAGCCAAGATATGGTAAAAACCTGAGTGACTACTGACGAGTGAATAGATTTTAAAATATGACACACACACAGAAATATTACTCAGCCATAAAAAAGAAGGACATTTTGTCGTTTGTGACAACACAGATAGACTATGATGACATTATGCTAAGTGAAAAAAGTCAGAAAAAGACACTTCCCATACTATACAATAGGACACTGTTTATTTCATATATAGTAGTTTGTATCTGCTAATCCTAAACTCCTAATTTATCCCTCCTTTGGGGTGCTGCAGTCCATGGGATTGCAGAATCAGACATGACTTAGATTATCTACAACAACAACACCCCCTTTCTCCTTTAGTAACCATATATTTGTTTTCTGTAAGTCTACTTCTATTTTGTAAATACGTTCATTTGTATCACATTTTAGATTCTACATATAAATGAAAACATGATATTTGGATTATTCTTTCTTACTTCACTCAGTATGATAATCTTTGAGTGAGTGAGTGAGTGAAGTCATTCACTCTTGTCCGACTCTTTGTGACCCCATGGACTGTAGCCCACCAGGCTCCTCCCCCATGGGATTCTCCAAGCAAGAGTACTGGAGTGGGCTGCCATTTCCTTAGGCCCACCCATATTGCTGCAAATGGCATTTTGTGACAAACCAACAGACAACATAATACTCAATGGTGCGAAGCTGAAAGATTAGTAGATTTAGTAGATTCTTACTAAAATCTGTGACGAGACAAAAATACACACTCTCACCATTTATATTCAATATTGTATTGGAAATCTTATCCAGAGAATTGATGAGGGGAAAAAAACAAAAAAAAACAAAAAACAAAAAACAAAGTATCCAACTTGGAAGAGAAGAGGTAAAATTGTCATTCTATGCAAATGACATGACTATATATAGAAAACTCTGAAGACTCAACACAAAAAATACTGGAACTGATAAATGAATTCAGCAAAGTAGCAGGATCTAAGATTAGCTTACAGAAATCAGTTGCAATGAAATATCAAGAAAGGAAAGTAAAAGACAATCCCTTTTAAAATTGCATTAAAAATAAAGTATTGGCTACTTGGGAATATATCTGACCAAAGAGATGAAAGACATAAGATGACAGCTATAACACATCGGTAAAGAAAATTAAAGGTAATCAAAGAAATGGAAAAATATCTCATAATCTGGAATTCAAAGAATTAATATTGATAAAATGTTCACAATACCCAAAGCAATCTACATATTTAATGTGATCCCTATTGAAGTTAAAAAGTTTACAAATAACAAATGCTTGAAAGGGTGTAGAGAGAGGAGAACCCTACTATACTGTTTGTGGCAATGTAAATTGGTATAGCCATTGTTGAAAAAAAAAATGGAGGTTCCTTAAAAAAGAAATAAAAATAGTGCTGCCATATGATCCAACAGTCACACTACTGGGCATTGTTGTTGTTTTTCATTCCTCAGTCAGGTCCTACTCTTTGCAACCCCATGGACTGCAACAAGCTTCCCTGACTTTCACCACCTCCTGCAGCTTGCTCAAACTCATGTCCATTGAACTGGTGATGCCATCCAACCAACTCATCCTCTGTCATTTCCTTTTCCTCCTGCCTTCAATCTTTCCAAGCATCAGGGTCTTTTCTAATGAGTCAGCTCTTCACATCAGATAGCCCAAGTATTGAAGCTTTAGTTTCAGCATTAGTCCTTCCAATGAACATTCAGGACTGATTTCCTTTAGGATGGACTGGTTTGATCTCCTTGCAGCCCAAGGGACTCTCAAGAGTCTTCTCTAACACCACAGTTCAAAAGCATCAATTCTTCAGTGCTTAGATTTCTTTATGGTCCAACTTTCACATCCATATGTGACTACTGGAAAAACCACAGCTTTGACTAGACAGACATTTGTTGGTAAACTAATGTCTCTGCTTTTTATTTTTATTTTATTTTATTTTTTAGAGTTATCTAAAGATTTTTATTTTTATTTTTTTAATTTTTATTTTTACTTTATTTTACTTTGCAATACTGTATTGCTTTTACCATACATTGACATGAATCCACCACGGGTGTACATGCGTTCCCAAACATGAAACCCCCTCCTACCTCCCTCCCCAATATGCTGTCTAGGTTGGTTATAACTTTTCCTTCACGGAGCAAGCCTCTTTTAATTTCATGGCTGCAGTCTCCATCTGCTGGGATTTTGTAGTTCAAGAAAATAGTCTGTCAATATTTTCATTGTTTCCCCATCTCTGCCATGAAGTAATGGGACCAAATGCCACGATCTTAGTTTTTTGAATGTTGAGTTTTAAGTCAACTTTTTTACTCTCCTCTTTCCTTTCATCAAGAGGCTCTTTAGTTCCTCTTCACTTTCTGCCATAAGAGTTGTGTCATCTGCATATCTGAAATTATTGATATTTCTCCCAGCAATCTTGATTCCAGCTTGTGCTTCAACCAGGCCAGCATTTCACATGATGTACTCCGCATGTAAATTAAATAAACACGGTAATAATATGCACCCTTGCCATACTCCTTTCCTAGTTTGGAAAGGTCTGTTTGGAAATGGAACTGGTCTGTTGTTCCATTCCCAGTTCTGACTCTTGCTTCTTGACCTGCAAACAGATTTCTCAGGAGGCAGGTCAGGCGGACTGGTATTCCCATCTCTTTAAGAATTTTCCACAGTTTCTTGTCATCCATACAGTCAAAGGCTTTAACATAATCAAAAAAGCAGAAATAGATGTTTTTCTGGAACTCTTGCTTTTCTATATTCCAATGCTGCTGCTGCTGCTAAGTCACTTCAGTCGTGTCCGACTGTGTGTGACCCCATAGATGGCAGCCCACCAGGCTCCCCCATCCCTGGGATTCTCCAGGCAAGAACACTGAAGTGGGTTGTTATATTCCAATGGACGTTAGCAATTTGATCTCTGGTCCTCTGCCTTTTTAAATCCAACTTGAATGTCTGGAGATTCTTGGTTCATGTACTGTTGAAGCCTTGCTTGGAGAATTTTGAGCATTTCTTTGCTAGCATGTTAGATGAGTGCAATTGTGTGGTAGTTTGAACATTCTATGGCATTGCCTTTCTTTGGGATTGGAGTGAAAACTAACATTTTTCAGTCCTGTGGCCACTGCTGAGTTTTCAAAAATTGAGTGCATCACTTTAACAGCATTGTCTTTTATAATTTGAAATAATTCAGCTGGAATTCCATCACCTCCACTAGCTTTGTTCAGAGTGATGCTTCCTAAGGTCCACTTAACTTTGTACTCCAGGATGTCTAGCTCTAGGTGAGTAATCACACCATCATGGTTATATGCATCATGATCCAGAGAAAACTCTAATTAAAAAAGACACATGCACCCCAGTGTTTAAAACAACATTATTTTTTATAGCTAAGACATTGAAGTAACCCAAACATCCATCTACAGATGACTGGATAAAGATGTGTCAGATACACACACTCACAATAGAACACTACCCATTTTTTAATGCTAAATAATATTCCATTGTTTACCAAAGTTTATGTATCCATTCACATACTGAAATATATAATTTGGTTGCTTCCGAGTCATGGTGATTATGAATAAAACTGTTACAAGAACACACGTGTGGGGTTTTGTACATACAAGTTTTCAAATACTTTGCATAGACTACAGGAGCATAATTGCTGAATCATATGTTGAAAGAATGTTCAGCTTTGTAAGACATCTTAAAACAGTCTTTCAGTCTAGCTGTACCCTTTTACATTCCTACGAATATGAATGAGGATTCTTATTGTTTCACATCTCTGCCGGAATTTGGTGTCATCAGAGTTCCAAGTTTTCTCTATTCTAATAGGTGTGTAGTGATATCTTGGTTTAATTTGCATTTTCCTGATGACACAATGTGGAGCATCTTTTCATATATCTGTGTATTTTCTTCAGTAAAGTGTCTCTTAAGCACTTTAGCATATTTTTAACCTCTGTTTTAAGAGCTTCTGTATATTTTGTGTCTATGTTTTAAGAGTTCTTTGTGCTTTTAGAGTCCTTATTCAGGCATGTTATTGCTAGTAGTTCTCCGAGTCTGTGGCCTGTTTTCTTATTTCCTTGACATAAGCTTTCACAGAGAAGAAACTTTTCATTTTGATGATGGCCAGCTTATCAATTTTTTCTTTCATAGAGCCTGTGTTTGGTGTTGTAGCTAAAGTGTAACTGCCATTCCCAAAGTCATCTAGGTTTCCTACTATGTTATCTTCTAAAATCTAAAATCTATAAGCTTTCCTTTAGTAATTCAAACTGCACATCAGCCCATTCTTGAAAAATATCCTTTCTTCTCTTCTCTTGCCTATTTGTAAAAATTGAGTGAAATATCAAAACAATTGTATTACATGAAATCTGAATAGTTAAAGACTGTATTTTAGTGCATACAATATTGGATAGACAGTGATGACAAAACTAACACATATATATGGAATTTAGGAAGATGGCAATGACGACCCTGTATGCAAGACAGGGAAAGAGACACAGATATGTATAACGGACTTTTGGACTCAGAGGGAGAGGGAGAGGGTGGAATGATTTGGGAGAATGCCATTCTAACATGTATACTATCATGTGAATTGAATCGCCAGTCTATGTCTGACGCAGGATGCAGCATGCTTGGGGCTGGTGCATGGGGATGACCCAGAAAGATGTTATGGGGAGGGAGGTGGGAGGGGGGTTCATGTTTGGGAATGCATGTAAGAATTAAAGATTTTAAAATTTAAAAAATTAAAAAAAAAAATAAAAAGAGATAAATGAAAAAAAAAAAATACTAGCTAACATTTTAGTATTTACTATGTGTTAGGAGTTGTAGTAAGTTCTTATCATTGGTGAATTCATTAGGAGAGCAAATCAACTATATGAAATGTTATTTTATTATCTATATTTTATAGATAAGGAATCTAGAACATGAGAGATTAATTCAGCAAAGGTCGCATTGTTAGTAAGTAAGGGAGCTAGTGGACTAACAGGGCACATGATTCCAAACTGTGTACCTGTCATAAAAATTCTGTTCTGCTCTATAGTGTGCACTTTTTTGTACACATATATTTGGGAGAGGATCATTATTACTTCAAGTACAAACTTATTTCTAACTGAATTCACATTCATATTTCCACCTTTTAAAAGTATTCTCAACAAGCAGTAAAGACCTAATTAATTGATTGGCATTGGTTTTATGACATAAATGGGATCTCATTTTCTCATTCTCTGATTTATGATCCACTGATAACCAATAATAGCGTAACTAATGTAAAAATTAAGACAGCTCTTTTAATGTTTTTCTGTCAATTATATATATATATATATATATATATATATATTTTACTTTATTTTACTTTACAATACTGTATTGGTTTTGCCATACATTGGCATGAATCCACCACGGGTGTATACAAGCTCCCAATCCTGAATCCCCCTCCCACCTCCCACCCCATATCATCTCTCTGGATATGTCTGTATGTATTCTAGCACAATAGATGTGAATTAATTTTACTTCTCCAATTTTAATATCAAAAAATTTACATATCCTTGTGTTTTTTTTTTTTACTTCTTACCTTGCCCTTGAGGTATTTTCTCTTTAGCAAAGTGACTTAAGTTGCAATTAAATGTGATCCATGGTTTCAAGTTGATAAGTTTCCCTTCTATATCATATCACTCAATGCTGGTGAATGTGCATGTGCTTACGTTCTGTGTACATATATAATTATTTGGATCACTTTATATATTTTGAAGACTATTACTAAAATGTCTGTTTCATTAATATTCTAGCTAAAGTATATAAAGGGTTCATGAAATGTGGGCCTAAAATGTTGGTAATTTGCAGTCTTTCATGACTCAATCAGCATTTATTGAATGTCTGGTACATACCATATAGAAAATTGTGTGTTGAGCTAAATTACCTGTGCCTTTGTCGAACATAGAATGGGGAATAAAAGACTGAAAAATAAAATCATCACTAAAAGTACTGAATTGCAATAAACACAGTTTCTTTCAAGAGAAAATGCATTATGCCCTGAGAGCATAAACAGGGATGACATTACCTAAGGAGCTATAGAAGACTTCTCTGAGGACCCAACATTAAAGCTGTAGTCTGAATGATGTGTTGCAGTTAGTTAGGTGACAAAGTCAGAGGAGAGCATTCTGGTCACCAGGAAAAGACATGCCACATTTCAGGGTAGTGAAAGTATCCTGAAATGGGGAAGGGTGGAAAGGGATGATGGCTGGGACAAACCCAGTGGTCACTGCACTTCCTGTTATGTTTTCAGAAAGCAATAGGTATCATTGACAGATTGTAAACTGGGGGATGATATGATCAGAATTTAATTCTTGAAAAGATATCTTATTACTTTGTGGATAATGATGTTAAGAATGTTCAGAATGGAGGCAAGATCAATGAGAGAATGTACCTACGCAGTTAGACCACCCGGAAACCAAAGATATTCATCATTTACAACTCAAGCCCATCATCAACACCTTTTAAAAACCAACGGTGATTGCTCTTCCTTTTGGAAGAAGCAATCTAACCTTTTTCTTTTATTATACAGATATCTATCATTGCAACTGTATTATTTTATATTAAAACATTTCTTTCTATAAACCATAAGCTTAGTGGAAGAAGGAACTATATCTTAATTCATCTTTCTACCTTCTCTGCCTAACACACTGCTTCATATATAACAGGCATTGAATAGGCAATGGTTGAAAAAGTTAAGGCACTAATCAAGGAAACACGAAAGATGGGTCTTGAATTAATCTACCCATGAAGTGACATGAATGCAAGAAAAAGATCACAAAGGGATTGGTCTGAGAACAGTAGATAGATAAGATTTTAACTGAGAAAGACGGGTGGAAGAAACGAATCCCTTGCAAATGAAGGCAGGTGAATCCCTCATAGAATAAGCAGAAAACCAAGAAACAATGTGCAATTAATGAAGTTAAAGGACTGGATGTTCAAAAATGGAAATGCCGACATATTTTCATAAAGCAAAGTGCTACAGAAAGTGTAGGGTATAAAAGCTAAGGACTGACAAATCAGAGCCTGCGGCTGCATTTAGGACTGGCACTCTCAATAACGGGCTAGGGGAGTGATGTCAGATTGCACCGAACTGAGGAGTGGATGGAGAGGAATAAGAAAATACACACAGAGATAAAAGAGAAAAGGAGCAGCACTTAAAAAAAAAAGGTACATATTTTTTTGTTTGTTTGTTATTCCAGGTTTTAAGAAGGAACATGTGTGCATGGTTTTATTTCCAGGGGAAAACAGAAGAGCAATTGAAGGAAATACTTGTATTTGTTGCCTCTTATATTGTTTTTTTTTCTTTTTTGAAGTTGTTACCCTCCTTTAGATCTAATGAGCCTTCACCTATGCCCATAAGGTGACACTAAATCTGCCCTTTCTCCAATGGCTGAAGGCTTTTGTTTCACAGGGAAAATGAGAAGAATGATTCCGGTTTGCGCATCTCCTGGTATGTCTTATTTTTCCCTCCCCCGTGCCTGCATGACTGTGGAAGCTTTCCCCTGTCTCTCCCCCTTCCCTCTCTGATGGGATTGAGGAAGGTTGTGAATTTTTTAGATTGTCTGCTTTTGCTTAAATGTGGGCACTGCTCTTTGTAGATTTATACAATTCAAGCACAAGCTGAAACCTGAGGGCAGTTTCTATATACAAATAAAAAATTTTTAAAAGTTACTAGAGTCTTATGAATGTACCATCAGTTCAGTCAGTATATATGTTTGAAATCCATGTCCTTCATAAGTCTTTTAAGTTCGGTTTCTAAGTATTATTTTTCTATTTATATGTCCAGTAAATATTTGCAACTCCTTTTAGGAGTATTTGCATTAGTGTTCAATCTATTTATTGAATTGGTTTATACTGTTAATTACTTTAAGTGCACTGAAAGTTGCTATAGATAATTTCCTTAACAAATATGTTTCTGTTTTAATGATTTATCATAACTTTAAAAAAATCGATAGGTTATAATAAATTAAAATTTTAACAAGATATTTCTTAATTATATATATATAAATGTGCAGAAGGGATATATTTGTAGAAATATACCAAAAATTATATAATTATATAAGCAAAATGTCACTTTAAACACATATAATTCAGTTGCACAATATGATATCATAAAGGGAATTAAAAGACTGAACTATTATCCAATAGTTTAAATTCTCTTAATCACAAAAATGACAAATAATTGAAAATCACATATATTTTTTGATTCTTTAAGGAAAAATTATTGAAGGTAATTTTATTGTCTTAAATATTTATGTAGTTAATACTGAAATTGTCTAGAGTCAGAAGATTTGTTGTTTTTTTTGTTTTAGTTGTTGAGTCTTGTCTGACTCTTTTGCAACCCCATGGATTGTGGCCCACAGGGCTCCTCTGTCCATGGGATTTCCCAAGCGAGAATACTGGAGTAGTTTGCCATTTCCTTCTCCAGGGGATCTTCCCTACTCAGGGAATACTGGAGTAGTTTGCCATTTCCTTCTCCAGGGGATCTTCCCTACTCAGGGATCAGGGGACTCTTTACCACTGAGCTACCAGGCAAGCCCAGTGTCAGAAGATGCTTATACCACTGAGGAATCAATCTGGATTGTATTTCTGGGTGAAATAAAGAGAAAGGACAATAGGAACTAATATCAGAGTGATGATATGGTCCATTTTATTTCAAGTTACTTTTTAAAATTTGGCTTTTACTTTGAGCAGAATGGAGATCCTCTGGAAGGTTTTGAGCAGAGGAGTAATAGATAAAAGGATATGTTTTTGAACCTATGACTGTTTTGCAGAGAAGAAGCAAGAATGCCTGTTGGGAGACTATAATCCAGGCACATATGACAGTGGTTCAATTTTGCATGGCAGTAATAGTAGCAGTCAGGGTCCACAGAGGAAACAAATCGCACTCTTAAAGTAATAAATATTAATTTATAAATAATTAAATGTAATGTAATAAAGAAAACTTTTGCAAAATTCCTTCCTTGTTTAAAGGGAAAAATAAAAAGGAACAAGGCATGATGGATCAAGAAGAAAACACCTACCACACACATAAAAGATCAGGTAATGAGTAGTGAACAGAACTTGGTGAAACTTTTAGCTGTAGAAAAAGTCACCTTACAGGAGCTGTGCCCTTTAGTAGAGAAACATAATCAATTCTGAACTTCTGAGGTACAAGACAGGGGGTCTCTGAGCTGGACACCCAGTATTTATCAAGGGAAGTAAAATTTAAGCTTTGTTCTCACCAAGATTCTCCAAGGACAAAGTGGTAAAAGCTGAGCTCTGCTAAAACAGGGAGATAAGGTGTCCCCTTCTGAGGTCAAGGAAGAAGCGCACATGCACAGGAAGGCTTCTTGGGGGTCACAGAGAGAGGGACCCCACCCCATAATAAGTGTGGACATACACCCATAGGCTTCTGTGGTGGGATCTACCTTAGAAAAATTTGTTCATTCATCTTGGGGGGGAGGATCCTTGAACCAAACAGGTATAAAGAAAGAAGAAAGATAATTGGCCAAAGGTAAACAAAGATCCTTAGTGCCGAAGAATTGATGCTTTTGAGCTGTGGTGTTGGAGACTCTTGAGAGTCCCTTGGACTGCAAGGAGATCCAACTAGTCCATCCTAAAGGAGATCAGTCCTGAGTGTTCATTGGAAGGACTGAGGCTGAAGCTGAAACTCCAATACTTTGGCCACCTGACGTAAAGAAGTGACTCATTTGAAAAGACCCTGATGCTGGGAGGAAAAGGGGACAACAGAGGATGAGATGGTTAGATGGCATCACTGACTCAATGGACATGAGGTTGGGTGGACTCTGGGAGTTGGTAATGGACAGGGAGGCCTGGCATGCTGTGTTCCATGGGGTCACAAAGAGTCGGACACAACTGAGTGACTGAACTGAACTGAAACAAAGATCCAGAAGGACTGTCCTACATAAGTGATTGACATCACCTCTGCACTGTGTTCCTCCTCACTCAGGATGCCCACATGTGTCTCTGCCTAGTTTCTGATGTACTGTGCTCCTTGTCACTCAGGATGCTCACACTCCTCTCTGAGTGTGTGTCTCTGCCTAGTGCTTGACTTACTGCCTTCCCCTTCATTTGAGAGGATGCCTATACCCTTTCTCTCTGGGTGTGCATCTCTGCCCTGCTTCTGAGTTGGATAAAAAAACTGTTTTCCTCTGTGCTCTCCCATACATTGTTCTGTGTCTCTAATAATAAACTCTGTACCTGTTTTTACCATTTTTGCTTCCTTGAAACATTCTTGCTTTCAAATAGGGGCAGGAGCCATGGCCACTTTGCTTCTTGCCTCTAGCCCCTGGCATTCTAGTGGCTAAGACTCTTGATTTTCATCCAGGTCACACAGGTTCAATTCCTGGACTGGGAACTAAGATTTCTCTTCAGGAATGATCACTGCTCTCCCTCCAAAATCACTTTCACCAAAGAAGAAACGGCGGAATGAATGCTCCAACCAATTTCTTTCCTCATCTGCTGTTCTGTAAGTTTCTCCATTTTGAAGAAAGTAAGAAGAAGGCAAAGTGCTTTTTGAGATTGAAAGGTTCTTTGATGTAGGACACAATATATGCCACTTGAATAGATGAAAACTGAACTCTTGATTACACTTCTGAACAAAAGAAGGATGTCAAGCAGAGCTACAGAGATGGCTATATTGGGGAGAGGAGAACAAGCTGGAGTTATGGGGGAAGCTTCTCTATGGTAACTGGGGTACAGTTGGCTATTTCTTGGGCTTCCTGTTGATTAGCTAATTTGAATAATTTCCCTAGAATCAGGACAAAGAACTGTCCCCAGCTATCTGGTGCTGGGCCCCAGGGCAATGAAGGCAACGGCATAGTGGCCCAGAGTGGGAGAACCCAACCAGGGATTGTGGTTGGACTGTGACCTTCACATACTACCCAAAAAGGGAACTGGCCAGTTTCTAATCAATGCCTTAGACCTGAGTCAAGACACCATTAAACACACACATGCACACAGAGCTACCCTACACAACTTTTTTAATATAACCTTTAAACTTCAAGTTTGCAAATTATAAAACCAAAGTGGAAAATGTGATGATGAGAATAGGAATTGAGATGTGGCAAAATTCTAATATATGAAGATAGGGACAGGTTTTCTGGTACATTAGATGTTGATGTTGTTCAGTAGCTAAGCTGTCTTTGACTCCTTTGAGATCCCATGGATGAGAACCCACCAGGCTCCTCTGTCCATGGCATTTGTCAAGCAAGAATACTGGAGTGGTTTGCCATTTCCTTCTTCAGGGGATCTTCCTTACCCAGGGATGGAACTCACATCTCCTCCATTGGCAGATGGATTATTTATCACTGAGCCACCACGGAGGCCCACATTAAATACAGAATGTGAAATAAAGCAAGAGGTCAGTGATTAACTCAACAATCTGCCCCAAATAAAAGCTGCCATCAAGATGAGGGATGTATGTGTATGTGTTTGTAGGGAGCAGGAGGAAATATATGTTTGATGGCTCAGATTAAGTTATCTTTGAAATACAGATTTTGAGATATCTGTGAAGTGTAAAACGTCAACCATCCACTGTACAAGTTAAAGCAAAGGTCTGGAATTAGGGTGAAATAACTGTTCTGTATTTCATGGGAAATAGATGGGGAAACAGTGGAAACAGTGTCAGACTTTGTTTTGGGGGGGCTCCAAAATCACTGCAGATGATGATTGCAGCCATGAAATTAAAAGATGCTTACTCCTTGGAAGGACTTCCCTGGTGGCTCAGATGGTAAAGCGTCTGTCTACAATGTGAGAGACCTGGGTTCGATCCCTGGGTTGGGAGATTCCCTGGAGAAGGAAATGGCAACCCACTCCAGTACTCTTGCCTTGAAAATCCCATGGACAGAAGAGCTTGGGGCAGGCTACTATCCATGGTGTCGCAAAGGGGCACGACTGAGCGACTTCATTTTCACTTCACTCCTTGGAAGGAAAATTATGACCAACCTAGATAGCATATTCAAAAGCAGAGACATTACTTTGCCAACAAAGGTCCATCTAGTCAAGGCTATGGTTTTTCCAGTAGTCATGTAGGGATGTGAATGTTGGACTGTGAAGAAAGCTGAGCGCTGAAGAAGTGATGCTTTTGAACTGTGGCGCTGGAGAAGACTCTTGAGAGTCCCTTGGACTGCAAAGAGATCCAACCAGTCCATTCTGAAGGAGATCAACCCTGGGTGTTCTTTAGAGGGAATGATGCTAAAGCTGAAACTCCAGTACTTTGGCCACCTCATGTGAAGAGTTGACTCATTGGAAAAGACTCTGATGCTTGGAGGGATTGGGGGCAGGAAGAGAAGGGGACGGCAGAGGACGAGATGGCTGGATGGCAGAGGATGAGATGGCTGGATGGCATCACCGACTCGATAGACATGAGTCTGAGTGAACTCCGGGAGTTGGTGATGGACAGGGAGGCCTGGTGTGCTGCGATTCAGGGGGTTGCAAAGAGTTGGTCATGGCTGAGCAACTGAACTGAACCTGTGCTGAAATTGTTAATTATTGGCATATAGATGATATTTAATCTCATAGACTATGTGGGGTCACAAAAGGCAAGGGTATAAAGAAGAAAATCAACAATTAAGACCTAAGAGTGTGCACTGGGGTGGAGGAGGGTGGAAGCATTCATGATGATGGAGCAGGAAGAGGCAAGGGACTTGATAGAGACTGAAGAGCACTGAGAGCAGAAGCACAAATGTGAGCGATTGGAAACCAGGTGGCACAAAGCATATGAAGGAGGAAGGTATACATTAGCTGAAATAAAAGCTGATAACCGGTTGCTGGGATTAGCAAAGTGAAGATCATTTTAAACTTTGTAAGAACAATGACATTAACTGGTGAAGCGTATGAATCTTGATTTGGAAAGAGATCATAAAAGAGAAGAACTGGAGAAAGGCTGTAGATAATCCTTTTGTTTTAATTTGCTTTTGAAAAGAAGAACCAAAGGGAGGGGGAAAAGAAAAGAGGCATTGGATAGTTGCTTATTTGTTTGTTGGTTGGTTTTAAGATGAGAGAAACACCGGCATGAAATTACACTGATGAAAATAATTAATTAATGAGACAAAAATTGATTCAAAGAAAGGCAAAATCCTTTATATGCATCCACACTAAAATGACAAAAAAATTAAGACAGATTAGTATTCAAGCTAAAATGAACCGTGATCCAAAATACTTTTGAAATGAGGAGGAATGACCCAATATAGGTGGATTATGAAATTAATTACAATTTGAGGAAATGTCAAAGATATTGACAAATGGCAAATCAAGGATAATATATATAAACAGAATGCTTTGTCTGGCATTTATAATTGGCACATTTTACACAGGGAGAGGGAATATTTAGTAATGCTTTTAACACGCAAAGGATTTAGATAGATGTGAAAGAATAAGTTCTCACTTCAGGTTACAACAAAACCGTCAGAACGCTTAAAATCTCTGATGGTTTGCATACTACAAAAAACTTACAGTAAAGGAAACCACCTTTCAGAAAGCATAATGGGATGGCTGGAAAATCAGTGCTCATATGGTTTTGGTGGGGAAGAACAAAGCAGGACAGATAGAGGAATATGTTGAAGAAACAGAACAACACAGGCTTGTGTTGCACATAGTCTAGAGGTAAATAAAAATTACATTTACAAATTCTGTTGTATAATTAGAATTTTGAAAATACCTCATTCCAAGTATGCTGTATTAAGTGAAATGTTTTCTGAAGCAAAAAAACAAAAAATCTTTGAAGGTGAAAGTGATGAGAGAGAGAGAGAGAAACAAAGAGAGAAGGGGGGAGGGAGATTCCCTAAGTTCTATTTATAAGCCATTTAATTATCATGACAAAGTTGAGAGACAGATTTTATTATCTTTTTATAACAAAGAGAAAGAAGAGATTGACATTATCCAAAAGGAGAAAGCTCTAAATAGATTTTTATTTTAGATTATTTATTTGTTGGTTGGTTGATGAAAACTGAGTTTTAAGCAGTATAGGTGAATGAGATATAGTAAAAGAAATTTAGTAAGACCATCGTTCATTTTCTTTAGTGATGACATTTAAGAACTATGGGGAAATTAACTGAAGTAAAAGAAATTGGGATGAAATGATACACATATGCTTTGGTCTCTATGTTTTAGTTTTTAATTAGTCTTATCAATTGATATTAAGAATATGTGCATATGGCTTCTTTCCCCTGTATTTCTTTTGCTACAGAAATTTATGCTCTGGTCAAAAGTCCATTCTCACTAAATATATAGGCAAAATGAATTAAATAGCCACATATAACACTTAGAGAGCCACTGAGGAACTCTCAGCCTGAGCAAAACAGCACCTCTAAGCCTTCTGGTGTTCACAATTATTTCAACAAGACTAGCTTACATAGTTTTCATAAATTTCCCTAAATAGGACTGTTTAGAAGAGTTGAAAAAGCATATAAAATAAGTCAATATTTACATTAACTCAAAGCAATTTATTGATTTAAGCAGTCCCTATCAAATCACCCATTATATTTTTTAACTGAACTAGAACAAACAATCCTAAAATTGTATGAAACCATAAAAGATCCAGAATTTCCAGAAAAAGGACAAAAAGAACAAAAAGCAAAGCAGGAAGCATAACCCCTCCCCACAGACTTCAAACAATACTACAAAGTTACAGTAATCAAAATAGTGAGGTATTGGCACAGAAATGAACATGATCAATGGAGCAGAATAGGGAGCCTAGAAATAAACCCATATACCTATGGTCAATTAATCTTCCATAAAGGCAATCACTTTAGCAAATGATGTTGGGAAAACTGGACAGTTACATGTAAGTCAATGAAGTTAGAACACACTCTCACAACACACACACACAAATAAACTCAAAATGGCTTAAAGACAAGTATAAGACATAACATCATAAAACTCCTAAAGAGAAAATAAGGAAAACAATCTCTGACATATATAATACCAATATATTTTCTTAGGTTAGCCTCCCAAGGAAAATCAAACTTATAAGCTTTTGCATAGCAAAGGAAATAATAAACAAACAAACAAACAAAAATAGATAAGGTAAGGATTGAAAGAAAACATTTGCAAACAATGTGACCAACAAAAGCTTAATTTCAAAAATAACCAAACAACTCACATAACTCAATAACAATAGAACAATCCAACTGAATAATGGGGCAGAAGGAAATAGATATCTCTCCAAAAAAGACATACAGATGGCCAATAGGCACATGAAAAAATGCTATCATTGCTAATTATTAGAGAAATCCAAGTCAAAACTACAGTGAGGTACTGCCTGACCCTGGTCATAATGACAATCATTAAAAACTGTACAAATGAGAAATGCTGGAGAGGGTATGGAGAAAAGGGTAACTTTCTGACATTGTTGGTGTAAATATAAACTGGTGCAGCCACTATGACAAACAGGCTGGAGGTTCCTCAAAAAACTAAAAATTGAGTTGCCATATGATCCAGCAAATTCCACTCCTGGTCATATATTGGGACAAAACTATAATTCAAAAAGATATATGCACCCCTATTGTCATAGCAGTACTGTTCACAACAGTCGAGACATGGAAACCACCTAAATGTCCATCAATAGATGAACAGAAAAAGATGTGGTGCATATATACAATGGAATACTACTTAGCCACAAAAAGGAACAAAATAATGTCATTTGTAGCAACATGGATGGACCTAGGTCACCATACTAAGCAAAGTCAGGAAGAGAAAGACAAATACCATATAATAGATTATAATTAGATTCCAGTTATATGTGGATTATAAAATATGACATAAATAACTTTATCTTCAAAACAGAAACAGGCTCTCAGATATAGAAAACAGACTTGTGGTTGCTAAGTAGGTGGAAGGAGAGATGGAATGGGAGTTTGGGTTCAGCAGATGCAAACTCTTATATATTGAATAGATAAACAACAAGGTATAGATAGGGAGCTCAGTTCAATGTTCTGTGATAAACCACAATGGAAAATATTTAAAAATAATTATACATATATAAACAATTTATAAAACATTAATTATATATATATATAACATCAGACACAACTAAGTGACTGAACAATCATAAACTATATATATATATACTATATATAATTTATATATATGTATATAAACTGAACCACTTTGTTGTACAGCAGAATGTAACTCAACATTGTAAATCAGCTATACTTCAATAGAAAAATAAATATAAAATTATTCTTACTCCATTTCCTGCTAATAAGATGTGACTTTGAACAAATGTTGCAATAGTCTCTATTTTTTCATTTTCTTTCTCATAGAATAAAGGGAATAGAACTATTTTAAGTCTAAGGCCTTTCTCAGTTCTATGATATGGAATATATGGCCTTATGTTATTTTAGAAAGAAGCCTAATAGGAAATTATTTTTCCTATGTACAATTATTACTGACATGTTGAGTGTCATTGGTGCCATACAATGAAATGAATGACATGCTGAATGAAACCCAATAGAATATATCAGTTTCTACAACAGTTATTATAAGTATCATTTTATATTTACCATAACAGAGACTTCCAGGCAATTTGAGAATTTCTTCCCCCTCCAAATTTCATCACATGGTGAATTTTGAAAAGTAGTTCATTCAATCAGTAAGAAAATGAAGATTTAAAGAAAAATTTTTTTTCATATTATGGATAAAAGGGATGGAGAAAACACAATCACTTATAAACAGTTTTATGTGTTTAAAAGGAAAAACACAGAAACCACAACAGTAACAATAAGATTTCCATAAAGTTCTAAATCACGTGGCAGAGACAGCTTCAAGTTATTTAAAAATTAGATATGTGTCAATCTATCTGTTGGCACAAATCATTCCATGTAGTTGATAATCTACTAACTACCTCAAAAAATGCGAGTTTTCAGAATAGCAGCAGGGATTTAAGTACTATATGACCACAGGTATCACAGAGAGAAACCGAAAAGTAATCTTTCAGAGTACACTGTAATGCTTTTATGAGTAACTCCGCAGGAAAGTGGAAAATCTGAATCCATATAAGTGTGCATACATCACAACAATTATGAAGGGGACCTTTTGTTTCGTTTTATATTTCCCTCAGACTTATTGACATAATCATATCTTCTCCAAAGTAACAAATATAAGCACTTTGTACTGCATACATTTCAAAAAGGTTTATTGGCTTAAGAGCTTTTTCCATCTCTACCATAATTGTCACAGTTTTAAAAGATTTAAATTAGCAGTGATCACATTGGATATCGTATCTTGCAGAGTGACTTAATCCATACAGCCTCAGACTTGAATTCATAAAACTTGGCTTTTTTATTACCTCCGTTATTTGTAAGCACTGTGAACTTGGCAAGGAAAGGAAACTCTCAGTCTTAGGTTTTTTATCTATAAAATGTGGACACATGTATACATTGTAATAGCTTTGTTGTTTTGGATGAAAAATGTCAAACAAAGAAAATGTCTTTGTAAATAGTCAGATGCAGGATATAAGCATGTATAGAAATGTAGGATATGAGGCTATAACATCTGTTACCCAATTTATTTCCAGATTGAAATAATTTGGCTGTCTAGGAGCTGTCTTTCACTACTCCATAACCATTCCCTTCTACCCAGTCAAAAAAAAACAATTTTTTTTTTTAAGGTGGCTCAGCAGTAAAGAATCTGCCTGCAATGCAGGAGACACACAGGGGTTCAATCTCTGGTCTGGGAAGATCCCACATGCAGTAGAGCAATTGACCCATGCCCTGCAACAACTGAGCCTGTGTGCTAGGGCTGGGCGCTGCAACTGTTGGGCTCATGTGACACAACTATGAAGCCTGCACACCCTACAGCCCATGATCCACATCAGGAGAAGCCACTGCAATGAGAAGCCCGTGTAACACAATGAAGAGTACAAAGATCCAGCAGAGCCAAAAATAAGTATAATTATTTTTAAAATAGGTAAATGCTCCTTGCCAAAACCTATAAACTCCCAAACAAATTTATAGAAGAAATATTTGTATTATCAGCAGTAATGTCCTCATCATTAACTCCAATAATAAAGAAAGCAGTTTACAATTTTGGATGCCTCTGAAATCAATTTTAATTTGGCCTATCAAATTATTTAACTTGGTTAATCAAAAAGATATGCATTTTTACAAGACTATCCTTTTTTCCTGACATTTAAAGTTACTTAATGGAAGAACAAGAGAAATAAAACAAAATAGGATATTATGCTCTGCTTTACTTAAAACTAATTTATGAGAAAATATAATAGAGATAATCCTCCCTATATTTTTGCATGGATATTTGTTATTTCTTCCCTTTAAAGGAAAAAAAAAAACCAAGCAAGATATTAGTATAAATAGAAAATTTCTCCTTTAATATATACTGATATAGCCCATAAGATCTCTGAGGACAGAGGCTATAAGCTTTTACTTGTTTATGACAGTCTCAGAGGTGAAATATTTCCTGGCTTGCAGTAAAATTAATGAATGAAATAATGCTAGATACAATGAAGCAAACATGAAAAGCAAAGTGAGCCACTTAATGTAGCTTGATTTTCTTATGATTTTGCATTATAAGACATAACAGTGATGACCTGGCAAGAACCATGAATTTGTCCTCATTTCATGACCTTTTTCCTACACATTGTCTACCTCTTATTGTATTAAAATATTAGAGTCTTGTTTCGGTGCATTTAAAAACCTGGAAGCAACCGTAAACCTCATTCTTCATCCAGATTCCTTACTGATACATTTTATGGCAGCATACATTTTTCTAACTATGGACACCATGATAAAATTGTCTGGGTCAATTACAGCAATTATGTGCTCTTCAACATTTCCAAGCATTTCAGTTTCACTGATCATCTGATCAATGTGTGTCTCCACACTAAATTCTATGCTTCATGAGGGTAACACAGCTTTATTCACAGTTTTATTCTTGGCATCTTGAGAGAATCGGAGAGTATGAGAACATCAGTAAATATCATATATGTGACTCAATGATCAACTTTAACAATGAATAAATGAAGTTAACTTATTACAAAGTGCTACGAGAGCTTTCCAACAAATAGAAAAATAAAAAAAAATGTGATCTCCCTTTCAACAGGAATAAAATATTGTCTAGCCCAGCAAACAACAGTTCCAGGGGTATGCAAGTGCCACATTCCTAAAGTAAAACATACGCTACAAGTCAGCATAGTTTGTTGAGGAAAGAGACTAATTATAAAATAGCAGCTGAAAGGCAGCTCTGTGTTACATTTGCCCTGACAGAAGGTATTGAAGTATTTACTTGGGTCTGCTGTTTCAAGCAGTCTGTCCTTGGCCTCAAAAAGAAAATATGCTTAAAGAAGAGAAGTGTAAGTTAAATATCTTTAAATGTGTCTGCCACTATCATTACCAGTCCTAGTAATAATATTTCTCTTGTTCATGGCAGATGCATTTTTTTTAATTTTTTTCTCTTTTTTACATTAAAGGACAATAACATTTACCTGTGATTGCAACTGAATGCTTAAGGTTGATTTTTTTTTTCTTTAACTGAAAACAATGAATTTTTTTCTACAGTGCATCAATATCTACTACTCTGAAACTATCCACAAAGAATGCACAAGAAAGTCACGGAGAGCTCTGAATGATGGCCACCTGCAAAGAAATGATAAGACTGAGCCTTTCTCTCTTTTCTCGGCAGGATCCCTTTGCTGTGTTCTGACTTATGCCAGGTAATTGGAGTCAGTCAACTAGACAACCAGCTAATTTCCATTTTCTCTCTCTTCTGTATATATCAATAATAGCCTCACATTCTTCACAAGGAAATGTAACAATGTGTCTGTCATTTAAATAATTCACCAACTGATGTACAAAAACATTACAAGAGAAAGCTGGAATTAATTTCAGAGTGATACAGGTTCATATATCCATCCTAATTTATACTTTCCTAAGATCATTTTGGAGTTAGTCAATTATTTTGAATGGAGAGGAGGCAAACAATTTGTTGCCATCATGGAGCTTAATTTGAGTGGGTGTTAGTCACTCAGTCATGTCTGACTCTTTGCAATCCCATGGACTGTAGCCCGCCAGGCTCCTCTGTCCATGGAATCTCCAGGCAAGAATACTAGAGTAGGTTGCCATTCCCTTCTCCAGGAGATTTTCCCAACCCAGGGACTGAACCCAGGTCTGCTGTATTGCAAGCAGATTCTTTACCATCTGAGCCACCAGGGGTCTTCAAATTTGAGTGGGTAGAGATGAACAAAAAATAAGCTGTCAAAAAGTAAATAAGGTCGTTTCTAGTTGGGTCACAATCTGTAAAATAAATTATTGTGACATGATAATGTTTAACTAAGGAATGGGGAGTTGCTACCTAAAATAAAGGATTAAACTTAGTGAACGTTTGGTACAGTAGAACAGAAAGGAAGCTAGAAGAGCTGATGTAGACTGCAAGGAAGGGAGAATTAAAGGGCACAGTGATGAAGAAGCGGGCAAGAGCTAGACCAAATTGAAACTTACTGGCCAGTGGATGTTAAACTTCAAAAGCGTATAAGTGGGGTAAGGCTATGATCCAAACTACGATTTGTGATTGCTATGTGTGGAAATAATTTTAGGTGAACAAGACCAAAAGTAGGAGACAAGAGGCTACTGTGTTAAAACAGCCTGGAGATGACAGGGACAAAAGTTAGAGAAATAGGAGTCAAAATGGAGAAGAAAGTTGAGAAGCATTGTAAGGGCAAACTGGGTAATGAGGGCAGCAGGAAACAAAGTGTTTAGTATTGAACTATTGGGGGTTGGTGATGGACAGGGAGGCCTGGCGTGCTGCGATTCATGGGGTTGCAAAGAGTCGGACACAACTGAGCGACTGAACTGAACTGAACTGGACTGATTGGGTGTGTAGTAGTACTATTTATTGAGAAGAAAATAATCATGGAAGGATAAGTTTTTGATCAAAATTTAAGAGTTGAAAATAGTGTTTATTATGATTATTTACCCTAAGATATTTATTTTTTATTTAAATATACCAGCAGAATGAGGGCAGTGCCAAGATAAAATTTTTTAAAAGTACCAGTGTACTTTCTACCATAAAAATGGTTGAGATCAACCTGGGAGAAGAGTTGGATTGAGAAGAAGAAACAAGGATTAAAAACTTGACATTTTAAATTTTTCTTTCAAAACAATTTTAAACTTATGAAATATAGCAAATGAGGTATAATTCATAAGGTATAATTCCTTCTTCCATGCTCTTACTCACTTTATTCTGCCTTTATTATTTCCTTTTTACCTTAAGAACTTATTTTGACATTTTTGCAAAGGTGGGTGTACTGGCAAAAAATTATCCGAATATTTCTTTCTGAGAAACATTACAGGCAGAAGAAATATTATTTCTTCTTCATTTTTTAGGACAATTTCACTGGGAACAGAATTTTCTAGGCTGGTAGTTTTTTCTCCCAACACTATTTCGCTTTACTCTCTTCTTGCTTGCGTGGTCTCTGAGAAGCTGGATATAATGTTATCTTTTTTCCTCTACAGATAAGGTGCTTTATTTTCCTCTGGCTTCTTTCAGTATATCTTTCCTTTGATTTTATATTTTATATTCTATTTTATCTTTGATTTCTCTGTAGTTTTAAAGTGATATACCTAGGCATGGAGTATTTTTTGGGAGGGGGGTTATATTTTGAGTTTGCTGGATATGTTGTTTGGTGTCTGACATGAATTTTGGGAAGTTCTCAGCCTTTATTGTTTCAAATATTTCTTCTGTTCATTTTTTTATCTCTTCTCTCTCTTCTTTTTCTTCCACTATTCCCATTACACATCTGTTATACCTTTTGTAGTTGTCCCACAATCCTAGAATATTATTTTGCTTTTTTCAGCCTGTTGCTTTCCATTTCGTTTTTCCAGGTTTCTATCAATTATATTCTCTGCCTCAAAGATCCTTTCCTTAACCACGTCCAGTCCACTAATAAGCGCATTCAAGACATTCTTCATTTCTGTTGCAACAGTCTGGAAATCTAGCATTTTTTTTTAGTTCTTAGAACTTCCATCTGTCTGCTTACATTGCCTGTCTGTTCTTGAATGCTGTCACCTCATCCTTTAGCATCCTCAGCATTTAGAGACAAAGTATTTAATCACAGCTTTAGCATTTTAATCATGCTGCTGCTGCTAAGTCGCTTCAGTTGTGTCCGACTCTGTGCGACCCCATAGACGGCAGCCCTCCAGGCTCCCCCGTCCCTGGGATTCTCCAGGCAAGAATACTGGAGTGGGTTGCCATTTCCTTCTCCAAAGCATGAAAGTGAAAAGTGAAAATGAAGTCGCTCAGTCGTGTCCTACTCTTAGCAGCCCCATGGACTGCAGCCCACCAGGCTCCTCCACCCATGGGATTTTCCAGGCAAGAGTACTGGAGTGGGGTGCCATTGCCTTAGCTGCTTTATATTCTTGGTCAATACTCAATACTTCCAACATCCCGGCAGTTTCTGGTCTGATGTTTATTCTTTCTATTCAAATTGTGTTTTTGCTTTTTGGTAGGTATTTTAATAGTGAGCTGTAGGGGAAAGGGAGGTGTTCTATCGTCTTTAATTAGGTCTCACTCTTAGTAAGCTTGTGCCTCTGGACTGAATTTCATGAGCATTTCTCTCTCTCTCTCTTTTTTCTCTTTCCTTTAGGTGGGACAGGATGGCTAAACTGGTCCTGAAGTTGGTTATTTCCCTTCCCCAAATCTGTTAGGTTTGAAAATACTCCATCCATTTCAGACTCAAGTTAACTTTTTATAAGACAGGTCTTGCTAAGAGCGGAGAAGGCAGTGCACCCCACTCCAGTACTCTTGCCTGGAAAATCCCATGGACGGAGGAGCCTGGTAGGCTGCAGCCCATGCGGTTGCTAAGAGTCGGCCATGACTGAGTGACTTCACTTTCACTTTTCACTTTCATGCTTTGGAGAAGGAAATGGTAACCCACTCCAGTGTTCTTGCCTGGAGAATCCCAGGGATGGGGGAGCCTGGTGGGCTGCCGTCTCTGGGGTCGCACAGAGTTGGACACGACTGAAGCGACTCAGCAGAAGCAACAGCAGCTTGCTAACAGCAGGACAAAAAAAAAAGGAAGAAGAAGAAAAAGAGGGCACTTGTGTATTTCAAAATGCTTACCTCTTTTCCTTCCCACTACCAGAAGCCTGAGGGTATGTTTTTCTTTTCCTTTTTTTTTTTTTTTTCTGTGATACTGTCGGAGTGTGGTTGATGTTCTGGAGATCAATGTTGCAATACTGTGGGGTCCCCATCCCCATGACTCAGCCTCCCTGTAGCGTTTTCTCTCCAAGTAGTCCACACTGGACCGCCAACCATTCATCAAGTCAAGTTCAGGGTTTGCTCACTTCACACAAGGCTTATTCTCCTGGTGGTTTCTGCTCATGAATCTCTGTTCAAATAAACTGGGGCTCCCTGTATTCACCCCTTAGTTTCTCCAAATTGTCAGTCTCTGCAACCTCGGGGGCAGTGGTTTTCCCTGTAATCTCACTGTCTCAAGGAGCCAATAAGCCGTTCGGATTTTCACTTGTAGTGATTTCCTGGTAGTGACTTCTGAGTTCCTTACATGTGCAGATGGGCAGCCTGCTGGTTATTACTATTTTTTAAGATGATTTTCATTTTTTCTGGGAGGGTGATATACAGATGGGAGAACTTGCTAGTGCAGACTCATTTAAACTATTCTGAAGTAAGGATGCCTATGTTCCTCAAGGTGAAAAGAGATGAGTTCTTATCACACTATGACATGCAATACTAGTAGAGCTGATAATGGATTGTAACAAAACTGTCTGCCCATAGAATGCAGCATAGGCACTAGTGCATTAGCTCACTTTCATTAAGAGACAAATTTACATTAGCTTGGTAAATTTTGTCAACATTCTATACTTTTTTCAAATTTCCAGATATTATTTTCGGTATTAACGTGCTCATTCCACTCAGAAGGCAGCAAGCCCTACCTTGAAAGAGTTACCCATGCATTTAAATCTGTTCTGTTGATTACCTACCCATAATTCTGAGCAGTTATCTAACTCTACTAGCCATAATTATACACATATGTCATTTTCCCTTTTTTCAGCAACTATTTCATACTAGGGTTATACAGGAAATCAGTCTGTATGTATCTCTATATCCATCTTGGTTTGAACACCAACTTTATTGCTTTATTGCTAAAGACTATATATATCTTTGGGCAATTTGTTTAACTTCTATAAGCTTCTATAAGCTTTAATTCCACCATCTTTATAATGGCAACTATAATAACAACATGTACTTCGTTGGCTATTATGTTCAATGAGATAATGCAATTAAAATATTAAAGTGTTTAGCAATGTTCCTGTCACATGGGAAAGACCTGATAAAGTAATTGCATTTAAAAACATATAGAAACAATATATTAGGGTGATGGTGGCCTCATAGAATGAGTTTGGAAGTTTACCTTCCTCTGCAATTTTCTGGAAGAGTTTGAGGAGGATAGGTGTTAGCTCTTCTCGAAATTTTTGGTAGAATTCAGCTGTGAAGCCATCTGGACCTGGGCTTTTGTTTGCTGGAAGATTTCTGATTACAGTATCAATTTCCGTGCTTGTGATGGGTCTGTTAAGATTTTCTATTTCTTCCTGGTTTAGTTTTGGAAAATTGTACTTTTCTAAGAATTTGTCCATTTCTTCCACGTTGTCCATTGTATTGGCATACAACTGCTGATAGTAGTCTCTTATGATCCTTTGTATTTCTGTGTTGTCTGTTGTGATCTCTCCATTTTCATTTCTAATTTTATTGATTTGATTTTTCTCTCTTTGCTTCTTGATGAGTCTGGCTAATGGTTTGTCAATTTTATTTATCCTTTCAAAGAACCAGCTTTTGGCTTTGTTGATTTTTGCTATGGTCTCTTTTGTTTCTTTTGCATTTATTTCTACCCTAATTTTTAAGATTTCTTTCCTTCTACTAACTCTGGGGTTCTCCAACTCTTCCTTTTCTAGTTGCTTTAGTTGTAGAGTTAGGTTATTTATTTGACTTTTTCTTGTTTCTTGAGGTATGCCTGTATTGCTATGAACTTTCCTCTTAGCACTGCTTTTATAGTGTCCCACAGGTTTTGGGTTGTTGTGTTTTCATTTTCATTAGTTTCTATGCATATTTTGATTTCTTTTTGATTTCTTCTGTGATTTGTTGGTTATTCAGAAGTGTGTTGTTCAACCTCCATATGTTAGAATTTTTAATAGTTTTTCTCCTGTAATTGAGATCTAATCTTAATGCATTATGGTCAGAAAAGATGCTTGGAATGATTTCGATTTTTTGAATTTATCAAGTTTAGATTTATGGCCCAGGATGTGATCTATCCTGGAGAAGGTTCCATGAGCACTTGAAAAAAGGTGAAATTCGTTGTTTTGGGGTGAAATGTCCTATAGATATCAATTAGGTCTAACTGATCTAATGTATCATTTAAAGTTTGCGTTTCTTTGTTAATTTTCTGTTTAGTTGATCTGTCCATAGGTGTGAGTGGGGTATTAAAGTCTCCCACTATTATTGTGTTATTGTTGATTTCCCCTTTCATACTTGTTAGCATTTGTCTTACATATTGTGGTGCTCCTATATTGGGTGCATATATATTTATAATTGTTATCTCTTCTTCTTGGATTGTTCCTTTGATCATTATGTAGTGGCCTTCTTTGTCTCTTTTCACAGCCTTTGTTTTAAAGTCTATTTTATCGGATATGAGTATTGCCACTCCTGCTTTCTTTTTGGTCTCTATTCGCGTGGTATATCTTTTTCCAGCCCTTCACTTTCAGTCTGTATGTGTCCCTTGTTTTGAGGTGGGTCTCTTGTAAGCAGCATATAGAGGGGTCTTGTTTTTGTATCCATTCGGCCAGTCTTTGTCTTTTTGGTTGGGGCGTTCAACCCATTTTACGTTTAAGGTAATTATTGATAAGTATGATCCCGTTGCCATTTACTTTATTGTTTTGGGTTCGGGTTTATACACCCTTTCGTGTTTCCTGTCTAGAGGATATCCTTTAGAATTTGTTGGAAAGCTGGTTTGGTGGTGCTGAATTCTCTCAGCTTTTGCTTGTCTGTAAAGCTTTTGATTTCTCCTTCGTATTTGCATGAGATCCTTGCTGGGTACAGTAATCTGGGCTGTAGGTTATTGTCTTTCATCACTTTAAGTATGTCTTGCCATTCCCTCCTAGCCTGAAGAGTTTCTATTGACAGATCAGCTGTTATCCTTATGGGAATCCCCTTGTGTGTTATTTGTTGTTTTTCCCTTGCTGCTTTTAATATTTGTTCTTTGTGTTTGATCTTTGTTAATTTGATTAATATGTGTCTTGGGGTGTTTCGCCTTGGGTTTATCCTATTTGGGACTCTCTGTGTTTCTTGGACTTGGGTGATTATTTCCTTCCCCATTTTAGGGAAGTTTTCAACTATTATCTCCTCAAGGATTTTCTCATGATCTTTCTTTCTGTCTTCTTCTTCTGGGACTCCTATAATTCGAATGTTGGAGCGTTTCATATTGTCCTGGAGGTCTCTGAGATATGATTATCTCAATAGATGCAGAGAAGGCCTTTGACAAAATTCAACATCCATTTATGATAAAAACTCTCCAGAAAGCAGGAATAGAAGGAACATACCTCAACATAATAAAAGCTATCTATGACAAACCCACAGCGAACATTATCCTCAATGGTGAAAAATTGAAAGCATTTCCCCTAAAGTCAGGAACAAGACAAGGGTGCCCACTTTCACCGCTACTATTCAACATAGTTCTGGAAGTTTTGGCCACAGCAATCAGAGCAGAAAAAGAAATAAAAGGAATCCAAATTGGAAAAGAAGAAGTAAAACTCTCACTGTTTGCAGATGACATGATCCTCTACATAGAAAACCCTAAAGACTCCACCAGAAAATTACTAGAGCTCATCAATGAATATAGTAAAGTTGCAGGATATAAAATCAACACGCAGAAATCCCTTGCATTCCTATACACTAATAATGAGAAAGTAGAAAAAGAAATTAAGGAAACAATTCCATTCACCATTGCAACGAAAAGAATAAAATACTTAGGAATATATCTACCTAAAGAAACTAAAGACCTATATATAGAAAACTATAAAACACTGATGAAAGAAATCAAAGAGGACACTAATAGATGGAGAAATATACCATGTTCATGGATTGGAAGAATCAATATAGTGAAAATGAGTATACTACCCAAAGCAATTTACAAATTCAATGCAATCCCTATCAAGCTACCAGCCACATTTTTCACAGAACTAGAACAAATAATTTCAAGCTTTGTATGGAAATACAAAAACCTCGAATAGCCAAAAGCAATCTTGAGAAAGAAGAATGGAACTGGAGGAATCAACTTGCCTGACTTCAGACTCTACTACAAAGCCACAGTCATCAAGACAGTATGGTACTGGCACAAAGACAGACATATAGATCAATGGAACAAAATAGAAAGCCCAGAGATAAATCCACACACATATGGACACCTTATCTTTGACAAAGGAGGCAAGAATATACAATGGAGTAAAGACAATCTCTTTAACAAGTGGTGCTGGGAAAACTGGTCAACCACTTGTAAAAGAATGAAACTAGATCACTTTCTAACACCGCACACAAAAATAAACTCAAAATGGATTAAAGATCTAAATGTAAGATCAGAAACTATAAAACTCCTAGAGGAGAACATAGGCAAAACACTCTCAGACATAAATCACAGCAGGATCCTCTATGATCCACCTCCCAGAATGCTGGAAATAAAAGCAAAAATAAACAAATGGGATCTAATTAAAATTAAAAGCTTCTGCACAACAAAGGAAAATATAAGCAAGGTGAAAAGACAGCCTTCTGAATGGGAGAAAATAATAGCAAATGAAGCAACTGACAAACAACTCATCTCAAAAATATACAAGCAACTTCTGCAGCTCAACTCCAGAAAAATAAACGACCCAATCAAAAAATGGGCCAAAGAACTAAATAGACATTTCTCCAAAGAAGACATACGGATGGCTAACAAACACATGAAAAGATGCTCAACATCACTCATTATTAGAGAAATGCAAATCAAAACCACAATGAGGTACCACTTCACACCAGTCAGAATGGCTGCGATCCAAAAATCTGCAAGCAATAAATGCTGGAGAGGGTGTGGAGAAAGGGAACCCTCCTACACTGTTGGTGGGAATGCAAACTAGTACAGCCACTATGGAAAACAGTGTGGAGATTCCTTAAAAAATTGCAAATAGAACTACCTTATGACCCAGGAATCCCACTTCTGGGCATACACACCGAGGAAACCAGAATTGAAAGAGACACATGTACCCCAATGTTCATCGCAGCACTGTTTATAATAGCCAGGACATGGAAACAACCTAGATGTCCATCAGCAGATGAATGGATAAGAAAGCTGTGGTACATATACACAATGGAGTATTACTCAGCCGTTAAAAAGAATTCATTTGAATCAGTTCTGATGAGATGGATGAAACTGGAGCCGATTATACAGAGTGAAGTAAGCCAGAAAGAAAAACACCAATACAGTACACTAACACATATATATGGAATTTAGGAAGATGGCAATGACGACCCTGTATGCAAGACAGGGAAAGAGACACAGATGTGTATAACGGACTTTTTGGACTCAGAGGGAGAGGGAGAGGGTGGGATGATTTGGGAGAATGACATTCTAACATGTATACTATCATGTGAATTGAATCGCCAGTCTATGTCTGATGCAGGATGCAGCATGCTTGGGGCTGGTGCATGGGGATGACCCAGAAAGATGTTATGGGGAGGGAGGTGGGAGGGGGGTTCATGTTTGGGAATGCATGTAAGAATTAAAGATTTTAAAATTTAAAAAATTAAAAAAAAAGAAAAGGAAAAAAAAAGATTAAAAAAAAAAAGAAACAATATAATAAAATGGCATTAATAAATGCACATGCATTTGATAGTAATATATCACTAAAGACTTTTTTTGTTGTTTCTTACTCAAGGAAATAGGAAATTATAATCATTTATTCAAGTGGTTGAAATAGTAAACATATTTACACTTTAAGATCACTTTGAGATATTTGAGAATTGATGATATTGAGAATATCAATTAGACCAGTGAGAAACAGAAGTACATAAACACAGAAGAGTAATGATTTAAAAAGAAGAAGAAGAAGAAGAAGAGGCATATAGATGTAATGGGGATAAAGTTGATTTTCTCTAAAAGCAGGATCTGTGTTTAAAGTGAGGCTGCTTGGTATTCTTTGTAGTACATAGCATGCATCGCTTAGTTAAAAAAAAAAAGTTGAGAGAATTCTGTATTATTACACAGTGTCAGAAGGTAAATTTGTTATTACTCAACATTATGTTTCTGTATCCTGTATAGCTTCACTGTCATTAATTGAAATCTCCCCCAAATTAACTGAAAGTGTTATTCGCTCAGTCCAATTGGACTCTTTTCAACCCCATGGACTATAGCCTGGCAAGCTCCTGTGTTCATGGGATTGTCCAGACAGGACTACTGAAGTGGATTGCCATCCCCTCCTCCAGAGGATCTTCCCAACCCAGATCTCCCACATTGCAGGCCAACTTTTAACCATCTGAGCTATCAGGAAAGCCCCAAAATACTTGAAATGCCTCTCTAAATCCTAGTGGTTGCTATCAGTAAATTTTAGAAATGCTTAAGTTATAATTACTTTTTTCCTCGGGCTTAATGTGAAACTTGGGGCTTCCCTGGTGGTGCTAGTGGTAAAGAATCTGCTTGCCAATGCAGGAGACTTAAGACATGTGGGTTCAATCCCTGAATTGGGGAGATCCTGGGAAGAGGGCATGGCAACCCATTCCAGTATTCTTACTGGAGAATCTCATGGGCAGAGGAGCTTGGCAGGCTATGGTCCATGGGGTCATAAAGAGTCAGACATGACTGAAGTGACTTAGTATGCATGCACACAAAGAGAAATTTAGGAAGAGTTTATTATGTAACATTATACAAAATCCGTTTTCTGTCAGATGTCATGAAGAACTTTCCCACCATAAATACTACATAGCAGAGCATCTAAATTCATGCACTTGTTATAGAGGTTATTTAAATAGAAACTAAAAGATAAGTTGTTAGAGGTGTTATTAAAATAAAATTAAAATAATTCATCTTCCATACAATAAAGATGCATTTTAAATTGTTAAAGAACTAAATAATAACTAACAGGCTATTAGTCTGATAATATTTACTGATTCAAATGTATCAACATAATATGATTTTATTTAAAAATATGTTGTTTAAAAAATAATTTTTTGTATATTGTTTTTAATCTATTAAAAAAGCTCTGAAGTCTAAATAAAGAAATTAAAAATTCAATGGAGACAGTTTAAGAAGAAGCTTAAAAAGAAAGAAAAGAAAGAGAACTATTGATTATATGGTTTTGACAGTTGCTATGCTAAGTATTTTTTTAAACTTTTTCTCAATCCTCAAAATATGTCATGTAGGAATCATTATTCAAATTGGTTTTGTAACACAAGTTGTAAATGACAGAGCCAAGATTTAAATTCAGTTATCTCTGATTCCACAACCTATGCAAAAAAAAAAAAAAAAAAAAAAAAAAAATAGAAATGATGGGTAAACATAGGGATTATTATTTTTTCTATATGTTATGTACTAGTAGACATGTATACATGGTATTGGAATAATAAAAAGAAAAAGTAACTTGTGAGAGATCAAAAATATATTACAAATACTGAATCCCACTACCAATGTCATAGGACCATGTGTATATTAGCTTTAAATCATTTTACAAATTTGTTTTGAATTGACAGAGCCTATAGACATTATGCAGGAGCTACATTAAAAGTGTAATTATCTTAATGTGACTTTTTCAATCTCAGTGTGATTTACGCATGAAAATACCCAACCCTAGTAACCTTTTCTTTTCTATATTCATATTTATGTATGTCTTTGAAAAATAAGGCATCAGATATGTAATCATTATGTTTATTTAGCTGCTAAGTCGTGTCCGACTCTTGTGACCCTGTCGACTGTAGCCCACTAGGTTCCTATGTCCATGGGATTTTCCAGGAAAGAATACTGAAGTGGGTTGCCATTTCCTTCTCCAGGATTCCTGCACTGCAGGCAGGTTCTTTACCAACTGAGCGATGAGAGAAACTCATAAAAAAATAAGAAAGAGGGTAAAACATCCAGGCCAGGAGAAAGAAGATTAAATTATGTTTAAGATAATAGGTTTTTGAATCAGATATACTTGTCCTTTACTTATAGTTGGACTTCCCTGGTGGCTCAGATGGTAAAGTGTCTGTCTACAGTGCGAGAGACCCAGGTTCAATCCCTGGGTTGGGAAGATCCCCTGGAGAAGGAAATGGCAATCCACTCCAGTATATTGCCTGGAAAATCCCATGGACAGAGGAGCCTGGAAGGCTACAGTCCATGGGGTTGCAAAGAGTCGGACACGACTGAGCGACTTCACGACTTCACTCACTTACTTATAGTTCTGCTGAGATTAAGTGTGATCCACTGAATTGACTTTCCTGTCTTGTTTGCTTATCTGTATAATACAGTAGTATTATTGGCACTTTAAATTTGTTACGAGGATTAAATGAAGGAAAAAGAACACAACCTAGTGACAGATAAATTAGTAAATACACAGAACCTATTTTTTGGATGTTTGACTGCTGACAGCTTTTATGCTTCATCCCTCCTTCATCCCCTTCTGTTTATTATCTGGCTCAGTTTATAAGAAAGTAGGATGCTCCCCTTTTGGACTCTAGCCTAAGTACAAAAGAACACAATCTCTTGCTCAGACACAAAATCCCACCCCCTAGTCCTACACTCTAACCACAAGCCAGTCTCCTTTCTTTCTCAAGTCATTTCAGGACAGCTTGGGAAGTATGCCAGCTCTCCTTAGAAACTTCCTTATGTAACTAATAAATTACAAATACCCTATTGTGTGTGTGGCTCCATCAGCCTCAAACTTCAAATTAAATTTTGGGTGGAGGTCTCTCTCACCTCTGCAGAATGGCAATAACACAGGTGTACATTTATATGTATTTCTACTAAATTTCAGTTATATCTCCTCCATTTGTTTATTCATACACTCCACCAATCTTGCGGAGAACCTACTCTTTGTAGACACTGACCTAACACTCTGTTTGCCATGACTGAGAAAGAAAAAAAGAAGCAGCACATCTTTTGTTCTCAAGGGATGTACAGGTTAATAAGTAGGTAAACTAAATCACAAAATTACAGAAAGTTATTTAATTAGAGACCACAAGATGAGCTAGCAAAAACATAAGACGTTGGAAGGAGGGATAAATTAGGAGTATAGGGTTAACAGATAAAATATACTATATATAAAATAGGCAAGCAACAAGGATTTGCTGTATAACACAGAGAACTATATTCAGTATCTTTCAATAACCTATAGTGGAAAATAATCTGATTTTATATATATATATATATATATATATATATATATATATATATATATATATATATATATATATATATATATATATATATGGGGCCCTTATATATATATATATATGGGGCTTCCCTGGTGGCTCAGAGGTTAAAGTGTCTGCCTGCAATGTGGGAGACCTGGGTTCAGGCCCTGGGTTGGGAAGATCCCCTGGAGAAGGAAATGGAAACCCACTCCAGTATTCCTGCCTGGAGAATCCCATGGACTGAGGAGTCTGGTGGGCTACAGTCCACAGGGTCGCAAAGAGTCAGACACGACTGAGCGACTTCACTCACTCACTCACTCTCTCTCTCTCTATATATATATATATATTTGCTGTACATGTAAAACTAATACAATATTGTAAATTAACTTACTTCAACAAAAAAGATATATATATATATATATATACATGTATATGTATATGATATTACTAGCTTTTATTATTAAAGGTAATTTGCTGGTCTAAGGATGTCAAAGAGTAATTTTCTTGGCAAGGAAACATTTAATTGAAGATATGAATGATTAGTAGCAGTCAGTTTCACAAGGTCTGTGGATCTATGGTTAGTGACAGGAGAAGGAGAAAATTCATTTACAACGGAAAGGGAAGTATAAACTAAGTTCTGGATTGGGGCCGGTGTGGGTAAGACAATTAACTTTAAGATTTCATGTAAAGACTCTTAAAAATCGTGTGGTTTTGATGTAGTGTGCAGATATACAACCAGCACAAAGAAAAGAGTAACACAGGAGGCATATATGCGTCTGATCAGGAGGGTCCTCTCAGTAATCATATACCTAATAACTTACTTTGAAAGTGTGCATATTTAGGAAGACATGTGAAACTGGCAATGAAATGTCATGTAGCCATACACCATGAAGACAAATATATAAAGTTCAAGTTAGTTTTGATTTATTGGTTTGTTTTCTTTTTTCTTTTTTCTCAAATTTTCTTCTCAGGAATGCTCAACATTTTTTTTTTTATTTTAGAAAAGTAGCTCTGATTTCTTTGCATTCCTTACCATGAAAAATTATCTTTTATGTAAGAAAAAGAAGACATTTTTTTAAATTTCCAATTTAATTAAGATTTGAAATTTTATGTGTTTATGGAAGTGACATATTGAGGGATAAATAAACAATGAATTCCAAAAGCAGTGGGAAAAAGGGAAATGGAAGCTGATGTGATATAAATGTCTGCTCCACTTGACAGTTATTCAAGTTCAGATCAAAATGAAACTAAGGAGACACTTCACCTCCTTAGTTTCATTAAATGAAACTAAGCTTCATCTAACACCAACTAGAAGACAAGATGTACAAGACAGTGTGCACAGCAAAAGTGTGGTCAAGTTCTCATCACTCCCAAGAATATCATCCAATATTCCCACTTGATAATTTGGAATTACATGGACATGAGACTAGAAACTGAATGGCCTCAGCTACTTTTATGCTGAGAAGGTAGATAGACAATAGGAAACCAGACAGATAGCAAATGATCAAGTGGTAGGCAGCCTCTAAAATGCCTTTCAGTGACCACTACTTCCTGTTCATGCCAGTGTGTAATCTCCCCCTTGCATGTGAAAACTGACTCACTTGAAGGAATAAATTATAAGAAATAATCATAATAAAATGATGAAATTCTGTTATCCCCTCTCTCTTTTGCTCTTACTTGCTGTGATGGAATCCATCTTCTACGTTTAGTTTCTGAAAAGAGTGAAGAATTGAATTCTTCCAACAACAATATGTTTGATTTGGGAAGCAAATTTTCCTTTACTTGAATCTTGAAATATGTACATTCACAGTCAACGCCCAAACTGCATACTTGTGGGAGATAGCAAGCCTAAAGTTTAAGCTGAGCATTACCTACATTTCTGACCCACAGAAACAGAGATTGTAAAGATGTTTATTGTTTTAAGACACTAAATTGTGGGGTAGTATATTGCATTACTTCCCTGGTGACTTGGATGGTAAAAGCATATGCCTGCAACGTGAGAGACCTGGGTTTGATCCCTGGGTCAGGAAGATCCCCTGGAGAAGTGAATGACAACCCACTCCAGTACTCTTGCCTCGAAAATCCCATGGACCAAGGAGCCTCGTAGGCTACAGTCCTTGGGGTCACAAAAAGTTGAACATGACTGAGTGACTTCACTTTCTTTATTTTCATATTACATGGTAATAGAGAAAGCAAGGGAATTTCAAGAAAACATCTACTTCTGCTTCATTGACTACACTAAAGCCTTTGACTGTTTGGATCAGAACAAAATGTTGAAAATTCTTAAACAGATGGAAATACCAGACTGCCTTACCTATCTCCTGAGAAACCTGTATGTAAGACAAGGAGCAACAGTTAGAACTGGATATGAAACTACAAACTGGTTCAAAATTGGGAAAGGAGTATGACAAGGCTATATAACATTGCCCTGCATATGTAATTTTATGCAGAATATATCATGAGAAATGCCAGGCTGGATGAATCACAAGTTGGAATCAAGATCGGCAGGAAAAATATCAACAACCTCAGATATGCAGATGATACCACTCTGATGGCAGAAAGTAAAGAAAAATCAAAGAGCATCTTGATGGTGAAAGAGGAGAGTGAAAAGGCTGGCTTAAAACTCAACATTCAAAAAACTAATATCATGCATCCAGTTCCATCATTCATGACAAATAGAAGAGGGAAAAGTGGAAGCAGTGACAGATTTTATTTTCTTGTACTCCAAAATTACTGTGGACTGTGACTGCAGTCATGAAATTAAAAGACACTTGCTCCTTGGAAGGGAAGCTATGATAAACCTAAACAGCCTGTTAAAAAGCAGAGACATCACTTGCTGACTGTATAGTCAAAGCTGTGGTTTCCCCAGAAGTCATGTGCAGGTGTGAGAAGTGAACCATAAAGAAGGCTGAGCACCAAAGAATTGATGCTTTTGAGTTGCGGTGCTGGAGAAGACTCTCAAGAGTCCCTCCAACAGCAAGGAGATCAAAGCAATCAATCCTAAAAGAAATCAAGCCTGAATATTGATTGGAAGGACTGATGCTGGCACTGAAGCTCCTATGGCCACCTGATGCAGAGAGCTGACTCATTAGAAAAGATCCTGATGCTGGGAAACATTGAAGGCAGGAGGAAAAGGGGGTGCCAGAAGATGAGATGGTTGGATGGAATCACTGCCTCCACGGACATGAGTTTGAGCAAACTCTGGGAGATAGCAAAGGACAGGGAGGCCTGCTTCCTGCAGTCTCTGAGTGAGGGGCAAAGAGTTGTACATGACTTAATGACGGAACAACAGACAGCATATTAAAAAGCAGACATTACTTTGCCTATACAGGTCCATATAGTCAAAACATGGTTTTTGCAGTAGTCATGTATGGATGTTAGAATTGGACCATAAGGAAGGCTGAGCATGGAAGAATTTATGCTTTTTAACTGGTGCTGGAGAAGACTCTTGAGAGTCCCTTGGACAGCAAGGAAATCAAGCCAGTCAGTTCTAAAGAAATCAACCCTGAATATTCTTTGGAAGGTCTGATGCTGAAACTGAAGCTACAATACTTAGGCCACTTCCCTCATAGCTCAGTCGGTAAAGAATCTGCCTACAATGCAGGAGACCCGGGTTTGATTCCTGGGTCAGGAAAATCCTCTGGAGAAGGAAATGGCAACCCACTCCAGTATTCTTGCCTGGAGAATCCCATGGACAGAAGAGTCCATGGGGTCAGAAGAGTCCATGGGGTCACAAGAGTCAGACACGACTTAGCGAATTAACTACTACTACTGCTACATGATTCCAACAGCTGACTCACTGGGAAAGCTTGAAGGCAAAAGGAGAAGGGGCCAGCAGAGGATGAGATTGTTAGATAACATCACTGACTCAATGGACATAAGTTTGAGCAAACTCTGGGAGATAGTGAAGGATAGTGAAACCTAGCATATTACAGTCTATGGGGTCCAAAGAGCTGTTCTCCTGGGTTTCCTTACCTTACTGCTCTCCACCCAGGTGCCCTTTCCCAATAAAGTCTCTTCCTTTGTCAGCACATGTGTCTCCTTGGACATTCATTTCCAAGTGTTAAACAAGAGCCCAGTTTCGGGCCCTGGAAGGGGTCCATCTTCCTGCAACAAATGGCGACTCTGGCGGGGATTCTTCTTCACTGAGACTGACATCCTGACCACTCGGGGTACTCAGGGGCTAGCTTGCCTGCCAATGGACCAGACCCAGTGGCTACAACTGGGACCCTTTTGTCCGTGGTCTCCTCCTGATGCGGACAACTGGCCAGAGTGCCCCAACCGGTACGGACAAGAGACTTTATTGACCTCTCTCCCCTCCCCTCTCTCTTTCCTCTCCTTATCCCTTCCTGTCCTTCCCTGTTTTTCTAGTCCCCCAGTCCTGGATGCAGGAATCTGGTCGAAGGGCCCTCAGTCTGAGCTGAGGATTGGAGACTGATCACCTCCTCTTGGCAGAGAACTTGAATTCTGGTTCTGATCTGGTCTGATTTCTGGTATGGCCGAGTTCCAGTCCTCTCGTTCTCTGGAGGCCCAGTGAAAAGTCCCATAATGCTTGGATATCTGTAGGTGGAAGGAGATGTCTGTAAGGCTACCCCTTTCGGCCCCCATCTCCCACCTCCTCCCCCTTCTTCTTTCAACCTGGCTTCCTTTTCTCCCTTGAAATCTTTGATGTTAGTACTTGGATCTGAAGTTCTGTGTCTCTATAGGAGGTTTTCTGAGAGACTGTATTCTTGTATTTAAGGGCTTCCCTGGTGGTGCAGAGGTTAAAGCATCTGCCTGCAATGTGGGAGACCTGGGTCCGATCCCTGAGTCAGGAAGATCCCCTGGAGAAGGAAATGCCAACCCACTCCAATATTCTTGCCTGGAGAATCCCATGGATGGAGGAGCTTGGTGGGCTACAGTCCACGGGTCGCAAAGAGTCAGACACGACTGCGCGACTTCACTTTAGCAACCAAACAACAACAAATAGAAAAATAATTCATAACATAGTTTTGATAGAAGCCAGGTCATTGGAATAAATGCTTACAGGTAAAGAAATTAGACATAAAAACATCCCATACTATTACTTTCCATGGACGGAATTATCTAGTAGGTATTTATTCTTAACAATACAGATTTATATTGTTCTATTTTTTCTGTTATATCTTTTTAGCAGTGGGGAGAAAGAAAAGTGTTCTGCTCACTTGTCTGTATTGTTTTCTGAGATTTTACCATTTTTATCTGTTATTTTAAGAATTTTAAATATTTCTAGGCTATATAGTGGGACTTTCTAGATGGCTCGCTGCTAAAGTCTGCCTGCCAATGCAGGAGCTACAGGTTTGATACCTGGGTCAGGAAGATCCCCTGGAAGAGGGCATGGCAACGCACTCCAGTAATCTTGACTGGAAATCCCATGGACAAGACCAATAAGACTGGCCACAGTCCATGGGTTTGCAGAGTCTGACATGACTGAGTGACTGAACACAAGGATGCAAGTTATATATGGATGTGAATTTGATATTTTTTTTAGACTGGAGCTAAAATCTCATGTCATTCTTTAATTTTGGAAATTTCTCACCACTTAAAATATTAATTAGCTGATCTTAGTTTTTACTTATTCATTGACTATGACAATACTTATGTGTATTTTTGGTTTTTAAAAACTATGCTTCATGTATATTAACTTCTTTTCCATAATTTTATCTCATTATAGTTAATTCTAAGTGATTTTCTCAGAACTGTCCATTCACTAACTCTGTCTCCAGCTGTATATACCATATTTTTAAAGTTTATCTAGTTATAGTTTACATATAAAATTAACTTCTTTAAAGAATACAGTTCAGTGTTTTTTAATATATTTGCAGAGTTCTGTAACCATCACCATGACTAATGCTAAAACATTTACATCTCCATAAAAATGAAACCTCATGTCCACCAGAGTTCACTTTATATCACAACCACTAACCTTAAGCAACTAAAATATCTACTGTCCCTTTAGATTTATCTAGTGTTTAAATTTCATGTAAATAGTATATTATGTGGTCTTCTTTCTTTTACATACTGTGCTCAAGATTCTTCCATATTGTAGCATGTTCCAGCATTCTTTTTTATTGCCAAGTAACATTTCCTTGCAGAAATATACAATATTTTCCTACTAATTCACCAGTTGATTGACATATAGACTACTATGAATAATGCTGATATACATATTTATTTTTTTTTGTTTTTGTGTGGACATATTCTCATTTGTCTTGGGTATGTCCCTAGGAATGGAAAGGCTGAGTCATGTGATTAATTTATGTTTAATGTATCTTCCTAAGTGGCTGTATCCTTTTACATTTCCACCAGCAATGAATTAGGATTCCAGTTTTCCTGCACACAACACCAATACTTGTTTTAAAAAATTATAGAAAAAAAAAGTAATGTGAGTGTGAACTGGTATTTCTTTTTGTTTTTGCTTTGTATTCCATTAATAACAAATAATGTTGAGATCTTTTCATAAGTTTTTACTGAATATTTGTATAAATAAATTTTGGGTGAAATAATTCAAAATTTTTGCTCATTTTCAATTAAGTTATTTTACTATTTATTTGAAAGTGTTCTTTATATACTATGGATATGTGTCTCTTCTGAGAAATATCGATATATATTTTCCTATTCTCTAGGTTGAAACTGTTTGCAGCACAAAAGATTTAAATTTGATGAAACTTACTTTTTTCTTTTTTTTTTTTAATATTTTCACCTAGGCCTTTGCAGTCTTGTCTAAGAAACCACTACCTAACTCGGGGTCACAAAGATTTACTCCTATGTTGTGCCCAAGAGTTTTAAAGTTTGGTATTTTAAATTTGGATCTATGATCTGTTTTGCAGTTTGTGTGTGTGTATAAAATGCATGTTTGTGTATCTGGTTGTCACAGAACAATTTGTGAAAACGCCTTCTCTCTTCCAACTGAACTGTGGTCAGCACTGTCAAAATTCAACAACCAAAAATGTGAGAATTTGTTTGTAAACTCCCAAGATGTTGTGTAACACATATCAATGACCATAGTTTTTAGTAAGATTTGAAATCTCTACCATACTGTTTAACTTCCATGCTAAAATGTGCCATTATTATACTAAATATATTTTATTTAAATTATAATTTTATTTTTAATATTTTTTTCACATATACCTCTTATTTTAAGAACAAATTTGCTCCATTTTTCTATATGTTCATTAGTATATTTTCTCTTTCATTTGGTAGGTTTCATTTCTTTCCTGAATTGTACTTCAAGCTGATTTTAGAAAAGTCAGAGGAACCAGAGATTAAATTGCCAACATCTGCTAGATCTTCAAAAAAGCAAGAGAGTTCCAGGAAAACATTTATTTCTTCTTTAATGACATTCCCGAAGCCTTTGACTATGGATCACAATAAACTGTGGAAAATTCTGAAAGAGTTGGGAATACCAAACCACCTGACCTTCCACTTGAGAATCCTGTATGCAGATCAGGAAGCAACAGTTAGAACTGGACATGGAACAACAGACTGGTTCCAAGTAGGAAAAGGAGTACATCAAGGCTGTATATTGTCACCCTGCTTATTTAACTTATATGCAGAGTACATCATGAGAAACACTGGACTGGAAGAAGCACAAGCTGGAATCAAGATTGCTGGGAGAAATATCAATAACCTCAGATATGCAGACGAAACCACCCTTATGGAAGAAAGTGAAGAGGAACTAAAGCACATCGTGATGAAAGTGAAAGAGGAGAGTGAAAGTTGGCTTAAAGCTCAACATTCAGAAAACTAAGAACATGGCATCCGGTCCTGTCACTTCATGGCAAATAGATGGGGAAACAGTAGAAACAGTGGCTGACTTTACTTTTTGGGGCTCCAAAATAACAGAATATGGTGACTGCAGCCATGAAATTAGAAGATGCTTACTCCTTGGAAGGAAAGTTATGACCAACCTAGACAGCATATTAAAAAGCAGATACATTACTTTGCCAAAGGTCCATCTAGTCAAAGCTATGGTTTTTCTAGTGGCCATGTATGGATGTGAGAGTTGGACTATAAAGAAAACTGAGCGCAGAATTGATGCTTTTGAACTGTGGTGTTGGAGAAGACTCTTGAGAGTCCCTTGGATTGCAAAGAGATCCAACCAGCCTGTCCTAAAAGAGATTAGTCCTGGGTGTTCATTGGAAGAACTGATGCTGAAGCTGAAACTCCAATACTTTGGCCACCTGATGCGAAGAGCTGAGTCATCGGAAAAGTCCCTGGATGCTGGGAAAGATTGAGGTCAGGAGGAGAAGGGGACAACAGAGGATGAGATGGTTGGATGGCATCACCAGCTCAATGGACATGAGTTTGAGTAGGCTCTGGGAGTTGGTGATGGACAGGGAGTCCTGGCATGCTGAAGTTCATGGGGTCACAAAGAGTCGGACATGACTGAGCGACTGAACTGAACTAAATTGTTCTTCAACAAAGGCCTACTTTTTTTTTTTTCTGTATACTTATATATGTGTAATTTATATTGTAGTTTATCTTGTATGGATTCCTTAATCATGCTTGGTTTGTGAAAGACTCCTTATCTGGCAGTTGGTTTTACTATGACCTTACTGAAATCTCTGATTCCAGTCTTTACCACCTTGCTATTATAAATGTGGGCACTTTTTCCAGAATCTGGAGTATAGCAAGATGTGCATGGTTCCCTTTCAGGTTATGATTCTCAGCAGTTGAGGAGAGACTGTTCAGTACTTCATCATCAACATGTCATCATTTTCTGTCTTTTATATGCAGTTTCAGAGGCACAGGTAGCTGTTTTGCATGTTGCCTTGATTCATTAAAATAAAAAAGGTTATCAAATCCCAAGGCATACATCATGTGTGTTTCCCCAGCCCTTACATTTAATTCACTTTTTCATTTCTGACATAATATTTGATTTCAATATTAGCAATGGATTACTGTAATTTGTGTTTGTTAAAATTATTTATAAAATTTGTTACTATAGTTTTAGTTTATCAGGATTAACCAACATTCATATAATTAAAGATTACCTTTAGTAAAAGTTTAAATAAATGGGTGTTATTTATACACCATTATTTGTTAAAGATGAAAAATGAGTTAACTGAGTAACATTTTCTCTGGTTAGTGGAATTATTTCAGACATGAAATAAGCAGTCACTGGCTTTTTTTCATCCTTTCTGTTCTTTTGTCTAATTAATGAAATGTGAAAATGGACTTCTTAACTATCAGGATAAGTGTGTGTGTGTGTGTGTGTGTGTGTGTGTGTGTGTGTGTGTGTGTGTGTGTGTGTGTGTGTGTTTTAAACTGCCTTCTAAATATAGTTCTCATTACTTCAGGAATCTAAGAAAGAATAGGAATGATTATGGGGCATAATTTCTTCTGTGAGAGACATATCAATCTTGCCCTTTAAGTGGAAAAATCAGATGTAAAGATACCTTGACAGTACAAGAAACCTCACCAATTATTTTAAAGTTAGTAACAGGTAATGTAGATAAATTAGAGTGGGTGCTTACTTTTGATAAAATATCCTCAGTTGGATACATAATCCATCCAGTTTTCTTTCCTTGTTCACTATATATATATATTTTTTCTTTTATGGAAATGGGAGGATATAGGTTAAATTATAGCACAGATATAGGCCACAAGGATCATCAGTTACCTCAAGTAGCTGAGCTATCAAGCTCAAATATCTAAGACTAAGCCAAGGGAGGATAATTTAACTTCACAAAGAAGAACAAACCGCTGAAGAGAAAGAAAGAGATTTTGCTGAGAAAGCAAAGTCACATAAGACTATGTCCTCGTTGGTGTTTAGTCACTCAGTTGTACCTGCCTCTGCGACCCCATGGACTGCAGCACTCCAGGCTTCCCTACCCTTTACTATCTCCTGGAGTTTGCTCAAACTCATGTCCACTGAGTTGGTGATGCCATTCAATCATCTTACCCTCTGTCATCCCCTTTTCCTCCTGTCTTCAACCTTTCCCAACATCAGGGTCTTTTCCAATGAGTCAGCTCTTCACATCAGGTGGCCAAAGTACTGGGGTTTTAGCTTCAGCTAAAAGTCCTTCCAATGAATAGTCAGGGTTGATTTCCTTTAGGATTGACTGGTTTGATCTCCCTAATGTCTAAGGGAGTCTGATGTCTCAAGACTCTTCTCCAGCACCACAGTTCAAAAGCATCAATTCTTTGGCACTCAGCCTTCCTTGTGGTCCAACTTACATCGGGACAGGACTATTGGAAAAACCATAGATTTGACTATGTGGACATTTGTTGGCAAAGTGATGTCTCTGCTTTTTAATATGCTGTCTAGGTTTGTAATACTTTTTCTTCCAAGGAGCAAGCATCTTTTAATAAGGTTATAGATGACCATTTAATCAAACTGGTTCATAAAACCAAGTAGCTTCTACCTAGTTAGTGGGACAATAACTTATACCTGTTTTACAGAATGTACCTCATCTAATGCTCCAGTACTTCTCCCCACTCTCCCTCCAAACTGCTCTGATTAACTGGTCTCACACCATCATGACCCCTAAGATTTAATCTTCTTAGCAAGGGCCACCAATAACCTCACATAGAGCCCTACAGCTTCTGCTGCCTCAGGGAATTAATGGCACAATGATGCCACTTCCTACCTGTCATAGATCATTACATGTGTCTTAGCTCACTGAAGCAAGTTCCCTAGGGCATGGAATTACAAGCAATTAAGTTTTGCACCTCTCAGGAACTAATGCAGTGATTTACAAATACAAGATATTTCGTCAAATAGTTGACAACTGAGTTAATCTTCTTCCTCTGAGAAAACAGTTTAGGACTTCTATGTAGAATCTAAAAAGGTAGTAGCTATTTTTTTGCCCATGTGGATTAAGTACATTTTCAAACAGACATTAAATAATCAATTTTTTTCTTGTGTATTTAATTTCATTTTCCAATTTTTGATGTCAGCATATAGAAATAAGGCTGCTTTTTAAAAACAGACCACAGGACATTCCTGGCAGGACATGATAAAGACTCCATGCTCTCACTGTAAGGGGTACAAGTTGATTACAAGTTGGGGAATAAAGATCTCTCATGCCCCATGGTGCAGCCAAAAAAAATAGACCACAAATTATATAACCTTGTTACAAATGCTAGTTTTAATAGATATTTTGTAGACTTCTTAGGATTTCTACAAATGTGTTTGTTTCATCTGTGAGTATCTCTCTCAAACACATATGCCTTTTTTTGTGTGTGAGTTATTGTATTGCCTGGATCCTTTTGAAAAACATTGAATAGAAATGAAGAGAGGAGACATTTTTGCTGGTTTTTTTTTTTTTTTTTTTGCACTAAGGGAGGTAATTCCACTTTTTCATCATTAAGCAGGAGTTGGGTTGTAGGACTTGCACAGATAAACATTTTGTCCAGTTGAAGAAACTGTATTCTATTCTATTTTTGAAAATGGTTGGGTTTTTTAACATGAAAATGTGTGGAATTTTTAAATGACTTTCCTTCATCGATTAGCATGGTTATACAGTTATTTTTAATATATTACCCATTAAATTGCACTCATCACACAGGTTAGTAAAGTAATGCTTAAAATTCTCGAAGTCAGGCTTCAGCAGTACATGAACCGTGAATGTCTAGATGTTCAAGCTGGTTTTAGAAAAGGCAGAGGAAGCAGAGATCAAATTGCCAACATCTGATGGATCATGGAAAAAGCAAGAGAGTTCCAGAAAAACATCTATTTCTGCTTTATTGACTATGCCAAAGCCTTTGACTGTGTGGATCACAATAAACTGTGGAAAATTCTTCAAGAGATGGGAATACCAGACCACCTGACCTGCCTCTTTAGAAATCTGTATGCAGGTCATGAAGCAACAGTTAGAGCTGGACATGGAACAACAGACTGGTTCCAACTAGGAAAAGGAGTACGTCAAGGCTGTATATTGTCACCCTGCTTATTTAACTTCTATGCAGAGTATATCATGAGAAACACTGGACTGGAAGAAGCACAAGCTGGAATCAAGATTGCTGGGAGAAATATCAATAACCTCAGATATGCAGATGGCAGCACCCTTATGGCAGGAAGTGAAGAGGAGCTAAAAAGCCTCTTGATGAAAGTGAAAGAGGAGAGTGAAAAAGTTGGCTTCAAGCTCAACATTCAGAAAACGAAGATCATGTCATCTGGTCCCATCACTTCATGGGAAATAGATGGGGAAATAGTGGAAACAGTGTCAGACTTTTGCTGGGGGGGGGGGGCTCCAAAATCACTGCTGATGGTGACTGCAGCCATGAAATTAAAAGACGCTTACTCCATGCAAGGAAAGTTATGACCAACCTAGATAGCATATTCAAAAGCAGAGACATTACTTTGCCTACTAAGTTCCATCTAGTCAAGGCTATTGTTTTTCCAGTGGTCATGTATGGATGTGAGAGTTGGACTGTGAAATCTGAGCATTGAAGAATTGATGCTTTTGAACTATGGTGTTGGAGAAGACTTGAGAGTTCCTTGGACTGCAAGGAGATCCAACTAGTCCATTCTAAAGGAGATCAGTCCTGGGTGTTCTTTGGAAGGAATGATGCTGAAGCTGAAACTCCAATACTTTGGCCACCTCATGTGAAGAGTTGACTCATTTGGAAAAGACCCTGATGCTGGGAGGGATTGGGGGCAGGAGGAAAAGGGACGACAGAGGATGAGATGGCTGGATGGCATCACCAACTAGATGTACATGAGTTTGAGTGAACTCCAGGAGTTGGTGATAGACAGGGAGGCCTGGCGTGCTGTGATTTATGGGGTCACTAAACGTAGGACACGACTGAACGACTGAACTGAAGTGACACGTTGAATTATTTTGATTGACTTTAAAATGTGAAAACAAGCTTGTATTTTTGCATAAGTGTATTGGTCATGAGGTATTGCTAGTTTCTGTACTGCTGCAATCAGTGTGACAGCATTGTATGTCATTTTTGTGTCTATGTTAATGTGGCACAGTGATATAAATTTTATTTTTATTTTAATGTCATTCTTTGTTTTTGGAAGCTAGAAAATGCTGGGCACATGAAATGAATATGGAAGTCATTTCTCCTTTACATGCAAAAGAATGTATGTAACATTGAAAATACATCGTTAAATGTTTGTCAGAATTCAACACTGAAGATACCTTCACCTACACTTTTCTTTGGGGAACATTTAAAATTCTATTTCTTTAAAATTTGAAATGTCCTAACAGCTGTCTTCAGCTGGAGGCTTAGTTAGGACAGATTGATATATTGTATCTCACTCACATATTTGTGGCCATACAGCTGTGGCTGTATGTTTGAAAAGACTGGGCTCTTTCTTCAAGTGGTCTGTCATCCAGGGTTTCTTCACAGCATAATGATCTCAGGGTTTCAATAGAATGACAGCAAAAGCTTTCAAGTTTTTTGATGTTTAGAATCAAGTCATACAAATCCATATCTGTGCATTCAATGGGGGAAAAGCATGCACAAGATCTAACCACATTTAAGGGGAGGAAAAAGACTCTCAACCTTGATGGGGTGTGAGGGGATTCTGCAAAGTAAGTACTCAGTCACTTCAGTCCTGTCGAGTTTTTGCTACCCCATGGACTGTAGTCTACCAGGATCCTGTGTTCATGGAATTTTCCAGGCAAGAATTCTGGAATGGGTTGCCATTTCCTTCTCCAAGAGATCTTCCTGACCCAGGGATTAAACCTGGGTCTCCTGCATTGCAGGCAGATTCTTTACCGTCTGAGCCACCAGGGAAGTGGGTGTATTTATGTTTATTACTGTATCCTCTTTGATCACAATTTTTAATTTACATATAAAATTCATTCAAATTTTACCAAGACTCACACAAAACTTTATTCATTATGGTATCTGGCTCAAAGCTAGGATCTTATGATTTGCATTGAGCTTCCCTGATGGTTCAGTGGGTAAAGAATCTTCTTGCATTGAGGAGACTCAGGATACATAGTCTAAAGGGTCACAAAGAATCAGACACAACTGAACAGCTAAGCACTGCATGGAATACAGATAAGACCCTCTTAATGGCTCATCTTGACTCCTAGTCTTAATGGGTCATCTTGATTCTTAGTCTTAAAAAACATAGTAGAAAAATAATTTATATTCCTCTTCCTTCCCCATAGTCATTTCCATGATGAGAAAAAAGCATACAACACCCACTGGATGATATTAATAAGCAGCCCTGGAATCCAATCAGTCAAATGCCACCAGACCGGTGTAACAACTACCTTGTGATTGGGTCCAATTCTGTTCTCTGAGTGTGGTTTCACAACAATTTTTTTTCTCTGCTCTCAATTCCACCTTGGAAATGTCTTTCCTATATCATGAAAAATGACCCAGGTTTGCATTTGAAAATCTAAATAAGACTGCTTCCTGTCTATAAAAAATAGAAGATCTTTAAGTTAAACTTGATTCAAGTCTCTTAATAAGATGTGTTTTTCTTAGAAATCTGACTGTTTACTGCATGACCTTTAAAGTCACATTTATATATTTTTTAAATATAAATTTATTTATTTTAATTGGAGGCTAATTACTTTACAATATTGTATTGGTTTTGCCATACATCAACATGAATATACCATGAGTGTACACATGTTCCCCATCCTGAACCCTCCTCCCACCTGCCTCCCCGTACCATCCCTCTGGGTCATCCCAGTGCACCAGCCCCAAGCATACTGTATCCTGCATAGAACCTGGACTGGTGATTCATTTAATATATGATATACATGTTTCAATGCCATTCTCCCAAATCATCCCAACCTCTCCCTTACCCACAAAGTCCAAAAGACTGTGCTATACAGCTGTGTCTCTTTTGCTGTCTTGCATACAGGGTTATCATTACCATCTTTCTAAATTCCATATATATGCATATATATGTATTGGTCTTTTTCTTTCTGTCTTACTTCACTCTGTATAATAGGCTCCAGTTTCATCCACCTCATTAGAACTAGTTCAAATGTATGCTTTTTAATGGCTAAGTAATACTCCATAGTGTATATGTACCACAGCTTTCTTATCCATTCATCTGCTGATGGATATCTATGTTGCTTCCATGTCCTGGCTATTATAAACAGTGCTGAGATGAACATTGGGGTACACGTGTCTCTTTCAATTCTGGTTTCCTCAGTGTGTATTCCCAGTAGAGGTATTGCTGGGTCATAAGGCAGCTCTATTTGCAGTTTTTTAAGGAATCTCCACACTGTTCTCCATAGTGGCTGTACTAGTTTGCATTCCCACCAACAGTGTAGGAGGGTTCCCTTTTCTCCACACCCTCTCCAGCATTTATTGCTTGTAGACTTTTGGATAGTAGCCATTCTGACTGGCGTGAAATGGTAAAGTCATATTTATAATTCTTCTCAGTACAGACTGGCTGCTTTGGGTGGAATGTCAGATTGTTATGAAATGCCCTTATGAGTCTTAAAATCATTTGTGTTTAACTGAGAGAGGGTCCTAAGCATCATCTTAAAGTTTTCTGAGATATTAACAAACATCTTACAACCATAACCTTAATTTGATCTGAACTTTAATGTGTTTTAATACTTGAATCTTTGCTAGGTTGAGAGACTGGAAGTTAGAATAGCTTGATTTTACAGCAGATTATGCCCCGTTAAGTGTGTTAGTCACTCAGTTGTGTCTGACTCTTTGTGACCCCATCGACTATAGCCTACCAGGTTCCTCTGTCCATGGGATTCTCCAGGCAAGAATCCTGGAGTGGGTGGCCATGACTTCCTCCAGGGGGTCTTCCTGGCCCAGGGATCAAACCCAGGTGTCCTGTACTGCAGGTAGATTCTTTACTGTCTGAGTCACCAGGGAAGCCCTGAATATTTTTCTGGCTTGAGAACTTGGGCATTAGGATAGCTTGATTTTACAGCAGATCATGCTCTAGTCTCTAAACATATTTTCTAAATTCTGCTTGTTGACAAAACACATTTTCTGTTTGGGGCTGGTGCACTGGGATAACCCAGAGGGATGGTATGGGGAGGGAGGTAGGAGGGGGTTTCATGACTGGGAACACATGTAGCAGATTCATGTTGATGTATGGCAAAACCAATTCAATATTGTAAAGTAATGAGCCTCCAATTAAAATAAATTTAAATTTAAAAAATATGAAACCTGTTGCAGAATCAGAAAACCTATATCACATTTAGCTTTATATTAATGAATCTTATTTACAAAAATCGTATAGAAAAGAATATACAGGACGAGTGAGTGCTGTCAATTATAATAAAGTTTTTTAGTTGTGACAGAATGAAGAAAGTTAATTTAGAAAAATAATGAGGACAATCTAATATTGCTTTCTTCCATGTTGTTATCTTAGAAAATCAAAGCATTTTAGAATGTAATCTTATAGCAGAATCCAAACTCTCACCAAAAGCACTCAATAAATTTTAATTATTCCTTTCAAAAAAAAAAATTGGCTCCATAGGATCTTAGTTGCAACACATAGGACCTTCACTGCCATTGACAAGACCCTTAGTTGCAGCACATGGGATCTAGTTCCCTAACCAAGACTCCTGCCTTTCTTGGTTCAAATCTTTCCATATTTTATCAACATCAGTTTGGTGCCGACATCAGTTTGATTATTTATTTCTAATGGCAGCTTGTTGTGTACCATACCTGATGGCTCGAAACAGCAATATGTTGTAATTTATTACAATTTAGTAGACAGGCCAAGCAGTTCTTCCGATGTTTCTTCTTATTGTGCACTGAAGGCATTTATCTAGCTCATTGAGTCTCTTCAGCTTGGAAATGCTCACTATTACTTTGAATAGTCCTTCTGATCACTTCTATCTATCCTCTTGTGGTACTAAAATTTCTCACATATTAGATATTTTGACCAGATACTGCCTGTCTCCTTCAGTGTTTTTTCCTGCCCCCTGCTATTCTTTTTCTCTTGTACTCTGTTCTCTGCCTTCAGTGTCTCAAATCTGGTTTTCTATTGTATTCTGAGTGTTGTTCATCTAATTAATTGGTAATATTGCCCTTCAGATATAGAGAGCTCATTTTATATTTTAAAGATTTAAATTAAGTGTTAAAATTCTACATTTTTACCTCTAATATTTTCTTTATTTTTTAAAATATTAATAATAATTATGTTGTTGACTTTGATGATGTCTGTATGTTTTTCTTGCTGAATGTTTTTATACTAAGGTCAGATCTACCTTTTTTTCACATTAGGTTGTTATTGTATCTTGGCTCTTGAAGATTATCATTGTAGTTTTTCTTTCTTAAATTATGTCACATTACTCTAAAACTTGTTTTTTAGCAAGTAGGTAAGATGCTTATAGATTACCTTGACACTGTCAAGTTTTGGTGGTGTTCAGTTCAGTTGCTCAGTTGTGTCCAACTCTTTGTGACCCCATGGACTGCAGCATGCCAGGCTTCCCTGTCCGTCACCAACAGTGGGAGCTTGCTCAAACTCATGCCCATCAGGTAGGTGATGTCATCCAACCATCTCATCCTTCATCATTCTTTTCTCCTCCTGCCTTCAATCTTTCCCAGCATCAGGGTTTTTCTTCCCAGTATTCACTGATCTTCAGTAGCATATTGGGCACCTACTGATCTGGGGAGTTCATCTTTCAATGTCATATCTTTTTGCTTTTTCATACTGTTCACGGGGTTCTCAAGTGGTGTTAGTCTTGGTTAATGTAGGTCTGTTTTAGTTTTCCCTTCACTCACAGGATGCAGTCCTTGTTGCTGAAATATGCTTCTTGTTTTGGTTAATCTGTGTGTCAATTTGATTAAGCCTTGGGGTATCTCTGGTTCCTCTGCCTTTTCTAAAACCATCTTGAACATCTGGAAGTTCATGGTTTCACATACTGCTGAAGCCTGGCTTGGAGAATTTTGAGCATTACTTTACTGTGAGATGAGTGCAATTGTGCAGTAGTTTGATCATTCTTTGGCATTGCCTTTCTTTGGGATTGGAGTGAAACTGACCTTTTCCAGTCCTGTGACCACTGCTGAGTTTCCCAAATGTGCTGGCATATTGAGTGCAGCACTTTCACAGCATCATCTTTCAGGATTTGAAATACCTCAACTGGATTTCCATCACCTCCACTAGCTTTGTTTGTAGCGATGCTTTCTAAGGCCCACTTGACTTCACATTCCAGGATATTTGGCTCTAGGTGAGTGATCACACTATCATGATTATCTTGTTCATGAAGATCTATTTTGTACAGTTCTTCTGTGTATTCTTGCCACCTCTTCTTAATATCTTCTGCTTCTGTTAGGTCCATACCATTTCTGTCCTTTATTGAGCCCATCTTTGCATGAAATGTTCCCTTGGTATCTCTAGTTTTCTTAAAGAAATCTCTAGTCTTCCCCGTTCTATTGTTTTCCTCTATTTCTTTGCATTGATCACTGAGAAAGGCTTTCTTATCACTCTTTGCTATTCTTTGGAGCTCTGCGTTCAGATGCTTATATATTTCCTTTTCTCCTTTGCTTTTGCCTTCTCTTCTTTTCACAGCTATTTGTAAGGCCTCCCCAGATAGCCATTTTGCTTTTTTGCATTTATTTTCCATGGGGATGGTCTTGGTCTCTGTCTCCTGTACAATGTCACGAACCTCCATCCATAGTAGGCAAAGGAACCAGAGATCAAATTGCCAATATCCGCAGGATCATGGAAAAAGGAAGAGAGTTCCAGAAAAACAACTATTTCTGCTTTATTGACTATGCCGAAGCCTTTGACTGTGTGGATCACAATAAACTGTGGAAAATTCTTCAAAAGATGGGAATACCAGACCATCTAACCTGCCTCTTGAGAAATCTGTATGTAGGTCAGGAAACAACAGTTAGAACTGGACATGGAACAACAGACTTGTTCCAAATAGGAAAAGGAGTATGTCAAGGCTGTATATTGTCACCCTGCTTATTTAACTTATATGCAGAGTACATCATGAGAAACACTGGACAGGAAAAAACACAAGCTGGAATCAAGATTGCCGGGAGAAATGTCAATAATCTCAGATATGCAGATAACACCACCCTTATGGCAGAAAGTGAAGCAGAGCTAAAAAGCCTCTTGATGAAAGTGAAAGAGGAGAGTGAAAAAATTGACTTAAAGCTCAACATTCAGAAAACAAAGATCAAGGCATCCGGTCCCATCACTACATGGGAAATAGACAGGGAAACAGTGGAAACAGTGTCAGACTTAATTTTTTTCGCTCCAAAATCACCGCAGATGGTGACTGCAGCCATGAAATTAAAAGACACTTACTCCTTGGAAGGAAAGTTATGACCAATCTAGACAGCATATTCAAAAGCAGAGATATTACTTTGCCAACAAAGGTCCATCTAGTCAAGGCTATGGTTTTTCCAGTGGTCATGTATGGATGTGAGAGTTGCACTGTGAAGAAAGCTGATCATTGAAGAATTGATGCTTTGAACTGTGGTGTTGGGGAAGACTCTTGAGAGTCCCTTGGCCTGCAAAGAGATTCAACTGTCCATTCTAAAGGAGATCAGTCCTGGGTGTTCATTGGAAGGACTGATGCTACAGCTGAAATTTCAATACTTTGGCCATCTCATGTGAAGAGTTGACTCACTGGAAAAGACTCTGATGCTGAGAGGCATTGGAAGCAGGAACAGAAGGGGATAACAGAGGATAAGATGGCTGGATGTTATCACTGACTCGATTAACATGAGTTTGAGTGAACTCCAGGAGTTGGTGATGGACAGAGAGACCTGGCGTGCTGCAATACATGGGGTCGCAAAGAGTCGGACATGACTGAGCAACTGAACTGAACTGCACTGAGATATCTGGATTTGGCTAAACATCATTTCTCGGTGTGTCCTTCAGGATGTTTCTGGATAAGATTAATATTTGAATCAGCAGATTGGGTGAAGCAGAGTGCTCTCTCCTACGTGAATGAGCCGCAACCAATCTACAGAAGGCCTGAATATTACAGGCTGAGTAAACAAGAATTCTTTCTCTCTGTGTGTCTTCTACTTGGGTATCTGTATTCTCCGGGCTTCTGACTTAGACTGAAATTTATACCATTTGTTTTCCTGATTCTCAGGTGTTTGATTCAGACTGGAACTAAACTGTCAGCTCCTGTGGGTTTACAACTAACTGACTGTAGATGCTGAGACATCTTACCCTGCATAATCACATGAGCCATTTTCTTACATTACATCTCTTAATACTTATTTTCTATCCTACCAGTCCTGTTTATTTGGAGAACTCAGATAAATAGAGAATTTATATCCCAGACATGTCATTTTAGTGCCGAAACTAAAGACACATTGCTCTCATTTTGTACACTTCATGTTGGTTGAGCTCAAAGTCCAATTTTCTCTCTCAGTCACCATGAGGGTTCTATAATCTCTTATTAGATCTCTAGCTTCACAAACAAGTATTCTGAAATAGTTTTTGGAGCACTGAACATGTATAGAACTAATAGAAATAACAGTGTAGATTTTGAAGTATTTTTGCTCTATATGCTCTCTAGAAATTTGCCCTCAGTAATTCAAACCACAGCTATATTCTCCTCCACCCAGGGAGAACTGCCTTCTGCTTTTTCACTACTTCCCTGTGCCACGGTTTGGAAATATATCCAAAAAAATAAGATTTCCAAGTTGAAAGTGATTACTAGTTAACTAGCTTATTAAGCAGATATAGTCATCTTTTTATACTTTACACTTATTTGTCGATAATCAAACTAACCGAATTGAGAAGCCTGTGAAGACATTTTGTTGTGAATAATTTGGTCTCAACAAAAAAGGAAAGGTTTACCCTTGGTCCCAGGTCCTGGGAGGTAACCTCTAAACCTTTAGAGTATCCCCACTGATATGAGTGTCTCTCATTTTTGGATCATACCTGATAGTGACAGGAGGTAGCTCGAGGTAGATTCTCCAGTTACTTATAGTTGTTTCTATAGTTGGGGAGATTGAGTTCAGTTACATGGCAAATGAACCAATTAACCATGGCTTTGTACAGAAAATTCAATGAAAACTCGGAACCTCAAAGACTGGATGAACTGCCATGGTTGGCAATAATCTGTGTATGTAGTCCCATAGTATGTCTAGAGGTAATAATGCTGTCCGTGACTCCATGGAAGAAGATGACCAGAAACTCCATGTTTGGTCCTTTTTTAATCTCTTCCCTTTGCATTTCTTTTTTTGGCACATTCTAATTTGTACTCTTTCTCTGTAATGAATGCATCCATTAAAATAGTATTTCAGTAAGTACTATGAATCTTTATAGCAAATTATGAAATCTGAATGTGGTTTTGAGAAACCTCTGAATTTTTTTTTGCTATGAAAATCTTGAGTAGACTTAGTAGTTTGACTAATGCCAGGTAATGAGTCAGAATAATGTGGCAGCAAAATATTACTGCTTATAGAACCTGAATTCTACATGCAGAGAAATCACCCTATGAATAGGAAGGAAAAATAATCTCTAAGACATTAAAAAAAAAAAAAAACAGAAATAGCCAACAAACCTACTTGCAAAAATGTTAAAAGAAGTTCTTTAGGGAAAAGAAAAATAATCCAGGTCAGAAATTTGAATCTACATAGGGAAAGAAAGAACACTGGAGAAGGAAAAAATGGAGGTAAAATAGAACATTTTATTTCCCTTCTTTTTAATGGATCACAAAGGACATGAGGAAGGTGTTAGGTATATTTTGCTACAAGGATCTGGGCTAAACATAAAGTGGTTTAGTAGAAACGTAAACTTAGATTAGTTATAAATGTAGATTTCACACTCAAAGATAACCACTATTTTTTAAAATGTATAATTGATATCCTAAGAGAGAACAAAGATCAAATAAAAGGCTCATTTAAATCCAAAGAAGAAAGACAAGAGAAAAAAATTACTGCAATGATTAGAACAGATTTAAAAACATGGTAGAAATTAATCAAAATGTATTTTAAATCTTTTCATGTTAAGATCTATATACACCAATAAAATATAGCAATTTTTAGAAAACATAAAGACACTAATATATATTTTCTATAATATTTCAAATATAAAGGCACAAACAAGTTATAAGTAAGAGACAGAGGAACATATGCCATGCTAATGCTTATGAAAAGAGATCTGGAAAAGCTATATTAAACTCACACTAAGCTAGCTTCAGAAAAAGGAGAAAATTTCAAAGATAAAGAAGACACTACATGAAGATGTAAGAGTCAATTCTTCAAGAAGATGTAACAGTTGTTAAGTTATATGCACATGAGAGTATCAAATGCATGGAACAAAAATGGGTAAAACTGAAAATAGAAATAAACAAAACTACTATTACAGTTGGAGACCCCTCTACACACAACTGACAAATTAACAGTCAGTGAATTAGAATTTAGTTGATTTGAATTACACTATCAGTCAGGTTAATCTAATAGAAATTTATAGAATGCTCCACACGATCACAACTGAAAGCACATTTGTCTGAGGCTTACATGGGGTTTTCTGCAAGACAGACCATCTTGTGGGCCATAAAATATACACACTTGACCAAATTAAAAGAGTAGAAGTTGACAAAGCTGAATTCTTCTAAGCCCTGTGCTATCAGAAAATAGTGACAATTAATAAATCCCTCCCACTACTTCTGTCATTTTCTGTTGCAGGAAATAGCATATTGGAAATATCCCTTACTATAAAAAATAGCATTACCTATATGACTCAGATAAGATTGATGGATGCCCCTTGTCCCTTTTATTTATTTATGACAAAGCCAGAAAATGACCCTTCAAATTTTCATCTTTGCCACATAATTACCTGGACCTATTATACTCACTCATCAATCTGAACAAAATGCTTCTTAACCAAAATTTGGTTGTTTTTCTCCACTCACCAGGCTCCTAAACTTTGACCCACTGTCAAGCTGAGCCAGCATAAAGACATTCCTAATGACTCCTAAGCATTAGTTGACCTCTCTCTGATCTTACATCCTTGGTCATACCACTTCCTCACATCAGGCTCTTTCTAGCCTTGTTTACTGACTCACTATATAGGAGAATTTCCTGCTTGACTTTGAAACTTTTACATATTTCAGTCTGAATCATCCTACTGCAGTTATCCCATTTATCCCTGTTACATTTCTCTTGGTTTTCCTTTTTTACAATAATCAGTTCCATTCGGTTCAGTCACTCAAGCATGTCCGACTCTTTGCAACCCCATGAACTGCAGCACACCTGGCCTCCCTGTCCATCACCAACTCCTGGAATTTACCGGAACTCATGTCCATTGAGTTGGTGATGCCATCCAACCATCTCATCCTCTGTTGTCCCCTTCTCCTTCCACCCTCAATCTTTACCAGCATCAGGGTCTTTTCCAATACTTTCAAATAAAATGTTCCCTTACCTAAGTCCAGATGTGTTTCCCATTTGACAAATCATATTGTGTGTTGCCAAATCATTATGAAATTAAACATAGATCAATAACAAAAAGATAGCTGGATATCAAACTTAAAAATTCTAAATAATATGTGTCAATATATAAATTTTAAGTTTTTTGAAAAAAACATTTTGAACATAGTGAAAATTAAATTAGAACATAACAAAACTTGTGCAATATAGAGAAAGCAGTGCTTAGAGGAAAAACTATGACATTAAATATATATAACTGAAAACAGGAAAAATCTAAAGTCAGTAATCTAAACTTCAAAAAAAAAAGCATTTTAAGTCTAAAGCAAGCAGACTAAAAGAAATAATAAAAATTAGAATAGAAATCAATGTAAATAAACATAGGAAAATAAAGGAAAATCAATGAAACTGAAAGATCAATAAATTTGATAAAGCTCTAGCCAGATTAACCAACAGAAGAAGACATAAATTACCAATATTGTAAGTTAAAAAGAGGTCATTACTGCAGAGTCCATTATCATGAAAAGAATACAAACAGAATACTGCAAACAGTATGTCACCTACCAACCTCAAGAAAATTTTCATGCAATGAGGTCACATCATACCATTTTCAATCTAATGGCACATCATTTTTATGTATTAGTTTGGCTTTGAGAGACCCAAAGGCTTATCTCAAATTGATCAATCAATAATAACATTAATAATAATAATAAATGAGATCCTTAAAATTCAAAGAGTGAAATGCTATCTTCTGGCAAACCTGCCTATTTTCTGTCTGAGAACTGTAATTCCAAAACCTGTAGCTCTATACAAAGATGACAAAAGTCTTATACACAATCTAGAATTACAATAGCCATTATGAGAAACCTTTTAGACAATATCATTCATTTAAGTGCACTTGAAAGTAGGTATCACACAAGCAGAATGAGATACCTATTTTTATTGATACACAGGAACTTCCAAAAGGCTCAAAAATTCCAAAATGGCTTTATTTAAAAACTTATTGAAAAATTTTAATGACAATTTAAAGACACAAGATCAAAATCAAAGTCTGCCAATTAGCCTTGCAGCTACAACAGCTTCAAGGCCAGATACCTCAAAACAACACCAAAGCCTCCTCTGTTACACCCTCCAAACAATCCATCTTCAAAAGTCTGGTCCAGAAATTGATGTCTCATTAGTAATCAACAGGGACTCTGGAAAAGAAATTATCTTCAAATGGCCTATGCAAATTTTTCAACATCAACTCAAACATGTCCATCTCTGCCTTCAAAGGAGGGTCTCCTAATGGGTTCCTCCCAGAACTGATTAACCTCTGAGGGATTTTCTGGAAATGGCTGCATTATTCCACTTACTAGCCAAAGAGAAACTAAAAGTAAAATTAATAATAATAAAATAAAACCTTGTCAAGTTTTGATAAATATCAGAGCTATTCTCTACATTTTAGACCTCACTCAGAGCCAGTAGGTGGGATCCTAGAAGTAGAAGTCTGCAAAGTATAAGAACTCTTATCAGAATTAGGCTTTCTGAATCTTTGTCTGTAGTGTCCCATTGAGAGAAGAAAATAAAATGTAATATTGCTCCTTCCTTTCCAAATCCAAACCAATTTGTTATTATTTATTTCTCTCCCAGAGATAGCTATTGCCTTCTTGAGTGCTTTGGTTTGTGTCATAAGAGTTTGGTTTGGCTTTTGGTTATTTCTTTTGGCTCTCATTGGGAATGACTCTGGATCTTGTGAGGGAAATAATTCTGCACCCTCCCTGAGGACACCTTTTGAGTCCATGGAGTTGCATAATATTGCCAGAATATTTACTGCTTGTCTTGGCTGAAATTTGATACTTTGAAATATGAAAAGATTTATTAAATCCTTTCATAAGTATATATGAAATAAATATGAAAAGATTAATGAATAAGTATGATTTATTTATTAGTAATAATATAAATAAATAAATATTAAAGGATTTAATAACTTCATAATCAGAAACGTGCTCAAACTGGAAGCTGATACTCAGAGTCTAATAAAAAATATAAAGCTTAGCCTTTCTCCTCTAAGCTACATGAAGTCAGAGGAAAAGAAACAATCCAACATGGGTGGATGGGTATGCCAGTATTTTATCTTCAAGGCTATAATCCAAATACTTGAGGAATTAAAAACAACTATCTTTTCTGATAAATCTGTTTCAAACTAGAAATACAGCTCTCGAAGCAATTCCTTTACTAATCTTCAAACTTTCCTTATTTATCATAAAGAAGCATGTAACTTGCATTCTTTCTCAGTGCCTTTGAGATACGAAAGCTAAAGTACAAATTTTAGGGAGAACTTTCTTATCAGAAGAACAACAAACAAGGGGAAGGGTCATTTGAGACTTGTGCAAATGGAAACTATTTTAAGAGCTTCTCCCCAGATATTAGTGACAGGCTTCAGCTATTTAAGCTGGTAACCTTAACTGATTCCATCCATTAGAAAAACCACTGAGATCAAACTTCTTCATTAACTAGTGAGTTTTATGTAATTGTACCTGTCTCATGGCTTCCAGTGCTAATTCACTTCAGTCATGTCTGACTCTTTGGGATCCTATGGACCAGAGCCCACCAGGCTTCCCTGCCCATAGGATTCTACAGGCAAGGACACTGGAGTGGGTTGCCATTTCCTTCTCCAGGGGATCTTCCCTACCCAGGGATCCAAACTGCACCTCTTACATCTCCGGCATTGGCAGCCAGGTTCTTTACCACTAGTGCCACCTGGGAAGCCCTCGTGGCTACTAATTTAAAGCAAAACTGTAAGGTCTCTGGTTTCATCTGTTCACATGTGTGTCTATATATGCATTGTAGATATGTGATATGCAGTATTTTTCTACCTCCAAATAGTACTGCCGAAAATAATTTGTAAAATTGTTCTATTTCATTGGCTTAAGAAATAAGTGCTTGTACTAGTTTGCATTCCCACCAACAGTGTAGGAGGGTTCCCTTTTCTCCACACCCTCTCCAGCATTTATTGCTTGCAGATTTTTGGGTCGCAGCCATTCTGACTGGTGTGAAGTGGTACCTCATTGTGGTTTTGATTTGCATTTCTCTAATAATGAGTGATGTTGAGCATCTTTTCATGTGTTTGGAATGCAAACTAGTATAGCCACTATGGAGAACAGTGTGGAGATTCCTTAAAAAATTGCAAATAGAACTACCTTATGACCCAGCAATCCCACTGCTGGGCATACACACCGAGGAAACCAGAATTGAAAGAGACACATGTACCCCAATGTTCATCGCAGCACTGTTTATAATAGCCAGGACATGGAAACAACCTAGATGTCCATCAGCAGATGAATGGATAAGAAAGCTGTGATACATATACACAACGGAGTATTACTCAGCCGTTAAAAAGAATTCATTTGAATCAGTTCTGATGAGATGGATGAAACTGGAGCCAATTATACAGAGTGAAGTAAGCCAGAAAGAAAAACACCAATACAGTATACTAACACATATATATGGAATTTAGAAACATGACAATGACGACCCTGTATGCAAGACAGCAAAAAAGACACAGATGTGTATAACGGACTTTTGGACTCAGAGGGAGAGGGAGAGGGTGGGATGATTTGGGAGAATGGCATTCTAACATGTATACTATCATGTAAGAATCCAATCGCCAGTCTATGTCTGACGCAGGATGCAGCATGCTTGGGGCTGGTGCATGGGGATGACCCACAGAGATGTTACGGGGAGGAAGGTGGGAGGTGGGTTCATGTTTGGGAACACATGTAAGAATTAAAGATTTTTAAATTAAAAAAATTAAAAAATTAAAAAAAAACATATATCATGTCTTAAAAAATAAAATAAAATAAAAATAATAAGTGCTTGAAAGAACTGAAGAAATATAAGATAAAACTAAGAGGGTAACCTCTGTAATTTAGAACAATTCTTTATTTCAGGCTAGGAAGATTTACTTCTCAGTTCAGTTCAGTTCAGTCACGCAATCATTTCCGATTCTTTGTGACTCCATGAACTGCAGCATGCCAGGCTCCCTGTCCATTACCAACTTCTGGAGTTTACCCAAACTCATGTCCATTGAGTCGGTGATGCCATCCAACCATCTCATCCTCTATTGTCTTCTCCTCCTGCCCTCAATCTTTCCCAGCATTACGGTCTTTTCGAATGAGTCAGCTCTTTGCATCAGGTGGTCAAAGTATTGGAGTTTCAGCTTCAACATCAGTCCTTCCAATGAACATTAAGGACTGATTTCCTTTAGGATGGACTGGTTTGATCTCCTTGCAGTCCAAGGGGCTCTCAAGAGTCATCTACAACACCACAGTTCAAAAGCATCAATTTTTCAGTGCTCAGCTTTCTTCACAGTCCAACTCTCACATCCATACATGACCACTGGAAAAACCATAGCCTTGACTAGACAAACCTTTGTTGACAAAGTTATGTCTCTTCTTTTCAATATGCTGTCTAGGTTGGTCATAACTTCCCTTCCATGGTGTAAGCATCTTTTAAATTCATGGCTGCAATCACCATCTACAGTGATTTTGGAGCCCAGAAAAATAAAGGCAGCCACTGTTTCCACTGTTTCCCCATCTATTTCCCATGAAGTGATGGGACTGGATGCCATGATCTTAGTTTTCTGAATGTTGAGCTTTAAGCCAACTTTTTCACTCTCCTCTTCCATTTTCATCAAGAGGCTATTTAGTTTTTCTTCACTTTCTGCCATAAGGGTGGTGTCATCTGCATATCTGAGGTTGTTGATATTTCTCCTGGCAATCTTGATTCCAGCTTGTGCTTCTTCCAGCCCAGCATTTCTCATGATGTACTCTGCATATAAGTTAAATAAGCAGGGTGACAATATACGTACTCCTTTTTCTATTTGGAACCAGTCTGTTGTTCCATGTCCAGTTCTAACTGTTGCCTCCTGACCTGCATGTAGGTTTCTCAAGTGGCAGGTCAGGTGGTCAAGTATTCCCATCTCTTTCAGAATTTTCCATAGTTTATTGTGATCCACACAGTATGTACTGAAAACCTAACTGACCCCTAGCTTGAATGGACAAATATAACAATTCCTGTTAATAACTCCATTAGCAGGGCCACATTAATGGAAATGTGTTTTGTCCTGACAGGATTTGTCTTTGCAGTGGTTATCATTCCCTCTGGAACAATGAATGTTGAGATACATGATGAATAACTGGACAATACCCTTAGGTTATCTTACTGTACTCCTAACTTCTCCCCAACAAACTGAAACCCCTCACTAGTTTACTCCCCTGAATGTCTTTCCTTGGGTGAGAAAGAAATGACTAGGAGGCAATTGTAACTCTGAATCACTTCCTCTGGCATGGCTATATTTCCCTAGTTAGGAATAAAGGTAAATGAGAATATGATCAGAAACCTTTCTTTAACTCTCAAAAATACTGTGAACCCTTTGTTAAGACAATAGTTAACACACAAAACCCTTAGACTCTCTGGTCAAAGTCATTCTTAATAATAGGAGAGACTTCAATTATCTTTTAGCTGAGCAAAGAGGTATCTGTGCTGGTCAATACCACCTGCTACCCCTGGAAGAACACTCCTGGGGAAATTGAAAAGATTACTGAGCAAACCACTTGCCTTAAGGAAAAAGTGACTCCAGGAGGGGCCTTTCTTTAACATGTGTAATTTTAATTGGTTTGGATCTTAAGCAGCATGGCTCTGACTTATGTGCATTCCAACATTTGGGATTATCCTGCTTATAGTAACTGTAATAATCTCCTTGGCATGTTGTATGCTCTCAACAGTTTCAAGTATGTGGCCACAACCCTTAGTCAGGCTCCCCATGTGGCCCTAGTGGTAAGGAACTCACCCGTCAATACAGCAAATGTTAAAGACTTGGATTCAATCCCTGGGTCAGGAAGATTCCCTGGGGAAGAGAATGGTAACCCACTCCAGGATTCTTGCCTGGAAAATCCCATGGACACTGTAGCTTGGCAGGCTATTGTCCATAGGATTGTTGCAAAGAATCTTACATGACTGAAGCGACTTAGCTTGCATGCCCTTAACCACCTGGCAAATGATCTCCCCAAGACTGGAATGTCAGAAAGGAATGAAGGGGATGATCTACTTAAAGATTATGAACTTGAAAAAAAGACCTGAGAAGGTCACAGAGATTAAGCGGAAACATCTTAAAAGGATCCACAGAAATTGTAAAAATTTCAGAGATAGCTGAGAGTGGTGCTAATGCCTTAAACTTTGATCACATCTCTCATGTTAGGCTACGAGACTGATCAAAAGGGGAAATTAGTTTTTAAAAAGAGCCAATAGGCCCAAAATGGAGTTACCTGTACTAACCCCCAGGTCCAGGAACCAAGATTTAATACCAAACTAACTGCAAGTCTCAACCCTCTGAGAATGGAACCTTCAACCAGTCAGCCTGGAATTACCTTGCCAGCACCAGTTGCCCTTAAAAGGGCAACTTTGCCTGAAAGAATTCATTCTTTACTAATAGCTTCCTTTTTTCCAATCCCTTTTCCCTCTTTAAAAACCTTTTCTCCTCTACAGTGCAAGATGGGCTGCTGCCTGATTTATGAATTGTTTAATAAAGCCAATTAGATCTTTAAATTTCCTTGGTTGAAAATTTTTTAACAGATAGCGTATTTGGCCATGTAAAAAAATCTCCCAACACATGAACTCCTTGAAATAGTGAGAGAATATAGCAAGTTCACAGAAATCAAGATTAATAAGCAAAAAGTAATTCTTTTTTTTATACCAGTAATGGACAATTGAATTTTAAATTTAAAAAGAGTAAAAAAAAAAAAAACACCACATTTATAGTAAGACAAAAAATGGTACAATATGGGCCTGGGGCATCTGGGAGTTCCAGAAAGTAAGGTGATGGTAAATACAAAATGGAGGTGTTTCAGTAAGACATAGTAGCCAATGGAAAGAGCTATAATACTGATACTTTTAAAATGCTGAATAAATAAATAAGTGTGGGAAACAGGCAAATATTCTATGCAGAAGATTTTCAAATAACCACAAGTAGATACTCCACTTTTAAGGAGAAGAAACAAAAATTCCTACTCTATGGATAAGGGCTGGGCAAAGTGTCTTCTTTCCAAAGTGTATGATACACAAAAGAAAAAAGAGAGAACTTTACCATGGACAAACAACAAAATCTCAGTCAGCAGATCAAATATAACAACAGTGATGTCACACTGAAATTAAGGATCTATGTAATGAGAAATATATCTGGTCTTTCTCCTGGCTCCTGACATATCACTCCTAAAACACTTAAAATTTTCTAGGCTATAAGACTATTTTTTTTTATATTCATATGGATCAATTTTTTTTTTTTAATCACACTGGACTTTATGCTAAGGGTAGAACCAATGGAAATGGTCACCAGAAAGACCAAGTGATTAGGGGATTGAAACTTTGAGTCTTGCCCACTGACCTCTGGGGAGGGATTAAGCTCTATAAAAACAAACAAACAAAAACAAACTCTTGAACAAGATCTGATGAGTTTCCAGGTGGTAAATGAGCCCTTGTGCCAGGAAGGTGACATACCCCAACTCTAAGGGAACAGAGGCCTCTCTAATGGACCTCACGTTATGCATCTCTTCATGTGACTCTTCATCTGGAGCATTTATAATATACTTTACAATAAACTAGCAAACATCTAACTGTTTCTCTGGATCCCGTGAGATGTTCCAGCAAATTATCAAACCTGAGGAGGGAGATGTGTAGTGAAATTAGACACAAGAGTGTAGGGAACATAGGGATCCCTTGAAAATGATGTCTGCAGTTGAGGGTAGTCTTACCATCGAGCCCTTAACTTGTGCAGTCTGAGCTAACTCCAAGTTCTTAGTTGTCCAACTGAACCGTGAACACTTTGTGTCCTTAACAAAGGAAAGACTAGCTCAGTGTGGAAGACTATCACATATTTATTGTCAGAAGTGTGGGTGTAAGTAGAAACAGCACTTACAAGTATCCTTGAAATAATTAAATGAGACTGGAACTTTACCTTTCTGATCTCCTTATAAAAAATTCAAAACCCCATTCTAATTAGAGAGAAAATATAAAATTCCAATTGTGTGCCATTAAATAAAAAATCTGACCAGTAATCCTCAAAACTGTCAAAAAAAAAAAAAAAAAAAAGTCTGAGAAGCTGCCATAGCCAAGAGGAACCTAAAGAAGCATGACAGTTAAGTGTAATGTGGTATAGTAGATAGGATCCTGGAGCAGAAACAGTACATTAGCTAGAAAATAAGGAAATCTTTGTCCATAGGGTTGCAAAGTATCAGACACAACTGAATAGGCAGCTTTTCAGGAAATATAAGATATGGATACTAGTTGATCATAATGTATGGATACTGCTTGATTGTCACAGATGTATCACGGTAAGACAAAAGAGTAATAATAGAGAAAAGCGAGTACATGGAAACTCTCTGCACTATTTTTGCAATTGTTTATACGTCCGAATCTTCCATTTTTTCCTTTTTTTTTTACACTGTAATGTTTCATCATAACAGGTGAATATATTTCCTTTCTTCTTTTCAGTTATTCTCACCGCCAAATATTTTACTGTGATTTCTTACATACAAGGTGGAAAAGGAAGAGAGAGGAAAGATCACCAGGTATATTGATATTGGGTGTTTCAAGCTACATAGAGTGTGATAAAATATATTCATTTAAGAATTATATCAAGTATTTAAATGCTATCTCACAATAGCAATAGATATAAATAATCAGATCATTTGTTTCCTTTTTAAATTTTTTTCTTGGTTTTTTATTTTGTATTGGGGTACAGCCAATTAACAAACAATGTTATAATAGTTTCAGGTGAACAGTGAAGGGACTCAGCCATATGTATACACGTATCCGTACAACTAATATTTTCTATGTGTTCATTTATCTATATAAATTCAATAGTCATCTCTAAATTTGTTACAGATAATAAATAAATAAATAAATAAATAAATATATATATATATATATATATATATATATATATATATATATATATATATATATGTGCTGTGCTGTGCTTAGTGGCTCAGTCATGTCCCACTCTTTGTGACTCCATGGACTGTAGCCCGCAGGCTCCTCTGTCCATGGAGATTCTCCAGGCAAGGATACTGGAGTGGGTTGCCATGCCATCATCCAGGGAATCTTCCCAGCCCAGGGGTCAAACCCAGGTCTCCCACATCGCAGGCAATTCTTTACCAAATGAGCCAACAGGGAAGGGCAAATATATAAGTAAATGATAGTCGCTCAGCTCTGTCCCACTCTTTGCAATTCCAAGGACTATAGGGCCCGAGGCTCCTCTGTCGATGGAATTCTCCAGGCAAGAATACTGGAGTGGATTCACTTCTCTAGAGGGTCTTCCTGACCCAGGGATCGAACCTAGGTCTCCTGCATTGCAGGCAGATTCTTTACCACCTGAAACACCAGGAAAGATAGATGCATAGAGATATGGATATATCAATATATTCTTCCAGAACCTAGAACAATGTTTTTCATATAAATACTTTTGAATGAACAAATAACATTGTTTTTGTACTAATTATTATTACATTTTATTACTTTCATTACATTTAAACATATACCTATTAACATTTCTAAAGATTCTATTGATAGATGTAAGGCCTTTATCATCTAGCTTTTATCATCCTCATCATAATTAATTCACAATGTTTTGTTCAACTGTCTTATAATGACACAAATAGAGTTCAAAGAGGAAACGATATACTAGAAACATTAACGATTCTTGTAGAAACAAATTTGGAACGGAAGTCCTCTCTGTGAGAAGATATGCTCTTTAAATTGCTACAAGAATTTCTATGAGGAGTCCAAGGTGATTTTCTCAAGAGGAGACAAATGCTTTTATTCTTTTAGTGACTGCTTGATATTTTCACAGAGGGTTATAATGATCATAGGTAATGCATCACCAGGCTCTTATATGCTGTAAAATTTATGAGAGAGATGTATTTGTCAAACTCTGTGAAGGCACTCTGTGGTTGCTTATGCAGGATTAGTTTTGCTGGAAGTCCAGCAGACAGAGGCCATTTAATCAACTCTTTGCTGCTAGTCAAAATGATATCCTACTGAGACCATCTGGATGTCGGCTGGAATCAAGCTTCGCTCTACCGGTAGGAGCCAGAGTTGAGTCAGTCAATAGCTTCCTGAATAGTTATGTTTAAACAAAAGTTTAATCAGCATGCTTGTTGACTGATTGTATTATAAACTTGTGTTTTCATAGGATAAGGTCTTTAGATATAGAGACAAAAGATTTTTAACAATTTATTTTTTTAAACTCTTGCAAAGTAACATAAGTATTTTAAACTTTTCCATTTTACCGAATACACAGTCTTCCTAACAATTACCATTCTTGTTCTGCATAGAGTACAGTCCTATATAATTTCATCAATTTAAATCCACAGGCACAGGGTCATTTGTACAATCATTCAGTCTTTGTTTCCTAGGAAACAGACCAGTCAAGAGATGAAAGATGGCCACCCACTTTCTTTACCACCATTATTTGACCCTTTGCTAATCCATGTAATTCATAAGTTCCTTTTTCATACTGCTCAAATTCTGCTATGGTTTTAAAGTCATTTTAGAACCTAATTTTTATTTAATATTTTTAAAAATCCTAAAATAGAGTTGTTAGCAACATTCAAAATGGTAAAATTCTTCACTAGTACAATTCATATGAATTTATAAATCCTATGCTAACTGAAATGAACAATCCTTTCACATACTTTGTGAAAAATGATCTGAGGTTATATATATATATACCTGGAGAGATAGCTATAGAATAAATATATAGAATAATGCATGACCTCAATATACTGCTTTTCATACTGTCTATAATTTAGTCTTTACAGATACTCTTGAATATCTTATTTTTTTGGCTGTGGTATCTGGGGATCTTAGTTCCTGACCAGGGATTGAATCCATGCCCCTTATAGTGGAAACCTGGAGTCTTAACCATTGGACCAAGGGAAGTTCAGATACTCTTTGATAATCTTGGAAAGCCAATTTGTGTATAAATGAACTGCATGTTAGTAACTGTAGCACTTTCACTTTCATCAAGAGGCTCTTTAGTTCCTCTTCACTTTCTGGCATAAGGGTGGTGTCATCTGCATATCTGAGGTTATTGATATTTCTCCTGGCAAACTTGATTCCAGCTTGTGCTTCTTCTAGCCCAGCATTTCTCATGATGTACTCTGCATATAAGTTAAATAAGCAAGGTGAAAGAGAAGAGTGAAAAAGTTGGCTCAAAGCTCAACATTCAGAAAACAAAGATCATGGCATCTGGTCCCATTACTACATGGGAAATAGATAGGAAAAGAGTGGAAACAGTGTCAGACTTTCTTTTTTTGGGCTCCAAAATCACTGCAGATGGTAACTGCAGCCATGAAATTAAAAGACACTTACTCCTTGGAAGAAAAGTTATGACCAACCTAGACAGCATATTGAAAAGCAGAGACATTACTTTGCCAACAAAGGTCTGTCTAGTCAAGGCTATGGTTTTTCCACTGGTCGTGTATGGATGTGAGAGTTGGACTGTGAAGAAAGCTGAGTGCCGAAGAATTGATGCTTTTGAACTGTGGTGTTGGAGAAGACTCTTGAGAGTCTCTTGGACTGCAAGGAGATCCAACCAGTTCATTCTAAGGGAGATCAGCCCTGGGTATTCACTGGAAGGAATGATGCTAAAGCTGAAACTCCAGTACTTTGGCCACCTCATGTGAAGAGTTGGTTCATTGGAAAAGACTCTGATGCTGGGAGAGATTCAGGGCAGGAGGAAAAGGGGATGACAGAGGATGAGATGGTTGGATGGCATCACTGACTTGATAGATGTGAGTCTCTTGTGGGATCACTGCTCCTTTCTCCTGGGTCCTATATGTATAACGTTTTGTTGTAACCTTCATGAGTCTATTTCCTTGTGGGTTCTCAGTCCTTTTGCCTCATCCCCAGGTTGTGAAATCTGTTGTGGGCCCTAGAATTTTGCAACAGTGCAAGAACTTCTTTGGTATAATTGTTCTCCAGTTTGTGGGTCGTCTCAGTGGCTCAGTGTGCTCAGTGGCTCTGTAGTGGAGCTAATGGTGACCTCCTCCAAGAGGACTTATGCTGCGTCTTCCAAGTCTGTTGCAGCCAGAACCCCTGTCCCTGTGGCATGACCCATGCCTCCACAGGAGACATTTAAACACTCAAAGGCAGGTCTGGCTCAGTCTCTTATGCAGGTCATTGCTCTTTTTCCTCAGTCCTGTTATGCACAAGGTTTTGTTTGTACCCTCCAAAAGTCTCTAGCCAGTCTGAGGTATGATGCTAAATGCAATTTTTCTCCTCCTACCATCTTGTTGGGGTTTCTCCTTTGCCCTTGGATGTTGGGTATCTTTTGCAGCAGGCGGGGGTGGGAGTGGAATCCAACATTTTCCTGTCGATGGCTGTTCAGCAGTTAGTTGTGATCTTGGTGTTCTCACAGGAGATGAGCACAGATCCTTCTACTCTGACATCTTTGTTCTTGGTTCTGGGCTTCTGAATGATTATAAATCATAGGTTCTCATGACATCCCACTTGGGTTAAGTTTGCTAGAGTGGCACACAACTCAGAAAAACTTTTTACTTACTAGATTACCAGTTCATTACAAAAAGTTATAACTTGGGAATAGCCAGATGGAAGAGATGCAAAGGGCAAGTTATGAGGAAAGGACTCAGAACATCCATGTCCTCTCCAAACATGCCTCTCTCCCCAGAACTCCCCAGAGCCACTGAGCAGATGACCCACAAACTGGAGAACAATTATACCAAAGAAGTTCTTGCACTGTTGCAAAATTCTAGGGCCTGCAGCAGATTTCACAACCTGGGGATGAGGCAAAAGGACTGAGAACCCACAAAGAAACAGACTCATGAAGGGTACAACTAAACCTTGTACATACAGGACCCAAACATGCCTCTCTCCCCAGAACTCCATGGTATGGAAAAATCTTCATACCATGTCCTTTGGGTCTTATGGAGGCTTCATTATGCAGGCATAGTCAATAAATCTCTTGCCAATAGCCAATGACCTAACTCCCACCTTCTTCCCCAGTCTCCTCCCAAGATGGTGGGGGGGATGGGACAAAAATTTCCAATCCTCTAATTAAGTTATGAGTTTGGTTCCAGCAGCAACCAGCACCCACTTAAAGTGCTTTCTCAAAGTCACCTCACGAATGTAACAAAAGACAGCTTCATCACTCTCAACTCTGAGGAAATCCAAAGAGTTTTGGGAGCCCTGAGTCAGAAACCATGAACAAAAACTAAATATATATTTATTATAAATCACAGTATCACAAGAGTGTTATATACATATATATACATGTATATATTATACACACATACACACAGTATATATATATATATATATATATATATATATATATATATATATCTTATATATATATATATATCCATTTGAAAAGTAAGGTTTGAACAGAACTTAATTCAGTCATTTCTTTTAAGGCAAAACCAAACCAAATCAAGGGATTCAGATCAAGAAGGTGGAATAGGAGAACTTGGTTCTCACCTCCCCCAGGAACACATCAAAAACACATCTTTATATGGAGAGACTCCTGCTGAAAACTAACTGCAGACTGGCAGAAAAACTTTTATACAAGTAGGACTGTAAGAAATATTCACACAGAATGTGGTACGATGAGAAGAGAAACATGGTGTCAGAATCTGTGTCCATGGGAGGGGCTATGGAATAGGAGGATTACACGGGTGGAGATTCTCCCGGGGGAGTGATCAGTTTGAACCATACACTGGGCACTCCAGCCCTAGGGTCCAATAACAGGAAGATGATTCCCTTAGCTGGCTAGAAAACCAGTGGGACTAATAGGATGACTATAAGTAACCTAGACTGTGTTTGCGAAAGATACACACACACTTGCTTACTCCTGAAACAAGGCAGAGAAAATAGACTGAAACTGAGCAGGACTCAAGGCTGTTTCCCAAGACCTCTCTGATGTGTATTTCTGTTTGGTCAGTCCCCTGCTCCAGCTTCTTTTGTTTCTCAAGCAGCATATTAGAAGTGGTCTTGGACTCTGAGGCTGAACCCATCACAGCCTACTCAGACCCACCGAGTGCCTGCAACAGCCCTCCTTGCTCTGTGATGCAGCTCCCCACTACTAGCAAGGAATGTTACTGTGCAAGACTGAATCAGGCAGAAATAGACAATCTGAACATACTGATCACTGGTGGAGGAATTGGGTTAGGAATAAAACAACTCCCAACAAACAAAAGTTCAGGGCCAGATAGCTTCCTAGAGGATGTCTACCAAACATATAAAAAAGAGTTAAAAACTGTACTTCTCAAACTATTTCAAAAAGTTGAAGTGTATGGAATCAAGTTGACTCTACAGGGCAAGCATTACCCTGATAGTTAAGCCAGACAAAGATACTATAACAAAAGAAAATTACAGACAGATACCTCTGATGAAATTAGACACAGTAACCCTAAATAAAATATTAACAAACTGAACTCATGATCATGTGGAATCTACCAGGGATGCAAGTATTGTTCAGTTTCCATAGATCAATGTGATACACCTCATTCATAAAAAAGAATTAAAAGCACATAATCATTTCAATAGACAAAGAAAAAGCATTTGACAAAAATCCAACATTGATTCAATAAAATCTCTGATCAAAATTAGTATAGAGGAAACATATCTCAACATGATAAAGGTGGTTTATAGCAAACCTACAGCTAACATCATACTTGACCATGGAAAAAATTCAGCTTTTCTTGAAAAATTAGGAATAAGACCATTCTCCCAGCACTTCTGTCTGACTTAGTGTTGCAAATCCTAGTCACAGCATTCAGTCAAGAAAAATAAGTAAAAGCCATCCAAATCATAAGGGAAGAATTAAATATCACTGTATGTAGATGTCATTATACTATTTAAAGATAACTCTAACATCTCTACCAAGAAAATTCTCAGAATTAATAAATTCACTCAAGTTGCAGGATATACAATTAATATAAAGAAATATATTGCTTTTTTCTATACACTAATCATGAACTATCAAAAAGAAGGCAAGAAAATAATCCAGATGAAAACTGCATGAAATAGAATAGAATTCTTAGAAATAAACTTAACCAAGAAGGTAAAAACCTATACTCTAAAAATTATAAAACACTGATGAGGGGGTTCAAAGATAAAACAAAGAAATAGAACAATATCTTAAGTTCATGAATTGGAAGAATTATTGTTTAAATGTCTATGCTACCCAAAACAATCTACAGATTTAGTGCAGTCTGTTTTTTGATAGGGATTGAATTAAATGCCATTACCCATGATATTTTACACAGAACTAGAATAAATAATCCTAAAATTTGCATGGAACCACAAAAGACTCAGAATTGCTAAATCAATCTTGAGGAAAAAAAAAAAAAAACTGGAGATATCACAGTCCTTGACATCACAGAATATTACAATGCTACAGTAATCAAAACAGTGTCATACCATCACAAATATTGGACATAAATCAGTGAAACAGAACAGAGAGCCTAGGAATAAACCCCTGCATTTACGGTCAATTAACCTGCCAATAAGTAGTCAAGAATATAAAACAGAGAAAAGGCAGTAAACTCAATAAGGGTTGCTGGGTAAATTGAAAAACTACATGTAAAAGAATGACATTCGAACATTTTATCACACTATATACAATAAGCTCAAATTAGATTAAAGACTTGAATGTAAGATCTGAAGTCATAAAAATCCTAGAAAATAAGTCAGAACACTTTCATATAAATCATAGCAATATATTTTTGCATCTGTTCCCAAAGCAAAAGAAACAAAAGCAAACAAACCAAAACAAAAGCCAAATGGGACCTAATTAAACAAAAGTTTTCACACAGCAAGGGAAATGTTTCCAAAATGAAAAGATAGCTTATGAATAGGAGACAATGTTTGCAAATGATACAACCAATGAGGGGTTAATACACAAAATATATAATCAGCTAGTACAGCAAAATATCAGAACAAACAAACCCCGTTTTTTAAAAATGGGCAAAGAGTCTGAATAAACATTTTTTTTCAAACAAGGTATATAGATAACCAACAGGCACATAAATATATTCTCAAAATTGCTAGCCATCAGAGAAATGAAATCAAAACCACAATAAGACATAATCTCATGCCTACCATAATGACTGCTATCATAAAGTCTGAAAGTATCAAATGTTGAAGAAGATGTGGAGGAAAGGGAATCTTAGCACAGTGTTGGTGGAAATGTAAGTTGGTATAGTATGGTGGTTCCTCGTAAAATTAAAAATAGAGCTACCATATTATCTAGCAGTTCTACATCTGGGTATATATTGGAAGAAAATGAAAACAGCTTAAACATGGACCCCAGTGTTAATAGCAGCATTACTTACAGCAGCCAGTATAAGGAAGCAACCTAAGTATTCACAAATAAATGAATGGATGGATAAAGACTGTGTGATATATATGTACATATATCCATATATATGATGCTATTTTGATTACCGAGCTTTGTAGAATCTTGTGAAGTCAAGGAATGTGATACCTATAGTTGTGTTCTTTTTTCTCGAGTGCTGTGGCAATTCTGGGTGTTTTGTATACATCTATATATACATGCACAAACACAAAACAGAATATTACTCAGCCATAAAAGAAGAATGAAATTTTGCCATTTAAAACAACATCAGAAGTTGCTTGTATATTTTTGAGATTAGTTGTTTGTCAGTTGCTTCATTTGCTATTATTTTCTCCCATTCAGAAGGGTGTCTTTTCACCTTGCTTATATTTTCCTTTGTTGTGCAGAAGCTTTTAATTTTAATTAGATCCCATTTGTTTATTTTTGCTTTTATTTCCAGCATTCTGGGAGGTGGATCATAGAGGATCCTGCTGTGATTTATGTCTGAGAGTGTTTTGCCTATGTTCTCCTCTAGGAGTTTTATAGTTTCTGATTTTACATTTAGATCTTTAATCCATTTTGAGTTTATTTTTGTGTGCGGTGTTAGAAAGTGATCTAGTTTCATTCTTTTACAAGCGGTTGACCAGTTTTCCCAGCACCACTTGTTAAAGAGATTGTCTTTACTCCATTGTATATTCTTGCCTCCTTTGTCAAAGATAAGGTGTCCATATGTGTGTGGATTTATCTCTGGGCTTTCTATTTTGTTCCATTGATCTATATGTCTGTCTTTGTGCCAGTACCATACTGTCTTGATGACTGTGGCTTTGTAGTAGAGCCTGAAGTCAGGCAAGTTGATTCCTCCAGTTCCATTCTTCTTTCTCAAGATTGCTTTGGCTATTCGAGGTTTTTTGTATTTCCATACAAATCTTGAAATTATTTGTTCTAGTTCTGTGAAAAATGTGCCTGGTAGCTTGATAGGGATTGCATTGAATTTGTAAATTGCTTTGGGTAGTATACTCATTTTCACTATATTGATTCTTCCAATCCATGAACATGGTATATTTCTCCATCTATTAGTGTCCTCTTTGATTTCTTTCATCAGTGTTTTATAGTTTTCTATATATAGGTCTTTAGTTTCTTTAGGTAGATATATTCCTAAGTATTTTATTCTTTTCGTTGCAATGGTGAATGGAATTTGGGCCAAAGAACTAAATAGACATTTCTCCAAAGAAGACATACGGATGGCTAACAAACACATGAAAAGATGCTCAACATCACTCATTATTAGAGAAATGCAAATCAAAACCACAATGAGGTACCACTTCACACCAGTCAGAATGGCTGCGATCCAAAAATCTGCAAGCAATAAATGCTGGAGAGGGTGTGGAGAAAAGGGAACCCTCCTACACTGTTGGTGGGAATGCAAACTAGTACAGCCACTATGGAGAACAGTGTGGAGATTCCTTAAAAAATTGCAAATAGAACTACCTTATGACCCAGCAATCCCACTGCTGGCCATACACACCGAGGAAACCAGAATTGAAAGAGACACATGTACCCCAATGTTCATCGCAGCACTGTTTATAATAGCCAGGACATGGAAACAACCTAGATGTCCATCAGCAGATGAATGGATAAGAAAGCTGTGGTACATATACACAATGGAGTATTACTCAGCCGTTAAAAAGAATTCATTTGAATCAGTTCTGATGAGATGGATGAAACTGGAGCCAATTATACAGAGTGAAGTAAGCCAGAAAGAAAAACACCAATACAGTATACTAACACATATATATGGAATTTAGGAAGATGGCAATGACGACCCTGTATGCAAGACAGGGAAAGAGACACAGATGTGTATAACGGACTTTTGGACTCAGAGGGAGAGGGAGAGGGTGGGATGATTTGGGAGAATGACATTCTAACATGTATACTATCATGTGAATTGAATCGCCAGTCTATGTCTGACGCAGGATGCAGCATGCTTGGGGCTGGTGCATGGGGATGACCCAGAGGGATGTTGTGGGGAGGGAGGTGGGAGGGGGGTTCATGTTTGGGAATGCATGTAAGAATTAAAGATTTTAAAATTTAAAAAATAAAAAACTAAAAAAAAAAAAAATCAAAAAAATAAAAAATAAAAAATAAAACAACATCAATGGACTCAGATGGTACTGTGTTTAATAAGACAAATCAGAAAGAGAAAGGCAAATACTCAGTGTTACCACTTGTAGGTAGAATCTAAAAATTAAAACAGATGAATGTAACAAAAATAGACATAAATTTTATGTCTATTTGAATTTTATGTCTGTGTCTATGTCTACATAGATACAGGGAACACACTAGTGGTTACCAGTGGGAAGGGGGGTGGGGGCAAGACCGAGGAAGGGGATTAAGAGGTATAAGCTACTTATTTATTATAAAATAAATAAGCTACAAGGATATGTTGTACATCACAAAAATACAGTCATTATTCTGTAATAAATTTAAATGAATATTTCATTTATTTATAGATTGTATTAATCAATAATATTGGAGAACTATGTTGTATACTTTAAATATTTTAAATCAACTATACTTCAATACAAACAGTAAACAAAAGAAAAAGATTTTCTGAACCATCTACAAATACATGGTACTAAAAACCTATTGAATATAATCATCATTTGAAGATGTGCGATCTTTTTTTTTGGTCTCTATGTCCTCTATAATACTCTTAATTGTAGCTACTGCCTTCCTAAAAATGGCAACCCACTCCAGTATCCTTGCCTGGAAAATCTCATGGACAGAGGAGCCTGGAGGGCTGCGGTCCATGGGGTCGCAAAGAGTCAGGCACGACTGAGCAACAATACGTCATCACTAAAATACAAACAAAAAGCTAATGAATGAAACTAAAGAAGTAAAGAGATTCTTTTATAGTATTAGAGACATGACTACATACAGTTTCAGCCCATTTATTCTTAAACTTGTAGGGAAATTTTCTAGTGACATATTCACTTGGATTAGCTTGTAAACTGGTCAGTACTTCCTGGATATTAATAAGGAGCTACTCATATTGTCATAAATTAAACTTTAAGTTACTTCTGGAGCTACTCAGTGATGTTTGTATTACCTAAACCATGAGCCATGGGTAGGCGGCAAGCGATGTTATAATTAAGGACCTGTTAAAGAAGCGTTTCTGCAGAGTGAAGTAAAAAGATGAGGAGCAAGGGTTGGGGAGGGGGGAGAGAGGAGTGAGAGAATGGTAGTTAAGAGTGAAGATTCTGAGGCCTAAATGCGTAATTTCAAATTCCAGTTTTGCTAACATGCAGCTGAGTGACCTTGGGCCAGGGACAAGATCTTTGGTCTTCAGTTCACTCATCTCCCTATGGGGGCTATTGTAATTAGTTTCTATCTTGAATGATTATCACTAGAATTACAGGAGTTAATATATGTCAGGTACTTAGAGTGCTTGGTATATATTGTAAATATGTTTGTTTTTATTATATACCTTGTGTGCAATTTTTTCAATGTAATACGTGAACATAATCAAACCTCTGATGTTTTTCAATGAAGATAAATTATTATACAGTACAATGTATTAATAAATAGGGTATATTTTATAACAATGAGAAAAAAATTAGAGACAGTTAAAAAGAATTTAACATTTTAATTAAACCATTTATTTTTGGCATTAGAATAAAAACCTAAAATTAGCAAATTCATTTAAAAAACACAAACATACAATAAGGACACTAAAAAAACAAATGGCTTATTACTCAAAAGTAATTTACAGGCATTTTTCTTAATTAAATAATTAGAGGAAATATTGTCTTTACAATTCAAACACACTGCTTTCTTAAACTTTGGAATCACATACACTTTATTTAGTGAAAACTCCCAAAGAAAATCTATTTCACAAAGATACTAAAGAAATCAAATATTTGAAATAATCACAAGTATTACTTATTTTGATTGCCATGAACAGATATGCGACATAATGATAGTTCAAAAGAAGAGAAATTTTTATTTCAACATAAGATTAATTCCAAGGATGAAAATCAAGGACTGATTTTTACACTCCTTTGTTTGTCCTTCCTTAGCAAGAGGCATCAATCTATAAACCATTCCACTATGGCAGAGAATGGCTGGAGTTTTATCCAGTTAGACAAATGGCTGATCCAAGTGGAGACAGGTCAAAAGGCTCATACAATATATGAGTTCTAATGAGGAGCTTTTCCATATCTTCTAAACCAAAACTTCACATTCATTTCATCGTGCTCCTTTAGCTGTTAGCCTGGAAGGTCATCATTTGGAAAGGCCTACTTCCATACATCAACATGAAAAGACCTCAACAACCTCAGATATGAGGATGATACCACTCTAATTGCAGAAAGCAAAGAGGAACTAAAGACTCTTGATGAGGGTGAAGGACAGTGAAAGTGCTGGCTTACGACTTAATATTTAAAAAACTAAGATCATGGCATCTAGCCCCATTACTGCATGCAAATAGAAGGGGAAAAGGTGAAAGTAATGACAGATTTCCTCTTGTGTGCCAAAGTCACAGCAGATGGTGACTGCAGCCATGAAATTAGAAGATGATTGCTTCTTGGCAGGAAAGTGATGACAAGCCTAGACAGTGTGTTGAAAAAACAGACACTATTCTGCCGACAAAAGTCTGTAGAGTCAAGGCTTTGGTTTTCCCAGTGGTCATGTATGGTTGTGAGAGCTGGACTGTGAAGAAGTCAGAATGCCAAAGAATTGATGCCTTCGAACTGTGGTGCTGGAGAAGACTCCTGAAAGTCCCTTGGACAGCAAGGAGATCAAACCAGTCCATCTTAAGGGAGATCAACCCTGAATATTCACTGCAAGGACTGATGCTAAAGGTGAAGCTTCAGTGTTTAGATAATCAGATGTGAATAGATGACTCACTGGAAACGTCCCTGATGCTGGGAAAGATTGAGGGCGGAAGGTGAAGAGGTGTCAGAGAATGAGATGCCTGGACATCATCACTGATGCAATGAATATGAACTTTGGCGAACTCCAGGAGATGGTGAGGGACAGGAAAGCCTGGTGTGCTGTAGTCCATGAGGTCTCAAGGAGTTGGACATGACTGGGAGACTGAACAACAAAAAAATTTCCATTCATTACAGAAATCAATTATACGGCTTTTTGTCCACATGGTTACCACTGTCTTGAAACAAATGTCCCCCATAGCATCTACTCTCCTGAAACTATGCACCACCTATGTGCTGTGTGCTTAGTCACTCAGTTGTGGATAACTCTTTGCCCCCCATGGACTGCAGCTTGCCAGGCTCCTCTGTCCTTAGGGATTCTCCAGGCACAAAAACTGAGTGGGTTTCCATCCCCTCCTACAGGGGATCTTCCCAACCCAGGGGTTAAACCCAGGTCTCCCACATTGCAGGCAGATGCTTCACTGTCTGAGCCACCAGGGAAGCCCACGCACCACCTATGGTAAATGTGATTTTAATTTCCTCTAAGCAATTATGACTTTTCTCTTTTTGATATCTTCCCTTAATTTTTTAAAGGTTTTTTTTTTTTTTTTCAAAATTAAAGGAATCACTTGCCCTGACTTCAGACTGTACTATAAAGCTACAGTAATCAAAACTGTATGGTACTGGCACAAAAAGAAGAAATCTAGATCAACAGAATAGGATAGAAAGCCCAGAAGTAAAACCATGAACCTATGGTCACTTAATCTATAAAAAGGAGGAAAGAATATACAATGGAGAAAGGACACTGCCTTCAGTGAGTGGTGGTGCTAGGAAAATTGGACAGCTACATGTAAAGAACGAAATTAGAACACCATGTGAAATTCACTCAGTCATATCCAGCTCTGCAGTCCTATGGACTATACAGTCAGTGGAATTCTCTAAGCCAGAATACTGGAGTGGGTAGCCTTTCCCTTCTCAGGGGATCTTCCCAACCTAGGGATTGAACCCATATCTCCTGCATTGTAGGCAGATTCTTTACCAGCTGAGCCACGACAGACGCTTGAACACCATACACAAAATAAACAGTGAAGTAAAGACTGAAACATAGGGTGAGGTACTATAAAGCTCTTAAAGGAAAACATAGGAAGAAGTCCTCTGACATAAATTTTAACAAGATCTTTTTTTTATCCACCTCCTAGAGTAAAGAAATGGCAACCCACTCCAGTGTCCTTGCCTGGAGAATCCCAGGGACGGGGGAGCCTGGCGGGCTGCCGTCTATGGGGTCACATAGAGTCGGACACAACTGAAGCGACAGCAGCAGCAGCAGAGTAAAGAAAATGAAACAAAAATAAACCAATGGGACCTAATTATACTTAAAATCTCTGGCACAGCAAAGGAAGTCATAAATAAAATGAAAAGACAGCCCACAGAGTGGGGAAAAAATATTTGCAACAATGTAATCAACTGACAAGGTATTCATCTCCAAAATATATAAATACCTCATGCAGTTCAATAACAACAACCAAATCCCTTTAAAAAATTGGAAGATCTAAATAGACATTTCTCCAAAGAAGATATATAAATGACTAAAAGCCACATAAAAAGACTCCCAACTCCACAAATTATTAGAGAAATGCAAATTAAAACTACAATGAGGTATCACTTCACATCAGTCAGAATGGTGATTATCAAAAAGTTTTCTTGCTTTTTTTTTTTTTTCTTATTCTCCAGCAAACAATCAATGTTGGAGAGGAAGTGAAGAAAAGTGAACCTTCCTACAATGTTGGTGGGGATGTAAATTGGTACAGCCACTATGATATTTTTAATACACGTGAGGTCATATCACATGTCACAGTGGTACAGCCACTATGGAGAACATTACTGAGCTTCCTTAAAAACTAAAACAAGAGCTCCCATATGATACTACAATCCCAATCCTGGGAAAAACCCATGGATGGACGAGCCTGGTGTGCCACACTCCATGGGGTTGCAAAGAGTCAGACACAACTGAGTGACTAACGCACATAAGGAAGAAAGAGGAGAATGGATAAATTAGGAGATTAGGATTAAAACACACACAACTATACATAAAATAGATAACTAATAAGAACCATCTGTATAGAACAAGGAATGCTACTTAATATTCTGTAAAGGTTTATATAGGAAAAGAATCTAAAAGAGTGGGTATAGGTATATGTGTAAGTGATTCATCTTGTTGTACAACAGAAACTAACACGCTACTGTAAATCAACTATACTCCAGTGGTTGTTCAATGGCTGTGTCTGACTCTTTGGGACCCCATGGACTGTAGAGATTCAGGTTTCCCTGACCGTCAATATCTCCCAGAGTTTGCTCAACTCATGTCCATTGATGCCATGAGTCAGTGGCATCATCCTCTATTACCTGCTTCTCCTCTGGTCCTTAATCTTTCCCAGCATCAGGGCATTCTCCAATCAGTTAACACTTTGCATCAGGTGGCCAAATTATTGGAGCTTCATCATCAGTCCTCTCAATGAATATTCAGGGTTGATTTCCTTTAGGATTGATTGGTTTAATCTCTCTGCAATCCAAAGGACTTTCAAGAGTCTTCTCCAGCACCAGTTCTTCGGCATCAATTCTTTGATGTTCAGGCTTCTTTATGGTCCAACTTTCACATCCATACATGATGACTGGAAAAACTATAGCTGTGACTGTATAGACCTTTGTCAGCAAAGTGAAGGCTCTGCTTTTTAATACCCTGTCTAAGTTTGCCATAGCTTTCCTTCCAAAAAACAAAGATCTTTTAATTTCGTGGCTGCAGTCTGTAGTGATTTTGGAGGCCAAGGAAATAAAATCTGTCACTGTTTCCCCTTTTTTCTCTTCTATTTGTCATGGAGTTATGAGACTGGATGCTATAATACACTAATAAAATTAATTTTAAAAATATATAAAACAGATAGCCAACAAAGACCTACTGTATAGCATAGGGAACTCTGCTCAATATTCTGTAATAAGCTAAAAGGGATAAGAATTTGAAAAAGAATAGATACCTAATACATGTATAACTAAATCACTTTGCTGTACACCTGAAACTAACACAACATTGTTAATTAACTATACTGCAATATAAAATAAAAACATTTTAAAAAGAATTAAAAATTAAAAAATAAAGTTCTTGATGTATACTTCTTAGTTTACATACTATTGCATATTATTAGAAAATGTCTTATATGATAGTTTAAATACTGTAGGTAAAATAATAAAAGAACTTTTCCACAAAGAAAATATTAAAGAAGTTAGTAAGCACATAATTATTGGAATTAAATTAATCCATCTATGTTAATGCTTTATATTTATAAAACTGAAGTTTTGGGTTTTAAAAAAATTTCTTATTTCTTACATGTCAGAAGCATACATTCATTTCTAAATTTATACTGAGTATGTGGGACATTTTTTCTACCTAAACAAATTTCCAAGCATATATTAACCAACTGGCCAATTTTGTCCAATTCCCTTTTTTTGGTGATTGAATTGTATTTGAGTTCATGTTTTGAGCTCCTTTTAAATATGGATTAAGTAAAGAGTCTGTTGAAGCTAAACAGAGAGCATTCTTCAAAACAAGGACCCATTTAGAATGTCCTTTACAATGATGGATATCTTTAAAAAAACATTTGTCATAAGTGGACTAAATTATTATATTCTATCTTGGAGAAATGTCATGCTGAGGTGATGTTTTAAAAATGAAGTCATTCCTTAGCTATCTTTGCTGAACTCATTTTCAATGACTAAAAGTTAAAAAGTATTCATTCCAGGAATGAGCAAAATTCCTTCAAATAAAATTACTGAACTCTCTCTAGCTGGGAACATGCATTTATTTCAAAATCGATCATAAACGTGTGAGGCAGTTTTCTACCTGACAGGAGATAAAAATAGAATAGTGAGCAGAGAACAAATCACACAGGGCATTGCAAGCAGTATTCAGGACGTTTTACTTTTAGCCAGAAGAGAACGGGAAGCTTCTAAAGAACTTAGTAAGGAGAAAGGACATAATCATATATTCATTTAAAAAATGTGTAAGTCAAGGGGCAGTTTGAAGAACACATCATAAACAGAAAGAGTAGATTGGGGATTAACCAGGAGGAACCAATTTGCAATAATCCAAAAAATAGATGATTGTGTAAAGGACCAGCAGAGTAGCAGTGGAATGGAAAGCGGTTTACAGAAAGAGATAAAGTAAATATGACTTAATAATAATTAGCAGTAGGAGGCAACAAAACAACTCTCAGATTTCTGGCTTGAGAAAATGAGTATTGGTTGTTACTGTTTTACGACATACACAGAACTAAAAGAGAAGCAGCTTGGAAGGTATGATGATGGCTCTATTTTAGATATCCTAAATTTGATTTGTTTGCACATATCAAGTGAAAATACCCACTATGGTGGTTTGAATTTCTATAATTCAAGAAGAAAGACTGGGGAAACACAGATCAAATGTTATCTGTACAGCTTTGACATGGAGAACAGTCTTGCATAACTCAATAAAGCCATGATCCATGCTGTGTAGGGCTACCCAAGATGGACAGGTCATAGTGACGAGTTCTGACAAAACATGGTCCATTGGAGAGAAGAATGGTAAACCACTCCAGTATTCCTCCCATGAGAACCCACATCAACAGCATGAAAAGGCAAAAAGATATGACACTGGAAGATAAGCCCCCCAGGTCAGAAGGTGTCCAACATATACTGGGGCAGAGTAGAGGGCAATTAGTAATAGTTCTAGAAAGAATGAAGTGGCTGAGCCAAATGGAAACAATATTCACTTGTGGATGTGCCTGTGGTGAAAGTAAAGTCCAATGCTGTAAAGAACACTATTGCAAATTGTCAACATTCCCTGGATCATGGAGAAAGCAGAAGCAAAGGTTTACTGATTCATCAGTTAGTCTAAAATGTCCCTGAGGGGGAGAAATGACAAGATTAGGGAAGTAGGGGAAATAATATAATGAAGCTAAGCCCTGAATTTGAAGTCAGGAAGATTTAGAAGAATGAGGAACCCAATTTGGAGGTTTCAATGAAAAGTATATTTTGTAGAAGAGACAGACTCTCCTATGTAACTTTATAAGGTCTGTTTATAAGGCCTTTCACAACTATTTTGTTCCTAAGGGCCAACACATCTTGCTACCTTGTACAGTCTCTTCTGCCTGCAAGAGACTATGTAATATGAATTTAAAACATTTGACTTCAGGAGAATGAGAGTGCTTAAAGCCCAGAGGAGGAGAAGGAAATGGCAACCCACTCCAGTATTCTTGCCTGGAGAAGACCAGGGACAGAAGAGCCTGATGGGCTGCCGTCTATGGGTTCATGCAGAGCCGGACATGACTGACACTACTTAGCAGCAGCAGCAAAGCCCAGAGGAAGCCTCTGCATGGGAAAAAAAAAAAAAAAAGGAAAAACAAACAAACAAATCCAAACAAAAACCCCAGAATCTAATTACACAACAATCCATGAGGTGGTGTTTTTTTTACGATTTTTTCCACCTGGAATGCTTTCACAATGACTCTCTTACCATTCTTACATGGTTTAACTGTTATCATACATGAAATTAAAAGATGCTTAAACCTAGACAGTGTATTAATAAGCAGAGACATCACTTTGCCAACAAAGGCCCATATAGTCAAAGCTATGGTTTTTCCAGTAGTTGTGAAGCAAGTTGAACATCAAAGAATTGATGCTTTTGAACTATGGTGGTGGAGAAGACGTTTGAGAGTCTTTTCGGCAGCAAATAGATCAAACCAGTCAATCCTAAAGGAAATCAAGCCTGAATATTCATTGGAAGGACTGATGCGGAAACTCCAAAACTTTGGCCCCTTGATGCAAAGGGCCAGCTCATTCGAAAAGACCTTGATGATGGAAAAGACTGAGGGCAGAAGGAGAAGGGGGCAACAGAAGATGAGATGTCTGGATGGCATCGCGACAGTGCACACGAATTTGGGCAAACTCCAGGAGACAGTGAAGGACAGGAAAGCCTGATGAGCTGCAGTCAACTGGGCTGCAAAGAGTCAGACTGAGTGACTGAACACCGACAGTACATGTGAAGTTTTTCTAAACCACTTATTTTTCAGTTGAAAAATCACTATATCTTTAAAATCTATTTCTGGATTTATTGATCTACCCCTCAATCATCGGACACTTAGCACACACTCCTTAGTGTTCTCATTTGTATCTTTGTCTGTGTCTATAGTTATCCCAGACACCCCAGACACATTATTCCACTGTGTAAATACAGAGAGTATGTTTTCTTTTAATCTTCTTTTTAAATCTTCCAACACTGGAAGCACTGAAATTGTTTACTTAGATTAATTTATGTACTACTATCATTTTATTCTCAGTGGTTTGGTAATATAGTTGTTGGGCTGCACCCTTACAGGCCTACAAGGCTGCACTTACCCAGATTCAGCAACAGAGATATCAGTCGTTTAATGCAGGGGTCCCCAAACTCTGGTTGGGGACCTTGTACTTTCTGTCAGATCAGCAGAAGCTATATGTTAGAAGCAAAGGGCACAATAAATAAAATGTGCTTGAATCATCCTGAAACCACACCTCGCCCCCACCCATGAAAAAACTGTCTTCCATGAAACACGTCCCTAGTGCCAAAACATTTGGGGACTGCTGGTTAATGGATGGGGGGAGCTTACACATCTGAGTGGGGTCCTGGAGTGATGCCCCACTGTATGCTGTGGGCAGTGGGTAGGACAGGATGCCCATCTTCACTACCTGGGGGCAGGGGAGATTACAGTTACAGGGAATTGATGTCAGGTGGGCTCACTGGTTACCAGGGGAACCAGCAGAAGGTCATGCTTCTCACCGCCTGTTTGATAAGAACAATCACCAGCCGGGGTCTTCCCAGGCGGCGCTAGTGGTAAAGAATGCACCTGCCCCAAGCATGATGTATGGCAAAACCAATACAATATTGTAAAGTAATTAACCTCCGATTAAAATAAATAAATTTATATTAAAAATAAAAAGAATCCACCTGCCCATGCAGGAGACTCAGGAGACACCGGTTCGATCCCTGGGTTTAGAGGATCCCCTGGAGGAGGAAATGGCAACCCACTCTAGTATTCTAGAATGGAGAATTCCATGGACAGAGGAGCCTGGTGGGATGCAATCCATGGGGCCACAAAAAGTCAGACACGACTGAACTACTGAGCCCACACATATCACCGGCTGGGGCCTGGGGCTAATACATAGGAAGATCAGTCATGTGCTTGGGGTTTAGGTGAAGCAGGTGCTGGTCAGGCAGGAAACATACAGAGAAGCTGAGGACAGCCATGCTGAGTGGCCTGATCATACACCCCACCCCTACATACCCTGCACAACCCTGACAACTTCGGTCCGCCCCTCCTGCATACCCCTGGGGTCAGGTGAAAGGGGGCAGTGCAAGCAGGTACCTCAGATACAATACAGAGAAGAGCAGCCAAAGGGTATCAAGGGTAAGACACACAGTTTGCTCAGAACAGTTATTTGCCAGGATGTTGGCAAATTTTAGAGCCAAGCACTTGCTGGGTGAGTGGAAAGGGAATCAACAGCAGCAATGCCCTGTCCATTTTAAGGAAGGTAAGGCCACTCCAGGCTTTCACATTCCCAGAGCTACTCCTGCTAGTTGAGGGAGGCTAGGCTTTAAAAGAAGCATTCTGGTGTCCTAGCCAGGAGTCAGCAGTCACAGTACAGGTCTGCCACCCCACGTTATGTTGGGTGCCTTTAGGGGTGGGCCCATTAGGTCTTTCCAAACAAACAGACAAAAAAAGTTAATTCCATGAGCTGGACTTGTGTGTTGGGAAGCCAGCCTATTCCACTCCACACAGCAGAGCCTGGGGGGCTCAGTGGCAGTCAGTTATATAATAATGTTTACTGACAGATATGGTAAAGGGTGATACACTATAGGCCACACATTTATCACTTATATCCAATTGTCACCCAAGCATTGTACATGTGCTTTTAGTAACAACTTAAGCAAGCAATGTCACATACCATGAGTAGTTATACTCTGTGATAACTTCACTAGATAATGTTCTTTTCCTGGAAAAAGTATCGCTAACAAAAGAACTTTCATACATATAGACCTCAATTAATGAACTAGAATTTAACACCCATCGAAACATAATATTGTTCTCTTGAATCCACCAAACACAGCCAATCAAAACTAATTTGCTTGCAAAACAGGTCCAGTGGATTGACTATGTATGTGCCTCCAAACTAGCTGAGGGGTAAGTCCTCAGGAGTCTCAGACTGAATACCCGAAAGGCCTCAAGGCCAGGAAAGCCAGGCCAAAGGCATGCCATAAGGCTCTGCCTTGGTGGTTTTTCTCTTCTAGAAGTCCCCAAAATATTGAGATGCCGGCATATGCCAGGAGACAATCTTTTCCAATCCCCTGATAAAGTTGCTCAGAACCCAAGAGTCTCCAATTTCTAGAGGGACCAGAGAGAAAGAAAAAGGAAATGCTTCAATTCTACTCACAGGTAGAGTTTACCAAACTGCCATAAATCAAACCAACTTAAGAGAATGAGTTTCTCTATACCTGGAGAACACAGATCAAAACTGGTAGCATTTCAGATGAAACCCATAAAGATGACAACCATAGTCACTGGTTCACTCAGTAACTAATCCTTTTGTTAACATTTTTTGTTATTGTCAAAATGTCCTTCCTAAGAATCTTCTTATAGATGAAGCCCTTTTGTAAAAGCCTCTGAGTACAATGCTGTGCTGTGCTGTGCTTAGTTGCCTAGTCATGCCAGATTCTTTGTGACCCTATGGACTGTAGCCCACCAGGCTCCTCGGTCTATGGGGATTGTCCAAGCAAGAATACTAGAGTGAGTTGCCATGCCCTCCTCCAGGGGATCTTCCCAACCCAGAAACTGAACAGGGGTCTCCTGCATTGCTGGCGGATTCTTTACCACCTGAGCTACCAGGGAAGCTCCTGAATATGATAGTTTTCTTTCAATGACAGAAAGACTTAAAAAGGCATGGTTAAACATCAGATCACAACATAATTGATTAAAAAAAAAAAACTTGGTTATAAGAACTATGATGTATGAAAATCTTAACTCTTGAAATCCTTAATCCTAGGCAAAACCCAAGGAGCAAGCAGTTGAGCATTTTCTGATTGAAAAACATAATGCTTCAGGCTTGTTCTCTCTTAAGCAGGCATAGGCAGGTAAAATGAGACCCTGCTCAGTAATTAATATTTCAGCATGTGTATGAGCTTAGTTCTCAGTAATGTCTGACTATTTTCAGCCCCATGGACTGTAGCCCTTCAGGCTCCTATGTCCATGGAATTCTTCAAGCAAGAAGTGGGTTGCCATTTCCTTCTCCAGGGGAACTTCCCAATCCTCTGCCTTCAGCATTGCAGGTGGATGCTTTACCACCGAACCATCGAGGAAGCCTCAACATTTCAGTACTGTATCCTATTTGAAATGACCCAGATAGTCATGAATTCTCTTCATTTAACTTCAAGTTACCAAAATCTGGACAGACTCTTTTAAATAGACATAATTATTTCTATCAAGTTTATTTAAAAGCTCCTTTTTTTTTTCCAGCTTTATACTTAGAAATCACAGATTAAAGTTCCAGAGAAGCCAGAATATTCACATCTCAAAGGCACAAAAGAAATACCAATTCCTTCTAGAAAGCTAGCTTAGCCACTTAACAGAAGGCTCTCTTTGACACAATAGCAGAGCCATTAGAAGCCACTGTTCTCCAGATCTCCTGGCAACCTCCGTTAACCAAGGCCAGCCACCACAGGGCACCCCAGACTTCCCACACTTGAGATAGCCATCCCAGGATTTCCCCTGCAACTTTCAGGATCACTTCTGAAATTTTTGGGCCCCACTCACTAGCGGACAGAACCTACAATTTTCCATTCCCATCCTATATTTCCCCACCTCTCCACACTCATGGGGCTTCCCTTGGCATCCTAACTGCTACCCAGTTGTTAGGCTGCACCCTGCAGACCTACAAGGCCTGTGTTGGCCCCGATCTGAGACTGAAAAAGAGCCTCAGAGTCAGCAACACAGACATCAGTGGTTTAAAAAATAGGGGAACTTACCCATCTGAAGTTTCCCTGATAGCTCAGTTGGTAAATAATCCGCCTGCAATGAGGGAGAACTTGGTTGGATTCCTGGGTAGGGAAGATCCGCTGGAGAAGGGATAGGCTACCCACTCCAGTATTCTTGGGCTTCCCTGGTGGCTCAGCTGGTAAAAAAAATCTGCCTGTAATGAGGGAGATCTGGGTTCGATCCCTTGGTTGGGAAGATCCCCTGGAGAAGGGAAAGGCTACCCACTCCAGTATTCTGGCCTGGAGTGGACTGTATAGTCCATGGGGTCGCAGAGAGTCGGACACGACTGAGCGACTTTCACGTTCACACATCTGAAACAGAGTCTTAGAGCGACACCCGACTGTGCGCCGTGGACTGCAGCCAGGAGGCAGTAGCCACCTTCACTCCTCAGTCAGTGGGTAGGGGTAGGTTACCAGTTAGAGGGGAATTGAAGTCACGTGAGCTCTTTAGTTACCAGGGAAACCAGCAGAGGATAGGGCAGCTCACTGCCCCTTATATCAGAATAAGCACCAGCCCAGGCCTGGGGCAGTTATGCAGGGAGGTCCGTCTTGTGCTTAGCATTTAGCTGAAGTGGGCACTGGTCGGGAAGGGGATAGAGCAAGAGAGCTGGAGAACAGCCATCTTGAGTGGCCTGACTACACAGAAGGGATGAAATCAAAACACGTGGTGTCTGGTGTGATGACGTGATGTAAACAATTGTGTGAGCACACCACCACTGAGAATAGTAGCGATAAGGTTTCCTTAGGCGGATCATCTAAATTCCAAGAGGTGGGTAGAGCGTGTGAAGGGTAACATTATTTTTAAACTGAAGTCATCATCTGAAAAATACATACTAATCTATCACCAGATACTGGTGTTCAGGGAAATATAGGTTGAAAATGTTTGATGAGGAATCTGGAAAAGAAAATTCTAAATAAACGCCAGGATTTTTAAGGGTTTAAAGATTATCCAATCCAGTATTTCCCATCACAGTGCTCTCAGTTTAGTCCAGTTCATTTGCTCAGTCATGTCTGACTCTTTGCGACCCCATGAATCGCAGCATGCCAGGCCTCCCTGTCCATCACCAACTCCCAGAGTTCACTCAAACTCACATCCATCGAGTCGGTGATGCCATCCATCCAGCCGTCTCATCCTCTGTCGTCCCCTTCTCCTCCTGCCCCCAATCCCTCCCAGCATCAGTCTTTTCCAATGAGTCAACTCTTCGCATGAGGTGGCCAAAGTACTGGAGTTTCAGCTTTAGCATCATTCCTTCCAAAGAACACCCAGGGTTGATCTCCTTCAGAATGGATTTGTTGGATCTCCTTGCAGTCCAAGGGACTCTCAAGAGTCTTCTCCAACACCACAGTTCAAATGCGTCAATTCTTTGGCGCTCAGCCTTCTTCACAGTCCAACTCTTACATCCATACATGACCACAGGAAAAACCATAGACTTGACTAAACAGACCTTTGTTGGCAAAGTAATGTCTCTGCTTTTGAAAATGCTACCTAGGTTGGTCATTACTTTCCTTCCAAGGAGTAAGCGGCTTTTAATTTCATGGCTGCAGTCATCATCTGCAGTGATTTCGGAGCCCCCAAAAATAAAGTCTGACATTGTTTCCACTGTTTCCCCATCTATTTCCCATGAAGTGATGGGACCAGATGCCATGATCTTCGTTTTCTGAGTGTTGAGTTTTAAGCCAACTTTTTCAGTCTCCTCTTTCACTTTCATCAAGAGGCACTAATGCAAACATCTTCCATTTAGTATTAATATGTTTCATTGCCCACAGGGATTCACCAGTATTTATTTGAATAAGAATCACTGATCTTCTAAACCTCATTTTATAGAGGCTGGAAGGTTAAGTGACTTGCCCAAGGTCACATACTTTTGTTACAGAGCTTAGAATAAAACACAGGAATCCTGAGTTATAATTCATAGTTCTTAATATTGCATGTGCTTTCTTTCTGTCATTTATTATAACTACTTTACAGTTTGAGTCCTTTAACCTTATCTGATAACTTAATTGTTCCTTACCAATGTAATTCCTATTACTGCTTCTGATGGGGACTTGGGAGTGGGTAAATAAACAGGTGAATGTTAACACTTTCTATATAGACTTAGATAATTTATGATAGGAAGAAAATAGTCTTACTGTCTCTAAGAACATGCAAATCCATGGATATAGGTTTAAATTACAGATGCAGCAACTTTTCTTAGAGAAAAATTGAAATCTATTCAGAGTAGTATATCCAGAATGGAAAAGAGATTTTAAAATAGCAGTTGAAAGATCTAAGGATATCTAACCTGAAGAAGAAATAACTTGGAAGGACTGTAATAAAAAGGCTTAAAATTATCAAGACTTTTACAGGATCCTCGGAATTCCCACATTTTGATGAGTTTTGATACCGAGGATGTGGGTTTGAAATTAGCTTTCATTTACTTAGAGGGCAGAATTAAGATCGTAAAGTGGAAGCTACAAGGGGAAAAAAAAAATAGCAGATTCCCTTGGATCATATCTTTATAGAAATACCTCCAAAATACATGATTTACTTTAGAAAGAGATTTCTCCATCACTGAAATATAAAACTAATTCAAAGTAAGAGATGAATTACTTTGGGATCCTAATGATTCATAGCCTAGAACATCACCACAAATTTCTGGGAATCTGCTATCCCATCCTTAATGAGAGATGATTTGGCATATCAATCTATTTAAAGATCTCCTTAAATTGATTTCTAAGCTGAATGGTTTGATTTCCAAGCTACTCACTTTGAAGTCAATCTTTTAATATTTTCACACAATAATTTCCCAATATGCTTCTTCTAATATCATGAGCTCTCATTTTACTGGGAATTATTCTTTTTTTGGAAAGCTTTAGTGAATGAAATTCTTAACAAGCAATAACACAAATTATCTTTATTTTGTAGCTATAATTAACATTAAACATTTTCTCTGCTGCTTTCTGCTCATCAAGTTACCTAATTCCACTCTGAAAATATGTAGTATAAAATTATTATTCACTTTTGGTTATTTCCTTCTTAAATATTTTCCAGCAATAATAGAATGTGATAGGAAACTCATATGTATTACCTATTAATATAAATTCCTGTGGTTGAAATACACCTTAAATCAATATGACTCTAAATCTCCTATATTTGTACTAACATTGACAAGTCCAAATCAGCTGATTGAAATGAAATATATTGGAAAATTCACTGACTTTAGACTCAGGGAACATTTTTTTTGATAGTTACTATTTCATGGTGTGCTGATCATTCTAACTGTCTAAATTTAGACTTGATATACACAAAATAAATGTGATATGTGTTATTTCAATATTCAAAAAAGGATTTTCTGTAATAGCTAGTAAATGGTAATTCTTCCCTAGAGACTTCTGGAAACAAGAAATTGGTAGAAGCAAATGCTAGATTTAATATCATGTATTTACAGTGAGCTTTGCTTTTAAATGTAGTTTCTTTTTAATTTCAGACATTTTATTATCTACAAATAAAGAGGGAAAACAATTTTGAATTGTATCCAACTCTTTGCAACCCCATGGAGTGTAGCTCACCAGGCTCCTCTGTCCATGGGGATTCTCCAGGCAAGAATACTGGAGTGGGTTGCCATTTCTTTCTCCAGTGAGATCTTCCCAACCCAGGGATCAAAACCAGGTCTCCTGCATTGCAGGCAAATTCTTTACCACCTGAGCTACCTGGGAAGCCCATCAATAAAGAGGGTAAACAAATTTTGAATAGAAAGTTGGGGTTTTACTGCATCATTATATTTTCTTAGTTATTAACTATAAAGGGAAAATGAGGATTATAAAAAGAAATGTAGCTCAAGAAAATCAGAAAGCTGTTAACTGACAACTTGCTGAGAAAGTATCTTTTGGTAAAGTGTGCAGATCATAACTCATACATTAAAATAAAATGTGGCAAATGAGCAGAATGTTCCCACAAAATGAAAAAGGTGTAAGAGAATGTAACTGGCTACCTTGATAATGGTATGCAGTGGCCATTTTAAAAACTATAGCATGATGCTGTGTCATCACGATAGAAAGAGATCAGAACAAACATGCAATTGCAAACATCAGACTTTTTGAGAAGGGAATATTATTGCTGTTGGAATCTTTGTGTCTCAGAAGAACTGTGTTATACTGGTATTGTTAACGAAGTAAAAAAAAATTTCTTGCAAATTGTGTGTATTTTTAATTCATTATTGTTCCAGCTATATAAGAACAGGGAATAAATGGAAAACAAATAAGCCACTGCAAAGGAGTAAATGTGCCTGATAGCTTTGGAGGAAACTTTTTGTAGGGAGCAAAAGAGAAAGAGAGAGAAAGAGATAAGGGAGGAGAACAGTATGAATCAATGCTTTGGTTATTGTTCATTGTGTCTGTTCACCGTATCATTGTTAATACTCCAATTCAAACCCCTTATGTTCTTTCTTCTACTCAGGTCTTTACAGGAAACTACCTTCAGCTGGGAAATCCCTTTTCTTGTCAATTTCACAAAGCTAAACAGTAGCAAACTTTTAAAGCAACTGTCTCCATGCTCTACTCATCTCTGGCCCAAGAACACATTTCAAATCTTTTGTTTTATTAATTGGAGAATAATTGCTTTACAATTTTGTTAGTTTCTGCTGTACAACTAAGTGAATCAGCTATATGTATACATATATCCCTTCCCTCTGAGCTTCCCTCACATTCCCCCATCCCACCCCTCTAGGTCAACATTTAGCATCAAGCTGAGTTCCCTGAGTTATACGACTTCCCACTAGCTATCAATTAACATTTTACACTTGGGGTAGTGTATATATGTCAGTGTAATATTTTGCCTAACCCGTTGGTTCTTACAGATCGTAGAGGCAGAAATGAAGAATAAGTAATTGTCAGAGGACCAGATCTCGTCCCTAGTTTCCCATTCAGTAATCTCACAAACTGTGTGAACAAGATAGCATCTAAAGAAAGATGACAGGAAGTGGACAAGCCTGCACAGAGTGGGGAATGGCTATGACTCTGACCCCCCTATCTCAAAGATTAAGTAGGATTATTTCTCTTTTTCCTTTAAAAACTTTCACAGCCAAGCAGAATCTTTGGAGTTGGTTTGGGAGTGAGGGGCCTGGGGACACCTCATTCACCTTCTCCCCAGATTGACCACTTTCTGATTAAAAGTGTTGTTTTCCTTTCTACCAACATTCAGACATGTCTGTCTCTTTGTGACCCTTTGGATGGCAGCCTGTCGGGCTTCATTGTCCATGGGTTTCTCCAAGCAAGAATACTGTAGTGGGTTGCTATGCCCTCCTCCAGTGATCTTCCTGAGCCAGGGTCAAACCCTTCCTGATCAAACCCATGTCTCTTATGTCCCCTGCATTAGCAGGCAGGTTATTTACCACAAGTGCCACCCAGGAAGCCCTTTCCATCAACATGTGCTGCTAAACTCAGGTCTGGCTGCTCTCTGTTCAGAAGTCAATAGTCAATAACAGACTTCTTCAATACTCAACTATTGACTTCTGAACAGAGAGAAGCCAGACCTGAGTTCAGTTAACACACCCAGCACAAAATTTTATGTCACAATTGCCCTTTCACACCTCTCACAGAACCTAATGAAGACTTTTCTCATCTTTCATAAAACACTAGAAGAGATATTTCCAGAACCCAAGTTTCATAATATAACAATTTTTTAAAAAATCACCCAGTAGGCATATCCATCTGCAGAGTACATTCAAAAAGGTTTTAACAAAATATCAAACTCTTCTACACTAGTCACTTCAGAGTAATCACTCTGAAATCTCACCACCCACTCATTTCTTTCTCCCTACAAACCCATCATTGTGACCTATTATAGATCAAAAATGTGCCACCATACATTTAAGATGCTTGTTATAAAACATTCCTCTACCTTCAACATTGTCAGTCAATATAACATTTCTACAACTCTCCGCTACACACACGGCTTAGACATGTAACACTCAGTGCTTTATACATTCTGCAGCTCTATTCTCTAGTAGGCTGAATTCCCTAAGGGGGTACCATAGCTTGTTAACTATGCCCTCCTAATACCTGTCACAACATCTCTTACATAGTAGATACTTAATCAAGTGTTATTAGACAGACAAAGAAATGATGAATGAATATATTTGATACTCAAAAGAGGGAAAAACTTAAAATTTTCACTTTAACCAAGTAAGTAGAGATGCACCCCATCCCTTTCCCATTACCACTCAGTGATGAGAACCTCTGAAGAAGATTTGCTTAGCGAAGATGTTTTTAACATCGTTTCAGTAATTTGCTCAAATACTTCAAAAAATGCACTGAGAGATTGGTAAACAAAGGTATATAAATAGGTAGGATAACAATATTTGAATAGCAAATAATATTTTTATCAGGACTATTAGAAAATTGGAGTTTACACGTCTTTACTAACAAGGCATGCACACTTCTCTGATAGTTCAGTTGGTAAAGAATCTGCCTGTAATGCAGGAGACCCTGGTTTGATTCCTGGGTCAGGAAGATCTGCTGGAGAAGGGATAGGCTACCCACTTCAGTATTCTTGGGCTTCCCTTGTGGCTCAGCTGATAAAGAATATGCCTGCAATGAGGGAGACCTTGGTTTGATCCTGGGTTGGGAAGATCCCCTGGAGAAGAGAAAGGTTACTCACTTCTGTCCTAGAGAATTCCATGGACTGCATAGTCCATGGGGTCACAAAGAGTCCAATGCAACTGAGTGACTTTCACTTTCAACAAGGCATGCAGAGCCATCCATGGGATATTAGAAAGTGATTTTATGTCATTTTATCAATTTATTTTAGATTACAAAAATTTCATTAAAATTGCCAGAAATGCCAATAACTTGTTCCAAATTTCAGCCAGTGAGAACCTGAATTCCAATGATAATTTGCTGTATAGCCATTTTTCCATTTGTAGATTCCTCAACCACTTACAAAAATAGTTCTTTAAACAGACTCACAGAAAATTTAATAATGCTAAATGGTGTCGCATGAGACTATATAGTAAAAGAATTATGCTTAACCTATCTAATTCTGGGTCAGAATAATTTACCTTTAATATTCAGTTTTTATATGCTTTAGCCTGAAACAAGGAGAGGAAAATTTCATATATATAAGTACATATGATTATTTTCTTTCTGCTATTTTGCTTTTTCAGTTTTTCTATAAAGAACATCCAAAACTTTGTGTTTACAAAAGAAAAAAACCGTGTGGAAAACTAATCCCCAAATACAAAAAGGCCAAATCATTTTTCAACTTGTTTGTAACTAATCAGTTGATAATGTGTTTCTCAAAATCAACCACGTTGATGTTTGTTCAGAAGTGTGTCGATTGGCACACTTGGCATAAGATTTAGGGTGTTCAGAAAGGACTTTTCCAGTCTCTTCCAGAAGGTAAAAATATTCTATTGAATTAATCCGATCCTTTGTATAGACATTCCTAGTTTTTCTGGTATGGAAACTAAGACTGACCTTTCTCTAACTGAGAATTGCCAAAATTTTTTAAGCATTTTATAAACATATTTTGTAGTCAGTGCATTGTTTATATATGTTTGTGAAGGAAAGTTTTCTTGGTCAAACGTAAAGAATATTGAACAGTTCACAGGTTAATAGACTATGAAGCAGTATATAATATATTTGATTGAAAATGTATTACTGCATATAGTCCAAAGAAAAATTAGCCAAGTATTAACTTATATCAAGCTCTTCCTCTTACTGATTAGTTTATTATCACAATACACAACATCCTGCTGGACATCTGACATAAAATTAATATTTTACATTATGTCCGTCTTCCTTTGTAATGCATCTGTCAGACATTAAATGTGAATAATATATACATGTATCTTAAGCAACCTATATAATGTCTGTTCTATTCAACTATGACTATGAAAATTAAAATTAAATTAAGTAAAAATTCACTTTTTCAGTTGCACAAATAACATTTCACATGCGCATGTACTGCTGGCATATATTATAGAAATGTCAATTAGAGAAAGTTTTATTAGACAACATCACTCTAAGATATAATTCTTTAGAAAATGGATTTCAAAATTCCTTAGAAAAATGTATTACCACAATACTAAAAAAATTATCCTATTTCTTAACGCTTAAAAAATGGGCTAAATATTTTACATTACATAAGTTTATTTCACAAATTGGGAAGAATTTTAAAACAGCAGTCAATATTTTAAATTTAAAAAAAAATCCCCCATACCTACCTGCTTGAGGAAATAGTCCTTTTATATTAAAAATGCACATATGCACATTTGCAAAGATGTATTATATTAAATTAGCTACTTTTGAAAGAAAAGGAAAGAAAGTAGATTGAAGAAACGAAGTCTTAGAGCTGAATAAGGGCAAAATTGAGCGTACCAATAGCAGCCCATCAGAAACCTAGGAATTTAATTAACTCAATCACTCTGTTAAAAGTTAAAATAACAAACATGATTTCCCAGAAATACAGGGAAATTAGAGGTCTAAGGCAATATTTCTTATGCTATCCAACATATCAGAATTCTTATATCCTTACTAAAACTACTATTAAAAATTCTGTTACTCAGGTAAAAGTACTTGCTTATTTTTTTCAAATAACTACTTTACAAACATTGGGTCCTGTATAAAGGACAAACACCCAAAGGAAAAATAAAGTAAATAAAAATATCTCAACTTTACCTTTCCAAATTTAATTTATGCAGCATTTATTTTCATCCAAACACCAAATATTTTCAGAATAAGAAACATATCTTAATTCTGTGAGAGCATTTTCTCCTTACTTAAATGTGTACATAAAATATAGATATCAATATATTCATTTAAACATTAATAACAGATTAAACATATAATTACTAAAAATGTCACAAATTCTGGACCAAATGATTTATTCTGTGCCCACTTTAAGACTCTGAATTCTTTCTAGTTATTTTATGACTGTAAACCTGTAAACCTGCAGAAACTTGAAATGATTACTTATACTGAGTCAACTGAATCTGAAAACTAGTAAAACTCACACATATCTGTGGTTCATTGTTTCAGCCATATCATTAAAAGATTGCAATTGGTTTTGAATTAATAAAAAAGTGTGTAATCAATCAATGAGTGTAAAAATATTTATATATTAAAACTTTTCCCCCAAATCACTAATTTGTATTATGGGTACAATTTTAAAGACTTAAAACCCAACATGCAAAAAATGAAGATCATAGCATCTGGTCCCACCACTTCATGGCAAATAGATGGGGAAATGATGGAAACAGTGACAAACTTTATTTTCTTGGGACCCAAAATTACTGCTGATGGTGACTGTAGCCATGAAATTAAAAGATGCTTGCTCCTTTGAAGAAAGCTATGATCAATCTATACAGCATATTAAAAAGCAAAGACAAGGTCCCTAAAGTCAAAGCTATGGTTTTTCCAATAGTCACATATGATGTGAGAGCTGGACCATAAAGAAAGTTGAGCACCAAAGAATTGATGTTTTTGAGCTGTGGTGTTGGAGAAAACTCTTGAGAATCCCTCAGACAGAAAGAAGATCAAACCAGTCAATCCTAAAGTCTTGAATATTCATTGGAAGGACTGATGCTGAAGCTGAAGCTCCAATACCTTGGGCACCTGATTTAAAATTAGCCATTTACATTCTTTGTATACCATAAACATTGATTTCTTGTTAGTTTACATCTTCATTTAGAATATTTACTCTTTTTATTTTTCTTTAGGAAAACCAAGGAGGCATACAGTAAAAACATAAAGAAAAATTCCATGATATATGTAAATGAATAAAACAAAAATATAGATGAAACAGTTATTACAGTAAATCTTCAAATTTAATTTTGATCTGTTATCCAAAGTGAAGATTTATTTCTGATAAAGCAATCTATATTTGGGGGAATTTTCTATTTTGAAAACAAAGACATTAATAAAGGAGTCTGTTAATATATAATGCAAAAAATACATTAAATGTTTTAACAGTTGGCAGTGCTCAATATATACTTATACTAGTAGGATGTGCAGAAGAGCTGACGTAGATTATTATGAAAAATGCACGGCATCTTGATTAGTTTTCAGTTAATAATACATAACTAGTAATTGGAAAATCTTCAAATGTTTACTAATGAAACAATTTACATAATCTCCACATATTTGTTTAGCATCCTTGGATTTTATGAACATGAAAAAATTAAACATACCACAATATTTAGTTCTATTCCATAATACTGAAAGATAGCTATTGTATATTAAATTCTTCCACTGGACAGAGAATACAGGTACATGGACAAAAATGATTTTTACTGAAACAAAGCAATAGGATGGTTACTTAGTGAAATAAGGGAAACTTTTTGTAATAAAAACCACATAGTATGTGAAAGCTTAAAAAACTCTAAGGTGCAAGAAATTATATTTAATCACAGTTAAAACATAAACATCACTACTATTATGCCCTTTTATTTAATTTCTTTGTTTCTTAGGTTTCTTTTTGTAAAATGAGAATAATAGAAGTAGTTTGTAATTCAGTAGAGAAAATGTTTTTTAAATAAAAAGTAAAATCAAAATACTTTTAAAACATCAAAAATTAAGCCAAACAAAAATATAGTTTGATGAAATTAATGATGATATTCATATATGATGAAATTCATATAGATATGCTTTCTGTATTCCATGCTAGTCATAAGGGCCAGTTCTTATTATGTTTTATTATGAAAATAAGTTTTTATAATATTGTCAGTATAATTTTTAAACTATTAAGCTGAAGCTGCTTTCCAAAGTTCTAATTTGATTTAGGAAGGGATGAAATTAGGTCTCAGTTACACTACTGATTATCTTCATATGAGGCCTCTATGTAGTTTTGTTTCCAAGTTGTTTGTTTGGTTCAGTTAAGTTGCTCAGTCATGTCCAACTCTTTGCAAACCCATGGACCACAGCACGCCAGGCCTCCCTGTCCAACTTCCAGAGTTTACACAAACTCATGTCCGTTAAGTCTGTGGTGCCATCCAACCATCTCATCCTCTGTCGTTCCCTTCTCCTCCTGCTGTCAATCTTTCCCAGCATCAGAGTCTTTTCCATTGAGCCAACTCTTCACATCAGGTGGCCAAAGTATTGGAGTTTCAGCTTTAACATCAGTCCTTCCAATGAACACCCAGGACTGATCTCCTTTAGGATGGACTGGTTGGATCTCCTTGCAGTCCAAGGGACTCAAGAGTCTCCGCCAACACCATGGTTCAAAAGCATCAATTTTTTAGCACTCAGCTTTTTTATAGTCCAACTCTCACATGCATACATGACTACTGGAAAAAAACACAGCCTTGACTAGACAGACCTTTGTTGGTAAAGTAATGTCTCTGCTTTTTAATACGCTGTGAATGTTGGTTATAACTTTTTCCAAGGAGTAAGTATCTTTTAATTTCATGGCTGCAGTTACCATCTGCAGTGATTTTGGAGCTCCAAAAAATAAAGTCTGACACTGTTTCCACTGTTTCTCCATCTGTTTGCCACAAAGTGGTGGGACCGGATGCCATTTTCTAGATTTTCTGAATGCTGAGCTTTAAGCCAAAATTTTCACTCTCCTCTTTCACTTTCATCAAGAGGCTCTTTAGTTTGTCTTCACTTTCTGCCGTAAGGGTTGTGTTATCTGCATATCTGAGGTTATTGATATTTCTCCTGGCAATCCTTCATCCAGCCCAGCATTTCTCATGATGTACTCTGCATATAAGTTAAGTAAGCAGGGTGACAATATATAGCCTTGACGCACTCCTTTTCCTATTTGGAACTAGTTTGTTGTTTCATGTCCAGTCCTAACTGTTGCTTCCTGACCTGCATACAGATTTCTCAAGAGACAGGTCAGGTGGTCTGGTATTCTCATCTCTTGAAGAATTTTCCCAGTCTACTGTGATCCACACAGTCAAAGGCTTTGGCATAGTCAATAAATCAGAAATAGATGTTTTTCTGGAACTCTCTTTTTTTTTGATGATCCAGTGGATGCTGGCAATGTGATCTTTGATTTCTCTGCCTTTTCTAAAACCATCTTGAACATCTGGAAGTTCACGGTTCACGTACTCACATACATTTGTACTCATATATATTGTCAAGTTGGTTGTAATCACATATATTGTCAAGTATTTGTTTATCATATTTTTTGCTTATGAGTTATGCCACACTTTTTAAATTCAATGGTAATGATTTTTCAATCTTTTTTTAAATATAAATTTATTTAATTGGAGGTTAATTACTTTATAAAATCTGCTTATTAAACCATTCAAAAAAGAATGAAGACCAAGAAAACATACTTAATTTTAATATCATGCATTTTTGAGCTAAAGAAACATAATTACTATGAATATTATGTTGTAATACTGGGCTTTATCAAGAATAAAATGCTTCATGTCTTTGCTGTTAAAATATTTTTAAAGTTAAATGTTTTGTCACTCTAACAATATTTGAAGTAACTTACACAAGTACATACACAAAGCAATCAATCAATTTAGAAATTATGGTGAGAAAATAATTTAAAAGTGCAGAATTCTCCTGCCATGCAGCAAGTAGTATAAGCTTGGACTCTTATTTTTCTGCTATCAACAGATACTGTGGTAGACTTTTTCTAGGAATCAAAACCAAAATCCAAGTAGAAAAATAAAATGTGATTTGATCAAATTCATATGGTCTAGTTTGTTTTGTTGGCTTGTATCCCTGTGTTAGTTGTGAAGGGTCGGCTTAAGCTTTCTACTGTGGTAAACATTTTCAATATATTCTTTCACCTAAAAGTCTCCCCCTATACAAATTAAAATAAAACAAAACAAAGAACACTGTGATCAGAAAGTTTTAAGAACTTGCCTAGGATCACCTAATGGCAATCCTGGAAATTTAACTGAGATATATCCAAACAATATAAATAACCTATACTTTTTTTCCCCCTAAGTGATACCAAATTATCCTGTATTAAAGTTACAAAATAGTTATTTTTCATCACATAGGCTTCTAATAAAGATACTTTTTGTCATTACGCTTCATCTTTTATTATTGCTAAAATATGATGACTTTCATAATTTCCTTGTGGATGTATTATAGGGACCATGATACAAAAGTACATTAAAACTACCTTCTCATGTCTCTGTGAGGCATGTGATGTTTACATAAAGCATGGGATACACCTAAATCACACCATGTCTTAAATTTCATAGATTGACATTTCAAGTAATATATGTGATACTAGTAAAATTATTAAATTTGTATAAATGTAAAACATTTTTAGCTAACTGAAATCCTAAATTTATAATTAACATTATTTTAATATCCCAAAATACTCTAATCCTTTGCATAAAAGTATTTTTATGTGGCCCACTTAGTTTTTAATCAGCTTAATATAGAAATGAATTACTGCATGTAAAAATACTATAATACTTGTACTCATTTCATTAAAAAATAATGATTTGGGTGGTGAAATGCAACTTAACCTTTACTCTAGGGGATATAAAAACAAATTTTCTTCATGTCAATTAATGTTTAAATTAAAAAAGTATAAAAACTCTGGAATTATTTTTTTTTTAATTTTGGATTTTGTAAAGGGGTTTTTTAAAGCCATGATTAACCCATTTTATTGAGACTTTCTATTTGGTTAAGTGAAGTATTATGAGAAAACTTTTAATTATAAATATTAAAGATTCATATAATTTATGTAGTTTATTTTTAATTTTCTAGTTCCTACAAATTATGTAGCTAAAGGTTTTACAGAGCTGTTATATAGATAACACTATATACACACACATATATATACACACAGAGTAATATGTATCTATGTATCTCTCTACTTATCTCTATTTATATTGATTTAGAGCTAAATATATGATGTTCTTGAGAAAGACAATCACTCTAGATATATCCCATTGACTTGCTTTGGATGTCAGTGTATTAAAATAAATTTTATCTCAAACAGTGTGACAATGTTAAATATTATAGTACTTTTATTATCTATAGTCCATAGGGTCACAAAGAATTGGATAGGACTGGGTGACTCACTTTCCCTTTGAATTAAATAGTGCTATCAATACAGCACTTTGCAAAGGAAATGGAAAATTTGGGGCCAATCTGTTTAAAAGAAACCGTAAAGGTACTTTGCAACACAACAGGATATTTACAGATGGAAAGGGAAAATGTGAGGAAGAACAATGATTATCTGCAAATCAAAAAATAACAGTGTAGGTTTATTAAAGGAAAGGAGAGATATGCAAATACTGTTTAAAAACAGAGGAGAGAGAGGTGTTAAGAATATAAGAGAATGAGATGACCCTGAGGGAAGGGATGGGGAGGGAGGTGAGAGGAGGGTTCAGGATGGGAAACACCTGTACACCTATGGCTGATTCAGGTCAATGTATGGCAAAAACCACTACAATATTGTAAAGTGATTAGCATCCAATTAAAATAAATAAATTAATTAAAGCAGAAGAATGTGAGAGTGAGAGCTGTCAGAGGAATACTGAAGAGTGTATAAAGGGACAAGTCATGAAATGACTAGTAAACCATCATCGACTTGAAAAATATCTATATATATGAATTTTAGAGTCATATTGTTATGAGTATGTGTTGCCAAATTTGTTACTTATTAATTGAATGTCCTTGAGCCAATTACTAACATCTTTTAAAATATATATTTTCTCAAGTGTAAAAGTGAAATAAGAGTATCTCAACTTTCTATAGTTCCTGTGACAGTAGTGTGATATAGCATAGAAGTACACCGACACAATGCCAGGGACACTTTATTTATTTATTTTACTATTTTATTTATTTACTTATTTTTTATTTATTATTATTTTTTTTTTACTTTATAATATTGTGTTGGTTTTGCCACACATCAACATGAATCGGCCACGGGTGTACACGTGTTCCCAATCCTGAACCCCCTCCCTCCTCCCTCCCAGTACCATCCCTCTGGGTCATCCCAGTACACCAGCCCCAAGCATCCTACACCCTGCATCGGACCTAGACTGGCGATTCATTTCTTATATGATATTATACATGTTTCAAAGCCATTCTCCCAAATCATCCCACCCTCTCCCTCTCCCTCTGAGTCCAAAAGACTGTTCTATACATATGTGTCTCTTTTGCTATCTCACATACAGCGTTATCATTACCATCTTTCTAAATTCCATGTATATGCGTTAGTATACTGTATTGGAGTTTTTCTTTCTGACTTACTTCACTCTGAATAATCGGCTCCAGTTTCATCCACCTCATTAGAACTGATTCAAATGTATTCTTTTTAATGGCTGAGTAATACTCCATTGTGTATATGTACCAAGCTTTCTTATCCATTCATCTGCTGATGGAAATCTAGGTTGCTTCCATGTCCTGGCTATTATAAACAGTGCTGTGATGAACACTGGGGTACATGTGCCTCTTTCAATTCTGATTTCCTCAGTGTGTGTGACCAGCAGTGGGATTGCTGGTTCATAAGGCAGTTCTATTTCCAGTTTTTCAAGGAATTTCCACACTGTTCTCCATAGTGGCTGTACTAGTTTGCATTCCCACCAACAGTGTAAGAGGGTTCCTTTTCTCCACACCCTCTCCAGCATTTATTGCTTGTAGACTTTTGGATCGCAGCCATTCTGACTGGCATGAAATGATACCTCATTGTGGTTTGATTTGCATTTCTCTGATAATGAGTGACGTTGAGCATCTTTTCACGTGTTTGTTAGCCATCTGTATGTCTTCTTTGTAGAAATGTGTGTTTAGTTCTTTGGCCCATTTTTTGATTGGGTCATTTATTTTTCTGGAATTGAGCTGCAGGAGTTGCTTGTATATTTTCGAGATTAGTTGTTTGTCAGTTGCTTCATTTGCTATTATTTTCTCCCATTCAGAAGGCTATCTTTTCACCTTGCTTATAGTTTCCTTTGTTGTGCAGAAGTTTTTAATTTTAATTAGATCCCATTTGTTTCTTTTTGCTTTTATTTCCAGTATTCTGGGAGGTAGGTCATAGAGGATCCTGCTGTGATTTATGTTGGAGAGTGTTTTGCCTATGTTCTCCTCTAGGAGCTTTATAGTTTCTGGTCTTACATTTAGATCTTTAATCCATTTTGAGTTTATTTTTGTGTGTGGTGTTAGAAAGTGATCTAGTTTCGTTCTTTTACAAGTGGTTGACCAGTCTTCCCAGCACCACTTGTTAAAGAGATTGTCTTTAATCCATTGTATATTCTTGCCTCCTTTGTTGACACTTTAAAACCTATGGGAGACGGGATGAAAACATTCTCCTCTATCCAAAACTCTGATCTTCAAATTTAGAAGGGAGGAAGCATTGTTTCTACTCAGGGATTTTCCTATAGCTCATGGGCCAGAAAAGCATTACATTGCTATTTACCTGAGAAAGAGATGGCATCTTAACGTTCAATAGCGCAGCTTCTCCAATAAAGACAAGCAAGGTAGTTGGAATATGTTTTGCATGATTCCATCCACAGCACATGCAACAATCCTATACCCATAAAGAGTCACAACTCAAGGATTTTAATCAGAGTTATTTACATAATGATTTTTCAGTTTAGGACAATATCTCCAGCAGTAGGTTAGTGGAACGAAGTTTTAGGTGCACAATATATCTGTTTTCTCTGTGAAATAGGAAGAAACATCGCTGATGAGGAAAAGGTAGAGAGAGAAGTGAGATAAGTTTTTAAGGAGATATCCTGACTGTTTCCATGAAGAGAGTAAGTGGCTAGGGAAACAGAACTATTTCTGGAAGCTATTGATACTTGCGATCATGACAACATTCCTCCCAAATACATTACATAATAACTTTTAGAAAAACTTTATATGCTACTTAAATTTTAATTTTGAATTAAAAAAAAAAAAAGATTTAACATACTATCTTAAATATGGGCTTCCTAGGTGGCTCAGTGGTAAAGAATCTGCCTGCAAATGCAAGAGATCATTTAATATTAGGGTCAGTAAGATCCCTTAGAGAAGGAAATGGCAACCCACTCCAGTATTCTTGCCTGGGTAATCCCATGGACAGAGGGCATGGCAGGCTACAACCCATGGGGTCATAAAAAGTCAAACACAACTTAATGACTAAACAGCAACAATATTAAATATAGGAATATATATATATATATATATATATATATATATATATTCTATGTACCTAAAAATTCCTGAGATTATATATATATATCTTTTATTTATTCCATGATTTTAAAATCTTACTTCAGATAAAAAGGCTTAAAATTATTTAAACTAATTTTACATAACATATTAAAGGTAATGAGCAGGATATGTTGGAAATTTAGTACAGAAATCGACTTGACATAAGCAAATTGTTTTCATTTGATAACAGTAGGATATTTTCACCGAAACCAATTTTTTTAAGACTGTGTGACCAATCTAACCTTTATCCTAAGATCAATTTTAAAAAATAAGGATTATCACCACTCTCAAAGAAGGAATAGATCAATCAGGAAAAGTGAGTATTTCATCCAAAGTTTGTCACCTTGAAAATATCATATCCAGAGAACATTTTAATTGATAAGCATAACCAAAAGGCTTTAAAAAAAAGCATAGTAAGTCAACATATATACAGAAGGCAACTTATCTTTCAAGTTATTTGAGATGATTCTGATATTTATCAAATCAAGTAGCTACAACAATTTAATTTAGATCAGATTTACTGCAGAAAATATTGATTTGGCATCCACTGAAATAATAAGCTACACATTGGGGTGTATATTGCAGCTCCACTCAACTGTAAATAATTTCAAATGGAGGTAATGGAAGTTGGCCAAATAGCATAGGTTCTAAGTTAATAGGCCTCTGAATTACAGTAAACAATCAACATAAATGTTACTTAATTTTAAAAATGTCTGCTCCTATATTTGAATTCTGTTTGGGGCCTGCTGAAAAAAATTAAATTAAAAAACCATTAATAATGGCCATTCTGTCTGGTGAAGTGGTACCTCATTATAGTTTTGACTCACATTTCTCTAATAATCAGTGGTACTGAGCATCTTTCAGCCATCTGTATGTCTTCTTTATCCAATAGACATTGTCCGTTTAGGTCTTCTGCCCATTTTTTAATTGGGTTGTTTGTTTGTTTGTTTTTTGTTATTGAGCTGCATGAGCCATTAGTATATTTTGGAGATTAACTGCTTGTCGGTTTCTTCATTTGCAAATATCATGGAAACAACCTAAATGTCCATCAACGGAGAAATGGATAAAGATGCAGTACATACATACAATGGAATATTAGCTGTTAAAAAAAAAAAGAGCAAATTAATGACATTTGCAGCAATATGGATGCATGTAGTGATTGTCACACTGAAAAGTAAACCAGACGGAGAAAGATAATTATCACATGAATCTCTTACATGTAGAATCTAAAAAAGAAAAAAAAAAAAGGATGTAAATGATCCTATCTACAAGAGAAATAGTTACAAATGTAGAAAGCAAACTTATGACTGCAAGAGCATGTCAGGAAGGGATAAACTGAAAGATTTGGAATGACATATACATGGACTCAGTTGCTCAGCTGTGTCCGACTCTTTGTAACCCCATGGACCATAGCCTACCAAGCTTCTCTTTGCATTGACTTTTCCAGGCAAGAATACTAGAGTGGGTTGTCATTTCCTACTCCAGGGATATATACGTACTGCTGCTGCTGCTGCTGCTCGGTTGCTTCAGTTGTGTCCGACTCTGTGTGACCCCAGAGATGGCAGCCCACCAGGCTCCCCCGTCTCTGGGATTCTCCAGGCAAGTACACTGGAGTGGGTTGCCATTTCCTTCTCCAATGAATGAAATTGAAAAGTGAAAGTAAAGTCACTCAGTAGTGTCCAACTCTTAGCAACCCCATGGACTGCAGCCTACCAGGCTCCTCCATCCATGGGATTCTCCAGGCAAGAGTACTAGAGTGGGGTGCCATTGCCTCCTCTGATATACATACTACTCTATAGAAAATATTTAACTAATAAAGACTTACTGGAAAGCACAGGGAACTCTACTCAGTACTCTATAATGACCTATACGGGAAAAGAATCTAAAACAGAGTGGATATGGATGCATGTATGTGCTAACTCACTTCAGTTGTGTCCAACCATGTGGAGTGTAGCACCAGGCTCCCTGTCCATGGGATTGTCCAAGCAAGAATACTGGAGTGGGTTCTCATGCCCTTCTCCAATTGATCTTCCCTTTCACAGGGATTGAATCCACCTCTTATTCTGCATTGGCAGGCAGGTTCTTTACCACTAGCACCACCTGGGAAGCCTGGATATATGTATATGTATAACTAATTCACCTTATTGTACATCTGTTTCACTGTACATCTAACATAACATTGTAAATAACTATACTCTGGTGAAAATTACAAAAAAAAAACAACAACAGTTAAAGAGAACATATGCCAAATCTAAATACTGGTATACGTATCAAACCTGTCCAATACCATGTGTCTCACTGAAAAGGAAAACAATGTGAACTGAGAAACACTCCATGTTTATTGATAGGAATATTCTATAATATCAAAGCATCAGTTGTTCCTAATTAGATTTATACATTCAATATAATCTCAGTGAAAATCTCAAAGCTATTTTTTGGATGTCAACAAACGGATTCTAAGATTTACACGGAGAGTCATACGACAAAGAACAGTCAACATAATATTGAAGGAGAATAAATTTGGAGAACTGACACTATTTGATTTTAAGACTTACTATTAAGCCACAGTAATCATGACAGTATGACTTTGGGGGAAAAGGAGTCAAATAGACCAATGGAATAGAACGAAAATCACAGAAGCAGATCCACTGAAGAGAAAATAACAGTTCTGAGTCTCTTCTATTGTCAACTACTAAATATCTGACACTTCTGGACACCAAATGTGTTTGTAGGTAGTTTTCCACACCAAGAAATTCTGCAACTCCAGCTAGCATCCTACCATTCAATTCAGTTCTGAAATTATTTACCTAGAGTTAGTATCAGATCTCAAGTGAAAGGCTCATTCCCTAAGATTGTACTGTCTGCACTTCAAATGCCAACTGCAAGCCCAGGAGTTATTTGTGCTTCTAACCAATTGGTTATAAATCAGATTTTACTAAGACTCCCTTCCTTGGATTAAATTGCTAATGTGGCTCAGATAACCCAAGTAACCATTTGCCTACTAGATTGCTGGTTTATTATCAAAAGGATATGACCCAGGAACAGTCAGAGGGAAGAGATGCACAGGGGAAGGTAAGGGAGAAAGGACTAGCACTCTCATGATTTTGAGGGCATGTGATACTCTCCTTGCATCATATGTGTGCACCAACTTGGAAGATCTCTGAACAGTATCTTTTTAGGTTTTTATGCAGGCTTCATTATGTTGACTCATGAAGAAAGCAAGGCAAAGACCCTTCAGAGTCCCTTGAACTGCAAAGAGATGAAACCAGTCAAACCATCCAATCTTAAAGGAAATAAACCCTGAATATTCATTGAAAGGATTGATGCTGAAGCTGAAGCTCCAATATTGTGGCCACCTGATGTAAAGAACTGACTCTTTGAAAAAGACCCTGATGCTGGGAAAGATTGAGGGTAGGAGGAGAAGGGGGCAACAGAAGATGAGATGATTAGATAGCACCACCAACACGATGGACATGAATTTGAGCGAACTCCAGGAGATAGTGGAGGACAGAGCCTGGTGTGCTGCCGTCTGTGGGGTTGCAGAGTCAGACATGATTTAGAGACAGAACATCAACAACAATATTACGCAGGCATGACTGATTAATCATTGGCCACTGGATGATTGATTCAACTCCCAGCCCCTGTCATTTGCCTGAGGTCTGAGATGAGATTGAAAGTTCCAACTCTCTCATTACATGGTTGGCTCCCTGGCAACCAACTACCACACTACCATGCTAAGATTCTTTTTAAAGGCACCTCATGACATAAGCTCAGGTGTGGTTGAAAGGACTATGACTTTGGTAATATTCTGCTGCTGCTGCTGCTGCTGCTAAGTCGCTTCAGTTGTTTCCGACTCTGTGCGACCCCATAGACGGCAGCCCACCAGGCTCCGCTGTCCCTGGGATTCTCCAGGCAAGAACATTGGAGTGGGTTGCCATTTCCTTCTCCAATGCATTAAAGTGAAAAGTGAAAGTGAAGTCTCTCAGTCTAGGAACAGTGAATAAAACTAAATATAACAAAAGCTGTCCTAATGGCTTATATAGAAAACTACAAGAATTTTAAGAATTAAGGCTCAGGGGAGTTAACAAGCAACAAATTTGTATTTCTTGTCATAAATCACAATATCACCCTAAGACAACAACACAAATATAATCAACAGATCTTTAACAAAAGACCAAAGGCCATACAATGAAACGAAGATAGCCTTTTCAAAAAATAGTGCTGAAACAATTCGGCATTCACATGTAAAAATGAATCTGGTGTAGGAGGGGGAGGGAAGGACAAGAATAAAGGGAATATGTACACGTATAGCTGATTAGGAAGGGAATATATGTTTAGTTATAAGCTGTCATGCTGTAGTCCATGGGGTTGAGAAGAGTTGGACACAACTGAGCAACTGAACAACATCATAGCTGATTCACATAGCAATACAGCAGAAACTAATACAATATTGCAAGCAATTATATTTCAATTAAAAGATAAAATTAAACTAAAGATCTAATCTGAACATAGGCTTTACACCCTCCATAAAAATGAACTCAAAACAGATCACAGAACTAAGTGTAAAATGCAAAACTATAAAACTCCTAGAAGAAAACAAAGATGACAAAGTAGAAAACCTAGATGACCTTGGGTATGTGATAGCTTTTTAGGTACATCAAAAAGGCATGATTCATGGAAGAAATAATTGATAAGCTGGATTTCATTAAAATTTAAAACTCCTGTCAAGACAATGTCAATAGAATAAGAGAACACACCACAGAGTAGAAGAACACCTTTTCAAAGCATATATCTGGTAAAATACAGCTATCAAAATACATACCTCTTCAAACTCAGCATTAAGAAATCAAACAACTCTATTGAAAAATGGACCAAAGACCTTAACATACACCTCACTAAAGAAGATATGCAGATAGATGCCCAATAAGCATATAATAATATGTCCAATTATAGTTACTAGAAAAATACAAATTAAAGAGATGTCACTATTAGAATGGCCAAAAATCCAAAACACTGATAACAGCAAATTCTGGCAAGCATGTGGTACAACAGTAACTCTCACTGCTGATGGAAATGTAAAATTACAGCCATTTTGGAAGACGATTCGGCGGTTTCTTGAAAAAGTAACATACTCTTCCATGTAATACAGAAATCATACCTTTATTTGAAAACTTATATCACAAAAACACCTGCACATGAATGCTTATAGCAACTGTATTCAAACTGACAAGAACTTGGAAATAATCGAGATATCCTTCAATAGGTGAGTGGATAAATTAACTGTGGTACATCTAAATAACAGAATCTTATCCAGAAAAAGAAAGAAATTAGTGACTAAACCATGAAAAGATATAGAGGAATTTGAAGTGGATATTACTAAGTGAAAGAAGTCTAAATGAAAATTCTATAACATATTCAAAAGCAGAGATATTACTTTGCCGACTAAGGTCCATCTAGTCAAGGCTATGGTTTTTCCAGTGGTCATGTATGGATATTAGAGTTGGACTGTGAAGAAGGCTGAGCACCAAAGAATTTCTGCTTTTGAACTGTGGTGTTGGAGAAGACTCTTGAGGGTCCCTTGGACTGCAAGGAGATCCAACCAGTCCATTCTGAAGGAGATCAGCCCTGGGATTTCTTTGGAAGGACTGATACTAAAGCTGAAACTCCAGTACTTTGGCCACCTCATGCGAAGAGTTGATTCATTGGAAAAGACTCTGATGCTGGGAGGGATTAGGGGCAGGAGGAGAAGGGGACGACAGAGTATGAGATGGCTGGATAGCATCACTGACTTGATGGACATGAGTCTGAGTGAACTCCGGGAGTTGGTAATGGACAGGGAGGCCTGGCATGCTGCAATTCATGAGGTCGCAAAGAGTCAGACACGACTGAGTGACTGAACTGAACTGAACTGATATACCACATGATTCCAACCATGAGATATTCTTGGAAAAACAAAACCATGGAGACAGTAAAGAGACTACTTGTTGCCATAGTTTCAGGGAGTGTGTGTGCGTGTGGGGGGGTGATGAGTAAGTAGAGTACAGAACATATCTGGGGCAGTGAAAATGTTCTGTGTAATGCTATGGCAGATACATGCCCAGACCTAGAGAATAGACAATACTGGAAGTAGACCTATGGTAATCTATGGACTTTGAGTAATTATATATGCTAATGTTGTGACTAATGAATAATGTATCAATTGTAACAAAAGTACCCCCGTGGTGGGAGATATAGGTAATGAGAGAGGCTATCCATAAGCTATTTGCATTGTAAGCTGAAAAGAATGAAAATCATAGAGTCGATTTGCAGCAGTCTGTTCTGAGGATAGCGAGAAAAATAGACATTTCAACTGTGCCTTTAGATTCACAATCAGGTTGATGGAAAGACATTTCAACTGTGCCTTTAGATTCACAATCAGGTTGATGGAAAGAAATAGCCCCAAGTCATTCACCTTAAAATCTAAATAAAGAAACAAACAATTGGCCAACCAGAGGTATAGAATTGGTATAGAATTTAAAGACTCAAGAGACAGTTTTCTATAACAGGTGAACCTGGGGTATCCTCTAATGCTCATTAATGAAGTCTCCTTTATGTACAGTTGGGAAGGTCCCCTGGAGGAGGAAATGGCACCCCACTCCAGTATTTTTGCTTAGAGAATCCCATGGACAGAGGAGCGTGGCGGGCTACAGTCCACGGGGTCACAAAAAGTCGGACACAACCGAGCGACTAATACTATGCATGTGAGGGGGAAATGCTATATGGGAAATCACTGTAACTTCTTCCCAATCATTTTATCAACCTAAAACTTCTTTCGAAAAATAATCTCAATACATTTTTTAATGGTCAAGATTATTTAGCTATACTCTAATAACACTTATAAGTTCATACAGTCTCTTAAAAATAATAAGTAAAATATTTTACTTTGTGTACCTGTTTGCAATGCCTGAATGGATTTTACCCATGGTATATCATTAGCCAACATATCTGCATTCAAACTCAGCTAATCCTTATAGTACTGTGAAGATGATGAACTCAAAGAACAGAGGCATTTTATTTCTTACTCAAAGTCATGGAATTGGTAAGCAGTTTAAATCATTTCTTCTTACCCTAAATCAATTATCTATTATTACAACACACTTGCATTTTTAATATTGATCTCATATATATGTGATATATATATCTCCAATTATCTATTGTTATGGGTACTTACACTCATAGTTAGGGTCCGTTGTCATGGTTTTATTGAAAAGGTTAATTTTTAGAAAATGAGTGAAAAACCGCTAATGGCAGATACATTGAATGTTATTTGTAACTGTTATTTCGTTGTGACATCATAGAAAACTTCTCTTTCAAACACATTATATTTTATCAAAACAAAATGGTAATTAAGTATCAGAGACATCAAGAAAACCTTGTTTTGGGTGTTTGAATAACAGGCAAATGATACTTCTCTTTCCTCTATTTTTCTAAAACTTTCATTCTTAGTGATATAAAACTTTAGCAATTTTATTTTATATTCATCATTGCCTAACTCTTCCCAAGTTATGTTTAAAAATAATTTGTTAAAGAACATGGGATACAATTTTAAATTAGAGTTATAAGGCTCTAATAAGTTAGCTAGTTTCTTACCACTTTGAGCCCATCATATGAAAGCCCTTGATTTCTGTTAAGTATCATTAATTAGCATTTTAATGTCATTAAACTATTGTAAAATACTTTACATAATTTAGAGGATTATAAATCATATAAAAAATTTGTCCTTTAGAGAGTATTTGAAAAGTTTAAATGTATGCAAGGATTTATAAGTGCCTTTACAGCACATTGTAGCACATTTTTTGCATTAATTAATTAGGAAGATAATAGCTTCTACTAATTATTCCCAATGTAGTAACTGGTGAATGTTACAAAAATAATGCTTATGCACAGAATAAAGGACACTTTATCGTGCATGCTTCTAGGAAAGCAAAACAAATAACAAAGAACAATATAATAAATAGCCCCACAGGAATTTTTTCAGTTCTCCTGATTCATATATTTATGAAGATGAGTTTTTTAAATTTACTTGATAAACTACAGTTCCCTTAATAAATCCCCATTAGAAAACCAAATCCTTAGGGTTTCATTGCAGATTATATGGTCATCTGAAATGCTCCCAGACACCAGTGACCAGGCTCTGGGAAGTCCTTAGCATGCTTTTGAAGTTTGTTTGAATTGTAATGTGGAGATCTCCATAAGATGAATGGTTCTATGAAGACCTACAAGACCTTCTACAACTAACACCAAAGAAAGATGAGGTTTTCATCATAGGGGATTAGAATGCAAATGTAGGAAGTCAAGAGATACTTGGAATAACAGGCAAGTTTGATCTTGGAGTACAAAATGAAGCAGGGCCAAGCCTCACAGAATTTTACCATGAGAATGCACTGATCATAGCAAACACTTACCTGCAACAGCACAAGAGGTGACTTTTCACATAGACATCACCAGATGGTCAATAATAAATTCAGACTGACTACACTCTTTTCAGCCAAAGATGGAGAGCTCTATCCAGTTGGCAAAAACAAGAGTGGGAACTGACTGTGGCTCAGACTGTGAACTCCTTGTTGCAAAATTCAAACTTAAATTGTAGAAAGTAGTTCAGTTCAGTTCAGTCACTCAGTCGTGTCCGGCTCTTTGTGACCCCATGAATTGCAGCACACCAGGCCTCCCTGTCCATCACCAACTCCCAGAGTTCACTCAAACTCACGCCCATTGAGCTGGATCTCATCCTCTGTCGTCCCCTTTTCCTCCTGCCCCTAATCCCTCCCAGTGTCAGAGTCTTTTCCAATGAGTCGACTCTTTGCATGAGGTGGCCAAAGTGTTGGAGTTTCAGCTTTAGCACCATTCCCTCCAAAGAACACCCAGGACTGATCTCCTTTAGGATGGACTAGTTGGATCTCCTTGCAGTCCAAGGGACTCTCAAGAGTCTTCTACAACACCACAGTTCAAAAGCATCAAAGTAGGGAAAACCACAAAGCCATTTAGATATGACCTAAATCAAAGTTCTTATGATTTTGCAGTGGAAATGATAAATAGATTGAAAGGATTAGATCTGATAGGCAGAATGCATGAAGAATTATGGGCAGAGGTTCAGAACATTGTAGAGGAGGTGGTGAACAAAACCATCCACAAGAAAAAGAAAGGTAAATGATTGTCTGAGGAGGCCTTATAAGTTAAGCTGAGAAAAGAGGAAAAGTGAAAAGCAAAAGAGAAAAAGAAAGATATACCATCTGAATGCAGAGTTCTAAAGAATAGCAAGGAGAGATAAGAAAGCATTCTTAAGTGAAAATGCAAAAAAAAATAAAAATAGAGGAAAACAATAAAATGGGAAAGACTAGAGATCTCTTCAAGAAAATTAGAGATACCAAGGGAACATTTTATGCAAAGTTGGGCACAATAAATGACAGAAATGGTATAGACCTAACAGAAGCAGGAGATATTAAGAAGCAGTGGCAAGAATACACAGAAGGATTATACAAGAAAGATATTAATGAACCAGATAACCACAATGGTGTGATCACTCACCTAGAGCCAGACATACCGGAATGTGAAGTCAAGTGGGCTTTAGGAAGCATCACTATAAACAAAGCTAGTGGAGGTGCTGGAATTCCAGCTGAGCTATTTCAAATGCTAAAAGATGATGTTAAAGTGCTGCACTCAATATGTTAGTGAATCTGGAAAATGCAGCAGTGGTCTCAGGACTGGCAAGAGTCAGTTTTCATTCCAATCGGAAAGAAGGGCAATGACAAAAATGTTCAAAATACTGCACAATTGCATTCATTTCACATGCTAGAAAGGAAATGTTCAAAATACTTCAAGCCAGGCTTCAACAGTGTGTTATGCAACAACTTCCAGATGTACAAACTGGGTATAGAAAAGGTACAGGATTCAGAGATCAAATTGCCAACATCCACTGGATCACATAGAAAGCTAAAGGATTCCAGAAAAACATCTACTGCTTCATAGACTACATTAAGCCTTTGTGTGGATCACAACAAACTGGAAAATTCTTAAAGAGATGGGACTAGCATACCACCTTACCTGCCTCCTGAGGAACCTCTATGCAGGTAAAGAAGTGAGGATTAGAACTGGACATAGTACAATGGACTGGTTCCAAATAGGGAAAGGAGTACATCAAGGCTCTATATTTTCACCCTGCTTAGGTTTAACTTATATGCAAAGAACATCACGTGAAATGCTGGGCGGGATGAAGTTCAAGCTGGAATCAAGATTGCCAGGAGAAGTATCAATAATCTCAAATATGCAGTTGACATCACCTTTATGGCAGAAAGTGAAAAGGAACTAAAGAGCCTTTTGATGAAGGTATAAGAAGAGAGTGAAAAGTTGGCTTAACACTCAACACTCAGAAAACTAAGATCATAGCACCTCTCCCATCATCTCATGGCAAATAGATGGGAAAAAACAGAAACAGGGACAGACTTTATTTTCTTGGGCTCCGCAATCACTGTGGATGGGGACTGCAGCCATGACATTAAAAGACACTTGCTACTTGGAAGAAAAGCTATGACCAACCTAGACAGCATATTAAAAAGCAGATATGCTACTTTGCCAACAAAGGTCTGTCTAGTCAAAGCTGTGGTTTTCCCAGTTGTCACATATGGATGTGAGAGTTGGACCATAAAGAAGAGTGAGTTCCAAAGAATTGATTCTTTCTAACTGTGGTGCTGGAGAAGCCGCTTGAGATTACCTTGGAGAGCAAGGAGATCAAATCAGTCAATCCTAAAGGAACTGACCCTGAATATTCATTGGGAAGACTAATGTTCATGCTTAAGCTTCAACTTCTTGGCCACCTGATGGGAACAGCCAACTCATTGAAAAAGTCCCTGATGCTAGGAAGATTGAGGGCAGGAGGAGAAAGGGGCAACAAAGGATGAGATGGTTGGATGGCATCACTGACTCAGTGGACATGATTCTGAGAAAACTCTGGGAAATAGTGAAAGGCAAGAAAGCTGTCATGTTCCAGTCCATGGGGTCTCAAAGAGTCAGACACGACTGAGTGACTGAACAACAACAACAACATGAGATGTACCAGTTATTAATAAATTTAAAAAAATAGGAGAGAAATATAGACATGATTTTTTATAGGGTTATGTACAAACTGTGCTTTTGTTTTTTCTCATGTGCATATTTGGTGTTAATCAAAATGTTGAACTATTTCATTTCATTATTCTTTACATCTTAAAACCAAAATTTAATTAGCATAAAGTAATTATAAGTAGTAGATATAATGGTCATCTGAGTTAAATTCACCCATTCCAGTCCACTTTAATTTGCTGATTCTTAAAATGTCAATGTTCACTCTTGCCATCTCCTGTTTGATCACTTCCAATTTGCCTTGATTCATGGACCTAACATTCCAGGTTCCTATGCAATACTGTTCTTTACAGCATCGGACCTTGCTTCTATCACCAGTGACACCCACAACTGGATATTGCTATTGCTTTGGCTCTGTCTCTTAATTCCTTCTGGAGTTATTTTTCCACTGATCTCTAGTAGCATATTTGGCACCTACCACACTGTGGAGTTCATCTTTCAGTGTCCTGTCTTTTTGCTTTTTCATACTGTTCATGGGGTTTTCAAGGCAGGAATACTGAAGTGGTTTGTCATTCCCTTCTCAAGTGGACCACATTTTGTTAGAACTCTCCATCATGACCCATCCATTTGGGTGGTCCTACATGGCATGGCTCATAGTTTCACTGAGTTAGACAAGGCTGTGGTCCATGTGATTAGCTTGGTTAGTTTTCTTTGATAGTCAACAAAAGAGTCTGAAATGCAGTACTTGGATGCAATCTCAAAAACAACAGAACCCATTTGTTTATTTTTGCTTTTATTTCCAGAATTCTGGGAGGTGGATCATAGAGGATCCTGCTGTGATTTATGTTGGAGAGTGTTTTGCCTATGTTCTCCTCTAGGAGTTTTATAGTCTCTGGTCTTACATTTAGATCTTTAATCCATTTTGAGTTTATTTTTGTGTGCGGTGTTAGAAAGTGATATAGTTTCATTCTTTTACAAGTGGTTGACCAGTTTTCCCAGCACCACTTGTTAAAGAGATTGTCTTTACTCCATTGTATATTCTTGCCTCCTTTATCAAAGATAAGGTGTCCATATGTGTGTGGATTTATCTCTGGGCTTTCTATTTTGTTCCACTGATCTATATGTCTGTCAAATTAAAATTAAAAGCTTCTGCACAACAAGGAAACTATAAGCAAGGTGAAAAGACAGCCTTCTGAATGGGAGAAAATAATAGCAAATGAAGCAACTGACAAACAACTAATCTCAAAAATATACAAGCAACTTATGCAGCTCAATTCCAGAAAAATAAGCGACCCAATCAAAAAATGGGCCAAAGAACTAAATAGACATTTCTCCAAAGAAGACATACGGATGGCTAACAAACACATGAAAAGATGCTCAACATCACTCATTATCAGAGAAATGCAAGTCAAAACCACAATGAGGTACCACTTCACACCAGTCAGAATGGCTGCGATCCAAAAATCTGCAAGCAATAAATGCTGGAGAGGGTGTGGAGAAAAGGGAACCCTCCTACACTGTTGGTGGGAATGCAGACTAGTACAGCCACTATGGAGAACAGTGTGGAGATTCCTTAAAAAATTGCAAATAGAACTACCTTATGACTCAGCAATCCCACTACTGGGCATACACATCGAGGAAACCAGAATTGAAAGAGACACATGTACCCCAATGTTCATCGCAGCACTGTTTATAATAGCCAGGACATGGAAACAACCTAGATGTCCATCAGCAGATGAATGGATCAGAAAGCTGTGGTACATATACACAATGGATTATTACTCAGCCGTTAAAAAGAATTCATTCGAATCAGTTCTGATGAGATGGATGAAACTGGAGCCGATTATACAGTGAAGTAAGCCAGAAAGAAAAACACCAATACAGTATACTAACACATATATATGGAATTTAGAAAGATGGCAATGACGACCCTGTATGCAAGACAGGAAAAAAGACACAGATGTGTATAACGGACTTTTGGGCTCAGAGGGAGAGGGAGAGAGTGGGATGATTTGGGAGAATGGCATTGTAACATGTATACTATCATGTAAGAATTGAATCGCCAGTCTATGTCTGACGCAGGATACAGCATGCTTGGGGCTGGTGCATGGGGATGACCCACAGAGATGTTATGAGGAGGGAGGTGGGAGGGGTGTTCATGTTTGGGAACGCCTGTAAGAATGAAAGATTTTAAAATTAAAAAAAAAAATAACTTAAAAAAATCATAAAAAAAAAAAAAACAGAACAATCTCTGTTCATTTCCAGGGCAAATCATTCAATATCACTGTAATCCAAGTCTATGCCCCTGCCAGTAATGCTGAAGAAACAGAGGTTGAATGGTTCTATGAAGACCTATAAGACCTTCTAGAATTAACATCCCCAAAAGATGTCTTTTTCATTATAAGGCACTGGAATGCAAAAGTAGAAAGCCAAGAAATACCTGGAGTGACAGGCAAATTTGGCTTTGGAGTACAAAATGAAGCATGGCAAAGGCTAATAGTGTTTTGCTAAGAGAATGCACTGATCATAGCAAATACCCTCTTCCAACAACACAAGAGAAGACTCTACACATGGACATCACCAGATGGTCAACACCATAATCAGATTGATTATATTATTTGCAGCCAAAGATGGAGAAGTTCCATACAGTCAGGAAAAAACAAAAAAACAAAAACAAAAAACAAAAAACGCCCAGGAGCTGACTGTGGTTCAGATCATGAACTCCTAATTGCCAAATTCAGACTTACATTGAAGAAAGTAGGAAAACCACTAGACCATTCAGGAATGACCTAAAACAAATCCCTTATGATTATACAGTAGAAGTGAGAAATAGATTTAAGGGACTAGATCTGATAGACAGAGTGCCTGATGAGCTATAGATGGAGGTTTGTGCCATTGTACAGGAGACAGGGAGCAAGACAATTCCCAAGAAAAAGAAGTGCAAAAAAGCAAAATGGCTGTCTGAGGAGGCCTTACAAATAGCTGTGAAAAGAAGAGAAGCCAAAAGCAAAGGAGAAAAGGAAAGACATACTCATTTGAATGCAGAGTTCCAAAGAATAGCAAAGAGAGATAAGAAAGCCTTCCTCAGTGATCAGGGCAAAGAAATAGAGGAAAACAATAGAATGGGAAAGACTAGAGATATCTTCAAGAAACTTAGAGATACCAAGGGAACATTTCCTGCAAAGATGGACTCAATAAAGGACAGAAATGGTATGGACCTAACAGAAGCAGAAGATATTAAGAAGAGGCAAGAATACACAGAAGAACTTTACAGAAAAGATCTTCATGACCAAGAAAATCACGATAGTGTGATCACTCACCTAGAGCCAGACATCCTGGAATGTGAAGTCAAGTGGGCCTTAGGAAGTGTCACTATGAACAAAGCTAGTGGAGATGATGGAATTCCAATGGAGCTATTTCAAATCCTGAAAGATGATGCTGTGAAAGTGCTGCACTCAATATGCCAGCAACTTTGGAAAACTCAGCAGTGGTCACAGGTCTGGAAAAGTTCAGTTTTCATTCCAATCCCTAAGATAGGCAATGCCAAAGAATGCTCAAACTAACACACAATTGCACTCATCTCACACACTAGCAAAGTAATGCTCAAAATTCTCCAAGTCAGTCTTTAGCAATATGTGAACCATGAACTTGCAGATGTTCAAGCTGGTTTTAGAGAAGGCAGAGGAACTAGAGATCAAATTTCCAACATCTGTTGGATCATTGCAAAAGCAAGAGAGTTCCAGAAAAAATCAATATATGATTTATTGACTATGCCAAAGCCTTTGACTGTGTGAATCACCACAAACTATGGAAAATTCTTCAAGAGATGGGAATACCAGACCACCTGACCTGCCTCTTGATATATCTGTATGCAGATCAGGAAGGAACAGTTAGATCTGGACGTGAAAAAATGGACTGGTTCCAAACAGGGAAAGGAGTAGATAAAGGCTGTATATTGTCCCCCTGCTTATTTAACTTATATGCAGAGTACATCATGAGAAACGCTGGGCTGGAAGAAACACAAGCTGGAATCAAGATTGCTGGGAGAAATATCAATAACCTCAGATAGGCACCTTATGGCAGAAAGTGAAGAGGAACTAAAAGCCTCTTGATGAAAGTGAAAGTGGAGAGTGAAAAAGTTGGCTTAATCCTCAACATTCAGAAAACTAAGTTTATGGCATCCGCTCCCATCACTTCATGGCAAATAGATGGAGAAACAGTGGAAGCAGTGAGAGACATTATTTTGGGGGGGCTCCAAAATAATTGCAGGTGGTGACTGCAGCCATGAAATAAAAAAATGCTTACCCCTTGGTAGGAAATTTTGACCAACCTAGACAGCATATTAAAAAGCAGAGACATTACTTTGTCAACAAAGGTCCGTCTAGTCAAGTCTATGGTTTTTCCAGTAGTCATGTATGGATGTGAGAGTTGGACTATAAAGAAAGCTGAGTGCTGAAGAATTGATGCTTTTCAACTGTAGTTTGGAGAAGACTCTTGAGAGTCCCTTGGACTGCAAGGAGATCCAACCAGTCCATCCTAAAGGAAATCAGTTCATTGGAAGGACTGATGTTGAAGCTGAAACTCCAATACCTTGGCCAAGAGCTGACTCATTTGAAAAGACCCTGATACTGGGAAAGATTGAGGGCAGGAGGAGAAGGGGGTAACAGAGGATGAGATGGTTGGATGACTTTACCAACTCAATGGATATGAGTTTGGGTAACATCCAGGAGTTGGTGATGGACAGGGAGGTCTGGCATGCTTCAGTCCATGGGTTGGCAAACAGTTGGACATGACTGTGTGACTGAACTGAACTGAATTATAAATAAATGAAAATATTCCATATTGTGTATTCTGAATGGAAGATTAACAATGTGAAAATTGAATAATTAAACTCTCATGAAATAATCATGATAGTATCTATCTTGAAGACTGCAAAATATGGATTTATAATGCATATTTGGGGGCTGTCATAGGTATTTGTTTTTTTGTTCAGTTGCTAAGTCATGTGTGACTCTTTTGCTGTTCCTTGGACCTTTGCCCTCCAGGCTCCTCTCTCCATGGGACTTCCTAGGCAAGAATTCTGAGTCAGTACCCATTTCCTTCTCCAGGAGATCTTCCCAACCCAGTGATCAAACCCACATCTCCTGAACTGGCCGTGGATTCTTTACCACTAGTCCGCCAGAGAAACCCAAAAGACTGTTTCAGTTCCGTTAAGTTCAGTCACTCAGTCGTGTCTGATCTTTGTGACCCCATGAATTGCAGCATGCCAGGCCTCCCTGTCCATCACCAACTCCCGGATTTTACTCAAACTCATATCCATTGAGTTGGTGATGCCATCCAGTTATCTCATCCTCTGTTGTCCCTTCTCCTCCTGCCCTCAATCCCTCCCAGCATCAGAGCCTTTTCCAATGAGTCAACTCTTTGCATCCTGTGGCCAAAATATTGGAGTTTCAGCTTTAGCATCATTCCTTCCAAAGAACACCCAGGACTGACCTCCTTTAGAATGGACTGGTTGGATCTCCTTGCAGTCCGAGGTATTCTCAAGAGTCTTCTCCAACATCACAGTTCAAAAGCATCAATTCTTCAGTGCTCAGCTTTCTTCACAGTCCTTTTGACCGGCCTCTAAATCTAAGATATTTCACATCACTTATATTCCAGGAAAACAAACAAAAATAACAAAATGTTTAATTTTAAAGACACAATCCTAAACCCAAAGGGAAAAGATACAACAAATGGTAAAATTTTCTAGGTATATGAACACAAAGCATAGCAAAAAGGGATACTCTAAATTCATTCATACACAATGAAAATACAGGATTAGATATACACACAATCATGCACACACGTAAGTGAATTAAGTCTGATGAAGAGAGGAAATAAAGAACAAGTACGTGACCAATATTGTGATCAGGATCTGCATACACATAAGCAAGAAAAATGAAAACTGATGTTGATAGTAGCATATTTAAGTTGAAGCAACTTAAACTGCTAAATACAAGCAACAAAGAAATGGATAAAGAGGTATGGTATGTGCCTGTGTGTGTGTGTATGCATGTTTGCATGCCAAGTGTTTCAGTCGTGTCCACTCTTTGCAACCCTATGGACTGCAACCCACCAGACTCCGCTGTCCATGGGATTCTCCAGGCAGGAATACTGGAGTGGGTGGCCATTTCCTTCTCCAGGGTATCTTTCTGATCTAGGAATTGAACCCACATCTCTTGTGGCTTCTGAATTGCAAGCAGATTCTTTACCACTGAGCCACCAGGGAAGCCCATGTGTGTGTATATGTGTGTATGTATGTATGAACATATACACATCATACATATGTATGTACATATACATATATATTATATGTACATATATATACATATATATATATATACATGAATACTGGATTACTCCTCATTCATAAAAAAAGAAGGAAATATTGCCAGCTGCAGCCACATAGATAAACATGTAGAAGGAGAAGGCAATGGCACCCCACTCCAGTACTCTTGCCTGGAAAATCCCATGGACAGGGGAGCCTGGTAGGCTGCAGTCCATGGGGTCGCTAAGAGTCAGACACGACTGAGTGACTTCACTTTCACTTTTCACTTTCATGCATTGGAGAAGGAAATGGAAAGCCACTCCAATGTTCTTGCCTGGAGAATCCCAGGGACAGGTGAGCCTGGTGGGTTGCCATCTCTGGGGTCGCACAGAGTCGGACACGACTGAATTGACTTAGCAGCAGCAACAGCCACATAGATAAACATGTAGGGTATTATGCTAAGTGAAGTGAGGCACAGAAAGACAAATACTCAATGATAACACTTACATATGGAATCTACACAATACAACTAACCAGTGAATATAACAAGAAAAAGAAGCAGACTCAGATACAAAGAAGAAGCTAGTGGTTACCAGTGAGGACCAGCAGCAGGGAAGGGTCAATAGTGAGTCTTGGAGTGTGAAGTTCAGTTCAGTTCACTTCAATTCCGTCGCTCAGTCATGTCCGACTCTTTGCGACCCCATGAATCACAGCACGCCAGGCCTCCCTGTCCATCACCAAATCCTGGAGTTCACTCAGACTGGCGTCCATCAAGTCAGTGATGCCATCCAGCCATCTCATCCTCAGTCATCCCCTTCTCCTCCTGCCCCCAATCCCTCCCAGCATCAGAGTCTTTTCCAATGAGTCAACTCTTCGCATGAGGTGGCCAAAGTACTGGAGTTTCAGCTTTAGCATCATTCCTTCCAAAAAATTTCAGGGCTGATCTCCTTCAGAATGGACTGGTTGGATCTCCTTGGAGTCCAAGGGATTCTCAAGAGTTTTCTCCAATACCACAGTTCAAATGCATCAATTCTTCGGCGCTCAGCCTTCTTCACAGTCCAACTCTCACATCCATACATGACTAATGGAAAAACCATAGCCTTGACTAGACAGACCTTAGTCGGAGTGTGAAAGGTACAAACAATTGGGTGTAAGACAGCCTACAAGAATGTATTGTACAACATCGGGACAAAGCCAGTATTTTATAAAAACTCTAAATGGGCTGTAAACTTCAAAAAATTTACTATATATATATAAATAGTATATATATATATAAAACTAGAAGAAGAAAGCAAAAGAAACCAATATGCTGTCAAGGAACCTGACATTTGAACCAAGATATAGAGACTTTTACATCTAGGCAAGATGGTTTCAAAAGGCTCCAAGTTAAAAAGAGTTAGTACAAAATATTTATTGAGAACCTCAAAAAAGTTTCATATATGAACTACTGCTTCACATATATAATAACACTTCTTAAAACTGGATTAGGAGAGAGGGAATGCAGCATAAATTAAGCAAACCTGTCAGCAAAAGGAAAAGCATTGATGATACTGATGTTAAAAAACAAACCTATAAAGGCCTAAAACCAAAGGAAGCTAGAGTCTGGGAATGTGTTACTCTAGGGAAATAATCTTCATAACCATCAAATTCGCTAAAAAAGACACACACACCACACAAAAAAATCTTGTATGTTGCATGTTAGGCTTCTGGTCTGCAGACAGACCTGTATCTGCTGCAAACTCCCGCAATGCAAAAAAAGAATGAGGCGGGCATTACAAAAGAACAAAATAAAAAGAAGAATGAAAAAGGGAGTGTTTTTGGAAGATGTGACCAAATCCTCACCCAAATAAGAAAGATAAAGAGCAGTAGCAATAATGCTATGATATTTGACAACCAAGTTAGGAAAATTCCAAAAATTGCAAACCTCACTTTTGAGTTAAGTCACTGTATCCTTTACCTATATTAAAGGAAATTTTGCCCTTTAACTGTTGGAAATTTTGTATTAACAATCAAAGTACATATGTCAGTCATGGAATGCCAATTGGAATGATCATAACATACAGAATTCCTATTTTTCAATTCCACTCTCTGTGTTTAAAGGTTGTTTTAATACCTTTAACAGTCCTAAATATAAATACATTCAGGAAAGCAGGAGGAGGCGGAAATAAGTAAAATGAGTCCGGAGGAGGGAAATAAAGAGAAGTAGGCACAATAGTGAACTAGAGAATGTATATGCTGCTTCTGCTGCTGCTGCTAAGTCGCTTCACTCGTGTCCGACTTTATGCGACCCCGTAGACAGCAGCCTACCAGGCTCCACTGTCCCTTGGATTCTCCAGGCAAGAGTACTGGAGTGGGTTCCCATTACCTTCTCCAAGAGAATGCATGCTCTATATGAAAGTATTCGAGTTAATTCTAGTTTTAGTTTTTTTAAGAAATCTCCATACTGTTCTCCATAGTAACTGTATCAATTTACACTCCCATCAACAGTGTAAATTGTTTCCCTTTTCTCCACACTCTTTCCAGCACTTTTTGTTTATAGATTTTGTCTCATGATGGCCATTCTGACTAGAGTAAGATGATACCTTATTGTAATTTTGATTTGTATTTCTCTAATAATTAGTGATATTGAGCATCTTTTCATGTATTTGTTTGCCATCTGTATGTCTTTGGAAAAATGTCTATTTAGGTCTTCCACCCATTTTTTATTGGATTGTTTTCTTTTTATACTGTGCTTCATGATCTGTTTGTATATTTTGGACATTAGTCCCTTGTTAGTTACTTCATTTGCATTATTTTCTCCCATTCTTAGCGCTGTCTGTCTTTTTGTCTTGTTTATGATTTCCTTTGCTGTGCAAAAACTTTTAAGTTTAATTAGGTCCGATTTGCTTATTTTTGTTTTCATTTCATTACTCTAAAAATATCTTACTGCCATTGATGTCAAAGAGTATTCTGCCTAAGTTTTCCTCTAAAAGTTTAAGAGTGTCTGGACTTTTCCAACAATCCCATTCCTGGCATATACATAGAGGAAACCATAATTTAAAAAGATACATGCACACCAATGTTCATTGCAGCACTGTTCGCAATAGCCAGGGCAAGCAAGCCATCTAAATGGCCATCAATAGAGAAATGGATAAAGAAAAGTGGTACCTATATACAGTGGAATATTACTCAGCCATGAAAAGAATGGGATTGTGTAATTTGTGGAGATGTGGATGGATCTGGAGACTGTCATACAAAGTGAAGTCAGAAAGAGAAGAACAAATCATATATAAACAAAATAGAGGAGATATGTGTACATGTCTAGCTAATTCACTTTGCTGTTCAACAGAAATTGGCACAGCAGTCTAAAAGAACTAAACTCCAATAAAAAATATTCAAGTTTAAACCTGTGCAGATGCTTTAAATTAAAAAAAAAAAGGCTTTGAACCCCACACTGTAAATCCTAAACACATTTTACATTTTATTGTAAATACGTATGATGACTTTGTTCTTACATGTTAAAAAAAGCTGTGAGAGCAGTGAGGATGGTAGGATGGAAGAGATGGAGAAGCTTAAGGGTGTATCCACATCAAGAACATCATTCAGGATAATCTAGGAGAGGGGCCAAGCTGAATATGGGATTAGTGAATGTTAAAAGCTCTTGAATATTACAAAAGAGGTCAAACTGTATCCTGAAGACATATCATGTCATTCATCAATTTTAAGCTTTCGAGAATGACAGGAATGTATTAATATACCTGAAAGACTGCTGTGGTAACAATATGCTGAGTGAATTGCAAATCAAATCCATGTATTGCTATCTCTGACTAAAAATCACAGGATCTGATGAGTGACTCACCCAAGGGCAGGAAGCTGAAACAGTTTGGATAGAATCAGGATTCAAACACCAGTTCCTTGACTCCACATACTGTCATGCCTAATAAAACACAACTTTTCCTTTATAATAGTTCATTTAAACATCTGCAAATTGAAAATACAGGTATTATATTCATGGAAAAAATCTGGACCAGCATAGTTTAAACATATGTTGTTCAAAAATCAACTGTATTTGAGTGAATACAAGTTTATCTTGACTCAAATAAAGGTGATGAAGAAAAGTGAATGACGTGTTTATATTTATTTAAAATGACTAAATTGGTTGTACTCATTTGTCAAATACTCCATTCAATCAATCTTTATTTACAGCCTGTTATCTTCTAACTTCTATTCAAGATACTGGTAATAATCAAATAAATAAAACAAATTAATATCATTTCTTCATTAAAATTATATACTAATAGAAAAGCAGATACTAAAAATAAATGGTATTTCATGCATTTACATGTAGTAGCAAGGTCAAAGCACAGAGATCAGACAATAGGAGTGGGGCCTTTGAAAATCTAAAATTTGAGAAGAAACTTAAATGAAATGTGATGTGTGTGTGTTAGTCTCTTAGTCATGTCCAACTCTTTGCAACCCCATAGATAGTAGCCTGCCATGCTCTTTTATCCATGGAATTCTCCAGGCAAGAATATTGGAGTGTGTTGCCATTTAAAGTAAGACCATGTTTTTATTCAAAAACCTGGGGCAAAATATCCCAAGCAGAAGTTGCTATTAATGAAAATATTTTGAGGCAGGAAATAGCTTGTCATACTTAAGAAATAGGAAGAAAGCAGAAGTGGCTGGAATAGAGTATGCAGTAGTTTACTTGCTAAGTCAGGTCCAACTCTGTGCAACCCCATATACTGTATCTAACCCACCAGGCTCCAATGTCCATGGGATTTTCCAGGCAAGAATATTGGAATGAGTTGTCATCCCCTCCTCCAGGGGATCTTTCCAACCCAGGGATCAAACCATCGTCTCTTGCAGCAGGTGAGTTCTTTACCACTGAGCTATCAGGGAAGCCCTGGAGTACATACATAGTAGAGAGATTGGGACCAAAAGAAAAAAAAAAGATATTGAAATAATGGGTTAGGATGAAACAAGAGGTGTTTTGGAGGTCATGGGGACCATGTATGTTTTACACGGTGTGACAGGAAGTCAGTGGACTAAAGGAGTAACCTGATCTGTCTCTGGTGTGGAGAATAGAATTTAGGATCAGGAATAAAACTGCAAGAAAGTATTACTCAGCCATTAAAAAGAATACAATTGAATCAGTTCTAATGAGGTGGATAAAACTGGAGCGGATTATACAGAGTGAAGTAAGCCAGAAAGAAAAACACCAATACTGTATACTAACACATACATGTGGAATTTAGAAAGATGATAATGATAACCCTGTATGCGAGACAGCAAAAGAGACACAGATGTATAGAACAGTCTTTTGGACCCTGTGGGAGAGGGAGAGGGTGGGATAATTTGGGAGAATGGCATTGAAACATGTATAATATCATGTAAGAAATGAATCGCCAGTCTAAGTTCGATTCAGGATACAGGGTGCTTGGAGCTGGTGCACTGGATGACCCAGAGGGATGGTACTGGGAGGGAGGTGGGAGGGGGTTCAGGATTGGGAACTCATGTACACCCATGGCGGATTCATGTTGATGTATGGCAAAACCAATACAGTATTTTAAAGTAAAATAAAGTAAAATTTAAAAAAATAAATAAAAATAAAAACATTAAAAAAAAAAGAACTACAAGAAAGGAGACTTTGATAGCATGATGGTCTAGGTGGTAGCAGTACCGATGGTAAGTAGTAGCCAAATTTGGGACATAAGTTGAAATTTAAGCTGCCAGGACTACCATAAGGTAGGGAAGAGGAACGTGAAAAAGGGGATACATTGATTCCTAGATTTCTACTGTCATTTTTTAAAATCCTTTTTTTAAAAACTGTACTCACTGTATGATTGATAGCTTTATTATGCAATTTTGTAAAACAAGACAAGGATAGTATTGTGGTGAAAAACACTTTCAGTCTTAGATGAATTGACAGGGGCTATACATTTGAGAATTATCTATATGTAGGTGGTTTTAAAGCCATGGGTAACCTAGGAGCATTGCCTTGAGTACAATGCTACAAACTAAACTCTAGACACTCCCACATTTTGAAACAATGAAGAAGATCCAGAAAGAAACAGTTGAAAGCACTGACCAGTAAAATAGGGGGATGATCAGAAGAGTGGTGTCCTGAAACCAAGTGAAGTAAATTTTCAAAAGTGATAAGGTAATTTGATAACTCAAATCTAGAAAAAAATGTTAATTAACTCCAAGACTTAAAATCAACTAATGTATCTACAAAGTGCAAATAGTTGTTGATCATCAATAAGTGGAAATCATAAACCAGGGAAGGGATAAACCCTGAAAGAATGGGAAAAAGGAAAAGGAAACATTACATACAGAAACAGTTTTGAGTCTTTGATATACTGCAGAGAAGATAAGTGGTCCAGGAGGTAAAGGGATATATGAAATTTAGAGATTGGATTATTAAAGAAAACAGTTTTGTTACTTTATATGTGTTATCCATTGATTTATCAGCAGAAAGGGGCTGTGAAAAATAAAAACTGCTTAATGACGGACTATTGTATCAATCACTTAGTGAAAACATTTGTAAATTAAAAGAAGAGTGATAATGAAGACAACATCTAAGAGAGTATGTGTAGTTTTTGAGAATACTTTTTTCAGAAATTTTTGGACCTTTATCTTCGTGTTTTACAAGTAAAAAGCTTCAGTTATTACTGAGATGTTGAACGTTACTTCAAATATTATTTTTTTAAAACATAAGATGTAAATTAATAAAATATTTTGCTGAGATGGATTTTAAAATTTGATTGCATGTCTTATTCAAAATTAATTTATATTTTACTGCATGTTAGAGTTTTCCTAAAGTGAATTTATCACTGTCCTCAAATTTATAAGGAAGGCAGTCATTTTATGAAATGGTGAATATATCAAATCCATTTTAACTAATGAATCAATTAGTCTAAAACTTAATACTGAAAGTTTTTATGTTTAGAAAACCTTCCCTTTAAAAGATAATAAATATACTCCCAGATATGTTAGGGAACTGCATATTTCAAATCTCCTAACATAATCAAGAGGAGAATTTGAATCAATTATCTATTAGACAGCAAAATGCTACTCTCTGACTTATACCTAAGAGTATGTTTATAACTGAGTACGATAAACTGCAGTGAAAGCAGGCTTCCCTGGTAGCTCAGTTGGTAAAGAATCTGCCTGCAGTACAGGAGACCTGGTTTGATTCCTGGGGGGGGGAGATCCTCTGGAGAAGGGATAGGCTACCCACTCCAGTATTCTTGGGCTTCCCTGGTTTCTCAGCTGGTACAGAATCCTCCTGCAGTTTGGGAGACCTGGGCTTGATTCCTGGGTTGAGAAGATCCCTTGAGGAACGGAAAGGCTGCACACTCCAGTATTCTGGCCTGGAGAATTCCATGGACTGTATAGTCCCTGGGGTCACCAAGAGTCAGATGCAACTGAGTGACTTTCATTTCCCTTTCCCTTTCCGGGATCTAGATTCCATATGCTGCAATTAAGAGGTTTGAATGGCACTAAGAGTTCACATGCTGCAACTAAAAGATTCTGCATCTTCAGTGGAGATTGAAGATCCTGTGCGTCATAGCTAAGAACCAGCACAGCCAAATAAATAAATACATACTTAAAAAAAATAAACTAGCCATGTTTCAAATATGAGAAAAAGCATTCAACATCCTAATTATTACAGAGAAATGCAAATCAAAACTACAATTAGGTACCACTTCACACATGTCAAAATAGCCATCGTTAAAAAATCTACCAATAACAAATACTAGAAGGGGTATGGAGAAAAGGAAGCCCTCCTGCAGTATTGGTGGGAATGTAAATTGGTGCAGCCACTATGGAGAACAGGAAGAATGCTCCCCAAAACACGCTAAAAATAGATATGCCATGAGTGATTGAAGTCGCTCAGTTGTGTCCGACTCTTTGCGACCCCATGGACTGTACCCTACCAGGCTCCTCCATCCATGGGATTCTCCAGGCAAGAGTACCGGAGTGGGTTGCCATTTCCTTCCCCAGGGGATCTTCCCCACCCAGGGATCGAACCCAGGTCTCCTGCATTCCAGGCAGATGCTTTAACCTCTGAGCCACCAGGGAAGCCCTATATAAGATATGCCATATAATACAGCAATTCCATTCTTGGTCATATATGCAAAGACTATAATTCCAAACTATAATTCAAAACGATACATGTACCCCAATGTTCACTACAGCACTGTTCACAGTAGGTAAGACATGGAAACAACCTAATGTCGATCGATAGATGAATGGATAAAGAATATGCAATTCATACACACAGACATAGAAAATAGAACTGACTTGTTATGGTGGGGCCAAAGGGGTGGGGGAGGAATAGGGTGGAGGATTAGAATTAGCAGATGTAAGCTATTACATATAGAATAGATGATACTGCATAGAACAGGAAGCTATATTCAATACACTGTAATACACCATAATGGAAAATATTTTTTAAAACAATGTGTGTGTGTGTATATATATATATATATATATATATATATATATATGAATGAATCACTTTGTTGTATACCAGAAACTCATACAACATTGTAAAGAAACTGTCCTGTAATTTAAAAAATAGAAAGAGGGAAGTCAGGGGACTACAGTCAAGGGAATGCTAAAGAGTCTTGGTCAATATTTTTTCATTAATATTTTCTTTGATCTTTCTATGTCATTCTGTATTGAATTCTGTATAATTCCTTTAGCTGTCTCTTACATTGTGCACATTTCTTTTTAGTGTGTGCAGCCTCCTGATTTATGTATTCACATAACATGTGATATGAAACATTACATTATTTTTCTCATTTTCATTCAGTAGATAATCCTTGTGTATCTACTTTAAATAAGTTAAGACTAGTTGCTCTATAATCTATATCTGAATATTTTAATATCTGCAGTCCTTGGGAGTTAACCATGTTAATACCTCAACTGATTCTTTCTTAACATGGTTCCTAACACCCATATGGCAATCTTTGACTCAAGCTCAGTATTTGATCTTCATCAATATCATATATTGAGAAAGAGTTGGTATTCCCAAGACAACCTCTTCCATTTCTTCTGGTAATGGTAGACTGACTCACTGTTCTGAAATCTGGATCAAATAAGTCAACTTTTTAATATTTGCTTGTTTTTGGAGGAACAGCAGGGTTTTTATTGTTTTCTCTCAATGTACTTAGCTTATTAAAATGACAGAAAGGTAAATCCTGTCATTTTTCTGCAACCCTTTTTAATTAGATGATTTATCATAAAGCTTTACTGAATGCATTCTTGTTAAACTCGTCATTTACGTCTTTGTTATATCCAAAGCCAATATATAGTTAGCTTAGTTGAGCCACTAATAATATTTGATAAAGTATATCATTCCGTTTTCCTGAAAGATGCATGTGTGTGTGTGTGTGTGTCCATGTATAAATGCAGAAAGAGAAAGAGAGAGAATGCGGGTGGGCTGGGAGGAGTGACTTTTGGGACACTACATACTCTCTTTAACTCATTTTTCCTAATTCATCGGCTTCCCCTTATCTTTCTTGCTTATGTTTTATCTTTCCTTATCTCTTTGTACTTCAAATGTTACAATCATCCAAGGCACAATTCTCAGAATTCTCTGCTTTAAATAATCTCCCCTTCCTGTATGATTTATTTATTTTTCTTCAGATGCAGGGATTAAGGATATCATCAATAGACTAAAAATTTCCAACTTTTATTTTTAGTCTGAAATCTAAAATTCCCTGAATGGTAGCCTGGATCTGCAATACCCTATTTAATATACCCATTTATACACAGCAAGCATCTCAAAATTAGCTTGTATACATAAATGTCCTTATGGAGGAACCAACAATCTACTTACCTAACTTCTTTTTCTACCTGATTAATATGTAGTCACATCTGTACTCTATTCTTACGGCAGCCACAGGGATGTTTGAAATACCTGTCTGGTTTCATTATTCCTTTATTCAATACAGTCCTTTCAGTTGCTATAAAGGCCAACTTGATGTGTTACCCACTTCCTTCTGACCTCATCCTTTACTACCCTGCTATTGGTTTATTCCATATCTGTAATGCTGAACTTCCTGATGCTCTCAAAGCCCATCAACTGTGCTTCAGCCTCAGACATTGTCACTAACCGTTCTGTAATCTGGAGTTACTCCTCCAGATGGACACACACAAGTTGCTTCCCACATCCCTTCAGGTTTACGCTAAAAAGTCACTTGACACTGAGCCTGGAGGGGTTTCCCAGGTGGTGCTGGTGGTAATGAATCCTCCTGCCAATGCAGGAGAAGCAGGAAATGAATGTATAGTCCCTGGGTTTGGGAAGATCCCCTGGTAGAGAGCATGGGAGCCCAGTTCAGTATTCTTGCCTGGAGAATGCCATGGATAGAGGAGCCTGGCAAGCTACAGTCCGTGGAGATGCCAAGAGTTGGACATGATTGACTTGGACACACACACAACTTACCCTGTATTTAAAAGAGAATGCTCATATGAGTGCAGGTACACACACACAAAACACGCAGACACAGAGAACCCAATAATGCATGCCCTACACCTTCCAATGTGTGTTTCTAGTTCACTAAGATTTTTATAAAAAGGAGCAGGATTTTTTTTTTTTTGTCTTTTTTTAATCTCAAATTTTTCTTCATGAAGTATAAACTATGTTACTTAATAGGTGCTCAATGAATACATTTTTGAAATTGTTTGCAAATCACATGCCAAAAAACAAAAGTAAACTCTCTATATAGTAATTAGACAAAACTGAATGCATGGAAATGAACAGAAACATTAGGAAACATAATACAAAACTCAGAACGCTGGATACCTGAGGAAAACACATTGTCGTAGAGTATAATCTCTGCCAACTTTTTACATGTTTGTTTAGTTGGAATGTGTTATAGGTGAAAAGTAAAAATAAAATGAAAAATATGTAAATTATTTACACCTATTTGAAGAAACTTGCAAAATGAAATAAGGGAAAATTTGAAACAATAATCACCTGTGATAACATTACTCACAAATACCTCTTATTAGTCTCTTTTCTGCCAATCTTTCCAGTTTAACTAATTTTCCTCATTCCTATATATATGTTTCCATATCTGTCATCATAGATAATAGGGTTTTTAATGGCCTTATATTATTATAAGTGTACTCTCACGCTTTTAATCTTAGATAAAATTCTGGATATTTTCATCCTTGTCAAATTATTACTTATCTAAAAAATAAATTTTAACCTGTTTTACATAAATATTTACTCACATGGCTTTTATTTTTCTTTAGTGTATATTTCCTAAAGTGATATTTTAACTACCATAGAAAATATGTTATTGATAATGCTTATAATCATTGTATGTATTGTTCCCATTGGCAGTCCCATTTCATTGCATGTTTTTCAGTACCCAATCATTTTGCAATTTTTTGATATTACAAAACTGTGCTTGCTATTGTGATTTACTTTGTCTGCAATTTCATATTGGTTTTATATGCCATTATGTGCTTATTCATGGTTTAGGTTTGTTCTTCGGTGATGCCATTTCTTTCTCCATACTGCTAGAATACAACAAAGAGGTCTTCATGTAGATTCACCCTTTTAATTATTTAATGTCTTTATGTTTGGTAAGCTAATAAATATCCCATTTACATTTTTGTCACATTATCATGAAGAAGTTTTAGGTTCTGAAGTCAGATATGCCCATTTAAAAATTATTTAAAATTTAGTATCATTTTAAATGAAAATAAACCCCTCTTTTAACAAATCCTATATATTTGTCTCCCAAGTGTTAGCCTTTTCTCTACATTGTTTTACAAAAAGCAATAAAACCAGAAAATTCATTTTAAGTATTTTGCTCACTGATTTTTAAATGCTTCATTTGTTATCTTGTTGTTCAGTCACCCAGTTGAGTTGGACTCCTTGGGACTCCATGGACTGCAGCACACCAGGCCTCCCTGTCCCTTACCATCTCCCAGAGTTTGCTCAAGTACATGCTCATTGCATCAACGAAGCTGTCCATCCATCTCATCCTCTGATGACCTCTTCTCCTTCTGCCCTCAATCTTTCCCAGCATCAGGGACTTTCCCAATGACTCATCTATTCACAACAGATGACCAAAATACTGGAGCCTCACCTTCAGCAGCAGTTCTTCCAGTGAATATTCTGGGTTGATCTCCCTTAAGATTGATTGTTTAGATCTCTTTGCTGTTCAAGGGACTTTCAAGAGTCTTCTCTAGCACCACAGTTTGAAGGCATAGATTCTTTGGCATTCTGCCTTTTTTATTCTCTAGCTCTTACAACCATACATGGCCACTGGGAAAACCATAGCCTTGACTATACAGATCTTTGTTGGTAGAGTAATGTCTCTGCTTTTCAACACATTGTCTAGGTTTGTCATTGCTTTCCTGCCAAAAAGCAATTGTCTTCTGATTTCATGGCTGCAGTCACCATCTGTAGTGATGTTGGAGCCCAAGAAGAGGAAATTTGTCACTACTTTCACCTTTTCCCCTTCTATTTGCTTGCAGTAATGGGGCTGGATGCCATGATCTTAGTGTTTTTTTCTTTTTTAAATATTTACGCTTAAGCTGGCTTTTTCACTTTCCTCCTTCACCCTCATCAAGAGGCTCTTTAGTTTCCCTTTGCTTTCTGCAATTAGGGTGGTATCATCCACATATCTGAGACTGTTTATGTTGCTCCCCCCATCTTGATTCCAGCTTGTAACTCATCCAGCCCAGCATTTCTCATGATGTGTTTGGCATATAGGTTAAACAAACAGGGTGACAGCAGGCAGCCCTGTCATACTCCTTTCTTGATCTTTAACCAATCAGTCCTTCCATACAGTGTTCTAACTGTTGTTCTTGACCTGCATACAGATTTCTCAGGAGACAGGTAAGATGGTCTGGTATTCCATTTGTTATATATTATATTAAATAAAACATACGAGCCTGTTGGTGGAACCTCCTTTTATTGCTTTTCTTAAACAATAACTTCCAAATCAAAACTCTAAGGTAAGCACATTTCTTTCAGAATAATCTTTAAAATGCCTCCTTGCCAATGGATTAGCATAAATGAAATAGTATTCACAAAATCTTTTCACATTTTTTCCTTACACAGTTTATATATATATAAAAACAAGTTAATGTCATTTAATTTTCCTTAGTAATTTATACCTCATTTACATGTTAATTATAAATAAGACTACACTATTATAAGTGAGTTACACTTTCCACATCACTAAAACTTAAAAATTCATTTCACAGTGTCTAAGGTGGAAAATGATAGTGTTTTTCTCTTTCCACTGAAGAAAATGCAGTATTGTTGTTTATATTTAGGCATTTTGAGTAAATACCAGGTGTGACTACTGTAAAAAAGTACCCAGAGCCAGGCAGAGAACATTTTCTGTTGTGATTAACGGTTCTTTAAATGCATTTCCTGTAATATCATTTCCTCAAAGCTACACCTATAACTTCAACCAGATGCTAATTCTTTGAACTATAATTAACAGTGTGACACTTATGAAGTAATTTTTAAAATGATTACAGTCACTGTACTTTCATTCTCCAGAAGTGCTATAATCATCACCTGTTCTCAGTGAGCCACAGGCTATTAACAACGATGGCTCCATTTAAACAAAGCTTCATTTCTAATGAATTATCAGTGAGTGAATTTTTATGTCCTAAAAATGAACTGATTGGCCCTTCTTCTCTTTTTTTTTGACACAAAAATTATTGTTACATGAAAATTAACTTTTAAAAGACAAGATTTTCTCAGTGTTATTCTTCAAAATGATTCTAGATTTTAAAATCACACAAAACAATCTTACAAAAACAGCTTAAATCTGCTGAAAAATTTTATTCCGGTATATATTTTAAACTTTCAATTATTTTAAATTAGCATAATGTAATTTCTTTTTCATTTTGTTTCTTCATAAAGTTTGACCTGTTTATGCATTTATGTAATCCTTTCAATATACTCTGCCTTTGAATGGAGCAAAATTAACACTAGGCAAGGTAGACTCCTCCCTATTGCAAAAGATAAAAATACAGTCTACAAGCGCCAGTCTAATTATATGTCTTACTATTAACAGAACTAAACAAAGAACTCTCATAATCTAAGTATAAACCTATTCACAGCTTTCAAAGAGGCTGTGAAATCCTTCTGTGGAAGAATTTTCTTTGTTGGTTAACATGATTATCCGATTACCAGAGTTTTGTTTTCTTTTTCTCAAAACATAGGATCCAAGAAGCAGCAGTGTAGACAATCTAGTCCAGCAACTTGAAGCTCCTATTGGGGAGACAAGAACTTGTGTATGACTGCACTGCCATGGGTCAGGTATGAAAGCGACCCCAGAGGAAAAGCCTTTTTCCTGATGGTTCTGTTCTGTATGCCTGACACAAAAATCTGTATCCAGTAAATAGTAGATACTCAGTAAATGTTTACAGAATGGCTGAGTGAACCCTCAGTTCAGTTCGGTTCAGTTCAGTCACTCAGTCATGTCCGACTCTTTGTGACCCCATGGGCTACATGCCAGGCCTCCCTGTGCATCACCAACTCCCAAAGTTTACCCAAACCTATGTCCATTGAGTCTGTGATGCCATCCAACAATCTTGTCCTCTGTCGTCCCTATCTTTTCCCATCTTCAATCTTTCCCAGGATCACGGTCTTTTCAAATGAGTCAGCTCTTTGCATCAGGTGGCCAAAGTATTGGAGTTTCAGCTTCAACATCAGGAATGAACCTTGGTGGTCATTTAGTCATTAAGTTGTGCCTGACACTTGTGACCCCATGGACTACAGTGCCAGGCTCCTCTATCCATGGGGTTTTTCAGGCAAGAATACTGGATTGGGTGGGTCGCCATTTCCTTCTCCAGGGGATCTTCCCAGCCCAGGGATCAAATCCACATTTCTTGCATTGGCAGACAGATTCTTTACCATTAGTCATCAGGGGGCTCTTCAGTTTTCTCACCACCATCAAAAAGTAGAAAATGAAATGTAGAAAGTTTCATCCACAGGACTTCTCAGGTTGCTCAGTTGGTAAAGAATTTGCCTGCAAAGTAGGATACCCGGATTCAATCCCTGGGTAGGGAATATCCCCTGGAAAAGGAAATGGCAACATACTCCAGTATTCTTGTCTGGGAATTCCCATGGACAGAGGAGCCTGGTGGTCTACAGTCCATAAGATTGCAAAATAGTGAGACACAACTTAGTTACTGAACAACAAGAATACTAAAACTCTTATAAGATTGTGATGAATGGAACCTGAAGTGTTGTTTCAGAGTGTTTGGCATATTATATTCAGTATGATTATAATAATAGTGAGTGTTAAAGATTCTTTCATTCAGAAGATGCTCATTATTATCATTAATTCATTAGGTCATTAGAGAAATAAGAGCCCAAATGTTTCACTGAATTTAAAGGGCATTTATAATGGAGAAATTATAATTTCAGAAAACTAAGATCATGGCATCTGGTCACATCGCTTCATGGGAAATAGATGGGGAAACAGCGGAAACAGTGTCAGACTTTATCTTGGGGGGCTCCAAAATCAGTGCAGATGGTGATTGCAGCCATGAAATTAAAAGACGCTTACTCCTTAGAAGGAAAGTTATGACCAACCTAGATAGCATATTCAAAAGCAGAGACATTACTTTGTCAACAAAGGTCTGTCTAGTCAAGGCTATGGTTTTTCCAGTGGTCTTGTAGGGATGTGAGAGTTGGACTGTGAAGAAAGCTGAGCACCAAAGAATTGATGCTTTTGAACTGTGGTGTTGGAGAAGACTCTTGAGAGTCTCTTGGACTGCAAGGAGATCCAACCAGTCCATTCTAAAGCATATCAGTCCTGGGTGTTCTTTGGAAGGACCGATGCTGAAGCTGAAACTCCAGTACTTTGGCCACCTCATGTGAAGAGTTGGCTCATTGGAAAAAACTTTAATGCTGGGAGGGATTGGGGGCAGGAGGAGAAGGGGACAACAGAGGATGAAATGACTGGATGGCATCACCGACTCTATGGACATGAGTCTGAGTGAACTCTGGGAGTTGGTGATGGACAGGGAGGCCTGGCGTGCTTCAACTCATGGAGTAGCAAAGAGTCGGACAGAACTGAGTGACTGAACTGAATTGAAGTATAATGGAGAAAGCATTTTCTCTTTTAAATACACATTTATTAGTACAAAATTAATGTGTGTTGTGGGGCAACCACTCTCAGTGTTTTAATTAACATTCAAAAATAGGAGGTACACTTAGAGCTGCAGAGCCCCGGGCCACAGGTGTCCTGGGAGATTCTGAGAATCAACTTAGGGAACAGACAGATACGATCCAGTATTGTAGGCCCCAGCATTCCTCAGCAGCAGTACTATGCCAAGTCCAAGGAGCCAAGCAAAGTAGAAGGATAGACATATCACATGTACTGAAAAACAAAGGCTTAGTTTCATTTTTCCTTTTCTGTTTATCGATGTGTTATTCAAAGTCTTTGAATTACAGATAGGGAATATTTGAGCCCAGGGACAGAGGATGCAGAATGAGTGGATGGAGAACAGCTCAGCCCCTGCTCTGAGAAACCAGAAAAGGAATTGGCTGATTGCATTTAAAGTTGATCACCCAGGTCACCAGGGTGAGTGTCTAGGACCATCTTCCTAAGATAACTATGTTCCCTTATGCTTGAGTTTCTGTAACTTGAGCAGGACTTGAAATGCTTGGAAATGATAATTCCAAAAAGAAAGGCATTGGTGAGGAAAAACAGCCCCCAGGACACTTTCAGTCCTAGAGAGGTTGAAGTAGGTAAGAGAAGAAAGGAATAGGTAGGAGAAGGTAAGAGAAGAAAGAAATTGTATTATAATTAAAAATAATCAGAAGAATTACTGGGATTTAGGAATACAGTTGATTTTTTTATATTGACCCCAAGTGTGTGTGTGTGTGTGTGTGTGTGTGTGCACGTGCGCGCATGCGTGGGTGTGTGTTTGTGTGTGTATCTGTGCGCGTGTGCGTGCACACCTGCTCTCACTAAATTGCTAAGTCAGTCGTGTCTGACTCTGCTACCCCATAGACTGTAGCTCACCAGGTTCCTCTGTCCATGGGATTTTCCAGGCAAGAATACTGGAGTAGGTTGTCATATCCTCCTCCAGGGGATCCTCTAGACCCGGATATCAAACCCGAGTCTCTTATGTCTATTGCATTGGCAGATGGGTTCTTAACCACTAGCACCATCTGAGCCTTTGATCACAAATAATGATCTTAATAAACACACATATTAATTCTAATTGTTCCTCTGTAGATAGCTTTTCATATTCTAGGCATTCACATCTTCTCTAATGACAGATACATGCTCTCCTTTTTATTACTTGGATTTTAAATTATTTTTATTTTCTTACTACACTGACTAGAACCTCCAGTGTAATGGTGAAGCAGAGTTGTGGTAGTGTATCACTTTGAATTATTTCTTTGATTAGAACGGCTTCTGAGTTAAACATACTACTGAAGGGGGTAAAAAAGTTCAGTGCTGATTTTTATTAATCATCATTGCCATTTTATAAAGAAAGCATTTTTGTTAAACCTGCTCAGTATTTTATCTCTAATTCTGAATTATTTTCAGAATAATTAGGCAATTGGTATTATTGCATCATTCTTATAATACAATAAGAACTGCACATTGTTTCTATTGTTTAAACCCATGATGTATTTTATTCTATTTTGATGTCTAAAGAAAAAATAATCATTACAAAGACTAAAAAATCATCAAGGACTGTTCTAACCATCTACATACAGACTACCATAAAGTTTATGTAACTTGTCTAATTTTTCAGTCATCAAGATAGTCCTATAAAATCTGTATAGGTATTATTATTTATAGTTTTAATCCATATTATTTAATAATTTAAAGGAATACCAATGTAAATTTTTTATTTAAGTAAAAGGAGATATTCTTAAAAATGTAGATTAATTTGAATTTCAGCAATTATACTTTATATAATTTAATTATAAAGCTGATTATAGTATATTTTTTTATTAAAGCCTAGTCATAGAAAAAATACAGTATATTCCTCAAAGTGTGACCTTAGGAAAAGGTATGAACCCAGAAATTAACCTAATTTATCAGTGTAAAGTCTACCTATGAAAACATGTCAGTTCAAATACTTTTATTGAAATTTTATATTATAAAAATGTGCATAAAACACTCTAGCTAAATATGAGTGTAGGAAAGTTACTGGATTCAAGATTGCCTTGTACTTAGAGGAGCCTATATGATTTCTATAATTCTGATCTGATATATAAAACGTATACTTGCCCCTAATACTTTCATGACCTTATGTCATGTATTGTTTATGTGACCATCTCTCCACAAGAGTCGCTATATTCCTTTTAAGACAGAGGCTATGGTTTACTTGTCAAGGTCATGGGATCATCTTGGAAACATGAGTAATTACTGAGTATTATGATGTTCTTAACTAAGAAGGAATCATTGCACTTTTCTACAATTGTTCAAATACTCTTAAGATGTTTTTAAGCTCATACTCCTGTACCTCTCATATGTTTTATTTAAGGCTTCTAAGACATCTCTACCCTAATCTGAAATCATCAATAAAAACGTAATTGGTGAATTATTGCATATTTTGTATTTTAAGTAAAATTAGTATATTTACTTATGTAAATGCATCCAATAGAATCTAAATACCAAAACAAGTGTGATACCCATAATCATCTGTCTAAAAATTTGTGGATAGGCACCCCCCTGACAGTTAGTCATTCTACATTGTTTCTTTTATTGTTTGATAGTTTCTCCAGAGACTTTATACCCTGTTGAAAGCAAATGTGGACTTAAAAATATTTTGATTAGCAAAATACCTTGCTTTTCTGAAAATTAATCTGTTGATATGAAAAATAATTTTAATATCCTGCTCCCCTGATGCTCTCATTGCTAATATCTTTTTCTTTTCCTTCAGGACTGAATAACCATTATTACCTGTATGTAGTGGATTAAAATGAATATATTATGAATTTCAGTTAGTATTTATTTATCATACAAATCAGAAAATATGACCATTAATGGAATGGGTATGTTTGTTTGTCATTTATCTGTTCATGATTATCACTTATTGTTAGAGTATTAAAAGAAGAATAACTCATCTTTAAATTTTTATATAGGTCTAGAGAAGTTATTTTTTTGAATAAGTTAATGGTAATAGGATTTTGCTAATTCACTCAATTCCTTGAACTTCTTTGGAATAGTAAGCCAAAGTCATATAATCTATCATGAAAAATTTTAATAAGGTGCTGGTTAAATATGTCTTTATATCATTCTTAAATCTGCTGAAAGCTACGAATTTTAGAAAACCTGAGTTGTTAAATGATTACCACTCTATTCATTAACATCATTCACTTTCTCCCTACCTGAACTAATACATAAATTATCTCATAATTTGGAATTCTAGAGGTTTCCTCATTCCCTGGAAAATGAAATATAGTAAGATTAGTGAAAAGTTAGACATGTGGGGTGGGGCTGGGCAGTAACAGAAGGGTTGATTGCAAAAATGGAAGACAGAGAAACAAAATCTTCATGATGGCTCATCATAGGTTTTTCAGTTTTACAACAAATACATTTTGAAAAGAGTATATAACAATTTAAGAACATTAATTCTCCTACAGACATCTAAATTCTCCAAATATTCAGGTGTATTTGTCTGTAGTTTGATGATTAATGACATGAAAAAACTTCAATTGATATAAAATAATTCATGGCAATGCCATTAATAGCATATTAGATCTCATAAATAAAACCTTATTTTTCTCTTTATTAACTTATTTTTATCAATAAACCCATTTGACTTTCTATATCTTTTCAGAAGTAGAATTCAATATATTTGGCTATAAAACCTGACCTTGTAGTCTTGATCCCCCAGCATTGTATAGATAAATAGAAAATAGTATACAGATGACAGGTGTGTGTGTGTGTGTGTGTGTGTGTGTGTGTGTGTGTGTGTAGAGAGAAAGAGAGAGAGAGATGTATTTCTCTATATATTGGGCTTCCCTGGTGGCTCAGTTATTAAAAAAAAAAAATCTGCCTGCCAATACAGAAGATGTGGTTTTGATTCCTGGACTGCGAAGATCCCCTGGAGAAGGAAATGGCAACCCACTCCATTATTCTTGCCTGAGAAATCCCATGGACAGAGGAGCCTGTTGGGCTATAGTTCATGGAATTGCAGAGTCAGAAACCACTTAGTGACTAAACAACAGTAACAAATCTATATAAAGAGAGTCATGCAATGCCCAGTATATTCTATAAGCAATTTTGTTTTGGGCTCAGCCTGACAATCAGATTCACAATAGAAGAAACTCCTAAAAATGAAAGTCCCAGACCAGATGGCTTTACAGGTGAATTCTACCAAACATTTAGAGGATAGTTAATACCTATCCTTTTTAAATCACTTTAAAAAATCAAAGAGGGAGGAATATTTATGAACTCATTCTATAAGGACAGCATCATCCAGATACTAAAACCAGACATATATACCACACAAAAAAGAGAAAATTACAGGCCAATATCACTGAGGAGCATAGATGAAAAAAAAAACCTCAACAAATTATAAGCAAACTGAATCCAAGAATATGTTAAAGGGGTGGTATAACATGATACAGTGTAATTTATCACAAGGATGCAAGGGTTTTTTCAGTATCTGCAAATCAGTCAATTTATACTCCACATTAACAAAGTAAAGAACAAAAAAAAGATCATTTCAACACATTTAGAAGAAAGCTTTTGATAAAATGCAACATCCACTTATGATTAAAAACTTGCCAGAAAGTTGGCATAAATGGAACAAATTCAACCTAATAAAGGCCGTATATGACAAACCCAGGGCAAACGTCATACTCAATGGTGAAAAGCTGAAAGCATTTCCTCTAAGAACAGGAATGAGACAAGGATGCCCATTCTCACCACTTTTATTTATTCAAGGTAGTTTTGAAAGTCCTAGCTACAGCAATCAGAAGGAAAAAAAAGAGAGAGAGAGAAAGAGAGAAAGGTATCCAAATTGGAAAGGAAGATGTAAAACAGTCACTGTTGGCAAACGACAAGATACAACAGGTTTTAATCAAAATCAAGTTTTACTTAGCTTTCTGAAATAATACAAACAATAAACACTCATAAGTTATGGCAATATCACCACAGAAGTCCCTGATTTTTAAGCCCAGCTCGAGTTGTTCTACACTTGGGCCAGGCATGATAAAAAGCTAAGTGTGTTTAGATACCTTGACCCAGGAAAGTCATAACATTTGGGCTCCATCATGTTTTACTGGACTTCCCTTCCAGCTCAGGTGATAAAGAATCTGCCTGCAATGTGGGAGACCTGTGTTTAATCCCTGGGTTGGTAAGATCCCCTGGAAAAGGGAAAAGCTACCCACTCTAGTATTTTGGCCTAGAGAATTCCATGGAATGTATAGTCCACGGAATTGCAAAGAGCTGGACACGAATAAGTGATGTTCACTCACTCACACATGTTTTACTATGTGACTTACTCAAATGCATGAGGATGGACCTACTTCTCCAGATCAGCTGCTTCTCACTGGTGAAAGTGAAAGTGAAGTCGTGTCCAACTTTTTGCGCCCCCATGGACTGTAGCCCCACAGGCTCCTCGGTCCATGGGATTTTCCAGGCATGAATACTGGAGTGGGTTGCTATTTCCTTCTCCAGGGGATCTTCCCGACCCAGGGATTGAACCAGCGTCTCCAGCATTGTAGGTAGATGCTTTACTGTCTGAGCTACCAGGGAAGCTCTCACTGGTACCAGTTGTTAATTGCTCTAGCAAAACCTTGAAAATTAATTACAGGTACATGGCTCAGTCCATAGTGCTGGCTACCATATGGGTAATCTCCCAACAATTCCTTGTGTTAATAATTGTATTACTTACCCAGGACTGTCATATGAAACTACCACATACTGTGCGACTTAAAACAACAGAAATATATGAACTCAGTCTGGAAGCCAATCTTTGGAAATTAGGATATTGGCAAGGTTGATTCTTTGCAAAGCTCTGAGGGAATTGTTGTCTCATGCAAGTGGAAAGTCCTTGGTGTCATTTGACTTGCAGGCACAACATTCCAATCTGTGCCTCTGTCTTCACTTGACCTTCTCTCTGTGTTCCTGGTTTTTTTTTGTTTGTTTGTTTTTCTTACAGGGATGGCAGTCATTGGATTTAGGGCCCACTGTAAATTCAGGATGATTTCATCTCATGATCCTTAACTGATTATTACTGCAAAGATCCTTATTTCAAATAAGGACATATATTTGAGGCTCAAGGCAGACATGAATTTTGGAGGCAAATGATTTGATTCACTACACTAATGCAAAGAGAGCTAATCAAAAGTCAAATACTAATGTCATTGAGTCTAGAGGAAAGATTAATACTACTTGCAAAGTTATTCTTTTAAATTATCTTCTCTTTCAATGAAGTTTTGATACTGTCTAATACTGATGGACAATAAAGACAGTAAGCTTAGAGTGAGGAAAGTGATGACTAGAAACATTCCTTTGAGCAGAGAAAGGCATTTTCATCATTGTGCTTAGTTTTAATTTCTCTTATGAGAGTAAAAAAAAGTAGTATTTATTATTATAATTTAAAGAAAATTCATGATAATTTTAACCAGACAAGCTTAGAATTCTAGTGATAGCAAAAAAAAAAAAAAATCCTCACAATTTATTTATTTTCTTTTAAATTATAAGGTGAAAAAATACCAATCTTTAAAACTTGAAAGTACATTTATCTCATTGAAGCTCTCCTTTTTTGTAAATATTTCTTTATAACTTCAAACTCTGAACACTGAACTGTTATACCCATGAAGAACAATTATTCGCTTAAAATACAGCATCCTATCAATGCCAGATGCAGTCTGGTAAAGGAGATCTAACTGCTATGGAATTATTAAGGTGCCATGTGATTTATTTTGAATTGCAACCATCATTTCACCATCCTGCTGTCTTCTTTATTGTTAGAGTGAATGCTTTCAGTGACATCTTATAAATCTTTGCTTTGGCCAATATTTCTGCAATGTCTTAATATGGAAGAGGTATGCCTGGCTTTCACTCCCTCCAAGATTTAAAGGTATAATTTCAACTTAATGTGAAAAGTTTTAGTTGGGTAAGTTCCATTAGCCTCTTTTGTCAAGAAGAGGATATACCTATTCATTTTCATGTTCAGTTTATATATGGAGATCCATCAACACGTGAAAGGTATTATGTAGTGCTTGCAAAGATGGGAGTTTATTGTCTTTAACTGAGATGCCCACATGCACAAAAGTCTTCTAATAACATTGATCTATATATCTTTTACTAAGCAAATGTCAAGTATATAAAAGTTTATGAAATAGGGAGCTTTTTCTCCTTCTTAAAACTCCTGCTCTGCAGGTAGTGGCACTTTTTCCACTTGCATCTGTTATGATCTTCCAGCCTCTTCTCTAACACCCTCCAAAAATAATTCAGAGTAAATCTGATAAAGAAATTTACACTAAGATCTAACTTAACTTCTAAAGCTCAATGTATAAGTGTGAGAATATTTTATAAGTTAGAATGTAGAATGTCCTATATAATTTAGAATTCCAGCTTGTGTGTATATACACAGGAAGGCTTAAAGGAGATATGCAAAAATGTTGATAAAGGTCACCTCTGAGTGATATTTTGCTTAATATGTTTTTCCCCAAGTTTTCTGTATTGAATCCCTACTGCATAAATGGACCAGGGTGAAAGAAAGCCCATTTTGCCTGAACAAAACTTGTTTTGATAATCGTTTTTCTTCACATAGAGGTTAAGTGCATGTAACTGCATGAAACTTCACTAAAGTACATTTCTAAAACGTCCTGGATGGGTGATATATGAGGATGCATGTTTTGATAGCAGTGTATTGTCATTTTTGTACTCTCTCAGAGCATTGTGGCTTAGAAGTACTGGTCTACAGATAGTACACAATCAAACTTGTAAGTTTTTGCACAGCAAAGGAAATCATATAGAAAACAAAAAGACAGCAGCATGGAAGAAAATTTTGCAAACAAAGTGACTGATAAGGGCTTAGTTTTCAAAATATATGGATAGCTCATACAAAATAATATCAAAACAAACAAACAACCCAAACAAAAAATGGGCAAAAGAAATGTTAAGTTGAAACTACCATGAAGTGTCTTCTTATACCAGTCAGAATGGCCATTATCAAAAAGTCTGCAAAGATTATTATTATTAGTTTTTTTTTTAATTTTAATTTGTACTTTATTTTACTTTACAATACTGTATTGGTTTTGCCATACATTGGCATGAATCCACAACAGGTGTACATGCGTTCCCAAACATGAACCCTCCTCCCACCTACCTCCCCATAACATCTCTCTGGGTCATCCCTGTGCACCAGCCCCAAGCATGCTATATCCTGCATTGGACATAGACTGGGGATTTGTTTCTTACATGAGAGCATACACGTTTCAATGCCATTCTCCCAAATCATCCCACCCTCTCCCTCTCCCTCTGAGTCTAAAAGTCGCTCTACACATCTGTGTCTCTTTTGCTGTCTTGCATACAGGGTCATCATTGCCATCTTTCTAAATTCCATATATATGTGTTAGTATACTGTATTGGTGTTTTTCTTTCTGGCTTACTTTACTCTGTATAATCGGCTCCAGTTTCATCCATCTCATTAGAACTGATTCAAATGTATTCTTTTTAATGGCTGAGTAATACTCCATTGTGTATATGTACCACAGCTCTCTTATCCATTCATCTGCTGATGGATATCTAGGTTGTTTCCATGTCCTGGCTATTATAAACAGTGCTGCGATGAACATTGGGGTACAATGTGTCTCTTTCAGTTGTGGTTTCCTCGGTGTGTATGCCCAGCGGTGGGATTGCTGGGTCATATGATTATCTCAATAGATGCAGAGAAGGCCTTTGACAAAATTCAACATCCATTTATGATAAAAATTCTCCAGAAAGCAGGAATAGAAGGAACATACCTCAATATAATAAAAGCTATATATGACAAACCCACAGCAAACATTATGCTCAATGGTGAAAAATTGAAAGCATTTCCCCTAAAGTCAGGAACAAGACAACGGTGCCCACTTTCACCGCTACCATTCAACATAGTTCTGGAAGTTTTGGCCACAGCAATCAGAGCAGAAAAAGAAATAAAAGGAATCCAAATTGGAAAAGAAGAAGTAAAACTTCCACTGTTTGCAGATGACATGATCCTCTACATAGAAAACCCTAAAGACTCCACCAGAAAATTATTAGAGCTAATCAATGAATATAGTAAAGTTGCAGGATATAAAATCAACACACAGAAATCCCTTGCATTCCTATACACTAATAACGAGAAAGTAGAAAAAGAAATTAAGGAAACAATTCCATTCACCATTGCAACGAAAAGAATAAAATACTTAGGAATATATCTTCCTAAAGAAACTAAAGACCTATATATAGAAAACTATAAAACACTGATGAAAGAAATCAAAGAGGACACTAATAGATGGAGAAATATACCATGTTCATGGATCAGAAGAATCAATATAGTGGATATGAGCATACTACCCAAAGCAATCTACAAATTCAATGCAATCCCTATCAAGCTACCAGCGATATTTTTCACAGAACTAGAACAAATAATTTCAAGATTTGTATGGAAATACAAAAAACCTCGAATAGCCAAAGCAATCTTGAGAAAGAAGAATGGAACTGGAGGAATCAACTTGCCTGACTTCAGGCTCTACTATAAAGCCACACTCATCAAGACAGTATGGTACTGGCACAAAGACAGAAATATAGATCAATGGAACAAAATAGAAAGCCCAGAGATAAATCCACACACATATGGACACCTTATCTTGGACAAAGGAGGCAAGAATATACAATGGAGTAAAGACAATCTCTTTAACAAGTGGTGCTGGGAAAACTGGTCATCCACTTGTAAAAGAATGAAACTAGATCACTTTCTAATACCACACCCAAAAATAAACTCAAAATGGATTAAAGATCTAAATGTAAGACCAGAAACTATAAAACTCCTAGAGGAGAACATAGGCAAAACACTCTCAGACATAAATCACAGCAGGATCCCCTATGATCCACCCCCCAGAATTCTGGAAATAAAAGCAAAAATAAACAAATGGGATCTAATTAAAATTAAAAGCTTCTGCACAACAAGGAAACTATAAGCAAGGTGAAAAGACAGCCTTCTGAATGGGGAGAAAATAATAGCAAATGAAGCAACTGACAAACAACTAATCTCAAAAATATACAAGCAACTTATTCAGCTCAATTCCAGAAAAACAAACGACCCAATCAAAAAATGGGCCAAAGAACTAAATAGACATTTCTCCAAAGAAGACATATGGATGGCTAACAAACACATGAAAAGATGCTCAACATCACTCATTATTAGAGAAATGCAAATCAAAACCACAGTGAGGTACCACTCCACACCAGTCAGAATGGCTGCGATCCAAAAGTCTGCAAGCAACAAATGCTGGAGAGGGTGTGGAGAAAAGGGAACCCTCCTACACTGTTGGTGGGAATGCAAACTAGTACAGCCACTATGGAGAACAGTGTGGAGATTCTTTACAAAATTGCAAAAAGTCTGCAAATATTAAATGCTGGAGAAGTTGTGGAGAAAAATGAAGCCTTGTACCCTGATGGTGAGAATGTAAATGGGTGCAGCCACTGTAGAGAACAGTATGGAGGTCTCTTAGAAAACTAAAAATAGAGCTACGATATGATCCTGCAATCCCAAACCTGGGCATGTTAGGAAAAGACAAAAACTGTATTTTGAAAAGATATTTCCCACCCCCATGTTTATAGCAGCACTATTTATAATACCCAAGCAAAATGAATGCTCATCAACAGGTAAATAAATACAAAATATGTGGTGTGTATATAATACACACACACACACACACACACACACACACACACACACACACACACATATATGGGGAATATTACTCACCCATAAATAGAATGAAATAAAGTCATTTTTAGAAATATAGGTGGCCCTAGAAATTATCATACACAGGCAGAGAAAGACAAATATTTTATATCACTTACTTGTAGAATCTAAAAAAATAAGTGAACTTATTTACAAAACAGAAACAGACTCAGAAAGAGAACAAATTATGGTTATCAAAGAGGAAGTTGGGGGGAGGAATAAATGAGAAGTTTGGGATTAACAGATGTATCCTATTATATATAAAACAGATAATGAACAAGCATTTATCGTATAGCAAACATATTAAATATCTTGTCATAACTTATAATGGAAAAGAATCTGAAAATATATATATATATATAATATATAACTGAATAACTTTCCTGTATATATGAAATACAACATTGTAAATAAACTATTAAAAAGCAGAGACATTACTTTGCCAACAAAGGTCTTTCTAGTAAAAACTATGGTTTTTCCAGTAGTCATATATGGATGTGAGAGTTGGACTATAAAGAAAGCTGAGCACCGAAGAACTGATGCTTTTGTACCATAGTATTGGAGGAGACTCTTGAGCGTCCCTTGGACTGCAAGGAGATCCAACCAGTCCACTCTCAAGAAAATCAGTCCTGAATATTCATTGGAAGGCATGATGCTGAAACTAAAACTCCAATATGGCCATTTGATGTGAAGAAGTGACTCCTTGGAAAAGACCCTGATGCTGGGAAAGACTGACAGCAGGAGGAGAAGGCAACAACAGAGGATGAGATGGTTGGATGGCATTGCCAAATCAATGGAAATGAGTTTGGGTAAACTCTGGAAGTTGATGGTGGACAGGGAGGCCTGGCATGCTGCAGTCCATGGGGTTGCAAAGAGTCAGACATGACTGAGTGACTGAACTGAACTGAAATAAAATATACTTCAATTAAAAATATAAATAAATAAAAAATTAGAAGCACTGGTCTATATTTTTATCAAGTCACAATTTTAAGTCACTCAAAGAAATAATGACTTTTTTTTAGAAAACTAAGATTTTTAGCATTTTTGAGGGAGTATTTGTATTTATGCTAAGAAAAAAAAGTTTGTATCTCTTCTAAATACCCAATAGAGTTGGAATTTGTTGCAGGAAAGTGGGCTCTTGTCTAACACTATAAAAAGAATTATTGGAGAATACACACAAACTGCAAAGCAAGAAATTTTATTGGGAAGGGGCGCCCATGGGAAGAGCAGAAAGGCAAGGGAACTGAAGACGACTGATATGCTATGTGGCTTGCAGTCTCAGGTTTTATGGTGATGGGATTCATTTCTGGGTGGTCTCTGGCCAATCATTATAATACAGGGTCTTCCCTGGTGGCACACACATTCCTCAGCCAAAATGGATTTCAGCAAGGAAGATTCTGGGAGGTGAATAGGATACCTGGCATCTCCTTTTGACATTTCCTGAAGTGACTTGTTAGTTCCATGTTCCTTATCAGGACCTCTTATCATAAAATAACTCATGCAAACAGTTACTATGGTACCTGGCCAGACTGGGAGGTTTCAGTCAGTGTTTCCCCTAACAAATTGAACTGCTGTAAGTTACTTTAAAATCTACTCAAATATGAGATTACTTTCCAGTTTGAAGTGAGTTATGATGGACCACTATACTTGTTTCAGTTCTTCAAATTGCAAAAGCTTATAATTGGACAAGTTAATGACAATTTGAAATTGTTGACAAAATAACTCAAATGTCAAAGTGCAATTAAAAGAATATATTGAAATAGCATAAATCATTTAATTTTGTAATCAGCAATATGTGTCAATAGGACTTTCAGAAATAATGCTTATTTCAACAACTGCAACAGCATTTTGCCCAGCTTCCAAAATCACTGAACTATTTATTTTTAATGGCACCCCACTCCAGTACTCTTGCCTGGAAAATCCCATGGACGGAGGAGCCTCCTAGGCTGCAGTCCATGGGGTCGCTAAGAGCCGCACACAACTGAGCGAGTTCACTTTCACTTTTCACTTTCCTGCATTGGAGAAGGAAATGGCAACCCACTCCAGTGTTCTTGCCTGGAGAATCCCAGGGACGGGGGATCCTGGTGGGCTGCCATCTATGGGGTGGCACAGAGTCGGACACGACTGAATTGACTTAGCAGCAGCAGCAGCAGTACAAAGTAAGCAATTTCTAACAGATGGCTGTTTTCTAATTCATTCCTTTCTATATTTCATTTCTCCTTTTTTTGTAGGTTTAATATTTAAGGATTAAAAAGTCCTATTAAATATTGACAAGAAAATATCAACCCAGTGTGATGTTTTAACTTTTTCTATGCCTGTTTTTCTTAATTTTACATTTCATCATGATTTCTGCTAGCACAGTATCTATCCATAAGAACATTTGGAAACATCTGAACAAACTCTTTGGCCAACCCGATATTATCTCACTATATACTTTCTTATTTGGCATAAAAGCGCATACTCTTGTATGTAATCACATATATTTATTCTGCTTTTTAATCATGCTGCTGCTGCTGCTGCTAAGTCGCTTCAGTCGTGTCCGACTCTGTGCCACCCCATAGACAGCAGCCCATCAGGCTCCACCGTCTCTGGGATTCTCCAGACAAGAACACTGGAGTGGGTTGCCATTTCCTTCTCCAATGCATGAAAGTGAAAAGTCAAAGTGAAGTTGTTCAGTTGTGTCCGACTCTTAGCGACCCCAGGGACTGCAGCCTACGAGGCTCCTCCATCCATGGGATTTTCCAGGCAAAATAAATAGTCATTTAAACATTTGCTTTGACATTCTGTCACTGTCTGACATTCTGTTCTCTAATACACTTTTAGATTTTAAGGTGTATAGGTTATTGATGAACACATTGAAATAAAAAAAAAATTTAAAAGCCATAGAATATAAATATAATACATAAGATATAGATTCTAGGAAAACTAGAAGTTACTTTGTCATTAGAAGAACTAAGATATAGGATATTATTCACAAGGGGAAAAAATGTGATGATACATGTCTAAGTCTCCATTTCTGAGTGCATGTATGTATGTATGTGTGTGCATGTGTGTGTATTTCATTTACATCAGTATTACAGTCTTAATTCCTCTGAGGCTATAAGGATAAATTATAAACATTATGTGCTTTATTTACTAGTATTTAATGTTTTACTTTCATAGGGTGAAGCTAAATTTTATTCATGCTGTGAGAAATAAAGACAATAAGCAAATAATTACTTATAATTTTAAATTCAAATCATAAACAAATGGGTTTTTTTGCCTTTGTCTATCTATATTTCAAATAATTCAATATTGGTGACAACTTAATTGATTATTTTCAGCTTCTTAAAGAAGTAGTATTATATACTTGTAAAGTCTACATCACTGTGAGCAATATATTTATTACCATAAAGTAGTCTAAGCCCAATATTTAGGGCATATATTTCTATGTTTTGATTGAACTTTCTTTTATAGATTTTTATGGTATATGACATTATTTTAAAATTTTCTTCCCAAATTATCCTAATGAAATTACTGCTGACTTTTCCTATCCACTGTGGTACATTTCTTCTCCAAGGTGAGGTATTGGTAAACAAAGTATATGTTTCTTAATTAAGAGGAAATGATCATATAGTCAGTGTGTTAAGAATGAAATACGTATATTGAATTAAACACGTTTTGTGATTCTCAGTATTTTTTAAGACTCATATAATCTTCATAAGATTATCTGTAATTCAACTCCATCACTTGCACTAGCTCATATGGCAGTCCCTAATCAACAAGTACAAAGCATGTAGATAATTCTGTCACTTATATAAAGACATTAATGAGCACTTATAATGAGCAATTATAGTATGTTAATTGAGTTAGCATACTATATTATATTTTAAAAATGTATATTATACAATACAGCATATTATAAAATATACTATACTATAATATAGTATAATATATAATATAAATTTTAATATAATATAGTATATTATAAAAATAGAATATTTTTAAAATATAATATAGTATGCTAACTCAATTCTTTAAAAAATGTTTCTTCAAACACTTCAAAACAATCCTTGTGAGAAATACTTATTAAAATTCTACTGGCAGAATTCTCACAAATACAAATTGATTGGCTGGTTCCCATGCATGTATATTTCACTGTATGGTGCAGGGTTCTGTCTTAGAAATGTCAAAACTTACACTTGAACATCCACAAAGCTAGGCAAAACACCTCCCATGTTTGCCAAGTATAGCAAACTGTGCTATTTATTTCCACATATCCATTCTCCCATATTTCTTGTAGTGACAAAACTCCTAAGATTTATGTGGTTTGATGGTTATCTAGCAAGAGATAAGTGCATCACTTTCAAATCTCAATGTACCTCATCAAGACCTACAATGAAGAGTCAGAGAAAAGTAACAGTCCTTGAACCACACTTGGAGCAGCTCCTTTGCATACAGCCTACTTTTCTATCTGATCATCTCAGGAAATTTACCTCCTTCCTATACAATCTACTCTTCTAGCTGACCAAGACAGGAAATATATCTTCTTTCTCATCTTGTCAACTACAGCTTGACACTTGCCATTGGCATGTGCCATCTACCTCTAAAAGGATTAAATCATGTTCTGCTGCAACTGCTGAACTTCAACACCCAGTGAAAGCAGTTCGAAGTGGAAGAATAAATGAGGCACTCTGTGATCAGGGAAACACTAGCAAAGATAGGTTTTCAGATAGTTAGATATTTTCAGGAGCCAATTTTATGAGCCCAATTCTTATATCTCCTAATATCTAGAAAAGCAATAAAATATTTTATGATGACAACTGTTCCATGTGGCTAGTAGAAACCTTCTGCAAAATAGATCTTTAATTGCATGTATTACTCTTTTACCAAAATCACATACATACTGACCTTCACCCTCTCTCTTTGTAGCAGTTTCTCAGAGATATCTGAGGTGTTGTCTTCTAGGCTACAGTTTTCAGTTCAGTTCAGTCATGTCCGACTCTTTGTGACCCCATGAATTGCAGCATGCTAGGCCTCCCTGTCCATCACCAACTCCCGGAGTTCACTCAGACTCATGTCCATTGAGTCGGTGATGCCATCCAACCATCTCATCCTCTGTCATCCCCTTCTCCTCTTGCCCTCAGTCTTTCCCAGCATCAGAGTCTTTTCAAATGAGTCAGCTCTTCACATCAGGTGACAAGTATTGGAGTTTCAGCTTCAACATCAGTCTTTCCAATGAACACACAGGACTGATCTCCTTTAGGATGGACTGGTTGAATCTCCTTGCAGTCCAAGGGACTCAAGAGTCTTCTCCAACTCCACAGTTCAAAAACATCAATTCTTCATTGCTCAGCTTTCTTTATAGTCCAACTCTCACATCCATACATGACTACTGGAAAAACCATAGCTTTGGCTAGATGGACCTTTGTTGACAAAGTAATGTCTCTGCTTTTTAATATGCTGTCTAGATTGGTCATAACTTTCCTTTCAAGAAGTAAGTGTCTTTTAAGGTCCTCCAAATAAAACAACTTGCAACTCTCACATTGTACATTTTTTAAAGTTGATTATCTTCTGCAGGAGTATCCAAAATTGCTGCTTGTTGTTAAACATCTTTCATCTTATTTTCCCTAACCTTGAAGAGAAAGACTCAAATTGACTCTACCACTATTTTTGTTTGATAATTATTAAAAAAATTATCTGATTGTTATTCTGACTAGTAGGGCATGTTCTCAAATTCAGGATACTTTACAAATATAAACAAAATCTATATCTAGTCCTCTAATCGTGTGTGTGTGTGTGTGTGTGTGTGTGTGTGTGTGTGTGAATTGCTCAGTTATGTCCAACTGTTTGCAACCCCTTGGAATATAGCTCATCAGGCTCCTCTGTCCATGGGGTTCTCCAAGCAAGAATCCTGGAGTGGGTTGCCATTTCCTTCTCCTACTCTAATCTTAGTGGTTATATAAACTATGGGCTTCCCTGGTGGCTCAGACAGTAAAGAATCTGCCTGCAATTCAGGAGACCCAGGTTCAATCCCTAGGCTGGGAAGATCGCCAGGAGAAGGGAATGGCTAAGTATTCTTGCCTGGGAAATCCCACGGACAGAGGAGCCTGGCAGGCTACAGTCCATGGGGTCACAAACAGCTGGACACGACTGAGTGACTAACACTTTCACACTTCCATATGAACTAAAACATAATGATTTCTGAGTTCAAGCAAGGAAACATTTTAATTATAAATTTTCAACACTGTGCACTCCTGCTAAACATTTTGATTTCAAAGAAGGATGGCTAGTCATAAGTAGGACTCTCTTAACCCTAAAAGTAAAGCATCATTCCAAAACAAAAGAAAATATTTCATCTCTTCATTTAATGTATAGACTCCAAAATTTACATCAGATTACATAATATTTTGCATAAGGTTTGATAGAGATCATCAATCAGTAAGCAGGGGCAAACATTGCATATTACTTGGACAATTTCATTTGGAGTTTCCACAATCTAATCAAATATAGATTTTATATAAGACTTTCAGAAATATAAATGTAAAAGTGAAACTGAATTGAAAACTATGGAACTTTGAAGAGGGAAAGTATTCCATAAAGTAAATGACTATTACACTGGCAATTAACTTTTTTCTTCTTAATCTTTGCATAAAGTATCATCTATTTAGAAGTTTGATTTTTTTTTTTTTTTTAGTGGAGCAGAAATATCTGTTGGTTTTTTTTTTTAGTTTTTTATTTTTTTCATTTTAAAATCTTTAATTCTTACATGTGTTCCCAAACATGAACCCCCCTCCCACCTCCCTCCCCATAACATCTCTGTGGGTCATCCCCATGCACCAGCCCCAAGCATGCTGTATCCTGTATCAGACATAGACTGGTGATTCAATTCTGACATGATAGTATACATGTTAGAATGCCATTCTCCCAAATCATCCCACCCTCTCCCTCTCCCTCTGAGTCCAAAAGTCCGTTATATTAAAACCCATTTCATTTCACTTAAAAATTTTCCTAATTATTTCTTTCTTCAAAGAATATGATATATAATTTAAATATATTGTTGTTTGATGTTAGGGGTAATTTGTTATTGAACTAAGATTATCCATGAAGATTTTACTTAATTCCCTGCTGTATAAAGTTTTAGACTATATAAAGACTGAAGCTTCAGAAAATATTTTTTAAAAAATGAGTTCTTTCATGAATAAAATGACCTTATATTGTTTAAGCAGACATTATCAAAAGGTCAGCCTCTGAAGTATAACTGCATTAACATACTGCTAACATTTTATCTTCTACTTAATCTGAACTTTCTGTAAGAAAATTCAGTGAAGTCAAAGCATATTTTAGTACCTATCATATATTTTCTTTCCTCCTAATGGCCAACTCATCATACATTCAATAAATATGCAAAAAAATAATATAAATAACCAACTAGTACTTTATTGCAAGGGCTTCCTAGGTGGCTCAGTGCTAAAGAACCCACATGCCAATATAGGAGTTGCAGGCTCAATCCCTGGGTTGGGAAGATCCCTTGGAGAAGAAAATGGTAACCCACTCCAAAATTCTTGTCTGGGAAATCCCATGGAAAGAGGAGCCTGGGGGCTATATTCCATGGATCACAAAGAATCAGATAGGACTTAGTAACTAAACCAAAAACAACTTTATTGCATAAGTACATATATCAAAACTTCTATTTTCTACAGTAAGACCTATATATTATACTTACAAATATTATCTTGTAAATCCAGGGCCTGAATTTACATCTCTGATTTAATGTTTATTACACGAAAGACATACTATCCTCTGAGAATTATATCTGTCTAAATACTTCTTTAATCCCTGAATTATCCTTTCTAGTTAATGACACATCATCCATTTTCACTTTTTGTGAATAACAATGATCACTATATGTTTTTTTAAATATTATATTTCAAACACTTAATTTCTGGAGCCTCCTGCCTGTAGACTACAGAGAACCAACCTTCTGAGATACAAGAAAGCACATATTCCAAGGAGAGGAGAAAAAATTTGCCAAGAGCTGTTATATCATTCACTAGAGAGAGTAAGATCAAGATTTAGGTTGATAGTGATAACCATGGCCACAGCCAGAGACATTCTCACTTAGAAATAATCTATATTTTTCAAAGCACTTAATCTCAGAACTCCAACAACTAATTGTCTTGTTAAAATGCTACCATCTCCCTTAGGAGACTTTCTCATTTGAGCCCTGACATGCTGGGCAGAGAGTAGATGGTCAAAAATTATTTGAGAGAAAGTTTATCTAGGAGGGGAAGATGGCTCTTTTCCTAATAATGCAAAGAGTTGTATCCTGGAGAGGTCTCAGAATGCACACATGCTCTCCCTAGGTGGGAGGTAAAAGTGTTCAGAGACCGAACATGTCGCTTATTAGTAATTTCTCAGAGGTGGGTTGGATCAGAATGGGACTATCACTGGTGAAAATTTTACTCAGGAAACCAGAACTGAATAATAAAGTATCTGATTCTGTACAATGAAACTAAAGACTTCATGAAAATCACAAAAGCGAAACTATAGTCTGTTTGATCTGAGTCATCTCTTGGGATGATGCCATTTTATGTGGAGGGCTGAGTCATGGGATTCTAGTTTTTCACACCCAGTTTCACAAGACCAGCTTTAATCTAAAAAGTTTCAAGTATTGCAAGTTAAAATATATGACTTTGTTAAAAATAATGTGTGTACTGAGGGAAAAAAAGAATTTGAAAATCATCAATCTAGTATACCCTCTTCATTTGAAAAAAATATGAAGTATCTTTCCCAAAGACCACTACACTAGCAGAACCAGAATATTCTGTTCTACAGAAAGCTTCTTGCCTCATAGCCTTCTGGAAGTGTGTCACTCTCATTTCAGAGTGCTTCATAAATATTTAGTCAATAAAGTTTCAGAGACTGTGATCTTCCCCCATGAAGACAACTTCTTTCCAGCCTCACTGTAAAGATTCAAAAATCAAGCCTTAGAATCTAGTTATGTTTTCATGTCCACGCAAGTAGTTGGTAGTAGAGAGGGTGACAGAACCCCTGATAAGGCACTTCCACTAGAGAGCCTCTCTCTGGAACATCCCACCTAGACCCCAGGCCCCTTCATGTCATCATGTATTCAGTTGTTAAGATTTCTTGGCTCTTCAGTCTCCTGTTTCTTTGGACTATGAAATACAAGTGAAAATCTGGAATATAATTTTTAAAGCTTAGTTTGAGTGTAAGACCATGTCCCTTTCCACCCCCCACCTCCCATTTTTTATTTATTTTACTTTTGGCCATACCACAGCATGCATGATCTCAATTACCTAATCAGTGATGAAACCCACTCGGCCTACATTGAAAGCATGGAGACTTAACCACTGGACCACCAGGGAAGTCCTATTATGTCCCTTTAAAAGACAGCACTGATAGTAGTCTCTTATGAGCCTTTGTATTTCTGTGTTGTCTGTTGTGATATCTCCATTTTCATTACTAATTCTGTTGATTTGACAACTATCAGCAACTATATGCCAATAAAGTAGATAACCTGGAATAAATGGACAAATTATTAGAAAACTATAATCTTCCAAAACTGAACCAGGAAGAAATAGAAAATCTTAACAGACCCATCACAAGCACAGAAATTGAAACTGTAATTAAAAAATATTCCAACAAATAAAAGCCCAGGACAAGATGGCTTCACAGGTGAATTCTACCAAAAATCTAGATAAGACCTAACACCCATCCTACTCAAGCTCTTCAAGAAAATTGCAGAGGAAGGTAAACTACCAAACTCATTCTATGAGGCCACCATCACCCTAATACCAAAACCAGACAAAGATGCCACGGAAAAAGAAAACTACAGGCCAATATCACTGATGAACACAGATGAAAAAATCCTCAACAAATTTCTAGCAAACAAAATACAACAACATATTAAAAAGATCATACATCATGACCAAGTGGGCTTTATCCCAGGGATGCAAGGATTCTTTGATATTTGCAAATCAATCAATATGATACACTACATTAACAAACTGAAAGATGAAACCATATGATTATTTCAATAGATGCAGAGAAGGCCTTTGACAAAATTCAACATCCATTTATGATAAAAATCCTCCAGAAAGCAAGCATAGAAGGAATATACCTCAACATAATAAAAGCCATATATGGTAAACCCACAGCAAACATTATACTCAATGGTAAAAAACTGAAAGGATTTCCCCTAAAGTTATGAAAAAGACAAGGGTGCCCACTCTCACCATTACTATACAACATAGTTTTGGACGTTTTAGCCACAGCAATCAGAGAAGAAAAAGGAATAACAGGAATCCAGATTGGAAAATAAGAAGTAAAACTCTCACTGTTTCTAGATGACATGATCCTCTACACATAAATCCGTAAGACACCACCAGAAAATTACTAGAGCTAATCAATGAATGGGAAGGAAATGACAACCCACTCCAGTACTCTTGCCTGGAAATTCCCATGGACAGAGAAGCGTGGTAGGCTACAGTCCATGGGGTCACAAAGAGTCTGGTAAAGCTGCAAGATATAAAATCAACACACACAAATCCATTGCATTCCTATACACTAACAATGAGAAAACAGAAAGAGAAATTAAGGAAACAATTCCATTCATCATTGCAACAAAAAGAATAAAACTTAGGAATAAATCTACCTAAAGAAACAAAAGACCTATATATAGAAAACTACAAGATACTGATGAAAGAAATCAAAGATGACACAAATAGATGGAGAAATATACCATGTTCATGGTTTGGAAGAATCAATATAGTGAAAATGAGTATACTACCCAAAGCAATCTACAAATTCAATGCAATCCCTATCAAGCTACCAATGGTATCTTTCATAGAACTAGAACAAATATTTTCACAATTTGTATGGAAACTCAAAAAACCTAAAATAGCCAAAGAAATCTTGAGAAAGAAGAATGGAACTGAAAGAATAAACATACCTGACTTCAGTTTATACTACAAAGCTACAATCATCAAGACAGAATGGTACTAGCACAAAGACAGAAATATAGATCAATGGAACAAAATAGAAAGCCCAGAGATAAATCCATGCACCTATGGACACCTTATCTTTTACAAAGGAGGCAAGAATATACAATGGATTAATGACAATCTCTTTAACAAGTGGTTCTGGGGAAATTGGTCAACCACTTGTAAAAGAATGAAACTAGAGCACTTTCTAGCACTATACACAAAAATTAACTCGAAATGGATTAAAGATCTAAATGTAAGACCAGAAAATATAAAACTGCTAGAGGAAAACATTGGAAGAACACTCTCTGACATAAATCAGATCAGGATCCTTTATGACCCACCTCCCAGAGTAATGAAAATAAAAGCAAAATAAACAAATGGGATCTAATTAAATTAAAAGCTTCTGCACAACAAAGGAAACTATAAGGAAGATGAAAAGGCAGCCTTCAGAATGGGAGAAAATAATAGCAAATGAAGCAACTGACAAAGGATTGATCTCAAAAATATACAAGCAGCTCATGCAGCTCAATACCAGAAAAACAAATGACTGAATCCAAAAAATGGGCTAAAGAACTAAACAGACATTTTTCCAAAGAAGATATACAGATGGCTAACAAACACATGAAAAGATGCTCAACATCACTCATTATCAGAGAGATGTAAATCAAAACCACAATGAGGTACTATCTCATGCTAGTCAGAATGGCTGGTATCAAAAAGTCTACAAACAGTTTTGTAGATGTTATACAAATGATATACAGATGGCTAACATACACATGAAAAGATGCTCAACATCACTCATTATTAGAGAAATGCAAATCAAAACCACAATGAGGTACCACTTCACACCAGTCAGAATGGCTGCGATCCAAAATCTGCAAGCAATAAATGCTTGTGGAACCCTCTTACACTGTTTGTGGAAATGCAAACTAGTACAGCCACTATAGAGAACGGTGTGGAGATTCCTTACACAATGGAGTATTACTCAGCTGTTAAAAGAATTCATTTGAATCAGTTCTGATGAGATGGATGAAACTGGAGCCGATTATACAGAGTGAAGTAAGCCAGAAAGAAAAACACCAATACAGTATACTAACACATATATATGGAATTTAGGAAGATGGCAATGACGACCCTGTATGCAAGACAGGGAAAGAGACACAGATGTATAACGGACTTTTGGACTCAGAGGGAGAGGAGAGGTGGGATGATTTGGGAGAATGACATTCTAACATGTATACTATCACGTGAATTGAATCGCCAGTCTATGTCTGGGATGCTCATGTTTGGGAATGCAAAAAGTCTACAAATGAGACTATAGAACAGCGTGGCACCCCAACGTTCATCACAGCACTGTTTACAATAGCTAGGACATGGAAACAAACCAAATGTCCATTGGCAGATAAATGGATAAGAAAGCTGTGGTACGTATACACAATGGAATATTACTCAGCTGTAAATAAGAATGCATTTGAGTCTGTTCTAATGAGGTGGATGAAACTGGAGCCTATTATACAGAGTGAAGTAAGACAGAAAGAAAAATACCAATACAGTATAATAACGCATATATATGGAATTTAGAAAGAAGGTAACGATTACCCTATATGCGAGACAGCAAAACAGACATAGATGTAAAGAACAGACTTTTGTACTCTGTGCGTGAAGGCAAGGGTGGGATGATTTGAGAGAATAGCATTGAAACATGTATATTACCATATGTGAAATGGATCGCCGGTCCAGGTTCGATGTATGTGACAGGGTGCTAAGGGCCAGTGCACTGGGACAACCCCAAGGGATGATGTGGAGAGGAAAGTGGGAGGGGGGTTCAGGATGGGGGACACTTGTACACCCATGGCTGATTCATCTGAATGCATGGCATAAACTACTACAATATTGTAAAGTAATTAGCCTCCAAATTAAATAAATAATTTATCAAGAAAAAAAAATAAAGACAGCACTGAAAATTCTTTCTCCTCTGTACTTCATTAAAAAGAATATTCTGATGCAAAATTTTTATTTGCATGCTGGATTTGTGATTTATTAAGAATTTTCTTTCAAGCAAGAAAAAATATTAAGTAAAACAAAATTAGTGCCTGATGAACTATGGACTGAGGTTCATGACATTGTATAGGATACAGGGATCAAAACCATCCCCATGGAAAAGAAATGAAAAAAAAGCAAAATGGTTGTCTCGGAAGGCCTTACAAATAGCTGTGAAAATAAGAGAAGTGAAAAGCAAAGGAGAAAAGGAAGGACATAAGCATCTGAATGCAGAGTTCCAAAGAAGAGCAAGAAGAGATAAGAAAGCCTTCCTCAGTGATCAGTGTAAAGAAATAGAGGAAAGCAATAGAATGGGAAAGACTAGAGATATCTTCAAGAAAATTAGAGATGCCAAGGGAACATTTCATGCAAAGATGGGCTTGATAAAGGACAGAAATGGTATGGACCTAACAGAAGCAGAAGATATTAAGAGGAGGTGGCAAGAATACACAGAAGAACTGTACAAAAAAGATCTTCACGACCAAGATAATCACGATGGTGTGATCACTCATCTAGAGCCAGACATCCTGGAATGTGAAGTTAAGTGGGCCTTAGAAAGCATCACTATGAACAAAGCTAGTGGAGGTGATAGAATTCCAGTTGAGCTATTTCAAATCCTGAAAGATGATGCTGTGAAAGTGCTGCACTCAATATGCCAGCAAATTTGGAAAACTGAGCAGTGGCCACAGGAAAAGGTCAGTTTTCATTCCAATCCCAAAGAAAGGTAATGTCAAAGAATGCTCAAACTACTACACAATTGCACTCACCTCACATGCTAGTAAAGTAATGCTCAAAATTCTCCAATCCAGGCTTCAGCAATATGTGAACCTTGAAAAAAGAAAAGGCAGAGGAACCAGAGATCAAATTGCCAACATCTGCTGGATCATCGAAAAAGCAAGACAGTTCCAGAAATAACATCTATTTCTGCTTTATTAACTATGCCAGAGCCTTTGACTGTGTGGATCACAATAAACTGTGGAAAATTCTTCAAGAGATGGGAATACAGACCACCTGACCTGCCTCTTGAGAAACCTATATGCAGGTCAGGAAGCAACAGTTAGAACTGGACATGGAACAACAGACTGGTTCCAAATAATGTTGTCACCCTGCTTATTTAACTTATATGCAGAGTACATCATGAGAAACGCTGGGCTGGAAGAAGCACAATCTGGAATCAAGATTGCCAGGAGAAACATGAATAACTTCAGATATGCAGATGACACCACCATTATGGCAGAAAGTGAAGAGGAACTAAAAAGCTTCTTGATGAAAGTGAAAGAGGAGAATGAAAAAGTTGGCTTAAATCTCAACATTCAGAAAACAAAGATCATGGTATCTGGTCCGATCACTTCATGGGAAATAAATGGGGAAACAGTGGAAACAGTGTCAGACTTTATTTTGGGGGGCTCGAAAACCACTGCAGATGGTGATTGCAGCCATGAAATTAAAAGATGCTTACTCCTTGGAAGGAAAGTTATGACCAACCTAGATAGCATATTCAAAAGCAGAGACGTTACTTTGCCAACAAAGGTCTGTCTAGTCAAGGCTATGATTTTTCCAATAGTCATGTATGGATGTGAGAGTTGAACTGTGAAGAAAGCTGAACGCTGAAGAATTGACGCTTTTGAACTGTGGTATTGGAGAAGATTCTTGAGAGTCCATTGGACTGCAGGGAGATCCAACCAGTCCATTCTAAAAATCAGTCCTGGGATTTCTTTGGAAGGAATGATGCTAAAGCTGAAACTCCAGTGCTTTGGCCACCTCCTGCAAACTGTTGACTCATTGGAAAAGACTCTGATGCTCAGAGGGATTGGGGGCAGGAGGAGAAGGGGACGACCCAGGATGAGATGGCTGGATGGCATCACCGACTTGATGGATGTGAGTTTGAGTGAACTCCGGGAGCTGGTGGTGGACAGGGTGACCTATGGTGATGCAATTCATGGGGTCACAGGGAGTCGGACACGACTGAGCGACTGAACTGAACTGAACTGAACTGAAAACAAAATTAAGTAAGACAAGAGAATTCCAGAAAAATATCTACTTTTGCTTCATTGAGTACTCTAAAGCCTTTGATCATGTGGCTCACAAAAACTGGGTAAATTCTTTAAAAAGATGAGAACACCAGACCATCTTATCTACCTCTGAGAAATCAGTATCCAGGTCAAGAAACAACATTAGAACCAGACATGGTACAAGATACTGGTTCAAAATTTGGAAAGGCATATGTCAAGACTTCATATTGTCACCCTGCTTATTTGACTTATATACAGAATACATCCTGGGAAATGCCAGGCTGGAAAAAGCAGAAGCTTCTTCAAGACTGCAGGGATAAATATCAATAACATCAGATATGCAGATGACACCACTCTTATTGCAGAAATTGAAGAGGAACTAAAGAACCTCTTGATGAAAGTGAAAGAGGAAAGTGAAAACCTGGTTTAAAACTCAACGTTCAAAAAACTAAGGTCATGGCATCTGGTCCCATCACTTTTGGCAAGTAGATGGGGAAACAATGGAAGTCATGACAGGCTTTACTTTTTTGGGCTCCAAAATCACTGTAGATGGTGACTGCAGCCATGAAATTAAAAGATGCTTGCTCCTTGGAAGAAAAACTATGACAAACTTAGACAGCATATTAAAAACAGAGACATTACTTTGCCAACAAATGTCTGTGTAATCAGAGCTATGGTTTTTCCAATAGTCATGTATGGATATGAGAGTTGGACTATAAAGAAAGCTGAGTGCTGAAGAATTTATCCTTTTGAACTATGGTGTTGGGGAAGACTCTTGAGAGTCCCTTGGACTACAAGGAAGTCACACCAGTCAATCCTAGAGGAAATAAGTCCTGAATACTCATTGGAAGGACTGATGTGAAGATGAAACCCCAATACTTTGGCCACCTGATGTGAAGAACTGGGTCTTTGGAAAAGATCCTGATGCTGGGAAAGATTGAAGGAAGGAGGAGAAGGGAACAAAAGAGGTTGAGATGGTTGGATGGCATCACTGATTTGATCAACATGAGTTTGATAAAGCTCAGGAAGCTGGTGACAGACAGGGAATCCTGGCGTGCTGCAGTCCATGGGGTCTCAAAGAGTCAGACATGACTGAGTGACTGAAGTGAACTGAACTGAACTGAAGACAAAATAGTACTGGCTCTTAGAAAAAGTCAACTTTTAAAATAATAATAATTTTCAATTGCATCATTCTTCATTTAATAATTTCATTTGTATTTTGTAATCATGTAATAATCATCATGAATTGATTTGCTCACAGATGACCCATTTCATAAACCAATCTGTAGATAGAAAGTAATGTAATGATTGCTTAATTTCTTGAGTGATGGTAATTATTTGTGTGGATATATTAAACACTGGTATAAGTATGGGTTATAGAGTATAGAATGTTCACGTTAAAGGAGACAGTGTTTAGATATTTGGCCCTAGCTTATTCAAGGTAGTTGTTTTTATTCTGGAAAGGAAAAATTAAAGATGATAACTGCTATTCATTTTGCACTTGGCACTACTTGCAAATATCTCTGTGACTAGGTGTAGCTTTCTGCTTAGATAGCAGAAATGACACCAATACCCAGACAAGAAGGATACTATAGTTTGTGATGGTTGTAATTATTACCTGAACTTGTACAGCATTTTACGAAGTTTTGTTATATACACTATCAGGAAAAGCCCTACTGTTTCTCCTACCTCTACCCTCTCTCTCCTTTTCATTCCCTAAGCACCAAAATGTATGTCAGACCTTCTGCCTATATCCTTCCATTGTACTTTTCATCATTCCCATTTTATCTTTTTGTGGTTCATTACAGATAACTTTTTTCTTTTCTAAATTTCTGATTAATAATGTTATCTTCAGCTTTGTCTACTTAAAACAGAATGTTATAGGTAAAGACTGGTCGAGTATACAAAAAAGTGTGATATATATATTCAATGTCACTCAGTTCCCTTTTGTTGGGGCTTCCCAGAGGGCTCAGTGGTAAAATAACCCATCTGTCAATTCAGGAGATGCAAGAGATATAGGTTTGATCCCTGGATCAGGAAGATCCTCTAGAGGAGAAAATCATAACCTACTCCAGTATTTTTACTTGAAAAATCCCATGGACAGAGGAGCCTGGTGGCCCACTGTCCATGGACTCACAAGGTTCGGATACGACAGCATTACCGTACAAGCATGAGTTAGCTGTTGTGATGATATTTTATTTCCTATTTTAAAGTGAAGTAAAATTGGAGAGGTAAGTCTACCCCACCAGTGCTAAACAGCTCACTCTGAAAACAAAGAAAACCTAAATCCAGGGCATTTTCTACCATATTATAAGTACTTCATGTTAAGAGGAAATTTCAGTAAAGTAGATTTTACATCAACAAAGAACCTAGACATGTTTTTTAGCCCATGTTTTAGTTTTAGGAGAAGAGGTAGGCCAGAGTATTATTATTGCTGTTGTTTAGTAACCCCATAGACTGTAACCCACCAAGTTCCTCTGTCCATGGGATTTCCCAGGCAAGAATACTGGAGTGAGTTGCCAGGGCCTTCCCCCAGGGAATCTACTCGACTGAGGGGTCAATTCTGAGTCTCCTGAACTGAAAGGTGGATTCTTTACCACTGAACCACCAGGAAAGCCCCCAGGATAGAATGAGTGTCTACTAACTGAGGAGACAAACAAAAAGAAAGTAAAGTTACCATTAACGGGGGTAAAGGAAAATTTTAAAATATGAGAATTAACTATGTAAATATTTTAATCTCTACTTCTCTTTTAAAAAAATATTTAATCCAGTAATTACAAGTTCCCTTAAATAATTCTAATCTTTGATATCCATCTTATTTTTATATGAAATATATGATACTAAATTAATTTCTCTCTTTATAAGCATTTTAAGTTATTTTATGGGAACTGTGAACACTACAATGTTAATATAATTGGAGACTAAGAAAAATTTTCCCCAAAACTGTGTACTGGATTTAGAAAAAAAGATTTTTTATTCTCTGTTTACAAACCATGTTATGAAAGGACTTCAAGGAAAAAAATCATTTTTCTTTGCATACATCTCCTTTGTACTTTGAATTTTTATGTATGAAGATAGTTCCACTGTCAGAATTGGCTTAGGATAACACATGACTTACTAGGGACAATCAAATACACTTGAACGTAACAATATTTCTGCCTGCATTCTTTGATCAGGTTGTTTAAAATCTATGCATTACAAATTATTTATTTATAATATGGAGCTTGAGATACTTACCCTGACTGATTAATGTGAACACTAAAATTGTAGAATGGGTATAAAAACTCCTGGAACAAGATCTAATACATTCTAAGAGCTTAACATGTAGAATGAGGGTTAGCTTTGCCCTGAAAATAGGAAAATTAAAGCAGACAGTCTTTGTCAAGACTAGGGTGGTCTCAGCATCTGGGTCTCTTCTGCTCAATGAGTCCTACCTATTTCATCTTCACTAGATTTGTTACACACTAGTCACATGTATCACAGTCACCTGGACACACATTTAAAATATAAATTCCTGGGCTACACCTCAGATTCACATATGAGACTCTATGGATCAAGGGAAAAAAAAAAAACATAACATTTTAAAGGTAAATAATCAGTTTGGTATTCATTTATATCACTGTCAAATTTTATTTTTAACCATGTTTATTACTTGCATTGTTACTTTGCAATTTTTGCTTCTTTTTTAGAATGTGAAATATAACATGTAAGTTTAAGGTATCCAATATGCTGATTTGAATCATTTGTATATTCTAATACGATTACCAATGCAGCATTAGCTAATACCTCTATTACGCTACACATTATGACATGAGAACAATCAAGAACTCACCTCTTAGAAACTTTTAGGTTTATAATAGGGTGTGGAAGTGAAAGTCACTCAGTTGTGTCCGACTCTTTGTGATTCCATGGAATTCTCCTGGCCAGAACACTGGAGTGCCTAGCCTTTTCCTTTTCCAGGGGCTCTTCCCAACCCAGGGATCCAACCGAGGTCTCCCTCATTGCAGGCAGACTCTTTACCAGCTTAGCCACAAGGGAAGCCCCAGAATACTGGAGTGGGTAGCCTATCTCTTCTCCAGGGGATCTTCCCAACCCAGGAATCAAATCGGGGTCTCCTGCATTGCAAGCAGATTCTTTACCAACTAAGCAACCAGGGAAGTTCCTAGGATGTAGAAGATTGTAATTTAGCATGTGAAATGAGCACAGTTGTCCAGAGAAGACTCTTGAGAGTCCCTTGGATAGCAAGAAGATCAAACCAGTAAATCCTAAGGAAAATTAACTCTGAATATTCATTGAAAGGACTGAAGCTGAAGCTCTAATACTTTGCCATCTGATGAGAACAGTCAACTCATTGGAAGAAACCCCGATGCTGGGGAAGATTGAAGGCAAAAAGAGAAGAGAGTGGCAGAGGATTAAATGATTAGATAGCATCACAGACTCAATGGACATGAATTTGAATAAACTCTTCAGGCGATGGTGAAGGACAGGGAAGCCTGGCATGCTGCAGTCCATGGGGTTGCAGAGTCAGACAGGACTTAGTGACTCAACAAAAAGACTGTAACTGCTATGCTGTGAATTAGTTCTCCAAAACTTTTTAAAATCTAAGGTTGTACCCTTAAACAACATATTCCTTGCCCCTGCCCCCAGCTTCATAACTATTATTTTACTCTGTTTTGTGAGCATGGCAATTTTAGATTTCACATGATAAGCAAAAGGATAGAATATTTGTCTTCCTTTCTCTAACTTATTTCACCTAGCACAATACCCTTCAAGTTCATCCATGTTATTACAAATGGCAAAATTTCCGTCTTTTTAAATGTGAATAATATTCCACTGCATGCCTATGTCACATGTTTTTTATCCATTGATTTATCCATGGACATTTGGATGGTTTACATTTCCTGGCTATTGTGCATAACCCTGCAATGAGAATGGGAGTGCAGATATGTATGAAGAGGATGTATATGGGTGCATTTTCAAATGATACAGATAGAAAAATATGTTTTATAAAATAATTTATTTTTTCTCAAAACAAGTTTTAAAAACACATATGTGTAGTGATTAAACATGACTCAACAGATGCAAAAGGGCTTTTGAAAGCAATGAAATAGAAGGACATATTCAAATAAGATAAAGCTGAGGGTGGAGGAAATTTAATAATCCCCAGTAGAATGATAAAACAGGATAAGCTTTAAAAGGTACTTAGCAAAAAATTAGAATGAAAATGTCAGAGGTTGAAATATCATGATATTTATCTCACATTCCTATAATTTTATTTTATGGATACTCTCTTTGCTATTATACATATTATAAATTCCACCTACCCTGAGATAAGATGTCTTTATTTTACTTGATTTATAATGCATTTTATTATCTTATAGATAAGGGCCACAAAATCTGGAATTTTATTACTTGGTTAAGGTCAAACTAATTTTAAAATGAGAGGAGAATTTTTGTTCCCACATATCAGTTCTGATCATCTTATAAGAGCAAATTAATGTAGTTATTTATGAGAAAATTATTTTTAAATAAAATGATAACATTATATTACTTTTTCTCCTACTAATTTTTAGTCTCAAGCCCGTTAGATTCTACTTACAAAAATGAAATTATTAAATTATCTCACTCATAATTTCAAATAGTTCATTGTCTCAAAGATAATTAAAATATGTAAAATGAAAATTAATACATCTCAAGACTATGTAAAGAAATAATTTTGATAGCATAATGAAGCACCCAAACTTCTACAGCTTGATTCTGTGATGACAAAAAAAAAAGGAATTTTCATATTTTTTGATTGTTCTTGAAGATATGTATGTCTTTCTATTTGTATTTCCTATTTGATAGTTAGCCTACTTATATGCTTTGCATAGTATCAGAAGGCTATCTGTTCTTTTTCTGTCTAAAGGAACTCTGTCAATAATCTTTATATTAACGTGTGATTTTATACATGTTGTAAATACTACAGTCCATTATGTCATTTGCCTTATTTTTACATGTCTTCCAAATAAGAACTTTAAAAAAAATGGTTCTAACATAAACATTTGTATTTTTTCCCACATAAGTTCTTATATCTTTCTAGTTTGATAAGGTTGTGTTAGATTCCTATCATTATTGTAACATATCTCCATTAATTGAGTGGCTTAAATCAGCACAGATTTATGATCATGCAGCTCCATGGGTCACAGTCTAAAATTGGTTGGCAGCACTGTTTTTCTTCTGGAAGCTCCAGGGAGAATTTGTTGATGTACCTTTTGCAGCTTTTAGAAGCTGACAGCACTCACTGGCTCATGCACCAGTGCCCCATCTTCAAGGCCAGCAATGTAGCATCTTCCTTTCCTTCTTGCTGCCACTCTCTCTCTCCTGTTACAGTGTTTCTGTCCTTACATCTCTTCTCCCTCTCTGCTTCTCTGACTGTGACCCTGATGCTTCCTTTTTGCCAGACACTTTTCCCATCTCAAGACTCTTAACCTAATCACATACACATCGCAAAATTCCTCTGCAATATAGAGGATAAGGTAACATATTCACAAATTCTGAGGTTGAGAATATTGATATACTGGGTGGGGGGAAAAACATTCTGTCTATCCAAAAGGTGACATTAGGCTAAGATTATTTATAGAAACATATATGTATATTCATTTCCCTATATTTTCTGCCAGTAACTATATAAAGTAGTCTGTATTATATATTTACTTTAATATTGAAAATATTTAATTTACATATATAAATGTATGTGTGTGTATGTTACCTTTTGGGTATGATATATGATTAGCCACACTGTGCAGCTTGTGGGATCTTCTTTCCCTGACCAGGGATTGAACTTGCATCCACAGCAGTGAAAGTACTGAGTCCTAATGACTGGTCCACCAGGGAATTCTTTTCTGAAATATACTTAAAATAAGGTTAGCTTCATTTTTTTTCAAAAAAAAAAAATCCCAACTTTCCTATTCTTTGTTAGATTGATATAATATCTGTTGCTATCACACATACTAATGTCTCATATATTAGAAAATATTGTGCTTTTATCTTTATCCTATTACATTGGCCTGTCTTGCAAATAGCAAATTAATTATTATAGCCCATTACTATATTTTCTATGTAATTTGGGATATGTTATTAATTTTGTTCTTAATTTTTTAGTACAGCTTGATAAATAATTATACATATAATTCACCTCATTCTATAAAATACTTATGGGAATTTTACTGAGATTTTTAAGAATGTATAGTTTGATTTAGAAATTTCATATCATTACATTATTGTATTACATTTATAATTTTCTTTAGAATACACAAAGGGAAGCTCACTTCAAGGTTCACACATAGTGAACCTTTTTAAAAGTATACAGTATGAGAATGTTCTGTTTGAGAGTTGCTAAATGAAGTTGGACTCAGTTGTTCAACTGGGTCTACAATTTTAGTGAGTGTCTGGCCATGATGGATCATATGAACTGATCTTCTGGAGAAGTCAGAGGCTATTTAAGGAAGGAACTGAAGTTTCTTGTAGTGCCCGTATGGTGACAATTTTATCTACAAAAGTATAAGTAGTAGCAGAAGAATTTTGATTCACTGATAGGAGAGGAATTTGTAAATGATGCCTCCTGAAGTAAACATAACAATTACAAAATATATGAAATATAAAGAAAAATGTAAAGGGTTGAATATAATTTGATTTCTGAAAGAATTTTATGAGTAGAAGGGAAGATATATAAATGGTACTTTGTTTCTTTTTTAATTTTTTTTTAATTTTACTTTATTTTACTTTACAATACTGTGTTGGTTTTGCCATACATCAACATGAATCCACCACAGGTGTATATGAGTTCCCATGTACTTTGTTTCTTTTATCTGTTATATTTTTTATAAATTATACACCCTCTCAATTAAATATAGGGATCTAGGAGTAAGCTAGGAAGGCTTTGAAAGTGCTGAAATGTTATCAGTATAGTAATGACTGATCGTTCTGGTGCTCATAAAAATAACCAACAAAAAATAATTTTTTACAATGTGTTCTAAAGTGATGTATTAATAATAATTATCCTTATAGCCAAAGAGGAGAGCTGACTAGATAAACTCATCCATCACCTGTTGGGAGAGGAAACCTTTAGTTGATTTGCCAAATTACAATAAAATCCTAATAATTAACACACACTTTTAACCAAACTAATAGATTAAACAACTATATCTTTGTGATAGAATAACTGATCATGTGATATTGGCCAAAAAACATTTTAAAAAGTAAATCACTTTAGAGAAAAATGCCAGGTACCAAAATGCAAAAATTTAAGTAAAACATATGAATTTAGAAAAGCTTTTAATGTCATAGGGATTGTCTTATAATGTCATTAACTCTATAAGAAAAATTCAACCAGATGCCCAGAGGACTGGATTCCAATTCACCTGGTAAAAAGGACTATATTTCAAGAAAATTCAGTTTATTAAAAACCTAAATTCTGGTTCTATGTCAGCTTGTCTAAGATGAAATTGTTTGTCTCTTGGTTCTGGTAAGATTACAGAAGTTCTAGGAAACTATCAAAATAAATAACTCTAAAGAACTCTGTAAACAAGTATAAAAATAATGAAAAAATAAACTAATCATGATGTTGATATCTACAAATGGCTATGTTATACACACAGTAATTGATTGTATAAGATTCAGAATTCTGTGTATTTTGTCTTATAATGTGGTTGAAAGGACCAGAAGAATTACTCTCCCTAATGTTACATTACAGTAAACTATTTATTTAAATAATGTTTTGTGGTTGCTTTTTGTTCTTATGAACAAAAATATACAGGTGCTACAGGATATTTGCCCAGCAATATGGTAGGATAGATGTCTAGACAATGTTCCCATTAGAGAACACCTAAAAATGCTTCATAAATTTATTTTTAAAAGTTTTTGGAAAATACAGTGCCAGGTACACAAATAAGAAAAGGAATTCCTTGCAGATATATTGTGGTGAAAAGATGTTCTTTAAACGTGCTGGTCTCTAAAGACAGTTCAGTTCATTTCAGTTCAGTCACTCAGTCGTGTCCGACTCTTTGCAACCCCATGAATCGCAACACGCCAGGCCTCCCTGTCCATCACCAACTCCTGGAGTTCACTCAGACTCACGTCCATCGAGTTGGTGATGCCATCCAGCCATCTCATCCTCTGTTGTCCCCTTCTTCTCCTGTCCCCAATCCCTCCCAGCATCAAAGTCTTTTCCAATGAGTCAACTCTTCACATGAGGTGGTCAAAGTACTGGAGTTTCAGCTTCAGCATCATTCCTTCCAAAGAACACCCAGAGGTGATCTCCTTTAGAATGGACTGATTGGATCTGCTTGTAGTCTAAGGGACTCTCAAGAGTCTTCTCCAACACCATAGTTCAAAAGCATCAATTCTTCGGCACTCAGCTTTCTTCACAGTGCAACTCTCACATCCATACATGACCACTGGAAAAACCATAGCCTTGTCTGGACAGACCTTTGTTGGCAAAGTAATGTCTCTGCTTTTCAATATGCTATCTCAGTTCAGTTCAGTTCAGTTCAGTCGCTCAGTCCTGTCTGACTCTTTGCGACCCCATGAATCGCAGCACTCCAGGCCTCCCTGTCCATCACCATCCCCAGGAGTTCACTCAAACTCACGTCCATCGAGTCAGTGATGCCATCCAGCCATCTCATCCTCTGTTGTCCCCTTTTCCTCCTGCCCCCAATCCTTCCCAGCATCAGAGTGTTTTCCAATGAGTCAACTCTTCACATGAGATAGCCAAAGTACTGGAGTTTCAGCTTTAGCATCATTCCTTCGTAAGAACACCCAGGACTGATCTCCTTTAGAATGTACTGGTTGGATCTCCTTGCAGTCCAAGGGACTCTCTAACTTTCCTTCCAAGAAGTAAGTGTCTTTTAATTTCATGGCTGCAGTCACCATCTGCAGTGATTTTGGAGCCCAGAAAAATAAAGTCTGACACTGTTTCCACTGTTTCCCCATCTATTTCCCATGAAGTGATGGGGCCAGATGCCATAATCTTCGTTTTCTGAATGTTGAGCTTTAAGCCAACATTTTCACTCTCCTCTTTCACTTTCATCAAGAGGCTTTTTAGTTCCTCTTCACTTTCTGCCATGAGGGTGGTGTCATCTGCATACCTGAGGTTATTGATATTTCTCCCGGCAATCTTGATTCTAGCTTATGCTTCTTCCAGCCCAGCATTTCTCATGATGTACTCTGCATATAAGTTAAATGAGCAGGATGACAGTACACAGTGTTGACATACTCCCACAGTGCTTGTCATTTGAGTATCTTTCGATCTAACCCTAGTAGACTGGAGATTTTTAACAAGCTGTATAAAGGATGGGGAGAATTCATTCTGGGAATGTCACAAGGCGGGAGACAGTATTAGAACTGTATCAGAATCTAGGGAAATCCCAAAATAAAACTCTCAGTTGGAAAATGGAGGTGGGGAATGTCGTTGTAGGTTCATTCAATTGGTAATTGATGTTTTAAACTTGACAACAGGTTGAACGGATAAGAGAGATAATTCATATCCACACACTGATCATCATGTGACTTACATGATAGAAAAAAACCTCAAGCCTAAAACGTAATTCAAGACAGTCTCAGGTTTGTAGTTACCTCAACTATCTATTATACAAGCATAAACCAAAGTTTTCTCTAGCAAGATATATTTTATTTTATTTTATTTTATTTGGCCACACCAACTGGCACATGGGATCTTAGTTCCCCAACCAGGGATTGAACCTGCAGCCCCTGCACTGGAAGTCAGAATCTTAAGCACTGAACTACCAGGGAAGTCCAGGGTACATTTTATCATCAGAGTTAAAAAAATTTCCCACAAATGAACTGCCAAAAATCATAAATTGACACTCAAAAATTTAAAAAAAATGATGAAATATGCTAACCCTTATGAGACTCAACAGGATTAAAACACAATGCAATGACTTGAGCGTCTACAGGTTTCATTACAGGATTAAATCTCCAGCAGTTGCAGATACTGGCATTATTAAACACAGAATATAACATTCATATATCTATATAATGAAAGATAGGAAATCTAAAGAAAGAATTAACCAAAAACTTCAGAAAGACTTGAACTATTTGTATAAAGCAGCATATGAAATTTATAAAAGTGATAAATATGGGAATTTTATTAGAAATTTGATGAGTAGGAATAAATAACATTTTAAATAATGCTAAAAAATTACTGAGGTGACATTACATCATCTGTAATTACTCAGAATGGACCACAGAGAGGTAAAGAAATAAATATATATATAAACCATTGTTTAAAAGACATTAAAATAGCATAGGAAAGATTCAGCTACAACTCAATGAAGTTCTAAGGGATAAATAATTAGAATAAGGGAGAGACATAGGCAAAAATAATAGTATAGAAATAAAAGAAATAAATAAATCTTGTAACTCAGGAAGCCTGATTAGTTTCAAATTGGATAATTTTATATAGTGCTGAAACTATAAAACCCAAAGACAACTATGATATCTGAAAAGGAGTCAAAGATAAAATAAATTACCTGCAAGAAAAGAGAAGTCTGAAAGTAGTTTACTTTGCAATAATAATGACAAATATTCAAAGTACTTAGAGAAAATAGCATATTTAAATTAAGAATATCATCTTTACTAAACGTAAAAGTGAAGTTGCTCAGTCGTGTCCGACTCTTTGTGACCCCATGGACTGTAGCCTACCAGGCTCCTCAGTACATGGAATTTTCCAGGCAAGATTACTGGAGTGGGTTACCATTTCCTTCTCCAGCAGATCTTCCCAACCCAGGGATTGAACCCGGGTCTCCCACACAGCAGGCAGACGCTTTACCATCTGAGCCACCAGGGAAAAGTAATGTTTATTAAATTTAAATGCAAGTCATAAGCTTGGAGAAAGTACTTGTAGTTTATATAAGTGGATAGGCAGACTTTTAAGACAAGCCTCTAAAACTCCTGTTGTGCATATTTTGTAAACTCCTTTCCCCTTGAGTACAGGTGGACCTGGCATAGTCAGATGAATCCTTCTTAAAAAGGCTTTAGAAGTCAGAGACAGAAGAGGTCAATGAGATTTAAAGCTGCAGGAGATGCAGACATGCTGGATTTGAAGCAGCTGTCATATCCAAGAGAAGGCCTTTGCAAGGGGCCTCCCATCAAATGACTTGAGAATAACCTCCTGTAGCTGGGAACAACCCCTGGCCAACAGGTAACAAGAAAGTAGTGATGTCAGTCATAAAAGTGCAGAAAAATAAATTCTGCCAATGACCCGAGGGAGCCTGGAAGTTCCTCTGGGTGAAGACATACCTCACTGATTCCCTGATAGCAGCCTAAGGAAATCCTACCATGCACAGCTCCTCCCTAAATCACACTGGACTCTGGACCCACAGAAACCATGAGATAACATTTTTGTTGATTTAAGCTGCTAAATTTGTGGTGATTTGTTACAGAGCAATAGAAAATTGAAATAGTAACCAATAAAAAATTAGCATTCAAATATATAAAGATTTTACTAAGAAATAAATAATTCAACGTTAGCTAATGAAGCAAAGTCATGAGTAGGTGTGTCAAAAAATAACTCATCAATTAGCATATAAAAGGGGCTTCCCTGATGTCTCAGGGATAAAGAATCCTCCTGCAAAGTGGGAGATACAGGAGAGGAGGGAAAGGTTTCAACCCTGGGTTGGGAAGATTCCCTGGAGGAGAAAAATAATAATCCACTCCAGTATTCTTGCCTGAAAAACCCCATGGGCAGAGGGGCCTGGTGAGCTACAGTCCAAAGGGTTGCAAAGAGTCAGACACAATTGAGGGACTAGGCTCACACACGCAGAATATGAAAAGACATTTAAGTTCATTTGTAATTGGTGAAATACAAATAAAAACCACTATGGGGTTCACTGTCAGAGAAACAACTGATGAAACAGTTGGATCATATTCAGAATGCATGAAGATATGGATCAAGATCAGTTTGATACTGCTTGGAGCAGAGATGTGAAACAGAAAACAGAACATCAGAAGTCACATTGCTAACTCAGTACTCCAGAGAAACACTAACTACACATGTATGGATGTGAGAGTTGGACTGTGAAGAAGGCTGAGAGCCAAAGAATTGATGCTTTTGAACTGTGGTGTTGGAGAAGACTCTTGAGAGTCCCTTGGACTGCAAGGAGATTCAACCAGTCCATTCTGAAGGAGATCAGCCCTGGGATTTCTTTGGAAGGAATGATGCTGAAGCTGAAACTCCAGTACTTTGACCACCTCATGCGAAGAGTTGACTCATTGGAAAAGACTCTGATGCTGGGAGGGATTGGGGGCAGGAGAAGGGGACGACAGAGGATGAGATGGCTGGATGGCATCACTGACTCAATGGACATGAGTCTGAGTGAACTCCGGGAGTTGATGATGGACAGGGAGGCCTGGCGTGCTGTGATTCATGGGGTCGCAAAGAGTCGGACGCAACTGAGTGAACTGAACTGAACTGAACTGAAGGAATGTGGTCAAAAATATGCATAGAAATAATGCTAGTAAAAGCAAAAGAAGCAACTGTATTGAACCCAAATGATAATGATATACTGAATGTATATACTGGGTAATAATTCATTTACAGACATTTTGTATAGCAATCAAAATAAGGTTAAGTATATTAACATGAAGCACACATCATGTTGAATGAAAGCAAGTCATAGAGTACAAAACAGAGTATAATGATATTCATATATATTACAGAAACATTAGAAAATATTTGCTAGTGAGATATAGCCATGTCATAAAACAGAACATTTAAACTGATACACTCAAAACCCAGGAAAGTGCTTACACCTGAGGCCTTCAAGTATATTTCAGACAGGAACAAATAGTGACAGAGGCACTGGTTATATTCTGTTTTTTAATTTGGAGGTATTTTTCCTTACTTTCAGACAGGAACAAATGGTGACAGAGGCACTGGTTATATTCTGTTTTTTAATTTGGAGGTATTTTTCCTTAAATTTCAAAATGCATGCCTATTCATCTTGTGTGAATGAAACAATATTTTTGAAAACCCTTTTTTTTTAAAAAAGAAAAAGCATAGTCACCTATATTGAATGTCATTCTTTCATGAAAATATGGTAATAGAAAGGCATTTTTCTCTCAGGTTTTCTAACAACTTTATTATTCAAATTTCTAAAATAATAGAAACTATTACCTATCTTTTTTATATACCCAACAAACAAAAGATAATTCATCATTCACTATCTTGGCTTCTTATTTAGTTCTAAGGTATCTATATAACTCCCTAACATGAATTTATTGTGATTGAAAACATATAAATGAGTAACAATAGTTTCCTATTTCAAAACAATATGAGAAATGTCAACCATCCTATATTAACACAGTTAAGCCATGTATCAGTTCAGTTCAGTTCAGTCACTCAGTTGTGTCCAACTCTTTGCGACCTCATGGACTGCATCCCTGTCCATCACCAACTCCAAGAGTTTACCCTAACTCATCATGTCCATTGAGTCGGTGATGCCATCCAACCATCTCATCCTCTGTCATCCCCTTCTCCTCCTGTCCTTAATCTTTCCCAGCATCAGGGTCTTTTCAAATGAGTCGGCTCTTCACATCAGGTGGCCAAAGTATTGCAGTTTCAGCTTCAACATCAGTCCTTCCAATGAACACCCAGGACTGATCTCCTTTTGGATGGACTAATTGGATCTCCTTGCAGTCCAAGGGACTCTCAAGAGTCTTCTCCATCACCATGTATACATGTGACAAAAAAGCCAAAATAATAAAGAGCAGATGTTAGCGACTTTAGTCATTTAAACATCTAATGAATTTCATAAAGGTTGATTTAATTCATTGTGTAAAAATCACTATAAACAAGATATAAAAAATTCAGAATTCAATATTGTTTAAACCTGTAATTTCTAATATCAAATGATTGATAAAATACTTAAAGAGATCCACATATCAAAAACATCATTCATTTTCAAACAAGTAAATTTACTGCTTAAATATTTTATCCTCATTATGTTTAATAAGGAATATGATTTTTTATGAATGCATGGTTTTCATTTGTTTCATAACTATTGACTAAGACATTTAAGGAATCTCTGGTACTTTATGCCAAAGCACAAATCCAAGTCTTTGTAAGAGAGGTTTATAAAGATGAGAACACATTAACCAAATTCATTGAATTAAACAAGCTAAATCCTTGAAATGAGGTGTTTTGTAGAAAATAAATCATTTATTTGAAAATTAACTAAAATAAAGGTTGACTCAATTTCAAGCTATAACACTGTGTATTTAGTTCATTTCTGAATAGCAAGACAATGAAAAATTTAAAAGAACACCTGTGTATGTCAGCACTGAAAAATAATGAAATATTTTTTTACTCCGCACAAAATTTCTGCCTTGAGGTTTGCTTTTCTCTCTCTCTCTCTCTCTCTCTCTCTCTCTCTCTCTCTCTGTCTCTCTCTCTCTCTCTCTCTTAAATTAATAGACTGTTCTTCAGGGCAGATTGGGATTTAGCCTAAAAGGAACAGAAAGTAGAGTTATTCTATATATCCCCTCAATCTTTCTGGTTTCCCCTATATTAACATTTGTATTAGTGTGTTTCATTTGTTATAACTGATGATCTGATGTTGATAAACTGTTAACAAAAGTCCATGGTTTACATTAGGCTCCTTTTTGTGTTGTACTTCCTATGTATTTTTGACAAATGCACGTGTCTGCCATTATAGAATCTTACAGCATAGTTTCACTGCCCCAAAAATGCTGTGTTCTGCTTGTTCACTCCTCCCCCATGACAACTCTATGCCAGCTTCTTGGCAACCACTGATCTTTTTATTGTCTCCTTAGATTTGCCTTTACTGGAATGTCATATCATATGTTGAAATCAAACAGTATGCAGCCTTTTCAGACTAGCGTCTGTCACTTAGCAACATGCTTCAAAGGTTGGTCCATATTTGTTCATGTTTAAATAGATTATTGCTTTTTATCACCAATAATATTCCATCATATAAATACATCATATTGGTTTAGGTCATCTTGGTTGCTTCCAAGTTTTAGTAATTATGAATAAATCTGCTATAAATATTTCTTTGCATGATTTTCTCTGACAAGAGTTTTCAACTGATTTGGGTAAATAACAAGGAGCATGATTGCTAGAGTATAAGGTAAGCAACCAACTGTCAAATTTTTAAAAGTGGCTGCTACACTTTACATTCTGACCAGAAATGAATGAGAGCTCCCTTTGCTACACATTCTCACCAGCATTTGATGTTGTCAGTTTTTTTAGATTTTAATCATTGTATTACACAATAAGTTTGTAGTGGCTGAAGCCCCAATACTTTTGCCACCTGATGAGAAGAGCCAACTCATTGGAAAAGACCCTGAAGCTGGAAAAGATTGAGAGCAGGAGGAGAAGGGGGCAACAAAGAATAAGATAGTTGGATGGTACCAGTGACTCAATGGACATGAGTTTGAGTAAATTCCAGGAGACAGTGAAGGACAGGGAAGCCTGGTGTACTGCAGTCCATGGGGTTGCAAAGAGTCAGGCTCAGCTGAGTGACTGAACAACCACAATAAAGTGGAATCTCATTGTTATAGTTTGCAGTACTTGGATGACAATAATGTTCATAAACCTGTGTGTCTTCATTGGAGGCTTCCCTGATAACTCAGTTGATAAAGAATCCACCTGCAATGCAGGAGACCTCCGTTGACTCCTGGGTCAGGAAGATCTGTTGGAGAAGAGATAAGCTACCCATTCCAGTATTCTTGGGCTTTCCTTGTGGCTCAGCTGGTAAAGAATCCATCTGGAATGCAGGAGACCTGGGTTCAATCCTTGGGTTGGGAAGATCCCTTGGAGAAAGGAAAGGCTACCCACTCCAGTATTCTGGCCTGGAGAATTTATAGTCCATGGAAAAAGCTGGCTTAAAACTCAACATCCAGAAAACTAAGATCGTGGCATCCAGTCTCGTCACTTCATGGCAAATAGATGTGGATACGATGAAAACTGAGAGAAACTTTGTTTTGGAGGGCTCCAAAATCACTGAAGATGGTGATTGCAGCCATGAAATCAAAAGATATTTGCTCCTTGGAAGAAAGTATATGACCAACCTAGACAGCACACTAAAAAGCAGAGACATGCTTTGCCAACAAAGGTCTATCTTGTCAAAGCTATGAGTTTACCAGTAGTCATTTATGGATGAGAATAGTGGTTCTCAATTTAACATTTTCAAAAGTTTCTTCAAATAACCAGGTTTCATGATCATTATTAATCACTGCTCTATTTTACTCTTGCCATAATGATTAGACATATATCTTCAAATGGTAAGATTACATGTATACTGAAATATGAGTTCACACTATTTTTTTCAGATATTTTGTAACTCAAAACTATGTACTTGAAGGTAAATATTCAGATACAAAGAAATCTGAATGGAAGCTTTGTTCTTAGTATAGATATAATTTTGAAATGGAGTAAGACCCTAAGATCCTTGACCCTCATTTCCTGAACCTGCCTCTTGTCTGTGGAAAATCTTTAGCCAAAGACTATGTTTAATCAGAGACATGAGAAAATGCAGAAGCAAAGGAAAATGATCCTAGACCACGCAGTAATAATTACATCTTTAAGCAAAGTCAAGGAGCTACAGTTTCTTCTCAGGGCTATAGACAATATTCTGAGCCATATCTTGTGGGTTGTCTTATAGATACTTAAATCCCTACCAGGTGGAAGAAGTTAACTACATGATGGCTAGACTGTAGCCATAACCTAAGCTGCCATTCTTCTGAGAACTGGCTCCAAGGAAACAACAAGAAACAAACTCACCCTGGAACTGAAGATGAATAGTAATAGTGTTAGTTGCTCAGTTGCGTCTGACTCTTTGCCACCCCACAGACTACAGACCACCGAACTCCTCTGTCCATGGGATTCTCCAGGCAAGAATGCTGGAGTGGTTGTCTTCCCCTTCTCCTGAGGATCTTCTCGACCCAGGGATGGAACCCAGGTCTCCTGCATTGCAGGCAGCCCCTTTACCATATGAGATACAGGGAACTGAAGACTAACTGTACTTCAACAATCAAGACTAACAATCAAGATGATGCTGATCAGACCACCACATGTCCAACTTCAAGATAACTGTCAGGACTGACTGCGCTGTTCCTGGATGTAGCCTCCTCCTTTCTTTATAAAACTCTTGCCCACTGTCAGAGGAGGTGAAGTTAGCCTTTGAACAGGCATCTGTCTCCCTGCCAGCCCTCCAAAATGAAGCAGACTTCCCTGTCCACCAACCTGGCCTCTTTATTGGTTTTTGAGTGGCAAGCAGCTGGATATCACTTTTGGTTACAATTTCATTTTAAATATCATAACTTTTGTTACCATGTTATTGATGATTGAACACAAATTTTAAGATATTAGGAGATATTCAACCCTTCTGTTTTCCAGAATCTTAGAGCAAAGCCAAAGCCAAAAGTATATTTTGCTGAATTATAAGGACTTGTTGCTTCATTTCCATGGTCCTTATTTTCTACCTCAAGGTTTTGATCGTTCTCCACAGTATGTTTACCTTTTCATCAGAATTGTCAATTAGAAAAGTTTCTCTATTTGGGGGAGGGCCCATGTGCTTGCCAAATGTACATGCTGGCAGCATGTCTTTAAGACCTGGGTATACTCTATCTTCCCATCACTACTGATCTCTGTAATTGCTGTGAACAGTAAGTCACGGAAAATTAGAGTACAAAGAGCAATTTAGAGAGCACATTTTAAGGTATGAGATACTTTCATACTGTATACTAAACATTACTGGAATAAATCTCCAAAACACATGTAGGAACCTTTGATCAGAGTGAACTGTAATGAGGAAGCTCGAATAAAATGCTATATCCACGTAGCTTCTAAAAGGTGCAAAGCAGACTGACAATCAGGTCTACCTAAATCCAAAAGCTACTTTCTTTACATTGTAGCCATAAAGAGATACCAGGATGTGTCTGTCACTTGCCATATTTTCAATAGGATGGTTTGCAAGGTGGCAGCATGCTGATCAGGAAATGTGGCAGACAGTATTGTTAACCATATATTAATATAGCATAATAAGCAACCAAACTTTCAGGTTTGGCAAAACTTTAACACTTGACTCTTGAAAAACAAAAATAAACAATAACAAAACACTAGTTTGTAATGCTTAAAGATTTTTGCAGTGTGAATATTCTCACTTATGACTATTTCTAGCTACTAAACTTCAAGGACTATGAAGTGTATAAGGTTTTTACTCTACTTGCAAGCAAAAAGGTTAGCTTGCACAGTTTCATGAGTACTGGCAGAAGATCCAAGACTCCTGAGTTAGAGACAAAGGAGAGTTTGTTACTCATAGCAATAGCAGTTGCCAGAATATCAGATCTTGTGCCATGCCCCAAATCTCAAATACTCCAGCATCAGACAGAGAGGTATAAGTCATACCTGCATGTGTGATACAGAAGAGGAACCCTAAGGTTAGATCGAGATCTTTCATAAGGGCAATATGCAAACAGACTTTTCCCAGAGAGAAATAGTATCTCTATATAGTATTGGACAACTAACCTGTCTTTTGCTCAGAAGAAGAAGCCATCCTTTAAATTTGTTTACTATACAAATGTCCTTGAAGAGATAGGTCATAACAAAGACGGTCGGCTACTCTTCCCAAGTGCAGAAAACAAGTGACCAATGAAAAATTATCTCCCAGTACAAATGTGTTATCATTGAACAGGGAGCTGGGAAGAGATAAGCACAATTGATTGTTGTGAGTCAGAACAAGCCCTTTCAGGACATCATTCCTGAATATTAAAATGCTGTCTTTTACAGTTAGGTGAGTAAGACCAATAGTGAAACAATTATAAGACATACATTAGAATCTCACTTATTTTTATTGAAACATTTATTCTAACTTTAAACAAAAGAGAACAGTTATCTTTCCCATGCCTGCAAAGTACAAGTAGAATAATTTGCTAAATCAGTACAGTATTAACTTCTCAATCCTGCCTTACTTCAGCAAATTCTTTGCAAATTATGTGTCACATACAAATGACCAAAGCATACCATAAATTTTCATATCATGATCTCAATGAAATAAAACATTTTAGTATTGCTCAAATTCTAACATAAATGAGTTAAAAGACACAAAGTTTAAGCTAGTACTGTCAAGTTGCTACTGTTTATTTTCATAAAAAAATGCTTAAGACCTTCAAGGTAAATATATTTTTGTAAGTTGTATACAGCTCAATAATTGGAAAAACCATTCAGTAAATTATGATTTATTCAATTAGGTAATGTGTTTATGAGTTTCCTTGGTTCTGTGTTTCCTTATATCATCGCATTTGTCACACTGTATTGTAATTATCCATTTTAACTGTGTATCTTTCTAACTATTCCAGGGCTTTTAACCTGAACTGCACATCAGAATGGGCCAGATAATTTGAAACACACACACACACACACACACACACACACACACACACACACACACACTCCCCACATTCCCTTGGTTTATATTCAGAAACTTGATCAGTGGATCTGAAAACTGGCCAGTATATCTATATTTTTTACATTACCACAGTATAGTGATACACATCTTTGTTTAAAACAGCTGACCTACAGTGTGCTGTGAATGGCAGTGAAATAATCTGTACATTTTTGTTTTCCTAATGTGCATTTCAGTTTTTGAAGCACAGCAGGTGCTTAGTATATATCCACCTCATTTCCTTCCAGCTCACCTTAATAGAATTCACCATTTCTTTTCATAAAGAAAGATGACTGCAGCAGCTTCCTGAATGTTTTATTTTTCCATTTATTTCTTGCCTCTGTATAATAACATTTCCATCCAATATAAGAATCAGCTTCTTAAAATCTATAACTTTAATGTACAGGGAATTTCCAATGCCTTCTTATTCTAATAATAAGTGGAACCAGGTGAAATTACTCTTTCTGTTGTAAAAATGATCATATATTTTAGCAATTTCATATGGTTCAACCTAAAAGATGTAGTCGGAAGTTTTTATCATGACCTACAAGCCATGGCACAAGTTTTTACCTGTTTATTCTAACTCATCTTAACCCATCTCCTTCTTTTCTCCCCATAGCAGAATAATTTCATTTCAGACTCACAGATTCCATACATACAACTCCTATTCTCTACTACCACTTTCTCTCTGCTGCTTTATGTCTGTCTCCTCTTCTCCATTAGTACCAGCACAATTAATACATTTGTTCAACAATGAACTCTACAAGTATTACATTGGAAGTGGCTTTTACTCCCATGAATCTCTATCTCAGCTCCTTATCTATTTCCTTTATAATTTATATTGTCTCTAAATTTAATATTTTTGTCTTTTTTATAGCTATCTCAAAATAAATCATATATCTCCATCTATATCTGTATAGCTCAGAGATATTTTTTTGGCATATTTCATGCCCTGTGCTCTAAGCATAATCAGAACCCTTGCAAATGTTGAATAAGCAAACACATACTAAAAAATATTTTGAGGAAAATATAATTAACTGTAATGTTTTTATAATCTCAATGAGAGGAAAGTTGCTCAGTCATGTTTGACTGTTTGCAAGCCCACGGACCATAGCCTCCAGGCTCCTCTATCCATGGAATTCTCCAGGTAAGAGTACTGGAGCAGGGTGCCATTTCCTTCTCTAGGGGATCTTCCTGATCCAGAGATTGAAAATTGCAGGCAAATTCTTGACCATCTGAGTCAAGATGCAAACTTAAAAAAAAGAAATGTAGAGATGGTAATCCTTATGAATCCTAAAAGCTGTTTCATACACTTAGCTCTTTTCAATTCTCAAGACAGATAATGACATATATTTGATTTTCTCTTATCTACATATTTATCTTTCCCAAAACTTAACTGAACAATATTTTGATTCTCATAGATTAACCCTCAAAATGAAAGGTTTTATTTACAAAGAACTTTAAAGTTCTTTGTTTCTGTGGCTGTAATTGTATTCATCTAAGATGTTATTTCATGAGATATCAAAAAGAAAAAAGAAAAAGGTGTGTAAGTTCGAGATAAAAACACCATCTAAAACAGAATATTCCCTGCAGTACAATGACAGATATAGTGTTGCTTCTGCTGAGAGTATAATGGCTTAAAAATGAGACATGACTAGGCTGGCAGCCAGTATATTGGACTGAGATTTTTTACTAAAAAAAATAGAATATGTATAATTAGTATGAAAGAACAAAATGTTATCTGTATTTTAGCTATAAAAGCAAATCAATATGCAAATAAAATAGAGTAAAATATATATTTTTTAATCCAGAGGAGCCCTTAATTATTTATGACAAAGAAAAACAGAATAGATGCCACATGTGCCAGGTTTTACTTTCTCCTTCAGCAAATATTTGATCCTAATACAACAGAGGCAAATAATTAACACTGGTTTACTTTTTCATTTACGGTCATTCCAAAGAAAAATCAGCTTAGGGCCTAAAATTATATATTCTAAATCTCAACTATGGAGTTTTGTACCTGTATTTTGAAGCAATATTATAGTTCTAAAGTGAACAGCTGCTTGCTTTATTAGTAAAATATTATTATTCATCAGAGCTAAGCAAAGTCTTTTTTTTTTAACTTGGATCAGTATCTTTTAATTGCAGAGTCATTCAAAAGTGATTAAATCAGTTTAAATTACAGGAAGCAATAGGTAATATGAGCATTTTCCAGTTGCAGCCTGAGTTAACCCAATCTAGCAGTTTAGTTCAATTCAGTCACTCAGTAATGTCCAACTCTTTGTGACCCCATGAACCACAGCATGCCAGGCCTCCCTTTCGGTCACCAACTTCTGGAGTCCACCCAAACCCATGTCCATCGAGTCGGTGATGCCATCCAACCATCTCATCCTCTGTTGTCCCCTTCTCCTCCAGCCCTCAATCTTTCCCAGCATCAGGGTCTTTTCAAAATGAGTCAGCTCTTCGCATCAGGCAGTTCACAGGTAGACAAATAGTGAGCCCAGGATACATTCTTGCCAAATTACCAGCCACCATTAACAGAAGTCCATGGAGACTGATGGGCTTCCCAGGTGGCACTAGTGGTAAAGAACCTGCCTGTCAGTGCAGGAGATGTAAGAGATGTGGGTTCGATCCTTGGGTCAGGGGGATCCCCTAGGAAAGGAAATGGCAACTGTCTCCAATATGGACAGAAAAGCCTGGATCCCTGGGTCACGAAGATCCCCAGGGAAAGGAAATGGCAACTCACTATAGTATTCTTGCCTGTAGAATCCTGTGAACAGAGCAGCCTAGCAGACTAGGCTACAGTCCACAGTGTTGCACAGAGTCAGACACTACTGAAGCAACTTAGCACACACACATGAAGACTGACACTGGGTTGTCTTGCTAGGAAATGAGAAGGTGCTCAGAGAGCTCAACAAGTGGTGGTAGTCAGCATCAAGAATAAGTAGGTGACAGATAATTGTAAATGATGTCTCCAAATGAGAAGTTTTGGATATTAAGGTATGTTAAGAACAAAACTGCACATATTAGCAAAATACAGGCTGTCAATACTAAGGCTAAAATGGAGGGAAAACAAAATGTTTCCAACAGCATTTTTGATGGGATTCGACCTCTGGATGAAAGATGATTTGTCGCCCGTGGAGCACAGGAGACCTCACTGAGGAACAATGTCTCAGTGAAGACTCTTGAAATCAGTCTTATGTGCAGCTATCCTGGAGGTGGTGCTGACAATGAGTATTTAAATATAGGCTCCAGTTTAGAAAGAGATGAACAAAGTAACTTCAGAGGATACAAAGAAAGTAAAGCAACACACTTGAGTTTCCTACACTTGTTTGAAACAATATATAATTTTTTCTATATCTGTTTTTCATATAATAAGTCAGAAAGGTGATATGCAAAGAGATGTGCAAATAAGTATGCCAAAGAAGTCAAACAATGGGGATTAATGCAGAAAGGTTTTTTTGGTTGTTATTTGTTTGTTTGTTTCTTAAGTGTTCAGCAGTACCAAATACAACAAATTATATTAAGGGGTGTGGAAGGAGCATGAATTAATAAAGCCCAGAACTGCTTTGGCAGAAATAAGTATGAAGGAAAGAAAGAAAGAAATAAGTGATTAGGGAAATAAAACTACATTTCTGGAAGTTTTCGTATCTGCTGCAAACTTGCTAGACTTGTGTTTGAATGCCTTTTCCACCACCCCTAAACCCACTTTGCTAGATTATGTCTTATTTGATCTGAACACTTAATAGTCTTGCTGATATAATATGCTATTTATAGGAAACAGGATCAAATATTTACAAATGCTGCAGCCAACATTTTCATCTTTACACTTCCTGTCCTGAGAAAATGTACATTTTAGATGTTTTATATTTCATGATAGATTATAGCACAAAGATTAAATAATTTGTTTTGTCAACTTTTTCAAAACCATGACAAAACTGAAATGCATACAGAGTGTAAGGAAAAGGTTGACTTATCTAGAATTTTAATTTCATTGGGATAGGAAAAAAGGAATCTCTCAGGGGCAAAATTGCTTTCTATAATGTATACAAAAATGTAACTAATGCAAATATTTTTGTAAAAATAAAATTATTTTATAATGGACTGTTGGTGGGCTACATGGCCTCTAAGTGAAATTAATAAAAGTATTGAACTCTCATTACCAACTTTGCTGGAAGGTTTTACTTTTTGTATATCATCAGCTCTGAAAAAAGCTGTCTTATCGTTTGATCATTTTCTGGGATCCTGTGAGTTAAAAGGACTCTTAGATTTTTAGTCCACAAGTTAAGTTCTCAAATATGGGTTTATAAACTGATATGGCAATCCACTCCAGTATTCTTGCCTGGGAAGTCCCAGAGACAGAGGAGCCTGGAAGACTATAGTCCATTGGGTCCCAAAAGAGTCAGACATGATGGAGGGACTAAACAACAAGAAACTGGCATATTTGAGAAGCTCTTACTAGTGTAATTATATAAATTAAAATGCTGTAGTGAAGTTTTCATGAAGTTAAATGAATCAAACGTAAAAGTCTCTTTTTTACTCTGGCATTATAGCTTTCATACACTGCCATTACCAGACTGTGCTTTATAATATTGAAGTATGATTACTGATAGTAATTTTTTATCTACTATACTTAATTTTAAACAAGATTGATAACACAATGCACTTCCCCATTATAAAAAAAGAAATATACTTCTTGCTTAAATGAAAGACTGTTATAGGATCACCTAGTTATAATCTGAATCATGAGCTTATATACCAGTGGAAAAGTTATTTATTCACTGTTATGCAAAGATTTCTCCATTAAAGTCAACATTAAACAATGAATATAATTAATGAAAGAGTAAAAGAGCATTTCCATGACCAAGAAAAGAGCAAGGGCTTATGTAACTGTGACAGTGAAAAGAACATCTTCCAAGAACCACCTTGGAGATTACTCTATAAGAACATGTGGTGAACTAACAAAAAAATAGTTTGGAAATTAAAACAAATACTCAAGTCATAAAATTGTGAGATTAGGTCAGCTTGGTAAAAATAGATAACATCAATGAGTTTCACAAGCTATTAAAATATATCTAGACACGCTGTAACATGGTTGATTCAACCTAAATCAAATCCCTATGAATATACAATGAAAGTGACAAATAGATTCAAGGGACTATATCTGATAGAGTGCCTAAAAAACTATGGATGGAGCTTTGAAACAATGTACAGGAGGTGGCCATCAAAGCCATCCCCAAGGGAAAAAAAAAAAAAAAAGCTAAAAAGCAAAATGGCTGTCTGAGAAGGCCTTACAAATAGCTGAGGAAAGAAGAGAAGCAAAAAGCAAAGGAGACTGGCAACTCATTTCGTACATGTAAAGTAATTAACGTCCAATTAAAATAAATAAATTTATTTAACAAAAAGCAAAGGGGAAAAGGAAAGATATACCCACCTGAATGCAGAATTCCAAACAATAGCAAAGAGAGATAAGAAAGCCTTCCTCAGTGATCAGTGCAAAGAAGTAGAGGAAAAGAACAGAATGGGAAAGACTAGAGATCTCTTCTAGTCTTAGATTAGAGATACCAAGGGAACATTTCATGCAAAGATGGGCTAAATAAAGGATAGATATGGTATGGACCTAACAGAAGCTGAAGATATTAAAACGAGATGGCAAGAAAACACAGAAGAATTATACAAAAGAGATCTTCATGACCCAGATAATCACAATGGTGTGATCACTCACCTAGAGCCAGACATCCTGGAATGCGAAGTCAAGTGGGCCTTAGGAAGCAAGCATCCCTACAAACAAAGCTAGTGGAGGTGATGGAATACCAGTTGAGCTATTTCAAATCCTGGAAGATGATGCTGTGAAAGTGCTGCACTCAGTATGTCAGCAAATTTGGAAAACTCAGCAGTGGTCACAGGACTGGAAAAGGTCAGTTTTCATTCCAATCCCAAAGAAAGGCAATGCCAAAGAATGCTCAAACTACCACACAATTGCACTCATCTCACATGCTAGCAAAGTAATGCTCAAATTCTTCATGGTAGACTTTAACAGACATGAACCATGAACTTCCAGATGTTCAAGCTGGTTTTAGAAAAGGCAGAGGAAACATAGATCAAATGGCTAACATCTGCTGGATAATCAAAAAAGCAAGAGAGTTCCAGAAAAAAATCAATTTATGCTTTATTGACTATGTCAAAGCATTTGACTTTATGGATCACAACAAATGGTAGAAACCTCTGAAAGAGATGGGAATACCAAACCACCTGACCTTCCTCTTGAGATATCTGTATGCAGGTTAGGAATCAACAGTTAGAACTGGACATGGAAAAACAGACTGGTTCCAAATAGGAAAAGGAGTATGTCAGGCTGTATACTGTCACCCTGCTTATTTAACTTATATGCAGAGTACATCATGAGAAATGCTGGGCTTAAAGAAGCCCAAGCTGGAATCAAGTTTGATGGGAGAAATATCAATAACCTCAGATATGCAGATGACACCACCATTATGGCAAAAAATAAAGAAGAATAAAAGAGCCTCTTGATGAAAGTGAAAGAGAAGAGTGAAAAAGCTGGCTTAAAGCTCAACATTGAGAAAACTAAGATCATGGCATCTCATCCCATCACTTCATGGCAAATAGGATGGAGAAACAGTGGAAACAGTGGCCAACTTTATTTTGGGGAGCTCCAAAATCAGTGCAGATTGTGATTGCAGCCATGAAATTAAAAGATGCTTATTCCTGGAAGTAAAGCTATGACCAACCCAGACAGCATATTAAAAAGCAGAAGCATTACTTTGCCAACAAACTTCCATCTAGGCAATGCTATGGTTTTTCCAGTAATCATGTACAGATGTGAGAGCTGGACTATAAAGAAATCTGAGCATCGAAGAATTGATGCTTTTGAACTGTGGTGTTGGATAAGACTCTTGAGTGTCCCTTGGACTGCAAGGAGATCCAACCAGTCCATTCTAAAGGAGATTAATTCTCAATGTTCATTGAAAGGACTGATGTTGAAGCTGAAACTCCAATACTTTGGCCTCCTGATGCGAAGAGCTGACTCATTTGAAAAGACCCTCATGCTCGGAAAGATTGAAGGTGCAGAAGAAGGGCTGACAGAGGATGAGATGGTTGGATGGCATCACCGACTCAATGGACGTGGGTATGGGTAAACTCCGACATTTACTGATGGACAGGGAGGCCTGGCATGCTGCAGTCCATGGGGTCACAAAGATTAGGACAAACCTGAATGACTGAACTGAACTGTACTGAACACCCTAAACTTGGAATAAATCTATTAGGAGGAATTCATACTGATTAACAATTCTATACTCAATAACAATTTTATCTATATATTTCTCTATATGCTGTTTACATATAATATTATATTTGAGAATTATTAGTAGATTGTAGACCTCTTCCTACTTTCTAAGCTGTTGATCACTTTCTTGGTTTCTTGTATAAAATCTTGAATGAAAGATTTGAATTCCAAGAGACATATTCTAGTTAAAAGTGTTTTCCAACCAATCTTTTAGCTTATGTTCAAGATGAGATAAGGCAGTATTCAGATACTGCCAACACTAATTATTAGGGTTTCTGCTGCAGAACATACTCCTTATTTTGATGAATTATATTGGTGGGATGACAACACACACATATGTGAGTTAGATAATATTCTCCAATGCTCTGAAGGGGTACAAAACTTAAAGGGAAGTTTGGTGGCCATAAGGTGGTCAGAGTCTCAGCATATCTCTAAACAGTTCCCTTTGGTATATCAGTTTCCTGAAAGGAGTACACAGCAACAAGGGACTTGTCAGCACGCATAATGTCTTACTGAATCTGAGAGCTTATTTCTCCCTGTGCAAAGTTCTCTCCTTTTCCCAGCTTACATCATTATTCCACCTAAATTTATTTACAAAAACAATTGAGACCTGAGATAAGGAATGGCTATAGACATACAGACCTTTCTGGTTTTCCTCCAAGGTCCCAGATTGAGTTTCTGCTTTCTAGAATCTCACAGGTTTGTTTATTTCTGTTCAAAATACTCCAGTTTTCTTGTAGCAGGGGCAGAACAAGAAAACCAAACCCTATATTAACAAAAACAAATGGCTAAATAATCAAAGTAAATTCATATGAATTATAACTCTTATACAACGCATCTTTATTAATGTTAAAAGCCTGTAGGCAAAAGCTAACATAATATTGCTTTATGAATTTGCATCTCCAGTACAGCTTCTAAATGCCCCCTTTTCTCCAGGACTAACCACAATTTAGATTAATAGAGGATTTCTGAATAAAATGTGCAGAATCATTATTCTTCAGTGAATATGTTTCATTTTGGGTGCCCTGCATTTCTACATTTTTGGGGTACATAGCAAAAATGCCTATGTAACTTAACTCCCATTTTCATACCAACCATTCCATTCTCTATGAACCAGTAATTTCAATTTTATTTACAATAAGCCATTGAAAAAGACCAGTTTTGCATGGTTAGAAAGTACATTTTTCAAAAATTTTGAAATAAGACCATGCTCCTTTTTAATTAAACTTCAGATTCTATTCAAATGTTGACAGCTCTTCCAATAATGTCTATAATCACAAAAAGATGATTTCAGATTTAGTTTCATACTTATCTTCTCTTTCTTTCAGCCTTAATCAGTTCTTCAGAGTTCCCTTCCTTTTTATGACTTAGACATTTCTTGGCTAGGGACTCTTATTAAGTCTACTTGAGGTAAAAATCAGATGGGCGGGCCCTCCATTTCCCAAAGCAATTAGAGATTCATTCTCTATGGACTGAAACTCCAAGACAAAAATAGCAAGACAATTAAAGGAGGAGGTTGGGCCCTGCCCAAACCGCATATTTCTTATTCTCAAAGTCAGGAGACCTCCGTGACCATCAGTTCAGTTCAGTCGCTCAGTCGGATGGACTGGTTGGATCTCCTTGCAGTCCAAGGGACTCTCAAGAGTCTTCTCCAGCACCACCGTTCAAAAGCATCAATTCTTCAGCGCTCAGCTTTCTTCACAGTCCAACTCTCACATCCATACATGACCACTGGAAAAACCATAGCCTTGACTAGATGGATCTTTGCTGGCAAAGTAATGTCTCTGCTTTTCAATATGCTATCTAGGTTGGTCATAACTTTCCTTCCAAGGAGTAAGTGTCTTCTAATTTTATGGCTGCAATCACCATCTGCAGTGATTTGGGAGCCCCCAAAAATAAAGTCAGCCATTGTTTCCACTGTTTCCCATCTATTTCCCATGAAGTAATGTGACCAGATGCCATGATCTTAGTTTTCTGAATGTTGAGCTTTAAGCCAACTTTTTCACTCTCCTCTTTCACTCTCATCAAGAGGCTTTTTAGTTCCTCTTCACTTTCTGCCATAAGGGTGGTGTCATCTGCATATCTGAGGTTATTGAATTCAGGTTAGAATACAATAAACAAACATCAGGATGAATGGTTATTCAAGACTTATAATCAAGTAATTAGTATCACAGCTACAGGAATTTTGGAAGGTGTAACACCTGGGTTAAACTTTAGTATATGAGGCAGAGAAACAAAAGGCCACCTTCATGGGGTAACGAACAACACTAGTCAGAGAGTCTATAACCCAAAGAACAATCCGGCAGGAGTATTAACTTGACCATATCCAGTTCACAAGGAACTAGAACTCCCAGGATTTTAGTTTGTTTCCACTGTCTTTGTAGAAGATTCGGTGGTAAAGTTTTTATCCTCTTAACCTGGATAATCACCCTGATGATTTAAGAGAAAGTCTCTTTCTTTCCCCATGTCTAAACCAAGATTTTGAGATTTCCATTAGTTAAGAGTGCTATGTTCACATTTTTAGAGCGTTCAGTATAGTGCTGGATGAATAATGGAAGAGACATTCTACTATTTTTATGTTGGAAATGTGTCCATTCTATAATCCTTCTATTGAGAAAGGAAAATTTTCTATTTGGTTTTAGGGCCCGGAGAAGTAAATAATTAAGATTTCTTTCCCCCCTAGTTTTTCAATTCACTTCTCCTTAAAACAGTTCTTTCTTTAACAGAGCAGGCAAATAGAGAGTTCATTTAGCAAGAGAAAGATCTTAAACTACACAAATGTTCTATTAACGGGACTATAGCTTGTTTTCGTACCCTTGAAGGTTCTTAATGCCTTTAGACAGGCACAGTAAGTAATTTTAATAGATATACTAATAAAAAAGAAGAGAGCTTTCAATTTTTACATCATGCTGAGCTGAAATTTGTATTTAAAGGCATCTGGGGCTCCCTTTGCTAGTTGGCTAGCAATTAATCATGATTACAGTGTTTGATTGCATAACACCTACAGGCCATTACCAAGAGACTGTTTCTAAGTACCACAGGACCACATTCCACTGTTGTATTATTTGAAACAGACTTTCAATACGGATCTAGTATGTGTGTGCTAAGGCAGTTCAGTTGTAGCCAACTCTTTATGACCTCATAGACTACTAGCTAGATACATAAAAATAGATAAAAACATACTTTCATACATATAAATAAAAACAGGTTTATGGACTATTAGGTAGATAGATAAAAATATATAACACATACTTTCATACACATAACAGATAAAGGTTTATAGATGTATATTTTAGATATAAGGCAATTCCAATCAAACACTAAGAATTTGATGGCATAAAATTTAAAATTAAAGATACAGCCAAATAAGCGGTGTCATAAACCTATTTTCTTAAGTTCCTTTGTTACTGCCCCAAAGAAGTTAGGGTTCATACTAAGACTATTTGAAAGTATCTAAGAAGGTTCAGATGAATCTTTGCCAGATAGTTGCATCATTGAAGTTTACCTTAGATACACATAACACACATCTGTCCTTCAGCCTCATTGAACAACAGACTGCTCTGGTATGTCAGATAATATTCATTAGTTCTTTGAAAGATGAAGTCCCATGCCTAAGTCAGATAGCTATTGATTTGCTGCACAGTTTCTGACCTATATGAAACCTGTATTCTATTTCTAGCCCATTGCAAGTAGAAAAATTTTAAAGGCATGGTCTATATCTAAATCAGCACAGTGGGTTCATTGAGATAATTTTAACTCTTCAGGCTATGCAAAAAGATATGCAAATTGAAATGACAACAACAGCTAATAAGAATGAGAAAGAAAAACAGAGAAAGAGAAAAGGAAAAAAAAAGTAGAGAAAAGAGGAAGAAACATAAAAGTCATTCAGCAATAGTGCCAAGAAAAGGAAAAGAGCATATATAGTCAGCAACACTCTTTGGTGAATGTTAAGTACTAGGGTAAAAGGCACTTATTAGTCCATTAAGTGAAAAATATGATTTACTCAAAGCCATTTGGAATGTTCATTCAGAGGTAATATTAAGCAAACCAAACATCCTGGGTCATTTAACTTTTGTGTTTCTGTATGGAAATTTAGGCACTATGGAAATAAATCAATGAAGCTTCTAAATCAAATTGTTTAAACTGTTTTTTATTCCTTTTGGCTAATATGTATGACTGTATAAAAGTCTGTATAAATTTGGGAAATGTAACTTCACATGATTTTTGTTCAGAAGAAAGACAATCATTGTGTATTTATTGGAAATTAAAATCCTTATTGTAATTTCCCTAAAAATTCTAATAATTGCCATCCTTGAAATAATGATAGAGTTAATCCTATGTAGTTAATTTCATTTGAAAAGGGAATATAAGCCTCTTGGAAATTAAAATTTAAAAGTGTTTAAAAGAAGAATGTATAAAGGGAATTTTCTGGTTGTCCAGTGGTGAAGACACTGCACTTCCACTACAGGGAGCTTAGGTTTGATCCTTAAAACCAAGATTCCACAAGCCACACAGCTAAAATTTTTTTTAAAAAAATACTTTTTTTAAAAGAATAACATAAAAAGAAGTGTGTGTGTGTGTGTGTGTGTGTGCGTGTGTGCGTGTGTGTGTTATTCGCGTCTGACTCTTTGCCATCCAGTAGACTGTAGTCCGCCCTTTCCCGCAGTCCATGGAATTCTTCAGTCAAGGATACTGGAGTGGATAGCCATTCCCTTCTCCAGATCTTCCTAATCCTGGGATAGAACCAAGGTCTCTTGCGTTGCATGCAGATTCTTTACCATCTGAGCCACCAGGGAAGCTCAAAAAGTATAGTTTATATTAGTCAGGTGGATATGTCCTCAATATTCCATTAGTCCTGTGTGATACTGATGCATTTCACACAGGATTATAGGCATTACTTTGCTGACAAAGGTCCATCTAGTCAAAGCTATGGTTTTCCAGTAGTCATGTATGGATGTGAGAGTTGGACCATAAAGTTGGACCATAAAGCTGAGCTCCAAGAAATTGATGCTTTTGAACTGTGGTGTTGGGGAAGACTCTTGAGAGACCCCTGGACTGCAAGGAGATCCAGCCAGTCAATCCCAAAGGAAACCAGTCCTGAATATTCATTGGAAGTCCTGAATATTTATTGATGCTGAAGCTGAAGTTCCAGCACTTTGGCCACATGATGCAAAGAACTGGCTCACTGGAAAAGACCCTGATGTTGGGAAAGATTGAAGGCAGGAGGAGAAGGGGACCACAGAGGAAGAAATGGTTGGATGACATCACTGCCTGGATGGACATGAGTTTGAGCTAGCTGCACGAGTTGGTGATGGATAGGAAAGCCTGGTGTGCTGCAGTCCATGGGGTCACAAAATGTCCAACATGACTGAGCAATTGAACTGAATTGAAATTGCTGCAAATTCCTAAACACATTTTAATCCCAGTCCTCAAACATGACACTTTCTCATGTTTAAAATTATTTATTGTTCATGGCACTGTTATTCAAATGTATAAAATGAATTGAGAGTCATTTAGTGGGTTTCAATAACAGAGCCAGTTAAGCAACAATTATAAAAATGACAAAAATTTGATTTGTTACAAATGTTAAACATAAGGTTATGTCTTATTTTTCATTTGGAATCCTGGTGTATTAGTCTGGGAAAGTTTGATTTTGCTGTAAAAATCTTCAGAATTAACCAAGCCCCATAACAACTGTCACCATAAGCCTTCTGATCTAAACTGGCCAGCTCCCTGACTCCATATTAGGGTAAAATATCCACCCTATAACATCCTAACCAATCACCTAATGTCATCTTTCCAGTAGGAATTTTCTTGTATTGAGGTTATAAAAATTGGCTACTAGCCCATTAAAGGGCTCTCCTTTGAGCCAGCCAGTTGTTCTAATAGTGTCTCCTGGGCTTCCCTTGTAGCTCAGCTGATAAAGAATCTGCCTGCAATGTGGGGGGCCTGGGTTTGATCCCTGGGTTGGGAAGATCCCCTGGAGAAGGGAACAGGACCCACTCCAGTATTCTGTCCTGGAGAATTCATGGACTGTATAGTCCGTGGGATTGCAAAGAGTCAGACATGACTGAGTGACTTTCACTTCACTTCACTTCCTGCCCTAACAAAGTCTATCCTCCTCTAATTCCACTTCATGTACGGATATTCACAAACCATGACAAAAGTGTGTTGAGAAAAATCTAGGCTTGAAGGATTGATGTGTTCCACAAGTTATCTTAAAGGCAGACCTCTGATTATAGATCTAACAGCTAAAGAACTTAACACCCTTCACTTCCATCCTTACAACAAGAGGAAGCTGGACAAATTGAAAATTCATGACTTTTCTTGGGCTCATTTGAGAATGTAGATTGTTTTGGAAATGACCACTTCAGCATCTGCAGAAAAAGGCACGTTAGGAGAGGTATGGTAACAAAGATGTACCAGTGTGGCGCGACAGGCAGCAAAACCATATAAAGGTAGAACACTTGAATGATAATTCTGATGAACTGCTGCAGGCTGAACGTCCACTGCAGAGCCCCATATCTAATCCCTTCATACTTTCACACCAGTTTGTGTGTGTGTGTGTGTGTGAGGATTCCTAAGGTCACTTTGTAGATATGGCAGAGGGAAGTTCATCTTCCCTGTATACCCTGAAATATATCTCTTGTGAAATACACTGAGAGCCCTCTTTTTTAGTCCAGCTAGAAAGAGTACACAGGGATACTCTTGTATGCAGGGATAAAGAGTACAAAGGGATAAAGCTGGGCAACAACCTTGTCTAACTCAATGAAACTATGAGCCTCACTGTGCAGCGACACCCAACATAGACTGGTCACTGTACACCGTTCTGACAAAATGTGGTCTTCTGTAAAGGGAATGGCAAACTAGTTCAGTGTTCGTGCCTTGAGAACCCCATGAACACTATGAAAAAGCAAAAAGAGATGACAATGAAAGATGACCTCCCCAGGTCAGTAGGTGCCAAATATGCTACTGGAGAAGAGTGGAGAAATAACTCCAGAAAGAATGAAAAGACAAAGCACAGAAAAAACAACATCTAGTTGTGCATGTGACTGGTGATGGGAGGAAAGCCTGATGCTGTAAAGAGCAATATTGCATAGGAACCTGGAATATCAGGTTCATGAATCAAGGTAAATTAGAAGTGTCAAACGGGAGATGGCAGGCGTGAATATCAACATTTTAGGAATTGGTGAACTAAAATTGACAAGGATGGGCAAATTTAATTCAGATGACCATTATATTTATGACTATGGGCAAGAATCCCTTAGAAGAAATGGAGTAGCTATCATAGTCAACAAAAGAGTCTGAAATGCAGCAAGTGGGTACAATCTAAAAAATGGCAAAATGATCTTTGTTAGTTTATAAGGCAGACTGTTCAATATCACAGTAATCCAAGTCTATGCCTAACCAGTAATGCTGAAGAAGCTGATGTTGAATGACTCTATGAAGACCTATAAGACTTTCTGGAACTAACAACAAAAAAAGGTGTCCTTTTCATAAGAGTGAACTGGAATGCAAAAATAGGAAGTCAAGAGACACCTGGAGTAACAGATAAATTTGGCCTTGGAATACAAAATGAAGCAGGGCAGAGGCTAGCAGCTTTGCCAAGGGAATGCACTGGTCATAGCAAACACCAACTTCCAACAACACAAGAGAAGGCTCTACACATTGACATTACCAGATGATCAATACGGAAATCAATTGATGATATTCTTTGCAATCAAAGGTGGAGAAGCTCTATACAGTCCTGGGAGCTGACTGTGTCTGAGATCATAAACTCCTTATTGCCAAATTCAGGTTTCAAATAGAAAAAAGTAGGGAAAATCACTAGACCAGTCAGTTCAGTTCAGTTTAGTTCAGTCGCTCAGTTGTGTCTGACTCTGCAACCCCAGGAACCGCAGCATGCCAGGCCTCCCTGTCTATCACCAACTCCCGGAGTTTACCCAAGCCCATGTTCATCGAGTTGGTGATGCCATCCAACCATCTCATCCTCTGTCATCCCCTTTTCTTCCTGCTCTCAATCTTTCCCAGCATCAGGGTCTTTTCAAATGAGTCAGCTCTTCGCATCAAGTGGCCAAAGTATTGTAGTTTCAGCCTCAACATCAGTCCTTCCAATGAACATCCAAGACTGATCTCCTTTAGGATGGACTGGTTGGCTCTCCTTGCAGCCTAAGCATCAATTCTTTGGCACTCAGCTTTCTTCACAGTCCAACTCTCACATCCATACATGACCACTAGAAAAACCATAGCCTTAACTAGATGTACCTTTGTTGGCAAAGTAATGTCTCTGCTTTTGAATATGTTATCTAGGTTGGTCATAACTTTCCATCCAAGGCGTAAGTGTCTTTTAATTTCATGGTTGCAATCACCATCTGCAGGGATTTTGGAGTCCAGAAAAATAAAGTCAGCCACTGTTTCCACTGGTTCCCCATCTATTTCCCATGAAGTGATGGAACTAGATGCTATGATCTTAGTTTCCTGAATGTTGAGGATTAAGCCAGCTTTTTCACCCTCCTTTTTCACTTTCATCATGAGGCTCTTTAGTTCTTCACTTTCTGCCGTAAGGGTGGTGTCATCTGCGTATCTGAGGTTATTAATATTTCTCCTGTATATCTTAATTCCAGCTTGTGCTTCATCCAGCCCAGCATTTCTCATGATATACTCTGCATATAAGTTAAATAAGCAGGGTGACAATATAGACCATTCAGGTATAGCTAAATCAAATCCCTCACAATTATATAATGGAAGCGACATATAGATCCAAGGGATTAGATCTGATAGACAAAGTGCTTGAAGAACTATAAATGGAGGTTCATGACACTATACAGGGGGCAGCGATCAAGACCATTCCCCAAGAAAAAGAAATGCAAAAGGCAAAATGCTTGTGTGATGAATCCTTACAAAAGCTGAGAAAAGAAGAGAAGTGAAAGGCAAAGGAGAAAAGGAAAGATATACCCATTTGAATGCAGAGTTCCAAAGACTAGCAAGGAGAGAGAAGAAAGCCTTCCTTAGTGATCAGAGCAAATAAATAGAGGAAAACAATAGAATGGGAAAGACTAGAGATCTCTTCAAGAAAATTAGAGATACCAAGGGAACACTTTATATAAAGTTGGGCTCAGTAAAGGACAGAAATGGACTGAACCTAACAGAAACAGAATATTAAGAAGAGGTGGCAAGAATACCCAGAAGAACTAAACAAAAAGATCTTCATGACACATATAACCATGATGTGATCACTCACCTAGAGCCAGACATCCTGGAATTCAAAGTTAAGGTTGCCTTAGGAAGCATCACTATGGACAAAGCTACTGGAGGTGATGGAATTCTAGTTGAGTCATTTCAAATCCTAAAAGATGATGCTGTGAAAGTGCTGCACACAATATACCACCAAATTTGGAAACCTCAGCAGTGGCCAAGGACTGGAAGAGGTCAGTTTTCCTTCCAATCCCAAAGAAAGGCATGCCAAAGAATGTTCAAACTACTGCACAGTTGCACTCATCTCACACGCTAGCAAAGTAATGCTCAATATCCTCCAAGCCAGGCTTCAACAATACGTGAACCATGAAATTCCAGATATTTAAGCTGGATTTAGAAAAGGCAGAGGAAGCAGAGTTCAAGTTACCAACATCAGTTGGATCATAAAATAAACTAAACAGTTCCAGAAAAAACATATATTTCTGCTTTATTGACCATGCCAAAGTCTTTGACTGTGTGGATTGCAACACACTGTGGAAAATTCTTCAAGAGATGGGAATACCAGACCACCTTATCTGTCTCCTGAGAAATCTCTATGCAGGTCTGGAAGCAACAATTAGAACTGGATATGGAACAAAAGACTGGTTCCAAATCGGGAATGGAGTACATCAAGGCTCTGTATTGTTACCTTGCTTATTTAACTTATATGTAGAGTACATTATGCAAAATCCCAGGCTGGATGAAGCACAAGCTGGAATCAAGATTGCCAGGAGAAATATCAATAGCCTCAGATATGCAGATGATGCCACCCTTATGGCAGAAAGCAAAGAAAAACTAAGAGGAGAGTGAAAAAGTTGGCTTAAAATGCAGCATTCAGAAAACTAAGATCATGGCATCTGGTCCCAAGATTTCATGGCAAAATGATGGGGAAACAATGGAAAGCAGTGAGAGACTTTATTTTGGGGGGCTCCAAAATCACTGCAGATGGTGACTGTAGCCATGAAATTAAAAGGTCCTTTCTTCTTGGAAGAAAAACTGTGACCAAACTAGACAGCATATTGTAAAGCGGAGACATTACTTTGCTAACAAAGGTCTGTGTAGTCAAAGCTGTGGTTTTTCCATTAGTCGTGTATGGATGTGAGAGTTGGGCTATAAAAAAAGCTGAGTGCTGAAGAATTCATCCTTTCAAACTGTAGTATTGGGGAAGACTCTTGAGAGTCCCTTGGACTTCAAGGAGATCAAACCAGTCAATCCTAAAAGAAATCAGTCCTGAATATTCATTGGAAGGACTGATGCTGAAGCTCCAATACTTTGGCTACCTGATGTGAAGTACTGACTCATTGGGAAAGACCTGATGCTTTAAAAGATTAAGGGCAAGAGGAGAAGGGGATGACAGAGGATGAGATGGTTGGATGGCATCAGCAACTCGACTGACGTGAGTTTGAGCAAGTTCTGGGTGTTTTTGACCGACAGGGAATCCAGGCATGCTGCAGTCTATGGGTTTGCAAAGATTCAACACTACTGAGTGGACTGAAGTTAATTGATCCAGTTGGAGAAAGAGAATTCATCTCCCCTCCAGCTAACTCCTACTTCTTGTCCCATTTAAGAAGAGATGATAAGGGGAAGGAGGTTAGCAACATTTTACAGGGCTCAGGGTTTCAAGGAAGTGTACTACAAATGCTATAACTGGGAAACTGATTAGGGAGCAGTGTGAAAAGAGGAAACCATCTATATGATGCTTATAGATATGCTTATAAAGATCACAATGCCATGACAAAAGCTTATTAAAAGATTCAGATTTAATCAGAAAACTATAAAACACTTCTTCTGCCTCACACCTTTACCACCACTCCAATAAGTTTCTAAAATAACCATGGGTTACAGCTGAAAAAGTTTCTTCCTATCTGAGGAAGTGTACATTGGGAATCCAATGTCCAGAAAAAGAAAAACTTGGATATGGGTGAAATGAAAGCTCTTGGTACCTAGAGGAGAGTTTACAGCTCTATATGCTGAGTGCAGAGCTTTTCCATAAGGAGAAAGATGTGAACTCTTGCTGAAAGTGCTGATTTTGAGTTAGATGACTGATATGTCTCTTTACTGTGTAAAGTGGATATCACAGGTTACCTTGGCGAAAGTACAGCAATTTCTGTCGTATGATGGGGATAGGAGACAAATTGATATATACTTGCTTATCTTATAATAAATACATATAATACCCCAAGAGATTCTGACATTTTATAAAGAGCTAGGTTCAGTCATGTGCATAGTGGATTGATACAAGGGAATTGAGAATGGCAAATAAAAATTGATATTAGTGTTAAATGCAAGTAGCTAGTCTTACAATAGTAAAACAATGATGATAAACAGCCTTTCTATTTATCGTCTACACAATAAGTAAATTAAAGACATAGCCTCATAGGGAAATGCATATATTATATGTCTATGCATATAATATGTATATTTATAGTGTATATGTATATGCACATTTATATATGTATACACATATAATATGTGTATTTCTATGTGTATATGTATATTATGAAAAACAAAATGCTATAGGTTACCAATCAAGATGAAACTCTAAGATGTAATATTGATAAAAACATATGATCACAATATGCAATATGGAGGTGAAATACTAAGTTATGAAAGAAAACCATTTTTAATTTAAATATATTCTAAAATATACCACTGCCTTGCAACTACTTTTCCTCAAATAATTCTCTCAAAATATTCACCAGATATAAATAGAAAATTGTTTGTGAACCTATAAAATCAGAGAAATTTTATATAGTGGATTCTGAACTGTTGTATTTTTCCTGATTCTGCCAAGAGGAAGACCATCCTTTAGCTGAAAAGTAAATGACTCAAATTATAAGCTTATTCATTTTTATCTGTATAATTTTAAATATATTTCCATTTTTAGAAGAATACAATGTCCTCTTCACCATCAACATAACACTTGAAAAAAGAAAAGGTGGATTTCAGTTTGAATATTTCAACATTTGAATTTGAAATATAATGCATACTATGCCTAGAGATAAACACATGTACTCCCACATGGTGCTAGCAGTAAAGATTCTGCCTGTCAACACAGGAGACATGAGTTCAATCTCTAGGTCAGGAAGTTCCCCTGGTGGAGAAAACGGAAACCCACTCTAGTATTCTTGCTGGGAAAATTTCATGGGCAGAGGACTCTGGTGGGCTACAGTTCATGGGGATGCAAAGAGTTGAACATGATTGAGCACACACACACATAGATAAACACCAAAATAGAATTCAATCTGATTGCTTTTCTACTGTCATACAGACATCACTTCAATTATAGATATCTTTTTAAAATTTGTCTTAACAAACTATGGTAATAGATATGGACATACATATAAAATAATGTGCTTATTTTCTTTTCCATATGTGTGTATGGTCATACATTTGTTTTTATGTTGTACAATTTAAGTATCAAGGTTACCACAGATAGTTTGTACAATGACAATATTTTTTAGTGAATGCCTTAAAATATGACACAGTCCACCTTCTGGCCAGAAGAAATTTGTTTACATTATTGCTATTATTATTGTCTTTAATGGGAATATGGTACACTTAGCCTCTTTCTAGGAGGGAAGGCTAAAGTGATATCCCTTTTCTACCTGAAAGGTCAGGGTCTGTGTGTGACACTTTTCTCCATCAAGTAAGGTCTGTGTCTTCATATTTTCATAAACTACAAGTCACTACAAGTTAAGCAAATTTTGCTCCCTCTATCCATACCACCATAGAGAAGTAACTAAAAAAATCACAATTAGCACTCAGACTAGAAAAGGGAAGAATGAGACACAATAGTCATCAGTTCATAGCAAAGACGTAATCCTGCTGCACGGGTAAAATGGAGACTCCAACATGATAGAGGAGGAAATTCTGCAGTTAGATCCTGGATCTGTTCTCTGAGAGGAACTCTTATCCACCTCTAAGGGTGATATCCTACTGGGGAACTGAACATCTTTCATAGTTATTTCCTAAATGAACTAACTATGAGAAACCAAAGATGGTTTGAGAATTCTGGGAGCCAAAATCTCCCTAGTGACTAATTCAAGAATAAGAGAATGAGGACTTTGTTAAACTCAATATTTTTTACAATATATTATGTAAAAAAACTGAGTTTTCAACAAAAAATCTATGAGGCAAATTATAAAAACAAACACAAAAGTATGCAACAATTTGGGAAAAATAGCTAACAAAATATATCCCTGAGCAGGACCAGATATTAGACTTAAAAAACAAAAGTTGAAAATCAGCTGTATTTGTATATTTAAAGAATTAAAAGGATTTGGGGTAAAATAAAGGACAAAAGACTATTACATCTCATCAAATATTTAACACTAACAAAGAGAAATAATGTAAAAGTAACAAATGGAAACTCATTCTGAAATTAAAAAGTTAATTATGTGACATTTTTTAAAATGTTGGAAAAGATCAACAACAGAGTATTTAAAGAAATGTCACTAGAGATTGTCCATTCTCATGAAGAGAGGGAAAATGAAAGGAGAAAAATAAACAGAGCTTCAATAGCTGAGATACTGGTGATCCTATCAACATTTGCACAAAGGAATCCAGAGAAAGAAAAGAAACAGAAAAAAAAATCATTTAAAGTAAGGATGAAAATTAATCTAAACTTACAAGAAGTTCAGTGACTCCAAGATTAAACACACAAAGATTCACATCTAGATTCTTCATAGCGAAGTTGACAAAAGTCAAAGAAAATCTTGAAAGCAGTGAAAGAAAAACAATTTATCACATACAAGGGATCTTCAATAGGATTAACATTTGACTTCTCTTCAGAAACCATGGAGTTCAGAAGACAAGAAAATGGGGTCTTTGAAATGCTGTAAGAAAAGATTTTTCAACAAGATACTGTATATCTAGCAAAACACCCTTCAAAAAGTAATGGAGCCACTAAGACATTCCAAGATAAATAAAACTGATAAAATGTGTTGCTAGCAGACCTGTCCTACATGAAATACTAAAGGACTTCTTTAGGCTGAAATTATAGCTTACTAAATAGTGATACAAAGTCTACATGAAGAAGTACAGATTGGTTAAATGAAGGTAACTACATGGATAAATACAGAAGAGAGTATAAATGTATTTGGTAAAACTTTTATTTTATATTATTTAAAAGAAAACTGGATAAAAAAGTAATTATAAATCTATGTTAACTATCTGACATAGAGTATAAAGACAAATAGGTGAGGTTTGGTTTTTCTTATAAATGTCAGGCTAATTCACTATTTGAAAGCCAATTAATGTAATATGCCATGAAGGAAATTGTATCATTTCTATAATAGATATAGAAAAAAAATCTGAAAAAATCAAATATATTTACATGATTAAAAATAAAACAACACAATATAAATTGAAAAGAATTTCTTCAATCTGGTATCTGTTGTTCAGTCACTCAGTCCTGTCTGACTCTTTGTAACCCTATAGACTGCAGCATGCCAGGCTTCCCTGTCCTTCACCATCTCCCAGAGTTTGGTGAAACTTGTGTCCATTGAGTCAGTGATGCCATCCAATCGTCTCATCCTCTGTGGTCCCCTTCTCCTGCCTTTAATCTTTCCCAGAATCAGGGTCTTTTCCAATGAATTGGCTCTTTGTATCAGGTAGCTAAAGTGCTTAATCTGATATAGGCCATCTATTAAAAAAAAAATCACAGCTAGCATCATAATTAATGAGGAAATTTACTGCTTTCCTTCCTAAGATCAGGAACAAGACAAGGATTTCTGTTCTTGCCACTTCCACTGTACATTTTAATGGCAATTCTAACCAGAAAAATCAGGTTAGAAAGTGAACTAAAAATCATACAGTTTGTAAAGGAAAAAGTAAAACTATCCCTATTTGCAGCTGACACGCTATTCTTCACAGAAAATCCCAGAGAATACAGTGAAATACTATGAGAACTAAGATATAAGTTGAGCAAATTTATTGAATACAAGATTGATAACACAGCTCAAGTATACTTCTATATATCAGCCATAAACTACTAAAAATGAAATTTAAAAATATTTGCAGTAGCATCAAAAAGAATACTTTGGATAGTCAACAAAAGACATTCAAGATGCATATACTATAAGCTAAAAATTATCTTTTCCAGAAACTAAAGGTCTGAATAAATGTAAATATACCCCATGTTCATGAATTGAAAGAGTTAATATTGTTAAAATGTCAAGAATTATCAAATATATTTATATATTTTATGCAATTTCTAATCAAATCTCAGTTGTCTTACAAGTTTATCCAAAATTATTCATGGAAATTCATTATCCAGAATTGGTAAAATAATTTTCAATCAAAAGAAAAAAATGAAGGGCTCATTTTGAAAATTAATAGGTATAGACATACAGATCATTGGAATAGAACTGACAGTCCAGAAATAAATTCTTATGTTTATTTATGACAGATTCATTCTCAACAAGGATGTAGAGATAATCTAAAGGAGAAAGTAACCATTTCAACAAATTGTTTCTGGATTACTGGATATCCAAATGCAAAAGAACTAATTGAACTTCTCCACACTATTAAAAAAAAAAAACACTATTAAAAAAATCACTGAACAATCACTAAACTATTACATCTAAAAGTACAATACTCAAATAAAACCCAAGAGTCCATTTACACTATGTTTAGCAATGGCTTCTTAGATCTGAGGCCAAAAGTCAAAATAACAAACTAATTAATTTACATCAAAATTAAAAGCTTTCCTACTTCAAAGGCCATCATGAAGGAAGTGGAATGAAAACTCTAAGACAGTAGAAAATATTTACAACTAAATTACTGACAGGACAGTGCATCTAAAATACACAAATACTTTTCACAAATCAATGATTAAGATGACTCAATGAAAATTATGCAAAGGGTTTAAATAGAAGTTCTCCAAAGAGGGTATGCATTAAGGAGATGTAAATAAAAATCAAAATGAACTACCACTTTATATCCATTAGGATGGCTGCACAGCAACAGATGTTGGTAAAAATGGAGAAATGGAGACTCACACATTGCTGGGGGAATGGAAAATGGTGCAACTGCTCTCTTAAACAACTTGGCAGTTCTTCAAAAGCAAAACATAAGGTTCAACACTACTCAGAAATTTCACTCCTGGTTGTATGCCCAAATGAAATGAAAACAATTATCATCACAAAAACATGTGCACTGATGTACTTAGCAGAATAATTCATAAAAAGCAGTAGAAGAAATTAAAATGTTTATCACCTCATGAATGAATAAGTAAAGTGTGACAATGTAATATAATTTAGTAATATAATTTAGCAATACTAAGGAAAGACAGAGATAAGCTACTTCATGGACAAACCATGAACACACTATAAGTGAAAGAAGCCAATTACAAAATACCCATACATTACATAATTCTACTTATACAAACATAGAAAAAGGCAGAGGAACCAGAGATCAAACTGCCAACATCCATTAGATCATTTGCAAAAGCAAGAGAATTCCAGAAAAACATCTACTCCTGTTTCATTGACTACACTAAAGCCTTTGACTGTGTGGATCATGACAAACTATGGAGAATTCTTCAAGGGATGGGAATATCAGACCGCTTTATCTGCCTCCTGAGAAACCTGCCTGCATGTCAAGAAGCAACAGTTAGAACTGGACATGGAAAAATGAACTCATTCCAAATTGTGAAAGGAGTATATCAAGCCTGTTGCTACCCTGTTTTTCTGTTTTGTTACCTTGCTTATTTAACTTATATGCAGAGTACATAATGTGAAATGCCAGGCAGGATGAAGCACAAGCTGGAATCAAGATTGCCGGGAAAAATATCAATAACTTCAGATATGCAGATGACACCACCCTTATGGCAGAAAATGAAGAGGAACTAAAGAGCTTCTTGATACAGATGAAAGAGAGGAGAACAAAAGAACCACTTGATGAAGGTGAAAGAGGAGAGTGAAAACTCAGCATTCAGAAAATCAAGATCATGGCATCCAATCTGCTCACTTCATGGCAGATAGATGGTGAAACAATAGTAACAGTGACAGACTTTATTATCTTGAACTCCAAGATCATTGCAGATGGTAATCTCAGCCATGAAATTAAAAGACACTTGCTCCTTGTAAGAAAAGCTATGACCAACCTAGACAGCATATTTAAAAAGCAGAGACATTACTTTGCCAACAAAGGTCGATATGGTCGAAGCTATGATTTTGCCAGTAGTCATGTATGGATGTGAGAGTTGGACTATAAAGAAGGCTGAACGTTGAAGAATTGATGCTTTTGAACTGCAGTGCTGGATAAGACATTTGGGAGCCCCTTGAGCTGCAAGGAGATCTAAACAGTCCATCTTAAAGGATATCAGTCCTGAATATTCTTTGGGAGAACTGATGCTGAAGCTGAAGTTCCAATACTTTGGCCACCTGATGGGAAGAGCTGAATCATTAGGAAAGACCCTGATGTTGGGAAAGAGTGAAGGCAAGATGAGAAGGGGACAACAGAGGACAAGATGGTTGGATGGCATTACCAACTCAGTGTATGTGAGTTTGAGCAAGCTCTGGGAGATGGTGAAGGGAAGCCTGGGAAGCCTGGCATTCTGCAGTCCATGGGATTGCAGAGTCAGACACAACTGAGCGACTGAACAATAGCAACTTATACAAAATGCCCAGAATAGGCAAATCTCTAGAGACAGAAAGCAATTCAGTGTTTTCATAGGTCTGGGGGATAAGTAAAAGAAAGTAACTGTTATTGGGTATTGTTGTTGTTCAGTCATGTTCAACTCTTTGCGACCCCATGGACTGCAGCATGCCAGGCTTCCTTATCCTCATCAGCTCCCAGAGTTTGCTCAAACTCATTTCCAGTGAGTCAGTGATGCCATCCTACAATCTCATTCTTCTGTTGCCCCTTCTCTTCCTGCCCTCAGTCTTTCCCAGCACCAGAACCTTTTCCAATGAGTCAGCTTTTCTCAAGTGATAAATATTTGTTTTCCTCTGAGAGTGAAATGTTTTAAAAGTAAAACCTGGTGATGGCTAGAGAAGTCTCTAAATATATTATACCATTGAACTGTATACTTTAAAAAGCTGAATTTTATGATATGTGAAGCATATCTCTGTTCAGTTCAGTTCAGTTCAGTCCCTCAGTCATGTCTGACTCTTTGCGACACCATGAATTGCAGCACGCCAGGCCTCCCTGCTCATCACCAACTCCCGGAGTTCACTCAGACTCACGTTTATCAAGTCAGTGATGCCATCCAGCCATCTCATCCTCAGTCATCCCCTTATCCTCCTGCCCACAATCCCTCCCAGCATCAGAGTCTTTTCCAATGAGTCAACTTTTCGCATGAGGTGGACAAAGTACTGGAATTTCAGCTTCAGCATCATTCCTTGCAAAAAATCCCAGGGCTGATCTCCTTCAGAATGGACTGGTTGGATCTCCTTCCAGTCCAAGGGACTCTCAAGAGTCTTCTCCAACACCACAGTTCAAAAGCATCAATTCTTTGGCACTCAGCCTTCTTCACAGTCCAACTCTCACATCCATACATGACCACAGGAAAAACCATAGCCTTGACTAGAGGGAACTTAGTCAGCAAAGTAATATCACTGCTTTTGAATATGCTATCTAGGTTGGTCATAACTTTTCTTCCAAGGAGTGAGCGTCTTTTAATTTCATGGCTGCAGTCACCATCTGCAGGGATTTTGGAGCCCAGAAAAATAAAGTCAGCCACTATTTCCACTGGTTCCCCATCTATTTCCCATGAAGCGATGGGACCGGATGCCATGATCTTCGTTTTCTGAATGTTGAGCTTTAAGCCAACTTTTTCACTCTCCACTTTCACTTTCATCAAGAGGCTTTTTAGTTCCTCTTTACTTTCTGCCATAAGGGTGGTGTCATCTGCATATCTGAGGTTTTTGATATTTCTCCCAGCAATCTTGATTCCAGCTCATGCTTCTTCCAGCCCAGCGTTTCTCATGATGTACTCAGCATATAAGTTAAATAAGCAGGGTGACAATATACAGCCTTGATGTACTCCTTTTCCTATTTGGAACCAGTCTGTTGTTCCATGTCCAGTTCTAACTGTTTCTTCCTGACCTGCATTCAGATTTCTCACGAGGCAGGTCAGGTAATCTGGTATTCCCATCTCTTTCAGAATTTTCCACAGTTTATTGTGATCCACACAATCAAAGGCTTTGGCATAGTCAATAAAGCAGAAATAGATGTTTTTCTGGAACTCTCTTGCTTTATCCATGAGCCAGCAGATGTTGGCAATTTGATCTCTGGTTCCTCTGCCTTTTCTAAAACCAGCTTGAACATCAGGAAGTTCATGGTTCACGTATTGCTGAAGCCTGGCTTGGAGAATTTTGAGCATGACTTTACTAGCATGTGAGATGAGTGCAATTGTGCGGTAGTTTGAGTATTCTTTGGCATTGCCTTTCTTTGGGATTGGAATGAAACCTGACCTTTTCCAGTCCTGTGGCCACTGCTGAGTTTTCCAAATTTGCTGGCATATTGAGAGCAGCACTTTCACAGCATCATCTTTCAGGATTTGAAATAACTCAACTGAAAATTCCATCACCTCCACTAGCTTTGTTTGTAGGGATGCTTTCTTTTTTTTTTAATTTACATTTTATTAAAATGACATCTATAGAAGCAAAATATCTAAATACATATTATCTGTTCCACCTATCATGTGAATTGCTCTGTCACAAGTCTTAGCTTATTATTACTACTTAAAATTCAGCTCATCCTGACTAGATTCCTGGGCCAATCTTCTCAAATACTTGTTTTATTATAAATTTCCTTTTATTTAAACAACTGTCAGTTAGTAATAATACAGGATTAAGACTGGTTAATTAACAACTGAGAAATTATAAGGAAAATGTAATTATTGGGTTAGAAAATACAGCATTCAGCAGAGCAAATTTCAAGAGTGAACATACAGACCCTTATGTTTCTGAAAAGGCTGAATCGCACAGCCCAACACAATGAGAGTCAAACAAGCAAAAAAAAAGAAGGGAGGGGCCACAAGAGGCAAAGTATTTTATTCTAGTGTCCCCTAAATTGACTGTCGAAGTAAAAAGTTTCTACATTAAAAAAGTTTATATAAATTATATGAATAGTAATTTTCATAAAAGTCAAAATGAAACATTCTGCATAGGACAAAAGATATGCCTAAGCAACATACCATATTTGCACAAGGCCACTGAATGTCATGGGTACTACTAACAAATGAAAAAGCTTAAGTCTATGGCAGACTGAGCAAAGATTTCAGTTTGGTATTCCATAACCCCAAGACTATAAACTACTCTTACTATACAAAAGCTCTAATGACATACAGAGTTTTTTGTAGGAACTCTCGTGCTTCTGGTTGGCACATTATCTACTCTTTAATATGTGAAAGTAATACAGACAGTTGTGAGAGGCTGTGCAAAACTATTGTATTTACAAAAATGGCATAAAAGTGAATTCAACAGTCGATGCACATGCACACTTCATTCACATCTTCAATGACAAAAGGTATTCTGAACACTATAGAACTGAACGAGAACACTAGCTTCAACAGCAGCTGTTAAGCAATAGAGTCACGTAAGTTACATCAGAATGGGCAAATATTGCCCAAGTAAAGTTCTATTGTTAAAGCTGAAACAGATTTAAGGCCATTCAAGTTCAAGCACAGGATACAAATCTTTTGGAGCCCCATTTATTTGTGTTTGAAATATGTGACCTTTCTTATAACTTGTGGTCTTAAACTTCTGTTTTACAAAACCCAAAAGGAAAATCCAGAAGAAACCAACAATAGAGGTTATATCAAATAAGAATAACATACAAAGCTATAGTTAAGATGAATTAAAGAAAGCCAACATTAAAACTGCAAAACTTGTTAGTTACTTGTTGGATCCAGCCCTACACTAGAAGTTAGGTAATATATACAATTATTTTCAAGTAGATTACTTTATGTTGCTCTAACATGTTCTTTTCATCAGTGCACTGTTAAACTAATCAAAAACTCTACACATGTATATTCCCTTAAAATAGCAGCACACACTACCGCTACCTGCAAAGCCATCACTCTCAAACGACATAGGGAGTAAAAGGAAATAAAAAGCAGGGGAGTAACATATTAAGGAGAAATAATGGGAATTAGAAGATTCATGCAGTTCAGCTCTTTTTAATCAGCCAGCCAGTTTGCTAGCAACAAGAGATGGTTTCCCTTGAGGAAGGTCCTGTGGAGTGGGAATGTGGTCACCAGTGACCTCTGTCTTATCCGGGGTTGCAGTAGGAAGTTGCTTGTTCTTCATTTTTGCTTTAGCCATGTTGTAATCCCCAGAATCAAAATATTTTTGCCCTTTCTGCAATCGTTTCCTTAAAATATAGGAACCTCCAGGCTTTTGTCCCAAATGAGGATACCTTGCTTTTAATTTTGCCTCTTCAGCTTTCTCTGGACTAGTCACTTTATCTTCCATTTCCTTCTGCTCCTCCGCGGAGGCTGCCTCGGGGACTTCCGCAGACATACTGCTCCCTCTTACTCCGCTTCTTCCTGTAGGGATGCTTTCTAAGGCTCACTTGACTTCACATTCCAAGATGTCTGGCTCTAGATGAGTGATCACACCATCGTGATTATCTGGGTCGTGAAGATCTTTTTTGTACAGTTCTTCTGTTTATTCTTGCCACCTCTTCTTAATATCTTCTGCTTCTGTTAGGTCCATACAGTTTCTGTCCTTTATTTAGCCCATCTTTGCATGAAATGTTACCGTGGTATCTCTAATTTTCTTGAAGAGATCTCTAGTCTTTCCCATTCTGTTCTTTTCCTCTATTTCTTTGCACCAATCGCTGAAGAAGGCTTTCTTATCTCTTCTTGATATTCTTTGGAACTCTGCATTCAGATGCTTATATCTTTCCTTTTCTCCTTTGCTTTTCGCCTCTCTTCTTTTCACAGCTATTTATAAGGCCTCCCCAGACAGCCATTTTGCTTTTTTGCATTTCTTTTCCATGGGGATGGTCTTGATCCCTGTTTCCTGTACAATGTCACAAACCTCATTCCATAGTTCATCAGGCACTCTATCTATTAGATCTAGGCCTTTAAACGTAAAATTGCAAAAAGTGACTTTCATCTTTTAACTTTTCTGTCTCAGAACTTTAGATATAATATTTATTTTGATGTTATTTCAGTATTGATATTTTAAATTAATAATTTTTAAAAAACCAATCTTTCCAAGGCTTACTTATTATTACTTCATTAATATATTTTTCTGTAAAAGATTAGATATTTGCTTCCAATTAGCCCAATATTTTAATAACACCAAATGGTCTTTGGAATCCAAAATATTCATATACACTTTGTTTCTTTTCCTTTTAGCTTATATATCTTCCTCCATAAAATGAATGTAAACTTTTGCTAAGACATCTGAAACCAAGGACTTATTGAGAATATATCTTTAATTTTGTCCTTGTGGCAAGACGGAGTTCCTGTGACTTAGAAAAAAAAATGAAAAAAGAAATGCATCCCCTTAATATCTATTCCAGCTTATCTATCTATCTCCTACTGTTTGAAATCTAGACGCAGTTACCTTCTCCAACCTTTTGAGACTATCACTCTCTTTCATGCATCTAACGAATGAATGCATGGAGTTTTCTCTTTCCCCCATAATCTTTCTAAAAACAACACATAAAATCAACAGACGCTGTTTCGGCTCTTTTGAAACCAACTCTTCTATACATTGTGGACTTTGTCTGTGTTTGAAGTGCTTTTATTATTGCAGAAATAATTTTCACATGTTTTCCAAAACACAATATGTGTCCACTTTTTAGGCTAATATGTCTTCTTAGTAAGATGAATATTGCTTTCAATTCTAGCTTTATGAGTTTTTTAAAATCATGATTTTTTTTGAATTGTATAAAATTTGGTAAAATTTGCATTTTATCATGCCATTTCTACCTCTATAAAAGGGGGTCATAAGGTTTTCCTTCTTTGCTTTTTTAATATGTGAATTACATTGATTGGCATTTGAATGTAAATATAGCTTTACATATAACCCTCACATATCCTTTGCATATTGTCACCCTGATTATTTAACTTATATGCAAAGTACATCATGCAAAATGCTGGGCTAGATGAATCACAAACTGGAATCAAAATTGCCAGGAGAAATATCAATAACCTTAGATATGCAGATGACACCACTCTTATGGCAGAAAGTAAGGAGAAATTAAAGAGCTTCTTGATGAAAGTGAATGAGGAGAATGAAAAATCTGGTTTAAACCTCAACATTCAAAAAACAAAGATTATGGTATCCAGTGCCATCAGTTCATGGCAAATAGATGGGGAAAAAATGGAAACAGTGACAGACTTATTTTTGTTGGACACCAAGATCACTGCAGATGGTGACTGGAGCCACAGTGTTAAAAGACACTTGCTCCTTGGAAGAAAAGCTATGACCAACATAGACAGTATATCAAAAAGCAGATATTTCTTTTCTGACAAAGGTCCATCTAGTCAAAACTATGGTCTTTTTCAGTAGTCACATATGGATGTGAGAGTTGAAGCATAAAGAAAGCTGAGCACTGAAGAATTGATGCTTTTGAACTGTGGTGTTGGAGAAGACTCTTGAGAATACCTTGAACCACAAGGAAGTCAAACCAGTCAGTCCTAAAGGTAATCAGTCCTGAATATTCATTGGAAGAACTGATGCTGAAGCTAAAGCACCAATATTTTGGCCACCTGATGGGAAGAGCTGACTCACTGGAAAGGACCCTGATGCTAGGAAAGATTGAAGGAAGGAGGAGAAGGGGAAGACAGGATAAGATGGTTGGATGGCATCACCAACTTGATGGATATGAGTTTGAGCAATCTTCGGGAGTTGGTGATGGAGAGCGAAGCCTGGCGTACTGTAGTCCATGGAGTCACAAAGAGTCAGACATATCTGAGAGATGGAACTGGACTGAACTGAGAACTTTGCATTCTCAGTATAAATCTTACTTGATCATGGTATATTATTTTATTGTCAGCTTTGCTTTTCTAATATATTAGTAAATGAAAAAAATAATCCTTCCAGAAGGACTATTGCTCTGTGTTTATTTTCCTTAAAATTCTTTTTCTACCTTTGATATCAGAGCAATGTTAACCTCATATATGAGTTAGAATATTCTTTATCTTTTTTTTCCCATTTGTCCATTTCTTCTCTCTTAAATTATATTCTGTATACCAAAAATTGATTAGTCTAATTTTTTAAAAGAAGAATAAACTTTGAGTTCTCACATTTTATGATTTTAAAGCTTATTACAAATCTACAGTAATCAAAAGAATGTGGCACTGGCATAAAGACAGAAATATATACAATAAAATAAAATACTTTGGAAATAAACCCTCACATATACAGTCAAAGAATTTGGACAAAGGTGCCAAGACCTTTCATTGTGGAAAATAAGCATAGAATTACTATTACTATTTGATTCAACAATTTCACTATGGGTGTAGATACTCAAAATAATTGAAAACAGAAATTCAAACAAAAATTTGTACAGTTATGTTCATACCAGCACTATTCTCTATAGCCCAAATGAAGAGGAAATGCAGTTGCCCATTAACAGATTAATGGATAAACAAAATGTAGTATATACAGATAGAATGTTATAATATTATTAAATCTTAAAAAAGGTAGGAGATTCTGGCACATAAAATCATATGGGTAAACTTCAAGGATACTATGATATAAGTGAAATAAGCCTTTCACAGAAAACAAATTCTATGTGATTTCACTAATTTGTCATGCTTAGACTAGTCAAATTCATGGGACAGAAAGTAGAACTGTGGTTGCTAGGGGTGAGGGGAGAGGAAATACGGAGTCAATATTTAATGAATATGGAATTTATTTTGGGGTAGACAAAAAAAATGTTCTGGAAATGACGATGGCAATGAATTTACAAAATGTGAATGTATATAATGTCACTGAATTGCACAGTTATAAATAATTAAAAGAGTAAATTTTGTGCTATGTGTATTTCAATACAAGTAAAAATATGTTTCCAGTAGAGAGATGTTTTTTCTTCATTCTACCATATAATCTATATCTTTTAAATCATTTAAATTAAATGTTATTTTTATGTGATTGAATTAAAATACATCATCTCACTATTTTCTTTTTGTTCCATCTGACTTTCCTTATTTTCTGTCTTCCTTTTTGTAACTAAAACTTTTTTTGACATTCTATTTTGTCTCTCGATTGACCCTGTTGACTAAAACTTTGTGCTCTGAAAATGCTTTTAGCAGTTGTTAAAGGATTTAAAATGTATTACAACAACTTAATTGGAGTCTCATCAAATAATATTTTACGACTTAACCAGTAGTGTAAAGATCTTATAGCACAATATTTCCAATTCCTCTCTTCTATCCCTTTTTCTATTGTTGCTATACACTCCAGTTTTCCATATTTTTAAACAATAATACATTGCTACAATTTTGCCTTAGTTACATTTTAGAGCCATTAAACAAGGAAAGATTCAGTTTCCAGAATTTAGATTTCTTTTTGTGTGTAAAATAAAATGCTCTTTGATACCTTTTTTTTTGTTCCTTGCTGGAGTACTTTTTAATATACCTCATACGGTAATTTTTTCTGGCAATAAATTACCTAAATTTTACTTTATCTGACAGTAATGTTATTTTTCTGAAATTTTAAAGCTAGATCTATATTTTTTTATGATTGCACCATGTTAGAGTGAAGTATTTTATTATTTCATACTATCTCAGGCAGACAATTCATATCAAATTTCTATAACTATCAAAGTGAGTGAAAAGGTTTTCATTTTTGTCCTCATCAACTCCACTATGTTTTAGGCTAGCTGTTCCCAACAAATATCAATAGTATTGTTATTCATAAGTAAGATATTGATTTTATTGCTTCTGTTGCTTTAAAATAACCCTTACAAAACTTAGCCTCTTAAAATAACAACCATTTATTTAAGTCATAATTTTGAGTAGTTTTTATCTAAACAGGCCTCACCTGTTTTCAGAAACCTTGCTCATATCTCTATGGCTATTTACGTTAACTGCAGATTTTCTAGCTCCAATTTACTTCAGTTACATATCATAGAAGTTGGCTATCCATCTGCTGAGGAATCCCAGTTTTCCACAAGAATTCTTATCCACCTGCACCTAAGTCCAATCTTGTTTATATGGTAGCAGCTTTCTGAAAGCAGTACAAGGAAAAGTTTCTAAGGTATCTTGAGATCTGTGTGAAGATTAACAAAAAGACATTCCACCACAAGAGTTGAAACAAACAGAGTTAATGAAGAGACAGAATATTTGGAATTCCTTGCAGCCTCCTCCTTTTCCCTATTGTTAACTGGTCAAATGACTATAAAAACCTCAGCTATCTTCTTTTCTTTTTAAATTCATGAGATTGAATCAAAGCACCTCTAAAACTCTTCCAGATATGTGTTAGAATTCTATCATCATCAACCAGTATTTCAACCTATTTCTCTATCATTTATGATAATGATAAAAATTACCTTTCAGTGGTTGCTACAGTGTAAATTTAATATTTCTCAATGTTTGGGGAGAGAAATCTGCAGAAAACTATGCATTTCCCATGTGCCACAGTGACATAATTTTGAGAATAACATCTATGAGTTTAAAAAGTGTATGACTATATGACTTCAGAATGTCTTTCATTTTGGAGTGCTCACTTATATGGTTGTTGTTGTTTAGTCGTTAAGTCATTTCCGACTCCATGGACTGTAGCCCAGCAGGCTCCTCTGTCCATGGGATTTCCAAAGAAAGATTATTGGAGTGGGTTGTCATTTCCTTCTCCAGCGGAGTGGCGGTGGGGAGGGTGGGTGTCTTCCCAGCCCAGGGATCAAACTCTCCTGCATTGGCAGGTGGATTCTTTACCACTGAGACACCAGAAAAACACCACCTATATGGTGCATACATGCCTGCTATATTCCTATAACCCCCAGGCTCCTCTGTTCATGGTATTTCCCAGGAAAGAATACTGGAGTGGGTTGCCATGCCCTCCTCCAGGGTATCTTCCTGACCCAGGGATCAAAACTGCAACCTCTGTCTCTTAGATCTCTTTCATTGTTAGGTGGGCTCCTTACCACTAGCAACACCTGAGTAGCCCAGCTGTATGGTACTTGCAAGTAAAACTAAGGCTAAGACTTCAAATTTTGGCTGGTAGAACTCCTGTAGTCTTGGAGGTAATGCTTTACCTGAAACATTTAAATGATATTTATTGCATTTACTGTGATGACATTAGAAGAATATGTATTACAAAAAGTTCTAATAACAAAAAATGTCTCTTCATCCGTCTAAGCATGTGCCATTTCAACAATTGTAATTATGTGGAATATATTTCAAAGATAGTTTGGCCCTAAGCAAGACTTAAAATATCTTTTTAGTACTTTAGAAAAATCCAAAATGTTTCCAGAGTATATCTGTCCAATACTATCATGGCATATAAAAAACATTTGCCATAAAAATCAGGCAATCTATTAGTAATTTCAGATGCATAATTGAGTGCCTAATCAAAAAATCATCACGTATTTCAGAAATATGGACTCCATTAAAGAGACTGAATCAAATGAAGAATTAATACCTGATAAAATGTTACTAGTTAGATTGAAATAGTACTTCAAAATGTTATATTATGGTTTGACACTATGTTCATCTCATCATTCTGTTATCTACATCTTCTATCACCCTAAATGATATTTTCACACCATCTTCCCTCTTTTCAATCTACCCGCACACAATCTCTACTATCTATTTATATTGTTGATTTCTGTGTCTCTGCTGCTGCTGCTGAGTCACTTCAGTCGTGTCGGACTCTGTGCGATCCCATAGATGGCAGCCCATCAGGCTCCTCCATTCATAGGATTTTCCAGACAAGAACACTGGAGTGTTCTTCTCCAATGCATAAAAGTGAAAAGTGAAAGTGAAGTTGCTCAGTCGTGTCTGACTCTTAGCGACCCCATGGACTGCAGCCAACCAGGCTCCTCCGTTCATGGGATTTTCCAGGCAAGAGGACTGGAGTGGGTTCCCATTGCCTTCTCTGTGATTTCCATGTCACTGAGAATGTTGAAATAGAATCCTGTTTGCATTTAGAGCAATTAGTGATATGTAAACACTTACTGAGGCTATCGTATTATCTTCTCTATGGCTGTTTTGTAGTTTCACTGTGTCTTTTTCTTCTGTTTCTGCCTGCCTTTGTAAATTGGTGATTTTCCATTTAGGTATTCCATGATTCCCCTTCTCTCTCTTTTGTGAATCTACTTTAGGTTTTTACTTTATGGTTATCAAGAAGCTTACAAAAAATATTTTATTTATAAAACAGTCCATTTTATACTGACAGAAATTTAACTTTGATTGTATATGAAAACTCCACACTTTTACTCCCCCATTTTCATTTTTATTTTTTTACAACACAGTTTACCTCCTATTAAGCTAAAAATTACAGTAGCTATAGTTACCGCAATGTTATTTTCTCTGAATTCTGATAATATGGTTAATTTGTTAACAAACCAACCTAACACAGTTCAGTTCAGTCACTCAGTCATGTCCGACTCTTTGCGACCCCATGAACCGCAGCACGCTGGGCCTCCCGGTCCATCACCAACCCCCAGAGTTTTTTGAAACTCATGTCCATTGAGTCGGTGATGCCATCCAACCATCTCATCCTCTGTCATCCCCTTTTCCTCCTGCCCTCAGTCTTTCCCAGCATCAGCGTCTTTTCAAGTATTTTTAAATCTGTATTTTTTAAAATCTGTATGTTTACCTTTAACCCAGTGTGTGGTGTTCTTTCTTACATTTTCTTGTTACTACATATCAACTTTCATTTTAGCCTAAGAAACTCTTTTAGCATTTCAGACAGGGAGGTCTATTGGAGATGAACTTCCTTAGCATCTGTTTGTATGGAAAAGTATTTCTCTTTATCAGCAAACTAAAGCCATAACACTTTTAAAGGATCATACCCTACAAACAAGTGGAATTTATCTATAAAATGCAAAAATGTTTTGATATCTACAAATAACTAATGTAATAAAACTTTAATACAATGAAATATAAAATATGTGATAATCTCAATATATGCAGAAAAGCATTTGACACAGTACAGCATCGTTTTTGATAAAATCCTTCAACAATGTGTTTGTAGAATAACATAATAAATGTCATATGAAATAAACTGACACTAACATCATAGTCAATAAAGAAAGATTGAAAACTTTTCCTCAAAGATTAGGAAAAATACAGGGCATATACTTTCATCAATTTCATTCAACATAGTACTAGAAGTCTTAGCTGGAATAATCTGGCAAGGCAAAGAAATGAAAACCATCCTAATAAGAAAGAAAGGAGGAAAACTGTCATTATTTGCAGACTAAGTGATTTAATATGCAGAAATTTTTAAAGGCCACACTCAAATACTTTGGAACTTATCAAATAATTCAGTCAAGTTGTAGGATACAATAATTGATATATAGAAATCATTTGGATTTCTACATATGAACAATAAAATATCCATTAAAAATAAGCAAAGAAAATTAACTTATTCACAATATCATCACAAACAATAAACTATTTAGGAGTAAATTTAACTGAGGGAGTAAAAAATCTGTATTACTAAAACTACAAGTTTTGATGAAAGTTATTGAAGAAGATACAAACACATAGGGAATAACCCATATTCATAGATTGTAAGAAGTAATATTGTTAAAATGTCCATATTACATATTAATATTGTTAAAATGTCCATATTAAAAATGTCCATTTAATGCAGTCATTATCAATATTCTAAAGGGATTATTACTTCACAGAAATACAAAAATATAGTAAAATTCTTATAAAACTATAAAAGAGTCTGGGTAGCCAAAGCAATACTGAGAAAGAACAAAGCCAGAGGCATCACCATTTCTGATTTCAAACTATAGTACAAATCTATAGTAATTGAAACAATATGGCACTGGCATACAAATAAATACCACATAGAACAATGAAGCAGAATAGGTAGCCCACATATAATACACACGTGCAAAGTCAACTCCAAGTTGATAAGAGAGCCAGTATCATCTAGTGGGGAAACACTAGTCTCTTCTTGTGTGGAGATAAAAAGGACAACCACATACATAAAAATGACATTGGACCCCTGTCTTATATTGCTCACAAAAATTAACTCAAATGCATTAAAAGTTTAAACTTAAGACCTGTTGCTGTAAAATTCCTAGGAGAAAACACAGGGAAGAAGTCCCCTACATTTGTCTAGGCAATAATTCTTTGGATTAACACCAAAAGCACAAGCAACAAAAGCAAAAATCAACAAGTGAGATTACATCAAACTAAAGTGCTTCTGCCTAGGAAAAGAAACACTAAACACAATGGAAAATAAAGTTTTAGAATCAGAGAAAATATCTGCAAATCATATATGACATGAGGTTAAACTAACAGTAGTTGTTTTGTTTAGTTGCTTAAGTCAATTGTATCTGACTCATTTGTGACCCCATGGACTGTAGCCTGCCAGGCACTCTGTCCATGGTATTACTCAGGCAAAAATACTGGAGTAAGTTGCTATTGCCTTCTCCAAGGGATATTCCTAACCCAGGGATCAGACCCAGGTTTTCTGCTTTGTAGGCGAATTCTTTACAACAGAGTCAATGAGTGTTGTCAAATAATTTTTGTGTTTAATAATCAAGTTATATTGAAATCAAAACATTCAATATTTAAGAAGATAAATATGTATGACAAAATAATCCTTCAGAATATGTGAAATAATGAATGTGTTAAAAGCAGAATGTAAAAAAACTTCTGCTAAAATATATTGTGGTTAAATATTTATGAAGCTATAAACATATGTAATGGATTCAAAGAAATTGCTCATCCTAAAACACAAACATGTTTTTCTAAGTTTTTACTGTAATTTCCATATTGGCACCCAGGAAACTTTCCTAAATTAATCTTCGTTTATGGTTTGGTTATGCCAATTTCCTTTTACACATTTATTAATACCACCTTTCTCTATATACAATTATGTCATTTTAAATTGTGAATCCTATAAATATAAAAGATAGAAAAGCATAATTCTTAAAATATCCTCACAATCTTCATTTAGACCCATCAGATGTAAATGGGTCCACAAACATCAATAAGTTCATATTTAATGCCTGTGTGCATGAGTGCTATCAATGGGGAACTGGATGATCAAGGCAGTGCTAGTGGTAAAGTACTCGCTTGCCAGTGAAAGAGACCTAACAGAGGACACTGGTTCAATCTCTGGGTTGGGGAGATCCCCTGGAGGAGGGCATGGGAACCCACTCCAGTATTCTTGCCTGGAGAATCCCTTGGAGAGAGAAGCCTGGCATACTACCACTCACTGGGTCGCAAAGAGTCAGACATGACTGAAGTGACTTGGCATACATGCATGGACTTCTACTAACCTCCTAATATGTTAACATTTTATGCTTTATATTTCTTTAATAATTTAACATATGCACAGTTGTTAAAAATACAGTTTAAGAACGTGACATTTTGAAAAGACCACTTTAGAGAAAAAGATAAAAGTTTGAATAAAAATTTGTATATATGGCTATCTTTCTTTCCTGAGAATCTGCTTATTAGATAACTTTGCATAATTCCCAATGAATAATTAAAAACAGCTTGATATTAGAATGCAATTTGAAGACAATTGATAAAGTGTAAAAAAAATAGTCCATTTGATATACAAAAGATGACATTTTAATTAGTCCTTGTATTTATAGTTATTCCATTAATATTCATCAGGTATAAACTTCATAAATATTAAATTAGTACATTGTAGTCTCCTTTTAAAAACATGTATTTTTTTTAACCCCTGGGTTTGTAGGTTTAAGAGAAAGTATATACTGACTACAATAAAGTATCTGATATTCCATAGTGAGATGAAATTTGTTATCTCCATCAAAATCTTTCACCTTATTAATATATCAACAAGTATAAACTTGGAATATGATAGAGGACATTAATTTGTTTATTTTTCATAATATGGTTCCAGCCAGGGAAAGATACTCTCCTAGATTGATGGGTTGAAGAAGTATGACTGACACAACCTCAAACTTGGTTGAAATCACAGCCCAAGCTACAGTCAAATCTGGAGAAACTATGTCTATATTAGACCAGTCACAACTTAGCAGCTTACTTTGCCAACAAAGGTCCATCTAGTCAAAGCTATGTTTTTTTTCAGTAGTCATGTAGGCATGGGAGAATTGGAGTATTAAGTAAACTGGGCACCAAAAAATTGATGCTTTTGAACTGTGGTGTTGGAGAAGAATCTCGAGAGTTCCTTGAACAGCAAGAAGATTCAAATCAGTCAGCCTAAAGGAAATCATTCCTAAATATTCATTGGAAGGACTGATGCTGAAGCTGAAACTCTGATACTCTGGCCACCAAATGTGAAGAACTGACTCATTGGAGAAGACTCTGATGCTGGGAAAGACTGAAGGCAGGAAGAGAAGGGGATGACAGAGGATAAGATGGTTGGATGGCATCACCGACTCAATGCATATGAGTCTGAGTAAGCTCTAGGTGTTGGTGATGGACAGGGAAGCCTGGTGTGCTGCAGTCCAAAGCTTTGCAGAGTCAGAAATGAGTGAGTGACTGAACTGAACTGAAACTGAACAGAGTAACCAAAAGATATTCCTTGCATCTTGGTAACTACAATTTCAGGAGACCATCTGGAACCACCAATTTGCAGCAAAATTCTGCAAAGATGCATAGTAATCAAAAACATTCTCACCCTTATAAAGTTACTAAGCCACATATCTTCACCTAGAGCGAAACAAATGATCATTTTACACAAAAGAAGGTGACGGAGGTATGAACTCAGAGGGAAAGAACATGCTTGCTTTTAGTTCAGTTCAGTTCAGTCACTGAGTCGTGTCCAGCTCTTTGCGACACCATGACTGCAGCACACCAAGCCTCCTTGTTCATCACCAACTCCCAGAGCTCACTCAAACTCATGCTCATTGAGTCAGTGATGCCATCCAACCATCTCATCCTCTGTCATCCCCTTCTCCTCCTGCCTTCAATCTTTCCCAGTATCAGGGTCTTTTCCAATGACTCAGTTTTTTGCATCAGGTGGCCAAAGTATTGAAGCTTCATCTTCAGCATCAGTTTTGCCAATGAATATTCAGGACATATTTCTCTTAGAATTGACTGGCTGGATCTCCTTGTAGTCCAAGGGACTCTCAAGAGTCTTCTCCAACACCACAGTTCAAAAACATCAATTCTTCAGTGCTCACCTTTCTTTAAGTCCAACTCTCACATCCATACATGACTACTGGAAAAACCATAGCTTTGACTAGATGGGCCTTTATTGGCAAAGTAATGTCTTTGCTTTTTTAATATGCTGCCTAGGTTGTTCATAGCTTTTCTTCCAAGGAGCAAGGGTCTTTTAATTTCATGGCTGCAGTCAACATCTACGTTGATTTTGGAGCCCAAGAAAATAAAGTCTCTTAATGTTTCTATTGTTTCCTCATCTATTTGCCATGAAGTGATGGGACCAGATGCCATGATCTTAGTTTTCTGAATGTTTTTTTTTTTTTTAATTATTATCTTTTTTTTTTTTTTTTTACTTTACAATATTGTATTGGTTTTGCCATACATCAACATGAATCTGCCATGGGTGCACACATGTTCCCATTCCTGAACCCCCCTTCCACCTTCCTCCCAATACCCTCCCTGTGGGTCATTCCAGTGCACCAGCCCCAAGCATCCAATATGTTGAGTTTTAAGCCAACTTTTTCACTCTCCTCTTTCACTTTCATCAACAGGCTCTTTAGTTCCTCTTCATTTTCTGCAATAAGGGTGGTGTCATCTGCATATATGAGCTTATTGATATTTCTCTTGGCAATCTTGATTCCAGCTTGTGTTTCATCCATGCACTGTTGAAGCCTGGCCTGGAGGATTTTGAGCTTTACTTTGCTAGCATGTGAGATTAATGCAATTGTGTGGTAGTGTGAAAAATCTTTGGCATTGCCTTTCTTTAGGATTGGAATGAAAACTGACCTTTTCTAGTCCTGTGGCCACTGCTGAGTTTTCCAAATTTGCTGAGATATTGAGTGCTTTCCCAGCATCATCTTTCAGGATTTGAAATAGCTCAACTGGAATTCCATCACCTCCACTAGCTTTGCTTGCAGTTATATTTCCTATGGCCCACTTGACTTCACGTTTCAAGGTGTCTGGCTCTAGGTAAGTGATCACACCATCGTGGTTATCTGGGTCATGAAGAACTTTTTTGTATTGCTATTCTGTGTATTCTTGTCACCTCTTCTTAATATCTTTTGCTTCTCTTAAGTCAATACCATTTCTGTCCTTTATTGTGCCCATCTTTGCATGAAATGTTCCCTTTGTGTCTATAATTTTCCTGAAGAGATTGCTAGTCTTTCCCATTCTATTGTTTTCCTCTATTTCTTTACACTGATGACTGAGGAAGGCTTTCTTATCTCTTCTTGCTTTTCTTTGAAATTCTGCATTCAAATGCATATATCTTTCCTTTTCTTATTTACCTTTCACTTCTTTTCTTTTCTTGGCTATTTGTAAGGCCTCCTCAGACAGCCATTTTGCTTTTTAGCATTTTGTTTTCTTGGGAATGGTCTTGATCATTGCCTCCTGTACAATGTCATGAACCTCCATCCATAGTTCTTCAGGCACACTGTCTATCAGATCTAATCCTTTGTATCTGTTTTTCACTTCCACTGTATAATTGGAAGAGCATGAGATGGATGGAGAGCATCAGCGACTCAATGGCCATGAGTTTGAGTAAACTCCGGGAGTTGGTGTAGGACAGGGAGGCCTGGTGTGCTGCAGTCCATGGGGTCACTAAAAGTCAGACATGATGAGCAACTGAACAGAACTTAACTGCATTATTGTAAGGGAGTTGATTTAGGTCATATCTGAATGGTCTAGTGGTTTTCCCTACTTTCTTCAATTTAAGTCTGAATTTGGCAATAAGGAGTTCATGATCTGAGCCACAGTCAGCTCCCTGTTTTGTTTTTGCTGACTGTAAAGAGCTTCTCTATCTTTGGCTACAAAGAATTTAATGCTGCAAAAAAGTAGATGCTTGCTTTAAGAGAATTTAAATTCCATTTATCTCTCAATACCCATTTTTTCCATCTTCATAAAAGCATAGTCCCTGATTTTTAATGTTGCGTGTGGCCAAACAAACTTATAAAAAACTAAACACCAAAATCACAGCAACAGCAACACGAAAATCTTCCAATTTCCAGTCCTCAATGCTACCTGATGAAGGCACACATGAAGTCTTGCTAAGTGGAAGAACAGAGGAGAAGGACCCTGTGTCCCTGGGTGTCAAGGTGCCAACACACAGAAGAGGTTACTTGGCCTCTGAGCTTGTGTAAGTGAGAAAGAAACTTCTACCTGCTTATCTCTCAGTTAAATTTTTTTGTCTTTACAGCTACATATAACTTTAAGAATATAAAAATATTTTAACTTTACTACATCTGTCTCTATTGAGTTTTATATGGTTGGCCTAAAATTATTTTTTATTACCTCAGTACATGGAGCATGTAAAAAAGATCAGTGAGTTGAGAAACAAAATACTGAAAAATTATTCGCTCTTCTGATTTTAACATTCACTGATTTATTTATTACACTTATTTTTAATCTATACCACACAATGGGTTTGTTGTTGTTGTTGTTCTTAGACTCATGAGCTATGTGATTGGAGGCGAGTTGCTGAAAAGTTGTGAATGACCACTTTTAATATCATAGTGGTGGAATCAAAAACCCAACAAAAAGGATGAAAATTGTGTTTTAAAATAAACATCACTAATTTATTTGTTTACATCTATATTCCTCTAAACCTATAGTTTCGATTTCTTTCTCCCCAATACATAGAACAGGCTTCAGATTTTCGTTGTCTCCAGGGAACATATTGTGAGGAATAAACTAGAAAATTTTTCCTTTACAAAACTTGGTACTGTCCTTCACCTTCTACATTCTTTGAAAGTTTGTCTCTCATTTAATCTATTTTATGGCACCTTAGTGCCCTACAGGAGTCTTGCAGTGTCCTATTTATCTTGTCTATGGAGGATTATTTTAAAGTCTAACTGTTTAATAGTGACTAAATATAGTAGAGGGCATGTATTAGGACACATTAAACAAACCTTGTTATTTTGGTGCATGAGATGAAAATATGACTATACATTTGATATGCTGTATTATGCTATTATGTCTGCAAGCCTTTTCAGATTATTCATCAAAAGAATATTTTCTAAATGTGACACTATGTGAAATATATTTTGTTAAATGCCAGGATTTAAAAGTCTTTTAAAACTGGATATTCTTGAAGATGATCAAATGGGGGAAAACATTTTAACAGAAAATTGAAATAAATACGCTTTCATAAACACTTCAATAGATCTATCACTATGTGATATTAGCTCTTTAAAACAGACATCAAACCTTACAAAATAGGTAGACAGGAAAAACGTTTGAGGATTAATGCAACATTAAGTGAAATCCACAGGAGCAGAGTTTAATTACTAAAGGAAACTCAAAGGGATATTGTACCAGAGGAGCTGCTGTGCAATAATCCAGAGATTTGAGAAATTATAACACATTCTGAGAATTTTAAAGCTTAGCATGCTGGAATAATGTATACATATTATGTACCAGTGTAATAGGAGCTAGGAAGAGATATCAAGTATTAAATTTTGAATTGATTTGTTAAGAAATCTAAATTTAGGTTCAATAATTCTTTGGGAAAGAAAGTCCCATGATCAAACTTGCATTTGGACATATTACTAAGTCAAGACTGGAAGAAAGGTGAGAGACCGCCAATAGTGTTCAAGTTATAATAAGAAACTGAATTAAATTAGTTGTGGAAGGAAAGTCATGGAAGATATGAAAAATGAAAAGATTATATAATATATGTGACCCTGTGATTGACAAGAGAATAACAGCAAAGATAGTTTTCTGGCATGGGTAATTAATTATGTGAGAAGCTATCATTCTTAATCTAGACTGTGAAGGATAGATTTTACAAAGAAATGTTATGAGCCTTACATTACAAATTTAAGTGTAAATATGTTAAGTAAGTGACTTGAACAGAAGATTAAAACTCAGAAGGGAGGAATGTATAGAGGTTTATGGCTTAAACTGACAGGCAATGTGTGAAAATGTTATTTGGGAGACTAATTTTATTTGTTTTAAATGGAAAATTGGATAACATTACACTATACTAAAACCCTCACTCAAAATTTTGAAAATTTAATATTTTATGTGTATATAGAAAAAAAAGCCATTATACTAGGAATTCAGTTCAGTTCAGTCACTCAATTGTGTCCGACTGAGACTCCATGGACTGCAGCACGCCAGGCTTCCCTGTCCATCAACCAACTCCCAGAGTTTACTCAGACTCATGTCCATTGAGTAGGTGATGCCATCCAACCATCTCATCTTCTGTCATCCCCTTCACCTCTTGCCTCCAATCATTCCCAGCATCAGGGTCTTTTCCCATACTGTTGAAATACTGGTAATAAATAAAACATTACTTTCTAAACACAAAATAATTAATATGCCTATTATAACTTCTTTGAATGCTGTTCATCTTTTCTTGTCTCTAGCAATTTACACGGCACGCCTACTCTTCAATGGGGAGCCATTTATTTAAAAGTGTACGCATCTTTTCAGGGTACACAAATTATAGTGTTAAGACTTCTGATTCTGAGAACAAAAGCATTCTCTCTTTCTGGGCAGGGTAGCTTTCCCATACTTGTTGCATTTCAGCATAAAATTTCTCACATTTCTCTTTCAAGTTTGTGCTATTTATTTCCGTTGCCAACAAATCAATCCATTGCTTGGTTTCTATTTTATAATCAAAATATTACATCTTAGAAATCACATGAAGTGCCATTCTCAAGCACATGGAGTGTCACCCTCAAACATTTCTGATTAGATGTTAGCACCCAAATTATAAGAATAAGAGCCAACTTCTCAATAGTTTTAGGTTTTCCCCTCTAATTATGTGCTCATTTTCATAATGCAGTTATGTCTGCAAGGACCACCTAATTGCCTGACTGCTTTATGGTTTCTTAGATGTAAAAAGTTTAATTTTATACCCAATCACTTCCAAATAAATGAACATAACTTTTGAAAAGATGATTTCTATCCTTTTCCTTCTGATCCATTTGAAATAACATCACCTATTATACATATGTGTGTACATACATGTATTAGGAACAAACACTAAAACAATGTATACACAATAAATATCACTGAAGTCTAACAACCTAATGTATCTGTTTAAATCCAAGCAATAGGAGTGATTCGGCAATGTCAAACATTTCAGTGATTCTGCAAGTCAACTACCCAACTGTCAAAAGAGGCAACAGAACATTCTCAGCTTCCAAAAATTAGGTGATTTTCAGGTATGGAGGATTCTAGAGGAAAAGAAGACTGGTCCTCAGACATGAACAATCAAAAGATGGAAAAGTAGTCCTGGCCTATTAAATAAATAACAGGAGAAGTTACCTCTGGATAAAAGTTCCCCCCTTATACTGCTTTAATGAAAAATAATTCTATTATCATCTGGACAGGTGTTGCTTTTGTTTTTTCCAGCTAAGCCACCCATATGTGAAATTTAACTACATAAAGCGGACACTGAGACCACTTAAGTCAGATTCCCTACCTTCAGTACATGAAATAATGGTATTTGATAAACTGAACTCAAATTTTAAAATACATGCAAAATAAAATGTAAGTCCCTTTCCAAAGCAATGAACATCAAACAGGTCAAATGCCTTGCAGAACAAGCCATGAAGAAGTCCATTATTTTCTACAGAGAAACAGAGGAATGGAAAAGAGGTATTATTATACAGGGAAGCATTGTGAATGCTTACCTACCCTTTGTCACACCCAGAATGCTGAGAAAATGACAAGGAAGAAACCATCAGCTTCTGACCATTGTTTTCAATTACTCCTTCCACATTACTTACTGATGACCTGCTTTCTCCCAGACACCGGTGACACAGGTGTGAACAGGTAGGCAAAGGTCATTGACACTTATATTCCAAGTTCCATCACTAATATCTAGAAATAGAACAATTACAGCACCTACCTGGTGGGATTGGTTTGAGAATGAAGTGAATATTTGCTCAGCACGTAAGGCCATGCTGGTACAGACAGGTACCAGCCATGCAAAAGTCTGCTCTATCAGATAGCAGGGGAAAACCGGGTAATCTAGGTCAAACCACTGTTCCAATCTCTACTAGATATGTGATTTCAGGTGCAGGTTTGCTCATCTGGATAGTGAGGAAAACAATAGTACTTATACTTCATAGGGTTGTTATGAGCATTAAGCAATATATTTGGAGGTTGAAAAGATACCTGCACACCAAAATTTTTTTGTTAAGTGATGGTATGGATGGTTTTGCTTAATGTTTAATAGAAGAAATACTGGTAAAAGATGGAATAACACCTTAAATTATTAATTTTCAGTGGTTAATTTAAGTCAAATATAGTTCTGAAAGAAAACTCCTTCCCTCTATGATGTTTTCCAGCATCTCTACTAAACAAAGCTGAGACTCATGGCAACAGGTAGAAAAAAAAGAAAAAGAACTTTGAAAGTTCAAGATATTCAATTTTAATAGAGAAATTTTTATAATGCAAGGTGAATTTGGAGTCAGGAGACAGTAAATTGATAACTGACATAACATGTGACCCAACAAGTCCACTCCTAGGTATTCACCCAAGAGAATGAATATATAAATTCATTAAAAAAACTTCCACACATGTTCATATGCACATCATTTGGGTAAGAGGAAACTTAGATTGCTTAGAGAAATATGAATACACTATAGAGCTTGAAGAAAAAAAATCTCATGGATATAAGTTGTGTTTCTATCAGCAAGAATGAAGTGTCAGAGAGATGATTAGATACTGAGGTAAAAGGATGTAATGAAGGAGGAAAAGGTAAATGTTTTTAAAAAAGATAAACACAAGAAACATTATATAATCAAAACATCAGCTTATACAATTTAATACATCAAACAATAACAGTGGATCTAAAAAGAGATCTAAAACAACCTCTATAAAGCGTATAAACTATTTATTTCTGTATAAACCAACAATGAATTTAAAATAGATACAGACTTTGAAAAATATTAGAATTGTCCAAATTTAAGACCTAGAAAAATATAAAACATTCTTGAAAGTCTTAAATAATATTGAATAAGTAATATTGTGTTCCTAATCAGAGCATTTCATATTGCAAAATCCTGAGTTTTAATTCAATGCAGTTAACAACAAATCAGGAGCAGAGTATTTTGTTTGACTTAGCAAAGTTATTTGACAGTCTATCTAGCAGTGAAAATGACAACTGCATTATTGATGTGCTGGTATATTAATAAGTAGCAATTAACAAGTAGTTAGGATTTAACATTCACCATTAAATTACTGTGGAAAGACAAGCATTTAGCACATAGTGTTGTGGTAACTAAACTTTATTTTAAAGTAAATAAACCTATATTTCTACCCTATACTGTACACACAACAGTATTGATAAAATACAACTTGCAAATTACAGAAACAAAAGAATAATGTGGTCACATAATATGTCATTTAATTTGTGGGAAGATTTTCCCAAGAAACACACATAACATAGAAACAATAGAAAAATTAAACATTGTTTTACTTCACTATGTCAAAAACTCACATTATAGTTTAAAAAATTTACCTAAAGCAAATGCTTAAAAGTAAAATGAATATATGAGGAGAAAATACTTGTAACATATTTAACACAACACTGGTTTCTATGAATGAATGAGAAAGGATAATAATCCCAATTAAAAATGTGCCAACAGTATAATCCCTGGTGGCTCAGTGGTAAAGAATACGCTTGAAATGGAGGGGATGCATGTTCAATCCCTGGGTCAGGAAGATCCCCTGGAGAAGGAAATGGTAATCTATACCTTTATTCTTGCCTGGAGAATTCCATGGACAGAGGAGCCTGGTTGGCTATAGTCCGTGGGGTCTCAAGAGTGAGACACAATTTAGCGACTTAACAACCACCACCAGTAAACAGTATAAATAGATAGTTTACAGAAATAAACACAAATGTTTAAATAAAAGATATTATTTCTAGGCATCACTGATTTTGTTTTTCTTTCTGTAAAATTCCAGGTGATAGACATTTTAGTCTTTGCCAGCCAGACATCTCCATTGTAACAATTTGACTCAGCTCTTTCAGTACGGAAGCAGTCACAGAAGATAGGTACACAAAAGGACATGATTGTGTACCGTTAAAACTCTGTAACTAGGCCAAGTGACTGCATTTGCTAACCTTTTATCTAGCTCAATAGTAATCAGAGAAATAAAGTATTTTTAAAGTAGCTTAACTTCCAGATTAAAATATGGGTGATACTTCCATTTTTTAACAATTAAAAGATAGCAGTTTTATAAATATTAATAAGAAGTCATTGAAGTGCTATTTTATTACAAAATATGGGAAAAGGACACAGAATGAAATAAATATATTAAAATTAACACCAAGACGGGGATCCAGCTTTCCTGGTGGCTCAGATGGTAAAGAGTCTGCCTGCAATGCAGGAGACCCAGGTTCAATCCCTGGGTTGGGAAGATCCCCTGGAGAAGGAAATGGCAACCCACTCCAGTACTCTTGCCTGGAAAATCCCATGGAAGAAGGAGACTGGTAGGCTACAGTTCATGGGGTTGCAAAGAGTCAGACATGACGGAGCGACTTCACTTTTACTTTTCTTTCTACTTAAGTATCTTTCACATTATAGATTTTAGTTTACTCAGAAAGAGTTTATAGCTATTTTATAATGATTTTAATCTGGACAAGTGTCTTGTTGATCCTGTTCATGAGGCCAGCTGCCTTGCTGTTCACACTGTTGGCACTGTTTGCTGAACCCAGGGTAGGCAAGGCACAAGCTAACAGGCTGGAAGAAGCAGTCACAACAATATTCTCTGGTGGTAGGTGCAGCAGCCACTGCAGTAAATATGCTGTATTCTCCCCTCTCATGGCTGAGCCAGCAGACACAGCAGTAATGCCACACTTTCCAGGTGGAGCTCACATATGCATATAGCACTCAACCTGTGACCAAGCAGGTATCTTGTGATGTGCATGAACAGTGCTATAAATGATCTCAGCTGTAACTTAGTCATTATTTACAAAATGTTGGATGAGAGGCCTGAATATGCCATCTCGGCTAATTTGCTCTCTCCCCACAACAAGCTGCTTAATAGTATTTATTCTTAAATCCACTAATTTTAATATATAACCACAAGAATTATAAGAGTAAGGCAGCAAAAAGTAAAAATAGCACAAGGTATCTTTACTTGTATTCCTCCTAGAAACTCCAGGGGATCTATGAGATTATCTAAAGAAATAAAGTGTTAGTTGCTCATTCAGGTCTGACTCTTTGAGGCCCCATGGACAGTAGCCCTCCGGGTTCCTCTGTCCATTTTTCAGGGATTTTTCAGGCAAGAATACTGGAATGGATAGCCATTCTCTTCTCCAGGGGAGCTTCCTGACCCAGGGATGGAACCCGGGTCTTCTGCATTCCCTTCTAGAAATCTCAAGGAATCTACTAGATAGTTTGCTTGCTAAATTTAAATGATGAAAATGATTGTGTTAAAAATTATTTAGTATATCAAAATCATATTAAAAATAGGAACACTTTGGTAGAATATCAGTTCAACCTTTCCAAATTGGAGAAGCAGAAGGAGTATATATGTCTTTTTACTTTTTACTTTTAAAGTAGCAATGTTAATATTAAATGAAGGAACAATAAACTACATTATACTAATTCTCACTACATAGAATTTTCAAACACTCTCTTACAATTAAGAAAGCCAGAGTGACTAACTTCCTATGCCCAAAGCTAACTTCCTGTGCCCAAGACTAACGCTCTGATAGCCATGGGTGATGAGGTTCATCTGTTTGTCCGCAGCAGCAAGATAATGTTTAATCAGTAGCAGCAAGAGGGTCCAGAGCACTGGTGGTATCATCAGGTTCCTGGTATCTTGACCATATCTATGGGGTGATATTCTTTAAGTCAATTATTTCCAGGGTCCCCCTCTTGGTTTCCCAGCTATCTGCTTGAGGAAGAGGTAAAAGCTGCTCAGAGGAGAGCGAGATTAGTTAGCATTGTTGACACTGGTATTTATCCTAGACTCAATCATGGAGACAACTCTTTCAATGTTTCCAATACATTTCCGAGTGCCAGATTCATTGTATTAAATCCTTTTCTGCTGATGATGTTGCTGGCAGCAGACAAGTGTTCTGGCAGACAACTATAAAATGTTTGAAGGCAGCAGAGAAGCTAAGGCAAAAAGCACTAAAGGGGGTAAGACTCCAGAAAGAAATAAAGCTTCAGATAGAAACTTGAGCTCAAGCGAAGCTTTTATCCTGGGCCTACAAATGGCTCTTGTGGGAGACAATGAAGCAAACCAGCAGAGTGGCAAAGACTTGAGTAACCTCAAGCAAATGGTGTCTTTCCTCCATAGGATCCTTTGCCCAATCCTGTAATGGAAAGGTGCTGAAAATTAGAGTTGAGATTTTCAGCAGGTTGCTGAGACAAATATTAAATTTCTGGACCTGCTCACGTGAAGAATCCTGCAGAAAACACCCGATGGTCAGCTGAAAACCCTAAAGAGTCATAAGCTAAATAGAGGTGACTGAGGCTTTCAAGGACTGCAATCCAGCCTTGAATCCATACAGTCCCCCAATTTGTTTAGTAATGTGGAGTCCTCCAAGAAGGAAGAGAACACTGGGAGGCCCTAAAACTATTTAAACTAAATCTGTGGATAGGTAAAACAAAGGCACTGCAGAAAAAGTGATGTCATGACTAAAAAGAGGCAGAAAACAGAACTTCATGACTAAAACCAAGGGGAAGTAAGATATTCAAAAGAAAAATATGACAAGAAAATCTGAATCAATAAAAATTCAAATCAATAAAATAAAGTTGATAAAATAGTGAATGTTAAGGAAAAATATTTATGCTTAAAAGGATATTGGACACAACAAGATTGGACACTTGTGAATCAGAATGCAAGTGTGTAGAGCACAATAAATTAAAATAGAAAGAAAGAGGGGAAGACTAGAAAGAAGTGTGTCAGAGGTATAGGACATTGAGGTATTAAGACTAATATATACATTATTTTATTACAAAGGAACAGAGAAATGAAATGGGCAGAAATAATATTCCAGGCACAAACATGCACATATACATGTTTAGAGACATTATAGTACAACTCTTGAAATCTAAACCATGAGTATAGAGGAAAAAAATAGTAAAAGCAGCTAGAGAATGGAAGAAGGGTTACCATCAAAGGAGAAAAATGAAAACACACAGCTGGTTTTTAAACAGAAAATGATAGGCAGCAGATGGCAAGATTATAACTTTCTATATCAATTGAAAATATCCTTTAAGAATAAAAACTGGAGATTGACCTTTAGAATAGAGTTGTAAAAAACATGGCAGAACGTTTCCCTGGTGAAACAACCATGTAACTGCTGACAGTATAGGAAAAAGTCTGCAGAAATTATCCTAAAGTCATTTAGCAAATGAAGAGACAGCACCCACTAAATCTCAGTAAGACAAGTGAACGTCTGAGGCATCTGAGTTACAGCATACACACAGTCAACCTCTTTCATTTGTTCCGTTCCTGGCATGTGGAGCCAAGAAGAATGTGGGACACTTTTTCTTTCTGTCTATGCCTTAGTCTAGTGAAAAAAAACTACAAAGGAATATCCTTTATGAAACCATTCTTAAAAAGTATGAAGACTCAAAAGGATTATACACCATGATCAAGTGAGAATCATCTTAAGATGCAAGATTGATTTAACATATGAATATCAATGAAATATACCTTATTAATAGGATGAGGTAAGAAACAAATTTTCTCAAAAGAAACAAAACCCACCTAACAAATTCAATACACTTTCATGATAAAAATACCCAACATACGAAGAGGAAATATCTAAACTGTCAAAAAACCATCTGTAAAACCAACCAAACATATTAATATTATATCTAATAGTGAATGACTATTTTTCTCCCTAAGAAGATAAGGATATCTGTTTCAATCATTGCTACTTGACATTTTACTGGAGGTTTTAGTTAGATAAATTAGTTAAGTAAAACACATAAAAGACATCCAGACTATAAAGGAAGATATAAAGTTGGACACACAGATGACATTATCTTGTATATAGAAAATATCAAAGAATACATACAGACAAAAACACACGTACATACTCATATACAGGACTACCAAAACTAATAATTTCAGTAAAGTTGCAGGATGCAAGACACATATAAAATATAAAGTATATTTCTAAACACAATCAATAAACACTTAAATATGAAAGGAAGAAAACAATTGAATTTACAAGCATTAGAAAGACTAAAATATTTTAAATAAATTTAACAAAAGAAGTGTGGGACTAAACAGACACAAATTAACAAATTTGAAAAATTAGAACGTTGAGAGAGACCTAAGTAAGGGGAAAGATATACCATATTTATGGTTCAGAAGAACTAATATTATTAAAATGTTAGTATTCCACAAATTGATTAAACAAGTCAAAATAATCTCTTATCAAAATTCAAACAGTCTTTTCCATGTAAACTGACAAGTATCCAAGGTACACAGAAGAACCTGATAAATCTTGAAACACAAGACGAAAGATTCAAACGTCTCACTTTAAAAACTTAAACCTATAAAGCTTCATTAATTGAAGCAGTGTGGTATTGGCATAGCATAGATGTACAGATCAAAGAAATGTAATTCCGAGTCCAAAAATAAGCTCTTATATTGGTTTTCAACCACTGTGCTTCAAGCAGAAAACTATCAAAAGAATAATTTTTCAATAAATGGTACCAGCAAAACTGGATATTTATTGGATTGGCCAAAAAGTTCATTTAGGTTTTTCTGTAAGATACATGTATAGGTAAAACTGAGTTACTTGGCTGTACACATGAAACCAACACAATGGAGTTAATCAATTATGCTTCAATAAAAAAAAAATAAATAAAGAATAATACATCACGCTAATAGTAGTGAAAAGAAACAGGAGTAGTTGTATTTTTTTCAGACAAAGTAGAATTCAAATATAACAAAAATATTAGGAATAATATTACAGAAAAATAAAGGAATTGCCCCTTCACCAACACACACATATAGAAACACTCTGTAGGATATAGCAATGCAAAATAGGGATGCATCTAATAATACAATGTACAACTATATGAGGAAATACTGATAGAATTGCAAGGGGAAAGGACAAATCCATTGCTATAGCTGGAACTTTCATAGTCCTTTTTCAGTTACTTATTAAGTAGAAAATCAATAACAATATATTTCACCTGAACAACATTATCAATCAACTATGAAAGTGAAAGAGGATAGTGAAAAAAGTGGCTTAAAAAGCTATGTGGATCACTACAAACTGTGGAAAATTCTTAAAGAGATGGGAATACCAGACCACCTTACCTGGCTTCTGAGGCATCTGTATGCAGGTCAAGAAGCAACAGTTAGAACTGGATATGAAACAACAGACTGGTTCTAAACCGGGAAAGGAGTAAGACAAGGCTTCATATTGTCACTCTGCTTATTTAACGTATATACAGAGTACATCATGTGAAATGCTGGTCTGGATGAACCACAAGCTGGAATCAAGGTTGCTGGGAGAAATATCAATAACCTCAGATATACAGATGACACCACTCTTATGGCAGAAAGCAAAGAAGAACTAAAGAGCCTCTTGATGAAAGTGAAAGAGGAGAATGGAAAAAGTTGGCTTAAAGCTCAACATTCAGAAAACTAAGATCATGGCGTCTGGTCTCTTCACTGCCTGGCAAATAAATGGGGAAACAATGGAGAACGTGAGAGTATTTTTTTGGCTCCAAATCACTGCAGATGGTGACTGCAAACATGAAATTAAAAAACGTTTGCTCCTTGGAAGAAAAGTTATGGCCAACCTAGACAGCATATTAAAAAGCAGAGACACTACATTGCTGACAAAGATCTGTCTAACCAAAGCTATGGTTTTTCTAGTACTCATGTATGGATGTGAGAGTTGGACCATAAAGAAAGCTGAATGCCAAGAATTGATGCTTTTGAACTGTGAGTTGGAGAAGACTGTTGAGAGTCCCTTGGACTGCAAGGAGATCTAACCAGTCCATCCTAAAGGAAATCATTCCTGACTATTCATTGGAAGATCTGATGCTGAAGTTGAAGTTCCAGTACTTTGACCACCTGATGCGAAGAGCTGATTTATTGGAAAAGACCATGATGCTGGGAAAGATTGAAGGCAGGAGGAGAATGGGATGATAGAGGATGAGGTGGTTGGATGGCATCACCAACTCGATGGACATAAGTTTGACCAAGCTCTGGGAGTTGGTGATGGACAGGGCTTCTACTCAAAGACAGAAGTGTATATATATATATATATATATATATATATATATATATATTCTTCTCAAGCTTACATAGATTCACCCAAGATAGAATGCATTATCAGCTATAACAGTTAATAGAGTCAAAGGAATAGAAATAAAACAGGCTATGCTATTAGACCACAAGGGAATGAAACTAGAAATTAAATGTCAGATAGATACCTGGGAAATTCCCAAATATGATGCAACTAAAAGCTATATATTTATCTATTTCAAAGGTCATAAAATTTGTCTCAAGAGATATACAAAACACACACACACAATTTGGACTAAATTAAAATAAAAAAGAAAAATAGTGGTTTTAGAGAAATAGTGTACAGAGGGAAATTTTTAACATTGAATACATATATTAGAGAAAAATATAAAATATAAAAATCTAAGCTTCTAATAAGGAGATCCAACCAGTCCATCCTAAAGGAAAGCAGTCCTGAGTGTTCATTGGAAGGACTGATGCTGAAGCTGAAGCTCCAATACTTTGGCCACCTGATGCGAAGAGCTATTTCATTAGAAAAGATCCTGATGCTGGGAAAGATTGAAGGCGGGAGGAGAAGGGGATGACAGAGGATGAGATGGTTGGATGGCATCACTGACTCAATGGACATAAGTTTAAAAAAGCTCCAGGAGTTGGTGATGGACAGGGAAGCCTGGCATGCTGCAGTCCATGGAGTCACAGAGTCGGACATGACTGAGCAACTGAACTGAAACTTCTAATATACACAACTAGAGGAAGAGCAACAAATTCAACCTCAAGTAAGCAGAAGAAATAAAATAGTAAAAATATGTAGAGAAGTCAATGAAATTGAAAATAGGAAGCCAATAAGAAATTAATACTAAAATCTGATTTTTGAAATGTTTCACAAACTAAAAAAACTATAAATATGCTAATAAAGATGAAGAGAATGAGGAGATGGGGGAGGAGGGGGGGATACAAATTAGTAATATCTAAAATGAAAGTGGTATCACTACTAATCTCACTAATCTCATGGAATTAAAAGTATAAGTGAATATTACAAACAAATGTATGTTCTTAAATTTGATAACATAGATGAATAGAACAGGAAACTTGAAAGGCACAAACTGCATAGCTCCCAAACTGAAAACTTCCATTTTCAAAATCTGTTTGCATTCATTTTGGCTATGAGAGAAAAGCACCACCAGTTAGTCATAGATTCAAACTATGTAAGTTGTTTTTTACTGTGACATTTTAATAACACAAATTATCGCCTCCAAAGTTGTCATAACAGAGTGTTGGATAGATGATCCTTCTGTTATAGGAGTTTGTCTACTTCAGTACAACAGGATACAAGGTTACATTATTATAACCTGAAAGGTGAAAATCTTTAAGAATTGATATCTTGAATAACTCTATATTTATTCAAATTAATAGATATAGAGTTAGATAGAACCCAAATGTTAAGTCCATGAATCAAGGCAAATTGGAAGTGGTCAAACAGGAGATGACAAAAGTGAATCCAACATTCTAGGAATCAGCTAACTAAAATGGACTGGAATGGCTGAATTTAACTTAGATGACCATTATGTCTACTACTGTGGGCAGGAATCCCTTAGAGGAAATGGAGTAGCCATCATAGTCAACAAAAGAGCCTGAGATACAGTATTTAGATACAATCTCAAAATTGACAGAATGATCTCTTCGTTTCCCAGGCAAACCATTCAATATCACAGTAATCCAATTAACGCTGACCAGTAACGTTGAAGAAGCTGAAGTTGAACAGTTCTATGAAGACCTACAAGACTTTTTAGAACTAACTAACACCCAAAAAAGATGTCCTTTTCATTATAGGGGACTGGAATCCAAAAGAAGGAAGTCAAGAAACACCTGGAGAAACAGGCAAATTTGGCCTTGGAATATGGAATGAAACAGGGCAAAGGCTAATAGAGGTCTGCCAAGAGAACACAATGGTCATAGCAAACATCCTCTTCCGTCAACACAAGAGAAGATTCTACATGTGGACATCACCAGATGGTCAACACCAATATCAGATTGACTATATTCTTTGCAGCCAAAGATGGAGAAGCTCTATACAGTCAGCAAAAACAAGACTGGGAGCTGACTGTGGCTCAGATCATGAACTCCTTATTGCCAAATTCAGACTGAAATTGAAGAACGTGGAGAAAACCACTAGACCAAGAGAGTTCCAGAAAAAACATCTCTTTCTGCTTTGTTGACTATGCCAAAGCCTTTGACTGTGTGGGTCACAATAAACTGCGGAAAATTCTTTAAAATATGGGAATACCAGACCACCTGACCTGCCTCTAAGAAATCCGTATGCAGGTCAGGAAGCAACAGTTAGAACTGGACATGGAACAACAGACTGGTTCCAAGTAGGAAAAGGAGTATGCAAGGCTGTATATTGTCACCCTGCTTATTTAACTTATATGCAGAGTACATCATGAGAAACGCTGGGCTGTGTGAAGCACAAGCTGGAATCGAGATTGCTAGGAGAAATAGCAATAAGCTCAGACATGCAGATAACACCACCCTAAAGGCAGAAAGTGAAGAAGAACTAAAGAGCCTCTTGATGAAAGTGAAAGAGGAGAGTGAAAAGAGGACCAGATGGTTTCACTAATATTTAGCTTTAAATAATGAAGAAGAAAACAAATACCTATTAGAAGATAGAAGCCAACCAAATGCTCAGCATATAAGAGGCTCATGTGATTAGATTGTCCCTTCCTCAAAACTCTTCCCTTTGAAAACACCAAAAGTCAATTGATTAGGAAATTTATTTACACATACAAATTCCCTCTTGTAATTTGATATACTTGTTGATTAAATATCTCATCATATTCACAGTTTCAGGAATCCTGACAGGAAATCTTAGGAAAGGCATTTTGGAACTCTTTATAAAAATTATACTGGTAATTGTTCTTTGGTTCTTTTTAATTCTTCTCCATTTCCTATAATCCTAGGCATCTTGACTATGTCTTAGCTGAGACTAATGAGAAAATGAATGCTGAGAATGAGCACGTAGGCAAAGTTGGCCCCTTTTAACAAACTTTATTAGATGACCTCGCTTGCATATCATTAGGTGTGACACATGATCAAGTTTAAAAGTAAAAGTGTTTGCAAGGGTGAATATTTTTTAAAACAATGAAAACTTCTATTATTCTTTTAAATAAAATTTTAGTCTATTTTATTGTTTTTTGTTTGTTTCTTTGGCTATGTTCCTCACAGCTTACAGGGTCTTATTTCCCTGACCAGGGATCAAAACTGCACCCCTGGAGTGGAAACTTGCATTCCTAATCATTGGACCACCAAGGAATTCCCAACATTGAGCATTTTTAATTGAGTAAATTATTGTCCACCTCTTCCACTGCCCTAACTGGTATTCTGTTATCAGTGGAGAAGATGGTGTATAGATATTGTGTGGGTAACCACATATAACTACATACGTCAATGTTTCCAATCATTATCTCTCATAAAACTTGTTTCCAAACTTCATTCATGTTAATAGGAACATAGTTTTCTTTAGTCTTAAATTAACACTGAACCTCATTAATAATTAGTAGGACTTAGAATCAGTGTTAGATTTGGAGGGACTACTAGAAAACATTTTTTAAATGACTAGTTTGTGCACATTGTCTCTTTCAAGGCATCTATACTATTTCATAACATTTTAAAGTTTTGAACATTTTCTTTAAGGAACTGAGACACTGAAACTTTAGCAGGAATTCTTTAAACAATCCCCAAGTACAGAGTATTGTTTTGATTAGCAATGTTAGTAGTGGCAGGAAAAACAATACAATCAGTATCAGTTCAGTCGCTCAGTCATGTCCGACTCTTTGTGACCCCATGAATCACAGCACGCAGGCCTCCCTGTCCATCACCAACTCCCAGAGTTTACCCAAACTCATGTTCATTGAGTTGGTGATGACATCTAACCATTTCACTCTGTCATCCCCTTCTTACAAACATTAGTAGTAATAAACACAGTACTTACTAAATACAAGACACCAGTCTTAACACTTCCATAATCTAAACATTAAACCCAGAGTCTGAGTACTTTTAGTGTTTATATTTTGATACGAAGAAATTAAGGAAGACAGATGTTAGGTAACATCCAGATATTTCAGTATGTAATTTCAGTTCATAGCTAATGAAGCTGATTATAAATAAACATTGTTTTAACCAATTTGAGTAATTTATATATTCTAGATGGTTTTATTGTAAGAGCTTCATATATTCACTATAGATTCTTAATTAGGGACTTTTGGTCAAATGCTAGGCATCAGCAGATGTATATTTTATATTATTTTCAAGCAGATGTGATATTCAAGTCAATAATTTCATACACAGTGATTTCTGATTGTGCTACATATGGTATGAGTACATTAATATAATGAGCAACTTCTGGAGTAACAGTGCAAATTTCCCATGAAATATATATTTGATAGACATATAAATCAAGGTATTGACATATGGAAATCATGACATTTCAAGGCAGTTTTAGATTCTGACATAGAAATTTAATAAAACTGCTTATATTCAGGGGGGGAAAAACACATTTGAAGAAACTTTTAACACACTTTTAATGCAGTTTTAATTCCAGTAGAGATTGTATCATAAAATCTGGGATCTGCAATAGGAGTTAACTCAAGGTATCTACATAATGCCAGTTATTTCAAAGGGAGAAAATTATACCACAGATAATTGATTATATAATTACTAAATGACAGAAAAACAAAAAAAAATGCTATTAGGAATAAATGTAGAAGCAGTTACCATGCCTAGGTGAAAGGAGAAAAAAATGTAGGAGGAACTGACAGCAGACATAGATGCTTGGAATAGAGGACTTTCCACAGTTGGTGTTTGGAGGTCACCATAGTGGGTGGCCCTGGAGGCTTAGACAGTAAAGAATCTGTCTGCAATGCAGGAGACCAGGGTTCAATTCCTGGGTCAAGAAGATCCCCTAGAGAAGAGAATGGCTGCTCACTCCACCATTCTTTCCTCGAGAATTTCATGGACAGAGAGGCCTGGCTGGCTATAGTCAATGGGGATGCAGAGAGCTGGACATGACTGAGTGATTAACACTTCATAGAGAGCAGCAGAAGATGAGATGGTAAGATATGAATTTGAGCAAATGGACATGAATTTGAGTGAATTCTGGGAGATAGTGAAGGACAAAGAAGCCTGGCCTGCTGAAGTGCATGAGGTCACAAAGAGTTGGACATGACTGCACAATTAAACAACAACACAACAACATCATACCTGTTCTCAGACCTGGGAGGGAAATGCAGCTGATGATCTGACTACTTAAGGTCAGAACAGTTTTCCATGCTCAGATTATCTACCAGATAATCTTTGTTCTGTTTCCTCTTGAAATTTAAAATTACTGACATAGTCCACTCATGTAATGCCCTTAGCTCTTTTCATACTATGGAAAAGAAGCTATTTCAATTTCCAATTGAATTACATAATTGTTATTTATTCTGGTAATATAAAGTCTAAATGCCTGCATGCAAAGTTGCTTCAGTCATGTCCAACACTTTGTGACCCTATGGACTATAGCCCAATAGGCTCCTCTGATCATGGGATTCTCTAGGCAAGAATACTGGAGTGGGTTGTCATGTCCTCCTCCAAGGGATCTTCTGGACCCAGGGATCAAACCTTCATCTCTTATGTCTCCTACATTGGCACGTGGGTTCTTTACTATTAGTGCCACACAGGAAGCCCCGAGTCTAATAAACAGAGACAAAAGTCAGTCACAGGGAGATGAAGTACCACGTTGCAAGTAGATTGTTTGAAAGATGTAGAAAAAACTTAAAACTGATCATTGTGTTAAAAATAGAGGCAATTCCCATTTCTATTGATTCCAAACACATTCATTTTGACTATGCAAAAAAGGATCGTGTTAGTCATCAGTTCAGATTATATAAACTGCCCTAAAATGTGGTATTTTAACACCAAAATGTGTGATATTTTAATACCAAAAGGTGTTGTATTCAGGACTATCATTTGTTGTTCAGTTGCTCAGTTGTGTCTGACTCTTTGCGACTTCACGGACTGCAGCACACCAGGCTTCCCTGTCTTTCACCAACTCCCGGAGCTTACTCAAACTCATATCCATCGAATTGGTGATGCCATCCAACCATCTCACCTCTGTCATCCTCTTCTCCCACCTTCAATCTTTCCCACCATCAGGATTTTTTCTAATGAAATAGCTCTTTGTATCAGGTGGCCAAAGTATTGGAGTTTCAGCTTCAGCATCAGTCCTTCCAATGAACACTCAGGACTGATTTCCTTTAGGATGGACTGGTTGGATCTCCTTACAGTCCAAGGGACTCTTAAGAGTCTTCTTCAATACCACAGTTCAAAAGCATTAATTCTTTGGTGCTCAGCCTTCTTTATGGTCCAACTCTCACATCCATACATGACTACTGGAAAAACCATAGCTCTGACTATATGGGCCTTTGTTGGCAAAGTAATGTCTCTGATTTTAATATGTTATCTAGGATTGTCATAGCTTTTCTTCCAAGGAGCTAGTGTCTTTTAATTTCATGGCTGCAGTCACCATCTGCAGTGATTTTAGAGGCCAAGAAAATAAGGTCTGTCACTATTTCCATTGTTTCCCTATTACTATCATAATTGAGTATTAAAAAGATGATTCTACTGTTATAAAAGTCTAACTGCTTCAGTATGACAGAGTAACATGATTGAATATAGCTATTATCAGCACATAGTCTAAATTGCTGAAACATGAGTTCTCTGGTCAGACAGACAACTGAATGGAATGTCATGACCATAAATACTCCCTTTAATATTTCTGAGGTGGTGTTCCTGGCATAAGAACTAAGACTGGGACAGGCAACCTAACCTCTTGCCAAAGCTCTGTGTCAGCCAGACTCAAAGAAAAAACAAGGGATGGCAAATAAATTTACTTGTCACTGATATGACAAGTAAATATCAGCCTCCTAAAATACAGAGTAGTGTGGATAGGGGTAGGGAGTAATGTAGAAAGTCCAATGAAGAATATCCCAGCACACCATAATGGACCCAGAACATTTAAATACAAGAAATAAAGCATTACTGATACATTTGAAGGGCTCTATATTCTCTATGATGAATGTAGTGTGTCTTTTGTATGTTCCTGCTTTAATAATTTCGATATGTACACAGAAACATAAAACAACAATGTATGTAGCTATGTTTTCATATTAATGGAATACTTACATACTATTTTACAACTTACTTTTTCTCCATATACAAGTGTGTTCACAGGAACTGTTTATACCCCTTAAAATAGATTTAGCACAATCATTAATTATTATACATTATCATATCTTTGTAAAAATATCACACTTTAGTTATCAATTTTATAGCTGACTAATTCTTAAGTGATTTTCAGTGACATAGAATTATTCAATCTTTGGGTATTCATGTTTTAAATTTTATTGTCTATTTGGTCTATAATGTAGTTGCAACAAATTTCATTCCCACTGGCAATTTAGGAGAGCTCCTATTTCAAAATTTGGTTTTATTTTATTAATACATCCTTAATATTTGTCAACATATACAGGTCAGATTCAATAAAACACTTTTCAAAAACCTTTCATTGACCAGTTATTAGCAAATAATATAATTTTTCCTTTTCAGAGGTTTATTTAATTAATTTATGAAGCACCTCACTTATGCAAGTATCTTTGGATTTGAACATGAATTCGTGAAACAAACAAACAAAAATCACAGGCTATAAGAAACTTACATACAAATTTTAAAGTGTGATATATAAACAAAGAGCTTCCCTGGTACCACAGATGGCAAAGAATCTGCCTGTAATGTAGAAGACCAAGTTCAATCCCTGGGTTGGGAAGATCTCCTGGAAAAGGAAATGGCTGTCCTCTCCAGTATTCTTGCCTGGAAAATTCTATGTACAGAGGAACCTGGCAGGCTACAGTCCACGGTGTTACAAAGAGTCAGACATGACTGAGAAACTAACACACACTTTCACATCTAATCAATGAATTAAGTGGCTTATGATATATCAGAAGCTTTTGTGTTGGAATTTGGGGGAGGGGTGAGATAAAGTGATTTTACATTGATTGATTGGGGAAGGCTGTTCTGGGTATATGACTTCTGAGTGAAAATTCAAATGATGCGAACAACACATCATATGCACATCATTGTAAATGTGTTCCGTTTTCACGTGTGCAAGCAATTTGGGGGCCATATGTCAGGGAATGGAACTGCTAAGTAAAAACTGCAATATTTTAGACTCTAGCATTTAATTCCAAGTTGCTTTTAAACTGATTGTAGCAATTTCATTCTGAACAGCTGTTTATTTTACTTCACATCTGTATTAGTTTGTTGGGCCTGCCATAACAAAATACCAAACGCTGGGTGGCTTCAAAATCAGAACTGTGTTTTCTCACAGTTTTAGAGGCCAGGAAACCGAGATCAAGGTGGTGGTGGGTTCAGATACTTCGGATGCCTCCTTCCTTGCCTTCCAGATGGCTGACTTTTAGCGTGTCCTTACATGGTCTCTCCTCTGCATACATCACTTTTGTACCCACGGTTCCCTGATTGGACCAGGGCCTACCCTAAATGTCCTATTTTAACTTAATTACCACTTTAAAGACCTTGTCTCTACACATTTTGAGGTACTACAGGACAGAGTTTCAACCTACAAAATTTGGAGGGACTCGGTTCAGTCCATGACAGCCTTCTTACTATGTTTTGCTAAATTCATGTGACTAAGTACTGAGAGATAACTAAAGGAACCATTCACAAATCTCAGTGTTTAGAAATAAGTCCAAGAATGTCGACTATCTACAAGCTCAGGATTTTTTTATTCCACCCTTGGGAATTCTCTCCAAATACTTGAACTATAACCTCATTATAGGAGCCAGGCTCCACTGGCCATGGAATTCTCCAGGCAAGAATACTGGAATTGTTAGCCATTCCCTTTGCCAGAGGATCTTTCCAACCCAGAATCAAACCCGAGTTTCCTGCATTGCAGGCAGATTCTTTAACATTTGAACCACCAGGAAAACTAATAATCCTACTAACATCTCCTTTGTGTGTATGTAGAACTTCAAAAACTGCTCCTTAAATTAATATGGAAGAATAAAAGGAAAAAAAAATTGAATTGGTCAATAGAATAATGACTTCCTCCAAACTTTACACATCCTAACACCCAGAATGTTTGAATATGTTACATGACATGACAAAAGGAATTTTTCTACCTAGTTAAATATCTTGAAATACAGGGATTATCCTAGATTATCTAGGTGGGCTCCATCAAATGAGATAAATTCTTAAAACAGTCCTTTCTGAGCTGTAGTCAGAGAAAAAGATGTGAGAAGGGAAGTAATGTCAGAGATTTAAAGTCATTGCCTTTGAAGATAGAGAAAGAAGATTACAGGCCAAGAAATATGGGCAGCCTCTAGCAGCAGGTGGACACTCACTGTGTAAACACAGCAATCAGCATAGTTCTCCATCAGAGTTTCAACTTGTTTTCATAACAGGCCATGTACTAGATACCATTATTGTCTCGTAATATATTAAAGAGGTAAGAGAGAAACACAGAAACTAAATTATTTTCCAAGATAACAGATTATAACCATCAAAATAATACTAACAGTATTACTCTAGGCCTTGCCATCTTAATGGCTAAGATAATTTAAAAATTAAGTTAAAAAACTGATCATCACCAGTGAGAATGGATGGAAACCTGAGGATTTTCTGTAAAACTACAGAGGACCAAAGAAATATTCAGTGATGATTTTCATAAACTTATAATACATGGTATTTCCTTTTCCTGTAGGACAGAAGATCCTGAGAAAACAGAGGGTACACAATATTCTTATTACCAAAGTAATTGCCTTATAGCATATCTGTAGGGATAATTTGAGTTTGTCACAAATATTGAAAATTCCAACTACAGAGGCAATTAATATGATCATTTATGAATGCTAAATATACCCAAAGGGGCACATAATATGAAGAATGCACTTTAAAAGCCTTTTATTAATGCTGTAGAACTCATACTACTTAAAAATAGAGACAAAATTAAGATGTGATGCATTTTTTGAACTGAATTTTCCAAAATATGGCAAGCAACAAACCTAAAATTAAGAAAACCTAAAGAAGAAAATTTGGAAGGACTCTAAATTAGTTAAGTTAAGATAAGCCATCCAAATTGCATTTAAAAAGAAAGTATTTAGTGACCCAAATAGTGTTATGTATTAAGATTAAAGATTAATTTCATCATATGTTGTTTTTAAAACTTCATTCTGTAACATTTTCATATGTGTCTGTAGAAATTGAAATCATATAATAATCACCAAATGCAAATTAAAAGACTTCCATTTTGAAAATTAATGATTTCTTTGCAAATTCTTTGTCTTTTATTTTACTGATGAAGAATAATATTTATTACAAAATTATTATTCCCATTAGACATAATAGAAATTTTATATATATATAATGGAATTATATATAATGGAAATATTATATATATAATGGGAACAATAATAAAATATATATGAGTCCCATTATATATAATTATATTCTCTTTTAACATAGTAGTCTGTTCCTCTCTTTAGTTTGCAAACCAAAATGCATACATTATAGAAGATTTCAGATTTGCAGGAAAATGAAATAATGACTTTTAAATAAAACATTAAATTCTATCTGTAGACAAGATTAAGGGGGTGGATTAGCAATCCAGTTATAAATAATTAAATATCCAGATTGAAGAAAAAATAAAGTAGCACTTTTCAGACACTGAACATCAAGTTGCTCAGATCAGTGACCCTTGAGAGAGGAAAATAACTGAGGGAGCTCAATAATTACCTCCATTTTCTCCTCAGAAAGTTTCCAGAGCACAACACAGGCAGGAGGAACACAAACAGAACCCATGACCTTTCTGAGCTGAGCAGACACAGCTGGGATGTACAGAGAGAAAGTCCAAGTGGCTTAAATTGCAAAACACAGCACTGCAGAAGGGGGAGCTGCACAGAAACAGAGGCCTAGAGTTTTCTACTCAATTCTTTAGCTGAGTACAGATCAGGGTATGTGCTTGAGAAAGTTACCCAAGACAATGTAAAGAATCACACCAAAGAAGCAAAATGAACACTGATTGTCACTTAGGCCTGAAAACTAATATAATATATAAGGCTACTATGAAATAGCCATCCTGAAAAACCTTGTAGTTCAAGAGACGTTGAAGAGTCTATAGAACAACTTTATCTTCATAGCAGAGGAAAATTAATCCTAGATTACACACTGCATGGATCCAACCACCCAAAATTTCCTGGCATACAAAGAAATATCAAATAAAAATGAGAATAAGCAATTAAAGATGCAGATCTACAAATAACATGGATGTTAAAATTACTATATAAGGGCAGGTAACATATTGCAAAAATAATACATTTGAAAGAATAAAAAAATTAAATAAGCTACTGAGATATATGAAAGATTTGAAAGACAAAGGAATCCATCTTGTAAAGAAGAAAAATATAGTATTTGAAATGAAATGTACACTGGATTGGATTAATAAATTAGATCCTGCAGTAAAATAAAAATCTTGAAAATATGTCAATAAAAACAGTACAAAAAGAAACAGGAGGGAAAAAAAGGACTTAAAAAGGATCAGTGAGAAATTAAATGCTTCAAATGGTTTAGTAAACATGTAACCTCAAGTTCTAAAGTAGTTGAGACATGGTAAAAGAATTTGACAAGGCTGAAATGTTCCATTTTTGATACAAATTATAAGCAAACATAACCAAGAAGCTTGAGAAATACAAAGCACAGGAACGAAAAACAAAACTACCATAACATATGCAATAGTAAAATTGCTTAATATTAAATACTCATACGTGTGATAAAAACAAAATCTAGGAAGGAAAGGAAAAGGAAAAGATAGAAAGAAAGGGGGGAAAAAAAAAACCTGGTAAATAAATCTTTGCACATAGCAAAACTTAATTCCTAATGGTAACTTGGTGTATTTCTCATTTAACCTAAGAGCGTCCATTTTCCTCTCTTTGTCACTTTTACCACCATTGTTCTGTTCACTTCAGTTGCTCAGTCATGTCCAACTCTTTCTGATCCCATAGACTGCAGCACGCCAGGCCTCCCTGTCCATCACCAACTCCCGGAGTTTACTAAAACTCATGTCTATTGATTTGGTGACACCTTGCAATCATCTCGTCTTCTATTGTCCCCTTCTCCTCCCAATCTTTCCCAGCATCAGGGTCTCTTCAAATGAGTGAGCTCTTTGCATCAGGTGGCCAAACTATAGGAGTATCAGCCTTAAAATCAGTCTTTCAAATGAAAATTCAGGACTGATTTCCATTAGGATGAACTGGTTTGATAGCCTTTCAGTCCAAGGGATTCTCAAGAGTCTTCTCCAACACTGCAGTTTAAAAGCATCAGTTCTTCGGTCCTCAGCTTACCGAGTCCAATGCTCGCATCCATACATGACTATGGAAGAACCATACCTTTGACTAAACGGACCTTGGCTGGCAAAGTACTGTCTCCGCTTTTTAATATGCTGTCTAAGTTGGTCATAACTTTCCTTCTAAAGAGTAAGCATCTTTTAATTTCATGGCTGCAGTCACCATCTGCAGTGATTTTAGAGCTCCCAAAAATAAAGACAGCCACTGTTTCCACTGTTTCTTCATCTATTTGCCATGAAGTGATGAGACCAGATGCGATGATCTTAGTTTTCTGAATGTTGAGCTTTAAGCCAGCTTTTTCACTCTTCTCTTTCACTTTCATCAAGATGCTCTAGTGTTCCTCTTCACTTTCTACCATAACGGTGGTGTCATCTGCATATCTGAGGTTATTTATATTTCTCCCAGCAGTCTTAATTCCAGCCTGTGCTTTGTTCTGCCCAGCGATTCTCATGATATATTTAGCATATAAGTTAAATAAGCAGGGTGACAATATACAGCCTTGACGTACTCCTTTTCCTATTTGGAACCAGTCTGTTGTCCCATGTCCAGTTTTAACTGTTGCTTCCTGACCTGCATATAGATTTCTCAAGAGGCAGGTCAGATGGTCTGGTATTCCCATCTCTTTCAGAATTTTCCACAGTGTATTGTGATCCACACAGTCAATGGCTTTGGATAGTCAATAAAATAGAAATTGATGATTTTCTGGAACTGTCTTGCTTTTTTGATGATCCAGTGGATGTTAGTAATTTGATCTCTGGTTCCTTTTTTGTAAAACCAGCTTGAACATCAGGAAGTTCACTGTTCACATGCTGTTGAAGCCTGACTTGGAGGATTTTGAGCATTACTTTGCTGGCATGTGAGATGAGTGCAATTGTGTGGTGGTTGGAGCAATCTTTGGCATTATCTTTCTTTGGGATTGGAAGGAAAACTGACCTTTTCCAGTCCTGTGGCCACTGCTGAGTTTTCCAAATTTGCTGCTATATTAAGTGCACCATTTTCACAGCATCATCTTTCAGGATTTGAAATCGATCAAGTGGAATTCCATCACCTCCACTAGCTTTGTTCGTAGTGATGCTTCCTAGGGCCCACTTGACTTCACATTCCAGGATGTCTGGCTCTAGGTGAGTGATCACACCATCGTGATTATCTGGGGCATGAAGATCTTTTTTTGTACAGTTCTTCTGTGTATTCTTGCCACCTTGTCTTAATATCTTCAGCTTCTGTTAGGTCCATAGCATTTCTGTCCTTTATTGTGTCCATCTCTGTATGAAATTTACCCTTGGTATCTCTAATTTTCTTGAAGAGAAATCCAGTCTTTCCCATTCTATTGTTTTCCTCTATTTCTTTGCACTGATCACTGAGGAAGGCTTTCTTATCTCTCCTTGCTATTCTTTGGAACTCTGCATTCAAATGGGCATATTCCTTTTCTCCTTTACTTTTCTCTTCTTTTCATAGCTATTTGTAATGCCTTCTCAGAGAGCCATTTTGTTTTTGTTTTTGTTTTTGTTTGTTTGTGTTTTTTTGCATTTCTTTTTCTTGTGGGTGGTCTTGATCCCTGTCTCTTGTACAATGTGACAAAACTCTGTCCATTGTACATCAGGCACTCTGTCTTTCTATTAAAGAAAGTAGGTTTTTAAAATCTATTTTAAGAAATAGATTTGAGGGACCATTGTTCAAATCACTATTATTTCTTGCCTGGATTATTCCACTGTCAACACATAAGAAAGATCAGTCCTTTAAAACACAAAATATCCATTAGACAAATGAAAGGATAAAGAAGATGTGATATATACAATGGAATATTGTTCATAATAAAGAATATAATCTTGTCATTTGAGACAACATGGGTAGACTTAAAGAATTTTATGGTAAGTGAAATAAGTCACACAAAGATAAACAGTATATATCTTTGCTTATATATGGACTCTAAAGAACAAAAATACAGATAGAATGAAACAGAAACAGATTCATGATACAGAGGACAAACTTCTGTGGTTCAGTGGCTCAGTAATGTCTGACTGTTTGTGACCCCATGGACTGCAGCTCCCCAGGCCTCCCTCTCCATCACTGACTCCCAGAGCTTGCTCAAATTTGTGTTCATTGAGTTGGTGAGGCCATCCAATCATCTCATCCTCTGTCTTTCCCCTCTCCTTATCCCTTCAATTTTTCCCATCATCAGGGTCTTTTCAAATGAGTCAGTTCTTCGCATCAGGTGGCCAAAGTACTGGAGTTTCAGCTTCAGTATCAGTCCTTCCAATGAATATTCAGGACTGATTTCCTTTAGGATGGACTGGTTGGATCTCCTTGCAGTCTAAGGGACTTTCAAGAGTCTTCTTCAACACCGCAGTTCAAAAACATCAATTCTCCAGTGCTCAGCTTCCTTTATAGTCCAACTCTCACATTCATTCATGATCACTGGAGAAACCATAGTTTTGAATAAATGGACCTTTGTCAACAAAGTAATGTCTTTGCTTTTTAATTTGCCTTCTGTGTTGGTCATAGCTTTTCTTCCAAGAAGCATCTTTTAATTTCATGGCTGCAGTCACCATCTGTAGTGATTTTGGAGGCCCCAAAATAAACTCAGCAGTGTCCACAGACTGGAAAAGGTCAGTTTTTATTCCAATCCCAAAGAAAGGCAATGTCACAGAGTGTTCAAACTACCAAACATTTGCACACATCTCACACACTAGTAAAGTGGTGCTCAAAATTCTCCAAGCCAGGGATCAACTGTATGTTAACTGTGAACTTCCAGATGTTCAAGATGGATTTAGAAAAGGCAGAGAAATCAGAGGTCAAATTGCCAACATCTGCTGGATCATCAAAAAAGCAAGAGAGTTTTAGAAAAAACATCTACTTTAGTCTTACTGACTACACCAAAGACTTTAACTGTGTGGATCACAACAAACTGTGGAAAATTCTTAAAGAGATGGGACTATCAGACCACCTGATATGCCTCCTGAGAAATCTCTATGTAGGTCAAGAAGCAACAGTTAGAACTGGATAAGGAACAACAGACTGGTTCCAAATCAGGAAAGGAGTATGTCAAAGTTGCATTTTGTAACCTACTTGTTTTTCTTAAATGCAGAGTACATTATGCAAAATGCAAGGCTGTATGAACCACAAGCTGGAATCAAGATTGCCAGGAGAAATATCAATAACTTCAGATATGCAGATGACACCACTCGTATGGAAGAAAGAGAAGAACTAAAGAGACTATTAATGAAAGTGAAAGAGGAGAGTGAAAAAGTTGGCTTAAAAATTAACAGTCAGAAAACTAAGATCATGGCATCTGGTCTCAGCACTTCATGGCAAATAGATGGGGAAACAATGCAAACAGTGAGACTTTACTTTTTGGGGCTCCAAATATTCTGTAAATGGTGATTGCAGGCATGAAATTAAAATATGCTTTCTCCTTTGAAGGAAAACTATGATCAATCTAGACAGAAAGTTAAAAAGCAAAGACAGAGGGGGAATTCAGAAGATGGTGGAGGAATAGGATGGGGAGACCACTTTTCCCCCCACAATTTCATCAAAAGAACATTTCAACGCTGTGTAAATTCTACAAAACAACTTCTGAATGCTGGCAGAGGACGTCAGGCACCCAGAAAAGCATATCATTGTCTTCAAAAACAGGTAGGAAAAATACAAAAGTCGAAAAAAGAGACAAAGGAGGTAGGGAGGGAGCTCTGTCTTGGGAAGGGAGTCCTGTCCTGGGAAGGGAGTCTTAAAAAGACAGAACTTTCCAAACACCAGGAAACATTCTTTCTGCCAAGTCTGTGATGAGCCTTGGAAGCACAGAGGGCAACATAACAGGGAAGAAAAATAAATAAATCATTAAAACCAACAGATTACGAGGCCAACGGTAACTCACCCAGTGGAGAAGCAGCGCAGATGCCTGCATCCGCCACTAGCAAGTGGGGGCTGGGCAGGGAGGCATGGGCTGCAGTGCTTTTTAAGAATCTGGCCGGTGCCCCAAATGTAACCAGAGCAAACTAACTTGGGCTAGCATACCAGACTGTGGCATAGCTACCACGTGAAAAGCTCTGACATAAGACACTGCCAGGACCCCACACAGAACAAAGGACGAACAGAAATAGCCAGCTGCAGACCATCCCCCGCCTGTGACAGGCAGCCAGAGCTGTAAGGGCTGGAAGGGGGTAATCGCAGCCCCAGAGAGACTTTACCTACCAAACTGCAAGCAGGCTTCTTTGCTAACTAAGACTTCTTGGGGTTCTGAACAGTCACCATCTAGCTGACAAGGGGCGCCAGCGGTACACCCAGAAAACTGAGCAGCAGGGAAAGGCGAAAAGTCACAGTGACCATGCTCGCCAAACACCTAAGCTACTCAGTCCTGGGAAGGGGACAAAATGCAGGCCCAACTGAATCTGCACCTCTGAGGGCTACCTGAGAGCCGAGCCTGAGCGGCCTAGACCGGGGAGGTGCATGCAGCCTAGGGCCAGCCTCAGACGGTTCCCGGCGGAGCAATGTAGAGCCTGAGTGGTGTGCGCCATGTGCAGGGGCATACCCAGCGTGGCTGAGACACTGCGAGCACACACCAGTGTTATTTGTTTGCAGCATCCCTCCTTCCCCACAGCACAACTGAACAAGTGAGCCTAAAAAAAAAGTGTCCACCACCGCCCCCCTTATGTCAGGGTAGAAATCAGACACTGAAGAGACCAGCAAACAGAAGCAGCTAAACAGAGGGAACAACCTTGGAAGTGACCCCACACTGCCCACAACACCAGAGAAAGTCCCAGAAATATCTTTACTATATTTATGACCATTCTCTTTTTTGTTGTTGTTGATGTTGTTATTTGATTGATTTTTCTTCTTTTCTTTTCCTTTCTTTTTAACTTTAAAAAATTTTTAAGTCCTTTACTTATCCTTTAATTTTTATAACCTACTATCACTTTTCAAAAAAAAAAGACCCTATTTTTAAAGCAAACGCCATATATATATATTTTTGTGGTTGGTTTTTTTTTTAAATAATTCTCGTGATTTATTTTTTCTTCTTCTTCTTTTCTTTAATATTGTATTTTTGAAAATCCAACCTCTACTCTAGGTTTTTAATCTTTGTTTTTTGGTATTTGTTGTCAATTTTTTTACATTTAAAAACCCAATCTTCAGTATCCAAGTTTACCTGAGAGCGAGATTACTGGCATGACCACTCTCTCCTCCTTTGGACTCTCCTTTTTCTCCACCAGGTTGTCTCTGTCTCCTGCCTCCCCTTCTCTTCTCTACTCAACCCTGTGAATCTCTGTGTGTTACAGATGGTGGAAAACACTTAGGGAACTGGTTACTGGCTGGATCTGTCTCTCTCCTTTTCACTTCCCTCTTTCATCCTCCTCACCACCTCTGTCTACTTCCTCCCTCTCCTCTTCCCTGTATAACTCCAGGAACGTCTCTGAGCGGTCCAGACTGAGGAGCGCACATAAGGAAGTGATTACTAGCTAGCTTGCTCTCTCCTCGTGATCCCACCTCATCTCATTCCAGTTACCTCTAACTACTCCCTCCCTCTTCTCTTCTCCATGTAACTCAGTGAACCTCTCTGGGTGTCCTTCAATGTGGAGAAACTTTTCATCTTTAACCTAGATGTTTTATCATTGGTGCTGTTTAGATGGAGAAGTCTTGAGGCTACTGTAAAAATAAAACTGAAAACCAGAAGAAGGAGGTTTAAGTCCAAAGCCTGAGAACATCAGAAAACTCCTGAATCCAGGGAACATTAATCGATAGGAGCTCATCAAACACCTCCATACTTACACTGAAACCAAGCACCACCCAAGGGCCAACAAGTTCCAGAGCAAGACATACCACACAAATTCTCCAGCAACATAGGAACACACCCCTGAGCTTCAATATACAGGCAGCTCAACTTACTCCAAAGCCATAGACGTCTCATAACTCATTGCTGGACACTTCAGTGTACTCCAGAGAGAAGAAATCCAGCTCTACCCACCAGAACTCTGATACAAGCTTCCTAACCATGAAACCTTGACAAGCCACTGATACAACCCCACCCACAGTGAGGAAACTCCATAATAAAGAGAACTCCACAAATTCCAAGAATACAGAAAGGTCACCCCAAACGCAGTAATATAACCAAGATGAAGAGACAGAGGAATACCCAACAGGTAAAGGAATAGGAGAAAAGCCCACCAAACCAAACAAAACAGGAAGAGATAGGGAATCTACCTGAGAAAGAATTCCAAATAATGATAGTGAAAATGATCCAAAATCTTGAAATCAAAGTGGAATTACAGATAAATAGCCTGGAGACAAGGATTGAGAAGATGCAATAAAGGTTTAACAAGGACCTAGAAGAAATAAAAAAGAGTCAATATGTAATGAATAACACAATAAATAAGATCAGAAACACTCTGGAGGCAACAAATAGTAGAATATCGGAGGCAGAAGATAGGATTAGTGAAATAGAAGATAGAATGGTAGAAATAAATGAATCAGAGAGGAAAAAGAAAAACAAATTAAGAGAAATGAGGACAATCTCACAGACCTCCAGGACAACATGAAACGCTCCAACATTCGAATTATAGGAGTCCCAGAAGAAGAAGACAAAAGGAAAGACCATGAGAAAATCCTTGAGGAGATAATAGTTGAAAACTTCCCTAGAATGGGGAAGGAAATAATCAGCCAAGTCCAAGAAACACAGAGAGTTCCAAACAGGATAAACCGAAGGCAAAACACCCCAAGACACATATTAATCAAATTAACAAAGATCAAACACAAAGAACAAATATTAAAAGCAGCAAGGGAAAAACAACAAATAACACACAAGGCGATTCCCATAAGGATAACAGCTGATCTTTCAATAGAAACGCTTCAGGCCAGGAGGGAATGGCAAGACATACTTAAAGTGATGAAAGAAAATAACCTACAGCTCAGATTACTGTTCCCAGCAAGGATCTCATTCAGATATGAAGGAGAAATCAAAAGCTTACAGACAAGCAAAAGCTGAGAGAATTCAGTACCACCAAACCAGTTCTCGGACAAATGCTAAAGGATATTCTCTAGACAGGAAACACAAAAATGCATATAAACCCGAACCCAAAACAATAAAGTAAATGGCAACAGGATCATACTTATCAATAATTACCTTAAACATAAATGGGTTGAATGCCCCAACCAAAAGGCAAAGACTGGCTGAATGGATACAAAAACAAGACCCCTATATATGCTGCCTACAAGAGACCCACCTCAAAACAAGGGACACATACAGACTGAAAGTGAAGGGCTGGAAAAAGATATTCCACACAAATAGAGACCAAAAGAAAGCAGGAGTGGCAATACTCATATCCGATAAAATAGGCTTTAAAACAAAGGCTGTGAAAAGAGACAAAGAAGGCCACTACATAATCAAGGATCAATCCAAGAAGATATAAAAATTATAAATATATATGCACCCAACATAGGAGCACTGCAATATGTAAGACAAATGCTAACAAGTATGAAAGGGGAAATTAACAATAACACAATAATAGTGGGGGACTTTAATACCCCACTCACACCTATGGACAGATCAACTAAACAGAAATTAACAAAGAAATGCAAACTTTAAATGATACAATAGACCAGTTAGACCTAATTGATATCTATAGGACATTTCACCCCAAAACAATAAATTTCAGCTTTTTCTCAAGTGCTCATGGAACCTTCTCCAGGATAGATCACATTCTGGGCCATAAATCTAAACTTGATAAATTCAAAAAATTGAAATTCTTCCAAGCATCTTTTCTGACCATAATGCATTGATTAGATCTCAATTACAGGAGAAAAACTATTAAAAATTCCAACATATGGAGGCTGAGCAACACGCTTCTGAATAACCAACAAATTACAGAAGAAATCAAAAACAAATCAAAATATGCATATAAACGAATGAAAATGAAAACACAACAACCCAAAACCTGTGGGACAATATAAAAGCAGAGCTAAGAGGAAAGTTCATAGCAATATAGGCATACCTCAAGAAACAAGAAAAAAGTCAAATAAATAATCTAACTCTACACCTAAAGCAATAGAAGGAAAGAAATCTTAAAAATCAGGGCAGAAATAAATGCAAAAGAAACAAAAGAGACCATAGCAAAAATCAACAAAGCCAAAAGCTGGTTCTTTGAAAGGATAAATAAAATTGACAAACGATTAGCCAGACTCATCAAGAAACACAGGGAGAAAAATCAAATAAAAAAATAGAAATAAAAATGGAGAGATCACAACAGACAACACAGAAATACAAAGGATCATAAGAGACTACTAACAGCAATTATATGCCATTAAAATGGACAACGTGGAAGAAATGGACAAATTCTTAGAAAAGTACAACTTTCCAAAACTGAACCAAGAAGAAATAGAAAATCTTAACAGACCCATCACAAGCATGGAAATTGAAACTGTAATCAGAAATCTTCCAGCAAACAAAAGCCCAGGTCCAGACGGCTTCACAGCTGTATTCTACCAAAAATTTTGAGAAGAGCTAACACCTATCCTATTCAAATTCTTCCAGAAAATTGCAGAGGAAGGTAAACTTCCAAACTCATTCTATGAGGCCACCATCACCCTAATACCAAAACCTGACAAAGATGCCACAAAAAAAGAAAACTACAGCCAATATCACAGATGAACATAGATGCCAAAATCCTTAACAAAATTCTAGCAATCAGAATCCAACAACACATTAAAAATATCTGTATACTGTCATGTAAGAAACGAATCGCAGTCTATGCTCGATACAGGATACAGGATGCTTGGGGCTGGTGCACGGGGAAGATCCAGAGAGATGATATGGGGTGGGAGGTGGGGGGGGAGGGGGGTTCAGGATTGGGAACTCATGTACACCCGTGGCTGATTCATGTCAATGTATGGCAAAACAAATACAGTATTATAAAGCAAAATAAAGTAAAAAGTAAAAATAAAAAAAAATAAAAAAAGATCATACATCATGACCAAGTGGGCTTTATCCCAGGGATGCAAGGATTCTTCAATATCCACAAATCAATCAATGTAATTCACCACATTAACAAATTGAAAAATAAAAGCCATATGATTATCTCAATAGATGCAGAGAAGGCCTTTGACAAAATCCAACATCCATTTATGATAAAAACTCTCCAGAAAGCAGGAATAGAAGGAACATACCTCAACATAATAAAAGCTATATATGACAAACCCACAGAAACATTATCCTCAATGGTGAAAAATTGAAAGCATTTCCTCTAAAGTCAGGAACAGGACAAGCGTGCCCACTTTCACTGCTACTGTTCAACATAGTTCTGGAAGTTTTGGCCACAGCAATCAGAGCAGAAAAAGAAATAAAAGGAATCCAAATTGGAAAAGAAGAAGTAAAACTCTCACTGTTTGCAGATGACATGATCCTCTACATAGAAAACCCTAAAGACTCCACCAGAAAATTACTAGAGCTAATCAATGAATATAGTAAAGTTGCAGGATATAAAATCAACACACAGAAATCCCTTGCATTCCTATACACGAATAATGAGAAAGTAGAAAAAGAAATTAAGGAAACTCACCATTGCAACAAAAAGAATAAAATACTTAGGAATATACCTACCTAAAGAAACTAAAGACCTGTATATAGAAAATTATAAAACACTGATGAAAGAAATCAAGGAAGACACTAATAGATGGAAAAATATACCATGTTCATGGGTCAGAAGAATCAATATAGTGAAAATGAGTATACAACCCAAAGCAATATACAGATTCAATGCAATCCCTATCAAGCTACCAGCTGTATCTTTCACAGAGCTGGAACAAATAATTTCACAATTTGTATAGAAATACAAAAAAACCTCGAATAGCCAAAGCAATCTTGAGAAAGAAGAATGGAACTGGAGGAATCAACTTGCCTGACTTCAGGCTCTACTACAAAGCCACAGTCATGAAGACAGTATGGTACTGGCACAAAGACAGAAATATAGATCAAAGGAACAAAATAGAAAGCCCAGAGATAAATCCACACACCTATGGACACCTTATCTTTGACAAAGGAGGCAAGAATATACAGTGGAGTAAAGACAATCTCTTTAACAAGTGGTGCTGAGAAAACTGGTCAACCACTTGTAAAGAATGAAACTAGATCACTTTCTAACACCACACACAAAAATAAACTCAAAATGGATTAAAGATCTAAACATAAGACCAGAAACTATAAAACTCCTAGAGGAGAACATAGGCAAAACACTCTCAGAGATAAATCACAGCAGGATCCTCTATGACCTACCTCCCAGAATACTGGAAATAAAAGCAAAAAGAAACAAATGGGACCTAATTAAAATTTAAAGCTTCTGCACAACAAAGGAAACTATAAGCAAGGTGAAAAGACAGCCTTCTGAATGGGAGAAAATAATAACAAATGAAGCAACTGAAAAACAACTAATCTCAAAAATATACAAGCAACTTATGCAGCTCAAGTCCAGAAAAATAAATGACCCAATCTAAAAATGGGCCAAAGAACCAAATAGGCATTTCTCCAAAGAAGACATATGGATGGCTAACAAATACATGAAAAGATGCTCAACATCACTTATAATCAGAGAAATGCAAATCAAGACCACAATGAGGTACCACTTCACACCAGTCAGAATGGCAGTGATCCAAAAGTCTGCAAGCAATAAATGCTGGAGAGGGTGTGGAGAAAAGGGAACTCTCCTACACTGTTGGTGGGAATGCAAACTAGTACAGCCACTAGGAAGAATAGTGTGGAGATTCCTTAAAAAACTGCAAATAGAACTGCCTTATGACCCAGCAATCCCACTGCTAGGCATACACACCAAGGAAACCAGAATTGAAAGAGACACATGTACCCCAATGTTCATCACATCACTGTTTATAATAGCCAGGACATGGAAACAACCTAGATGTCCATCAGCAGATGAATGGATAAGCAAGCTGTGGTACATATACACAATGGAGTATTACTCAGCCATTAAAAAGAATACATTTGAATCAGTTCTAATGAGATGGATGAAACTGGAGCCTATTATACAGAGTGAAGTAAGCCAGAAAGAAAACACCAATACAGTATACTAATGCATATATATGGAATTTAGAAAGATGGTAATGACAACCCTGTGCGAGACAGCAAAAGAGACACAGATGTATAGAACGGACTTTTAGATTCTGTGGGAGAGGGAGAGGGTGGGATGATTTGGGAGAATGGTATTGAAACATGTATACTATCAGGTAAGATACGAATCGCCAGCCTATGTTCAATACAGGATACAGGATGCTTGGGGCTGGTGCACAGGGATGATCTAGAGAGATGATATGGGGTATGAGGTGGGAAGGGAGAGGGGGGTTCAGGATTGGGAACTCATGTACACGCATGGCTGATTCATGTCAATGTATGGCAAAACCAGTATAGTATTGTAAAGCAAAATAAAGTATAAATAAAAATTTAAAAAAAAAGAACACAACAACAACCAAAAAGCAGAGACTATTTTGCCAACAATGGTCTGTCTAGTCAAAGCTATGGTTTTTTCAGTTGTCATGTATGGATGTGAGACTTGGACTATAACAAAAGCTGAGCACTGAAGAAATGATGATTTTGAACTGTGGTGTTGGAGAAGACTCTTGAGAGTCCATTGGACTGCAAGGAGATCAAACCAGTCAATCCTAAAGGAAATCAGTCCTGAATATTCATTGGAAGGACTGATGCTGAAACTCCCATAGTTTGGCCACCTGATGTGAAGAACTGACTCACCGGAAAAGACCCTGATGGTGGGAAAATTGAAGGCAGGAGGAGAAGGGGACGAGAGCAGATGACTTGGTTGGATGGCATCTCCGACTCAATAGATATGAGTTTAAGTTAGCTCTGGGAGTTGGTGATGGACAGGGAATCTGGCATGCTATTGTCCATGGGGTTTCCAAGAGTCTGACATGATTGAGTTGAAGTGACTGAAAATAAAGTCTCTCACTGTTTCCATTGTTTCCCCATCTATTTGCCATGAAGTGATGGGACCAGATGCTGTGGTCTTAGTTTTTTGGATGTTGAGTTTTAAGCCAACTTTTTCACTCTCTTCTTTCACTTTCATCAAGAGGCTCTTTAATTCTTATTTGCATTTCACCAGAAGGGTGGTGTCGTCTGTGTATCTGATGCTACTGATATTTATCCCAGTATTTTTTATTCCAGCTTGGTCTTCATTCAGCCAAGCATTTCTTATGATGTACTCTGCATATACATTAAATAATCAGGGTGACAGTATACAGCCTTGAGGTACTTCTTTCCCAATTAGTTGCCTATAATGGGGCTGGGGGTTGGGAGGAGAGATGGTTGAAGTTGGTGAAGGGGATTAATGGATACAAACTGCCAGTTATAAAGAGTTATAAAGTAAATAAATCACAGGGAATATATTCAATAATATTGTAATATCTTTGGTGTATAAGTCATAAAATATCCATCACTGTGCTTATATCAGAAACTAATATTATAATTCAACTATTCTCCTACATATAAAAGATAGTTATCCCTTGTTCATGAACTTCAAATATCTTTCCATTGGAATAATAGCAAAAATCAAACTATTTCCAATCAACTTTTGGCTTCTAGTGGGATGGACTAGCTGGCAGCAGAACAAGCTTGCCAAAAATAACTGAAAATGTCAGATAAAATATGCAATTATTTAAAGGTAGCTGTGAAATTCCAAAGTAAGAAAAACTCCAGACAAAGAACAGTGAAAAGGAAAATGAGCTTCAAGTTTCTTTCTTTCATGATATTTTCAATTTTGAGGACAGAAAGTAAAATTATTTTGACCTCTGATAAGTTACCTTCATGTCATTGAGTTTTCAATTAAACAAATGCTTTTTTTTTTTTTTCTGGACACACTGTGTGGCAAGCAGAATCTTAATTTCCCAAACAGGTATCAAACCTGTGCTCCTGCATTAGGAGTGTGAAGTCTTAAACTCTGAACCAACAAGGAGTCCCAAAAATGATTTCTATGTATGCTGTTAGGATACTTTTAGTTTTATCTTCATTACCAAACAAAATAATGGACAGTAACTAAGCCTGAAGATAAATAAAAAGGTTAAAGTTGAAGATTAAGCAGATTTTTAATTAATTGGCATAAAATCACAGTGAAATTCTAGTCCTATTGCACTTGCAGAGAAAGAACAATTGCATCTTTTTCTGGGTATGAGCAAAGACTAAAGCCGTGGAGAATAATTAATTGGAATAAGCATTAAACATCATGTTCCCTACTCAAGAGGAGGAGCAAAATGATGATTATTTTCTTGGTAGATGAGCAAGTAAGGGAGATTTGAATACCAATTAACTCCTGACCACTGGGTCAGAACAGTCTATTAAGAGTTCCCCTATCAAATAATTCAGAGTACTTCATGTTGGACTGAGGCATTTCCTTAGAATGGATCCTTAATATATGATTTAAATGTTATTGAAAAGGAGAGTAGTTCAATTTTGAATATACTTGTGTTTTGTAAGAATATTATGTATATGACAATGTAGATCAGCTGACTTAGATAATTATTTCTTATTCCCCTCAACTTTACAAATAAATAATGCTTTTATTTACGGTGAAATATTTAAATAAACTCATGTAATACATATTTACATATTCTCCAAGGAATTTTATAAATTTCCCAATAAATTCGTGAACGGAGGAAATGATACCTAATTGTTTAGTGAATAAGCAACCAATACTTTACAGGGTATTTTTCATGTACACATCAGAGGGTTGTTACTACATGTGATGGAAAAGTAACTTCCACTAATGTATTTAGCATTCATTTTGCATCTCAGTAAAAAATATATTAAAACTATAAACTATGCAAGGTAGCTTTTTAGTGACAAAATTTTATTTTACAGCTAAAAATATAACTTTGTACATTTAGAAGCTAAAAGATGAATGAAAATGGCATAACCAGAAAATGGTTTCTATAGGAGTCAATTCAAAAAGTTGTATCTCAAAAGCAGGGTAGAAGTTGGTGATTGGGAAACTGAAAACAAAAGAAAAAACTTAAAGGTTAGTTTGAGTACAGTGAATATGCTAGGACAGAGAAAACATCCATTTAACAAGAAGAGAGAAAGCAGGAAGCAGTAATGAAGCATGTCAGTGGGAATGAATATATAAATAGAATGCTGGATGACATTTGAAAGTGAAAGTGAAGTCGCTCAGTTGTGTCCAACCCTCAGCAACCCCATGGACTATAGCTTACCATGCTCCTCTGTCCGTGGAATATTCCAGGCAAGAGTACTGGAGTGGGTTGCCATGTTTAATGAAATGTAATTTTTTTTTCGGCCTTTCACAAATGAGTTGGAAGTTGTGCAGTGCCCTGGGTAAGAGAATGTTTACCAGAATCAGAAGAAATATTTAACTCTTCTATTTACTACTTGCTAGTTTCATGACCTTGTGACTAATGTTATGCCATATAGAGATATGTTTGAACTAGGTTTATATTCATTATATATAAATAAACATGAAAATTATAGATTTAATTACATATTATATATATTGGATATTGCATTGGGTATTACATGTATACACACCTATATAGGAAATTTATATTGTATTAAAATTTTTGAATTGACTTCAGTGGTTTTATATCTTAAAAATATCTTTGCAATATTATTTTTCACTGATAAATGGTAACTAGATACTGTTCCCATGACAAATTCTTTGTCTAATTGTTGCATGAAAGTAGAATATTAATTTGTAGACTTGTGAAGTCTAGCAATCTAACATTCTTATTAGTTAACAAAAATAAATATCAGTCCTTAGTAGGTACAGAGGTCCCTTGATGATCTCTCCCTTCTTTTTTTAAAATTTAAATTTATTTATCTTAATTGGAGGCCAATTACTTTACAATATTGTATTGGTTTTGCCATACATCAACATGAATCCTCCGCGGGTGTACACATGTTCCCAATCCTGAATCCCCCTCCCATCTCCCTTCCCGTACCATCCCTCTGAGCCATCCCAGTGCACCAGCCCCAAGCATCCTGTATCCTGCATCGAACTTGGATTGGTGATTCATTTCTTATATTATATTATACTTGTTTCAATGCCATTCTCCCAAATCATCCCACCCTCTCCCTCTCCCACAGAGTCCAAAAGACTATTCTATACATCTGTGTCTCTTTTGCTGTCACGCATACAGGGTTATCATTATCATCTTTCTAAATTCCATATATATGTGTTAGTATACTGTATTGGTGTTTTTCTTTCTGGCTTACTTCACTCTGTATAATCGGCTCCAGTTTCATCCACCTCATTAGAACTGATTCAAATGTATTCTTTTTAATGGCTGAGTAATACTCCATTGTGTATATGCACCACAGCTTTCTTATCCATTCATCTGCTGATGGATATCTAGATTGCTTCTATGTCCTGGCTATTATAAACAGTGCTGCGATGAACATTGGGGTATACATGTCTCTTTCAGTTCTGGTTTCCTTGGTGTGTATGCCCAGAGTGGGATTTCTCATCATAAGGCAGTTCTATTTGCAGTTTTTCAAGGAATCTCCACACTGTTCTCCATAGTGGCTGTATTAGTTTGCATTCCCACCAACAGTGTAAGAGGGTTCTTGCTGGGAGCCAGCATTAGGAACTCCGCCCGTGGCAAAGGTCATCAGGAAGGAGGCTCGGCATACGCAAGGGCAGGATTGAGCCTCAGGAGACCCCCTGTTCTCAAGCATCTACCCCCAAAACCAGAGTCTGCCTACTTTATTGCTTTATGCTTTCATCTACACCTCTGACTTTACAGGGGGATGTCCCCCACCACCTCTCTCAGAGAAGGAGTTAACTTAGGGCTCCAGCTAATAAAATTCCTGGGCTTGACAAGAGTGTTTCAGTTCACTAACTCCTCTGAAAGTTCTCTAGCCTGCCTGACAGGCTTGTCCAGCCACATGTGATTGTTCCCAGCCTCCCAACTGTGAGAGGCACGAGATGCTTTAAACTTTCTAAATACAGATTATTTTGAGAAGCTAGAAAATTACTAGTGTAGTATAGTGGGTTGGTTAGGAATTATGTTGGTGAAGGGTTTTTCATTCTTTGGGCCAATATTTGCTGCTAAGCCTCCATATGCCCTGCCCTTATACACATTAATGAATACAACTAGCATATAGGAGAAATAAGTATTAACCTTTAGGATTAATCATGTTAAACCTTAGGCTAAGTAAATTCCTTTCTCGATTGTAATCCACTGCACCTTCACCCTATAGGAATACAACTTTATCTGGTGCCTTCGGAGGGTGGGACCTGGTTTAAGAAAATTCACCCCTGGAAGAATAAGTTTTCTGGTTGACTGACCGTTATCAGAAGAAAGGGCCATAAAATGTCAAAAGGCCTCATGGCCAGAAGATGATGTAAAGCTCCTAAGACCTTTATATACATTTGTATGAAGCACCTGATTTTGACAAGGGTCAGGTCTGCTGACGCCACGTGACTCTGTATTCTATCTCTATGTGTGACAAAAAGTATATCAGTGAATCTGAAAAATAAAGAAAATGGACCAGTTCCTGGAAAGACTGGTTTCCCCTCCATGTGGTCTTTTCTCATTCTCTTCTTTTCTGGCTGAATTCCCATCTGGAGCGTGGTGGCTCACCATGTATACTTACTTGCCCTGGCTTCTAAGACCCGCGTGAGAGGGAGCCCAAGGCGGGCACCCTCCACTATTCAAGCAGGCACCAGTGGCCTACGTAGGTGGTACAAACTCCTCGTCTTGGAGTTTTATTGGTTTTCCACGTAAACAGAGTTATTCAGCCTCTTTTTCTCCACTAATTTTCCTACTACACTATTCTTTTCTAATCTCTCTTTATATCTGTAATTAAATAAGTTCTTTCCTAGGATGCCGACTCCATCCCCACTTCAAATTATCTTGGATCCACCAGGGCTGGACCCTGGCAGTTTCCCTTTTCTCCACACCCTCTCCAGCATTTATTGCTTGTAGACTTTTGGATTGCAGTCATTCTGTCTGGCGTTAAATGGTACGTCATTGTGGTTTTGATTTGCATTTGTCTGATAATGAGACATTATCTACCAAACTGCAGGCAGGCTTCTTTGCTAATTAAGACTTCTTGGGGTTCTGGACAGTCATCATCCTCCTGAGAAGGTGAGCTGGTTATACACCCAGAAAACTGAGCAGCAGGGCCAGGAGAGGCAATAAGTCACAGAGACCATGCTCACCAAACACCTCATCATCTGAGCTGCTCGGACTTGGGAAGGGCACGAAACGGAGGCCCAAAGGAGTCTGTGCCTCTGAGGACTACCTGAGTGCCTGAATCTGAGCGGCTTAGACCTGGGAGGTGCATGCAGCCCAGGGCTGGCCTCGGACAGTTCCCAGCAGAGCAACCTAGAGCCTGAGCTGAGTGGGCAGGGAGGGCACATGCACTGTGAGTGGGGGCAAACCCAGTGTGGCTGAGACACTGTGAGCACACACCAGTGTTATTTGTTTGCAGCATCCCTCCCTCTCCACAGCGCAACTGAACAAGTGAGCCTAAAAAAATTTGTCCACCACTGCCCGTCTTGTGTCAGGGTGATAGTATCATGAGTGATAGTATTATTCACTATCAGACAGCGAAGAGACCAGCAAAGAGAAGAAGCTAAAACAGAGGAAACCACCTTGGTAGTGACAGGTGCAAGAGGTTAAAACCCTGTAGCTAATACCAACTACATAAGAAGGGGCCTATAGGTCTTGAGAAATATAAGCAGGACCAAGGAACTATCTGAAAATGAACTGACCACACACTCTCCCTTCTTTTGTGAACTGAAATATTGTATTTCATGGTCGTCAAACTTTGCACAGTGGTCTTTGCTTGGAGGAAGGAAGAGTAAGAGAAAGAATAGTTGTAAATAGAGTTAGAGAAAGAATAGTTGTAAAAATATAGATCATATTATCCTGAGGTGCTAGTAAGCAGACAGACAGTTTATTGAACTACAAGAACTGATGTTCATTCAGTCCAGGTCTATGTGATGTTTCAGATTTCAGAAGAAAATTTTACAGTGGAGGTTTATAATAGCTGTAAGCTTTCTATGTGGGCTTTAGAAAAAAATTATGTCCTAGAGAAGATTCCAAATATACAGCAATGAGATATTAAATGTGTCTATAAGAATTATAAATTGTTTGACTCTACAGAATAATTGTAATATCTGTGTCAAATAGAAGCTAACACTTTAAATTGCTTCCTTGGTATTCAGTTCAATTCAGTTCAGTTGCTGAGTTGTGTCTGACTCTTTGTGACCCCATGAATTGAGGCATGCCAGGCCTCCCTGTCCATCACCAACTCCTGGAGTTCACCCAAGCTCATGTCCATTGAGTCGGTGATGCCATCCAGCCATCTCACCCCCTGTCATCCCCTTCTCCTCCTGCCCCCAATCCCTTTCAGCATCAGAGTCTTTTCCAATGAGTCAACTCTTCTCATGAGGTGGCCAAAGTATTGGAGTTTCAGATTCAGCATCAGTCCTTCCAATGAATACCAGGACTGATCTCCTTCAGAATGGACTGGTTGGATCTCCTTGCAGTCCAAGGGACTCTCAAGAGTCTTCTCCAACACCACAGTTCAAAAGCATCAATTCTTCATCACTCAGCTTTCTTCACAATCCAACTCTCACATCCATACATGACCACTGGAAAAACCATAACCTTTGTTGGCAAAGCAATGTCTCTGCTTTTTAATATGCTATATAGGTATTAGATAAATGCAAAGAAAAGTTACAGTGAGGTGTTACCTTACATCAGTCAAAATGGCCATTATTAAAAAGTCTATGAATAACAAATGCTATACAGGGAGTAGAGAAAAGGGAACTTTTCTAAACAGTTAGTCGGAATGTAAATTGGTGCAACCACCAAGGGAAACAGTATAGAAGTTCCTCAGAAAACTAAAAAGAGAATTATCATAAGATCCAGCAATACCATTCCTGGGAATATATCCAGACACAAGTATAATTCAAATGATACAAGCACCCCTATGTTCATAGCAGCACAATTGACAATAGTCAAGACAGGGAACTTAAATGTCTAAATGTCTATTGATAGGAATGGATAAAGAAGAATACAGTGTGTCTACATAATCAGTCAAAAAAAAAAGAATGAAATAATGGCTTTTGTAACAACAGAGATGGAACTAGATATTATCATATTAAGTAAAGTAAGTCAGAAAGAGAAAGACATGATATCTTCTATACATAGACTCTAAAACACTACATAAATGAACCTACCTAAAAAACAGAAACAGACTCAGAGACATAGAGAACAGACTTGTGGTTGCCAGGGGGAGAGATGTAGTAAGAGGCTGAGATTGGCAGATGCAAACCACCATGTAGAGAATGAATAAACACAAGTTTCTATTGTATAACACAAGGAACTATATCCAATATCCTGTGATAATGAGTCATAGAAAACAATATTTTAAAAACTGTGTATATATAAGTATATAGGTGTAACTGAATCACTTTTCTGTCAGCAAAAATTAACACAACATTGTAAATCAACTGTACTTCAATACATTTTTTTATGTTACACTTTTAGCAAAAAAAGGAGAATGGCACAGAATCAAAATAACCTTATTTTATTTTAACATATTAATTGATATGGCTTAATTCACTGATTAAGCATATTTTTATTATTCACTATCTGTTGATTACTATTAGGTAACTCATCTACTCAAAGGCTTACGTGAAAGAAAATCTAGACCTGCCATGAATCCTGAGATCAGTTCCTGACCATAAAGACTACTAGATGATATCAGACCTGCAGATTTCAAAGACAAATAGAATATTAAACACAAAACAGTAGACCAGAGATCAAATTGTCAATATCCGCTGGATCATAGGAAAAACAAGAGAATTCCAGAAAAATATCTGTTTCTGTTTCATTGACTATGTCAAAGCCTTTGACTGTGTGGATCACAACAAATTATGGACAATTCTTAAAGAGATGGAAATAACAAACCACCTTATCAGACTCTGTAAGGTGAAGAAAGCTGTAAGAAGGTCAAGAAGCAGCAGTTAGACCTGGACATGGAACAATAGACTGGCTCCAAATTGGCAAAGAAATACATCAAGGCTCTATATGGTCACCTTGTTAATTTAACTTATGTGCAGAATACATCATGCAAAATGCCTAGCACAAGCTGGAATCAAGATTGCCAGGAGAAATATCAATAATCTCAGATATGCAGATGTTATTTTGGAGGGCTCCAAAATCTCCTCAGACTGTGACTGCAGACATGAAATTAAAAGAAGCTTGCTCCTTGAAAGAAAAGCTATGATCAGTCTAGACATCATGTTAAAAAGCAGAGACATTACTTTGCCAACAAAGATTCATTTAGTCAAAGCTATGGTTTTGCCAGTAGTCATATATGGATTTGAGAGTTGGATCATACATAAAGCAGAAGGCTGAGCACTGACACTTTAAGCTATGGTGTTGAAGAAGACTCTTGAGTGTCCTTTGGACTGTAAGATGAAAACCAGTCAATCCTAAAGGAAATCAGTCCTGAATATTCATTGGAGGACGGATGCTGAAGCTGAAGCTCCAATACTTTGGCCACCTGACGCAAAGAGCTGACTTACTAGAAAAGACCCTGATGCTAAGAAAGGCAGGAGGAAAAGTGAGCACAGAGACTGAGATGGTTGAATGGCATCACCAAATCAATGGACATGAGTTTGAGCATCCTTTGGGAGATGATGAAGGACAGGGAAGCCTGGTATGTTGCAGTCCATGGGGTCACAAAGAGTCAGACACGACTGAGCAACTGAACAACAATGACAAAAACATTAAATTTCAGTGGAACTTCACATGGTGAAGCATATACTAAATAAACATAAGCTGCTTGACCTGCATTCTTTCACCCCTTGGTTATCATAATTAAATTTTCAGCAAAAAAAAAAGAAAAAAAATGATTTATATGTCCCTTCCTATCTAGACATGTTTATTCCACAGACGGTCAATTCATTTGAGATGGAATTGTCCTTTCCTGATATTTTTGAATCTGAAGCATCTTTCCTGTAGTTGATGCCATTATATATAGAACAAAGGAGAAAAAAAAAATTATAACAGCTATCTCTTTATAGGTTTTGCCAGCAGGAAACAATAGAAGGACATCTGTAAAGTGATAAAAGAAAGAAAAAAGCTTCAATCTAGAAGTTAAATATAAATGAAAAATATTCTCTCTGACAAATGCAAAAAAATTAGAGAATTCATTGACCACAGACTTTCCTGAAATTGCTTAATGAAAATGCTTCAGGGAGAAGGAATTTAATGTGCATTAAAAATTGAATATATACAGAGGAACAAAGAAGGTTGGAAATTGAATTTTGAAAAATGATAAAGTATCATTTTTCTAATTTTAACTGCTTAAAAAACAAAAAATTAAAGCTAATAAAAATGTTTATTAATAACATTTAGAAAAGATAAGTGTGTGACAGTGATGACCCTAGATATGATGCTGAGTTTGCACAATATTATTTGAAGGTACAGAGACCAGACAGTTGTTTGCCACATGAAGAATGTAATAAAGCAAATAAATGTAATAAATATAATAAAGCAAATGAATCAAATGAATATTTGTTTGAATGCATAATATCACTATTTTCTCTAGGGCTGGCACATTAAAACATAGCTTATACTAAAATGAACCAATAAATTTATTTTAATAGCAAGCTATACAATACCATGACTATTTCTACACAATAAGTTGTCAAAATCATAACTTTATGAACTCAGTTTCAGCTTGATCTAATACTCTATTGTACAGAAATGCTGGCATCTGCAATACAAGAAAGAAGTATATTTTCCTGAACTCACTAAATTAAAATTTTATATAATTTTCTTATTTTTTTCTTTTTTCCTGTATAAGATTTTTTGGTACAATGTTGTAACTAATATCATTGAAGATAAGTAATACCTTTTATTTTATTGTGTAGATTTCCTTGTGCACTGAGTGATGATGCATCAAACCTGAGAAGCAAGGAAAACAGCTACATCTTTCTCTCATAAGAACAACATTATATCCATAAAAATGTAATGCCTTATATGCAAAATAAATGTCTTACATGAATAACATGGGACTTCACTAGTTTCCACAAAAAATCTACTGATTAAGAATTAATTGGAACTTAATAAGACAAAAGTAAAAGAAAATCTGTTTCTGTGGACCCTTGAGAGGATCCATTTAAAATGAGAATCTTCTGTCATCTAGCTTGAATATTTAATCACTTGTTATGATGGGTATCAATTTTGTTCATTTCAAGATATATTAATTACTTCACATCAGAAAATTGAGAATACTATCTTCAAATTCATATCAAAGATTAAAACTCAGTGTTTAAACATCACCAATATAATTTCTATGAGGATTACATAGCAATTAAATTGCATTCTTAGCAAGTAGAGATGAATTTATATTCATTCTTTCTGTTTTCCATTCTGGGACCAACACATTATATCATTTAGCATTATATAAATGTCAAATATTGTATTTCTGCAAAGTTTTGTTTTGTTTTTTGCTATTATTTGTGTCTGTCCTTCTAGACATTTTTACATGTCATGTTATAAAAGTGTATCTGTTAACAAAAATTCAAAGCATGTTTGAAATGAATAGTCTTTGAACAGTTTAAAAAAAGTGGCAAATATTCATTTAACTCATACTCAACTTTTCTCCCTGTATGTACATGTTTGACATGAAATATTTCATACATTTGACACACTGCTGCTGCTGCTGCTGCTACAAAGTTGCTTCAGTCGTGTCTGACTCCGTGCGACCTCATAGACGGCAGCCCACCAGGCTCCCCCGTCCCTGGGATTCTCCAGGCAAGAACACTGGAGTGGGTTGCCATTTCCTTCTTCAATGCACGAAAGTGAAAAGCGAAAGTGAAGTCCCTCAGCCATGTCCGACTCTTAGTGACCCCATGGACTGCAACCCACCAGGCTCCTCTGTCCATGGGATTTTCCAGGCAAGAGTACTGGAGTGGGGTGCCATTGACAATAGTAAGTCCTCAAGACATACTATGCCAGCCAGGAATCCAATATAGATTTTATATCTTATTTATAAATCCGAAACACTAAAATTTATTGTAACAGTCCATAAGACAAATAAATATTCATTAATTCACTACCTAAAGAGCCATTCGTTTGAATATCTTAGTCGTTATCTGTATTTTATTGCCAAGGGTGTCCTTACAATGATATCATTAGCTATATTTTGGAATGATGACCATTTAATTTATGAACATACTTCCTTCTCTGAAAGTTAGGTGCACTCACAAAGTGCAAAGAAATAGAGTACTTAAAATTAAATGTAAGAAATAAGTATGTAAAATATGCTGGATGGAAGAAATTCCTGTTATTGATTTTGCTGTGTTCACTGTGGCACTAAACAACATAAAAATAAATCAGTGCTGGATGGTACAGATCTAAAGGGGATATGTTCAGATTTTTTGGTGCTCCCAGTCAAAACAGGGGAGTCTTGAGCCTGAAAAAAATGCTTTTATTAAATATTTACTGAAGGTTTAGTATATGATTGGCATTATAGTTAGTGAGCAAAACCTGATGTAGTCTTTTTTTTTCCCCCCCTGGAGCTATAGATAACAGAAGAAATAGACGTTTGTGTCAAATATCACACAATTACTTCCATTAACTGATTCCTTTGACAAACACTTCACTGAATATTCAGTATTTGTCAGGCACAATCAAGGTGGTTCAGATGCAGTTGTGAAGCAACACAGACAAAAGTTTACCTGTGATCATGAAACTTACATTCTAGGTGTAATGTGCCAAGATTGAAATAACTGAAATGCATAAAATATGTGGTGATAAGGGATAAGGGAGTAAAGGAGGAGAGTGAAAGAGCCAGCTTGAAACTAAATGTTACAAAAACTAAGATCATGGCATCCGGCCCCATTACTTCATGGTAAATAGATGTGGAAACGGTGGAATTCGTAACAGATTTCCTCTTCCTGGGCTCTAAGATCACTGCGGATGGTGACTGCAACCATAAGATCAGAAGATGTTTGCTTCCTGGCAGGAAATCTGTGAAGAACGGGATCATAAAGGAGGTGGAGCGATGAAGAATTGATAATTTCCAACAATGGTGCTGGAGAAGACTCGTGAGTCCCTTGGACAGCGAGGTAATCAAAATCAGTCGCTCTTAAGGGAAATCAGTGCTGCATACTCATTGAAAGGACTGATGATGAAGTTGAAACTCCAGTATTTTGGTCATCTGCTGTAAACAGCTGACTCATTGGAAAAGTCCCTGATGCTGGGGAAGATTGAGAGCAGAAGGAGAAGAGGGCGTCAGAGTATGAGATGGTTGGATAGCATCACTGATGCAATGGACATGAACTTGGGCAAACTTCAGGAGATGGTGAGGGACAGAGAGGCCTGGCGTTCTACAGTCCATGGGGTCACAAAGAGTCCTACACAACTGAGCCACCGAACAGCAACAAGAGATAAGAAAAATAAAGGAGGGGAGGGGGATAAAAGGTGAAAAATGCCAACTCCAAGTGTAACCTACTTGTGATTTTCCCGAGAGACTCCTCTGAGCTAGGACTTATGTGCTAATTGTTTACATGAGTAATTGGGATCACCAGGCAAAGGAAGGAAGAGTCCTTTAGGCTAGGAGGACTGCATGTGAAAATGTCATGTGGCAGAAGATACCACTGCTCAGAAGTAATATCCTTGTGCTTGGATGAAGAATGATAATTTCATTGTCTAGTTCTGATGTAAGCTTCTAAGAGTCAACCACAGTCAACCACAGTGTATGCTCATCATTCCTGTGTGGTATGTAGGTCTATATCAGACAGGTTTTATGACTGCCTTTCCATAACTAACATAAGTAACACAGCTGATGCTCTTTGTGTCTCAGTTCAGCTGCTCTGTTGCAGTTGCTCTTGTTTTCTGCATCTTAAAGAGGCCTAGAGTTAGACTGGGTGTAAGATCTCTGTGTAGTATTCATTAGCCATGTGTCTTAGAAAAATGATTGAGTGTTTCAGAGGCTCATTTTGCTCACCTATGATATGAAGGAAATAATGTTATTTATTTACACAGCACTGTGAGGTTAATATGACAGTGTTGTGCGAGGTGATGCATGTGGCACACTTCTGGGATCATAATCAAGCTTTCAGAGATTTGTGACTTTTAATGAAAATAATAATAGGGATAATCCCTTACTGCAATAGAATCACTGTGACATATGGACTTCAGGTGATCTAACTTTCATAAACAGCATACATCCTCCGTCACTCTCCCTGAATTACAGAGAGGGACTTGTGAGGTTTTATTGGCTTAGTACACAAAACATAAATCTTTCTGATAGATTATTGCCTGGAATATTATCTCTTTCTTTTGTGGCTGTTTCTTGACTCTAAAATATCTCCATTTCTTCCTGGGATAAAAATTGTCCACTAATGAAAAAGTGCTCTCTCATTTAAGAGCACCTATGAAAGCAAGGGAAGACTCCTTTAACTGCTTCCTAATTGCTATGTAGATAACTAAAGGCATTTTTTTCTTCCAGTTTTCTTTATAACATTTTTTTATAATTAAGACCCATTGTTAATAATAAAGAAACTTACATAACTAACTTTCACATTTATAATGTATTACTGCTGTTGCTGCTGCTAAGTTACGTCAGTCGTGTCTGACTCTGTGCAACCCCAGAGACAGCAGCCCACCAGGCTCCTCCATCCCTGGGATTCTCCAGGCAAGAATACTGGAGTGGGTTGCCATTTCCTTCTCCAATGTATGAAAGTGAAAAGTGAATGATTGAAAATTAAAAACAATGTTCATTTTATAAAATTGGACTATCATTATAGTTTCAAATGTAAGTTACCAAAAACACACACAAAAAAAACAAAAGCCCCAAAACTTGTGGAATTAATAGTTATTCTTAGGAACAAAATTTGTAGTTTTTGTGATCATAGTGATACAGATTTTTACTGTTGAACTTGAATAAGTTAGCCACTTGAAAATTAAAGATACATATAAATAAGCTATCAAAAAAAGGTCCCATTATTTCAGTGAGAAATTATCAATGATATATATTATACACTATCATACTATTTCTCAAAAACTTTTTTTGCTCTTCATGACATTCAGTTTTAACATTATCCACACACTGAATTCACATCTCTTTCCAGAATAAATGAGATTTTCATTTTAAATGGCTTGGGTATAAATGTAAGGTCAAGTCAGTGTGAAATCAATCTGAAGGAAAGCAGATCTATTACTGGAAAGTGGTGCTTGATATTTCTTATCCTCGATGATGGAACAGGTCTCCCTTGCTAACTGAGAAATCTCTATCTAGTTACAATAATACCTCTAATTTACTGTTTTTATTTTGAAGATGAACCAGATGTAAAATACACATAATTGGATTTAAATGATTGAAGACATTCTGCTCCTTCTGAGAAAATAACAATCTTAACAAAATAACACCTCTTCTTAAAACTGTGGCAAAAGATTGAACAAAACATTAATGCTCTTTCCAATTTTTTTGGAACACTTGATTATAAAGTAAGAAGACTTTAAAAAAATCACACATTTGCATGTATATATCTAAATAGGTACTAGTCCCCTTAAAATAGTTCACGTAAGGTGCTATATTATCTTTTCCCATGCTTTAACTTTACTTAAAACAAATATTGAATAAATTTTCACTCTCTTTATTAAAGTATAAGGTTATATTCAGGAGCTGGAAATCTGTCTTTCGTGAGAATTGTAATGTTTTGATGCAATCTAAAGACATTTAGAACTCAAGTTCAATAGATATTGATGGAGTGAATTGAAAAAGGAAGGCTAATAAAGTGAGCTAGAAAGCTGGATGGTTCTATTCTTAATAAAAATAATATATGACTATAAAGTAACAATAATAATGTTTTTGCAAGGCTCAATCACATATGAGAAAAAAGTATTAAGATTGATTTATTACTAGAAATGTAATAAAACGGTATTAACTCAGTGTGATTACTACCAAAAACATGTTTAAATTGTATTTGGAAATATTCTATAAATATAACAAAATTTTAATCTGAGAGTATATATACTCGAAGTAAATATACTGAGAGTAAAGTTTACAATGGCTTTGCTTTTAAGGTGATAGACTAAGTGTATCTTGAATCTCTCCCCTCTGCTTACTTTGGACGATAGCCCACAGATGAAAATAAGGAAGACAAATTGTCAGGGTCCAAAAGAGACATCCCTAACAGGAAAACAAACAAACAAAAAAAAGCAGTGAACACAAAACTCCAAAAAACCCTTAAATTCAGTGGTAATCAGAACCTGAGTTAAATTAAAATTTTCTTAAATGCCTAAAATCTGGGGTCTTGGGACTGTGAAAAGCTTTGCAGGACTGGAGGGCAAATATGCACAATCCACAACAGGCTGGGAGGTTGTTTCTCATTCCCAGTTGTGAAACTGGATGCTACAAACCTTATGCTTCTATTACAGGGGACAAAAATAGAATCACTTGCCAAACCAAAGTTATTGTAACAGTGTGACATTAGTGCCAGAATAAGAAACTAAAGTGAGAAACAGAACAGAAAAACTGGAAGCAACAACTTCAACAATGCACTCATATAGTAACTAGATATATCATTAGGGACCACTGCTATTCAGCTGGGAAGTAATGCAATGACCCAGAGAAGTTACTGGAAGAGTAAGCTATCCACATTGAATTATAGTGAAAATGGATTACTACTTCACATTGTACACAATCAGTTATAGAGTTATTAATGCCTTCAATATAAAAAAATACATAAAAATCTTTTGAAAATAATATACAAATATCTTTATATCACAATATAAGAAAATATTCCTTAAGAGACAAAAAGCACAAATCATACAGCAAAAGGTAAGCGAATTAAACTATATTCTACTAAGAATTTTGTTCTTTAAAATATATCAAAATGTGTTTACTATTAGTATAACATATATGCACATCTTTAATAATACATAAAACCAAAGATTATTTAGTATTCAGAATTGTAATAGCCAAGAGTTCTTAAGGAAACAACTAACAATTCAATGAAATAATGAACAAGAAACAGAAACATGAACAGACATGTCAGACAGATACAACTATGAACAGCCATAGAGAGACAAAGGGATGCTCAGAATCAGTGGGGATTATGGACATGCTAATTAATTCAAGTAAGATATTTCACATTCATCAGATTAATACAATAGTAAGATACTAAATGTTGGTAAAATTGTGGAACAATTTCACTCATAGGAGGTTATAAGCAGTTTGCACAATTAGTTTTTTCTAGTAAAATATTCATCAGTTCAGATTAGTTTAGTTCAGTCGCTCAGTAGTGTCTGACTCTGCGACCCCATGGACTGCAGCATGACAGGCTTCCTTGTCCATCACGAACTTCCGTAGCTTCCTCAAACTCATGTCCATCGCGTCGGTGATGCCATTCAGCCATGTCATCTTCCATCGTCCCCTTCTCCTTCTGCCTTCAGTCTTTCCAGGCATCCAGGGTCTTTTCCAACGACTCTTGCAGCAGGTCACCAAAGTATTGGAGTTTCATTGTCAGCATCCGCCCTTCCAGTGAATATTCAGGACTGATTTCCTTTAGGATGGACTGGTTAGATCCCCTTGCAGTCCAAGGGACTCTTAAAGAGTCTTTTTTAACACCACAGTTCAAAAGCATCAATTCTTTGGCACTTAGCTTTCTTTATAGTTCAACTCTCACATCCATTCATGACCACTGGAAAAACTATAGCTTTGATTAGACAGACCTTTGTTAACAAAGTAATGTCTCTATTTTTTAATATGCTATCTAGGTTGGTCATAACTTTTCCTCCAAGGAGCAAGCGTCTTTTAATTTCAAGGCTGTAGTCACCATTTGCAAGGATTTCGGAGCCCAAAAAATATAGTCTCTCACTGTTTCCATTGTTTCTCCCATCTATTTGCCATGAAATGATGGGACCAGATGCCATGATCTTAGTTTCCTGAATGTTGAGTTTTTAGCCCACTTTTTCACTCTCCTCTTTCACTTTCATCAAGAGGCTCTTTAGTTCTTCTTTACTTTCTGCCATAAGGGTGGTGTCATCTGCATATCTGAGAATATTGATATTTCTCCTCGCAATCCTGATTCCAGCTTGTGCTTCATTGAGCCCAGCATTTTTCATCATGTACTCTGCATATAAGTTAATTAAGCAGGGTGACAACATACGGCCTTGACGTACTCCTTTCCTGATGTGGAAACAGTCTGTTGTTCCATGTCCATTGACATACATAAAATGTTTCCCCAATTGCACTACCCAAGGAACCATGATGCACATGCGCACTAGCATCTATGACTATGAATGTTTCTCAAATAGTGGTCCACAATAGGAAAAACATGGGACAACCCAAATACTCATAAAGAACAGAATGGATAGACTGTATTAATTTAAAAATAGGTTTGGCATATAAAGAAAATCAATGAATTAAAGTTGCCTTCAGAAAGGTGGCTCAATAGTATCACATTGAAAAGAAGAATGTCACAGAATTCACAACCTATTTCCATCTCTATATATTTTACAACAGGTCAAACGGGAAAATATTTTTTAGGGTCACATAAATATAAGAAGCCTATAAAAGCAAAGGACAGAAACTGAAACCTATAACATAAAATAAAAGCAAAACAGATATTTGTTTATGATTATCTCTGTAGGAAGGTGACACTCAAGAGCATACGTGAAGGAAAGTAAAATCTGAGTGAAATGTTAAGAGGTATGGGGGTAACAATTCTCTCCCTTGCCAGTTGTATTTCATGATCCATCAGTATGTGAGTTTCAGATCCTATGACACATTTTTGATATCTACAAAATTTTAGCTAATAAATTAATCTTTATATCCCTCCACAAATACTTAGAATACACATGCTTGCTCTGAGCTAAAGCCTAATTGATGCTTAGTATAACTAATTTGAGAAAATTATTAAATTCTCTGTGTTCCCTTTTTAATAAGATCATCCATTGGGGGTCATTTGTAGAAACATTATTGGAATACCTAATTCTGAGTTTGTAGAAACACCACACACTAATTAATAGCATATATAAAAATAGGCACATGGGAATTTTATACATTCATATTAATGTGGTTTGGATAACATAGGTATTTAATTGATTGAAATTTTTAAAGTTCTACTTAATTTTCTCAAAATAAGACAAAGTAGGATGAATGATTGTTTAGCAGATACACCTAAGACCATTTATTAAATAGCAATCTGATACAGAGAGAAATGAGAGAGAGAGAGAGCGTGTGTGCGTGTTAGTCGCTCAGTCGTGCCCGACTCTTTGCGACCCCATGGACTGCAATCTACCAGGCTCCTCTGTCCATGAGATTTTCCAGGCAAGGATACTGTAGTGGGCAGCCACTTCCTTCTCCAGGGGATCTTCCCAACCCAGGGATCAAACCCAGGTCCCCTGCACTGCAGGCAAATTCTTTACCGACTGAGCTATAAGGGAAGCCCAAGAAAGAGAGACAGAGAGGATATATAAAGAAGGAAAGAATCAGAAATTCCTTCTTCAGTCTCTAAAGAAAAATAATTGACCACAATTCTACCATTGCCCAGGATAAAATGAAAAGATTTATTTTACCTAACTTTCAGTTTCAGATGATTTCATCTGGACTTTTAAAATTTTAAATTCCTCTAATGAAAACCATTTCCTGTCTCCTTTTCTAAGACAATCTCCCTCCCCTAACACAAATTCAGGCTCAAATTGCTTTCTCATATACTCCTGTTATCTTCAAGAGGTACATGAATTTACATGCAACGTGTATTCTAAACTAGATAAGAAGACCTAATTGTGATTATGCAAACAATACATGTGTTATTCCTTCTCTTTATCACTGGGCATATTTTTCAAAATAATTTCATCTAAACAATTGACTGTAAAAAATAACAAAGCAATCGGGTCCATAAAAACAGAGAAATACAATTTGTAAATTCCTAAAAGTTTTAGAAAAATATTAACATCTTTTTTGCTCACCATAAATATTTTTATGGACTGGCAATATGTCCATAAACCAAAGCTATGCATTTATTTGTTTTGGTAAGAATACTTAATGTGAGATCCAGTCTCTTAAAAAAGTTTTAAATGTACAATGGAATACTGTTAACATAATAGGCACATAATATTTACAGCAAATCTGTAGAACTTACTCATCTTGCAAACTGAAACATTATACTCACTAAACAACACCTCCCCATTTCCCCCTCTCTCTGGCCCCTGGAATCTAACCTTCTAGTCTGTTTCTGTAAGCTTGGTTACTTCAAACATTTCACGTAAGGAGAATCATACAGCTTGTTCTTCTATGACATGGGTTCTCTCTCATAGAATAATGTCCCCCCATTTATCCATGTTGTTTTATATATCATCCATTTTGTTTTATATTATTCAGCCTTTTTGCAAGATTGAATGATTTTGTAGTAAAAGCATGTATACCACATTTTCTTTACCCATTCATGTCTCAAACATTTTAATTGTCTCTATATCTTAGCATTTCAATAAATTAAATATTACATATATATACATAAAGTTTAAGGGTTAAAAATACAAATGAAATGAATTTGTTTGCTCTTCAAGGCATTTGAAATTAATTCAAATAAACATTGTCAGAGATTCAACCATATGTTGAACATTGGGGTTTTTGTGATGCAAGTTCACAACATTTATAGTTATTTTTAAGGAATTACAAAAGGAAGGAAGATGGGGGTCTAAAAATAAGCAAAATTCAAGAGAACTGGCCCTGAAAGCAAGAGAAATTGAAGTAGGGTAAAAGAATGACCAAGAAGCAAATATACAGCAAGAGGCAAATTAAATGCAAATGTAACATAAAGTCTCAGGCTAGCTCCATTTATATTCATTGAAAATATGGCAAAATTGACTTTTGCAATTTGTTTTGATTTCTTAACTTCTGACATCCATCTGATCTTAGAGGAATCTGTGTATTTATTGCGATAACAAAGATGCATAAATACGAGCAAAAGCAACATATTAAGGTGGAAAAATCATAATCAGAATGAGAGCAAGAATGGAACAAAGAACTTGGGTTATCTGGGACCCAAAGTAGTTCCAGCTGTGTGGTACCCAAAGGATTGAATACATTATTAATTATTCATCTTCAAGTTTACACTTATATGATAAAATATTTATTTGTTTAAAGTAATTTCTAATTTAATAGTCATAATTATGAATAGGTTTAAAAAGTGTGACATGATCACAAGTTCAGCAGATTGTGTGAAATAAAAAGCTAGTGAAGTATCTCATGCTCCCTACATTTTATGAATTGATATTAAAACCAACCAGCTGTTTTCATGAAGACAAGTGGACACTATCAGATGATATTCAAGACTGTAAACAATAGAACCCATCACAGTTAATCCTAGTAGAAAAATAATTTAGTGGAGAGTGTTAGGAAACCCCAAGAATCTTCATACAGACCACAAAGACAACACCGTAGATGTTTACTTGATGACAGTGGCAACGAGCTGGTACAATTTACACCACTAATACTGATACTCCAAGTCAAATGTCACCATCACCTCTTTCTCACAAAATAGATTCTGCCTGACATCTGCTCTGTCACATTGCTCATTTCTTAGGTGAAGCTTCACAAGTGTGTATCTGATGCATAGACTTAGGTCACACACCTGCATCCTATTTTCTAAGGAGACAGGAAAGCAAATTTCCATTCTACCCAAGCAAAGCAGATTTCTAGTAAAATGGGAAAATTCCCCAAATAAGTGTATTCAAAAGATGTATAGAGAAAAAGAAAAGATATATGATTGATGACTGTTGTCTAGTCAGTGACTATTCAATTCTGTGCACACTGCTTTTACACACTTAATCTCCCTCCTCCCAAATAGCAAAACAATAAAGCCAACACTGAAATTCTCACACCCTACAAAACACAATGCTTAAAGTAGTTTGGTATAGTGGCTGAAAACATGGAGTCGAAAATGAGATTGTCTTTAAAATATAAAAGATGTGTCTGAATAAATTGCTAACACGCTGTACATCAGTTTCCTCACTGTAAAGTTAAGTGTTAACAATGACCCCTTGTGTGGGTCTCAGGATAGTTAAGTGGACCATTCCGTGTGGACATCACTTAGAACACATTGCAAAAGTGCTCAGTGTACTCTAGGTCTTAGCATCATCTTCCATCCACATAGAGATATAGCCTCAACTCATGACTACAGGGAACACCTTTTTCAAGTGTCGTTAGACATAATGGTGCAAGGTCCCACTCTCAATTTCATATCCTATGTTGACATTAACTGAAATCTATGCCAACCACCTGGTCCCCAGACATATATATTCTCATCAAAGGAAAAAAGATGTTTTATACGGCTGATAATTCACCCCAACTTCACAAGGTTTTTAGCACAGCTAGTTTGGTTTCACTGACTTGACAGACATGAGTTTGAGTAGGCTCTGGGAGATGCTGATGGACAGGGAAGCCTAGTGTGCTGCAGTCCATGGGGTCGCAAAGAGTCAGACACTACTGAGCAACTGAATTGAACTGAATTGAGTTGGGTTTCAGAGTTTAATAAATCATTTAATGATTTTCAAATAACAGTTGCCTTTGGATGAAAGGGTATATGGCACAATCAGTTTATTTTATCAGCCCCCTAAAGTTGCCTTATGTCTGCTCATAAAAAAATGAAGGTAATAATTAGAAGCAAAATGTTGAGGGATATTGAAAATATATGAACTAAATACTAAAAAGATATTAATGACAGAGTTATGACAGAAATGGAAAGCAAATTAAGAAGTGATCTATGGTAATTTTAAAAAAGATCCTTCTCACTTCCATGTCCTGGGTGTGTGTGTGTGTGTGTGTGTGTCTGTGTGTGTGTGTCTGTGTGTGTGTCTGTGTGTCTGTGTGTCTGTGTGCGCTCAGTCATGTCTGACTTTTTGCAATGCTACTCTGTGTCAAATAGTTTCCAATTCCCTTCTAGTTCAAATGTTTAATACTGAACAGAATTTGTTAGAAATATAACTAAGGCTATCTCTCTTTTTAGAGCAAAGGTGATGTGATACTAAAGAATTGACTGCAGGGGAAGGGGAGAAGGGTGGCGGAGTCCCTACCGTTTTTCCTTCTGACCTTCTGAGCCACTTATGGATCTACTGCAAAAGTCCTCTTGTGCCTGACATCAGAATTTTGTGCCAGTCTACCTGTATTTTTGACTTTTTCCTTCCAGGTGTTCTGGTCCTAGGGGAAATACACGAAGCACCAGTGTGTGTGTTTGTGTGTATGTATATTATTTTATCCCACATATATTTATATATATTTATTTCTCTATGTGCTGAGAGTTAGAGTTAACAACCCTCTAGTAGCACTGAGTACATTAAGTCCCCAGATCCTAGGATTTATATATTCTTGTAGTATGGTATAGTGCTAAACACATGGGGTTTATCATGGGATTGTTTTAAAAATATAACAGGCATTTGTTTAAGGAAGAATGTCAGTGGGGCAGGAGGTGGCACATTGAACATGTGGGCTGCTGACAAGTGTTGAGTATTGCTGGCTACTCTAGGATTATAACCTGATGAATGAATATCAATCTGTGACAGGCACTTTAGCTCACTTGGCCAATTAGTTTTCTACATTTGGGTTTATATTTTCATCAAGGGTATAGGAGCAAGCCAAGGTCTATTCCTGAAGAGAAAAAGTTAATTTCTGGAAGAGAAAGTGCTCCAAAACCTTGGAACCATCAGATCTGATTCTCCTGTAGGGGACTTCCACAATCATTATATATGCTGCTGATATCATAGCAGAGGTTTGGTTTTTTTTGTTTGTTTGTTTTTGCACTGCTAGATACAAGTCATAAGCGCCATCAGGAATATCCTCTTCCACCTTATCCCATACCAGCCAGGGGCTCCTCCTGTCTATCGCGTATAATATGCTTTAGTGATAGGAGTACAAGGTAGAGCAAACTTGCTTTATACTTTGGAGAAGACAGCTGAAATATCCCAAACCATGGAGACTTCAGAAACTCTACTCTGTTATTAGAACCCTGCAATTGCATTGGTATTATCATTTTTTCTTCTTTAGGAAGTGAGAGTGGCTGCTACTTTTCATTCCCTAGGTTCTAGAACAGGATACCTCATCAGTATGGCGGATCAGTAGACTGGAATTATAGATTTTCCTCGTGGCTTAGGTGGTAAAGAATCTTCCTGCAATGCAGGAGACCTGGGTTTGATCCTTGGGTCAGTGAGATCTCCTGGAGAAGGGGATGGCAGCCCACTCCAGTATTCTTGCCTGGAGAATTCCATGGACAGAGAAATCTGGTGGGCTATAGTCCATGGGGTCACAAAGAGTCAGACGTCACTGAGCGACTAACACTTTCATGATGGATCTCTGTAATGGTGATATGACCAAAGAACTTCTGGTAGCACAGACCTAGGTTTCTACTAATATTTTATTGCAAGAATGCTCAGATGGGTTTCTCTCTTTGCTCTATAAAATGTCACTTATTTGTGACAGAAAAAAAAGAAAGAAAAGCAAAATCCAGATCAATGACTGACTATGGGTCTATGATACTGACTTCAATAAGGGGACCAAACACAGGGAGAGCGACTGAAGCCTCCACATGTAAAGGTTACAATAATGCACTAGTATTCTCCAAAGCATGTGTGTGCTCTCACAGGACAGGTAAGTGGCAAAGTAAACATGTCATTGATGATCAATGAGATAATTCCAATTCACTCAGAAAAATGCAGCCATACTTCACTTTGCACTGTAGATACTCACTTACTTTTTTTTTTTTAATAAATTGAAGATCTGTGGCAACGCTAGGTGGAGCAAGTCTATTGGCACTCATGTTTCCAATGGCATTTGCTCATTGAGTCTTGTGTCTCTTCTTGGTAAGCCTTGTAATATTTTAAAGTTTTTCATTATCACTATATTTGCTGTGGTGATCTGTGATCAGTGATCTTTGATGTTACTACTGCTGCTTACTGAAGGCTCACCTGAAAGTTAGCATTTCTTAGTAATAAAATATTTTAATTATAAAGTATATAATTTTTGAGATGCAATACTATTGCACACTTAATAGACTAGGGGTATAATGTAAACATAACTTTTATGAACACTCAGAAACCAAAGAATTTGGGTGACTCAATTTACTGTGATATTTGTGGTCTGGAATTGGACCTATAATATGTCCTATGTATCCCTCTATTGGAATTTTTTAATATGGTGAAAAACAAAACACTATTAGTTTTCAATGGCTTTTACTACCATAATAAAATAACCTCTACGAGTGAAAATGCTAACAAAAGTACTCTGAAAGTGGCTCATTAAATCTATTACAACTTTAGATTCCAAAGCTGGCAAATAACTTGCAGAATAGATTCACAGACCCCTTGGGCCTGTTGATTGACCCCCATGAAAACAAGCACATTTAAGATTGCAGTTCTGTTTTATTGCTATTATCTAAGTGAGTTTTATATACATATTATACAAAGGAAGTTATTTCCCCTTTTCTCTTATTTTGAAAAACCCATCATTTCGCTATTAGCTTCACTGAATTAAGTTAAGGCAATGTACCATTCCAGAACTGTATATCCAATGACAATCAGAGCTTTCACATTGAATGATTTGAAGTTATCCTATTTTCTCTGTTTGATTCCCCACCTGACAAATGACAAGGAAACTGAACGGTAGTAAATTTAATAAATATTATCAAGGTTAATGGATGATATGTGAAAAGTTTTCAAAATTAAAGTTATATTTTTCTCTCATATATATTATACTAAGCATATTAGCTTCCATTACCTACAATCAGTTCAAATGTCACTCCTAGAATATCTGGAAATAAATGTTTGCTATCTTGTCATTTTCTATGACTTTCTTATATTTCATGGCTCTTTATATTTATGGTTCTTATATTTTAATATTGTTCCTGGAACTCCAGTAATTACAACTAGAATACAGCCTTGAGAAAATAAGGAATTCTTGAATAACAATGGATTGATTCCATTTGAGATGTCCCAGAAGTCACTGTGTTTCTCCTTGCACCATCTAGAACTTAATTAGCTAGCTAAAAGGAATTTGTTCTCAGCTAAAAGTTTGCATTCTTTGGGATATAGATAGTGGTTTCTGCCATCTATTGTATAATTGGGTTACTTCTTTTCTAGTTTTCACCATTTTTGCATTTTTCCTTTCTAGGAGATTTTTTCCATTTCACTTTCCAACATTGCCATTGTTACTTTAATTCCATTCTTGTATCTTTTCCCCTAAGCATTCTTTGTGATTTTTTTCCTGAATTTTTAATCTTTATAAACAAAATATTCTTGTTTAATGGATGCAGTATTCTCCTATTCAGAATCATTGTATAAATCTAGCTAAGAAAGATTTCTTCTAATCACTTTGTTATTTTATTTTATTTTTTTGCTATTTTTTTCTAAGTACAGTTTGTTTATTCTTATTTTTTGACGTTTCAGGTGGAAAGGAAAAAAGTTTTCTTTAGATGTCCACAACATTTAAGTGGAAGAAATGTGAAAGTAAAATAAAATTACATTTGCACAGGTGGGCCTCATTGACAAGTGAGCTAAACCTCAGAGAATCACTGGAAATGCTACCTTGGTTGGTAGGGGAGAGGGGCAGGTGGTCATTAACTGATACAGTGAGATTATTAATTTTTTCTGTTATTCCAAGGAGAAACCTTTCAATCAATTTTTGTTCAGGGTGGCCAAGTAGAAGTAGGAAGATGGAATTTCATTATTTAATTGTGTATATTTTAATTAATATTTTAATAATCACTATAATATCATATCCCTCAGATCTTCCTACTGCTGTAAATTTGGAAAGTGATATCTTGAATTTCCTATCTGAGTAAAAGTAGGGAAGACATATGGCCTTTATGAAGCCAAAAAAAAATTATCCTAAGGTCTCAAGTTTCCCTTTACATTCATTTAAATAATCTTTACTTAGTCCCACCTATATTCAGTTTCAGGGTACTGAGGGCCTCCAATACCCAACACTGTTCTGGATAACAGAGCTCAAATGGACCACTTGAAAACATGCTGTATGTGAGACAGCAAAAGAGACACAGATGTATAGAACAGTCTTTTGGACTCTGTGGGAGAGGGAGAGGGTGGGATGATTTGTGAGAATGGCATTGAAATGTGTAATATTGTATATGAGATGAATCACCAGTCCAGGTTCGATGCATGATACAGGATGCTTGGGGCTGGTGCACTGGGACAACCCAGAGGGATGGTATGGGGAGGGAGGAGGGAGGGGGGTTCAGGATGGGGAACATGTGTATACCCGTGGCAGATTCATGTTCATGTATGGCAAAACCAATACAATATTTTAACAAGTGGGGCTGGGAAAACTGGTCAACCACTTGTAAAAGAATGAAACTAGAACACTTTCTAACACCATACACAAAAATAAACTCAAAATGGATTAAAGATCTAAATGTAAGACCAGAAACTATAAAACTCCTAGAAGAGAACATAGGCAAAACACTCTCTGACATACATCACAGCAGGATCCTCTATGACCCACCTCCCAGAATACTGGAAATAAAAGCAAAAAGAAACAAATGGGACCTAATTAAACTTAAAAGCTTCTGCACAACAAAGGAAACTATAAGCAAGGTGAAAAGACAGCCTTTGGAATGGGAGAAAATAATAGGAAATGAAGCAACTGACAAACAACTAACCTCAAAAATATGCAAGCAACTCCTGCAGCTCAATTCCAGAAAAAATAAATGACCCAATCAAAAAATGGGCCAAGGAACTAAATAGACATTTCTCCAAAGAAGACATACAGATGGCTAACAAACACATGAAAAGATGCTCAACATCACTCATTATCAGGGAAATGCAAACCAAAACTACAGTGAGGTACCATTTCACACCAGTCAGAATGGCTGTGATCCAAAAGTCTACAAGCAATAAATGCCGGAGAGGGTGTGGAGAAAAGGGAACCCTCTTACACTGTTGGTGGGAATGCAAACTAGTACAGCCACTATGGAAAATAGTGTGGAGATTCCTTAAAAAACTGGAAATAGAACTGCCTTATGACCCAGCAATCCCACTGCTGGGCATACTCACCGAGGAAACCAGAATTGAAAGAGACACGTGCACCCCAATGTTCATCACAGCACTGTTTCTAATAGCCAGGACATGGAAGCAACCTAGATGTCCATCAGCAGATGAATGGATAAGAAAGCTGTGGTACATATACACAATGGAGTATTACTCAGCCATTAAAAAGAATACATTTGAATCAGTTCTAATGAGATGGATGAAACTGGAGCCTATTGTACAGAGTGAAGTAAACCAGAAAGAAAAATACCAATACAGTATTCTAATGCATATATATGGAATTTAGAAAGATGGTAATGATAACTCTGTTTACAAGACAGCAAAAGAGACACAGATGTATAGAGCAGTCTTTTGGACTCTGGGAGAGAGAGAGAGTGGAATGATTTGGGAGAATGGCATTGAAGCATGTATAATATCATATATGAAATGAATCGCCAGTCCAGGTTCAATGCATGATACTGGATGCTTGGGGTTGGTGCACTGGAACGACCTAGAGTGATGGTACGAGGAGGGAGGACGGAGGGGGGTTCAGGATGGAGAACACGTGTATACCTGTGGCGGATACATGTTGATGTATGGCAAAACCAATACAATATTGTAAAGTAATTAACCTCCAATTAAAATAAATTTATTTTAAAAATAAAACAAAATAAATTTATAATAAAAACTAAAAAGAAATAAAAAGAAAAAAAAGAAAAAAAAAAGAAAACATACTGTGAAAAAGAACATGGGCTTTGAAGAGAGAGGGCTTGAGCTTTCATGATGTTACACTTGCTCAGTCTTTCTTGTTTCTCATGAAATTGACAACATTACAGAATATCTGCCAGATATCCTGTAGAGTATTTTTCAAACAAGAATTTTCTAACACTGTTCTCAAATTTTTAATTTGATTTATCACTTTTTATAAATGTTTACCTAAGTATATTAAACTTAAGTTGGTATTGATAACCTTATTTATAAAAGTAAAGGTTTATTGCATTCTTTGTTTCTTCTTTTACTAAAATTTGTTTTCATTCCTCCTGAGATGTATAATCCCAAACTATTAAGCTTAAAAAAGAACTTGAATTTATTCTATTATTCTACATTGTATACAATAATATATTGAGGAAATAGGCACACTCCTGATTATTAATTCAGTAAATGCTCATAACCAATTGGTCAGAAATTACAGAGCAGCAAAAATATTAAAATAATGAGGTGTTCTCTAATCTTATCATGCACGATTACATGTATGTGCAAAACAAACACATATGTATGTATGTAGCATAGACACATATTGACATACAAGTGTGAGTGCATGCCTGTGTACTCACATTTAGAATATATGTATAAATACACAATAATATACAAATATACTCACATAAAATTGGATTTACTAAACATATTATATAAATGTATCTATTTATACAAAGGATTAAAGCCTAAAAATAATTATAAAGGTTATAAAAAAAGGTTTTTTCCAAAGTAATACAAAAATAAGAACAACAAAATAAACAAATTTTTGTCCTAGGTCATGTTCTAAGTTCTTTACAAATGAAATTACATTCATTAATGCTTAATATTATATGTGATAAATATTACATTAAAGCAAAACATAAACTACTTAACAGTGAATTATACTGAAAGATATATGCCTATAAGCATTTTAAAAATACCAAAACATCTAACTTCACAATTAGTAACTATGAATATAGTTCTCAACGGAGAATGATGAAAAAAGGAAACAATCAAAATGGATAACTGAGAGTGTGCTTCATTTGAGTTCAGTTCAGTTGTTCAGTCATGTTTGACTCTTTGCAAGCCCAAGGACCACAGCACGCCAGGCCTCCCTGTCCATCACAAACTCCCGGAGTTTACTCAAACTCAGGTCCATTGAGTTGCTGATCCATCCAACCATTTCATTCTGTGTTGTCCCCTTCTCCTCCTGACTTCAATCTTTCCTAGCAGGAAGGTCTTTGCAAATGAGCCAGTTCTTCATATCAGGTGGCCAAAGTATTGTAGTTTAAGCTTCAGCATCAGTCTTTCCATTGAGTATTCAGGATTGTTTTCCTATAGGATGGACTGGTTGGATCTCCTTGCAGTCCAAGGGACTCTCAAGAGTCTTCAACACCGCAGTTCAAAAGTATCAATTCTTCAGCACTTAGCTTTCTTTATATTCCAATTCTCACACCCATACATGACTACTAGAAAAACCACAGCTTTGACTAGACAGACCTTTGTTGGCAAAGTAATGTTTCTGCTTTCTAATATGCTGTCTAGGTTGGTCATAGCTTGTCTCCCCAGTAGCAAGTGTATTTTATTTTCATGGCTGCAATCACAATCTGCAGTGATTTTGGAGCCCAAAAAGATAAAGTCTGTCTCTGTTTCCATTGTTTCCCCATCTATTTCCCATGAAGTGATGGGGCCACATGCCATGATCCTAGTTTTCTGAATGGTGGGTTTTAAGCCGACTTTTTCACTCTCCTCTTTCATATTTATCCACAGGCTCTTTAGTTCTTCTTCGCTTTTTGCCATAAGGGTGGTGTCATCTGCATGTCTGAGGATATTGATATTTCTCCTGGAAATCTTGATTCTAGCTTGTGCTTCATCCAGCCCAGCATTTCTCATGATGTACTCTGCATATAAGTTAAATAAGCAGGTTGACGATACAAAGCCTAGACGTACTCCTTTCCCTATTTGGAACCAGTCTGTTGTTCCATGTCCAGTTCTAACTGTTGCTTCCTGACCTGCATACAGATTTCTCAAGAGGCAGGTCAGGTGGTCTGATATTCCCATCTCTTTAAGAAATTTCCACCGTTTATTGTGAGCCACAAAGTCAAAGGCTTTCGCATAATCAATAAAGCAGAAGTAGATATTTGTCTGGAATTCTCTTGCTTTTTCAAAAGAGATCCAAATGACGTTGGCAATTTGATCTCTGGTTCCTCTGCCTCTTCTAAATCCAGCTGGAACATTTGGAAGTTCGTGGTTCATGCACTGGTGAAGCCTGGCTTGAAGAATTTTGAGCATTATTTTACTAGTATGTGAGATGACTGCAATTGTGCAATAGTTTGAGCATTCTTTTGCATTGCCTTTCTTTGGGATTGGAATGAAAAGTGACCTTTTGCAGTCCTGTGGCCACTGCTGAGTTTTCCAAATTTGCTGCCATATTGACTGAAGCACTTTCACAGCATCATCGTCTAGGATTTGAAATAGCTCAAGTGGAATTCCATCACCTACCAGCTTTATTCACAGTGATGCTTCCTAAGGCCTACTTGACTTCATATTCAGGATGTCTGGCTCTAGGTGAGTGATCACACCATGTTCGTTATCTGGGTCATGAGGATATTTTTTGATAGCTATTTTGTGTATTCTTGCCACCTCTTCTTAATATATTTTGCTTCTGTTAGGTCCATAACATTTGTGTCATCTATTGTGCCCATATTTGCATGAAATATTCCCTTGATATCTCTGATTTTCTTCAAGAGATCTGTAGTCTTTCCCATCCTATTGCTTTCCTTTATTTCTTTACACTGATCATTGACGAAGGCTTTCTTATCTCTCCTTGCTATTCCTTGGAACTCTGCATTTAAATGAATATATCTTTCCTTTTCTCCTTTGCTTTTTGCTTCTCTTCTTTTCACAGCTATTTTTAAGGCCTCCTCAGACAACCATTTTACCTTTTTGCATTTCTTTTTCAATGGGATGATCTTGATCCCTGCCTCCTGTACAATGTCATGAACCTCCATCTTTAGTTCTTCAGGCACTCTACCAGATCTAGCCCCTTGAATCTATTTCTCATTTCCACTGTATAATTGTAAGGAATTCAATATAGGTCATATCTGAATGGTCTAGTGGATTTCCCTACTTTCTTCAATTTAAGGCTGAATTTGGTAATAAGGAGCTCATGATCTGAACCATAGTCACTTCATAGCTTTGTTATTGCTGACTGTATAGAGCTTCTCCATCTTTGGCTGCAAAGAACATAATCAATCTCATTTTGGAATTGACCATCTGGTGATGTCCACATGTAGAGTCTTCTCTTGTGTTGTTGGAAGAGGGTGTTTGCTATGACCAGTGCATTCTCTTGTCAAAACTCTATTAACATTTGCCATGCTTCATTCTGTACTCCAAGGCCACATTTGTCTGTTACTCCAGGTGTTTCTTGACTTCCTACACTTGCATTTCAGGCCCCTATAATGAAAAGGACATCTTTGGGGGGTGTTAGTTTTAAAAGGTCTTGTAGGTCTTCATAGAACTGTTCAACTTTAGCTTCTTCAGTATCACTGGTTGGGGCATAGACTTGGATAACTGTGATAATGAATGGTATGTCTTGCAAAGGAACAGAGATCATTCTGTTCTTTTTGAGATTACGTCCAAGTACTGCATTTCAGACTCTTTTGTTGACTATGGCTACTACTCCATTTCTTCTAAGGGATTACTTCCCACAGATATAATGGTCATCTAAGTTAATGTCACCCATTCCAGTCCATTTTAGTTTGCTAATACCTAAAATGGAGATGTTCACTCTTGTCATCTCCTGTTTGACTATTTCCTGTTTGCCTTGATTCATGGACCTGACATTCCAGGTTCTTATGCAATACTGATGAACTATGGACTGAGGTTTGTGACATTGTACAGGAAACAGGGATCAAGACCATCCCCATGGAAAAGAAATGCAAAAAGGCAAAATGGCTGTCTGGGGAGGCCTTACAAATAGCTGTGAAAAGAAGAGAAACCAAAAGCAAAGGAGAAAAGGAAAGATAAAAGCATCTGAATGCAGAGTTCCAAAGAATAGCAAGAAGAGATAAGAAAGCCTTCCTCAGCAATCAATGCAAAGAAATAGAGGAAAACAACAGAATGGAAAAGACTAGGGATCTCTTCAAGAAAATTAGAGATACCATGGGAACATTTCGTGCAAAGATGGCCTCGATAAAGGGCAGAAATGGTGTGGACCTAACAGAAGCAGAAGATATTAAGAAGAGCTGGCAAGAATACACAGAAGAACTGTACAAAAAAAAATCTTCATGACCCAAATAATCACGATGGTGTGATCACTCACCTAGAGCCAGACATCCTGGAATGTGAAGTCAAGTGGGCCTTAGAAAGCATCACTATGAACATCATGAAAGAAGCAAAAGGGAAATTAATTTTTTAAATGAAGCTGAACTCCCATATTAATAAAGGAATAATGTGAATAAATAGCAACCTGATAAAACTAGAAAAAAATATTGAAGTAGATTTAGAAAAGAAGAAACAGAGGAAAACAGTAGAAAGGAAAATACCAGAGATATCTTCAAGAAAACTAGAGATACCAGGGGAACATTTCATGCAAAGATGGGCTCAATAAAGGACAGAAATGTTATGGACCTAACAGAAGCAGAAGATATTAAGAAAAGGTGGCAAGAATACACAGAACTATATAAAAAAGATCTTCATGACCCAAATAACCAAGATGGTGTGATCACTGTCCTAGACCCAGACATCCTGAATGTGAAGTCAAGTGAGCCTTAAGAAGCATCACTACGAATAAAGCTAGTGGAGGTGATGGAATTCCAGTTGAGCTATTTCAAATCCTAAAAGATGATGCTGTGAAAGTGCTGCACTCAATAGGGCAGCAAATTTGGAAAACTCAGCAGTGGCCACAAGACTGGAAAAGGTCAGTTTTCATTCCAATCCCAAAGAAAGGCAATGCAAAATAATGCTCAAACTACCGCACAATTGCACCCATCTCACATGCTAGTAAAGTAATGCTCAAAATTCTTCAAGCCAAGCTTCAACGGTATGCAAACTGTGAACTTCCAGATGTTCAAGCAGGATTTATAAAAGGCAGAGGAACTAGAGATCAATTTGCCAATATCCATTGGGCCATAGGAAAAGAAAAGAAGTCCAGAAAATTATCTACTTCTGCTTTATTGACTATTCTAAAGCCTTTGACTGTGTAAATCACAACAAACTGTGGAAAATTCTTCAAGAGACAGGAAAACCTCCCACCTTACATGCCTCCTGAGAAACCTGTGTGAAGGCCAAGATGCAATGTTAGAACTGGACATGGAGCAACAGACTAGTTACAAATTGGGAAAGGAGCATGTCAAGGCTGTATATTGTCACCCTGCTTATTTAACTTATATGCTGAGTACATCATGAGAAACACTGGGCTAGATGAAGCACAAGCTGGAATCAAGATTGCCAGGAGAAATATCAATCACCTCAGATATGCAGATGACACCACCCTTATGGCAGAAAGTGAAGAGGGACTAAAGAGCCTTTTGATGAAAGTGAAAGAGGAGAGTGAAAAAGATGGCTTAAAACTCAACATTCAAAAAACATAGATCATGGCATCTGGTCTCATCACTTCATGGCAAATATATGGGGAACCAATGGAATCAGTAACAGACTTTATTTTCTTGGGCTCAAAAATCACTGCCAATTGTAGGTACAGCCATGAAATTTAAAGACACTTACTTGCTCCTTGAAAGAAAAGCTATGACCAACTTTGGTAGCATATTAAAAAGCAGAGACATTACTTTGCCAACCTATATCTGTTTAGTCAAAGCTATGGTTTTTCCAGTTGTCATGTATGATGTGAGAGCTGGACCATAAAAAAGGCTGGGCAGTGAAGAACTGATGTTTTTGAACTTTGGTGTTGGAGAAGACTCTTGAGAGTCCCTTGGACAGCAAGGAGATCAAACCAGTCAATCCTAAAGGAGATCAATCCTGAATGTCCATTGAAAGGACTTCTGCTGAAGCTGAAGCTCCAATACTCGGGCCACATAATATGAACTGACTCATTTGAAAAGACCGTGATGCTGGGGAAGATTGAAGGAAGGAAGAGAAGGGGATGACAGAATATGAGATGGTTTGATGGCATCACCAACTCTATGGACATGAATTTGAGAATGCTCCGGGAGTTGGTTATGGACACAAACGTCTGTGGTGCTGCAGTCCATGGGGTTAAAAGGAGTCAACATGACTCAGCAACTGAACTGAACTTAAGACTTAGAAAGATAAGTCTCAATATAAACTGAACAGTAAACACAAGTAAGATTTTAAAGATATTTTATCCACTTTTATATTAAATGCAGTGAATTAAATACATGTACACATTTGAATACTCCTCAGCCAGATAAAAGAATGAAATTACGCCATTTGCAGCAGCATGGAAGGACCTAGAGATTACCATACTAAGTGAAATATGTCAGACGAAGACAAATACCGTATGGTATTATTTTTATGTAGAATCAAAAATACGATACAAATCAACCTATTTATAAAGTAGAAACAGATTCACAAACAGAAAACAAACTTATAGTTACCAAAGTGGAAAGATATTGGGGGAGGGATAAAATAGGGGTTTGAGATTAGCAGATACAACCTCTTTCATGCATAATAACAAAATACAAATTCCTATTGTATAGCACAAGGGACTATATGCAAATTTTTAATAAATCATAATAGAAAATAATATAAAAATAAAACATATGAAAATACAAAACATTATTATGTGTGTATAACTGAATCACTTTGCTCTATACCAGAAAGTAACACAGTATTTTAAATCAAATACAGTTCATTTTTTTTAATAATCTATAATCATTAAGGGAAAAATAATAAACTCAAGAGGTATGTGGTCCTAAAAAAAAAAGAATTTATTCTGGCACAAGTATCATCAAATAAATATCATCAAAGATAACTAAAACCTGAGAACTGTCAGCATTGAAACAGATACAATCATGTAAGAATTGAATCGCCAGTCTATGTCTGACACAGGATACAGCATGCTTGGGGCTGGTGCATGGGGATGACCCACAGAGATGTTATTGGGAGGGAGGTGGGAGGGGGGTTCATGTTTGGGAACGCATGTAAGAATTAAAGATTTAAAAAAAAAAAAAAAAAACTGAATCCGTTCCTGATCTACTAAGGGAGAGATACAGTGGCCAAGGATAGTCTCTCAGAGATGGTAAGTCTACTCATCTCACCTAAAGGTATTTGTGAACTACTGAATTTAGAAAATGGTGGACATACAGAAGTATAAGTGGACTGATACCGTCTATAGAAGAGTGACTACTCCTATGAGACCATCATTGATTAAGTGGCAGACAGAGGTGGGCTTTTGGAGTGAGTTTGTCTGTCCTCAATTGGTTGGCTTTCAGAAATGAGAGAATGACATTAATCACTTGCAAAATTGAGTTCACTAAGGTGAGTTTATCAATTGAACAAGTTTATAGCTGGATCTGGTGATTAATAGTTGTATAACAACACGAGTCCTTTCAATATCTTTGAATCTTTTTTGCACTTATTAATCAACAACATAGGAATGAACATCAAAGTTTATCCCAATCTTTACTACTGTAATTCAATTACTACTGTAATTCACTGAAAATGAGCTTTCATCTGAGGAGATGGAGTGTACTGTTTTGCATATTGATCAGATGGCTTCATCCTAAATCACCTATTGGAGACATAGCCATGTTACACCATTAGTGAGCCTGGATAGCAGAAATCAAATAATACCAAAACAAATAAGAATTACAAGATGGCTATGTATTAAACTTACAAAATGGATAAAAATATTTTGAAACAAAGGTCCAAGTTTTCCCAGTCATAAACAATTAAACAAGTCCTATCACTTCCTGATTCTACTTGCTATAGATGTATATTTCACCTACAGTATCAATCTAGGTGAGGCATGCATTGTTAACAATAGCAGAGATTCCTCCACGGTTAACCAAAATGAAGTCCAAGCCTATTCCAATTTAGTTTAGTTGCTCAGTTGTGTCTGACTCTTTGTGACCCCATGAATTGCAGCATGCCAGGCCTCCCTGTCCTTCACCAACTCCTGGACTTCTCACAAACTCACGTCCATCAGGTCGGTGATGCCATCCAGGCATCTCACCCCCTGTCATCCCCTTCTCCTCCTGCCCCCAATCCCTCCCGGCATCGGGGTCTTTTCCAATGAGTCAACTCTTCACATGAGGTGGCCAAAGTATTGGAGTTTCAGCTTTAGCATCAGTCCTTCCAATGAACACCCAGGACTGCTCTCCTTTAGAATGGACTGGTTGGATCTCCTTGCACTCCAAGGGATTCTCAAGAGTCTTCTCCAACATCACAGTTCAAAAGCATCAATTCTTCAGCGCTCAGCTTTCTTCACAGTCTGACTTTCACATCCATACATGACCACTGGAAAAATCATAGCCTTGACTAGACAGACCTTTGTTGGCAAAGTAATGTCTCTGCTTTTGAATATGCTATCTAGGTTGGTCATAACTTTCCTTCCAAGGAGTAAGCGTCTTTTAAATTCATGGGTGCAGTCACCATCTGCAATGATTTTGGAGCCCAAAAAAATAAAGTCTGACACTGTTTCTACTGTTTCCCCACCTATTTACCATGAAGTGATGGGACCAGATGCCATGATCTTAGTTTTCTGAATGTTGAGCTTTAAGCCAAGCCTATTATGTTTCTCTAATTTAGGAGATAAAGTATATGCTAGCATTTCCTTTTTCTTTTTCTTCCAGTGCTTAATCTATACCTCATCAGCCTGAAGGAATACACTGGTTGGTAACCACCTCAAGTTGTTCAATTTGGGTGATTCCACTTTCCTCAGCAGTTTTTTGCAGAAAAACTTGACCCTATTGGACTCCAAGAAAAGAGCTTTGGTGAGTTGTCCCTTTGGAATAACCTCACAGAACAATTAATTAGGGCTAAGTTGAAGAGCCTGGTCCCCACAAAGGGAAAATATATAAAAATGTACAAAAGATGAATAAACCTTGGAGGAAATGTAGATGTATGTCATAGTAACTGTTGTGTTTTATTTAATTTTAAGAATATTTTCTTAATTTATGTATTATATATAAAAGCATTATTTTTGGTAAAAGCACATCATATCGTGATGAAAAATTTTCAAATTAGCTATACTCATAAACTTGGGAGTACTGAATTATTGGGTTCGATTGGGATTTCTGTAGAGTAATTTCAGCCTTGTTGTTCAGTTGCTCAGTTGTGTCCAGCTCTGCAGCCCCAAGGACTGCAGCTCACCAGGTTTCCCTGTCCTTGACTATCTCTTGGAGTTTGCTCAGATTCATGTACACTGAGTTAGTAATGCTGTCTAATCATTTTATCTGCTGCTGCACTTTTCTTCTACCTAAACTTACACAAGAAATGGTAAGTGCTAAACAGAATATATTAGAATGTCAGAGTATATAACCTTAAATTAGTGGAGGAAAAATGTATGAATAAACAAGAGTGTATAAAAGATAGTTAAATATATTAGCTAATCTCCTAAATTTGGGGAAGATTTCAATTTGTGTAGTCATCTGTGTGTTCTGAGGATCTTAGGATAGCAATAAACTGCTATGGACCCTCTGCCACTGGAGTTTCTCTAGAAAATCTCCATTTAAGAGTAATGCTCCAATTTTATTAAGATGCCTTTCATTATCAAGAGGATTGTAAATTATAAGACATGACTGAAGCAACATGACCGAAGTGACTGAGCAGGTAAGGACTCTATTTGGAGCAGCTTGTTTAGCATAACATAATAAAATAATTTTAAAATATTTTTATAATACTGTAGAGTGATTTCTGTACTTTTGCTTTGGAGATCACTTTTTATAGCAATCATTTGGGAATTCACAATTGTTATTTATATTTAAAATTATTAAGTAATATTTGCTTTTATAGTGATTAGAATAGATGATTTATTCATAAAGATGACATACATGTATACAAATGTATTTTTATATATTTATTACTATAATATAGATACCATATACATTATATATTTTTTCTTTTACATTTTGTTTTAGTAATTTTTCAATTTAGTTTCATTCCCTAGAGAGAGTCATAGTCCAGTCATTTTAATAATTTGTATTTTTTTAAGAAATTGAATCTTTTAAAGAAAATTTGTGCTACTTATCAAATATAATTCCTAACTGTTTAAAATTATTATATTTTCTAATATGAAGTCCACCTATAATATTATGTTAGCATTTTTTTCTCTTTAATTTTAGTTTTTTATTTTTTAAATTTTAAAATCTTTAATTCTTACATGCATTCCCAAACATGAACCCCCCTCCCACCTCCCTCCCCATAACATCTTTCTGGGTCATCCCCATGCACCAGCCCCAAGCATGCTGCATCCTGCGTCAGACATAGACTGGCGATTCAATTCACTTGATAGTATACATGTTAGAATGTCATTCTCCCAAATCATCCCACCCTCTCCCTCTCCCTCTGAGTCCAAAAGTCCGTTATACACATCTGTGTCTCTTTCCCTGTCTTGCATACAGGGTCGTCATTGCCATCTTCCTAAATTCCATATATATGTGTTAGTATACTGTATTGGTGTTTTTCTTTCTGGCTTACTTCACTCTGTATAATCGGCTCCAGTATAAAGAGTTTTCTAGACAATCCAGAAAAAAACAAGAACTCAACTTTGTTCAAGTGAATGAACAAAAGCAAATTCAAAGCAAGCAGTTTATGGGAAAGATTGAAGGCAGGAGGAGAAGGGAATGACAGAGGATGAGATAGTTGGATGGCATCGCTGACTTGACAGACTTGAGTGTGAGCAAGCTCTAGGAGGCGGTGAAGGACAGGGAAGCCTGGCATTCTGTAGTCCACGGGGCCACGAAGAATCGGCCATGACAGAGCAACAGAGCAACAACAATGGGAAACAAATTTAAAGAATTTATGAAGACTAATATTTGAAACTAGGAATGCTGTAAGTTTTATTATCTTATATAAAGCCATATGTATAATGTCTTTAAAAGCTCAAAGAAAAACAGTCTGTTTGGTTACAAATTTGAGGATTAAGAAAGTAAATTCAGGAATCAGAATCAATCAAATTTTGATGGAGAGGTATGCTAGTCAGGCATAGTCTTTTCAAACAGAACAAACTGTAAATCTTTTAAGCTATGGTGTCCAACATGATAGCCACTAACAAATGTGGCTGTGATAATTTGAATAAAAATCAAAATTAAATGCAATTTAAAATGGCTATGCTACCCAAAGCAATTTACAGATTCAATACAATCCCTATCAAATTACCAATAGTATTTTTCACAGAACTAGAACAACAACAAAAAATTTAATAATCATATGAAAACACACAAGATCTGAAATAGCCAAAGCAATCCTGAGAAAGAAAAAATGGGCATGAAGGAATCAGTCTCTATGAATTTAGTCTATACTACAAAACTAAAGTAATCAAAAAAGTATGGTACTGGCACAAGGATAGAAATATAAATCAATGGAACAGGATTGGAAGCCCAGAAAAAAACCCACACACCTAAAAACAATTAGTTAATCTTCAGTGAGTGGTGCTTGGAAAACTGGACAGTTACATGTAAAAGAATGAAATTAGAACATTCTATAACACCATACACAAATATAAACTCAAAATGGATCAAACCTAAAGGCAAGGCCAGATACTATAAAACTCTGAGAGGAAAACATAGGCAGAACACTGTTTGACATAAATTGCAGCAGTATCTTTTTTGATCCACCTCTTAACGTAATGAAAATTAAAAAAAGAAAATGGGGCCTAATTAAAATTAAAAGCTTTGGCACAGCAAAGCTGTGCAAGGAGACTATAAACAAAATGAAAAGCCAATCCACAGAATGGGAGAAAATATTTGCAAATGAAGTGACTGATGAAGGATTAATCTCCAAAATATACAAGCAGCTCATGCTGCTCTATGTCAAAAAAAAAAAAAAAATCCAATACAAAATGGGCAGAAGACTTAAACAGACAGTTCTTCAAATAATACCAATAGATATGTAACAAGAACATGAAAAATTTTCAGCATTACTATTAGTAGAGAAATACAAATCAAAACTACAAAGAGATATCACTTCATACCAGTCAGATGGCCATCATTAAAAAGTCTACAAAGAATAAATGCTGGAGAGAGTGGGGAAAAGGGAATTCTGCTATTCTGCTGATAGGAATGTGAATTGGTGCAACCACTATGGAGAACACTAGGAAGTTTCCTTTAAAAAAAAATAGAAAATAAAAATAGAATTGCCATATCATCCAGGAATCTCACTCTGGGCATATATCTGGAGAAAGCCATAATTCAAAAAGTTAAATGCACCTCAATGTTTACTGCAGCAATATTCTCAATAGCCAAGACAATTTAGAAATCAATTTAAATGTCCATCAACAGAGGAATTCACAAATATATGTATAGGTATAACTGAAACACTTTGCTATACATCTTAAACTACATAGCACTGTAGGTCAACTTAACCCCAATAAAACTTAAAATAACAATAATTCATTAAAAAAAGCAAAATAAAATTTAACTCCCTACGGTACCAACTAACTACTGTACTGGAAAACAAAATGATGTCGTTTTCATTACAGGGGGATGGAATGCAAAAGTAGAAAGTCAAGAAACACCTGATCAAGTAACAGTCAAGTAACAGGCAAATTTGGCCTTGGAATACAGAATGAAGCAGAGCAAAGGCTAATAGAATTTTACCAAGAAATGCACTGGTCATAGCAAACACCCTCTTCCAACAACACAAGAGAAGACTCTACATACGGACATCACCAGATGGTCAAACACAGAAATCAGATTGATTATATTCTTTGCAGCCAAAGATGGAGCAGCTCTATACAGTCAGCCAAAAAAAAAAAAAAAAAAAAGACTGGGAGCTGACTGTGGCTCAGATCATGAATTTCTTATTGCCAAATTCAGACTTAAATTGAACAAAGTAGGGAAACCACTAGACCATTCAGGTATGACCTAAATCAAATCCATTATGATTTGACAGTAGAAGTGAGAAATACATTTAAGGGCCTAGATCTGATAGATAGAGTGCCTGATGAACTATGGGCAGAGATTCATAACATTGTACAGGAGACAGGGATCAAGATCATCCTCATAGAAAAGAAATGCAAAAAAGCAAAATGGCTGTCTGGGGAGGACTTATGATAGCTGTGAAAAGAAGAGAAGCCAAAAGTGAAGGAGAAAATGAAAGATATAAGCATCTGAATGCAGAGTTCCAAAGAATAGCAAGAAGAGATAAGAAAGCCTTCTTCAGTGATCAATGCAAAGAAATAGAGGAAAACAACAGAATGGGAAAGACTAGAGATCTCTTCAAGAAAATTAGAGATACCAAGCGAACATTTCATGATAAGGGACAGAAATGGTCTGGACCTAACACAAGATATAAGAAGAGGTGGCATGAATACACAGAAGAAGTGTACAAAAAATATCTTCATGACCCAGATAATCACAATGCTGTGATCATTCATCTAGAGCCAGACATCCTGGAATGTGAAGTCAAGTGGGCCTTAGAAAGCATCACTATGAACAAAGCTAGTGGAGGTGATGGAATTCCAGTTGAGCTATTTTAAAACCTGAAAGATGATGCTGTGAAAGTGCTGCACTCAATATGCCAGCAAAATTGGAAAACTCAGCAGTGGCCACAGGACTGGAAAAGGTCAGTTTTCATTCCAATCCCAAAGAAAGGCAATGCCAAAAATGCTCAAACTACCACACAATTGCACTCATCTCACATGCTAGTAAAGTAATGCTAAAAATTCTCCAAGCCAGGCTTCAGCAGTACGTGAACCGTGAACTCCCTGATGTTCAAGCTGGTTTTAGAAAAGGCAGAGGAACCAGAGATCAAATTGCCAACATCCGCTGGATCATGGAAAAAGCAAGAGAGTTCCAGAAAAACATCTGTTTCTGCTTTATTGACTATGCCAAAGCCTTTGACTGTGTGGAGCACAATAAACTGTGGAAAATTCTGAAAGAGATGGGAATATCAGACCACCTGACCTGCCTCTTGAGAAACCTATGTGCAGTTCAGGAAGAAACAGTTAGAACTGGACATGTAACAGACTGGTTCCAAATAGGAAGAGGAGTATGTCAAGGCTGTATATTGTCCCCCTGCTTATTTAACTTCTATGCAGAGTACATAATGAGAAACACTGGGCTAGATGAAGCACAAGCTGGAATCAAGATTGCCAGGAGAAATATCAACAACCACAGATATGCAGATGACACCACCCTTATGGCAGAAAGTGAAGAGGAACTAAAAAGCCTTTTGATGAAAGTGAAAGAAGAGAGTGAAAAAATTGGCTTAAAGCTCAACATTCAGAAAAGTAAGATCATGGCATCTGAAACTCCTCATGTGAGGAGTTGGCCACCTCATATGAAGAGTTGACTCTGATGCTGGGAGGGATTGCGGACAGGGGGAGAAGGAGATGACCGAGGATGAGATGGCTGGATGGCATCACCGACTCGATGGATGCGAGTTTGAGTAAACTCTGGAATTTGGTGATGGACAGAGAGGCCAGGTGTGCTGCAATTCATGTGGTCACAGAGTCAGACACGACTGAGCGACTGAAATGAACTGAACTGTACCAACTACATCTCAAATGCTCAGTAGCCATGCATGGCTAGTAGTGTCACACTGAACATTCGGATATAAATGTTTTCCACCATTGCAGAATTTTCTACAGGATAGCATTATTATACAGGGTTTTTGGAAGACTATCTGAAACATATATGGGCTGAGGGGGGGGTGGGGGTCGGGCTTTCCTGGTGGCTCAGAGGTTAAAGCGTCTGCCTGCAATGCGGGAGACCAGGATTCGATCCCTCGGTTGGGAAGATCCCCTGGAGAAGGAAATGGCAACCCACTCCAGTACTCTTGCCTGGAGAATCCCATGGACGGAGGACCCTGGAGGGCTCCACGGGGTCGCAAAGAGTTGGACACGACTGAGCGACTTCACTTTCACTTTCACTTTCACCATCTATAGAAGTAAGGTAATTGAAAAACAGTGTTGTCGAAGGATTTTCACCTCAAATTTCCCTTTGGAGTGGGTCCACCTTTGATTCACTGATTTTCATAGATTAAGTAGGAACAGGGGTCGAAGATGTGAGAATGACACCATTATTGGCTGAAAAGTGGGCAAGTTTTTGCTGACAGATTGAAGTTTGTTTTGGTTGCTACTTGTTATGCTGGCTCTAGAGTAATCAGAACTTCTCAAAGCATATGAAAACTTTCTTTTATTCTTCTAGAAATAGCAAACCAATGGGAAAAAGTCAGTGAAATATTTAAAAAATTTTGCTTTATTAATACATAAATTACTGTATAAATAAGTAGCCTGTCAATGCATAGTGATTAAAGTATCTATCTGAAAGATAATAAAAATACAACACTACTTCATACCATACACAAATATAAAAATCAAAATAAAGCAAGGCACCTAAAGAGTTTACTTTAGAATTTAAGATGTATGATGTCAACAAGGTGGTAATTACTTAACAAAAACTAAATACAAAAATGTTAAATAAAAAAAAAAGCATAGTAATACTTACCTATGTAACATTTATATTTTTCTAGAAAAATATTATTTCTAGTGCCTAGAGACAAATTTTAGATTTATATATTAGGAAACTGACATAGCTTCGTTATTCTACAGAACTGGGAGGCCAATGATCAATTACTCTTTATGCATCCTTACATTGCTGTTACATGTAAGGTGGAACATGTCTCACTTGGTAATTTTAAAATGTCAAATACAGTGGGAAAAGTGGTGCATTGCCATGTAAAGATTTTTAAATCCTCAGTGTACTAATTTTTTTAATTAAAATTTTATCCATCCTCTATTTTATTTAAGGTGTATATATAAAAAATTTATGGGTTGGTCTTAGGCATGTATTCAGTTCAGTTAACTCACTCAGTCGTGAATGACTCTTTGCGAACCCATGAATCGCAGCACGCCAGGCCTCCCTGTCCATCACCAACTCCTGGAGTTCACTCAAACTCATGTCCATCGAGTTGGTGATGCCATCCAGCCATCTCATCCTCTGTCGTTCCCTTCTCATCCTGTTTCCAATCCCTCCCAGCATCAGAGTCTTTTCCAATGAGTCAACTCTTCGCGTGAGGTGGCCAAACTATTGGTTCACGTTAGCATCAGTCCTTCCAATGAACACCCAGGACTGATCTCCTTTAAAATGGACTGGTTGGATCTCCTTGCAGTCCAGGGGACCCGCAAGAGTCTTCTCCAACACCACAGTTCAAAAGCATCAACTCTTCAGCACTCAGCTTTCTTCACAGTCCAACTCACACATCCATACATGACCATTGAAAAACCTTGGCGTTGATTAGACGGACCTTTGTTGGCAAAGTAATGTCTCTGCTCTTGAATATACCATCAAGTTTGGTCACAGCTTTCCTTCCAAGGAGTAAGCGTCTTTTAATTTCATGGCTTCAATCACCACTTGCAGTGATTTTGTAGCCCAAAAATATAATATCTGACACTGCCTCCACTGTTTCCCCATCTATTTCCCATGAAGTGATGGGACCAGATGCCATGATCTTAGTTTTCTGAATGTTGAGCTGTAAGCCAACCTCTTCCCTCTCCTCTTTCACTTTCATCAAGAGGCTTTTTAGCTCCTCTTCACTTTCTGTCATAAGGGTGGTGTCATCTGCATATCTGTGGTTGTTGATATTTCTCCTGGCAATCTTGATTCCAGCTTGTGCTTCTTCCAGTCCAGCGTTTCTCATGATGTACTCTGCATAGAAGTTAAATAAGCAGGGTGACAATATACAGCCTTGACATACTCCTTTTCCTATTTGGAACCAGTCTGTTGTTCCATGTCCAGTTCTAACTCTTGCTTCCTGACCTGCATATAGGTTTCTCAAGAGGCAGGTCAGGTGGTCTCGTATTCCCATCTCTTTCAGAATTTTCCACAGTTTGTTGTGATCCACACAGTCAAAGGCTTTCGCATAATCAATAAAGCATAAATAGATGTTTTTCTGGAACTCTCTTGCTTTTTCGATGATCCAGTGGATGTTGACAATTTGATCTCTGGTTCTATTGCTGAAGCCTGGCTTGGAGAATTTTGCCCATTACTTTACTAGCGTGTGAGATGAGTGCAATGGTGCGGTAGTTTGAGCATTCTTTGGCATTGCCTTTCTTTGGGATTGGAATGAAAACTGACCTTTTCCAGTCCTGTGGCCACTGCTGAGTGTTCAAAATTTGCTGGCATATTGAGTGCAGCACTTTCACAGCATCATCTTTCAAGATTTGAAATACCTCAACTGGAATTCCATCACCTCCACTAGCTTTGTTCATAGTGATGCTTCCTATGTCCCATTTGACTTCACATTCCAGGATGTCTGGCTCTAGGTGAGTGATCACAACATCATGATTATCTGGGTAGTGAAGGTTTTTGTACAGTTCTGTGTATTCTTGCCAACTCTTCTTAATTTCTTCTTCTTCTGTTAGTTCCATACCACTTCTGTCCTTTATTGAGCCCATCTTTGCATGAAATATTCCTTTGGTATCTCTCACTTTCTTGAAGAGATTTCTAGTCTTTCCTGTTCTGTTGTTTTCCTCTATTTCTCTGCATTGATGGCTGAGGAAGGCTTTTATCTCTCCTTGCTATTCCTTGGAACTCTGGATTCAGATGATTATATCTTTCTTTTTCTCCTTTGCTTTTTGCTTTTGTACCCACATCAAAATAAGATGGGAAGAAAGCCTAGAGGAAATCAACCTTGAATATTCATTAGGACAGATGCTGAAGCTAAAGCTCCAATAAATTTGGCCACCTGATGTGAAGAGCTGACTCACTGGAAAAGACCCCGATACTGCAAAAGATTGAAGGCAGGAAGAGAAGGAGGAGATAGAAGATGAGATTGTTGGATGGCACCATCAACACAATGGACATACATTTGAAAAAACTCTGGGAGATAGTGAAGGACAGGGAAGTCTGATGTGCTGCTGTTCATGGGGTCATAAAAAGTCAGACATAATTTAGTATCTGAACATTAGCAACAACTCAAGAACCATAAAGTACTATAAAAATGACTAAACCCAAAAATTGTTATGGAAAATAGACCTGGATTAGAAAACTCTGAATACATTTTTTTTTTTTCCTAACCACTAGACCACCAGGGAACTCCCTGACAGTCTTATTTTATTTTATTTTTTTTTAATTTATTTTTTTTAATTTTTTTTTTAATTTTAAAATCTTTAATTCTTACATGCGTTCCCAAACATGACCCCCCCTCCCACCTCCCTCCCCACAACATCTCTCTGGGTCATCCCCATGCACCAGCCCCAAGCATGCTGCACCCTACGTCAGACATGGACTGGCAATTCAATTCTTACATGATAGTATACATGTTAGAATTCCCATTCTCCCAAATCATCCCACCCTCTCCCTCTCCCTCTGAGTCCAAAAGTCCGTTATACACATCTGTGTCTTTTTTCCTGTCTTGCATACAGGGTCGTCATTGCCATCTTCCTAAATTCCATATATATGTGTTAGTATACTGTATTGGTGTTTTTCTTTCTGGCTTACTTCACTCTGTATAATTGGCTCCAGTTTCATCCATCTTATCAGAACTGATTCAAATGAATTCTTTTAACGGCTGAGTAATACTCCATTGTGTATATGTACCACAGCTTTCTTATCCATTCATCTGCTGATGGACATCTAGGTTGTTTCCATGTCCTGGCTATTATAAACAGTGTTGCGATGAACATTGGGGTACATGTGTCTCTTTCAATTCTGGTTTCCTCAGTGTGTATGCCCAGCAGTGGGATTGCTGGGTCATAAGGTAGTTCTATTTGCAATTTTTAAGGAATCTCCACACTGTTCTCCATAGTGGCTGTACCAGTTTGCATTCCCACCAACAGTGTAGGAGGGTTCCCTTTTCTCCACACCCTCTCCAGCATTTATTGCTTGCAGATTTTTGGATCGCAGCCATTCTGACTGGTGTGAAGTGGTACCTCATTGTGGTTTTGATTTGCATTTCTCTAATAATGAGTGATGTTGAGCATCTTTTCATGTGTTTGTTAGCCATCCGTATGTCTTCTTTGGAGAAATGTCTATTTAGTTCTTTGGCCCATTTTTTGATTGGGTCGTTTATTTTCTGGAGTTGAGCTGCATAAGTTGCTTGTATATTGTTGAGATTAGTTGTTTGTCAGTTGCTTCATTTGCTATTATTTTCTCCCATTCAGAAGGCTGTCTTTTCACCTTGCTTATAGTTTCCTTTGTTGTGCAGAAGCTTTTAATTTTAATTAGATCCCATTTGTTTATTTTTGCTTTTATTTCCAGAATTCTGGGAGGTGGATCATAGAGGATCCTGCTGTGATTTATGTCGGAGAGTGTTTTGCCTATATTCTCCTCTAGGAGTTTTATAGTTTCTGTTTCAAGAAGATGTTCAAGCACCCTTGAAAGACAAGTATGGCTAATCTCATTGAGAAGGTGGGAGGCAGCAATGCAGTCCAAGAGTCTAAGGACTAAAGTGCAAATACCGAAAACCATGATATAATCCAGGGACCACACTCACTATGTGACACTGCATATACATCATGGCTACAGTGAAGGGAGAGTTTGTAGGAATATTGAAATATGGTATTGGAATGGGAATTCCGTTAATACAGTTGTGATGAGAAAAATATACTATTATTCACGAGCATACTACTTTTCATGAGCATTCACTTTTCATGAGCAGTCCTGCTTGTTACACAAGATTGGCTAAATGTGGCATTGATAAGTCAGCTTATCATTAGGAACCAACCTGATAGAATATCTCAATTTCTCCTTCATGGTGTCTTTCAATAAATATACTACTGCAAACTCCTAAGAAAAAAAATTAGTTCTTAATGCGCACTTAATTTTTAAAATGTACGGTAAGCTATTCAGGAAAAACAGTCTTCTTAACATGAAGTATCACCAGCGTTGCTTTGTAAATGATGGCTCAGAAATCATATATAATCACATTCATTTTGAGTTTGTTGTTGTTGTTCTTAATGTGCATTAATTAAGTCATAATTTGATTTTCTAAAAACTAATCTTTTGATGAAAAATGCCATTAGCAGAGGCTAATGATGAATTCATATATGAAGTGAACCACTGCGTAGCTCATTAAAAATAAATAGTATGGAGTTATATAAATTGATGAAGAAAATTAATGAATATAAAGTAAGTTTTAATTCTCACATTATAGTTTTAATTTTCAAGTTCCTTTTTTTAAAATTACATTATTTAGAGTTTATTAAGTTTTGAAATATTTGACAAACTTTTCAATTTCTCCATGGTGTACAGACATTTTTGAACAATTTATCCTGACTATCCTTACTGAAAGAGCAATAGTTACTCTTTTGTGCTAACTTTTCTGATTTTTTCAGTGGTGTTTAATATTAATCAGTGAGTCAAAAAATATCTATCAAGCCTCTTCTATGATTTCTACTTGTTCAAGTCCTGTTACACTTAACTGTTTCATCTATTTAAATCAAATGCTAGATAAAAGTCAAAGGTCCTATTATCACATAAGAGGTGGAAACCAAATATTTGAAACCAAGTTCAAGAGATTCTACCACTGAGTTTTCACAGACTGCCATTTTGCCCTCAAATTAACAAGACATACTAGGTTTAGTGTCCCTGCCAAAAGTTAAGAAGACCCCAAAGACCACTGTGCAATCCTTTTTCAGTGTCTATTGTCTTAAATCTTTCAAGCTGCTATAACAAAATACCACTGACTAACCCTTTATGATGCAGTGGTTCCCAACATTTTTGGCACCATGGACTGGTTTCATGGAAGACAGATTTTCCATGGACCAGGGTGGAGTGGTGGGGACTGTTTCAGAATGATCAAGTGCATTACATTTATTGTGCACTTACTTTTATTGTTATTACATCATCTCTACCTCAGATCATCAAGCATTAGATCCTGGAGGCTGGGGACCCATGCTTTATGGTGTATCTCATTAAAAAAAAAGAGCATGACAATCCACTCCAGTATTCTTGCCAGGAGAATCCCCATGGACAGCCAAGCATGGTGGGCTACAGTCCATGGGGTTGCAAAAAGTTGGGCATGACTGGGTGACTAAGCACAGCACATAAACTATAGAAACCTATTTTTCACACTTCTGAAGCCTAGACAACCGAGCTCACGGTGCTTGCACAGTCTAGGTAGGGGCTTCCTCTGGGTTGCAGACTTCTTGTGTCCTCACAAGGCCTAGGGCACTAGGGAGCTCTCTGGGGCTTCATACATGAAGAAACTAATTTTGGTCATGAGGGTGGAGCCCTGTGACCTGATCACTTCCTAAGGCCCCATATCCTAATACCATCACCTTAAGGGGTAGGATTTCAACATATGAGTCCAGGGAACACAAACATGCAGTCCATGGCATGGATGTCTTCTCACTGTTTATCAAAGAATAGAAACGAATCATTACAAAGGTTTTGTTTTTAAAAAATAAAAATTGCAGAAGTATAATTTTTTTATAGTTCAGGTTATATATAAACAACTAAAATGATCATGTTTGACTCCTAATTCTACTGTAGAAAAGTCACATACTTTGTATTTAGTAGTTGTCATCCTCACTATTTACAAATGTTTAATGCCAACTGAAAATCATACTTTTTAACACTGCCATCTTAAAAACGCAGAAGTAAAGATGGTTGTAAGTCTTTTCCTTATTGTTTATAAAATTGAGTCCTTTCATTATGAGATATTTCTCTATTGACCACCTACATTTTTCTTTGATTCATTATCATATATATTTGTTTATTGCTTGTCACTTTCTCTCCTCAACTTCTGCTTCACAAAATGATCACTAAGGCTTAAGCAGGGAACCTAAATGTCAAGGAAGCGATAATCAATAAGCAAAGGCCAAACTTGTTTGATTGCTCAGTTTTTTTTTAAATTTTACTTTATTTCACTTTATAATACTGTATTGGTTTTTCCATACATCAACATGATTGCTCAGTTATTTAATGAATTAGCCAATTAATTTTCTATTCATCAAACATTTATTAAGTTCTTCCTTTGTGCCAGATGCTCTTGGAGATTCTTGGGATATAGCAATAACAAAACAAAGGTCTTTACTCCATAGTTTTCACATTCACAGGGAAAGACAAACAGACAATAATAGATATAATGAATAACTGCAAGCTTAGAAGATGAAATTATCTACATGAAGGATGACAGGAGCCCCATCAAAAGTGCCAGAACTGAGATTTTACTTCTGGCATTTCAACTGATTGATATCCTAGAAAGCGGGAGGCTAGTGTTACAAGTTTCTATTTTTTAAAGCAGTTACAAAAGATGATTTTGATGTGAAATCTCCCTTTTTATGTGCAGCATTTAATTGCATGGTTACACACTGTTCAGATTATATAAAACATACCCATGTGTCTCCTTTGGCCCACAAGGCTGGGTCTAGAGACCTGGCACCAACTACGTTATTTCACATGAGAACTCAACACCACTAGGATTTTACACTTAACTCTTCTTGTCAAGAACTATCCCATCCCTTGGTTCTATTTCTGTGTGTCTTACATCACATCTTCATTCTGGCTGAAAAAACTATTAAGGGTATTTCTGATAATTTCAATGGTTTCTCAAATAAATTGTATAATATTGGTCTGTATTTGCATTAAAAAGCATGATTATACACTTTTTTTAATATTGAAAGTTATGAGTCTAGTTTTTAGTAGGTCTATGAAAATTTTAGAAAGCACCAATCAATCAAATGTTATTTCTATGAATATGAAAACTGCTTTGACTTAAGGAGACAGCTAAGTTTTAGTATACGGTAGCCAATACTTTGGCCACATCATGAGAAGAGTTGACTCACTGGAAAAGACTCTGATGCTGGGAGGGATTGTGGGCAGGAGGAGAAGGGGATGACAGAGAATGAGATGGCTGGATGGCATCACTGACTCGATGGACATGAGTTGGGGTGAACACTGGGAGTTGGTGATGGACAGGGAGGCCTGGTGTGCTGCAACTCATGGGGTCGCAAAGAGTCAGACACGACTGAGTGACTGAACTGAACTGAACTGAACTGAGACTCTGCCAACGTATATATCATGTGAAAATCTAGGTTTATAGTTTATACCATTTTTGTATTTAGTTATAGCTAAAAATTCCCAAGGATATTGTCTAATAACTTTAACTGCTGAAAAAAAATCAACCAAAAATAAGGATTATGAATTCACTTGTAAACTCCCTTAATCAATGTTGAATAAGCTCTATTTTTTTCATGGCACAAGGTTATGTGATCTTTATTTTGCTAAAGTTACCTTAGAAATATACTTTCTTGTATATAAAGCAATTACTGGAATCATTTGTTTTCATTGCCAAATTCCCACTGTGAGGCAATTGTCCATGTAAATAGTTTTCTCTTTACAGATTGCTATATTTCAGCAGAAATCTACATTATTTTGGAATGGTCCTGCTGAAAACAATTTAGTGAAATTTTTGCTTTTTATTTATATCCTGAAACTTTACCACAAGCTCTGATTCATTGAAATGTAACAGACTGATGAGTTTTGATAATGTTTTTTACTTAAAAGCATTTTCCAGCATCAGTTCAATAGAAAGGACAAGGAATTGAAACAATTATCATGTGTAAAATAAGAGAAAAAATATCCCACCAAAAAGGGTTATGGAGTTATTTAAAATACAGTTGGCTGCCCCTGAAAATTGTTCATTTTGATGCATTCAAAACTGTCAAGTTATTTCAACTTTAAACCATGCTCCCCCCCACCCCCGCACACACACACACATACACACACAAAGGGAACATCTGGTTTTCTGGCAATACTGCTCCTTATCAGTACATTAAGGGTATAAAATATTTTCCAAGATAATTTGTAGACCTTACAGCTCACAACAAATACTTAGCATTTGGGTCATGTGTGTCTGTGATTAGGAATATTCTTGATGCTATGTAAACTTTTCTAGGAAGTAGAAAAATTAGCTTAATCATTTTGTAGATGTGAGAATGTAGACATATCGGTCACACTAGTGATAGAATTTTGTGACTGGGTATGCTGAAGAACTCTGGGTTTGTGTTGTTTAAAAAGTGGTATGGCTTTGGGGTAAAGAATCCACCTACCAATTCAGGAGACACAGGAGAGGTGGGTTTGACCCAAGGGTAGGAAGTTGCCCTGGAGGAGGAGGTAGCAACTTGGTCCAGTAATCTTTCTTGCGAAATCTCATGGACAGAGGAGCCTGGTGGGCTACAGTCCATGGGGTCACAAAGAGTTGGACTAAGCACAGCAGAGCACAGTACAGAGATATTTAACAAGGTCCCACTTCACTTACTACTATTTTCTCTCTTATTCATCTCATGGTCTCTAACCCAATGCTTTTCTCAAATGCATTCTCAAATAAGTATGTGGGTAAAATATTTTTTGAAGATACATACATATATCTATTACACAGCCATAAGAAAGAAAGAACCCCTGCTATTTGTAACAACATGGATGGACCTTGAGGATATTATGCTAAGTGAGATAAGTCATGCAGAAAAACACAAATACTATATGACATGACATATGTAGAATCTAAAAAGTTAAACTCACAAAACAGAGTAAATGATTACTAGGGGGTGGGTGCAGAGACTGGAGAGGGTACAAACTAAGTAAGCCCTAGAGATCTAACGAACAGTAAAGTGTATATAGACAACATTATAATCATCAAGTTTGTTAAGAGTGTAGGTCTTAACTATTCCAGGCACAAAAAAAGAAATGATACATTAAACATGATGTGATAGATGTGCTATCTCTCCACCTCTCTCCTCCCACATCCCAGCCCTGATACCCTCTTCCCTTGAAACCTCTGAAAGGTTGTCTTGTTTCCCATTCCCATGCCCCCTAACTGCATGATCCAGGCTGCTGTGATTTTAGCTCTGACTTGGATGCCTGCAAAAATAATCCCTCCTCTTACAGAAAGTTCTTACACAGTCTGATATATTTTCATGAGTATTAGGAGTAATGGAAGCTGGGTGGGTAGATGTTACCAATTAAGAAAGGAATCAATAAATTTGGTTAAAAATGTTGAGTTTAATTATGTGGTTCAACTTAGGTTATAGTGGATTAGTTTTTAAGAAAAAAATTCTTTATGATTTATGCTTAAAAGGTCCTTGACCTAGTATAGTTTTTTTTCCTTAAAGGGCTGTACACATCAGTCGGTGACTAATGTATTATTTGTTACCCAACTAATTCCCCTAATTCCCAGACATGATTACACTGACACCTGCAAAAGTTTGCATCTCTGGTGGCAGAAAAAATCCTGATCTCTCATCACTTAAATCTACAGATTACTTTTAACCAACCTTGCAGACATGCAACAATGTATCAGGGCAGAGAACCGCTTCCTTTTGTTTCTGCTTCCTACTGTCTTTTTCTGAAATTCTCAACTTGATCTTCTAGAAACTCTTGGTGCTAGTGTTATTACCCTGTCAACATGAGAAGAGCAATATTTTAATTAAAAGTTTGACAAAATCTCTCTCATCAAAAGCACATACTCTCAGTACCACTGGTATTGAATACACTGATGTTCAAATCCCACAAGATATGAAAACCTTAATAGGTTAAAAAATTTTAAAGCTTAAATTTATGTTTCTATAAATGTATCTATAAAATAAAAATGTAGGACAGTTAAATTGATGTGGTAAGGAATAAACCACCACTATTAAGTGTGTGAGAAAGAATAATACAATTGTTAAGCTCAATCATCTTTATTATGAATTGACAAGTGCTAAGGGGTCTAAAATGCAGGCACAATGAGCCAAGAAAAAGTCAATTTCAATAATAAAACAAATTCAAACAGATATTTTAAAAAACAAAGAATACAATGATGAATTGCATTACAAATATTGCTTGAAAAGACATGTTTTTTCCAGAATAAAATTCATCCGGTACGGATAAGTACATTGTACATATGACTAATACAAAAGGAAATTCTAGAAAGATTAGAGAAATAATTGAACAAATAAAGCCAAAAATCCAAGTCATTCAGGTAAAATAGACAGTCTCTCTGTTATTCACTATCCCTGTTTTCAGAGTATTGGAATGTCTTGCACTTGAAAAAAATTCAAACTTAACACTTATAGCCAGCCTTAGAGGGGCACATAGAGTACTTTATTCATTTATTTTATATTTTCCTAGAGAATAGCATGGTAAAGTATTGGTCATAAATGTTTAGCTGCATAACATTAATATGGCTGATAATCATGTGAAATCACACTTAATCCTGCTGGTGACCAGGAAAATAAAACTGAGACTAAAAATAGGTACCAATTTGTATCCATTCAATGGGAAATTTTTAAAGTCTGGTTATAACAACTTCTGCTGAAAAAGTGAATCATTAGTGTCTATAAACATATCAATAAAAACTGTTAAACATATGTTTAACATGTTTCCCAAGGGAAACATTTTGGTGTTTTCTTATTAAATGGAATATACTCCTTCCATACAATGTAGCGATTTCTCTTGCAGCTATAAACTAAAAAGAAAGCCATACATGTACACCAGGAAACATGCACAGAAATTTACACATAGCAGCACTTTTGTTCCTTATGTTAGCAAAAGCCTGAAGGAACACTAGTATCTATGAACAGAAAAGTGCATTAAATGATATTAAACAATGGAATACTATACAAAACTAATAATGAATATGTTACAGCAGTATGTGATTATATGAATGAATTTTAGCATTACAATAGCAAGGAGTATAAATCTTACATACATCATCTCATTATAAATCTTCAAGGGAATTTAACTGTAATCATTACACCTTGCTGCTGCTGCTGCTGCTAAGTCGCTTCAGTCGTGTCCGACTCTGTGCGACCCCATAGATGGCAGTCCGCCAGGCTCCCCCGTCCCTGGGATTCTCCTGGCAAGAATACTGGAGTTGGGTTGCCATTTCCTTCTCCAATGCATGAAAGTGAAAAGTGAAAGTGAAGTCGCTCAGTCGTGTCCGACTCTTAGCCACCCCTTAATTGTTATTTTTTCTTTCACTCTGTGAAAATGGCTAGGGTTATTTAAATAGCTATGAAGGAGGCACCTACATTGCCCATAGCAGTAACGGTTTGGTGCCTTTAAGTTCTGAGTGCTAGCTAAAGGAGGATAATAAGAAAAAGTTCTGGCTAACTGCTTTTAGCCAACCACACGCAATAACTGCCACTTGAACACGTATTTTCTACCATTTAAACACCTTAAAATCCCAGTTAAGCACCGGGACCTGCCCAACTTTAAATGATAAATGAGCATCAAAACCACAAAGGAAACTGGAACAAGCTACCACCCCTGGACATTTGAACTTCAGAATCACTCTTATATATACTTCAAGAGCAATGAAAGCTGTTCGGAGATTACTAGATGGACGGGATGCTGGGTGGGAAGGAAGTCCACAAGGGAGGGGATACATATACCTGATTCGCTTCTGTGCAGCAGAGGCTACCACAGCGTTGTAAAGCAACTATACCCCAATGGGGAAGAAAGGAAAAGAACCACAGTCCACTCTTTCTGTAGTCTTTAAATGTGATTTTCAGGGGAAGAATATAATCAAAAAAGAAAAGCAAAAATTGACTAATATACTTTCTTCATTAATTAATCAGCTCATTCATTATTTTAAAATCTAGTTACCAATTTTTCATACTCATTCAAAAACTTTCCCATTAATATATGACATAATACTATATAATGTATATTTTAGCTTTTGTTATGGGAATGTCAATAATAAAATGACAGAGAAGTACTTATTACCTTTAGTGAAGTGAGTGAAAGTCGATCAGTCGTGTCCGACTCTTTGCGACCCCATGGACTTAGTCCATGGAGTTCTCCAGGCCAGAATACTGGAGTGCCTAGCCTTATTACCTTTAGGGACTCTAAAATGTTATGGGGGAAAACTTACATTTTCAAGAAACTGGTTACTTTTAATCATATTATGTAGAAGAACTTTGGCTCGTGGCTCTGCACTGACAATCTTAAAATCCATGTCCTTTTTATGAAAAATATCAACGTAAATTTAAAAGAAAAACATTACTCTAAAATACATAAAATAACTTTACTTTCAAACTAGCAAGCAAAGCTGTTAAGAATATTTATAAGCTTAAGTAAGTACATATTGGCAGGAAAATTATATTTTATATTTACTCTTTATTAGTCTCATTAACCTTAAAGCTATTCCTTTCATTGTACAAAAGTAGAATCGATGTCAGTCTTTAAAAACATCCAGAGATTTTAAGTACCCATTTTCTACATAAGCAATAGTTTTACTCAAGTACTTTAAGCAATATTTATGTTAAAAAATACGAGAACATTCTGTAAAGCATTTACTAGAGATAAGAAAAGTTTAATTTCAAAGAATGTGAATCCAAGGAACATATTACCTCTTCTTGGTACTTGTGCAATTTGGGCAAGATTTAATGGGAAAGATTTAGGAAAATTGCTTTAGAAGAAGGACCTTTAGGGGGTTCAAATAGCGGGGTTTTCTTAGGTTTCATTTTGATAATTCTTCATCTGTATATGATTTCATATTCTTAAGTAACTTAAGCTAAGAAAATATTTATACATGTTGAATATTACAATTCAGTTACTAAATATACTTCTGATAAATCTTTCATTATGATATTCATATACCTCAATTTTTATTTTGAATTCAGCTTCTTTTATAACTACTACATAAGTAAATGGTATTGAGAGGTATATTTAAAAACTATTATACATTCACAAATTATTAATACTTCTAAAAATCTTATTTTAGGTGTTGAATGGGAAAGGTGTCTTTGTTTTTGTTATTCAGATGATGAAGCAAACATCTTAGATACACAAGTCATAGATTTTTAGTTTATTTTTTACAATTACTTGCAAACATTGATTCTTAAAATGCAACAATTCTTACAGAGATAACTCTATTATCTCTGTGTAGATTTTACTTTTGTTTGCCTGAAGTCTATTAGGTTAATTTTTGGCCCCCCCTTTTTTTTTTTGGTATTCAAACACTAACCATTTTATATTTTATAATAAAAATTTTTATAGAACAAATTGAAGAGGAAATTCTATACTTTTATTCTTTTTAAAACTACTAAGCAATACAATGTCTTATGAAGCAGCTTAAGATTTTTCAGGTAATCTTTGTGACAGATGAAATAAATTTGTCTCTCTTGGCAAGCACTGAGACATTAGTTTGCCAGCTCTCCCCAAATCATTGCTTTTACTATTTTTCAATCCCCTGTGACTTAAGTCTCAGCCCAGGTTGATGTTCAAAGTTATACAGGAATAATTTTTGTGAAAGAGATGTCTACAAACAGTGCATATTCTCAGGAACACCACAAAGCTTAATCTGCCTTAAGGTTTTCAATTTTTACTCTAAAACAGTTCGTAAGATTTCCATTACAAAAAATTTCTTACCAAAAAAAAAAAAATCAAAAACAAAATCTTGTATGAATGTATTGATTGAGAAAAGATGATCTAAAAGAGTCTGAACTTTCTCAGAAAACTAAATTTAAAAAATTCACAAATGTTCTGTAGTACATGTTTATATTCCTGCAATTAGTTTTTCAACTGAATTTATCAGTAAAATGACATTCTGTTTGCAAAGCAGATGCTAGGTTCATCATAAAGCAATTAACACAACCCATTTAAAGGCTGAAAATTGTAAAAAAAAAAATCTGTTCAATATTGATGTAATGTCCTGTAAAATCTATACCATCAAAGACAAATAATTGCTCATTATTAATGAATAGAATGGCATAATAAAAGGTAATAACAATAAATTCCACAATGTATATTTAATATCTAGGACAGTTGGCTTTTGGGCGGTGAATGAAGAGTCAGTATAAAAGTAACTGAAATAAAAGTGCCACATTTCTTAATGAAATACAAAATGATTCATGCCATTGGATAAGATTTTATTTTCAAATGTAGCAAAATGGCTAAAACTTTATAATCATTAGGTGAAATTTCTGATATTTTCCTAGGTCTCTAACAGCAATCTGAATATTTTCATATCATGTTTATTTTGACGTTACAGAAGAGGGCAACAGAGATGAGACGATAGGGTGGCATCACCGACTCAATGGATGTGAGTTTGAGAAAACTCCAGGAGATAGTGAAGGACAGGGAAACCTGGGATGCTGCAGTCCGTGGGGTCAGAAAGAGTCAGACACAGCAAATGAACAACAACAATAGAAAATTCTGACTAATTGATAGTGAGAAAAAAGATCAGGGGATCTCTTGGTTGGGTGAAAAGTGGAATCTGAAATAGCAAATGGAAATTTCTGCTGTGAAGAATATATTAGTTATTTTGTTTTTGGTGACTGTTTCAGAGTATGTATGTGTGTGTGTATATGCAAACTTATCAAAATGCACCCTTCAACAACATGCAGATTATGATTCATGCAGTCTACTTTGTGTCACTACAGTTGTTAAATTAAGGAAAAAGAAACTTAAGAAAAAGTAATCTTAAAAAAAGTATAATGCTTAATATACTTATTGTAAGGTTCTGTGAGTTAATAAGCTTTTAAATAGATTTAGGACTATCATATAGCATATAAAAAAGAAAGCGCTAAGTAGTGTCTGACTCTTGCAATCCCATGAACTGTAGCCTGCCAGATTCCTATGTCCATGGGATTCTCCAGGCAAGAACACTGGAGTGGGTTGCCATTTCATTCTCCAGGATATTTTTTATTAAATATGTCTGTGTATTTTCCAAGTTACTATTTGACAATAGTGCTTTTCCAAGATGTCAAACTGCTGGGTTTTTATTTAAATCTATTCTAAGTCAAGTCTTAACTAACAGTGTGCAACACAGACTTAATATGTTTTCAGCACTTAGAATCCAATCTATGTAAGACTAGGCAATAGATCAATATACTGCATTGTTAGAGATAAATAAGTTAGTGGTGAACAAAAGAAATCCATTCACCCAATTAACATTCCATCAGAAAGGATGATAGAAATTATCACCAAAACAGAGTAATATGACAACAAGGATTCAATCATGCAATTTGGTGGAATTTTGTGGTTTGTTACTTTTACAGGATTCCATTCTTGGTCCTGTTGCAAATAGCCCAAAATATGTAATGTGAGATTTAAATGCAAGTCAGCAAAGTACGTGTAGTTTGATATTTTTTCTTTCAAACACCTATGCACTTGAATGAAGGGAAAATGTGAGATTTCTTTGATCACAAATCAATTTCACATTAAGTCTTTCTACCACAAATGCTTGACTTATAATAACTGAAGAGCCCCCACTTACATATTGAGCAGTCAGATAAAAATAGCAATCTCTCCCTGAATAACTGATACTAATGAGAGAGGCCAATAGGTAAGCAAAAGTTGACAATATAATGTAGTGAGTACACTATAAGGGGTATGGAAAAATGCATTGGAATGGCAAAAAAAAAAAAGTATAATGGAAAAAAATCATTAGACATGGAAATAAAATCTAGATTTTAATCATGTCTTTGTAACAAAATTATAATAATATGCAAAAAATATAATTTCCCTTAACTGTCATTTCCCCAGTTGTAAGTTAGGGAAATGGTTTATTTCAAATAACTATAAGCCCTAATGGAGAAGGCAATGGCATCCCACTCCAGTACTCTTGCCTGGAAAATCCCATGGACAGAGGGGCTTGATGGGCTGCAGTCCATGGGGTTGCTAGGAGTCACACGACTGAGGGACTTCACTTTGACTTTTCACTTTCATGCACTGGAGAAGGAAATGGCAACCCACTCCAGTGTTCTTGCCTGGAGAATCCCAGGGACAGGGAAGCCTGGTGGGCTGCCATCTATGGGGTCGCACAGAGTCGGACACGACTGAAGCGACTTAGCAGCATAAGCCCTAAATTAGACATGTTTAGCTATACTTGGCACAAAAGCAGACATAATTCAAGTGTAAACACTAACCACAAAGTAGATTTTGAACTTGACTCTAAATAGCAATACAACAAAGAAAAAGTTGGACTATAAAGGAAGCTGAGCACTGAGGAACTGATGCTTTTGAACTGTAGTGTTGGAGAAGACTCTTGAGAGTCCCTTGGACTGCAAGGAGATCTCACCAGTCCATCCTACAGGAAATCATTTCTGAATGTTCATTGGAAGGACTGATGCTGAAGCTGAAACTCTAATACTTTGGCTTCCTGATAGGAAGAGCTGACTCATTTGAAAAAAAAAACCCTGATGCTGGGAAATATTAAAGGCAGGAGGAGAAGGGGATGACAGAGCATGAGATGATTGGATGGTATCACCAATTCAATAGACATAAGTTTGAGTAAACTCCAGGAGTTAGTGATGGACAGGGAGGCCTGGCGTGCTTCAGTCCATGGGATTGCAAAGAGTCAGACACAATGGAGTGACTGAACTGAACTGAACTGAACTGATGCAAAAGTAGGAAGTCAAGAGATGTCTAGAGTAACAGGCAAGTTTGGCATTGGAGTAAAATTGAAGAAGGGCAAAGGCAACAGAATTTGCCAAGAGGATGTACTAGTCATGGAAAACAGCCTCTTCCAAAAACACAAAGGCCACTCTACACAGATATCACCAAATGTTCAATACCAAAATCAGATTGAATATACTCTATGAGCTGAAGATGGAGAAGCTCTTTACAGTCAGCAAAAACAAGACCTGGAGCTGAGTGTGGCTCAGGTCATCAGCTCCTTATGCAAAATTCAGACTTAAATGGAAGAAAGTAGGGAAAACAACTAGGCCATTCAGGTATGACCTAAATCAAATCCCTTTATTATACAGTGGAAGTGACAAACATTTTCAAGGGATTAGATTGGATAGACACAGTCCCAGAACTATGGACAGAGGTTTGTAACATTATACAGGAGGCAGTGACCAAAAATGTTGAAAAGAAAAAGAAATGTAAGAAGCAAAATTGTTCTCTGAGGAGGCCTTACAAATAGCTGAGAAAAGAATAGAAGCAAAAGTCAAGGGGAAAAGTAAAGATAAACCCATCTGAATGCAGTGTTCCAAAGAATATCAATGAGAAATTATAAAGACTTCCTAAAGGATCAATGAAAAGAAATGGAGCAAAACAGTAGAATGGCAAGGACTAGAGATCTCTTCAAGAAAATTAGAGATACGTAGGGAATATTTCATGTAAAGATGGACACAATACAGGACAGAAGTGGCAATGACCTAACAGAACCAGAAGATATTAAGAAGCAGTGGCAAGGACACACAAAAGAACTAAACAAAAAAGCCTTAATGATCTGACAATCATGAGGTGCGGTCACTAAACTTGAGCCAGACATCAAGAAATGCAAAGTCAAGTAGGCCTTAGGAAGCATCAGTATGAACAAAGCTAGTGGAGGTGATGGAATTCCAGCTGAGCTATTTCAAATCCTAAACAATGATGCTGTGAGAGTGCTACACTCAGTTCAGTACAGTTCAATTCAGTTGCTCAGTTGTGTCTGACTCTTTGCGACCCCATGAATCCCAGCACGCCAGGCCTCCCTGTCCATCACCAACCCCTGGAGTTCACTCAGACTCACATCCAATGAGTCCGTGATGCCATCCAGCCATGTCATCCTCTGTCATTCCCTTCTCCTCCTGCCCCCAATCCCTCCCAGCATCAGAGTCTTTTCCAATGAGTCAACTCTTCGCATGAGGTGGCCAAAGAACTGGAGTTTCAGCTTCAGTATCATTCCTTCCAAGAAAAACCAGGACTGATCTCCTTTAGGATTGACTGGTTGGATCTCCTTGCAGTCCAAGGGACTCTCAAGAGTCTTCTCCAACACTATAGTTCAAAAGCATCAATTCTTCGGTGCTCTCGTTTCTTCACAGTTGAACTCTCACATCCATACATGACCACTGGAAAAACCATAGCCTTGACTAGACAGACCTTTGTTGGCAAAGTAATGTCTCTGCTTTTGAATATACTATCTAGGTTGGTCATAACTTTTCTTCCAAGGAGTGAGTGTCTTTTAATTCAATGGCTGCAGTCACAATCTGCAAGGATTTTGGAGCCCAAAAAAACTAAAGCCTGACATTGTTTCCACTGTTTCCCGTCTATTTCCCATGAAGTGTTGGGACCAGATGCCATGATCTTAGTTTTCTGAATGTTGAGCTGTAAGCCAAATTTTTCACTCTCTTTCACTTTCATCAAGAGGCTTTTTAGTTCCTCTTCAATTTCTGCCATAAGGGTGGTGTCATCTGCATATCTCAGGTTCTTGATATTTCTCCTGGCAATCTTGATTCCAGCTTGTGCTTCTTCCAGTCCAGCGTTTCTCATGACATACTCTGCATATAAGTTAAATAAGCAGGGTGACAATATACAGTCTTGACGTACTCCTTTTCCTATTTGGAACAAGTCTGTTGTTCCATGTCCAGTTCTAACTGTTCTCCTGACCGGCATACAGGTTTCTCAGGAGGCAAGTCAGATGGTTTGGTATTACTATTTCTTTAAAAATTTTCCACAGTTTATAGTGATCCACACAGTCAAAGGCTTTGACATAGTCAAGAAAGCAGAAATTGATGTTTTTCTAGAACTCTCTTGCTTTTTCCATGATTCAGCAGATGTTGGCAGTTTGATCTCTGGTTCCTCTGCCTTTTCTAAAACCAACTTTAACATCTGGAAGTTCATGGTTCACGTATTGCTGAGGCCTGGCTTGGAGAATTTTGAGCATTACGTACTGTGTGAGATGAGTGCAATTGTGCAGTAGATTGAGCATTCTCTGGCATTGCTTTTCTTTGGGATTGGAATAAAAACTGACCTTTTCCAGTCCTGTGACCACTGCTGAGTTTTCCAAATTTGTGGGCATATTAAGTGCAGCACTTTCACAGCATCATCTTTCAGGATTTGAAAGAGCTCAACTGGAATTCCATCACCTCCACTAGCTTTGTTCTTACTGATGCTTTATAAGCCCACTTGACTTCACATTCCAGGATGTCTGGCTCTAGGTGAGTGATCACACCATCATGATCATCTTGGTTGTGAAGATCTTTTTTTGTACAGTTCTTATGTGTATTCTCGACACCTCAATATCTTCTGCTTCTATTAGGTCCATACCATTTCTGTCCTTTATCGAGCCCATCTTTGCATGAAATGTTCTCTTGGTATCTCTAATTTTCTTCAAGAGATCTCTAGTCTTTCCCATTCTTTTGTTTGCCTCTATTTCTTTGCATTGATGGCTGAGGAAGGCTTTCTTATCTCTTCTTGCTATTATTTGGAACTCTGCATTCAGATGCTTATATCTTTCTTTTTCTCCTTTGCTTTTGGCTTCTCTTCTTTTCACAGCTATTTGTAAGGCCTCCCCAGACAGCCATTTTTCTTTTTTTCATTTTTTTCCCATGGGGGTGGTCTTGATTACTGTCTTCTATACAATATCATGAACCTCCGTCCATAATTCATCAGGCACTCTATCTATCAAAGCTAGTCCCTTCAATCTATTTGTCACTTCCACTGTATAATCATAAGGGATTTGATTTAGGTCATATTGAATGGTCTACTGGTTTTCCCTACTTTCTTCAATTTAATTCTGAATTTAGCAATAAGGAGTTCATGATCTGTGCCACAGTCAGCTCCTGGTCTTGTTTTTGCTGACTGTATAGAGCTTCTTCTTCTTTGGCTGCAAATAATATAATCAATCTGATTTTGGTGTTGACCATCTGGTGATGCCTATGTGTAGAGTGTTCTCTTGTGTTGTTGAAAGCAGGTGTTTGTTATGACCAGTGCATTTTCTTGGCAAAACTCTACTAGTCTTTGCCCTGCTTAATTCCATATTCCAAGGCCAAATTTGCCTGTTACTCCAGGTGTTTCTTGATTTCCTACTTTTGCATTCCAGTCCCCTATAATGAAAAGGATATCTCTTTGGGGTGTTAGTTCTAAAAGATCTTATAGGTCTTCATAGAACCATTCAACTTCAGCTTCTTCAGTGTTACTGGTTGGAGCTACCCCACATCCGAGGTCAGGGGTGGTGGCTGGGAGGACCAAACCCATGTCCAAGGAGCGGTGGCTGCATGGACACAGGAGAGCCTAGAGGAGCTATTCCACATTCAAGGTCAGGAGGGATGGCGGTGAGGAGATACCCCTCATCCAAGGTAAAGAGCAGCAGCTACGCTTGGCTAGAGCAGCTGTGAAGAGATACCCCATGTCTAACATAAGAGAAACCCAAGTAAGATGGTAGGTGTTGCAAGAGGACGTCAGAGGGCAGACTCACTGAAACCATAATCACAGAAAACTAGTCAATCTAATCACACTAGGACCATAGCCTTGTCTAACTCAATGAAACTAAGCCATGCCTGCGGGGCAACCCAAGACAGGTAGGTCATAGTGGAGAGGTCTGACAGAATGTGGTCCACTGGAGAAGGGAATGGGAAACCACTTCAGTATTTTTGCCTTGAGAATCCCATGAACAGTATGAAAAGGCAAAATGATAGGATACTGAAAGAGGAACTCCCTAGGTCAGTAGGTGCCCAATATGCTACTGGAGATCAGTGGAGAAATAATTCCAGAAAGAATGAAGGGGTGGAGCCAAAGCAAAAACAATACCCAGTTGTTGATGTGACTGGTGATAGAAGCAAGGTCCGATGCTATAAAGAGCAATAGTGCATAGGAACCTGGAATGTCAGGTCCATGAATCAAGGCAAATTGGAAGTGGTCAGACAGAAGATGGCAAGAGTGAACATCGACATTCTAGGAATCAGCGAACTAAAATGGACTGGAATGGGTGAATTTAATTCAGATGGCCATTATATCTACTACTGCGGGCAGGAATCCCTTAGAAGAAATGGAGTAGCCATCATGGTCAACAAAAGAGTCCGAAATGCAGTACTTGGATGCAATCTCAAAAATGACAGAATGATCTCTGTTCGTTTCCAAGGCAAACCATTCAATATCACATTAATCCAAGTATATGCTGCACTCAATATGCCAGCAAATTTGGAAAACTCAGTATGGGCCACACGACTGGAAAAGGTCAGTTTCCATTCCAATCCCAAAGAAAGGCAATGCCGAAGATTGCTCAAACTACCACACAATTGCACTCATCTCACAGGCAAATTTGTCCATGGAGTACAGAATGAAGCAGGGCAAAGGCTAATAGAGTTTCACCAAGGGAACACACTGGTCATAGCAAACACCCTCTTCCAACAACACAGAGAAGACTATATATGTGGACATCATCAGATGGTCAACACTGAAATCAGATTGATTATATTCTTTGCAACCAAAGATGGAGAAGCTCTATACAGTCAGCAAAAACAAGACTGGGATCTGACTGGCTCAGAACATGAACTCCTTATTGCCAAATTTGTACTTAAATTGAAGAAAGTGGGGAAAACCACTATACAATTCTGGTTTGAAGGACTAGATCTGGTAGACAGATTGCCTGATGAACTATGGATGGAGGTTTGTGATATTGTACAGGAGACAGGAATCAATACCATTCCCAAGAAAAAGAAATGCAAAAAAAGCACAATGACTATCTGAGGAGGCCTTACAAATAGCTATAAAAAGAAGAGAAGTGAAAACAAAGGAGAAAAGGAAAGATATTCCCATTTGAATGCAGAGTTCCAAAGAATAGCAAGGAGAGATAAGAAAGCCTTCCCCAGTGATCAATGCAAAGAAATAGAGGAACACAATAGAAAGGGAAAGATTAGAGATCTCTTCAAGAAAATTAGAGATACCAAGGGAATATTTCATGCAAAGATGGGCTCAATAAAGAACACAAATAGTATGGACTGAACAGAAGCAGAAGATATTAAGAAGAGGTGGCAAGAATACACAGAAGAACTGTTCAGAAAAGATATTCACTACCCAAATAATCATGATGGTGTGCTCACTCACACTCAGCTAGAGCCAGACATCCTGGAATATGAAGGCAAGTGGGACATAGGAAGCATCACACCAAAAAAAAAAAGCTAGTGGAGGTGATCGAATTCCAGTGGAGCTATTTCAAATCCTGAAGATGATGCTTTGAAAGTGCTGCACTCAATATGCCAGCAAATTTGGAAAACTCAGTAGTGGCCACAGAACTGGAAAAGGTCAGTTTTCATTCCAATCCCAAAGAAAGGCAATGCCAAACAATGCTCAAACTACCGCACAATTGCACTCATCTCATATGCTAGTAAAGTAATGCTCAAAATTCTCCAAGCCAGGCTTCAGCAATTCATGAACTGTGAACTTCCCAGATATTCAAGCTGGATTTATAAAAGGCAGAGGAACCAGAGATCAAATTGCCAACATTCGCTGGATCATGGAAAAAGCAAGAGAGTTCCAGAAAAACATTTATTTCTGCTTTATTGACTATGCCAAAGCCTTTGACTGTGTGGATCACAATAAACAGTGGAAAATTCTTTAAGAGATGGGAATACCAGACCACCTGACTTGCCTCTTGAGAAATCTGTATGCTTGTCAGGAAACAACAGTTAGAACTGGACATGGAACATCAGACTGGTTCCAAATAGGTAGAGGAGTATGTCAAGGCTGTATATTGTCACCATGCTTATTTAACTTCTATGCAGAGTACATCATGAGAAACGCTGATCTTGAGGAAGCACAAGCTAGAATCAAGATTGCCAGGAGAAATATCAATCACCTCAGATATGCAGATGCCACCATCCATATGGCAGAAAGTGAAGAACTAAAGAGCCTCTTGATGAAAGTGAAAGAGGAAAGTGAAAATGTTGGCTTAAAGCTCAAGATTCAGAAAACTAAGATCATGGCATCCAGTCCCATCACTTCATGGGAAATCGATGGGGAAAGAATGGAAACAGTGGCTGCCTTTATTTTTCTGGGCTCCAAAATCACTGCAGCTGGTGATTACAGCCATGACATTTAAAGATGTTTACTCCTTGGAAGGAAAGTTATGACCAACTTAGACAGCATATTCAAAAGCAGAGACATTACTTTGCCAACAAGGTCCATCTAGTCAAGGCTATGGTTTTCCAGTGGTCATGTATGGATGTGAGAGTTGGACTATAAGGAAAACTGAGCTCTGAAGAATTGATACTTTTGAACTGTGGTGTTGGAGAAGACTCTTGAGAGTCCCTTAGACTGCAAGGAAATCCAACCAGTACATCCTAAAGGGTTGTTCATTGGAAGGACTGATGTTGAAGTTAAAACTCCAATACTTTGGCCACCTGATGTGAAGAGCTGACTCATCAGAAAAGACCCTCATTCTGGGAATATGAGGGCAGGAGGAGAAAGGGATGACAGAGGATGAGATGGTTGGATGGCATCATCAACTCAGTAGACATGGGTTTGTGGGAACCCTGGGAATTGGTGATGGACCGGGAGGTCTGTTGTTCTGCGGTTCATGCGTTCACAAAGAGCTGGACATGCCTGAGTGACTGAACTGAACTGAACAATATATACAACTTGTAAAATCTTTATCTTCTTTGGAACCACCACTTAGAATATGCAGACATTTCAAAGATTGTGAGTAACTGTTCACAGAACATATACCACCCAAAAGGCTTGCCATCAAAATCTATAATAAACTCCTAGAAATAATGATAATAAAAAAAAATCCAGACAAAAGATTTGAACAAACATTGTATAAATATATGAATGCCCAATAAACATACAGAAATCTCCTCTGTATCATTACTCAGGGAACTGGAAATTAACACTGCAATATTAAGACACATATGCAAAAATGATAGCATTAAAAACACTAATAATATCAGGTTTTGTGGGGACAAAAAGTTACTAGAACACATATGGGCTGCTTGTCTAGGTGCAAAATAATAAAATTATTTTGAAAAAAATCTTATAAATTTCTAACTGATCTATGAATTTCATTCCTGGTTATTTACACAAAAAAAGTAAAAACTTGTAAACACATTAGAACTTACATGCATAAGTTTTTATAATAGTTTTAATATCAGTAGCCCAATTCTGGAAACAATCCAAATGTGAATTAACCAGTGAATGGCTAAACAATGTATGGTTTATCTATTCAAGGGAGGGTTTTTATGGTGGCTCAGTGTTAAAGAACCTGCCTGCAATGTAGGAGACATAGGTTCAATCCCTGGGTCTGAAAGATCCCCTGGAGAAGGAAATGGCAAACCATTACAGTATTCTTCCCATATACATAGGAGCCTGGCAGGCTACAGTCCATGGGGTCACAAAAGAGTCAGACAGGACTTAGTGACTAAACAACTCTTCAAAGAATACTATGAAAGCAAACAACTACTGATAAATTAAACAAAAGTAAGGAAACAAGTTACACTAAGTACAGATATCCTTTGTATGCTGCTGCTAACTCACTTCAGTTGTGCCTGAATCTGTGCGACCCCATAGATGGCAGCCCACCAGGCTCCCCTGTCCCTGGGATTCTCCAGGCAAGAACACTGGAGTGGGTTGCCATTTCCTTCTCCAATGCATGAAAGTGAAAAGTGAAAGTGAAGTCGCTCAGTCGTATCCAACTCTTAGAGACCCCATGGACTGCAGCCTACCAGGCTCTTCCATCCATGGGATTTTGCAGGCAAGAGTACTGGAGTGGGGTGCCATTACCTTCTCCTTATCCTTTGCATACATTGTTCTATTTTTGTACAGCTGTAGAAAATGAACAATGTGTCTGTGGTCACAGAATGGCATCTGGTGATGTAGTCTCTAGGTTGAGTCTGACCCTGTGACCCTGTGGACTGTAGCCTGCCAGGCTCCTCTGTTCATGGGATTTCCCAGGCAAGATTACTGGACTGGGTTGCCATTTCCTTCTTTGGGTAGTTTCTTGACCCAGGGATGGAACCCAGGTCTCCTATATTACAGGCAGATTCTTTACCACTGAGCCAGCAGGGACTTTCCTATAGAAAGCATGAAAGTAAGAATGGTATTCGCTCACTCATGTCTGACTCTGTGACTCCATGGACTGTAGCCCACCCGGCTCCTTTGTCCATGGGATTCTTCAGGCAAGAATCCTGGAGTGGATATCCATTCGCTTCTCTAGGGGATCTTCCCAAATCAGGGATCAAAACCAGATCTCCTGCATTGCAGGCAGATTCTTAACCATCTGAGTCACCAGGGAAGCAAATTAGTGTTAGGGTTAGGGTAAGGGTTAGGGCTTCCCTGGTGGTACAGAAGTTAAAGCGTCTGCCTGCAATGTTGGAGATCTTGGTTCCATCCCTGAGTCGGGAAGATCGCCTGGAGAAGGAAATGGCAACCCACTACCAGTGTTCTTGCCATGGACGGAGGAGCTTGGTGGGCTACAGTCCACGGGTCGCAAAGAGTCAGACACGACTGAGCGACTTCACTAGGGTTAGGGTTAGTTAGGGTTAAGGTTAGTTGAACACATATTAGTTGCCTAAAGTCAGATGTGGAGATGGTGTGAGCAGAATTTGACTACAACATAGGTGGGAACTTTCTGTATTCATCCGTGACAAGTTCTTCCCACCACGTTCTCTTTCATTCTGCTAGTTACAGAATGGTGAGCTCGCATATGTGACAACTCTGCAACTATTTACAGAAGGAAATGGTTTTCCTTTTCAAAGCCATTCTCAATCTCCGGTAATAATGTATTATTTTAGAATCCTTCCCACTTGCTTACGCACACCTCACCCCTTTTTTCTCTCACATGAGGTAAAGATCTAACTTTTCACTATGAGAACTTTAAAACCTAGAAATCAAATAAATACCTCTTCTAGTTTCCTAGTTCTTCTTTCTCTCTTTCTTTCTTTCTCTTTCTTTCTCTCTTTCTTTCTCTCTTTCTCTCTTTCTCTCTTTCTTTCTTTCTTTCTTTCTTTCTTTCTTTAACATTAGCTAGAAATATATGGCAATGGTAACTAGATAACTTCTGTCTCTTCCAGGAAAAGCCTGGTAAAGTTATAATGGCTTACTAGTATTAATTTTCAGATGATGCTATTCATCTCATTTTCTTTTTTGAGAATTTCAATTATATTTTGTGGCAGTGGGAAAAATCTCTTTCAAACACTGCTATATTACTTGATTTTTGTTTCTGTATTTGTTCTTAACCTTTAAAATTTAAATATAGAAAAAACTCAGACGCAAAGTTCAAATAGATAAGCATTTTGCAAAAGGCAAAAATACTTGACTTTCCACTTTCAAAAATATTTTTAACAGGAAGTAAGATAATGTCTATCAGTTACTACTATTAATAAAATTAGTCTAACCACTTTGCTGTACACCTCAACCAAACAGAACATTGTAAATCAGTTGTGCTTCAATATAAAGTAAAAATTAAAGTTTAAAACTGCAAAAAATCATATTGGTAAATGAAATAAAAGCATCAAGTGACTATTTAAAGTATATTGCTTGCAGCAATTCTTAAAAAGTAATTTTACAGAGTTTGCTAAGAATCTTAAAGCACATAGAAACTCTAATATGTATAGTATTTTTTTTTCTACATATAAAGTCAATAGATTTACCCATCTCCTGAAATCCTTTGAATCATGGATACCTGATAAAAGCTTTGACCTAAAAACTATGCCTGAATCAAAACTAAAATACAAACATAGTAAATAACTTCAAACCACAAAACATTGGGAATAGTCCTATACTGTATCCTTCCTTGCAGGTCATTATTGTACAAGGATTATTCTTCTTACATGATAAGATTTTCATATTTTAACCTTCTTTCTAGCTTCTATATTCAATTCATAGAAATTAGATTATAAAACAAGATACAAGCATAGTTTAAGTTTCAGTTATGAGTACCATGTAAATTTAAGTAATTCTTCAAAGAATACTACTTGGTAAATCACATTTATTTTTATTATTTCTGAAATCCTATAATACATCAGTTTAATTGGGCTGATCTTTTGTCCAAGTGGACAAACAAAATATGCAGCAATTCATGTTTTTGAAAATTTGGGGATGAAATCTTAGTTTTTTCTCTACGTTTTAAACATATATAAAAATTCATTCCTTGTTACTGAGGAAAAAATAAATTGATGGTTCTGGAATTTAGATCTGTGAAAGCTTCATGAGCTTTTAAGTGTACGTTTGAGTCACAATATTTATGAGGCTTTCCAGAAAATTTCAAACATCAATACATTAGGCTCTCCTTGACATGTTATCATCCTATTATAAAAATGTTATACACTTATGTCACACACAGAAATAATTAGGTTAGAAAATGTATAGGATATTATGATTTCAATCCAAAAATGAGATACTATATTAGAAAGTATTTATGTGAACTGACACAAGGGCTTCATTATAGATGATCTAAAGCAAGGAAAGTAAACATCAGCTATGTATGTCTTTCCTGTAATCACCTAAATTCCAGAGAAAATGGTTTGTGTTTTATGTTAACTCGTTAACTTGTGCATGTCAGGAAAGGAGCCCATCCATGAATGCAGCCCCCATTACTAGATGCTTCATCAAACCTAATAGAGTACTTACATCTCCAGTAAGATGAGGAAGGAAGGAGAAAAGGAGACTTACATTTATCAAGCATCTTTTAATGTCAGTTTCTGCACTTAATGCTTTTATGTAGGAGTAAATAGAATGAACTCAGTGACCCTTTGTAATTGAGAAGTCCTTGTTTAAAAATCCTGTGGTAAACATAAATAGAAAATCAATTCTCTACTGAAACACATAAAATGGTAGCAAAAAGAATGGGATAAGGTTTAAAAATACAGAATCAAAATGAAGGAAAAGTGGACAACTATAATCGAGTGTTAGTAAAAAAAGTTTGGAAGATGTGAAAGTAAATTAGCTATAAGTGATTTTACTGAGTGACTAAAATCAATGTGCATGCAATGGGGAAAAAAATGTAAGAAGCAAACTTATTAGTGCCAGAGAAACGGTTAGAAACATCTAAAACTCCGTATTACAGAACTAGTAGTTTAAACAAACAAAAGAGAGTTAAAAGTGGTTGTGTGTCTAGAAGAAGGTTTGAGACTGGGAAGAGGTGGGGCAGGTAAGTGCATGTACTTTGAGGTATTGTTTACATCTAATTCACATGCATGTATAAAAATGTAAAAACCCCCAAAAGAGAAAAGGTAGCTTCTTTCTTAGTTGAAAGTGTATCTTTACCCCAATAGAGTATTCAGCATGTAGTTTAAGTTAATGGTGGCCAGCTCAAAATAACACTGGTAACTTCTGCTGAAAACAGAGATCTGAGGGATGTGTTTGTTCTAATGTCACATAGTAATGGATAGAAGTCAGTTACCACCCCAGCTAGCTTCACTTTATGGTGAGTGTTTTGCTGCTTGCAACGTACTAACTATTGTTCATTGAGAAATAAAGGAAATATGAAGAGGTGTAAGGGATTCTCAAAGCAGTCAGTACTTTGAATCCAGTGGCCAAAGTATTGGAGTTTCAGCTTCAACATCAGTCCTTCAAATGAATATTCAGGACTGTTTTCCTTTAGGATGGACTGGTTGTATCTCGTGGCAGTCCAAGGGAATATCAAGAGTCGTCCTGTACACCACAGTTCGAAAGCATCAATTCTTCAGTGCTCAGCTTTCCTTATGGTCCAACTCTCACATCCATACATGACTACTGGAAAACCATAGCCTTGACTAGATGGACCTTTGTTGGCAAAGTAATGTCTCTGCTTTTTAATATGTTGTCTAGGTTGGGCATAACTTTCCTTCTAAGGAGTAAGCATCTTTTAATTTCATGGCTGCAGTCACCATCTGCAGTGATTTGGAGCCCCCAAAAATAAAGTCAGCCACTGTTTCCCCCTCTGTTTGCCATGAAGTGATGGGACCGGATACCATAATCTTAGTTTTCTGAATGTTGAGCTTTAAGCCAACTTTTTCACTCTCCTCTTTCACTTTTATCAAGAGGCTCTTTAATTCTTCTTCACTTTCTGCCATAAGGGTGGTATTATCTGCATGTCTGAGGTTACTGATATTTCTCCTGGCAATCTTGATTCCAGCTTGTGCTTCATCCAATCCAACATTTCTCATTATGTACTCTGCATATAAGTTAAATAAGCAGGGTGACAATGTACACAGGTATAACACAGTAATGAAACAAAAGGGAAGGGGGTAGGGCACACCTTTAAAATAATGACATAGCTTGAGACATGGCATAAACTGATTGAAATTAAGTATAATAGATCCAAGATGAGACGAATTGACTTCTACCAGAACTTGAGCCTCAGTATACATTCATTGCAACATATTAGCAAGCTAAATGACACACCCACAGTGCCATGACAATTCCAAGGACAACCATAAATGTCAGAAAGTGGGTGGTGGCCCAATTCCTGGAAATACCAATTTCCCCAAAATAGCCGGAATATTCCTCCCACTCATTAGCCTATGAAATCACCCACCCGTTTAAAAACTGACGACCCCATACCCTGGAGTCTCTTTTGCCTTCAAAGATGGCCCACACTCATTCTGTGGAATGTTTCTCTCTAAATTAATCCACTTCTTACTTATCACTTTGTCTCTCACTGAATTCCTTCAGTGATGAGATATCAAGAACCTGAGCCAAGGGTGTGATCACACCAAGTTTGTGATCTCAGTTAAAAGACTGTGGGTTTAAGTCCCAATCTGAGTTACACAATCTCAGCCTCATTAAATGATTAAACCATTCAAATGATTCACGACAAATAGAAGGGGACAAAATGGAAACAGACTTTATTTTTGTGGACGCCAAAATCACTGCAGATGGCGACTGCAGCCATGAAATTAAAAGATGCTTGCTCTTTGGAAGAAAAACTGACAAACCTAGACAGCACGTTAAAAAGCAGAGACATTACTTTGCCAACAAAGGTCCATTTGGTCAAAGCTATGGTGGTTCCAATAGTCATGTATGGATGTAAGAGTTGGACCATAAAGAAGGCTGAGGGTTAAAGAACTGATGCTTTGACTGTGTTGCTAGAGAAGACACTTAAGAGTCCCTTGGACAATATGGAGATCAAATCAGTCAATCCTAAAGGAAATCTATCCTGAATATTCATTGGAAGGACTGATGCTGAAGATGAAGCTCCAATACTTTGGCCACCTGATGTGAAGAGCCAACTCATTTGAAAAGACCTTGATGCTGGGAAAGATTGACAGCAGCAGGAGAAGGCAACAACAGAGGATGAGATGGTTGGATGGCATCACTGACTTGATGGACATGAGCTTGAGCAAGCTCTGGAGTTAGAGATGGACAGGGAAGCCTGGCATGCTGCAGTTCATGGAGTCTCAAAGAGTTGGATACAACTGAGAAATTGAACAACAACAATTTCAAGTAATTACATTGAAAGGATTATTTACCACCAATAAAGTTGCCCAGGATTGCAATCCTCAAACTGGGACACACACATGCTCCAGATACCTGAAGATTTTGTAAGGGTAAATAAGTAAGGCTGTTCAAAAGGATTTATTTTTCATACATTCAGATTTTATAAATGCTAAATATAGCCTGCCTAGAAGAAAGTCTTTTGTTGAGGTATCATGTCAAGTCTTCTATCTTACCTTCCTTATTTAAATTATCCTTCTCCAACATTCAAAAATAACGGCATATTTCTCATTTAATTAACTTTCACAACTGAGTATTTCTCCAATGGCAAAGACAAATTATGATTTTAAAGAGATGGAAACTTATACAAGATAAGGAGCCTGCTTTAAGAAAACACATAATTATAAAGTTAGGCATGGAAGTAAATATTTATTTACAATAAGAAAAGAGGTCATAAATAATTACTGGAACATTGGAGTTCAAGGTCCATTTCTTGTGAAATTGCTTTAAGCAATTTATCAGAACTGCTTACAGAGAAATGCTTCTTGCTTGCAATCTTCATTTCCTCTCCTAGAAGAGTCTACAACTAACAGTAACTCCAAGCAATCATAGGAATCTATTCAAGGGAGGGGCTCTGAAACTTGAAGCTCATTATTTCAAGGCCTTCTGCTCCTTCTTTCAGGACTTTAGACAAATCTAAAATTTGAAATGTGAATAACAGTGAAGCCTCTCCTAAACAATTAAGTCACCATAAACCCATCAGAGAAGCATGGTGCTTTCTTTGCCTTAGATATGTTTGTGTTGAGAATAAATTGTATAGATAGAAATATTTGGCCCACATTTTGAATTCAGAGTAGGACAGAAAGGATGATAACTATATGACCTTAAAAACCATGTCATATTTCTAAACTTTCTCCTCTGGTCATAAGGAATAAAGATACAAGATGAGTTTTTCCACTCTAAAAATTAATAAGTCTGAACAATACACATAAAGCAACTGTTTGGGGATGGTGGACAAAAGCAACACAAGACTGTAATCAAAAACATTTATAAAATGAAATTTTAAAGTTGCCATTTACAATAGAATTTTAAAAACACCAAGCACCATATTAAATGAGTGAAAGGGCAATCCACAGAATGAAACTAATGTTTGCAAATTATATACTGGATGGGGATTATTATCTTCTTTTAAAATAATCACACAACTTAGAAAAAACAACAAAAGTGACAATTTGATTAAAACATGAACAAAGGATATGAACAAACATTTCTGCAAAAAGGATATTCAAAGGGTCAATAAGCAAATAGAAGAAGATCAACATCAGAAATAATTAGGGAAATGCAAATCACGACCACAATGAGATAGCACATCATGATTTTGTTATGTATGGTGTACAGTTGCTTTAATTGTGTCTGATTCTTGCGACCTCATGGACTGTAGCCTGTCATACTCCTCTGTCCATGGGATTTCCCAGGCAAGAAAACTGGAGTGAGTTGCCATTTCCTTCTCCAGGGAGATCTTCTTGACCCAGGGATCAAAACCAAGTCTCCTGCGTTGCAGACAGATTATTTACCAGCTAAGCCAATAGGGAAGCCTTTAGGAAAGCTATTATCAAATAAATAAATAATGAAATATGTTGGTAAGAATGTAAAGAAATTGGAATCATTGTACACTGATGGTGGGGATGGGAAATGATGTAACTGCTGTGGAAAACAACATAGCAGTTCCACAAAATATTATACATCTACTTATGATACTCAGTATATACTCAAAAGAACTGAAAACAGGAACAGATTAGATATATCTACACCAATGTTCATAACTTTATTGGCAATAGCCAAAAGGTCGAAACAATTCAAATGTTCACTGACAAATGAATAAAGGTGATATATACATGCAATAGGATATTATTCAGCTTTAAATAAAAAGCAATTCTGATATACACTACAATAAAGTTGAACCTTGAAGGCACTGTATAAGTGAAATTATCGACACAAAGAAGGACAAATATTGAACTATTATATGATTCCACTCACATGAGTTACCTGGAATAGAAGAGTCATGTTGATGGATAGGAGAAGAGTGATTTTCAGGGGGTAACGACAGGATGAAATGGGGAATTATTGTTAGTGGATGCAGTTTCATCCTGGGATGATGAAATGTGTTGGAAATGGATAATAATGATGTTTGAACAATGCAAATGTATTATCTGATACTAAATTGTATATTTGTAGATGGTTAAAGAAAAAACTGAGAACTTATAAATAGAAAAATAGTGAATTAACTATTTTCAAGATGTGTACTCTGATGTTTACCAAAACTAGTAAAATAAATGAGAAAAGACTTCATATAAGTAAAGATATAATACATTATTGACTGGAAGAATCAACATTATAGAGAAGTCCATTGTTTCTAAACTGATTTATAAATTTAAGGAAGTTTCATAAAAATACCAATGGGTGATTTTATATTGTTTTCTTTTGTTTTTGCAAAAATTGAGAAATCAGCTCTACAATTTATATGGAAATGTAGAGGACTCAGAGTAGACAAAACAATTTATTTAAAAATAAAAACAAAGTTCAAGAATATAGACTACTTGATTTTATAACTTAATATAAAAACCACAGTAAATAATATAATATGATTTGGGTAGTATGAATTATTGACATTGAAATTAATAGAATAAAAGAGAGTCCAATATTTGACCTATACATGCATCATTATTTGATTTTGAAAAAAGAAAATACCACAATAATTCAAGATGAAATGATAATCTTTCAACAATTGATTCTAAGACAATTATATATTTGAATGGAAAAATATTAAACCCATTCTTATGTGATAATAATATTTAATTTATACATTGTAAGTCTAATTGTAAAAGCTAAAATTAAAAACTTCTAGGAGTAAACTTTTAGAGAGGGGAAAGATGTTTGTAGAGGGAAGTAAATTGAGGTAAAATAAAATAATTATACCATGTCTTCAAACTGATAAAATCACTCCAAAGAAGTTCTCAAGAAACTAAAAAAAGAAAAGTGAAGACTGTGAGAAAATGTTTCCAACATACAAATGACTTGTATTCATAATTGTATAAAGAACCCTTACAAAGGATAATAAGACAAAAAATGACCAATACTACATGGACAAGAGGTTGCAAAAAAAATCAGAATAAAAGATATATGGATGGCAAACAAGCATATGAAAAAGTGTTCAGTATGATTAGTTAATTGAAATTGTAATGAGATACCATTTCACAAGCACTACCAAAACTCAAATTCAAATCAAGGCAATACCAGTGTTAATGAACATATGGACCGACTACTAATAGAAATGTTATATACTTCTGGTTATAATGATGTCTCTTTGGAAAACATGTTCCAAGTCTTATAATGTTAATTATACAGTGATCATATGATCCTGAAATCCCAGTCCTATATATTTACTAAAGGACAATGAAAATGCATGTTTATATGGAGATTTGTACATCAATGCTCATAGCAGTTATTGAAAAAAATCCTATCTAAGAACAAAAACAACGTAAGGCTAGATCAGCAGGTGAAATGAGCAAGTCATGGCATATGGACACAAAGGCATACGGACACAATGTATCCCACTGATACAATGGAACAGTGCTTAACAATACAGATAGCACTACAGATTCATTCAATCTACGAGAGAAATTGGCCGTAAAAATGATAGAGCACAACAGAATGTTGGGAATCAATTCCTCATGGGTTTCTTGGTTTCTTGCTGTGAAGCGATACACTTTTGTTCAGAGTTATTTGTTAAGAATGTCTATAGAGCAAATAATCTTGAAAGTTAGCCTTTCTTTCAGACAGAAAGGTAGATTTGTTTTCTGACCAAAATAATGAAGAAGCATCTCCCTCTAAGTCAAAGTTTGGGAAGATTTACCATTGGCCCCATGCTAGATTCAAAGTTCCCCAGGCTCTGGGTTCCTGGGCTGTGACACCACCTACAGAGCTCTCAGCATGGTCCTCTGTTGCTCTGCACTTTCCATGCTGGGGACAGCAGGGTACTTTGATTGCTTGTTCTTTGGCTTTGTCTCAGTGACTACTCCACACTCTACTCCAAATCTTCCCATTTCAACTGAATCTCAGAGAAGGCCTTTTTTTTTTTTAATTAAAGGATAATTGGTTTACAGAATTGTATTGGTTTCTGCCATTAACATGAATCAGCCATAAGTATACCTATGTGCCCTCCCTCTTGAGCTTCCTTCTCATTTCCCTTCCTATCCTACTCCTCTGGGTTGTTTCAGAGCCCCGGGTTGAGTTCCCTGAATCATACAGCAAATTCCCATTGGCTATCTATTTTCCATTTAGTAAAGACACTTACTCCTTGGAAGAGAAGTTATGACCAACCAACATAGCATATTGAAAAGCAGAGACATTACTGTGCCAACAAAGGTCCGTCTAGTCAAGGTTATGGTTTTTCCAGGGGTCATGTATGGATGTGAGAGATGGACTGTGAAGAAGGCTGAGCTCCAAAGAATTGAAGCTTTTGAACTGTGGTGTTGGAGAAGACTCTTGAGAGTCCCTTGGACTGCAAGGAGATCCAACCAGTCCATTCTAAAGGAGATCAGCCCTAGGTGTTCTTTGGAAGGACTGATGCTAAAGCTGAAACTCCAGTACTTTGGCCACGTGATGAGAAGAGTTGACTCATTGGAAAAGACTCTGATGCTGGGAGGGACTGGGGGCAGGAGGGGAAGGGGGCAGAGGATGAGATGGCTGGAAGGCATCACCGACTCAATGGACATGAGTTTGAGTGAACTCCGGGAGTTAATGATGAACAGGGAAGCCTGGCGTGCTGCGATTCATGGGGTCACAAAGAGTCGGACACGACTGAGTGACTGAACTGAACTGAACTGAACTGAATGTAACTTCCCATGTTTTTCTCTCCATACATCCCACTCTGCCCTTCCCCCCAACCCTGCCCCATGTCCATATGTCTGTTTCAGAGAAGCCTATTGCTATAGGCTTGTTGTGTCTGACTCTTTGTGACCTCATGGACTATAACCAGCCAAGCTCCTCTGTTCATGGAATTTTCCAGGCAAGAATATTGGAGTGGGTTGGCATTTTCTCCTCAGGGATTCTTCCCAACCCAGAGATCGAACCAGATCTTGTGTCTCCTGTATTGGCCGGCAGGTTCTTCACCACCGAGCCAACCGGGAAACCTGTAGAAGGATGCTCTTATTTGTTACCTGTGACTTGAGCATTATTGGTCTTTTGGTTTAAGGTCAGCAGGTGGTTGGATTGTTTTCTGCTGTTTGCTGTTCTGTTGATCCTCTTAGGCACTGTGTCCCTGAATATGTGACCAATAAGGATTTAGCAATGCTGCCTCCTCCAGGGCCCAGGGACATATTTTTGCCCCTCTCCTGCAGATGTAAAGATTTCTCCACATCTCCCTCCCCACCTCCCCACAGAGCAGCAGTGTAACTTTACCTGAACCCAAGGCAACAGGCTACAGGTCATGCTGTATGCATGGGGAAATGCATGCATGGGGAAATGCATATTTATTGGGGAAATATGGGGGTGGGAAAGATACATAAGGGTGGGACTGTGTACCATTCTCTCAGCAGCCTCTGCTCCGTCCCCCAGGAAGACTTTCTCAGGACTTTTGCCCCAAGCCAAACTTTCCTCCAAAGGACTCAGTGAGATCAGTGGAAAAAAAGACTTGACTTTTAGCAATTAATACTTTCAGCTAAAGTCTTTGTACAGTCTCTATGACATTTGTCTTCTTCCCTGGTGAACAGCACTTGCTTCTCATCTCTCTTGGCCACTGTCGTCCCTCAGATTTTGGATAATTTGGATGCCCTGCAACATCAGCTGCCTGATGGGCCCAATCGAAGTTGTAATTTTGCAATTTATTTGTCTCTTTGCATTCTTGTAAAGCTAGAAAAGGCTTTCTTTCCAGCTTTCAACACCCTAAGTGGAAGCTGGAAGCCTACGTCCTGTCATTCCACATGTTACAATGATCTAGAAAATGGAAACAGATCTCAATCCATGATTTATTCCACATGCAGTCTGTGCAGCTGTCATGATCCTAAATGGCACTGTTTCCAATAATATGGTGAGATTTTTGCTCTAGTTTCATCAAATTTTAACTCATTGAACAAAGTGAAATGAATTTATTACAGGAATAACTACATCATTTGATGTCGTGATAAATAGATGGTTTCTGATTCATTGTTTTCAAAGAAGTTAAAATGTCCAGTTTAACAGGAGACCAATTACTAAATTTAATTTTTATTTTATAACAATGCTTGATCTTGACATATAACAAGAAAAGATCAAAATACTGATGACATTGTTAGAATAAAACTTGCTTTATTCCTACCTACTTGTTTATATAAAAAAAGACTTCTCAATATAAAGGAAGATAAGAAGAAATGCTGAAAATTCTCTTTGGCAATATGTAATATTTATTTATGAATTCCTGAAGAATTTGGAAATAGAAACCTCATTTATGGTATAAAGAAATAAATTTCCAATAAATTGGCTAATATGTTCTCCTAAAACTTTTCACGCTATCTCAATGCAAGAAAAAAAAAACAAAAACAAAAACGAAAAAAAAAAAATCCTCAGGAAAATAAAAAGGGTCCACAGAAAAATTTTTTAAATGATAAATTTAGATTATCCGTTGTTCCCTCTAGGAAGCATAAGATAAATAAATTTTCATCATGTAAATATATTACATGAGGATAAAATATTGTGACTTGAGGAAAGATATAACAATATACATTCAAGATAAAAAATACTCAAATTTTTAATAATATGTAATTTTTTAAATTAATGAATTTATTTGTCAAAGTGAATTGCATATATGTTCCATTGGGTCCATTAAAAAGTATATCATAGCAAATTTATTTTTAAATGATAAATATTTACAATATATTGGGAATCCATTCTTTGCAAATATTTAAAGTTACTTTAACCATTTCTGATAACAAACTAAAATTGTAATAAAGCACAGAGATTACAAGTTATTTTAGAAATATATTTATATGACTAAAATTTTTGAAGAGCCTTAAGGTAAGACATTACATCCTTCCTATCATCATTCCCCCTGCCATCTTAAGAAAAGGAAATAGGAGGGATACACTTCAGATTTTTTTGCTGATTGAGGTATTATTGAGGTGTAAGCAGAAGCCCCAAAACAATTAGAAAGGAAGGAGGGCTTTAGCAGTGAGTAAACACATTATTTTTGCCTGCTGATTGAGAATTTACCCATACCTAACTTTTATTTTACTAAACTACTGCTGTTGTTTCATGTACGTGCAGCCAGGAACACTGTCACCTGGCGTTCTCTGAGCACTTCCCTGAAAGGACTGGCTCAAGGATTAGAAACCATGGAATCCATCCTCTTCCTATTTGCTAGCTCAGTAGATATCATACAGATATCGGCTACCTGCCATTTAAATACGTGTGTCTTTGGAATCATGGGAGAAATAACTTAAAATTTAGAAAATGCTGGAGGAAGTCTAGTAATTGACTACTTTAGAATCTCCACTAATGCATTGCGCTCATTCTTCCAGAGTGCCCCATTATTTTACCAAGGAATGTAGTTTATCAAGAGTTCTCAACATCTGGACTCAGCATACTATGTGCCTTTTCCTAGATTTATTACTTCACAATAAAAGATGAATGTGTCATTTAACACTTGACTAATGATTCACTCATTGATTTTATTGCTGGTGAATGTAGCATCATTCTTTCCATTATGCGTGGGTTTCCCTGGTGGCTCAGATGGTAAAGAATCTACCTGCAATGCAGGAGAATCCGGTTCAATTTCTGGGTCAGGCAGATCCCCTGGAGAAGGAAATGGCAACCCACTCCAGTATTCTTACCTGGAGGATCCCATGGACTGAGGAGCCTGGCAAGCTACAGCTCATGGGGTCACAAAGAGTTGGGCATGAGTGAGCGACTAACATTCCCCATCGTGTGTATTACTGGTGGGCTGAATTCCATTCTCTCCTGTTCCAGGAAAGGAAACTCCCTCTTCATCCAAACCTTGGTAGCCAGAATGCAGGCATGCAACTTACAGTTATTCAATCTGATGCTCCATCTGGGACATATTTGCTTGAGCATGTGACCCAACAAGCAGAGACACTTGGAATACTGGACATCATGGCGATATGGATAACAGTGGTATTGAGAGTAGAAGCGGAAGGGTCCTAACTAGACCATCCCTGCTGAACTATGTCCATAACTCTTGTTCCTGCTAATGAGAGCTTTGGACATCTACACAGGGCTTTCCTTTCCAAGCCTGATATTTAACCCTCTAACCAATCCTATGTACAGCTCTGCTACCTAAGCTGACTCAAATAAGACAGCAACATCCAGTGCTTCACAGCTAAGTATAGGTTTCCAAAGATATAAACATATTACTTCCAAAGCCTGGCCTGTGATTTGTTAGTAATTATTTTAAAGGGTATCTCTTGGTGCAAAATTGACTATCATAATCACTCTTAAATGCTTATAAGTAATCTTATTAGAAATTCATATCTTATCTCAATAAATGTAATCCCAGATACTATCTCCCATTGTTATTTTGATTTAGCTTCAGATGAAGTTTATGATTAGAGCATGTATTATACGAAAAATCTCTATGTCTAAACATGATAGAAATGCTCAATAAAAGACATGTTCATACAAGGGGTACAGGACAACTGATTTCTTAATGAAGCAATAAAATCTCAACCCCTGTGTCATTTTCACCCTCTCTGTAAATGGTGAGCAAATGTATCCTATTTTGTTGCTTTGCTTTCTCACTCTGCTACTAAATTTGCCCTTGACCTGTTTCTTCTTGTGTAAAGCATGGTCTTCTTATGATTAAGAAATGCAATTTGTATGAACTGCAATGAGCAGGGAGAAAAGAAGCTCTGTCCAAGCGTACCGGAGAGTTCAAAGTCATAAATAGCATATTCAAAAGCTTACTTTGAATAATTACTTTGAATCATATTACTTTGCCAACTAAGGTCCATCTAGTCAAGGCTATGGTTTTTCCTGTGGTCATGTATGGATGTGAGAGTTGGACTGTGAAGAAGGCTGAGTGCCGAAGAACTGATGCTTTTGAACTATGGTGTTGGAGAACACTCTTGAGAGTCCCTTGGAGATCCAACCAGTCCATTCTGAAGGAGATCAACTCTGGGATTTCTTTGGAAGGAATGATGCTAAAGCTGAAGCTCCAGTACTTTGGCCACCTCATGCGAAGAGTTGACTCATTAGAAAATACTCTGATGCTGGGAGGAATTGGGGGCAGGAGAAGGGGACGACAGAGGATGAGATGGCTGGATAGCATCACAGACTCGATGGACGTGAGTCTGAGTGAACTCCGGAAGTTGTGATGGACAGGGAGGCCTGGGGTGCTGCGATTCATGGGGTCGCAAAGAGTTGGACACGACTAAGCGACTGAACTGAACTGAAAATAAGCTATTTCATGCATATTTTTTGATTATTCACATCTGGAACTTCTGTTCAATTACTCATATGGCATGTCAAGCTTCTTTCCAACCCTTGTTCTTGTCATTTGATACTATCTGTGCAAGTTCATCACCATACGGTTTCACTTTGCACTTGGTTAATTTGATCTCTCCTCTGATAGATTATTCTGTTTTATACAGTTTCTCAGAATCTTTGGTACAAGGCTTAGCAATTTCCTAATTATTAATACCTATCTTCTTACAGTTTCTACCCTTAGTCCAGATTCTGTGCAGTAGTCAAAATAAGTGTATTTTCTCTTTCATTTGGGATACCATCACATACTTGAACGTAAGGATACAAATGTCCCCATTTCAGAGTTAAATTGCCTAACATCCTTCAGAAAATTTTGCTGCACATTATTCATTACTTTGTGTATTATTCACTTTGTCAAAATTCTCATAATTATTTTTCCTTTCCCAGAAAAGAAAATGATGTCTAATTATAGATGTAAAAACTTACCATAGATTGTGTTCTGAACAGTATGATTGCCATAATTTACTTCTTAGTACAATAACAATCATGCTATTTTAAAATCTTCTCCCCTCAAATGCTTACATAGTGACATGTTATAGCCTATAGGTCCTCAAGGAATAATCAAGAATTGTTGATGCTATGCCCTCTTTTACCTTGCTTGAATTTTAATATAAATTGTGGCTTCACACTTATTTCCATGAAAGTTAATCCTAATGGGTTCAAGTTTTAGTCTTATCTTACTGATAAACCATAGACAAATGTATTGATCACCTGGGTCTTCACTCTTTCACTAGTATATGATGCTCTTGCCTCAGTCCCTTCATTTGCAATGTGGATTATGTACTTCAAATCCTTCTGCCAAGAATCAATGAAATTATGATTATCAGTGCTTGTGATATTGTTTCATATATATTTCTTATTGTATAAAAAGCACAGCAAAATTTTGTTCAAATTTTTAATTAGACACAATTTTTCCAGACAGTACTCTACTTTTCCATGTCTGCATTTTGCCGTGTACAATTTGGTTTTCTGTATTCTGTCAGTTTCCTGTGGTTGTAATAAATTACTATCAAGTATGGCTTCCTGAGGTGGCATTAGTAGTAAAAACTCTGCTTGCCACTGCAGGAGCTATAAGAAACTTGGTTCAATCTCTGGGTTGGGAAGATTCCTGGAGTAGAAAATGGCAACCCACTCCAGCATTCTTGTCTGGGAAACCCCATGGACAGAGGAACCTGGCAGGCAACAGTCCATAGGATCATACAGAGTCGGACATGATGCATGTGCACGCACACACACACACACACACACACGTTAAAACAGTAGAAATGTGTTCTCTTGCAATTCTAAGAACAGAAATTTCAACCCAAAATGTTGGCAGGGCTGCACTTCCTCTGGGAGCACTACAGAAAAACTTTGCCTTTGCCTTTTCAAGCTCTGGAAGGATACTGGCTTTCTATGACTTGTGACCTCATCACTCCAATATCCACTTCCACAGTCACATTGTCTCTGATTTTGTCAAATCTCCCTTTGCCTCACACTTATTATTGGATTTACTGCCCTCACGGACAATGCAGAAGAAATGTCTCCTCTCAAAATCTTTAACATGATCACACTGTTGGCCATGTAAGGTAATATTTACAATTTACAGATCATTTTATAGATAAATAATCAGAGGTCCTCAGATTAAGATTTGCATACATCATTATGTGACTCTTATTCAGTCTGTTGTGCACATCAATGACACCACTATTCAAATCACAGACACAAAAACATTTATAAGAAGAGAGTCTAGGAAAAACTATGGTAATCTATAATCTGGAGGAAATCTTGGCCAATATATATGTGATTGCAAGCATAATGAAACTAATATTACCTAGTATCTAGTATACCATCTGAGATAATGGGGAGCTTACTGAGGCCTTTAGTTACCACATGAGTTGGGCAAGTGAACTTAACTCCCTAAATCTTCAGTTTTGTATTAGGGACTTCCCCTTGATCATTCTTAAATTTTTAGCAATAATTTCATATTTGCATAATTTATTAAGAAAGGTGCATAAAAATGACCTCATATTTTTCTTCCCATGATATAAATTAAATTTCAAAATCTAATAGATATTTTTGTGACTATATATATAAAAACCATCTTGTGACACAGATGGTAAAGAATCTGCCTGCAATGTGGGAGATCTGGGTTTGATTCTTTGGTTGGGAAGATGCCCCGGAGAAGGGAAGGGCTACCCACTCCAGTATTCATGCCTGGAGAACTATATGGACAGAGGCTACAGTCCATGGCGTTGCAAAGAGTCAGCTGCTATGACTGAGAGACCAACACTTTCACTTTTTTCCCCCATGAGTAAAATAAAAACTATATGGGATTTGTAATAATCAGTAATTTCCTTAAAAATTCCAGAAACGTATTGACCATTTCTAACTCAGGTGATCACAGAAGGCTTCACAGAGATTGTCTAGGAGGGATCAGGTAGAGACAAAGTGAGACAGAAGAAAGGAGACAGGGATAGATTTGCCAAAGTTCTGCTAATCAAAAAGTTCTCCCCCTGTTCTCACACCCTAGATGGGCATTTATTAAGTACCTTTAGGAACTATGTACTGTGCTGTTAAAATGATTAATTGGAATTTGACAAAATTTGAAGAAAATTGCTAAAGTTTATGTATTATTGCTGAAAACTGATGTAAGGCAAATGGATGTGCTGTAAATTTCAAAAATTTAATGAAATTGAAAGCGCTACTTTATCTTTCTGTATAGTAACACTGCATAGTCGTGAGAATTAATTCTATATTAAGCCATGGGACATAAATTCTATCTATGGATTAGTCAAGGTATAAAATACAGAACTTTCATATATTTATTTCCATTTGTCACGTCTTATATATGATATACAATCCAATCCAAATACATATTCATTGTCTATTATAATCTCATCACTAAGGTAAGTTCTAGAAAACATTTTATATCATCAAGAAGCCTACAGTTAGGTAAATATAATGCATCATGTTACCAAAAAAATAGATATGGAAATATTTTTGAATGCATAAGTATATCAGATAGTAGATATTTGGGACTAGGAGATAACATTACTGTATAGATTATTTTGGTTGCCATGGGATTCGTTATCTAGATGATTTTATGTAAGTGCATATGTAGCTAAGTCATTTATTTCCCCCTTGGGACATTCAATCAAAGCCATTGGGAGAATTAGAATGATGCTAACCAAGTTAAGAATGTTTTAAAATTAGATGACTTCTGAACTGTATCACCTTGTTTGTAGAAGTATCCTACTTTTCATTCTACATCAAGTTACACACAGTTACGAAGCAATGGTCACTATTAACTGTTATGGCAGAAATACCTTTCCTAAGTAAGGTTTCTTTTCCCTTGTCACAAATAACCCTTGTATACAATGTATAAATTCCCACTTTTATTTTGCATCTTAAGTTTAGAAAAAGTATGCCCCAGTGACAGAGGCACATGAGAGAAGGGTGAAATACATAAGAATAGACTCTTAGTTTTATTTTCTTACCCTTCTGTCTATGCAAATTTCACCTCAATGAGCTGTCACTATAATTATCTGTGTGGGGTGCTTTTCCTATAAATGTAGCAGGAGCAGAGTTATCACCGCATGTATAGGAGGCTGGGAACACTGTTTTCACAAATACTGCGGGAAAGAAAAGACAAAAAGCAAGTTTCCTGTTGTAGCTACGTGTCCCGGGAGACAAACTCACTCAGAAGAACAATGCAGATAGTGGAGTGCAGGTTATTACACCGGCGGGCCCAATGCAGAGGCTCCTCTTAGCCAAGGACCCTGACCAGTTTTTGTGAAAACCTTATATACCCTAAGTGTATGTGCCCAAACCCACCTCCCCAAATTCCCTGAAACTAGTCTGAACAAAGGAAAAGAAAGATACAATCAAAGTTAACCTGTGATTCATATGCCTTGAGCCTAGGTAATTAACAGTGGACAATTATCAGCAGGCCTGCGGTCATACACCAATAAGCATCATAGAATTTATGATTCTATTCAGTTACACAGATAATTAGGGTATTCTTTTAGGTGAAGGAGAGTCTAGGTACAAGCCCTGGGAATCTCCCTTCCAGGGGGTCTGGTTTTCCAGTTGGTATGTTGTTTCCCTAGATACTGGGCTTATAGCTCAAAGTTCATAGACCAGCCCAAGATGGATTCCTGCTTTGAAGATGCAGCCTGTTCTGTCTGTTTCCTCCTTCACTATCTCTCCAAAATCTGGTTAGCTGCCATTTGAAACTTCCTCTGAGAAAGCAAGTCAATGATTTCCCTTTATTTCTCAATAGGGTGAGGTTCAGGAAATCAGATGTCTTCCCTGTCATTCTGCATTGATAAAGTAATAGTTTCTGTGAATGCGGTAAGAAAAAGAAATATTATAGCTCTTTAAAAACTAGAGAGAGAGAATAATGAAATGCACACTATAACATACAAGGAAGAAATTATCTTCCAAGAGAAAACAGTGAAAAGACACAATTACAACTGGCATAAGACATGACAATGGCAGGCAATTAAAAAAAAATTGTAAGAATGAAAGGGAAAAGAACAGAAAATTACAGAATCACCAAATAAGCATAAATAATATAAGACTACTAAACTACTTGGTATTTTTCTCTTTTTTTGGCTAGTAATGCTGAAGAAGTTATGTGTTTTCTAATATTAATCACAGTAAAACGTTTAAGTGTATACATATTTCTCAAATCATAAAACCAAATCATTTACAATGAGATTAGCTGGGAGGGGATCGGGGGGTACACCCTTTCCCAGAGGAGCCAACTAAAGAGAGTGCAGTTGAATTTATAGAAAGCTGCTAGGGACTCAAATAGTTCAGTAGGGGAAAAAAAAATACATATACATCCTGCAGTCGGCTACACTGAGGGCTAGAGAGAATATTATCCTATCTGATTTTGAGTATATTTTATATGTAAAATGGAACAAAAGTGCTAAGTGCATACATTAAAGTTATGAAGCTATACCTAATACATGTGCATTATATCCTTAGTGTGTTATTCTTTCTCAAAATTTGCAGAAATATTGGTTAGTTTAATTTACCTCCATTTACAAAGTATCAACAGAACAGAAATTCTGAGGAAAAACATTGAATCTAATGGTTATAACTTCATGACAGATTTATATATATAGTAATAAACTATTTTTCAGATTCCAAAGTTAGCTACAAATTGTTGTTTGGATAAAATTAAATGAAATTGCACTGACTTTCTACACATATTTTATCAGTATAATTGGGCATATGCAGAAGTTTCTGATTGTTGTTTTTCTGTTTGTGAAGGACTGTGCTGATGATGAATTTATACAAACAACTGGAGCAGTGATGCATAATTACCTGCCACATAATTTTAATTGCTCTTCAAAAGCTCTAAACTATCTGTTCAAATGTAACTAGTTGGTGATACCATATAGAGAAATTATACTTTCAGCCACTGCCAGAGAATATGAATGAATAACATTACTGACTAACCATCTTTAATAAGCAAAAGAGTGTCAATTTACTTATGAATAAAATGATATTTAGGGAAGACTAGAAATGCATCAAAAATTGGATTTTTGCCTACATAGTACCAAAATATAATTTCCCTTACAAGTGATCTATTGTAGAATATTAAGAAATTTGATGATGTCATGCACCTTAGAATAATGGGTCTTATCTGTGACCCAGTTCAAAGGTGAAGATTGAAATTCTCATTGCCCACGCCAAGATTATTCTGTGAAATTTGGTGGTTCTCTGTTATTCATGCCATCAATGTGGCATGATTAGCTTTACTAAAGCTGAGAATTTTGCGCCTGTGGGCCAGCTCCCTTAGTTTCATCATACAGTTATGCTCCCTGGCATTTTTATTTTTTCTTAATGGTGCGACAGAAGAGGATGGTGTTCATTATCAGTCTAGATGAACTTTGCTGCTTTCCTAGTTTTCTAGAATCTCTCCTTCTCCCCCAATAATTCCTCACTTTCTCTTCATCAGTTAACAAAGTCATACCAATGGGTGAATGCTTTTAACAATAATGTAAAAATCCAATTTTAAAAGTCATCTTCCATTTCTTCACTACAAAGATTCTTGAGGCAAGGCAACAGAAAGCAGAACAAAGTATTTAGGTGCCAGAGATGTGATACTGAGACTTCTGGAATGAAAGCAAATGACACACATTTGTATCTCAATAAAATGTGAGGCTAGCTGAAGGAATTTTGTGAAAGGCATCCTGCTTGCTCTCAAAAACAAATACCAGAAAGTTTGCATTTCTGCTTCTGGACACAATGGTATCTGATTATCATCCCTGGGAAGGCTGTGGCTATCTTGCTATCTCCTTCAAAATAGATACAGGCCAACAAGCAACAGTTATAACTGGACATGGAAAAAAGGACTGGTTCAAAATTGGGAAATATCAAAGTTGTATATTGTCACCCTGCTTATTTAATTTAAATGCAGAGTACATCATGCAAAATGCCAGAATGGATGAAACACAAGATGGAATCAAGACTGCCAGCAAAAATATCAATAACCTCATATGCAGATGACACCATCCTTATGGCAGAAAGCGAAAAGTAACTAAAGAGCCTCTTGAAGAAGTTGAAAGAGGAGAGTTAAAAAAAAGCTGGCTTAAAACTCAGCATTCAAAAAACTAACATCTTGGCATCCGGTCATATCACTTCATGGCAAATAGATTGGAAAACAGTGGAAACAGTGTCAGACTTCATTTTGGGGGGCTCCAAAATCACTGCAGATGGTGATTGCAGCCATGGAATTAAAAGATGCTTACTCCTTGGAAGTAAAGCTATGACCAACCTCAGTTCAGTTCAGTTTCAGTTCATTCGCTCTGTCGTGTCCGACTCTTTGCAACCCCATGAATCGCAGCATGCCAGGACTCCCTGTCCATCACCAACTCCCGGAGTTCACTCAGACTCACGTCCATCGAGTCAGTGATGCCATCCAGCCATCTCATCCTCTGTCGTCCCCTTCTCCTCCTGCCCCCAATCCCTCCCAGCATCAGAGTCTTTCCAATGAGTCAACTCTTTGCATGAGGTGGCCAAAGTACTGGAGTTTCAGCTTTAGCATCATTCCTTCCAGAGAAATCCCAGGGCTGATCTACAGAATGGACTAGTTGGATCTTCTTGCAGTCCAAGGGACTCTCAAGAGCCTTTTCCAACACCACAGTTCGAAAGCATCAATTCTTGACCAACCTAGACAATATATTAAATAGCAGAGATATCACTTTGCGAAAAAAGGCCCATATAGTCAAAGCTATGGCTTTTTCAGTAGTCGTGTACTGATGTAAGAATTGGATCATAAAGGAGGCTGAGCTCCCAAAAACTGATTGCTTTTGAGCTATGATGTTGGAGAAGACTCTTGAGAGTCTTTCGGACTGCAAGAAGATCTAACCAGTCAATCCGAAAGGAAATCAATCCTGAATATTCATTGGAAGGACTGATGCTGAGAATGAAGCTCCAGTACTTTGTCCACCTGATGTGAATAACTGACTCACTGGAAAAGACCCTGATGCTGGGAAAGCTTGAAGGTAGGTAGGAGAAGGGAACAACAGAGGATGAGATGGTTGGATGGCATCACCAACTCAATGGACATGAGTTTGAGCAAATTCTGACTGAACAACAACAATGCCCCAAATACATTGTTGCTAGGAGCTTTTAATTCATGGAACGTTTTATCATGTGAAACAACACTACTCTCTGTATTTTAGCAAACTACGTGTTTTGTTTAACATCTGAATTATTCTAATTGATCATTTGATGACAGGAATTGAGAAAAAAGTTTTACTTTAAAAACTTTAAAGGTTTCACGAGGAATCACAGCATTATAGAAAATGTTCACTTAGCTAAAAAATTAGTTCAGCAAACTCCAATTCCAACTTTTTCCACATTCTTTTGAAAAATATTTACTACTTTTCCTATCTAAATGGTCACAATTGGAGGATAAAAATGCTATGCCTGTTGATACGCCAGATGTGCTTAGTCACTCAGTCACATCTGACTCTTTGTGTCTTCATGGACTGTAGCCCAGCAGGCTCCTCTGTCCATGGAAATCTCCAGGCAAGAATACTGTAGTGGATTGCCATTCCCTTCTCCAGGGGATCTTTCCAACTCACCGTTTGAACCTCGGTTCCCCTCACTAGAGGCAGATTTTTTTACCCTCTGAGCCACCAGGAAAGCCATATTTTTTGGATTATTTAAACTTCTGTCCTACATTGGCCAAAAAGAAAAAAAAATAAAAAATGGTCCTTACTCAAAGCAAATTGTGTCCAGGAGGAGGCAGGCATGACTAGATCTCCATCTGAGAGTGGACTTGAGGGCCATAGGTCTGCACGCCCAGGAGGCACCACACCAGACCCGCTATAGTTGGTGAACAGAGTGTCAGAACTGGAGGAGCAGGAGGAGCATCACAGTCACAAAATTAACCCCACAACTTGGCAACCATGCTATAGGGCTCGATGGGGACATTTGAGGAAAAATCAAGTCAAGCCAAACAGCAACGAATATCTGTTCCAAGATCTGAGCAATCACTGTGTGTGTGTGGTATCAGTGTCCTGGATGTTGAGCTTGCTTCTGAGAACTTGTAAGTAAGCTCCTGTTTTTCTATCATGATCCTCAACGTATGTTGAGTTTTGCAGAGATATTTTTCTAAACTATTTCTGCCATTGCAGACACATCTCTCCTCCACACTTAACCACTGGTGACCACTGTCAGAGGCTACAGTCACATCTGTCTGTGCTTTTCAGGGTAATTTTGGCATTTCCTGTTCTGCTCTGCTTCCAGTTATTGTGGCAGAGGTTTGATGGAGCTTCAATACAGAGCAGCCTATACAAGGTTTAGGTTGTGTGGCCTGCAATGACCATTCATCCCCCAGTCACATTCCCTCTGTGACTCCACGGTGTCTGAGATTCTAGTGAGTTCATATTTTTACTTTTAGTTTCCTGAGTTCTTCCTTTTGTATCCTTATGAACCCACTCTGGTTCAGTTTTCTCAAAACCATTCACTTGCACAAGAACTTTTGGGAAGCACTTCATAACTCAGCAAGCCAGTCCTCTGATCAAACAGAGGATATTTATTTTTTTATGGCTGTAAAGGAAGTCTGGACCTTAGATACAATGGCCAGGATATTTTCTAGGTAGGGGAGAAAATAACTCATTCTTTCCTTTTTATAGTTATGAAATACTAACTGCAAACTAATTTATCAGGAGACTTTCTAGTTATATTTCAAATAAATTACCCTCCTATACATCTGCTGTCTTTATACTTTTGCATGGTATCCATAAAATTACCAATAAGCCTTTTTTTATTACATGCAGGTAAGATTAAATATTAAGATAAAGATTACATTTTTCCATATTACATATTGATCAATTTTATTTTAACAAGTTTTTGGTTACTTGTTAACTTTTCTCTCTTGATCTGGGTCTGCTCTGGTATGGTAAATCAAGAATCAATTATACGTGTTTTAACACAAATAAACTGAATTGCACTGCGTCCCAGAGAGCTGTCGCTCTGATCTTACATCATGAAAGGACAGAGCCACACATAGAGAAGAGATGATATAAATCTATGAGCATAGCAAACGTAATGTGTTTGGACATGCTAAAGCAAAGATTATTAATTTACTTTACCTTTGTTTTCCCAAGACTATATTAACTAGACTTTTCAGTGCACAAAGATGCTAATTCTGAGGCTAAACTACCCATGTGGGGATTTTAATATTTATTTTATATTCAGAATAAAATGAGAAATTAGGAAAATAGATTTATAGCATACTTGAAACACATTTTTAAACACATAACAACACTCATGGTGGGAGAGACAGTCAGCCTTGAACAACTTCGTAAGAGTGAGCTTTGGATCAAGAACATTTCCCTACCTGGGAATAAAGAGTCTTCACAGCCTGTGCTGGGCAGGTCAGCTTCTTTGAGAACACCTTTCCCTATCTAGACCTGAAGTGTTCTTCCTCATTCTGCTCAATTTCTGTACATTATATGATACAAACCTACAACTTCATCTGTTTGAGTAGGGAGGGAACCAGGTCCCTCTCTTGCAGCATAAAAGGTGCTGGCCACTGCCTGCATCAGCTTCCAGCAAGATCCCATGGTTCAGGGCTGATTTTGCCCTGTCTTCTCTATGTGAGTAAAATATTGTATCATCCAGTGGCTGTCGGGGCTGTGTCTTTCTTGTTGATCCCCCTTATCTACAAACCACCCAGTAGGGCAAATTCCTGGGACTGTGGCTTCTGATGGCAGGCATTGTCTTGTTTTTGGCTATTGAGAAATGGCATATTTCCTGTCATATCAGTATACAAGGATGTCATAGTTATCAGTGATTTTAGCCCTCAAATGTGAGTTCCTGAGTCCTTAGGGCACTCAGGAAGGAGAAGAATACCTGTGATTTAACAGTCATCAAACAGTAGTCATTCCATGTGGTGAGCCCCAAGGGAGCTCTAGATGTGAAAACACAGGATGCTGGCCCCAGAATAGCTAAGGTGCATATGAAAAGAATAATTTCAGTGAGCCCAGACTCTCGCATCATCCCATACTTTGACAAGTGCTAAATTCCTTAACTTTGGATATCTTTTTTTTTTTTAATTAACAATAATCTTTGGATGTTCAGACTACCTATCTTTTGTTGTAAAACTTCTATATAATCTGGCTCCTCCCTTTGCCTCCTGGGAATAGTTCTCTCAGGGTTACTTGAGATAATCTCTCAAAGTCCTAAAAATTCCCACCAAATGAAACATAATTCTCAACTTCTAGGTTGTGACTATTTTTAAGTCAACACTATCTATCTTCCATGCATGGGACTCTTCCACTGGAGGTTTGAATGGTGTCACTGCTTGACAATGGATATTTTCAATCTATTATAAATCATTAGGAAAACTTATTTAAAGGCATTGCACGTCATTGAAAGATTGCATTCAAATATACTACATTATTTAGGAAATTTGAGGGTAAAATCATATTATCTGATCTGTAAAGTGTACAACATTGAAAAAAATTAAGAAAAATTCCTATAGTAATACATATTTATCATGGTCCTGAAAATAACACATAGCCTATGCTGTTCTTCCTAACGACATAGCCTTTGATGCTCTAAGTAACTCTGACAGTTGTGTTGGTTAACAGCTGACATAATCTGGCTCAATACAATTTTTTTCCGTAAAAAAGAAAAAAATCCAGTGAGGGTATAGGGTTAAAAGCAGTAGACTAAATCAGTAGAGATGACTGGAGAACTAGAACTTGAAAATTTAAGGAATGAGATCTTTCTTTTGAGGCATCCATGATGGCAAAATGTGGAGATAAATAGAGATAAGAGCCAGAAAAAGGATACGTATGATACAAGTAGAGATTGTGTGGCATCAGAGAAGCAGAGGATAATGACTTCTAACAGCTTTGTTCTAACAGCATTCCAGTAACTATTTTCAACTATGACAGGACGACCTGCATTTTCTGACCCTGTGCCCCATGTGATAGCTTGTTACTACTTCCCTGGTGGCTCAGATGGTAAAGAATCTGCCTGCATTGTGAGAGATCTGGGTTCAATCCCTGGGTCAGGAAGATACCCTGGAGAAGGGAATGGCTACCCAGTCCAGTATTCTTGCCTGGAGAATCCCATGGACAGAGGAGCCTGGGGGCTACTGTCCATGGGGTGGCAAAGAATCAGACATGACTGAGCAACTAACTGTTCCCAGTAGTAGTGATAATAAAATTATTTGGGGGCAAATTTTAATAAGTATACAGGGCAATCTTCCCAGGGCTTTCTGGTATTCACCTAAGTTTGAAAACCATCCATATGGAAATGCTTTAGTAATCATTTCTCAATACAAACTTTTATGTTAGAAAACTTTCTTTGAAAAGACAAGGTGTTAGGTATCCACATTTCATAGTATTACAGTAGGCTTCCAGAGGGCTGACATAAGCTTTCTAGAATCCCACTCATGTTTGGAGCACTTCTGGGACCAATCAACCAGAGTGTAAGTTTTTACCATTTCTGAAGACCTGTAATAGGACAGAAGACATGCTACAGGAAGAGAGAGGAGACATGAACAGTATACAGCTAGAAGTAATTGATCAGTCACAGAGTAAAAGGATTATTTTAAATACAGGAGGATAAAAAGGTGGCTAATTTATATCTCTGATACTTCTCCATAGGTCAGAGGTATTAAAAATTAACAACCAAAACTGTTACAACAGACTAGGAGCACCAAACAGCACTTTAGATTTTTCTACACATGGGAAACAATACAAACAGATGTGAAAAGTTAGAGACTTTATTTGCATATTGGAAGATCCAACGGAGAGATGATAAAAGTAGATATTTCAAAGTTTCCCAGTGTTAGGCAAGAGGAATGGCTGAGATGGTACCAAAAAGCCCCAGAAAGGACAGGAAGGAAATTACCCATTTCATTGGTAGGCGAGCAGTTAGGAGCACACATGAAACATTTTTAGATAATCTATGTATTGATAATGAGCAATTATAAAGGAAATAGATTATTTAAAATTCCTTCTTGTTCATGGAGCCAGATGGAATGTCTCTCACTGCTACCACAAACATGAACATGAGAGAATTTGCTTTAAAGTTCATTAACAGAGTTGTACTTTCAGCTTCAGGAAATCAGAGGCACTAATGGAATTATGGCTTTTCATGGCTTTACAAAGGACATATAAAATTATTATGGCACATAGAATACTCTAAGGAGGGTGAGAAATATGACTCTCAGGAGAGGATTCAGTGGACGCCCATGGGTTAGTGAGCGTAACAGCAAACTGGGAGAGGAGTAGGGTAAGAGTTCTTGTCCTCTGAAATTTCCATCAAAACTAGTCAGTTTCTTATATTTTCAGTCAGTCCCACATTTGGTTTCACCTGAAGTGGATCTTCCCCTCTTTCTAGAAAACACATAAACACACACGTGTATGTGTGTGTAAGTGTCTGTGTTCCGTCACTTAGTCGTGTCTGACTCTGCAACCCCATTGACTGTAACCCTCCAAGCTTCTCTGTCTGTGAGATTTTTCAGGAGCGAATACTGGAATGTGTTGCCATTTCTTATCCCAGGGGATCTTCCTGACCCAGGGATCAAATATACATTGTCTGTGTCTCCTGCACTGCAGATCGATTCTTTACACAAATGCATATATTTAATGTTTAAAAACCAGTAATTTCATAGATACATATAATTTTCATATATTAGTAATGAAGTGATTCATGTTTCCTCAACATTTGCTTAGATCTTAATTTAAATAAAATTATATATCGAAGGTACTCCTCACAATAAATGTTGATGAGTTTTATGTTTATTCATATTTAAAAGATTCTACAATGTATAGAAATATATTATTGCTAAAGGAAGATTAAGAAATACCTAAGTTACTCTGTATTATTTAAGCAGACCAGCAGAGGATGGATACAAATAAATATTAGTTATTTACAAAGCTATCACAATCTAATTTCTTTTACACAGAATTAGAAGAAAAAACAAAAAAGAGCATTGCAGTCTGAACAAACTTCTCTCTTAACAAAGAAATCTTTTTGTCTAACTGGTGGTTCCAAAAGCACATTACAAATAGAACAGCTACTTAGTTTCTCATGAAAGCAAGCAATGAGTATAATTTCAATTATACTCGGAATTAAGTTAGATAGCTTTTAAATGTTGCAAGGGAAGCTATAAAGCAGTATAAAAATACTTCTGTAATTTAAGTTCAGCAGTAGCTCAAAGCATTGTAGAATGAAAAATGAATTTTTGATATCATCCAATCCTCAAATTCTACTTTATATTACCCAAACAAAACAAAACATTTAAGCTTCATAGCGCTAATGCTACTCAACTGAATCAATATGAGCACTCTATCTGACTCCAGAAAGCCAGGAGTGTTGTGAAGTCCAAACGCAAAGTCTGAGAAGCAGGGTAGCTGATGTTCTAAGTCCCAGCCCTGGAACAGAAGACTGATCCTAGCTCTACAGTCAGCCAGAGAGGACTCATTTTCCCTTCCTCTGCCTTGTTGTTCTATTTGGATATTTAATTGATTGGGTGATGTTTCTCCAGTCTGTGGAGAAACATCTGTTTCACTCTGTCCAGTTCATTGATTCAAATATTAATCTCTTTCACTTATACCTCAATGATACACCCATAAATAAAGCTCAACCAGCAAACTGGACATCCTGTCGCTCAGTCAAGTTGACACATAAAATTAACCATCAGAGCCATGGTAACATCTCCCCCTTTCTTCCTATTGTTTAACTTTTCCCATGCCTAGGAAGTTGTACACACAAATTGTTTTTATTACAACTTAAGCCAGTGCTTTCTGTTGTTAAATTGTTACTGAATTGAGGAGCACCAACTTTCCATCTTGTGTGTATGTAATCTTCATATATTCACAGACCAGCATGTCTCTTGGAATCTTTCTTGTTTTGTATCAGAAGAGAGTTTGGCAAAGATGTTACTTTTAGTAATGTGAAAATAAGAAACAAAAATAAGGAACTCAATAATCTAGCTAAAAATATTTCCTTAGAGAAAATGAAAAAGCAAAAAACAACATCTGGCCTCTTCTTAATGAGACGACTCTGAGAAGAGAGAAAATCTGATGATAAATCTGAGATGAGAAAAATAGCTAAAGAACAAACTATTAAATATAGTGGGGTGGATTATGGTATGATAAATTTAAAATAAAACTATTTCTCAACTGATGGCTATTGTCAATTGTCAGACATGCAAAGACAGACATCAGAGATATTGTTGATTCAAACCCAGAGCACCAAAAGAAAGTGAATATTGTATTAAAGAGTGAATTAAAGTGAATCACATTTTTTTGGTTCCCCAGTACATATAAAAGTTATTTTTATGCTATATTATAATCTTTTAAGTGTGCAAGAGGATTATTCTTTAAATATAATATATACACCTTAAATAAAAATACTTTATTGCTAAAACTACTAACATTCATCAGAACCTTTAGTGAATAATTTATTTTTTATTAGTAACAGCAAAGATCACTGGTCACAGATCACCATAAAAAACATAATAATAATGAAAAAGTTTGAAGTATCATGAGAATTACCAAAACATGACACAGAAAAGCAAAGTGAACAAATGCTGTTAGATAAATGGCAGCAACAGAGTAGCTTGATGTGGAGTTACTACAAATCTCAATTTGTAAAAAATGTAGTACCTGCAAAGTGCAATAAAGTGAAGTGAAATAGAATGAGGTGTACCTATAATTAAAGACAGCTTCAGAAGATTTTGCTCCAGCATCAAATTTTTCAGAGATGTCCTCAAATGTTGCGGAACTGAGAAAAGGCATTTTTTCCTGTCCTTTTTGTAATTGCTATCCTACAAAATCTAAATTATGGGATAAAATTTTAATTAAAATGTTTTAAAGAAAAAATTTAATGTTTTAAAGAAAACATCAGTGCTTCTTAAAATTATATATAGATTTCCTGTTGATCTCATTAAAATCCAGATTCTGATTTAGAACATGAGGGCCAGATCCTAAGACTCTGATTTATTATCATCCTCTGATGATACACATTTTGCTGATTCCACCCTGATACACACTGTGTAAGAGAGTTACAAATTTCTCACCAAGATTTATACAATAGAATTAGACCCTTGAAAAGAGAGTATGTGTGACTCTCCTCAATTCTCCCAAAGAAATTTAGCATCATCATCCTAGACGCAAGGGAGACATAATTCAATTTATACGTATCTTATGAAGAAACAGAAGATGAAAAAATTGATTATGCCCCATGTAGTCAGATTAAGTGAAAGCTGGAGTTGAAATGCTATGTTTACTCTGGAGCAGTCAACTGAAAAGTGAAAGTGAAAGTTGTTTACTTGTGTCCAACTCTGCCATCCCATGGAATATACAGTGCATAGAATTCTCCAGGCCAGAATACTGGAGTGGGTAGCCACTCCCTTCTCCAAGGGATCTTTCCAACCCAGGGATCGAACCTAGGTCTTCCTCATTGCAGACGGATTCTTTACCAGCTGAGCCACCAGGGAAGCCCAAGAACACTGGAGCCTATTCCTTCTCCAGGGGATCTTCCCGATCCAGGAATTGAATTGGGATCTCCTGCACTGCAGGCGGATTCTTATCAACTGAGCTATCAGGGAAGCCCAGGAGCAGTCAACTACTTAACTAAAATAATACATTCCTGTGAATATATTCCCGAGTGTCAGTCACCTTCATATGGATAAGTGTCTCTCTTAAAGAAAAAAATTAAATCTCTTCTATTTCAATAGCATATAGAAGCTAAATCAGATCCTCCAAGAATGAAATAGTCCTTCCAGTGGCTCAGTGGTAAAGAACCTGCCTGCAGTGCAGGAGAATGCAGGTTCGAGCCCTGGTTTGGGAAGATCCTCAGAGGAGGAAATGGCAACTAACTCGAGAATTCTTGCTGGGAAATCCCGCGGACAGAGGAGCCTGTGGGGTTGCAGAGTTGGACACGAGTGGGTGACTGAGCACAGACATATGCAACTTGTACTTGGAGTGCTGTTTAGAAAACATGGAATTTGGAGTTAAAAATGAAGTATCTAAACAAGATTTCTGGATTTAAAAAAAAAAAAAAGGAGCTAGTCAACACTTAGCAGACACAGGGTTACAAGATTTTTCAGTTAACTCTGGCAATGATTTTAAAAGCAGGCAACCAGCAGGGCTGATTCACTTAATTTGGCTATAATGTAAGGACATTTTCTTTAAAGAGCTACCCTGATGAAACATCTTACATTTCTTTTCACTGCCTTGCTTTTCCTAAAGATTTGACTATAGAGGTGAAGAAAAGTGCATAAAACATAAATGGGTTTTTGTAGTCACATTTGCTATTTTTTAAAATATGCAAAATAGGATTCCTTTTATTTCTTTTCTGCTCTGATTGCTGTGGCCAAAACTTCCAGAACTATGTTGAATAGTAGCGGTGAAAGTGGACACCCTTGTCTTGTTCCTGATTTTAGGGGAAATGCTTTCAATTTTTCACCATTGAGGATAATGTTTGCTGTGGGTTTGTCATAGATAGCTTTTATTATGTTGAGGTATGTTCCTTCTATTCCTGCTTTCTGGAGAGTTTTATCATAAATGGATGTTGAATTTTGTCAAAGGCCTTCTCTGCATCTATTGAGATAATCATATGGTTTTTATTTTCAATTTGTTAATGTGGTGAATTACATTGATTGATTTGCGGATATTGAAGAATCCTTGCATCCCTGGGATAAAGCCCACTTGGTCATGGTGTATGATCTTTTAATGTGTTGTTGGATTCTGATTGCTAGAATTTTGTTGAGGATTTTTGCATCTATGTTCATCAGAGATATTGGCCTGTAGTTTTCTTTTTTGTGACATCTTTGTCAGGTTTTGGTATTAGGGTGATGGTGGCCTCATAGAATGAGTTTGGAAGTTTACCTTCCTCTGCAATTTTCTGGAAGAGTTTGAGTAGGATAGGTGTTAGCTCTTCTCGAAATTTTTGGTAGAATTCAGCTGTGAAGCCATCTGGACCTGGGCTTTTGTTTGCTGGAAGATTTCTGATTACAGTATCAATTTCCGTGCTTGTGATGGGTCTGTTAAGATTTTCGATTTCTTCCTGGTTCAGTTTTGGAAAATTGTATTTTCTAAGAATTTGTCCATTTCTTCCACGTTGTCCATTTTATTGGCATACAACTGCTGATAGTAGTCTCTTATGATCCTTTGTATTTCTGTGTTGTCTGTTGTGATCTCTCCATTTTCATTTCTAATTTTATTGATTTGATTTTTCTCTTTGCTTCTTGATGAGTCTGGCTAATGGTTTGTCAATTTTATTTATCCTTTCAAAGAACCAGCTTTTTGGCTTTGTTGATTTTTGCTATGGTCTCTTTTGTTTCTTTGCATTTATTTCTGCCCTAATTTTTAAGATTTCTTTCCTTCTACTCACTCTGGGGTTCTCCAACTCTTCCTTTTCTAGTTGCTTTAGTTGTAGAGTTAGGTTATTTATTTGACTTTTTCTTGTTTCTTGAGGTATGCCTGTATTGCTATGAACTTTCCTCTTAGCACTGCTTTTATAGTGTCCCACAGGTTTTGGGTTGTTGTGTTTTCATTTCATTAGTTTCTATGCATATTTTGATTTCTTTTTTGATTTCTTCTGTGATTTGTTGGTTATTCAGAAGTGTGTTGTTCAACCTCCATATGTTGGAATTTTTAATAGTTTTTCTTCTGTAATTGAGATCTAAAACTGGTCAACCACTTGTAAAAGAACGAAACTAGATCACTTTCTAACACCGCACACAAAATAAACTCAAAATGGATTAAAGATCTAAATGTAAGATCAGAAACTATAAAACTCCTAGAGGAGAACATAGGCAAAACACTCTCAGACATAAATCACAGCAGGATCCTCTATGATCCACCTCCCAGAATTCTGGAAATAAAAGCAAAAATAAACAAATGGGATCTAATTAAAATTAAAAGCTTCTGCACAACAAAGGAAAATATAAGCAAGGTGAAAAGACAGCCTTCGGAATGGGAGAAAATAATAGCAAATGAAGCAACTGACAAACAACTAATCTCAAAAATATACAAGCAACTTCTGCAGCTCAACTCTAGAAAAATAAATGACCCAATCAAAAATGGGCCAAAGAACTAAATAGACATTTCTCCAAAGAAGACATACGGATGGCTAACAAACACATGAAAAGATGCTCAACATCACTCATTATTAGAGAAATGCAAATCAAAACCACAATGAGGTACCACTTCACACCAGTCAGAATGGCTGCGATCCAAAAATCTGCAAGCAATAAATGCTGGAGGGTGTGGAAAAAGGAACCCTCCTACACTGTTGGTGGGAATGCAAACTAGTACAGCCACTATGGAAAACAGTGTGGAGATTCCTTAAAAATTGCAAATAGAACTACCTTATGACCCAGCAATCCCACTGCTGGGCATACACACCGAGGAAACCAGAATTGAAAGAGACACATGTACCCCAATGTTCATCGCAGCACTGTTTATAATAGCCAGGACATGGAAACAACCTAGATGTCCGTCAGCAGATGAATGGATAAGAAAGCTGTGGTACATATACACAATGGAGTATTACTCAGCCATTAAAAAGAATTCATTTGAATCAGTTCTGAGGAGATGGATGAAACTGGAGCCGATTATACAGAGTGAAGTAAGCCAGAAAAACACCAATACAGTATACTAACACATATATATGGAATTTAGGAAGATGGCAATGACGACCCTGTATGCAAGACAGGAAAGAGACACAGATGTGTATAACGGACTTTTGGACTCAGAGGAGAGGAGAGGTGGGATGATTTGGGAGAATGACATTCTAACATGTATACTATCATGTGAATTGAATCGCCAGTCTATGTCTGACGCAGGATGCAGCATGCTTGGGGCTGGTGCATGGGGATGACCAGAAAGATGTTATGGGGAGGGAGGTGGGAGGGGGTTCATGTTTGGGAATGCATGTAAGAATTAAAGATTTTAAAATTTAAAAAATAAAAAACTAAAAAAATAAAATAAAATAAAATAAAATAAAATATGCAAAATAAATATATAATAGATCTAAAGAGATCAGTGTGCTTTTTCATTTCATCACACTGTGACACCACAAAGAGGAAAAGTTCCATTTTGGTGTTATTCTGGTAATGCATATTTTTCAATCTGATAAATTCTATGGATCAAATGGAAAATAATATTTTACATAGCTAATGCCCTGAGAAGCCAGTGAAAAAGTTTACACACCTTGAAATTTCAATTAACAGACACACTATGGCTTCCCCATTAAAATAGTATTGCAATTCACTTATTTCATTTTATAACAGTTGGATTTAAATAGAATCTTTGAGAGGAAAGGGTAGAGGAGAATGATCGAGTCAACTATATACTGTTACTAATCAAAAACTGTAGGAAACTTTCTTCCTTTTGGTATAAATCTTTAGTCAACCTAAGGGCTTTCATTGTGGCTCAGATGATAAAGTATCCACCTGCAGTGCAGGAGGCCCAGATTTGATCCCTGAATTTGGAAGATCCCCTGGAGAAGGGAATGGCAACCCATTCCAGTATTCTTGCGTGGAGAATACCATGGACAGAGAAGCCTGGCGGGCTATAGTCCACGTGGTCGTAAAGAGTCAGACATATCTGAGTGACTAACACACTAGTTCAACCTAAAAATCCAAGCGATCTAATTTTACTTTCCATCTTAGAAAAAAATAAGTCAGTATTTCAAGCTGTTTGGAAAAAAAAAATAGAAATAAATTATGTAATACCTCATGAATCAACAAATACATAAAAAAATCCTCATGAAATGTGCTATATTTTTCTATTTAATGTATTGATTTTTATTCATTAATGTATTTACTCATGGAATAAATATTTCTTGGGAAGCTATTATTTGTCAACCTCTTCACTGCCTATTTTTACCAAGGAACAAACTACATATGATGCATGCCTTTATGGAATAAAATGAACAAAATACAAATACATAATAAATAGTAGCTAGTGCTATAATGGAAGGAGGAGCCTGGTAGGCTGCAGTCCATGGGGTTGCTAAGAGTCAGGCATGACTGAGAGACTTCACTTTCACTTTTCACTTTCATGAATTGGAGAAGGAAATGGCAACCCACTCCAGTATTCTTGCCTGGAGAGTGCCAGGGACAAAGGAACCTAGTGGGCTGCCGTCTATGGGGTCGCACAGAGTCAGACATGACTGTGGCAACTTAGCAGCAGCTGCAGTGCTATAATGAAAAAGAACTGAGATCAACTGGAAAAAATCATCTTATTTTGGTTAATGAGGGAAAATCCTTCTTAATAGGTCATGTTATCACTGAGACCTAAATGATGAGAAGGACTCAGTCATCAAGAGAAGATATTTAAGCAGAAATAATTATACAAAAAAGAGCTAAAGAACAGTGTGTTTGTGAAAAAGTAACCAAAGATCAAACTATATTGTGTAACAAAATCCAAACTATATTAGGTCATTGTCTATAACAGAGCATAGAATTTCATTCTGGTGAAGTTTGGACTCTGCTAAGCAGAGGAGTGCAAAAATATGACATATATATTTTTATATATGGTCCAATCTTCTTTGCCGAGAGTGCTCTGAAGTTGGCATGTAAAAGGCAGAGACCAGGGAGAGATGAATCTAGTAGCCACCTAAGACTATAGGGTTTTTTAGACAGGATCCTAACAATGAGGGGAAAATGCAGATGAACATATTTTTGCTTGGACAAACTTTTAATCTAGGTATTTATTATAAAAGTTGGCCATATATGCTAGATGATGTTGTTAGAATGAAAGAGAATGAGAGAAATTTGTTTCAGGCTTATTATTTTCACTAGGAAAAATATATATATCTCCAAGATATTACATTTTGCAAAATATAGTAAAAGCCATGAAGCCTATTTTAGAGAATAAAGTAATTGTTTCCCAAAGAAGAGACAATGTCAAACAACATTATCCCCAAATTTAAAATATATATCTACAAATTAATTAAAATTAACACTCATATGCCTCATGTGTGACAGTAATTTTTGAAAAGATACACCTAATTTTTATTAATAATAATATCAGAATATCAACAATTTAGATAGCTTCAGTAGTTTTGAAACAATTTCACATACCTGATTTTTCAATTCTATCACAACACTGGTACACATTTGGGGAAAATGAGACTGTATTGAATTCTCTTGCCATCATGGCAAAGACTCTAAAATATGGATATATATTATATATATATATATATATAATTATACATATATAGGCAAATGAATGTAAAGTTTAAGCATAAAATAATAGCAAACATTAAATGAAATTATAAGGACTAATGATGAAAAGTGTAAAAGAAATTAGAATAATAATGCTGAAGTCATAGGAGGCAGTTCATAAGCATTAGATGTTATTTCAATATTTATTCTACAGTAAATCATGAATATGTTTCCCTTACAAAAATAGACAACATTAGTCAAGACAGCAGAGTAGAAAGGGTAGTGCAACCCTACCCATCAGCAGATAATTGGATTAAAACTTCACTAAGCAAGGTCCCAAGGAGCGGTGGCTGTGAGGAGGGCCTAGAGGAGCTATCCCATGTTGAAGGTCAGCAAGGGTGGTGGTGAGGAGATACCCCTTGTCCAAGGTAAGGAGCAGCGGCTGTGCTTTGCTGGAACAGCCATGAAGAGATACCCCATGCCCAAGGGAAGAGAAACCCAAGTAAGATGGTAGGTGCTACATGAAGGCATCAGAGGGCAGACAAACTGAAACCATACTCACAGAAAACTAGTCAATCTAATCACACTAGGACCACAGCCTTGTCTAACTCAATGAAACCAAGCCATGCCTGCAGGGCAACCCAAACAGGTGGGTCATGGTGGAGAGGTCTGACAGAATGTGGTCCACTGGAGAAGGGAATGGCAAACCACTTCAGTATTCTTGCCTCGAGAACCCCATGAACAGTATGAAAAGGCAAAATGATAGGATACTGAAAGAGGAACTCCCCAGGTCGGTAGGTATCCAGTATGCTACTGGAGATCAGTGGAGAAATAACTCCAGAAAGAATGAAGGGATGGATCCAAAGCATAAACAATACCCAGCTGTGGATGTGACTGGTGATAGAAGCAAGGTTTGATGCTATAAAGAGAAATATTGCATAGGTACCTGGAATGTCAGGTCCATGAATCAAGGCAAATTAGAAGTGGTCAAACAAGAGATGGCAAGAGTGAACGTTGACATTCTAGGAATCAGCGAACTAAAATGGACTGAAAAGGGTGAATTTAACTCAGATGACCATTATATCTACTACTGCGGGCAGGAATCCCTCAGAAGAAATGGAGTCGCTATCATGGTCAACAAAAGAGTCCGAAATGCAGTACTTGGATGCAGTCTCAAAAACGACAGAATGATCTCTGTTCATCTCCAAGGGAAACCATTCAATATCACAGTTATCCAAGTCTATGTCCCAACCAGTAACGCTGAAGAAGCTGAAGTTGAACCGTTTTATGAAGACCTACAAGATCTTTTAGAACTAACACCAAAAAAAGATGTCCTTTTCATTATAGGGGACTGGAATGCAAAAGTGGGAAGTCAAGAAACACCTGAAGTAACAGGAAAATTTGATCTTGGAATGCAGAATGAAGCAGAGCAAAGACTAATAGAGTTTTGCCAAGAAAATGCACTGGTCATAGCAAACACCTTCTTCCAACAACACAAGAGAAGATTTTACACATGGACATCACCAGATGGTCAACACCGAAATCAGATTGATTATATTCTTTGCAGTCAATGATGGAGAAGCTTTATAGAGTCAGCAAAAAACAAGACTGGGAGCTGACTGTGGCTCAAATCATGAATCCCTTATTACCAAATTTAGACTCAAATTGAAGAAAGTAGGGAAAACCACTAGACCATTCAGATATCACCTAAATAAAATCCCTTATGATTATACAGTGGAAGTGAGAAATAGATTTAAGGGGCTAGGTCTGATAGAGTGCCTGATGAACTATGGAATGAGGTTCATGACACTGTACAGGAGACAGGGATCAAGACCATCCCCATGGAAAAGAAATACATAAAAGCAAAATGGCTGTCTGGGGAGGCCTTACAAATAGCTGTGAAAAGAGAGGTGAAAAGCAAAGGAGAAAAGGAAAGATATAAGGATCTGAATGCAGAGTTCCAGAGAATAGCAAGAAGAGATAAGAAAGCCTTCTTCAGCTATTAATGCAAAGAAATAGAAGAAAAGAACAGAATGGGAAAGCCTAGAGATCCCTTCAAGAGAATTAGAGGTACCAAGGGAACATTTCATGCAAAGATGGGCTTGATAAAGGACAGAAATGGTATGGACCTAACAGAAGAAGAAGATATTAAGAAGAGGCGGCAAGAATACACAGAAGAACTGTACAAAAAAAGATCTTCACACAGCCCAGATAATCATGATGGTGTGATCACTAATCTAGAGCCAGACATCCTGGAATGTGAAGTCAAGTAGGCCTTGGAAAGCATCACTACAAACAAAGCTAGTGGAAGTGATGGAATTCCAGGTGACCTATTTCAAATCTTGAAAGATGATGCTGTGAACGTCCTGCACTCAATATGCCAGCAAATTTGGAAAACTCAGCAGTGGCCACAGGACTGGAAAAGGTCAGGTTTTATTCCATTCCCAAAGAAAGGCAATTGCAAAGAATGCTCTAACTACCGCACAATTGCACTCATCACACACACTGGTAAAGTAATGCTCAAAATTCTCCAAGCCAGGCTTCAGCAATACATGGACCGTGAACTTCTTGATGTTCAAACTGGTTTTAGAAAAGACAGAGGAACCAGAGATCAAATTGCTAACTTCCTCTGGATCATGGAAAAAGCAAGAGAGTTCCAGAAAAACATCTATTTCTGCTTTATTGACTATGCCAAAGCCTTTGACTGTGGGGATCACAATAAACTGTGGAAAATTCTGAAAGAGATGGCAATACCAGACCACGTGACCTGCCTCTTAGGAAATCTGCATGCAGTTCGGGAAGCAACAGTTAGAACTGGACATGGAACAACAGACTGGTTCCAAATAGGAAACGGAATATGTCAAGGCTGTATATTGTCACCCTGCTTATTTTACCTATATGCAGAGTATATCATGATAAACGCTGGGTTGGATGAACACAAGCTGGAATCAAGTTGCTGGGAGAAATATCAATCACCTCAGATATGCAGATGCCAACACACTTATGGCAGAAAGTGAAGAGGAACTAAAAGCCTCTTGATGCAAGTAAAAGAGGAGAGTGAAAAAGTTGGCTTAAAGCTCAACATTCAGAAAATGAAGATCATGGGATCCGGTCCCATCACTTCATGGGAAATAGATGGGGAAGCAGTGGAAATAGTGTCAGACTTTATTTTGGGGGGCTCCAAAATCACTGCAGATGGTGATTGCAACCATGTAATTAAAAGACGCTTACTCCTTGGAAGAAAAGTTATGACCAACCTAGATAGTATATTGAAAAGCAAAGACATTACTTTGCCTACTAAGGTCCATCTAGTCAAGGCTATGGTTTTTCCTGTGGTCATGTATGGATGTGAGGGTTGGAAGGTGAAGAAGGCTGAGCGCTGAAGGATTGGTGCTTTTGAACTGTGGTGTTGGAGAAGACTCTTGAGAGTCCCCTGGACTGCAAGGACATCCAACCAGTCCATTCTAAAGGAGATCAGCCCTGGGATTTCTTTGGAAGGACTGATGCTAAAGCTGAAACTCCAATACTGTGGCCACCTCATGCGAAGAGTTGACTCATTGGAAAAGACTCTGATGTTGGGAGGGGTTGGGGGCAGGAGGAGAAGGGGACGACAGAGGGTGAGATGGCTAGATGGCATCATTGACTCGATGGATGTGAGCCTGAGTGAACTCTGGGAGTTGGTAATGGATAGGGAGGCCTAGCGTGCTGCAATTCATGGGATCACAAAGAGTCAGACACTACTGAGTGACTGAACTGAACTGAACTGAGCAAGGTCCTGCCACCAAAGCAAGATACAGTTTTTCCCATGTGCTCATCTCCTCATGTGAGAGCACCAAAATTGCAACTAGCTGTTAAACAACCATTGACAGGAGGATGCTGGAACTCACCAAAAAAGATACTCCACATCCAAAGACAAGAAACCACAGTGAGATGGTATGAGGGACACATCATGATAAAATCAAATCCATACCAGCTGGGTGGGTGACTCACAGCCTACAGAACAAGAATACCAAGAAGTTGTTGCACCATTGTGAAGGTCCTGAACTGCAGTTCAGGCTTCCCAGCCTTGGGATCCAACAAAGGGATACCAGGCAATCTGACTTTGAGGGCCAGTGGGATTTGATTACAAGTCTTTCAGAGGACTGGGGGGAAAAGAGACTCCAGTCTTAGAAGGTACAAGCAAAATTTTGCATGCCTCAAGACCAAGAGGATAGGAGCAATGACCCCACAGGAGACTGAACCAAAACTACCTGCTAGTGTTGCAGGACCTCCTGTGGAGGCATGGGCTGGCAGGGACTTACCCCTGAAGCACTGGAACGTCACCCTTGGCATAAGCTCTCTTGGAGTTAACCCTACCATTAATGACCCCATGGCTGGGTTGCCTCAGGCCAACTACCAGAGAGGGAGTGCAATTCCACCAATCAGCATGTAACTGGATTAAAGCTTTACTGAACAAGGTCCTACCCACTAGAGCAAGACCCAGTTTTTCCCATTCCTCCCATCAAGAAGCTCACACAAGCCTCTTAGCCTCATCCATCAGAGGGCAGACAGAAGAGGCAAGAAGCACTGTCTCACAGCAGCTAAAACAAAAGTCATTTTATAGAAACTTGATCATGATGAAAAATCAGAAAGTAATGTCCCAGATGAAGGGACAAGATAAAATCCCATAAAAACGACTAAATGAATGGGAGACAGGCAACCTTCCAGAAAAACAATTCAGAATAATGATAGTGAAGATTATCCATTATCTCAGGAAAAGAATGGAGGTAAAGATTGAGAGAAGATGCAAGAAATGTTTACTAAAGACTTACAAGAGCTAAATAACAAACAGAGAAGAATGATACACTAGTAGGAATCAATAGCAGAATAACTAAGGCAGAAGAATGGATAAATTACCTACAGGACAGAATGGCGGAAATCACTGCTGCAGAACAGAATATAGAAAAAAAGTATGAAAAGAAAAGAAGACAGCCTAGGAGATCTCTAGGACAACATTAAATGCACCAATACTTTCATAATAGGGGTCCCAGAAGGAGCATAGAGAGAGAAAGGATTTCAGAAACATTTAAAGAGATAATAGATGAAAACTTTCCAAACATGGGAAAGGAAATAGTCAACCAAGTCCAGGAAGCACAGAGAGTCCCAGGAAGGATAAACCCGAGGAACACACTGAGCCATGTGGTAATCAAACTGACAAAAATTAAAGACAAAGATAAAAATATTAAAAGCAACAAGGGAAAAATAACAAATAGCATACAAGGGAACTCCCATCAGGCTATTAGCTGATTTCTCAGCAGAAACTCTACAAGCCAGAAAGGAGTAGCATGATATGTTCAAAGTGATGAAAAGGAAGAAACTATAACAAGACCAGGAGAGTCTACCCAGCAAGACTCTCCTTCAGAATTGATGGAGAAAACAAAAGTTCAGACTAGCAAAAGTTAAAAGAATTCAGCACCACCAAACCAGCTTTACAACAAATGCTGAAGGAACTTCTTTAGCCAGGAAACACAAGACAAGGAGAATTACTACAGAAAATAAACCAAAACAATTAACAAAATGGTGATTGGATCATACATAATTACTTTAAATGTAAATGGATTAAATGCACCAACCAAGAGACATAGACTGGATGGGTGGATGAAAACATGTGCGTGTATGCACTTCCACTTTCCGTATCGCTCTGCTTGACACTCTCAACTTGCATGTAAGTATTTTATATTGTTAAGTTAATCATGTTTCCATTACGGTTTGCAACTGTAATTATCTTTTAATTTTTGTCTAGTTATTGATTGTTTGAACTGATAAACATCTTTTACTATTGTGATTATATAACTATTACTCCCTTAATACCATTGCATCATGATGGGTCAACAGAAAAATAAAATAGAACTCTATATAACCAAAACTAGCATTTAATAGAAAAACCTATAATCACTTTTTAAAATCCAGGTGCATATCAGAATAATCTTGAAAGTTTTTGAAAAATAAAACTGCTCAGGTGTTACTTTTGCCTCCAAAGCTCCACTTCAGATACATTTCTAATGAACAGTCATGTTTGAAAAGGACTGGACTATATGATTACTTTTTGCTTTGATCTAGTTTGTTTCACATTTTCTATTTCATATTCAGTACTCCCATTTCATTTAGTTTATGTTCTGCAATTTCTCCATCTCTTCTCTTTTTTTTAATGTTCTTTCTCAAGCCTTTATCAAATGTAGTAGAAAAACTTTTGTATACATATATATAAGTATGTGTAATATACATATTTTAGAAAACATCAATTTTTGCCTAACTAAAGAAATTATGACAGTCTGATTCCACTTGTTTGACTTAGTATGAATAGAATTCTAGATTTCTAATTAAAAAATAGATATGCAACAAGCAACAAATGTTTATTGCATAGAATAGGAAACTACGGTCAATATCTTATACTATGGAAGATATTGGATGGAAAATAATTTTGAAAATAAAATATGTGTATTTGTGTAACTGAATGACCTTGCTGTGCACCTGAAATGTAGGTCAACTATATAAAATATACATATTAAAAAATAGACAATATTAAACTCAAAGCTAAAAAATGCATTATTTTTATCGAAAGTTCATAAGAATAACCCAAAAAACTTCCCCAAATGTAGTTTCCCAGCTCCCTACTCATATCACAGTAGTGCCCTAATGAATTTTATATATTTCCTCTCCTGTCAGTTTAGAGCCCTAATAGAACAGTACTTCAGGAGCAATGATATACATGTTCTATGCAGATCTTTTTTTTTTTTTTAAAGCATTATCTAATAAAAAGAAACAGGGTACCTTGGAGAAGATGATTCTAGGATTGAGCAGGAAACTACTAAGATGAACATGGAACATCTTTTAGTGAAGGAAAATGAGGAAATCTGAAAATACAAACAGATAAGAAACACAAGTAAACAATAAAAGAAACCATAATTATGGGGCATACCAAAGGATATATCTAATGAAAGAGTTCCCAAAAGTGAAAGCTGGAACAATTTGAGCAACAAAATAAATAAAACAGTCCTGGATTATAAACGTATGGATATATATATATATATATATATATATATGTCGACACTGGTGCAAATAAATCATTAAATAAATAAATGAACAAAGGGGAGTAGACAAAACTCCTGGGGGGAATTCCAGATAGTATATATAGATATTCTTCCCTGAAAGTCAAACATGTTAAATCACCATCATTTGGAAAGTCTTATTAAATGTACTAACACTGGATTAGTACATTTGTACAACTTACATCTGAACAACCTTGAGCACACCAGGACCCAGGGACCCCGCAGAGACTGAGACAGAACTATGTTTGAGTGTCTCCTGAGGAGGTATGGGTCAGCAGTGGACTGGCACAGGGACAGGGGCTCTGGGTGCAGCAGACCTGGGGATGGCATAAGCCCTCTCGGAGGAGGTTGCCATTAACCCCACCATAGAGCTGCCAGGACTTACACAGGACTGGGGAAATGGACTCTTGGAGGGCACAAACAGAACCTTAAGTGCACCAGGACCCAGGAGAAAGGAGAAGTGACCCCAAAAGAGACTGACCCAGACTTGCCCAGGAGTGTCCAGTAGTCTCCAGCAGAGGCATGGGTCGCTGGTGGCCTGCTGTAGGGTTGGGGCAGTGAGTGTGGCAATATATGCATGGGATCTTTTGAAGGAGGTAGACATTATCTTCATTACCTCCACCATACTTTAGCCCCAGGTAAATAGCAGGGGCTATTGTCACCCTGCTTATTAAACTTATATGCAGAGTACATCATGAGAAACACTGGGTTGGATGAAGCACAAGCTAGAATCAAGATTGCCTGGAGAAATATCAGTAACCTCAGATATGCAGATGACATCACCCTTATGTCTGAAAGCAAAGAAGAACTAAAGAGCCTCTTGATGAAAGTGAAAGAGGAGAGTGAAAAAGTTGGCTTCAAGCTCAACATTCAGAAAACTAAGATCATGGCATCTGGTCCCATCACTTCATGGGAAATAGATGGGAAAATGGTAGAAACAGTGACAGACTTTACTTTTGGAGGCTCCAAAATCACTGCAGATGGTGGCTGCAGCCATGAAATTAAAAGACACTTACTCTTTGGAAGAAAAGTTATGACCAACATAGACAGCATATTCAAAAGCAGAGACATTACTTTGCCAACAAAGGTCTCTCTAGTCAAGGCAACGGGTTTTCAAGTAGTCATGTATGGATGTGAGAGTTGGATTATAAAAAAAGGTCAGTAGCGAAGAATTGATGCTTTTGAACTGTGGTGTCGGAGAAGACTGTTGAGAGTCCCTTGGACTGCAAGGAGATCCAACCAGTCCATCCTAAAGGAAATCAGTCCTGAATGTTCATTGGAAGGACTGGTGCTGAAGCTGAAACTCCAGTATTTTGACCACCTGATGCAAAGAGCTGACTCATTTGAAAAGACCCTGATGCTGGGAAAGATTGAAGGCAGGAGGAGAAGGGGACGACAGAGGATGAGATGATTGGATGGCATCACTGACTCAAGGGACATGAGTTTGAGTAAACACCAGGAGTTGTTGATGGACAGGGAGGCCTGGCTTGCTGCAGTCCTTGTTGTCACAAAGAGTTGGACATGACTGAGTCGCTGAACTTAACTGAACCTTAGGTTTATAAGCTCTAGTAGTGTTTTTGAGTCACCTGACCTCAGGGTAATCAATGATGTTAATGTGCGCTTCCTCTCACATTAATGCTGCAAAATAGTTATAATTTTTACTATTTCCCATTCATAATCAACATTCTTTAAAACTGAAACACCAGTATTTGATTTGTTCACTAAATATTTAGCTCTGTTTCATTATTTTAACATGACTTATTACAAAATGACAAAGCAAATTATCAAGTAATAACATAAAAAACTAAATTTACTCAGCTGTTAAAAAGAATGCATTTGAATCAGTTCTAATGAGGTAGATAAAGCTGGAGCCTATTATACAGAATGAAGTAAGACAGAAAGAAAAACACCAATACAGTATATTAATGCATATAATATATGGAATTTAGAAAGATGGTAATGATGACCCTATATGTGAGACAGCAAAAGAGACACAGAGATAAAGAACAGACTGTGGACTCTGTGGGAGAAGTCGAAGGTGGGATGCTTTGAGAGAATAGCATTGAAACACGTATATTTCCATATGTGAAATAGATCACCAGTCCAGGTTCAATGCATGAGACAGGGCGCTCAGGGCTGGTGCACTGGGAGGACCCTGAGGGATGGGATGGGCAAGGAGGTGGGAGGAGGTTCAGGATAGGGGCCACATGTACACCCATGGCTGATTCATGTCAATGAATGGCAAAAATCACTACAATATTGTAAAGTAATTATCCTACAATTAAAATAAATAAATTAATTAAAAATTTAAATATGCAGTGTACAATAAATGCTACTGCCACTGACAAGAGAGTTCATGTTATGCAACACATTCAGTGGCTGGGTGTTTATTTTCTCTTTCAAGTATACGTCATTTCACACAGATCTAACCAACTCAGTACAGTCTGCTGTTTCATCAAAAGGCTATCAGACACAATATTATCAAACACACCTATCAGAAAACAGAATAAATTATCTCCTTGATCACTCACATCCCAATAACTTTTCAATATTTTAGTGAATGCCCTGCTTTTATTGAATGGAAAGTGTAATTGCATTGAGTATGAAAAGGATAAGTGAAGAGAAATATGTGTCTAACAGATGTAGTCAAAAATGATTCTTCGTATACACCAGTCATTACAAATGCATTTCATTTACAATTAGAATCGACAATAGAAGAAGAAAAAAGCACAAAATGATAGTCTCCCCAAGTTATCCTGGGTTTTTTAGTACAACAATTAATCAGAAGATAAATGAGAGTCCACTAAGAATAAACTTTCAAGGACAAATAATAAAGCAGGAAGCATGCCAGAAGAGGTGTAAATCATTACAATTCTAGGAAAAATAAAATGTTTTTTCATCATATATATATATATGCTTTCTTTTATTATTATTTTGTTTCTTTTTTTCCCAGATATATTAATATAACATTATATTTACCTGTTTTAATATATATGTATAATGCATTTTATTTGTCTGATTTTATTTTTAAGTATATAGCTTTAAATATTGAAATTAGCAAATTATCCTTACCAAATTTTTATTAAAATACATTGGATTTTATTTCCATAAATACAAATTCACTTTACTTATGAATATCCTAGAATCATAATTTTAAAGTTTTTAAAAAATAGTCAAACACTATTTTATGAGGAATATGCATATCTACATAAAAATAGATTAAACAAATAATGTTAAGACAGTTCTAAATCCAAATTGAAAAAGTATATTAAACATTACCCCAAAGGATAGCGACTGTTCAATCTAATCATTTTTCCTAAAATCCATCTTGTCTCTTTAGTTAACTGTCTAAAACATTCACAACCCTTCTCCCAGTAAATAACATAAATCGTTCAATTTTCTGAGCGCTATTGCAAAAAATAAAGAAGTAAAAATCATCAACTGTTATACTTGGAATTACTTGCTTCATTGGGAGCAGTTCTGTAAAAGAAGGTCTTCTTGTCTGTCACGTCTGAGTCCCTATTACTTGCCAGATTTATTGAAATGTTCTATAGTCAATTAAGCTGATGCTGTTTTTCAGTGACATACAATTGAACTTAGGTTCCAACTATATAATTAACACTGAGAGGACTCACTCTCATCAGAAAAGGGTAACAGAAAATAAGCCCCTTTTTTTTCCTCTCCTTCTTATGTTTTTTAAGAAACCAGAAAGAATTGGTGATAAGCAGTTTATTGCCTGTCACTAGATGTGAATGAATATTTGACAGATTCCTTCAGTTACTCTAAATTCTAGAGCTGCTAGAATAGAAAGTAAATTATAAAATTTCAAGACAGCAGTGAAAGAAATTGGTGATTGGTCTTAAAATGAGAAAAGCGGAAAGGAGTTCATTGATACCTATTACTTATTGCAAGTGAAAAAACTGAAGCAGAGGGAAAATACTACTTACATGTATAGAATAAAAAGTTTGATAACTAGATAAGGAAAAGAACCATGTGTGGGCAATTTTAAATAAATATAATATTGTTCAAGTAAATTATCAAGATTATAAAAGTATTATTTTTAAAAGATGATTTTATAATGTGAAAAATTGATGTACTTTTTTATATCATCCCGATGAAAAACACTGCATGCTTGCTTTATGCTTCCTGAACTACCTTTCTCTCTTTATAAAATATTCCCTTAGTGGTCTATGTGGATTTTGGATACTGGCAATTTAGAGCAGAAAGAAAGACTCTGTCACTCAGTAGCTGAAATTGCCTAGCCAAGTTATTTCCCCATTCTAAGCCTAGTTTTATATGTGAGTAAGAAAATACCATTTACCACATAGAACTTATGCATTGATGGCATGGAATTTTATATGAAAATGTTTAAAACATTAAAATTGTGGATAGAGTTAGAAAAGATGTGACGTGATAGAAATATAGTAGTACATTGTTTTCGTATCAGATTAAAAGAAATAGCCAACTGTAAAATGACTTGCCTTTTTGTCTGTGTGACTGCCTTCTATGGGCTGATCTGTGTTTTCACAAGACTTATATGTTAGGTGCTCATGCCCAATACCTACCACAGGGTGGGATCTTATCTGGGACCCGGGGTTGTTGCAGCTCTCTTTAGTTAAGATTTCATTATACTGAAGCAGGGTAGCCCCTAATCCGACAGGACTGATGTCCTAGTAAAGAGGGGGAATGAGGACACAGACACACACACACGTAGGAAGAACAGTACATGCAGGTGAAGGCAGAGACCTGTGAGGTTTCTACAAGCCAGTACACTTCCAGAACCTAGGAGACAGGCATCAAAAAGATTTTCCCTTAAGAGCCCTCACAATGAACTAACCTTACTGATTAACCTCAAAATGACACTTTATTCTTGAACTTCTAGCCTCCAGAACTGAGAAGCAAAGTCTGTACTAGTTTGTGGAACTTTGTTCTGATGGTTCTAGAGAAGTGATACAGGTTCTATTTAGAGTGCAAGGTTTGCTAGAGTTGTGCTATCCTTATGGTCTATATACTGTTAAAGCTTACCTAATCTATCCTGTAACAATTTAATTTATCACTGACTTATTTATTTTCTCAACCTTTTTTTTTATACTTTATGTCTAAAATATTTGGGTATAAATAAACCTCTATTACTCCTACTACAGAGTTATCTTTCTTATAACTTAATTATTAGGATAAAGCTCATCTTTAGAACATTATTTACTGGCATGTAACTTCTTTCTCAAAGATCCTCTTCAATCATCCACTCCTTTGGGATATATACATATACATATTCCTCTAAGTTTACCATTTTAAGTAACAATCTTTCACTCAGCAGCTACAATCATTCTTTTAAAACCATTTTTCCAAAAGGTCCTTTTTTGAAAACCATACTTAGATTCAGTCACACAATGATCTACCAGGCTTTATTTCTTCCACGCATAGGATTATTTCATGTTTAAATGATCCATTTTTTAATCTCAGTCCACTAAAATAAAGCTGTAAGAGGAAAAAGACAAAGATTTTTGTTTGTTCAGTTGGATCAACAGCACCTACAGAAATGTGTGTTTTCCTTCAACATTACATCCTTGGCCCACATGCATCTGTAACCACTAAAGTGTTTAGTAAAATAGTAAATAATAAGTGCCTGAACAATTGAAAATATTCATTGAATACTAGGCGTCATGCAAATGCAATGCATATGTTAAGGAAAGAAACATGGTCTCGATTTATGGGAGCCTATAATTTCAAAATAAATGCATGAAATTGTAATTCATAATAATGCCACACAAGAGATTTAAATGTTTATGTGATAGGATAAAATTGGTGATTTGATCTCATCAGAGAGGTTAGGAAAGGCTTTTCTGAGGAAAAGAATTTTAGGCTGAATTGTATCTGGGCCATTTAAATAAAGAAAAGAGGTAATTATGCTTCAAGATGCAGGAAAATCATATGCAATCACCCATGATAGAGGACTGAAAAGGGTCAGAATGGCTAAAATAGAAAGATTAAAAGTATCTAGCAATATGAAATGAACATTGTTATGAGAAATTTATAAGACCTGTTGTGGAAAATTCATTTTTATCCTAAGAACAATGAGACTCTTCTGAGATAGTTAAAGTTTTAGAATACCTTTACCTTCTACCTTCACCAGATATATGGTGGAGGGGATAAAAACAAGACTCCTGTATCTGCAATGTCAAGAGCAGATGGCAGAATGAAACACTTGGAAAGATATTGTAAAACTCCCAGTGGGAGGTGTTGTGAGTTTGAAATGTTGACAGAGAGAGAAGAGTGGATTGGAACTTTGAAATGTTGAGGATGAAAAAAATGATAAATTAACTACAGTGAGTGAGGCAACTGGACATATGTCTAATTGCTAGTTCTGTGACCTGCGAAAAATCGATTGAGCCTCTCCCCTTACTGATACAAATAAAATTTAAAAAGATCTACCATTTATGGCTTTAAGAAAGGGGAATGATTGACATTCCTTTCACACATGTACAATTTCAATTAGGATACTAGGTAAATGATTAGCATTCAATGGGAAAATTACAAGTTAGAGTTATTATATAAAGTAATGACATACTTCAGTAGAAGTATAATTTCATTTTTGTGAATGGATACAATTACTCAGAGAAAAACTGTAGCTTAAGAAGGGCTTCTCTGTGGCTTAGGGGTAAAGAAGCTGTCTGCCAGTGCAGGAAATGCAGGTTCAGTCCCTGGGTAGGGAAGGAAATAGCAACCCACTCCAGCATTTTTGCCTGGGAAAATATTGAACAGGCTACAGTTCATGGAGTCACAAAAGAGCTGGACACAACTTAGTTACTAAACAACAAAAACATAGTTTAAGAAACAACTAAATAGACAAGATAGCAACTAAAAGTAGCATGGAAATCAATGTAAGTGTGTCTTGTTCAATAAGAACAAGATTCTTAGCAGGCTTATACTTGCTACAAGTTTAAATAAATTATGTACTACCAATGTCTGCTTTATTTTTTCCATGAAGGAAAGTAGTGATATTAACTGTGTGTGTGTATTTGTGTGTGTGTGAAGTTTGGGGAATTGCTAATTTAAAAAATAATTATATAAACCAGATATAACTCAAGCGCTCTATCTGATCTCCATATGGTAGCTATAAATCTCTCATTTTGTATTCATTTCTCTTACAAATTAAAGGTTAAACTCTATAATAAACATTATTTTCTGAAAAAAAATAGCACCTTGTTTTAGTTTTCTAATCATGCATGCTTTATCTACATTATGAATTCTAAGGAGAAATAATGTTATTTGTTTTTTAAATAAGACAATTCTTATAGAAAACTATAGGAAACATTGTATATGTTCCTCTGTGTACTTAAAAAATTAAAGTATCCATTAAACAGAAATTTTGGAACACAAGCATCTGTGTAGTAGCTATGGTTTAATCATAAATACATAGTTTCAAATACAAAGACTCTGTCAATTATTTAGGATTCCTTCTTATTTATTCAAGCATTCCTTTAAAAAATATATCATTAGAATCCAAGCTATATAATTCCTTATTTATTTTTTCCACATTTAAGAATTATGGAGAAATGACTTATTCTAACTTTACAGTATCATTTTTTCCTAATAAATGTTTTAAGAAAAATTATCAGATTTTATTTGTTGGTGGTATTCTTTTGAGAAATTCACTTTTAGTCTTCTTTCTAAAATCTACAATTTTTTTCTAAATATTATAATGATTCATGAAGTAGTAGATTCAAAGCAGTAGTTGTGAGTATTCAATTATGTACTCCATGTAGTAAAATTTAATAAATACATTGTTAGTGTATTAGATTCTTGGGACTGCCCTAACAAAGTATCATAAACTAGGTGACTTAAAACAGCAGGAATGTATTTTCTTACAGTTCTGGAAGCTAAAACTCTAAAATCAGCAAAACAAACTCCAAACAAAACCTGCAGAGGAACACTTCTTACATTTTACTAGCTTCTGGGATTTTGATGGCCATCTTAGGCAGTCCCTGACTTGCAGCTGCATAACCCACTCTCTCATTCAGGGTCATATGGTGCACTCCTTATGGTGTTCCTTGGCTTCTTATGACCTCCTTCTTATAAGAACATAAGTCATATTAGAGTTGGGGTTCACTCTACCCCAGTATGACCTCATCTTAACGATTTACATCTTCCTTGACTCTCTGTATACATTCTGATGTATAGAGAGTTAGGACTTCAGTGTAAATTTTTGCAAAACAAAGTTCAATTCATAAAAGGTAGGCACCCATATAAAACCACCAGTAGTATAAGATTATCTTTATCTTCAGTCCAAGAGAGATTATTTTTGTTACTTCATGACTACCCATGGATATTGATGGCACTCAGTTTAATATTTAGCAAGGCCATATGGTAGACACATTAAGAATGAGTGTTCTGCACCTACTCATAGTTCATTGCAGTACCATTTACAATAGCCAGACTATGGAAGCAACCTAGATGTCCATCAACAGCCAAATGGATAAAGAAGTTATTGTATATTTATACAATGGAATATTACTCAGCCACAAAAATGAATGGATTTGAGTCAATTCTAGTGAGGTACATGAAGCTAGAGCCTGTTATACAGAGTGAAGTCAGAAAGAGAAAATATATATATATATATATATATATATATATATAATGTATTAATGCATATATATGGATCTAGAAAAAAGGTACTGATGAACTTATTTGCAGGGAGGCAATAGAGACACAGACATAGAGAACAGATTATGGGCATGCTGGTGGAGGGAGAAAATGAGATGAATTGGGAAAATAATAATGAAGCATATACGTTACCACATGTGAAATAGATGGCCAGTGGGAATTTGCTGTATGGTGCAAGGAGTTCAACCTGGCCCTCTGTGATAACCTACTGGAGTGGGATGGGGTGAGGGGGAAGTTCAAGGGGGAGGGGACATAAATATACCTATGACTGATTCATGTTCATGTGTGGTAGAAACCAATAAACATTGTAATTATCCTCCAATTAAAAATAAATAAATTAAAAAAGAAGAATGAGTGCTCTGGAGGTGCACGCCTAGGTTTAAATCCAAGATCCTGATTTCTAGTTCTAGAATGTTGGAAATATTATTTTGCTTCTGACTCAGTTTCCTTATCTTAAAAGAACTATAATAATAGTATTGAAGAAACTGTGCCACTTACAGAGACAAGGATGGACCCAGAGATTGTCATATAGAATGAAGTCAGAAAGAGAAAAACAAATATCGTATATTAATGCATTGATGTGGAATCTAGAAAAAAATGGTACAGATGAACCTATTTGCAAAGTAGAAATAGAGACACAGACACAGAGAGCAAACATATGGACATAAGTAGGGAAAGAGGGATATCATGAAATGGGAGGGTGGCATTGACATATATACTATGTATATATATATATATATATATATATGTATATATATATTAGATAACTATACTATTTATAAATACTATATAGTATAATATATATAAATAATATATAAAATAGATAACAATTGAGAACATACTTTACACCACAAGGAACTCTACCCAATGCTCTGCAGTGACAAAGAGGGGGTATATGTATACATGTGGCTGATCCACTTTGCTATACAGCAGAAACTAACATAACATTGTAAAAAAAACTAAACTTCAATAAAAGAAAAAAAAAAGGCCCAGTCTTTATAAAGGTAAAATGAATTCATTCTTAAAGAGTTTATTAGAGGGTTTGACATAGGAAAAGAATCTTATATCAGCTGCTATTATAATACAGTAGATGAAAGATACTCAAAATACAATTACAAAAGAAAAATATTGAAAAGCTACCAAGGACTTTTGGTGCTGCCCACAATAGAACTAGCTTCTAGTAAATAAGCCTCTTACTAGAAAGCCTTAGAGTGCCATCATTTCAATCAGCACTTGGGGCTCCATTTCCCTACAGAATGGAGGAAAACCATGAAGTAATTATTATGTTCAACATGCTTGTATGTTTCCCCAGAAGCTAATTTCTAATATTCAGTTGTATAAATGGCTCTTTAGCAGGGAAGGGAATAAACTTTGAGTTTAAAATCCTGCTAAGCTAGGAGGCCTTTGATCAACTCATTTAAGAGTCCAGAAAAAATGAGATTAAGGTATATACTCAAGGCATCAGGGTACACACAAGGATTAAGAACTATGTCCTAGGAGTGAGGACAAAATTGAAATAAAGAAGACCTAAACAAATCAAAACACAATCTTTCAGAAAAGTAAGCTGATTTAACTGTCCTGTGCATCTCCCAAAAGGAAATGCAAACCGAAAGATATGACTCACCTACATGATATTTCCCAACAGACACTGATATATTATTCTCAAGTGCACATGGACTTTTCCATAATAGGTTACAAGCAGAGTCATAAAGCAAGTCCTGATATTTCAAATGATATAGAAGTTAGTAAATTCTGAAAAATTACAAGGAAATATAAAACTATATAAAATACTTTAAGATAATCCATAGGCATGAAACATACATTGGAAAATATTTTTAAGAAAGCAAAAATGCAACATATCAATTTTGGGATGCAACTAAACCAGAAATTGAAATAAAATTATATCTTTGAATGAGTGTATTAGAGAAGACAGATTAAAGATCGTTAACAAATTTCTAAGTCCAGAAGTTAGAAAAACAAGTGAAGTGAAAATCGCTCAGTCTGACTCTTTGTGACCCCATGGACTGTAGCCCACTAGAGTTCTCTGTCCCTGGAATTCTCCAGGCAAGAATATTGGAGTGGGTAGCCATTCCCTTCTCAAGAGGATTTTAGTAACCCAGAAATTGAACCTGGGTCTCCTGCATTGTAGGCAGATTCTTTACCATTTGAGAAGTTAGAAAAGTAATGACAAATCAAAACATTCTCAATTGTGAGGCAAATTTCTAGACAGCAGAGCATAAAGACAAAATGAAAAATATAAATATGAGGTAAGAGAAAGGAACATAGACATTTACTATGGTATTATCATTATCTAAGCCATGCAGGAATTTCAAAACTAGTTTTACAGATTAATTATCAAACAAATTCAAACTGTCCATATATAGCTGCATCAGTCATAAAAAGAGGCCCAGAAAGAACAGAATTCTCTTCTCACAAGGAAACAAAAGCTACTGGCAAACACACAAGTGATTGACTGACATCAGATTGACATAAGCAATATAGGAAGGTATATTCACAAAATTATAATGTGGCAATTCCCTCAAAATGAGAAAATATTCTGAATCTAGAATTTATATGTGGTAGTATTCTCAATGCATATCTGAGAGCAGATTAAGTACTTATGAAAAAAATCCAGAATTCAAAAGTTGTATACCTCTTATAAGCCTGCTAAAGAAAACAATACTAAGAGTACTGTAAAGGGGCTTCTCTGGTGGCTTAGAGGATAAAGCATCTGCCCACAGTGCGGGAGACCCAGGTTCGATCCCTGGGTAGGGAAGATCCCCTGGAGAAGAAAATGGCAACCCACTCCAGTACTCTTGCCTGGAAAATCCCATGGATGGAGGAGCCTGATAGGCTATAGTCCATGGGGTCGCAAATAGTCGGACATGACTGAGTGACTTCACTTCACTTCAAGGGATCAATACTTTAGCTTCACCTAAAGGACTGCAAGAAAGACAGAAAATAGACTTTAATAAACAGAGATCTACATAATACCAACATAAGTAATATTAGAATATTATAGTATAGTAATTCTGGAAAACCAGAGAAAAATGTCCAAAAGCAAAACACTTTCATAAACAGTATAAAGAATCCGGAAACTTTAGTGATATAGTCAAAGCATATGCTTCTCAGTGTACAAGGTAAAAAGGAATCAATCTTCAGAAGGGAGATTCTAGCAGCAGAGCTATTCAGATATCCACTCTGACCCTCTGACCAAAAATTGAACCAAATGAACTACCAAAAATATCCTCAAAAATATCAAAGTTCTTGACAGACAGTAGGAAAATATCAAGTTAAAATTTCAGTGAAAGAGTAACTCAGAGAAGCAGATATTATTTTGATGATATTTACCAAGTCTCATAAAAAGTGAACTTTAGCTTTCTTGGCTTTGTCTAAAATGAGAGACATAGATAAAGCCCAGTACCACCACAAGGTGGATGACCCTTCCAAATACAGGAGACACATCAAAAGGAAACACTTTTGATGCTTGATGAAACATATTTTCTTGAGCCCCTACTCAAAGAGAACTGATATTAAAGTTAGCATGGTAGTCAACAAAGTTAGAAAGCAAAATGAGCATTTGAGAATTTAAAGTAAAAAACTCATCCTCACCTGCACTTTCAGATCAAATTTATACAACCCAGGTGTTAAAAATACAAATTCTGAGTTAAATATAAAATACTTGAAAGGTAATACTCCCTGGTGCCTGGCATATCAAAGAGTAATCCTTTATGGTGGAAATTATCTTAAAACTAAAACCTGAAGACTCTTCAAAATAATTTCCCAGGAGAGTGTGCACAGCTTAATTTAAAAAAAAAAATTACAAGGCAACAGAATAGCACATGCAATTATCTACAGAGAAACAGACATATGAATATTTATAAACTAGAATAATCAGACATAGGAGGAAAACAAAATCTATGTTTACTATACTTAGACACATACACGCACACACCTTACAAAAAAGTTTAAAAGGATTTTCATGGAAGTTACTAGTTTTGCACACAGACAGCTTGGAAGTTATTCCTCCTTCCCAACTTCAAATAAAAAGCTGACCAGTCTGATAAATCAACTGTTCTTGGACCTGTTTATAATTGAGGACTCAAAGGAAACCACAGCCTCCTAGACTGTAGAGACAAACAGTTGACAGCTTACCTGAGCAGACACTCATGAAGAAAGACTGCCATGGGAACCAGTGCCAAGAAAGGAAAAACTGAATCATATCTGAGGAATTCCTGGAGGCTCAGTGTGCATAGACTGAGTTACAAATTATATTCATTGCTATTTAGTCCCCAGGTCATGTCCAACTCTTTGCAACCACATGGACTGCGGTCCACCAGGCTCCTTTGTCCATGGGATTCTCCAGGCAAGAATACTGGAGTGGGTTGCCATTTCCCTCTCCAGGGGATCTACCTGACCCAGGGATTGAACCCAGGTCTCCTACATTGGCAGGTGGATTCTTTACTGCTGAGCCACCAAATTATACAGGGTCCTAATAATCAGTGGTCCACATAAATGTGTGAGTTTTGCCTCCAGAAGCTTGAAAAGGTTCTCACAATAACTTTGGAGAACCTTGTCAGAAAAATTGGAGAAAAGTCTCCTGATGCTTCATATCATAGGAAGGGAAATGGTACCATTTTGAAGTACCAGAGCATTCTGTTCTCAACAAGGTCTCCATCAAGAAATATTATTTAACCAGAACACAATGTGGGATTTTATCGGTCTAATTGGCTTGGGTGCCAGAGTCAGCTTCCTGCATAGAAGGGACATTCGTAACTCCAAACCACTCTAACCCCTCTGTTCCACCTAAGGGGAGTGGAAGTGGAAAGAAACTGGGAAGCACGTGCTCAGTTCACAGAGCAGAGGCATAGAAGCATAAAAAGACCAATCTAAAGATTAGAGATTCACCTCCACCATCACAATGTTAAATGTCTGTTTACAGCAGTATCTTTTTCTTCTATCAAGAAAACATTAGTAGGCATACTGAAAGGCAAATAATACAACTTGACGAGACAGAGCAAGTATCAGAACTAGACATGGCATTGTCAGACTGGGAGTTTAAACATCAATGATTACTATTCTAAGGGCCTTAATGGATAAAGCAGACATATAAGAACAGCTGGGCAATGTAATCAGGAAGATAGAAATCCTAAAAACCAAGGGGAAATGCTAGAGATCAGAAACACTGAAACAGAAATGAATGTCTTTGATGGGATTATTAGCAGACTGGAAACAGTTGAAGAAGGCATCTATGAGCTTGAGGCTATATCAAAAGAAACCTTCAAAGCAGAAAACCAGAGGGAAAAAATAAAACATGGAAAAAACAGAACAGAATGTCCAAGGAGTATGGAGCAACTACAAAAATAGTAAGATACACATAATGGCAATAACAGGAGAAGAAAGAGAGAAAAGTACAGAAGAAATATTTGAAACAACAGTAACTGAGAATCCTCCCCCCACACACACACAATTAATGTCAAACAACAAATCATAGCTTCAATGAGCGTACATAATGCCAAGCAGGATAAATGCAAAGAAAAAAATAAAAACAAAATCACTTTATCATAAAGGAACAATAATAATAATAATATTGACTTCTCTGCAGAAATCATGTAGGCAAGAAAAAATATTCTGAAATATTTAAAGTACTGAGAGGAAGAAACTCCAACATCTTATTCTATGGTCTGTAAAGTTATCCTTCAAAAATGAAGAAGAAATAAAGGCTTTTTAAAATGAACAAAAAATGAGTAAATTTGTTTCCAGAAGACCTGCCTTGCAAAAAATGTTACATGAAGCATTTTAGAGAGAAGGAAAATACAGATCTTATAGACACTAAAAAGATAATAAAAGGATATTATGAATAATCCTATGCCCCCAGTTTTGATAGACTAGATGAACTGGACCAATCACTTGAGAGATACAATCTGTCAAAATTCACACAAGAAAAAGCAACACATGTGAATGGGCCTTTACCTTTTAAAGAAATTAAATCAATAATTAATTACCTTCCCAAACAGAAAGCATCAGATCCAGGTGAGTTCACTGGTAAATTCTACCAAATATTTAAGGAAGAAATGATTTCAATCCTCTACGATCTCTTTCAGAGGACAGAAGCAGAGGGAATACTTCCTAATTCTATGAGATCAACATTACCTTAATATCAAAGCCAGAAAAAACAAATTACAAGGAAAGGAAAATACAGACCAGTATCTGTCATGAACATAGATGCAAAAGTCCTTTAAAAAGTATTAGCAATCCAATCTAATATATAATGTATAAAAAGAATTACACATCACGATCAAGTTGATTTTACTCAGAAGTATGTTAATCATATCCAGCAATTTCACTTCTAGGTATTTGTACTCAAGTGAAATGAAAATATATACTTTTGCAAAGACTTGTACATGAGTGTTTATAGATATTTTGCTTGTAAATATCCCACATTCAAATATCCTTTACTGAAGTAATTAATAAAACCAATGTACATACACACAAGAAAATAATACCTAGCAATTTAAAAGAATGATTTATTGCTAAACATGAATCACAGATAAATATTACTAAGTGAAGATGGTCAGAATGAAAAAGCCATGTACCTTATGATTCCATTTATATGACACCTAGAAAAGGAAAATTCATACAGACAGAAAATAAATCTATACTTGGGACTGTGGAGGAGATTGTTGAATAAACCTGAGATGGGCAATTTTTTCCTTTTTTGGTGTTGGAGCTCTGCCATAATCTTGATTGTGATAATGTTCACATGATTGTATAATTTGTCAAACTCTCAGAAATATAAACTACAAAAGGAAAATTTTGCTAAATGTCAGTTCAGTTCAGTTCATTTCAGTCGCTCAGTCGTGTCTAACTCTTTGCAACTCCATGAATCGCAGCACTCCAGGCCTCCCTGTCCATCACCAACTCCCGGAGTTCACTCAGACTCACGTCCATCGAGTCAGTGATGCCATTCAGCCATCTCATCCTCTGTTGTCCCCTTCTCCTCCTACCCTCAATCCTTCCTTGCAGTCCAAGGGACTCTCAAGAGTCTTCTCCAACACCACAGTTCAAAAGCATCAATTCGTTGGTGCTCAGCTTTCTTCACAGTCCAACGCACATCCATACACGACCACTGGAAAAATCATAGCCTTGACTAGATGGATCTTTGTTGGCAAAGTAATGTCTCTGCTTTTGAATACGCTATCTAGGTTGGTCATAACTTTCCTTCCAAGGAGTGAGCATCTTTTAATTTCATGGCTGCAATCACCATCTGCAATAATTTTGGAGCCCCCCAAAATAAAGTCTGACACTGTTTCCACTGTTTCCCATCTATTTCCCATGAAGTGATGAGACCAGATGCCATCATTTTAGTTTTCTGAATGTTGGGCTTTAAGCCAACTTTTTCACTCTCCTCTTTCACTTTCTTCAACAGGCTCTTTAGTTCCTCTTCACTTTCTGCCATAATGGTGGTGTCATCTGCATATCTGAGCTTATTGATATTTCTCCCAGCAATCTTGACTCCAGCTGTGCTTCTTCCAGCCCAGCATTTCTCATGATATATTCTACATATAAGTTAAATAAGCAGAGTGACAATATACAGCCTTGACGTACTCCTTTTCCTATTTGGAACCTGTCTGTTGTTCCATGTCCAGTTCCATCTGTTGCTTCCTGACCTGCATATACTTATCTCAAGACAATTACTGCCAGGATTTTGTGGTCATTTGCAGATATAAGCAGAGTAGCAAAATATGTGAGTTGTGATCCACAGCTTCACAGCTGAAGTCCAACAAAGCAACACTATGTCTGATCATTTCCATTTCATATTGTAAAGAAGTGTCCTATTTTCAATCTATTTACTGATGTTTCACACACAATTTTGTGGGGCTTCTTGGATGATTTCTATGTTTAAAATAGTCCCCAAATATAGTGATGAAGTACAGCAAGAGCAGGATGGCTTAGGAGGGAGAGAAAATGTGAGTTAGATAAGTTTCTTTCAAGTATACTGTTGACTGTGAGTTCAATGTTAATGAATCAAAAATGCTACACTTTCAGATAAAGGAGTAGGAAATGCTGATCAGTACATGAGGCAACTCTGTATGATACTAAATAACATCTTAAGTATTTGATAAAGCTATGGAAAAGTGGCAGTATTATTTGTTATGTGAAATGGCGACTAATAAAAAGCATAATAGACAGCATTGTTGTGAGGTGGAAAGTCAAAGAAATTTATTTTTACATTACTCAAGATGAGGAAAATGTTAAGTCCTTCCTGGCTAGTGCCAACATGTTCCAAAATGTGATCAACTTTTTTTTTCCTTCTTTGCGTCACAATTAATTATGCTGTATAACATCCTTACATACGTACCAACATAGCTGACTATAGAATAAATCAAGAGTTTGAGTGAACTTTGTAAGTTCAGAGTAAATTGAAAAATAATAGGCAAATGATAAAAAAATTACAAAGGATGTTATAGCTTGAAAAAAAAAAACCAGTGCTCTGTCAATAAACTTATCATCTCCCAACATTTGATTATGTCAGATACCAGGCCTAGTTCGAGGAAAAATAAATAAGACAGACTCAACCATCATTATCATCAGTAGGGAAAAAATTCTAAAATTTTATCATGAGCATTAAAGGTAAAAAATAATAACAATAATCATAATGAATAAAAATCTAAATGTGGAAGGGCTTGATACACTGTAAATCATTATCATTTATTTTAGTCATCATTTAACGATACTATAGTATAAATACGCTTAATGCTCTTGACCGATTCATATGCTTCTCCTGTCATAAAGAGCAATGCTAATGAATCTAGGACATTTAAACTGCACAGATAGTCTTAAGAAATTAAACCTGTACACTGGTTTTAGGTTACTGGGGACATTAACAATTATTCCTTCCTCAGTACATTTACTAAAACCTAGTATCTATGTTATTTTAATATAAAATAATTGTCTATATTGATGCCTCTGCTAGATCATTGTCTTTAGATGTGGACATCTTTTTGTTTTTATGCTTTAGTTGCTTTTATCTTTTTCCTATGTTAATTTGACGCCATGCTTTAATTTTTCCTGGGCTTCCCTTGTGGCTCAGCTGGTAAGGAATCCGTTTGCGATGTGGGAGACCTGAGTTCAATCCCTGGGTTGGGAAGATCCCCCGGAGAAGGGAAAGGCTACTCATTTCAGTGTTCTGGCCTGGAGGATTTCATGGATTGTATAGTCCATGGGGTCCCAAACAGTCAGAAAGAACTGAGAGACTTTCACTTTAATTGTTCCTACATGTATGTACAGATATATGTATAATAATTTTGATTATTATTTGCATTTAAAACAGTCATTTAAAACATTGAAATAGGAAATTAAATTTTCTCAACAAAAGGAAGCAGAAAAATGATTTAAAAAATGGTGCTTTAAAAATGTTTAATTGTAATTCTGTACATTTTCTTAGTATTTTTTTTCTTTTGTTTAAGAATTCTACTAGGTCATAATAAACCACCTCTGCATTGGAACTGAGCTTTAAAAGGATGTTTGCCCTTAAAAACAAGTGCACAATAGCATAATACAGATAAACATCTAAATATTGAGATCAGACTAGGTGAGGCAGAGAAAATGATTGTAAGAAGTGAGGGCTAGAGAGGAATAGAAAACTGTACAAAAACGTTGTTATCCTTACTGGAATAAGTTCATTTCTCTATTTTTAGTACGAAAATCTTTGCCATATTATTCTGACACATTATCATCTTTATCAAGAAACTGTCTAACACTGTGGCACAATTCTTTTCTCCAAATGTTTCATATATATAGATATAGATATAGATATAGATATAGATAGATAGATAGATAGATGAGTTTGAAAATCTTCATCATCTTATAATCATTGTATAATCATTATATTGCATGATCATTGTATAATCATTGTACAATCATCACTGTATAATCATTTTAACTTTGCAATTAATAAAGCGAAATGTCACAGAATTCTCCATTATAGGTTTTATCCGAAAATTTAAAAAAACATGGTATCAGCTAAATTCAATTAATGAGATTTTTATTTAGTGAAATAAATTTTATAAATTTGAAATCTCTTTGGAAAAAGTTTATAAGAAATTCTGAATTTCTCACTCTGTTAATAATGTAACAATTATCTGAGCAAAGCATCTTCTTTCCAAGTAATCTGCTCATTTCCTCATTCATTGTATTTCTATGAAGTATAAATGTTCTCCTGCATTTGATTACTCAGGCAATTTGCAAAGTGCAACCTTCAGACTTCTTTTGCAGGGTCCCTTATTTTGTTTTTGACATCAGTTAATGCTCTGGTTTTTCTAAATACCTGTCATTAGTAAGGCAGTGTGTTTTGTTTATACTCCAAGTTAATTTCATGGATATAAAAACACCAAGGTTAGTTAAGAATCAATAACGTTCAGTTTCTTTCTCATTGCATCTGTGTGAAATTTTTCATTATTTCCAATAAATAGTAACCACTATGTTGCCCACCAGTGGTTTCCATCTATTGAATCCTATTTATTGAAGAAAAATGTGTACTTTGTTTTATTTATTTAAGTAAGAAGGACAAACAAGACATTGTCAAAAGGCTAGGGAACAGCGATGCTGACCATGTTTCACACTCACTAATGGGGAGATTTGGAGCCCAAAATAACTGCAGATAGTGATTGCAGCCATGAAATTAAAAGACGCTTACTCCTTGGAAGAAAAGTTATGACCAATCTAGACAGTATATTCAAAAGCAGAGACATTACTCTGCCGACTAAGGTCCATCTAGTCAAGGCTATGGTGTTTCCTATGGTCAGGTATGGATGTGAGTTGGACTGTGAAGAAAGCTGAGCACCAAAGAATTGATGCTTTTGAACTGTGGTGTTGGAGAAGACTCTTGAGAATCCCTTGGACTGCAAAGAGATCCAACCAGTCCATTCTGAAGGAGATCAGCCCTGGGATTTCTTTGGAGGGAATGATGCTAAAGCTGAAACTCCAGTACTTTGGCCATCTCATGCGAAGAGTTGACTCATTGGAAAAGACTCTGATGCTGGGAGGGATTGGGGGCAGGAGGAGAAGGGGACGACAGAGGATGAGATGGCTGGATGGCATCACTGACTCGATGGAAGTGAGTCTGAATGAACTCCGGGAGTTGGTGATGGACAGGGAGGCCTGGCGTGCTGTGATTCATGGGGTCTCAAAGAGTCGGACACGACTGAGCGACTGAACTGAACTGAATGGGGAGATGGTGGGATGCATCAGGGATTGAAAGCCAAGGGTTAGAATGAAGCTTGCAAGTGAGCTGGCTCCTCTGTTGCTCTATTTTGTGGAGTGACTATCACTCAATATTCCCAGTCTCAGGATTAAGCAGAAATAAACATTTCACAGTTGTATTATATGTTGGGTATAAGCCTCTATCTTGCTCTTTTCTCACTATTTCCAGAAGATGGGGAGGGCAGCCTGAGGTTATCAGGCGATCATCAAGAAAAAGTCCTTAATGTGATAGACCAGGGCCAGAAAAGAGCAGTACTCAAATTCCATGACATCATACGTAATGAGCTTAGTCTACAAGCGGATGTTAAGCAAGAGTGTTTAAAGTATCATGTTTCATCAGGGTTTCAAAGAGTAGTTAAAAGGCAGTTAATACATTGCCATTTTTCATTTTTCAGGAGATACACAGAGAAATCTAAAAACTGAGTTGTAAAAGATTTCTTTTATCTTAGCTAAGTTTAAACTACATAAATCAAAGACTAAATGTGCAATTCCTAAGCTTTCTCACTAGCACTCTAAAATATGACAGGTTACTGACTTCCTAAAGAGTCACACTTTATTTAATTCTGATTTTGGACCAAAACTTGATTATAATAGTGCAGCAAAAAATCAAACTATCATATATTAACATAACATAGCATGAGAAAAACATGCGGAAAAAAAAATTATCCCTCAAGTCTTTATCTTCTACCTGTTAAAAAAATTTTTAAAAAGAAAGTTGCATATGATCGGAAATATATCTTAACAAGGACAAAATTCTCAGGTCTGCAAGGAATGTTCTCATTTGGAAGAACAGAATAACCATGTCATAGAGGATTTTGCTACCTAATCTCAAAATAATGCTCACAAAAATGACATGCCCTCCTCCTCCTTACCAGAGAACAAATCTACTACCTAAGAACCCGTTTGTTCTTCAAAAGCACAATCAGCACAAAATTGGTCCTCTGGTTTGTTTTATTTCAATTTCTGGTTTACCATGTGACTCACAGTTTGGATAAAAGCTCTATTAATTACTTACCCCCTTCAACTCATAGACACTAATCAACTATTATTATTCCTTGTGTTGACATGAGGAAACCCTAGCTTTACATTTCAGTGGGAACTTCACTTTTAGGGGATTTCTGTCATATGATTAATATAAAGCATCTCTACTGAAGGGAAAATACATGACTTGTGACCCAGTATTGTGAAGCAGAATCAAAGCCTGTCTCTTAGTTCAGTTTCTTTCAGTGATATGCTTACAGTAACATGAAATTAATTTCAGAAAACATTTTATAAAACTTTAGCAAAACAATTCTTCTATTTAAAAGGTATAACATTTAAGGCATTAAAAGTAGAATTGATGTTTTTGAACTGTGGTGTTGGAGAAGACTCTTGAGAGTTCCTTGGATTGCAAGGAGATCCAACCAGTCCATCCTAAAGGAGATCAGTCCTGAGTGTTCATTGGAAGGACTGATGCTGAAGCTGAAACTCCTATATTCTGGCCACCTGATGCAAAGTACTGGCTCATTGGAAAAGATCTGGATGCTGAGAAAGACTAAAGGTAGGAAGAGAAGGGGACGACAATGGATGAGATGGTTGGATGGCACCGCTGACTTGATGGACATAAGTTTGAGTAAGCTCCAGGAAATGGTGGCAGTCAGAGAAGCTTGGCATGCTGCAGTCTATGGAGTTGCAAAGAGTTGGACACAGCTGAGTGATTGAAGTGAACTGATGATAAATATAAATGTCACTGAGCATAAGCAAAAAGAGAATAGATACAGTGATTTTGAAAAACAGTTAAGTTGCTTAACTGTTTTCATATAGTCAGATAATCTCTTGATTGAAAGAAATTTAAAGAGTATCTAATTTTCTATATGAGTATCTCATCAAATATTTGAATCTCCTCTTAAAATTCTTTCTGAAATCACTTCAGATTCTGCTTAAACAACTTTAATGGCAGAACAGTAAATATATTTTTAGAGGAACTTTTCAGTATCTTTTTTCAGTATTATAAGCCCAAACCCCTGTTCTACATGGCAGATCTTCAAATACTTATCTCTAATTTAGGCAAAAATTCACATTTCCTCTGAATTTCTGTACATAATATGAATTATTTTCTAGCTTTCTCTTCATCCAAATGAAACTCCTATGTAGGCAGCATTAATCAACTATGGATTTCTTAAATTAAGTATTATAAAATTAAGGACGATTATTTTGGTGTTTCTAATCAACGCACAATTGCACTCATCTCACACGCTAGTAAAGTAATGCTCAAAATTCTCCAAACCAGGCTTCAGCAATATGTGAACCGTGAACTTCTAGATGTTCAAGCTGGTTTTAGAAAAGGCAGAGGAACCAGAGATCAAATTGCCAACATCCGCTGGATCATCGAAAAAGCAAGAGAGTTCCAGAAAAAAACATCTATTTCTGCTTTATTCACTACGCCAAAGCCTTTGAGTGTGTGGATCACAATAAACTGTGGAAAATTCTGAAAGAGATGGGAATACCAGACCACCTGACCTGCCTCTTGAGAAACCTACATGCAGGTCAGGAAGCAACAGTTAGAACTGGACATGGAACAACAGACTTGTTCCAAATAGGAAAAGGAATACGCCAAGGCTGTATATTGTCCCCCTGCTTATTTAACTTCTATGCAGAGTACATCATGAGAAGCGTTGGGCTGAAAGAAGCACAAGCTGGAGTCAAGATTGCCAGGAGAAATCTCAATAACCTCAGATATGCAGATGAGACCACCCTTAAGGCAGAAAGTGAAGAGGAACTAAAAGCCTCTTGATGAAAGTGAAAGAGGAGAGTGAAAAAGTTGGCTTCAAGCTCAACATTCAGAAAACGAAGATCATGGCATCCGGTCCCATTACTTCATGGAAAGTAGATGGGGAAACAGTGGAAACAGTGTCTGATTTCATCTTTTTGGGCTCCAAAATCATTGGAGATGGTGATTGCAGCCATGAAATTAAGACGCTTACTCTGGAAGGAAAGTTATGATCAACCTAAACAGCATATTTATTTATTTATTTATTTATTTTTAGATTTGATATGGAACGAGTGAGTTTTATTCAAAAAAACCGTTCACCTCTAGGGGAAACATCCAGTACAACAAATTGACTAAACCCAAAATATACTTATGGCAAATTGTTAAAATAGTTTCAAAGAAAAATCATGAAAAAACAACATAAGAATTATCTCATAAAACACAGTTCTCAGATTTATCCTAATTTGTAGTGGGTTTGATATTTAATAGTATATTTCTAGTTAATTGCTTTACCAAAATCTCCCTTAGGCCAAATGTCCAGATTCCTTGCTTTTTAGTCAAAGAAGGGAGAATAATTATTTACTAAATAATTTTAAGCAGCTTTGAGTTAAGGATCTGAGTTCTTTTTTTTTTTAATTTTTACTTTATTTTACTTTACAATACTGTATTGGTTTCGACATACATTGACCTGAATCCACCACAGGTGTACATGTGATCCCAACATGAACCCCCCTCCCACCTCCCTCCCCGCATCATCCCTCTGGGTCATCCCCATGCACCAGCCCCAAGCCTGCTGTATCCTGCATCAGACATAGACTGGTGATTCGATTCTTACATGATAGTATACATGTTTCAATGCCATTCTCGCAAATCATCCCACCCTCTCCCTCTCCCTCTGAGTCCCAAAGTCTGCTATACACATCTGTGTCTTTTTGTTGTCTTGCATACAGGGTCATCATTGCCATCTTTCTAAATTCCATATGTATGTGTTAGTATACTGTATTGATGTTTTTCTTTCTGGCTTACTTCACTCTGTATAATCAGCTCCAGTTTCATCCATCTCAACAGAACTGATTCAAATGTATTCTTTTTAACGGCTGTCTGTAAACAGCATATTAAAAAAAAAAAAAAGACATAACATTACTTTGCCAACAAAAGTCCATTCTAGTCAAGGCTATGGTTTTTTCCAGTGTATGGACGTAAGAGTTGGACTGTGAAGAGGGCTCAGCACCGAAGAAGTGATGCTTTTTATCTGTGGTGTTGGAGAAGACTCTTGAGAGTCCCTTGGACTGCAAGGAGATCCAACCAGTCCATTCTAAAAGAGATCAGTCCTGGGTTTTCATTGAAAGGACTGATACTAAAGCTGAAACTCCAGTACTTTGGCCACCTCATGCGAAGAGTTGACTCAATGGAAAAGACCCTGATGCTGGGAGGGATTGGGAGCAGGATGAGAAGGGGACGACAGAGGATAAGATGGCTGAATGGCATCTCTGACTCGATGGACATGAGTTTAAGTAAACTCCAGGAGTTATTGATGGACAGGGAGTCCTGGCGTGCTGCTATTCATGGGGTTGCAAAGAGTCGGACATGACTGAGTGATTGCACTGAACTGAACTGAATCAACGCAGTAGAATTAGATTGTCTTCACTATCTACTATCTTTATATTATTTCTACTTAGATTACATTAACTTGTTGACATTTAAGTTGCTCGTTTAATGCAGAACTTCACTGGTGTTTAGGTCTCCCGTGTTGTAGACAGACGCTTTACCATCTGAGCCACCAGGGAAGTCTTATTATATATATAACTTACTGAATTAGTTTTGTCTTACATATTGTTTTTTGTTCTTAAAGGAACATTTATCTCTCATTTCTTATTGTTAGATTCTAATGGCCTTTCATCTGTATTCTCAAGTTTTCATTTACCAATTTCATAAGGCAAAGGCTTAGATGTTTTCTTGACCTGTTTAATATGCAAAAATTGGGAGTACATTTTCTGTTTTAAAATATGGTTATATTTATAGTGTTACTAATTTGACAACTAAGCTATATCCTGAACTTAAACCTTTCTTCTCTTGTAACAGTGATTCCATTTATTCTGACTATAGAGTTAGGTAAATGTCCATTTGATTAACTAGTTAACATTATTCCTGACTGTGTAGTGTAGGTCCTCTATACCATTCAAAAGGGATTTTGTCAGCAGTTATTTAGATCATGTGTTATATGAAAGAAAATAGATCAGACTATTGCAAATATATTTAAGAAAGAAATTACTGAGTAACTTTTTTCAAAAAAAATGTGAAATTAACCTCCTATAAACCTACCAATGACTGAAAATTATTAAGAGGAAAAAGTATTTCTTAGGAAAGTTAGCTGCCTGAGAAAGAAAAAGCCTCCAGATGGTAGATATTTTCTTCAAATAGTCACCATAACCAAGAACAAATTCTGGTTATTAGAGTGGCAAAGAAGAAAACTTAGTTATATATTTTGTATATCTAAGTTGTTTGAAAACAAAGGAAACTAAGAAAACTGTCTCCCAATCATCCAGCATATAATAAATTGATACATAAGCTATAATGTACTAACATAAGTCTACATAAATTATAAGCTAATCTAACAAGATTTTTGCTCAGCATTCTATATTCCATCAGGAGTCTATCTGTGAATTTAAACTATAGTCATTGAAATGTTGGTCAGATTTGGACAACAGTAAGAAAAGTTAGCTGAATGATTTAAATAGCTAAAAAATATAGTTATGGAAAAGTAAAATGTTGACAACATAACATCATTTCTGAATATGACAATGACCCGCTAGGCAATCTGGACTACAGTTTCAGATAAGGACATAGAATTAAAAAAAAAAAAAAAAAAAAAGCTCAGTGTAATAAAAAAGAAATTCTAGAAATAAAACAAATATTTTAAATTCAGTGGAAGTAAATATTTTAAACATTGTGTAAGACAAATTAACACACAATTGAGGAAATGAAACCTAATTCAGGGGAAAAATAAAACAGAATTAGATGATAAGTAAAAAGGTGGAAAAATTAGAAGGAAGCAAAATTAATAAAAGACAACTTGCTGAAATCAAAGAAAATCAAACAATGGAAGAGAAGCAACATTTTAATATATAATATCTAAATTGAATTCAGAAGTTATGAAAGTTCTTCCTACAGATGCAAAAATCACCATGAACACCAAGCAGAAAAAATAAAGATGAAATATGTTTTCTTGAGCTCCAAAATCACAGCAGATGGTGACTACAGCCATGAAATTAAAAGACGCTTGCTCCTTGGAAAGAAAGCAATGACAAACCCAGACAGCTTATAAAAATCAGAGATATTACATTGCAGACAAAGGTACAAAGCTGTGGTTTTTCCAGGAGTCATGTATAGACAAAGAAGATTGAGCAATGAAGAAATGATCCTTTTGAACAGTGGTGCTGGAGAAGACTCTTGAGAGTCCCTTGGACAGCAGGGAGATTAAACCAGTCAATCCTAAACGAAATCAACACTGAATATTCATTGGAAGGACCGATGCTGAAGCTGAAACTCCAGTATTTTGGCCACTTATGCAAACTGCCAACTCATTAGAAAAAGACCCTGTTGCTGGTAAAGACTGAAGGCAAAGGAGAAGAGGGCTGCATAGGATAAGATGGTTAGAGAGCATTACCAATGTAATGGACATTAATCGGAGCAAATTCCAGGAGATAGTGAACACCAAGTTTATGCTACGTTAAGAACATTTTATATTTTCATAACTATACTTTCTAGCTATTTAACTCATTCAGCTAACTTTACTTAACTAACCAATCTAATCACATGAACCGCAGCCTTGTCTAACTCAATGAAACTATGAGCCATGACATGTTAGGGCCACCCAAGATGGATGGATCATAGAGGATAGTTCTGGCAAAATGTGGCCCACTGGAGAAGGGCAAGGCAAGTCACTTCTGTATTCTTGCCTTGAGAACCCCATTAACAGTATGAAAGGCAAAAAGATAGGAAACTGAAAGATGAACTCCCCAGGTTGGTCAGTGCCCAATATGCTACTGGAGATCAGTGGAGAATGAAGAGATGGAGCCAAAGTAAAAACAACACCCAGTTGTGGATGGGACTGGGGATGGAAGCAAGGTCCAATTCTGTAAAGAGCGATATTGCATAGGAACCTGGAATGTTAGGTCCATGAATCAAGGCAAATGGGAAGTGGTCAAACAGGAGATGGAAAGAGTGAACATCGACATTTTAGGAATCAGTGAACTAAAATGGACCAGAATGGGTGAATTTAACTCAGATGACCATAATATCTACTATAATGGGCAAGAATCCCATAGAAGAAATGGAATAGCAATCATAGTCAACACAAAAATTGGAAATGCAGTACTTGGATCCAATCTCAAAAATGACAGAATGATCTCTCTTCATTTCCAAGGCATACCATTCAGTATCACAGTAATCCAAGTCTATGCACCAACCAGTAATACTGAAGAAGCTGACGTGGAACAGTTCTATGAAGACCTACAAGACCTTCTAGAACAACCCAAAAAAGATGTCCTTTTCATGACAGGGGACTGGAATACAAAATTAGGAAGTCAAGAAACACCTGGAGTATCAGGAAAATTTGGCCTTGGAGTACAGAATGAACCAGGGCAGAGGCTGAGTTCTGCCAAGAGAATGCACTGGTCATAGCAAACACCCTCTTCCAACAATACAAGAGAAGACTCTACACATGGACATCACCACATGGTCAACATCGAAATCAGACTGATTTTATTCTTTGAAGCTAGAAGGAGAAACTCTATACAGTCAGCAAAACCAAGACTGGGAGCTGACAGTGTCTCAGACCATGAACTTCTTATTGCCACATTCAGACTGAAATTGAAGAAGAAGGGGAAACCACGAGACCGTTCAGGTATGACCTAAACCAAATCCCTTATGATTATACAGTGGAAGTGAGAAATAGTTTTAAGGGATAAGATGATAAACAGACTGCCTGAAGAACTATGCACAGAGGTTTGTGACATTGGACAAGAGACAGGGATTAAGATGATCCCCCCCAAAAAAAGAAATGAAAAAAATTAAAATGGCTGTCTGAGGAGGCCTTACAAATAGCTGTGAAAAGAAGAGAAGCGAAAAGCAATGGAGAAAAGGAAAGATATAACCATTTGAATGGAGAGTCCCAAAGAATAGCAAGGAAAGATAAGAAAGCCTTCCTCGGTGATCATTGCAAAGAAATATAGGAAAACAGTAGATGGGAAAGACTAGAGATACCAAGGGAACACTTCATGCAAAGATGGGCACAATAAAGGACAGAAATGGTATGGACCTAACAGAAGCAGAAGATATTAAGAAGAGATGGCAAGAATACACAGAAGAACTGGACAAAAAAGATCTTCATGACCAAGATAAACATTATGGTTGATCACTCACCTAGAGCCAGACATCCAGGAATGTGAACTCAAGTGGGCCTTAGGAATCATCACAACAAACAACGCCAATGGAGATCATGGAATTCCACTTGAGCTATTTTAAATCCTAACACGTGATGCTGTGAAAGTGCTGCACTCAATATGCCAGCAAATTTGGAAACCTCAGCAGTGGTCACAGGACTAGAAAAAGTCAGTTTTCATTCCAATCCCAAAGAAAGGCAATGACAAAGAATGCTCAAACTACCACACAATTGCAATCATCTCAAAGGCCAGTAAAGTAAAGCTTAAAATTCTCCAAGCCAGGCTTCAGCAATATGTGAACCGTGAACTTCCAGATGTTCAAGCTGATTTTAGAAAAGGCAGAAGAACCAGAGATCAAATTGCCAACATCTGCTGGATCATCAAAAAAGCAAGGAAAAAAAAAAAAAAAAGCAAGGGGAGTTCCAGAAAAACATATATTTCTGCTTTATTGACTATGCCAAAGCCTTTGACTATATGAATCACAATAAACTGTGGAAAATTCTGAAAGAGATGGGAATACCAGACCACCTGACTTACCTCTTGAGAAATCTGTATGCAGGTCAGGAAGCAACAACTAGAACTCGACATGGAACAACAGTCTGGTTCCAAATAGGAAAAGGAGTATGTCAAGGCTGTATATTGTCACCCTGCTTATTTAACATATATGCAGAGTATATCATGAGAAATGCTGGGTTGGATGAAGCACAAGCTGGAATCAAGATTGCCAAGAGAAATAGCAATAATCTCAGATATGCAGATTAAACCACCCTTATGGCAGAAAGTGAAGAAGAACTAAAGAGACTCTTGATGAAACTGAGAGAGGGGAGTGAAAAAGTTGGCTTAAAGCTCAACATTTAGAAAACAAAGATCATGGCATTTGGTCCCATCACCTTATGGCAGATAGATGGGGAAACAGTGGCAGATTTTATTTTGGGGGGGGGGGCTCCAAAATTACTGAAGATGGTGACTGTAGCCATGAAATTAAAAGATGCTTACTCTTTGAAAGGACAGTAAAGACCAACATTCAGTTCAGTTCTGTTGCTCAGTCGTGTCCAACTCTTTGCAACCCCATGAATCGCAGAATGCCAGGCTTCCCTGTCCATCACCATTTCCCGGAGTTCACTCAGACTTACGTCCATCGAGTCAGTGATGCCATCCAGCCATCTCATCCTCAGTCGTCCCCTTCTTCTCCTGCCCGCAATCCCTGCCAGCATCAGAGTCTTTTCCAATGAGTCAGCTCTTCGCATGAGGTGGCCAAAGTACTGGAGGTTCAGCTTCAGCATAATTTCTTCCAAAGAAATCCCAGGGCTGATCTCCTTCAGAATGGACTGATTGGATCTCCTTGCAGTCCAAGGGACTCTCAAGAGTCTTCTCTAACATCACTGTTCAAAAGCATCAATTCTTCGGCACTCAGCCTTCTTCACAGTCCAAATCTGACATCCATACATGACCACAGGAAAAACCATAGCCTTGACTAGATGGACCTTAGCTGGCAAAGTAATGTCTCTGCTTTTGAATATACTACCTAAATTGGTCATAACTTTTCTTTCAAGGAGTAAGCGTCTTTTAATTTCATGGCTGCAGTCACCATCTGCAGTGATTTTGGAGCCCAAGAAGATAAAGCCTGACACTGTTTCCACTGTTTCCCCATCTATTTCCCATGAAGTGATGGGACGAGATGCCATGATCTTTGTTTTATGAATGTTGAACACTAAGCCAACTTTTTCACTCTCCTCTTTCACTTTCATCAAGAGGCTCTTTAGCTCCTCTTCACTTTCTGCCATAAGGGTGGTGTCATCTGCATATCTGAGGTGATTGATATTTCTCCCAGCAATCTTAATCCCAGCTTGTTCTTCTTCCAGTCCAGCGTTTCTCATGATGTACTCTGCATAGAAGTTAAATAAGCAGGGTGACAATATACAGCCTTGACAGACTCCTTTTCCTATTTGGAACCAATCTGTTGTCCCATGTCCAGTTCTAACTGTTGCTTCCAGACCTGCATACAGATTTCTCAAAAGGCAGGTCAGGTGGTCTGCTATTCCCATCTCTTTCAGAATTTTCCACAGTTTATTGTGATCCACACAGTCAAAGGCTTTGGCATAGTGAATAAAGCAGAAATAGATGTTTTTCTGGAACTCTCTTGCTTTTTCCATGATCTAGCAGATGTTGGCAATTTGATCTCTCATTCCTCTGCCTTTTCTAAAACCAGCTTCAACATCAGAGAGTTCACGGTTCACGTATTGCTGAAGCCTGGCTTGGAGAATTTTGAGCATTACTTTACTAGCGTGTGAGATGAGGGCAATTGCACGCTAGTTTGAGCATTCTTTGACATTGCCTTTCTTTGGAATTGGAATGAAAACTGACCTTTTCCAGTCCTGTGGCTACTGCTGAGTTTTCCAAATTTGCTGGCATATTGAGTGCAGCACGTTCACAGCATCATCTTTCAGGATTTGAAACAGCTCAACTGTAATTCCATCACCTCCACTAGCTTTGTTCATAGTGATGCTTTCTAAGGCCCACTTGACTTCACATTCCAAGATGTCTGGCTCTAGATTAGTGATCACATCATCATGACCAACATAGACAGTATATTAAAAGGCAGAGACATTACTTTGCCAACAAAAGTCCATCTAGTCGAGTCTATGGTTTTTCCATTAGTCATGTATGGATGTAAGAGTTGGACTATAAGGAAAACTGAGCACCAAAGAATTGATGCTTTTGAACTGTGGTGTAGGGGCAGACTCTTGATTTTCCACTGGACTGCCAGGATATCCAACCAGTCCATCCTAAAGGAGTACAGTCCTGAGTGTTCATTGGAAAGACTGATGTTTAATTGTAACTCCAATACTTTGGCCACCTGATGGGAACAGCTGACCTATTTGAAAAGTCTCTGATGCAGGGAAAGATTGAAGGTAGGCAGAGAAGGGCACAACATAGGATCAATTGATTGTATGGCATCACCAACTCAATGGACATGAGTTTGGGTAAACTCTGGAAGTTGGTGATCAATAGGGTGCTGCAGTCCATGGGATCACAAATATTAGGACACTGAGCTACTGAATTGAACTGAACTGATGAATAAGTGAGGGCTTCCCTCGTGGCTTAGACAGTAAAGAATCTGCCTTCAGTGCTGGAGACCTAGGTTCAATCCCTGGGTCTGTAATGAATGAAACAGTAAGTCTGTAAATTAGACAGTGATCAAAGCAGATGATCAAAACAAAAACACTCAATTGAGAACTGACTTCAAAAAAAAAAAAAATTGGAAATAGAATGGAACTTTCAATATCAGGAATAAATACAGTTCCTTAATAGAGATTCCAATCATATCCAAAGATAATAATGTAACATTTTGCACAACTATTCTAAAGTATTTGAAAACATAGATAAAATTGGAAAATATCCAAAAAGACAAAAATTACCAAAATTTATACAAAAAGAAATAGAAAACTCTTATCAGTCCTATGTCTACTGCCAAAATTCTTATCATAATGTAAAGCCATTATGCAGAAATGTACAAAAAGGGTATTGATGACCTGCATTAACCACTTGAATGACAGCTATGGTGTGATCACTCACCTAGAGCCAGACATCCTGGAGTGTGAAGTCAAGTGAGCCTTAGGAAGCACTACTATGAACAAAGCTAGTGGAAGTGATAGAATTCCAGCTGAGCTATTTCAAATCCTAAAAGATGATGCCTTTAAAGTATTGCACTCAATATGCCAGCAAATTTGGAAAACTCAGAAGTGGCCACAATACTGGAAAAAGTCAGCTTTCATTCCAATTCCATAGAAATTCAATGCCAAAGAATATTCAAACTATACACAGTTGCACTCATTTCACATGTTACCAAGGGAAGTGAAGTGAAAGTCACTCAGTCGTGTCTGACTCTTTGCAACCCCATGGACTCACCTAGAACCAGACATCCTAGAGTGTGAAGTCAAGTGGGTGTTAGGAAGAATTACTATGAACAAAGTTAGTGGAAGTGATGCAATTCCAGCTGAGTTATATTCAAATCCATGGAATTCTCCAGGCCAGAATACTGGAGTGGGTAGCCTTTCCCTTTTCCAGGGGATCTTCACAGCCCAGGAGTCGAACCAGGTCTCCTGCATAGACGCAGATTCTTTACCAGGTAAGCCACAAGGGAAGCCCAAGAATACTGGAATGGGTAGCCTATCCCTTCTCCAGCAGAGCTTCCCGACCCAGGAATAGAACTGGGGTCTCCTGCATTGCAGGCTGATTCTTTACCAACTGAGCTATCAAGGAAGCCCTCACATGCTACCAAGGTATTGCTCAAAATCCTTCAAGCCAGGCTTCAAGAGTATGTGAACTGAGAACTTCCAGATGTACAAGCTGGATTTAGAAAAGGCAGAGGAAACAGATCAAATTGCCAACATCCACTGGATCATAGAAAAAGCAAGAGACTTCCAAAAAAGCATCTACTTCTGCTTCATTGACTACGCTAAACCCTTTTACTGTGTGGATCACAACAAACTGTGGAAAACTGTTAAAGAGATGGGATTACCTAAGCACGCTATCTACCTCCTGAGAAACCTGTATGCAGTTCAAGAAGCAACAGTTAGAATCAGATATGGAACAATGGACTGGTTCAAAATTGGGAAAGGAGTATGTCAAGGCTGTATATTTAATAGATGCATAAATTGAACTTGGAAATTCACCATCTATTTATGATAATAGTTGGTAAAAGGGAACTTCTTAAACAATAAAGGCATCTAAAATAAATAAATAAATAAATAAATAAATAAATAAATAAACTATAGGTATCACCAAACAGTGAAAAACCAGTTTCCTCCCAACCAAATATGTGGCTCAAGACAAGAATGGCCAGTATTCCCACTTTATATGACATTGTAAAAGATGTGTTAGTCATTTCAATAATTCTAAAAGCACATAAAATTCACTTTTAGGAAAAATGTTAAAACTGTCATTATTTGAACAGTCAGATTTTTTAGTAGACTATTTTAAGAAATCTTGGAAAAAGCTTTCTAAAACGTGCATTAGAAGTTTTAAAACACAGTTTTATTTTTATATAAACAATTGAAAAATAAAATAATAATTCAATTTCCAATGATGGAATAATTCCATTTACAAAATATGTGTAAGATGTCTACACTGAAAACTTCAGAGCATCACAGAGAAATTTAAACCCAAATAAATACTCAAATATACCACGTTCATGTGTTGAAAGATATACAGTGCTGTAGCATGCTAACTTTCTTTGAATTTGTTGAAAACAACAGAATATCATTCAAAATTTCATTAGGTTGTTGGCAGGTTTTGATAAGCTGAGTCTAAAATTTAAATGCAAATGCCAGGAACAGAATAGTCAAAGTAATCAGCAAAAAATTCTAAGATTTACCCTACCACTTCCAAAAGTTAAAACAGAGACTGGAGTCCTGGATTCCCCTTGTCTCAGGAGGCTTTTAGACTTTGTGTAAAATTGTTAATTTTCTTCCTTAGAGATCAGGTACAAATAATAGTAAAGTTTTACTGATCACTTACTATACACAGATCTTGTTTGAAGCCTGTCCCATAGATTATCTTGTTTGTAAAAGAAACCTTTAAGTTATGGGTTGAATTATTATCCTGTTTCACCAAACCACAGTAAGGTTAAATAACTTTCCCAAGGTCCCACAGCACATATTCAACCATACACGAAACTTTACTTCTACCAAGAAAAAAAAAACTCCATCCTTAAACCACAAAGATGGGTTTTTCTTATACTTTTCTCCCAAGAGAAATCTTGCTTCTTGTGGAGACAGTTCCACCTTTTCAGTGTCCATACCCATTTATTCTGCTGTTTCCGCTCCTCCCCTCAAAGACATAAAATACCTTCAGGACCCTTGGGTCCATTTGCTTGTGTGACATGATTGGCCGATACAATGTTAGCAGGTGTGAAACAAGCAGAGATGTGAAAACGCATCTGTAGTATGTTGTATACACTTTCTGCCACAGCTACGAGGACAAACTTGTACTGACCAGCTGGTCCTAGAGAAGGTTGAGACACTTGAGAATACAGCTTTCCTAGCAAAGATGTGCCAGTCAAGTAGAGCCCCAGGCCTTGCGTGTGAGAGCCACTCTGAAAGCTTCCATCCTTAGCCTGGGGAAGCTGCCCAGAGCACCCAGCTGCCTACCCAGCTGCTCAGAGTCATGAGGCATGGGGAGTGGTTGATGACTTAATCTACTCCATTGTAGAGCCAAAGATAACTGATGAACTTTTTTTCCTAATGGAACTTGGAAGGGCCATTCTATAGATTTAAAAAATAAATCCACTTTCCTGTGTGTACCTAGATTCTGATAGCAGGCTATCAGCAAATACAGATTGGTATTTTTTTCTCATTAAAATTTTATATAAGCCAGTTTATGCTTGGGCTATATAAAATTATTGTCAAAATTAGCATATTTAAAATGATTAATGTCATTATAATGTATAACATAATAACTTTTAAAGGTTGTATTTTATTCCCTACTAGGTATGCCAAGGGGTTACGTATGTTATCCATTATTTACCTCTCAAATTCCCATAAGATAACTTTAAGGTAAGTTTTATCATCCCTGATATCCAAGTGAAGGAAATGAGACATTGAAGGGTTATGTTTCAAGTTCACAGTCAATACCTAGTCAGTGATAAAACCAGGATTTAAGCTAGGATATTTGGAATCAAAGATTAGATTATATTACTATTTAAAGAAAGCAAGATGTTTTTAATTCACAGGATCTGGGTTTAGAATTCTAGATCTTGGACTTTTGTAGCTGAAAAAGCTATTTTCCTTCTTGAAATCTCATTTCATTCTGTGTAGCATGTATGTGTTAAAGATGAGATGATAAGACAGGGAGATGTTTTGCAAGTGTCTATTTCTAAGAATTGGAAAGAGGTCCTGACAATTATTGAGAGAGCATTCAGCTATGTTTTCCTAACTTCTTAAGACTTTTATATGAGCAGGCATGCTTTTATTTTCTACACCAGTTAGCTATTCTAATGGAGTTGTATTAATTCCTATGTCATCCTATATTTTACAGAGAACAATCAAAATTACAATTCACTTCTTGTTGATCATGAAGAGTGCTGATTCAGGGACAGAGCCTCAGCACTGAGATACCTGTTCAAACCCCACCTCTTCACATGGTCCTGCTATATTTTCCATTAGTTTCTTCAAGACAATTAAATATGTCTGGACCTTATCTATTCATGGATAATTCCCTTTGTTAGAATAAAAGTTCCTTGAGACCGTAAGCTATGTTAGGGTTCATATGCTAGGGTTCTTATTGTTTCTAGCTTAGAGAAGACACTGATTAAACATTTACTGATTAACTGATGACAACTTTTGCAAGGAATACACACACACACATATATATATACATACACACACACACACACTTTATTATTGTTATTGTTATCATCGCAGGTGAATTCTTTACTGCTGAGTCTCCAGGCCAACACACACACACACACATACATATATACATATGTATGTGTGTGTGTGTGTATATATATATATATAATATATTCATTTATATGCATATTTATTTAAACATACAAATTTTTTCTCTCCTGGTCTTTCTCTTTTCCTCTAATTCATCCATGTATAATATGAGCAAAGAACATGAGATGCGACTGGGGGAAAATTTATTTCCCCTTTGGAGTTTGAAGAACACTTTGTTTTGCACGTATGGAGCCAAGATGTGTAGAAATTGTTACTAATTTTGAGCAAGGTGTATTAGATTTCACAGAGACATGTTAGCTCACTGTTTGATCTCCTCAACCACTAGAGTAAGGCTCTTCTATCACTGCGATAATGGAAGCTGCTAGAAGATTGACAGAACAATCCCTATGTGAGTCTCAGAACACCTTCAGCATGGAACCAAACAATAAAGCCATATTACCCAAGTCTCTGAGATTATGTCCATTATCCCTGACATCTCATCAATATCAAAGTTAATATTGCTTAGTGCATAATATCCATTTCCTGCTTTTATTTCTCTATTCATGTTGCTTGAGGTTAAATCGGCACGTTGCGATAAGCATTTCAGATTCCAGCTGCCTTTTTGACTGAAGACTCCTGACGCTTCTGCATGATAAACTTAATTGGTCACAGTTCTTTGAACAAAAGCAACAAAATTGGTTAATTAAAGCATAGAAATATATTAATGGATTGGTGTCATTACATAAATACTCACTTTTATCTAACAAAACTGAAACTATGTTGTTATAATTTAGGCCATTTTTGCAACAATCACAAAACCAAATCAGAACATAATAGCAGAATGCTAAGAAAGCCAGATTGAGAAAAAAATGAAACCACAAAAAAGTTTTTTATAAAAGCCTTTGCTAAATTCAATCTGCGCTGAAATTGTGTTTGACATTATATTTCTTGCATCAGTAAGAAGCGGCGTGATATCTAGGTCTACGCTTTGTAAGAAACTCCTTTGCCCCTTTTCTGTCTGTTCCTCCCTGTTTTCCTTTAACCTTAATCATAAAAATGAGATCATCAAGCAACCTTTAACTTAGCTCCTGATTTCTGGTTTTCTGAATAGACACAACACCTTATCTAACATGCTGATTCCTTTCCTAGATTAGAAGCAATGAAGAATTAAACAGTTAAGGAATGCCTGACTTTCACCCCTAGCTTCCCCTTAGTAAATGCACAGGTGTACCCCACGGGTGCAGGTGAACTATGGTGGCGAGAGAACATGCAACTGTAGACAGACCACACAAGCAAGACAGGGTCCCAGAGACGGTCTAGAGGCGGGCAATAGGCCTGCAGACACAACGGAAAAGTGGCAAAGAATCTGACCTGCGTGAGTGGTGAGTAGCAGAACCTGCTGCATTCAGTTATGTTTTAACTGGTAACTTAAAATGTTTTGAATTGCAATATAAAAATGTGAAATTATAGATAGAGTTATCATTCTGATAGTTTTAACTGTATGAAGACTTTATGTTAAAAGTATCCAAATTATAGTCACAATTTAAATGCTAAATTCTGTATAGCAGAGACTGGCCAGCTCTTCACCAAGGCTATAGTCTCTTCTCTTTTTGTGGACAGCTGGACTTCATTTTCCAGCCTTACCACAGTTAGCTGTGGCTAAATCACCAAGCCCTTGAGAATAGGGATTAAGTAGTTGTAAATGTGAACTGAAACCAGATCTGTCCAAGAAATATCACCACCATCCAATACAGACTCTTGACCCTATCTTTTTCCTCTCTTATTAACTAACGGGGTCAGCAAGATTCCATCTCTGTTTTTCCTGTTTCCATAAAAAGATAAGACCGAGGGTCTACAAATTAGTGCATTCCCTGCCCATTAGAAACACCTTTATTTTTACTTTATGTGAGTCAGACTTAAGCTACTTATGTACAGACCTGTTACACAATTCATATGTTCCTTGAATGCTAAACTTGACTACTTAATTTGTACATTAGCTATCATTAAACTATATGTCTTTAAAACTATATTTTCTTTAAAACGTTCATAGAGAAATATGAAAATTAGAACAAATTAAAATAAATTTGCCTTTGCTGCTTATTTTAACACTTGATTTTAATATTCATTCTCTTCTCACATCTAGGAGCTGCAAATTAAAATCAGTTCTAATACTTTCAATGTCTCCATTGTGATAGGGGGAGGGTGAGGGGACTGCTAGATTTTGTAGACATAAGTAATAAAATAACTTAGTAACTATCACGTGAAGTGTTCTATGTAAACTGGCTCAAGGATGCTAACTTTGTAAACTAAGTCATTTTATACTGTTACAAATATGATCCTTTTTTGCTGGTGAAAACAAGGATTATAGTAAATGTCCTTTTCTGCTTTCTAAAGAAACATACCAAAAACTAAAAGTAAGATTGGTGGCTCAGAAAAGAAAAATGCATAGGGCGGTGCATGAACTTTGTATTTCCTTCACAGACTAATGGTGATTTTCTCTCTCTTTCAAAGCTTTAGACAAGACTCAAAATACTAGCTTCAAAATAAATATCTCTTATAACAGAGGCACTCACAAGGGACTACCCAAGATGATGACTTGTGAAATAAATAAAAGCACAGATCCACTGATGATAGGGAAATACCACTTAATATTATAAAACTATTAAGCATAAAGCATTCCACTGAGTACATAATAACACGTATTACTTTACTATTGACATTTACTATTTTTGCTATTTATAAAATATAATACTTTTCTGTTATCACCTTTAGAAATATTTTGTGGCAAATATTTATTTGATTTTTAAATCGAAGTAAAGGTTTGATGAACAGAAATTTTAATCTCAAAACACAGTTAAGATTTTTTCTTCTCCTTTTTTTTTTTTGCCCTTATTCTGTTTGGACTGAACCACAAACTGCTCAACCAACTCCCTGTATGCATTCTGTAAATGTTTGTGCATTTTGAATCAGAAAATGTTGGTAGTTTATATAGCCTTGAAAGAGAACTTTAGCCTACAGAGCTTGGGAAAAATAACTTTGTAAGGAAAAAAAATAAGAATATAAACCCATTCCTAAATCATTTGGTTGGTTTGTTACACATTCATTTTAACATTCAGTTCAGTTCAGTTCAGTCACTCAGTCGTGTCTGACTCTGTGCGACCCCATGGACTGCAGCATACCAGGCCTCCTTGTCCATCACCAACTGCCGGAGTTCTTGCAAACTCACGTCCATCGAGTTGGTGATGCCATCCAGCCACCTCATCCTCTGTCGTCCCCTTCTGCTCCTGACCCCAATCCCTCCCAGGATCAGAGTCTTTTTCAATGAGTCAACTCTTCGCATGAGGTGGCCAAAGTATTGGAGTTTCAGCTTTAGCATCAGTCCTTCCAATGAACACCCAGGACTGATCTTTAGAATGGACTGGTTGGGTCTCCTTGCAGTCCAAGGGACTCTCAAGAGTCTTCTCCAACAACACAGTTCAAAAGCTCCGCTTTCTTCACAATCCAATTCTCACATCCATACATGACCACTGGAAATGCCATAGCCTTAACTAGATGGAGCTTTGTTGGCAAAGTAATGTCTCTGTTTTTGAATATAATATCTAGGTTGGTCATAACTTTCCTTCCAAGGAGTAAGTGTCTTTTTTTTTTTTTTTTTTGGTTTTAAAAATTGTTTTATTTGGGAAAAGTGCATCTTACAAAAGGGCAGCTGCAAAATACAGAGACCTCTGCAACAATTACTGTTTTAATCTTTTTTTTAAGTGAAAAGAACGAGTGATATCCGAGGCATCAGAGCAGTAGATGGACACATCCGGGGCACCTCCAAGTTATTTTCAGGAAAGAGCAACAAAACGCAAAGCTAAAATTTCAGATCAAGGAATTCTTCTAACAATTTAACATTATCTTATCTTCTGGATTACCACCCTCTGTTTCCCCTTTTAGTGGAAAAGCCTGACTTACTGTACTGTCAACCAATGACTCCATTACAGGAAACGCCTTAGAACGTAGTTTTGAACCTCACTGTCTAGCTGCAAAGCTTGGGGATGGAATGAGGCAAATACCCACAAAAAAAGGAACACAAAAACCTGACAAAAAACACCTCAAATGAGGACAAAAGTCTGTCAAAGTGCCTGGACTGAGAAGTCTAGGAGATCATACAACATTAAACACAACTCCAGACCCAAGCCCTAGGTTGTGTTAATACATGGCATAACCAGATAGTTTGCACTCCCGTGGCTAAGCCCATTTCTCTATTTATACAGACAGAGCTAGCACTGCTCTATTAACAGCTACCAATAAACTGCTTTGTCCTTTAAGATCTATTTGCCACACGAGGCTGAAACCACTAAACCGAGTTTTTTCGCTAAGGCTACGAACACTGCGTCTATGCAGGGATGGGAAGCTTGTCACGCACTCACACTCATATCCCAAGTCCCTCGGCCTTGGGGAGTCAGCTTCCAACTCTGCATTGTTTTCTTCCACTCCCATCTTATATGTGTTCTTTCACAGTTTTTCTATCACACTAAAGACGGTAAAAATCTCAAATACATTCACACCTGGTTCTGGTTACCCAGTAGTATTATTACTTGTGTGCAATGAAACAGAGACCAAAACCACAGGACGAGTGCACAGGGCAGGGGTGACAGGACAGAGACCAGACGGAAAAACACAGATGTGCAGATTTCACCAGAAACCAAGTACCCACCTCCCAAGTCTAGAGCAGGAGGAGGCGACTTGCTACAGTTCAGATCCTGCACCCATCACCCCACTGCCTGGACCCCCAAAGCAGGGGCCAGTGCTGATACTTCTGAACCCGGGGTCCTCCAAAGTGAGTCCTGGAAATCCAGGTACGCTCCCCTCGAACTGTGTGGATCTGGTGGAAAATCGTGACGCAACAAACCTACACTAACTGTCTGACAGTTGAATTCATGTTACAAAAAAACTAACTTTCAGATTTATTTTTGTAACTTTTTCAAACAGAGAAAACAACATACTCCTTGGGGAAACGGTGAGGGGTTGAGAAGACAGGCCCTGGGTAAAAATGATTACGACAGCACCTGGAGCTGAGAGGCCTGCCGAGGAGAGCAGCCCGGGCGCGGCCGCCACCCCCGAGGCCCGCTGCCGCCTGAGGCTCGGCAGACCAGTGCATGCGCCCCACCGAGCTGCTATAGATCCAAGTCATAAAAATCTTCCAGCTCATCGTGAAACAAGTCCCACTCGTCTTCAGAGTCTGTCAGGTCGTCGTCCCCACCTGCAGCCAAGAGCATAAGCAACATCTCGCCCAGCTCAAAGGTGACAACCTCCTCTTCGTCGTCAAAAGGGTTGCTGTTCTCTCGTTCCTCAATGAGTTTTGTTCCGGGGCAGCCCTACTGTGGCCGGGACTGCCCCTTCCTCCGCTGAAGCCCCCCTGCAGGGCTCAGTGACCAAGGAAGACGCGGAGAAGGAGCAAAGTGCAGTGGAGACCAAGAAGCAGCTCTGCCCGTATGCTGCAGTGGGGGAGTGCCGCTACGGGGAGAACTGCGCGTATCTGCACGGAGACGCATGTGACATGTGCGGGTTGCAGGTCCTCCATCCCGTGGATGCCGCCCAGAGGTCACAGCATATAAAATCCTGCATCGAGGCCCACGAGAAGGACATGGAGCTCTCGTTCGCGGTGCAGCGCAGCAAGGACATGGTGTGTGGCATCTGCATGGAGGTGGTCTAGGAGAAAGCCAACCCCAGCGAGCGCCGCTTCGGGATCCTCTCCAACTGCAGCCACACCTACTGTCTCAAGTGTATTCGCAAGTGGAGGAGTGCTAAGCAATTTGAGAGCAAGATCTTAAAGTCCTGCCCAGAATGCCGGATCACATCTAACTTTGTCATTCCAAGTGAGTACTGGGTGGAGGAGAAAGAAGAGAAGCAGAAACTCATTCAGAAATACAAGGAGGCAATGAGCAACAAGGCATGCAGTTATTTTGATGAAGGCCGTGGGAGCTGCCCATTTGGAGGGAACTGTTTTTACAAGCATGGTACCCTGATGGCCGTAGAGAGGAGCCACAGAGACAGAAAGTGGGAACATCAAGCAGATGCCGGGCCCAACGAAGGAACCACTTCTGGGAGCTCATCGAGTAAGTGTCTTTTAATTTCATGGCTGCAATCACCATCTGCAGTGATTTTGGAGCCTCCTAAAAACTAAAGTCTGACGCTGTTTCCACTGTTTCCCCATCTATATCCCATGAAGTGGTGGGACCTGATGCCATGATCTTCGTTTCCTGAATGTTGAGCTTGAAGTCAACTTTTTCACTCTTCTCTTTCACTTTCATCAAGAGGTTTTTTAGTTCCTCTTCACTTTCTGCCATAAGAGTGGTGTCATCTGCATATCTGAGGTGATTGATATTTCTCCCGGCAATCTTGTTTCCAGCTTGTGCTTCTTCCAGCCCAGTGTTTCTCATGATGTACTCTGCATAAAGTTAAATAAGCAGGGTGACAATATACAGACTTGACATACTCCTTTTCCTATTTGGAACCAGTCTGTTGTTCCATGTCCAGTTCTAACTGTTGCTTCCTGACCTGCATACAGATTTCTCAAGAGGCAAATCAGGTGGTCTGGTATTCCCATCTCTTTCAGAATTTTCCACCGTTTATTGTGATCCGCACAGTCAAAAGCTTTGGCATAGTCAATAAAGCAGAAATAGGTGTTTTTCTGGAAGTCTTTTCCTTTTTCTGTGACCCAGCAGATGTTGGCAATTTGATCTCTCATTCCTCTGCCTTTTCTAAAACCAGCTTGAACGTCTGGAAGTTCACAATTCATATATTGCTGAAGCCTGGCTTGGAGACAGGGATCAAGACCATCCCCATTTTAACATTGCATTCCACATAGGTCAGTCTAAAATGGCATATTTTAATAACATATGAATTCTTATTTGAAATTATTAATGATTTCTTTCAACAGATATAAAAAGAAACGTATTTAATATGTAGTAACTAGAGCCTCGATAGGCTATTTATTCCAGTATTTAACATTCAATTTAGGTAAAAATAAAAATATTTGATCTTATTTTGAAATAAATAAGATTTATAAAACTGATGAGAAAACAAAAAATTCCCAATAACCTCAAGAACTAAACTATTATATATATATATATATATAGGACAAATAAAACCTGTAATACCACAGACTGAAATAATTTATCTTAGCATTTAGTGAACATCACTTCAGGCATACACAGACGCAGCTTGTTTTACTTCACTTTCCAGATATTTTGCTTGTTTTTTTTTTAATAAATTGAAGTTTTGTGCCAATCCTGCATCCACCAAGTCGACTGGCACCACTTCCCAACAGCATTTGTTCACCTTGTGTCTCTGTGCCACGTTTTGTTAATTGTCTCAGTATTTTAAACTTTTTCATTACTATCCTTGCTATGATGATCTGTGATCAATGATATTTGAGCTTTTACTATTGCAAAAAAAATTATCCCAGATCATGGTTGACTTTTTTTTTAACAATAAGTGTTTTTTTAATTAATTTCATTTCTCTTTTAGACATAATGCTATTGCACCCTTGATAGACTATGTATAGTATACATATAACTTTTAAATATACTGAGAAATCAAAAATTCATGTGACTTGCTTTACCACAACACTCAATGTATTGCAGTGATCTGAACTGAAATTGCAATTATCTGAGGCATGCCTGTAACCATTACATACACTATTGATCTCTATGTATAAATTTCACATATAAAGACATTTTTAATTGAAATGGAGACTTAGGACTTCCTTGCTAAGCCAGTGGCTAGGACTCCTGCTCCCAATGCAGGGGCCCAGGGTTCAATCCCTGGTCAGGGAACTAGATCCCACATGCCATAACTAAGACCTGGCACAGCCAAATAAATGAATAATGTTTAAAAATAAAAGAAAAAAAAAAGAAATGGAGGCTTGGATTTCCCTTCAGCTTAGTAAAATCACCCGCTGTTATAGCCTGTAGGATTTTTTCCTACCTAGTTTCCTTTATCCTCTACTTCAAAGGTCAGAAAACTATTGTTCATGGACTAAAGACTGCTAGCCGCCTACTTATATAAATTAAGTATAATTGGAACAAAGTCACATGTATTCATTTATCTATTGGTGTTTTCTCACTGTAAGAGAAAACTTCAGTAGCTGTGACCACAGACCATTTGTCCAACAGAACATAATGTATTTCCCAACCACCCCTTAATGGAAAAACTCTGCTGATGCTGCTCTACTCCATACTGTACCAAAAATATTACTTATTTTCATCTTTCTAGGTGCTTTTATCTTATATGCTAATAATGTAGCAAACTACATAGGGATGTTATGTAAGTTTTATACATTTACTTGAAAAATATGTTATATATGTGTGTGTATGTGTGTGTATTTGTTGTTCAGTCAATAAGCCATGCCTGACTCTCTGCAACCCCATGAACTGCAGCACACCGGGCTTCCCTGTCCTTCACTGTCTCTCGGAGTTTGCTCAGGTTCAAGTCCATTGAACCAGTGATGCTATTTAACCATCTCATCCTCTGCTGCCTTCTTCTCCTTCCACCTTCAATTTTTCCCAGCATCAGGGTCTTTTCCATTGAATTTGTTCTTTGCATCAGGTGGCCAAATTATTGGAGGTTCAGCTTCAGCATCAGTCCTTCCAAAGGATATTCAAGATTGATTTACTCTAATATTGACTGGCTTGATCCAAGAGTCTTCTCCAGCACTACAGTTCAAAAGCATCAGTTCTTCGGCACTCTGCCTTCTTTATTGTCCAGCTCTCACATCCGTGCATGACTCCTGGAAAGACCATATCCTTTTCTATACAGACTCTTGTCAGCAAAGTAGTGTCTGCTTTTTAACACACTGTCTAGGTTTGTCATCAATTTCCTGCTAAGAAGAAACTGTCTTCTAATTTCATGGCTGCAGTCATCTCTGCAGTGATTTTAGAGCACAAAAAGAGGAAATCTGTCACTGTTTCCACATTTTCCTCTTCTATTTGCCATGAAGTGATGAGACTGGGTGCCATGATGTCAGTTTATTTTTTAATATTGAGTTTTAAGCTAGCATTTTCACTCCCGTCCTTCACCCTCGTCAAGAGGTTCTTTAGTTCCTCTTTGCTTTCTGCCATTACAATGATATCATCTGAATATCTGAGGTTGTTGATATTTCTCCCAGCAATCTTGATTCCAGCTTGTAATTCATCCAGCCTGACATTTTGCATGATGTATTCAGCATATAGGTTAAATAAACAGGATGTCAATAAACAGTCTTGTTGAGCTCCTTTCTCAATCCTGAACCAGTCAGTTATTTCATACAGGGTTCCAACTATTGCTTCTTGACCAGCATACAGGTTTCCTAGGAGACAAGTAATATGGTTTGGTATTCCCCTCTCTTTAAGAGCTTTCCACAGTTTGTTATGATCCACACAGTGAAAGCCTTTAGCTTAGACAATGAAACAGAGGTAGATTTTTTTTTTTTTGGGGGTTAATTACTTTGCAGCATTGTATTGGTTTTGCCATACATCAGCATGAATCTGCCACAGGTATACACGTGTTCCCCATCCTGAACCTCCCACCCTCTTCCCTCCCTGTACCATCCTTCTGGGTCATCTCAGTGCACCAGCCCCAAGCATCCAGTATCATGCATCGAACCTGGGCTGGCAATTCGTTTCATGTATGATATTATACATATTTCAATGCCGTTCTCTTAAATCATCCCACCTTCTCCCTCTCCCACAGAGTCCAAAATACTGTTCTATACATCTGTGTCTCTTTTGCTATCTCGCATACAGGGTTATCATTACCATCTTTCTAAATTCCATACATATGCATTAGTATACTGTATCAGTGTTTTTCTTTCTGGCTTACTTCACTCTGTATAATAGGCTCCAGTTTCATCCACCTCATTAGAACTGATATAAATGTATTCTTTTTAATGGCTGCATACTACTCCATTGTGTATATTTACCACAGCTTTCTTATCCATTCATCTGCTAATGGACATCTAAGTTGCTTCCATGTCCTGGCTATTATAAACAGTGCTGCAATGAACATTGGTTTTTTTTGTTTTTTTGTTTTTTTGTTTTGTTTTGTTTGTTTGTTTTTTTTTTTTTTCCTGAAATTTGCTTGCTTTCTCTATGATCTAGAGAATGTTGGAAATTTGGTCTCTGGTTGCTCTGTCTTTTCTAAACCTAGTTTGGAAGTCTGGAAGTTCTCAGTTCATGTAATTCTGTAATCTAGCTTGGAGGACTTTGAGCATAACCTTACTAGCATGGGAGTGGAGTGCAATTGTCTGGTGATTTGAACGTTCTTTAGTACTGTCCTCAGGAACTGGGATGAGGATTGGTTTTCTCTTAAGAGGACCAGAAACTAACACATCTACCTGCTCTTCCTTATCTGGTAACTTCAATCATTCCACAGAAGGTGGCCCAGGAGTCCTCCTATCCCATGAACATTCATACCATTTTTTTCATGCTTTACCTCAAGCTCTGAATTCCTTATTAAACGAATTGAATTTGTCCTTACTCTTTATGTGATTTTGCTTAATTTTGATACATTCTTCTGATATTTTAGAATGGTTCATTACTTTGTTCTGTATTCTTGGACTTACATGGAAGAGAGACTCAAGGCCATGGTCAGCCTTGGAATCTTGATTTAGAATCTGAAGTTAAGTAATGAGATGTTTTGAAATATATCAATGTGTGATATTTGGTGTTGTTTCTCCTTTCAATCCTAATAAATATAAACATTTAATCACTTCTGGTTCTTCCAGATAGATTATTTGTTGGTTGGTATAATTTCAGAGAAAATACTATTCTTGTATTTTTTCTATAAATAATTCAATACTATCTTTCCTACATACAGTCTATGGCTTTAACTACAAATATGCACTTTATAACTTTGATATGTTAGAATTAATATTTGCCATATGTTTTAACCTATTCTGCCTAAAGTTCTTATTTTACCAGCAAATACTGGATCTATTTTCTTTAGTGAACATGTCTTAATGTATTTTTAAGTAACCAGTAAAATTGCAGTTTACTCTAAATATTTACTGCAACTTTTGGCTTACCTGACTTATAAAAACTTAAAATGTTTTTTTTTTTTTAAGTATTCTAAACCAGATAAGTTTATAAACAAAGTACTTCCAGAAGATGCAAAAAATATTAGTAAAACATTAAAGGACCAAGGTATTTACTCAGAGAAATTGAGGAATGATATAAACTAGCCATTATTATTATAGTTTCTCGGCAAACGCTGACTAGTTAGAATCAACTATAAGCCTTCTGTAAAACAAATTTTCATTCATGTAACTTTCCAGGATTTTTTGGAAAAAGTTAATATGAAAAATATAATTTTCTTGTCTTTTGAAAGTCCTTTTTAAAGTTAACATAGAAATCTTTTTTGCTCTCTGCACTTTAATGAAAGTTAAAAGAATTGTAATTATAACATAATAGACCTAGAAATAAAGAACACTATCATTAATTTTCCATGCAGTTTACAGTCCTTATGTGTGATATACATGCTCTATACTGTTAAATTATAGTGTTTAAGGTCTAGATAAGAAAATAATTATAAATCCTGTGATTTAAATAGCTAAGTAACACTCACTATAATTGATTTATTACTTCTGTTTTTCAATGATTTGTCCACATAATAATACATACTTTCAAAAAATGCTTCTGATGTAAAAATGCATTTATCACTCTTATTCAAATGAAATAGAGTGCCAGCTTCTTGTTAATGTTCAGCTTTGATACGTCAGCATTCTTTTCCTCTGCTTCTAATATATTTGCTCTATTTTTATTGAATAACTATTCTTATTCTTTTATCTCCAAATTCTACAAGATTAACTGTGTTCTATGAGAGCAAGTTATTAAATGAAATTCTATAACAAAAATCTAATTTTATTAAAATATAGAAATCAAGACACAGGTATTACAAACTGAACTAAGAAAGCTGTCAACCATCTAAAAATATTTTAAAAGCCCATCCACACATTTGAAAATCAATGTGAGAGAGCACCTTGGTTCTCAAATGACCCTTTTCATGACGATCTGTTTCAAAGAAATTCAGTGTTAAAAACATCTATGCTTGTACATTCCTCAAAAGAGACTTCAAGCTCTGACCAAGATATCCTATTAAACTTTCCCTCCCAAATCAAAATAAACAAAACAAAACAAAAATCTAAGAAAGCTGGAAATGTTTAAAAGCACAAAAACATCTGATAACATGGAACAGCAACTACAGCAGGCAGGACTTGCATGGTTACCATCTATGGAATACGGAAATATTGTACTATAAGCACTTTCTTCACTATTGGCTCTGCTAGAGGATTTTGACAAACTCTTTGCACACAGTCCAAAGAGCACTGACATTGACATGGGCTGAGGAGGCAGAACTTATATTTAGGGATGACATAGCATATGGGACTGGAGGACCAAAACTTCAAGAATGAGGAGGCCTCAGTCAGTGAGCCTATATTCTGTGAATAGTTTTACCTTCAGCCTGTAAAGTCAACAGGTTTCAAAAAAGTGTCTTTCATGCTATCAAAAAATTTTAAATGCTATTAACTAGAAGTAAATTTCCAAAGACAGCAAAGAACATAAAATGGAAAGAGAGCCATAGGAATGGACTGTAAAACTACTAGAATTAATGTATATCAGAAAATATTGGAAAAGGCAGAAAATGTCCTCCCAAAATAAGCAGATATAAAAGAATCAAATGCATTTTAAAAAATATATAGCTAAAAAATATATATATTTTAAGCTACAGTTAACTCTTAAAAAATACAGGTTTGAATTTCATGGGTCCAATTATAGGCAGATTTTCTTCAATAATGTACTGGAAATATTTTTTGAGATGTGACAATTTGAAAAGACTTGCAGGCAGGTAAACAATATAACTTAAATTTTAAAACTTAAGGAAAAGTCAGGTGTCTCAAGAATGCATAAAATGTATGTGTGTGTATGTGTATCATACAAAATATATGTTTGTGAACAGTATATGTTATAAATAAGGCCTCTGGCCAAAAAGAAGCTACTAGTATTTCAGTCTGGTGAGAGTTAAAATGATACACAACTTTTGCAAGGAGAGATAAGAAAGCTATCCTCAGTGATCAATGCAAAGAAATAGAGGAAAATAACAGAATGGGAAAGACTAGAGATCTCTTCAAGAAAATTAGAGATACCAAGGGAACATTTCATGCAAAGATGGGCTCAATAAAGGACAGAAATGGTATGGACCTCACAGAAGCAGAAGATATTAAGAAGAGGTGGCAAGTATAACAGAAGAACTGTACAAAAAAGATCTTCATGACCCAAATAATCATGAAGGTGCGATCACTCACACTTACCTAGAGCCAGACATCTTGGAATGGGAAGTCAAGTGGGCCTTAGGAATCATCGCTACGAACAAAGCTAGTGGAGGTGAGGGAATTCCAGTTGGGTTACTTCAAATCCTAAAAGATAATGCTGCAAAAGTGCTGCACACAATATACCAGCAAATTTGGAAAACTCATCAGTGGCCACAGGACTGGAAAAGGTCAGTTTTCTTTCCAATCCCAAAGAAAGGCAATGCCAAAGAATGCTCAAACTACCACACAATTGCACTCATCTCATACGCTAGTAGAGTAATGCTCAAAATTCTCCAAACCAGACTTCAACAATGCGTGAACCATGAAATTTCACATGTTCGAGCTGGTTTTAGAAAAGGCAGAGGAACCAGAGATCAAATTGCCAATATCGGCTGGATCATCGAAAAAGCAAGAGAGTTCCAGAAAAACATTTATTTCTGCTTTAATGACTATGCCAAAGCCTTTGGCTGTGAGGATCACAATCAACTGTGGAAAATTCTGAAAGAGATGGGAATATCAGACCACCTGACCTGCCTCTTGAGAAATCTGTATGCAGGTAGGAATCAACAGTTAGAACTGGACATGGAACAACAGACTGGTTCCAAATAGAAAAAGGAGTACGTTAAGGCTGCATATTGTCACCCTGCTTATTTAACTGATATGCAGAGTACATCATGAGAAATGCTGGGCTGGAAGAATCACAAGATGGAATCAAGATTGCTGGGAGAAATATCAATCACCTCAGATATGCAGATGGCACCATCTTTATGGCAGAAAGTGAAGAGGAACTAAAAAGCCTCTTGATGAAAGTGAAAGAGGACAGTGAAAAAGTTTTCTTAATGCTCAACATTCAGAAAACTAAGATCATGGTATCCAGTCCCATCACTTCATGTCAAATAAATGGGGAAACAGTGGAAACAGTGGCTGACTTTATTTTTGGGGGCTCCAAAATCACTGCAGATGGTGACTGCAGCCATGAAATTAAAAGACACTTGTTCCTTGGAAAGAAAGTTATGAGTAACCTGGACAGCATATTCAAAAGCAGAGACATTACTTTGCCAACAAAGGTCCATCTAGTCAAGGCTATTGTTTTTCCAGTGGTCATGCATGGATGTGAGAGTTGGACTATAAGGAAAGCTGAGCGCTGAAGAATTGATGCTTTTGAACTGTTGTAATGGAGAAGACTCTTGAGAGTCCCTTGGACTGCAAGGAGATCCAACCAGTCCATTCTAAAGAAGATCAGTCCTGGGTGTTCATTGGAAGTACTGATGTTAAAGTTGAACCTCTGATAGTTTGGCCACCTAATGCGAAGAGCTGACTCATTTGAATACACCTCGATGCTGGGAAAGATTGAGGGCAGGAGGAGAAGGGGACAACAGTGGGTGAGATGGTTGGATGGCATCATCGACTCAATGGAGATGAGTTTGGGTAAACTCTGGGAGTTGGTGAAGGACCGGGAGGCTTGGCATGCTGCGGTTCATGGGGTCACAAATAGTTGGACAGGACTGCATGACTGAACTGAACTGAACTTTGGACCAAATGAGGAGGCAATGTCCTAATCCCTACACTGTTCAAGGGTCATCTGTATAAGTTAAGTATGAGCTTAAGTACAGAAGAATAGACTAGCAAATTGAGACTGGGATAAATAAAATTACACAGATTGAAACACAAAGAGAAAGAATGAGAAAATATAAACAGCGTATGAAAGACATAAGGGATGCTATGACATTGTAAAAAGCTCTAACATGTATTTAATTGGTCTCCCAAAAAGGAAATGGGGAAGTAGAACTATTTGAAGGAATTAAATAATAATTTTCTATAACTAATAAAAGACATCAAAATATACATTTAAGAATGTTCCAAAATTCTATGGTGATACAGCAAAACCTGTTCTATCAGGGATATTTATACCAATGGCTCAGAGGTTAAAGCGTCTGCCTGGAATGCAAGAGACCTGGGTTCGATCCCTGGGTTGGGAAGATCCCCTGGTCGCAAAGAGTCGGACACAACTGAGCCACTTCACTTTCACTTTAAGCATACTTCAGGAAATAACACTTTTAACAAAACTAAATTTAAAAAATAGAAAAAATCAATTAAGAGCTGGTTCTTTGAAAAAATAAACAAGGTTGATAAAACTGTAGCCAGGCTCATCAAGAAAAAAAGACAGAGAGCTCAAATAAATAAAATCAGAAATGAAACTGGAAAAGTTAGAATCAATACCACAGAAATACAAAGTATCATAACAAATGAATTTGAATGATTATAACCTAATAAAAAGCATCACCAAGAAGAAGTGGAAAAATTCATAGAAATGTAGATATACTAAGATTGAATCAGGAAGAGACAGAAAATATGAACACACCATTTACAAGAATTAAATTGAAGCAGTGATTTATAAACTTTCCACAAACAAAAGTTCAGGAGCAGACAGTTTCATAGGTGAATTCTACCAAATATTAAAAAAGCAGTTGGTACTTAACATACTCAAACTATTCTACAAAACTGAAGAGGAAGGAAAGCTCCTGAATTAATTCACTGAAATATTAAAACCAGACACCACAAAAAAATAAAACTACAGGCCAATTTCAGTGATAAAAACAGATACAATAATGCTCAACAAAAATGCCACATTTGAGTATTTTTTAAAAGAAAACAAAAGCGCTAATTCAAATTCAAAAAGATATATTCACCCCTTTGTTCATTGCAGCATTGTTTATAATAGCCAAATTGTGGAAGCAACCTGTGTCCCCCGGTATGTGAGTGGATACAGAATATGTGGGGGATATGCACACACCCTCAAAACACAGGTATATTTCTCAAGAATAAGAAAGAATGAAATCTTGCATTTGTGACAAAACAGGAGGATCTAGAGGATATTATGCTAAGTGAAGTAAGTCTCACAAAAAAGACAAATACTGTATGATTTCATTTATTTGTGAAGTTAAAAAAAAAAAAAACAACAACACATAGACAGAGAACAGACTGGTAGTTGCTGGGGTGGAGAGTCAGAGGATGAGTGAGAGAGGTAGGGGAAATTAAGAGTTACAAACCTACAGTTACAAAATAAATGAGTCATTTGGATGAAATACACAGCATAGAAAATATGGCCAATTATACTGTATTATCTATGTATGGTGGCAGATGGTAACTGGACATATGGTGATCATTTTGCAATGAATAGAGAAATATTGAATCACTGTGTTGTGTACCTGAAACTAACAGAGTGTTTTAGGTCAATTATACTTCCTTTTTTTTTTTAAATGTAGACAATGGGAGGAAATGTATCAAAGTGTTAATGGAGTGGAAGAAAAGCTATTGGTTTCTGGGGATATGAGTAAAATACAAACATTTTTGAAGATTCTGTAGGGAGGAGGCTTTCATTAATTACAAAAGCTTGTGATTTACTCTAAAGCTTTAATTTATAAAGGACAAGTAAAATGTTTCTATCATCCTAGGATAGAATATTACAAGAATATTTTAGGAATTAAATTTTTTTAAATTCATGATGTTAGGAACTATTGAAATAAACAGTCAAAATGATATGTTTATGTAAATGGAAATTTTGTTGGGTTAGCCAGATATTTTATATATATATTAAATTATTATAATGCAAGGAAATTAGAGTTAGGCATATTGCACAGCATTCAAAATTTGGAAATATATAATTTGGAGCAATATGCCTTTTGAGTTTTTGCATAGTGGAAGATGCTGATTTTCCCATTTTATATTTGACTGAAATGGTGATTGACTTTTTTTTTCCAACTATGAAACGCAAAATATCTAATGCAAGAGTCCAGTCTCCTTTCTAAACAGTGAGCATCTCTTTGGCGCACAGAAAATGCAGTAGACTCATGATGTGTATGTTTATTGTGAACTGACCGACTTAGATAGAGGAGATGCAGGCAAATCTCTGGGTTTGTATTTCTGACTAGTACTAAGTGGTAAAGAAAATGATCTGAAATATGTTTTATGTACCATTTGCTGTACTTTCTGAAAACAATACTATAAACAATTCATTCAGTTCAGTTCAGTTCAGTCACTCAATCGTGTCCAACTCTTTGTGATCCCCTGAACCACAGCACACCAGGACTCCCTGTCCATTACCAACTCCTGGAGTCCACTCAAACCCATGTCCAAAAGTCAGTGATGCCATCCACCATCTCATCCTCTGTTGCCCCCTTCTCCTCCTGCCCTCAATCTTTCTCAGCATCAGGGTCTTTTCAAATGAGTCAGCTCTTCGCATCAGGTGGCCAAAGTATTGGAGTTTCAGCTTCAGCATCAGTCCTTCCAATGAACACCCAGAACTGATCTTCTTTAGGACAGACTGTTGGATCTCCTTGCAGTCAAAGGGACTCTCAAGAGTCTTCTCCAACACCACAGTTCAAAAGCATCAATTCTTTAGTGTTCAGTTTTCCTCACAGTCCAACTCTCACATCCATACATGACCAGTGGAAAAACTACAGCCTTGACTAGAATGGACCTTTGTTGGCAAAGTAATATCTCTGCTTTTTAATGTGCTGTCTAGGTTGGTTATAATTTTGCTTCCAAAGAGTAAGCGTCTTTTAATTGCATGGCTGCAGTCACCATCTGCAGTGATTTTGGAGAACCCCAAAATAAAGTCTGACACTGTTTCCGCTGTTTACCCATCTATTTGCCATGAAGTGATGGGACCAGATGCCATGATCTTAGTTTTCTGAATGTTGAGCTTTAAGCCAACTATTTGGAACCATTCTGTTATTCCATGTCCAGTTTTAACTGTTGCTTCCTGACCTGCATAAAGGTTTCTCAAGAGGCAGGTCAGGTGGTCTGGTATTCCCATCTCTTTCAGAATTTTCCAGAGTTTATTGTGATCCAGGCACTCAAAGGTTTTGGCATAGTCTAAAGCAGAAATAGATGTTTTTCTGTAACTCTCTTGCTTTTTCCATGATCCAGTGGATGTTGGCAATTTGATCTCTGGTTCCTCTGGCTTTTCTAAAACCAGCTGGAACATCTGGAAGTTCACAGTTCACGTACTGCTGAAGCCTGGCTTGGAGAATTTTGAGCATTACTTTACTAGTGTGTGAAATGAGTGCAATTGTGAGGTAGTTTGAGCATTTTTTGGCATTGCTTTTCTTTGGGTTTGGAATGAAAACTGATATTTTCCAGTCCTGTGTCCACTGCTGAGCTTTCCAAATTTGCTGGCATATAGAGTGCAACACTTTCAGAGCATCATCTTTCAGTATTTGAAGTAGCTCAACTGGAATTCCATCACCTCCACTACCTTTGTTTGTAGTAGTGCTTCCTAAGGCCCACTTGACTTCACATTCTAGAATGTCTGGCTCTAGGAGAGTGATCACACCTTCGTGATTATCTGGGTCATGAAGATATTTTTTGTACAGTTCTTCTGTGTATTCTTGCCACCTCTTCTTAATATCTTCTACTTCTGTTAGGTCTGTCCTTTCAGAGATGTTTCCAAATCACGAATATTAAAGGATATTCCAGCTCTGTGAATTGCTTATGGGATTTTTTTTAATAAACATAATTTAACTTACTTTTATTTATATTGGTTCAGATTATTACTTTAAACATTCTGTTTGTTCCCTATCACCTTCAAAATTTAGGATTTTTCCCTCTAAGGTATACAATTATTTGTAAATACTGTTTTTACAAAATTCTGTCTTGACCCAGTATTGTAGACTCTGGCTAGAAATCTGTCCTGGGCTTTCCTGGTTGCACAGTGGTAAAAGAATCCACCTGCCAATGCAGGAAATGCAGGAGACACAGGATAAATCCCTGGGGCGAGAAGATCCCCTAGAGAAAGAAATGGCAACCCACTCCAGTATTCTTGCCTGAAAAATTCCACTGATAGAGGACCCTGACAGACTGTAGCCTGTGGGGTCACAGAGTGGTACACTAATGGGTGACTGAGCATGCATGTGAGAGACCTGTGAGTTTCCATTTTTGAGCAGCGGATTAAGTCCACAAGCCAACCTCTTCCCTTGTAGAGTTCTTACTTTCCAGGCCACTGTGCACCCACCCTAATAGCCTCAGGGGAAGGAACCAGACAATTAGGGACAGCCCCTTGACCAGGAACCTGTGAAATTTCTCAAATTAGCCAATCCACAGGGAGCAAAATCTAGCTAATTTCCCATACTTGAATACCATACATGGGCGGCCCTGCTAAACTTCAAACTTGTGACACTGTCCCCAGGTGCAACCCCTCCTGTGGCTATGCTAACAGTCTTCCCTCCCTTAGAAGGATAAGTAACAAAGGATTCTGCCTTTCATTCACCCAAGTGTCAGTGTGTTGTATGTCCTAGTATCAAAGAACCCTTAAACCTTGTAAAACATTATTCAATAAATATATAACAGTATGTCACAATCATAAGAGGCAAAAGTCACTGACTTCCTCAAGCATGCATCATTTTGTCTATCATCTATCTATATTTCTATCATCCATCTATTATCAACCATCTAACATATATATCCCATGGAAAAGAAATGCAAAAAAGCAAAATGGCTGCCTGGGGAGGCCTTATGAATAGCTGTGAAAAGCAGAGAAGTGAAAAGCAAAGGAGAAAAGAAAAGATATAAGCATCTGAATGCAGAGTTCCAAAGACTAGCAAGAGGAGATAAGAAAGCCTTCCTCAGCGATCAATGCAAAGAAATAGAGGAAAACAACAGAATGGGAAAGACTAGAGACATGTTTGGGAAAGCATGTAAGAATTAAAGATTTTAAAATTTAAAAAATAAAAAACTAAAAAAAAAAAAAAAAAGAAAATTAGAGATACCAAGGGAACATTTCATGCAAAGATGGGCACAATAAAGGACAGAAATGGTCTGGACCTAACAGAAGAAGAAGATATTATGAAGAGGTGGCAGAATAACCAGAAGAACTGCACAAAAGAGATCTTCATGACCAAGTTAATCACAATGGTATGATCACTCACCTAGAGCCAGACATCCTGGAATGTGAAGTCAAGTGGGCCTTAGAAAGCATCACTACAAACAAAGCTAGTGGAGGTGATGAAATTCCAGTTGAGCTATTTCAAGTCCAGAAAGATGATGCTGTGAAAGTCCTGCATTCTATATGCCAGCAAATTTGGAAAATGCAGCAGTGGTCACAGGACTGGAAAAGGTCAGTTTTCATTCCAAACCCAAAGAAAAGCAATGCCAAAGAATGCTCTAACTACTGCACAGTTGCACTCATCTCACACGCTAGTAAAGTAATGCTCAAAATTCTCCAAGCCAGGCTTCACCAATATGAGAACTGTGAACTTCCAGATGTTCCAGCTGGTTTTAGAAAAGCCAGAGGAACCAGAGATCAAAATGACAGCAGTGGCTGAATGATGGAAAAAGCAAGAGAGTTCCAGAAAAACATCTATTTCTGCTTTATTAACTATACCAAAGCCTTTGACTGTGAGGATCACAATAAACTGTGGAAAATTATTCAAGAGATGGGAATTCCAGACCACCTGACCTGCTTCTTGAGAAACCTATATGCAGGTCAGAAAGCAACTCTTATAACTGGACATGGAACAACAGACTGGTACCAAATAGGAAAAGGAGTACGTCAAGACTGTATATTGTCACCCTGTTTATTTAACTTCTATGCAGAGTACATCATGAAAAACGCTGGGCTGGAAGAAGCACAAGCTGGAATCAAGATTCCTGGGAGAAATATCAATAACCTTAGATATGCAGATGATATCACCCTTACGGCAAAAAGTGAAGAAGATCTAAAAAAAAAAGAAAAAAAGCCCCTTGATGAAAGTGAAAATGGAGAGTGAAAAAGTTGGCTTAAAACTCAACATTCAGAAAACTAAGATCATAGCATCGGGTCCCATCACTATATGGTAAATAGATGAGGAAACAGTGGAAACAGTGTCAGACTTTATTTTTCTGGGCTCCAAAATCACTGCAGATGGTGACTGCAGTCATGAAATTAAAAGACGCTTACTCCTTGGAAGAACAGTTATGACCAACATAGATAGCATACTCAAAAGTAGGGACATTACTTTGCCAACAAAGGTCCGTTTAGTCAAGGCAATGGCTTTTCCAGTGGTCATGTATGGATGTGAGAGTTGGACTGTGAAGAAGGCTGAGTGCTGAAGAATTGATGTTTTTGAACTGTGGTGTTTGAGAAGACTCTTGAGAGTCCCTTGGACTGCAAGGAAATCCAACCAATCCATTCTAAAGGCGATCAGCCCTGGGTGTTCTTTGGAAGAAATGATGCTGAAGCTGAAATTCCAGTACTTTGGCCACCTCATGCGAAGAGTTGACTCAATGGAAAAGACCCTGATGCTGGGAGGGATTGGGGGCAGGAGGAGAAGGGGGCGACAGAGGATGAGATGCTGGATGGCATCACCAACTTAATGGACGTTGAGTTTGCGTGAACTCCGGGAGTTGGAGATGGACAGGGAGGCCTGGCATGCTGCGATTCATGGGGTCGCAAAGAGTCAGACACGACTAAGCGACTGAACTGAACACAACATATATGTAAACCATTACATATAAAACATTTAATTTTTAAATAAAATTCATGTTTGTTGTTATCTTAAGAAACATTTGCCTGCCTCAAAGTTGTAAAATATTTCTTCTCTATTTTTCTAGGTATATCAAAGTTTCACAGTTTATTTTTCAGTCTGTGACTCATTTAAAGTTAACTTTTGTATATAAAGATGGATCATGTTTATTTTTATCCTTATTTATCTTATTTATATACAGTTGTACTGTTACCATTAGTCAAAAAGTCTTTCATTTCTCTCAGTAAACTGCCATCATAACTTTTTAAAAGATCAATTTGCTATACATACTTGAGCCTGTTTGTGTGCTTTCAATTCTGTTCAATGATCTTTATGTGTGTCCTTTCATGGATACTGAACGAACTTGATGAACACTGGCTTAAATTAGGTCTTAGCATCTATAATGTGAGCCTTCATTATTTCTCTTCCATTAAAAAAATAAAAATAAGAAGTAAAAAATCCTCCTTTCAGTATTCTAGGTTGCTAGCTTTTCTATACAAATTATAGAATTATTCATTATTAAATAAATGCAAATCTAAATCACAATGAGGTATCACCTCATCAGTCAGTATAGCCATTATCAAAATGGCTATCATTATCATTTATCTAGAAACAATAAATGGTGGAGAAAGAGAGGGGAACCCTCCTACACTGTTGGTGGGAATGTAAACTGGTACAGCCACTATGGAGAACATTTGAAGATTCTTCAAAAAACTAAAAATAGAGCTACTACATGATCCAGCAATCCCACTACTGGGAATTATTCCCAGATAAAACCACAATTCAAAAGACATGCACTCTGATACTCATTGCAGTACTGTTTGCAATAGCCAGGAATAGAAGGAAACTAAACGTCCATCAGCAGAGGAATAGATAAAGAAGATGTGGTAAATATATAATACAATGGAATATTACTCAGCTCTAAAAAGAATTGGTAACATTTTCAGAGACATGGATGGACCTAGAGAATCTTAGAGAGAGTGAAATAAGTCAGAAAGGGAAGAACAAATATTGCATACTCTTGCTTCTATGGGGAATCTTTCCTTTTCTCCTTTGCTTTTCCCTTCTCTTCTTTTCACAGCTATTTGTAAGGCCTCCCCAGACAGCCATTTTGCTTTTTTGCATTTCTTTTCCATGGGGACGGTCTTGATCCCTGTCTCCTGTACAATGTCATGAACCTACATTCATAGTTCATCAGGAACTCTATCAGATCTAGGCCCTTAAATCTATTTCTCACTTCCACTGTATAATCATAAGGGATTTGATTTATATCATACCTGAATGGTCTAGTGGTTTTCCCTACTTTCTTCAATTAAAGTCTGAAATTGGCAATAAGGAGTTCATGATCTGAACCACAGTCAGGTCCCAGCTTGTTTTTGCTGACTGTATAGAGCTTCTCCATCTTTGGCTGCAAAGAATATAATCAATCTGATTTTGGTGATTACCATCTGGTGATGTCCATGTGTAGAGTCTTTTCCCATAGCAAGAAGAGATAAGAAAGCCTTCCTCAGTGATCAATGTAAAGAAATAGAGGAAAACAACAGAATGGGAAAGACTGGAGATCTCTTCAAGAAAATTAGAGATAGCAGGGGAACATTTCATGCAAAGATGGGCTCGATAAAGGACAGAAATGGTCTGGACCTAACAGAAGCAGAAGATATTAAGAAGAGATGGCAAGAATACACAGACGAACTGTACAAAAAAGATCTTCATGACCAAGATAATCACAATGGTGTGATCACTGACCTTGAGCAGGACATCCTGGAATGTGAAGTCAAGTGGGCCTTAGAAAGCATCACTATGAACAAAGCTAGTGGAGGTGATGGAATTCCAGTTGAGCTATTTCGAAGCCTGAAAGATGATGCTGTGAAAGTGCTGCACTCAATATGCCAGCAAATTTGGAAAACTCAGCAGTGGTCACAGGACTGGAAAAGGTCAGTTTTCATTCCAAACCCAAAGAAAGGCAATGCCAAATAATGCTCTAACTACCACATAATTTCACTCATCTCACACACTAGTAAAGTAATGCTCAAAATTCTCCAAGCCAGGCTTCAGCAATACGAGAACTGTGAACTTCCAGAGGTTCAAGCTGGTTTTAGAAAAGGCAGAGGAACCAGAGATCAAATTTCCAACATCTGCTGGATCATCAAAAAAGCAAGAGAGTTCCAGAGCCTTTGACTGTGTGGATCACAATAAACATTGGAAAATTCTGAAAGAGATGGGAATACAGACCACCTGACCTGCCTCTTGAGAAACCTATATGCAGGTCAGGAAGCAACTCTTAGAACTGGACATGGGAAAACAGACTGGTTCCAAATAGGAAAAGGAGTACATCAAGGCTGTATATTGTCACCCTGTTTATTTAACTTCTATGCAGAGTACATCATGAGAAATACTGGGCTGGAAGAAGCACAAGCTGGAATCAAGACTGCAGGGAGAAATCTCAGTCACCTCAGATATGCAGATGATACCACCCTGAAGAAGAACTTAAAAAAAAAAAAAAAAAAGCCTCTTGATGAAAGTGAAAGTGGAGAGTGAAAAAGTTGGCTCAAAGCTCAACATTCAGAAAACGAAGATCATGGCATCTTGTCCCATCACTATATGGCAAATAGATGGGGAAACAGTGGAAACATTGTCAGACTTTATCTTTTTGGGCTCCAAAATCACTGCAGATGGTGATTGCAGCCATGATATTAAAAGATGCTTACTCCTTAGAAGGAAAGTTATGACCAACCTAGATAGCATATTGAAAAGCAGAGACATTACTTTGCCAACAAAGTTCCATCTAGTCAAGGCTCTGGTTTTTCCAGTAGTCATGTATGGATGTGAGAATTGGACTGTGAAGAAAGCTCAGCAGTGAAGAACTGATGTTTTTGAACCATGGTGTTTGAAAAGACTCTTGAGAGTCCCTTGGACTGCACAGAGATCCAACTAGTCCATTCTAAAGCAGATCAGTCCTGGGTGTTCTTTAGAAGGAATGATGCTAAAGCTGAAACTCCAATTCTTTGGCCACCTGATGCAAAGAGTTGACTCATTGGAAAAGACCCTGATGCTGGGAGGGATTGGGGGTAGGAGGGAAAGGGGACAACAGAGGATGGGATGGCTGGCTGGCATCACTGACTTGATGGACGTGAGTTTGGTTAAATTCTGGGAGTTGATAATGGACAGGGAGGCCTGGCATGATGCAGTTCATGGGATCACAAGGAGTCGGACATGACTGGGTGACTGAAGTAAACTGAACTGAGGGTGAATCTAGTAAAAAGGTACAGAGAAACGTATTGGGAAAGCATAAACAGAGTCACAGATGTAGAAAATAAACTTATTGTTACCAAATGGGGAAGGGAGTGTGGGAAAAAGTGGGAGAGTAGATAGAATTGACATATATACACTGCTATGAATAAAATAGATAATCAATAAAAGCCTACTGTTCATCATGGGGAACCCTATTTAATGGCCTGTGGTGACCATTATGAAGGAAATCTAATAAAAGAGTGTGTGTATATATACATATACATGGATACTGAGCTGACTTGAGAAACATTGGCTTAAATTAGGTCTTAGCATCTATTGTGTGATCCTTCATTTTTTTCTCTTCCATTGTAAAAATAAGAAAAAAAATCTCCTTTGGGTATTCTAGGTTGCTAGCTTTCTATACAAATTATAGAAATATTCATTATTTAAGAAATGTACATCTGGGATGTTAGGTCCGTGAATCAAGGTAAATTGGGCCGTTGAACAGGAGATGGGAAGAGTGAACATTGACACTGGAGGAATAAGTCAACTAAAATCGATGGACTGGGCAAATTTAATTCAATGACCATTTTATCTACTACTGTATGCAAGAACGCTTTAGAGCAATGGAGTAGCCTTTATTGTCAACAAGAGTCCAAAATTCAGTACTTGTGTATAATGTCAAAAATGACAGCATGATCATGGTTCCTTTCCAAATTAAACAATCCAACATCACAGTCTGTGCCCCAACAACTAATGCTGGAAAAGCTGAAGTCAAACAGTCTCTGCACACCTACAAGACCTTCCAGAACTAACAGAAAAATGAGATATCCTTTTCATCACGGGGACTGGGATGCAAAAGTAGGAAGTCAAGAGATAACTGGAGTAACAGGCAACTTTGGCCTTGGAGTACAAAATGTAGCCAGACAAAGGCTAACAACATTTTGCCAAGAGAATGCACTGGTCATAGCAAGCACCCTCTTCCAACAACACAAGAGAAGAATTTACACATGGACATCACCAAATGGTCAATACCAAAATCTGATTGATTATATTCTTTGTTACTGAAGATGGAGAAGCTCTACAGAGTCAGCAAAAACAAGACTTGAACCTGACCATGGCTCAGATCATGAGCTCCTTATTACACAATTAAGATTTAAACTGATAAAAGTATGGAAAACCACTACACTATTCATGTGTGATAGCTAAATCAAGTCACTTAGGATTATACAGTGGAAGTGACAAATAGATTCAAGGGATTAGATCTGATAGAGTGCCTGAAGAACTGTGGACAGAGGTTTGTAACACTGTACAGGAGGCCGTGACCAAAATGATCCAAAGAAAAAGAACCCCAAGAAGGCAAAATGGCTGTCTGAGGAGACTTTACAAAAAGCTGAGGAAAGAAGAGATGCCAAAGGCAAAGGAGAAAGGGAAAGATATACCCAACTGAATGTACACTTCTAAAGAATAGTTAGGAGAAACAAAGAGGTCTTCCTCAATGAACCATTCAAAAAAATAGGGGAACACAATAGAATAGGAAATACTAGAGATCTCTTCAAGAAAATTGGAGATACCAAGGGAATATTTCATGCATATATGGGAGTAATAAAAGACAGAAAATGCAAGGACCTAAAAGGAGCTGAAGAGATTAAGAAGAGGTGGCAAGAATACACAGAATAACTGTGCAAAAAAGGTCTTAATGACCTGGATAACCACGATAGTGGTTCACTCACTAGAGCCAGATATCCTGGAATGTGAAGTAAAGTAAGTCTTGGGAGCATTCTTACAGACAAAGCTGGTGGAGGTAATGTGATTCTAGTTGAGCTATTTCAAATCCGAAAAAATGATTCTGTTGAAGTGCTGCACTCATTATACCAGCAAATTTGGAAAATTCAGGAGTAGCCACAGGACTGGAAAAGGTTCGTTTTCAGTTCAATCCCAAAGAAGGGCAATGCCAAAGAATGTTCACACTATCATAAAATTGTGCTTGTTTCACATGTTAGCAAGGTAATGCTCAAAAATCTTCAAGCATGTCTTCAAGAGCAGATGAACCAAGCACTTGCAGATGTACAAGCTGTATTTAGAAAAGGCAGAGAAACCAGAGATCACATGGCCCAAATCCTATGGATCATAGAAAAAGCAAGAGAATTCCATAAAAATATCTATTTCTGCTTCATTGACTACTCTAAGGCTTTTGACTGTGTGGATCACAACAAACTATGGAAAATTGTTAAGGAGATAGGAATATCAGACCACTTTACCTGTCTCCTGAGAGACCTGTATGCAAGTCAAGAAACAACAATTAGAACAAGTCATGGAACAAAGAACCGGTTCAAAAGTGAAAAAGGAGTACATTAAGGTTGTATATTGTCACCCTGCTTATAAACTTGCATGCAGAGCACATCAAGCAAAATGCCGATCTTCATTAATCAGAAGCTGGAATCAAGACTGCCAGGAGAAACATCAACAGCCTCAGATATGCAAATAATACCAACATAATGGCAGAGAGCAAAGAGGAACTAAACAGCGTCTTGATGAGTGAGAAAGAGCTGTATAAAAACCTGGCTTAAAACTCAGTATTCAAACATACATTAAAAGACGCATGCTGCTTAGAAGAAAAGCTATGAGAAACATAGACAGCAAAAGAGAGATATTACTTTGCCAACAAAGGTTTATACAGTCAAAGTTATGGTTTGTCCAGTAGTCATATATGGAAGTGAATTTTGGACCATAAAGTAGGCTGAGCACCAAAGAATTGGATGCTTTCAAACTGTTGTGATGGAGTAGACTCTTGAGAGTTCCTTGGACTGCAAGGAAATGAAACTAGTCCATCCTAAAGGAAATCAACCCTGAATATTCATTGGAAGGACTGATGCTGAACCTGAAGCTCCAATATTTTGGCCACCTTGTGTGAAGAGCTGACTCATTTGAAAAGACCCTGATGCTGGTAAAGATTGAAGGTAGGAGGAGAAGGGGATGACAGAGGATGAGAAGGTTGTATGGCATCAGGTCCTCAATGGGCATGATTTTGAGCAAATTCTAGGAGATAGTGAAGGACAGGGAAGTCTGGCATTCTGCAGTCCATGTGGTCACAAAGAAGTCAGACATGAATTAGCAACTGAGCTAAACCGATGGCCAGTGATGCTGAGCACCTTTCCATATACATTTCTATGATTATTTGTATGTCTTTTTTTAGAGGATGTCTATTCAATCCTTTTATGATTTCTTAATCATATTTTAGTCTTCTTATTAAGTTTACAAGTTCTTTGTACATTTTGGTCTTTAAATATGTATCAGATATATTATTTGAAAAATCTTACTCCATTCCATAGATTTAGTCAGTTCAGTTCAGTTGCTCAGTCATGTCCAATTCTTTGCGACTCCATGAACCACAGCACTCCAGGCTTCCCTGTCAGTCAATAATTCCCAGAGCTTGCTCAAACTCATATCCATTAAGTTGGTGATGCCATCCAACAATCTCATCCTCTGTCGTCCCCTTCTCCTCCTGCCCTCCATCTTTACCAGGATCAGGGTCTTTTCAAATGAGTCAGCTCTTTGCATAGGGTGGCCAAAGTATTGGAGCTTCAGGTTCAGCATCAGTCCTTCCAATGAATATTCAGGACTGATTTCCTTTAGGATTGACTGGTTTCATTTCCTTGCAGTCCAAGGGACTCTCAAGAGACTTCTGCAACACCACAGTTCAAAAGCATCAATTCTTCAGCACTCAGTTTTCCTTATGGCCCAATTCTCACATCCATACATGCCTACTGGAAAAACGTACATATACACAATGGAGTATTACTCAGCCGTAAAAAGAATTCATTTGAATCAGTTCTGATGAGATGGATGAAACTGGAGCCGATTATACAGAGTGAAGTAAGCCAGAAAGAAAAACACCAATACAGTATACTAACACATATATATGGAATTTAGGAAGATGGCAATGACGACCCTGTATGCAAGACAGGGAAAGAGACACAGATGTGTATAACGGACCTTTGGACTCAGAGGGAGAGGGAGAGGGTGGGATGATTTGGGAGAATGACATTCTAACATGTATACTATCATGTAAGAATTGAATCGCCAGTCTATATCTGATGCAGGATGCAGCATGCTTGGGGCTGGTGCATGGGGATGACCCAGAGAGATGTTATGGGGAGGGAGGTGGGAGGGGGGTTCATGTTTGGGAACGCATGTAAGAATTAAAGTTATTAAAATTTAAAAAAAAAAAAAACTAAAAAAAAAAAAAAAAGAAGGCAGCATGTTTTAATTTCATGGCTGGAATCACTATCTGCAGTGATTTTGGAGCCCATTAAAATAAAGTTTGTCACTGTTTGCATTGTTTCCCCATCTATTTGCCATGAAGTGATGGGACCGGATGACATGATCATCATTTTTTGAATGTTTAGTTTTAAGCCTGCCTTTTCACTCTCCTCTTTTACTTTCATCAAGAGGCTCTTTAGTTCCTCTCTGCTTTCCGCCATAAGGGTTGTGTCATCTGCATAGCTGAGGTTATTGATATTTCTCCCGGCAATCTTGATTACAGCTTGTGCTTCATCCAGCCCAGTATTTCACATGATGTATTCTGCATATAAGTTAAATAAGCAGGGTGACAATATACAGCCTTGATGTACTCCTTTCTCAATTTGGAAACAGTCCATTGTTCCATGACAGGTTGTTAACTGTTGTTTCTAGACCTGCATACAGATTTTTCAGGAGACAGGTAAGGTGGTCTCATATTCCCATCTCTTTAAGAATTTTCCATAGATTACCTTTTCCATAAAATATTCCATAGATATTCCATACAATATTGCATAGATTACCTTTTCATTTTGTTGACAGTTTCTTTTGAATGGAACTCTTTTTAGTTTGATATATTCGCACACATTTATTTTGTTTTTTATTACCTTGGCATCAAATTCAATAAATCATTGTCAAGATTACCATTTTTTTCTTCTTCTACGAATTGTGTGGCTTTGGGGCTTCTGTTCAAGTCTCAATCCATTTTGATTTTTGTGAATTTTCTAAGATTGGTTCCAGTTGCTCATTCACTGATACCACATTTTCATTTTAAGTTTTATACAAATGTATAATAGCTACTTTAAAATATTTGCTGAATTCACCAACTCTGCCCACTTGGACTTTTTTTTTTTTTTAATTTTAAACTAGGCCACAATTTCCTATATTTGTGGACCTTTCTCATTTTTCTTCCTTTTTTTTTTTTTCCACGTCTGCTTTTTTTTTTTTTTTTGAAAATTGGGCACTGCTGAGATTAGATTGCAGCTGTTCTATATTCTGTTATATTCCTTTCAAAATACTTTCTTGCTGATGTTGTTGCAGTTGCAGTAAGCAATCAACTTGCCTGGAGGCAAACTGCAAATATTGTGTGCCTTCTGACATGCAGCTGCTGTTCTCTCTCCTCTATTACTATGATTTCCTTCTGCCGTCTTTCAATCAGGCCTCCAGTGACTCTCCATTGATTATGCATAATTTGGCTTTCAGCCCAAGATTTTTTGAGAGAACTGGCTCTTCTCTCTCTGTGGTTTTCTTGAATGCATAGATTCTGCACTTATTTTTAGCTGCTTTACTGGCCTCATATATACTTTACTCTGATGCATCAATCATAGAAAGTGTTAATTTTAACCACTTGTACTTCTCATGCTAAGGAATAGACTCAGCTGAAAGTATAAAAAATGACAATAGCAAAAAAGAAAAAAAAAGGCAAGGAAACACATCTAGCCTTACTGAGATCTAAGTTTCAAGAGCATATCCTCTCTTGCCTCTGCTTGCATTAACATGGGTCCTCTTGCATATATATTAATATCTTGTGTCTGTGTGTTTGTTTAAATTTGTATTAAAATAAAATAAGAAAAATTTATTTTCTCTTTATATTCATGTTTAAATGAACACATATTTCAAATATGTATCCCTATTTATTTTACCTACATGCCATAGGAATTTTAAAAATACATAAATATGGGAAAGATGGATGTTTAGCTAGAAGGGTGATGGTGATGTCAACTCTTCAGATGAGGACACCTGGTAGCAAGAACAGGTTCCAATATTTTATTTTAAGATATCTACAGTGAATCAGAGAGGCAATATCACCTAAGCAGTTAAGTACATAGTCTTGGAGCTCAGGGGTGAGATTTGTGTTAGAAAATAAGTCTGTAATTGATGCAGGCTATAGACAGTTCACCCACGCCTGGGCAGCCTCACAGGCCATTCATCTTCTGTCTGCTCTGCTTGGCAGTGCCCAAAACATTAGGCTTATTTCTGCAAAGGTGTGAGAGAGCAGAGGTTTCCTTTTCTCTTTCACTATATCTCTTTCTCTTTCCCTCTCTGACCCTCTTCTCTCACATCCCTCATCCCCAAATCTGCTTCATTTCACTTTGAGCAGTCCTCCAAGCCCCTCTTCCTCACCTTTTCTGTATCTTCTTTTCTCTCCTTTTTACTTTTTTGCTTAATTTTATGGTAAGCCAGCATTTTCTAATTCTTTCTATTGATTTTGCTTAAGATTTTATGTCCAGCTGTCATAGTATCTGTCACATATTTCTTTTTTTCTCCCCTTTCTCCTACAAGCATCTATTTTTTTCTTCCTTCTTCCACAGCTGACCGTGTCTAGTCTTTTCTCTCAAAAAAAAAAAAATTAACTTTCTTCAGTCTTAAATGCACTATATTTTACTTTTCTAATCCTAATTTTTAAAAGCAGATGAATTGAATGTTTACAGTTCCTCCAAGGAAACAGTTAACACCATTCTGCCTTGGGAGTTTTCCTGTGGTCTATGAATGATGATTAAAGTCATCAGGAAGAAGCCTTCAACTGGTATCCTTGGGTGTTAATTTCACCATTGCTTATTTTATTCCAGTCTGTTATCCCACACATTTTCCCATTGGTTATGTTACTTGTCTCCTTTTTACCTCCTTTGGAGGTTTTCAGATTACATGTGAAGGCAGGTCTAAAGCATTTCACAGTGCTGCTTTGATTAAAATGTGAAAACCTACAGAGAAAAAATAATTGACTGCTAAGTTCCTGAGTCACTGACACAGTTGATGGTTACTTCCTTAAATTAAATCTTCTCGGTTCTGTAACAACAAATGTAAATACCTATCTTCTGTCTTAGAATTTTTTTTAATTTTTATATTTTTAGTCTTGTTTTTATTTTATTCTATGTGCATATACATCTTTTACTCTTGTTTGGACAGGTAGTTTCCACTGAGTGGACATATAGCAAATGAATGTGGTTTGCCAGATAACCAGTATGTTGCTAGTACAAAGAAAAATAGATCATGGTCCTGTCCTTAAAATGCACCTAGTGTTTGAAGAATCTTGTAATAGGAGTATAGGCATGACTTATATAGTCAACAAACAACAACTGCAACGCATTCTATCTTAAATAAAATCTTGGTTACATTTCATTCTTTGGCCCATTTTTTGATTGGGTCGTTTATTTTTCTGGAATTGAGCTGCATAAGTTGCTTTTATATTTTTGAGATTAGTTGTTTGTCAGTTGCTTCATTTGCTATTATTTTCTCCCATTCCGAAGGCTGTCTTTTCACCTTGCTTATATTTTCCTTTGTTGTGCAGAAGCTTTTAATTTTAATTAGATCCCATTTGTTTATATGAGCAGTATTTTAGAGATCAGGGGAATAAACTTGGTTACCATCTCTATGCAAACAATGTCATACATACCCTTATTCACAGACTAATTTATAGATCATTCAGTTAAACAATACCATTCAGAGTTGGGATACATCATTATTTACTTGACAGTTAACATATATTATTTTATACAAATCTATTATTCTATACAACATCTAAAGTTATGCCACACAAAGAACAAACTATTTATCAAAGAAATCTATGAGTATAAAGAGCAAAAAATGGCTGAGCATTTGGGAGATTAATGTTGTACATATTCTTGTTTGTGTTGCTACTTTATAAAGAGTGCTTCTAGAGGCCATGATGTCTTGCAACAATTACTATATCATTTATGTTGAATAAAAATAATTCTAGAAAGCTGATTTGGAGTTAAATATACTTTTTAAATGAATGACATACCCTGTCTTCTAAGAGAAAAACAAACCAAACAAAAATCTCAAGATACATACAAAATGTTGTTAGATTTTTAATTAAAACTTTTTCTCAATGTTGTGTGGACCGTTTAAGGGGGAAGAAAAAAAAAAGATCCATATTTTTTCCCATATACTTCCATTCTGTTTCTCCTTTTGTTTGTTTCTACCTCCCAGGATGCTTATTGATATAAGTGTTTCCCTAAAGGTCTCACATGTATCCAAGATTGAGTTAGGGCCTGAAATAAATACTGCATCAATTTTAGTGCTAGGAAACACACATTTTGTTGGAGGCAATGGATTCAATTTTTTATAAAATAGTATGTGACATGGCACATGGTTGCAAGGGATTTTGGTTTGTTAGTTAGCATTATTTGCTTAGTTGTGTCCACTCTTTGTGACCCTATAGACAATAGCCAGCCTGGCTCCTCTGGCCGTGGGGTTCTCCAGGCAAAAATACTGCAGTAGCAGCCATTTCCTTCTCCAGGGTATCTTCCTGACCCAGGGATTGAACCTGGATCTCCTGCATTGCAGGTGGATTTTTTTTTTTTTTTTTTTTTTTACCATCTGAGCCACCAGGGAAGCCCAGGATTTAAAAAGGCTATAACTCATTTACCTTCAAGACAACCCAAAGAATTAAGTTCAGAATAATCAGAGAATACCTAGATTTTATTTTGTTGTTTTTTTTTTTTTTCTTTCCTTTCAAGTATTCTATCTTTATGGACTCTTTATACTGAAAATTAAAACCCATGTCTGTGTTAATATTTTGAGCTGGTTTGGATATGAATTCAGCATGCATATATAGATATCTTTATCAATAAAAGAATAGTTGGAAGCTAGCAGAACCCTTTAAGATTAGTTAATAGACATGTTAAACATGGAAGATAAGAGTAAGTACCAAGATTTCAATAGTTTAAGTCATTAAGACATTAAATAAAATAGTATTGTACTTACTTTAAAACTCTCTAAATAGCAGCATTAACTATATACCCATAAAATAATTCAGTAAATTACCACAAAACCAAACCTCTGAGATTCTGGAGCTAACACTTACATATGGAAAATAGAAAATCAAAGCAAACAAGAAATTGAATTTTAAAAATTCAGGTAAAACAATGTTTCCAAAACAGTTGGGAGTAGTCTAAAAATAATCAATTCCAGAGGGGAGAGGCAGCAGGTGAATGGGAGATTATTTAGAAAGCTGTATTCCAGTAGGACTAAGGAGGAAAGCAAAATAAATGGAAAAGGAAGTCATCAAGTCTCTAATAGCTAGGAAAACTAATAACCCAGGATGCCCCTGTGACTCGTTAGAGTAACAAGAGGAAATGAAAACCTGTGTAGAGACAGTCCAGTCAACATTTTTAATCCATGGAAATTAAAGCTGGAGAGAATATTGCTAAATAAATTCACTGAAAATCTTGTCGTACCACTTTAGATTTTAATATCTTCAATTTTATTACACCTGTTTCCCCTATCATCTAACACTTACATAAAGAAGGAAAGCAAGAAAAAAATATGAAAATAACATTTATAGACCAAACAATCTCACAATATATATTTTGCTGGAAGCCTTAAGTTTTTTCAATGCTCCTAGTCATTTTATGTATTCATCTAATGGCCACTATTCCTAAATTGAAGCTATTTCAAGTCACCATGTATCATCAGACCTGTTGTGATTGTGTTAATGACAGAAACCTTCAGTGAAATATCCTTAATTTTAAATAAATCATTGGTATCTCATTTTCTTCCATTTCTAAAATCAATTATTTATACATTTCTTTCAATTTCTTCAAAATACATAAGATACCTATCATCCTCTGGTCTATTTTTTTTCCTTTATCCTTAGCCTAATTATCCTGTGCTTTGATTTTAATTTGCATAAGTTCCAAGTGCATTTTGACATATCAAGAGTGCTAAATGTATGTTTGATTTAATGGTGTATGAACTGGATTATAAGCCACATAATAGTTGACTTCATGTAAATAAAAATCTTACTCTGATATATCTCCATAATGCTTAGCCTTGTTTCTCTTTTATAATCACTTAAAATTGAATGAATTAATATGGTAACTGTGATTTTACTAACTAAATACATGTATTGCATATATATAAATGTACTCAGTTTCAGTAGTTTGCATATTTACAGATGTATGTCTGCATAGGATAAATATATTTAGAAAAACATAAACAACAAAAAAAAAAAGAAGAGCCACCAAGATGGCAAATGCATCATAGACCTTTGAAAATTAGTCTAAAGCTTGAACAAATTCACTTTACTCAAATTAAGTAGGTTAGGCCAACACTTTCCAATCCAAATCCCCACCCCAACCTCCTATCTCCACCTGCTTCCTCTGCCTGAGTCAAGAGCTTTGATTCTTATTCATCTCTTGATAATTTCATTTGGATTTCTTACAACTGACCTAGTTTGTTTTCTTCTATTCTACACTCCTTCACAGTTCCTATATATCATACTTTGCCCTGTAATTCCATTATTAATCTCATCTGAAAGTTTTTTTGAATGTTTATTAGACTTTGCACCACTGTGAGAAAAATAATATCAAAAACAAATTAAATGACAAATAGCTTGGAAATGTGTAAACAAATGTATTTACAGTGAAATAAATTATATAATTGTGAATATATTTTCCGACAGAAACACATCAATAGATGGGAGTAATAAACATGTGTTTCATCAAGAACACAGCCAGCTCTCTGCAGTGATAGCAAAAGCTTCTCTTTGACTCTGTTACTGGTCTTGTTAGACAATAGAAAATGGTACCACAGATGGAATTTCTTTTCCCTCACAGGATATGTGATTTTAATGAGACTTGAAAACTTTCAACTTCTTGGTGAATGTAATTATAATTTTTCTTGTTTATTCACTTGTATTCAACACTGATTCAGATAACTTCTCTTGTCCTTCTGATACTTTTCTTGATGATACATTATGGTCATAATATATATTTAAAACATTTCTTAATCTATATTCTTGTTTGCTTTTCCTAACACATTGCAATAAATATATTATAATATGATTTTGAACCATTATATTATTAAGCAATTTGCTGAAATATAATCTTATATTTAGTAAGTTATGAACAACACTCAGATGTTCTCATTTTTGGTTTGGGAGTTTTAAAATACTGCATTATTTTTCTCATTAAAATATTTCAGATTGCTCTTCTATTGATTATTGTGAAGATCTGCTGGAGGAAGGCATGGAAACCGACTCCAGTATTCTTGCCTAGAGAATCCCATGGGCAGAGGAGCCCAGCATCTACAGTCATGGGGTTACAAAGAGTCAGACACGACTGAGTGAGTAACACTTTCACTTTTCACTATATTGATTACTGCAACTTAAATATTGGCTTGTTCCTCATTTTATTTCCTTTACTGAATTATAGCTGGATTCTTCATATGTTTTTTATTCAATAATTATGGCTGGGCCTAAAAGAGAGCGAAATTAATGTATCAGATCAGTTCAGTTCAGTTGCTCAGTCGTGTCCGACTCTTTGCAACCCCGTGAATCGCAGCACACCAGGCCTGCCTGTCCATCACCATTTCCCGGAGTTCACTCAGACTCACATCCATCGAGTCAGTGATGCCATCCAGCCATCTCATCCTCTGTTGACCCCTTCTCCTGCTGCCCCCAATCCCTCCCAGCATCAGAGTCTTTTCCAATGAGTCAACTCTTCGCATCAGGTGGCCAAAGTACTGGAGTTTCAGCTTTAGCATCATTCCCTCCAAAGAAATCCCAGGGCTGATCTCTTTCAGAATGGACTAGTTGGATCTCCTTGCAGTCCAAGGGACTCTCAAGAGTCTTCTCCAACACCACAGTTCAAAAGCACCAATTCTTCAGCGCTCACCTTTCTTCACAGTTCAACTCTCACATCCATACATGACCACAGGAAAACCATAGCCTTGACTAGACAGACCGTTTTTGGTAAAGTAATTTCTGTGCTTTTGAATATGCTATCTAGGTTGGTCATAACTCTCCTTCCAAGGAGTAAGCATCTTTTAATTTCATGGCTGCAGTCACCATCTGCAGTGATTTTGGAGCCCCCAAAAATAAAGTCTGACACTGTTTCCACTGTTTCCCCATCTATTTCCCATGAAGTGATAGGACCAGATGCCATGATCTTCGTTTTCTGAATGTTGAGCTTTAAGTCAACTTTTTCACTCTCCACTTTCACTTTCATCAAGAGGCTTTTAGTTCCTCTTCACTTTCTGCCATAAGGGTGGTGTCATCTGCATATCTGAGGTTATTGGTATTTCTCCCGGCAATCTTGATCCCAGCTTGTGTTTCTTCCAGCCCAGCGTTTCTCATTATGTGCTCTGCATATAAGTTAAATAATACCAGAAGAGCAAATGTGATCTTGTTGCCATGGTAGGCTAACATGAAATATAATGTTTTAAATAACAGAATTATATGATTTATTAATTTGAGATTTTCATACCTTGCATGCCGAATGTATTAAATTCTGTCATCTTGGCATTCATGTACATTTTGTGCTTTTCTGTTTGCTTTCTTTCTAGAAGAGTTCCTGTCACATAGCTGGAACACAATAAATATCTGCTGTACACCCATGGCTGATTCATGTGAAAGTATGGCAAAAAACCACAACAATATTGTAAAGTGATTAGCCTCCAATTAAAATAAATAAATAAATAAATAAATATATGATTAAAAAAAAAGAAATGTGCTTCTGTTTCTCTTACAATGGAACTTAAAAATAAATTAATATTTCTAAAGGCATCTGATTTAAAAATTCTTAGATGCTTGGTTTGTTTTTATGAGTTCCATTGCTAATCAGAAATGAGCAGGAAGATGATATTTATAAACATACTATGAATTCAGTTAGAAGTCAAACTAATATTCCTCTGATACATAGTTTGAAAAAGAAAAGTGGAAGATTATCAATAGGCTATTAAACTTGCCCAAACAAATGTTCCTTTCCAATGGATTTATATGAAAAAAACACTTCTGTTTGAAAATCATAATATTACAACTCAGTAATCAATATTTCATTCTCTGTATTGGAACTCAAAAAGAATACACTCCTTTGGAATATATTCTTTTAAAAATAACAAACTATCTTGTATGGAAATAGACACCATTCACCACTAACAGAAAATGTTCATTCTCAGGATTCACATTGCTTTGCAAGGAAAAAAGAAAGAAGGTAAAAAGTGGTATTAATATTAAGTCACTTGAAATATATTTGATAGGCAACTTTATTTCCTAATTTACATAACATTCAGAGACTTTGTAAATGAAATGTAAACATTTTAGAAAAATATAACATATAGAAAAGATAATATTTTCCTCTATAAAGATATTAATTACAGAGAAAATAAACGTTTTACAGGAAGGTAGGTATATGATTCTTGAGATCATTTGGTGGGGAAGAGAGTTTCTTCAAATCACCAGATATGAGATTGATAGGTCAATAGGTATCATTTTGGCTCAACCGTGTTGAATTTTGGTAAATCACAATGACTTGGATAAGAAGATCATTGTATTATGCCTAGTACAATTTCAATAATGTTAAATTATCAATGGTCTCCTGAATAAAATACCATGGTAATGGTACATATTTTAGAGACCTCAGATATACAGATGACACCATCCTTATGGCAGAAAGTGAAGAGGGGCTAAAGAACCTCTTGATGAAAGTGAAAGAGGAGAGTGGAAAATGTGGCTTAAAACTCAACATTCAATAAACAAAGATCAAGGTATCCGGTCTCCATTACTTCATGGCAAATAGATGGGGAAACAATGGAAACAGTGACAGATTTTATTTGCTTGGGCTTCAAAATCAAAAGACACTTGCTTCCTGGGTGAAAAGCTATTACAAACAAGACAGCATATTTAAAAAGCAGAGACATACTTTGCTGAAAAAGATCCAGCTAGCCACAGCTATGGTTTTTCCAGTAGTTGTGCATATGGATGTTAGTGTAGGACCATAAAGAAAGCTGACACTGAAGAATTGATGCTTTTGAACTGTGGTGTTGGAGAAGACTTTGAGAGTCCCTTGGACTGCAAGGAGATCCAACCAGTACATCCTAAAGAAGATCAGTCCTGAATATTCATTGGAAGGACTGACGCTGAAGCTGAAAATCCAATAATTTGGCCACCTAATGTGAAGAGCTGACTTATTTGAAAAGACCCTGATGCTGGGAAAGATTGAGGGCAGGAGGAGAAGGGGACGACAGAGGATGAGATGGTTGGATGGCATCACCAACTCAATGGACATGGGTTTGGGTAAACTCCGGGAGTTGGTGATGGACAGGGAGGCCTGTGTGCTACTGTTCATGGGGTCGACCCACTGAGTGACTGAACTGAATTGAACTGAATACAGATTCATTTTAAAATACATAGGAAATATTTACCTTTATACAACTCTTTTTATTGTGAAAAGTGAAAGTAAAGTCACTCAGTCATATCTGACTTTTTGCGACCCCATGGACTGTAGCCTATGAGACTCCTCTGTCCATAGTATTTTCCGGGCAAGAGTACTGGAGTGGGTTGTCATTTCCTTTTCCAGGGGATCTTCCCAACCCAGGGATAGAACCTGGATCTCCAGAATTGCAGACAGAAGCTTTACTGTCTGAGCCACCAGGGAAACCCTTTATTATAAAATATTCATATAAAAGAATGTATAAAATAATTATACGTTTTTTTAGTAATGAAAATATACAAAACTCTCACTTTAATAAAGACATAAAGCATTAAGACAAAATGATTCTTCATATGCTTCTCAGCAAAAGCCTTCTCACTAAAGCTACTATGGTTTTGATTTATTGATACATTGACTGTGTTTTGCATTTTCATTTTAGAGCTTACTCATTTCAGCATATATCACTAATTACTAGAGTTTAGTTTGGTCTGTTTGAAATTAGTGTGAATGTAGTTATATTGTATATCTATCATATTGTATATCTATCTTTGAATTAAGATTGTGCCTCACCCAGGTTATTGCATTTAGCTACATAATTCTTTTATTTTCCAGGATATATTGTATGTCACTATACAAATTAATACAATTTATTTCCCTGTTGTTATACCTTGTTCTTACCAGTTTTCAGCTCTTCTTAACAAGGCACTTATGCATACTCTTGGCACTATCTTCTGTATATATGCATTCAGTTCAATTCAGTCACTCAATCGTGTCTGACTCTTTGTGACCCCATGAATCACAGCATGCCAAGCCTCCCTGTCCATCACCAACTCCTGGAGTTTACCCAAACTCAAGTCCATTGAGTTGGTGAGGCCATCCAGCCATCTCATCTTCTGTCATCCCCTTCTCTTTCTGCCCCAAATCCCTCCCAGCATCAGGGTATTTTTCAAATGAGTCAACCCTTCACATGAGGTCGAAAAGTATTGGGAGTTTCAGCTTCAGCATCAGTCCTTCCAATGAACACCTAGGACTGATCTCGCTTAGGATGGACTGGTTCAATCTTCTTGCAGTCCAAGGGACTCTCAAGAGTCTTCTCCAACACAACAGTTCAAAAGCATCAATTCTTCGGTGCTCACCTTTCTTCACAGTCCAACTCTAACATCTATACATGACTACTGGAAAAAGCATAGCCTTGACTAGATGGACCTTTGTTTGGCAAAGGAATGTCTCTGCTTTTCAATATGCTATCTAGGTTGGTCATAGCTTTCATGCCAAGGAGTAAGCATCTTTTAATTTCATAGCTGCAGTCATCATCTGCAGTGATTTTGGAGCCCAGAAAAATAAAGTCTGACACTGTTTCCACTGTTTCCCCATCTATTTCCCATGAAATGATGGGACCAGATGCCATGATCTTCGTTTTCTGAATGTTGAGCTTTAAGCCAACTTTTTCACTCTCCTCTTTCACTTTTGTCAAGAAGCTTTTTAGTTCCTCTTCATTATCTGCCATAAAGGTGGTGTCATCTGCATATCTAAGGTTATTGATATTTCTCCCGGCAATCTTGATTCCAGCTTGTGCTTCTCCCTGCCCAGCATTTCTCATGATGTACACTGCATACAAGTTAAATAAGCAGGGTGACAATATACAGACTTGACATACTCCTTTTCCTATTTGGAACCAGTCTGTTGTTCCATGTCCAGTTCTAACTGTTGCTTCCTGACCTGCATACAAGTTTCTCAAGAGACAGGTCAGGTGGCCTGGTATTCCCATCTCTTTCAGAATTTTCCACAGTTTATTGTGATCCACAGAGTCAAAGACTTTGGCATAGTCGATAAAGCAGAAATAGATGCTTTTCTGGAACTCTCTTGCTTTTTTGATGATCCAGCAGATGTTGTCAATTAGGTATATTAGCTTGATTTTATTTAAAATGTATGAAAAATTAAAAATATTTTGCTAGTAGTTTCTCAAATTTTGAAAACTGCTTTCTTTTGAAAATAGCTTGAGGCAGCTTCTTTTTTTATTTTTGCTTTAAAACGTCTCCTTTTCATATGATCTACTTAATTAAAATTATATAAAGCATTTGTTTATTAAAATAAATGTCTTAGTATTAGCAAAACAAGCTACCATTGTATGAGAGTTTGGAAACCATTCAAACATTACCTAATAAGTCATTTAAAAAGCAGATATAGCGTCATATTAGCATTCTGTGTACCAATCAATATCAAATCTCCATTATAAACAGTATTGTGAGAAAAAATCATTTTTGGAGATTTTTATGAGATTGATAATATTTCATTTTAATGATTTTATTATTTAATTTATTAACAAATGTCTCTATGCAATTTTTCATATCCTCATCTACTGAGATGCAAATTAATAAAAATTGGTAATTCATTTATTTCAAAGTAATAATAATCCTAATAAGTTTGAAGGGTAGCAGTGAGGAGAAATCCCACGTCCAAGGTAAGAGAAACCCAAATAAGACATTAGGTGTTGCAAGAGGGCATCAGAGGGCAGACACACTGAAACCATAATCACAGAAAACTAGTCAATCTAATCACAAGGACCACAGCCTTGTCTAATTCAATGAAACTAAGCCATGCCCTGTGGGGCCACCCAAGATGAATGGGTCATGGTGGAGAGGTTTGACAGAATGTGGTCCACTGGAGAAGGAAATGGCAAACCACTTCAGTATTCTTGCCTTGAGAACCCCATGAACAATATGAAAAGGCAAAATGGTAGGATACTAAAAGAGGAACTCCCCAGGTTGGTAGGTGTCCAGTATGCTACTGGAGATCAGTGGAGAAATAACTCCAGAAAGAATGAAGGGATGGATCCAAAGCAAAAACAATACGCAGCTGTGGATGTGACTGGTGATAGAAGCGAGGTCTGATGCTGTAAAGAGCAATATTGCATAGGAACCTGGAATGTTAGGTCTATGAATCAAGGCAAATTGGAAATAGTCAAACAGGAGATGGCAAGAGTGAACATCGACATTCTAGGAATCAGCAAACTAAAATGGACTGGAATGGGTGAACTTAACTCAGATGACCATTATATATATGTACTACTGTGGGCAGGAATCACTTAGAAGAAATGGAATAGCCAGCATGGTCAACAAAAGAGTCCAAAATGCAGTACTTGCATGCAATCTCAAAAATGACAGAATGATCTCTGTTCGTTTCCAAGGCAAACCATTCAATATCACAGTAACCCAAGTCTATGCCCCAACCAGTAATGCTGAAGAAGCTGAAGTTGAACAGTTCTATGAAGACCTACAAGACCTTTTATAACTAACACCCCAAAAAGATGTCCTTTCCATTATAGGGGACTGGAATGCAAAAGTAGGAAATGAAAAAACACCTGGAGTAACAGGCAGATTTGGCTTGGAATACAGAATGAAGCAGGGCAAAGACTGATAGAGTTGTGCCAAAAGAAAGCAAACTGGTCATAGCAAACACCCTCTTCCAACAACACAAGAGAAGACTCTACACATGGACATCACCAGATGGTCAACACCAAAACCAGATTGATTATATTCTTTGCAGCCAAAGAGGGAGAAGCTCTACACAGTCAGCAAAAACAAGACCAAAAGATGACTGTGGCTCAAAACATGAACTCCTTATTGCCAAATTCAGACTTAAATTGAAGAAAGTGGGAAAACCACTAGACCATTCAGGTATAACCTAAATCAAATCCCTTATGATTATACAGTGGAAGTGAGAAATTGATTCAAGGAAGGGACTAGATCTGATAGAGTGACTGATGAACTATGGACGGAGGTTCATGATGTTGTACAGGAGACAGGGATCAAGACCATCCCCATGGAAAAGAAATGCAAAAAACTAAAATGGCTATCTGGGAGTACTTACAAATAGCTGTGAAAAGAAGAGAAGCAAAAAGCAAAGGAGAAAAGAAAAGATATAATCATCTGAATGCAGAGTTCCAAAGAATAGCAATGAGAGATAAGAAAGCCTTCCTTAGTGATCAATGCAAAGAAATACAACAGAATGGGAAAGACTAGAAATCTCTTCAAGAAAATTAGAGATACCAAGGGAACATTTCATGCAAAGATGGGCGCAATAAAGGACAGAAATGGTATGGACCTAATAGAAGCAGAAGATACTAAGAAGAGGTGGCACGAATACACAGGAGAACTGTACAAAAAAAGAACTTCACGACCAAGATAAACACAATGGTGTGATAAGTAGCCTAGAGCCAGACATCCTGTAATATGAATTCAAATGGGCCTTAGAAAGCATCACTATGAAAAAAGATAGTGGAGGTGATGGAATTCCAGTTGAGCTCTTTCAAATGCTGAAAGATGACACTATGAAAGTGCTGTACACAATAAGCCAGCAAATTTGGAAAAATCAATAGTGGCCACAGGAGTGGAAAAGGTCAGTTTTCATTCTAATCCCAAAGAAAAGCAATGCCAAAGAATGCTCAAACTACTGCACAATTGCACTCATCTCACACGCTAGTAAAGTAATGCTCAAAATTCTCCAAGCCAGACTTCAGCAATACATGAACCGTGAACTTCCTGATGTTCAAGCTGGTTTTAGAAAAGGCAGAGGAACCAGAGATCAAATTGCCAACATCCGCTGGATCATGGAAAAAGAAAGAGTTCCAGAAAAACATCTATTTCTGCTTTATTGACTATGCCAAAGCCTTTGACTGTGTGGGTAACAGTAAACTGTGGAAAATTCTGAAAGAGATGGGAATACCAGGCCACCTGACCTGTCTCTTGAGAAACCTGTATGCAGGTCAGGAAGCAACTCTTAGAACTGGACATGGAACAACAGACTGGCTCCAAATAGGAAAAGGAGTACGTCAAGTCTGTATATTGTCACCCTGCTTATTTAACTTAAATGCAGTGTACATCATGAGAAATGCTGGGCTAGAAGAATCACAAGCTGGAATCAAGATGGCTGGGAGAAATATCAGTAACCTCGGATATGCAGATGCCAACACGCTTATGGCAGAAAGTGAAGAAGAACTAAAAAGCCTCTTGATGAAAGTGAAAAAGGAGAGTGAAAAAGTTGGCTTAAAACTCAACATTCAGAAAACGAAGATCATGGCATCTGGTCCCATCATTTCATGGCAAATAGATGGGAAACAGTCAGACTTTATTTTTGTGGGCTCTGAAATCACAGCAGATGGTGATTGCAGCCATGAAATTAAAAGACGCTTACTCTTTGGAAGAAAAGTTATGACCAACCTAGATAGCATATTCAAAAGCAGAGACATTACTTTGCCAACAAAGGTCTGTCAAGGCTATGGTTTTTCCAGTAGTCATGTATGGATGTGAGAGAGTTGGACTGTGAAGAAAGGTGAGCGCTGAAGAATTGATGCTTTTGAACTGTTGTGTTGGAGAAGACTCTTGAGAGACCCTTGGACTGCACGGAGATCCATCCAGTCCATTCTGAAGCAGATCAGTGTTGAGCGTTCTTTGGAAGGACTGATGCTAAAGTTGAAACTCTAATACTTTGGCCACCTCATGCGAAGAGTTGACTCATTGGAAAAGACCCTGATGCTGGGAGGGGTTGGGGGCAGGAAGAGAAGGGGAAGACAGAGGATGAGATGGCTGAATGGTATCACCAACTCGATGGATGTGAGTTTGAGTGAACTCCAGGAGTTGGTGATGGACAGGGAGGCCTGGCCTGCTGCAGTTCATGGGGTCACAAAGAGTCGGACATGACTGTGTGACTGAAATGAACTGAACTGAATAGGTTTGATTGAACAGCATTTTAATTCTAAATAAAAATATATATCTTGGCTTCTAATGATCAGAAGCAAAGTTGCCTTTTGCATCATAGATTGATTATATATGTTATTTGTGGTCATGTGAGGTTTAAATTTATATAGCTTAACTTAGTTGATATGTTAATATTGTCTTTTGAATTTCAATTGCATTCTTCATTCATTCTTCTTATATCAATAAATGGGAATAGGTTATATAAAGCCTTCGATAAAGCATCCAGAGAACAATTTATTTAAATATTAGTTTTGTAATATAAACATTTGTACTTTCATTAACAAAATAGCAGTGAATTTAGATTTTTGCCGATACTTTCAGTTAGTGTTTTATTACAAATTAGAACTCATTAAATTATTTTTATCAATATTTTTAGAAATGAGTTCATTTATTTAGATTTATGGCAAAAGACCCAAAATACAGAAATTAACTTGCATATGCAAATATTATCTGCAATTTGTATTTGATCTATAAATAAGGTAAATTTTATCTGCTCTTATATGTATGTAAAACTTTGTTTTCTCTTCTTTTTTGCTTTAATATCATCCCAAAGGAAATAGATGAGAAAAATGAGAGCTATGTTTATTGAACTATTTACAAGGGCTTCTTCTAGACACAGAAGTAAATTTTTTTGCCTAAGTTCACAAAAGTAGCAAGTAACATAATTAACCAGATTCACAAGGGTATGAACTAAGTTTTATTTCAGTGTAATAATAATTTTTTTTTGGTGATTTCAAGTGATTTGTAACTTTACTATCTAGACTCTAGTATTTGAAGACCCTTTTGAAAATAATCACAGCCTGATCCAAGTTCATACCTTATAATTCATGTATAGCTCAGTAATCTTCTAAGACTATTCTAATCCCAGTTTTATAAATCTTCCAAAAATGCTAGTTTGTTGCTTATCCTGTCAACAATGCAGGAGACCCTGGTTGGATCTCTGGGTCAGGATGATCCGCTAGAAAAGGGAATGGCAAAACACTTCAGGATTCTTGCCTGGAGAATTCCATAGACAGAGGAGCCTGGCGGTCCATGGGGTTGCAAAGAATCAGACACCACTGAGCAACTAATATTTTAACTTACTTTTTCACTAAGTTTCTGGCACTTTAGACTATTTCTTACTACTTTCCATCCAAATATAACCCTCTTCAAGTTCATGTTCAGTATCAAATATTTATAATTATTTTGTCTTAAGTATATCCATATTGATTTCATATTATAAACTTCAATTGGTATTTTGAATGTTGCTTTAATATTTTCATTTAGTACTGACATTATTAGGTTAATAGGTTTTATAAATTTTCTCTGGTTCATTTTCTAGTATCTATCAGTAAATAATATGATTACATAAAAAGAACAAGCAAATGTTGGCATGTATATAAATAATTTTAAGATAATTTGTGTTTAGATAAAACATTTATAGATTAGTTTATGTGTTGGTGGTGGTGTTTAGTTTCAAAGTTGTGTCTATCTCTTTGCAACACCATGGACTGTAGCCCACCAGAATCCTCTCTTCATGGGATTCACCAGGCAAGAATACTTCAGTGAGTTGTCATTTCCTTCTCCAGACGATCTGCTCAACCCAGGAATTAAACCCATGACTCCTATATTGCAGCAAGATATTTTACCACTGAGCCACCAGGGAAGCTCATTCATATTTAAGTGCATTTTAAATAATTTTAAAAGTTAAAAATGATATATTTGAGATAAAAAAAAAATCTGCCTGCAAATGCAAGAGACATAGGATATGTGGGTGTGATCCCTGGGTTGGGAAGATCCTCCAGAAGGAGGGCATGACAATCCACTCCAGTATTCTTGCCTGGAGAATCCCATGGACAGAGGAGCCTACTGGGCTACAGCCCAGTAGATTGCAAAGAGTAGGACACAGCTGAAGCACTGAACATGTACTTATGTACAATCTTCTGAAATTATTGGTATGTAACTGAACTACTGCCAAGAGAAATAACAATAGTAAGTCCTCTCCTCTGGTTAGAAGTGTTGTATGTAAAAATATTGAATATGACATGAATAAGATATTATATGCATCTATTAAATTTATATTATTGGTTTATAAAGAGTAAATATCTGTTAGACAATTACATGCTTTATTTTGCTAAAGAGAAATTATTTTCATATAAAAAAGAATTCAAGTATTATAATAATTACAACAGTAATGACTGGTAAGCTGTACAGAGAAATTAAAATGAGAAAAATGCATGAGAGAAATGAGTATACATTTGCAATAAATCTCAGCCAGATACTTCAAACAGAGATAGAGTCTTATTTTAGAGGGTGCAGGCAGTGCATAGAACTTTTGCCAATATGCAAGATAGATCAAGTCAACCTTCATAATTCATTTTTTTGATGAACCCCTCATAAATATGTTATGCTTTGCAGGTACAGATAAAATTTTAGTGAGGTCATTATTTGAGCTAACTATGAAGAGTAGATTTTTTTTCTTTTTTATCTGAAAACATAAAATATTTTCTGCATGTTTTGCTGAAATAAAGCAAGTTGTTATTTATAGTAAGACTTAAATGTCTCATTTTAGAAAGCCTGCCCACAGCAACTAAGACCTAGTGCAGCCAAAAACAAAATAAAAATCTTAAAATCATTTTATTATATATATATATATATATGTATTCCTATATGTATATATATAGATAAACATCAATTTATTATCAAAATCTTTATTTCCTTAAGATGTTCAGGTTTGGAAGACCAGTCTTTTTTTTTATATTTTAGGAATTCCTGTGGTGTTTTTAATATGTAAGATAATCTATATTCAAGTTTTTAATTTTATATTCTTTTCAAACAGGATAATTAATATTAAACTACTCTTGCTTTTTTGGAAATATATTTGCTATAATATAGTATGAGCCTAGAGCAACAATATTGTTCAGTGAATATAGAAAATGTGGAGACTATTAAAGTAATTTAACTGGAGTTAGAATAGTCAGTTTAGGTCACTTATATTTTTAAAGTATATTGCACTGTGTTAAATTTTCTTATTCGATTCTACCTTGAAATAGTTCTTCCATACTAAGAGCTTGAAATGGTCTTAATTTATCCAGAATTAAATACAGAATCTGGGACAGAGAAAACACTTAATAATTTTTTTGATTGAATGAATTAATGATCTGCTTTTTCCAAAGTCAAATTGCCAATGTATGTTGGATCATAGTAAAAGCAAGACACAATGAGATGGTAGGATGACATCACTGAGTCAGTGGACTTGAGTTTGAGCAAACTGTGAGATGGTGATAGTGAAGTCCTGGCATGCTGAAGTCCATGGGTTTGCAAAGAGTCAGACAGGACTTTGCAGCCAAACAGCACCACCTGGATGTCTAGGCCAAGGCTGGCTATCACTGAGGAGGGAATTTGATCAAAAGTGACCTGTTCAACCACTGCAAGCTCAGGTGACAGCAATTGGCTCAGAGGTGGGCAGTATGGAGACCCAGAAAATAACCTTGCAAAACACATATTCTCTGCAGTCATGACAATTATCTTTTAAATCCAATTATAATTTAAAATGAAAATCATCCTGTAATTGACACTTATAGAAATTATCATTCTAAATGCAGTTTGTTCTTTGAAATGAATAAGTAACATGAAACTGAATGTTGATATTAGAAAAAGACCAAGAGAGTTATGTATAAAAGTTTCAAATATAATGGCATTTAACTGTGTTAGTCTGGGAGCTTCCCTGATGGCTCTCAGTGCTAAAGAACCTTCCTGCCAATGTAGGAGATGCCAGTTCGATACCTGGTCTTGGGAAGATCCCACATGCTATGGGGCAGCTAAACCCAGGCACCACAACTCCTGAGCCTATGCTCAAGAGCCCATGAGCCACAACTCCTGAGCCCACGTGCCACAACTGTTAAAACCTGTATGTCCTAAAGCCTGTTCTCTACAACAAGAGAAGCCACTACAGTGAGAAGCCTGCGCAGTGCAATGAAGAGTACCCCCACTCATGCAACTAGAAGAAAGCCAGTGCAGCAATGAGGTTCCAGTACTGCCAATAAATAAATAAATGAAATTATTAATTGAAAAAATGCCCCCAAACCTATGATAATCTGATTTATCTACATAAATTGCAGAAATGACACAATTTAAAAAAAAAGAAAAGAAAAAAACCTAAACCTTGTCAATCACCTGGAAACACTTACAATTGACTTTGGGATGTTTTATTTAGTATACAAATTGTATATATTCCATCCATTGTATCAGTCAGTGTTTAATCAGAGAAACTGAACTAGTAAGAGAACATATTGAAGGATGTTTCACAGGGAGTTGGCTTACATAGGTGTGGAGACCATTAAACAAATCCAGATTCTGAAAAGCAGGCCATTAGGAAGGAAAAATCACAAGCAAATTGGAACCTCACAGGATGGCTGAAGCTGTTGGACACTGTAATCAAGATGCGAAGATCTGGAACCAGCTGGAATTCAACAAACAAGGGGAAGAGCTGTCATCCACAGTTTGAACTCTTCAGCTTTGTTTAAAACCTTCTAACTAATTAAGTTAGGCACACAGAAACATATCACTAAAAGTCCACTAATGGGGGAATCTCATTTCATCTATAACACCCCTTCGTAGGATCACTAGATTAGTGTTTTTAAGCAACAGGGGACCAAAATCTAGCCAAAATGACATATTAAAAAGCCATCACATCTATCCATTACTTATATTGAATGCTCAGTTGCTCCATCATGTCTGATTCTTTGTGGCCATGACTATAGCCCACCAGGCTCCTCTGTCCTAGGAAATTTTCTGGCAATAATACTTGAGTGGGTTGCCATTTCCTGCTTATAATTATTACTCATATTGTTGTTTCTGTTCAATGCCTGATCATGCCCAGCTCTTTGTGACCCCATGGACTGCAGCATGCCAGGCCTCCCTGTCTCTCACCATCTCTTGCCATCTCTTGAAGTTTGCCCTAGTTCACATCCATTGCAGTAGTGATGCCATCCAGCCATTTCATTCTCTGATGTCCTCTGCCCTCAATATTCCCCAGCATCAAGGACTTTCTCAATGAGTTGGCTGTTTGCATCAGTGGCAAAAATACTGGAGTTTCAGCTTCAGCATCAGTCCTTCCAATGAATATTCAGGGTTGATTTACCTTAAGATTGATTGGCTTTATCTCTTTGCTGTCCAAGGGACTCTCAGGAACCTTTTCTAGAACCACAGTTCGAAGGTATCAATTCTTTGGCTCTCTGCCTTCTTTGCGGTCCAACTTTCACAACCACAAGTGACCACTGGGAAGATCATAGCCTTAACTATACGATCCTTTGTTGGCAGAGTAATGTCTCTGCTTTTCAACACACTGTCTAGGTTTGTCATAGCTTTCCTGCCAACAAGCAATCATCCTCTGGTTTCATTGCTGCAGTCAGCATCTGCAGTGAGTTTAGAATCCAAGAAGTGGAAATCTGTCACTACCTTCACATTTTCCTCTTCTATTTGCCATGAAATAAAGGGGCCAGATGCCATGATCTTAATTTTTTTAATATTCAGTTTTAAGCTGGCTCTTTCACTCAACTCCTTCACCCTCATCAAGGGACTCTAGTTTCTCCACTTTCTGCCATTAGAGTCGTATCATCCACATATCTGAGGTTGTTGATGTTTCTCCCACCTATCTTGATTCCAACTTGTAACATTCAGCTGGGCATTTCCCATGATATGCTCAGCATATAGGTGCCTCTTTCTCAATCCTGAGCCAATCAGTTGTTCCATACAGGGTTCTAACAGTAGCTTCTTGACTTGCATGCAGATTTCTCAGGAGACAGGTAAGCTTGTCTGGTATTCCCATCTCTTTAAGAGCTTTCCACAGTTTATTATGATGCACATAGCCAAAGGCTTTAACATAGTCAATGAAACATATGTAAATGTTTTCTTGTTGCTTGCTTTCAGTATGATCCAGCAAACAGTTGGCAGTTTGACCTCTGGTTCCTCTGCCTTTTCTCAACCCAGTTTGTATGTCTGGAAGTTCTTGGTTCACATAATGTTGAAGCCTAGCAAGCAAGATTTTAAGCATGAGCTTACTAGCATGGGAGATGAGTACAACTGTCCAATGGTTTGAACATTCTTTAGTACTACCCTTCCTGAAAATTGAGATAAGGAATTACCTTTCCACTCCTGTGGCTACTGCTGGGTCTTCCCACTTTGCTGACATATTGAGTGCAACACTTTGATAACACCATCCTTTAGGGTTTTGAATAGCTCTACTGGAATTCCATCACCTCCACTAGCTTTATTGACAGCAGTGCTTTCTAAGGCCCACTTGACTTCACATTCCAGAATGTAGTTATCTGTTGCAGTTATCTGGTTCATTAAGATCTTTTTTGTACAGTTCTTCTATGTATTTTTTTTCCATCTCATTTTGATCTCTGCTGCATCTCCTAGGTCTCTACTGTTTTCTGTCCTTTATTGTGTCTGTCTTTGGACAAAATGTTCCCTTACTTATATTGTTGCAGTCCTAAAAATACAAAATTCTATCCTGATTTTACATGGCTTATTCATGGCAACATTTTTCAACATAAAATTATTTATAATGTCTCAAGAATACCAATGGATATACTGCTACTTTACTAACCATTTCTTAATATTGGGCATAAGTAGCTTTTAACTTTTCCTTATCATAAGCAATACCATTCTGAATATAACTGCATGAAAACCTTATCAACTTTCTCATTCTCCAATAAAATAGGAAAGCGTTATTGGTGCAGAGATTATGGTCACTCGAGTTTAACCTTCAATATTGTTTTAATTAATTATAAATTACATATTACATAGTCTGTGAACATGTAGACTTTCTCTTCTCCACATCTCCTTCTCTGTACTTAATCAAGCAAGTCTCACATTAAAGGTCATAGTTATGTGCTCTTTGGGCTTATGGTATTAATGAGCATAGTTTTCATTAAATTCAGTTCAGTTCAGTCACTCAGTTGTGCCCGACTCTTTGATTGGGAAGGTCTAAATGGATGCAAATTATTTATTATATATACTATTAGCAAATTTGTCCCTCTCCTGTAATCTCTCTTGGAAGTGCTCATGTAGCTTTATATTTCTATTTTTTCCTCTTGAAACTACATGCAACCAAGTCAGCTACTGCAGAAAGTTACGTGTAGGCATCTGATAGGAGAATGTCTGAGCCCTCGGAAAGCTCCTTTTTCAGTCATTGTTATTACTTTAATTTTTTCTATGTTTTAAAAAAGTTATTGTAGTATAGTAGCTTCACAATGTTGTGCTATCTTCTGTTGTACAAAGTGAATCAGCTGTATGTATACATATATCCCTTCTTTTTTGGATTTCCTTCCCATTTAGGTCATCACGGAGCATTGAGTAGAGTTCCTTGTGCTATACAGTAGGTTCTCATTATTTATTTTATACATAGTATCAATAGTGCAAATATGTCAATCCCAATCTCCCAATTCATCCCACCCCACGATCCCCCCAGCACCACATGTTTGTTCTCTGTCTGTATGTCTATATCTGTTTTATAAATCAGATCATCTATACCAAAGCTCTCAGGTTCTATATATATGCAATATTATAGAATATTTGTTTTTCTCTTTGTGACTTAACTTCACTCTGTATGACAGTCTCTACATCCATTCACATCTCTCCAAATGATCCAATTTCATTCCTTTATATGGCTGAATAATATTCCATTGTATATATGTACCACATCTTCTTGCAAGTTGCTTAGAATGCCAAGAAGGATCAGTTTGATTTCTAAGAAGTAGTCCTTAAGGTTAAAATAGTCTTACTTTTGCTCCTAGAAGGAACTACTTTGTCCTGGGCAAGCTTTACATATTTTCTCCAAATATTAGACTGTAAAGAATTCAAGAGCCAAGGCTTAACCTAGGTTTTTAAATCAAAGTGAAAAAGAGAGCCACTAAGGTAACAGAACTAGTCCCCATGGCTCATAAAGACCCAAACATCTTTCAAGTAATGAGTTTACATAATAACTAGAGCTAAAAAAATTGGATGAAATAAAGAACCTTGTATAACTACAGCATGATGGTCATACATCTGACAGGATTCTAAATGTTCATGGCTGTTAAATGCCTGAATACTTAGGAATCTAGGAGCCTGACTGACACATGAAAAATCTTAAGTCTAGTTTGGATTACTGACAGTTTTATGCCCTGGAGTCCATAGAGGATCACTCAAATCTTTAAATTAAAGGCAATGTTAAATGTTTTAAATAAAAATTTCCTATAAAGGGTTATGTGCATCAGAAGTGAGGTCCAGCCAAAATATGCGTTTCTCTTGCAAATTTCAAATGTGTATATCTTACTTGGATTTCAATTGGGACACTTGTAATAATTAAGTAAAAACTATAATTGAAATATTATATTCCCCTATATGGAGATGGAGAAATATCAATAACCTCAGATATGCAGATGACACCACCCTTATGGCAGAAAATGAAGAGGAACTAAAAAGCCTCTTGACAAAAGTGAAAGAGGAGAGTGAAAAAGTTGGCTTAAAGCTCAACATTCAGAAAATGAAGATCATGGCATCTGGTCCCATCACTGCATGGGAAATAGATGGGGAAACAGTAGAAACAGAGTCAGACTTTTATTTGGGGGGGGGGGGGCTCCAAAATCACTGCAGATGGTTATTGCAGCCATGAAATTAAAAGACACTTACTCCTTGGAAGGAAAGTTATGACCAACCTAGATAGCATATTCAAAAGCAGAGACATTACTTTACCAACAAAGGTGCATCTACTCAAGGCTATGGTTTTTCCAGTGGTCATGTATGGCTGTGAGAGTTGGACTGTGAAGAAGGCTGAGTGCCAAAGAATTGATGCTTTTGAACTGTGGTGTTGGAGAAGACTCTTGAGAGTCCCTTGGACTGCAAGGAGATCCACCCAGTCCATTCTAAAGTTCAGCCCTGGGTGTTCTTTGGAAGGAATGATGCTAAAGCTGAAACTCTAGTACTTTGGCCACCTCATGCGAAGAGTCAACTCATTGGAAAAGACTCTGATGGTGGGAGGGATTGGGGGCAGGAAGAAAAGGGGATGACAGAGGATGAGATGGCTGGATGGCGTCACTGACTCAATGGGCATAAGTTTGAGTGAATTCCAGGAGTTGGTGATGGACAGGAAGGCCTGGCATGCTTCAATTCATGGGCTCACAAAGAATCGGACATGACTGAGTGACTGAACTGAACTGAAATGATATGGAGATGCCATGTTGGCACATGTATGTGGATGATTTTTTGATGGTTAATACGTGGATGTATAGATAAATATAGACATCTAGCTATACATATTATTATGTGTATTATATTATATCATATTATTCTATAAAATATTTTCTATGGGCTTCCATGGTGGCTCAGGGAAGAATCCGACCGCAATGAGGAAGACCTGAGTTCGATCCCTGAGTTGGGAAGATTTCCTGGAGGAGGGCATGGCAATCCACTCCTGTATTCTTGCCTGGAGAATCCCCAAGCACAGAAGAACCTTATAGGCTACAGTCCATGGGTTCACAAACAATATGACACTACTGAGCAACTAAGCACACACAAAATATTAGATATACATGTCTATAATCCAGTGATTTCATTCTGAATTTACTGAAACCCATGCATATGTATCACTCACCTAGATCCAGACATCCTGGAATATGAAGTCAAGTGGGTCTAAGAAAGTATCACCACAAAAAAAGCTAGTCGAGGTGATGGAATTCCAGTTGAGCTATTTCAAATCCTCGAAAGAGGATGATGTGAAAGTGCTGCATTCAATATGCCAGTAAATTTGGAAAACTCATCAGTGGCCAAAGGACTGGAAAGTATCAGTATCCATTCCAATTCCAAAGAAAGGCAATGCCAAAGAATGCTCAAACTACCGCACAATTACACTCATCTCATACGCTAGTAAAGTAATGCTCAAAATTCTCTAAGCCAGGCTTCAGCAACACGTGAACCATGAACTTCCAGGTGTTCAAGCTCATTTTAGAAAAGGCAGAGGAACCAGAGATCAAATTCCCAACATCCACTGGATAATGGAAAAAGGAAGAGACTTCCAGAAAACATCTATTTCTACTTTATTGACTATGCTAAAGCCTTTGATAGTGTGGAACACAATAAACTGTGGAAAATTCAGAAAGAGATAGGCATGCCAGACCACCTGATCTGCCTCTTGAGAAACCTGTATGCAGGTCAGGAAGCAACAGTTAGAACTGGACATGGAGCAACAGACTGGTTCCAAACAGGAAAAGGAGTACGCCAAGACTGTACATTGTCACCCTGCTAATTTAACTTACATGCAGAGTACATCATGAGAAACACTGGGCTGGAAGAAGCACAAGCTGGAATCAAAATTGCTGGGAGAAATATCAATCACCTCAGATATGCAGATGACACCACCTTTATGGCAGAAAGTGAAGATGAACTAAAGAGCCTGTTGATGAAAGTGAAAGAGGAGAGTGAAAAGTTTATATTTAAAAAAAAAATTGGCTTAAAGTTCAATACTCAGAAAACTAAGATCATGGCATCTGGTCCATCACTTCATGGGAAATAGATGGGGAAACAGTGGAAACTGTGTCAGACTTTATTTTGGGGGGCTCCAAAATCACTGCAGATGGTGACTGTAGCCATGAAATTAAAAGATGCTTTCTCCTTGGAAGGAAGGTTGTGAACAACCTAGATAGCATATTAAAAATCAGAGTCATTACTTTGCCAACAAAGATCCATCTAGTCAAGGCTATGGTTTTTCCAGTGGTCATGTATGGATGTGAGAGTTGGACTGTGAAGAAAGGTGAGCGCCGAAGAATTGGTGCTTTCGAACTGTGGTGTTGGAGAAGACTCTTGAGAGTCCCTTGGACTGCAAGGAGATTCAACCAGACCATCCTAAAGGAGATCAGTCCTGGGTGTTCATTGGAAGGACTGATGCTGAAGCTGAAACTCCAATACTTTGGCCACCTCATGCGAAGAGTTTACTCATTGGAAAAGACCCTGACGCTGGGAGGAATTGGGGGCAGGAAGAGAAGGGGACGACAGAGGATGAGATGTCTGGATGGCATCACTGACTTGATGTACATGAATGTGAGTAAACTCCGGAAGTGGTGATGAACAGAGCGGCTGGGTGTGCTGCAGTTCATGGGGTCACATAGAGTCGGACGTGACTGAGGGACTGACCTGAACTGAACTGAATATACCTAAACAACTTTGCTAATTTTTTTAATGTGAAATCTACAGTTTTTAATATCAATGTTTGCTCATGTATTGCTATGATTGAATAAAACTATATTCTTTAAATTGCTCTTCTAATAACTATTCATCTACAAATATGTTATTTTATTAATAAATATCCATCTTCTGTTAATGCATTCCTAACAGAGCAATAATAACATAAGTGTGGCAGGAATCAATTCTTACAAAATAGATTGTTACAGATCCTGTTACTCATTCATTCACTGAAAACACAGTTATTACTACTAAGCATGTACTAAGTGCATTTCTTGGTTCCAGTTACAGAGTGGTTAGTAAAAGTGGAAAGAAAACAAAAACTACCCCAGCATACATTCTAGGTTTGTCTTAGCTGAAGAAATCCTCTCTCATTCCTTTTTTTTTTTTTTTTTTAACCAAGAGACTGACAGTTCCATTCAGGATTCAATGAGGCTTTCCCTGGGGAGTGAATCATGCTTGACCTAATGATCTCTCCTTTCATGCTCAATTCCCAGCCTCCCCTGCAATGAACAGTTGTGTTCAATGAGACTTAAAGGGGAGCCAAGTAGGGAACTTCTGGCAAAATCTTTCCTTGCTGATAAAGAAAGCTCTATTATTCTTTCCTGGTGTTGGTTCTCTTATTTGAAATATATTGGAGCTTCAACAGCTAAATTTAAACCATAAGAAGAAAGACAAGAAAATGTCACTGAGTTCAGCTAAGACCTTCATTGTTTGAGGGACTGAACTAACTATAGAGCCACATATTGAAATATTTGTTTATACAAGTAAAACAATCTGTCCACTGTTAAGTAACTATTAGCCCAGTATTCCATTGTATCCAATCAAATCAAATTCTTATTGCTGCAGTGGTAAAATACTAGATTTATCATTAATTTGCTTTAGCTTTTGGATAAAGCAATGTAGTAAAATGCAGATTTAAAATAGGTGAATCTGTCATCAAAATGTCATTATTTTTAAAATAATTTGTTGTACCAGTGTGTAACTACTAGTTATTTTATACTTAATGATGAATGTTACACAGAAAAATCTATAGATTTTTGAGGTTCTGTGCATGTGTTTTCTCCAGAAGAATTTTAACTTGTTTCTGAAAGGTAGTGAGCCTGGGTATATAAACACTCAGATTAGATTTGATCTGAGTTTTAGCCCTTAAGAGAGTTGAACTTGATTCTGTTAACCAGTGGTGTATCATTTTCAAGTTTCATACCAAAGGCTTGCTGAGCTATCAAACTTGTACCCAACTTTCAGAGTGACCTTAAATTATAAGTTTTCCTCCCCTGACCCATGATTCATGTGAGTTTTGTCCTGCAGCTCAGCTGTGCCCTCAAATCATCAAATCGACAGTGAGGGGAAAAAAAATCTGAAATTTTGAGCCAACTTCTCTCAGCTTCTCTCTTTCCCTATTCTATTTGCACACTTTATCACTGATTTTGCAAATGTCAGCTTAATTTTAATATTTGTTCAGGTTTATTAGTCGTCATCTAGAAGATAATTGTTCTAAAACACTAATTTACTATGCCAAAGAAAAGCTACCCCAAATTAATATTAAATATTGTGGCAGAGGGAAATATATGTAGAAATTTGACCTGAGCACATAGATTTGAACTAAAAAAATAGAAAAGCTGAAAAGAAACCTTGTGGTATTCTTCATGCAGAATTTAACTTATTCCTTACCTAAACTTTGATTACTTTTCTAAGGATAGTACATTTAATAGGTAATTTGTAATAATATTTCTATCCAAGTGTATAATAATTACATATCTTGAAACAAAACTTTGCTTAGAATCCAGTTTTCATGCTTGTTATTTCAATAAAATGGATTTGGGCCAAATAACTCCTGTAGGTCAATAAGATATTTTTAGGTCTTACATTTTAGGTCTATTTTTAGATCAGCAGGCATCACTTTAGTATCCCAATCAGCATTATGTATTCACACACAGAGTCTTTATATTACTTCAAGTTCTTATTCATAAGGTAAAAAATATTTTCTCCTTTTATATAAATAGCATAATATTCTGGAAAGATTCACTTTAAATTACTCCATTTTAGTGTCAGGACCATTCAATAGAGACTGTGTAACTTGTAAAAATCATCATAACCATTTAGCATTTTAAAAAGATATATATCTTGCTATTCTCATAGTTTGCTATCAAAATGACACATTAAATATTAATTATAGTAAGGAATAGAAAACAAGATTGATAGTAATAATTATAATGATACTCAATTTTTATTTATTTTTAAACTTATTTATTTTGGCCACACCACATGGCTTGTGAGATCTTAGTTCTCCAACTAGGCCCTCAGCAATGAGAGAGTGGAGCCCAAACCCCTGGACCTCCAGGGAATTCCCATCACTTTGTATATTTTAAAACAAATAATATTCAGGTATGCATCCATAGTATGAAACTAGACTATACATATGGATGTGTATATTTGTGAATATACACATATATATTATGGATATTTCTTTAAACTTACAGCTATCAATAGAGATCACAGTTTGGGGGTAAGGAGGGGAGGTGGGCTCAATAATGGCCCCTAAGAATATTCAGATCTCAATCCTGGACCTATGAATGTGACCATACATGGTAAAATTCAGAATCTAGAGATGGGGAGATTGTTCTAAGTATCTGGATGCATTCCAAATGTAATCACAGGTATCTTTATGAGAGGGAGACAGAAAGAAAAGGAGAAAGCAACTTGAGGACAAAGGCAGAGATAGGAGTGAGGGGTCACACCTGAGGGAGGCATGGAATGAATTCTTCTCTGGAGCCTCCAAAGAAACAGCCCTCTGACACTCTGACTGTAGCTTCCTAAGTCTTGTTTCACACTTCTGGCTTCTAGAATTTTAAGACAAAATTTATCTTGTGTTTTCACCTACAATGTTTATGGCAATTTTTCACAATGGCAATAGAAAACTGATATAGGTGGTGTCTTCATTCAAGAACAATTTAACTTTTGAGTTAGGCTCCAGAGGACAGGTAAAATAATCAAATTCAGATAACAGAGCATAACACATGATAGACTGGAATATATAACTAATAGCATTAAAACTTGTGTATTAGGGTTATTCAGAGAAACAGAAACAATATGATGTGTACATAGAAAGTGAAAGTCACTCAGTCCTGTCCAACTCTTTGCAAACCCATGGACTATACAGTCCATGGAATTCTCCAGGTCAGAATACTGGAGTGGGTAGCCTTTCCCTTCTCCAGGGGATCTTCCTAACCCAGAGATTGAACCCAGATCTCCCCATTGCAGGCAGATTATTTACCAGCTGAGCCACAAGGGAAGCCCAAGAATACTGGAGTGGGTAACCTATCCCTTCTCCAGTGGATCTTCCTGATCCAGAAATCGAACCAGGGTCTCCTGCATTGCAGGTGGATTCTTTACCAACTGAGTGATCAGGGAAACCTTATGTACATAGAAAGGGATCTATTTTAAAGAATTGGCCCATGCAATTATGGAAGCTGGCAAGTCTACTACCCACAGGGTGGACCAGCAGGCTGGAGGCCTATGGAAGAGCTAATGTTGCAGTTCTTGACTAAAAATCATCTGCTGGAAAATCCCCTTCTGTTCCAGATAAGTAAGTCTTTTGTGCTATTTAAACCTTCAGCTGATTGTGTGAGGCCCACTTACACCATGGGAAGCAATCTGCTTTACTCAAAGTCTACCTATTTTAATTTAATCTCATTCAAAAATATCAGAGACACATCCTGCATAATGTTTAGCTCAGTATCTGGAAACTGTGGCCCAGGCAAAACTCAGGCACTTATATTTTCTTTGTACTACAGAGATAGAATTTGACAAGTTTCACATATAATTATTGTTCTACATCTTAACCTTAGCCTCTGAGATGTGACTCCATTAATAGCAAAAAAATCATGTTTCTTGGCATCCCCTTGTGGAACTTGGGTCTGTTAATTCAAATAGTATATATGGATGCAAATAATATCTTCATTATGACCCTTAGCTTCATCCCTTATCAAGTATATGACCCTTGTTAATCCATGTAGATTACCTGAAATTCAGTATCATATTCTAATAAGAGGATAATAATAGCCACCTGAATTAGTTACAGATTTTTAGCTTGCAAGTAACAGAGCACATCTAGCCTATAAAGGGTTGGAAAGTGTTGGAAGATTTGTTGGACAATTTTATGTATTCAGGACTCAAGAAACACACTGAACAATTAAGCTTCATAAAAGGTCATGTAGTACAGATTAAACAGGAAAAATTAACGGTCATCCCCTGTAAAATGCCTACGATGAAATGCTTAAATAATTTTCAATTTAAGAGTACAGAGAATCTTCCTCAAGATGACAAAGAACATCTACATAAAAACCTACAGCTGTGAAAGATAGCATGTCACTGGAATCTGCTTGGCACTTCCTTTTTGTCACTAGTTTCTATATTCTTTACTGTGTTTAATTTGCATAAAAATAATGAGCATTATTGAAACCATTGGTTACGTGTGAAAATACAATTTTAACATGTTCACAATAAACAAAATGAAACAAAAACCTGTCTTGCACAGTAGCACGGAAAAGACATGAAAAGATAAATGCTCTGTGAGTTCTCAAGACCACTCTGAGATACAATTAAATTCCTAGAAGGACTCAGAATTCAGAAAAGCTGTCAACCTCTGCTTAAAGTCAACTATTGTGAAAGGACTAAAATCAAGAATAAGAAAGAATACAGGGGTCAAGATCCAAAAGCAATGAGGCACAAGAGCTCAACTGTCTTCTCCTTGTAGAATCATACAAATACTGTTTAATTCTCCTAGCAGTAAAGTGTGACACCATGATGGAGTACTGCCAACCAAGGGAAGCTCATGGGAGCCTTGGTGTCCAGGAATAAGTTAGGGGTCAGTTACCCTGACATAGCTATCCAGTCATGTGACTTTCCATGTCCACCTTCTCCCAAGGTCAAACTGGACCCAAGGTCCCAACCCCAGATCATACCACCAAGCATAATTTATCCAGTATGACCCAAGTATACCCTCCATAAATCACATTCTTAGCTTAAACTATCTGGTGTGGTCCAGGGCCTCAGGTAAACAGACGCTATTAATTGGAAATAATCAAAGGCTTAAAGGTTATATCTCAGGATATGAAGAAGTAACAAAACTTTTTTCTGGGATGTGCAGAGTTAGGGAAACTCAAACCTGCTGAGATAACTCTTTGTTGCAGAAGAGAAAACCCCAAATAGCATGAACTATTTATAGTATCCAGGAGGTCTAACACAGTCTAATAGCTAAAAAAAAGGAAAACAAATATTAGTGATAATTCCCTTCTTCTTTTCTGGGAAATAAGCTTATTTATAAATTAAACTACTCTGTTGAGCCAAACAATGGCAGTTTGACCTTGGTTGCCACACTAATGGCCATGAGATATCTTGAGACTCATTAGCATTATCTTACCTTTCCAGACCATCTGGCATTGATAGAACAAGGTACAAAAAGAACAACCAAAATGATTTTTCTGTACTATGAGGTCACTCTGGCATGAAAGTCTACTCTATTTTCATGTTTCTGCACACATACTAAATACAGATATCTATGATAAAATTTATTCTTATAATGATGAGAAATAAGCTACTTACTGACATAGTAGAACCAGGAGATGTAGGGAAAGTTTTTAGTGTGGCAGTGAAAATTCATCAAACTGTCAATCATCAGTGATGTTATACTTTTTGTTTAACAAAAATGTTAAAGGGTAAAAAGTTAACAAAGGTCACCTTGAAAAATTATTTTAAAAATCATACATGATGTCTTTTCTTTCTCCAATTTACATATAGGAAATCATAAACATTAATATATTAGAAAAATACATTCAACAGTTCTTTGTGAAATTTTAGAATAAACCAGCTAGTTGTCAAGAAGCTCTAGAGGATGGTATTACTATGAGATATGCTGTGTTTTTCCATTATATTTGAGTGTCCTGAAATGTAATTTCATCAAGGAAGAGCATGTTCTCCAACCTTACTGAGACAGTAGTTTATACAAATTACAGTTTCTTGGTATTCCCATCTGTAGAGTCTTTTTCCTTTCAGAATGACCACTGTTTTCATGAGTACTTTGTACAAAAAGCTCTGTCTGGCTAAATAGAGATTCTGGTTTATAGTCATTCTGATGCTGGGAAAGATGGAAGGCAGGAGGAGAAGGGGACGACAGAGGATGAGATGGTTGGATGGCATCACCGACTCGATGGACATGGGTTTGGGTGGACTCTGGGAGTTGTGATGGACAGGGAGGCCTGGCGTGCTGCAGTTCATGGGGCCGCAAAGAGTCAGACACAACTGAGCAACTGAACTGAACTGAAATATTTAGAGTCACTGGAAGCAGGAACTCCTTATGGGCATTAATATGAGACACAAGGGTCTATAGACACCTAGCCCCATAAGCCCATTGATTCACATTTCTCTTAAATAACCTGTGCTTCATTACTTTAAGTGTTGTTCATTTCACATTTCTGACAACTATCCAAGACACTTTTCACTACTCAAGAGTCCCCATACATGCCTACCTCTTACTACTTCCCCATATCCACAAGCAGATTATTTAGAGTGTACTCTTTTAGCTCTGCTACTAAAAATACTTTTCTTCATAATTGTCTTTCAGGATCCTGTGAAAGTGGAGATATATCACATAAAATGTATTCACAGTCTATTTTCATCTCTGCTACCAGTCTATCTGGAAAATTGACCCAAATACTTTCCTTTCTTTTAGTTATTCATAGAAAAGTGTCTACCATTCATATGATTAGAAGGAGAGTTACTACTCTATGTAGGAAGTAGATGGAATTGGAGCCTTGATCATTATGTAATTTATTTGATCTTCTGGACTGGGGTTCTATCCCTGGCTTAGGAAGATCCCCTGGAGAAGGGAATGTCTATCCACTCCAGTATTCTTGCCTGGAGAATTCCATGGATAGAAGAGCCTGGTGGGCTGCAGTCCATGGGGTTGTTAAGAGTTATATGCAATTGAGTGACTAACACATTCTCTGGTTTCTCTGGTGTCTCAGATGGTAAAGAAACTGCCTTCGGTGCAGGAGACCCAAGTTTGATTTCTGAGTTGGGGAGATCCCTTGGAGAATGAAATGGCAACCCACTCCAGTACTCCTGCCTGGAGAATTCCATAGACAGAAAGTGAAAATGAAAGTGAAATTTGCTCAGTCATGTCCAACTCTTTACTATCCCTTGGACTATACGGTCCACGGAATTCTCCAGGCCAGAATACTGGAGTGTGGAGCCATTCCTTTCTCCAGGAGACCTTCCCAACCCAAGAATCAAACCCAGGTCTTCTGCATTGCAGGTGGATTCTTTACCAACTGAGCCAACAGGGAAGCCCTCCATGGACAGAGGAGCCTATCACTCACTCACTCTCTAGATGTTATTAAATTTTATCCTGGAACAACTTTGTCATAATTATATTAATAAGTTATTGTTTAATCACAAATTCCTTACCTAAATTTATGACTTAAGAGAACAATCATTTATTTTACTGATGCACCTGTGAGTAGTTGAAAGTCTGATGATCTACCTGGGTTTAGCTTTAAGTTCAAGTTCCAAATTGGGTCTATGTGTCCTGTGTCCTCCTTGACTCAGTGAACTAGCTCTAGCAGGTTTTTCTCTTGACAATGATAACAAGAGATCAATTATGGTACTGCATGTACTTGGCACTTTCCAATTGATAGATGTAGTCTGTGTTTACTTCCCTTGAATCTTGGCTGGTCTGTGACTGCTTGGATTGTTAAAACACTGAGGTGCCCCAGAGTCTTACTCAAGGCTACTCTTTCAAACAACTAGCAGATTTTAACTTAGGCTCTTAGAGATCTGAGCCACTTTGTAAAACATTCAACCACCTTCCATGAGAGACTATATGAAAAGACTCTGAGATCATGTGGAAAGAGAAGGAGTCTTGGGTGACAGCAACCTATAGTTCTCTGCATAACAGCATCATGGATGTGAATCAAGCCTTCTTTTTCTTCTCAAACCAGACCTGCGCAGCACAGATGCCAGGTGAATCTCTCCAGGTAACCCCAGTCATGGCGCACTGAGCAGAAGCCTCTCCCATCCAAGGCCTCCCCAAATTTCTGAACCACAAAGTATGAGATATAGTGAAAGTGTTGATGTTTTAAGTTACTCTGAGAGGGTAAGGGAGAGAGGTAGGTAGTTTTAGGAGTTCTATTCCATAGGACAGAGAACCAAGACTTGTGCCAATCACTAAGTATGTTTCTCCTAGTTATATACTTGATGACTGGACAATTATCCCGAGGGCCCACTATGAATTATGCTTTAGACCAAAGCTCCAATTATAATCTAACTTCCCTAGGCACAACTATAGAAGACTTCTTGAGTTTCTTATTAGAGTCAACTTAGTAACATTGTCTAAATTTTTCAAAATGCTAGTGTATTCCTCTCCCTCCTGTGTACTGTGACAAGATAAAATGGTTAACAAGGCCTTTGGAGAAAAATCAAAATGATATCTGTTGTCTATTTTCACAATAGCATTTCAAGCTCCTTCCTCTAGAGAAAGATACCTCCTTCCAAATCAGTAGCTCTGGGAATTTTGTGTCTTACAGTCAGAAAGGTGGTAGTAACTAGCATTACTATTCTGCTCACCAGTACTTATGGTTATTTTTGTGATGACTTCAAAGTCAGCACCATTCTGGTATCTGTCCCACTTTGTAACTCCTAAAATGTTATGATATGTTAGATATTGTTGCAGACCCCTATAGGTCTAGGCATCCTGAATTTCAGTCTCCCATTGCTGCACAATACGGTGATTTTTCTGCTTCCTATATCTAATATATATAATGATGCCACCAGGCTTCCACTGAACTGGAATCACATTATCCTCATCCATACTAAAGAGCCTGGTTCCATGGAAGCATTTTTCCATCATTAAATGTAGTTGTGGTGCTGGTTAAAACTCTTGAGAGTCCCTTGGACTGCAAGGATATCAAATCAGTCAATACTAACAAATTAACCCCAAATATTCATTGAAAAGACCGATGCTAAATCTGAATAATGATGCTGAAGTCTAATGACAGTCAGACTGAGGCTGAAGCTCTAATACTTTGGCCTAATACTGATGCAAGAGCCAACTCACTGTAATAAAGAATCCTGATGCTAGAAAGATTGAGGGTAGAAGAAGAGGGTGGCATAGGAAGAGGTGGTTGGATGGCATCACCAACTCAATGGACATGAATCTGAGCAAACTCCAGGAGATAGTGAAGGACAGGGAGGCCTCCCATGCTGTAGTACATGGGGTCACAAAGAGTCAGACATGACTTAATGTGTGAACAACAACAGCCATCACTGAACCATGAAGATGCCTGAGTGGCCTTCTTCAGGGTAGTAATGACTGACTAAATGAAGGAACATGCTCAAGTGGTGGATATTTACATCTTGCAAACTAAATTCAATTTAACATCTCTGTTTCCTTGAGCTTTTTATATCTTTTCTCAATATTACAATAGAATGTTCCATCATTACTACCTCATGTAACTACAGTTATTATCCTGTTCAAGCTTTAATGAACCATCTCAGCAAATTCTTGGGACTGTACCCTTGCCAGACCTAGAATCCCATGCTGTGACTGAGTTCACCCATATCAATCAATTATTTTCCTACAGCCTCATACTTCTTGTGCTCCCAGCCTAAGATCCTTAAGATATACACATGTATCTGGAACCAGATTACCTAGGTATTTGCAAAATGGCTTCAATATCTACCATTTATATGGATTTCAGTAACTCAATTAGCATGTGCCCCATTTTAGTGACATGTAAAAGCATAATTATGAAGAAATTCCTAACACATAGTGATAGAAATAGGAATATTAACTAAAAAAGGAAAGCACAAGTAAAGGGCTTAAAATATAGCTTTCAAATAGTAAACAACTGTTTTGGTTGAATTGTGATACCCAAAAAGATATCTTGAAGTCCTAACCCCTATAACTGGGAATGGAGCCTTATTTGGGAATAAGAAGCCTCTGTAGATGAAATCAGGTTGGGTCCTAATACAGTGACTAGTGTCCTTATTAGAAGAAGAAACATGGATAGAGAAGCAGAGATGCACTGAGAAGAGAATATTATGTAAAGACACAGAGAAGGCAGAATGGACACATCAACAAGACTAGGAGTACCAAGTACTGTTGGCAACCATCAGAAGCCAAGTGAGGACCGCTCTCAAAACTTCAGGGAGAGCATGGAAGTGTCAACACCTTTGCTGCAGACTTCTGGCTTCCAAATCTGGGAAAGAATAAATTTCTGTTGTTGTAAGGTACCTCATTTGTTTTACTTTGTTATGGCAACCTTCAGAAACTAAGATAATATCCAAAGGTTATTCACTAATTTTTGTGAATAAAGAAAGCATATTTAAGGATATGGGGTAAATTCTTTGTCCTTATTAAACCATTATATATTGAAATACAACAATTAGTCTATAATAATATCCTTAAGGGAATATTTTTTTCATATAACTAAACCTAAACCCCAAATATGTGCTATGTAATAAGGACATATTAAACTATAGTTGACTTTTGTTAAATGGTATTCCATGCTATGTACTATACTGAGTAGTCTACATATATTACATGGCTGTCTCTTACAACACACAAGGATGTCCTTATTTTAAAAATGAGAAAACTCTGGGTCGAAGAGGATATTCAGGTTATCACATCATGGAAGTAACAGAAATGTTTCCTGGAATTCTGCCTCATTCTTTTAGCCAAAACTTTCTATAATAGTGAGAAAATCTCCTGGAGTATCAAGGAAGATACAAAACTTAATAATGGTGTATTACATGCCAGGCACTGACGATATGCTTCTCAAAAGTATCATCATAATTTATACCTATTACCCATCCCTTGCAAAAACAAAAACGAACAAGAAAAAGCTTGAGAAAGGTTAGAAAACTAGTATCACTTCAAATATACAGATTAGAAAATGAAGTTAATTGGATGTTAATTTCCTTAAGAAAATGTGATTAATAGGCAACTGAATGAAATAGAAATTTAAGAAGAAAATGAGATAAGACGTACAGGAAATGCTGCAGCTTTCCCTATGCAATCCTTTGTTATTGGTCCCATGATATTAATTACTGTTTTCCTAATGTTCATTGTATGAGCTTTCCTGGTGGCTCAGTGATAAAGAATCCATCTGCTAATGCAGGAGACACAGCTTTGATCCCTGGGTGAGAAAGATCCTCTGGAGAAGGAAACAGCAACTCACTCCAATATTCTTGCCTGGGAAATCCCATGGACTGAGGAGCCTGATGGGCTATAGTCCATTGGGTCACAAAAGAGTTGGACATGATTTAGCGAGTAAACAACAACAAAAGTGCCCATTATACTTCAATATGTTTATGCAATTTAAATGGAACATTCCATGAAGGTAAATAACACACCTCTAGCAGATGGGCCAGCAATGTGTCTGTGCTTCTACACTGCTCTGATACTGACACTCAGAAACAAATTGCTTCATTCAAATACAACGAATGTTTTAGGAATTTGGCTCAACTGAAATATACGGCAATTAGGATTTTACAATAAAAGTAATAGTAAGTTTATTTGTCTATCAAGAGCAAACAAAGTCTTTGTTGTTATTATTTTAGTTTGCATTTTTAAATTAATTTATTTATTTTACTTTACAATATTGTATTGGTTTTGCCATATCATACATTGACTAGAATCTATCATGAGTGTACATGTGCTCCCCACCCTGAACCCCCCTCCCACCTCCCTCCCCATCTCATCCCTCTGGGTCATCCCAGTGCACCAGCCCTAAGCACCCTGTATCATGCATCAAACCTGGACTGACAATCCGTTTCATATATGATAACATATATGTTTCAATGCCATTCTTCCATATCATCCTGCACTAGCCCTCTCCCACAGCATCCAAAAGACTGTTCTATACATCTGTGTCTCTTTTGCTGTCTCGCACACAGGGTTATCCTTACCATCTTTCTAAATTCCGTATATATATGTGTCAGTATACTGTATTGGTGCTTTTCTTTCTGGCTTACTTCACTCTCTATAATAGGCTCCAGTTTCAACCACCTCATTAGAACTGATTCAAATGTATTCTTTTTGATGGCTGAGTAATACTCCATTGTATATATGTACCAAGCTTTCTTATCCATTCATCTACTGATGGACATCTAGGTTGCTTCCATGTTCTGGCTATTATAAACACTGCTGCGATGAACATTGGGGTACACGTGTCTCTTTCAATTCTGGCTTCCTCAGTGTGTATGCCCAGCAGTGGGATTGCTGGGTCATAGGGCAGTTCTATTTCCATTTTTTAAAGTAATCTCCACACTGTTCTCCATAGTGGCTGTACTAGTTTGCATTCCCACCAACAGTGGAAGAGGGTTCCCTTTTCTCCACACCTCTCCAGCATTTATTGCTTGTAGACTTTTGGACTGCAGCCATTCTGACTGGCATTGAAATGGTACCTCATTGTGGTTTTGACTTGTATTTCTCTGATAATGAGTGATGTTGAGCATCTTTTCACATGTTTGTTAGCCATCTGTATGTCTATTTAATTCTTTGGCCAGTTTTTGAATTGGGTCGTTTATTTTTTATTTATTTTTTTATTGGGTTGCAGGAGTTGCTTGTATATTTTTGAGATTAGTTGTTTGTCAGTTGCTTCATTTGCTATTATTTTCTCCCATTCCAAAGGCTGTCTTTTCACCTTGCTTATAGTTTCCTTTGTTGTGCAGAAGCTTTTATTTTTAGTTAGGTCCATTTGCTTATTTTTGCTTTTATTTCCAGTATTCTGGGAGGTGGGTCATAGAGGATCCTGCTCTGATTTATGTCAGAGAGTGTTCTGCCAATGTTCTCCACTAGGAGTTTTATATTTTCTGGTCTTACATTTAGATCTTTAATCCATTTTGAGTTTATTTTTGTATATGGTGTTAGAAAGTGTTCTAGTTTCATTCTTTTACAAGTGGTGGGACAGTTTTCCCAGCACCACTTTTTAAAGAGATTGTCTTTTCTCCACTGTATATTCTTGCCACCACCACCAATTGGTTAGAATATCATTGTTTGACATTTGACACTTCCTCACACAGTACAGATTTTTCACCTTTCTGGCATTCATTTTCTACTTTTCAGTAGTAATACTCAGTTGTCAACAATCAGAAACACCCCCACCAGTTTCCAAATATCACTCAAGGAGGCAGTACCATCCCTAGCTGAAAATCACTGAGACAGAATATGACAAAATAGGTTGATGATGGATTATGAAGTTGTATGTAGCTAAATCCTACAGTCAACATTGCAGCATGTATACCCAGGGCCAAATGTGAGTCCTCAGTAACCACCACTTTCTTGATTAAAGAGAATGCACACAAAAAAAAAAAAAAAAAGAGGAAAAAAATAGGAGAATGAACAGCCAAACAAATCGAAATTTCCTTTCAGCTAAGGGCAAGCATGTGACCCAAATCTGCCAATAAAGGTACATGCAGATGTCCCTGGAGCTTTCTTCCCTTCAAGAAAACAAAAAATAAAACTTCATAAGGAAAAGGATACTTCAACTACTTGCTATGATAGTACAAAGATCAAGGTACAGCAGATATCTGATGTGATTATAATCATGAAGTTGACCTGCTAAATATGCAGAAACATAGACACAAGAAATCTGGCTTTCTGATAACATAAACTCATTTACTACTCTTTCAGTTTCTTCCGGTTAATGTCATTTGAATAGAGTTTTCTTGCAAGCAAAGCTATATGATTCTATCAGGTATATTGCTCAATAACCTATATATAGTTTTTATGATCTATGTGAAGTTATGTCACAAATAGGAGACACTGTAATCAATAATATAGATGGTTAAGCTATATATCAGAATGTAGAAAACATATCATTTCCATTTGAGAATAGGGAAACAGAGATAAGGATAATAATTGGTAGGCTGATTAAGAGAAGTAACAAAATAATTTACTGGAGCTTATGGAATGATTTTTATAAGAGATAGATTGAATTGAATTTTTAGAATAAGGTGCAAGGGTAGAAGGAATTGGGCTGTGAATAAAAAAGGGTGATTAGTATAGAAATATTTTTAGGGGAAAATAAAACCTCTTAGCTACTGATGAAGAAGGGTAGTTTTAGTTGGAGTAAGTGTATTAAAAATGTAGACAGAGAGAAATAGGTGATCAATGAGATATTTCTTAAATGAAATTTTAGAGATATTAAATATGGGAGAATTTGAATGATTAAGAATTTATTTGATGTTATAAATAATTTTAACAAATTCGTGCACAAAGATATGCATGTTTAAGACCCTCACCTTATGATTAAATTATAAACTTTTCAGTTTTTCTTCTGCTGCAGCCAGTAATTAGTGTAACAACTTTAAAATCTCTATATTATATCTTTAAAACATTTTAATCTCAACTTGGTAAACCAGTAGCACTGATTTTAGGTAAAAATTTAAAATATAAAATAATTTTATTTTCTAAGGAAATGGGGAAGGATGGAAGTGAGTAGGAACCAAATGCAAATCCAAGAAAGCAGACAGGTTCCCATGAGCATAAGGTACCCCATTATCAATTTGCTATTGTCAAAATGCACTTTTTTTGCATCTCATTTTCATCTTTACACTTACTTTAAATTGTCAATAAGAATGAGATATTTGATCTTTAAAGAGAAAAGTAAAGCATCACTAGTATAAAAGGAGACAGGAAAAGCAAACATGACTCTACAGTGTTTTTTAAAATTGGTAGTCTTTCTGGAAATATTTCATAGAGTAGGTGTATCTCATGGAAAATGCTTGTGATTATTTTTTAAAAAGTCTTCCAAGCTAATCTAATAGAAAATGTTAAACTAAAAATATCAAATTTATAATTCATTTAAATAACTTTCATTTGTAAAATAATAAATCTAGGAGAGAAAATTCTATGTGTCAAATTTATGAGAATTTGACTGTGTTACTTAAAATGCATTAGATCCCTGAGTTTTACATGTGCAACTTTAACTATTCTATACTTCTTGGGAATGTACTGATGAAGTGGAAGAAGATTTATTCAAAACAAAAGAATAAATTAAATACATTGTCAGAAAAAATAGAAGATATCTGTAAATTATAACATCTATAGACAGCTATGTTTGCAACATCCCTTTCACCATGCCATGATATTTACTAACCATGCTTCTGCTATTTGTTCTTATTACAGACCCAGATGGCCCAGGTTGATCTTTAATCTTCTAGGATCAAAATAAACTATTGTCCTCTCCAGAGTTTAACAAAGGTTGCCCAACTTTATGGTTTAAGACACTACAAATAAATCTGTTTCACACTGCAATTTAGACAAAGGCTTGATATAAAGATTAGAATTTTCCTGGATCTTCCAAGCTGCTCAGATTTAAATACCCTCATTGTTGGACCATCCTCTTTTACTTTCTGTAGGGTCTTCTAGCTTGAGCCACTAAGGTAATACATATATATTTATCTCTCTGCTTAATATTTTCTTGTAGGATAGTTGTATCCCTAATGGAGTGCTTTTAATGGGACAGTGGATTGCATACACATTCTGGAATAAAAAATAATAATAATAATGCTTCCTCTTTTTTCCTTCCACCGTACTGAGTCACTTAATGCACTGCTTCCACTTGGTTTCTATTTCTATTGGCTTCTACTGCAATTAAATGTGATTCTAGATTCAATTTTAGAAATAGTGTCTGGTAGAGGCTTAGCAGCCATATAGTAAACTATAATCCTGGTTTCAACTGTTTGGTGCATTATAACAAATTTTATTTGAAATAACAAAATTCAGATCAATTCAATCACATAGTCGTGTCCAACTCTTTATGAACCCATGGACTGCACCATGACAGGGTTCCCTGTCCATCACCAACTCCCAGACCTTGCACAAAATCATGTCCATCAAGTTGGTGATGCCCTCCAACCATTTCATCCTCTGTTATCCCCTTCTCCCCCTGCCTTCAATCTTTCACAGTATCAGGTTCTTTTCCAATGAATCAGTTCTTTGGATCAAGTGGCCCAAATATTGGAACTTCGGCTTCGGCTTCAGCATCAGTCCTTCCAGTGAATATTCAGGACTGATTTCCTTTAGGATGGACTAGTTGGATCTCCTGGTTGTCAAAGGGACTCTCAAGAGTCTTCTCCAAAACCGCAGTTCAAAAACATCAATTTTTTGGTGCTCACCTTTCTTTATGATTCAACTCTCACATCCATACATGACTATTGGAAAAACCACAGCTTCGACTAAATGGACCTTTGTTGGGTAGGTGATGTCTCTCCTGTTTAATATGCTGTCTAGATTTGTCATAGCTTTCCTTTCAAAGAGTAACTTTCTTTTAATTTCATGGCTGTATTCACCATCTGCAGTGATTTTGGAGCCCAAGAAAATAAAGTCTCTCACTGTTTCCATTGTTACTCCACCTATTTGCGATGAAGGACTAGATGCCATGATCTTTGTTTTTTGAATGTTGAGTATTAAGGCAGATTTTTTTCACTTTCATCAAGAGGCTCTTTAATTCCTCTTTGCTTTATGCCATAAGCGGGGGGTGAGGGGGGGTGGGGAAGGCTGTCAAGTGCAATCTGGTTATTGATATTTCTCCCAGCAATCTTGATTCCAGCTTGTGCTTCATCCAGCCCAGCATTTTGCATGATGTATACTGCATAGAAGTGAAATAAGCAGGGTAGCAATATATAGCCTTGACATACTCCTTTCCCAGTTTGGAACCAGTCCATTGTTCAATGTCCAGTTCTAACTGTTACTTCTTGATCTGCATCATGTTTCTCAGGAGGCAGATAAGGTGGTCTGATACTCCCATCTCTTTAAGAATTTTCCACAGTTTGTTGTGATCGACACAGTCAAAGGTCTTGGAGTAGTCAACATGCAGAAGTATATTCTTTTCTGGAACTCCCTTGCTTTCTCTATGATCCAACAGATGTTGGCAATTTGATCTCTAGTTTATCTGCCTTTTCTAAATCCAGCTTGAACATCTGGAAGTTCTCGGGTCATGTACTATTGAAGCCTGGCTTGGAGAATTTTGAGCATTACTTTACCAGTGTGTGAGATGAGTGCAATTGTGTGGTAATTTGAGCATTCTTTGGCATTGCCTTTGTGATTGAAATGAAAACTGACCTTTTCCAGTCCCATGACCACTGCTGAATTTTCCAACTTTGCTGGTATATTGAGTGCAGCACTTTCACAGCATCATCTTTTAGGATTTGAAATAGCTCAGCTGGAATTCTATCACCTCCACTAGCTTTGTTCATAGTGATACTTCCTAAGGCCCACTTGACTTCACATTCCAGGCTCTAAGTTAGTGATCATACCATCATGGTTACCACAGTCATTACGATTTTTAAAAAATAATTCTTCTGCGTATTTCTGGCACCTCTTCTTAGTATTTTCTGCCTCTGCTAGGTTCATACCATTCCTGTCCTGTATTGAGCCCGTCTTTGCATGAAATTTTCGCTTGGTATCTCTAATTTTCTTGAAGAGATCTCTAGTCTTTCCGATTCTAATGTTTCCTCTATTTCTTTGCATTGATCACTGAGGAAGGCTTTCTTATCTCCCCTTGCTATTCTTTGGGACTCTGAATTCAGATGAGTATATCATTCCTTTTATCCTTTGCCTTTAGCTTCTTTGCTTTTCTCAACTATATGTAAGGCCTCCCCAGACAACCATTTGCCTTTTTGCATTTCTTTTTCTTGGGAATGGTCTTGATCACCACTTCCTGTACAATGTTATGAACCTCCATCCATAATTCTTCAGGCACTCTATCAGATCTAATCCCCTGAATCTATTCATCACTTCCACTATATAATCATAAGGGATTTGCTTTAGGTCATACCTAAATGGTCTAGTAGTTTTCCCTACTTTCTTCAATTTAAATCTGAATTTTGCAAAAAGGAGTTCATGATCTGAGCCACAGTCAACTCCCAGTCTTGTTTTTGCTTACTGAATAGAACTTCTCCATCTTTGGCTGCAAAGAATATAATCAGTCTGATTTCAGTATTGATGACCTGGTGATGTCCATGTATAGTGTCATCTCTTGTGTTGTTGGAAGAAGGTGTTTGTTATGACCAGTGCATTCTCTTGGCATAACTCTGTTAGCCTTTGCTCTGCTTCATTTTATACTCCAAGGCCAAGCTTACCTGTTATTCCAGGCATTTCTTGACTCTCTACATTTGCATTCCAGTCCCCTATGATGAAAAGGACATCTTTTTATTGGTGTTAGTACTAGAAGGTTTTGTAGGTCATCATAGAACCATTCAACTTCAGCATCTTCAGCATTACTGATTGAGGCATAGACTTGGATTACTGTGATATTGAATTGGTTCCCTTGGAAACAAACAGAGATCATTCTGTCATTTTTGAGATTGCACCCACATGCTGCATTTTGGACTCTTTGTTGACTATGATGGCTGTTCCATTACTTCTAAGGAATTCTTGCCCACAGTAGTAAATATAATGGTCATCTGAATTAAATTCACTCATTCCAGTCCATTTTAGTTCACTGATTCTTAAAATGTCCATTCACTCTTGCCATTTCCTGTTTGAACACTTTAATTTACCTTCATTCATGGATCTAACATTCCTGGTCCTATGCAATATTGTTCTTTACAGCATTGGACTTTACTTCCATTACCAGTCCCATCCACAACTGGGTGTTGTTTTTGCTTTGGCTCTGTCTATTCATTCTTTTTGGAATTATTTCTCCACTGATCTCCAGTAGCATATTGGGCACCTATCAACCTGAGGAGTTCATCTTCCAGTGTCATATATTTTTGCCTTTTCATACTGTTCGTGGGCTTCTCAAGGAAAGACTAATGAAGTGGTTTTCCATTCCCTTCTCCAATGGACCACGTTTTGTCAGAACTTTCCACCATGACCCATCTTTCTTCGGTGGCCCTACATGGCATGGCTTATAGTTTCACTGAGTTAGACAGTGCTGTGATCCACATGATCAGTTTGATTATCAAATAACAGACTTATTTTAGGAATAATTTTTAAAATATTAAGCAAGTAGAATTCCTGATTTATAGACAGCTCTGTTGTTTGGGGCATTATTTTAGTAATGCTCTGAACTGTACTTAATTGTACATATGTGATGGCATTACGCTGATGTATTCAATAAATTTTTGCTAAAGGTTTGTCATGTTTAGGTGCTATGTAAAATATGAAGAACAAACAATGAGCAATGCTGAAATACTCAAATGAAAATAATAATATCCTAATACATATTACTTAATAAATAGGCTGGTAAGAGAATAAATGACCAGCTGAATTCAAAATTATTGTACAAATGAATAAAACAGAACAGAGAACCAGAGGATTTAGAAAAGTCACACAGAGAAGAGAGAGTAACTCATATTGTTGTTATCCAAAAATTACTTTTTCCTTTTTACTTAGGCAAATGAACCTATGCTTTTTGATGTATATTATTTCCTCCGTTTTTATCTAATTCATATTTAGTGTGGAGAAATTCCTTGAAGAAAATTTTTATTCCTTTAATATTTCTTTCAGTGTGAACAAGCCATTTTAATTAGCTATTAATGGGCAAATGTATGCAAAGAAGTCTTGGGACTAGAGAAAAATTAGCAGCTGGGGAAATAATGTGCATGAAAAACCTAATGTCAGACAAAGAGTAAGTTCACAGTAGAAGTTTACAGGAATTGTCTTCCTTTTCTGGAGCTCCTACTTCCTACATCACTGCTTTTACCATTAAAATGATAGCATAGTCTGCTGCAGTTTCTAACTCCATATATTTTGCTTATAAGTTTTTAATTTCCATTAAGATTAATGCTATCTATTTAGTATAATGCATTCATACTTTTTTCCACTGAGGTTGATTTTTATAAGCCTATCACTTATGACCAATAACTGCATATACTTGGCATTGCACTCACAATAGAGACAAAATGCTTATCTAACTCAACAAACACATCACTTTGTCTATACCATGCAGCTGTAAATAAGAAAATTAAGAACATAAGAAAACTGGGGGAAAAAAAAAAACAAAAGATTACAAGAAATTTTAAACTTTCTAATAAATATCTCTATGGGAAATTGACTTGCATTTAAAGATTTGTTCATAATTGTCTTTTATGAGAAAGTACAAAAATAGCTGCCATGCCCACCAGGATTACAACAAAAACTCTTCCACATACATGTGCCATAATGTATCATGCTGACAGGTTTTATATGGAGTGACCTATCAAAAATATGATTTATAACTGATGATGCTAAATTTTATACAGTATAAAATTTTTATTTTTACATGCTAAAATATGTAAAAACCAAAAGATGTTTATCAAAACATAGTATGGAAAATTTTTTTTTAAAAAAACTAATAAAAGTTTGAAGGGAAAGCAGAAGGTGAGATTAAAAGTAAAAATTGAGATACAAAGTAAGGAAGTAAGAGTGATGATCAGCTTTGGCCTCAGTATTTAACCAAAATTTAGCCTTCAGTTTATTTTTCAAGTTTAACCTTTGACACTGAAAGAATAAAACAGCTAAACAAAGTCTGTTGCTGTTGTGATGCTAAGTCATGCCTGCCTCTTTGCAACCCCATGTATTGCAGCATACCAGGCTCCCCTGTCCTTCACTATCTCCCAGAATTTGCTCTGATTCACATCCATTTAGTTGATAAAGTATCCAACCATTTCACCCTTTGCCTCCCTCTTCTTTTGCCCTCAGTCTTTCCCAACATCAGGGTCTTCTCCAGTGCATCAGCTCTTCGCTTCAGGTGGTCTAAATATTGGAGCTTCAGCATCAGTCCTCGCAATGAATATTCAGGGTTGATTTCCTTCAAGATTGACTAGTTGGATCTCCTTGCAGTCCAAGGGACTCTCAAGAGTCTTCTCCAGCACCTCAGTTCTAAAGCATCAATTCTTCGGCGCTCATCTTTCTTTATGGTTCAACTCTCACATCCATACATGACTATTAGAAAAATCACATCTTTGACGGTATGAAACTGTGTTGGCAAAGTGATGTCATCAAATTCCACACTGATACTATTTTTTGTAATCTCAAATATTTGCATAATCAAGTAATTTATCATAAAAATGTCATCTGACAGTAGTACAAACAATATATTTTATCTGGATTTATTTAAAATACATGAATAATCACTTTCAAATATTCTTGAGCATTAAAGATGTGCTTAGAGCTACATGATAGAATAGCCAACAATGACATTTTACAGGATGCAAAAAAATACCTTTTCATTGTATTTTTCAAATAACAATACCAATATATGAGCATTTACTAATGGTTGATTACAGAGAATACAATTCCTCTGTAGGAACCTGCTGAATAAGTGGTCACACTAATGTTCCATGAGGCTGTAAGGATTTCTTTTGTGATGCTGTTACTAAATACATATAGCAATGCTAAATATATGTTTACTTAGTATTTTGTTTGTGATGTATAGGACCTGGAGGAGCCACTGAACATTCGAGAAAGCTAAAAATGATTTTCTTGAGTTACAATGCAAATTCTGGGAAGCTGAGAATTAAACTATAAAACAATACAAGTGTAATAAAAGTAATTCTGAAATTTTAGAATCAAATTTGGTTTGATTTACTTTTATATTATAGTTTACTTTACACCGTATTTAATTTTAGCCTTGACTTTATTTCAGATTACATACACTTGCCCTAGAAAACAGTAAAGTAAGAGAACCAGATAGTTCAGAAGAGCAGAATCTGTGAAAGAAGATATAAGAAGAAACAGTAAATCTAATATATACTGACAGGGATGATGAAAGATCCAAGTTAAAAAGTTGTGCTGAATTCTGAAACATCTGGATTATTGTCCCATCCCCATGATGCATAACTATAGATGTAATGCTGAGTTTGACTGCACACGCTTTGCCCCCTGAACTCCATAGGGTCCCTTTTAGAGAAACAACAAAATCAGTGTCAGATTGTTTTTTGCTAGGAGACACTTACTTTTCTACTGTTTTGGTGTCAAAAAAAAAAAAAAAAATTGGCCGCTTATAAAATGTGTTGGAGAGTATAACTCCTAGGATATTGTATGTATTTCACAAGATATTTTCCACTGCTTCAAGTTCAGACTGCATTTCAGTCTTTCTTAATCCAAACTCAAATTTCCTTTACACATAAAAATCCTTCCAACTATTAGAAAGTGTTTGACCTGTTTTTTCTTATTTAGTTTCATTGGTCACTAACTATAGTCAAAGTTCTTTAGTAAACATAAATCCTTATTTTTTTGCTTCCCACATCCATCTAATATTCTGCCCCTCAAATTAATGGCAGCCCTAAGAAAGGCAATTGAAAATAAGAAGTGTCAATGTGTTTGTCACATAAGGCACTTTACTCTCTTAAGTTCTGAAACCAGTTGTAAATTCTGCAATGTCCCTTTTCACTTCTGCTTCTAAACTAGACTTCTCCTACCCTTACCCCAGGTCATCTCTCTGTTGTACTACAAATTAATATACTGAATCTTCCCAAACAACTCCATGAAGTTGTAGGTTCTTACTTGCCACATATGATAATATTGCCAAATGTTTGTCAGTGGATTACAGATTTCTGTCTTTCCAATATCCATTGTAGACAATTTCATTACCAATATACAAAGTCACTGAGGCATGTTTTTGTCAACAACTCATCTCTACGTTCACATCTTTATAGAATTTAGCATATCTAAAACAAGAAATTATCAAGATATTTACAGGTTTCCCTCGACATGATAATAATGTCCTTCTCTTGCAGCAACACTGGGCAGGTGAAAAGGTTGGGGGAGGATCCTTTATATGTTTAATCATTCAGGGATACAGGCTGACCAGGGCTCTGACACTACCCTCAACACTCAAGTCTTTGCTAGATAATGTGCATTACAGTTAGCCAGAAGGAGAAATAACATAATGGAGCACACGTGGGACATTTTAGGAGCTGGACTGGAAAGAATTCACATGATATCAGTGTACATGCCCCATTGGCTAGAACTCAACATCATGGATATTCTTAATTACACAACAGACTGGGAAATGCTAGTTCTATGCAGAAAGAAGAAGAGAAATTAGGTTGTGGGAAAATTTTAATACTGAAGAACATTAAGAAAACTTTTTTTGCTGTAAGAGGTAGATGCTACACAGATTTCAGAAAAGCATTAGAAAGTTTTGCCATAACTTCCCTGGTGGCTCAGACGGTAAAGTGTCTATCTACAATGCAGGAGACCTGGGTTTGATCCCTGGGTCGGGAAGATCCGCTGGGGAAGGAAATGGCAATCCACTCCAGTGCTATTGCCTGGAAAATCCCATGGACAGAGGAGCCTATAAGTTACAGTCCATGGGGTTACAAAGAGTCAGACATGACTGAGCGACTTCACAAACATCTTTAGACTCCTGGAAATGATGCAGTGTACTTTTAAAAACTTTTGAGGAAACTATAAGCAAGGTGAAAAGACAGCCTTTGGAATGGGAGAAAATAATAGCAAATGAAGCAACTGACAAACAACTAATCTCAAAAATATACAAGCAACTCCTGAAGCTCAATTCCAGAAAAATAAACGACCCAATCAAAAAATGGGCCAAAGAATTAAATAGACATATCTCCAAAGAAGACATACACATGGCTAACAAACACATGAAAAGATACTCAACATCAATCATTATCAGAGAAATGCAAATCAAAACCACAATGAGGTACCATTTCATACCAGTCAGAATGGCTGCGATCCAAAAGTCTACAAGCAATAAATGCTGGAGAGGGTGTGGAGAAAAGGGAACCCTCTTACACTGTTGGTGGGAATGCAAACTAGTACAGCCACTATGGAGAACAGTGTGGAGATTCCTTAAAAAATTGGAAATAGAACTGCCCTATGACCCAGCAATCCCACTTCTGGGCATACACACTGAGGAAATAAGCATTGAAAGAGACATGTGTTCCCCAATGTTCATCGCAGCACTGTTTATAATAGCCAGAACATGGAAGCAATCTAGATGTCCATCAGCAGATAAATGGATAAGAAAGCTGTGGTACATATACACAATGGAATATTACTCAGCCATTAAAAATAATACATTTGAATCAGTTCTAATGAGGTGGATGAAACTGGAGCCTATTATACAGAGTTAAGTAAACCAGAAAGAAAAACACCAATACCGTATACTAACGCATATATATGGAATTTAGAAAGATGGTAAGGATAACCCTGTATTGAGACAGCAAAAGAAACACAGATATATAGAACAGTCTTTTCGACTCTGTGGGAGAGGGAGAGGGTAGGATGATTTGGGAGAATGGCATTGAAACATGTATAATATCATATGTGAAACGAATTGCCAGTCCAGGTTCGATGCATGATACTGGATGCTTGGGGCTGGTGCACTGGGAAGACCCAGAGGGATGGAATGGGGAGAGAGGAGGGAGGGGGGTTCAGGATGGGGATCATGTGTATACCCATGGCAGATTCATGTTGATGTATGGCAAAACCAATACAATATCGTAAATTAATTAACCTCCAATTAAAAGAAATGAATTTATATTAAAAATTAAAAAAATTAAAACTTTTGATAAGAATAACAAAAGGTTAATAGACCATCTATTCAAGGCTATGGTTTTTCCAATAGTTATGTATGGATGTGACAGTTGGACTGTGAAGAAAGCTGAGTACTGAAGAATTGATGCTTTTGAACTGTGGTGTTGGAGAAGACTCTTGAGAGTCCCTTGGACTGCAGGAAGATCTCCACAGTCCATCCTAAAGGAGATCAGTCCTGGGTGTTCTTTGGAAGGAATGATGCTAAAGCTGAAACTCCAGTACTTTGGCCTGCTCATGCGAAGAGTTGACTCATTGGAAAAGACTCTGATAATGGGAGGGATCGGGGGCAGGAGGAGAAGGGGACGACAGAGGGTGAGATGGCTGGATGGCATAACTGACTTTGTGGACGTGAGTTTGAGTGAACTCCAGGAGTTGGTGATGGACAGGGAGGCCTGGCGTGCTGCGATTCATGGGGTCGCAAAGAGTCGGACAGAACTGAGCAACTCAACTGAACTGAACTGAATATTAAACAATAGGAAAAAGATAAAATGTAGGCAAATGACACACTCAGATAGCCTCCAAATTTAAATCTTCATTCATAGTCATTCAAATACTGACAAATACAGGCTTTGTCATCCTCAACTTGATACAATGTGGTTTCATTTAGTTGATGAAATTGTAAAGAATTTTGGTGGATTCCTGTCTTGATAGACACAAATCTCCCTCTGCTTCTTAAAGCATGTCATGCAATATCTAATTCTGGATACTACTATATATCCATTTTGAGATGAGCATTTTCTGTCATGAAAATAAATCATAAAATTGATTAAAGACCCAGATCACATGCAAACTGCTAAAGCTTAAATCTCTTCAAATTTCAAGGTATTACTAAAACTAATCATAATTTTGCTGTTAAAATTTACTTTTGAGTAAATTTAAGGCATCTTTTAGAAATTCTATTTGTGACTTTTATATGTATTTCATGTTTTTCAGAAATAGTCATTGAGTTTTACATACAAATATAATGAAAGATACTGTGTATTTGTATTTATTTTATAGTCATTCTCTGTGAAATATAAATTCCAAGACAATAAAGTAAACCAAAATATTTGGCACATGTTAAAAATATTTTTTTCTTTTTTTTCTTTTTCCTGGAGAGAACATTTGTACCCTTTAGTATATTCTCAAAAGTGTTCAAGAAGCCAAAATAGCTAAATAACACTGATTGATATGTTTGACAGGATTTGGTTTTTTAGTTGGGCTTCCCTGGTGGCTCAGAGGTTAAAGTGTCTGCCTCCAGTGTGGGAGACCCGGGTTCGATCCCTGGGTCGGGAAGATCCCATGGAGAAGGAAATGGCTTCCCACTCCAGTATTCTTGCCTGGAGAATCCAATGGACAGAGGAGCCTGGCAGGCTACAGTCCACGGGGTAGCAAAGAGTCAGACACGACTGAGTGACTTCACTTCACTTCAGTGGCTCAGTAATGCACTACTCTTTGTGACCTCATGGACTGCAGCACACCAGACTTCCCTGTCCATCACCAACTCCTGGAGCTTGCTCAGACTCATGTCCATTGAGTCAGTGATACCATCCAACCATCTCATCCTCTGTCACCCCCTTCTCCTGCCTTCAATCTTTCCCAGCATCAGGGTCTTTTCCAATGAGTTAGCTCTTCACATCCAATACTCTTTGCAAAGTTTTGGAGCTTCACCTTCAGCACCAGTCCTTCCAATGAATATTCAGGACTGATTTCTTTTAGGAGTGACTGGTTTGATCTCCTTGCAGTTCAAGGGACTCTCAAGAGTCTTCTCCAACAGCACAGTTCAAAAGCATCAATTCTTCAGTGTTCAGCTTTCTTTATGGTTCAACTCGCACATTTATACATGATAACTAGAAAAACCATAGCTTTGACTACACAGACATTTGTTGGCAAAGTAATGTCTCTGCTTTTTAATATGCTGTCTAGGCTGGACATAGCTTTTCTTCCAAGGAGCAAGAGTCTTTTAATTTCATGGCTACAGTCACCATCTGCAGTGATTTTGAAGCCTAAGAAAATAAAGTCTCACTGTTTCCATTGTTTCCCATATATTTGCCATGAAATGATGGGACCAGATGCCGTGATCTTTGTTTTTTGAATGCTGAGTTTTAAGCCAGCTTTTTCACTCTCCTCTTTCACTTTCATCAAGAGTTCTATAGTTCCTCTTTGCTTTCTGCCATAAGTGTGGTGTCATCTGCATATCTGAGGTTTGTTTTTTTTTTTTAATATTTCTCCCTGCAATCTAGATTCCAGCTTGTGTTTCATCCAGTCTGGAATTTCACATGATGTACTCTACATATAATTTAAATAAGCAAGGTGACAATATATAGCCTTGGTGTACTCCTTTCTCAATTTGGTTTTTAACTAAATTTTATTAAATCAAAATTATTTTCAAGGAAAGATTTACCTGTGCACGACTGCATCATTTTCTTTACACATAAAGCAGATGGAATGAATTTAACATGGCAAATATTATATATATTTAATTTCTATGAATTTCAGTGCTTTGTCTTCCTAGATCATATCCTGTTATCTCACATAGACCAAATTTTAACTCAGGTAAGTTTTCTTGATCTCATGTCTACTTCTGCACCCTTGTACCGTCTCTTATCATTTTGCATTTTCTCAGGGTTTGACAATTACAGGATCTTTTGACCTTTAATAACCCCTCTTAAAAAATCCCTCCCATTCTTAATCATGTTCCGGCATTCCTTCTTACAAGTGCCATTCTCTTCTATGTATCAGGGCACATTCTTTTTTCTGCTCTGCAATTTGCTTTCAATGGCTGTCTTGTCAAGTCCTCTAAGGTTTCTTACCACGTGCCCTCTATACTGTGTGTTCTTCCTGAGTAGCTGTCCAAACCCCGGGTATTCTTTCTGCTCATTTTTTTCATTCCTGCTGTCCCCTCACCTTCTAGAGCTGCCCTTTTTTTCCTTATGGGATTTTTAGGATCTTCACTGGAAGGTGCATCCTGATATCCAATCTGGCACTGATCCCTTCTCCTAATACTTGGAAAGTATATCTCAGAATCTATGCCTTTGAGGAGAAAGACGATATTCCTAGTAAACAAATGGAATGTGGAACCAAAGGTAAAAACATTGGCTTTAATCATCTGTAATTGATATCTTCTTAAGTTAAAAACAACATTGTCCTTAATACACTTAAATATCACTGAAAACATGTTCTGTGAAGGCATGGAGATAAAATTAGAAAAGAGCTCTAGGCTTTCATTAACTTCCCATTCATTGTGTTAAGAAGGGAATGGCTACCTACTTCAGTATTCTGGCCTGGAAAATAATTAAATACAAGTATATGTTTCTGAGATTCTGCTACTAAAACAAATGAGAACTTAAGATATTTTCACATATTTTTTTAATTTGAAAGCTGTTGAATCATGTACATATTTATTGATTACCAGGACAAACATACTTGAACACTATAAGTTTCTGTAATTTTTAAACTTAAAATTCAAGGAATAATAAGATATGATAAAAATAAACAGTATTTATGTGGAATGACAATAACATTAGTAGGTATTACTGTTCATATACTTTATAAATGTTTACTGGATAATTACGAAAAATTTAGCAAGTGACAGCATTAGTTAAATGGACTATTTATATTCAAATATATTGTTATATAACTATAGTAATAATATAAAACTTAAAGATATTTATGTTAATAATAATATTTTATTTTTCCATACTATCTTCAAATACACAAGTGATTCTTTCTTATAGCACTGTGCTATAACTATTTTATTTTATTTTTTTTACACATTTTATTTTTTTATTTTTTTTTTAGCTTTTTATTTTTTAAATTTTAATATCTTTAATTCTTACATGTGTTCCCAAACATGAACCCCCCTCCCACCTCCCTCCCCATAACATCTCTCTGGGTCATCCCCATGCACCAGCCCCAAGCATGCTGCATCCTGCGTCAGACATAGACTGGCGATTCAATTCTTACATGATAGTATACATGTTAGAATGTCATTCTCCCAAATCATCCCACCGTCTCCCTCTCCCTCTGAGTCCAAAGGTCCGTTATACACATCTGTGTCTCTTTCCCTGTCTTGCATACAGGGTCATCATTGCCATCTTCCTAAATTCCATATATATGTGTTAGTATACTGTATTGGTGTTTTTCTTTCTGGCTTACTTCACTCTGTATAATCGGCTCCAGTTTCATCCATCTCATCAGAACTGATTCAAATGAATTCTTTTTTATGGCTGAGTAATACTCCATTGTGTATATGTACCACAGCTTGCTTATCCATTCATCTGCTGATGGACATCTAGGTTGTTTCCATGTCCTGGCTATTATAAACAGTGCTGCGATGAACATTGGGGTACATGTGTCTCTTTCAATTCTGGTTTCCTCGGTGTGTATGCCCAGCAGTGGGATTGCTGGGTCATAAGGTAGTTCTATTTGCAATTTTTTAAGGAATCTCCACACTGTTCTCCATAGTGGCTGTACTAGATTGCATTCCCACCAACAGTGTAGGAGGGTTCCCTTTTCTCCACACCCTCTCCAGCATTTATTGCTTGCAGATTTTTGGATCGCAGCCATTCTGACTGGTGTGAAGTGGTACCTCATTGTGGTCTTGATTTGCATTTCTCTAATAATGAGTGATGTTGAGCATCTTTTCATGTGTTTGTTAGACATTCGTATGTCTTCTTTGGAGAAATGTCTATTTAGTTCTTTGGCCCATTTTTTGATTGGATCGTTTATTTTTCTGGAATTGAGCTACAGAAGTTGCTTGTATATTTTTGAGATTAGTTGTTTGTCAGTTGCTTCATTTGCTATTATTTTCTCCCATTCAGAAGGCTGTCTTTTCACCTTGCTTATATTTTCCTTTGTTGTGCAGAAGCTTTTAATTTTAATTAGATCCCATTTGTTTATTTTTGCTTTTATTTCCAGAATTCTGGGAGGTGGATCATAGAGGATCCTGCTGTGATTTATGTCTGAGAGTGTTTTGCCTATGTTCTCCTCTAGGAGTTTTATAGTTTCTGATCTTACATTTAGATCTTTAATCCATTTTGAGTTTATTTTTGTGTGCGATGTTAGAAAGTGATCTAGTTTCATTCTTTTACAAGTGGTTGACCAGTTTTCCCAGCACCACTTGTTAAAGAGATTGTCTTTACTCCATTGTATATTCTTGCCTGCTTTGTCAAAGATAAGGTGTCCATATGTGTGTGGATTTATCTCTGGGCTTTCTATTTTGTTCCATTGATCTATATGTCTGTCTTTGTGCCAGTACCATACTGTCTTGATGACTGTGGCTTTGTAGTAGAGCCTGAAGTCAGGCAAGTTGATTCCTCCAGTTCCATTCTTCTTTCTCAAGATTGCTTTGGCTATTCGAGGTTTTTGTATTTCCATACAAATCTTGAAATGATTTGTTCTAGTTCTGTGAAAAATGTGGCTGGTAGCTTGATAGGGATTGCATTGAATTTGTAAATTGCTTTGGGTAGTATACTCATTTTCACTATATTGATTCTTCCGATCCATGAACATGGTATATTTCTCCATCTATTAGTGTCCTCTTTGATTTCTTTCATCAGTGTTTTATAGTTTTCTATATAGAGGTCTTTAGTTTCTTTAGGTAGAAATATTCCTAAGTATTTTATTCTTTTCGTTGCAATGGTGAATGGAATTGTTTCCTTAATTTCTTTTTCTACTTTCTCATTATTAGTGTATAGGAATGCAAGGGTATTCTGTGTGTTGATTTTATATCCTGCAACTTTACTATATTCATTGATGAGCTCTAGTAATTTTCTGGTGGAGTCTTTAGGGTTTTCCATGTAGAGGATCATGTCATCTGCAAACAGTTAGAGTTTTACTTCTTCTTTCCAATTTGGATTCCTTTTATTTCTTTTTCTGCTCTGATTGCTGTGGCCAAAACTTCCAGAACTATGTTGAATAGTAGCGGTGAAAGTGGACACCCTTGTCTTGTTCCTGACTTTAGGGGAAATGCTTTCAATTTTTCACCATTGAGGATAATGTTTGCTGTGGGTTTGTCATAGATAGCTTTTATTATGTTGAGGTATGTTCCTTCTATTCCTGCTTTCTGGAGAGTTTTTATCATAAATGGATGTTGAATTTTGTCAAAGGCCTTCTCTGCATCTATTGAGATAATCATATGGTTTTTATTTTTCAATTTGTTAATGTGGTGAATTACATTGATTGATTTGCGGATATTGAAGAACCCTTGCATCCCTGGGATAAAGCCCAATTGGTCATGGTATATGATCTTTTTAATGTGTTGTTGGATTCTGATTGCTAGAATTTTGTTGAGGATTTTTGCATCTATGTTCATCAGTGATATTGGCCTGTAGTTTTCTTTTTTTGTGACATCTTTGTCAGGTTTTGGTATTAGGGTGATGGTGGCCTCATAGAATGAGTTTGGAAGTTTACCTTCCTCTTCAATTTTCTGGAAGAGTTTGAGGAGGATAAGGTGTTAGCTCTTCTCGAAATTTTTGGTAGAATTCAGCTGTGAAGCCGTCTGGACCTGGGCTTTTGTTTGCTGGAAGATTTCTGATTACAGTTTCAATTTCCGTGCTTGTGATGGGTCTGTTAAGATTTTCTATTTCTTCCTGGTTCAGTTTTGGAAAATTGTACTTTTCTAAGAATTTGTCCATTTCTTCCACGTTGTCCATTTTATTGGCATACAACTGCTGATAGTAGTCTCTTATGATCCTTTGTATTTCTGTGTTGTCTGTTGTGATCTCTCCATTTTCATTTCTAATTTTATTGATTTTATTTTTCTCTCTTTGCTTCTTGATGAGTCTGGCTAATGGTTTGTCAATTTTATTTATCCTTTCAAAGAACCAGCTTTTGGCTTTGTTGATTTTTGCTATGGTCTCTTTTGTTTCTTTTGCATTTATTTCTGCCCTAATTTTTAAGATTTCTTTCCTTCTACTAACTCTGGGGTTCTCCAACTCTTCCTTTTCTAGTTGCTTTAGTTGTAGAGTTAGGTTATTTATTTGACTTTTTCTTGTTTCTTGAGGTATGCCTGTATTGCTATGAACTTTCCTCTTAGCACTGCTCATATAGTGTCCCACATGTTTTGGGTTGTTGTGTTTTAATTTTCATTAGTTTCTATGCATATTTTGATTTCTTTTTTGATTTCTTCTGTGATTTGTTGGTTATTCAGAAGTGTGTTGTTCATCCTCCATATGTTGGAATTTTTAATAGTTTTTCTCCTGTAATTGAGATCTAATCTTAATGCATTATGGTCAGAAAAGATGCTTGGAATAATTTCGATTTTTTTGAATTTATCAAGTTTAGATTTATGGCCCAGGATGTGATCTATCCTGGAGAAGGTTCCATGAGCACTTGAAAAAAAGGTGAAATTCATTGTTTTGGGGTGAAATGTCCTATAGATATCAATTAGGTCTAACTGATCTAATGTATCATTAAAAGTTTGCATTTCTTTGTTAATTTTCTGTTTAGTTGATCTGTCCATAGGTGTGAGTGGGGTATTAAAGTCTCCCACTATTATTGTGTTATTGTTGATTTCCCCTTTCATACTTGTTAGCATTTGTCTTACATATTGTGGTGCTCCTATATTGGGTGCATATATATTTATAATTGTTATATCTTCTTCTTGGATTGATCCTTTGATCATTATGTAGTGGCCTTCTTTGTCTCTTTTTACAGCCGTTGTTTTAAAGTCTATTTTATCGGATATGAGTATTGCCACTCCTGCTTTCCTTTGGTCTCTATTTGCACGGTATATCTTTTTCCAGCCCTTCACTTTCAGTCTGTATGTGTCCCTTGTTTTGAGGTGGGTCTCTTGTAAGCAGCATATAGAGGTGTCTTGTTTTTGTATCCATTCGGCTAGTCTTTGTCTTTTGATTGGGGCGTTCAACCCATTTACGTTTAAGGTAATTATTGATAAGTATGATCCCGTTACCATTTACTTTATTGTTTTGGGTTCAGGTTTATACACCCTTTCGTGTTTCCTGTCTAGAGGATATCCTTTAGAATTTGTTGGAGAGCTGGTTTGGTGGTGCTGAATTCTCTCAGCTTTTGCTTGTCTGTAAAGCTTTTGATTTCTTCTTCGTATTTGAATGAGATCCTTGCTGGGTACAGTAATCTGGGCTGTAGGTTATTGTCTTTCATCACTTTAAGTATGTCTTGCCATTCCCTCCTGGCCTGAAGAGTTTCTATTGAAAGATCAGCTGTTATCCTTATGGGAATGCCCTTGTGTGTTATTTGTTGTTTTTCCCTTGCTGCTTTTAATATTTGTTCTTTGTGTTTGATCTTTGTTAATTTGATTAATATGTGTCTTGGGGTGTTTCGCCATGGGTTTATCCTATTTGGAACTCTCTGTGTTTCTTGGACTTGGGTGATTATTTCCTTCCCAATTTTAGGGAAGTTTTCAACTAGTATCTCCTCAAGGATTTTCTCATGATCTTTCTTTCTGTCTTCTTCTTCTTGGACTCCTATAATTCGAATGTTGGAGCGTTTCATATTGTCCTGGAGGTCTCTGAGATTGTCCTCGTTTCTTTTAATTCGTTTTTCTTGTTTCCTCTCTGATTCATTTATTTCTACCATTCTATCTTCTATTTCACTAATCCTATCTTCTGCCTCCGTTATTCTACTATTTGTTGCCTCCAGAGTGTTTCTGATCTCATTTATTGTGTTATTCATTATATTTTGACTCTTTTTTATTTCTTCTAGGTCCTTGTTAAACCTTTCTTGCATCTTCTCAATCCTTGTCTCTAGGCTATTTATCTGTGTTTCCATTTTGATTTCAAGATTTTGGATCATTTTCACTATCAATATTCGGAATTCCTTCTCCGGTAGATTCCCTACTTCTTCCTCTTTTGTTTGGTTTGGTGGCAACTCTCCTGTTCCTTTGCCTGCTGAGTATTCCTCTGTCTCTTCATCTTGGTTATATTGCTGCGTTTGGGGTGGCCTTTTTATATTCTGGTAATTTGTGGAGTTCTCTTTATTATGGAGCTTCCTCACTTTGGGTGGGGTTCTATCAGTGGCTTTCAAGGTTTCCTGGTTAGGGAGGCTTGTGTTGGAGTTTTGGTGGGTGGAGCTGGGTTTCTTCTCTCTGGAGTGCAGTGGAGTGACCCGTAATGGGTTATGAGACATCAAAGGTTTTGGGATAATTTTGAGCTGCCTGTATATTGAAGCTCAGGGGAGTGTTCCTGTGTTGTTGGAGAATTTGCGTGGTATGTCTTGTTTTGGAACTTGTTGGCCCTTGTGTGGAGCTTGGTTTCGGTATAGGTATGAAGGCATTTGATGAGCTCCTATTGCTTAATGTTCCCTGAATTCAAGAGTTCTCTAATGTTTTCAGGCTTTGGATTTAAGCTTCCTGCTTCTGGTTTTCAGTTTTATTTTTACAGTAGCCTCTAGACTTCTCCATCTATACAGCACCGATGATAAAACATCTAGGTTAAAGATGAAAAGTTTCTCCACTTTGAGGGACACTCAGAGAGGTTCACTGAGTCACAAGGAGAAGAGAAGATGGAGGGGGTAGTTAGAGGTAACTGGAATGAGATGCGGTGAGATCAAAAGAGGAGAGAGCAAGCTAGCCAGTAGTCACTTCCTTATGTGCGCTCTATAGTCTGGACCACTCAGAGGTGTTTACAGAGTTATACGGGGAAGAGGAGAAGGAGGAAGTAGACAGAGGAGACCAGGAGGATAAGAGAGAGGAATTAGTAGGAGAGAGACCAATCCTGCCAGTAACCAGTTCCTTAGGTGTTCTCTACCGTCTGGAACACACAGAGATTCACAGAGTTGGATAGAGAAGAGATGGGGGAGAAAAGAGACAGAGGCCACCTGGTGGAGAAAAAGGAGAGTCCAGAGGAGGAGAGAGTGGTCAAGCCAGAAATCTCGCTCTCAGGTAAACTTGGGTAGTGAAGTTTGGGTTTTTAAATGTACAAAATTGACAACAAAAACCTAAGAGCAAAGATTAAAAATCTAGAGTAGAGGTTGGATTTTCAAAGATACAATATTAAAGAAAAGCAGAAGGAAAAAGGAAGAAAGAAAAAAAAAGAATTATAAAAAAAAAAAAAAAAACACCAACAACCATCCAAAGAGTATATATGGTGTTTGCCTTAAAAAAAAAAAAAAGTCTTTTTTTTTAAATAGTAATAATAGGTTATAGAAATAAAAATTAGAGGATAAATAGAAGACTTAACAATTTTAAAAAAGCTAGAAAATAAAAGAAAAAAAAAAACAAAAAAGCAAAAAGAAAAAGAAAAAAAAAGCAATGATTTTAAAAATATAAAAGATATATCTGGCCCTTCTCTGATGTTATGGGCCGTGTGGGCTCACTTCCAAGGTGGTTCCCTCTGTTTAACTTCTGTTTGCTTGTTTTTTAGGCTCACTAGTTCAGTCGCGCTGTGGGGAGGGGGGATGCTGCAAACAAATAGCACTGTCGTGTGCACACAGTATCTCTGCTCCGCTTGACCTGTCCTTTCTTGCGGCGCACAAACCGCTCCGGCTCTACGATGCTCAGCCGGGAACCGTCTGGGGCCGGCCCTAGGCTGCGTGCACTTCCCTGGTCCAAGCCGCTCGGGTTCGGCGCTCAGGCAGCCCTCAGAGGCACAAATGCGGCTGGGACTGCGCTTTGTGCCCTTCCCAGGTCCGAGTAGCTCAGGAGTTTGGTGAGCGCGATCGCCGCGGCTTGTCACCTTTTCCACCGCTGCCACTCAGCTCTCTGGGGTGGACCACTGGCGCACCGCGTGAGGCAGACTGTGACTGTCCAGCACCCCCAGAAGTCTTAGCAAAAGAGCCTGCTTGCAGTTAGGTACGTAAAGTCTCTCCGGGTCTGCAATTGCCCCTTTCCAGTCCTTACGGCTCTGGCTGCCTGTCCCAGGCGGGGGATGGTCTGCAGCCGGCTTTTTCCGTTCCATCCTTTGTTCTCTGCTCGGTCCCGGCGGTGTCTTATGTTCGAGCTTTTCGCGTGGTAGCTATCCCACAGTCTGGTTTGCTAGCCCAAGTTAGATCGTTCTGGCTGCGCGTGGGGCGTTCCTGCCCGATTCTTGCAAAGCTCTGCAGCCCGCGCCTCCCGCGCGTCCCTGCCCTGCCCCCACTTCCCAATGGCGGATGCAGGCGTCTGTGCTGCTTTTCCGCTGGGGGAGTTACTGGTGGGCTTGTAATCTGTTGGTTTTAATTATTTATCTATTTTTCCTTCCTGTTATGTTGCCCTCTGTGTTTCCAAGGCTCGCCACAGACTCGGCAGGGAGAGTGTTTCCTGGTGTTTGGAAACCTCTCTTCTTAAAATTCCCTTCCCGGGACGGGCTTCCCTTCCCGGGACGGAGCTCCCTCCCCACCTCCTTTGTCTCCTTTTTCGTCTTTTATATTTTTTCCTACCTGTTTTTGAAGACAATGGTCTGCTTTTCTGGTTGCCTGATGTCCTCTGCCAGCCTACAGAAGTTGTTTTGTGGAGTTTGCTTGGCGTTGAAATGTTCTTTTGAGGAATTTGTGAGGGAGAAAGTGATCTTCCCATCCTATTCCTCCGCCATCTTTCCCTCCTCCTATAACTATTTTAAAGTAGTATCGTTTAAGGTCATTTTTCAAAAACATCAATTTTATATTATGGCTTGTAAATATTTCTGCATAGTAACTTTGCAATTATTTTTAGAATTTTCTATAAAAATGCTCCAATAACCAAAAACAATTCAGAGCGTAAATGTACAAAGGGGTCATAATATTTCTGATATGATAGCATAGAAGTGGGGGCTTCCCTGGTGGCTCAGATAGTAAAGAATCTGCTTATAGGACAGGAGACTTGGGTTCGATCCCTGGGTTGGGAAGATCCCCTGGAGAAGGGATCTTCCACTTCTATCCACTCTAGTATTCTTGCCTGGAAAATCCCATGGACAGAGGAGCCTGGGTGGCTACAGTAGATGGGGTTGCAAAGAGTTGGACCTGACTGAGCAATTAACACAACAACTCAACTCATAAAAGTAGTTGGTAGCAAATTTGTAAAACTTTTATTAGGGCTATGATACATATTTAATGACTATAAGCTATTTAACTCTTAAATCTTAATTGTGTATTTATGCTCATTGTCAGTATGAATATATAGTTAAAAACCCCAAATTCCTTTTTTTTCTTTATATATAAGCAATATGTATTCATTATGGGCTATTACAAAATTTAAGCATAAAGGGGAAAATAATTCATGTTATTGCCAACCCCTAATAATCACTATTTAATATTGTGATAGACTGATTTGTGTCCAGAAACTAGGCCAAAATCTAAAAACCTGGACCCTCTGAATGTGACATCATTTGGAATAAGGGTTTTTGAAGATATAATTTTAAAAAAGGATGTCATGATTAAATCATGCTGGAGAAAGGTGACCAATAAATTTATGACCAGTATCCTTATAAGAAGCAGAAGAGGACAAAGACACAGACACACACAGAAAAAGAAGCCCTGTGAAGATGGAGGCAGAGGTCTGAATTATGTTGATACAAACCTCGGAACACCAGGAGTCACCAGAGGCTGGAACAAGGAAGGAATCTCCCTTAGGGCCTCCAGAAGGAATCTGGCCTCACCACACCATGCTTTTGAATATTGGTCTGTAGAACTGCAAGAAATTGTATCTTGTTTTACACAGCCTGTTTATGCTATACACTATGGGGGCTTTGGAGTACCAGTACATTCAATATTTTAGAATATCACATATTTGAATTATAGTATATCTTTCAAATTTTGTAGAGCTAGGACCTTATTGGTGTCTTTGAATTTGAAATGTCATTTCCATTCTAGGAACGTTCTTGTGTATGCCTTTATTAAATTATTATCTCCATTTTTTTCTTTCCTTTTTCTCTATGTAGTTGATATAAAAATAATTTCTTGGATCTTATCATTCTTTTCAGATTTTAGCATCTAACACACAAATGTATCTTATAATCAACATTCTGTGATAATTCACCTGCTAACATTTTAAATATTTTCTTAATATAACATTACATTTTCCAACTAGTGGAGTCTTAGATTAAATGTATCATGGCATATAGATTAGCAACCTTCAGATTTGACTAATTTAAAAAAATATATTTTAATTTTCCATAATATTTTTCTTACTCTCTGAAGAATTCAAATCTTTTCTAAGTTTTCTATTTATGCTTTAAATTTTATCTATGTTTACTTTCTGCTCTTTTGCCTTCTAAATTTTTTATTTGTTCTTTTAATGATGGTCTTCTCTTGTAATGTATGTTATATATTTTCTGTTTCTTTGTTTATTTTTACATATTTATTTTGTAATCTCATGTTAGAAGTTGGAGAAAGATCTCACCTTCAGTATGAAACATTTAGCTTGGCTGTAAATTGATATTAATCTTAAATGGAATTTCTGTGTACATCACTGAAACTTACCACAAGAAGACTGTCAAATAAGGAGAGGGAGGTGATGGCTGATTTTATATATTTTCTCTTTGTCTGATTAAATAACCCCCAGAGAATCCTTTTCCCCCCGACCTAGAGGTTTAAGAGGCATCCCAGGTTGTGCTAATAAAGTACTTGTGTGCCAATACAGGAGACATAAAACATGCAGGTTCAATCCCTGGGTCATACAGATCCCCTGGAAGAGGGCATGGCAACTCACTCCAGTATTCTTGCCTGGAAAATTCCATGGACAGAGGAGCCTGGCATGCTACAATCTATAGCATCACACAGAGTTGGATACAACTGAAGTGACTTAGCACGCATTTACACAGAGATTTAAAGATGTTTGCTAGGATTTTGGCAACTGAGCCAGCAACATACTAGCTTTCACTATTTCTTATTTATTGGTTACAACTCCTTTTCAGCAAAATCTCTCATTCTTTCCTGCAGATGTGATCAGTAGCCCTAAATCCAATAATACTGTCTTTTTACCTTTCTGATTAATAAACCTCTAATCATCTAAGTGAAACATTATTATGAAGGCTTGTTATCTGTTGGGGTTTAATGATTTCTTACTCAGTGACTTATTTTGTTTTCAAGATTTCCCTGCCGTACACATGAATTCAACCATACATTGTACCAGAGACTGGTAATGTTTTTCTGGTACATTTCAGCAGACTTGCTTTTAATTAATGACCCTCCTTGCTTTCAGTTTCCTAGAACTACCCTGTAATTCATCATTTGTTTATTTTCTTGTACAGTCATGGGTGCTTATGTGTTGTACTTACATCTCAAACTTTAGTTTGGATTCATGCTCAGTTGCTCAGTCATGTTGGACTCTGTGACCCCATGGAGGGGTCAGCCTGACAGGCTCCTCTGTCCATGGTATTCTCCAGGCAAGAATACTGGAGTGGGTTTCTATTTCCTTCTCCAGGGGATCTTTCCGATCAAGGGATTGAATCTGCATCTCCAATATCGCAGGTGGATTTTTTTTTTTTTTTACCACTGAGCCATTGAGATCATTTTTAATCAAGTTGTAGAAAGATTATATGTTTTTATTCTGAACAAAAACAATCTAAATGCAGAGTGTAGCATATATTATTGTAAAGTAAAATGTCAACATGAAATAGATATAAATGATTTTTTACACGTAGAAGGCCAATTTTCTTTCCACTCCATCATCAAGTATATCATTATTTTAGTTAATATCAAAAAAGTTGATAAATTACCCATTAGGAGAACCTTTTGCCCATCAAATAAATGTGTGCATCTGTGTGTGTTTGGACCAATAAGGCTAGTAGAGGTAGTAGTATTAAAATACGAAGTATTCCAAAAACATTAACTAAATGGTTTCTGTTCTGGATAATTTAAAACGTTTAAAGTAAAAACATATATAATATTAAAACATTGGTTATATTTTATTTTCTTTATATTTTTTACTAAAAACTCCAATGTAAGGAATCTGGGATAGAATTATTAAGGGATATATTTTTTAACGGCTTTAAAAGGAGTAGATGGCTCTTATTTCACTTGTATATTTAAAGTATTATAATACAAACATTTTAACAAACTGATATTTAAAATTCACATTTTCAATGTCATGCGTTTTCCAAAAATTTCAACAAGTTTTGAACAAATTTGTGTGAACAAATGAAGTCAATAACTGTAATGCTCTGTGTTATAATGTTCTGCGGCAATGCTTCATATAAAACTAGTATATGTATAATATAAAAAGATATTAATAATAGGGAACACAATTTCAGAGCACATTTTGTAAGTGCATTTTTTCTTTCCTTTTTCTTTAGGTAATCAATATAAAAATGCTTTCTTGGACCTCATTCTTCTGTGCAACAAAATACCAAATCAGGAGGAATTTAACAAAATGTTTGAGAATAACATTGCTAGGAATAATAGAAAACGGGGGGAAATACATTTCCAAAAAAATGTTAATTATTTCTGTAATTCCAAATAACTTCTTGCTTTGTTTTCCTTTTTTAGAGGGAGAAGGAGTATTTGTTTCAGTGATATGTTGCTTTTTTCCGATTATATATGAAAAGAAGTAAAAGTGCCTTATTCAAGTATCAAACGGTAGAGTAAGGATACTTTAAAATAAAAAGAATTTGTATATATGATACCTTTATATATAAAATACATACACACATACACATTTCAGCAATATGCAGTGCACCCTGTGTGTGTATATGTGCAAGTGAAACTATTAGTCTCTCAGTAGCAGACTGCAGCTCACCAGGCTCCTCTGTCCATGGAATTCTCCAGGCAAGAACAGTGGAGTGGGAAGCCATTCCCTTCTCCAGAGGATCTTCCAAACCTCAAATCCAAGTCTCCTGCATTGCAGGCAGATTCTTTTTCATCTGAGCGACCAGGGAAGCCCATATATATATATATATATATATATATCGCATGCTGCGATTCATAGGATCGCAAAGAGTCACACACGACTGAGCAACTGAACTGAACTGAATTGGTTTGTTGTGACAAATAAAAAGACGACTATTTAAGGTACTTAGAATGTGTCTGTCACAATATATACTCCATAGCTCATAGCTATTAATGAATCATAACTTTTTGGCTGTTGATTATAATTTAAACACAATAGGATTTACTTGTAGAAAACTTTGCCACTCCCATTGTTGACATTCTAATCAGTTTTGAACCTACCTGAATTACCTTGCCAGTTCACCTAATGCTCCTTAGCCAGGTTCAGTTCAGTTCAGCTCAGTCGCTCAGTCGTGTCCAACTCTTTGCGACCCCGTGAATCGCAGTACACCAGGCCTCCCTGTCCATCACCAACTCCTGGAGTTCACTCAAACTCACGTCCATCATGTCAGTGATGCCATCCAGCCATCTCATCCTCTGTCGTCTTCTTCTCCTCCTGCCCCCAATCCCTCCCAGCATCAGAGTCTCTTCCAGTGAGTCAACTCTTTGCATGAGGTGGCCAAAGTACTGGAGTTTCAGCTTTAGAATCATTCCTTCCAAAGAAATCCCAGGGCTGATCTCTTTCAGAATGGACTGGTTGGATCTCCTTGCAGTCCAAGGGACTCTCAAGAGTCTTCTCCAACACCACAGTTCAAAAGCATCAATTCTTCGGTGCTCAGCTTTCTTCACAGTCCAACTCTCACATCCATACATGACCACTGGAAAAACCATAGCCTTGACTAGACGGACCTTGTTGGCAAAGTAATGTCTCTGCTTTTGAATATGCCATCTAGGTTGGTCATAACTTTTCTTCCAAGGAGTAAGCGTCTTTTAATTTTATGGCTGCAGTCACCATCTGCAGTCATTTTGGAACCCCCCCAAAATAAAGTCTGACACTGTTTCCACTGTTTCCCCATCTATTTCCCGTGACATTTGTTAATTACTCAAATTAAGTATTTATATTCCATATGTCTTAAAGGCTTTGAAAAAGCTAAGTTTGGTTTCTGTGTTAGTACAAGAGTACAATGAGGAGATTAATTTAAATATTAAAGAGTAATATTTGTATTTAAACAAAAACAGATTATGAGGAGTAAAGTATGTAACAATAATATTCTAGATGCATTAATTTGTTTTGTTTAATATATAACAGTTTGAGAAATGATTATATTATATTTAAAGTAACTTATAGAGGATAGTAACAGTGAAATTACAGCTGACTACTTTGGATTACATTTTTTCTTTTGAACAATCTGCTCAGTCTACTCTTTACAAAGTAAACTATATTCTTGAGTAAGACATGAAAAGAATATTCTTCACCATTGGAAAGTGTGCTAGTGTACTTATGGCAACTCATTCCCAGTCATGGAAAGAGAAAAGAGTAAAGATGGAATGAATTTGCCTGGAAATGAAAAAATTTATCTAATGCATTTATTTTGTGCCAAAATTTGTATTCAGTGCTCAGCATATGTTGCCTACTTTTTGACCATTTAAAATGTAAAACTTGATATATTTCACACATATTAAACAAATTATGTGATTTGTTTATGGTTAACAAATATTTTGTGAATTCACATATTTTGTGAATATGGTTCACAGATATGTTTATGGTTCAGAAACTATGGTTCACAAATATTTCATCATGTTTACATAAAGGCCATGATAATTCCTTTTCTACTTGGCCAATTGTAGAATACATGTTGCCAAAGAAAACAATTAGTTTTTTTTTTAATGTTTTTTCAACATAACATTATATCAGTAACTATTTAATACCACTAAATATTATTTAAATTTGATTATTAATAATTTATTAGATTCTTTTGTATTAATTTACCCTTCTTTTGCCATTTTTTCTCCAACTTGTTGAGAATATTTTCTTAATTCCTTGTAAACTAAATCTGCAATCTACTAATTTTGTTTAAGGAATATGAAAAGCAGCTAATGTGAGAAATAGGTGATAGAGCAAATCTCAATGGTGAGACAATCTGACACAAGAAATATGAAGCCTATTTATTTTTAAAAGAACCACATATTATTTCCTCATATCCTTCTATTAAGGAAAAACATCTATAAGATATGTAGAGCTAGGTTATGGCTGTTTTCTTATCTTTTCTGGCTAAAACATTAACAACGATGATAATACATGAAAATTACCTTCCATTTCTAAAGCTTCATAGACTTATGGTAATTACTTTGAGTTATTCAAACCAGCCAACTAACCAATGTCCCTTCTATATTATGTGACATAACACTAGAAGAAAATTTTTTTAAAAAAAAAAAAAAAAAACTCTAGAGAATCAGTAGTAGAGTCTCAAGTTCTAATCAAAACTTTGGCTTTCTTTAGTTTTAGAGTTAAAGATTTGGGAGTCTTCAACATGTGCTATATTTAAGTCCAAGGGATTAGATGAAATCACTTCAAAGCCCTGCTTATCTAGATAAAGAGCACAGGCCTGAGAAACTCACCACAAGACCGTAACATAGAGTGATGAGAAAGGAAACCAGGAGAGGGGTCAGAGAAGTAGGAGAGAAAGTACAAGATCAGCTGTAACCAAAGCCAAGAGAAGGGTCCTTCAAGACAATGCTCAGTTTCTTTCAATGCTACTTACAGGACAAATAGAATAAAACACAAAAATAACCATCCTTACAGAGAAGGCAATGGCACCCCAATCCAGTACTCTTGCCTGGAAAATCTCATGGATGGAGGAGCCTGGTGGGCTGCAGTCCATGGGGTCGCTAAGAGTTAGACATGACTGAGCGACTTCACTTTCACTTTTCACTTTCATGCATTGGAGAAGGAAATGGAAACCCACTCCAGTGTTCTTGCCTGAAGAATCCCAGGGACGGGGCAGCCTGGTGGGCTGCCATCCATGGGGTCGCATAGAGTTGAACATGACTGAAGCAACAATAGCAGCAGCAGCAACCATCCTTAATCTGGACAACATTAAAATCACTGATGTTCTTGATATATTATTTAATTACTATTTTAATGTTATTAATTACAATAAGTGTTTCAGCATGGTAGATACCTCTTCATTTGTTGCTGCTGAGTTGATGGATAGCAATAACGGGGCTGGCCTTCCAACTTGCTAAGCATTTAATGATGCTATTCTGGCTGTATTGTCTTTTACTGTGTCTCATAAAAGTTATTAATATTATTAAAACATCTAGATGAATACAATTAAGAGCTACTCCTAAAAGCCTTCATGTGGTTGCTGGCTTAACAGACTTTCCAATTTTTATCAGAGGCAGGTGGGGGTGGATTCTGGCTGTGTGATGTAATTGCTTTAGAGGACAAGCTTGGAAGTATTTCCAGAAGCATTCTAAAGTCCCATTTAATCCTCTCTCCCTTACCATCCATTACTGTCCCTTCTGTTCCCTTACATTCAATTGCCTTCTCTTCTCATCTATTCCTCTCCCGTTTCCCTCTGCTTCCTGCCTTCTTGGGGCTCCCCTATCCTGTTCTTCTCTCATTACCTCTGTACACTATGCAGCCCCCTTTGTTAAACGGAATAAAATGTTAAAGTGTCACTCTCTCCCTTAAGCTTAAAATATCCCTGTGTTCTTCTTATTGGCTCCTTCTGTCTTTCCCACCTAAAAGAAGCAGAAGATAAGAAGATGTGGAAAGAATACACAGAAGAATTATATAAAAAAGATCTTCATGATGCAAATAATCACGATGGAGTGATCACTCACCTAGAGGCAGACATCCTGGAATGTGAAGTCAAGTAGGCCTTAGGAAGCATCACTGCGAACAAATCTAGTGGAGGTGATAGAATTCCAATTAAGCTATTTTCAATCCTAAATGATGATGCTGTGAAAGTGCTGCACTCAATATGCCAGCAAATTTGGAAAACTCAGAAGTGACCACAAGACTGGCAAAGGTCAGTTTACATTCCAATCCCAAAGAAAGGCAATGCCAAAGAATGCTCAAACTACCATACAATTGCACTCATCTCACTTGCTAGTAAAGTAATGCTCAAAATTCTCCAAGTCAGGCTTCAGCAATATGTGAACCGTGAACTTCCAGATGTTCAAGCTGGTTTTAGAAAAAGCAGAGGAACCAGAGATCAAATTGCCAACATCCACTGGATCAGCAAAAAAAAGCAAAACAGTTCCATAAAAACATCTATTTCTGCTTTATTGACTACACCAAAGCCTTTGACTGTGTGGATCACAATAAACATTGGAAAATTCTAAAAGAGATGGGAATACCAGATCATCTGACCTGCCTCCTGAAAAATCTGTATGCAGGTCAGGAAACAATGGTTAGAACTAGACATGGAACAACAGACTGTTTCTAAACAGGAAAAGGAATATGTCAAGGCTGTATATCATCACCATGCTTATTTAACTTATATACAAAGTACATCATGAGAAACACTGGGATGCAGGAAGCACAAGCTGGAATCAAGATTGCCAAGAGAAATATCAATAACCTCAGATATGTAGATGACACCACCCTTATGGCAGAAAGGAAAGAAAAACTAAAGAGCCTTTTGATGAAAGTGAGAGGAGAGTGAAAAAGCTCAGCATTCAGGAAACAAAGATCATCGAATCCGGTCCCATCACTTCATGGCAAATAGATGGGGAAAGAGTGGAAACAGTGGCAGACTTTATTTTCTTGGTCTCCAAAATCACTGCAGATGATGATTGCAGCCATGAAATTAAAAGATGCCTACTCCTTGAGAGAAAAGTTGTGACCAACCTAGATAGCATATTAAAAAGCAGAGACTTTACTTTGCTGACAAAGGTCCGTCTAGTCAAGGCTATGATTTTTCCACTAGTCATGTATGGATGTGAGAGTTGGACTATAAAGAAAGCTGAGTGCCTAAGAATCGACACTTTTGAACTGTGGTATTGGAGAAGTCTCTTGAGAGTCCCTTGGACTGCAAGGAGATCCAAATAGTCCATCCTAATGGAGTTCAGTCCTGAGTATTCATTGGAAGGATGGATGTTTAAGTTAAAATTCCAATACTTTGGCCACCTGATGCGAAGAGCTGACTCATTTGAAAAGACCCTGATCCTGGGAAAGATTGAGGGCAGGAGAAGGGCATGACAGAGGATGAGATGGTTGGATGGCATCACCAACTTAATGGGCATGAGTTTGAGTAAACTCCAGGAGTTGGTGATTGACAGTGAGGCTAGCATGCTGCAGTCCATGGGGTTGCAATGAGTCAGACTGAATTGAACTGCCCTTCCTACAGTTTATCTAAACATATGTACAATTGAATATGACCTAAAGTTCCCCAATATATTCATTGAAAGGACTGATGATGAACCTGAAGCTCTGATACTTTGGCCACCTGATGTGAAGAGCTGACTCACTGGAAAAGACCCTGAAGCTGGAAACATTGAGGGAAAGAAGAGAAGAAGGAGACAGAGGGTGAGTTGGTTGGATGGCATCACTGACACAATAGACATGCATTTGAGCAAACTCTGGGAGATAGTGAAGAAAAAGGAAGCTTGGGGTGCTGCAGTCCATATAGTCACAAATAGTTGAACACAACTTAGTGACTGAACAACAACAAAGATTGTCTCAAAGGTATTTTATTTCCATGGAACAAAGGAAAATATTTATTTTCCTTCTTTCTACCATGAACACTTTGCACAAATACATTGGGGACTTCCAAGATCAGAAGTTTAAAGGCACAGGGTAAGTCAGGAGACTAGAGTAGCTACTCCACAGCAAATGTAAGAATAATGCCGTTTCTCTTTAGGTACCAGAAGGCTCCTTCCTTCTATACCTCCAGCTGAGCACACACACACAGAGACACACATATACACACAACTATTCCTTCCTGGAAATGAGAGTTGAAGTAATAAGAAAAGTGAAAATAATTTTTATTTTGTAATACACAGTGTTTTAACAAAACTGAAGGACTTTGCACTGTTAAGTCTTTGCTAGCCTTCATGTGTTGTAAATGGCTTAAGTGTTAGTATATTTCAGTACTACTGAAATAAGGTAAAGCAGAGAAGGTCTGAAAGTGGAAAGGAAATGAGTTGTATTTATCCTTGAGATAACCTAGACTTCAATTTCATTTTCTATTTATTTATAGTATAATTGTGAAAATGTGAGATGATATAAGTAGTTATAAACACAAAAGTAACCATAAGGATTAGTATAAGGATCTACTTATGGGTGATTCTACAACATTTGAATTTTTGTCTTCCACCTGAGATTCAATGAGTTGATTTCACATATGCATGGGGAAATATATTATAATGCATATTCTTAGATCTCTGAATTCCAGAACTTCAGCAGGTATGTTATGCCAACAATATTGTTTATTAATGAAAGTTATAGTTGCTTACTCCTTCTTGATACCACTATGTAAGTCACACATAGAAGTAACTGCTTCATATTCCAGTATGCATAACTTTAAAAATTGAAAATCAGAGTTGGACTAAAAATGTTGAACAAGATTCTGAGTCACTTTACCTGTCAAACTTTAGAATTATATTTTCAGGGGTAAAAAATGAGCCAGCATTCATGGGATCATAGAGAAAGCAAAGGAATGCCAGAAAAAACACATACTTCTGCTATGCAAAGGGCTTTAACTGGGTGAATGACAATAAATTGGAAAATTCTTAAAGAGATAGGAATACCAGACCACCTTACCTGTGTCCTGCAAAACCTGTATGTGGGTCAAGAAGCAACTGTTAAAACCTTTCATGGAATAACTGACTGGTTCAAAATGGGGAAAGGATTATGACAAATTTGTATTTTGTCACCCTGTTTATTTAATTTATATGCAAAGTACATCATGCAAAATGCTGGGCTGGATGACTCACAAGATGGAATCAGGATTACTGGAAGAAATATCAACAACCGCAGATACGTGGATGATATCATATGTGGATGCTGCCATTAGGGCAGAAAGTGAAGAGAAATTAAAGAGCCTCTTGATAAAGATGAAAAAGGAGACTGAAAAAGCTGGCTTAAATCTCAACACTCAAAAAACTAAGATCATGGCAACCAGTCCCATCACTTCATGACAAATAGAAGGGGGAAAAGTGGAAGCACTGACAGATTTTACTTTCTTGGGCTCCAAAATCACTGTGAACAGCGACTGCAGCCAGGAAATTAAAAGATGCTTCCTCCTTGGAAGGAAAGCTATGACCAACCTAGACAGTGTATTAAACAGCAAAGATATCACTTTGCCAAGAAAGGTCCATCTAGTCAAAGCAATGTTTTTTCTAGTGGTTGTACAGATGTGATAGTTGGACCATGAAGAAGGCTGAGCACTGAAGAACTGATCCTTTTGAACTGTAGTGCTGGAGAAGACTCTTGAGAGTCCCTTGGACAGCAAGCGAATTAAACTAACAATCCTAAAGGAAATGAACCCTGAATATTCATTGGAAGGACTGATGCTAATGCTGAAGCTCTAATACTTGACCACCTGATGCATAGAACCAACTCACTAGAAAAGACCCTGATGCTGGGAAAGATTGAGGGCAGGAGGAGAAGAGGATGACAGAGGATGAGATGGTTGGATGGCATCACCAACTCAATGGACATGAGTTTGACCAATCTCTCAGAGACAGTGAAGGAAGCCTAGTGTGCTACAGTCCATGGGGATGCAAGGATTTGGATACAACTTAGTGACTGAATGCACATATACACAATCACTGCTAAACTCAAAGACATAACAGATACAATTTTGTAGCTATAGCTCTATAACATTGTGTGATAACTCTTGCAAAGATGGGACAGGCCAGAAAATGGCTAGCTCGTTTTTTTAAAAATGAACATAATACTAAATTTTATATAGGAATTTCTTTCTAGGAATATGAATGTATGTTTTTAATAAAATATTTTTCATATTTTGAAAAAATTCCTAGACTTAGAGTAATATTTTTAATCTGTATTTTTATATTAATATAACCATCTAAATACATGTCTTCTTTCAAGTTTTCTTAGAACTTGTTATGAGATGATCTAATGGATATGAGATGTTAATTATAATAAAGATGTTAATGGTTCACATGATGGCATTTATGTTCAATTTTTTATCATGATTTAGAGACAATTCAAAGGGGAATCAATGGACAAGATCAATTAACTTAGAAATCTTTTCGGATTGCAATCTTTCTGAACACATAAAAACAAGTAAAATAATGTACATTTATTCATTTCTTTAGCAGTTGTTCTTGAGGACATCCTATACATGAGTCAGTTCTCAAGGGTCATATATAAGATTTAACACTCAACAGAAAAAACACCAGTTCTCATACAGTTTACATTCTAGATGGAGGAACTAAACATGTAAGAACAATATCACAAGTGAATATAATTCTAAAAGGAAACTGAAGTGATGAGATGACAAAAGTTTATGGTGGTTAAATACTGAGTGTTGCTGAAGATGATGAGCAATAGAATCCCCTCTCACTGCTGATGGGAGTGCAAATTGGTAAAACTGTTCAGCATTCTCTACAGAAGGTGAGCATGTGTAAATCCTGAACCCAGAAAATTCCATTCTTATGTTTTCCCAACAGAAATGTGTTCATATATTTACCAAAAGCTACAGTAAAATCTTCACTGCGTGTATTAGACTTTTAAAGGGAACTATCAAATGCCATCAACAGTATAATAGATAAACTGTAGTTATCTACATTATTGAATATTATACACTGATCAGAATGAATAACCAGCAATTACATGACCAAATAAAGACATAATGGAAGATTTTATTTATGTAAGGACTAAAGCAGATTGTACTCATCCGTGTTGTTGAATGACAGGACCAGATAATATAACCTTGAAGGAGGTGAATGCTTGGAGGAGTGTGCTACAAGTGGTGGAGGGCTGGACTGCTAGTAATGATTAGTTTCTTCATTTGGATGCTGGTTTCCTGATTGGGTGATTTATGGCTCAGATGATGACATTGTCTAAAGTTGATATTCTGCTTTCCTCCATGCTAGATCTGTCAATATTTCCCTTTCTCTGGTAGGGGAGTAGTGCACAATGAAATGGCTCTTCTTTATAAAATATTCAGAGGTGAATTAGTCTTATTAATTCACACAATAGGGAATATGTAGAAAGTGATATTTAATAAAAATGAGATGGCATTCAATGAGATTACAGCCTTAAAACATGACCTGGCAACATAAAAAAAAAAACAACTTCCCTTGTTGCTACTGAATACCACCCTATGATTTTTAAAATCTTCTGACTTATGAAAGAGTATTCATCTACTATTGACATTAGTGACCCTCAACATTTTACTCTGAATCTAACATTAACTTATATTTGAAAAATAAATCTTTTCTAAATATAAAAATTCAAATATTGAGAAAACCATCTACTGTATTTGGATTGAGATCAAAACTGGCTACTAAAAGTTATTAGAACAAGTATTTTTGAATCTCAAAAACCAAAATTATACCCGAATATTTTTCACATTTATAATCTTTTATTTTGTGTTAAAAATATATATGCCAAGATAAGTTTCTGCTTGATTAAAAGATTTACTTTTAAAAATTAAATAATTCTTACAACTAAAAATATTTAATATTATGAATTCTTAGTGAAATAAAATAAATGTGAAGGCATCTGAAGATTGGAGAAAATACAAAAATCAAAATAAATTATGTTTCTGCAAAATTAATTGAATTAATTCCAGCCCTTATAAAGCCTAATTAAAAGCCATTTATATATAATGTTGAGATCAGATTATACTTGAAGGGCATTTCTACAAGTATGAAAAAAATCTAAACTAATCTTGAATATGTTTATCATGATAATTTAGTAGTCAATACTATGTAGGCAGGTGTCGATGCTGTAAAGAGTAATATTGCATAGGAAACTGGAATGTTAGGTCCATGAATCAAGGCAAATTGGAAGTGGTCAAACAAGAGATGATAAGAGTGAACGTCAACAGTCTAGGAATCAGGGAAACTAGATGGACTGGAATGGGTGAATTTAACTCAGATGACTATTGTATCTACTATTGAGGTCAGGAATCCCATAGAAGAAATGGAGTATCCATCATAGTCAACAAAAGAGTCTGAAATGCAGTACCTGTATATAATCTCAACAACAACAGAATGATCTCTGTTCGTTTCCAAGGCAAACCATTCAACATCAAGGCAATCCAAGTCTATGCCCCGTCTAGCAATGCTTAAGAAGCTGAAGTTGAACAGTTCTATGAAGACTTACAAGATCTTCTAGAACTAACACCCAAAAAAGATGTCCTTTTCATTATAGGGGACTGGGATACAAAAGTAGGAAGTCAAGAAACACCTGTATTAACAAGCAAATTTGGCTTTGGAGTACAGAATAAAGCAGAGCAAAGGCTAATAGAGTTCGACCAAGAGAACACACGGGTCATAGCAAACACCCTCTTCCAACAACACAGAGAAGACTCTATATTACCAGATGGTCAACACTGAAATCAGACTGATTATATTCTTTGCAGCCAAAGATGGAGAAGCTCTAAACAGTCAGCAAAAACAAGACCACAAGCTGACTGTGGCTCATATCATGAACTCTTTATTGCCAAATTCAGACTGAAAATGAAGAAAGTGGAGAAAACCACTAGACCATTCAGATATGACCTAAATCAAATCCCTTATGACTATACAGTGGAAGTGAGAAATAGATTTAAGGGATTAGATCTGACAGAGAGAGTGCCTGATGAACTATGGGTGGAGGTTCATGACATTGTACAGGAGACAGGAATCAAGATCATCCCAATGGAGAAGAAATGAAAAAATACAAAATGGCTATCTGAGGAGGCCTTACAAACAGCTGTGAAAAGAAGGGAAGTGAAAAGCAAAGGAGAAAAGGAAAGATATATCAATTTGAATGCAGAGTTCCAAAGAATAGCAAGGAGAGATAAGAAAGCCTTCCTCAGTGATCAATGCAAAGAAATAAAGGAAAACAGTAGAATGGGAAAGACTAGAGATCTCGACAAGAAAATTAGAGATATCAAGGGAACATTTCATGCATAGATGGGCTCAATAAAGGACAGAAATGGTATGGACCTAACAGAAGCAGAAGATATTAAGAAGCGGTGGCAAGAATACAGAGAAGAACTGTACAAAAAAGATCTTCATGAACCAGATAATCGTGATGGTGTGATCATTCACCTAGAGCCAGACATCTGAAATGTAAAGTCAAGTGGCCTTAGAAAGCATCACTACAAAAAAAGCTAGTGGAGGTGATGGAATTCCAGTTGAGCTATTTCAAATCCTGAAAGATGATGCTGTGAAAGTGCTGCACTCAATATGCCAGAAAATTTGGAAAACTCAGCAGTGGCCACAGGACTGGAAAAGGTCAGTTTTCATTCCAGTCCCAAAGAAAGGCAATGCCAAAGAATGTTCAAACTACCACACAATTGTACTCATTTCACACACTAGAAAAGTAATGCTCAAAATTCTCCAAGGCAGTGTTCAGTAATATGTGAACTGTGAACTTCCAGATGTTCAAGCTGGTTTTAGGAAAAGCAGAGGAACCAGAGATCAAATTGCCAACATCTGCTGGATCATCGAAAAAGCCTGAGAGTTCCAGAAAAAAAAAAATCTGTTTTGCTTTATTGACTATACCAAACCTTTTGACTGTGTGGACTGTAATAAACATTGGAAAATTCTGAAAGAAATGGGAATACCAGACCACCTGACCTGACTCTTGGGAAACCTATATGCAGGTCAGGAAGCAACAGTTACAACTGGACAAGGAACAACAGATTGATTCCAAATAGGAAAAGGAGTATGCCAAGGCTGTATATTGTCACCCTGCTTATTTAACGTATATGCAGAGTACATCATGAGAAATTCTGGGCTGAATGAAGCACCATCTGGAATCAAGATTGCTGGGAGAAATATCAATAACCCCAGATATGGAGATGACACTACCCTTATGGCAGAAAGTGAAGAAGAACTAAAGAGCCTCTTGATGAATGTGAAAGTGGAGAGTGAAAAAATTGACTTAAAGCTCAACATTCAGAAAATTAAGACCATGACATCTGGTCCCATCACTTCATGGGAAATAGATGGGGAAAGCATGGAAACAGCAGCTGACTTTATTTTTCTGGGCTTCAAAATCACTGCAGATGGTGATTGCAGCCCTGAAATTAAAAGATGCTTACTCCTTGGAAGGAGGGTTATGACCAACCTAGATAGCATACTAAAACACAGAGACATTACTTTGCCAACAAATGTCCGTCTAGTCAAGCCTATGGTTTTTCCAGCGGTCATGTATAGATGTGAGAATTGGACCATAAAGAAAGCTGAGTTCCAAAGAATTGATGCTTTTGAACTGCAGTGTTGGAGAAGACTCTTGAGAGTCTCTTTGACTGCAAAGATATCTAACCAGTCCATCTTAAAAGAGATCAGTCCTGGGTGTTTATTGGAAGGACTGATGTTGAAGCTGAAACTCCAATACTTTGGCCATCTGATGTGAAGAGCTGACTCACTGGAAATGACCCTGAGGCTGGGAAAGATTGAGGGCAGGAGGAGAAGGGCAAAACAGAGGATGAGATGCTTGGTTGGCATAACAGACTCGATGGACATGTGTTTGGGTGAACTCCAGGACTTGGTATTGGATGGGGAGCCCTGGCAAAGAGTGGGGTCGCAAAGAATTGGACACAACTGAGTGACTGAACTGACACAATGTTAATAGTCCTTTTAACTTTGTGCAGTGTAGAATAGTTGAGAAAGTATCAAGTAGTAATGCTATTAACTATACACATATCTGGATTTTCAGGTGGCTCAGTGTGTAAAGAATCTGCTTGCAATGCTGAGAATCCATGGCTAGAGGAGCCTAGTGAACCACAGTCTATGTGGTCACAAAAGAGTTGAACATAACTGAAGTAATTGAATACAAGTATGCATGCACATATCTAACCCGTAAGTTATTAGCACTGTGACAGTCAGTCCTACATTTAATTTAGTTCATTTCTCTAAGACCTACAACACTTTATACCCACAATGTGTAATTCACTAATATTTGGTGAATAAATATCAAATAAATGCATGCCTTTGAATGAGTAAACATGTACATATACAATAGGGTGATTCTGAATGAAGATTTATATCAAGTTAGCTGGCCCCTGTATGATTTTGCAAATAGTGGGATCTTGCATGATATCACAAGGATGTGCTATATGCCTTGCCATTATTGTCCTAAAAAACCACAGACCAGAGAATCAGACACTCCTCCCATTATATCATAAACCAAAATAATTTTCTAGCTATATTAAATATTTAAAGATGCAAAAGTGTACCACACAGAATATGTATTATGGATAACTGCTGCTGCTTATAAGTTGCTTCAGTCATGTCCAGTCTCCCCATCCTGGGATTCTCCAGGCAAGAACACTGGAGTGGGTTGCCATTTCTTTCTCCAATGCATGAAAGTGAAAAGTAGTAAGTCGCTCAGTTGTGTCCAACTCCTACCAGGCTCCTCCATCCATGGGATTTTCCAGGCAAGAGTACTGGAGTGGGGTGCCATTGCCTTCTCCTATGGATAACTACCTGATTTAGAACTGAGAGAGAATAAAAACTAAAATAATGAATAACAAGGAAATGGCAACCTACTCCAGTACTCTTGCCTGGAAAATCCCATGGACGGAGGAGCCTGGTAGGCTACAGTCCATGGGGTCGCAAAGAGTCAGACATGACTGAGCGACTTCACTCATAACTCATCATCCACAGAAATAGGTTGATTATCTTAATTACATTTAAGTGAAAGGAACTACATTTCTCCATACTGTCAAATTTTATAAATGAATTAGGAAATATCTCTAGGAACATATAGAGGAAGGATTACTGTCCGTAGGAAATACTATTACAAATTAACATGCGATAAACTTGCCATTATTGGAAGGATTGGTGAGGGGCATCATCAATAGTATGAAAAATTATATAAATAATAAGATCAAATCTCTCTAAATTGAAAAGGCAACATATGTATGTATATATTTCTGTCTGTACATCTTTTTTCCCATGTACCTATATTAAGCATATGTGTTAATTACAAATTTTTGCTCTATTGTATCTTCAGTTGACTATTTGTAAAATTTTAATGTGTTGGGGATATACTGAAAACAGTAATTCATTGTTACTATAAATGTTTGGCTAACTGTAGTGGGAAACCTGACAAGAACTGTTGGACGAAGATAATTGTGAGGAAGAGAACTAGTATAAAGTTTTAGAGCACAGACGTCATCTGCTGTGACAATCCTGAAAGGATCATTTATGGACTATTGTAGGATAAATATTAGGCTTGTTTGTCTCAGGCGTGTTTTGGCAAAGGGGTTGGTATCAACCACAAGCAAGTAGAAACTGGTTTGGGGATGGTGAAAAAATCTTAGGCACTGCAGTGGTTTGTGGTCCTCCATAGGATCACAGCTCATAAGCAGCATGCACAAGCAAGGCTGGGGGTATAATGAGAAAAAGTATCTTAAAAATGCTGCTTCATAGAGTGATAATCAAAAAAAATTGAGAAACACTGTATCGAAAAACGGTAGGTATATTTTAAAAGAAAGTTGAATCAAACTAAAATTTAACTCTTACTACCTTAAAAACTTTATTTTATTTTGCACACTACAATATACAGCACTAAACTTAAATTCTAAAAGCAACAAAATGTTATACAGAATAATCAAAGAAATAATGAAAAGTTTAAGATAAATTGTATAATATAAACAACAGCAATATTTAATCATTTACACAGATAAATCTATGTACACATGCAAAATTGTAAGAGCAATCACCAACTAGATAAATCTGAAAAATCGACTGCATAAATTTATGTAACATATGAGTACATTTTACTGCCTCTTCAAGAGTGACAAGATAGTTTTGGAACCTATTTGAATCCCTAACATTTTGGAAGTCATCAACTTTACTCTGTAAAGCAACAGATAAAACAATAGTCAGTGCAAAGAAACAAACGGATCTGAGAAAAGGGAACTATTGCCTTAGCACATCACAAAGAACTACATTTCCAGAGGGAAAACTAAAGTGCTCTATTTACAGTAGTCTATTTACTTGTGTGTTTGAAGGTAACATTGTCAAAAAGGAAACAAATGTAGGCTTGACAGTTTTGTGATTTTTCCTATGAGACTAGAAAATCCATTTAGATGGATTGTTACACAGCATCTGGCATATCAAAAACATTCTCTAGAAGGAGACTGTAGCCGTGAATATGATTACACACATCTGGCAACTGAAGGCCAGCGATTATCATGGATACTGCAAACATAGTAGTTAGGCATCTGTACTGTAACATAAGAAAATCAAATTTCTGGTACCATTTCGTGAAACAAATTACAATAAAGCAAAGTTTTAACAAGTAAAACAAGGCAGAAAACTCAAAAGTGTAGCAAATATTATAACACCTATAGTTAAGCATATGAAATATGTGACAGGTGATAAATCTAACACATTTACAAAAAGTAACAATTAGGAAAGAAAAAGCAAAGGATATTTAAGTGAAAAATATTACCAACTGAATAATATCACAATGCATTTATATTTTTCTTTGCTGTACTATCAGAAATAGCGTAATTTCCCTATCTTTCAATATTTCTGAAAGAATTTTAAAAATCAGATTAACCATATAGTCCATGGTTCTGTCTTCACAATAATCAATCATTAATGCTTCTTAAGGCAATATGTTCATCAATAAATATTAAGTACTACACAATAGGTAGTATTCATAAAATATGATTTCATATATAGGGCTGACATTCAAGTGGATTTATTTACTTTAAAATAGAACATTTTGGGATTGCTCTGGCACTCCAGTGGTTATGACTCTGCACTCTTGCTGCTGATTGTCCGGGTTCAGTCCCTGGTTTGGGACCTAAGATCCCACAAGCCACATGGCCCAGCATGCATAAATGAATGGGTGAGTGAATGAACAAATGAATAAAATAGAACACTCTGGTTATGATGCTGGCCTGGAAAGAAATTCCTGAATTAAAAAAAAAAAAAAAACTTATTCAACACTCGCATGTTGTACCACCAATAAAATTAGATGGGCTACTGGTGGGAGAACAAAGGACATTTGAGATTGTGAGCTTTATAGAAAAGAGATTTCACAGAGAAATCCAGGTGCTTTTAATGATGTTGAGGAGAATCCACTTGGAGAGAAAAAGACTGTCTTGCTGGAAGAAGCTAGGAGACCACTCACTCCACAGCTGCCTGCATGCACAAGTCGCTCTTTTTAGTATTCCAAGGAGAAAATTTTCCCTATCCTTAGCTGCTTGACCACAAATACCTCCTGAGAAAGTGGCAATCACAACAGATTCCCTACAGAATGGGTTGAGGCCACACCGACTGGTGTACGAGCACTTTTCTATACCTGTCAGTGTGTGCCTGCATGCTAGTCATGATTAGTCATGCTAAGCACCAGTTGCTGCTGATTCTTAGCGACCATATAGGCTGTAAGCCTGCCAGGCCCTTCTATCCATGGGATTCTCCAGGCAGGAATACAGAGTAGGTTTCCATCCCCTCCACAGCCCTGTCCACCACTTATTAAAAATTAAAGGCAACAAAAGTACTTGGCAAGTAAGTCTCATCAAATAAGGTGTTGGTTCACTATCTCGCCACGGAAATGTAGGATTTTACTACATCGTCTGCCTCTTTCCAGTTAAGAATTCCAGACACCTCCTAATAGAATGGCACATTTAAGGACACAGGGAAGCAGCAAATAAAGAGGTATGTGACATGAGTGCCCTAAGAAGACAAACATATTAAATGAATAGAATAATGTAATGTAAGGAGAATACACAGCTGAATCAATAGTGCAGGTTGTCCACATTAAAGTAAAACAAATGGAGATGAGAAAAGAAACTAATGAGGACTCCCCAAAAAATAAAACATAAATAAGACTTTTCTTCAATAAAAATATTGTTAAATTCAATGAAAGAACATAAAATCTCATCATCTCTGCTGAGAACAAAATTAGTGTTCAGAAAGATGAAATGAAAGGCACTGCTCAAAATTCAGGACAAAGTCATAAAGGAAACAACATAATAATGAAGATAATAAGTATTTCTGAATAACAGGGATTCTAGAAAATAAAACAAAATAAAAGACATTTGTTAGGAAAAGAATAATATAAAAGTCACTAAAATAAAACACTGAAGAATTTCTTGCTAGGTGTTACCTATTTTTCTTCAGTTTCTTAACTGTTCTGGCCTTCTGATTTACTTTGACATGTGAGAGAGCAGCAAATATGACATAGAAAGAAAGTTCAAAAGTCTCTCTTTCTGGACTCGTTAAACTTCTGCCATCACGTGAATCAGTCAGTCCAAAAGGAAATCAACCCTGAATATGGAAGGACTGATGTTGAAGGTGAAGCTTCAAAACTCTGACCACCTGATGCGAAGAGCTGCATCATTGGAAGAAACTGATGCTGGAAAAGATTGAAGTTAGGAAAATAAACAGGCAACAGAAGATGAGATGGTTGGATAGTATGACCAAATCAGTAGACATGCGTTTGAGCAAACTCGGGGAGAAAGTGAAGGACAGGGAAGCCTGGCACGCAGCAGTCCATGGGGTCTCAAAGAGCTGGAAACGACTTAATGACTGAACAATGACAATCATGTGATCAACTCCAGGTTATCAGGCTAGAAATGAGAGAACACATCAGGCAGGAAACACCAAGCTGGGACCCATGCAGATTAAGCTTGTTTTCAAATGAACTGGAATCTGATTGTAACTACATGAATAACCTGATCTAAAAGCAACAGCAGAACTGCCCAACAAATTGCTCATTTAAGTTACCAAATTTCTACAAAGTCTAACTGATATGTCTCTTCTTTCGTTATATAACATGTTTTCTTCTCTTTTAACCTAATAAAAGTAGATCAGGTATAGTCTGTCTCTGCAAAGTTCAGAGTATCTTATCTAAATTCTTTTTCATTCGAATCCATTGTTCTGTTTTGTTTTTCTGTCTGGTTCTCACTTAGGGTACTGTGATCAATTTCTGTTTCATTGTCTCCATCTTTCTGTGAAATTTTATGTTTTCTTCTTAACTGTGAGCCCATGTTTCTTGGGTTTTCTCCATGAATACTATGAACCCTGCATTGAAAAGCCATTGCTCTTAAGAGAATTTGTGTCTCTTCTTCCAGTTGAAAAACATCTGGAACAGATAATTTAAATGAAATTTGATTTTTTTAAGAATCATAGGATGGTGCAAGAATCACATGTATCCTCTGAGGAGATATGTCTTTTGTTTTTGTCTTTGCTTCTTCTCCCAGCATTAAAGTTAAGATAGCCACTATTCCTTTGCAAGTTGTATTCACTTCTCTGTCACAATTACACTGATTATGTCAGTTCAGTTCAGTTCAGTTGCTCAGTCGTGTCCGACTCTTTGCAATCCCATGAATCGCAGCACGCCATGCCTCCCTGTCCATCACCACCTCCCAAAGTTCACTCAGACTCGCATCCATTGAGTCAGTGATACCATCCAGCCATCTCATCCTCGGTCATCCCCTTCTCCTCCTGCCCCCAATCCCTCCCAGCATCAGAGTCTTTTCCAATGAGTTAACTCTTCGCATGAGGTGGCCAAAGTACTGGAGTTTCAGCTTCAGTATCATTCCCTCCAAAGAAATCCCAGGGTTGATCTCCTTCAGAATGGACTGGTTGGATCTCCTTGCAGTCCAAGGGACTCTCAAGAGTCTTCTCCAACACCACAGCTCAAAAGCATCAATTCTTCAGCACTCAGCCTTCTTCACAGTCCAACTCTCACATCCATACATGACCACAGGAAAAACCATAGCCTTGACTAGATGGACCTTAGTCGGCAAAGTAATGTCTCTGCTTTTGAATATACTACCTAAATTGGTCATAACTTTTCTTCCAAGGAGTAAGCCTCTTTTAATTTCATGGCTACAGTCACCATCTGCGGTGATTTTGGAGCCCTAAAAAAATAAAGTCTGACACTGTTTCCACTGTTTCCCCATCTATTTCCCATGAAGTGGTGGGACCGGATGCCATGATCTTCGTTTTCTGAATGTTGAGCTTTAAGCCAACTTTTTCACTCTCCACTTTCACTTTCATCAAGGGTCTTTTTAGCTCCTCTTCACTTTCTGCCATAAGGGTGGTGTCATCTGCATATCTGAGGTTATTGATATTTCTCCCGGAAATCTTGATTCCAGCTTGTGATTCTTCCAGTCCAGCACTTCTCATGATATACTCTGCATAGAAGTTAAATAACTGGGGTGACAATATACAGCCTTGACGTACTCCTTTTCCTATTTGGAACCAGTCTGTTGTTCCATGTCCAGTTCTAACTGTTGCTTCCTGACCTGCAAACAGATTTCTCAAGAGGCAGGTCAGGTGGTCTGTATTCCCATCTCTTTCATTATTGTGGTCCACACAGTCAAAGGCTTTGGCATAGTCAATAAAGCAGAAATAGATATTTTTATGGAACTCTCTTGCCTTTCCCATGATCCAGAGGATGTTGGCAATTTGATCTCTGGTTCCTCTGCCTTTTCTAAAACCAGCTTGAACATCAGGGAGTTCACAGTTCACGTATTGCTGAAGCCTGGCTTGGAGAATTTTGAGCATTACTTTACTAGCATGTGAGATGAGTGCAATTGTATGGTAGTTTGAGCATTCTTTGGCATTGCCTTTCTTTGGGATTGGAATGAAAACTGACCTTTTCTAGTCCTGTGGCCACTGATGAGTGTTCCAAATTTGTTGGCATATTGAGTGCAGCACTTTCACAGCATCATCTTTCAGGATTTGAAATAGCTCCACTGGAATTCCATCACCTCCACTAGCTTTGTTCATAGTGATGCTTTCTAAGGCCTACTTGACTTCACATTCCAGGATGTCTGGCTCTAGATGAGTGATCACACCATCATGATTATCTTGGTCGTGAAGATCTTTTTTGTACAGTTCTTCCATGTATTCTTTCCACCTCTTCTTAATATCTTCTGCTTCTGTTAGGTCCAGACCACTTCTGTCCTTTATCGAGCCCATCTTTGCATGAAATGTTCCCTTGGTATCTCTAATTTTCTTGAAGAGATCTCTAGTCTTTCCCATTCTGTTCTTTTCCTCTATTTCTTTGCACTGATCGCTGAAGAAGGCTTTCTTATCTCTTCTTGCTATTCTTTGGAACTCTGCATTCAGATGCTTATATCTTTCCTTTTCTCCTTTGCTTTTTTGCCTCTCTCCTTTTCACAGCTATTTGTAAGGCCTCCCCAGACAGCCATTTTGCTTTTTTGCATTTCTTTTCCATGGGGATGGTCTTGATCCCTGTCTCCTGTACAATGTCATGAACCTCAGTCCATAGTTCATCAGGCACTCTATCTATTAAATCTAGGCCCTTAAATCTATTTCTCACTTCCACTGTATAATCATAACGGATTTGATTTAGGTCATATTTAAGGAAATCATATATATCTGGGGGATCTGCTATTAGATTTCTCACTTTGAGCAGGCCCAGGCTTTATTTCTTATCATCTATAATTCATGCAATCATGGAAACAGTATTTCATTGTTTCAAGGTGCTATGGACTGAATGTTTGTAGTCCCAGAAAATTGATTTGTTAAAACCTAAAACATACTGCAGTTGTGTTTGGAGGCAGGGCCTTGGAGAGGTAACAAAGGTCATGAGATTGGAGCCTCCATGAATGGAATTAGTGTCCATATAAGAACAGACAAGACTGATGTTCTTTCTCTTGGCCTTGTGAAAGTACAGCAAGTGGGCAGCTGTCTATACATCTGAACATAGGCCCTCTCTAGATACTGGTCTGCTGGCATCTTACTTGGACTTTCCAGCCTCCAAACCTATGAGAAAGAAATGTCATTTAAAGCCACTCGGGCTATGGTTTTTGGTACAGCAGCCCAAATTTTTTAAGACACCAAGTTAGTAGAAAATCTCTGGTTAAAAATATAATAATAATAAAAAAAGACTGATGCTTGATTATATCCCACAGTGCCAACTTTTGCCTTCAAAAATTCCTGTGTTCTCACACATTTATATTTGCATCAGGTTTTGTCTTGACTCAGATTGCTAGCATACTTGGTTCATTTAGGTTATTATTATGCAGTCCATAGAATTCTGTAAGCCAGAATACTGAAGTGGGTAGCCTTTCCCTTCTTCAGGGGATCTTCCCAACCCAGGGATGGAACCCAGGTCTCCTGCTTTGCAGGCAGATTCTTTACCAGCTGAGCCACAAAGGAAGCCCAGGTTATTATATATCTGTGGTCAAACATCAAAACATCAGATAGCATTCTTATGGAAGTTTCAGCTGTCACAAATTCTCAGGCTGTTAACTTGCAATGATGCTTAAAAAGCCAACACTTCTAATCAATCATTTAATGACATTTATGTGAGATTCTTCCTAAATATGAGAGAAGAGCAATGAACAGGGAGAAACTGGAGACACACATTAATTTGCTTAACTATTTTGCCTAGGGCTGGCCTTATATATAACAGTGTATATTTTTCATTAAATAGAATAATAAAAAATCAAATGCAATTAACTGAACTAATATGAAGGGACAAGATAAATGCTATATCCTAATAGAATTCCAATGCTAACAACTTCAAGCCATAGCTGCCTTATTTGTGGACTAGAGCAAATAACATTAAGCTAAAGAACCAACTAATGGATGATTAATGTTCCTTATTAAATTAGATGAAGGAAAATAACAATGTTAGTTGTTAGCAAGTCACCAGAGTGGGGAGAGAAAAAAGAAACTTTGACAAGGATAATTTTTCTGAAGTTTTATTTTATAAAGATGGTGAATATAATTACACAGAGAAATGGAATTTTGTTCTGTTATTGACTGTAAATTTTCTTTCTAATTTTATCTGAAAATAAAGTTTATGATTTATGGTTGCCTTTTCAAGTGGATAGCAGGCTGCAACTAGGCTATGACTTGTGTATACATAGTATATGTCATATTTATGATATTTTTTCCTGATCTTGTAGGAAAGCCCTTATAGGTAACTTTGATTAAACACAGATTTGTGGAATAGTCATACCTGAAGATTATTTTTCATTCTTTTTAATGTTACCTTTTATATTATTTTTATACAATTCTCTTTTTCTGATGTTAATCATGAAGTCACACATGTAAAATCAAATTTTCCTTAATACTGAATCTGAGAATCCAGTTTTGTGCATTAACTGTATGATCAAGCAAAGCATCAAGAGACTGTCCCAGAAGGAGGTTAAAATGCCTTCATGGTGGAATAATCTCCAGGTTCACAGTACATGTAAGACTGTATAATCTACATTAAATAAAATTAAATGCTATGTAGGCAAGAACTTGAATATGCTCCTGTATTTTATGCTTCCTCACCAGTCTACTAATAAACTGAAGATTATGAGAAAATGGTACATGGAAAATGGAATTATCTTTTCTCTATTTAATAAGAATGTTTATTGACTAAAACCTTTTTATATCAATATACATGTAGGAATATATATACTGAACTTATGTGTGTATATATATATATATATATATATATATATATATACACACACACATGCACATATATGTATCCCAACTCTTCAGCACCGAGCACCAACTGAGTGCTGAAGAATTGATGTTTTTGAACTGTGGTGCTGGAGAAGATTCTTGACAGTCACTTCAACATCAAGGAGAGCAAACTAGTCAATCCTAAAGGAAATCAACCCTGACTACTCATTGGATGGACCAATACTGAAGCTGAAGCTTCAATACTTCAGCCTTGTGATGTGAAGAGCCAATTCACTGGAAAAGCCCTGATGCTGGGAAAGACTGAGAGTAAGGAAAGAAGAAGGCAATAGAGGATGAAATGTTTGGATGGCATGATTGACTCAATGGACATGAGTTTGAGCAAACTCCAGGAGACACTGAAGGATAGGAAAGCCTGGTGTGCTGCAGACCATGGGGTCACAAAGAGTTGGACATCACTTAACAACTGAACAAAACAAAATAAATATATATACAAGTATATACCAAAGCATAATTATCTTTATTAACTTAAACAGTTTTAAGAGCAATTTAAAGATATGCTTTTATATTCCAGATATATACATATAGAGAGAAATGTATGTGTATGTATACATATATGTATGCACACATGCAAACATACATAATCTTCAAAGCTTAATTTATTCCATTCCAAATATTCTTCATTTCTTAGTGTAGGTCCATGTTTCTAATATTAGAAAAATCCTTTTGGAATTCCAATTGCACATATGTCATACAATTCTACAGTGCCCCACATCCCTAAGATGATATATTCTTTTCCTACTTTTACACTCCCTATCCCTTTACAAATAGCTGTGAAAAGAAAAGAAGCAAAAAGCAAAGGAGAAAGGAAAGATATATCAGTTTGAGTGCAGAGTTCCAAAGAATAACAAGGAGAGATAAGAAAGCCTTCCCCAGCGATCAGTGCAAAGAAATCAAGGAAAACAATAGAATGGGAAAGACTGGAGATCTCTTAAAGAAAATTAGAGATACCAAGGGAACATTTCATGCAAAGATGGGCTCAATAAAAGACAGAAATGGTATGGACCTAACAGAAGCAGAAGATATTAAGAAGAGGTAGCAAGAATACACAGAACTATACAAAAAAGATCTTCATTACCCAGATAATCACGATGGTGTGATCACTCACCTAGAGCCAGGAATGTGAAGTCAAGTGGGCCTTAGGAAGCATCACTACAAACAAAGCTAATGGAGGTGATGGAATTCCAGTTGAGCTATTTCAAATCCTGAAAGATGATGCTGTGAAAGTGCTGCACTCAATATGCCAGCAAATTTGGAAAACTCAGCAGTGGCCACAGGACTGGAAAAGGTCAGTTTTCATTCCAATCCCAAAGAAAGGCAATGCCAAAGAATGCTCAAACTACCGCACAATTGCACTCATCTCACATGCTAGTAAAGCAATGCTCAAAATTCTATTTATTCTTTCATATAATTCCCATGTATTTGCTAAAATTTTATCTGTTTTATCTCACATTCTGTCTACCTTTACAATTAGTCTTTAACACATTAAGTCTAGTTATTTAAAATTTTCAGTCTTATCATTTAAGATGTGTATAATAGCAAAGTCTGGTTGTAATTGCTTTGTCTTTTCAGACTCAGACTCCATATAAATTTTATTTTATCCTTTTCTTTTTTTTTGTAAGTGTTCTTTTTTATTTTATTTTTATTTTTTATTTTTATTTATTTTTATTTTTACTTTATTTTACTTTACAATACTGTATTGGATTTGCCATACATTGACATGAGTCCACCACAGGTGTACATGAGTTCCCAAACATGAACCCCCTCCCACCTCCCACCCCATATCATCTCTCTGGATCATGCCCGTGCACCAGCCCCAAGCATCCTGTATCCTGCATCAAACATAGACTGGCGATTCATTTCTTACATGATAGTATACATGTTTCAATGCCATTCTCCCAAATCATCCCACCCTCTCCCTCTCCCTCAGAGTCCAAAAGTCTGCTCTACACATCTGTGTCTCTTGCTATCTCACATACAGGGTCATCATTACCATCTTTCTAAATTCCATATATATGTGTTAGTATACTGTATTGGTGTTTTTCTTTCTGGCTTACTTCACTCTGTATAATTAGCTCCAGTTTCATCCATTTCATTAGAACTGATTCAAATGTATTCTTTTTAATGGCTGAGTAATACTCCATTGTGTATATGTATAATAGCGAGGTAAGTAAAATATCAAGTAGAAAATCTAAAATAAAAGATAAAATATTTTGTTCTTAATTTTATCTTTTATTTTAGATTTTATATTTGATATTTTACTTACCTTACTATTATTGTTTTACACAGCATGGAAGACTTTCAACATATAATTATGATACATGAAAAGGCAAGGATAATGTACCTTGCCTTTTCAAGTAAAATATCAAGTAGAAAATCTAAGATAAAAGATAAAATTAAGAACAAAATATATGGTAAATTTGAGTAAATCCTATGGCTATTGACTACATGAAAAGCGATGATTATTTTTGAGTTAAAAAGTAAAATTTTTACTTACCGAATAAAATTCTATAAGGTTAGTAATATAAGAGTAATGTATTCTAATGGATTGGTGTTGGGGGGTGGGGCATGAAGAGATATTTATCCATATAAGACCTTGGTATCTGGAGGAGGAAATGACCACACACTCCAGTATTCTTGCCTGGAGAATTCCATGGACGGAGGAGCCTGGTGGGCTACAGACCATGGGGTTGCAAGGGTTGGAAATGACTGAGTGACTAATACACACACACAATAAGTAAGCATGCTGTAATTTCAGTTGTAACCTCTAGAAAAGGTACTGATTATGACAATTCCAAACTGATAAATGAAAAAAAAAAAAAAAGGAAAAAAAGACTATCTGATCTGTTAGGCAAGAAAACTGAGTTATAAATATAGAACAGGTGAGACACATGAAAAGTAAAAAAACAATTTGGTAGATATGAGTACCAAATATTGATGTGTTGGGGGAGTAGGATGCTCAGATGCTGTCATGTCTGACTCTTTGTGATTCCATGGACTGTAACCTGTCAGGATTACAGGGATTTTCTAGGCAAGAGTACTGGAGTGGGTTGCCATTTCTTACTTCAGGGGATCTTCCTGACCCAGGGATCAAACTCAATTCTCCTGTGTTTCCTGCATTGGCAGGTGGATTCTTTACCACTAGTGCCACCTGGGAAGCCTCATCAAATATCTACTTACATTAAATATAGGTAGACTAAAAGTCCAGTTTTAGTGAAGTTTATCTTAAAATTTTAATCCAACTAAGTTCTTTATATAAAGCACCTCTAATTCTTAAGGAGAGAGAAAAGTTGAGAGTAAAAGTGAAATATGACATTATATAAAATCATTAACTGAAAGAAAATTGGCATAACTCTATTAATAGCAAATAAATCAATTTTTATACAGAAAGTACTATTAAAGAAAGAATTTATTTCACAAACTAATTATTCCAAATGGATAATAAGTACACGCAAAAAAACCCACATTAAAATATATGAGTAATTGGAAAAAAGTAAACTGCAATTAGAAACCATTTCCTCCTAATCTAGTAGCAAAATGATATATTCTGAAAATGTCAGTAAGGGTGTAAAGAAATGGGAAATCACTTATCTTGCTGGTAGGAGTGTAAACTAATACAACATTGTCAGGAAATAATTTTTCTATCTTGAGAAGTTGAAGGGTAATTTTATTATAATTGTTTGACCCAGCAATTCATGACTAGTATATATTGGAGAAAACCTCTTGAAATATGCATCTGGAACTACAATGCTACTAAAGTTCAATTACTTATATGAACAGAAATTAGAAACAAGCCAAATGTACACCCGTGGTGGAATAGACAGAAAATTGGTAATTTACACTTCTAATAAAATACTAGTAGAGAAATAAAAATGGACAAGTAATGACTATACTCTAAAATGACACTTCTCAATTTCTGGTCTTCCAGCCTCTGACGATTCTTGAGATCCTTTTAGGGTGTCCACAAGAAAGAAGAAAATTATTCTTTTTAGTAATATTAAGAATAATTTAGCCTTTCTCCACTCTTCTGGTGAGTATACAGCAGACTTTTTTTTTAACATGACACATGATTATATCATTTCTTTGAGATCTAATAGTATGTGTGCTTGCTCATTTCTGTGTTCTCAGTTTTTATTTTCAATATGATAAGCTGTCAGGGAAAAAATACTGATACCTAGGAATTTTAATCTAAATTGTGTTCATTCCACTGACTACCAAGGAACCTCTGAATGATGTGTGCACTGCTTGTGATATAAAGATTCCCTCTTGAAATGAGAAAAGTCAAATCAGCAAAATGTAACACTTTATATATCAAGTTGATCATTACCTTAGCTCAACCAAACTACTCAAATACACAGAACTGGGAAGAATAAGTCAAACAACTTTCTCTAAAAGTGTTTATTTCCAGTGACTAAAATATTTTTTTTAATTTTTTAATACAACCATTATACCATTACTTTATTATACCTAAAAATTAAGCAATAATATTAAATATTCAGTGTTACAATTTCTGAATGTGTCATAAATGTCATAATTACTGTTTTTTTATTTATTTTTACTTTATTTTACTTTACAATACTGTACTGGATTTGCCATACAATGACATGAATCCACCACGGTTGTACATGAGTTCCCAATACTGAACCCTCCTCCCACTTCCCACCCCATATCATCTCTCTGGATCATGCCCGTGCACCAGCCCCAAGCATCCTGTATCCTGTATCGAACATAGACTGACGATTCATTTCTTACATGATAGTATACAAGTTTCAATGCCATTCTCCCAAATCATCCCACCCTCTCTCTCTCCATCAGAGTCCAAAAGTCCGTTATATACATCTGTGTCTCTTTTGCTGTCTTGCATACAAGTTATCATTACCATCTTTCTAAATTCCATATATATGTGTTAGTATACTGTATCGGTGTGTTTCTTTCTGGCTTACTTCACTCTGTATAATTGGCTCCAGTTTCACCCATCTCATTCAGTTCAGTTCAGTTCAGTTCAGTTTAGTCGCTCAGTCGTGTCCGACTCTTTGCAACCCCATGAATCGCAGCACGCCAGGCCTCCCTGTCCATCACCATCTCCCAGAGTTCACTCAGACTCACATCCATCGAGTCTGTGATGCCATCCAGCCATCTCATCCTGGGTCATACCCTTCTCCTCCTGCCCCGAATCTCTCCCAGCATCAGTCTTTTCCAATGAGTCAACTCTTTGCATGAGGTGTCCAAAGTACTGGAGTTTCAGCTTTAGCATCATTCCTTCCAAAGAAATTCCTGGGCTGATCTCCTTCAGAATGGAATGGTTGGATCTCCTTGCAGTCCAAGGGAACCTCAAGAGTCTTCTCCAACACCACAGTTCAAAACCATCAATTCTTCAGCACTCAGCCTTCTTCACAGTCCAACTCTCACATCCATACATGACCACAGGAAAAACCATAGCCTTGACTAGATGGACCTTAGTCGGCAAAGTAATGTCTCTGCTTTTGAATATACTATCTAGGTTGGTCATAACTTTTCTTCCAAGGAGTAAGCGTCTTTTAATTTCATGGCTGCAGTCACCATCTGCAGTGATTCTGGAGCCCAAAAAAATAAAGTCTGACAATGTTTCCACTGATTCTCCATCTATTTCCCATGAAGTGATGGGACCAGATGCCATGATCTTCGTTTTCTGAATGTTGAGCTTTAAGCCAACTTTTTCACTCTCCTCTTTCACTTTTGTCAAGAGGCTTTTTAGCTCCTCTTCACTTTCTGCCATAAGGGTGGTGTCATCTGCATATCTGAGGTTATTGATATTTCTCCCGGCAATCTTGAGTCCAGCTTGTGCTTCTTCCAGCCCAGTGTTTCTCATGATGTACTCTGCATATAAGTTAAATAAGCAGGGTGACAATATACAGCCTTGACGTACTCCTTTTCCTATTTGGAACCAGTCTGTTGTTCCATGTTCAGTTCTAACTGTTGCTTCCTGACCTGCGTACAGATTTCTCAGGAGGCAGGTTAGGTGGTCTGGTATTCCCATCTCTTTCAGAATTTTCCACAGTTTATTGTGATCCACACAATCAAAGGCTTTGGCATAGTCAATAAAGCAGAAGTAGATGTTTTTCTGGAACTCTCTTGCTTTTTCCATGATCCAGCGGATGATGGCAATTTAATCTCTGGTTCCTCTGCCTTTTCTAAAACCAGCTTGAACATCAGGGAGTTCACGGTTCATGTATTGCTGAAGTCTGGCTTGGAGAATTTTGAGCATTAGTTTGAGCATTCTTTGGCATTGCCTTTCTTTGAGATTGGAATGAAAACTGACCTTTTCCAGTCCTGTGGCCACTGCTGAGTTTTCCAAATCTGCTGGCATATTGAGTGCAGCACTTTCATAGCATCATCTTTCAGGATTTGAAAGAGCTCAACTGGAATTCCATCACCTACACTTAGCTTTTTTTCGTAGTGATGCTTTCTAAGGCCCACTTGACTTCACATTCCAGGATGTCTGGCTCTAGATTAGTGATCAGATCATCAGGATTATCTGAGTCGTGAAGATCTTTTTTGTACAGTTCTTCTGTGTATTCTTGCCACCTCTTCTTAATATCTTCTGCTTCTGTTAGGTCCAGACCATTTCTGTCCTTTATCGAGCCCATCTTTGCATGAAATGTTCCCTTGTTATCTCATTAGAACTGATTCAAATGTATTCTTTTTAATGTCTGAGTAATACTCCATTGTGTATATGTACCACAGCTTTCTTACCCATTCATCTGCTGATGGACATCTAGGTTGTTTCCATGTCCTGACTATCATAAAAAGTGCTGCACTCCAAAGAAGACATACGGATGGCTAACAAACACATGAAAAGATGCTCAACATCACTCATTATCAGAGAAATGCAAATCAAAACCACAATGAGGTACCACTTCACACCAGTCAGAATGGCTGCGATCCAAAAATCTGCAAGCAATAAATGCTGGAGAGGGTGTGGAGAAAGGGAACCCTCCTACACTGTTGGTGGGAATGCAAACTAGTACAGCCACTATGGAGAACAGTGTGGAGATTCCTTAAAAAATTGCAAATAGAACTACCTTATGACCCAGCAATCCCACTGCTGGGCATACACACCGAGGAAACCAGAATTGAAAGAGACACATGTACCCCAATGTTCATCGCAGCACTGTTTCTAATAGCCAGGACATGGAAACAACCTAGATGTCCATCAGCAGATGAATGGATAAGAAAGCTGTGGTACATATACACTATGGAGTATTACTCAGCCGTTAAAAAGAATTCATTTGAATCAGTTCTGATGAGATGGATGAAACTGGAGCCAATTATACAGAGTGAAGTAAGCCAGAAAGAAAAACACCAATACAGTATACTAACACATATATATGGAATTTAGGAATATGACAATGACGACCCTGTATGCAAGACAGGAAAAAAGACACAGATGTGTATAACGGACTTTTGGACTCAGAGGGAGAGGGAGAGGGTGGGATGATTTGGGAGAATGGGCATTCTAACATGTATACTATCATGTAAGAATTGAATCGCTAGTCTATGTCTGACGCAGGGTGCAGCATGCTTGGAGCTGGTGCATGGGGATAACCCAGAGAGATGTTGTGGGGAGGGAGGTGGGAGGGGGTTCATGTTTGGGAACGCATGTAAGAATTAAAGATTTTAAAATTTAGAAAATAAAAAACTAAAAAAAAAAAGGAAAACAAAGTGCTGCAATGAACTTTGGGGTACATGTGTCTCTTTCGATTCTGGTTTCCTCGGTGTGTATGCCCAGCAGTGGGATTGCTGGGTCATAATGCAGTTCTATTTGCAATTTTTTAAGTAATCTCCACACTGTTTTCCCTAGTGGCTGTACTAGTTTGCATTCTCACCAACAGTGTAGGAGGGTTCCCTTTTCTCCACACCCTCTCCAGCATTTATTGCTTGAAGACTTTTGGATCGCAGCCATTCTGACTGGTGTGAAATGGTACCTCATTGTGGTTTTGATTTGCATTTCTCTGATAATGAGTGATGTTGAGCATCTTTTCATGTGTTTGTTAGGCATCCGTATGTCTTCTTTGGAGAAATGTCTATTTAGTTCTTTGGCCCATTTTTTGATTGGGTCGTTTATTTATCTGGAGTTGAGCTGCATAAGTTGCTTGTATATTTTTGAGATTAGTTGTTTGTCAGTTGTTTCATTTGCTATTATTTTCTCCCATTCTGAAGGCTGTCTTTTCACATTGCTTATAGTTTCCTTTGTTGTGCAGAAGCTTTTAATTTTAATTAGATCCCATGTAAAACATTCTTAACTTACAGAACACGAGTTAAATTTTTCAAATAACATGAATAAGGCTAAGTTCATCAAAAGGTATGTTTCATGAATCTGTACTCAATGTCTGTGTCTCCACTACTGCTCTGCATGTAGGTTCATCAGTGCCGTCTTTCTAGGTTCCATATATGTGCATGTGCTGTGATTTGTTGCTCAGTCACATCCGAATCTTTGCGACCTCATGGAATGTAGCCCACCAGACCCCATCACCCCTCCATGGGGATTCTTCAGGCAAGAATACTGGAGTGAGTTGCCATGCCCTCCTCCAGGGGATCTTCCCAACCCCAGGGATAGAACTCAGGTCTCCAGGATTACAGGTGATTTTTTATCATCTGAGCCATAGTACATGATAATAGTTTTTCTTGCTTTACTCTGTATAGTCAGCTCTAGGTTCAACCACATCATTAAAACTGACTCACATGCATTTCTTTTTATGGCTAAGTACATTAACTAAAGCTTCTTTATCCATTCATCTGTTTATGGACATCTAGGTTGCTGGGCTTCCCTGGTGGCTCAGAGGTTAAAGCGTCTGCCCTGCAATGAGGGAGACCTGGGTCTGATCCCTGGAGAAGGAAATGGCAACCCACTCCAGTAGTCTTGCCTGGAGAATCCCATGGGCAGATGAGACTTGTGGGCTACCGTCACGGGTGGCAAAGAGTCAGACACGGCTGAGTGACTTCGCTTTCATTTTCTTTCAGGTTGCTTCCTAGCAACCTTCCTGGGCTAGAAGAAGCACAAGCTGGAATCAAGATTTCCAGAAGAAATATCAATATCCCCAGATATGCAGATGACACCACCCTTACGGCAGAAAGTGAAGAGGAGAGTGAAAAAGTTGGCTTAAAGCTCAACCTCAGAAAACTAAGATCATGTCATCTGGTCCCATCACTTCATGGGAAATAGATGGGGAAAGAGTGGAAACAGTGTCAGACTTTATTTTGGGGAGGCTCCAAACTCACTGCAGATGGTGATTGCAGCCATGAAATTAAAAGATGTTTACTCCTTGGAAGGAAAGTTATGACTAATCTAGATAAAATGTTCAAAAGCAGAGACATTAATTGCCAACAAAGGTCCATCTAGTCAAGGCTATGATTTTTCCAGTGGTCATGTATGGATGTGAGAGTTGGACTGTGAAGAAAGCTGAGCACCAAAGAATTGATGCTTTTGTACTATGGTGTTGCAGAAGACTCTTGAGAGTCCCTTGGACTGTAAGAAGATCCATCCAGTCCATCCTAAAGGAGATCAGTCCTGGGTGTTCATTAGAAGGAAGAAGGACTGATGCTGAAGCTGAAACTCCAGTATTTTGGCCACCTCATGCAAAGAGTTGACTCATTGGAAAAGACCCTGATGTTAGGAGGGATTGGGGACAGGAGGAGAAGGGGATGACAGAGGATGAGATGGCTGGATGGCATCACCGACTCAATGGACATGAGTTTGAGTGATCTCTGGGAGTTGGTGATGGACAGGGAGGCCTGGTGTGCTGCAGTTCATGGGGTCACAAAGAGTCGGACACGGCTAAGCGACTGAACTGAACTGATGGACAAGGCAATTATGGGAGGAGAATAAGGGTGGGAAGTATGGACAGAGTAGCATGAAGACATGCATTACCATATGTAAAATAAATAGCCAGTGGGAATTTCTGTATGACTCAGGGAACTCAAACCAGGGCTTATTAACAACCTAGAGGGTTGGGATGGGGAGGAGGTGGGAGAGATATTCAAGTGTGAGGGGACATGTGTAAACAAATGGCTGATTCATGTTGATGTTTGGTAGAATCCAATGTGATACTGTAAAGTAGTTATCCTTCAATTAAAAATATTTTTTTTAAAAAAGTATGTTTCAGTCTGTGATTATTGTTAGGGCCCCAACTCAATAATACATTCAAATTAAATTTCAGTGAACTCTACAAGTTTGAAAATTAGCAAATTTGTTTTTTCATGTACCTGCTCACTCTTCCCTCTTCTGGTGGTTCAGTCTATGAGCCCATGATATTTCTTAGTTAAAATATTTTTGGAAAATTCTTATAGAGTTTTGGTTTTATTCTAGATAAAAAGAGAGAAAGAAACATCTGGTATGTTGCTCAGTTGAAGGCTGCTACACATCAGAGGTTTCTTTCTCCTTTTTTATCTAGAATAAAACCAAATCTCCATAAGCATGCCAGAAATATTTTAACTAAGTAATGTCATAGGCTCATAAACTGAACAGATAGATATGGGCTTCCCAGGTGGTGCTAGTGTCAGGTGCTTGCCAATGCAGGAGACACAGGAGATGCAGGTTCAGTTCCTTGGTTGGGAAGATCCCTAGAGAAGGGTGTGGCAACCCACTCTAATATTCTTGCCTGGAGAATCCCATGGGCAGAGGAGCTTGGCAGGCTATAATCTATAGGGTCACAAAGAGTCAGACACAACTGAAGTGACTTAGCATGCATGCACAGACAGATATAAATACTATATTTTTTCAATGTAGACATTTCTTATACCTCATTATAAATGGTAGACGGTTACTCTTTGAAAGAAAAGTTATGACCAACCTAGACAGCATATTCAAAAGCAGAGACATTACTTTGCTGACTAAGGTCCGTCTAGTTAAGGCTATGGTTTTTCCAGTAGTCACATATGGATGTGAGAGTTGGATTGTGAAGAAGGCTGAGAGCCAAAGAATTGAAGCTTTTGAACTGTGGTGTTGGAGAAGACTCTTGAGAGTCCCTTGGACTGCAAGGAGATGCAACCAGTCCATTCTGAAGGGGATCAGCCCTGGGATTTCTTTGGAGAGAATGACGCTAAAGCTGAAACTCCAATACTTTGGCCACCTCATGTGAAGAGTTGACTCATTGGAAAAGACTCTGATGCTGGGAGGGATCGGGGGCAGGAGGAGAAGGGGACGACAGAGGATGAGATAGCTGGATGGCATCACTGACTGGATGGAAGCGAGTCTGAGTGAACTCTGGGAGTTGGTGATGGACAGGGAGGCCTGGCTGCTGCGGTTCATGGGGTCGCACAGAGTCGGACACGACTGAACAACTGAACTGAACTGAACTGAACTGAATATACAATATGTTGTTAGTGCTGAAGGACTATTCTCATTCTTTATATTTATGACTAAACAAATATTTATTAATCAGAATATCTAAAGTCTTGAAGAAAGCGAATAAAAATGTGAAAGAGAAATAACTTAAAAATATTTCATTTTACTTTAACTCTACCCATTTTATTCTACTTTAACTTTAGTATGGTGGCTAAATTTTAATTATATATAAATAAAACCTTATGATAAAAAGTGATATTTAATTTTGCCTGTGTACTTAGAATTTCATCAACTTGCTTTTTATTATTTCAATATACTTCTTTAACCTTCTCTGCATTTTATTTTTTGTATGTGCTTTTTGGTACTTACCTATCACAACAACATTGGGGGTGTTTTAATCCCAATTAGTGTGATTCTATCTGTTATTTTCCATGGGGCATAACACTGTATTCTCCTGAGATAAATTCTCCAAGTGTATCTTTTATCTCTTATACCTGTGGGGACTTTGTGGGAGGTTGTTTAATTCTGTCATTCCCATAAAATCACAGAGCTTCCATCCCTTAGGTTAAATATCAAGTAAATCATTGAAAGGATAAAGACAAAGAGCTCAGGCTTGCTAGAGCCAATGCATAAATAAACATGAAGAACTTAAATATAAAACCCCTCAGGTACTTGGGATATTAGGAAGTATTTAACAGTTAAAACCTATTAGCAACATAGAAAAGTTCTTTAGAACAGCAGGATGGCGAATTTTAGTCACTCAACTAAAAATTGTTCTCTACCAGACAAAGCCAAAGTAATCTACAAAAACTTCCCACAACCAGTTCAGTACTTTAGGGAATAAGAGAGGAGGCAGAGAAAGGAATGATTATCCTTAAAGCATTGCAACAGATATTTTACAAGTTATGGCTTGGAAATGTCAACATTTATGTGAATTTGTGCACTAGTGGTAGACACAGAAATAAATATAGTAATAGAGACCGTTTTAAAAAACATACACAGGATGACCTACTCCTTTTCTTAGAGATCTGATTCAGAAGGCACAGAATGAGGCATAGTTTTTTCTTTTAAAGTAAGTAATTTGCATGTAGCATCTTAACAATTACGGCAGCCCTAAAATCCCATTGATGGAGGAGCCTGGTAAGCTGCAGTCCATGAGGTCACTAGGAGTGGACCCGACTGAGTGACTTCACTTTGACTTTTCACTTTCATGCATTGGAGAAGGAAATGGCAACCCACTCCAGTATTCTTGCCTGGAGAATTCCAGGAACAGAGGAGCCTGGCTGGTTTCTGTCTATGGGGTCGCACAGAGTTGGACACGACTGAAGCGACTTAGCAGCAGCAGCAATAGGTAGGTATTATTTTTATTTTATCCTTAGTAGAGATGAGAAAACTGAAGCATAAGTCCCATTCCTTAGGTCACACAGTGAGAAATAGAAGAAAGATATTTAGAATGTCCACATATTAAAAAATGATGTAGTTCTCTCCAGCATTTATTGCTTGCAGATTTTGGATCGCAGCCATTCTGAGTAGTGGTACCTCATTGTGGTTTTGATTTGCATTTCTCTAATAATGAGTGATGTTGAGCATCTTTTCATGTGTTTGTTAGCCATCCGTATGTCTTCTTTGGAGAAATGTCTCGTAGCAGGACATGGAAACAACCTAGATGTCCATCAGCAGATGAATGGATAAGCTGTGGTACATATACACAATGGAGTATTACTCAGCCATTAAAAGAATTCATTTGAATCAGTTCTGATGAGATGGATGAAACTGGAGCCGATTATACAGAGTGAAGTTAAGTGACTCTTAATGACATTCTAACATGTCATGTGAATTGAATCCTATGTCTAGGATGCAGCACATGGGGATGACAGAAAGATGTTATAGGTTTCAAAATAAAAAATGATGTAGATTCTGGACAAAGTATATTTTAAGTATGATGTCATAGTAACATATTTTGGATCACAATGTAACAAGAAAAAATTAATTAAAAATAACTCAAATAGCCATTTAAAAATCCAGCAAGGAATCCACTCAACAATAACAACCTAATAAAATGAGGAGAAACTAGAGACGGTAGCAATGTGAAATTAGGAGACATTAAAAGCAGGATTTCCACTAAAACAAAAGGCGGTATCAAATATCCTCAGAATGTTTCTTTTAAAAAATTATACATTCAGAAATACAATACTTATAAGTGTAAGTTCACAGATCATGAACATTTCAAGGTATGGAAAAGATGTACTAGGTAAATAACATTCAAATTAATCTGTGGAGCAACATTAATCAGAATCAACCCTGTAATACTGCATCTTTAAAATACATATTACTTTAATATATAGTATTATGTATTATAAAATATATTGCTTTAATATGAATAACAAAGGTTCAAAATTACATATCTTAATTTAAGATAAGATGAAATGATGCAGTGAAATGCTGACTTTTCCTGAGATTTTTTTTTCCCCCTGGGGCTGTCTCCTCCATTCATTTTAATAATATCATAGCAGGCAATCAATGTGTTGTCTCCATGTTACTGGACATAAACTTGTCCCACTTCTAGAATGCATGCATAAGGCTTTATGACCTGGAATTTATTGAGAAAATTTCAGTAAAATATTGATGTTCCCATCAGTTTGGGTCTAAGTCTATAATTAATAGCTTGTTTCCTTTCATTTCAATGGAGACAATCAAATTCTAAGCTAATTAAGTAGATTTATGCCACAAATTACTTTTCAACAAGAGAAAGTCTGGTTTTGAAACAAAAGGTATTCAGAAGTTTTGGAAAGAAAATATATTCACAATATCTGATTTGATATTTGGGGATGTTTCTCTCAAAATGTGAAATACGTTGTTTACTTTCTGAAACTAACTTATGCACTGGAAACCATAGTTCATCTTCAGTCAAAACATTAGCTGACATATTCTCTAGATTATCAAAACCGGTAGTTTTGAAGGTATTTTCACTACAGATAATTGAAACTAAAACATGGCTGAGAAAACCTAGTGTTTTGTTATAAAGTCATATTTACTGTGATGACAATTGACAAGATGCTTGATAATGACAAATAATTTTCACTGCTATTATTTAGTTTGCTGTCTTGTTTTTATATTTCTATCTAAACTTATAAAAATAATTTATTTTAATTAATAAAAAACATTAACAATTAAACTCCCTGTATTATTCCAGCTTTTAAATGTTCTAGAGCCTCAATTTGTTCCATTTTAAAGCAGCAGCTTCCATTTCCCCCCGACAAAACACAGGTGAGTGATTATACCACCCTAATACACAAAAGGTAGTGTGGCTACAACAGTCCACTTAAATAAAAAGAAATATTTGAGGCAATGTGTATCAAATGCTACTTAATACCCACCACCCACAATCTAGGCTGACCTTAACTCTACCAAGCAAGATTTATTCCTTTAAAGAATAATAAAATAAAAATCAGAAGCAATCCATTTTCCAGATGAATTCTTGTTAGCACCATCTTTCACTATGGAACTTGGGCCAGAACAGATAGTAAAGTATCTGTTATTAGCTTGAGTCTATGCACAACTTCAGGTTTCTCTCTACCTTTTCTTGTTTGAAAGTCCTGGAGGATCAAGCAAAACTGGCAAACACCATCTCACAGAAAACCATCTTACCCTCCCCTATACTTTTCTTTCCTTGAGCTGTCATTCTCTGTGTTGCCCTTGACCATTTTGCTCTATTGTCTCTAGAGATGCATGTTATCTCACCTGCATCCAGGAACACACTCCTAGGTCTAGATCAGCAGACCATATGGGCTTGCAGACCATCATGATCCCGATGTTTGTAAAAGGTTTATCCTCCTAATACATCTTCTACCACAGGCCCTTAGATCACTGCTCTACTCAAGAATCACGTGGACCTAATTTACCTGCTTTCAGATTATCAGGGTTCAACTCCTTTCCATTCTTAAGAAAACATCTCTTCTATGCTTTGGATTTTTGTAGTGGGTCCCAATGCAGTTCCAACACTAATTGCTAATCTGGTTGCTCTCTGGATCTTATAAAGGAAACTATCAGAGATTATAAAGATGTTCACAGAAGGCTCAGTTCAACCACAGGTTAATGTCACTTCCTGAGTTATTGCTTCTTGTCAACATACAAACTCAGTTGGTGAGTCTTCTGGTAGGTCCAAACTACTTTCTTTATAGTAATTTCAAAATTTTCATCAGAACCTTTTAGTTTATCCTGAATTTTATATTCCTTTGATATCATTTTAAGTTTAGTAGAAAATCATATGTGCAAAGGTTGTATTTATTATTCTCTCTTATGAGATTATCGGCCCCAGAGATATTTAAGAGATAAGATGACTGTTTCAAGTAACATTGAAAGTGTGCTACATTATTTTGTTTGTGTTTATTCTATATTGTTATTCTAGTTTCTCAATTTAGTCCATAAGAGAAAAAGAAAAAGAACAGGACTATAAGTGCCTGCCTTGCATCTGCTGAATGTATCTATGATTATTTAAATATACATACCTTCAAACACAGGTCACACCCAAGTACTGCATTTAAGACTCTTTTATGATTATGAAGGCTACTCCATTTCTTCTGTGGGATTCTTGCCCACAGTAGTAGATATAATGCTTATCTGAGTTAAATTCACCAACTCCCATCCATTTTAGCTCACTGATTCCTAAGATGTTGATATTTACTCTTGCCATACCATATCCTGCTTTTTTAGAAGAAAGTGAAAGTTGCTCAGTTGTGTCTGACTCTTTTTGGACTATACAAGACTCATGGGCTATACAGTCCATGAAATTCTCTAGGCCAGAATACTGGAGTGGGTAGCCTTTCCCTTCTCCAGGGGATCTTCCCAATCCAGGGATCGAACCCAGGTCTCACATGTTGGAGGAGGATTCTTTATCAGCTGAGCCACATGGGAAGACCTGCTTGACCATGTCCAAATTATCTTGATTCATGGACCTAACATTCCATTCAACATCTGTGCCCCAACCACTGATCCCAAAGAAACTGAAGCTGGTCAGTTCTATGAAGACCTAGAAGACCTCTTAGAACTAACACCAAAAAAGATGTCTTTTTCATCATAGGGAATTGGAAGTGAAGAGATAACCTGCAGTAACAGGCAAGCTTGACATTGGGAGTACAAAATGAAGCAGGGCAAAGGCTAACAGACTTTTGCCTAGAGAATGCACTGGTCATAGCAAACACTCTTTTTCAACAACACAAGAGACGACTTTACACATGGACATCAACAAATGGTCAATAGTGAAATCAGATTGATTATATTCTTTCTAAACAAAGATGGAGAAGCTCTATACAGTCAACAACAACAACAGCAACCAAAAAAAAAAAAAGACCCAGAGCTGACTGTGGCTCAGATCATCAGCTTCTCATAGCAAAATTCAGGTTCAAACTAAAGAAAGTGGGGAAAACCACTAGGCCAGCCAGGTACAACTTAAATCAAATCCCCCCCATGAATATATAGTAGAGGTGATTAATAGAGTCAAAGGATTAGATCTAGTAAACAAAGTTCCTGAAGAACTATGGACAGAGGTCAGTAATATTATAGAAGAGATCCCAAAGAAAAAGAAAAGCAAGAAGGCAAAGTAGTTGTTTATGGAGGCTTTACAAATAGCTGAAGAAAGAAGAGAAGGGAAAAACAAGGGAAAAAGGGAAAGACACATCCAACTAAATGCAGTGTTCCAGAGAATATCAAGGGGAGACAAGAAGGCCTTTTTGTATGAATAATGCAAAGAAATAAAGGAAAACAACAGAAGGAGAAAGACTAGAGATCTCTTCAAGGAAACTGGGAATAGCAAAGGAACATTTCATCCAAAGATGAGCACAATAAAGGACAGGAATGATAAAGACCTAATAGAAGTAGAGTGATCAAGAAAAGATGGAAAGAATACACAAAAGAACTATACAAAAAAAGTCTCAGTGACCCAAATAACCACAATGGTGTGGTCACTCAATCAGAGCCAGGCATTTTGGAGTGTAATGTCAAGGGAAACACTGCTGTCGAGAAAGCTAGTGGAGTCGATGGAATTCCACCAGAGCTATTTAAAATCCTAAAAGATGATGCACTCAATATGTCAGTAAATCTGAAAAACCCAGCAGTGGCCACAGGACTGAAATATGTCAGTCCTCATCCCAGTTCCTAAGAAGGGCAATACTAAAGAGTATTCAAACCATTGCACAATTGCACTCATCTCCCAAGCTAGTACAGTAATGCTCAAAATCCTGCATGCTAGGTTTCAGCATTATGTGAACTAAGAACTTCTAGATGACCAAGCTGGGTTTGGAAAAGGCAAAGGAACCAGAGATGAAATTGCCAACATTATCTGGATCATAGAGGAAAGCAAGGGGATTCCAGAAAAGCATCTACCTCTGTTTCATTGGCTATGCTAAAGCTTTTTACTGTGTGCATCTAACAAACTGTGGAAAACTCTTAAAGAGATGAGAATGCCAGACCATCTTACCTGCCTCGTGAGAAACCCACATGCCGGTCAAGAAGCAACAGCTAGAAACTAGTATCGAACAACTGACTGGTTCAGGATTGAGAAAAGAGTACACAAGGCTATTTATTGTCACCCTGTTTATTTAACTTATATGCAGAGCCCATCATGAGCAATTCTGGGCTGGAAGAGTTACAAGCTGGAATCAAGATTTCTGGGAGAAATATCAACAACCTCAAATTTGAGTATAATACCACTCTTATGGCAGAAATAAGAGAAACTAAAGAAGCACCCAATGAGGGTGATGGAGGAAAGTGGAAAAGCCAGCTTAAAACTCAATATTAAAAAGCTAAGATCATGACATCTGGTCCCATCTCATCATAGCAAACATAGGTGAAAATGTGAAAGTAGTAACAGATTTCCACCTCTTGGGCTCTCAAATCATCATGGATGGTGACTGCAGCCATAGAAGACAATTGCTTCTTGGCAAAAAGCCTATTACAAACTAAGACAGTGTGTTAAAAACAAAGACATCACAAAGATCCATACATTCCAGGATATCGTCTTTCCAGTAGTCATGTGTGGTTGTGATAGCTGAACCACAAAGGAGGCAGAGCACTGTAAGATAGATGCTTTCAAACTGTGGTGCAGGAAGAGACTCTTGAGAGTCCCTTGGACAGCAAGCAGATCAAACCAGTCAATCCTAAAGGAAATCAACCTTGAACACTCATTGTAAGGATTGATGCTAAAGCTCCAATACTTTGGATGCCTGATACAAAGAGCTGACTCAATGGAAAAAGACCTGATGCTGGTAAAGATTAAAGGCAGGAGGAGAAGAGGGTGACAGAGGATGAGATGTTTGGATGGCATCACTGATACAATCTGCATGAACTTGGGCAAACTCCAGGAGATGATGAGGCACAGGGAAGCCTGTAGTGCTGCAGTCCATGGGGTCAAGAAGAGCAAGACTTGATTTGGAAACTGATCAAGGACACCTTCAAATACACACAGGGACATCATAATCATGCTTTCTATTGATTAAGTCTGAAGGTTGTGCTAGAGATATAGAGTTCTTCTGAATATCTCAACAGTATAACTAGGCAATTTTTGGAATGTCTATCTAGGAAATGTAAATACAGGCACTGCCATAAGTAACCTGATTTCACTTGTCAACATTATAATAATCATATAGGTTAGTGAGAGATAAAGTAATAAAGTTAGGGAGTTTGAATTTGGACTTTACTTGGGGCTATGACCAACCTATACAGCATACTAAAAAGCAAAGACATTACTTGGCCAACAAAGGTCTGTCTAGTCAAAGCTATGGTTTTTCCAGTAGTCATGTATGGACATGAAAGTTGGACTATAGAGAAAGCTGAGTGCTAATGAATTGATGCTTTTGAACTATGGTGTTGGAGAAGACTCTTGAGAGCCCTTTGGACTGCAAGGAGATCCAACCAGTCCATCCTAAAGGAAATAAGTCCTGAATATTCATTGGAAGGACTGATGCTGAAGCTGAAACTCCAATACTTTGGCCACCTGATGCAAAGAACCAACTACTTGGAAAATACCCTGATCCTGGGAAAGATTGAAGGCAGGAAGAAAAGGGGTCGACAGAGGATGAGAGCATTGGATGGCATCACCGACTCAGTGGAGGTGATATTGACTAAACTCCGGGAGTTGCTAATGGACAGGGAAGGCTGGCGTGCTGCAGTCCATGGGGTAGCAAAGAGTTGGACATGACTGAGTGGCTGAACTATACCAAGGCATTAAGCATCTACAAAATTGTATATTTGATGTGATCCGGTTATAAATTTGTTACATTAACCAGCAGAATTTATTTGCATGATAGTTTGACTGAGTAGGTATACTTTCCTCCTTTACTTCACTACATAGTTACTATTTAATATAAAAGCTCCATTTTTATCTCAATTTGCAATCTTTTCCATTTAGAGAATATGTCTTTGCTGAAGTTATCCCCCTCACAAACACACAAACACTCTCACACACAGAGACATGCTTATATATTTGTTGTTTTTCAGATGGCCAGTCTAATTTTATATATTATACTAATCTTAATAAATTACAGAAGCATAAATTAAATTCTGAACTCTAATTTTTCCTTGTTATGTAGTTAGAAATACTTTGTTAATTTGAAAGGAAAATGATGTGATAGGAAAGAGGCTGATAATTAAATCAAGGTCTTAGACTACATGGCTTGTACTTTTAAACTGGATGCTTTACATAAATTTACCATTGTCTTATGGAATACCATTCATTTTACTTTTCCAATTCATGCAATTTTAAAAATTGTTTTAATTTTTCTTAAAGAAGGAAATATTTATTTTCATAGACAAGTCCATGGTTAGAATCACATTGAGTTTCTGAACTATCATTTTAAACAACTAAGAAAAAAAAATTTATTCATCTGATACTCTGTAAGCCATTTAAGAATATACTTAAACTACTTCTGATCATTTTCTGCCGTACTGGTTGTTCACCATAATTGTCTGTATAGATATTTCCAATTGCCTGAACCTAATGGAGCAGGCAATCCTACCCAAGGTTTTGTTGCTGTCATTTATATTTTTGTTTTCTATACAAAGCTTTCATGTTACTTTTTGATGTTATCTGAGTAAACAAACTACATATTTTTTTCAATGACCTTAAACTTACTGACAAACCACAACTTTAGAACACTTACATTGAACATGAAAATTCCTAGGCAGTAGTCAATTGTTTGTCACTAGATTTAAAATTTGTAAGATTTTCTCCAATTTACTTTTCTGTCCTTTTGAGAACTAGAATGGAACTTGCTTAAAAAGATATCCTGGAGCTGAGACATGATTTTCAGACCTCTCTGTACAAACCGAAAAGTCCTTCATAGACAAATGTCATTCTTTTTATTGCTTTTCCATTTTGGGCATATAGCAAATTGAATATGTGTCCAAAAGTGACTATTGCCCTTTGCTTTCCTACTGCTTTTGATGTGGTGGTTTTCTTGTTGGCTCTCTTTCTATCTGGACATACTTTTCTAACTTACTCAACCTGTCAGCATGTGAGCTTTTATCTCTAAGTGGTTACAATATAGACCAAGTTTTACAAAGTAAAATACCTATAGGTCCCAGATATTAACCAAAATATTTAATATAAAGTGGGCATATATAGGAATAGTTTACTGTTAAAAATAGAATTCAATTTTATTATTTTTATTAAACTTTATTATAACACTTAATATAATAAAATCATATGTGATCAGTTCAACTCAGTCACTCAGTCATTTCCGATTCTTTGTGACCCCATGGACTGTAGCACGCCAGGCTTCCCTGTTCAGCACCAACTCCTAGAGCTTGCTCAAACTTATGTCTATCAAGTCAGTGATGCCATCCAACCACTTCATCTGCTGTTGTCCCCTTTTTCTCCTGCCTTCAATCTTTCCCAGCATCAAGGTCTTTACTAAGGAGTTGGCTCTTTGCATCAGGTGGCCAAAGTACTGGAGGTTCAGCTTCAGTACCAGTCTTTCCAATGAATGTTCAGGATTGATTTCGTTAAGGATTGACTGGTTTGATCTCCTTGCAATCCAAGGGACTCTCAAGAGTCTGCTCCAACACCACAGTTCAAAAGCATCAATTCTTCAGTGCTAAGCCTTCTTTATGGTCCAACTCTCGCATCTCACATCACATGACTACTGGAAAAGCCATAGCTTTGACTAGATGGACATTTGTCTGTTAAGTAGTCTCTGCTTTTTAATATGCTGTCTAGGTTTGTCTAGGTTTTCCAAGGAGCAAATATCTTTTAATTTCATGGCTGCAGTCACCATCTGCAGTGAGTTTGGAGCCCAAGAAACTAAAGTCTGTCACTGTTTCCATTGTTTTCCCCATCTATTTGTCATATGTGATACTGGATTTAAAAATCTATTTATAAATTTTAATATATGAATCTTTTTCTTTCTGTACAAAATTTTGGTAAAATTCTCACACTTATTAGAAGATATTAAGATGTTCAACTTCTTTGTGTCCTTATGTGTATCATTTATTTTATATGTCTGTTTCATTCTAAATAGGATGTATTAATACTTACTCTCTTGCCATAACTATATTTATAAATATGCACTTGCTAAGTTGCTTCAGCTGTGTCTGACTCTGTGACCCTATGGACTGTAGCCTGTCTGGCTTCTCTGTCCATGGGATTCTCCAGGCAAGAATACTGGAGTGGGTTGCCATGCCCTCCTCCAGGAGATCTTCCCCACCCAAGGATGAAACCTATATATCTTATGACTCCTGAATTGGCAGGCATGTTCTTTACTACTAGTACCACATGAGATTTATTTGCATTTCTAGAATAAATAAATGCATAGAGATTCATAGAGGTCCATGTCAAGTTTTTTAAATACCATTTATAATAGCATTAAAATATGAAATATTTAAGGAAAATTTGACAAAAGATGCACATTTTGCATACTAAACTGCAAAACATGACTGATAGAAAAAAAGAACACCTAAACAAAAAGTTAGGTATATTTTGCTTATGCATTGGAACACTTTTTAATTCATCAATTTCCAAACAATCACAATATAGATTAATCATTGTATTAATCTTGAGAAAGAATAATGTCGGAAGATTTGAAATACATGATTCCAAGGTAATCAAGACAGAGTGATATTATTGTCAAGGCAGATAAATCGATCAGTGGAACAGAGAAGAGAGTGCATAAGTAGATCCCCATTAAAACGGTCAATTCATTCTTATCTTTTCATCAAATAGTGCTGGGAAAGTAGATACTAAAATGCAAAATGTTTTATTTATTTAATTTACATATTTATAAATAAAACTCAGTGCTTAGCGCATGCTATACAGAAAAATTCACACAAAATGGTCACAGACCTATATAGTTTTACCTATGTATAGCTAAAACAATAAAATATCTGGATGGAAAATATGAAAAGAAAATCTTAGTGCTCTTTGATTTGACAAAGAGTTATTAATACTAAACAAAATTTTTAAAAGTAAAAATAATCATAAAGTGAACTTCCTCAAAAAAATGTTCTTCAAAAAGCACTGTTAATTAGAAAGGTGATCCACAAGTTATATATAGATATAAATATATTTTTAGTAAATGTGTGTGTGCTCCATCATTCAGTTGTGTCCAACTCTTTGAGACTCCATATATAGTAATCCACCAGGCTCCTCAGTCCATGGAATTTTCCAGGCAAGAATACTGGAGTGGGTTGCCATTTCCTATCCCAAGGGATTTACCTGACCCAGGATTCAAACTCACATCTCTTCTGTCTCCTGCATTGGCAGGTGGATTATTACTGCACCATATGGTAAGCTTTTAAATAAATATATGTAAAATACACAAAATTTTGTAAACATATATATGTATTTGCACTTATGTTTACATAGATGGCATTCCTCAAAGGGGGGAAAAAAAAAAAAACTTTAAAAATTGGAAAGCATTTGAACAAAACCAAAGGAAACATTTGGAAAGCAAAATACCACAAGAACAGGTTCTCAAATTCAGGAATTTAGAAAACAGAAAATGCAAATTAAGACCGTAGTGAAATTTCATGATGAACCAATTAGAGAAGCTAAAATTAAAATCATGCTGTTGGCAGGGATGTGGAGCAACTGTAGCGTCCATAAACTGTAAGGCACTGTCAAATGATACAACTACTTTTGAGAAAAAGATTTTGGCAATTTGTTTGAAAAGTGAAAGATATATCAATATAGGATCCAGACACACTCCTACTATGTATTTATAAAAGATAAATAAAATATACACCTATGCAAAAACTTGTACACAAGCTTTAATACCAGCAGTGTTTGTAACAACCAACCAGAAACAATCCCAATGTCCAACAGTAGGTGAAAGCATACAAAAATTGTGTTAGATTCTTATAATGAATTTTTTTTCTTTTAGAAAAACAGAATGTACTGCTGATATATACAACATGGATTGAGCTAAAAAGAATTATGTTGACTGAATAAAGCCAGTCTTCCATCTCATCTTACAAAAAAAAAAAAAAAGCCAGCTACATAGTACATTATATAAAGTACATATTCATTGCATGAAGTCTACAAAAAAAAAACTAGTCTATAGTGATAGAAATTTGATGTTTTGCCTGGGACAGGGAGTCAGGAGGGAGAAGTTACAAAGGATCAGGAAGAAACTCTGAGTGATGATGGTACTCACTTCCTTGATGAAGTTATGGTCTTGGGACTGTACAAATGTGTCAGAAATTATCAAATAGTATACTTTAATTACATATAGTTTATTTAATGTCAGTAATACTTGAAAGGTATAAAAATATATATTTACAGTTTGATATTAGCAGTTATGTCTTTGACCTACTTTGATATTTCTGGATTTTATTAATTTTCTAATATTAGAATGTTTTCCTTAAAAATTAGTGGTTCTATTAATTAACAAACATATTGATAGTCTTGATGCCTCTATATTTTATACTTGATAACATATTTGATGAAAAGAAAAACTTCTAATAAATTTAAATATTTATAGGAGTTTTTTATAATAGTTACAGTAAGGTAATAAGAGAATTCTAATTAGATTTCTTAATTTATTTATTTAAAATGTATACAATGAAACTAATATAAACATTATTACATAAAAACCTATCCATAACTAAAGTATAATTTAATTTTTCTGAAAGCACAACAATAAAAAGATACATTTTAAAATCAAGCATGTTTTTCTCAAATGATTTGGGCCAAATCTTTGATTTACCAAAGAAAAATATTTAGGAATGCCAACCAAATATCACATTATCAAAATATTTTGAGATGCTACATTAATAATTTTCAAGTTTCAGAAATTAGTTTTTCAAAGAAAAGTAGACCTAAATTAATGAGATGTCACTCATTCCTTCCAAACAGTTTATCAGTTCCACTGCCAGCAGACTGTTTTATTTGAAGACTCTGGCTTTGAAATCAAGCAAATCTTCATTAAAGTTCAATGGACTTCATGGAAAGTCCATTAAGGCTTTCTAATATTTATATTCTAGTAAGTTAGTTCATCATCTTGATTTTTTCCCTTCAATAATAAAGGGAATCTATCGTGATGATGTTAGTGAATATTAAACTGAAGTGTCTATCAAGTGCTTCAGTTCAGTTCAGTTGCTCAGTCGTGTCCGACTCTGCGACCCATGAATCGCAGGACGGACTCCCTATCCATCATCAACTCCCAGAGTCCACTCAGACTCACATCCATCTAGTCAGTGATGCCATCCAGCCATCTCACCCTCTGCCGTCCCCTTCTCCTCCTGCTCCCAATCCCTCCCAGCATCAGAGTCTTTTCCAAAGGTAATTCCTTCCCATTATGTGGCCAAAGTACTGGAGTTTCAGCTTCAGCATCATTCCTTCCAAAGAAATCCCGGGGCTGATCTCCTTCAGAATGGACTGGTTGCATCTCCTTGCAGTCCAAGGGACTCTCAAGAGTCTTCTCCAACACTACATTTCAAAACCATCAGTTCTTTAGTGTTCAGCTTTCTTCGCAGTCCAACTCTCACATCCATACATGACCACTGGAAAAACCAAAGCCTTGACTAGATGGACCTTTGTTGGCAAAGTAATGTCTCTGATTTTGAATATACTATCTAGGTTGGTCATAACTTTTCCTCCAAAGAGTAACCGTCTTTTAATTTCATGGCTGCAGTCACCATCTGCAGTGATTTTGGAGACGCAAAAAATAAAGTCTGACACTGTTTCCACTGTTTCCCCATCTGTTTCCCCATCTGTTTCCCATGAAGTGATGGGACCAGATGCCATGATCTTCGTTTTTTGAATGTTGAGATTGAAGTCATCCTTTTCACTCTCCTCTTTCACTTTCATCAAGAGGCTTTTCAGTTCCTCTTCACTTTCTGCCATAAGGGTGGTGTCATCTGCATATCTGAGGTGATTGATATTTCTCCCGGCAATCTTGATTCCAGCTTGTGCTTCTTCCAGTCCAGCGTTTCTCATGATGTACTCTGCATAGAAGTTAAATAAGCAGGGGGACAATATACAGCCTTGACGTACTCCTTTTCCTATCTGGAACCAGTCTGTTGTTCCATGTCCAGTTCTAACTGTTGCTTCCTGACCTGCATACAGATTTCTCAAGAGGCAGGTCAGGTGGTCTGGTATGCCCATCTCTTTCATAATTTTCCACAGTTTATTGTGATCCACACAGTCAAAGGCTTTGGCATAGTCAATAAAGTAGAAATAGATGTTTTCCTGGAACTCTCTTGCTTTTTCAGTGATCCAGCGGATGTTGGCAATTTGATCTCTGGTTCCTCTGCCTTTTCTATAATCAACTTGAACATCAGGGAGTTCACGGTTCATGTATTGCTGAAGCCTGGCTTGGAGAATTTTGAGCATTACTTTACTAGCATGTGAGATGAGTGCAATTGTGCAGTAGTTTGAGCCTTCTTTGGCATTGCCTTTCTTTGGGATTGGAATGAAAACTGACCTTTTCCAGTCCTGTGCTTAGCACATGATAAAATTCAAAGTCCCAGTTAATAATATTAAAACATTTTAAATACATATTTTAAAAATAATGAATGGTCTGTTAGTAAAAAAATTTGTGAAAATGGCAAAGTTTGTCTTCAGTGTTTCTTCAAACTAGCATTTGGTTTAGTTTCATTACTTTGGTTATTGATCTTTTCATATTATTATAGCCCATCTCATGTGGATTAAACACAACTTTCTTAAACTCTTCAAAGTGTATTAACTCAGTGTCTCAATTTTATGGTCAGAGTATGTATATATTCCTGTTTGCAAGGTAACCTTCAAAGGTAGAACATATGCTTTTTATTACTTCTTTGTTGCAAAATGATGACTTATGCTTAAGGGGTGGTTTTGTCAGAAAAGATAAGAAATTTAGGCCAAAAAGTGTGACAGGTATTTTTAAACAAATTAGTCTCTTGCATATCTTACATTATATGGTGTATAAACAAATCCATCAGATAAAAAAATCCAGTCTCTGTAGAAAACAGATATATTTAAGGAGTGGTACATGCTACAAAAGTAAAACAAAAAAACAAAACTATGAATACATAATATTCACATTACAATGAAATTTTATATCTGAAATGCCTTCTTGGAAAACTGTATTATATAATTCTAAATTGAACTGAAGACTCTCAAAGAATATAAAAGCAACAGAAACAACAAAGTAACCACATCCTAAGTTGCTAGATTATGTAGGTATACTAATCTGGAAACTGAGATATAGGAACATAGGGAAATAAGAGGAAAAGCAAGATTTGCATTTGAAGAGGGAAGATACCATTTGTGTATTTTAATTCAAAATATCACTTTGCTGTATATTAAATGAATAAACACACGCTGTAAAACTAGAGCTTCCCTTGTGGCTCAGTGGTAAAATATCTGCAGGAGATTCCAGAGACCCGGGTTCTATCCCTGGGTCAGGAAAATCCCCTGGAGAAGGAAATGGCAACCCACTCCAGTATTCTTGCCTAGGAAATCCCATGACAGAGCAGCCTGGCAGACTACAGTCCATGGGGTTACAAAAGAGTCAGACATGATTTAAAAATCTAGTTAAATATAACCTTATTTTTTTTAATGGCTGACTTTAGTTTATGGAAATAAATATAGTTCTCACTGTTATGCGGCATATATAGAAGTGTTAATTTAGAATTCTACTATCCACAAAATAGCTTATTATATATTATGTTCGGTTAACCATAAATTGTAATTTTACTGACACATGGAACTCATGCATTGAATAGAAGGTATTTTTTATTATAATTTAATCATCTTTCTTTAATCAAAGAAAAGTCGCAGTGTCCAGATTGTTGTCTTTTTCATCTACAAAAGCTTAAACTACATATTTTGAGCTCTGATACTGCGAAGATTTCCTATTAAGATTTTGTTAAGAGTTTAAAAATTATTTAATCAGAAAATTTGTGACTCTTCAAAAAATTCCGTTATACCCTGAAGCAGTCATTATTAACAACTCATATTGTTCATATAAATATACACTAATATCTATACACATATATTCTTTTAAGTTAAAAATATGGCATGTCTATTTTCCAGACCATTGATTTCATTAGATTTAATAACCTCAACAGTGATAGTATATAATTTATTTAAGGATATGATCTTGTGTCCAGAGTTTTGCCATCACCTATGATATTGATTATCACATTCTTTTGGACACATGTTTACATATTTGTTTTGTTTGCTCCTTTTTGTTTGTTTGTTTTCTAAGACCGATTGGTTAGGGTAAAGCTCTAAGAAGTTGCTATAATAAAAGAGCTATGGTATATTAGTGCCTTAAACCAATTGTTAATTTCTCACTCATTCAATGGTAATGGGTTGGTGAACAAAACAGAGATCAGGCTCCACCCTCAGAGACCCAGGATGACTAAGCCATTTTCTACATATGTATTCCAGCTACCCTGAAAATATCCTCTATTACAAACCAACTATAATGTAAAAAGGCATTAGGGATCCTTATAGGAGATATGTATTTACAATTTTGGCCTGAAGTAACACACATAAGGGTTCAGAACAGGCCTCCCCAAAATGTATCACTTTTACATGGGGATTATTTTGAGCTAAACGCAATCAATACTGCAGATTCAAGTGATACTACTCCCCTTCCCTTACTACCTAGAAGATTTTTAATTGGGACTTTGCCCAGAAAAGAATTATTGCCAGAGATAAGTTTTATCTAATTAGCTCCATTTATCTGGAAGGCATGTGTGCGCAGTCACTTCAGTCATGTCTGACTGTTTTGCGACTCCTGGACTGCAGCCCACCAGGCTCCTCTGTCCATGGGATTCTCCAGGCAAGAATACTGGAGTGGGTTGCCATGACTTTCTCCAGGGAATCTTTCTGACCCAGGAATTGAATCCGCGGCTCCTTCATCTCCTGGCACTGCAGGTAAATTCTTTATCGCTGAGCCACTGTGGAAGCCCTCCTACTTGGCAGGGCACATAATCTAATTCCTAAACATCTGCTCTTCTTAATATCCTGTGAATGACTCTCTTGCCCTTGAAAGCCCTAGGGGCCTAGCCTATTCCTTAGGCCAGGTGGTAAAATGGCATTTATTTTACCATTCTCTCTGAATTCTCATATATTTGGAATATCTGACCGTCTCGCGTAAGTGGAATTTAAAATTAAATTTTATTTTTCCTTATTAATCTGTCTCATGTTAATTTAATTCTAAGACCAGCCAGAAGAAACTAGAAGGGTAAAGGAAAGTTTTCTTCCCCCTCAAAACACACATCCTTCTAGATCTAGAAGGAATACCTCTGAAACAGAGCAGGATCCTATCACCCTGCCCTGCCATGTCCTACACCAGCCTTTTTTCTGTAGAAAAGATTTAGCTAAAGAATAAATTTAATCAGAGAAGTTAGAAAATGCAGAATCAAAGGAAAACAGCAAAACAGGACAAAAAATAATAGTTTAGTCAATAAACAAAATCAAGGATATTTAGTTCCTTCTCAAGGGCTACAGACAATATTATGACCCATAGTCCGTGAACTGTCTTATAGATACTGAAATCATGACCAGGTGGAAGAATGTTAAGCACATGATGACCATGACGTAAGCTGCCACAATTCTGAGAACTGGCCTCAAGGAAATGGGAACAAACTGATTCTGGAAATGAAGATTAACTGTTCTTGAAACAATCAAGATAACACTGATCAGACCACAGCATAACTAATTTCATGATGATGGTCAGAGCTGACTCTGCGGTTTCTGCACATAGCCACCTTCCTCCATCTATAAAAGCTCTTGTCTATGGAATGTCTGGGGATGGGGAGTGGGGAGAAGGACCTTTTCGGACAGGAGTCCACCCTCTACTAGCAAGGAGACAGGGACACAGTCTTAGTCAGCAACTCTGAACAAGTTTAAAATATGGAACAAAAAATATAAACTTTGTGGACTATTTTATATAAAGTTTAACAGATAATTAGGGTAGGAAATGGCAGTTCAGTTCAGTTCAGTTCAGTCGCTCAGTCGTGTCCGACCCTTTGCGACCTCATGAATTGCAGCAGGCCAGGCCTCCTTTTCCATCACCATCTCCTGGAGTTCACTCAGACTCATGTCCATCGAGTCCATGATGCCATCCAGCCATCTCATCCTCGGTCATCCCCTTCTCCTCCTGCCCCCAGTCCCTCCCAGCACCAGAGTCTTTTCCAGTGAGTCAACACTTTGCATGAGGTGGCCAAAGTACTGGAGCTTCAGCTTTAGCATCATTCCTTCCACAGAAATCCCAGGGTTGATCTCCTTCAGAATGGACTGGTTGGATCTCCTTGCAGTCCAAGGGACTCTCAAGAGTCTTCTCCAACACCACAGTTCAAAAGCATCAATTCTTCGGTGTTCTGCCTTCTTCACAGTCCAACTCTCACATCCACACATGACCACAGGAAAAACCATAGCCTTGACTAGACGGACCTTAGTTGGCAAGTAATGTCTCTGCTTTTGAATATACTATCTAGATTGGTCATAACTTTTCATCCAAGGAGTAAGTGTCTTTTAATTTCATGGCTGCAGTCACCATCTGCAGTGATTTTGGAGCCCAAAAAAGTAAAGTCTGACACTGTTTCTACTCTTTCCCCATCTATTTCCCATGAAGTGATGGGACCGGATGCCATGATCTTCGTTTTCTGAATGTTGAGCTTTAAGCCAACTTTTTCACTCTCCTCTTTCACTTTCATCAAGAGGCTTTTTAGTTCCTCTTCACTTTCTGCCATAAGGGTGTTGTCATCTGCATATCTGAGGTTATTGATATTTCTCCTGGCAATCTTGAGTCCAGGTTGTGTTTCTTCCAACCCAGCGTTTCTCATGATGTACTCTGCATAGAAGTTAAATAAGCAGGGGGACAATATACAGCCTTGACGTACTCCTTTTCCTATTTGGAACCGTGTTGTTGTTCCATATCCAGTTCTAACTGTGCTTCCTGACCTGCATACAGATTTGTCAAGAGGCAGGTTAGGTGGTCTGGTATTCCCATCTCTTTCAGAATTTTCCACAGTTTATTGTGATCCACACAGTCAAAGGCTTTGGCATAGTTAATAAAGCAGAAATAGATGCTTTTCTAGAACTCTCTTGCTTTTTCCATGATCCAGCGGATGTCGGCAATTTGATCTCTGGTTTCTCTGCCTTTTCTAAAACCAGCTTGAACATCAGGGAGTTCGCAGTTCATGTATTGCTGAAGTCTGGCTTGGAGAATTTTGAGCATTACTTTACTAGCGTGTGAGATGAGTGCAATTGTGTGGTAGTTTGAGCATTCTTTTGCCTTGCCTTTCTTTGGAATTGGAATGAAAACTGATCTTTTCCAGTCCTGTGACCACTGCAGAGTTTTCCAAATTTGCTGGCATATTGAGTGCAGCACTTTCATAGCATCATCTTTCAGGATTTGAAACAGCTCAACTGGAATTCCATCACCTCCACTAGCTTTGTTCATAATGATGCTTTCTAAGGCCCCCTTGACTTCACATTCCAAGATGTCTGGCCCTAGATTAGTGATCACATCATGATTATCTTGGTCGTGAAGATCTTTTTTGTACAGTTCTTCCATGTATTCTTGCCACCTCTTCTTAATATCTTCTGCTTCTGTTAGGTCCAGACCACTTCTGTCCTTTATTGAGCCCATCTTTGCATGAAATGTTCCCTTGGTATCTCTAATTTTCTTGAAGAGATCTCTAGTTTTCCCCATTCTGTTGTTTTCCTCGATTTCTTTGCATTGATCGCTGAAGAAGGCTTTCTTATCTCTTCTTGCTATTCTTTGGAACTCTGCACTCAGATGCTTATATCTTTCCTTTTCTCCTTTGCTTTTCACCTCTCTTCTTTTCACAGCTATTTGTAAGGCCTCCCCAGACATCCATTTTGCTTTCTTGCATTTCTTTTCCATGGGAATGGTCTTGATCCCTGTCTCCTGTACAATGTCACGAACCTCATTCCATAGTTCATCAGGCACTCTTATCTATCAGATCTAGACCCTTAAATCTATTTCTCACTCCCACTGTATAATCATAAGGGATTTGATTTAGGTCATACCTGAATGGTCTAGTGGTTTTCCTACTTTCTTCAATTTAAGTCTGAATTTGGCAATAAGGAGTTCATGATCTGAGCCACAGTCTGTTCCCAGTCTTGTTTTTGTTGACTGTATAGAGCTTCTCCATCTTTGGCTGCAAAGAATATAATCAATCTGATTTTGGTGTTGACCATCTGGTGATGTCCATGTGTAGAGTCTTCTCTTGTGTTGTTGGAAGAGGGTGTTTGCTATGACCAGTGCATTTTCTTGGCAAAACTCTATTAGTCTTTGCCCTGCTTCATTCCGCATTCCAAGGCCAAATTTGCCTGTTACTCCAGAAGTTTCTTGACTTCCTACTTTTGCATTCCAGTCCCCTATAATGAAAAGGACATCTTTTTTGCGTGTTACTTCTAAAAGATCTTGTAGGGCTTCATAAACCGTTCAACTTCACTTTCTTCAGCATTACTGGTTGGGGCATAGACTTGAATAACTGTGATATTGAAATGTTTGCCTTGGAGACAAACAGAGATCATTCTGTCGTTTTGAGATTGCATCCAAGTATTGCATTTCAGACTCTTTTGTTGACTATGATGGCTACTCCATTTCTTCTGAGGGATTCCTGCCCGCAGTAGTAGATATAATGGTCATCTGAGTTAAATTCACCCATTCCAGTCCATTTTAGTTTGCTGATTCCTAGAATGTCAACGTTCACTCTTGCCATCTCTTGTTGGACCACTTCCAATTTGCCTTGATTCATGGACCTGACATTCCAGGTTCCTATGCAATATTGCTCTTTACAGCATTGAATCTTGCTTCTATCACCAGTCACATCCACAGCTGGGTATTATTTTTGCTTTGGCTCCATCCCTTCATTCTTTCTGGAGTTATTTCTCCACTGATCTCCAGTAACATATTGGGCACCTAATGACCTGGGAGTTCCTCTTTTGGTATCCTATCATTTTGCCTTTTCATACTGTTCATGGGGTTCTCAACCCACTCCAAAATCTTTCCTGGAAAATTTCTTGGACAGAGCCTGGCTGGTTACAGTCCCTGGGGTCACAAAGAGTTGGACATGACTGAGTACACATGTCTTAATTGATAATAGCTAATATAGATAGAAATATATTCCATCCCACCAGCAGTTTATAAAAGTGCCTTTCTGCTTATGTTTTCATTAATACTGATACTGTCAACAGTTTAAATTTTCATGAAGAACCTTACTTGGGTAAAGGTGTTATTTTACTTTATTTTTTACATTTTTAGTGTTCTAGTAAGTTTGTGTTTATCTCATTTTTAAAGGACATTTACACTGCTTACTCTAAAATTCATTTTCATACTCTTTGCCTAATTTTCTAGTCTCTGTATTTGTATTTTTGTTCTCAATTTTGTGCTTGAAAAAAATTACAAAGTGGAAACACTCATCCATTTCCCGTCACATTGGATTGTTAGCATTACTTCATTTCATTTTAATTAGAGATTTCATATTTATGAAATATTAATAAAATAAATTTATCAAGTTGAAAATAATCATTGAAAATGCAATGCCAATTAAATTATTAATTCTCTGCACTAACATGTCCTCCTGGTAGGAACTTCTGTCAGGAGATGTTTGTTCCTCCAAGTTCAGGGCTTTTTGAGCAAAGAGATCTGGTACAAAGATGATTAAATGGTAGCTTGCCTCTGAAGTTAGAGAGTGAATTTCCCCAGAGCCATATGCTCCCATTCAAATGATAATCAAGTTTAGACACAGTTTTCTAATCTCCCTGGTGGCAGTTGCTTACATTTCAGGGTAAAGAACTTCCTCTCCTTCCCCAGAGTGTTCACAGTCCAGAAAGGAAAAGAAAGCGAGATCTCTCTATCTTCAGAGGAGAGGATGGTTATCTGTGTCATCTGTCTATCTAAGAACGCTGTTTCAAAATCTGAGAGACCCTCTTCTCTGATGTAGACCACCTGTGTCTGCAGAGGTCAATGGGTGCTCAACATTCTCAGAGCAATCTCTGTGGGGACAGAGATTTGGAGACAGATGTGGGAACAGAGCTTTGGGGACTGCCTCGAGCTTCTCTGTAAATAAGAGGCCTTTTGTCTGATCTAGACATGTTTGTGTATGTTGTGTGTGTGTGTGTGTGTGTGTGTGTGTGTGTGTGTGCATGTACGCACACTTTGTTGCTCAGTCGTGTCTGACTTTCTGCAACCCTTTGGACTGTAGCCAACCAGACTCATCTGCCGAGTGGATTCTTTACCTGCTGAGCCATCAGGGAAACCCAATTTCATATGTGATAGCCCCTTATGTTTGTACTTCTATGAGTGTATATACTATATATACTACACACTATACATATTAGAGTATACTGTTTATACTATTTGTACTATGTACACCCAAAGAATTTCCAAAAAATTTATATATATATAAAATAAAATTTTACATATAAAAAATTTAAATATAACATAAAATAAAAATGTTGAATATAACTTAAAAATAGCAGATTTTTATCTGGAAAGGGGCATGATAAGTTGGGAAAAATGAACATGATGCAAGAGCTTAAGGATTCTCATGACTTTGGACTTCAGTAAAGCTTTTTCTTTTCTTTCTTTTTTTTTTTTTTTGCCATTTCCATGTTCTTTGAAAGACATCTTTTGTACTTCTAAGAGGTTAATATTATGTTTCACATACAAAACAAATCCATCTGCAATTTTCTTCTTTGTACTGCCTTTAAAAATATTATTTTGTTGTATATTCAGAAACTGACTCAAAACTATGGTTAAACCTGTACCTGTAACACATGTACAAAAACAAAATATGTAGATTTTTAGACCAAAATAAGGTATTTATATCTCCAATGAAAATTTTAAAGACTAAACTAGCCTGGCTATCTAAACTAGGCTTCATTCCTTTGCAAACAATAAGAAATCATCAAATATTTCCAGGGCCTTTAAGATGAGGTTAAATAGGTCTAAGCAATCAATTGAGTATCTATTAATGATATCTCCTTCAAGAGTCAAAGAACTTTCTTTGAACACACCTATGTCATATGGTATCATATTCCTGCAGATAGCTAGGTTGTGTGGGTTTATATTTAAAATGTATCTTTTCAGAGAACTCATCAAAATAACCAAGAATAGTATGATGAACTTTAGATTCTAGTTGGTACATCCCTCAGTCTGGCTGTTTGTGACCCCATGAACTGTAGCTCGCCAGGCTCCTCTGGTCATGGGATTTCCCAGGCAAGAATACTGAAGTGGGTTGACATTTTCTCCTCCAAGGGATCTTCTTGACCCAGGGATCAAATCCAGGTCTCCGTGTTTCCTGCATTGGCAGGCAAATTCTTTATCACTGAGCCACCTGGGAAGTCATTAGATCCCAGAGTATAACAGAAAGACACATTGTTTTGAGTAGCAAAGAGATAAAAGTGACATTGCTCCTAATCAAACCTGTGAAACCCTTGGACATAGCAAATTGTCTCTACCACATACTTCAGACTCAGTCCAAGGGTGTGGGATATCACTGGAACACTCATTTTTCAACAGGTCAAACAGGGCCAAAACTGCCTTGTGATACGTGTTTCCACTGTATGTTGGTTAGAGAAGTTACATACAGTACTGCATATTTTGTATCTCATAAGGCTTAAGTCTTAATTACATAGTTTAAAAGAATGCACTGAAACCAGGGCCAGTTTCAGAATTAAAATCATGACTTCAGGTTATTCTATTTAAGTTAATATGCCTATGTTGGCCTTGGAAGGTATTTTTAAAGTGGTAAGAAGTAATTTTTTATGCTATATTTGTGTTTGTATGCGTATATTTACCAGCTTAGAAATGCTTTTTGTTTGCTTTTGTGTGTGTGTGTGTCTTTTAAGTTGAATGTCTCCAATACCCAATGTTTCTACTGGTAGGTGAATGGTAACTAAACATGTATGCTTTTTCTCATTCACCAAAAAATGTATCTTACTTGCCATTCTCTATTTTCCATTCTCCCAAGCATTCAAATGTCAAAGTTCAGCTAGATAGATTGAAGGTATTTGTATAACATAAGTTCTTAGCATGCTAGAAACACGGACTACAAAGTGTACTGCCAGTGTTCTTTTTTCCCCCAAGGAATGGGTGTTTCAAAACACTGATGAATAATTTATCTTTAATAGAAACTTTGCATCAATGATACAATGATTTCCTATAAAGTTCCTTTTCTCTGATCACTGAGATTTTAGGTTCATATGACATATGTATTGTATGATTGTTTTCATACATAATGTTTTCGACCAGATACACAGAGGGTTTTTTAGGATTTTAAGGCAGGAATGAAGAAAGAAAGCAAATGTTTATTGGACATTTGCTATGTGCTGAACACTATGCAAAGTGTGTGACATAGATCATGGTAACACTTCTTTGCATTATTATACACCATCTTTTTTAAAAAGTGGTTTAATTTTAATTGAAGGATAACTGCTTTACAGTATTGTGTTAGTTTCTACTAAACATCAACATGAATCAGCCATAGGTTTAACTATGCCCCCTCCCACATGAACATCCCTCCCACCTCTCTCCCCATCTCACCCCTCTAGGCTGTTAAGTAGCCCTGGTTTGAGTTCCCTGAGTCATATAACAAATTTCCATTGACTATCTATTTTATGTATGGTAATGTATGTTTACATTACATCCCACCCTCTTCTTTCTCCCCTACCAGACGATACACCATCTTTTTAGATGAGGAAAAGGAGGCTTAAAATTGGCACTTATCCAAGGATACATTAATAAGAAATGGTCAAGTTGGAATCAAACTTTGGAAGCTTGACTCCAAAAGGTCTTTCTGTCATCCTTTAATAATTTATACAGAATCAGTATAAATTTTGAGTTTATGGACATTTCTAGTGATAATTTCATAGTATTTTCACCATGCTATATACTGACTTTCTTACCTTAGCAAATTGAAATATTTAGGAAATATAAGATTATTTTTCCTTGTTCAACATGTAGTAGATTAAGACAATTTCCAGACTATTGATAAAATTACTTCAAGCCTAAATTCTTAGCATTTGATTATTATGACATAAATGTTCTCTTATACTTAGAATAAATTTGAATGATGGGCTGGTAGAATTATAAGTAAAACAACTGAGCACAGCTGATGATGAGTTACAAGGATCATAGCTACAGTTATCTTATAAAAAGTCAAAATACTACCACTTTTCTCTGTATATCTGAAGTCGTCAGAAGAAGAGGGTGGCATGGCTTTTCTGGAACAGACACTGAGGCAAGCCATGGTGTTGTATGGAAGAGACACAGGCAAAAAGGGTGGCATGGTACTTTCTAGAACAGACAATAAGCCAAGCTTCTACTGTTCTCTCTATGAGACAGTGAGGCTGAGGCTCCCTCCAAGTAGGAAACGTTGACCCACCCTGCTTCACCTTGGACTAACACAGTATGCCCATCTTGTTAGGAGCAATACAATCACCTGAAAATGTACTCATAATACATTTCTTCTTAAAAAAATTAAAAAAAAATCATAAACAGATCACTTTCAGGTCTATTATTAGAAAGGGTGTTCATAGGAAACACAGATGTATTGCCATCAAGTTCTTATCACGTTTAGGTGTTCCTTAAGACTTGTTATTCATTTGGAGAATGAGAAGTATTTTAACCCCTTGTTTTGACATCATGGCTTTTGGAAAAATTGTTATGTTTGAGGGACATCTTACCAAGTGTGACTTATAAATAGCTATTTTGTGGTTTGGTTTGGTACACTAGGTTCTAGGAAACGTTTGAGTCCTCTTGACCAGCTTATCAGAGGGCAATTAAAAATGTAAGTGATGGGTAGTAGGAGATGTTATTACATTTGATAAAACTGTGTTGCATAAAATAATTTCTGGACCAAGGATGCTATTGTACCTCAGAGTTTAAATCAATAATATCTAAGCATTTTGATGTTATGCATTGTCACCTGTATAATAAATTATACAGCAAAATGATTATGAAATGTTAAAGTATTATAAGAATTTACTCTACTTGTTGCTAATAAAGTCCATGATATTTGATTTAGATGATAAGTAATTGCTTTCACGGTATCTGAGTTAGGTGCTATAAATATTTAGGAGATAATAGGCCTTCTGTCAAAACTCATCAGATATTCTTTGAACCTGTGAATTTCCAATTCATATCACCTCCTCCTGGGCTGATTAATTGAAAAGCATTGAGCTGAAATATTGTTACTTTTCCTCACTGCACCACTGTTTTATACGCATGATTTGATCTGCATAAGAGAAAAAAATCCACCATAGATACTACTTCAAAAGTGGAGCATATAAATAAAATAAGCCCATATAGAGAAGACCTAATCAATCAACTAAGCAATCCTAAGTAGACTAGTAAACAAATAAAAGAGATTTTCCTGTGTTTCTTTTTAATATTCTCTCAATATTTATATTTATGCATTGTCTGATCTAATGGCTTCTAGAATGCATAGAACTCCTGCAGATCAATACAACATTTTACACATCTGTCTCACTATATGAAAGGAAAATCATTTAAATGACTGCAATCACTCTTATAGGAAGCACTTTCGAATCTAAATAATAGATTCCTATCAAAAGAAGGTTTTGTTAAATGCATTTTCTAAACATTTAATGACCATTTCTTATGAATTATGACAAAAAGTAGAAAGCTCATTCATTTAGTGAAAGCAATATTTACATAAAAGTATTTCAGGTTTAATTAATGTTGTATATTTGACGCACTTTTAAGGCTTCTAGAGTTCTTTCATATAAAAGCTAACAAGGATATCCAAACCCAATTTTACAAATAACTAACACAAATTTCTGAGGGTTATAATAACTTGCCCAAATTCACAGGATCATACATAAGCCAGATTAAATCCTGATACTCAGGGTTTCTCATTCTATGTTCGATGATCTTTTGTCATACCATATTAAATACTTCTACCACATTATATCTCAACCACATTAAATACAGTGGGTGCTGATTATCTTGAATACTTGACCATGAAAATGATGTTCTTATGCCTCCCTCAAAACGAATGCAAAACCGTAACATGTAGAATTCACAAAATAAGTAGAGCAATGTCTAGTAAGTGTGGCTGAGTAAAAGCAATAGAAGAAATAGTAACAGGGAAACTCTAGAAAATAAAGAAAAAGTGAATAAGAGAAAGAAATCTAAGGGAATCCAGTAGCTTATAGTCATTTATTACTCTAGTTATTCACTTTGCCCAATATCTAAGAAGTTCAACACTTTATACTTGGTATAATTTCTCTGAATACACAAGTCTATAATTACTATCTTTGTACAACAATATTAGAAGTATAGATATAAATTTTATGGCTAAGCTTTTTCTAGAATAAATTGCCTTATGTTCAAAGATAAAAAGCCATCTGAATTTATTTCTTTTTAAATTGTATCTGTAATTGGAAGATAATTGCTCTACAGTGTTGTGTTGGTTTCTGCTGTGAATCAGCCATAATTATATATATATATAAAACCCTTCCCTCTTGAGCCTTCCTCCCCTCTCCCATCCCACTCCTCTAAGTCATCACAGAATGTCAGGCTGGGCTCCCTGTGTTATATAGCAGCTTCCCAGTAGATAGTTATTTTACACATGATAGTGTATAAATGTTAATGCTATTTTCTCAAGTCGTCCTTCCCTCTCCTTCTCTGGCTGTGTCTACAAGTCCTTTTCATGCCCAAGAATCTTCCCAGGTGTAATTAATGGAGTGAAACCAAGAGCAGGTGCAGGGAGTGGGCAAGGGTGGGGTAGGAGAGCAGAGAAGCTGAGAAGACAGAAAGAGGAAGAGGAGAGGAAGAGGGGGAGGATGGAAAGAGCAAGCAAATCTTCAATTCAGTTAGTTCAGTTGCTCAGTTGTGTCCAACTCTTTGTGACCCCATGGACGGCAACATGCCCGACTTCCCTGTCCAATCAAAACTTAGACAACTCAAGAATATATTAACATTTTCCACATCTACCTGCGGAAGATTTTAGAAGATAAGTGGTTGATGAAAAAGAACCGATGAAACTCTACAATACTATGAAGACACTACATTAGGGAGGACTTGAACCATTAGCAAAATTCCTGAAACTCAAGACTCACAAGCACCAGGTAATGGGGAGTAGAGAAAGATGCAGGTTTGTAAAAACAAGAGGTTTCAGTGAAAGTACAGAAATAGATTTATATATCAAACCCTTCAAACCATCCACATCAGCCATGCATTACCAACAAAAGTGTTAGAAAGAAGAGAGTAATCATCTTAAAAGAAAGAAGGGATGACTAGGAAAGGGATAATCCAAGATGATTTCATGGTGCAACAATCATTAGATTTTAAAAGTGATCACCAAGAACAGAGGGTAAAATTTTTGTAAAATATATCTACACATTTTCAAACACTGAAATTTCCTAACACAAATGATGTTAAATATATAAAAAATTCCAGATGCCTCTAAAAATTTCAGAGAACAAAATATATTACCTGCACAAGGCCAAGACTGCATGAGTGTTCTCATCAGCAAAACCAGACAACTGAACAATGCTTTCACATGTCTCAGTGAGAGTGACTTTTCTCTAAGCATTCAACATCAAATCAATGATATATTAAAGATGTTTGTATATGAGAGGACTTCCAGGACTGGAACAATGGCTAATAGTAATCTCCAGGAGAAAACAATGCAAAGGAAAATGCTTCAACAGAGTAGCCATTTAAATGGAAATTTTGAGGACACATTAACTTTGTACAAAATGGAGTAACACTATACAACACGTGCACACACACACCATTCCACACATGAGGAAATGTAACCTTGGTTGTGGGCACTATTAACATAAAGGGATTTATATTTGAGCTATAGACCAGGAGCTCTTAGCCCGTCTTCAAAGCAGTTAAGTTAGACTGCCTGGTATCAGGGATAGGCATGAACCTGTTTGCAAAAAAGCTTCAGATTTGTTGATAATGTAGTTAAGAAGAACTCAAAATACAACCTAAAATACAGATAAAACACATATATTAACCTTATAGTTTCAGAAGAGTGCAAATTAAATTTTTAATGATAAAGAGAAAAATGGAAGTGATGGAGGCTGGGAATTCAAAAGAGAGGGGCTATGAAAAGGGTAAGTGTAGAAGACAGGGCCCACCATGGGGCTGCTCATTGCCTGGGTCTCTACTGACTGGACAGGAGTTCAGAGTCCATTCTAATTAGCTTCTCTCCGGTAAAAGTTTTAAATATTTTGAATACTAATCTTTAAGCATTAATATCCTCCCCTGACAAAATAAGGGATTAATATATTCAACTTAAGGTTGATGAAATAAAACAAAATGAAAAGATGAAAGAACTAAAATTAGAAATAACAACATTGGAAATATGTGGAAAGAGTAAGAAAGGAGAAGTGTAAGCAGATGAATAGATACAGTCTAAAATAATTAAATACACCACTCTAGTAATGAAAGTATTAGAACTAGTTAGGATTTAAATACACTTGCCTTTAAAAAGGAATCAGGGGTTGCAATGTGGGCTGTTGCCTTTCATCATAAGTCTGCACTGTTATATTTTTAACTATGTACACATATTAATTGGGCTTCCCTTGTGGCTCAGCTGGTAAAGAATCTGCCAGCAATGTGGGAGACCTGGGTTTGATCCCTGGGTTGGGAAGATCCCCTGGAGAAGGGAAAGGCTACCTACTCCAGTATTCTGGGCTCAAAAATTCCATGAACTGTATAGTCCATGGGGTCGCAAAGAGTCAGACATGACTGACTGACTTTCACTTCACTTCATACATATTAATTAGATGAAAAATAAATTAAATATAGTTTAAATAATATGTTGAACTCAATTTGAAGATTAAAACTATGAAATAATTTGAATGTAATTGCCTATTGTATAAGGAGTCTGAATGTGAATTTCATGCAGCAGTGATGCAGCAGATGTGGGAAGAAGCAGATAGAAGCTCTTCTGATCTACCTTAGCATGTGCAAAAAGTCATCATTCTCCCTGAGTGCACAGCCATTTTTTGTGAGTGATTTCTCTGCATGGCCATTACTAGCACAGGATAAAATATGCTTCCTCTGCTGGGAGAATTCAACTCCAAGAATTACAAAAGGTTTATGGTTTCTTTGTGTTACTGGTATCCTTCAGCATCCTGGTTTGTTCACCAAGGAGAAATATTTCGTGAAAAGCAAAAGATCTCTTCTACAGGGCTGTGTAATGATCTCTCTCATTTTCTTCTCAGTTGTGATTTCCATTAAACCCAAGATGAATAAGACTGGATTGTTTCTTTTCTGCTGATGGTTGCTTTGGTACAGACATTGCTAATGTCTTGGTTACTTGAAAAAATATTATGACTTTTAATATACTATAATTACCTTTATGGGTAACAAGACTGAAATGCAGAAAGGCTATTAAATAAGGACAGAGGCTTGGAAGACTAGATTTTCAAAAGTTAGCTAAATGAAAAATACACCCAGTTCTACTAAGGAGTAAATTTCTGGCCAAATAATATAAGTCCATGTACCAAAAAAAAAAAAAAAAAAAGATGAAATAAGCTTGCTATCATCAGAACAGAAATTAAAGTCCCACTGAGGCCAATACTTGTAAAAACGGGGAAGAAATTCCTATTCTCATACTGTTTTCTCTTGCAAAACCAAATACATTCAACTGATTTTCTCAGATTTGGGGGACAATTCAGTATTTTTTTTTTTTTTACCTCTTCCTAATTCTCTTTTTGATGATGGTAACACTGATGCCTCTGTTCCATACTTTCTTTTTGTTATCACACACTGGTTTCCCCCTAGTGAACTAATCCAGAATGCCATTGAATATTGCTGACTCTCAAGACTATTCCTCAGAATTCCCTTAAAAGTTCTAGGCTCATATATCCTTCAGTTTGCATGCCTTATAGGTACATCCAAGTTCTTATCTGAAAATTAACTTCTTTACAGTCTGCAATCAACAAAAGCCAAGTTTTATTAATTACACCTACTATTCCACAATTCTATTTTCTTTGAATTTACTATTGCCACTAACTTGCCCCAGCCATTTTTACCTTCCATCTGAACCAAAGTAACAACTTTCTGCATGGTCTTTTTGAAGTCATTCTTGTGAAGGACTTGCCCAGTCATTCCCCATTTTCAGTCAAAATACAAATATGATTTTATGCATATTCACATATATATATTTATATTGTTAAAATTTATATATTATGCATAAAAAATCTTCTTTTCCAGTATAATATCAGAATACACACAAAGTGGAGTATGAATGCAAGAATGCAATGGAACAAAGTGGAGAATTTTTTTCACCAAAGAGAATGACAAAAATAAACCAGTGGAGAGAACAAGATGGTGGAGGAGTAGGTGGACATGAATCCATGTATCTCTCCATGGATACATCAGGAATATACCTTCAGACACAGAAGTGCATACAGAATACCAGCTGAGAGTAGACAGGAGAAACTGACCAGCAGAAAAAAAATATATAGAACCACACAAAACTCAGTAGGATGAGGGAACTAGGAGGGAAACAGAAGTGCTAGTAGGACTGGACCTGCCCTCAGTGGGTGAGGGAACTGAAGCAGTGGTCCGATCCCCACATTGGAGCAACTGTCTGAGTCAGATGACAACATTTAAGGCAGGGAGTGAGATAGCTGATCTGTGGCAGCCTAAATGGAATGAGAATCAGACAGTACTTGGTGCAGCCATACATACCCCGGACAGGGATGCAGGTCCCCTAGAAGGTGCAGTGGATGGGAGCCAAAGTTTAGGGATCATGGAGCAATTTCAGGGCTATGGTTGCTGTTGACTGAGGAGAGCCAGACTGAGGGGATGTGACTGTGGTGGGAAGTACCTGCGGAGGAAATTCGGGCAGCAATAGAAACAAGGTGATACTGCTGAGTCATGCGAGAGGGCGGAGCCATCACCACAACCTCTCTTTCTCCACACACCAGCATTGGCCGCTGAGCAATAGAGGGGTTGGCCCATTAAAGGCCTGACACAGGGAACTACAGAGTAAGACTACACCCAGGGTGTTCCTTTAAGTGCCTGATGCCCCACTCTACAGAGTGGGACCCCAGCCAGGTTGTGTGCCTGATATGCGGAACAACAGAGAAGGACCCCAGACAAGGGAATCCTCTAAGTGCCTGAATGGGTGGAGCTACGGAGAAAGACCGGCCAAGAGGCCTTCTGATTGCCAGCTATAAGAGGGTTGAAAAAAGACTCTGATAGGGCCGTAACTCCTGGTTGGAGGCAGTCTGTGTCCGTGCACACTTTGAACTGCCAAGGTCCTGGCAAACCAAGCTGCTGCACCACCTTCACACTCAACTCTCACTGCTGTCATGCACAAAAAAGAAAAACAAAAACAAAAAAATCTTACATCTATGCATGCAGGGTTGCTTTGGTCATGTCCAATTCTTTGCAGCCCTGTAGACTGTGGCCTGCCAGGCCTCTCTGTCAGGGGGTTCTCCAAGCAAGAATACTGGAGCATATTGGCCAATACTGGTTGCCATACCCTTCTAGAGCACTATATTTCCTGCTGCCCTAGCCGCCAACTCCCCTGAGTACCTGGTGCTGCCAGAACCCCTGCAACCCAAGCAGCTGCACCACCTCCACACCTGGCCCTCACAGGGGCAAACCCAAGTCCTCCAGGGCAGCCTCAGGAGCAAACCCCAGTGATGACCCACATGCAGAGGTGGAAATAAAACCACAATTGAAACCCAGGGGGAGTGTGGCTAAGGAAGAAGACCCAAAACCTTCCCACTAGCTGTATAAGTTGCAGATTAAATCCACACAATTAACTAGGCAGGCTATGCATCTAGGGAATAAATAAAAGGATGTTTAAAGGTCCCAAAAAAGAAAAAGCACCAGCTTTGATAGCTATGGACATTAGAGGCAAGAACGCACAGAAGTAGGACGAGATTAGAATCTGAGCTGCCACCACAGCAGGTCCAGAGATCAGCACAGTGTTGGAGGGCATCCTAGGGAAGTGAGGTGGACTTCGACTCCCAGGGAGGGAAAGGATTCTGACAGCAGTGACTCAGGAAAAATATTTATTATTCTATGTTTTGACTTGTTCTGTAGATTCTTTTGGATTTCTTTTTCTCCGCCCCCCCACCCCATAGTAGTTGTCAATTTTATCGACACTATGAAATCTAATCAAGCTTTTGAACTTTTTTTTTCCATCAGTCACATTTTTTATTGTTGTTATAAACCTCTGACTCTGTGCTGGGCTTTTACAGTTCTGTGGAGTTTTCCTTTTTTTTCCTTTCTTTTCTCTTTTATAATTTTAATTTTCTAAATTTATTGTTATTTTTTCTACATTTATTCCTTTGTTTTTCCTACTGTTCTTTCCCCCTTGAAGTTAAACGTTAATGTATATAATCTTCTCCATCTACCTCTATTTAACTTTGCATATCTATTCTTTCTTTCCCTTCCTCTAAACATATTTGTTAGTTTTATTTTCATTGCACTATTCCCCAGTTGGCGCCCTGCTTTAGTTTAGTTTAGTTTTAGTTATTTATTTATTTATTTCCAGCTTGTGCTTTAGTTAATTTTGTTCCTAACTAGTAGATACAATTTTTGGTTTCCTTTCTTTACTGGGTCAATCTATTGTACTTTGTTTTTCTTGAACTGTTTTGATTTTGCTTATGGGTATATATGTATATTCAGTCATACTTTTTATTGTTGTTAGAAACCTCTGCTTCTATGTTGGGCCTTTGCAGTTCTGTGTAATTTTCCTTTCTTTCTTCCTTCTTCCATTTATTTTTCTTTTCTTTTTTTTATAATTTTAATTTTTTAACATATTATATTTTTCTACATTTATTCCTTTGTTTGCCTTTCCTACTGTTCTTTTCCTCTTGGAGTTAAGCTCCAACGTATATAAATCTTCTTCATCTACTTATATGTAACTTTGCATATCTATTCTTTCTTTCTTCTCTTTCTTTCCTTCCCTCTCAACATATGTTAGTTATGTTTTCACTGTTTTATTTTCCACTAGGCATCTTGCTTTAGTTTGTTTCCAGTTTGTTCTTTAGTTAGTTTTATTCTTAACTACTAAATATAATTTTTTATTTCCTTTGTCCACTGGGTCAATCTACTATACTTTATTTCTGTTGGACTGTTTTGACTTTGCGTATCAGAGAAGGCAATGACAACCCACTCCAGTGCTCTTGCCTGGAAAAACCCCATGGATGGAGGAGCCTGGTAGGCTGTAGTCCATGAGGTAGCTAAGAGTGAGACATGACTGAGCGACTTCACTTTCACTTTTCACTTTCATGCATTGGAGAAGGAATGGCAACCCACTCCAGTGTTCGTGCCTGGAGAATCCCAGGGATGGGGGAGCCTGGTGGACTGCCATCTATGGGTTGCAGAGAGTCAGACATGACTGAAGCGACTTAGCAGTAGCAGCATGGGTGTATATTCCATAATTTTCATTATTATTTGCCTGATTTTTTAACTGCCATTTGTCTGGTAGTCATCTTTGGTTTCTAATTTTGGGGTATTTGTTTTAATCTCACTTAATGCCATAACAAACCACGTATGGAATCTTCTTTCCTGACCAGAGATCAAGCCCTGAGCTTTGGAGTGGGTGCACTGGCTCCAAGACCCTAGACTGCCAGATAAATAACCCTAGGGAGTATCAGATAGTGAGAACTCACACAAAGGAATTCACTTGAATACAAGACCTGGCATCACCCAATCACCAGTAGCACCCTGTGCAGGATGCCTCATTTAAACAACAAAGAAAACAAAAATACAAACCAAATCATCAGCTGACAGGATTACCACCTCACTCAGCCTTGTCCATTAGAGGAAAAAAACAGAAACAAACAAAAATTCAGTGCAAATCTCACACTATATAAAGCTCATACAAATCACTGGACCAACCTTAGGAGGGCAGAACTCAAAATGAAGAAAGAACAAAATCTGGAAGCCTGGGAAAAGGGGACCTCAGACACAATAACTAAAAAGGCAGAGAAATACTATACAAAAAAAGGAACAAACTAGAAACACAGAGTCCAAATAAATGAAGAGGAAATGGGCAAACTACCTGAAAAAGAATTCAGAATAATGATAGTAACAGTGATAAAATAAAAAACCTTGAAACAAAATGGAGATAATGCAAGAATCAGTTAACAAAGATCCAGAAGAAATACAGAATAAAAATACAAACAACAAAATTATTGAAATTAAAAATGCTCTGGAAGGAATCAATGGCAGAATATCTGAAGCAGAAGAATGAATCCGTGAGCTGGAATAAAAATGGTTGAAATAACGTCTGAAGAACAGAATCAAATAAAAGGAATGAAAAGAACTGAGGATAGTCTCAGAGACTTCTGAGGCAATATCAAACGCACCATTATTAGAGTTATAGAGGTCCCAGAAGAAGAAGAGGAAAAGAAAGAGTATAAGAAAAATTTTTGAAGAGATTAGAGTTGAAAATTTACCCAACATGGAAAAGGAAATAGTCTATCAGGAGAAATACACCAAGGTACATACTAATCAAACTAACAAAGACTAAACACAGAGAAAGAATATTAAAAGCAGCAAGGGAAAAGCAACAAGTAACACACAAGGAAAACCCCATACATTTAACAGCTGTTGTTTCAGCAAAAATTCTGCAGGCCAGAAGGGAATGGCAGGATATATTTAAAGTACTGAAAGGGAAAAATCTGCAACCAAGATTACTATACCTGGCAGGGGTCTCATTCAAAATTGATGGAGAAATAAAAAAGCTTTTCAGACAAAAGTTGAGTGAATTCAGTACCACCAATCCAGCTTTACAACAAATGTTAAAGGGACTTATATAGTCAAGAAATACAAGAGATGGAAAAAGATCTACAAAATCAACCCTGAACAATTAAGAAAATGGCAATAGAAACATATAGTAATACTTCAAAGTTAAATGGATTAAATGCTCTAACCAAAAGACACAGACTGGCTGAATGGATACAAAAACCAGACCCATATATATGCTGTCTACAAGAGACTCTTTTCAGACCTAAAGACATATACGGACTGAAAGTGAGAGGATGGAAAAATATTTCATGCAAACGGGAGGCAAAAGAAAGCTGGAGTAGCAGTCTTCATATCAGACAAAATAGACCTTACTTAAAATAACGATTACAAGAGATAAGGAAGGACACTATGTAATGTTCAAGGGATTAATCCAACAGGAAGACATACCAATTATAAATATCTATGCACCCACATAGGACCGACTTAATACTTTAGACAAACACGAACAGACATAAAAGGAGAAATTGATGGTAACACAATAAAAGTAGGAGACTTTAACACCCCACTCACACCAACGGACAGATCATTAAAACAGAAAATTAATAAGGAAACACAAGTTTTAAAGGATACATTAGATGAGATGGATCTTATTGATATCTTCAGGATATTCCATCCAAATGCAGAAGAATACACCTTCTTCTAAAGTACACATGGAACATTCTCCAGGATAGACCACATCTTGGGTCACAAATCAAACCTCAGTAAATTTAAGAAAATTAAAATCATATCAAGCATCTTCTCTGACCAGAAAGCTATGAGACTTGTAAATATCAATTACAAGGAAAAAACTGTAAGAAACACAAAGACGTGGAGATTAAACAATACGTTTCTAAATAACCAAGAGGCTACTGAAGAAATCAAAAGGAAAATCAAAAAATTTCTAGAAACAAATGACAATGAAAATACGACAACTCCAAACCTATGGCATGCAGCAAAAACAGTTCTAAGAGGGAAATTTATAGCAATACAATCCTACGTCAAGAAGCAAGAAAAACAATGAATAGACAACCTAACTTTTCACCTAAACTAACTGGGAAAAGAAGAAGAAGAACAACAGCAACAACAAATTACTAGAAGGAAAGAAATCATAAATATATGAGCAGAAATAAATGAAAAAGAAATGAAAGAAATAATAGTAAAGATTAATAAAACTAAAAGCTGGTTGTTTGAGAAGATAAAATTGACAAACCTTTGGCCAGACTCACCAAGGAAGAAAGACAGAAGAATCAAATCAACAAAATTAGAAATGAAAAAGGAGCGGTTACAACAGAAAATGCAGAAATACAAAAGATTATAAGAGACTATTAGGAACAACTATACGGCAATAAAATGGATAACCTGGAAGAAATGAACAGATTCTTAGAAAAGTTCAATCTTCCATGACTGAACCAGGGAGAAATAGAAATTATGAACAACCCAATTACAAGCACTGAAATTGGAATGATGATCAAAAATCTCTCAAAAAACAAAAGCCCAGGACCAGATAACTTCACAGGGTAATTCTATCAAACATTTATAAAAGAGCTAATGCCTACCCTTCTAAAACTCTTTCAAAAAATTGCAGAGGAAGGAACACTACAAACTCATTCTACAAGGCCACCATCACCCTGATATCAAAACCAGACAAAGATAACACACAAAAAAGAATACTACAGGCCAATATCACTGATGAGGATAAATGCAAAAATCCTCAACAAAATTTTAGCAAACAGAATCAGCAACACATCAAAAAATTCATATACCATGATCACGTTGGGTTTATTCCAGGAATACAAGGATTCTTCAAGATATGCAAATCAATCAATGTGATATACCATATTAAGAAATTGAAAGATAAAAACCATATGATAATCTCAATAGATGCAGAAAAAGCCTTGACAAAATTCAGTACCCATTTATGATTAAAACTCTTCAAAAAATGGGCATAGAAGCAACCTATCTCAACATAGTAAAGGCTGTATATGATAAGCCTACAGCAAACATTATTTTCAATGGTGAAAAACTGAAAGCATTCCCCTAAGATCAGAAACAAGAGAAGGGTGTCCACTTCCCCTACTATTATTCAACATAGTTCTGGAAGTCTATAGTTCTGGAAGTCCTTCGCTGATTGCCCACAGCAATCAGAGAAGAAAAGGAAATAAAAGGAATCCAGAACAGAAAAGAAGAAGTAAAGCTCTCACTGTCTGCAGATGACAAGATACTATACATAGAAAACCCTAAAAATAATATCAGAAAGTTATTAGAGCTAATCAGTGAGTTTAGCAAAGTTGTAGGATACAAAATCAATACATAGAAATTACTTGCATTTCTCTATGCTAACAATGAAAAATCAGAAAGAGAAATTAAGGCATCAATCCCATTCACCATTGCAACCAAAAGAATTAAATATCTAGGAATAAAAGTACCTAAGGAGACAAAAGAATTGTACACAGAAAATTATAAGACACTAATGAAAGAAATCAAAGACAACCTAAACAAATGGAGAGATATTCCTTGTTCCTGGGAAGGAAGAAACAATATTGTGAAAATGACTATATTATCAAACACAATTTACAGATTCAATGTGATCCCTATCAAATTACCATTGACATTTTTCACAGAACTAGAACAAAAAATTTCACAATTCATATGGAAACAAAAAAGACCGAATAGTCAAAGCCATCTTGAGAAAGAAGAATGGAGCTGGAAGAATCAATCTTCTTGACTCCACATTATACTACAAAGCTACAGTCATCAAGACAGTATGGTACTGGCACAAAAACAGAAATATAAACCAATGGAACAAGATAGAAAGCCCAGAAATAAACCTATCCATCTATGGGTACCTTATTTTTGACAAAGCAGGCAAGAATATACAATGGGGCAAAGACAGCCTCTTTAATAAATAGTACTGGGAAAACCAGACAGCTACACGTAAAAGAATGAAATTAGAACACTTCCTAACACCATACACAAAGATAAACTCAAAATGGATTAAAGACCTCAATGTAAGACCAGAAATCATAAGAAAAAAAAAAAAAACCTCTTAGAGGAAAACATAGGCACAACACTCGATGACATAAATCAAAGCAAGATCCTCTATGACCCACTTCCTAGATTAATGGAAATAAAAACAAAAGTAAACAACTAGGACCTGATTAAACTTGAAAGTTTTTCCACAGCAAACGAAACTATAAGCAAGGTGAAAAGTCAGCCCTCAGAATCAGAGAAAATAATAGCAAATGAAATAACTGACAAAGGATTGATTTCGAAAATGTACAAGCAGCACATACAATTCAATACCAGAAAAACAAACAACCTTATCAAAAATTAGGAAAAAGACCTAAACAGACTTTTCTCCAAAGAAGACATACAGTTGGCTAACAAATGAAAAGATGTTCAACATTACTAATTATTAGAGAAATGCAAATCAAAACTCTTAATGAGATGTCACTTCCCACCAGTCAGAATGACCATCATCAAGAAGTCTACAAACAATAAATGCTGGAGAGAGGGTGTGGAGAAAAGGGAATGCTCTTGCACTGTTGATGGGAATGTAAATTGATACAGCCACTATGGAAGACAGTATGAAAGCTCCTTTAAAAAACTAGGAATGAAACCACCATGTGACCCAAAATCCCACTCCTAGGCATATACCCTGAGGAAACCAAAACTGAAAAAGACACATGTATCCCATTGTTCATGCAGCAGTATTTACAATAGCTAAAACATGGAAGCAATCTAGATGTCCATCAACAGATGAATGGATAAAGATTTCATGGTACATATACACAATGGAATATTACTCAGCCATAAAAAGGAACACATTTGAGTCAGTTCTGATGAGGTGGATGACCACAGAACCTATTATACAGAGTGAAGTAAGTCAGAAAGAGAAAGATAAATATTGTATTCTAATGCATATATACAGAATCTAGAAAAATGGTACTGAAGCATTTACTTACAGGGCAGCAATGGAGAAACAGGCATAGAGTATAGACTTATGGACATGGAGAGAGGTGAGGAGAGGGTGAGATGTATGGAAAGAGTAACATGGAAACTTACATTACCATATGTAGGGTAGATAGCCAACGGGAATTTGCTCTATAGCTCAGGAAACTCAAACGGGGGCTCTGTATTAACCTAGAGGTGTGGGATGGGGTGGGAGATGGGAGGGAGGTTCAAAAGGAAGGGGAAATATGGATACCTATGGCTGATTCATGTTGAGGTTTGACAGAAAACAGCAAAATTATGTAAAGCAGTTATCCTTCAATTAAAAAAGAGATACACCAGTGGAGGTAAAGTAAAAGAAGGAAGATCAATAGAATATTGAAATCATTAAGTAGGAATTAGCAATAGTTTCAGTCTAGAGAAGAAGAGAGAGGAGACATTTTGATTCATAAATGACAAATTGATGACATAAAACTTGGCTGCTTGAGGAGAAATAGTTGAATATAACAAAAATTCTCACTAGAAAGATCACGTCTATTGCATTCTTGGGCTCAGTAACAGACTGAAAGCATGGATAGGCATAATTATATTGTCTTCGGTCATGTTTATTTGAGCCATCTCTGATAAAATATAAATATATATATATATATATATATACCATGTGCAGTATGAAATCTGAGTTTGAAACAGAGAAGAATTAGGTCTAAACTTATACATTTGATGGCTAGTATAATTTTGGCAATAGGTAAAGTCATGAGAATTTCCTCCAGTAGGCACACGTGACAAGGGAAAACTGAAATTACAACCTTGAGGAATACCAATCAAATAAACAGTAGGCGGAAGAAATGTGCAAAAAGAGGAGCCTGAGAATTGAGAAAATAAGAGGGGAAATGGCAACCCACTTCGGTATTCTTGCCTGAAATCCCTTGGGTAGAAGAGCCTGGCAGGCTAGAGTCCATAGGTTCACATAGAGTCGGACATGACTTAGTGACTGAGCATGAGCAAAACAGTATTAGAAAAATAATGTCATCATCTCTGAGTTTAATGAAAGTGAAACAAATTCATTTTTCTTTCATTTTTTAATTTTACACTTTTTTAGCATACTAGGAAGAAAATTCAGCTTATTTGGGAGAGGATAAGAATTAAAAATGCAGGGTATACCCTCTGAGTTCAATGATGACTAAGAGCAACTGACTTAGTAAGTGGCTGCATATAGTTTTTCTTTCCCTGAAAGTTGATTGCAGGTTCTCATGATTAGAGTCCCACAGCTGGCTACCTGGTGGGTATGCTCCATTCTTGACACCCACCCTCAGTCAAACTTACACTTGCTTATCTAGAGAATTTTTCTATTTTCATGGCTTTTGCAGAAAATCAGCAATCAGGATTTGATACCAAAGTCACTTTTGAAAAATATAAAACGTGCTGTTTCTAATGTGATAGCTTAAATTAAAAATCCTGAGTTTTGGAACACTTGACCCTACTTGCCCTATGATCCACTTTACTGAATTAGGACTTTAATCGTACACTTTGTTAACTAAATCAGTTTCAAATGGTGTTTGTTTTCTAACATTTCCATCAGTGAAAGAAAGAATTCTAGTAAATACATTTTGCGCCATTTTTTCTCCTTCATAAGAGTTAGAGATTTCTATGAGAAAATACACTAGACTGACTTCAAATTTCCAAAGATAAAGTTGCATTTAATTCTCATTGCTTTATCTATTTTTGAGAATACAACACAACATTATCTTTAACACCAGAACAACATGAATACTTTATTAGATCCTACAGTTTCCATCCTTCTCTATTCCAAAAAGTCAGAAATTTAAGAAAAGCCAACGTGTTAAAATTATTTCAGCAGTGGACAAAGGGCAAGAAGTAAACATTCTTTCATTAAAAAAAAAATCCTTAAAAACAAGCAATATGAAATATTGATAGCACACGATTACAGAGATTACAGGAAATAACCTAGTTGCCATGTCATATTGTCTGGTGCCAAAACAATATGTCAAATCCTATTGTATTAGTTAACTTACTGGATTTTTCACAGTTTATTGTGATCCACATAGTCAAAGGCTTTAGTGTAACCAATGAAGCAGAAGTAGATGTTTTTCCTGGAACTCTCTTGCTTTCTCCATGATCCAGTGAATGTTGACAATTTGATCTGCTTCCTCTGCCTTTTCTAAATTCAGCTTGTACATCTGAAATTTCTCAGTTCACATACTGCTGAAGCCTAACTTGAAGGATTGTTATCATTACTTTGCTAGCATGTGAAATAAGCACAACTGTAAGGTAGTTTGAACATTCTTTGGCATTGCCCTTCTTTGGGATTGGAAGGAAAACTGACCTTTTGCAGTAAGCCACTGCAGAAGCTGATTAAAAGAACAAACAACAACAGGAAAGTAGAGTGGGCTTCAGTCTGATCAAGCGGTTGCTTGAGGCAATGAATAATAGGAAAATTAAATGTGGGAAAAAAACAAGTTTACAAAGCATGTGTCTTAGCAAAGTTCTTGAAGTTTTTTAAAGAGTGTTTTGGAAGGTATTTGATCATATTTATCCTAACGATATTGAAAAAAGAAACTGTCATCCCACTGTTGGCCTTTTTCCCCCTCATCTTTTCAAGCATAGTTTAAGAAACAACTGAAGAAGAGCCTGCTGCTCTTGGGAGTGACTGCTGTCATCTAAATCTTTCTCAAGGGGAAACTGGATGTAGATGCTTTAAAAATTCCTCCCTTCTCCCTCTTTGGGGAAGAAACCATCCTCCTCAACAGTAATTAAGGGAAAGAAGGAGACAAGTGAGCACATTGTCATGAATGCCACAATCTCAGTTCTCCTTTCAAAGGATGATCAACAGGATGAGCACTGCTGTCTCATCCAGAAAGCCATTCATACAGAGATGCTGAAATGAGACAGTGTGTCTTACTGTCAGAATTATTCACATTGAGTGTGATTAAAGCAGTAGTAGAAAGACAAGTATATGCAGGAATGAGAGTTCTTCACACTTTCAGGCTAGGGGTGATGCAGGTACACAAAACCAGACATGCTGCCTCTGTTCTCCCTGTTAAACTCACCCAGGATCCCTTCTCATCAACGTCCTAACAAAGGTCTTAGAGGGATGTTGCTCTTCTGTTCCAGATGAGATTTGTTCTCAGTTACTGTTCTTTCTATTGTCATGTTGCTATAACAATGGGGCAAGTCTAGGACAACTTCATTTGACTACTGTGGAGTCTTTCCTCTAAAACAATGGTATCATACGTGCTTTACATGATCAAAAGAGGCTCATGTTCTCTTTTTTAATATAACAACATCTCTTGCTTTAAGCTGATCTCTTTCTCTATTTTTATTCACTCCCAGTCCTTTTACTTTTAGTTCTTAGTTTGGAAAGAGCATTTTTTAAACTTAATCTTTGCTTATTTACAGAAACTTCTAAATTAATATTAATCCTGTATTGTTTTACTCCTCATCTGCCAGTAATGTTTTTTTTAAGACTTCTGATATTAATTTGTGGTATTTATTCTTTTTCTTTTTAAATTGGAAGATAATTACTCTATAGTGTTGTGGTGGTCTCTGACATCAGTGCGAATTAGTGATAATTATATATCTATGAGTGAGTGAGTGAGTGAAGTCTCTCAATGTGTCAGACTCTTTGCGACCCCATGGACTGTAGCCCACTAGGCTCCTCTGTCCATGGGATTTTCCAGGCAAGAGTACTGGAGTGGGTTTCCATTTCCTTCTCCAGGGGATCTTTGCAACCCAGGTATCAAACCCAGGTTGCAGGCATTGCAGACGCTTTACCATCTGAGCCACCAGGGAAGTGCAATTATATATCTATACCTATATACCTAAAATATCTGCCAGTATTTTAATGACACTCAATAGCATCCCAAGCACATATTCCCTAAAAATAACTTGGTAACCTGAACAGCTGCTTCTACAGAGCTGCAACAGAAGTTAAATTAGCTTTGCTTCCCCTCTTATCTAAATTTTCTAATCGATGTCATTTATAATAGAGATATCAGTATTACTGTATTTTGCAAAGAAGAAAGTCATTCAAATTTCTGTATTTTAGTTTTGTTTTTTTTTTAGTTCAGTTGCCTTACAATGTTGTGTTAGATTATGCTATATACATCAAAGTGAATCAGATATATATATATATATATATATATATATATAGTCTCTTTGTCACCAAAGAGAATTGAGTAGAGTTCCTTGGGCTATATAGTAGGTACTCACTAGTCATCTACTTAAGATATAGTAGTGTATAAAAGCATTTTTTTTTCAAATATCTTGATATTCTTGTGCATTTCCCCTACTTTAGTTCCCACTGTGAAACAACTTTAAGGTGACTTCATCTGTGTTCTGTGAACTATGCCTTTAATATTACAGATGAATGTGAGCACTGGTGGTACTCTTGACATCAGATCTTTGGGGTTCAAATTCTGGCTAGTAGTTCAGTTCAGTTCAGTTCAGTCGCTCAGTCATGTCCAAGTCTTTGCGACCCCATGAACTGCAGCATGCCAGGCCTCCCTGTCCATCACCAACTCCTAGAGTTCACTCAGACTCACGTCCATTGAGTCAGTGATGTCATCCAGCCATCTCATCCTCTGTCGTCCCCTTCTCCTCCTGCCCCCAATCCCTCCCAGCATCAGAGTCTTTTCCAATGAGTCAACTCTTCGCATGAGGTAGCCAAAGTACTGGAGTTTCAGCTTCAGCATCATTCCCTCCAAAGAAATCCCAGGGCTGATCTCCTTCAGAATGGACTGATTGCATCTCCTTGCAGTCCAAAGGACTCTTAAGAGTCTTCTCCAACACCACAGTTCAAAAGCATCAATTCTTCTAGTAATTCACATCAATAAATGCATAAATTACTTAATTTCTTTAGGTATCAGTTTTTGAGAGACTAATATTATTTGTCTTATGAAGTTCAGAAATATTTGATAACTCACAAAATTTGCCTAACATCTGGCAGATAATCAGCACAACTCTTAATGTAGTCTTTGTTTTGTGTAATTTATTATTATGCTCATGACTTTGTTTTAAAACTTATCACTATGTGTTGAAAGAATATGTCTGTGTCACTGGAGTTTAATCTCCTAGAAGGTGGGGACCTGGTAGCATCTGTCTTTGTACTATCAGTATGGAATAGGCACCTGTGATTGATGTATGTGCTCTTACTTCTTGATATGAAACTCAGAAAATGTATCTAATATTTACGAAGTGACTGAATGCTCTATAAATGAAGTATTTTTCTAACTAAGTCAAATCGTGGAAAGTGTTTCTTGTACCTCAGATTGTTTTGTATCCATTTACACACTGACAACTTAGAAGAATCAGTATAGCATTCATACACATATACATTAAAAAAAAATTTAACATGTGCAAAAACTTTAGTGGGATAATACAGTATATAATTTCCTTTAGTTTCCACTTAGTTGAAATGAAGATTGTAAATAAAATTCTAAATAATAACTATATATCATTGAAAACCACAACATTTGTCATAGAAAATCTCATAAGCATTTAATATGCATTCATGGACAATGACTTGATGGATATGAACAATAATTTTTATAAGGTGGTTTATTACAATCCTTTTAAAGATGTGGCTTCTTAAGGCAAATGGTTTTCCATAATGGTGATAATTTATGTGATTAGATGTTTTCTTATACCAGGTCATGAAATTAATTTTCATCTTAATTAGTGCCCACAGCAATGATTACATTAATAATCCATTTAGCTAATCACATTTTGTTAAGTTAGTTGTATTGCATTTGGGGCATTGCTAATATGCCAAGGTCAACACATCTCCTCACCAGTATCCAATAACCAATGTAAAGTAATAACAAATAATATAGCTTATATTTGCAAGTTGTAGATTATTTGCATATACAGATTTCCTTTGGTGGCATATATCTTTGCCCTTAAAGGTCTTAGAGTCAGTTACCTCAATTTCAAGTCTTCTTTTTCCATGATTAAAATGTTTATTAACAATCTACCATAGGCTTACCAAATTCACAGAACTCTAATTTGTTAAAAAGAATGTCAATATATTCATTTACCGTGGGAATTATAACTACCGAGATAACCTTCCTCTTGTTTTCTATCAATGTATTCCTTTCCCATTAGAAGAAACCTATTTACAAAGCCAAGTTAAGGTCATGGAATTATCTTGAAGAACATAAAGTCAAATTGAATGTGATGGAAGAGAGTTAAGTCAGCTTCACAGAACTATAATTCTTGTAGAGCCATAAATAGCTGAGGTCCCATTTTCCTCTTTAGAAAAAACTATATAATATATACAAATCTTTTAAAAGATCACAATCTCTATCCTCCTTGAGTATTTGTAGGAATCAAAGCATCGTCCTTTCATTTACTATCTGTTTCATTGCTTTGTAATCTCAGGTCCAAGTTACAAATGTTCATTTTCGAACAAAAGAATTAAAATCTTTTCATCTTTCCCCACAATCTATACTGCTCATCTCTTTAATTATTTTGGTCACTTCTCTTCAGAAGCTAGTAAATATGTCTTTCTACCATATTTTTGGGACATGGGTCAAAGAAGTGTCCAACACACACTGAGATTTAGTCTGACATGCTTGCAGAGACATTCTTGACCCTGTACACTTCCAAACCGTGCAGGTGACTGCTTACATTGTTTTTAATGCTGCTGCTGCTGCTGCTAAGTCGCTTCAGTCATGTCCAACTCTGTATGACCCCATTGACGGCAGCCCACCGGGCTCCCCTACCCCTGGGATTCTCCAGGCAAGAATACTGGAGTGGGTTGCCAGTTCCTTCTCCAATGCATGAAAGTGAAAAGTGAAAGTGAAGTCGCTAGTGACCCCATGGACTGCAGCCTACCAGGTTCCTCCATCCATGGGATTTTCCAGGCAATGCTAACGATTGTCAAATTTGCACTTTATTGTAGTTTCTAGGAGTGGAAAAAGATGGGAATGGGATATATGTGGATGATTCATGTCGACATATGGCAAAAACCACCACAATATTGTAAAGTAATTACCTCAAATTAAAATAAATTAATTAATTAAAAAAGAGATGGAAACAGGATGGCTGATTCAGAAGAATGAAAAGAAAGAAAAGTTATTCTAAATTATGGGAGAAGAGTTGGTAAAAATGATAGGATATTTTCCAAGAAAATGGCAAATTCATACTTTTGTGGGAGTGGAGGGACTTTATATTTTCTTAAATCTTGTTTACCTGAAGAATATATGTTAGTTATTAATTTTGTAGGGATACAGAAAAATTCTTTTAAAAATTAAGACATGATTTTTAGACTTCTAGTTTCAGCTTCAACAAGCAAAGAGCTTGGAAACCATCACTCCCAACCTTAAAATGAGAAAAAAACTTAAAAAACTAAATATCAAAATGTGTCCTAAATCATCAGAGAACTAAGGTCACAGGCAAACTGTTACCTTAAAACTACAACCCAAACCAGGGAAAAAGTACATCCAGAGAGTCGCAGCTAAGATCTGCTTACACAGAGCAGAAGCGAATGGAACCATAAACTGCTAGGAAGATATAAATGGTGATTTTGATTAATTGCTGGAGATTGCGTGTATACTGATATAAGATCGAGAATTGCTTTAAAGCTGTAGTACTACGGAGACCCACACTTGAGTGCTTAACTTTCAGGAACCCAGTCAGATAGTATAATGTGAGAAACAAACTTCTTGTTGATAGCAAGGGAAGTGTAAGAGTAGTCACTGTGAAATTCTCCTAGAGATGTTTTCATAACGAAAGGCTACTCTCCATGGGTGATCTTCCGTGGTGGTTCAGATGGTAAAGCGTATGCCTACAATGCAGGAGACCGAGACCGGGGTTTGGGGTTTGATCTCTGGATCAGGAAGATTTCCCCTGGAGAAGGAAATAGCAACCCACTCCAGTACTCTTGCCTGAAAAATCCCATGGACGGAAAAGCCTGGTAGGTTGCAGTCCATGGGGTTGCAAAAAGTCAGACATGACTGAGCAACTTCGCTTTCTTTCTTTCACTCTCCGTAGAGAAAGACTTCCTTCTCAGGAGCAAAGCCTTATCTCAGCTGGTAAAAGGACACTGCTCCCTTTCCAGCTCCCTTAGTCTTCTGGCCCCAATTAAAGGGGAGAAAAGTGCATAGATATCAAGGAAATAGACTTGATGCAGCCAGGGAAGGGAGAAAGAAGCTGGGAGTGAGGGAAGATGAGTGTTTTCACAGGAGAAACACTTGTGAAAGTCCCAGCCCAATTGATTGACTGAAATATGAGACTTATTATAAGATTACAGAATGCCCTGCTTTGTCTTCAAAACTCAACACCACACTAGCAGGTCTCTAGTATCACAACAATGGGTTAAAAATAACAAGGCACGTGAAAAGAAAAAGAAAGTGCTTTGAAGAAGCAGAGTAACCATCAGAATCAGATTCATAATGAGAAAGATGTTGGAATAATAATGGAAAATTTAAATGGCATAATTAATATGCTAAGAGCTCTAAGATTAAAAAAAAAACTTACAAGAACAGATAATTAATGTCGACAGAGAGATCCTGTATGCGAGACAGCAAAAAAGACAGAGATGTATAGAACATTCTTTTGGACTCTGTGGGAGAGGGAGAAGGTGGGATGATTTGGGAGAATGGCATTGAAACATGTATAATATCATATAAGAAATGAATTGCCAGTCCAGGTTCTATACAAGATACAGGATGCTTGGGGCTGATACACTGGGATGACCCAGAGGGATCGTATGGAGAGGGAGGTGGGAGGGGGGTTTAGGATGGGGAACATGTGTACACCCATGGTGGATTCATGTTGACGTATGGCAAAACCAATACAATATTGTAAAGTAATTAGCTTCCAGTTAAAATAAATAAATTTAAATTTAAAAAAAGAATCTAAAGGCAATGTTATAAATCGAAACACCATAACAGAAATAAAGATTAACAAGATCACCAGTAGACTTGATATGAACCAGGAATCATAAGCTTGAATACAAGTCAACAGGAACATCCACCATTGATGTTCTAAGAAGAAAATTCATGAAAAAACACAGACACGGAGAACAGAACACCAAATAATTGTAGGACAGTTTTAAAGAATATTATAAAATCATAATTGGAATACAGAAGGATGAGAAAAAAATTGAATATTTGAAGTAGTAATGCCAGAACTGCTCACAAATAATGACACCATAGTACATATTCAGAAAACTAAGACAACAACAAGCAAGGCGAAAAAACAAACAAACAACAAATAAGAAACTATCCCACCTGGGGGATATTAAATTAAAACTCCAGGAAATCCAGGCAAAGAAATAATTCCTGAAATTTAAAAAAAAGTAAAAAAATATGATGGTACAAGAATAAGTACTACAGCAGACTTCTCATTGGAGACCATACAAGAAAAAAAGGGGATGAAGTAAGATATCTGAAATAGACAATTGAGAGTCCACATGACTTTGGGTCAGGTTCTCACTTCACATTATTGGGAATTATCCTTTGGTGTCCTTACACTGGCTCCCAAAGCCCCATGGCCCTGCAAGACTCCATGTACCTATGAAGGATCAACTATTAGTCCTCCTGTCCACATCATCTGCGTGGTAACCATGCTGTGATCTGCCAGGGCCCAGCCCCGGTGGATCCAGGGTGATTCGAAGGTGGGGACGGAGTCAGCGTCTTTGGAAAAATACATATTTAATCACAGATATAGAGAGATTAGAAATGGATAGTGTAGTAGGAAGATTAGCGGAGAAAAAGAGGCTGAATAACTTGGATTACGTGGAATAGCATCCATGCTCCAGATGGGAATTCAGCTAGAAAAACGGGAGCAAGAAAGAAGCAACATGGTGGAATCAGTCTTTCCGGAAACTGATCTGATCCCTTTATTTTGGGGTTTGCTTATATACCTTTTGTTACACATAGGGATGAATATAGAGTCACACTGGAGTCAGCAGTCCTGACCTTTATCAAAATCAGGTGCTTCACATAAAGGTACATCATCTTCTGGCCATGAGTGAGACCTGCTGACATTTTATGATCCTTTCTTTCTGATAACCAAAAACTTATTTCTTCCAAGGGTGTTTTTTCGTAAGCCAGTCACCACCCTCCAAATAAAGTTACATTCCTATAGGGTGAGGGTGTAGTGAGTTACAATCAAGAAAGGAATTTATTTAACCCAAGGTTAACATGATTAGTCTAATACTTATTTCTCCTATATGCTTAAAGGTTAATACTTATTTCTCCTATATGTTAGTTATATTCATTATAAGGGTAGGGAACATGGAGATTTAGCAGCAAACATCAGCCCAACAAATGAAAATCCTTTCATCAATGTTCCCCTTAAGATCTATTTAGTCTTAAGATATGATAAAGTTACATTTTTATATAGCAAGGACGCAGTGATTTATAACAAAGCACAGTGATCTATTACAAAAGAGAAAATCCATTAACTCAAAAAGTCTAGTATTGCTAACATCAAACTACTGTATTTCCTTCGCTATATTCCAAATACATTGATTAATATATTCCCAGGTGCCTAAGGATACGGAGGCCTGGCGGCCATCATTGACTCAACAAGAAGAAAAAGCCCTATGCTAATTAAGACTCTCAAAATACTCCAAAACTCTCTGTGCTGTTTATGGTTAAGAGGTAGTAAACAATCATGTGCATAGTGGCAGCAGTATGGATAATCCTGTCACACAAGCTAGTCTGTCAGCAGAGAGGTTTGACCTGAGACACCCTTGTCCCACCCAGAGCAGGGAATTAGCAGCAATTATTGACACAACAAATGAAAAACCCTTCACCAATATAATTCCTAACCAACCCATTATACTAATAATTTCTAACTCCCCAAAAGAATTCGCCTTTAATAAGTCTAAAACATCTCATGCCTCTCAGGTTGGGAGGCTGTAAACAATCACATGTGGCCGGACGAACCTATACAGGTGGGCTAGATAACCTTCAGAGCAGTCCGTAAGCTGAAACACTCTTGTCACACCCAGGAATTTTTGTTGCCTTGGAGCTGCGCGTTTACTCCTTCTCCGAGAGAAACGGTTATGGGGGAGAGCCCCTGTAAAGTCAGAGGTGTAGGTGAGAGCATAAAACAGACTCTGGTTTTGGGGTTAGATGCTCAGGAACAGGGGGTTTCCTGAGGCTTGATCACGCCTTTGCGTATGCCAAGCCTCCTTCCTCATGACCTTTGCCATGGGCGGAGTTCCTCACGCTGGCCCCCCCGGCAGTGATCAGTAGTGAAAATCTGTTAGGTTGCAACTTCTCAGTCCATAAATGTACCTGTGCCAGGAAATGAAGTGAGTTGTGGCACTGATATTTTTTACAGTGTTTCTTAAACTCAGAAGTGTTTCTGCCCAGAGTCCCTGCCCCTCATCTCATTTTACATTCCAGGCCAAATCCTAAATGGACATAGGATGTTGTAGCCAAATTTTCTTTAATAGTAGAAGACACATGCCTCTTGGGGTAGAGACTAAGGGGTTTATTACTCACAGAATAACAAGTGGCATGAACTTCATTTTCACACTGACTTCCATGCTGCCCTAAGTCTCCTAGAGGCAGTGCTAAGGAGTCAGGGCAAATGTCAAAGTTTAGGAAACCCCAGTCTTGTATAGTGGTTGGAAAGGTAACCATCCTAATTTTGCCCCAGCTGAAGGCATTATCTTTATTGTACCGGACAGTAAGCCAACCTGCTATACAAAATCGTAAGAATTGTAGTCCAGGACAAAGGCTATCAGGGCTTCTGATTAAAAAACACCAGGAATTCTAGAGACCCATGGCACACCATTATGGCAAAGGACATGTATTTAAATTGAGGAGGATTGTTAATCTGAGTTGCTGAGCTTACAATGAATGCAGTCAGGTTGCTCTTTGAGTAAGAAGGTACTATTGACTTCAGACCGCTTAACTCAGCAATTGCTGACAGAACTAAGCCAGAGTTTATAACATCCCATAAAAATCTGCTAGTACAATGGCAGTCCTAATGTCAGCCTCTCTCAGAACACCTTGACATGCCTGACAACAGGCTGTACTACTGCAGAATTTGGGAGGGGGTGTGTTTATAACAAACATTTAGAATGCCCCACTGGCAGGGTTCCTTTAGCTTTTCTAAGGGTGGGATGTGGCATGTCTTACAAGATTATGAGCAAGAAAACTCATATTGTGTTAAACATTCTCAGATTGTGTGATAAACAACCACCATCGTTCATATTAAAAATTAAGCCTCCTGTCATGTTATCTATCATTCTAAAATATGCGGTTTCTCAGTTTTTGCCATCTGGTCTCTCACTGCTATTCCATCAAAAGTAAAACATACCAAAACCACACAGGAAAGTTTCTGTAAGCCTAGATGAGACAACTTTTATCCTGAAAATCCTAATTGAATGAGCACTGCAGTATTTCAACCAACTGCTCCTTATTTTTATGAGAGTGCTTTCTCAGTGTATTGTGGCCACTCTATCTATGAATATTAGGAGATATTTTTTTAAAGATAGGAGTCTCACTGCTCAATAACAACAATTTGCTAAAGTGATCCTAAGATGTAGGGTCTCTTGGTGAGGGTCACAAACTGGGATGGTATGTGGGTGTCTCGCTCATTTTAAAAGAATTATTGGCAGAGGGGTTAGTGTGGAACAGAAAATGAGACAAAGAGCAGAGGAGAAAAGAGAAATGAGATTGAAAACTCATCCATAAGTCCAACCAATGTCTGCTTCCACATATTACACTTAAGTTGAACTGAATAAAATCTATCTCTGGGTGTCTCCTGTGACTTTCTAAATTATTATAAATCTGAAGTTTCATCTCAGTAAGAATATGTTGAGTCACGCTAACTGATGCTGCAATTTCAGATCCAGACTTCTAAGCGCCTTAAACGCTGACTACTCCTTAAAGAAGAGGCAGTTTGCTTTAAGGCAGCAGTCCCCAGACTTTTTGGCACCAGGGACCAGTAGAGGACAGTTTTTCCACTGACTGAGGGCAGGAGTTGTTCAGGCAGTAATGTGAGTGATGGAGAGCAGTAATGAACCCTTGCTCCCTTGCCCACTGATCACCTCCTGCTATAAGGCCACATTCTTAACAGGCCATGGACTGGTCTGCAGCCTAGGGGTTGGGGAGCTCTGCTTTAAGAGACTCTTTAGAGAAGTACAACACCAAGGATGGTTTAGATGGAATAGTGTGAACTAGAAGGAAGACGGGTTGAAATTCAGTAGGTAGTTTCTGGACCTAGATTAGGTGTTGGTTGAATCATGAGGATAATTAGATTACTCAGAATTTGAGTGGTTTATGTTCCTGGCATTTACACTATCTCACTCCAAATTTCCCTAGTAGGATTTAGAGTGGAATGTCAGAAATACAAATGAATGTTAGCATCAATAAATAGACAAAAAAGAGGCCAACAGTATATGTCAAGATTCTGAAAAAGGACAAATACAAAGACTGGAGCAACTCAAAGTTAAATGTGAGAGTACTCAAGATGTGAGGTTAAAAAGCATGGGGTTAAAAAAATGGTTTGAAGCCTCTGGGAAACTAAGGTAAGCATATAAATACTGAAAAATATCTCAAAAGTAAATGACAAAAATTTTAGGACAGTGAAAATATTTTTCATGATACTATCAAGGCAGGTATCTTTCATTATAGATTTGTCCAAACCTATAGAATATCACAACTACAAGAATGAACTCTAATGTAAACTATGGACTTTGGGTGATAATGATGTTTCCAATGAAGGTTCATCAATTGTATTAATAACAAATGTACTACTCTTGTTGGGGTTGTTAATAATGGGAGAGGCTATTCTTGCCCCTTACAAGAAAAGCTATGACAAACCTAGACAGCATATTAAAAAGCACATACATCTCTTTGTCAACAAAGGTCTACATAGTCAAAGCTATGGTTTTTCCAGTAGTCATGTACGGATGTGAGAGTTGGACCCTAAAGAAAGTTGAACTCCAAAGAATTGAAGCTTTTGAACTGTGGTGTTGGAGAAGACTCTTGAGAGTCCCTTGGACTGCAAGGAGATCCAATCAGACAATCCTAAAGGAAATCAGGCCTGAATATTCATTGGAAGGACTGATGCTGAAGCTGAAACTACAATACTTTGGCCACCTGATGTGAAGAGTTGATTCTTTGGAAAAGACCCTGATGCTGGGAAAGACTGAAGGCAGGAGGAGAAGGGGGTGGCACAGGATGTGGCTGGATGGCATCACTGATTCAATGGACATAAGTTTGAGCAAACTCTGGGAGATGGTGAAAGACAGGAAAGCCTGCCATGTTGCAGTCCATGGGGTCACAAAGAGTCAGACACAGCTGAGCGACTAAACAACAATAGTTCATGGTGGGAGCAGATGGTATATGGGGAATCTCTATACCTTCTTCTCAATTTTGCTATGAATCTAAATCTATTCTGAAAAAATAAAGCATATATATTTCTACAATAAACAACTAGGGTTTTAGAAGTTGTAAAGCCATGATTTTTCCTAGAGAGATAACCTGCTCTTAACACACACACACACACACAAAAAACAACTTCCATTTTATGGACCTGAAACCATCAGTGTATCATTTCTACATATTCTAATGGTTACATGTCACAGCTTCAGGGGACAGACATATATCTCGCCTCTCAGTGGCAGGGGTGAAAAAGAACTATGGCCTTAGTAAAACTGCCACAAGAGTTATAATATTTTTGTTTTCTGTTGGATCATTTTCTACATCCTAGTTTAGAAATTGGGCTTCCCAGGTGGCCAGTGGTAAAGAATCTCCCTGCCAATGCAGGAGATGCAAGAGATGTGGGTTAGATCCCTATGCTGGGAAGAACCCCAGAAGAAGGAAATGGCACTCCACTCTAGTATTCTTGCCTGAGAATCCTATGGACAGAAGAGCCTGGTGGCCTAGAGTCCATGGGGTCACAAGGAGTCAGATGTGACTGAACACACACGCACACGTTATAGAAATCAGATAAAGAGGACATAGAGAAGGAGATTCAGTTAGAACACGGGAAAATATTTATGAATGTATTGTTATAGTCCATGCAGAGTAGTGATCATGACAATGGGGATGAAGAGAAATTGGAAATCTCATGGATATTCAGGAGGTGCAGCCAGAGAATTCAGTGACTTATTTTACAACCGGGGGTGGTTGTTGAGAGATTAATAGGCATGCTATGCAGGATGAGGTACCACTTGGCGGGAGTGAAAAGCTAGATAACGAGGCAAAAATAAATGTTTGGTTTGAAGTAGCTTTCGTAAATCTAGATGAAGATGTATAATGGAAAACTGGAAAAGATAAATGTAGAACTCAATAATTAAGTATTTACATTTTATCATCAGTGTTTAGATTTTAGAGGAACTCATGTGTATAAGATGTCTCATGATGAGGATATATTATGGGGAAAAATAATAAGATTGTGACTAGGAGACAGAAAGCACCACTATTTAAAAGTGTGACATGAAAAAAGAAATCACTGATGGAGACTGAGGAGAAATGAAGCAAAAAAAGGAAACGGATGTCCTAGCTGCCAGACTTAGAAGAAGAGACAATTGGCTATTTGTAATCAATCTGTTAATTTGGAGAGTGTAAGGAAATTGGCTAGCACCCTTAAGGTTTTCATACCATGAGCCTTAAAGTTGTAAGGAGCAAATAATAAGAAATATAAGAAATTGATCTTAACATTCCTTTCTTATTCTGTAAGACACCTTTCTTGCTACTATTTAAACTGGATTAAGAGAGCATTTCCTCCTTGTAAGTAATAGGCTCCAAGCACACAAATAGGGTCCTCTTCTTAATGTGTTCGAGCACAGTTGAGATTTTCTAAATATTACTGAAGTTTGTGGATTAGGAAAAGGTAAATAGGCACAGCCAACAATAAGCAACTACTTAATGTGACTTTTACTTTGTGACCTACAACATGGAGACCTCCCTGTCTCGATCTGCTTCTGTTTGGCAGAAAACATATTTACCCCCAAATAAAAACAATCTCACATGTATTCTTATTCTCAGAGCAACAGAGGTCTTTTACTTTTGTCTAAGGTTTGTCTTCCAGACAAGAGTTCCTAAATGGGGATCCCCTACTGATTGACAGGGATGATCTTTCCTTTAGAGCATCTCCAGTAACAATACTGCTCAAAATAGCATTATCTTAACCTATAGCCTTGGCACTCAGCTTCAACAAAATCTCTTATAATAATAAGTACTCTGTACAACTCTATGCATTCATAAAATTGTATTAAAGATGGTATGACTTACACAACCATCATTAAAATTAATATAATCATATAAATACTATTATGAAATGACAAATTATTTTATAATAAAATAATATATATTTCACTAAATAAATGCTTAAGGTGGATTAATCAGAATATATAATAAAGTAGCCAATTGTTTGCACCTCAATGTAGAATCACCATAGATGTGAAAAGTACAAATTCAGACTGGTTTGAATGGGTTCTCCTAATAACTTTTTAAAATATGTTTCATCAGTGACAGGTCTGATAATAATTCCATAAGTAACATGGAGATGACTGGAAAATAAAAGCATTACACATAGTTCCTTAGGAAATGCAAAAGCTGAGTAAAGAGTCAATCATGATGTAAAGTAATTAGTAGAAGTAGAGTCAATATTCATTCTTTCTTTCTCTCAAACGGTATATCCATTTCTTACTGCTTTATACTCACCCCAAGACCACCATGGGCCTGAAAACTCTGCATTCTCTCCTGCCTCCTGTCTTTGCACACAGGGTCCCTTCCTACACTGAAACCATCAGGTCTCAGCCACAGTCCCACTGCCTTCATGCGCCTTCTGACACGTCTACCACATCTAGACCCTCCCCTCTCCAATCCCTGCAGGGCTCCCACAGTTCTCTGTGTGTACACCATCCTAGCACTCCCCCCTGTTTGTCTCCTATACTTGACAATGAGCACCTTGAGGACAGGACAATTTTTGACTCCTAATTATATCCTCAATAAAAGTTGAACTAAACAATTATTAGAAAAAAAAAAAAAAAAAGCTCCTAACACATCACATCTCAATCCTAGACATTCCCTCAAGGTAGGAGACTGAAAGCACCCCTTTCCACCCCAAAGCTAGAAAAAGCCTGAGCTGCTTCCCCAGAGGCAGAATTAGTATAATCTGGAAATTCAGTGTATCCTGAAACATTATTTGTGCTTATGTGGTAAAAGAGTGAGCTTCTAGGTTCATGATTTGAAGAGGGTTTTTTTTTTGTTTTTCACAAATCCCTGCACATGAATGTCCAGTAGGGTATTTAAACTTAGTTTATAACAACTGAATGACGTGAAGCATTATCCTGTGCTCTGCAATGCCCTGGGGGCCCTTCCACTCCTGGCCAACGGTACTCCCCAAGCACTGTAATGACAATAATACCTTCTAAATTACCAAAGTGCTCTTTAGAGAGTTGTACAATACCATGGAAAATCTATGCCTTTGAGCTCCAACCTGTCAGAAACACAACATCTATTAAAACGAGAAACTCATCCTTAATTCACAGCCTCTGTATAACAGTTGTGTCATAATACAGCCAAATGATTCTAAGATTTATTCGAGAGATGAACAAATACAGTAAATGATGAAAAGGTTTCTTTCTTGAGGGCACAGATGATGTTTGATCGGAGGGAAAAAAAGACAGCAGCAGGTGAAGTCATTTTTCAAGAGACTGAGAAATTTAAGCTAGTAAGAGTGTATTCAACTCATGCATATTGGTTAGTTGCTAAGGAAATAGAAAGTCAAAATAATAATGTAAAAATATCTAGGAAAATGTGTATTCAACACAATTTTGAACTTCATTTTTAAAACTTTTTTTTGAAAAAGAAAAAAGATGCTAACTCACATTTTTCCTCTTCTTCCTACCTTTGTCTTTCATTGCATTCTTCCGTGCTTTTTTCTGGCCAATATTCCCATAATACATGTTCATTCTGCTTTCTGGTCCTAAAATAAATAAATAAATAAAGTCATCAAGAATGTATTATTTATTTAAGCTTTTGGAAAAGAATACTAACTTACAGTTTTTCAAATTCATTTAAAATCACACTTCTTACTTTCAGAGTCATTAACAACCTTGCCTAATTTAGTATCATCTGCAAAACTGATGAGCAGATTTTCAATTGCTTTGCTCAGGTTATTAATTAGTATAAAACTCCAAGAATAGATTAATCATCAGGATTTATTCTTCTGTAATTTGAGCCACTACAGATAAAACTTTCATAACTCTTCTGAGTTCACCCTCACTTCAGTTGTTCATCTTTGTAAGTTGAAAAGAGAAAGTCAGATTTGTTAGATAAATAACGTCAATATAATTATGATGAAAGGACAAACAGTCCATTCACACTGTTGGGTCCACTTTAATAGAGAGCTGCCTTAAAATCTGAAAAAAAACTGACCTCATGTGTATTCATTGCTTATCTAGTATTATAGGGATATTATTTAACTTGAATCATCTCATTTATTCTCTGTAGCAACCCTATAAGCTAGGTGCCACTATTATCTCTTAAGTAAGACTATGCCAAAGCCTTTGACTGTGTGGATCAAAATAAACTGTGAAAAATTTTTCAAGAGATGGGAATACCAGACCACCTGACTTGCCTCTTGAGAAATCTGTATGGAGGCCAGGAAGCAACAGTTAGAACTGGACATGGAACAACAGACTGGTTCCAAATAGGAAAAGGAGTACGTCAAGGCTATATATTCTCACCCTGCTTATTTAACTTATATGCAGAGTACATCATGAGAAATGCTGGGCTGGAAGAAGCACAAGCTGGAATCAAGATTGCCGGGAGAAATATCAATAACCTCAGATATGCAGATGACACCACCCTTAGGGCAGAAAGTGAAGAGGAACTCAAAAGCCTCTTGATGAAAGTAAAAGAGAGCAAAAAAGTTGGCTTAAAGCTCAACAATCAGAAAACGAAGATCATGGCATCCGGTTCCATCACTTCATGGGAAATAGATGGAGAAACAGTGGAAACAGTGTCAGACTTTATTTTGGGGGGCTCCAAAATCACTGCAGATGGTGATTGCAGCCATGAAATTAAAAGACTCTTACTCCTTGGAAGAAAAGTTATGAGCAGCCTAGATAGCATATTGAAAAGAAGAGACATTACTTTGCTGACTAAGGTCCGTCTAGTCAAGGCTATGGTTTTTCCAGTGGTCATGTATGGATGTGAGATTTGGACTGTGAAGAAAGCTGAGCTGTGAAGAAGAACTGATGCTTTTGAACTGTGGTGTTGGAGAAGACTCTTGAGAGTCCCTTGGACTGCAAGGAGATCCAGCCAGTCCATTCTGAAGGAGATCAGCCCTAGGATTTCTTTGGAAGGAATGATGCTGAAGCTGAAACTCCAGTACTTTGGCCACCTCATGCGAAGAGTTGACTCATTGGAAAAGACTGATGCTGGGAGGGATTGAGGGCAGGAGGAGAAGGGGACAACCGAGGATGAGACGGCTGGATGGCGTCACGGACTTGATGGACGCGAGTCTGAGTGAACTCCAGGAGATGGTGATGGACAGGGAGGCCTGGCGTGCTGCGATTCATGGGGTCGCAAAGAGTCAGACACGACTGAGCGACTGAACTGAACTGAACTGAAGATTTGAAACTAGAACTCAAAAAAAGTGAATTCTGAATCCAAATTACTGCAAATTATGCTTTAGCTATTCCTTGGTAGCTCAGTGGCAAGGAATCCTCCTGCAATGCAGGAGACACGGGTTTGATCCCTAAGTTGGGAAATCCCCTGGGGAAGGCAGGGAAACCCGCTTCAGTATTCCTGCCTGGGAAATCTTATGGGCAGAGGAGTTTGGGCAGGCTACAGTCCATGGGATGGCAAACCGTTGAACATAACTGAAGCAACCAAGCGTGAGTATGTATAAATATGCTTTAGATACCACTTAAAATTCTTTCAGGTTCTTCAAATCTCATCTTTTTCATGTTTCAAAATTTTGCAAATTTGAAAAGTTAAAGAAATAGAGCAAAAAGGAAAGAAGCTAAAATTAGTAAGTACCTAAGTTGTTCCAAGTATTTTAAATAGCTGTTCATTCATTTTAGTTCCCTCATTCTTTTCTGGGAAACATGTCTTAAATGATTGTTTTATGTTCAATTTATGCTTTACTCTAGCTCTTTATTATTGAGCAACAACAGTCTTTTCAAGGTGTTTAGTGTCTAAAGCAATGTTGACAAATGAGTTCTTAAATTTGCTGTTAGAAATATTATGACAGAATAAGAATGTCTAATATAATATGGAAGCATAGAACAGAGGGTTTTGCCAGATCTAAGGGCCAAGAGACAAGTCCTGGAGGAAAGAGTGTTTAGACACTGACCTGATGCATGGGCTGGAGTTACTCAAGATGTGAAGTACTGTGCTATTTGGTTGACTAAGCAAACTTTCTCTGTGTGTCATCCAATGGCCATCTCCATGAACAGGTTAGGTATTTACCAGCCCCCATCCCTGAAGTTAGGGGTGCCCACGAGATCCTGTTTTAGTCAAAGAGCTATTAGATCAAGTTGGGGGAGGGGTGCTTTTGGAAAATATTTCTCTTCACTTTTAAAAACAAACTTTACAGAAAAATTATTTTCCATACTTCTTTTTTTTCCCAGTGAATAGTAAATGTATTTTTCTTTCTGTTTATTTGGAAAGTCTTCTGAAAGTGTTTTAATTTACTTTTTTTTCCCCCTTTACATGGAAATGAGTCTCTAAAGAGATATAGAATAAGATAATTTGCCCAATAATGGAACTGGAAATTAAGAGAATGATTTCCCTAATCATATTTTCCTTTCAATTAATTGTATATTATATAATTGGTGGGGGTATGATGAAGCTGTGTAGAGTATAGGGATATACTGCAAATCCTAGCACCTCTCTTTCTATAAAATAGAGAACAATAGAAGGTGGGTGTCTATATGTTACAAATTTCTCTTATGAACATAGTAATTCTTGAGAGTAGAAGATTATAAATTCAAATAAGCTCTGATTTAGTAATAACTCCCAAGCATCATGCCACAAAACAAGAAGAGAAAAGCAGTGAGATTAATCACATTAGATAAATGAAAAATGCAGGAAGTATTTTATTATTCTGTGGCGATGGGATAAAAAGTAAATAAAAAAGCATCTGCTATTTGCAAGTTGTTTAAAATGCATCTATTTGTTTATATCCCAACATTATTTTTACATTCTTACATATGAACATGTAAATTATTTAAAGAACTTAATAATGTTACCTTCAGTAATATATCTGTTCAGTTCAGTCACTCAGTTGTGTCTGACTCTTTGCGACTCCATGAACTGCAGCACACCAGGCCTCCCTGTCCATCACCAACTCCTGGAGTCCACCCAAACCCATGTCCATTGAGTATACATGTCCACAAAAATATTTAATCACTGTATAGACTTTTTACAATACTTCTTTGTATCTGATTTAAGATTAGAGGATACATTGTCATATATGATGGTCCTTTATTTTGTTTCATGAGTTCTGAAAATTTGCTTACCACAAAAAGAATCTGAACTGAATGTTAACACACCTCCATTTTTAAAGCTTATATAACTGCCTAAGCCCAATATTGTTGAAAATATGACAGAATATTGGAAATCATTAACATTGCTCTAGAATCTATCTAAAATATTTTGAACTAGATGCATGAAAAAGGGTCTAGACATAAGGGTGAATAATGTATCATATGTTCAGTTTATGTTTTGTTTTTGAAATTTCTTTGTGCACATAAACACATTTTAGATACAAAAAAAAGTCATTTTGATAGCTAATGTAGAAAAATCATTAATTACTTTTGGTTCACTATATGATTTAGTGAGCCATTTCTCAACTCATTTAGTCATAAAAGTTCAACAATGAACTGATTGCAATATATTGAACTATACATATGATTCCTTTAAAAGTGATTCCATTTGAGATGTAGGTTTTAACTAAACTCATAATAATCATTTTGCAATTTATGCATATATTAAATCATCACACTGTATACCTTAAGTTCACATATATTACAAGACAGTAATATCTCAAAGTAAAAAAAAAATTTAATTAAAAAATAAATTTTGGTCCTGGGCCACATTTATGCATAATAAAATTGTAACAATTTATAGCAATGTTACTGAATTTCAAATATCCTTTCAAACAATAATTACAGTGTATTTTGTCTCATCACTAAACATAGTACTTTTACATGATTTTGATAGAGCTATCTACTCCAACTTTAAAATAAACATAATATTTATATTACATTCAAGCATATGTCTCTGAACCTTTACAGGTACACATTCTATTCATTCATTCAACATTTCCTTAATAGACATGTGGAATATTCATCTTAAAATATACTGACTTTGGAAATACTGTTTAGACTATGAGCAGACCAAGTACACATTCTATGTGCGCTGTCATATTCAACATGTTATAGTATTACGTACATTAATGTTTGAACCCAGTGTCTCAGGACTAATACAATCATACTTTATGATAGTAAATTTACTTGATGTATAATCAACAAATCTGCATTTTCCATCAAAATTCATTTCGTTTCACTGACAATACTGACTTAGACGCTAAACATGTATGCTAACACAGAGACTGAAGGTGCAGGTGCTAACATTCTGAACAGTTACTTTACCTAAGAGTAGCCTCAGATTTTAATAGAATAATTAACTGAAGTCATGTGTATGATCATTGGTTGCTCCACATGTGAAGATGTATTTTTCTCTAAATGACACCTTTTTATAAAGGATTTAACACAATTATACAGTCTTTTTAGTAAAAATGGGATTTTACTCTTTTTCAAAAATCTAATTTCTATCACTTCAATCTCTGCTTTTCTTGAGGTCATAGTTAATTATTTTAGTCCAAGTGGTGTAAAACCAGCTCAAAGGTTACATGGCAGCTCTTTTATAAAAGGCCTTTGGCTTTATTCTGCAAATCTATTCAGGGAAAAAGGAAAAACTAATGAGTTTGTAGAAGGAAGAAGTAGCTCGTAAAGAATTAGTGCCATGTAACTAACCTACATGTAATGATTTCCTACAAAGAAAAACACTTGCATGAAAGAGATTCACGACAAGATTTAAGATGACAAATGTTTATGAATAACATTCTAAATGGCTGAAGTCAACTGTGCTATAAACCATCTGGCAGATTTAAGTCCTAACTGAAATGCATATGAATTATTGTCATTTAATGGACTATTTAATGGACCTATGAAAAAATTATTTGGCAAAACAACAGGTTTTCAGTTAAAAGAATCAATCTTCTTGAGGGCCAAACCTAGGGAATATTTCCCCATCCAAATATGAATAATATACAGGATCAAATGACATATTCTTTGAATTTCAGAAAATAAGACATATTTATAATGTGTAAATATAAGAATAGCATGCCGGTGTCAAAGATAACATTTAGCAGTGTGACAGAGAGACATCCAAATCCACAGTCATTGATCACCAAGATGAATAGCCTTTCTGAAGAAAAGTAAAATTATACTTGCATAAAATTTTGGAAACAGCAGATACTGAAGCATGAATTTTCAATGTATATAGGTCAATTTGTTAAATTTTATCAATCATCTCACTCAATGATAACATTTGATGACTATTTCAATCAAATTTCAACATTGCAATATAATTCATAGGTAATCAGAAATAAATTCAAAACTGTTGTTTTCTGGAATTTTATATTACTATGTTTTCTGCATTATTTTTATATACTAAAGCAGAAGATAGAAATTATGTTACAGCAGCTTTCTGTTTCTTGAGTCGCTGGTATAGCATTGCTATTTAATGAGGTGAAATAATTTCCCCAATTATTTCATAGTGTTCTGTGACATTATTAGGTTTAATTCTTTTTTAAACATGAAGCCATGTGAAGGGAGACAAACAAATTAATACACAGTAATTACTATGTAAAGAAAAAATTGTGTAGGCTGAGAGTATGACATGCTGTTGATATTCTAGTTCTTATTCTATTGAAGCTGTGATTTTAAACCATAATCTATACATATTTTTAAATAATTCTTCTAAACTATGATATTTGGAATAAAATATATTTAAAACTTCCCCAGTAGCTAGGATAAGAGCATATGAAACAGAAATAAAGTCAAATGTATGTTGTTTAAATGCTGTTTAGAAAAGATTAACTTATTCAGTGTTTTACTTATGAGAACAAGTATCATATTCTTTTTGATTCACCAAACTAGTTCATAAAACAAGCCACCTAAACCTAAAATACTGTAGATATTCGGCTACTTGATATAGAGCAAAAGAAAATGGGACAAAATTTGACTCATCACATACACATTTATCACAGCTACTGGCACATGGACAGAGGAGCCTGGTGGGCCGCAACCCATGGGGTCGCTAAGAGTCGGACACGACTGAGCGACTTTCACTTTTCACTTTCATGCATTGAAGAAGGAAATGGCAACCCACTCCAGCGTTCTTGCCTGGAGAATCTCAGGGACAGGGGAGCCTGGTGGGCTGCCGTCTGTGGGGTCGCACAGAGTCAAACACGACTGAAGTGACTTCGTAGCACTGGCACATCTGAAGATGATCCCATACTCGTGGCTTATACACAAATATCAGGGCCTTATTTCTGTATGCTACAATAGAGTCTGGTGAACTATAGCCTGCTGTTTGTTTTCGTAAGAGTTTTATTGGAATACAACCATGCTACAACGGTAATTTTGAGTAGTTGTAACATAATCCATGGAGCTCTTAAAGTCCCAGATATAAATTATTTATTTGGTTCTTCACAGGAAAAATTTCCCAAACTATGGGAACACATCTAACTTTATTGTGGGTCCACTTCTCTTTTTAGCAACTAAATTGAAAATCCACTCCTTTACGCAACAAGTATGCACTGGTCACTACCATTAAGTCAAGTTCTCAGGCATCTAAATACCAGTAATACTAAGAAGAGAAAGACAAGCAAGGTTATGATACCATGTATCTTACTTTCTAATATGGGGAAGTAACAATAATAGAAAAGAGACATTATTTAAGCGACATGAATTTCAGGCTGCGATCTGTAAGACGAAGATATTTGCGAAAGGACCAATTGAAAGAATGTTTATGGGTAAGACTGGAGAGATTCCATTAAACTGAATCACCAAGGAAAACTTTGGAGGAGAGGTGCTTATTTGAGCTGCAACCTGAACAGTCTTATCTTCACAGACACTGGGAAAGAGTGTTGGGGGAGAGACAGCAGTATGGTCAAGGGTCCTCAGGAAGGTTTGTTTTGTTTGTTTGTTTTCTGAAGAAAAGCAGTGCTGCTGAAGAATAAAAAGTGAGAGAGTAGAGGAATTTAAAGAGACATAGGTGAGATGTCGGAGAAGGCAATGGCAACCCACTCCAGTACTCTTGCCTGGAAAATCCCATGGGCGGAGGAGCTTGGTAGGCTGCAGCCCATGGGGTCGCTAAGAGTCAGGCATGACCTAGAGAATTCACTTTCACTTTTCACTGTCATGCATTGGAGAAGGAAATGGCAATCCACTCCAGTATTCTTGCCTGGAGAATCCCAGGAACAGAGGAGCCTGGTGGGCTGCCGTCTATGGGGTCACACAGAGTCGGACATGACTGAAGCGACTTAGCAACAGCAGCAGCAGGTGATATGTATCAGGCATTTCTTCACTAGGTTATTCCAAGCATTCAGTGAAAATCAATTCCAGAGCATGAAGTAACATTATGACATTAGCAAGAGAAAACCATTTCATGTCCTGATATCTCACTTTCTAAACTTCAGGAAATGATAATACGATCATCTATGTCTTTCTTTGGATCCTTTAAACCAAGGCCAGGGTTACTATCTTGGGAGTAGACATCAAGAAAGGGAAAGGAGAGGCAGGGATGGGTTCTCCAAAGGAGACTGTATGTATTTGAGGTCCTGTCCTTCCCTAAGCTGTCCCACAGCTCTACACTTCTCATGGAGAATGTCAAAGCCAATACTGACCTTCACCCCCAAAGTGTTCAACTCAATATCACATAAGATGAACTCCCCCCTATGGAGTGTTCCTGCCCATGTGGTGAAGGTCTTTTGTGCCTGCTTTGTGTGTTCTCTTTAAAGTGCTCCTCATTAACTCAGATTTATGTTTACAAAGGCACGCTATTAATTTCCAAAAGGAATTATCAGATATCCTAAATGAAATATATTCAAAAGTAATAAGGTCTTTATCCAAGGACCCTCCAAGCATGCATGCTCACTCAGGCACTCAGTCGTGTCTGACTTTTTGTGACCCAAACACTGTAGCCCGCCAGGCTCCTCTGTCCATGGGATTCTGCAGGCAAGAATACTGGAGTAGGTTGCCATTTCCTCCTCCAGGGGCTCTTCTTGACTCAGGGATTGAACTCACATCTCCTGTGTCTCCTGCAATGCAGGGAGATTCTTTATCCACAGAGCCACCTGGGAAGCTCAGGAACCTCTGTCCCCTCTATGTTTTCTGTAAGCTTTTTATCCCAGCTTTAACATGTCTTCTTTGGTAAAAAACAGAGTCAGAAATTAGAGAGAACCAGTAATGAAATGATGGAATCATTTATACTTACATGATAATTTACACCTAATAAAGTGTCATTTTTCAATACTATCAATATTATGGCAGAATCTAAGAGTGACCAGCCTTGTAAATTAGGAGGATCTGACTTTGAATGGGGGTTTTTCTGCTGACTCACCTTGTGAATTTGGATAAGGACTTGTTTCCAAGACTCATATATATACAATAAAAATATTATTTACTTCATAGGGTATTACTGGAGGTTAGAATTAATGATAGTAAAATGTCTAATGAGGTACTTAGTAAATCATATAGATAAAAACAATAGCCACTGCCATTTATTGTCTGCATTCTGTGAGCAGTTCAATTAATACTTTATATATATTGTACATTACGGGCTTCTCAGGTGGCACCAATGGTAAAGAATCCACCTGCCAATGCAGGAGACATAAGAAATGTGGGTTAGATCCCTGGGTTGGGAAGATCCCCTGGAGAAAGGAATGGCTTCTTTACTGGAGAATCCCGTGGACAGAGGAACCTGGAGGGCTACAGTCCATAGGGCGGGAAAAAGTTGAACAAGACTGAAGAGACTAAGCGTGAATGCATACTTGATTGAATTATTAAAGCAGTAGTCTAATATAGGTATCATTGAATCCAAATTAATGTGAGGATCCTAAATTTTAGAAACATTTAAAAGAAACTGATAAGCCCCTGGTTAAGCTTGTATCCATGACTTATATCAGTTAGTAATAACAGAGTTCCATTAGCTGTTTTCATGATTAGTATTACTCCTTTGCTTCATTCCTCCGATCTGGCACAGATATTTCTTTTACATAATGTAGTTCAGTTCAGTTCAGTTCAGTCGCTCAGTCATGTCTGACTCTTTGCGACCCCATGAATCGCAGCACGCCAGTCCTCCCTGTCCATCACCAACTCCCAGAGTTCATTCAAACTCAAGTCCATTGAGTCAGTGATGCCATCCAGTCATCTCATCCTCTGTCATCCCCTTCTCCTCCTGCCCCCAGTCCCTCCCAGCATCAGAGTCTTTTCCAATGACTCAACTCTTCACACGAGGTGGCCAAAGTACTGGAGTTTCAGCTTTAGCATCATTCCTTCCAAAGAAATCCCAGGACTGATCTCCTTTAGAATGGACTGGTTGGATCTTCTTGCAGTCCAAGGGACTCTCAAGAGTCTTCTCCAACACCACAGTTCAAAAGCATCAATTCTTCAGCACTCAGTTTTCTTCATAGTCCAACTCTCACATCCATACATGACCACTGGATAAACCATAGCCTTGACTAGATCGACCTTTGTTGGAAAAGTAATGTCTCTGCTTTTTAATATGCTATCTAGGTTGGCCATAACTTTCCTTCCAAGGAGTGAGAATCTTTTAATTTCGTGGTTGCAATCACCATCTGCAGTGATTTTGGAGCCCCAAAAAATAAAGTCTGACACTGTTTCCACTTTTTCCCCATTTATTTCCGATAAAGTGATGGGACCAGATGCCATGATCTTCATTTTCTGAATGTTGAGCTTTAAGCCGACTTTTTCACTCTCCACTTTCACTTTCATCAAGAGGCTTTTTAGTTCCTCTTCACTTTCTGCCATAAGGGTGGTGTCATCTGCATGTCTGAGGTTATTAATATTTCTCTCAGCAATCTTGATTCCAGCTTTTGCTTCTTGCAGCCCAGTTTTTCTCATGATGTATTCTGCATATAAGTTAATAAGCAGGGTGACAATATACAGCCTTGACATACTCCTTTTCCTATTTGGAACCAGTCTATTGTTCCATGTCCAGTTCTAACTGTTGCTTCCTGACCTGCATACAGATTTCTCAAGAGGCTGGTCAGGTTGTCTGATATTCCCATCTCTTTCAGAATTTTCCACAGTTTATTGTGGTCCACACAGTCAAAGGCTTTGGCATAGTCAATAAAGCAGAAATAGATGTTTTTTCTGGAACTCTCTTGCTTTTTTGATGATCCAGCAGATGTTGGCAATTTGATCTCTGGTTCCTCTGCCTTTCTAAAACCAGCTTGAACATCTGGAAGTTCACAGTTCACGTATTGCTGAAGCCTGGCTTGGAGAATTTTGAGCATTACTTTACTAGCGTGTGAGATGAGTGTAGACTGGTTTCTAAATGGAAAGTTCCAAAAAGATAAGACCCCAAGTGCAGTTATCTGTTAAGCCTGGCTTAAGCCAGTCTTAACACTGGCTCCTCTCCACTCAGGTAGGATTTGACCTTTGAGGAAGATTTGGCCTCTCTTCCTCACAAACACAGCATCTGCAAGCTTGGCTCCTACTTGAAATAGCCGTGGGTATCTGATATGATGAATCTGGATATTCTTTAATGGAACTGTCATGTATCTCACATTATCTTCCATTATCAGACATTTGATGTGTCTTTCTCTCATATAACACAGAAGCTGGGCATCCCCAACATTTTCAAAACTAGACTGATCTTCCTCGTCACTTTCAGTTTACTCCACATAATCTCTTTTTTATTCAGACAAAGCTTCTCACACTTCCCCAAACACATGAACAACGATCATGTTACCACTTTTTTTCCCATCACTTTCCTGCGCTACCCTGATATTATCCCTTCTATACTCACAAAAAGCTAGCTCTTCCACAAGACACAGAAAAAGAAAGAAAGAAAATCATTTGCATCATCTCAAACCCTAGATTGAGACTGTGACTCCATTTTCAGATTTCTCCAAACACTTCTGCTTCTATTACAGCACTTCTCTGAAAGTACCTGTCTCATTTGTGGCACTGCAAAGTACTTGAACACATGAATTTAACCTTTTTTCTTTTCATATCCCATGTAAATCAGAGTTATTGGCACTCATAAAAAGTTGCAGTATAAAGACATCATGTTGTTTAAGCAATTTTTTTTTTTAACTCCCACATCAATGATCCACAGTGAATAATGCCCTCCATCTACAGTCCTTCCTGTACTGCTTCTGGGCTTGGTTACACAATTTTCTTTGACCAAGGTTATTGTCAGATATGATGTTAACATAGGCTTAATAGACACTTGCACTTTGGGCCTTATCTTTTTGGAATGTTCCATTTAGAAAGCAGTCTACATTATGTAATAAACACAAGTCAGACTACCAAAGTGTGAGAAACCATGGAGGACAAGATGCCACTGTGTACATTCCAGCTTCAGCTGAGCTCAGAGTTGATAAAACCACATGAGCAACCTCAACTCTACTATGTGGAGCAAAAGAACTGCCCAGGTGACCAGTCAACTCACAGAATCATGACAAATAAAAATTATTGTTTTAAGCTACCACCTGTAAGCTAATTTGCTACATAAGTAGAGATATCTGAAGTGAAGAACTGAAGTGAAGTTGCTCAGCCATGTCTGACTCTGTGACCCCATGGACTGTAGCCCAACAGGCTCTTCTATCCATGGGATTTCCCAGGCAAGAATACTGGAGTGGGTAGGCACTTCCTTCTGCAAAGATAACTGAAACAGTCCTGAAAATCCTGTGTGGTAAATATAAAATTCTTATATATTTTTGATTCTGTCTTTGCTTTTGAAATTTAGTTAGGGAGCACACATATTTTCACAACGTGGGGACTTTCCTATCACACTGAACAGAATAAGCATCTGATGTGGCCCCAGCTATTTCAGTCCAATGTGTTCCAGAAAGCATCTTCCACTTAAAGGAAAGAAAAGGGCTCAAATGAAACAAATGATTTCATCAGCAACAACAGTCACAATAAAACCGAAGAAGTAAGGTTTTCTGGAATTCACTCTATACTTCTGCATTTTCCCCAGGAAAACGTAATTGTTTCTGACATGTCTTTCTCTTCCCTGTTTCTTAAATGTATCTCCTCTATTCCTTGTCATTATTTCTAACCATACTGAATATTTCACACTTGCCCTTTAGTCTAGACTCAAATTTCCACATTTCTTTATCCTGCTCGATAAGACGCTTACTCCTTGGAGGAAAAGTTATGACCAACCTAGATAGCATATTGAAAAGCAGAAACATTACCTTGCGGACTAAGATCCATCTAGTCAAGGCTATGGTTTTTCCAGTAGTCATGTATGGATGTGAGAGTTGGACTGTGAAGAAGACTGACCACCGAAGAATTGATGCGTTTGAACTGTGGTGTTGGAGAAGACTCTTGAGAGTCCCTTGGACTGCAAGGAGATCCAACCAGTCCAATCTGAAGGAGATCAACCCTGGGATTTCTTTGGAAGGAATGATGCTAAAGCTGAAGCTCCAGTGCTTTGGCCACCTCATTTGAAGAGTTGACTCATTGGAAAAGACTCTGACGCTGGGAGGGATTGAGGGCAGGAAGAGAAGGGGATGACCCAGAATGAGATGGCTGGATGGCATCACGGACTGGATGGATGTGAGTCTGAGTGAACTCCGGGAGATGGTGATGAACAGGGAGGCCTGGCATCCTGCAATTCATGGGGTCGCAAAGAGTCGGACAAGACTGAGCGACTGAACTGAACTGAACTGATGATCCGTACAGATCGGGACACTGATCAATAAAGACCATGCAAATAAGCCTCCCTGCTCTCTCAGGAAGGAGAGTGTAGCAGGAAATTGGAGTAAAGCATACAGTGAGGCTGGTGATTTACATCCCTGGACTCATTTTCCTCCTTTAAGCTTTGTATGAGCATCACTTGAAAAGGAGTCACAGTGCTTCTCAAGGAGCCCTCCCTCCATGCTTTGGTAATGGTTTCCACAACTTGCTCCTTTGAACCAAAGATATTAATGGTGCCTTACTATTACAAGCAACAGGAAATAGCACAATCCCCTAGGATTCACTAGAGTCTGTTCACATTTTGTCTTACTAAATGCCTCCCAACTTGCCCAAATTTCAATATGCATTGTTTTCTTCCAGGATTCTCATTTACTGCTTGAATAGGTTTTCCTGAAGGCCATTCACACAAATTCCTCAGCTCACTTAAAATCGAGCCATTCCTAAGCAGACAAGACCACTGAGGTTCCAAGTAATACTCAGCTAGTGGTACCATGGTTTCTCTATTCCCTGAATCAACACTTTGAGTGCCACTGATATTGTTAGTATGGAGATCTTCATTATTTAACATATTATCTGGATTTATGAATTCACATCCACTCATAAAAATAACAGAAAATAACAGGAATGTTGCAAAGGTGATGAAAAGAATAATAAAAGAAACTGTTCAAAATAAAGTGTCTTTTTCTTTCTTAGGCTTTCTTTCTCTGTTCCTGTACTTTCTTCTCTTTCTTATTTGGCGAAAAGTACAGGACAGTTGACTCAGATGTCTCAGAAATCATTTTTATGTCTTTGTGAGCTTTTTTAGAAGGCTTTTTGAATCTGACAGAATGCCTTTAAATGAACAATGCTTTATGCAGTCATAGCTACTGCCTATTTGACACGTTTTTCTTTCCTTTTGACTGTTTGTCTTTGAAAGGATTTCTTATCAGATGAAGTTTATATTCCTTCACATTTATAAAAAATTGTGTTGTGTAGAACGAGGATTCTACAATGAATCTATAACCTATGTATGTCTTATCAAGGGCATAAGAGGAGCCAGTCAAAATCAAAGCTTCAGAGAATCTGAAAGTTTTAAGGGAGTACACAGAGGCTTCTAGAATCGTCATTATGAGGTGCCTCCAAATTCTTGTCTGCTCATTACTCCAATGCTATATTACTGCAGAAACATTTAAGAATTGATTACTAAATCTAAAACAGTAACTTTATATTTCTTCTCTTCTCTACAGCTCTAGGCAATCAGGTTGTGTCGATGAATAGGAACTTTGAAAAAAATACAGTAGTATATACTACTATTTAGTAATATTTAGTAAAAATTCTCTGTGATTTTAGGAAGCCACTATCAGTTAAGTTCCTATAAGAGAAATAAAAGTAAAAGTCAATGTTGAAATTCCCCGAGATTTTTATTTCTTTATAAAATTTTTATTTATTTGGTTTAATTTTTATTACATAGTGTGTATGTGTGCATATGTGTAGTTATAGGAAAAGTAAGGTTTAAAGTGTTTTTTTTGCCAATTTTGAGTTAAATTCACATGAAATATCTCTATTATAGTAATCTATTTGATTTGTTAAACTAAGCCCACATTTCGACTCTCTTAAGTGATGCACATATAAATTTGGAAATAAAAATCTCAGGGAAATTCTACATTGGCTTTTGTTTTTATTTCTCTTGTGGGTGCTTAGTCGCTCAGTCACATCCAGCTCTTTGTGACATCATGGACTGTAGCTCATTAGGCTCCTGTGTCCATGGGGATTCTCCAGGCAAGAATACTGGAGTGGATCACCATGCCCTCCTCCAGGGGATCTTCCCAATCCATGGATCGAACCTGGGTCACCTGCATTGCAAGCAGATTCCTTACTATCTGAGCCACCAGGGAAGCCCTATATTTCTCTTATAGGAACCTAATTGATAACGGCTTCCTAAAATCACATATATAAATATATGTGATTATATATATATATATATATATATATATATATGGAGAAGGTTATGGCACCCCACTCCAGTACTCTTGCCTGGAGAATCCCATGGATGGAGGAGCCTGGTAGGCTGCAGTCCACGGGGTCGCTAAGAGTCAGACATGACTGAGCAATCTCACTTTCACTTTTCACTTTCATGCACTGGAGAAGGAGATGGCAACTCACTCCAGTGTTCTTGCCTGGAGAATCCTAGAGATGGGAGAGCCTGGTGGGCTGCCGTCTATGGGGTTGCACAGAGTCGGACACGACTGAAGCGACTTAGCAGCAGCATATATATATGTATATAGGCTTCCCTAGTGGCTCAGATGGTAAAGAATTCGCTTGCAATGTGGGAGACCTGTGTTCTATCCCTGGCTTGGGAGGACCCCCTGGAGGAGGGCATGGCAACCCACTCCAGTATTCTTGCCTGGAGAATCCCCATGGTTAGAGGAGCCAGGTCCATGGCGTCACAAAGAATGGGACAGGACTTAACGACTGAGCGCATATAAATATATACAGTTTTTATTCTTTTAGAATGTTATTTATTAAAATTATTGAATAATGACTTTGTACATGCATTTTCCACTGTAAAAGCCAAAGTTAATCAAAAAGAAAGAAAATAATCTCCATGTTTATTTATATAATTCATTAATACTGAAATAAATTTGAAAATTTAGGCTAATTGGATTGCATTCTATGTCCTTGATGTTGATGTTTATGCAGCTATTAAGTAATTTCTGTTAAGAAATTCTAACCCATAACTGAGAGTAAGTTGGTCCTCCATGTAAACAGATCAAATATATTGAAAAACCTGAAGAATTCAAATTCCCTAAAGCTTTTTACAAATTAGGATTAAGGGGAAGCATTTTAACAAATCCTCCACAGAGTATTAAGAAAACTCAGTAAAGCTATTTGTTGTTTTTAGCATTTAATGTAGTTGGCATACTTCCTTAAGTACCAAGGATAATTATATTTGGTTCTCTGGGGTAACAAATTTGCCCTTAACATGATTGCTATGATGCTCTCTGGCTCTAGGTTGACAAACAAAAGAAATCAAACAATGTATTATCTGAGTTAGACATTTAATATATTGAATCATTTCAAAACACTTCACTGTGTGTGTGTGTATTTCTTGACAATTTTCCAAAATCACATAGATTTGGAATCGTAAGTTATAGAAATGCAGCCGAGTATACCCTACGAATAAGTTCCATCTGGGCTACCAAGAATCGTTAAGAAAGGAAGAAAAAAAATGAGCCTTTCCTGAAAGAGGTCATAGTAGGCAAAACGCAAAAATATTGGTGAGGAAAACTTACAATCAGGGACTTAATACATGATGTGATTGCTTTGATTATTCTCTAGCCTGCCCTAGTACCTCTTGGGGAGAGAAAGAAAATGAAGTAGTGAAAAATAAAGCAGTTTTAGCAAAATCTCTTTAAGACACTGAGATCCCAAGGCATCCCTTATGGATAGCCTAACATGCAGAGAGGAGAAGGCAATGGCACCCCACTCCAGTACTCTTGCCTGGAAAATCCCATGGACGGAGGAGCCTGGTGGGCTGCAGTCCATGGAGTCGCTGAGAGTCAGACACGACTGAGCGACTTCACTTTCACTTTTCACTTTCATGCATTGGAGAAGGAAATGGCAACCCACTCCAGTGTTCTTGCCTGGAGAATCCCAGGGACAGGGGAGCCTGGTGGGCTGCCGTCTATGGGGTCGCACAGAGTCGGACACTACTGAAGCGACTTAGCAGCAGCAGTAGCAGCAACATGCAGAGAACCCCAGGGCCCAGTGTGTTAGTCTGAGTGTGGTCAAGAGAGAGAAATGCCACGATGATGTGAACAAGGAAAGTTTTATTTTAAAGACACAACAGAAGCCAGGTACAAACATTATTTCATAAACTATGAGGACAAGCAGATAACAAAGGCAGATTACCTCTGGCCTGACTCACACCCCAGCCAGATTGTGGTAATCAGTGCTTCAGTTCAGTTCAGTTCAGTTCAGTCCTGTCCAGTCGCTCAGTCGTGTCCGACGCTTTGCGACCCCATGAATCGCAGCACACCAGGCCTCCCTGTCCATCACCAACTCCCGGAGTTCACTCACACTCACGTCCATCGAGTCAGTGATGCCATCCAGCCATCTCATCCTCTGTCGTCCCCTTCTCCTCCTGCCCCCAATCCCTCCCAGCATCAGAGTCTTTTCCAATGAGTCAACTCTTCGCATGAGGTGGCCAAAATACTGGAGTTTCAGCTTTAGCATCATTCCTTCCAAAGAAATCCCAGGGCTCATCTCCTTCAGAATATGTTACATTCAGGTTTGGCTGTAGGTGTCCGTGGAGATTCACACTAGGATTGCAACAGATTCTCAGAGAATGCTTCACTTTCACATCTACACATCTTCTAGATTATCTTGCAAAGCAAAAATCAACAGTGACATTAGGCTGCTCAAAAGCCAGCACTTCATCTTATTCAGCATGCAGACTGCAGTAACTTTAAGAGCTCAGAAATCAAATGCTCCAGATCCAGCCACAACCACCATTCGACCTGTGGCTCCCTTCAACCATGGAAGACTCTGCTCCCTACAGTCACACCTGCTTTTTTTTTTTTTCTTTTATGCCCCAAATATTCCAAGAATGCTCTCAAATTAGGGATTTTGAGATTTCTCTTCCTATAACACTATTTCCCAATACATCTTAAGTCCTATTCAATGTCATTATAATAAGAGAGACTTTCCTGACAAAGTTACATGAAATGACAACCACCAATGCTCTTGTTTTAAGGCACTCAACATTATTATGGTCCCCAGTGTTTCAACAGGAGGACTTTGGTTTATTTACTCTTATATCTGCCTATGCCTTATAACAGAGAAGGCACTTGATAGGCTATTCTTATGAGTACATCACAGAATCAATGGACATGAGTTTGGGCCAACTCCAGGAAATAGTGAAGGACAGGGAAGCCTGCCATGCTGCAGTCCGTGGAGTCACAAATTGGTCACAATTTAGTGACTGAACAACGACAAGCACTAAAAGCTGAACCGTCCTAGGTCTTGGTCTAGAAGAACTTTTTTCTCCTCATACATAGCACCTAGCCCATTACATGCTCTCAATAAATATCTGAAATAGCATTTGTTGTTGAATAAATGAATGAAGGAGTTAAAGTGGCATCTACTGCTCCCTTGTTATGAATCAGGATTTTTGTTGCTGCTGATACAAAACAGAAGACGCATAGCCCCGCCCTTCATGAAAATGAGGTTTATTTGTTTGAGCCAACCACAATGAAAAAAGGGTAGTGGAAACAACATGCTTGATGCGGAAGAAAATATAACTGAAGAATGTGTTGTAGTCGGGAGGACTTTATGAAAGCTTCCTGGAAGAACGGACTTAGTTCTGAATAAACAGAATTATCAAGGGAAAATGGAGTACTAAAATAACCCAGCCGGAGAGCACAACTATGATAAGGAAACTTTGAAATATGTTTTGGGAGAGTGGGTGAAACTAGGATATGTTTTATATTCTGTAGATCATGGAAGAATGCCAACTTTTCTTTTCACTTTATAACTCTCTTCAAAAAGATGAGTGAACACCTATAGATACAGATCACTTCACACATTCAGGTTATTTTAGGCACTAGTAGAAAGTTTCATAGTTGACCTTATTATCAAGCTTAATTAAGTTCTCCCATTCTTGCTTATTACATTTCTTACCTCTTTATCTTGACACTAAAATATAAAAATCCTTTGCTGGGTTTCTAATCCTTTATTTTTCAGTCTCTCAGCTTTATGATGCCTCATGTCTGAAGTCTTGAGTTGACTAGAATGACTATAAAAAGAAGACTATAAAAAAATGGAAGTTTTCTTCCTGTTTGGCTGAATTCTTATATTTGGAAATATTCTTTTCATGTGCTGTGGTGGTGGTGGTTTAGTCACTAAATCAAATCTGACTCTCGCAACTCCGTGGACTGTAGCTTGCCAGACTCCTCTGTCCATGGGATTCTCCAGGCAAGAATACTGAAGTAGGTTGCCATTTCCTTCTCCAAGGGATCTTCCCAACCCAGGGATCAAACCCATTACATCTGCATTACAGGCAGATTCTTCACCAACTGAGCTACAAGTTATGCTGAGCAGGTATCAAAACAGCAATGTTCCTTTACTGTTTAATATACATTGACAAAAGTATAGAGAATTCTGGAATGAAGATAAACATATTCTAGACATTTTCTTAAAGGAATACTTTCATTATTAAGCCCACAAGTTTTTGAGGAAAATTAATTTAATATACATTCCAAGATTTAGCATATATTATTAGCACTAGTTATGTGTGCTTAATTAAGGATAAGATGATGTAGAGACAGGGAGATACAAAGTGTCAGAAAATCAAAGTGATCACAAGATGAGAGAAGTCAAGTTTGAATTTTTAACACCCTTGTGCAACAATACCAGAAATCAGATTACTTTTCATGATCAAAAAGTAATGCCTTTTATGCAGCTGACTCATGTTATAAAACAAAAAATAGTTCTTTCATTACGTTACATGAGTGGGTAGGTTAGTCACTTAGTCGTGTCTGACTCTTTGCGACCGCACAAAGTGTAGTCCGTCAGGCTCCTCTATCTGTGGGATTCTTCAGGCAAGAATACTGGAGTGGATTGCCAGTCCCTTCCCCAGAGGATCTTCCTGACCCAGCGATTGAACCCAGGTCTCCTGCATTGCAGGAAGATTCTTTACCATCTGAGCTACATAGTTTCCTTAGATCAGACTGGAAAACTATGCATTGCCTAGAATTTATGTAGGTTGATTTAGAGAAGCTTTCAAATAGGAGATGATCAATATTTAACTATTTATCTTCAAATTTATAATTGAGATTTTTTCCAATATGTTTATCTTTAATTTTCAGTAAGACCTTAGCAAACATATGAATACCATTAATCTATCAGAATATTTAAAATACATTATAAATATAATGACAGCTCTACACTACATGGAGTATCAAGAACATGTAGTTTTCATTATTTTCTTTTTTCACAATTTTCCAATTAATTTATTATCAAGTTTCTGAGAATCGTGAAATGTACTTATATCCTTGGAATTCAGTGTACTATAGCTATAGAATGCTCTCTTACTAGCAACCGAATATGAGTAGAGTATAATTACCTAGAGCTACACTTCAGATGTGAATTGAAAAATATTTTGTCTTTATTTGCTGATCCTGGCCCCCTTATTCTCTATTTTAAAGACATCATAACATGGAGTTCTTTCTCATTTATTCAATATTTATTTGGAGGCTTAATGGGTCCTACTTACACTGAGCTTGTGCATATAACTTGTAAAATGTAGAAAGTTGTTCTATTACATTTTCTGACTACATTCTCTACATTGACCATAATATTGACAGCACTAATTTTCTTCTGATTCGTGAGTACCTATATTTAGAACTACAGGCCTCATTCAGATTGGACACCTATTCAGCCATATCATTTTCATGTTCATCTTTTTGAAAAATAGTAAAATCTGTTAAATTATGATATTCTTTGTAGTGGATAAAAGAATTATATAAGATTAATGGAAATACAATGAAACTTTTTTCAAAAATACTTAATTTTGGATTTTTAATATGTGATACTAACAAAATCTCACAGAAAAAAAAAAATATATATATATATTACTCAGAAGTGGTGCTCTAATTGATGTCTCTATCCGAGGTCAGGGGCAGCGGCTGAGAGGAGCTACCCCCCTATTGTTTTCCTCTATATCTTTGCATTGATCACTAAGGAAGGCTTTAGAAAACTGACCACTTTCAATTTGCCTTGATTCATGGAGCTAGCATTCCAGGTTCCTATGCAATATTGCTCTTTACAACATCAGACCTTGCTTCTGTCACCAGTCCCATCCACAACTGGATGTTATTTTTGCTTTGGCTCCATCCCTTCATTCTTTCTGGAGTTATTTCTCCACTGATCTCCAGTAGCATATTGGGCACCTGCTGACCTGGGGAGTTCATCTTTCAGTGTCCTATCTTTTGTTCATGGGGTTCTCAAGGCAAGAATAGTGAAGTGGTTTGCCATTCCCCTCTCCAGTGGACCACATTCTGTCAGACTTCTCCTCCATGACTCGTCTGTCTTAGGTGGCCCCACACGGCATGGCTTAGTTCCATTGAATTAGACAAGGCTGTGGTCCATGTAATCAGATTGGCTAGTTGTCTATGATTGTGGTTTCAGTCTGTCTGCCCTCTGATGCCCTCTCACAGTGCCTACTGTCTTACTCGGTTTTCTCTTACTTTGGATGCAGGGTATCTCTTCACGGATGTTCCAGCAAAGTGCAGCTGCTGCTCCTTAACTTGGACGTGGGGTAGCTCCTCCAGGCCACTGTCCCTTACCTCCGGCGTGTGGTAGCTCCTCTCTGTGATGTGATTATAAATGTTTAAATATGTGTGTTTGTATATATTTTCGTGGGCAAATTTTTAATTTTATATTTAAATGGTTTCCATGTCAGCAGAGATACATTGACCTAGGGTGACAGTGATGTACAAAGACTGACTGCAAAAAAATAAGAGGAGATTCGTATCTCAGCCTTTTTGAGTGTAGACTAATTCCTTAACTTGTAAATTAACCTAAACACAAAGAAAGCCTTTCTAGGGACCATGAGTTTTTAGATAACTAAAAGTTTTAGGATTTGTGTATTTTTCATTTTTTCCAATACATAACTGGCACTTGGGCAGGAATAGTTTCCCAGATTCATCAAAAATATGAAATACAAAGTTAAATTTGAATCTAAGATAATGAATGATATGTAATGGCTCAGACAGTACAGAATCTGCCTGCAACACAGAAGACTTAGATTTGATCCCTGGGTCAGGAAGATTCCCAGAAGAAGGGTATGACTACCCACGGCAGTATTCTTGCCTGGAGAATCCCATGGACAGAGGAGCCTGGCAGGCTACAGTTCATGGGGCCACAAAGAGTCAGACACGGCTAAGCTGTTCACACTTTCACTTTACTTACATGCTCCAGATCATATTGTTGATCTGAAATCAAATTTAATTGAGTGACATATTTTAGCTGACACTGTATACCCTTGTTTTATGAACTTCTTAAAATAAGTTTATTCATTTATCTATCCTGGGTCTTAATTGTAGCCAGTAGGATCATGGATTTTCCCTGAAGCACACAAACCCTTAGTTGCAGCACGTGGGATCTAGTTCCCTGACCAGGGATCGAGCCGTGGCCCCCTGCATTGAGAAAGAGTAGCCTTAGCCACTGGCAGCAGGGAAGTCCCTGAAATTCTTAATCTGTGCATTTCACTTGCTAAATGCATGTCTGCTACACCATGAACTCTCAGTAAATACCTGTTACATATGTACTTCCTTTCCTTTCCCCACAACTGCAGTCTTGCTCCCTGCTTTAGTTCTGAGAGCTGGTTTTAGTCCCAGGAATTGACAATCCTCACTTGGACCCAGACAGTTTTTAGCCAAGGTTAATTAGCTTTTCAAAATTATTATCACTAATTACAGAAACTGTTTAAACATAATTAATTTTACTAATCATTCTCCCAACTTCCACAACCTTTTGACACTGCACTTTTACTATATACCTATCTACCATGACCTTTTAGAAGACCACAGACCTTGTAATATATAAGATATGTTTGTCAGCCTCAAACCAATTATGTCTCCCCTGGGGCAATACTTGCCCCATTAAGAATGGATGCATTAATCCCTAAAAATCACTCTGTTCTATTAGATGATCTGCCTCAACATCAAATATTTCAGATTTCTATTCCAGAAAAAAAAATCATATCTCACTCTACTGTATAAAAAGGCACAATATTGTACTTTAAATTTCTGGAGCAAATTTTTATACATGCTAAACACCCAAGTCTCTCATAAGAGGTCATTTTTGAAGGAGGCAAAAACTCATCAAAGGAAGAGGACCTACTGATAACATGATTCGAAATATGTTTATATGACTATCCTAATATTTTAAATTACACACTTCTTTGGAAATCTTTGAAAATTCAAGTTTTTTAAAATTTATTTATTTTTGATCAAACAGTTGAAGAATAAATTTGGAAAGAAACACTTTCATTTCTAAGATAAACAGTTTACATGGATAATATTTTTGCACAGTTCATTATTACTAGTGACACTTGTATTAATCAGTGTGCCATATGTTGGCACAGCTGTGGTGGATTTGTCCAAATCTCTACAGATTTTTCTTTTTCTGCTCAGAGATATTTTTCAACGTGGGAGCAGAGTGCCTTTGTGTTCTACGTTAGGACTTATTGTAAAGTCAGCATATGTTCTCCAATACTTCTTGGCAAGACTGACAGCACTTATTTATTTATGAGTTTTCTCCCCAAATAGTTGTCCTTTTTTGGAGGGAAGGGAGGTTGTGGTAGGTTTAATTGGCCTTTCAAAAACAGACATGGCAAATGTTTCTTTTATTTCTTTTTTATTTTTTACATTTGGGGATCAATTTTTTTTTTTTTAATTTTAAAATCTTTAATTCTTACATGCATTCCCAAACATGAACCCCCCTCCCACCTCCCTCCCCATAACATCTTTCTGGGTCATCCCCATGCACCAGCCCCAAGCATGCTGCATCCTGCGTCAGACATAGACTGGCGATTCAATTCACATGATAGTATACATGTTAGAATGTCATTCTCCCAAATCATCCCACCCTCTCCCTCTCCCTCTGAGTCCAAAAGTCCGTTATACACATCTGTGTCTCTTTCCCTGTCTTGCATACAGGGTCGTCATTGCCATCTTCCTAAATTCCATATATATGTGTTAGTATACTGTATTGGTGTTTTTCTTTCTGGCTTACTTCACTCTGTATAATCGGCTCCAGTTTCATCCATCTCATCAGAACTGATTCGAATGAATTCTTTTTAACTGCTGAGTAATACTCCATTGTGTATATGTACCACAGCTTTCTTATCCATTCATCTGCTGATGGACATCTAGGTTGTTTCCATGTCCTGGCTATTATAAACAGTGCTGCGATGAACATTGGGGTACATGTGTCTCTTTCAATTCTGGTTTCCTCGGTGTGTATGCCCAGAAGTGGGATTGCTGGGTCATAAGGTAGTTCTATTTGCAATTTTTTAAGGAATCTCCACACTGTTCTCCATAGTGGCTGTACTAGTTTGCATTCCCACCAACAGTGTAGGAGGGTTCCCTTTAATTTAAAAGCATGATTTTTCCTTTTTGCAGACACATATGATATTCTTCTTGCTGACCTCTTGCCTGCTTACAATCAATTCTTTATTTCAACTAACGCTTTTATTTTTATTTACTTATTTTTGATAGTCAAAAACCTGCACATGTTTAATGAACACAATTGTGTGAGTTTGGACAAATATATATATATATATATATACCTGTGATTCTCAACCAATCACCTCCTAAAGTCTCCTTGTGTCCTTTCTTTGTGTATGTGTATGTGTGTGTGTGTGTGTGTGTGTGTGTGTGTGTGTATGTGCTAAGAACACTTAACAGGAGATCTACTCTCCTAACAAGTTTTGAGTGGATAGTACAGTATTACTATATACAGTATATTATAGGCACTACGCTATGCAGCAGATCTGTAAAGGAAATTTATCCTGCATAATCGAAACGTTATACATTTTGAGAAAGAACTTCCTGTTGTCTCTTTCCATGTTCTCTGGTAACCAACATTCTATTCACTGCTTCTGTGAATTTGACTATCGTAGGTTCCTCATTTAAATGCAATCATAGCATTTGCTCCTCTGCAACTGGCTTTTTCCCTTGGCGTAATGCCATTAAGGTTCATCCAAGTTGTTTGCAAACAGCCTGATTTCTTTAAGGCTGAATAATGGACTGCAGGGAGATCCAACCAGCCCATTCTAAAGGAGATCAGCCCTGGGTGTTCTTTGGAAGGAATGATGCTAAAGCTGAAACTCCAATACTTTGGCCACCTCATGCGAAGAGTTGGCTCATTGGAAAAGACCCTGATGCTGGGAGGGATTAGGGGCAGAAGGAAAAGGGGACGACAGAGGATGAGATGGCTGGATGGCATCACTGACTCGATGGACATGAATTTGAGTGAACTCTGGGAGATGGTGATGGACAGGGAGGCCTGGCGTGCTGCGATTCATGGGTCGTAAAGAGTCAGACACAACTGAGCGACTGAACTGAACTGAACTGAACTGAATGCTCCATTATATGCATATACCCCATTTTATTAACCCATTCATTTGTTCATGAACATTTCAGTTGTTCTTATGGCTCGGCTGTTATGAATAATGCCATCATGAACACGAGAGTACAGATTGCCTTTCAGATCTCGATTTCAATTCTTTTGGGTATATACCTGGAAATGGCATTGTTGGTAGTTTATTTTTAATTTTTGAAGACTGCACTTACTATTTTACGTTGCAGCTGCAGCATTTTACTTTGCCAGCAGTGAAGAAAAGTTCCAATTTACCCACATACTCACCAATCCTATCTTTTTTGCTTATTTTTGTAGTAGCCACCATAACTAATATGAGGTATTACCTCACTGTAGTTTTACTTTTCTTTTCCCTGATGATTCAGTGTCTTTTAATATGTCGTTCAGTCATTAAGTCACGTCCTACACTTCGTGACCCCATGGACTGCAGCACACTGTGCTTGCCTGTCCTCCACTCTCTCCCGAAGTTTGCTAAAGTCCACTGAGTTGGGGATGCTATGTAACCACCTCATACTCTGCCACTCTTTTCCTTTTGCCTTCAATCTTTCCCAGCATCAGAATCTTTTCCAATGAGTCAGCTCCTGCATCAGGTATCTAGAGTATTGGAGCTTCTGCTTTAGCATCAGTTCTTTCAGTAAATATTCAGGGTTGTTTTCCTTTAGAATTGATTAGTTTGATCTCCTTGCTGTCCAAGGGACTCTCAAGAGTCTTCTTCAGCACCACAGTTCAAAAACATCAGTTCTTCAGCACTTAGCCTTTTTTATAGTAAAATGACAAAAGGGGAAAGACTAGATTTTTATTCAGGAAAATTGGAAACATCAAGGGAGCATTCCACCAAAAGATGGACACAATAAAGGATAAAAATGGTAGCGACCTAGTAGACTGAAGAGAACATGAGATGGAAAGAATACATGGAAGAGCTATAGTAAAAAAAGGTCTTAATGAACTGGATTACTACAATGGTGTGGTTAGTCACCCAGAGCAGACATTCTGGAGTGTGAAGTCAAGTGGGCCTTGAGCAGCACTGCTGTTAATAAAGCTAGTGGATGTGATGAAATCCCAACAGAAGTATTCAAATCCCTAAAGGATGATGCCATCAAGATTTTGCATTCATAATGCCAACAAATGGAAGACCCAGCAGTGGTCACAGGACTGGAAAAAGTCAATCCTCATCCCAACTCCTAAGAAAGATAGTACCAAAAAATGATGTTATGGGGAGGGAGGTGGGAGGGGGGTTCATGTTTGGGAACGCATGTAAGAATTAAAGATTTTAAAATTAAAAAAATAAATAAATAAATAAATAAAAATCTAAAAAAAAGATTTTAAAATTAAAAAAATAAAAGACTAAAAAAAATAAAATAAAATAAGAAAGATAGTACCAAAAAATGTGCTAACCATTGGACAACTGCACTCATCTCCCATGCTAGTAAGGTCAAGGTTAAAATCTTGCAGGCTAGGCTTCAGCATTATGCAAACCAAGAAATTCCAGATATCCAAGCAAGGTTTAGAAAAGGAAGAGGAACTAGAGATCAAATTGCCAACATTTGCAGGATTATAGAGAAAGCAAGGGAATTGCAGAAAAATATCTCTGTTTCACTGACTATGCTAAAACCTTTGACTGTGTGGATCATGACAAACTGTGGAAAGTTCTTAGAGAGACGGGGATACCAGACCATCTTACCTGTCTCCTGAGAAACTGTATATGGGTAAGGAAACAACAGTTCGAATGCTGTATTGAAGAAATGATTGGTTCAAGATCCAGAAAGAAGTACCACAGGGCTGTCTGCTGTCACCTTGTTTGTTTAACCCAACTCTGAGCACATCATGAGAAATGCTGGACTGAACAAGTTACAAGCTGGAATCAAGAAAGCTGGGAGAAACATCAACAATCTCAGATATGTGGATGATACCGCTCTAATGGCAGAAAGCAAAGAGGAACTAAAGGGCCTCTTGATGAGGGTGAAGGAGGAGAGTGAAAGAGCCAGCTTAAGACTAAATATTTAAAAAAAAAAAAAAAAAAAAAAACCTCTAATATCATGGCATCTGGCCCCAATACTACATGGAACATATAAGGAGAAAACATGAAAGTAGTCACATATTTCCTCCTCTTGGGCTCCAAAATCACTGCAGATGGTGACTGCAGCCACAGTATCAGAAGATGCTTGCTTCTTGCCAGGAAAGTGATGACAAACCTAGACAGTGTGTTGAAAAACAGAGACATTACTCTGCCAACAAAGGTCTGTATAGTCAACGCTATGGTCTTCCCAGTGGTCATGTATGGTTGTGACAGCTGGACCGTGAAGAAGGCAGAACACCAAGACTCGATGCCTTCGAACTGTGGTGCTAGAGAAGACTCATGAAACTCCCTTGGGCAGCAAGGAGATCAAACCAGTCAATCTTAAGGGAGATAAACCCTGAGTATGCACTGGAAAGACTGATGCTGAAGCTGAAGCTCCAGTATTTTGGTCATCTGATGTGAACAAATGACTCATTGAAAAAGTCCCTGATGCTGGGGAAGATTGAGGGCAGACAGAGAAGAAGGCATCATAGGATGAGATGGCTGGACAGTATCACTGATGCAATAAGCATGAACTTGGGCAAACTCCAGGAGATTTGTGGGTCAGGGAGGCCTGGACTGCTACAGTCCTTGGGGTCTCAAATAGTCAAACACGAATGGGTGACTGAACAACAACAGCAACAACTCACATCCATATATGGCAACTTGTGTGTCTTCCTTTGGAGATATTTGAAGACTTTTGCCTACTTTTTGTTTGACTTATTGATTTATTTATATCTGCTATTGAATCATAGGAGTTCTTACGTATTTTGGACTTTGGATCAGGTCCTTACCAGATACGTGGTCTGGAAATATTTTTCAATCAAAATGTTTTACAAGGTACATTAATTAAAACAGTATAACACTAGCATAAAGACAGACTTATACACCAGTGGAAAAAATAGAGAGCCTAGAATTAAACCCACACAATTACAGTAAACTGATCTTCAACACATGCCAAGAATACACAATGTGAAATAGTCTCTTCAACAGATGGCATTGGGAAACCTGATATCCAATCCAAAAGAATGAAATTTGAACCGAAATCCTACATCATGCATGAAATAAACTCAAAACAGAGTAAAGACTTAACTATAAGATCTGAAGATGTAAACCTCCGAGAAAACACACCAAAAAGCTTCTTGACATTAGCCTCAGCAATGATTTCTTGGCTATGACACCAAGGGGAGCAAAAGCAAATACACAAGTTGGACTACATGAAACTGAAAAGCTTATGATCACTTCTTTACTATTTCCCTTATCCCAAAACTGAAATCCTTTCCCCCTGCCTCCTGTGTGCTTACTTCAATTTGACATAATCTATGAGAAATTTGTCAGTTCTCCAGCTTCAGTTAGATGGGTAGTGTCAGAAATTACTTGATCATATAACTGGAAACAGCAGGGAATGAGAACAGCTAAGTAACCCTGGGGCAATAACAAAGGTGCCAGCTTGGTCTCCCTCTTGTAGACCCTGATGGCTGTTCTGCAGAAGAGCAAAGGTGAGCTGGTGAAGGCTCAGCAGGGTGGGAAATAGTGTGTCTTGGCTGCTAAACTGCTTTTCAATGAAAAATAAAGATCAAACCACTGGGAAAAAACCTGAATTTTCTTTTTCGGTGTTGATTGTAACATTGTGATTTTTCTTGTATTAACACTGGGACAAACTAGAAAGGATGTTTTCTTTAAGTTTTATTTTAAATTTTTCTTCTTTTGGATTGGATGGTAAATGATTAATCAGTCTAAGATGTGTCTGAAAATAGTAACAGAATAGACTCTTAGAAAAACATAAAAGGCCATGAGGAAGAAAAGGAGGAAAGTAGGCAGGTATGTGATGATATATTGAACATAGAGAAGAGCCAGAATCCCATTCACATCGTATTAGAGAGGACCAACTTCAAGTTTTAAATCAGATTAAATTTATTAACAGATTTCAGACCTCTTTGAGCTTCCCTTCTGACTTAGTGGCAAGGAATCTGCCTGCAATGCAGGAGGCAAAGGAGACACAGGTTAAATCCCTGGGTTGGGAAGATTCACTGGAGAAGGAAATGGCAACCCACTTCAGTATTCTTGCCTAGGAAATCCCATGGACAGAGGAACCTAGTAGACTACAGTCCATGGAGTCGCAAAGAGTCGGACATGACTCAGTGACTAAATCACCACCAGACCTCTTAATGTTTGATTTAGGAATCCATTTATTGAGAACTGGTTGCCAGCAGGCTTGCAACACTTAGACTAGAACTCAGAGCATCTAATTTGGAGCAATTCATTCATTAATTTATTAATTCAGCAAATATTTTTGAATGCTATTATGTGCCAGAAGCTGGGTTAGTTGTTTCGGACATGATGAATTTACGTTTATGACTGATCTTAACTGCATGGAATTTACAAGAAAGAGTCTTCAGAGAAGTGTAGAATCTGAGAAATAAAAGATCTATTTATTTAAATGCTGACAGTGTCAGGAAGCATAACTTTTGCTAAATCATTTAAATACAATTTGGAGTTCACAAGGTTGCTGCTTTTACAAAGAACTTGACTCTTCCTATTATGGAGAAGGGTATTAATTATGTCCCTTCTTCACAGCCCCATATAAAAATAAGGCACTGGCCAAATGCTGACAGTTGTGTACTAGTGATGGACTGTTAAAACAAAAATCCTCAAAGCCAGATTTACAGCCTTTGCAAATATTGGTTTAACTACTTATACCACAGTCTCTTTTAAGAGAGCAATGCTGCTGGCAAAAGTCCTGAAATAATAGGAGTCAGTTCTCAGAAATCTATACAACCATGTTTCAGCACATTACTGAACACTGACGTCCTAACGTCTGCCTGGTTACTCAGCTATTAAAAGAATTTCCCAAATCTTTAGAATTAACACTTGGAAAAATATGTATTAAAATCTTAATTTTCTGTAATATGTCTTATTATTCTAGCTGTCTATTTCTGGAGAAAAGAAAGAGGGAGAAACATCTTTGCATTTATCTTGTTTACTTTCTTTAAACCTGTTAGTCTTGCTTTAGGTTTTATCCTAGAGTTGGAGTTGGGGTTTCACAATCAAACAGAAAGAAGAAATACTTGGGACACATGCTCAGAGGTGTCCAAATTTAGTGCCACCTGTAAAAAGGTAAGTTTATCTATACATAATGAAAGTATCTAGAATTGACATGATCATACCTCTGAATACTTAATTAGTCCATATTATTCTATATCAAAAATATGCAGTGGAATCATTGGAATATGATCTTTAATATTTCATATTCCCATGTCTTTGGTGGGATACAGAAATTTCATGTAAGGTTTTACAAATTCACATACTGTTTAACAAATATAAGAGGTAGACTAACGTACGCTTGTCATAGACTTTAGCTTACTTTATCACTTATTTGTTCAAAATAGCAGGTGAAAGAATGTGGAGGGCAGCTTAAGGCTGCATGTGGAAAAACAAAACTACTGGTTTTCAAAAATATAGGGAAAATCTGTAGATTTTGTTTATGTCTACTATTCATGTCCCTATTACAATGGATAATCAAGAGTTGACTACATTGTAATTAGAACTGAAGTTGAAGAACCCATCAAACAATTCACAATTTATATTATAATATAGCTCATCAACCCACTAAATATATATTAATAGGGCATTCAAAATCATGCATTTGGCATTTCAAAGACATCTTCCCACATCTGGAGTGATTTGGGATAAATTATTTAGTGCCCTCTCTGTCTTTCAACTATTTTTGGTGAGTTCCATTTTGCATAATGTTGCAATCAGCCTTTGAGTAGAAAATGCTAATGTAGTGGAGGAGGGTAATCTTTATCTCTGGACAATTCCAAAGGAAATAATACAATCAAGAAAAGAGGAGAGACACCAATTTTGAGGTAATTAGTCAGAAGAATAAATGAATGTTGATAAATGTTGAGATTATTCAAAAATTATAGGTTTTTAAAAAACATTTGATTTTTGAAATTTTTACTTTTAGAAAGTAGAATTTCACTGAATTTATTTCATAAAATTTTATTTGGTTTTAAAATACTTCTCTCATAGTATTACAATAACAATACATCAACACAATAGTAAATACTTTAATCTGTATGGTTTTTGATACTGAAAAATATTCTGATTCATCTGAATTTGAGAGTAATATTAATCATCTTGCAGAAACTTGAGACTATGTTTATGTGTCCCAATTTTATAAAGCAGTAAATGGGGTAAAACTGTATGCTTGATACTAAATTTCAGCAACATATGTAAATGTATTATTAGATTTGAAGGCACTTAGAAGGAAAGACACAGTTAAAAGTTATTGTTAAAAATACTGTTGCTTTTGATCAGTTGCTGAGTCGTCTCTGACTCTGTGACCCCATGGACTGCAGCAGGCCAACCTCTCCTGTCCGTCATTCTCTCCCTGAGTTTTCTCAAACTCATGTTCATTGAGTCAATGATGCCATCCAATCATTTCATTCTCTGTCAACCTCTTCTCCTGCCCTCAATCTTTCCCAGCATCAAGGTCTTTTCCAATGAGTTGGTTCTTCGCATCAGGTGGCCAAAGTATTGTAGCTTCAGGTGCAGCATCAGTCCTTCCAATGAATACTCAGGGGTTGATTTCCTTTAGGATTAACTGGTTTGATCTCCTTGCTGTCCAAGGGACTCTCAAGAATCTCCTCCAGCAACACAGTTTGAAAGCATCAGTTCTTCAGTGTTCAGCCTTCTTTACAGTCCAACTCTGACATCCATACATGACTATTGGGAAAACCATAGCTTTGACTATATGAACCTTTGTCAGCAAAGTGCTGTTTCTGGTTTTTAAGATGCTATCTAGTTTTGCCACAGCTTTTTTCTAAGGAGAAACTGTCTGTAGTCATTGTCCACAGTGGTTTTGGAGCCTAAGAGAATAAACTCTGTCACTGCTTTCACTTTTTCCAATGTTTGCCATGAAGTGATGGGACTGTGATCTTAGTTTTTTTTAAGGTTGATTTTCAAGTCAGCTTTTTTGCTTTCCTCTTTCACTGTCATCAAAAAACTCTAACCTGTGGCTCTTACACTGGCAGGAAGATTCTTTACCACTGCGTCATCATGGAAGCCCTAAGAACTATTAGCTAATGACTATTAGCTAATTAAATAATTAGCTAATTAATAACTATTAGCTAATTAAATAATGAAAAACTTAATTTCTTGTTATGCTGCTAGAATAATCAAATGAATTTGTTAATTAAATAATGACAGATGATAGTTGAATAATCTAAATTGACAGATTATTCAATGTTAAAAATCTGTATTTTTACTTTTCATGTTACCCTGAATATTTCTTATAAATATTACTGAAAGAAATGTGAACTCAACTGCAGCTGTAATCAGAAAAGCTAGCATTTATGAATCTTATATTCTGTGCCAAGGATTGTTTTTGTTCTCTTAATACCACTTAATCCAAACAGCATCCCTAGGATGTAGAGTGTTATAATTTATTCTCGTTTTAAAGATAGGAATCTTAATTTTAGAACTAGAAACTAACTGGGAAAAGCCAATTAGGTGTCAAATGAAGAAGCTTGGTTTAACACCAAATAGGTCTGATGCCAGAAGCTGTACAGTTGCCTGAAAGGCTTTTTATTCTGGTCATAGAAAGACTAAACTGAGAACAGCCACTTATACATCTTTGAAAGGCTAGCTAAAAGAAGTGGAGAAAAGATCACACATTTTTTACTTCAGAAATCACACCATAAAAAGAATATGCAAAAATAGCAAGCACATAAAGCAAATTTGTCTAAAGTATGAAGTATTTTTCCCCTGTTAGAAATATCCAACAATGAAATGAGTTTCCTCACAAAGTATTGAACTCCTTGTCCTTGGAATTATTCAGAAGGACACTGTTGACCATAAGAAAGACTGTGGAAAACATTTTGCCTTGGGAGGAACACTCATTTTTTTTTTTCTTTGAAAAAAAAATTTCTTCATGTGAAGACCTAAATTTTTAAAAACTACTGATGGTAAAACAATGAAAATTATTTTCATTTTTCCCCAGGAGCCTACAACAGTAATCAAACCTAAAAGTGAAGACATCTCTACCTATAAAGCAGATAATGACAGGTTTACTAATAAGTACTTGAATTGGAGAATTCTTGGACTACAAAGAGATCCAACCAGTCCATTCTAAAGGAGATCAGTCCTGGGTGTTCACTGGAAGGACTTATGCTGAGGCTGAAACTCCAATACTTTGGCCACCTCATGCAAAGAGTTGACTCATTGGAAAAGACTCTGATGCTGGGAGGGATTGAGGACAGGAGGAGAAGGGGACAACAGAGGACGAGATGGCTGGATGGCATCACTGACTTGATGGATGTAAGTTTGGGTGGACTCCGGGAGTTGGTGATGGACAGGGAGGCCTGGCGTGCTGCAACTCATGGGGTCGCAAAGAGTCAGACATGACTGAGCAACTGAACTGAACTGAAGCGAGAGATAGCAACCAATTTTTCTTTCCTGCAGCATGTTTTAGTCTTAAAAACAGCAATAGTTACTTATTCTACTGAGGTTATTGGTTTTTGAATCATTTCATCTATCACTGAATCTACATATACATCACAATTTGCCTCTATTTCATGATGAACTATTGATAGATGGGTGAATGATGTAATCCTGAAGATAAAAAAGATGCAGAGTGTGTAAATTACTATAAAACATCATAAAAGGTATTTTGAATCATTTTGCTTTCACTTAGGGTAATCTCTGGTTCAAAGATTCATATGTAAATCTCTAGGCACTTAAACATGTCTCTATGAATATAGTATCATTTGATAAACTGGGATGGTTTTATTTCTTAATCTCACTAGAGAATTCCACTATTGACATGATTTTATCTATTGCTATACTCTTACACGTTATTATATCTCACTGTTCCCAAAAGTTAACAATTCACAGTGTATGTTTCTCTATGTTTGATTCATAAATATTTTAAATTTATAGACTTTTTTATTTGTTTCCCATAAGGTGATTTTCTAAAGTTCTATCATAATTTTTCAAGGGAATAATTCTGAGTCTTATTTTAAGTAACAGACTAGCTATCAAGTGTGTTCTACTAAGAGTACATAGGCCGTGAAGCTCTCTCTGTGAGTATTGATGCTATAAACAAACAAAACAACAATAATGAGAACAAACAAGATAATGGGTTATGCAAAAATGAAAGTGGGAAGCGTTGGAAATGATAGATTACACGGACCTATAAAAGCACATTCTTATAACTTATAATTAACTATATCTAATGCTAAACACAATTAGAAATACAAGCATACATATGTCATTTGCTAATGTTTTTACCTTTTACTCTAGCAAAGCCATACCTTTTTCTCATAAATATACCAAGCTCCTGTATGTTTCCTGGCAACAGTAAGCTACATCCACCGGGAGTAATCTTATAAACATGAAAAAGTTTCTTTTAATTTACTTTTTTTTAATGTTTATTTTTAATTTTTCTTAACTCTATTCCCCTAGAGACTTTACTTTTCAGATCAGTCAGAGACCTGTAGGCATATTTATCTTCTAGGAAATTTCAAATCATTTGTAATTTTTGAAAGCATGTCTTACACTAATTGTAACATAGTCATTCTGGATGCTGATCAAAAAAATATAGATTTAGTTTATGTATCTATTTAATCTATGTTGGGGCACCACAGTAAATAGTTTCATCAAGCATAAAAGTTATCTTTCTACATTATAAAATTCTGAACTCAGAATAAGTTTTTGACAACTCATTCCAGTCTTACACACACATACTCCATGAAACTCTAATTCTAATTAAGCTTTCATGTCATTAACTGTCACTTTTTACAAAATGTATATATTTCAAAATGTGTATATTTTGTACCTTACAGAAAGATTTAACTATAAGCAGCTACACTGGTCATTAGCTACCCTTGCTTCTCCTGTGAAAATTACTGTGCTAGCCTGACTTTCAGTATAATTTCTAAAATATTTTCTGCTGAGGAGGTATAAAAATCTCCATAAGAAGGTTGGTATTTTTAAATATAGAAAACAGAAAAACAGTTCCTGTTTATTAACATTTATTAATACCTGTCATTTATTTATATGGCATGGAACATAATTGAATATAACTTTATATTAATACAAAAAAAGTAATATAAAGAAAACTAACTAAAAATGGCCATTGTATTTTATTGGATATCTCAGAAATGTACCTCAGAAAATACCAAAAATCCTCTTTCCTTTTTGTTCACCATTAGAAATGCATACTATATACTTGTTTGTCTAAATTGACAATAATAAAAAATGCATTTTGTAAATTATAAGCCAGATATAATATATTGATCATGCTATGATTTTTCTATAGCCACTGTATGTTGCATTTATATGGTGGATAAAGAAATATATATTAATATATACATACACAGGTATGTACACATATTTCACATACATATATATGTATGTACGAGTGTTGGTATATATATATATTATAATACATATAATATATAATAGGAAGAGAGAAGCACATGGAAACATATATAGTCATTTTCATTGTAATTAATATTAATAAGAGTATATGAAAGGTATTATTTTAGCAACAGAAAAACGTTTTGCAAATTCACAAAATAAATGGAATTATGAGTCTGTTTCATAGTCCAAAGCATGAGTCAATCTCTTTATTATTATTATTATTATTATTATTTTGTAATTTCTTGTTACATTTATTGGTAAGGTATTTTACTTCAGTAGCTTGCCCACTTTCTTATCCTTACCCATTAAAAGGAATGCCTGGAGTGCATTTCAGTTGAAAAGTATGCAGCTTAATCAACATGAGTGGTTTCTAAAATATGCACACACAAGTTATGGAAAAAATATCGGCCCTTTAATGTGGGTCCTCCCAGAGGATTTAGAAACCATTTGTTTTTCCTTTCCAGCTCCATGTTTCCTCATGCCTCTCTTTTTATCTTCCTCACCCCTTCCACTTAGTTTGTGCTGTATGATAAAAATATTTGACCACTATCTCTGATTCTCAGGAGGAAAACTCTAAATCCTAAGACCTTTCTAAATACCAGAATTGCTTTTGTTATTTATTAGCCTTTTGGGCCACAGTGAGTGGGTATGTGTGTATTCAGTCACTTCACTTGTGTCTGACTCTATGCAACCCCGTGAACTATACAGCCCACCAGATTCCTCTGTCCATGGGATTCTCCAGGCAAGAATACTAGAGTGGGTTACCACTTCAGGGGATCTTCCCGACCCAGGGACTGAACCCAGATCTCCTTCACTGCAGGTGGTTTCTTTACCATGGAGAGACCAGGGAAGCCCTTGGATCTCAGTGAGTTTAATCAGATGCCACAGGATTATTAATGGTCACCAGGGAGACCAACCCCATGACTAGAGTTTTTGCACTCTAAACCAGTCCAGCTTCCAGTGACAGAGGACTGGAGATTAAGTTTAACCACATGGCCAATATTTCAATCAAGCAAGCCAATACAATAAAACTTCAATAAAAATTCTTGACATTAGAACTCACTGGAGCCTCCTGGTTGGTGAACACAGAGAACCATAAGAGTTCTGTGCACTGATTCCACAGAGACAGGTATAAGAACTCTGCATTTGAACCTCTCTCAAGTCTCTCTTTATTTGACTGGTCCTGATTTTTATCATTTATAATAAAACTATAATCATAAATACAGTACTCTACTGAGTTCTGTGAGTCTTTCCAGTGAAGTTATAGAAACTAGAATTCATAGCCAGTTGATCAAAAGTGCAGGTGGCTCAAGGATTCCCAAAGTACAAGTGGCCCAAAGACTCCTAAAGTGCATCTTTGAAATTTGAAGTGAAGTCGGTCTCATTCAGGACTGTGTGTTTAATAATGTGGGATCTGCACTAATTCTCAATGGTAGTGTCAGAATTGTCTTCTAATCACCAGCCAGTGTCAGAACCAAGTTCTCTGGTTATCCTCTGTCTCTTAAAGGAAACGCAACTTCATAGCCAGACACCACCGCCCCCAGGTCTCTACACAGATACTGCTGCTGCTGCTGCTGCTGCTAAGTTGCTTCAGTTGTGTCCGACTCTGTGCGACTCCATAGATGGCAGCCCACTAGGCTCCTCTGTCCCTGGGATTCTTCAGGCAAGAATACTGGAGTGGGTTTCCATTTCCTTCTCCACTACACAGATACAGATACTTGCAAATGCTTACTGATAAGAGACTGCAGAGAATGAGATTTGGATATAAGAATCATGCCAGGTCAAAAAACTATGAAGCAGGAAGTAGAGAAAAACGATTTGACCTTACAAAAAGGAAAAAGGGTTTATTGCCTAATACAGGTTTGTTGTTGCCTAGTTGGTAAGTTGTGTCTGACTCTTTGCAATCCCATGGACTGCAGCATGCCAGGCTTCTCTGTCCTTCACTATCTCCTAGAGTTTGCTAAAACTCGTGTCCATCGAGTTGGTGATGTCATCCAACCATCCCAGACTCCGTCACCCCCTTCTCCTCCTGCCCTTAAATCTTTCCCAGTATCAGGGTCTGTTCCAATGAGTTAGCTCTTCCCATCAGATGGCCAAAGTATAGGACTTTCAGCTTCAGCATCGGTGCTTCCAATGAATATTTACAATTGATTTCCTTTAGGATTGACTAGTTTGATCTTCTTTCTGTCCAAGGGACTCTCAAGAATCTTCCCCAGTACCACAATTTGAAATACAGGTTTAGATAGGAAACAAATGCAAAAAGAATGCAAGTCAAGATTACTACTGCTCTCTTACCCATGACATCACATCACGGCATCTGCAGATGAAGAGCAAAACACCCTTTGGACGTGTAATCTATAAGGAATGAGCCAAGTATATACCCCACATGTCATTTTGTTGGAAGAAAATTAAACTGTAAAAAGGTGAAGGAAAGAAAAAGTTCAAGTCATTATCAATTGGATCAATTCATATACACTTCTAGAGAAAGGAAATACTGCAAAAATCATACACTCCTGTGTACAACTTCACTTTATTTAATAAAATGTGCTATTGTCTGGTCTCCCTAATTTTTCAACCCCACCTATTGATGCATATCATCAACTATAGAATTGCCATTCTTAACATCAAAAGCATATTTAATGCTTTTTTAATGCTGGAATAATTTTTTAGTATGTTGAGACATTTGCACACTGCTAAACATCACTTCATGGGAAATAGATGGGAAACAGTGGAAACAGTGTCAGACTTTATTTTTTGGGCTCCAAAATCACTGCAGATGGTGATTGCAGCCATGAAATTAAAAGACGCTTACTCCTTGGAAGAAAAGTTATGACCAACCTAGATAGCATATTGCAAAGCAGAGACATTACTTTGCCAACAAAGGTCCGTCTAGTCAAGGCTGTGGTTTTCTCAGTGGTCATGCATGGATGTGAGAGTTGGACTGTGAAGAAAGCTGAGTGCCGAAGAATTGATGCTTTTGAACTGTGATGTTGGAGAAGACTCTTGAGAGTCCCTTGGACTGCAAGGAGATCCAATCAGTCCATTCTGAAGGAGACCAGTCCTGGGATTTATTTGGAGGGAATGATGCTGAAGCTGAAACTCCAGTACTTTGGCCACCTCATGTGAAGAGTTGACCCATTGGAAAAGACTCTGATGCTGGGAGGGATTGTAGGCAGGAGGAGAAGGGGACGACAGAGGATGAGATGGCTGGATGGCATCACTGACTCAATGGATGTGAGTCTGAGTGAACTCTGGGAGTTGGTGATGGACAGGGAGGCCTGGCGTGCTGCCATTCATGGGGTCGCAAAGAGTCAGACATGACTGAGCGACTGAACTGAACTGAACTGAAACATACTAATATTCATGCTTACTAACATATACATAGCCTCTAAAAGTGTACTGGTACTTATTACAAAATTAAAACTGAAATTGTTAATTTACTGCAAAGAAACCTTAACCCACTTCAACATATGGGAAAGAAAATTATATATATATATATATATATATATATATATATATACACACACACACACACATATGTATACATATTTTATATGAATTTTATCGTGTATGTATATATCAGTACATTCATATAACAACAATGCAACAATGCTGCATTTTCTCTTTAAAAATCACAGTATAACTTATGGTTTGGACTACCCAGTGTGGGAAAACAGCTGTGGTTGTTGCTCTTGGCTACTTCCAAAGTTTTAATCTTCTTTACCCAACTGTCAACTCACTAGCGTATTTTCTGTGTGGAATACTAGCGTATCTACCATCTCAAGACCTGAAAGCTTTATGCCTAAAAGAATCGTAACTACAAGTCTGCTGTTGAACTACTTGAGCGCAGTGAGTTATTCTTCTCTCTTGATAAGGTGAAACCTTTAGCAAAATCTTGCAATATTGTCCATATTAGAAAATGAAAGGTTCAAAAATCTTCTTGTAACACCACTAACAGCAATGGCTTCTGAAAAAGCAATCTGAGCATTGAAATTGGTTATTTTAAAAACATTCCAGCCAGAGATGAATACAGGATCAAGACTTAACCAGATGTGCTATTAATTACAATTGTAAGAAAATTGTGCTTTTCAGCTTATCTCTTTAAAGTCTTTATTCCTACCTGATTTTAATTATTGCTTATCACTTTGTACATGTGTTCTCTCTCCCTTAGATGACAAGCTCCACCAGAGAGCATCTTATATGAATTAGTAATCACCTTAGTACACTGTACTTTTTCACTCAAAATACTTAAAAAATTCCCAACTATTAATTAAGGAGAAAAACTTTTCCCCATGAATCCTCACCTCATCCTTCTCCACACATTTCCTCTTTCTAGTTGCTAAATGCTAAGCGTTCCAAGGGTATCTCTTATCGTCATCTCCCCAGCCTGCTGGCTCTAAATAACATCTATACTCAAGTGAGTTTTCTGGTCCAGCTCTGACTCCTTCAGTTAAGTTCAATATTATGAAGCCAGCTGTTTACCTGACATCTTTTTTAGGATATTCAATTAGAGTCTCCAACTAAAATCTATTTTCTTTTTACAAAGAATGAGGGAAAAATAGAACTTCTAAAATCTATAATACTTATTTAAGCATTTTAATAGCCTTACTTTTCTTTTCTTATAACTAACCACATCTATTTGTACCAATTAATATTAAATACAAGTTCAGGTAGAAAAAAGAATCAACTTTACAGTGAGCCAAATTACAGTTCATGAAGGGTAGACTTGAATTTTTCTTTGAAAACACACAAAAATATATCAACTGGAAAAATACACTTAATCATTGTGCCATGTTCTGCATAGATTAGGAATTATAACAAGAATTTTGATCAGAATAATTCCAGTATATGTTTCTAGAATTTCACAAATATTTAATTTTTAATTAAAATTTTAAAATTCATTATCAAATTATGAACATTGTTAAATGCAATTTAATTGTTCTTAAAATTTATGAATAAATTATAATTATGTTAAATATCAGATTTTTGAAATTTAACAAATATTAACATATATATTAAATTGTTATATTAGAACATTTATGTGGAAATCTCTACATAATAATTATATTACAAATATGGTATATGTCTTGTCCACTCAACAACAAAGCTTTGACACCAAAATGAAACCTCTCTGTAACACAGCCCAAGATAAATCTCAATTCTGCCACTTACTGGTTATGAGGTACTAAACAAGTAACTTAGCTTCCCTTACTTTTCTCTTTTTTAAAATGAGAATATTCATAGTATTAACTTCCTAAGGATGTTGTAAGTATGGAAAAAAATTTTAAAATAACGTTCTCATAGGCATTCCTAAACATCAAATGCAAATGTAGAAAAAGGAAGGCTAGTTCAGGAGAACATTATAATAACCCAGCCAAAAAATAAAAATGTAGTGGTTTGGATGAGGGCAGGTACAGTGGTACTATCAAGAAATGTGCAGATTGTGAATATATTAGGATATATTTGTTCTGATGCACTTCAGTCAAATGGATGAGAGGTGTGAGATACAGAAGAGTCAAAAGTGATATCAAGACTTTTGGACTGATCAGCTAGAAGATTACTTGCTATTAAATGAGATGATAAGTAGTTTTGGAGTTAAATTTTGAACATATTAGTTAAATCTGAGATATATTGATTTTTTTGAGATATATTGATTTTTAAATAATTAAAACATCTAAATGGAATATAAGGGAGACCACTGGGCTATAGACAAAAATTAGGAATCATCAATGCATGTTGTTGTCTAGTCACTAAGTCATGTGTACTTTGCGACCCCTTGGGCCGTAGCCAGCCAGGCTCCTCTGTCCATGGGATTTCCCAGGCAGGGACACTGGAGTAGATCTGTGTCTCCTACATTGTCAAGAGGGTTCCCTACCACTGAGCCACCAAGGAAAGGTGATATTTAAAGCCCTTGGAGTTGGATAAGGTCACAAAGAGAGAATAATATGCAAGTAAGATTCACAAAGAGAGAATAACATGCAGTTTAAAGACTAAAGCTTTAACATTCTAACATCAATATATTAGCAGTCAGAGAGACAACAAAATAAAGAAAACAAGATGGAGCAGCCAGTGAAGTAAGCCAAGTGAAGAAAGTATTTCCAGGAGGAGAGTGTGATCAAGTCTGTCAAGGAGGATGAGGCCTGATCACTGACCCTTAGATCAATATGTCCTACTTAATAAGTAATAACACCTTTGTATCCAAATAGTCTAATATGACCAAATTTAGCAACCACTGATTGTGTTAATTTTTTGCACTCCACTTCTTCTTTCCTAGATCCACAGTCTTTTTGTGGAAAAGAAAAAGCAACAATCATTGTTTCAACTTTACATCAGTAATTTATTATAATACAAGGCTGTGCTTTGTACTGCAGCTTAAGTGTGTGAAAACAGGTGTTTAACTTTCTAATTATGTATCATTTCAATTAATTACATCATTTTTTATTTTATTAACTGCATACTAGTATTCCATGCTCAAAGAAAAATGTGTCATGTTCCATTCCTTCTATTATATCCCAAAGTTTCCAAAATATCATCAATATATTTGGCTCTAAGCCTAAAGTTACTTGGCCCAATGATGCAATTTGTCACTTTTCCGTGAAACTTCTAAATGATTTCAATGTGTTTTATTCATGTAGAAAGTGCAGAACATGTCCCCAAAGATTGTGAGAACAATTTTTGAATTACATGACAAAACTTTATTCCTGAAATACTGACTTATCTACTCAAGAAACAATATTGAATTCTCTGTGGATATGATACATAAAATGAATATCTGAGTAGACCCGAGGCTTGCTGAATTAGAGCTAACTGCTTTATTCACAGGAGGCAATCAGAAGAGTGATCTGGATTCTTTGTTTCCATATAATACTTATTAAATGACAAGTGCTTTTGCACAATAATGTAAGCAGTTTAAATTATTTCCTTAATCAATAAATCCTTGATCAATCACCAATAATGAAGAACTTTTTATAAAGCATATGCTGTTTATATTTAGATATGTGCTATAGACAATATGAAAGAAAATCTTATTTTATTCCCTTTTCTTAAGACACCTTAATCACAAAGCATGGCTAAGGCAGGCAAAAATAAAAAGAAAACGTAACGGTTTTTAAGTGCTAAATTCCAAGCATATCCTTACAAACAAGAATTCTAGCAGAGGGAAAAATCAGTGTTACTCAGGATATTTAAGAAAGAAATAAAGGAAAGAATGTCCTTGAGCTTTCACATTCTCTTCTTCAAGGACATGGAAAATCTAGTTTAGAAGAAAGATGATGGATAGTTAATTTTTACACTCCACATCTTGACCAAACAGTCTTTAATTGTGAAGCTTATATGAAACTAATCATCTCACAGTTGTGTGCCAGAGGGTGACCTTAAGAGCATATTATACAATTTCTTTGCTTTCAGTTCAGTTTGTCGCTCAGTCATGCGACCCCATGAACCACAGCATGCAAGGTCCTCCTGTCCACCACCAACTCCTGGAGTCCACCCAAACCCCTGTCCATTGAGTTGGTGATGCCATCCAACCATCTCATCCTCTGTTGCCCCTTTCTCCTCCTGCCCTCAAACTTTCCCAGCATCAGAGTCTTTTCAAATGAGTCACCTCTTCGCATCAGGTGGCCAAAGCATTGGAGTTTCAGCTTCAACATCAGTCCTTCCAATTAACACCCAGGACTGATCTCCTTTAGGATGGACTAGTTAGATCTCTTTGCAGTCCAAGGGACTCTCAAGACTCTTCTCCAACACCACAGTTCAAAAGCATCAGTTCTTTGGTCTCAGCTTTCTTTATAGTCCAACTCTCACATCCATACATGACCACTGGAGAAACCATAGCCTTGACTAGATGGACCTTTGTTGACAAAGTAATGTCTCTGATTTTTAATACGCTGTCTAGGTTGGTCATAACTTTCCTTCCAAGGAGTAAGAGTCTTTTAATTTCATGGCTGCAGTCACCATCTGCAGTGATTGTGGAGCCCAGAAAAATAAAGTCTGACACTGTTTCTACTGTTTCCCCATTTACTTACCATGAAGTGATGGGACTGAATGCCATAATCTTAGTTTTCCGAATGTTGAGCTTTAAGACAACTTTTTCACTCTCCTCTTTCACTTTCATCAAGAGGCTCTTTAGTTCTTCTTCACTTTTTGCCATAAGGGTGGTGTCATCTGCATATCTGAGGTTATTGATATTTCTCCCAGCAATCTTGATTCCAGCTTGTGCTTCCTCCAGCCCAGCATTACTTTTGATGTACTCTGCATATAAGTTAAAAAAGCAGGGTGACAATATACAGCCTTGACGTACTCCTTTTCCTATTTGCAACCAGTCTGTTGTTCCATGTCCAGTTTTAACTGTTGCTTCCTAACCTGCATGTAGGTTTCTCAAGAGGCAGGTCAGGTGGTCTGGTATTCCCATCTCTTTCAGAATTTTCCACAGTTTTTGTGATCCATACAATCAAAGGCTTTGGCATAGTCAATAAAGCAGAAGTAGATGTTTTTCTGGAACTCTCTTGCTTTTTCCATGATCCACTGGATGTTGGCGATTTGATCTCTGGTTTCTCTGCCTTTTCTAAAACCAGCTTGAATACAGGATGTTCATGGTTCACGTATTGCTGAAGCCTGGCTTGGAGAATTTTGAGCGTTACTTTACTAGCGTGTGAGATGAGTGCAATTGTGTGGTTGTTTGAGCATTCTTTGGCATTGCCTTTCTTTGGGATTGGAATGAAAACTAACCTTTCCATTCCTGTGGCCACTGCTGAATTTTCCGAATTTGCTGGCATATTGCATGCAGCACTTTCACAGCATCATCTTTTAGGATTTGAACTAGCTCAACTGGAATTCCATCACCTCTACTAGCTTTGTTCGTAGTGATGATTCCTAAAGCCCACTTGACTTCACATTCCAGGATATGAAGCTTTGCTATAGCTCCATGCTAGTTGGTGAACCATGCCTATATGAGTATCATTTGTCTTTCCAGAAATATATAGAATGCCTACCACATAAGCCATGATAATAATTTTCTGATTGCCTAAATGAGGAATAAAATAATGATTAAATAAAGGTCCTGGTCTTTGGGACTAAGACAGTTGACATTATTCCAAATTCCACCAGGTGATGGGGCTCCTTCTAGTCTAGTTCTGGATCTAAGCAATGAAACTGCACTAAATGTTTTCACACACTCACCAAAATCTAAGTTCCAAACAGACAGTAAATACTTGTTATTTCTTGCTTTAGGTGGCTTTGGTAATAGAGACTGTGTCAAAATGACAAAGTTTTACTGGGGAAAGATAAGACTGTAAAACCACACGTCCTTTCACGATTTGCTTCAGAAAATTCCTAAATATCAATTTAGTAAAGACAAGAAACTTCTCTACAGACCAACCATCACTTCTCAAGTAACAGTTACTTATTTTAACACTGTCCTCTCCTTGTGTCTCAGTGAATTTTGCTAAACCCTAGCCATTTGCCCACCTTGAATGATCCACCTTAAAAGACTTGAGGTCAAACTTTGAACAGTCTCTTCTGAAAGCATTCTCCCTTTAGAATTACTTCTAAGACGCATTCATTCTACACTTAGTTCATATTCATTTATCTTTATAAATGATAAATGAATTATATGCATATTTAAAAACTACGTTGTCTATCAATTGTCTGATAATTCAACACCTTTCTTAAACATGCATTTCAACTCTTCAGTCTTGCCTGAATTGCTAGTTCTGATTTCTTGTCATCATGTTTGTTATGTTACTATTCATAACAAGAGAGGAAATACTGGTGTCAGTACAAATTCCTTTAAGCTCAGAATTGTATAGGACAAACTACTGAACAAACTGCTGTAATTAGAGATAATGTCATCCAAGAGGCCTCTCAAACAAGAAAAATTACACATTAATATACAGCGCTGTAAAGTAAATGTGGATTTTAATGCAGAAAAGATCAAATTCTAAATGATGTACTACATGCATATTAAATAGAAAGAAGCCAAGCAACTAAACTATTATTAGTTATCATAAATAATTCACCAACTAAAGCATCATCAACAGCAGCAAAAACTAAATATGTGATTTTAATTAATGTTTAACAAACGAGAACTCTTCTGCCTTATAGAACATGATAAATGACAATGATAAAAACTTAAATACTATTATTGCAAATCAGGTTCTTAAAGAACTTTTAGAAACTTCTTATTCAATGCATTATTTGCAAAATTCAGATAAGCAAAGTAAATTCTAGCATTTTCTTAAACTCTACTACTCAAATATCATTTTTGGAACATCATATATTTCATAGCATCCATCTTTAATTCAATACAGTATGAAAATTAAGTGTAGCATAATAGCTCCCATACTATTAAATAAGTTGCAAAGTTAAAGTTTGTTATATAATTTTTAAAAATGAGAAGAGTGCTCAACTAGTTTATGCCCTCACACCAACAATGTCATTTTCTAAAGTAGGAATTAGTTAAATTCCAAGTCAAGTTTGACCTATGAAAATTGAAATCATCCTCAGCCAAAGACACACTCTCTACAGTAACATGACTTTGTCAGCCCAAGAAACAAATGGCTGCCAAGGAAGTGAGAATGCACTTGGCATTATTGTTTACTTTAGGAACTTTCTGAAAATATATTTGTTCAAAAATAGACTATTGAGCTTGTTGTTGTCAGGGAAAAATTCCTTTCCAGAGCAAAGAGCTCATTCAACTAGATTCACCTAACTGTTGCCAACTTTGTAATCATCTTCTTTACACACTTTGCCTGGCTATACCCACCAAACCTAACCAACTCTGCATAAGCCTGATCAACACCTCTGCAGTTAAAGAACCACCTTAAACTGGATGCTGAAACTACACAAATACTCTGCTGGTGAGCTCTCCTTTCATGGACATCACTAAGTGCGGTGGCCTTCCTTGCTACAGTCATAAATTGGCTCTCATTCAATGGATCATACCTGTAGTTCTCTGGTAAGTGAACACTTGATACCTGACATATAATAAAATTCAGAATCCATCAAATGGGAGAGGGTCAGGAAGTTAGTTTTAGTATTATACCATATTCTAAATAAGCAGAGATATCACTTTGCCAACAAAGGTCCATATAGCCAAAGGAGAGTGGAGGACAGAGGAGCTTGGAGTGCCACAGTTCATGGGGTTGCAAACAGTTGGACGTGACTTAGTGACTGAACAACAGCAACAACAGCCTATTCTACAGATGTAGACATTTGAATCAGGAATATGGTCTACAATAACAGACACTGTCAAATATGTCACTGACTCCGGATTGCACAATGGAGAGCAAGAAGACCGTTTTGGAGGCTGGAGCAATGTCAGTCCACGTAATACTTGGTGAAATATCATAAAATACTACAAATAATAAATCAGACTCTATATAACCAACCTATGGAGTTTCTCATTTTTGAAAAGAATTAAGAATAATGAATGTTAGTAGCATGAGTTGATTACTTATTGGTAACATTTGAAAAGTTACTCTACAGTTCCACTAGAAGCACGGAAAAGTACAAAGCAGTTTGCAAGCAAGAAATAAAGGGAATAAGGAGGTTGAAGAAATTTGAGAACCCTCATAATGGAAGATTTGACAGATTCTCATTGTGAACATCATGGTGATAAAAGTAAGGTCTTTAAATGGCAAGCACTAATTAAAGCTCAGCTTCTGTGAAGGATCAGCATTAAACCTCTCCTTAAAAAACTACCAAATAAAATTAAAGTGGCACCCAATAAGTCTTAGCAGTTGACCAAAACTGCTCAGAAAGAAGAGACTAAGGGTGAGTTTTTAACAAGGATGGTTGGAAAGTTTTATCAAGAATAAAGAGAGGAAATTGTGTCTTGAAACAGATTGGAATTATTAATGATAATTTTGTCAGCCTATTGGAAAAGGATAAATCTGGAAAGAGCTAAACATGAAGCCAATTAAATTTTCAGTCGCATTATCAAAAGATCCACCAACTTAAAGAAAAAAAGAGTAACTTGGAATGTTGGAACTCAAAACAATCCTTTTGATGTCAAGCTCCTATGAATAGGAGAGCAGTTCATTTGTTTTTTCACATATAAAAGTGACCACAGATACTTTGACATTTTCCTTATTATGAAGTGGAGTCCATTTTCTTACCATTTGACTCTTAGTCAATCTTTTGACTTGCTTTTACCAGCAGAATTTAGTGTAAGTGTAGCTGACTTCCAAATGAGGAAAACAGCTTTTTCTCTTATCTTCTTAAAGTTCTGAGATTACTACGAAAAGATGTCCAGTTGTTATTTTAAGCCATTCAGTCTTGGAGTAGTTGTAGAGAAATAGATACTAATACAAAAAAGTAACCAAGATATGGAAACAACTTAAGGGTCCTTTACAACAACATGTATGAAATTTGAGGGCATTATGCTATGTTAAATGTCAGAGGGAGAAAAGCAACTCCTGCTTGGTACCACTTACATGTGGAATCTAATAAAACTGAATTCAAAGAAATAGAAAGTAGATCATGACTGCCAGGATCTGGGGAGTGGGAGGAAAGGGAGACATTGGTCAAAGGGTACAAACTTCCAGTTACAAAATGAATAATTTCTTAAGATATAGTATACAAGATATGACTCTAGTTAACAATACTGTATTATATACTGGAATGTTCTTAGAGAGCAGATTTTAAATATACTCATCACAAATAAGAAATGGTAATTATGCAGGTGTTATAACTACTATGGCAATCTTTTTTTCAATATGTGGGTGTATCCAGTCATCATGCTATACACATTAAACTTACACATGTTATATGTCAATTATATCTCAATAAAGATGGAAAATATTTTTAAATATAGGAGTATTTTATATTTCCATCCCCTAGGCAAGGTTATATGACTTGATATAAGCAAGTAAATTTGAAGGAAGTGACTGTTGATCCCAGGCAGACACTGTAAGAGAAGGCATATTCGTTATTTGATTTTTCTCTTATGATGGCTTATGTCAAGGTGAAGATTCCATCAGCTAGTATATTTCAGTGAATTTGATGAGCATGTATCCCTTGATAATCTAGATATGCTAGATAAGTGAAAAATTAAACATTTATACTTTATTCTGGTATAGTTTCAGGATTGTTTGCCACTACAGCCTAGCATATTTAAGCTGAGAATATAAAAAAGAAAAACAATCTTGGAAAAGCTTTTTTTTTCCCCTAAATTGAAATGGACTACATTTGCTATCATGTACACTCAATCACTCTAAAATCACCTGTTTTCAACGGTAAAGTAAATTTATCCAGAAAGCAAAACAACTGAGTGAACAATACTAATATGAAGAAAACGTTTTATGTAATTCAACTGATTATCTTTGGAATCATTTTGCAGAATTCTGTTATAACCCAGAGTACTTATTTCTTCACTTAATTAGTATACCCTACCTCTCTTTATTGGCAGCTGAGTTATTTTTCTAAGTATTATGATTAAAAACAGTCTGAAAAATTGCTCAGTATCAGTAAACCCAAAGTTAAGCAATTCAAAATAGCAATTAACTGGGAAGCATTGCTACAATAATTAAATTTTCCATATGGACATTTCAGTGACCAAGCAGTAAAGGGTTAACTCAGCAGGACCGGGTTGCTCTGATTCTGTGTGTTCCTAAGAAAGGACTGCTTTTTGCCTAGCCCCTGAAAAAAATACCTCTGAGTCACTAGAATGTTATTCTGAGAAATTCATTTCTCTATGCCTGAGACCCTAAGCTACATTGTATTAGTTTGACTGGATAGTGTGGGCTAACAGGGTCCTGTGAAGTGAAGTCGCTCAATCGTGTCCTACTATTTGCGACCCCATGGACTGTAGCCCATCATGCTCCTCCGTCCAAGGGATTCTTCAGGCAATGATACTGAAGTGGGTTGCCATTTCCTTCTCCAGGGAATCTTCCTGACCCAGGGATCGAACCCCAGTCTCCCTCATTGCAGGCAGACTCTTTACCCCTCTTTACCCTCTGAGCCACCAGGGGAGCCCACTAACAGGGTAACTTACAGGCTAAACAACCTTTTTTTTTTTTTTTAAATGTCTGAGGTCCTGGGCCATGCTGCATTAGTTTGACCTCTGGGGTTTTTTAGAGACTAAGTAGTTAAGGTATGCATGTGCTACATGCTAAGAGGATGGACCCTCAATAAAAAATCTTGACACCAAGACTTGGGTGAGCTCTTCTGGCTGGCAGTCCTCTGTGTCTGTCGATACTTCTTGCTGGGAGAACTAAGCTCATCTCTGTCATTCCTCTGGGAGGCAATGCCTAGAACCTTATATGTGTTTCCTCCAGAACATCACCTCAGCCATCTCTTCTGTTTATTGACTGTAATATGTATCCTTTTACTAAAGTAAACTATCATCATGAGTATAACAGCTTTGGTGAGTTCTGTGTTTGCTTCCAGCAAATTACGTAGTGGACCTAAGGATTTCCAGATACAGTAACAAAAACAGGAATATCTTAATATATTCAATATTACTGCAATCACTAAATATGTTTATAAAAATTAAAAGTGATGACACTAAAAGCAAAGAATACAAAAACAAAAAACAAACAAGTGAAACTATATCAAACTCAAAAGCTATGCACAGTGAAGGAAACAACAGAATGAAAATGCAACTTCCCAAAAGGAGAAAATATTTGCAAATCATATATCTGATAAGCAATTAATATCTAAAATACAAAAATAACTTACATAACTCAATGTCCAAAAAAAAAAAACTGACTAAAAAATGGACAGAGGATCTAAATAGACATTTTTTCCAAAGAAGACATACAGATGGCCAACAGGTACATGAAAAGCTGCTGCTGCTGCTAAGCCACTTCAGTCATGTCCGACTCTGTGCAACCCCATAGATGGCAGCCCACCAGGCTCCCCCGTCCCTGGAATTCTCCAGGCAAGAGCACTGGAGTGGGTTGCCATTTCCTTCTCCAATGCATGAAAGTGAAAAGTGAAAGTGAAGTGGCTCAGTCGTGTTCAACTCTTAGCAACGCCATGGACTGCAGCCTACCAGGCTCCTCTGTCCACGGGATTTTCCAGGCAAGAGTACTGGACGAAAAGCTGCTGAACATCACCAATCATCAGGGAGATACAAATCAAACTGAAAGAAGGTATCACATCTGTTAGAATGGCTATTGTTACGAAGACAGAGGTAAATGTTGGTAAGCATGTGGAGAAAAGAGAACTCTACTGTACTCTCGGTAGAGATGTAAACCGACACAGGCACTATGGAAAACAATATGAAGTTTCCCTAAAAAAATTATATAGAGGTGTCATATGACCCAGCAATCATCCAAATGAAATGAAAATACTAATTTAAAAGGATTATCTGTACCCTTATCATCATTGCAGCATTATTTACAATAGCTAAAACATAGAAGCCACCTAAGTGTTCATTCATGTATGTGAGGACAAAGAAAATGTAGTATCCATATCTATCTATATATATATGATCTATATAGATGGATCACAGTGAATTGTGGAATATTCTTAAAGAGATGGGAACAGCAGGCACCTTACCTGCCTCCTGAGAAATCTGTGTACAGGATACATGAGGCAACAGTTAGAAGTGAAATGAAACAATGACATGGTTCAAAATTGGGAAAGGAGTATGTCAAGGCTGTATAAATATAAGTAGAGTATATCAGGCAAAACTGCTGGATTAGATGAATCACAAGCTGGAATCAAGATTGCAGGGAGAAATAGTAATAACCTCAGATATGCAGAGGATACCACCCTAATGGCAAAAAGCAAAGAGGAACAAAAGAGACTCTTGATGAAGGTGAAAGAGGAGACTGAAAAAGCTGGCTTAAAATTCAACATTCAAAAACTAAGATGATAGTATCTAGTCCAATCAGTTCAATTAAGTTCAATTGCTCTGTCGTGTCCGACGCTTTATGACAGCATGAATTGCAGCACGCCAGGCCTCCTGGTGCATCACCAACTCCTGGGTACCACCCAAACCCATGTCCATTGAGTCAGTGATGCCATCCAACCATCTCATCCTTTGTTGGCCCCTTTTCCTGCCCTCAATCCCTTCCAGCATCAGGGTCTTTTCCAATGAGTCAACTCTTCACAAGAGGTGGCCAAAGTACTGGAGTTTCAGCCTCAGCATCAGTCCTTCCAATGAACACCCAGGACTGATCTCCTTTAGGATGGACTGGTTGGATCTCCTTGCAGTCCAAGGGACTCTCAAGAGTCTTCTCCAACACCACAGTTCAAAAGCATCAAATCTTCGGTGCTCAGCTTTCTTTATAGTCCAACTCTCACATCCATACATGACTACTGGAAAAACAATAGCCTTGACTAGATGGCTTTGTTGACAAAGTTATGTCTCTGTTTTGTAATATGCTGTCTAGGTTGCTCATAACTTTACTCCCAAGGAGCAAGCGTCTTTTAATTTCATGGCTGCAATCACCATCTGCAGTGATTGTGGAGCCCAGAAAAATAAAGTCAGCCATTGTTTCCACTTTTTCCCCATCTATTTCCCATGAAGTGATGAGACTGGATGCCATGATATTAGTTTTCTGAATTTTGAGCTTTAAGCCAACTTTTTCACTCTCCTCTTTCACTTTCATCAAGAGGCTTTTTAGCTCCTCTTCACTTTCTGCCATAAGGGTGGTGTCATCTGCATATCTGAGGTTACTGATATTTCTCCCAGCAATCTTGATGCCACCTTGAGCTTCTTCCAGCCCAGCGTTTCTCATGATGTACACTGCATAGAAGTTAAATAAGTAGGCTGACAATATACAGCCTTGATGTACTCCTTTTCCTGTCTGGAACCAGTCTGTTGTATCATGTCCAGTTCCAACTGTTGCTTCCTGACCTGCATATAGGTTTCTCAAGAGGCAGGTCAGGTGGTCTGGCATTCCCATCTCTCTCAGAATTGTCCACAGTTTATTGTGATCCACACAGTCAAAGGCTTTGGCATAGTCTATAAAGCAAAAATAGATAGATAGAGGTCTTTACAGTAGGTTAGTGTACTAGGGGTTTCATGTATTGTGACAATCTTCTGACGATATATAAAAAACCCCATATTTTCACTGTAACATCAGCAGTATTCCTTTATTTTGTAATATGAAATTTGATGAACACTGTGAATTACTGAAGGCACAAATCACAACTGCAGTATTATAAATGCACAGATGAAAAAATGTCATGCTGAAAGACTTATATTTCCAACTTGACAAATTTGGGAGTATATCAAATAAAACCTACAGATCTGCTTTATATGTAGTGTGTACCTAAAGTCTTGATAGCACTTTTTATGATGAATATTATAAAGAAATAAATGACCTAGCATACAAGACTGAATCAAAACTTTCCAGAAATGAAAAAGTGGCTTCAAATATTGTCCATAACATTCAGCAAGAATGACTACATTTCAGTAGAGGAAGATAACTGCTTTATCTAAGTAATCAACAAATCAGTTTATTTATAACTTTCTCAAAGTATGCTCCCAAATTTAAGGAGGATGTGTAGATTCCTACAAGCAGGATCAAATTTGTAAAATTTGAAACACCTTGTGATTATGAAAGATATTTTTATTTATATTTTCATGTAACCTGTATCTAGGTCAAAGTCTGACATTTCCAAAATTCTTATAATACAGTAACAGTAATTGGTGAAAAAATAAATGATGCTTAACAAAGGTCCATCTAGTCAACGATATGGTTTTTCCAGTGGTCATGTATGGATGTGAAAGTTGGACTGTGAAGAAAGTTGAGTGCCGAAGAATTGATGCTTTTTAACTGTGGTGTTGGAGAAGACTCTTGAGAGCCTCTTGGACTGCAAGGAGATCCAACCAGTCCATTCTAAAGGAGATCAGTCTTGGGTGTTCTTTGGAAGGACTGGTGTTGAAGCTGAAACTCTAGTACTTTGGCCACCTCATGTGAAGAGTTGACTCATTGGAAAAGACCCTGATGCTGGGAGGGATTGGGGGCAGAAGGAGAAGGGGACGACAGAGGATGAGATGGCTGCATGGCATCACCGACTCAACGGACATGGGTTTGGATGAACTCTGGGAGTTGGTGATGGATAGGAAGTCCTGGTGTGCTGCAATTTATGGAGTTGCAAAGAGTTGGACACGACTGAGTGACTGAACTGACCTGAATATCAATATTTCTTACATTCACCTGATATTATCTGAAGTCTGTTCATCATATAACAGGACAATTGCTTAAAAGTTATTATTATCAATATGTAAGAATTTCTAATAGCATTTAACTTTAAAATACTTTATACTTTCAAAGCATATGGATATGGATAATTAATATATGAACGCATAAAAGCACACACCAGAAATGCATCATAGAAATCATTTCAGATATAGTACATGCACTTATTTTCAAAGTCATTAGAAAAAAAATCTGTAAACTTGTGTTTTGGTCCCTTTGAATAACTTGCCTGCATTTTAGTCTTTGGTATTGATTTAGTTTTTCCCTGTTTTAGTAAAGGCAGTTGTAAGATTTGGACAAATAAATGCTTGTGTAAACAACTTGATAACTATAAAATCTATACAAAAGAAAAGTATTATTACTGCTATCAAGGAAGAGTTACTCATTCTTGGTTAACTCATCTAATTGTTGTTTGGTTTTGTGCTTTCTGTAAATTATATCATTCTTGCTGTTTAGTAATATAGAAATTCAAGTTTATTAAAAGTAAATGAAAACATTCTGACTTGAATTCAAGGAAAACCTAACAAAACTTATATTCCTATTCAAATAACAAGGATTTGTACCACCAACTATAATTCTGTAAATTGAACAAAACTCTAAGACATTTCAAACTAAAGTTGTTTTTTTTTAATATCATTTAAATAAAAGAATCACTATATCATGTTACTCAGGCACTTCTGTAAAAAATTTTTTTTAAATATTTAAACTCTGTGTTACTTCTCTTATTTACATTTCACATTATATTGATTTTATATTCTAATTACAAAAAAAAAAGGCTATTTGTTGTTAAGTCAAATTCAGAAGTACGTAAAATAGCAAGTATCCATGCAATTTTAATCCCAAGGACAATGACAAACACTTTTAATATTTTCCCACTTTTTTCTTTGTGTATATATAAGCTAATATGGAGTACATTGTGCTAATAGCTTTTTTTTTTTTTTTTGCTTCTTTGTAAAACTATTCCTCAAATCCAGTTTATACTAACAAACAATTTTTAAGTTTACTATGTATTTGCATAACCCTTCCATTTCTGTATATTAAAAGTTATGTCATTATTTAAGAAGTACGCAATACTGTAGTCCATTGAGTATATATAATGAATCTGATGGATCTTTGTGTTATTTCTAACATGTGCTATTAAATGCAAAGAAGATGGTGACTGCACTTATGAAATTAAAAGATGCTTGCTCCTTGGAAGAAAAGCTATGACTCACCTAGACAGCATATTAGAAAGCAGAGACATTACTTTACCAACAAAGGTCTGTCTAGTCAAGGCTATGGTTTTTCCAGTAGTCAGGTATACATGTGAGAGTTGGACTATAACGAAAGCTAAGTGCTGAAGAAATGATGCTTTTGAATTGTGATGTTGGAGAAGACTCTTGAGAGTCCCTTGGACTGCAAGGAGATCAAACCACTTAATCCTAATGGAAATCAACCCTGAATATTCACTGGAAGGACTGATGCTGAAGCTGAAGCTCGAATACTTTGGCCATCTGATGCGAAGGACTAATCCCTTGGAAAAGACCCTGTTGCTGGGAAAGATTGAAGACAGGAGGAGAAGGGGACGACAGAGGATGAGATGGTTGAATGGCATCACTGACTTGATGGAGTCACTTCAGGAGTTGGTGATGGACAGGGAAGCCTGATGTGCTACAGCCCATGGGGGTCACAAAGAGTTAGACACGACTGAGCAACTGAACTGAACGGAACTGATGCTTCTTATTCTTGTGTATATAATTCTGAACACCCAGGTTCAATCCCTGCATCAGGAAGATCTCCTGGAGAAGGAAATGGAACCCACTCCACTATTCTTGCCTGGAAAATCCCATGGACAGAGGAACCTGGTAGGCTACAGTTCATGGGGTTGCAAAGAGTCAGACACAACTGAGCAACTTCACTTTCACTTTCTTTCACTTTAATGTTTTCTAGGTTAATTACTAAAGATCATTAATGAACATCATATATTTATATTTAGTAAAATACATAATCATCATGCCTCTAAAATTCCAAATAATTAGTAAGTTTTAGAGAGGTTAAAGAATAAGAAAATATGGTTGAGCTCCATTTAAATCATTTGTATTATTGACAGTCAGTTGCTGATGAACGAGGCTACTCAATGTTTAGATATCTGCATAGGTTACACAGTGACTTTCTTTTTTAATTTAGTGAAACCCACGTTATTCTAATTCACAGTTTCCAGCTCATGGTCACAGAGAAAACAATAGTGCTTCAGCCTGAGGTCAAGACGTTTGCAAATTGTTTTCAATTGTTTTAAAATTGCATAACTCTGAGCTTGACACCTAACCTTGTTCAACATTAATTATGGGTGATGATCTCAATTTTGGTATAAATATATGGATTTCATGTTTTGCTAACACAACTGATATTAATTCACCAAAGAAATGCAGAGGTGGTTCTTATTGTTTAAAATGGCCCAAAATGAGAAGGCTTTAGTCAAGAAACTCTAAACTTAATATATATTTTAATTTTTATAGTTGTGCTTATCCCCTCAAAATTGTGGAGGTATAATTAACAAACTGAAATTACGTTCAGTTCAGTTCAGCCCCTCAGTTCTGTCCAACTCTTGCAATCACATGGACTGCAGCAAGCTGGGTTTCTGTGTCCATCACCAATTCTGGGAGCTTACTCAAACCTATGTCCATTGTGTTGGTGATGCCACCCAATCATCTCATTCTCTGTAGTCCCCTTCTCCTCCTGCCTTCAATCCTTCCCAGCATCAGGGTTTTTTTCCAAGGAGTCAGTTCTTCGTATCACGTGGCCAAAGTATTGTGGCTTCAGCTTTAGCATCAGTCCTTTCAATGAATATTCAGACTGACTTCCTTTAGGATGGACTGGTTTGATCTCCTTGCAGTCCAAGGGACCCTCAAGAGTCTTCTCCAATACCACAGTTTAAAAACATCAGTTTTATGGTGCTCAGCTTTCTTTACAGTCCAACTCTCACATCCATACATGACTACTGGAAAAACCATAGCTTTGACTAGATGGACCTCTGTTGGCAAAGTGTCTCTGTTTTTTTAATATGCTGTCTAATTTGATCATAGCTTTTATTCCGAGGAGCAAACATCTTTTAATTGCATGGCTACAGTCACCATCTGCAGTGATTGTGGAGCCCAAAAAATAGCCTTTCACTGTTTTCACTGTTTCCCCATCTATTTGCCGTGAAGTGATGGGACCAGATGTCATGATCTTTGTTTTTTGAATGTTCAGTTTTAAGCCTACTTTTTCACTCTCCTCTTTCACTTTCATCAAGTGAAATCAAGTTCCTCTTCATTTTCTTCCATAAGGGTGGTGTCATCTGCATATCTGAGCTTATTGATATTTCTCCCAGCAATCTTGATTCCAGCTTGTGCTTCATTCAGCCTGGCATTTCGCATGATGTACTGTGCATGTAAGTTAAATAAAATTACTTACACAGCTATAATGTTTACATTCCCTCTTCCAAAAGTGGTAGTTGTGTGAGGTGACGGATGTGTCAGCTTAACTGTGGTCATCATTTCACATAATTACCGCTTTCGGGAGGCAGGGTGGGAACACTCAAGATCTACTCCCTAAGCAAAGACCAGACTACTATGGCATCTATCAAAATTATTTTTGAAAAACACATGCTCTGTGTGTGTGTATATATATACACACACATATATATACACACGAGAGAGAGAGAGAGAGAGAGAGAGAGTTTTCCAAGCACAGATATATTAAGTAATGAGATTTTAAATCAAATTATCTTCTTTACTGGGAATTCTTGCTTATTCTCAAAACCCAAGTCTTTCACTTTTTCTATAGTGCCAGTGAAGGAATTCATCAACTCATCTCTCAAAGCATTCTCTAAGATGGTGGTCTTCTATCAGGGTAAGCAATTGCTACTCCATGTAACCTCACTTCATTTAATTTTATTTCAACAGTAATCAATGGTAGTAATAAAAAGGTAAATACATATATATCTCTGCTTTAAGGATCTGGTATTTTAGGTATTATATCCATATAATTGGAAACCAGAATTATATTTTGCTTAATATTAAACAAGGAATCTTGTGTCTATTTAAAAAAAAAAGCAAAGAGGATACAAGTAGCAATATCTATTGTGCCATATTCAGTATCAGTTCAGTCACTCAGTCGTGTCCAACTCTTCATGACCCCATGAACCGCAGCATGCCAGGCTTCCCTGTCCATCACCAACTGCCGGAGTATACCCAAACCCATGTCCATTGAGTCGGTGATGCCATCCAACCATCTCATCCTCTGTTGTCCCCTTCTCCTCCTGCTTTCAATCTTTCCCAGAATCAGGGCCTTTTCCAATGAGTCAGCTCTTCTCATTAGGTGGCCAAAGTATTGAAGTTTCAGCTTCAACATCAGTCCTTCCAATGAACACCCAGACTGATCTCCTCTAGGATGGGCTGGTTGGATCTCCTTGCAGTTCAAAGGAGTCTCAAAAGTCTTCTCCAACACCGCAGTTCAAAAGCATCAATTCTTTGGCACTCAGCTTTCTTCACAGTCCAACTCTCACTCCCATGCGTGACTACTGGAAAAACCATAGCCTTGACTAGATGGACCTTTGTTGACAAAGTAATGTCTCTGCTTTGTAATACGCTGTCTAGGTTGCTCATAACTTTCCTTCCAAGTAGCAAGTGTCTTTTAATTTCATGGCTGCAATCACCATCTGCTGTTATTTTGGAGCCCCCAGAAAATAAAGCCAGCCACTGTTTCCACTATTTCCCCATCTATTTCCCATGAAGTGATGGAACAAGATGCCATAATCTTTGTTTTCTGAATGTTGAGCTTGAAGCCAACTTTTTCACTCTCCTCTTTCACTTCCATCAAGAGGCTTTTTAGCTCCTCTTCACTTTCTGCCATAAGAGTGGTGTCATCTGCATATCTGAGGTTATTGATATTTCTCCCAGAAATCTTGATTCCAGCTTGTGCTTCTGCCAGCCCAGTGTTTCTCATGATGTACCCTACATATAATTTAAACAAGCAGGGTGACAATATACAGCCTTGATGTACTCCTTTTCCTATTTGGAACCAGTCTATTGTGCCATGTCCAGTTCTAACTGTTGCTTCTTGACTTGCATACAGGTTTCTCAAGAGGCAGGTCAGGTGGTCTGATATTCCCATCTCCTTCAGAATTTTCCACAGTTTATTGTGATCCACACAGTCAAAGGCTTTAGCATAGTCAATAAAACAGAAATAGATGTTCTGGAACTCTCTTGCTTTTTCAATGATCCAGCAGATGTTGGCAACTTGATTTCTGGTTCCTCTTCCTTTTCTAAAACAAGCCTGAACATCTGAAAGTTCACAGTTCACCTATTGCTGAAGCCTGGCTTGGAGAATTTTGAGCATTACTTTACTAGCGTGTGAGATGAGTGCAATTGTGCCATATTAGAAGCTCTACGATAATAAAACCTTTTTTTTTAATTGTTGAGAATTCACTATTTTCAGAAAAGACATAAATTCCTATTAATAGTGTCACTACTCTACAAAATAATGTCTCTGTCACATCTGATAACCTCCAATATTGTAAAAGAGGAGACTGAAAATCAGAGATTTTAACTTTCCCTAAGATATAGTTCCATAGCTCTGATTACAACTATAGTGATTTAGTATGTGCATGATAAGGGGCATGTATAGGCCCAGAAAAAGTTGATTTCCTGCCACAATAATGAGATCCTTGGGTTAGTGCAATCCATATGCCTATCAGCAGAAACTAAAAAGTGGCATTGCTATTTAAAGGTATTATGACCTAAAATGAGTTTAGAATGATTGGGTAACAGTTTGAAAACCATATGGTATTGATTGATCAGCTATATGTGCAATGGAAGCCACAAAGATTTCCAAAGAAAAAAGAAAGGCCTTCAGTTTCCTGGGCTCCAGGTCTACAGAACTGTAGGACCAATGTATTTTTCTACACATAGTATTATGACTTGGACAGTCTCACAAACACAGCTTTTCTGATTAAGAAAAATGTTGTCTAAAGTAGACACAATATGGGTTTAAAATGTTAGGGAAGGACTTGAAATGGTTATCATTAGCTATCTCATTTATTTTAGTTCATTTAAAGTATACAATGCCATGACTTAAAATAGGGTGGTGGCTCAGTCATAAAGAATCTGCCTGCAATGCAGGAGATCTGGATTTGATCCCTGGGTGGGGAAGAACCCCTGGAGAAGGAAATGGCAACACACTCCAGTATTCTTTCCTGGGAAATCCCATGAACAGAGGAGCCTGGCAGGCTGCAGTCCACAGGGTTACAAGAGTCAGACACGACTTAACAACTAAATGGACGACTACAATAAGCCAGAGTAGTGTTTTTCCTTCAATAGAAAACCAGAACCTGTTATTTTCCCATGAATTTGATTTATTTCTTAACTAACGCCATATACATTCAGGATTAGCAGAGACAAACTATTTTACATATAGGATGGATGATCAATAAGGTCCTAATGTGTAACACACGGAACCATTGATATATTCAATATTCTGTGACAAACCATTATGAAAAAGAATATGTATACACATATAACTGAGTCACTTTGCTATATAGAAGAAATTAACACAGCATTACAAATCAATTCTACTTCAATAAAATTGAAAAGAAATAAAGAATATAAAATAATCCTATACAAAATGATCTAAATTGCTTTTGGAATAAATTATTATTTGTATTGATTACAATTTTTATTTAAAATGTCTCTAAAGAGCAAATTATAATTGACTCCTCTTTCAAGATTCAGGAATAAGATTTTGGTTCTCATCCAGGAATCAACATGCGGCATTTTCTCTCCATAAATTTGTGAACCTCCCATAGAAAGACACTCTAAAGAAGAGCTTCAACTTTTAATCAAGCGAGGTATCCTTGAATCAATCACATAGATCCTGTGCAGCTTCACCAATTATGCCATCACACAGATTAAAGCTACTGTGGTGCTATGGATATGGTGCTGTCAGATTTCTAATGTATTTAATGTTTTTTGTGCACAATTGTTAGTCTTCATTTTTGAATCTATGAAATATGAATTTGGGGTTTATTAATCAATTTTAATAGAGTAGTGAAATTTCAGAGTGGTGTTATTTTTTCTTAAATACCACTGTGGTTTTGTCTTGCAACAAATTTCTTTTTAAAAATGATCAATAAAGATACCCAGAGTGATCTCTATATGTTCATTTTATATGAGTACCATGTGGAGAGTACCCTGTAGGGGGGGTGAAGAGAAAGAATAGTGAGGAATGGTTAATTTTAGGTATATTTTAAGTATAAGTGGCATCGAAAAGGCAGGCTAATGGACTGGATAGAGGATGTGATTAAATAAGAATCCAGAATGCACTGTGCTTCAGTATACATTAACTCACTCTTTCTGTCACGAAAATTAAAATTGATATTTTTTTCCAAAAATATTGATGAAAGAAATCTGTACCATGTGAGACAGCAATGAACACACACAAACACTCACCCACAAATGTTACTGCAATTTCACCTTAATAAAGACTAGGAATTGATTTAATTGTTTTGCATGTATTATGTTTAAACTGCAGGTTATCCTATGAGGTAGAAAATTTTATTATCTCAACTTCAGATGAAGAAAATGAAACACAGGTCAGTTAAGCACCTTTACAAGGTTGGTCATACAGCTATTAATATTAAATGGGAGAGTCAGAAATTAATCCATGATACTCTCTCTACACCCAGGCACGTATCTACTCTTGTATAAGCTTCCCAAGCACGTCTTATTTATACAGGTATTTATCAGTTAAAGAGAAGAGGCATCATAAATTTCATCTTGAAAATAGCAAACCTAGAGCCATATCAAAAGAATAAATTAAATAAATTGAATTAACTAAGAATATAAAGTTAATGGATATTTTATGATTCATTTAAAACTCAGTGATCTTCTGATAGTCAGTCATAGGTTATTATTTTAAAAAATATAAAATGTTGACATCTGTTCCTTAATTTTTACTTTGAGCTTATATTCAGTTTTGATGAAATCCATTGCTCTTTGAGTGGACATTTTTTCCGCATGTATCATAAATTTCTCTGTATACATCTTATTCTGCTCTTACATTCACTTTTTAAAAAATATTCAAATTCAATGTAATAATTTATTTTCATCTGTCTTAAAAACTTACTCTGCTCTTTTCTCTCCCACGCTGTTCTTTTTCCATTTTTTTTCTATGTGGAATAAAATGTTGTACCATTTAGATGTGAAATATGAGAGGGTGATTTATAGGTGATACCAAGAAGACTCCACAAAAATACTTGGAATGGCATCCCACATTCAGGGACATGCCTAATACAGTGAGGCAAATTGGTAGTAGAATGTTCACCATTATTTTAAGTATGATTTTAATGGTGCCAAAACACTGGTGTGGCTTTGGAAATCTTGACTTACACTCACATCTACTTTTAAACAAGATGATAGCCTTTCCATTTTAGTGTTACTGTATTTCATCTTCTTCACATGTTCACATCTTGAGTGGTACAAATTAGATTTAAATTATCTACATTCAATTTAAATAACACATGGATAATCAATACTTGTATCATGCTCACTCTTTTACTTTCAGTTTATCTCATCGACTAGACTCAGAAAAAGAAAAACAGGACCAACCTCAGAAGGTCATTAGGTTTAAGTGAGATGCTGCTGTTCAGTCGCTCAGTCGTGTCTGACCCTTTGTGACCCTATAAACTGCAGCACACCAGGCTTCCCTGTCCTTCACCATCTCCTGGAGCTTGCTCAGACTCATGTCCATTGAATCAATGATGCCATCCAACCATCTCATCCTCTGTCGTCCCCTTCTCCTCCTGCCTTCAATCTTTCCCAGCATCAGGGTCTTTTCAAATGAGTCAGTTCTTCACATCAGGTTGTCAAAGTATTGGAGTTTCAGCTTCAGCACCAGTCCTTCCAATGAATATTTTGGGTTGATTTCCTTTAGGATTGACTGGTTTAATCTCCTTGCAGTTCAAGGAACTCTCAAGAGTCTTCTCCAACACCACAGTTCAAAAACATCAGTTGTTCAACACTCAGCTTTTTTATGGTCCAACCCTCAGAGCTGTATATGACTACTGGAAAAACCATAGCTTTGACTAGACGGACCATCTTTGGCAAAGTAATGTCTCTGCTTTTAAATACATTCCTAGGTTTGTCATAGCTTTTCTTCCAAGGAGCAAGGGAGATAGCGGTTATTCCACAAATTCATTCATCCACATCATAATGATTGTGTTGGTTCTTTTACTATGTATCTGTTAATATTACAGCTTATGTGTTGCTATTCGTGTAGTCTAATTAAATAGACTATTACTTCCAGACCTATTATAATAATACATAATAATAATAGTAGTATATCTCTGTATTGTTCTTAACTTTAACAGTAAATTTTTATTGCTTCATCATGGTGTATTATTACACTTACTATATGATATCAATTATATTGTGCTGATTATACTATGTTAATTGTATCAATAATAATATATTAATTTCAGGAGAAGACTCGTGAAATTCCCTTGGATAGCAAGGAGATCAAACCAGTCAATCTTAAGGGAGATGAAACCTGAATATTCACTGGAAGGACTGATGCTGAAACTGAAGCTCTAGTATTTTGGTCATCTGATGCAAACAGATGACTCACTGGAAAAATTCCTGTTGCTGGGAAAGATCAAGGGCAGAAAGAGAAGAGGGCATCAGAGGATGAGATGGCTGGATGGCATCTCTGATGCAATGAACATGAACTTGGGCAAACTCTGGGAGATAGTGAGGGATAGGGAAGCCTGGTATGTTGCAACCCATAAGGTTGCAAAGAGTTGGACATGACTGTCAACTGAATAACAATATTGCATTATGTTATACAATACTACAGGACTGTCCAATTATTTATATTTAATACAATTTAATTTTAAATGAAGGCTACATTTGGTCAAAGACTGTTTATATGTAGTGTATCATGTTTTAAATCCCTGATCTAATATGAGTGAACTATAGTAATATATTTCTTGTCTAAAGTTGGAATATGTTTTTATGGATGGTATCTATTGTGCTGTGCTGTTTTTAAGGTTTGCTGAATTTGATTTGGTAAAAACGTGAGAAAAAGAAGTAGAGAGTGGTTGCAGATGAAGATACAGAGATAGACTGAGGCCGTATCAAATAGTAACTTGATTTTGGAATTTAAAATAAATTCAGAAGGAATTCAGCATGGACTTTATATTCTAAGTATGTACCATTTTACACCTTCTTTTCCTCTGATACATTATTCTTTCTCCTCTTTCTCAGATGATGAACTTGCTAGTTTAACTGAGAAATAAGAAGAAATCTGAGGATGATTTCTTTATGATCCCCCTCTGAATCTACAACTTCTCTATATCTGTGTTCTACTTCCTCTTACATAAAAGTCTCTCTGTTCCTAAGGCAGCTAGAACACTCAAGAGAATATTTGTTTACCTATTTATTCAAGGAATCTATCACAATTCCTTTATCTCTTGCATCATCATTTTTTTCTTTTTCAGATTTCTAGTTGGACATTTCTATCAAGCTACACATATATTGAAATGTCTCCCATCTGAAGAAATAACAGCACCAGCAATAACAACAACAAAGCAGAGAGTTGTGATTCAATTTTCCTTTCCAATACCACCTTATTCCTCTTCTTCCCTTTATAGCAAAACTTTTCCAAAAGTTGCTTATCTTTACTATCTGCAATTCCTGATACTCTAGTCTCTCCTAAATCCATCCCATTGACCTTTTATTTCACCAACAGTATCCAAAATAAACTATTACTTAACTCACCATTCCCCTGATATTGCCAGACCTGAAATTTTCAATTATGGTTTTCTGAAATCTCAGGAGCATTCAAAACAATTAATTTTATTTTTATTTCTTGAACAATTACTTCACTTGAATTCCAGGAAACCACATGCTCTTCTGCTTGCCTTTCTGTCTGCTCCTTTTCTGCCATTATGTTCTCACTTTACCCTCATTGACCTTTAAAAGTTGTAGTGCTCCTGAGCTCAACCTTTAGATGTCCTTTCTTCTTGAACTATACTCACTGCCTTCATAGAGCTTTACGCACAACCCCAGCCGTCAATGCCAGTTCATCAGTTCAACTGCCATCCTGGCATGTCCACTTGAATGTGCAGTATTTATTATAAATTCAACATACCCAATCCACTGCCATGTCCCAGAAAACTAGCTCCTAACTTGGTCCATCCATCTCAATGAAGAACAAGATTATCATTTAATTTCATGAGTCTAAAAGATAAAGGGAATTTTTTTTTAATTTCTCTCACTTTTCATGACCCATATTGAATCCAATAGTCATTCTGTTGTTATCACTTATAGTTAAAATATATTTAATCACTTCTCACTAGCACCAGGGCCACCATCCTGAAAGCCACCGCATCTCCTTCCTAAAACACTGCCGCAAACTTTGAAGTGAAGCCCTCATTTCTATTTTTCATACCTCCAGATATAGGATGCTCTGCACATAGTACTCACATAGCTTAAACTTTATATTAGTTTATTTTACTCCCCTGTTTCTCCCAATGGCTTCTAATCACTTTTAGAATAAAATTGAAAGTTCTTATTAACCCTGGACATGTGTTACATATTCTGATTCCTGGATACCTTTTCAATTCAGTTCAGTTCATTCATGTCCGACTCTGCAACCCCATGAATCGCAGCATGCCAGGCCTCCTTGTCCATCACCAACTCCCAGAGTTCACCCAAACTCATGTCCATCGAGTTGGCAATGCCATCCAGCCATCTCATCCTCTGTCGGCCCCTTCTCCTATCCCCAATCCCTTCCAGCATCAGTCTTTTCCAATGAGTCAACTATTCACATGAAGTGGCCAAAGTACTGGAGTTTCGGCCTCAGCATCAGTCCTTCCAATGAACACCCAGGACTGATCTCCTTTAGAATGGACTAGTTGGATCTCCTTGCAGTCCAAGGGACTCTCAAGTCTTCTCCAACACCACAGTTCAAAAGCATCAATTCTTTGGCGCTCAGACTTCTTCACAGTCCAACTCTCATATCCATACATGACCACTGGAAAAACCATAGCCTTGACTAGATAGACATTTGTTAGCAAAGTAATATCTCTGCTTTTTAATACGCTACCTAGATTGGTCATAACTTTCATTCCAAGGACTAAGTGTCTTTTAATTTCGTGGCTGCAATCACCATCTGCAGTGATTTTGCAGCCCCAGAAAATAAAGTCAGCCACTGTTTCCCCATCTATTTCCCATGAAATGATGGGACTAGATGCCATGATCTTAGTTTTCTGAATGTTGAGCTTTAAGCCAACTTTTGCACTCTCCTCTTTCACTTTCATCAAGAGGCTTTTTAGTTCCTCTTCACTTTCTGCCTTAAAGGTGTCACCTGCATATCTGAGGTTATTGATATTTCTCCCGGAAATCTTGATTCCAGCTTGTGCTTCCTCCAGCCCAGCATTTCTCATGATGTAGTCTGTATATAAGTTAAAAAAGCAGGGTGACAATATACAGCCTTGACATACTCCTTTTCCTATTTGGAACCAGTCTGTTGTTCCATGTCCAGTTCTAACTGTTGCTTCTTGACCTGCATATAGGTTTCTCAAGAGGCAGGTCAGGTGGTCTGGTATTCCCATCTCTTTCAGAATTTTCCACAGTTTATTGTGATCCACACAGTCAAAGACTTTGGCATAGTCAATAAAGCAGAAATAGATGTTTTTTTCTGGAACTCTCTTGCTTTTTTGATGATCTAGCAGATGTTGACAATTTGATCTCTGCTTCCTCTGCCTTTTCTAAAACCAGCTTGAACATCTGGAAGTTCACGGTTCACATATTGCTGAAGCCTGGCTTAGAGAATTTTGAGCATTACTTTACTAGCATGTGAGATGAGTGCAATTGTGTGGTAGTTTGAGCATTCTTTGGGATTGGAATGAAATCCCTTTGCCAGTCCTGTGGCCACTGCTGAGTTTTCAAAATATGCTAGCATATTGAGTGCAGCACTTTCACAGCATCATCTTTCAGGATTTGAGATAGCTAAGTGGAATTCCATCACCTCCACTAGCTTTGTTCGTAGTGATGCTTTCTAAGGCCCACTTGACTTCACATTCCAGGATGTCTGGCTCTAGGTGAGTGATCACACTATCGTGATTATATGTGTGGTGAAGCTCTTTTTTGTTCAGTTCTCCTGTGTATTCTTGCCATCTCTTTTTAATACCTTCTGCTTCGGTTAGGTCCATACCATTTCTGTCCTTTATCGAGCCCATACCTTTTCGAAACTTCCATTTCTAGCCATATGCACGTTTTCTTTGTTAACTGAAGTATAGTTGATTTACAGTGTTGTGTTAGTTTCTGATGTATAGCAAAGTGTGACAGTTACATATACCCACTTTTTAAAGATTCTATTCCCATATAGGTCATTACAGAGTATTAAATAGAGTTACCTATGCTGTTTACCAGGACCACAGTAGTTTGGATATGTCAGTCCCAATCTCCCAACTTCTCCCCACCTCTCCCCTTTTCTACATCTTTATACCTACATACAATGGAAAATTATTCTGCCACAAAAAGGAAGAAAGAGCGCCATTTGTAGTGACATGAGTGGACCTAGAGATTGCCATACTGAGTGAAGTAAGTCAGATAGTAAAGACGAGTATTATATGATATTGATTATATGTGGAGTTTAAACAAATGTTATACGTGAACCTACAGAAGTTGAGTCACAGAAGTAACTACAATCACGCTTGATCAAGCTGTTAAGGCTGTAATCACCTCCTGCATATGCCTCAATATCCACACATTCTCTCATCTCAGGACCTTTCTACTTAGACCTGTCTTGAAGAAAACCTTCCTTGCTCTGAATTTTACAGGATACTCCCTCTTTTCCTTAAAATATCTACCATATATCAGCAACAGAGAAGCCTGTCTTGACAGTCTGTAAACTCTTCCCTACTTCGTTTTAAAAAACAAAACAAAACAAAACAAAACTCCATACTCAATTTCTAAAACAATATATGCTATTTCAAAAAGAAATAGTTTTGAAGTAATTAATACACATTTGAAACAAGACAGAATATATAAGGACCAGTTTGGGAGGTTACCTAAATGTCTAGAGGCAGAATAATAAATGAATGGAGAGAAATTAAAGAGTGGTTAAAAAAAAATTCCTTCTGTTAGAAACAAAGAGTAGATACATATATTTCCATATCTGTACAAAGTATAAATAACTTGGTCTACTTAGTATTTTTGAGATCAAGGGGTGCACTTGAAAAATACTGAAGTACTATGCATAAATAAAAATTCACTTTACACAAAATTCAGTAAATCCTATTATGAAATGAAATTTTGCCAAAATTAACAAAAATTCTAAGTAAATAGACAAGGAGTTGTTGATAAAACATGATCTAACTACTTAACTATGTTTTCAGAAAGTATAATTTTTATAGGAAGAAAAGTGCTACATTTTCACTGTCCCCTAAAAAAATTGGAAACTTGACTCACAGCATTTATTTGCACAATGTTCAGCAAGAAAACATTGGTCTTTCCCCTTTAAAGATTTCATTTATTACTTGTCAAATAGGACAGAGTGCAATGCGCAGTTGTTTTCCCTCTGGAGCAGTTCCTTGGCTGAGAGAAGTAAGGATGCCAGGCAGAGTTGGACAGTTAAAGAATTAAAATGTTGTAAATAGCACAACAGCAGAAAATTGATACATGGCTCCTAGAGAATTTAAAGAGTATAAAAACTGACAGGCATTATTATTTTAAAAAATATTTAGCTGGTTCAGAGTAGGGATGACAGTGGGAGTATAAAGGACACTGCTACAGGGAGGAAATAATTGGTGAATTCTCCCTTGAAGTTAAGGAGAGCTTAAGACATGGAAAGTTCAGAAAGCTCTGTGCCCAATTAGCTGTGTAAGTGTTAAATCAGCTGGAGGGGGGACAGGGTGCTAGCAGTCAGGAGACATACAAACATTTCTGTGACAAGCTCTGACAGGCCTCAAGAACCAGCTGTGTCAGCAAGGAGCTTTGGAAACCTGGGAAAACCCCCTATAGTTATCTCAATCTCTTGTATGAAAATCCAGAGAAACATTATTAAGAAGCATAAGAAATGGAAAAACAAACAAGAATCTTTCTTTCGACAGTCTGCAAAATACTGACTGAACAAGGGGTTTGTTTGTTTTGCCAGCTAAGCCATTAGAGGCAATTGTAAGACTATGTCGGATTTTTGTCTCAGTAGTGTTTGAGAAAGTGTTACACTGAAACTGACATTAAATCCCCAAATTATTTCCCCTTTACTCAGTATTAATAAAAATTGGTCTGATTGATTAATGGTAGAATTAACAACATCTTAATTATTTACTGAAGGACAGAGAAGCCTGGCATGCTTGCACTCCATGGGGTTGCAGAGAATCAAACATGACTTATTGACTGAAAAGGACAACAACAATCACTTACCTTATGTTTAGGAAGAAGGAAAATGATGAATCAATGTATGTCACTGATCGTTTGGGTAGACCAAAAAGTCTATTAGGGTTTTTCTGTAAGATATTATAGAAAAATCCAAACAAAATTTTTGGCCAACCCAATATTTTTCTTTGCAGGAAGACATAGGTTAAATTTTTTATGTTTCTTATTATAACACTTTAAAACTTTTTTATGGGTTATTAATAAACTTCTAACAATAGGAATGCTAAAGAATATTCTTGGCATGGAAACAATAAATGTGATTATTTGTACAGAATCTGGGATTACTTTCTTCATTTATTGATAATTTCTTGACAACAACCACATGGAAATTCTTTCCAAGTTCCTGGCCAGTCAGTTCCATTCTTCCTCATCTCCAAAAATCCCCTGTGTGTAAACTCAGTCATCTGTTTCTATGATCATGCCATAATTTTCATTATCACCAGCAGATGACATCAATAATATTGGCTTCACACATCTGTCTCTCTAATACCATCTTTAAAAATTTACTTATCTTCTTCACTTCCACTTCCTCATTTACATTATCTAATATCCTGACTCCAAAACTAAGACACGTTGGTTACCATAACCTCCTATCTATTGACACTACCATTCTTTACTCTCAATTATCCTCCTCACTTAGCATTTCTACCTATGCTAGATAACAAGGCTTATGCTATTATATTGATTTTCCTAATGTAGAATTTAGAGCTCAGAGGGATTAAATATCTTTCACAAAATTTGGAATTTTTTTTTTTCCCAAACATAAAATCTTGACTCTTTCTTATTAACCATTCCAACACAGTTCAAGAAGGACAAATACTACTGGGTGGGCCAAGATTCCATTCAGGTTTTCCATAAAACCATGGAAATGGATTCCCGAATAAATTCCCAAATGGAATCCATTCGGGTCTTATAGAAAAACCCAAATAAACTTTTTGGCCAACCCAATATGTCCATGGTGTCGAAGCAGGGTGCATACTAGAATTATCCAGGGATTTGTAAAATATGCCTCACCTTATCCCTTTCCTCCTCCAGCTCACCTGTCTTCTAATTCCAACTTTTAATTTTTTTCTTTAAGTTCTTAAGTTTGCTGTTGTTTTCAGATCTCTTAGAAAATCAGATAAAGTCCCTAAGCCTTCTCAACAAAAGCTCATAGACACAAAGGGTCTCCTACAACTTCAAAGGACTCCTAAGTCATCTGAAACCTATACAACAAACACAAGAACTCATGATTATTTCTAGGGATTAATCTAGGTCTTGTGAGTTCTCATGGAGCCTAGATGAAGAAAGACATGCAGAATTAGAAGCCCATCTTAATAAAAATGATTAAAAATGACATGCATACAATTAATATCAACAGTTTGGAAGAGGACAGTATGAGAGACCCTTCAGAATAAGCTTCGTTAACTTCAATAGTTATTGCCTTTTTGATTGTATCATGTTACCTCCCAAGCCTGACCTTTAAAAAAAAAAAAAATACCCTCAATGATTTGAGTAAACTAAGCAATGAACTTGAGTCAATTAGCTAGGAAGGCACTATGACTCAGAATTTCTGGCAAGCTAAATTTGGGGAAAACTTCTAATTGTTATTCACGTTGTAATTGGATGACACGATGTCATATTTCTTTATGTACTAAAGATCTTTTAATTTTCTCTCTAAGTAGTTCCAGACATAGCATGGGCAGCTGCGAAGACCTACAAGACCTTTTAGAACTAACACCAAAAAAAGATGTCCTTTTCATTATAGAGGACTGGAATGCAAAAGTAAGAAGTCAAGAAACACCTGGAGTAACAGGCAAATTTGGCCTTGGAGTATGGAATGAAGCAGGGCAGAGACTAATACAGTTTTGCCAAGAAAATTCACTTGCCATAGCAAACACCCTCTTCCAACAACACAAGAGATGACTCTACACGTGGACATCACCAGATGGTCAACACCGAAATCAGATTGATTATATTCTTTGCAGCCAAAGATGGAGAAGCTCTATACAGTCAACAAAAACAAGATGAGGAGCTGACTGTGGCTCAGATCATGAACTCCCTATTGCCAAATTAAGACTTAAATTGAAGAAAGTAGGGAAAACCAACAGAACATTCAGCAATGACCTAAAACAAATCCTTATAATCATACAGTGGAAGTGAGAAATAGATTTAAGGGCCTAGATCTGATAGACAGAGTGCCTGATGAACTATGGATGGAGGTTTGTGACATTGTACAGGAGACAGGGATCAAGACCATCCCCATGGAAAAGAAATGCAAAAAAGCAAAATGGCTGTCTGGGGAGGCCTTACAAATAGCTGTGAAAAGAAGAGAAGTGAAAAGCAAAGGAGAAAAGGAAAGATATAAGCATGTGAATACAGAGTTCCAAAGAATAGCAAGAAGAGATAAGAAAGCCTTCCTCAGCAATCAATGCAAAGAAATAGAGGAAAACAACAGAATGGGAAAAACTAGAGATATCTTCAAGAAAATTAGAGATACCAAGGGAATATTTCAAGCAAAGATGGGCTCAATAAGGACAGAAATGGTATGGACCTAACAGAAGCAGAAGATACTAAGAAGAGGTGGCAAGAATACACAGAAGAACTGTACAAAAAGATTTTCACGACCAAGATAATCACAATGGTGTGATCAGTCATCCTGGAATGTGAAGTCAAGTGGGCCTTACAAAGCATCACTATGAACAAAGCTAGTGGAAGTGATGGAATCCAGGTTGAGCTATTTCAAATCCTGAAAGATGATGCTGTGAAAGTGCTGCACTCAATATGCCAGCAAATTTGGAACACTCAGCAGTGGCCACAGGACTGACAAAGGTCAGTTTTCATTCCAATCCCAAAGAAAGGAAATGCCAAAGAATGCTCAAACTACTGCACAATTGTACTCATCTCACACGCTAGTAAAGTAATGCTCAAAATTCTCCAAGCCAGGCTGCAGCAATACGTGAACCACGAACTTCCAGATGTTCAAGCTGGTTTTAGAAAAGGCAGAGGAACCAGAGATCAAATCACCAGCATCCACTGGATCATTGAAAAAGCAAGAGAGTTCCAGAAAAACATCTATTTCTGCTTCATTGACTATGCCAAAGCCTTTGACTGTGTGGATCACAATAAACTGTGGAAAATTCTGTAAGAAATGGGAATACCAGACCATCTGACCTGCTTCTTGAGAAACCTGTATGCAGGTCAGGAAGCAACAGTTAGAACTGGACATGGAACAGACTGTTTCCAAATAGGAAAAGGAGTACGTCAAGGCTGTATATTGTCACCCTGCTTATTTAAATTATATGCAGAATACATCATGAGAAACACTGGGCTGGCAGAAGCACAAGCTGGAATCAAGATTGCCGGGAGAAATATCAATAACCTCAGATATGCAGATGACACCACCCTTATGGCAGAAACTGAAGAGGAAATAAAAAGCCTCTTGATCAAAGTGAAAGTGGAGAGTGCAAAAGTTGGCTTCAAGTTCAACATTCAGAAAACGAAGATCATGGCATCTGGTCCCATCACTTCATGGTAAGTAAATGGGGAAACAGTAGAAACAGTGTCAGACTTTATTTTTCGGGCTCCAAAATCACTGCAGATGATGACTGCAGCCTGGAAATTAAAAGTTGCTTACTCCTTGGAAGAAAAGTTATGACCAATCTAGATAGTATATTCAAAAGCAGAGACATTACTTTGCCAACAAATGTCCGTCTAGTGAAGGCTATGGTTTTTCCTGTGGTCATGTATGGATGTGAGAGTTGGACTGTGAAGAAGGCTGAGCGCTGAAGAATTGATGCTTTTGAACTGTGGTGTTGGAGATGACATTTGAGAGACCCTTGGACTGCAAGGAGATCCAACTAGTCCATTCTGAAGGAGATCAGGCCTAGGATTTCTCTGGAAGGAATGATGCTAAAGCTGAAACTCCAGTATTTTGGCCACCTCATGTGAAGAGTTGACTCACTGGAAAAGACTCTGATGCTGGGAGGGATTGGGGGCAGGAGGAGAAGGGGATGACCGAGGATGAGATGGCTGGATGGCATAACTGACTTGATGGACATGAGTCTGAGTGAACTCCGGGAGTTGGTGATGGACAGAGAGGCCTGGCGTGCTGCAATTCATGGGGTCGCAAAGCGTCGGACATGACTGAGTGACTGAACTGAACTGAAGTAGTTCCAAGGAAAGGTAAATATATAATGGATAAATATAAATAGTATTAATAGTACCATGACTAAATACATTCCTTAATAGAGAAACATCTCTTTAGTATTTTTCTTTCATGGAAGATGATTCTGGAATTACTGCCCATAAAGTGCTACCATCCTTGGCCTCCAGTGAGCATGAATGCAGTATTAATTGTTAAATCCTATCAATGATGCAGCCAAATATTTTGCATTTACCCCTTACAATTTATGTCGATACTATTAATACTACTCTAGCTTAGGAAACAAGCAATAACCCTATCACTACTTTCTCTGGCTCCAGTTTTTTCTCTCAGTATTTGATTTTTCATTATTAAACGACTAACTCAAAACCTGCTTTCTTAGTTCAGAAGTACAGTTTTGATCTTACCATTAGCTATTTAGCAACTCCTTATTGTATTTAAAAAAAAAAAAAACCTCTATAATATGTATTAAATCTTTAGCATATATTTGATACTTGTATGCATTTTTCATTATTCATATCAAAATCAATTAAGGCATTACTTATTACCCTTATTTTACAGATGTGAAAACTGTTTTAGAAGCAGTTTGATCACAACTTTGTGGCAGAAGTGAAACAGGCAGGAATCAAACAAGGACAATCTGTTTTCCTTTCAAGACCTGTGCTTGACCATCATGTTATACATTGAAAACAGAATACCAAACACTTGCCTTCACTTTACTTTCCCAAATTTATTTCCCACTGTACAACATCATAGTGCTTCCCGTGATGCCAGATTGAACTATTCTATGTTCACCATCCTTAACCTATTCTTCTCCATCTTAAGGACTTTGTCCATCTTTGTCCAGGGATTTTTTTTTTAAATTATAGTATTCAAACACTACATGAGAATCTACAACAAACTCCAGGTGCTCCATTTCCTATTTCACTTCTGAAAGTAAAGCCTCCTTCCTTTGAACTGCCTTAGTCTTTTTATCTAGTCTACATGCACAATCAATATTTTTATCTGACACCTTCAAGTTGTCCTTGATTGTATATTACACTTCATTTCTCAATATCATACGTGAGCTCCTAGAAGGCAGAATGTTCATCTGATTTATCTGTGTGCCTCAAAGCGCACAGTATCTTCTCCCCAGTGGATGTTTAATAAATATTGTTGAAAGAATGGGCGCAGCATAGACAAATGTTTATTTTACTCTCTAAATCTTGTAATATTAACTCCCACTGGCAAAGACCCAAGATGTGTTCCATGTCTTCATGGGTTCTTACATCCAAATGCTATAATCAGTTAACTAGAGAGATCATTGTTCATAGTTCCACAGAACAATAACCATTATTTCCTGTCTTTTACAAGAATTCAGGGGTATATCCTACTATCTACTTTCATTATCACTCACTTACCACTGAGGTACAAGATCAGAAAGCCAGGGCTCAATGCATATTGGTGTTTAGAGATTGTCTTCAGGTTATTATTTGACATTATAGGAAAGTGTAGCCCTAGAGGGCTACAGTCCATGGAGTTGCAAATTGTCAGACACAACTGATCAACTAACAGAGGAAACAGAGGGGATACTGAGTATTTCAAGAGCTGAGCTTAGATTCTCACTGGATTAGAGGAAGCATTTCAACACAATAAAAATAAAACAAAATAATAATGTGCAAAGACCTGGTAATGATAGGCTGCTGTTGCTGCTAAGTCACTTCAGTCGTGTCCGATTCTGTGACCCCATAGATGGCAGCCCACCAGGCTCCACTGTCCCTGGGATTCTCCAGGCAAGAACACTGGAGTGGGTTGTCATTTCCTTCTCCAGGTAATGATAGGCAGGTGTATGATAATCCTGCTTTTTCTCCTGACTTCTGGCATTTGAACCTAAAACCATGAAATTTAATTTATGTATTTGGTGAGGAATGGTAGGTAAAATCCCTATTCTAATTGTATTTCAGCAATTACAATGGATTTTGAGTAGATTCTGAGTCACCTATGTGTTCTGAAAATCAGCAATGTGTTTCATTAGCCCTGGATCTAGTGTGATTTCCAATGTTTCTATTATTTAGCCTTAATGTCTTACCTCAGAGCAGATTTTAGAGCTTGCTAGTTTAAACCAACATTTTGCATGGGCATTTGAAAAGTTCTTTATATGTTTTGTGCTTTAAATAATTATAAACTTCTAAAACTGCTCCCAAATCACAGTAGAAATTAAGCACTTCATAAACCAAAGTTCTAACTAGGTTTTCAAGTCAATCCAATGAACTCCCTTTGAGGTTCTAAATGTAATTCGAACCAACCTGCATTCTGAGTTCACCGGCTGACACAGAACTTTCTCTTGTTTATCATTTATATATTATTGTATAAATACTATCATTTGTAATATTTTGTCATACTTATAGTAAGTCACAAAGCAAAATTAAATGCCTTATGCAGTCTTAAATACTCTTATGATAATAGTTGTTATAGTTACAACTATAGAAATTGGTTAATATTAATGATTTCATTCTCTGATTATAAAACAGAAATATTTTCAAAATGTCAAATTGTAGAACAAGAACAAGATGGCAAAGGAGTAGATGGACATGGAGTGCATCTCTCTCCACAGATGATTCAGGAATATACTTTCAGACACAGATGTGCATGCAGAACACCAGCTGAGAATGGACAGGAGTACCTAACCAGAGGAAAAGAATACATAGTCCCACACAAAACTCAGTAGGGTGAAGGAATTAGGGTGAAAAACAGGAGTGTTAGTAGGACTGGCCCTGCCCTTAGTGAGTGGGGGAATTGAAGCAGGGGTCCAATCCCAACATTGGGGCAACTGAGTCAGAGGAGAAACATTTACGGCTGAGAGTGGAACAGCTGATCTGTGACAGCCTAAATGGAATGAGAATCAAACAGTCCTTGCCACAGCCACACATACCACAGACAGAGACGCAGGTCCCATGGAAGCCACAGAGGCTGGGAGCTGGAGTTTGGGGATTGTGGAGTGATCCCAGGGCGAGGACTGCTGTTGACTGTGGAGAGACCAATGTGAGGGAGGAGATTGTGGTGGGAAATGCCTGTGGAGGAAAGCCAGGCAGCTAGGAAGCAAGGCGATGCTGCTGAGTCACGCAAAGCGGGTGGAGCCATCACCATAGCCTGTCTCCCCACACAGGAGCATCAGCAGCTGAACAACACAGAGGTCAGCCCATCAAATGCCTGATGCACTGAACTATAGAGTAGGAACACACCCAGTGTGCCGCTTTAAGTGACTGATGGGCCTATCTACAGAGTAGGACCCCACAGAGGGTGCCCCTTTAAGTGCCTGACATGCTGATCCACAGAGTAGGACCCCAGTCAGGGGGCCCCTCTATGTGCCTGAGGCGCTGAACAACAGAGAAGGACCCCAAGCAAGGGAGCACTCTAAGTGCCTTAGGGCCATAACTCCTGTAGCGGAGGCAGTCCATGTCCCAGCACACTTGGTCCTCACAAGTCAAGAAGTTACACCAACTTCACACTCTACTCTTACTGGGGCAGAGCTGCCACAGGGAGAACAAGTCTTGCTTCTATGTGCTCAGGGTTGCTTCGTTAGTATCCGACTCTTTGCAACACTATAGACTGACCCTGCCAGGCTTCTGTGTAGGGAGGGGGATTCTCCAGGTAAAAATACTGGAGCGTATTGGCCCATACTGGTTGCCATACCCTTCTAGAGCACTATATTTCCTGCTGCCCTAGCCACCAACTCCCCTGAGTACCTGGTGCTGCCAGAACCCCTGTTACCCAAGCAACTGCCCCACCTCCAAACCTGGCCCTCACTGGGGCAAACCCAAGCCCTCCTGGGAAGACTCAGGACCAAATGCCAGAAGACGATCCACATGCAAAAATAGAAATAAAACCACAATTGAAAGCCAGGGGCAGTGTGGTTAAGGAAGAAGACCCAAAACCTTCTCACCAGCTGTACAAGTTGCAGATTAAATCCACACAATTAACTCAGCAGACTTTGTCTAAGGAATATATAAAAGGTCATTGAGAGCTCCCTCAAAAGAATACACATTTGTTCTGATAGCTGTGGACATTGGAGACAAGAACACACAGTATTAGGGCCAGATGAGAATCTGAGCTGCCTTCACAGCAGGTCCAGAGATCAGCATAGTGTTGGAGGGCATCCTAGGGAGGTGAGGTGGACTGTGACTCCCAGTGAGGGAAAGAACTCTGACAGTAGTGACTCAAATAAAAAATCTATTATTCTTATGTTTTGACTTGCTCTGTAGATTCTTTTGGATTTTTTGTTTTCTTTTTCCTCCCTCTGTTGTAGTTGTTGACTTTAATGGCATCATGAAATCTAATTAAGCTTTTGAGCTTTCTTTCTTTCTCAGTCATATTTTTTTTATTGTGTATAAACCTCTGTCCCTATATTAGGCTTTTTCATTTCTGTGGAGTTTTCTTTTTCTTTTTTTTTTCCCTCCTTTTTAATTTTTTAAACATATTATTATTTTTTCTACATTTATTGCTTTGCTTGCTTTTCCTACAGTTGTCTTCCCCTTACAGTTAATCATTAATGGATATAAACCTTCTTTATCTACCTCTATTTAAAGCTGCATATCTATTCTTTCTTTCTTTCCTTTCCTCTCAACACATTTGTTGGTTTTATTTTCATTGCTTTATTCCCCAATTGGCAACTTGCTTTAGTTTTGTTTTCCTGTTTGTGCTTCAGTTAGTTTTGTTCAGGTAGATATAGAATTGATTTTCTTTGTCCCCATCTCATTCTCTGTTGCCCCCTTCTTCTCCTGCCTTCAACCCTTCCCAGCATCACGGTCTTTTCAAATGTGCCAGCTCTTCACATAAGGTGGCCAGAGTATTGTCATTTCAGCTTCAACATCAGTCCTTCCAATGAACTCCCAGGACTGGTCTCCTTTAGGATAGACTGGTTGTATCTTCTTGCAGTCCAAGGGACTCTCAAGAGTCTTCTCCAACAACATAGTTCAAAAGCATCGATTCTTCAGTGTTCAGCTTTCTTTATAGTCCAATTCTCACATTGAAACATGACTACTGGAAAAACCATGGCCTTGACTAGATGGACTTTTGTTGGCAAAGTAATGTCTCTGCTTTTTAACATGTTGTCTAGGTTGGTCATAACTTTTCCTCCAAGGAGTAAGCATCTTTTAGTTTCATTGCTGCAATCACCATCTGCAGTAATTTTGAAACCCCCAAAAATAAAGTCTGCCACTGTTTCCACTGTTTCCCCATCTATTTGCCATGACGTGATGGGACAAGTGAGAAGTTAGAAACAGATTTAAGAGACTAGATCTGATAACAGAGTGCCTGATGAACTATGGATGCAGATTTGTGACATTGTACAGGAGACAGAGTCGAGATCATTCCCAAGAAAAAGAAATGAAAAAAAGTAAAATGGCTGTCTGAGGTGGCCTTACAAATAGCCGTGAAAAGAAAAGAAGCCAAAAGCAAAGGAGAAAAGGAAAGATATACCCAATTGAATGCAGAGTTCCAAAGAATAGCAAGGAGAGATAAGAAAGTCTTCCTCAGTGATCAGTGCAAAGAAATAGAGAAAACAACAGAATGGGAAAGTCTAGAGATCTCTTCAAGAAAATTAGAGATACCAAGGGAACATTTCATGCAAAGACAGGCTCAATAAAGGAAAGAAATTGTATGGACCTAACAGAAGCAGAAGATATTAAGAAGAGGTGGAAGAATACAAAGAAAAACTGCACAAAAAAGATCTTCACGACCCAGATAATCACGATGGTGTGACCACTCACCTAGAGCCAGACATCCTGGAATGTGAAGTCAAGTGGGCCTTAGGAAGCATCACTATGAAAAAGCTAGTGGAGTTGATGGAATTCCAGTCGAGCTATTTCAAATCCTAGAAGGATTCTTCAATATATGCAATTTGATATACTATATTAACAAATTAAAAGATAAAAGTCATATGAGGGGGAGGGAAAGATGGCGGAGGAATAGGACGGGAAGATCACTTTCTCCCTCACAAATTCCTCAAAAGAACATTTCAACGCTGAGCAAACTCCACAAAACAACTTCTGTAGGCTGGCAGAGGACATCAGGCAACCAGAAAAGCAGACCATTGTCTTCTAAAACAGGTAGGAAAAAATATAAAAGATGAAAAAGGAGACAAAGGAGGTGGGGAGGGAGCTCCGTCCCGGGAAGGGAAGCCCATCCCTGGAAGGGAATTTTAAGAAGAGAGGTTTCCAAACACCAGGAAACACTCTCCCTGCCGAGTCTGTGGCGAGCCTTGGAAACACAGAGGGCAACATAACAGGAAGGAAAAATAGATAAATAATTAAAACCAAGAGATTACAAGCCCAACAGTAACTCCCCCAGTGGAAAAGCAGCACAGACGCCTGCATCCGCCATCGGGAAGTGGGGGCAGGGCAGGGACGCGCGGGAGGCACGGGCTGCAGTGCTTTGCAAGAATCGGGCAGGAACGCCCCACGCGCAACCAGAACGAGCTAACTTGGGCTAGCAAACCAGACTGTGGGATAGCTACCACGCAAAAAGCTCGAACATCAGACACCACCAGGACCGAGCACAGAACAAAGGACGGAATGGAAAAAGCTGGCTGCAGACCATTCCCCGCCGGGGACAGGCAGCCAGAGCCGTAAGGACTGGAAAGGGGCAATTGCAGACCCGGAGAGACTTTACTTACCAAACTGCAAGCAGGCTCCTTTGCTAAGACTTCTGGGGGTGCTGGACAGTCACAGTCTGCCTCACGGGGTGCGCCAGCAGTCCACCCAGAGAGCTGAGCGGCAGCGGTGGAAAAGGTGACAAGCCGCGGCGATTGCGCTCGCCAAACTCCTGAGCTACTCGGACCTGGGAAGGGCACAAAGCGCAGTCCCAGCCGCATTTGTGCCTCTGAGGGCTGCCTGAGCGCCGAACCTGAGCGGCTTGGACCGGGGAAGTGCACGCAGCCTAGGGCCGGCCCCAGACGGTTCCTGGCTGAGCATCGTAGAGCCGGAGCGGTTTGTGCGCCTCGAGAAAGGACAGGTCAAGCGGGGCAGAGATACTGTGTGCACACGACAGTGCTATTTGTTTGCAGCATCCCCCCTCCCCACAGCGCGACTGAACTAGTGAGCCTAAAAAACCAGCAAACAGAAGAAGTTAAACAGAGGGAACCACCTTGGAAGTGAGCCCACACGGCCCATAACATCAGAGAAGAGCCAGATATATTTTTAATATTTTTAAAATCATTCCTTTTTTTTTTTTGCTTTTTGCTTTTTTTTCTTTTTTTTTTCCTAGTTTTTTTTTAATTGTTAAGTCTTCTATTTCTCCTCTGATTTTTATTTCTATAACCTAGTATTACTATTTTTAAAAAAAAGACTTTTTTTTTCTTTTTTTTTTTTTAAGGCAAACACCATATATACTCTTTGGATGGTTGTTGGTGTTTTGTTTTGTTTTGTTTTGTTTGTTTGTTTTTTAATAATTCTTTTTTTTTCTTTCTTCATTTTTCCTTCTGCTTTTCTTTAATATTGTATCTTTGAAAATCCAACCTCTACTCCAGATTTTTAATCTTTGCTCTTAGGTTTTTGTTGTCAATTTTGTACATTTAAAAACCCAAACTTCACTACCCAAGTTTACCTGAGAGCGAGATTACTGGCTTGACCACTCTCTCCTCCTCTGGACTCTCCTTTTTCTCCACCAGGTGGCCTCTGTCTCTTTTCTCCCCCATCTCTTCTCTATCCAACTCTGTGAATCTCTGTGTGTTCCAGACGGTAGAGAACACCTAAGGAACTGGTTACTGGCAGGATTGGTCTCTCTCCTACTCATTCCTCTCTCTTATCCTCCTGGTCACCTCTGTCTACTTCCTCCCTCTCCTCTTCCCCGTATAACTCTGTAAATACCTCTGAGCGGTCCAGACTATAGAGCGCACATAAGGAAGTGACTACTGGCTAGCTTGCTCTCTCCTCTCTTGATCTCACCGCATCTCATTCCAGTTACCTCTAACTACCCCCTCCATCTTATCTTCTTCTTGTAACTCAGTGAACCTCTCTGAGTGCCCCTCAATGTGGAGAAACTTTTCATCTTTAACCTAGATGTTTTATCATCGGTGCTGTATAGATGGAGAAGTCTAGAGGCTACTGTAAAAATAAAACTGAAAACCAGAAGCAGGAAGCTTAAACCCAAAGCCTGAAAACATTAGAGAACTCTTGAATTCAGGGAACATTAAGCAATAGGAGCTCATCAAATGCCTTCATACCTACACTGAAACCAAGCTCCACCCAAGGGCCAACAAGTTCCAAAACAAGACATACCACGCAAATTCTCCAGCAACACAGGAACACTCCCCTGAGCCTCAATATACAGGCAGCTCAAAATTATCCCAAAACCTTTGATGTCTCATAACCCATTACGGGTCACTCCACTGCACTCCAGAGAGAAGAAACCCAGCTCCACCCACCAAAACTCCAACACAAGCCTCCCTAACCAGGAAACCTTGACAAGCCACTGATAGAACCCCACCCAAAGTGAGGAAGCTCCATAATAAAGAGAACTCCACAAATTACCAGAATATAAAAAGGCCACCCCAAATGCAGCAATATAACCAAGATGAAGAGACAGAGGAATACTCAGCAGGTAAAGGAACAGGAGAGTTGCCCACCAAACCAAACAGAAGAAGAAGTAGGGAATCTACCGGAGAAGGAATTCCGAATATTGATAGTGAAAATGATCCAAAATCTTGAAATCAAAATGGAAACAGATAAATAGCCTAGAGACAAGGATTGAGAAGATGCAAGAAAGGTTTAACAAGGACCTAGAAGAAATAAAAAAGAGTCAAAATATAATGACTAACACAATAAATGAGATCAGAAACACTCTGGAGGCAACAAATAGTAGAATAATGGAGGCAGAAGATAGGATTAGTGAAATAGAAGATAGAATGGTAGAAATAAATGAATCAGAGAGGAAACAAGAAAAAAGAATTAAAAGAAACGAGGACAATCTCAGAGACCTCCAGGACAATATGAAACGCTCCAACATTCGAATTATAGGAGTCCCAGAAGAAGAAGACAGAAAGAAAGATCATGAGAAAATCCTTTAGGAGATAATAGTTGAAAACTTCCCTAAAATGGGGAAGGAAATAATCACCCAAGTCCAAGAAACACAGAGAGTTCCAAATAGGATAAACCCAAGGCGAAACAAACCCAAGACACATATTAATCAAATTAACAAAGATCAAACACAAAGAACAAATATTAAAAGCAGCAAGGGAAAAACAACAAATAACACACAAGGGGATTCCCATAAGGATAACAGCTGATCTTTCAATAGAAACTCTTCAGGCCAGGAGGGAATGGCAAGACATACTTAAAGTGATGAAAGACAATAACCTACAGCCCAGATTACTGTACCCAGCAAGGATCTCATTCAAATACGAAGGAGAAATCAAAAGCTTTACAGACAAGCAAAAGCTGAGAGAATTCAGCACCACCAAACCAGCTCTCCAACAAATTCTAAAGGATATCCTCTAGACAGGAAACACAAAAAGGGTGTATAAACCTGAACCCAAAACAATAAAGTAAATGGTAACGGGATCATACTTATCAATAATTACCTTAAACGTAAATGGGTTGAATGCCCCAACCAAAAGACAAAGACTGGCCGAATGGATACAAAAACAAGACCCCTCTATATGCTGCTTACAAGAGACCCACCTCAAAACAAGGGACACATACAGACTGAAAGTGAAGGGCTGGAAAAAGATATACCACGCAAATAGAGACCAAAAGAAAGCAGGAGAGGCAATACTCATATCCAATAAAATAGACTTTAAAACAAAGGCTGTGAAAAGAGACAAAGAAGGCCACTACATAATGATCAAAGGAACAATCCAAGAAGAAGATATAACAATTATAAATATATATGCACCTAATATAGGAGCACCACAATATGTAAGACAAATGCTAACAAGTATGAAAGGGGAAATCAACAATAACACAATAATAGTGGGAGACTTTAATACCCCACTCACACCAATGGACAGATCAACTAAACAGAAAATTAACAAAGAAATGCAAACTTTAAATGATACATTAGATCAGTTAGACCTAATTGATATTTATAGGACATTTCACCCCAAAACAATGAATTTCACCTTTTTTCAAGTGCTCATGGAACCTTCTCCAGGATAGATCACATCCTGGGCCATAAATCTAAACATGATAAATTCAAAAAAATCAAAATCATTCCAAGCATCTTTTCTGACCATAATGCATTAAGATTAGATCTCAATTACAGGAGAAAAACTATTAAAAATTCCAACATATGGAGGATGAACAACACACTTCTGAATAACCAACAAATCACAGAATAAATCAAAAAAGAAATCAAAATATGCATAGAAACTAATGAAAATGAAAACACAACAACCCAAAACCTGTGGGACACTATAAAAGCAGTGCTAAGAGGAAAGTTCATAGCAATACAGGCATACCTCAAGAAACAAGAAAAAAGTCAAATAAACAACCTAACTCTACAACTAAAGCAACTAGAAAAGGAAGAGTTGGAGAACCCCAGAGTTAGTAGAAGGAAAGAAATCTTAAAAATTAGGGCAGAAATAAATGCAAAAGAAACAAAAGAGACCATAGCAAAAATCAACAAAGCCAAAAGCTGGTTCTTTGAAAGGATAAATAAAATTGACAAACCATTTGCCAGACTCATCAAGAAGCAAAGAGAGAAAAATCAAATCAATAAAATTAGAAATGAAAATGGAGAGATCACAACAGACAACACAGAAATACAAAGGATCATAAGAGACTACTATCAGCAGTTGTATGCCAATAAAATGGACAACGTGGAAGAAATGGACAAATTCTTAGAAAAGTACAATTTTCCAAAACTGAACCAGGAAGAAATAGAAAATCTTAACAGACCCATCACAAGCACGGAAATTGAAACTGTAATCAGAAATCTTCCAGCAAACAAAAGCCCAGGTCCAGACGGCTTCACAGCTGAATTCTACCAAAAATTTCGAGAAGAGCTAACACCTATCCTCCTCAAACTCTTCCAGAAACTTGCAGAGGAAGGTAAACCCCCAAACTCATTCTATGAGGCCACCATCACCCTAATACCAAAACCTGACAAAGATGTCACAAAAAAAGAAAACTACAGGCCAATATCACTGATGAACATAGATGCAAAAATCCTCAACAAAATTCTAGCAATCAGAATCCAACAACACATTAAAAAGATCATACACCATGACCAAGTGGGCTTTATCCTAGGGATGCAAGGATTCTTCAATGTCCCCAAATCAATCAATGTAATTCACCACATTAACAAATTGAAAAATAAAAACCATATGATTATCTCAACAGATGCAGAGAAGGCCTTTGACAAAATTCAACATCCGTTTATGATAAAAACTCTCCAGAAAGCAGGAATAGAAGGAACATACCTCAACATAATAAAAGCTATCTATGACAAACTCACAGCAAACATTATCCCCAATGGTGAAAAATTGAAAGCATTTCCCCTAAAGTCAGGAACAAGACAAGGGTGTCCACTTTCACCGCTACTATTCAACATAGTTCTGGAAGTTTTGGCCACAGCAATCAGAGCAGAAAAAGAAATAAAAGGAATCCAAATTGGAAAAGAAGAAGTAAAACTCTCACTGTTTGCAGATGACATGATCCTCTACATGGAAAACCCTAAAGACACCACCAGAAAATTACTAGAGCTCATCAATAAATATAGTAAAGTTGCAGGATATAAAATCAACACACAGAAATCCCTTGCATTCCTATACACGGATAATGAGAAGGTAGAAAAAGAAATTAAGGAAACAATTCCATTCACCATTGCAACGAAAAGAATAAAATACTTAGGAATATATCTACCTAAAGAAACTAACGACCTATATATAGAAAACTATAAAACACTGATGAAAGAAATCAAAGAGGACACTAACAGATGGAGAAATATACCATGTTCATGGATCAGAAGAATCAATATAGTGAAAATGAGTATACTACCCAAAGCAATTTACAAATTCAATGCAATCCCTATCAAGCTATCAGCCACATTTTTCACAGAACTAGAACAAATAATTTCAAGATTTGTATGGAAATACAAAAAACCTCGAATAGCCAAAGGAATCTTGAGAAAGAAGAATGAAACTGGAGGAATCAACTTGCCTGACTTCAGGCTCTACTACAAAGCCACAGTCATCAAGACAGTATGGTACTGGCACAAAGACAGACATATAGATCAATGGAACAAAATAGAAAGCCCAGAGATAAATCCACACACATATGGACACCTTATCTTTGACAAAGGAGGCAAGAATATACAATGGAGTAAAGACAATCTCTTTAACAAGTGGTGCTGGGAAAACTGGTCAACCACTTGTAAAAGAATGAAACTAGATCACTTTCTAACACCGCACACAAAAATAAACTCAAAATGGATTAAAGATCTAAATGTAAGATCAGAAACTATAAAACTCCTAAAGGAGAACATAGGCAAAACACTCTCAGACATAAATCACAGCAGGATCCTCTATGATCCACCTCCCAGAATTCTGGAAATAAAAGCAAAAATAAACAAATGGGATCTAATTAAAATTAAAAGCTTCTGCACAACAAAGGAAAATATAAGCAAGGTGAAAAGACAGCCTTCTGAATGGGAGAAAATAATAGCAAATGAAGCAACTGACAAACAACTAATCTCAAAAATATACCAGCAACTTATGCAGCTCAATTCCAGAAAAATAAACGACCCAAGCAAAAAATGGGCCAAAGAACTAAATAGACATTTCTCCAAAGAAGACATACGAATGGCTAACAAACACATGAAAAGATGCTCAACATCACTCATTATCAGAGAAATGCAAATCAAAACCACAATGAGGTACCACTTCACACCAGTCAGAATGGCTGCGATCCGAAAATCTGCAAGCAATAAATGCTGGAGAGGGTGTGGAGAAAAGGGAACCCTCTTACACTGTTGGTGGGAATGCAAACTAGTACAGCCACTATGGAGAACAGTGTGGAGATTCCTTAAAAAATTGCAAATAGAACTACCTTATGACCCAGCAATCCCACTGCTGGGCATACACACCGAGGAAACCAGAATTGAAAGAGACACATGTACCCCAATGTTCATCGCAGCACTGTTTATAATAGCCAGGACATGGAAACAACCTAGATGTCCATCAGCAGATGAATGGATAAGAAAGCTGTGGTACATATACACAATGGAGTATTACTCAGCCGTTAAAAAGAATTCATTTGAATCAGTTCTGATGAGATGGATGAAACTGGAGCCGATTATACAGAGTGAAGTAAGCCAGAAAGAAAAACACCAATACAGTATACTAACACATATATATGGAATTTAGGAAGATGGCAATGACGACCCTGTATGCAAGACAGGGAAAGAGACACAGATGTGTATAACGGACTTTTGGACTCAGAGGGAGAGGGAGAGGGTGGGATGATTTGGGAGAATGACATTCTAACATGTATACTATCATGTAAGAATTGAATCGCCAGTCTATGTCTGACGCAGGATACAGCATGCTTGGGGGCTGGTGCATGGGGATGACCCAGAGAGATGTTATGGGGAGGGAGGTGGGAGGGGGGTTCATGTTTGGGAACGCATGTAAGAATTAAAGATTTTAAAATTTAAAAAATAAAAAACTAAAAAATAAATAAATAAATAAATAAAAGTCATATGATAATCTCAATAGATGCAGAAAAAGCCCTTGACAAAATTCAGCACCCATTTATAATTGAAACTATTCAAAAAATGGGCACAGAAGGAATGTACCTCAACATAGCAAAGGCCATGTATGATAAACCTAAAGCAAACATTATTCTCAGCGGTGAAAAACTGAAACCATTCCCCTAAGATCAGAAACAAGACAAGAGTGTCCACTTTCCCCTCTATTATTCAACACATTTCTGGAAGTCCTAGCTACAGTAATCAGAGGAAAAAAAGAAATAAAAGGAATCCAGATGTAAAAAGAATAATTAAATCCCTCACTGTTTGCAGATGGCATGATACTTTACATAGAAAACTCTAAAGGTAGTATCAGAAAAGTACTACAGCTAATCACTGAATTTAGCAAAGTTGTAGGATACAAAATCAATACACAGAAATCACTTATATTTCTATATACTAACAATGAAAAATTAGAAAGAAAAATTAAGGAATGAATCCCATTCACCACTGCAACAAAAAGAAATAAATATCTAGTAATAAACTTACCTAAGGAGACAAAAGATCTGTACACAGAAAATTATAAGACACTAATGAAAGAAATCAAAGATGATCTAAACAGATGGAGAGATATTTTATGTTCCTAGGTAGGAAGAATCAATATTGTGAAAATGAATATACTACCAAATGCAATCTACAGATTTAATGTGATCCTTACCAAATTACCAATGAAATTTTTCACAAAACTAAAACAAAAAATTTCACGATTCATATGGAAACACAAAAGACCCCAAATAGCCAAAGCAGACTTGACAAAGAAAAATGGAGCTGGCAGAATCAGCCTTCATGATTTCAGATTATGCTACAAAGCTACAGTCATCAAGACAGTATGGCACTTGCACAAAAAAAGAAATATAGACCAATGGAATAAGACAAAGCCCAGAAATAAACCCATGCATCTATGGGAATCTTATTTTTTACAAAGCAGGCAAGATTATACATCAGGTCAAAGACAGACTTTTCAATAAATGGTGCTGGGAAAACTGAACAGCTACATGTTAAAGAATAAAATTAGAACACTTCCTGACACCATAGATGAAGATAAACTCAAAATGGATTAAAGATCTAAATATAAGACCAGAAACTGTAAAACTCTTAGAAGAAAACAGAGGCAGAACACTCGATGACATAAATCAAAACAAGATCCTCCTAGAGTAATGAAAATAAACACAACAGTAAACAAGTGGGACCTGACTAAACTTAAAAGCTTTGCACAGCAAAGGAAACTATAAGCAAGGTGAAATGACAACTCTCAGAATGGGAAAAAATAGTAGCAAGTGAAACAACTGACAAAGGATTAACTTCCAAAATATATAAGCAGCACATTCAACTCAATGCCAGAAAAACAAACAACCCAATCAAAAAGTGGGAAAAAGACTTAAACAGACATTTCTCTGAAGAAAACATACTGATGGCTAAAAAAACACATGAAAAGATACTCACAATCACTCATTATTAGATAAATTTAAATCAAAACTACAATGAGATATTACCTCACATCAGTGAGAATGGCCATCACCAAAAAGCCTGCAAACAATAAATGCTGGAAAGGCTGTGGCCGATTCATGTTGAGGTTTGATAGAAAACAACAAAATTCTATAAAGCAATTATCCTTCAATATAAAATTAAATTGAAAATAGTCATATTATACAATTGATTACTTTTTCTTAGAATCTATAACTCTAGAGCTGAAATTAATATATTAGAGGTCTTTCAGCTCAGTCACTCAGTCGGGTTCGACTCTGTGTGACTCCATGGACTGCAGCATGCCAGGCCTCCCTGTCTATCACCAACTCCTTGAGTTTACTCAGACTCATACCCATTGAGTCCATTATGCCATTCAACCATCTCATCCTATGTCATCCCCTACTCCCACCTTCAATCTTTCCTAGCATCATAATCTTTTCCAATTAGCCCGTTCTTTGCACCAGCTGGCCAAAGTATTGGAGTTTCATCTTCAACATCAGTCCTTCCAATGAATATTCAGGACTGATTTCCTTTAGGATTGACGGATTGGATCTCCTTACCCTTAAAGGGACTCACAAGAGTCTTCTCCAACACCACAGTTCAAAAGCATCAATACTTTAGCACTCAGCTTTCTTTATAGTCCAACTCTCACATCTATACATGACTACTGGAAAAACCATAGCTTTGACTAGACGGACCTTTGTTGGCTAAGTAATGTCTCTGCTTTTAAATATGCTGTCCAGGTTGGTCACAACTTTTCCTCCAAGGAGGAAAAATATCTTTTAATTTCATGGCTGCAATCACCATCTGCAGTGATTTTGGAGTCCCCATAAAATAAAGTCTCTCACTAGTTCCACTGTTTCCCCATATATATGCCATGGGGACCAGATGGGACCAGATGGGACCAGATGCCATAATCTTAGTTTTCTGAATGTTGCATTTTAAGCCAACTTTTTCACTCTCCTCTTTCACTTTCATCAAGAGACTTTTTAGTTCCTCTTTGCTTTCTGCCATAAAGGTGGTATCATCTGCAGATCTAAGGTTATTGATACTTCTCCCAGCAATCTTGATTCCAGCTTGTGCTTCTTCCAGCCCATCTCTTGAAGAATTTCCCACAGTTTGTTGTGACAGACATAGTCAAAGGCTTTGGCATAGTCAATAAAGCAGAAGTAGATGTTTTTGTGGAACTCTTGCTTTTTCGATGATTCAATGGATGTTGGCAATTTGATCTCTGGTTCCTCTGCCTTTTCTAAAACCAGCTTGAACATCTGGAAGTTCACAATTCAGTATTGCTGAAGTCTTGCTTGGAGAATTTTGAGCATTATTTTACTAGTGTGTGAGATATGTGCAATTGTGTGGTAGCTTGAACATTCTTTGGCATTGCCTTTCTTTGGGATTGGAATGAAAACTGACCTTTTCCAGTCCTGTGGCCACTACTGAGTTTTCCAAATTTTCTGGCATGTATAGAGGTCTATAGCTATATTCTTAATCTAAAATTTAGAAGACTCAATATACTGTTAAATGTTATTCTCATATTAAACCCTGTTCTAGTGTTTGACATTTTTTAATTGTAATAAATATTATGTAAATATTTACAACTTTCAAAAACAAAGTATATAGTTTTTATCTTAAATTCTGTGACCAGTGAAATATGCTGCAATGATCAAGTAATAATTTTATTAAATTTAACACAATATCAACACTAGCATATAACATTCTGTGACGAATAAGAAAAAGTGGTTTGTAAGGGTATAAGAATCTCATCATGAAGTACAGTAATTGAGACATGGTGCCTGATTGTAACGACCACTGGATGTGACACTCACATGTTGAAATTTTACTCTCAGGGCTACAGAGAATCTTGAATTTTATTGAGTAGACATGAGATATGATCAGGACTGTTCTTTAGGTTAATTGTATTGGCCAAATTTTCAAAGGAGTCATTCTGGTAGGTCAAGATTGAAGTGTGGGCTTCCCTGATGGCTCAGTGGTGAAGAATATGCCTGCCAATGCAGGAGACACAGGTTCAATCCCTGATCCAGGAAGATCCCACATGCCCCAGTGCAACTTAGCCCATGGGCTGCAATTGTTGGGCCTGTGCTCTGGAGCACGGGAGCCACAAATACTGAGCCGATGTACTGCAACTACTGCAGCTTGTGTGCCCTAGAGCCTGTGCTCTCTAGCTAGATAGTGGCCCCCACTTACCACAACTAGAGGAAAATCCCCATAGTAATGAAGACCCAACAGAGTCAAAAATATATAAATATATTTTTTAAAGAACTGAAGTTGGAAAGAATCATTAGAATGCTATTCAGTGTATAAACAAAATAAATGAAGATCTGCTCTATAATAAATGTCTTATTGAAATAAAAAGAACCTCATTATTGCACTACCATGAACTGACAAACTTTCCCTCTCATTCGTAAAGTGCTTGCACAGACAGGCACCATGACAAATATGACAACAATAGCTACAACTTAAATAATTTTTATACACTGTTTTAATGCCTTTCATGTCAATTAATTTAACCCTCACCGACTCTACATAATTTTATCATTTAGTTCCCATTTTAAAGATGAGAAAATAAATGTAGAGTTAGATGAAGTTCAATTCAGTTGAGTTGCTCAGTCATGTCCGACAGTTTGTGACCCCATGCCAGACCTCCCTGTCCATTGCCAACTCCCAAAGCTTGCTCAAACTCATGTCCATTGAGTTGGTGATGCCATCCAACCATCTCATCCTCTGTTGTCCCCTTCTCCCATCTTCAACCCTTCCCAGCATCAGGGTCTTTTCAAATGAGTCAGCTTTTCACATCAGGTGGCCAAAGTATTGGAGTTTCAGCTTCAGCATCAGTCCTTCCAATGAATATTCAGGACTGATTTCTTTTAGGATAGACTAGTTGGATCTCCTTGCAGTCCAAGGGACTCTCAAGAGTCCTCTCCAATACCACATGTGGCGTGCCCCAAATTTCACATGCCATTAGTGCCAAAACTGGTATGTAAACCCAGGCAATCTATTTTCAGAGACTGTCTAACCTCTACATCCCCAAGAGAAGGTCAATGGCCACATGCCAAGGGAAGGTGGCTTCCTTCACCCAGAAGTAGTTGCAACTTCCAAAAGCCCCAAAGTCCCCAGGTCTTAGAGCTGAATTTCCCTACAATGGCTGTAAACAGTGGCTACTTAAGCTCAGACTCATCAATGACCAAGCAATTGGCTTGTGAAACTGTTCTCATCCTGCCCCAAATAATGGGAGGACAGGGGAAAGAGAACAATTAGCATCCCTCCCTCGGAACAGAGGGTGTCCATTTCCATGCTGGAGGACTTGGCAAAATGTCAAGACATCAGTACCTAAGCACCCACTGCCTTGTTTTTTCCTTCCTTTCCTCTTTTTTCTTTTTTGATTGTGGTAAGAATATATGAGATGAGATGTATTCAACACTCTTTAAGTGTATAATTCAGTGTTGTTAACGACAGGTACAGTACTGAACAGCATACTCGAGAACTTACGCATCTTGCATAAGTGAAGCGCTATAACCACTGAACACCCTCTGTGTCCTCTCATTACTCACATGTGAAATGCTAAGCCCCAGTGCTTAGGAGATGGGTGCTTAGAAGAGCATTAGGAGATGGGGCCTTGAGGAGGTGACTGGGTCTTTAAGAGCCCTCATGTATAGGATCAGTGCCCTAACAAAAATCACAGAGAGGATTTGCTTTCATGTGAGGATGTGGCAGGAAGACAGCCACCATCCATGAACCAAGTAAGTGTGCCCTCACCAGACATCAAATCTGCAGTCATCTTGGTCTTGAACGAACCAGCCTCCAAAAGTGTTTTTGCTATTTATGAGCTACCCACTCCATGGTATTTCTGTTACATGGGCCCTAACAGACAAACACAAACACCACCTCATCATCTCCCCTCCCATGCTGCTTTTTTAGTCTGTGTGTTACCAGCAGAAACAAAGGAGTAACTCTCGCATTGCTCTGAGTCCTTAGCAAACCTGTTCTCACCATTAGAGATTAGTCCATCAAACAATCTTGGGTGCAGAGGTAAAATGGGAAAAAAATTACCTTGTTAAAACATATCTGGCCATTCTTTCTAAGTTTTCTTCAGTCAGTAATTATTGTATTTTTTTCCTCAGCCATTAAATGTTCTGTTTATTTGCCTCAGACTCAGCCCTTCTTCATGGATACTTGTTCCACAGCCAATGTTGTACACACTCCAGCTTTGATTCTGTCCATTGTTAGCAATTCTCACCCTTTAATCCCCAATCTAAATCTAAAACTCTAGATATTTATATACGACTCTTTGTGGTCCCATGGACTTACAATCCTTGGAATTCTCCAGGCCAGAATACTGGGGTGGATAGCCATTCCCTTCTCCAGGGAATCTTCCCAAACCAGGGATTAAACCCAGGTCTCCCATACTGCAGGTGGATTCTTTACCAGCTGAGCCACCAGGGAAACCCTTATATCTGTTAGATCGCACCATTTAAGATCATTGATATTTTAACTTGTCCTACAAAATATCAACATTATATGGTAAATGTTATATGACAAATCACTGCATGTTGTTACTTTGGACATCTCAAAATATCAAAAAGTGGCACTCATGCCAAAATTCATAGTTTTCCTTCTCAAAACATCTTATCTTTCATTGATTCATTTTTAATGAACAATAGCCATTATCCATCCAACTATGCAAACCAAAAATCTAAGTATTCTTCCAATACTTCTATCTCAACATGCAGGTTCAAGCCATCAAAAATTCTCATGTATTTTACATCCTGCAACTGTCATACAAAATTCTCCATTCCTTGAAATATGTATTATCAATATCCTAGGGCAGGTAAACTTCATTTTTTCTAGATTGAGAACAATAGCCTATTAGCCTAACTGACCTGACCCCAATCTTTCTCCCCATGGAACTCAGAGAGAGATTTCTAAAATGAGAATTTGATCTTTTAACCACCCAGCTCCCACTTCCAGCAGGGTACTCTGTGTAGCCCACTTTGCGAGTCTCTCATCTGTCTTCTCTATACTGGAGTGCCACTCTGCCTTCCTTCAGTTAACGCATTTAAATCTTCCCACCTTCTACAGGATCTTGCAAATGCTGCTGTCTCTGTTTAGAGCATAATCTCCTTAACTTCCTCTGTTTTCTTTTCATTGAGTTAACACCTGTTCATCTGTTAGGTCACATCCTAACTGCCCACCTCACTTCCTCCAAGTTTACCTCAGGCAGCTTTGCTTACTGCTGTTGTGGAACTGTGTCACTCTCCCTCAGAGTATGTATATGAGAATACATTGAAATAGTCACTCAATCGTGAATTGGTTTCAGTTCATATCCTTTCTCACTAGGGTCCAAGAGCCATGGGAAAAAAAAAAAAAACAACCTAGGTTAATTTTTGGTTCCCATAGTTCCCCATGTGCTTAAGAATAAGGTTAGTGGCTGGTATAGAGTAGGTGTTCCATAGTATTTTTTTGAAGGAGGAAATAACAAAAATACAAAAATAAGAACAAAGTTGACAGGCTTATCTGTGCTTTAAATGATCTACCCACAGCTCACTCAGACTGGCTCTAAACAGGTCAATTCATAAAACAGATGACTGATTTATTTGCAAAAATTCTCAGGATATTATAACATCTAAAGAGCACGAGTCTAATTTTCACACACTCAAAAATATACATTTTTTGTTTTGTTTATCCTTTTGCTTTCCCTAACAATTCTCTCTCCAAACTCTAGCGATAAGAGGCCAAATATGTTTCCCCTGTTAGGTTATAAGTCTTCTATTGCAGTAAATAAGATATTAAATTGCTTTCTTTTTTATCACCAATCAGTTCAGCTCAGTTCAGTTGCTCAGTTGTGTCCAACTCTTTGCGATCCCATGGACTCCAGCATGCCAGGACTTCCTGCCCATCACCAACTCCCGGAGTTTACTCAAACTCATGTCCATTGAGTCGGTGATGCCATCCAACCATCTCATCCTCTGTCATCCCCTTCTCCTCCCACCCTCAATCTTTCCCAGCATCAGAGGCTTTTCAAATGAGTCAGCTCTTCACATCAGGCGGCCAAAGTATTTATCACCAATGCATTAAGTTAAATGAAAACTATCAGACACATGACATCCATGATCCCATATGTGGTATCTTTAATGTTAAATTTAAATCCTGTTTAATTCCATTGAGATACTATATATTGAATTGGCCCAAAACTACATTCATAACATCTTACGGAAAAACTCAAATATTTTGGCCAATCTAATGGCTCCAAAATCACTTCAGGTGATTGCAACCATGAAATTAAAAGATGTTTACTCCTTGGAAGGAAAGTTATGACCAACCTAGATAGCATATTAAAAAGGAGAGACATTACTTTGCCAACAAAGGTCCATCTAGTCAAGGCTATGGTTTTTCCAGTAGTCATGTATGGATGTGAGAGTTGGACTGTGAAGAAAGCTGAGTGCCGAAAAATTGATGCTTTTGAACTGTGATGTTGGAGAAGACTCTTGAGAGTCCCTTGGGTTGCAAGGAGATCCAACCAGTCCTCCTAAAGAGATCAGTCCTGGTTGTTCATTGGAAGGACTGATGCTGTGGCTGAAACTCCAACACTTTGGCCACCTCATGTGAAGAGTTGACCCATTGGAAAAGACTGATGCTGGGAGGGATTGGGGGCAGGAGGAGAAGGGGATGAGAGAGGATGAGATGGCTGGATGGCATCACCGACTTGATGGACATGAGTTTGAGTGAACTCTGGGAGTTGGCGATGGACAAGGAGGCCTGGCGTGCTGCAGTTCATGGGGTTGCAGAGAGTTGGACACAACTGAGTGAGTGAACTGAACTGAACTGAATAATAAATAATAATAACAATATAATAATAAATAACTATGACCATTAATACTTATTTTAATATATTATAATTATCACTGCTACATACATGTATTTGTCCAAATCTTTTGTGACCCCATGAACTTACCCCACCAGGCTCCTCTTGTCCGTGGAATTCCCCAGGCAAGAACACTGGAGTGAGTAGCCACTTCCTTCTCCAGGGGATGTTCCCGATCCAGGTATCAAACCCCAGTCTCCTCCACTGCAAGCAGATTCTTTACCATCTGAGCCTCCAGGGAAGACAACGCATACATTTTCATAAGTCTAAATTGTCAATATTTCCAGAGGTGACATAAAAGACTCATATATTGGTTGTACTGAACCCACCAATGTATAGGAAGAGGCTCTCTGAGAGGCAAGTTAAAGTTTTTATAGCAGAGGGAAGGAGAGCAACCATTACATCACTTACTTTCTTTTCTCACTAAAGCAGGATTATTCCCCCTGGTGTACTTTCTAGTACTCTTTATTTCTGGTCCAGTTTCACATGATTTAGGCAGTAAGGCTGGTGCAACTTCCTTAGAGAGATAATTTCCTCCACTTTAATATGTTTCTTTATTAGGATGCTTTTCCCTGGTGATCAGCCATTGTATATATTCATTAAATAATTTCATTATATGTGGTCATTATCTAAGAGTAAAATATGCAAAGTTCTAATTCATAATGTATATAGGATAAAAAGTTATAAATTACTATTAGTAGTAAAAGTATTATCATTAGGAAGTAATTTAAATGAATGCAATGGGCTTGAGTTTACATTAGTACTCTGTACTGTGTTTTACCTTCATAAATATATAGTTCTGGGAAAACATTAAATATTATCACTCCAAAAATGACTGAATTTTCTTATAGAGTAAGGCTATGTAAATTAAGTTGAATACCTCAGAGAAGAAGCAAAATGTTAGTGGATACAAATGAGTCAAAAATATATGCTAAGGAAAAATCAACTTAGTTGAATATAAAAATATAATCCTTCATTTCATTTTATTAAAATAATAGTCCTTTCATGTTTCCTGACTAGTCAGTATTCTTTTGAAATTTATTTGTTAACTGACTCCCTTGAACAGAACAGAATTAGAATTATGGATTTATGACACGGTGGTTAACCACAATCAAGGTATGACTTCAAACCAGCAAGTTTTCCATTTACTGCACTGTGTTTAAATATCAATCCAATAGAACATTGTGTGAAACACAAATAAGCATCTCTCTGTTCAGCAGAACATAAAGCTGATTATACAAAATTATTCTTGTCAGTAAAAGAGTGGAGTACTAGGTTAAGAAAGATGTTGGACAGCGGGAATACAAGTGATTTACTATCAATGCAAGCACTTTCAGTAATGGGAAGTCTCACTATACAAGTGCTTTAGGGGCACTGCAATGTGATAAAAGCATGTTAAGAATGCATATCCAAGCTGATGTAGAACCTCAGAGAAAACAGGATTTTTTTTTAACTGTACAACTTCTAATATAAAGTATATATGATACATATTATGTAGATGTGCCTTTTGTAAATATCTAAATGTGCAAAATTATTATATTCTCTTAATATAAAAATTCTATTTTATTTATCTTATAGTGTCTCATATTAAGAGACATAATTTCTAAAACATTAGTTAATTTTACTAAGGCACATGGTATCAATAATTATAATTGCAATAGCTCTTTTTCATGGTTGGAAGGCAGGTTCTGACAGTTTCTTAATCAACTTCATAAACCTCTGCCACATACTTAGTAAGAAATTATCCTTTGAACTGTTTTATCCTAGGGCTGTGCTCCAAACTATAATCACTTTGATCAAAACTGTCCTTTAATTTGCAGCTGAATAGTAATTTTCATCAGGAGGGCCTATAGATAATACAACAGAAATGTGAATCTAACTGTTCAGAAAATTTTATTTAAAAAATGAGTAAAAGAACAAGGTGTTCTTGTTTGAAGTAGGCAGTTGAGATTAACAACTTTGACGTTTCATCAAAATCTTCTGAACAAGTTCAAAATAGTATCAATTCAGTTCGGTTTAGTCACTCAGTCATGTCCAACTCTGCGACCCCATGAATTGCACCACGACAGGCCTCCCTGTCCATTACCAACTCCCGGAGTTCACTCAAACTCATGTCCATTGAGTCAGTGATGCCACCCAACCATCTCTTCCTCTGTCATCCCCTTCTCTTCCTGCCCCCAATCCCTCTCAGCATCAGAGTCTTTTCCAGTGAGTCAACTCTTTGCATGAGGTGGCCAAAGTATTGGAGTTTCGGCTTTAGCATCAGTCCTTCCAAAGAACACCCAGGACTAATCTCCTTTAGAATGGACTGGTTGGACCTCCTTGCAGTCCAAGGGACTCTCAAGAGTCTTCTCCAATACCACAGTTCAAAAGCATAAATTTTTCGGCACTCAGCTTTCTTCACAGTCCAACTCTCACATCCATACATAACCACCTGAAAAACCATAGCCTTAATAAAGTAAAATCGTCAAGATGCTAAGCTTAATGCCAGCCTTTTAAATACATTTTTACCAAAGTTTCTTGGAAATCAACATTTCATGATAAAAATCAAGAAGGAAAACTTCCAGTTGGGAAAACCAACTCAGTGAGGAATGTGCAGAGAGAAAATGACAGGTCATCTCCAAGTGTAAGGCTCTCCAACTCCTTCAGTTACAGGTTCTTCATGGATAGATTACCAATGAAATTTTGTATCTTCTTAGATACTACTTAGTGACATTTCAAACCACATTTTTGTTGCTATTCAGTCATTGTCCTGTCCGACTCTTTGAGACTCTGTGGACTTCAGCAAGCCAGGCTCCCCTGTCCTTCACTGTGTCCCAGAGTTTGCTCAAATACATAACTATTGAGTCAGTGATGCTATCTAACCATCTCAACCTTTGCCACCCGCCCCTCCTTTTGCCTTCAATCTTTCTCAGCATCAGGATATTTTCCAATGAGTCTGTTCCTCAACTCAGGTGGCCAAAGTATTAGCACTTCAGCTTCAGCATCAGTCCTTCCAATGAGCATTCAGGGTTGATTTCTTTTAGGATTGACTAGTTCGATCTCTTTCAAACAGTATTCATAAACAAAATAATAATTTGTGGAGAGTCCCTGTCTTCACACATTTTACCTCTTAAGGGATTGAATGCTACCCTAAACAACTTACTACTGGTGTTTTATCCTAAATGAGACACAAAATTAAATCCTGGGTGCTTTATCAAATGCTTTCACAAACATTACATTGTTTGACTCTTACCGCATTGTTCTGGAGTAGGTATTTTCAGAATTTAGCCAGTTTGTCAGCCAACATATATTTACTGAGCACTTATTCTTTGCCTGGTGATTCACTGGGTCTGGGGTATTCATTGATAAACAAAACAGATTCAGTCCCTGACTTCATGGAGTTTAAGGTCTATTGGAAAGATATGTAAGAGAGAAATCACAATTGGTAATTAAATGATATTAAGTTCGTAAGTTGCTGCCAAAAAGAAGAAACACAGCAAAGAAAGGAAATAAAGCTCAACCATATTTCCTTATTTCCCCAAAGGAATATATCCAAGAAAGTGTTGAATCAGAGCTAAAATGTAGAATACAGATTTAGTCTCCTATATATATATAACCCGACACCTAGAATCCCTGACACCATCTCCCAGTGGCATGCCCACATGCTAAAGCTGAAACACCAACCAAACAGGGGATCAAGGGAAAATCACTCAGACACATTTTTCAGTGTCTTTCTACTATTTTCCCTATAACTGTACCACTTGTTTAAAAAAAGAATAAAACAACTATATGCTGCTAATATATTATGGTTTTACTTGGAAACGAGTACCAATTTAATAACATATCTTGATGTATTCAAGAATTATGTAAAAGAAAAACTTTCCTGGGCCACAGACATTTAAATTTCAAGAAAACAAGTGCTATGCAATTTTTGCCTTTGTAGTTACTTTCAGTTCTTCAAAGAAGTATTTGATAATTGGTAGGCATTTCAATTCTTACAACTGAGTGAAGGAGTGAATAAATTAGAGTGCAATAAGGAAAAAAATATATGATGAAAGATTGTATGCCAATTGAAGAGAAAGAAGAAAAAGACTTGAGAAAAATGGTTATGCAAAACTCTGGGGACCTTCATGGCCTTTTGGCTAAGATCAAGTGTAAATGGCAGAAAGCAGAAAAGAATTAAAGAGCCTCTTGATGAAGGTGAAAGAGAAGAGTGAAAAAACTGGATTAAAAATCAATGTTTAAAAAACTAAGATCATGGCATCTAGTCCCAATAATTTATGGAAAACAGATTGGGAAAAAAAATGGAAACAACAACAGACTTTATTTTCTTGGGCTCCAAAATCACTGCAGCCATGAAATTAAAAGACACTTGCTTCTTGGAAGAAAAGCTATGACAAACCTAGACAGTGTATTAAAAAGCAGAGACATCACTTTGCCCACAAAGGTCTGTAAAGTCAAACTATAGTTTTTCCAGTAGTTATGTATGAATGTGAGAGTTGGACTATAAAGAAGGCTGAGCACCAAAGAACTGTTATTTTCAAACTCTGATGCTGGAGAAGACTTTCAAGAGTCCACTGGACAGCAAGGAGATCAAAACTGTCACTCCTAAAGGAGATCAACCCTGAATATTCATTCAGGTTCATGCTGAAGTCGAACCTCTAATACTCTGGCACCCGGGTGCAAACAGTGGACTCATTGGAAAAGACCCTAAGGCTGGGAACGATTGAGGGCAGGAGGAGAAGGGGGTGACAGACAATGAGATGGTTGGATAGCATCACCAACTCAATGGACATGAGTTTGAGCGAGCTCCTGGAGATAGTGACGGACAGGGAAGGCTGGCATGCTGCAGCCCACGGGTTTGCCAAGAATCTGGCACAACTGAGCAGCTGAATAAGTGTAAAATTCTAGTGACTCAATGTATGTTGATGTTAAGGAGGAAAATTTTGGTGTTTTCTTTATTCCATGTCAGAATAATCTGATATCTTAATATACTCTTAAAATTGCTGCATGTTTAATCTATCTGCAGAGGTCATGTTACAACTAAATAGCATGTAAGTTTAAACAGTCTGAGAGAGGCAGAATTTTGTTATAAGCAGGAACTTTTTTACTCCAGTCACATCAAAGAGGAAAAGATAAGAATGATGAGATGAAGAAATGAAGCATATGAAACCAATATATTCAAATAATTGAGGAGAATCTTTTAAGTTATACTTTACTAGGATTATTATTATTATTTATAATTAAAACCCATTAAGTGCCACTATTTATTACAATAGCTAGAGGCTGTTAAAAGGCACTGCAAGAGCTCAAAGTGAACTTCATACTGATTCATACTGATGATTTGTGAAAATCACAGGACATTTTTTTTTCCTAAAGGAGAGTGATAAAATTTGCAGAAATGAAATACTGAGGACATTTCTGAAAACATAATATGTTATTTGAAGAAAAAGACTGTTCAAAAAAAGTGAAAAAAATGAAACTGACAGTCTTAACAAATCTTAAGTCTGGTGAGCTATTCAACTTCCTACAAGGCAGGATTTCACAAAGCTCTCACAAAGACTTCTTTACATGGGAATACTGAATAATGTTAATACTAAAATTATTTCTGTGGGAGACAATTCAAAGAATGATTGCCAAGACCCTTGCCCTTCCAATGTGTGTAGGTGGAATCTCTGAAGAATGATAGTATATCCATGATTATTTTATATTACATAGCAAAAGGGAGGTAAACTGCATAAGCTCAATCTAATCACACAAGCGTATAAATAGAAATTATCTCTGCCTGGTGGCAAAAGGAGAAGTTAGAGAAATCTGAAGCAACTGGAAGAATTTAACAGTTCCCTTTGGCCTTGACTTTTCAGGGGTCCATATATAAGAATCAGAAATGGGAAACTAGGACCTAATTCCCCACTGACAGCAACTGAAACAATGGGTTTGAGTCACATACCCATGTGAACATGGATTTTTCTAAGATAATTCAGCTCCAAATTTGAATCATACAAATAAGAGGTTTCTCCAGAGGTCTAGGAAATCTTATCTGGTGTTAAATAAATGTACTATAACATTTCAGTTAATTGTACTCTGGGAAGAAATAAGTTTAGAAGAATAAATAATGCCTCAGTCTAAAGATGTTCTTTACATATAGAATGGCTATTTGGGGTTTCCCTTGTGGCTCAGCTGGTAAAGAATCCACCTGCAATGTAGGAGACCTGGGTTCAATCCCTGGGGTGGGAAGATCCCTTGGAGAAGGGAAAGGCTACCCACTCCAGTATTCTGGTCTGGAGAAGTCCATGGACTACAGTGCATGGGGTCACAGAGTTGGACAAGACTGAGCAATTTTCACTTCACTTCAGTCTGATATTTGAAAGACCTCTCATTCTTTTTATTCAAATGATGGGCTCAGAAAACTAACACTCTAAGACAAGCAACAGGAATATTATGTATATTTGTATTCCATCTTACCAGTTCTCAAGAACTTCACCCCAAATCCATTTTGCAGTTAAAAGGGATATAATTAAATTAGCAAAACACTTATACAGACATTTCATTTATTACTGATACAGTCTTATGTAATAGGTTTTCAGTACTTCCATTTTGCAAAAGAAAACTGAAAAACACTGAAAACATAATTATTTTTATGAGCCATACATTAGAATATTGGAGAAATGAAATTAAGGCAGAAAATATAACCACTACTCTGAAGTTTAGCACAATTTAAAAGCTATCAAGTTGTTGCCAAGGTGGTCTAGCCACATGCTTCCACCTGTTAATCCTCCAACAACTGAAATGTCAAACATTGTCTTTCTTTATGTGAGTATTTTTTTTTAATAAAAATTTTTAAAAACCTGCTTTTTGATGGTATCTTTAATATTTCTGGCTACTTGGGCTTCCTTGGTGTTTCAGATAGCAAAGAATCTGCCTGCAATGCTGAAGACCTGGGTTTGATCCCTGATTTGGGAAGATGCCCTGGAGGAGGGCATGACAACCCATTCCAGTATTCTTGCCTGGAAAATCCTCATGAACAGAGGAGCCTGGTGGGCTATAGTCCATGGGGTCACAGATAGTTGAACACAACTGAGCGACTAAGCACAGTATTATGAATAATTTACAAAGTCTTATATCCTACAACTGGTTGCATTGACAAAGAATATAATAGATGTGGTCATATAATTTAATTAGTAATATTTTATGGGTATATATTAATATAATTGTGGTATTCTTATATTTTGGTATAAACTTGATATTACATGTGATTATATATGTAACCTATACTTAATTATTACTCAGTCATTGAACTGTCAAACTTAATTCCTAAACTTTATACCATTTTTTCATCCTTTCAAGGTGAGAAATAGTTAATACCTATAATACTTCCCTGATACCACACACTAAGGTTACTGTTAAAGTAAAAAACATTATATTGCCGAGAACAAATTTCAGACTCTAAAATTCTACTCTGGACTTTGACGCTCAATAAATGTGTGAACATATGGGCAAAATTGAAATAATAACAGTAATACTAGTACCTACTACAAATCCTTAGTTATAATGATTCAAAAAGATGGTCCTACTAAAAATTCAGGTACATTATAAAAGTATAATTAATATTAGTTTACTTTGATTATTATATTGGTGTGGGGGGTTCTTATAAATTCCTTCTGTATCTGTCTTGTCAAATATTTTTAGTTCATAATTTTTATACTTAGGTAAAATTTTTAAAACCATGTGACAAAATGCAAGCTAATTTGGGCTTCCCTGGTGGCTCAGATGGTAAAGTGTCTGCCTACAATGTGGGAGACCTGGGTTCGATCCCTGGGTCGGGAAGATACCCTGGAGAAGGAAATGGCAACCCACTCCAGGACTCTTGCCTGGAAAATCCCATGGACTGAGGAGCCTGGTAGGCTACAGTCCATGGGGTCGCAGAGAATCGGACACGACTGAGCAGCTTCACTTCACTGCAATCACAAAAAAAACAAACCACGAGTGTGTATGTAAACACACACACAGGCACATACACATTTCTCACAGAGATTTGTCTTATGCAACTGTGGGAACTTGAAAGCAGTTTATGTAATGCTGTTGTCTGTGAACCTGAAGCTGGAGGCTGAAGGCCACTGAGCAGGCCATTTTTAAAAGTATAGGTGGGTGTGAAGTAGGTGAGAACAGGGACAACACGGAATCTGGTAGTATGAGTTAGAACCTAAAATTAGGATAGATTGAAGCCTTGGTCAGTTCTAGCTGTCCCTCTCCTTAATATATGTGTGTTTGTAAAAGAAAACAAAAGCAAAAAAAAAAAAAAAAAAAAAAAACTGGCACCTTTCATTAGTGAGTAAAAGACACATTGTAGAGGAATCAAAGAAACTCCAAAACAGGGTGACCTAGCAGATAAGTAACAAGTTATGAGCCACAAAGTGACTACTGCTTCTCCTTTCTCCCAGAATGTCACAAAAAATATTGTATTAACTCACCAAACCAAGTCAAATTGACACATTTCAAAGCCACCATGCTAGTAAAGCGTTAAGTGAAAATAAACAGGTAAAAACATAGTGATACACTTTGCTGTACATCAAAAACTAACACAAGATTGTAAATAAAGTCCAATAAAAATTAATTTTAAAAAATCAGTGATAAAATGATGACTCTATTTAATATGCATTTATCCAAATCCATAGAATGTACAACAGTAAGACTATGAACTGTGATTATGATGTATAAGTGTAAGTTCATTCTTGGCTAAAAATGTGCCATTCTGGGGCACAGTGTTGATAAATGGGGAAGCTATGCCAGTACAAGGACAGGGAAGTATGAGAAACCTCTGTATCTCTCTATTGATTGCCTTTCCCAAAAGCTGAAAATCACATTGACTTACAGAATGTGGGTGAAGCAGAACGGATCGATTACTTCTATGTATCACCCAGATCAGCTCATGTTTGTTTGCTTGTTTCCCCCTCCCTGGCCCCACAGAAGTAAGATGAAACGGGAAAAGCAAAAGAATGTCAAATCTTTTCAGAGTACAATTTTGAGGCCCTTACGTTTCATATTTTTAAAGGTTATATTAAAGTGATTCTACTACCATCAAATTCATGCACAGGCAGCAGTCTGACAAAGTTCTTTAAGAACACCAACTAAACATTTTATTGGATGCATAACATTGCAATAATGGGTATATTAAAATTTAACAAATCAGATGAATTGAGTCAACAATTATGTCTTATTTTCCAAATCATATTCATTTTTTATCCCTAATATACTTTTGTTATCATAAAATCTAAAGTATATGTAACGTGGAATATTATTAATGTTTCATTTTGGAAATAAACTATTCTTGAGACTAAGCAATTAAAGAAAACTCTTCTCCCTTTCCTTGTAATTTCTAATAGAATCCTATTTAATCTGACTCAACAGATTGGCAAAAAGCATTAAGCAGACCCATTCTTAAGAATATTCAGCACAAACCATGTTTTTTAACTGAGATAATTACTGCTGAGTATATCTATAGAATGGTTAGCCTAGAGGCTTTAGCGACTAAATTGACTCATATTCTTCTCTCTTTGTAGTAACATTGTTATTTGATTCCTTCACTAATAACGAAGAATATTATTTATCTCTTAATGTGTTTTATCTTCAAGATCAAACTTGCCGTTAGAAAACATATCCTGATATTATAAAAAAGATTATGATCACAGAAAATAGTCAAAGCTTAAAGTAGAAAGGACAAGCAGAGACTCTGTGCCATTTTTCCCCAGAGGGATTGAAAACTACTTTTATTGAACATGAAATCATCTTACATTTCAGACCATGTTGAAATTCACCACTGGTATGTGAGTAAAGCTTTGGATTTACCTCACTAGGACTTTAATTAATATAAGGACTGCGAAACAAGAGAATTAGGAAGCAAAAGTCTCAAAGGCTTAAATCACTGCTACTTGAAAATTTAAGAATTAGTTGCTTCAAAGATGATCTGTTGGGAAATGGTTTGGATACTAGAGAAGAACCCCATAAACCATCAGAATGAATTACTCCACTTTTTAAAAAATTGACTAAATAAAAATTAAATCGCTTCTTTTTTTCACTTCAAGTTCCTGTCATCATTAAAGCTAGCTAGTACAAAAGGAACCATCAGAGCAGTCAGTGCTCTTGAATTTTATAATTTGTAGTCAGTTTCCTAGTGACATTGGGTTTTATTTCTGTTACAACGCATTGGAATGATTCTGAAACTAAGAAGTGTACTTTATAGAACACTTTTAGCACATGAAGATACTGTTTTAAAGGTATATTTTAACCTAGTGCAAACTAATTATCTATAATAAAATCAGTTTCTTTAATAGTGGAAACTAAATCTACTGAATTCCATCTATTACAACTGATACAAAGACTGACTTTGTGGGCAACAAGGATTTCCATAATTTTGTTTATGAGGAATTAGGATGGTTTTTATTTTTTTACCATGAAAATGCTTTTTTAATTCCTCATATCCCTAATAAAACATGTGCTTGTTTAAATAATAAAATTATGCCTATAAGAAAAGCAGCCCATTTGGTTAATTCAGAAGGGTTTTTATACTGCTAAGTTCATATAATTAATTGAACTATTGCTAATTCAAAGACATCTGATACTTTTTCTTGGTTATGAGCTACTTGAAAACCAGGGAAGAGGAAGATGCCACAGTGGTTTCAGGGAAATACACAACATGCTTAAAGTAAACTAGGTAATTCTTAAAGGCAGAATTTTGAGGACAAAAAGCAAGTTTTAAAATAATAAATGTAGGGTGGTATCTTTAACATGAAGCTTAAACTCATTCAAGAGACCATATATTGTTTATCCAAATAATTCTAGTGACCTGGGGTTATAAATACAAAATTAGGAGAGAAGGAGTGAAATGAATTTGGAGAAAAGTAATCAGAGGCTTCAGCATTATTTGATGATATATCTGTTTTTATTATATGCTATATAGTATCTTTTTCATATTTAGAATTTTTATAGTAAATTTTGTTGTGTTATAGGTGTGTATAAAATTCCTCCAGCTGTACAGTTTGGGAAGGCACAATATCACCCTCACTTCTGACATTAACTTCAAGTTCGGAGTTCCCCAAACTACCCTCAGGTTTGATCTTTCACTAGCAGGACTCACAGAACTCATTGAGAGCTGTTATATTAAAAGTGGCCAAGGGAAGAAGGGCAAAAGGCAGAGTCTAGGGGAAGTTCTAGACGAGGAGCTTCTGCTATCCTTTTCCATGAAGTCATGGACAGCAGCACTCTCAGAGCATCGGTGTATGACAACACACTGGAGTCTTGACAACCAGGGAAATCCACTTGAGTCTTGGTACCCAGATTCCTAATCAGGGCTCCATCACAGAGGCACAGCTGAATGCTCAGCTGACATATCTGCCAGCTCCTCAGGAGATTTAACTGATAACACGTAACCCAATGACCCCACCGTGGGTCATGCTGTCACTATCTGGACGGTCCAAGGTCCCAGGCACACAAAACTACTCCGACCAAATATAACATTCAAGGGATACAGAGATATCTTCAGAAGAACAAGGCGAATACTAGAACCCTCTGTGGTGAAGGTTAAATTACTTAGTACGCAACATCTTACACACAAAAATAAATGCATAACTTATCTAGGAGGTAGAATATTTAAGAACTTAACTGTCATATTTTAAAGGATAATTAACATATTTTCTTTCATAATAAAGAAAAAAGCCCCTTTAACATTAATTTGAAAAGGTATGTGCACCCTAATGTTCATACAGCACTATTTACAATAACCAAGATACGAAAGCAACCCAAAGCCTAAGTACCCATCAGCAGATGAATAGGTAAAGATGATATGCTATAAATACACACTGGGACACTCAGCCATAAAAGTAACTAATTTCTGCCATTTGCAGCACCATGTATGACTCAGAGAGCATCGTGCTTAGTGAAATAAGTCATAAAGAGAAAAACAAATGCTCTATCTTTTCACTTATACGTGGAATGTAAAAAGCAAAGCAAATTAAAGTATAGAACCACAACAAAAGATCTCTTTAAAAAGAGAGAATCTCACAGAATTCTGACATCTCTCATCAGTTGATCATCATTGAGAAACATTGTTCTGAGAGGTTTTGGCCTAGTAGTAAATAAACAAAAACGTCACTTTAAAAATCTTAATCTACACGCAACAGTTCTAGAATTAACTCTTTTAACAGTCACTTCATGATTTAGATAAGGACTTTACCTTTATAAATGAATATATCTATTTGAGAGGAAACAAAACTTGGATTTGAGAAACCATGCATAACCATCACTTTTTTTTAATCAATCATATTATTGCTGAATAATTTTAATCAGGTGCTTTGAAAGGAGAGGAGCTGTTTCCTCATCTGATTTTTGCCTCCTCTTATTTTTCTAACTCCTCTTCCTCTCTTTCTGTTTCTAATCACATACATTATTCTTTGTGGCATAGAAGGTCACATCTCAAGGACTGATGTATTGCTCCATTCAAAAGAGATCCAATTCTCAGTTAGAAAATGCATCCATTGATCCATTTGTCTTCTGCACCAAAGAAAACAACAGGAAAAAAAAAAAAAAACTGGAAAAATAAAAGTAATCTGTAACGATTGAGAAATGTGTAGCCCGAAAATCATTAACTGATATCTTCATAGGGTCAAATACTTGAGGCCCAGAAAGAAATGGAAAATATATGGCACATTTTTTGTTTGTTTGTTTGTTTGTTTGCTTGAAGTGAATCTAGAGAAATATATTAGCATAGTGAAAAGTGAAGTCACTCAGTCATGTCCAAGCGACTCCATGGACTGTAGCCTACGAGGCTCCTCTGGCCGTGGAATTTTCCAGGCAAGAGTATTAGCATTGTGGGAAATTATTTATTGTCATCTCCAATGAGATATTATCTACTATTGCTTATTAGGTTTCTTTGTATGTGAATAAAAGGACAATAATCATGTTTTCCCTTTCCCATATGCTAAGAAAAACAACCAGCAACAACAAAGCATATTTCAGCTGCAGCTAGACTCACTTAGCCTCAGTAATACGTTAACTATTGAATAGAGATGCTAGAATTTCTTTCTCTTGAGCATTTAAAAACCCATGATAAATTTAAATGATTTGAAAGTTTAGTAAGTCTCTAAGAATGAGAGAAGGACTACAGACCTCTTGAGGTACCGTCTGCAATCTCCTACCTTTGGAGAATCTATGATATATTGGGAAAACCAAAGTAGTGAATAAGATTGATAGAGAACAAGAGTAGTGATTTTAAACTAGTAGACTTCAACAGGCAGTTCAACACTGTGCTGATAAATTCTTGACAGTGTTTGTAAGTCATCAGGAAATTTACAAGAAAAGAACCTTGGTATGTTCTTTGAGGGCTCCTGGTACAATTCAAATAAATCTCTTGGATTTGGGGACCCAAGATAAAAAGGACGCTAAATACTTTCACTTTGAACCTAGATCTTCTTCCCAAAGAAATAAAAACAGCTCGTGCAGCAACTATTATCTCCTAAGCACTGTTCAGTAAATATCAGTAAAATAGAATAGAACTGTAACTTATGAAGTCATTTAAATGGAAGTGCATTTAGGAACAAGTAAAATCATCCCTTTGTAACTTGTTTAATATCACTTGCAGTTTCTACAAAGTGTGAAATATGATACAAATAAGAGGTACTGCTAAGTATTTTTAATAATAACACTAAGTATTGATTTAATAACTTCCATTAAATCCTTGGTGACTCCAATGATAAAAGAATCTGTCTGCTAAGCAGGAGACCCTGGTTTGATTTCTAGGTAGGAAAGATGCTCTGGAGAAGGGATAAGCTACCCACTCCAGTATTCTTGGGCTTCCCTGGGAGCTCAGAAGGTAAAAGAATCCACCTGCAGTGTGGGAGACCAAGGTTCAATCCCTGGGTTGGGAAGATCCCCTGGAGGAGGGCATGGCAACCCACTCCAGTCTTCTTGCCTGGGGAATCCCCATGGACAGAGGAGCCTGGCAGGCTATGGTGCATGGGGTCACAAAGAGTTGGACATGACCGAGCAACAAAGCACAGCACAGCACATTAAATCAATAAAAGTGTACACAGAGAAAAATACAAAACAATATAAATCTAGTAAATGTACCCTTAGATATTTTAAAAATCTGAAAATATCAAAAGTAAAACTTGCAAGCTCATCTATTCGGCCCTTAGGTGCTCCTTCCAAGTGAGTACATACAGCTACTATTCACATTTTATTCTTGAATTCAGTGATTCTGTTAAAATTCATCTTATATTCAGAAGGAATCAGAGACCAAAATGACAGTAAATTTTATGAACAAAAGTATTTTAATTGACACAATTAATTTTAAAGAAAATTTAAAATAAGGATGTATTATATAATTTGTTAAAAATTTCAGTACAATTATTTTTTAATGAAAGTAAACTTAATTAAAATGAAATAATCCAAGACTGTCTGACCCTCAAAAGGAGGAGAAAAAACTGAAGCTCCCACTATCCTACAATAAGATTATTGATTCCTCGCCAAGGACAGAAATGTCCCAAATTCTGAACTACACTCGTAAGGAAACACGACGCTAGAAGTTGAAGGGCACTTCATCACATTTCTCATCAACACGGGGGCATTACATTCTGCATTTAACACCACCTCATTTACTGTCTCCCTTCATTGAAATCACAAAATTTTAGCCCTGAAGGATTTTTTTTTTATTTTAGTTTTTATTTTATTTTTTTTTAATTTTTAGTTTTTATTTTTTAAATTTTAAAATCTTTAATTCTTACATGCATTCCCAAACATGAACCCCCTCCCACCTCCCTCCCCATAACATCTTTCTGGGTCATCCCCATGCACCAGCCCCAAGCATGCTGCATCCTGCGTCAGACATAGACTGGCGATTCAATTCACATGATAGTATACATGTTAGAATGTCATTCTCCCAAATCATCCCACCCTCTCCTCTCCCTCTGAGTCCAAAAGTCCGTTATACACATCTGTGTCTCTTTCCCTGTCTTGCATACAGGGTTGGAAACACAGAGGGCAACATAACAGGAGTTTTTTATTTTTTTAAATTTTAAAATCTTTAATTCTTACATGCATTCCCAAACATGAACCGCCCTCCCACCTCCCTCCCCATAACAACTTTCTGGGTCATCCCCATGCACCAGCCCCAAGCATGCTGCATCCTGCGTCAGACATAGACTGGCGATTCAATTCACATGATAGTATACATGTTAGAATGGCATTCTCCCAAATCATCCCACCCTCCCTCTCCTCTGAGTCCAAAAGTCCGTTATACACATCTGTGTCTCTTTCCCTGTCTTGCACACAGGGTCGTCATTGCCATCTTCCTAAATTCCATATATATGTGTTAGTATACTGTATTGGTGTTTTTCTTTCTGGCTTACTTCACTCTGTATAATCGGCTCCAGTTTCATCCATCTCATCAGAACTGATTCAAATGAATTCTTTTAACGGCTGAGTAATACTCCATTGTGTATATGTACCACAGCTTTCTTATCCATTCATCTGCTGATGGACATCTAGGTTGTTTCCATGTCCTGGCTATTATAAACAGTGCTGCGATGAACATTGGGGTACATGTGTCTCTTCTGAAGGATTTTTATATTTTAGCTCATGTTTTGCCTATTTTTCAGCCTCTTAACATTTCTTTTTTAAAAATTTTGTCTATTTTTAATTGGAGAACAGTTGTTTACAATATTGTGTTGGTTTCTGCCATCATCAATATGAATCAACATATTCATCAACGTGAATCAGCCATTGATATACATACGTCCATTCCCTCTTGAACTTCCTTCCCCACTCCCACCCCATCCCACCCCTCTAGGTTATTACAGAGCGCCGATTTAAGCTCCCTGCATCATACAGCAAATTCCCACTGGCTATCTACTTTACAGACGGTAAGATATATGGTTCCATGCTGCTCTCTCAATTAGTCCCACCCTTTCCTTCCTCCTAACATTATGGAATCTGTTAACACTTAGCACACCTTCATTCTCAGATATTCTATCACTGGAGATCTGTAAGAAGGAATCTCATCATGAACTAGAGTATCAAAATTCATCGTGGTCCCCAAAGGACTCCTTCTACACGTTTCCAGCTCCTCCCAATAGGTACGTGTCTCTAACAGGTACACACTCGAACCTGCGTGTTTTCTAATTGGTTTAGAGGTTTTCCCGGCTGAAACACCTCAGCCACATTGTTGCCAAATTTTTCCTAGAAATAATCCTCTCTATCTTTTCTACTGACAAAGGGTCAGATATCGCCAGCAAAATTAAACGAAATTGAAGAGGACACATGCGTTAGTCAAAATTCCACCGCCCTCACCAACCTCAGTCATCAGGCACCAGAGAAAGAAAAATCATTGAACTGTTTGAAGAATTAAACTTATCATGGTCACAAGTACTATGACTTTAAGATCCTGACTCCTACCTTCTCATAAACTCTCCCCATTGCAGGAAGACCTGTGAGAATGCTTTACTCACTCTGGCTAATAGAGGACCCCAATCTAACTAACTTCTACATGCACAACTAGGTATTAATTAAACTTACACAGTCAGTTAGTCAATACGATGTTACATTTGCCTTTCCTGTCAAACTCTCTGATTTACATGATTTACAAGTAGGAGATCTGGTATTTTGGAAATGCTGCCACTGGAAAACTAGCCTTGAACCCAGATGGAAAGAACCATGTACTGTTTTACTCATTGCTAACACTGCTTTCACACGATAGGATGTTCAGCTAAAGAAATACAGGAACTGTTTAGGTGGAAGAACACTCCAACAGGGGACCTCAAAGTGAGCCTCATATCATGAGCTTCCAGAAGCCAGCTACAGCCAGAGGCAGACAGGCATCCAAAGAATTACAGAATAAGTGGATGATATTGCAAAGTAGGCAGCTTCTACCCAAGTTCACAGCATTAGATCACCCTGGGTTCCCCTTCTTCAGCCCTTGTCTTTCCATCCTTGTCCTCTAAATAATCGAACCCAGGTCTCCTGCACTGCAGGCAGACTCTTTACTGTCTGAGCCACCAGGGAAGCCCTCTAAATAAGCATCCTCATACTACTCTGTTTCCAGCACAACATTCTGTCTCCATTTCCATGACTCCTTCTTCTGATCCTAAATATACCCGAGTCCTCCACCATGATCCCCATCTGTTTCCTCCTTATCTCGTTCTGATTTGGGTTTTCCCATGGGATAACAAGAAGAAGGCAATGGCACCCCACTCCAGTACTCCTGCCTGGAAAATCCCATGGATGGAGGAGCCTGGAAGGCTGCAGTCCATGGGGTCGCTGAGGGTCAGACACGACTGAGCGACTTCACTTTCATTTTTCACTTTCATGCATTGGAGAAGGAAACGGCAACCCACTCCAGTGTTCTTGCTTGGAGAATCCCAGGGATGGGGGACCCTGGTGGGCTGCCATCTATGGGGTCGCACAGAGTCGGACACGACTGAAGTGACTTAGCAGCAGCAGCATGGGATAAAAATAGCTTCCTTCTTTTAGTCTACCAGGAATCCAATGAGGCAGAACAAAGTAATTGTGGGTTTGCTCTTACTCCTAAAATTAGCATCTCTTTAATAAATACCCTACTTACAATGCTTTTATATGTAACTCTTTCAGGAAATATACACACCCAACCAGATACGTCTTCCTTTTTAAATGATACTAAACTATGACTTAAAGGCTCTCAAGACTGAGATTATAGTGTGGCCTCTTTAACCCCAAAAATGTGCTGTATTACCAGAAATTATCCTAATGAATATAGCTACCCTGTGAGATATAGGAAATGCCTTATACCAACTTGAGTTCTATTTTCATGAAACTGGAACTTGTAAAGGCCAAACTCCTGTTAGGAACACCCTTCTTCTTCAGTTGCCCCTGTGACAACAACATCATTTATTTAATACAAGATACAGATGAAATAAATTACTAATTAAATGGAACCAAAATACTCAACCAGTCAGATATGACGGTACAACCCATCCTTTGAAGCCTACTCCTAATTAGCTCTTCAAAATTCTGCTACAACCAATAGAAGTAGTAACCAGTCCTACTCTGCTCTTAAGAAATGTTATTTTATGTAGTCATAAGCTATACAAAGTAGTTTCAGCCTGCCAGACAGGCCTCTGCCATATGGCTTATTTTGTTGCTGTTTAGTCACTAAATTGTGTCCAGCTCTTTACTACTCCATAGACTCCAGCCCACCAGGCTCCTCTGTCCATGGCATTTCCCAGATAAGAATACTAGAGTGGGTTGCCATTTCCTTCTCCAGGGGATCTTCCTGACCCAGGGATCAAACCTGGTCTCCTGCACTGGCAGGCAAGTTCTTTACCACCAGCGCCACTCGGGAAGCCGTATGAGGGACAGCTTATGCTGTCCCTCAAATGGCTAAGATAAACCTCTCAAAGGACACATCAGCAACATGAGACATCATGCTGTCTCTGGTCCTTACACTCCTATACAAACCACTGCTAGATTAGTATAGTCTTAAACAGTCCTAGCAGAGAAAGCAATGTCACCCCCCTCCAGTACTCTTGCCTGGAAAATCCCATGGACAGAGGAGCCTGGTAGGCTGCAGTCTATGGAGTTGCTAAGAGTTGGACACGACTGAATGACTTCACTTTCACTTTTCACTTTCATGCATTGGAGAAGGAAATGGCAACCCGCTCCAGTGTTCTTGCCTGGAGAATCCCAGGAATGGTTGGCGCCTGATGGGCTGTGGTCTATGGGGTTGCACAGAATCAGACACAACTGAAGCGACTTAGCAGCAGCAGCAGCAAACAGTCCTAGAGAAAGCCAGTCACTCAGGCCAACCTTACAGGACATTGTATTCTTGGTATCTTATCCCCTGCCATCAGTTTAGTCTTCTCCTGTGCTGTGAGATATATTACTCCCATTGGTCATGCCTCTGTTATATGCCTCTGTCTATAGCGGCAATAGGCTCCGCTGGTGGCTCACACAGTAAAGAATCTGCCTGCAATGTGGGAGACCCAGGATCCATCCCTGGGTTGGGAAGATCCCCTGAAGAAGGAAACAGCAATGCTCTCAGTATTCTTGCCTAAGAATTTCATGGACCAAGGAGCCTGGTGGGCTACAGTCCATGCGATCACAAAGGGTCAGACACAACTGAGTGACTAACACATAGGAACAGTTGTGCCAGCTCTTATATTGCTGTCTCCATAGTTGCCTCATTCAGCACTTTGACCCCTCCTGAACCTGAAAACAATGTCTGGACCCTCATCAAAAATCTCAAAATGATGATTAATCATTGTTCTACAAATAAGAGATCCACTCTTTTTCTAGAGCAAAAAGACGGATCAAGAACCATAAACTCTTAGAACAAATGACCCCACCTAACACGTCTATTCACACAGGCACAAAAACAGACATGACCAAACTTAAGCATGACTACTCTCAACTCAAGGCCTTGAGGAGGATGCCACTCTTGTGAAATGTCTGCCTAAGAAAGTATGTCACTTTGAAAGAATTTAGCATTTGTTTCTTGCAAAACCTGATGATAAATTCTTGACCTCACTTTTCCTAGAGCAATTACTTTAGAAAAGTTGAAGCTGCAGATTCTTTCTATGCCCTATTGAAATGCAAATCTTCTACAACCCAGAAATGCCTTTCTCTGGGACCCAGGAGTCATCACTTTCAAATGTAATCATCAAGAAGGATAGGACCCCTATGTCCCAGTCTCTGTAGGAGAGTAGGACCTTCACTTCATTAAGTGTCAGTTAGTAAACACAGATGGCATAATCACAGTGGCCAACCACATCCTTTACCCCCACCCTTCTCCCCCACCCATAGTCCTTCAACACTGCTCCTTTAGCACACCCCAACATTTAAAAAGCATCCCAGCTTTTCTTTCTTTTCTTTTCTTAGTTTATACTAGTATCTCTAACTCTACTGCAGCAGTCAGAAAAAAAATCTGTCTTGTCACTTTAAACAGATGCCTGGCTCTGTTTCTTTCTAACACATTTCACAGGAGCAAGTAGACATTAACCAACTAAACAGACACATAATACAATGACTACAAGTGGTAAGTAATGTTAATTGTGAAAATAATAAGATGCTATGGTAGAGAGGAAAAGCAGTGTTTTTCTTGTGCTGGGCTGACTGAAGAGATGAAACAGGAGTTGAAACATTAAAAATGAGAAAAATTCTGATAAAGGAATAGATGAATATTTTTCCAGGCAGAGAAACATAAATTGAAAATCACAAGGGCTAAGAAAGAGGCTGGAATATGGTAGAAAGAGCAGATTATCTGCACATCGAGTATAGTCAGAAAAGAGGCAGAGTGAAGCTGGATAGGTACAGCGGGGAGCAGGGTATGCAACACCTTATGGTCACTGAAAGAGTTTGTAATTTATGACAAATGCTTTGGAAACTATTAAAGGAAAGAAGTGAATAGATAATAAATTATTTTACTTTCTAATTTCACAGGAAGCTCTGTGTGCAAAAAAGATGGGAGGAGAGAAAATACATAACTAAAATGAGCTGCTTGCTTGGTTAATGGGACTATCTAGGTTAGCAGAAAAGTGGTAGTTAGGAATATGTAGTTTTAAGATATATTTTTGGCCAGCAACCAGTGATCATGTATTAAGGATGAGAAAATGACATTTAAAGTATTTCTAAAGTCTCTAACTTTAATAACTGGGAAACAGTTATTCCAGTTCTTGAGACCTAGAAAAATACTCGACTTTACAGGATGAAAAAAAAAAAAAAAAGAATATTTTGATTTTGTATGGGCTAAGTTTAGAAGTCTATGAGCTATCCAAGTGGAAATATCAAAATCTCAGTGAAAATATCTTGGCCGTAGCTCTGCATGTGAAAGTCTATGAATGGTATTTAAGTGAATGAGATCATCCTCAAGTGATGACAGAAGGAAAAATAGCAAATGAAATAGAGAATACCTATAATCTGAGAATCTGTGTTAGTTAGAGAAAGGAGATACCAGGAAAGTCTACAAATGGTGGTCAGTAAAGCAGGACAAAAATCTGAAAAGACTACTAAAATGGAAAACTCACCAAAAATATCTAACAGAAGCAGAAGATATTAAGAAGAGGTAGCAGGACTATACAAAAGAACTACACAGAAAGGATCTTATTGACCAGGATAACCACAAAGGTCTGATCACTCACCAAGAGCCAGACAACCTGGAGTGCAAAGTCAAGCGGGCCTCAGTAAGCACTACTGAGAACAAAGCTAGTGGAGGTGATGGAGTTCCGGATGAACTATTTCAAATCCTAAAGGATGATGCTGTTAAGGTGTTGCACTCTATATGCCAGCAAATTTGGAAAACTCAGCAGTGGCCACAGCATTGGAAAAGGTGAGTTTTCACTAGAATCCCATGAAAGGCAATGCCAAAGAATGCTCAAACTACTACACAATAGCTTTCATTTCACATGCCAGCAAGGTAATGCTCAAAATCCTTTAAGCTAGGCTTCAGTTGTACATGAACTGAGAACTTCCAGATGTACAAGCTGGTTTTAGAAAAGGCAGAGGAACCAGAGATCAAATTACCAGCATCTGCTGGATCACAAGAAAAGTAAGAGAATTTCAGAGAAACATCTACTTCTGCTTCATTGACTATGCTGAAGTCTTTGAATGTGTGGGTCACAACAAACTGTGGAAAATTCTTAAAGAGATGGGAATACCAGACCACCTGACCTGCTTCCTGAGAAACCTGTATGCAGGTCAAAAGCGACAACAAGAACCGGATGTAGAACAACAAACTGGTTCAAAATTGGGGAAGGAGTACATCAAGGCTGTATACTGCCATCCTGTTTATTTAACTTTTATGTAGAATGCATCATGGGAAATGCTGGGCTAGATGAAGCTCAAGCTGGAATCAAGATTGCCAGGAGAAATATCAATAGCCTCAGATAAGTAGATGATACCACTCTAATGTCAGAAAGTGAAGAGGAAGTATAGAGCCTCTTAATGAAGAAGAAAGAGGAGAGTGAAAAAGCTGGCTTAAAACTCAACATTCAAAAATCGAAGATTATGACATCTGATCCCATCACTTCATGGCAAATAGATGGGGAAACAATGAAACCAGTGACAGATTTTATTTTCTTGGGCTCCAAAATCACTGCAGATGTTGACTGCAGCCATGAAATTAAAAGCCATTTGCTCCTTGGAAGAAAAGCTATGACAAGGTTAGCATATTAAAAATCAGATATCTTCTCATATCTTAATCCCACTACTCATTATTATGCTCTTTCTTTCTAAAACCAAGTCTACCAGGTTCCCGCTTCTGCTCAAAACATCCAGTAGAACATCATCAAGTTCAGGTTAAGAGAGTAACTTCCTCATGAAGCGGCGCTTGCCCTACCCTGCCAGGTTCAATTTCATTAATTTCTTCATAGCCTCCTAACCAGGTACAGCAAACCCTTTGTCAGTATCAGAAGTCACTAAATGTCACTGATCTGGTCACCACCTGCTCTAAGTTCTTCTTTTAATGTTTCTTGTCAACGAGTCCCTATGAAAATCAATCTAATCTCTTCATAATTCATAATTAAACACAAATTTCCTCCTTTTAAAATATTTTTTGACTTTTTCTCTTGCAGGCAGAAAGTCTGTCTCTATTCTTTTAAAATGCCTTGAGTCCCTTTAATGTAGGCACTCTAATCACACTTAGTAATGTTAAATTACCCAAGTAGACTATTAACTCCTTCCATGTAGGTCATGTTGTTTTGGGCACAGCTTAGAGTAAATGCTCAATAAATGTTAAATGAATTAACTAATAATCACTCAAAGAATCTATTGTCTGTTAAAACTGTTTTCTAAAATCTTGACTTTTAAACATGTTCAGCGTTCATTCATTTCCTACATTTACATGGCATATTTATCTCCCAGTTAAAATCATTTTTCCATTTTTTACAATTTATTCTTGAGTCTATATTTGTTTCCACCCTTAAATGCATTCTTCTTTCTTACAATATTTTAATTTTTGCAAATTATATCATTTTGAAACCTCTGGTTGAAGTTAAAGAAAACTCATATTAACAAGTTTTAAACATAAGGAAAGTTAATGAACAAAATTGGAATTCTGAGAAGGGACATGCACTAGCATTGTTGGGATCTAATTATTCAGCAGTGGCAATAATTACTCCCTTGCAGAAGAGAATGCAACCCACTCCAGTATTCTTTCCTGCATAATTCCATGAACAGAAGAGCTTGGTGGGCTACAGTCCATGGGGTCGCAAAGAGTCAGACACGACTGAATGATGAAAACATTGACTCTCTTATGGAGGAATCATATTAATATGGCTTGGGTCATATGTCAATTCCTGTTGCCAGGGGCACAATGCAACAATTAGCTTAGGCGTTGTTTTTAAACTATGTGCTTAGTAGGGAGACTGGCTTTGAATCATGAGGGGCCAACCAAGGCTCTGATCAGTGGTAGTTCTAAGTCTGTGCCTTTATTCTAAGTCAGTGAGAGGGGCTGGGGTGTAATTAAAGATGTAACACAATATTTAATATATATATGACTCATACATGACTAAATACTTAAATATATATGTGCACAAGGATTTAGATTTTTTGACACATATTTAAAATTCAGAGACTAATGTCTGCCTGGGTTGTTAAAAACAGGGCAGTTTCTAAACACAATTGATGCTTTATTTTTTTATGTTATTCTCAAATAGGTGATTACTTTAGAATCATTATTTTCATAATTTTGATTATGTATTGCATATGGCATGCATACAAAGGAAGGCAAGGAAAACATAGGTCAAATATTTTTCTTTTGTTTCTCATTTTTTTCTCTGTTGATGAAATTCCTTCTCATACTTAATCTGAAGATGGAAGATTGTTAAGGATTCAAAAGTCAAGCAGTATAAGACAAGGATGACATCAATCAAATACATTAAATTGGAAATGTTTTCATTTCAGATAGTTTAGTAATTTGTCTCTGCCAGGTAAGCATGTTTACGTTAGTAGCAAAGGTAGGTTATTGTAAGTTATTAAGGTAGAAATAAACTTTTCCAATAAACTCCAAGTAGAAAAATATCAATCTGTGCTATACAGACTATTATCATATTTTACAGTGATGTATAATTCAGAAAGCAGATTCACAGTGTTTCATTTATTTCCTATAAAAGCCCAGTGAAAGAGGTATTATTATCCCCATTTATGAATGAAAAAATTGAGAATCAGAGAGATAAAATTATGTGTGTAAGAAAAAAAAAAAAGAAATCAGAGATAGAACTTGAATTTAAGACTCTTAATTCTCCATCAGTGGGCTGCCATCTATGGGGTCGCACAGAGTCAGACATGACGGAAGCAACTTAGCGGTAGCAGCAGCAATTCTTCATTGAGGGCTCCTTCCTGGAATATCAAATCTTTTCATACCTACAATTAACAGGTTTGAAGAGGATTTATTACTCTTTCACATATGAGATTACAAGATAAATTTGGGGCAACACTAATATAAATATGATACTGGAGTTCTTAATGGCAATGCAGGGGAGGATTAGAGAAAAAAGTATACACAAAATATCACAGGTATGAAGAAAATCAAATAATGATTATTGTAGATGAATGTAGGGGGTACCGAGCAATGAAGTCAATAACCCCCACCTGCTTAATTATAAATTCTGAAACCAGAGAGCTGGTTCACCAGAGAACAAAACAGTGACTCTATGTTTATACAACTTCCCTATAACATGGCTTTCCACTAGCTGTGAGTTTTATGAAGGACAGGGGCTTTTACCAATCAATGTGAAAATATTGTGATTTCAGACATGAAAGGGTTAAAAGGGAACACATTCAAAGCACATATCACCAGAGTAGAATGGTCACTGTTTTTACACCTTTCCTTGTTATATGGGTCTTCTTAATGAGGAAGTGACCGTTTCTTCTAATGGGAGTAAAAGTACCATAGATATGGAATTAAGTTGAAATATGACCCTGGGGGAATATATATATACTAAACCAGTGAAGAGAGGTTTAATCATGAAATTACAGATAGAAAGTTCTTCCTTGGAAAAAGGAAGCAAAAGCAGGCATTTTGCTTCTCCTTGTTATGAATAAGTGATCATAGGATACCTAGGATGAAAATCAAGAGGTAGCTGAGTAAGTCTCCACTAAAACTGTATAGAGGGAACACATCCAGGTCTAATGAGCAGGGTCATGACTCCAGCAAACATTACAGAATTACTCATCAAAATCCAACTCCCAAGTCAGTTCACATGACCTGAGCCCCTTTAATGAAATAGAAACTGGGCACTCATTAAGAAGTTTACAGTTATTTCACAAGTCGTCTCTGCGAATCTTCCTCCTAAAATTCTTTAAATAGATCTCAACTTGTTTAAGCTAACAAACTGGCTGAATGGCATACCATAGAATTTGTAGAGTACTTAGCATTGGTTATGATCAAAGTAATTCCTAGATCTCTCCAATATCACCGGTCAGAGTTAGGACTTACAGATGCCCCATGATTGTAGCATTTTGATGTAAATCTACTTCATGTTAAGCTCAGGAGGAATCTGCATTTACCAGGTTGTTACTCCCTGAGGTCCTGATTATGCAGAAACAAATTTGTTTAGCTTTCTTTATGATCATCACAATGATTTCATAAGTTATGAGGTAGTGTTCTAACTGAAGAGAGGACAAACTGACACTTATGACTGTCTCTAAATAGCGAATCAAATTAACAAATGATCATGATCCTGGAAGACTGTATTGACTGGTGTCACTATCAAACAAATGAGAGATACAGGGGTGTTCATCTTTACTTTCATTTAACTTCCTTGACTGTATTCCTAAAAGACAGGTAGTTCTTGAGGGGAAGGGAGAAGAATTTAAGTTTAATGAATTAGTGTCTCCAATTACATATGTTGTTCCACATAAGGTTCTGTTACCGGAGCAATTTAATATAGAGATTTGTATATACTCTGCAACATAGCGATCTGGAGAGCTAGTTCTTGTTCCTGTAAATAGATGTTTACTTTTACCTGGCAAGAAGAGCAGTATACCTTCAGGGTCATAACTCTTGAACACATCAGTTCATATTCAGACTAAAGGATCTACAAAGCGCTTTTTTTTTTTAACCAACTACATTGATGATTTCATATTCATATGTTCTAAAGTTTAAGAAGTACAGGCATCCAAGCCTGAGGATATAAATATGCATGTAGAAGGTAAATTAAATTATCAGGAAGTAAAAGGTCACTTAGTTAATTCATCAGCTGCAGTGAAAAATGCTAGGTTATTTCCTCCAAGGAAAACAACAAATTATTTTCTCCTACACCTAAAAAAGTGTGTATCACTAGACTTTGGACAAACTATATATATATGTCTGTGTTTGTACTTCAACTGAATGACCAAGTGAACGCACAAGTTCCCCTACTTTGAGTGAAGCACAAAGAAAGGGAAATCTTACTTATTAATTCATATTAATTGTTGCATTTCCTTTATTTCAATGGAGTTTTCTCTCTTGATTTAAAGACTCAACATCATGTACCTCCCCTTCATCACACTTCTCACTGTTGTAATTTTATGTTTTATTTTTTTAATGACCGCTGTAGTCACCAGACTGTAAGTTTCACAAGGATGGAGACTGTCTTTTGTTTTCACTGTAGTATCCCCAGAATGTATTACAATGTTTTCTACAGAGAAAGCATAAAAAAATTCTTGAAAAAATAAATTTGACATAATAAATGGAAATATATATACACATATACATTTCTTTTTAATCTACTTTACTGATAAGATATATGTTGTTATCCCAAAATACTAATTTAGTTTACTCTCAATGAATGTCTTTGCTGTGACTATAAAATTTGGAGTTAGAGATTTCCTTTGCATTAATTTATGCAGCGAGACCTTACAATTCTGTCAAAGTCAAGTCAATAACAACTAAGTTGGTAAAAAAAACAAAAATGAAGAGGAATAATCATAAAAATGCTTAATTTTAGAGGAAGCTTACCTCTGTCCCACCTCTTCCTAGTTCATCAGGATGAAAAGCAGCAATAATGAGATCATAGGGACTCTACTGAGTCCTTAGACTACACTGAGATTCTCTCAACCAGTCTCTGTAGGCCTTTGGATATGAGGACCTCTCTTGGTTCCTTTTTCCATATGAGCTCTTCTTTCCTTCCCTGTAACCTCTCAGAAGGCCCAATGGGTAAGAGATAGCCACAGTTTCCTTCAGGAAGAAAGTATCTCTCCCTTTCTCCCTTGGAAGCCCATTTCTACATCAGCTAGGCCTAAAAGTTAAAGAGAGGTAGCTGGTATACTTACTTTAGTCCTGTTTCCAGATTAAGCAGACAGGAACACTGTGCTTAATTATGAACCAAAATAGCCCACCAGAGAAGAGGACTGGGCAGAGTTCAAAGGTCCCTGGTGAAAATGAAGCACATTAATTTCCTGGTATGGCCCTCCTCCTGGGAATTTTCAGTGAGTTTAGGCAGTCTGTATGGATTTAGGAATGCTCAGTCCTGAGTATCTATCATACATATTTCAGTAACAAATGATACAGAAAGTGTATTGTGAAGGCATACTTTTTCTTCCATATAATACTTCTGACAGTTGTTGAAAATTACAAAAACAAACACAACTGCAGTAAGCCAAATGTATAAAGAGCCCTTAGAAAACAATGAAATAATCAAGCAAAGAAAATTAAAAGAATGCAGCATTAACGGAACTTTTCTAGCAGAACCAGATTAGATCCATTCAAGGTATGAGGCTGAAACTAGTGGGTTTTGTTGTTGTTTGTTCTCCTAATTACTTAATTATTCCTCTGATACAATCTAGATACTATTTACTTTTCAATGTCTCCAAGCTAATTAAATAAGTACATTAAGGAATAAGAAGATCAAAGGGAGAGAGAACAGAGCACCGATCATGGAAATATGATTTTTTAAAAAGACAATATCCTTTTATAAATGCGAAAAGTGAAAGTGTTAGTTGCTCAGTCCTCTCTGACTCTTTTCAATTCTGTGGACAACAGCCAACCAGGTAACTCAGTTCATGGATTTCTCCAGGCAAGAATACGGGAGAGGGTAACCATTCCCTTCTCCAGGGGATCTTCCCAACTTCAAAATTGGGTTTCCTGCACTGCAGGCAGATTCTTTACCATCTGAGTCACCAGTATCTCTTACAATATTTTGTTGTCTATAGCTTTTTTTTTTTTTTAAACAATAAATAAGAACTTGCCATTTTAATTGATTTAGCATCAACTATTCATTGTTTTTCCAACCCAATTATAGACATGCTATCCATTTAACTCATTTAAATATTTTTTAAATATTTTAATCTCTAATCCCAACAACCTGTTTTTAAAAATGTTTTCCTCTGCATTGCTTGTTTTCTTTCTTCTCCCTTAAGCTTTTCCTCCCCTATTTCCCTCTTCTCACTTGTCAAGACATTCACTTGCCTCTCTTCCTACATCTGCAGTTTCTCCCTGTGTCTGCCTCTGGAAACATGCATCTCTTCTTCCACCTCCTTCCCTTTCTTCTCTCACTCTCACATTCTTACTCCTTCACAATTTCTTTATTCCCTTCTTAACTACTTTTTTTAAAGTTACATTTTCTTTTCTCCTTTTCAGGGGAGGAAGAATCTGAGCTATATGGGGGCAGAGAACTAAGGAGTAAAGCTTTAACCTCTCCTCACCTGAAAATAATTGAAAATCTTCAAGAAATGGCAGTATTTGAATTGTATTCTATATTGAGGTTTATGTTAAGGTCAGAAAGCTTGGCTGAAATCTTTCCTGCTTAAAGCAGGAGAATGGAAATGCCAATCTGTCACATGGCTTTGCTTTGAATGTAATTGTCACTTACCTGTTTTAGGGATATTCAAATTGTCTAATGTATTTCTCTAATTAAACTGTTCCAAGTGTGATGCATTTTTTATTATGTACAATTATCTCTATTTCCTGGCATTAAATGTTTAGAAAAATCTCTGCTTGTAAGTGTCATTCCTTGCCTTTCTACGATAGACAACATATTTGACTGTCATCGAGGGGGCAGTTTCCCTAATGTGAAACCTAGAAATGAAAGTTGTCCTCATCATCTACAGTGTTGCATTTGAAAAAAGAAGCCTTTTCAGGTAGTTGCTGAAAGAATATAAATTTGAAAAAATATATATCTTAGGTCAACTGTGTTCCAATGTTATGATTACTGCTTTTACCTACAAGTGATAGAAAAATTTCATATAAATGTAAGAACATTAATAATGCCAACTTTTGTCACAGAGTGAAGGTTTAAAAACCATTAAAACATACTGTTTTATGATGCTCATTACTCTCTAGAGAAAATAAAAAATGAAACAAACATCTAGCTTTGTTCTGACTTTATAATGACATATTCTAAGAAATACATTCCTCTGTGAATATAATCAGCTTTCATATTTATCATATTATCAGCTTTCATATCAGCTTTCTCATTAGTGCCTTCTCTTTTTAGCAAAATCATGTTCCTACAGAAAAAAAGAAACGCTGTTAGATGTTTACTGAATGACAGAGAAACCTATAGGATATAGGCATAGACAAAGATACAGTACTTCAGCTCCTGAAATCGGTCCAGAATGTCTGAGACATTTTTGTCTCTTAGATAAGCTGGTCAGAATCAGGATAGTCTCTAAATCTTCTTCAGGGATTCAGATCGCAGTAGTATAGGATTCTGGGAAATTTTACATAGTGCACTTAACTAAAAGAGTAAACTGAACATTAACCAGTTCACCTCAGGTTATTATATCTTCTGAGCATAAGCAATTACTGTGACTAAAACAATGAATAAAAAAGTTAATATTAAATAAAAGTAAATTAAAATTAAATACAAATTAAAAACTAAAATAGAGCATAATAAGTGGTGATGAACACTATGGAGAAAGAAAAAAAAAAAAAACAAGAACAGGGCATATGGTAGTGAGAGAGTCAATTCCTAGGTAGGTTGATAAGAAGTCCAGAGTCCCGGAGAAGAGAAGAGGGGTCTGAGTTTGGGGCTCCTGAGGAGGAGAGAAGTGTCACAGGCTCTCAAGGAAGAGAAAAAGACTAGCATTTTTTTTTTTTTCCTACATCACTTTGTCTTAGTCAATATATGTTTCTCCTTAACAAGATTAGGATATGTTTCTCCTTAACAAGAACCTTCTAACTAATCTTGCTATCTTAAAACTTGGGAGTGGGTTTGGTAAGATCTTTCTATTGTTAACTCTAATCTTAGTAATTTAAAATGTAAATTGTAGGAGTGCGTCTGGTACAACATTGAGACATTCTTTTGACTTATTGCAATAACTCATTATAAAAAGTATATAGCTCCCTTGCTAAGGCTAGTGAAGGGGCATTCTCGGTCCCCCTTGTGATGTTTGTGTCAGATGCTTTCCCTGTCCCTTTCATACTTTAATAAAACTCGGCTACACAAAAGCTCTTGAGTGAATAAGTCTGATTCCTGGTAAAAAAACTAAATCTTCGGAGCTTACCCAGGATCTTCAGGACAAGATAACAACCCTCAGAGCTCCAGCCTCTCTGCTTTCTCAGTATACACATTTTCTGCTTTACTGTACTAACTCTACGGTGTGCTGGTCTGTGTGAATGTAGAATGAAAGAGATGTACCAAAATGAGTATGAAATGAGTGTTGAGCCCTGCTCTGTGGTTTCGTGGTGCCTTGTGATGACTACAGGCAGCCCCCAAAAGGGGAGCCTTGGCAGGGGTTTATACTGACCTGCCAATGCCAAGAGACACCCAAGGTTCCTGCAAGGGAAGAGGCCAGAAATGGGTGTAGCATGTGGACTGAACTTTCCTTTCTTAGTCACCTTTTCCTGGTCTCTTTGACCATTTCATAATCATGTAGGGAATTAGAACTACCAACCTACCCTGTCGGATCATACACTTCCAAGGGACTTGTGATGCATGACATTACTGTGTACTTTTACTTAGACCCCAAGTATGGAAGCCCGTATCCTTGCTAGGAGCAGAAAGTTACAAGAGCATGTTTGGGAGCAAGGCAGAGCTCAGGCTAGAGGTCAGTCTTTCGGCTGCTGCCTCAGAGGCCAGTGACCTGAAAGTGAGTCCTTATCATGGCTGTGTCTCTGATCTATGTGGATAGAAGTACTGCTGGTGATCAGGAGGTTTTTGAGGACGCAGATCAGGAATTGCAGGATCTGGTCAGATTGGAAGTGGAATGGGCTTCTTCTTTTGTAGTGCTAGCTCATAGAAAGCCAGAGAAGGCTCTCTGATGGCTTTTATCTCAACTGCCTAGATATTCCTTTTGTGGAATCTGTGGAAACGAACTGGAATGAATGGCCCTAGCAGCTTGAGGACAAAAAAAAAAATCACTTTTTGTTTGCTGGCCAACACTCCACCACCTCTTTTGCTCTACTGGCATGGTGACACTCAGAAGGGACATCTTGGTTGTTGTTTATCCCTTTATGACTCACCATTTCTACTGCAGTCAGGACTGTCCTCAGGAATGTGCATAGGCACACGGAACAGGGACATGTCCCGTCGGAGTCCTAGCTTCGGAAACATCCCAGAAAACTACTCTGCTCCACTCCGGGTGGCATCAGGGGAAAAGGGTAAATCAAATCAAAGGTCTCGGTGGTTAAGGAACTAAAAATCAATCTGGTCTACCCATGGTGCATCTCCACTCCACCTTGGGTGAGGGACGAGAAAGGAGCCTGTGTCAGTAAAGGACAGACTAAGCCCAACCAGGGAAGGAAAGCTCGGGTGGAAAGTCTGTCTACAACCCCATCTAGAGCAGGAAGTGATGCCTCCGGTGGAAAGAAGCCACGGCTGTGGATGCCGCTTTTTTCTCTCTTATACATGGTAGCTAACAGTTATAGAACCACTCCTTTAAAACGTATTTTTAAAAACTGGGATAAGTTTGATGCCCAGGGTTTAAAAAAGATACATCTGATCTTCTGTGATACTGAATGGCCACAGTACCCTTTGGAAGATGGGAACACTGGCCGGGTGAAGGGTCTCTTAATTATGATACTGTTTTACAATTAGATCAGTTCTGTAGAAAACAAGAAAAATGGGTAGAAGTGCCATATATGTCACTCTTTATCTCTCTGCAAGACATGCCAGACTTTTGTCCTAAGGGTGCAGATTAGGGTGTGAAACCTTCAGCTCCCTCCTGTCCTCTTACTTACAGGAGCTCTTGTATCCAGGGCTCCCAACTGAATAGGCTGAGAATCAGGGCACCCTTCTAAGAGGGGTTACCTCAGCCTCAGTAGAAATTCAAACAGTACTAACTGTGGTCGAGACTACCCAGAGAATCCAAAAAACTATATAGAAGTCTTTACAGGATTAACTTTACTTTATGAGCTTACTTGGAGAGATGTAATGTATGTCTTGGGACAGAGACTGACTCCTGACTTGAAAACTTGAATTCTTGGGGAAGCTACTACCTTTGGAGATGAATGGCTTTAGCGTGAGGCAAAGGGAAAGAGGGAACACAAAATAACCCTCCTTCCTACTGGGAGCCAAGCAGCTCCCGTAACAGAGACATTTTGTCAGATGTATTCTTGAAGGACTCAAGAGAGTGCATGCTAAGACTTTAATCTGCTAAACTGGCTGACAAAGAACAGGGAGAGAGGGAAACTCCTGGTAAATTCCTAGATAGACCATGGGGGGCTTTCTGCAAGCTTATTGACATTGATCCTGAAAATACAAAGAGAAATGATCTTAGATTTCTCAGTCAGCTCCAGATAACTGGCCTAAGTTACAAAAACTGGCATTTGGACCAAATCAATCTTTAAAAAAAAACAAAAAACAACAAAAAAAAAACTGTTACAGGTGACTCAGACAGTATATTATGGCAGAGATTATGAGGAGGAAAACAGGAGGAAAAAAGAACCAGCAAAAAACTGAAGCCCCAACAATGGCTGTTAGATCTGCTCTGAAACAGCCTGAGGAAAAATGCCCAGAGAAACCCAGATGAAAATGGATGGACTTGTTATTACTGTGGAAAGGAGGGGCATCTCAAGAGAAGTTGCTCTCAGCTGTCTAAGCCACCCTTGGCTCTCCATCCGGTCTGAAAAGGATCACACTGGAGGAGAGACTGTCCTTAGAGGTGTAGGCCCCAGGGGTCAGACTCTCAGGACAATCAGGACTGAAGGTGCCTGGGGGTCCCCACACAAGCTCCTGTCCTAATAATACCTGAGGAATCCTGGGTATTAATAACTGTGTGTGTGTTGGGGCGGGGGGGGGGGGGGCCAGGGGGGGCAGGCGTCAATCAGTTGATTTTCTTTTTTTTTTTTTAATTTTTATTTTTACTTCATTTTACTTTACAATACTGTATTGGTTTTGCCATACATTGACATGAATCCACTACGGGTGTACATGCATTCCCAAGCATGAACCCCCCTCCAGCCTCCCTCCCCATAACATTCTCTGGGTCATCACCGTGCATCAGCCCCAAGCATGCTGTATCCTGCGTTGGACATAGACTGGCGATTCAATTCTTACATGATAGTATACATGTTACAACGCCATTCTCCCAAATCATCCCACCCTCTCCCTCTCCCTCTGAGTCCAAAAGTCCGTTATATACATCTGTGTCTTTTTTGCTGTCTTGCATACAGGGTCGTCATTGCCATCTTTCTAAATTCCATATATATGTGTTAGTATACTGTGTTGGTGTTTTTCTTTCTGGCTTACTTCACTCTGTATAATCGGCTCCAGTTTCATCCATCTCATTAGAACTGATTCAAATGTATTCTTTTTAACGGCTAACACTGGGGCAACTTTCTCTGTGCTCACTGAAGCCCCTTGTCCATTCTCCTCCTGATCCACTATTGTAATGGGTCTGTCTGGATGAACCAAATGCTATTATTTCAGTCACCCTTTAAGCTACAACTGGGAGTCTGTGCTGTTTTCTTGAGTTTCTGATTGTGGCAGAGTCTCCCTCACCCTTCTTGGGAGGGATATAGTGAGCAAGGTCCAGGCCTCTGTTTTCATGAATCTGGAGCCTGCTCTTTCTCTCTCACTAATTGAACAAAATGTAAATCCTTAAGTGTGGGCTGATGGAAAAACTGTGGGTTGAGTACGAAATACTGTCCCTGTTGTTATCAAGCTCATCAAAAGGAGTACCCACTAAATCCCAAGGTTAAGGAAGAGTTAAAACCCATCCTTGAAAATTTAAAGGAACAAGGGCTATTAATTCCCTGTAATAGTCCTTACAACACTCCTATTTTGGGTATAAAAGAAGTCAAATGATAAATGGAGACTTGTTCAAGATATACAAATAATAAGTGCCTAATGCTTATACTTTATTGTCTGAAATTATTGCATGGGCCAAATATTTCTCAGTAATTGATTTAAAGGATGCCTTCTGTTCTGTACCATTGGTGGATGAAAGTCAATTTCTATTTGCCATTGAAGACCCTACTCAGCCAGCTTCTCAGTTATCCTGGACAGTTTTGCTCCAGGAATTTCCTGACAGCCCCCACCTATTTGGGGGGTTTTTCACAGAATCTACAAAACTCTAATAACTCCGAGGCAGTTGGTCCTACAGGATGTAGATGATATTCTGCTCTGTGCTGAGACAGAGGAAGCTTGCCCACAAGACTCAGAAGACCTCCTAAACTTTTTGGTTGGCTGTAGTTATAAGGCATCAAGGGAAAAGGCTCAGCTTTGTCAACAATTTGTTAAATAAATATCTGGGCCTAATCATATCAGAAGGGGCTAGAGCCATAGGCCCCGAGATAATTAAACCTATACTAAATTATCCCTTACCTATGACTTAAGACAATTGAGAAGATTCTTGGGCATTACAGGCTATTGCCACATTTGGATTCCAGGTTATGGGGAACTTGCCCAACCTTTAATGAGGTTCAAACTGCCCCTTAAAAGAAGGGACTGTTTCTATGGCAGAGTGTTTTAGTGCATAGATATTGTCATAGATCCTGAAGCCTTAGAATTAATCATGTGACTCAGCTTTTAGCTTTTCAATGGACATTATGAGAACTCCAGGAGGAGATCCCTGACCTAGCCTTCACAATTGGTCTAACTGCTGGGTCTACAAAGCGCTCCCCCTACTCATCAATTGAAGACTTCCCATGGTGGGTTTCTCCAGTTCAAGGAAAGGACTTTTCTTCAACTCTGTGAATACCTTCACCAGCAACAATTGTATGCGACGCCTCTTCTTGATCTGATGACATCTAACAATCCTAAAATGGACTGATGCAACTCTGGACATAATGTAACTTTTAATTTTGATTCTGTTTTAACTTGGTACAATGACTATTTTGCCTTACATCTGTAACTGTATAGCAGGGTTTCTTTATAATGGTCTAAAAACTTTTAAGTTACAAATGGTTGTCCAGGCTCCTACAAGTGCCACAGCCTCCTCCAACTTATTACTTGGGGCCCCTGGATCAGATACCCTCAGTATGAGGGTTAGGAGAATATGTTGTCTCAACAATTCAGGGACAATGCACCACAATAGCAGGAAGTAGTTATAGAATGAAAAAGATGTCCCTTTCCCTTGGCAATATAATTCTCCTAAAAGAAAAGGGGGGAATGAAAGAGTCAATTCCTAAGTATGTTGATAAGAAGTCCAGAGTCACCGAGGAGAGGAAAGGGGTCTGGGGCTCCCGAGGAGGAGAGAGGGGTCAGAGGCTCTCAAGGAAGAGAGAAGGAAAAGCATTTTTTGTTTTTCCACATTGCTTTGTCTTAGTCAATATAACAATGTATCTTGCTAGAGGATATGTTTCTCCTTAACAAGAACCTTCTAACTAATCTTGCTATCTTAAAACTTTCATACTGTGGGAGTGGATTTGGTAAGACCTTTCTATTGTTAGTTCTAATCTTGCTAATTTAAAATGTAAATTGTGGGAGTAGGTCTGGTACAACATTGAGACATTCTTTTGATTTATTGTAATAACTAATTTTTTTTAAAGTATATAGCTCCCTTGCTAAGACTAGTGAGGGGGAACTCTCCATCCCCCTTCTGATGTCTGTGTCAGAAGATTTCTCTGTCCCTTTTCATACTTTAATAAAACTCTACTACACAAAAGCTCTTGAGTGATCAAGCCTGGTCCCTGGTCCTGAAGCTAAATCTTTTTCTTTGGATATCACAAATCCTACCCTGCTCATCATAAGGTATCAGAAGTGAAGAGTTGATTCTCAATTTGCTGATGGTTAAGACTCAGAGCAAGGTGATACTTGAGTTAAGACCCAGTTGGAGGTAAGAAATTGAGCTATGAAGATATGGTGGGGAAGGCTTAAGTTTAGTCAATACCAAGAGAAAAGGCTGTCAGGTAGGAGTGAGCTTGGAGAATTTAAGAAATAACACGGAGAGCTGTGTAACTGGCATGAAGTGAATGACAGTAGTAAGAGGCGCTCACAAGATGATAGACAGTTGCATCTTTTGAAATATGCACATAAACAGCTAAGCATATAAGACTGTTAAGCAGTTTTGGTGTTCAACTGCAAACAGCACAGAATAGTATATTTGTTCACTCGGGACCACTTTAAAGTCACTCATCAGCATTAGTTATGGTACCTCTGAAAGTCTTGGTTTCTCTTGTGTATATCTTTCTACAAAATACGTAACTATATTTTGAAACACATAGTCCAAAATAACATAATTCCCAATAAACATCCTGTGCATATCCCTTGAAATTACCACATACTGGCTCTGACAGCACACTCAGCATAACCCACATGAAGTTCATTATCTTCCTTCCTACCCTATTCTCTTAGTTACTCAAATGAACATTGAAATAGAAAATCCTGTTTAGATAGTTGAGTCTCCTGTCCTCTTTAATATCAGACCCAGAATTTAGCAGAGCTCATCTTACTGCTCTAAAAGTCTACATTTTCTTAGCTTCTATTTTCAGCCAGTTTGGCAATATGACTAACTTTGGGTAAATTAGATGTGACCATAAGTGCTGTTTGGGTCTGACTGTTTAAGGAGAACTAACTCAGTCTACATTCCTGCTAGTACTTCATCTTCTTGAGTGGGAGATAAATGAAGTTCTTGGACCGTGGTTGTAAGGTATCTGATGGAAACATGAAGATGGGAGCTTTGTACTAGGATGGTGAAATAAAAAGACAAAAAGTGTAGTTCACTGATGATACTATAGAACTATGATACTGTTCTGGAGTGCCTACCTCCTAATTTTTCTATGAGAGTTTAAACAATGCCTGTGTTTCATCTAGCAACTCTTATTCTGAATTCTTATGTTCATCTGAACTGAATCCAATTAACAGATACAACCATTCTTTTATTGGTCCATATTTAGAACCATCTTTCACTCTAGTTTCTTCTATCTGGTACTAGTAGTTAGCTGTAACATTCTACCCAGTTACCATTCGATATCTAAACAATCTCTTATCTAATTAACTGCCTCTCTCTCATGACTTACAATATAGAGGATTGAAGGCATTTTCTTAAGGATGTCTATAGTCAGATGGAAAAATAATTATCCCCACATATAGATTTATTCCATCCTCTTTCATGTTCCATTTCTGCTGGTCATTTAATTTTATTATAACTTTCAAAGCTGCTCCAGTATTTGTGTTTCCATAAACAACATACTTGGCAATATCACACTCCATTTGTCTCCATTCTCACTTATGAATCAATCATAGAGATACTTTTCATATCAGAAGCTGTCAGACGCACATCTATATCTACTCTCTTCAATGCCTAAGTTGCCCTTATTTTTTTTTATCAAAATATTAGCAAGATGGGATAATAGAAATTCACATGGGTGTAAAATAAAGCACACACAATTTGAAATCTTCAGTTAAGGACTTCTCAGTGGCTTACACTGCAGGAATTTTCTTACTCTTTCTGAATATGAATTTTATACTCAGTAAATTGTCAATAAACAACATCTTGCCAGTATTGGCTTTAAAAGTAAGTTAAAATTAATAGCCTAGGGTTGAATCCTTGATGGAGCAAGAGGGAAAAATTCTATCCCTCCACCTTAAATATATGTAGTACATGTAATATATATGGACACTTATAATTATTGCTTGTAGATATTGGTCAATAGGCAGTTGTCTGCTATGAAGGGAAGTTGTCTTCTCAGAAGGGAAAAAAATATCACTGATGCTTGCTTCCAGGTACATTTCAGACAACTTGGCAAGTAAAGAGGACCAGGGAGTTCATCAACATCTTTTTCAGTTTAGACAGTATCTAAGATCAGGAAATCTGAGGTGGCTGGAAATTTTCAGGCCTGCAAAAAGGCAAGAGGATATAAACAGTAAATGAGGCCCAGAAATCAACATAGTGGACTACTCAGATCTTGGCCGAATACTAAAACATAGATTTGTGAGATGAAATTCCACAATATCAAGCACAGAGGAAAAGGGGAGCTGTAAACTTTATAGTTGATACAACTTTACACAGGAATGGGAGGCTTTAAGATCCTGCCAGCCATAGTGTTACTCCACCTTGATCACTTAAAGCATTTTGTATAAAAGTCAAAAGGAAAGACTTCAGTTGTAAGGTTAAATAATTGCTAGGGTAAAAGCTACTCTGCTGTTGCTGCTAAGTCGCTTCAGTCGTGTCCGACTCTGTGCGACCCCATAGATGGCAGCCCATTAGGCTCCCCAGTCCCTGGGATTCTCCAGGCAAGAACACTGGAGTGGGTTGCCATTTCCTTCTCCAAAAAGCTGCTCTAGACCTATATAAAGAAAGCTGATGAACCAGACTTGAAAATACCAAAGTGAACCATGTGTAACTTGACAAATATGGTTGGAAGAAAAGGATACCCTTTATAGAAAGAAAGAAACTTCAGCCAACTTTGGGTTGGGATGATCCCCTGGATCAGGGAAAGGCTACCCACTCCAGTATTCTGGCCTGGAGAATTCCATGGACTGTATAATTCACGGGGTTGCAAAGGGTCGGACACGACTGAGCAGATTTCACTTCCATAGAACCAAATATCAGTTCAGTTCAATTCAGCTCATTCATGTCTGACTCTTTGTGACCCCATGAACCACAGCACGCCAGGCCTCCCTGTCCATCACCAACTCGCAGTGTCCACCCAAACCCATGTCCATTGAGTCAGTGATGCCATCCAACCATCTCATCCTCTGTCGTCCCCATCTCCTTCTGCTCTCAATCTTTCCCAGCATCAGGGTCTTTTCAAATGAGTCAGCATCAGGTGGCCAAAGTATTGGAGTTTCAGAACTAACTATATCTAAGCATTAAAAACTGTGAAAATATAGAAGCAGCAATAATACAATACAAGAGAAAATTTCTACACAATTGGAGTGGGCAAAGATTTCTTAGTTGACAGTAAAAAGAAAAGGGAAAAACAAATTGTTAAAGTGACTTTATCAAAATTAAAACTTCCTAAAATTTTACCATGAAGAAAATGAAACAGCAAGCTATAGGATGCAAGAAAAAATATTTCTTTCTTCCTTTTTTTCTGCAGTACCACTATATCTTGAAAATTATCTTATTGATTGCATTACAATCAACATTATTTTTAGTTTTTAAAAATCAGTATACTGAAAACTATCATGGTGACTATTTCACTAGGGATAAATAAGACATCAATTGCAATGATATAAAACTAACTTTTTTATTGCAAAATTGCATGCATTTTTTAATGAAGATATTTATATTCCAAATAGTTGGCCATTTGCATGGAAATTAGAATATGGTGGTTACAATGACTTATTAAATTGGCTACCAGACCACAATGAAGAAAAAAATCAATTAAAAAGCATATATATATCCTATAGCATTTATTTGTATTATACAATTAACATATTTTCCTAGATTTAGCATTAACAATATTCTGTTTTCTGTAGAGAGTCTATCCAAGTGAAATGAAAGGCTCTGAGTACATTTTATGCCATGCACAAAATATCTGTGCTTATTTCTACTATGCAGCTGATGGACCATAAAGCATGATGCCAGATATAAAACAGAGCTGTTAAAATGTATCACATCATTTTATAGATTAGGAAAGTGCTAAAATTATATGCTATTTCAAAGATGCCACAAAAATTAAGCAAAATGACCCCACCAAGCCTTTGTTAGTTTTAACAATGCAGCCCCTCATAATTTAAACCACTCTTTTGACATTTAACACAAAACCCAGAGAAAATCCTCATTTTTATGGGAGAAGAAACATAATTAAAGTGCATCTTCCTTTCTTGCTTCAAAAATATCTGGTGAAGGAGAAATAGTACAGACTTGGTAGTTCAACAAACCTAGTTTTAAATTTTTGAATTGCCCTGAACCAATAACCTCAGATATGCAGATGACACCACCCTTATGGTAGAAAGTGAAGAGGAACTAAAAAGCCTGTTGATGACAGTAAAAGAGGAGAGTGAAAAAGTTGGCTTAAAGCTTAACATTCAGAAAACTAAGATCATGGCATCTGGTCCCATCGCTTCATGGGAAATAGATGGCGACACAGTGGAAAGAGTGTCAGACTTTATTTTGGGGGGCTCCAAAATCACTGCAGATGGTGACTGCAGCCATGAAATTAAAAGACGCTTACTCCTTGGAAGAAAAGTTATGACCAACCTAGATAGCATATTCAAAATTAGAGACATTACTAGACGACTAAGGTCCATCTTGTCAAGGCTATGGTTTTTCCAGTAGTCATGTATGGATGTGAGAGTTGGACTGTGAAGAAGGCTGAGAGCTGAAGAATTGATGCTTTTGAACTATGGTGTTGGAGAAGACTCTTGAGAGTCCCTTGGACTGCAAGTAGATGCAACTAGTCCATTCTGACGGAGATCAGCCCTGGGATTTCTTTGGAAGGAATGATGCTAAAGCTGAAACTCCAGTACTTTGGCCACCTCATGTGAAGAGTTGACTCATTGGAAAAGACTCTGATGCTGGGAGGGATTGGGGGCAGGAGGAGAAGGGGACGACAGAGGATGAGATGGCTGGATGGCATCATGGACTCGATGGACGTGAATCTGAGTGAACTCCGGGAGTTGGTGATGGACAGGGAGGCCTGGCATGATGCGATTCATGGGGTCTCAAAGAGTCGGACATGACTGAGCAACTGAACTGAACTGAACTGAACTGAACTGAACTGACTATGGAGGTCAATAATTTCTCTGGACAAGAGCAAGAGTTGATATATCAATCCCAACAGGGTTGATCTGAGGATTTAAATGTGAACCAGACATATGATAAATATTTTCTCCAACTCTCCGAGACTGAAATATAGGAATTGAATATTCCAGCAGACACAATTTAGGGTGGTAACATGGCATGCTACATGTGAAACTGTGGGTTCTGTTTTCCCAAAAATCATTATGCCTTTTATTTTGGCATATGTTCATTTTTAGGCATCAAAGTAAAACTGAATATACTTGTCATCAAATAATGAAGTGAAAGAAGATACTTGAGATAAAACAATAACTATTAGTTTTTTTGACAGGAAAGTAGGATTTATTGGTAGGCGTAATTAAGGAATGAATAGCGCTAATGCTCTCATGAGTGCACTGCCAGCCATTTGTCCAGGGGACCACAATTAGGGATGCATCAGATGAGCTACTTTTCTGCCGCCATGTTTTCAAATTCATCTGCATTAAACTTAGTAAGTGCCCACTTCTTGGAGATGTGGACCTTTAGGCACCAAAGGAACTTGAACTTGGCCCTGCAGACTACCTCAATCACATGTTCCTTGCTCTACAGCTTGGTGCAGATATAGACATTATGACTTGTCCAGTGTGGACCCTGGTCAGTGTGCCCTGGGGCTTTCCAAATGCACCGCACATATCTGTCAGGAGCCTAGACAGGGGACAGCATGCCAGTCTTGAATGTCCACTGGAAAGAGTTGTCTCCAAGGTCCCTATGGCTATGTGTACAGGCAACAGGCTGCATACACTACCAAGGAGTTAGATATGAGGCAGGCATATGATAAATATTTTATCCAACTCTCCAAGATTGAAATATAAAAATTGAATATTTCAGTAGCTGTCTGCAGCTACTGCACACTGGGCCCTCATGGGGAAAAGAGCACAGTTGGCTTAAAAAATAGCTATTATTAATAAAATTATACTCTCATTGCATTTTAAAAACTTCTTATGAATAGAAGAAAGGAAGACACATAGTTTCATTTACATAATATTTCATATCTTATAGATCAATTGCATATAATGTTTTATATACTGCTCTTGATATATCTCATATTATCCCTACTTGCTTTTTTCTGTTTTCCAGGTCCTATCTTCATTCTGAGAGAGGCTTAACACAGGAATAATAGACTCAATATTCTTCTCCCATATCCAAAGTCACTGTATTAGTTTCTCACAGCTCCTATAACAAATTACCAAAATAAGAGTGGTTTAAAACAACAGAACTTTTATCTCACACTTCTGGATGCCAGAAATTAAAAAGCCAATGTATGGTAGAATTACACTCCCTCTGTGGTCTGTATAGATTCCCTCTTGCCTCTTTCCAGCTTCTAGTGGTTCAAGATTTCCTTGGTCTGTGGCTGCATAACTCCAAAATCTGCCGCCATCTCCATGAAATCTTACATTGTCACGTTTTTCTTACAAGGATATCTGCCACTGGATTTAGAGCCCACCTGGATAAATGAGGATGATTTCATCCTGAAGTCTTTAATTAACATCTGCAAAGACACTTTTCCAAATAAACTGGCACATTCTTAGGCTCCTGAGCTCAGGATATTGGTTTTTGCTTTTGGAGGAGCTCCTATTCTAGGCATTACTCTTACCTTTTCAGTTTTTTCATTCAGCCACAGCGTTTCTTTTTTATTTTTTTATTTTTTAAAATTAATTAATTTATTTTAATTGGAGGCTAATTACTTTACAATATTGTGGCAGGTTTTGCCACACACGTACAAGAATTAGCCACAGGTGTACCCGTGTCCCTCCATCCCAAAACTCTTCCCACTTCCCTCCCCATCCCATCCCTCTAGGTTGTTCCAGTGCACCAGCTTTGAGTGCCCTATTTCATGCATCACATTTGAACTGGTCATCTATTTCACTTATAGTAATATATATGTTTCAATGCTATTCTCTCAAATCATCACTCCTTAATCATCATCCACAGAGCCCAAAAGTCTCTTTATATCTGTGTCTCTTTTGCTGCCTTACAAATAGGGTCGTCATTACCATCTTTCTAAATTCCATATATAACTGATTTAATGTATTATTTTTAATGGCTGAGTAATACTCCATTGTGTATATGTACCACAGCTTTCTTACCCATTCATCTGCTGATGGACATCTAGATTGCTTCCATGTCCTGGCTATTATAAACAGTGCTGTGATGAACGTTGGGGTGCACATGTCTCTTTCAATTCTGGTTTCCTCGGTGTGTGTGCCCAGCAGTGGGATTGCTGGGTCATAAGGCAGTTCTCTTTCCAGTTTTTTAAGGAATCTCCGCACTGTTCTCCATAGTGGCTATACTAGTTTGCATTCCCACCAGCAGTGTAAGAGGGTTCCCTTTTCTCCACACCTTCTCCAGCATTTATTGCTTGTAGACTTTTGGATCGCACCCATTCTGATTGGTGTGAAATGGTACCTCATTGTGGTCTTGATTTGCATTTCTCTGATAATGAGTGATGTTGAGCATCTTTTCATGTGTTTGTTAGCCATCCGTATGTCTTCTTTGGAGAAATGTCTATTTAGTTCTTTGGCCCATTTTTTGATTGGCTCGTTTATTTTTCTGGAATTGAGCTGCATGAGTTGCTTGTATATTTTTGAGATTAGTTGTTTGTTAGTTGCTTCATTTGCTATTATTTTCTCCCATTCTGAAGGCTGTCTTTTCACCTTGATTATAGTTTCCTTTGTTGTGCAGAAGCTTTTAATTTTAATTAGATCTCATTTATTTATTTTTGCTTTTATTTCTAGTATTCTGGGAGGTGGGTCATAGAAGATCCTGCTGTGATTTATGTCGGAGAGTGTTTTGAATTAGTTCTAATGAAGTGGATGAAACTCAAGCCGATTATACAGAGTGAAGTAAGCCAGAAAGAAAAACACCAATACAGTATACTAACACATATATATGGAATTTAGAAAGATGGTAATGATAATCCTGTATGCGAGATAGCAAAAGAGACACAGATGTATAGAACAGACTTTTGGACTCTGTGGGAGAGGGAGAGGGTGGGATGATTTGAGAGAATGGCATTGAAACATGTCTAATATCATGTAAGAAACGAATTGCCAGTCTAGGTTCAATGCAGGATATAGGATGCTTGGGGCTGGTGCACTGGGATGACCCAGAGAGATGGTATAGGGAGGGAGGTGGGAGGGGGGTTCATGTTTGGGAACTCAAGTACACCCATGGCGGATTCATGTTGATGTATGGCAAAACCAATACAGTATTGTAAAGTAAAATAAAGTAAAAGAAAAAAAATAATAAATTCCATATATGTGCATTAATATACTGTATTGATGTTTTCCTTTCTGACTTACTTCACTCTGTATAATAGGCTGCAGCTTCATCCACCTCATTAGAACTGACTAAAATGTGTGTGTGTGTTTTTTAATAATGAGTAATATTCCATTGTGTATATGTACTACAATTTTCTTATCCATTCATCTGCTGATGGACATCTAGCTTGCTTCCATGTCCTAGCTATTGTAAACACTGCTGCAATGAACATTGGGGTACACATCTCTCTTTTAATTATGGTTTCCTCTGTGTGTATACCCAGCAGTGGGATTGCTGAGTCATACGGCAGTTCTATTTCCAGGTTTTTAAGGAATCTCCACACTATTCTCTATAGTGGCTCTGCTAGTCTGTAATCTCACCAACAGTGTAAGAGGGTTGCCTTTTCTCCGCACCCTCCCCAGCGTTTATTGTTTGTAGACATTTTGATAGCAGCCATTCTGACTGGCATGGGATGGTACCTCACTGTGGTTTTGATTTGCATTTCTCTGATAATGAGTGATGTTGAGCATCCTTTCGTGTGTTTGTTAGCCATCTGTATGTCTTCCATGGAGAAATGTCTGTTTAGTTCTTTGGCCCATTTTTTGATTGGGTCCTTTATATTTCTGGTATTGAGCTGCATGAGCTGTGTGTATATTTTGGAGATTAATTCTTCATCAGTTGTTTTGTTTGCTACTATTTTCTTCGATTCTGAAAGCTGTCTTTTCACCTTGCTTATAGTCTCCATCATTGTGAAAAAGCTTTTAAGTTTAATTAGGTCCCATTTGTTTTTTTACTTTCATGTCCATTACTCTTGGAGGTGGGTCATAGAGGATCTTGCTGTGATTTATGTCAGAGAGTGTTTTGCCTATGTTTTCCTCTAGGAGTTTTATAGTTTCTGATCTTACATTTAGATCTTTAATCCATTTTGAGTTTATTTTTGTGCATGGTGTTAGAAAGTGTTCTAGTTCCATTTTTTACAGGTGACTGACCAGTATCCCCAGCACAACTTGTTGAAGAGGTTGTCTTTTTTCCATTGCAAAGTTTTGCTTTCTTTGTCAAAGATAAGTTGTCCATAGGTGCATGGATCTATCTCTGGGCTTTCTATTTTGTTCCATTGATCTTTATTTCTATCTTTGTGCCAGTACCATACTATCTTGATGACTGTAGCTCTGTAGTATAGTCTGAAATCAGGCAGGTTTATTCCTCCAGTTCCACTCTTCTTTCTCAAAATTGCTTTGGCTATTTGAGTTTTTTTTGTGTTTCCATACAAATTGTGAAATTATTTGTCTAGTTCTGTGAAAAATACCATTGGTAGCTTGACAGGGAACCTATGTATTTCTTTGTGTAGAATACTCACTTTCACTATATTGACTCTTCCAACTCATGAGCATGGTATATTTCTCCATCTATTTGTGTCATCTTTGATTTCTTTCATCAGTGTTTTATAGTTTCCTATATATAGATCTTTTGTTTCTTTAGATAAATTAATTCCTAAGTATTTTATTCTTTTTGTTGCAATGGTGAATGGGATAGTTTTCTTAATTTCTCTTTCTGTTTTCTCATTGTTAGGGTATAGGTATGCAAGGAATGTGTGTATTTATTTTATATCCTGCAACTTTGCTATATTCATTGATTAGCTCTAGTAACTTTCTTGTGGTACTTTAGGGTTTTCTTGGGCTCCAAAATCACTGCAGATGGTGACTGCAGCCATGGAATTAAAACATGCTTACTCCTTGGAAGAAAAGTTATGACCAATGTAGATAGCATATTGAAAAGCAGAGACATTACTTTGCCAACAAAGGTCTGTCTAGTCAAGGCTATGGTTTTTCCAGTGGTTATGCATGGATGTGAAAGTTGGACTGTGAAGAAAGCTGAATGCCGAAGAATTGATGCTTTTGAACTGTGGTGTTGGAGAAGACTCTTGAGAGTCCCTTGGACTGCAAGGAGACCCAACCAGTCCATTCTGAAGGAGATCAGCCCTGCAATTTCTTTGGAAGGAATGATGCTAAAGCTGAAAATCCAGTACTTTGGCCGCCTCATGCGAAGAGCTGACTCATTGGAAAAGACTGCTGCTGGGAGGGATTGGGGGCAGGAGGAGAAGGGGACGACAGAGGATGAGATGGCTGGATGGCATCATGGACTCGATGGATGTGACTCTGAGTGAACTCTAGGAGTTGGTGATGGACAGGGAGGCCTGGCATGCTGTGATTCATGGGGTCTCAAAGAGTCAGACACAACTAAGCGACTGAACTGAACTGAACTGATGTAGAAGATCATGTGATCTGCAAACCATGAGAGTTTTACTTCTTCTTTTCCAATCTGAATTCCTTGTATTTCTTTTTCTTCTCTCATTTCTGTAGCTAGGGCTTCCAAAACTATGTTGAATAGTAGTGGTGGGAGTGGGCACCTTTGTCTTATTCCTGATATTAGAGGAAATGCTTTCACTTTTTGTCATTGAGGATGATGTTTGCTGTGGGTTTATTGAATATGGCTTTAATTCTGTTGAGGTATGTTCCTTCCTCAGAAAGGAAGGAACTTTCATCCAGAAATTTGCCTTCTGGAGACTTTTTAATCATAAATGGGTGTTGAATTCTGTCAAAGGCTTTCCTCTGCATCCATTGAGATAATCACATGACTTTTATCTTTTAATTTGTTAATATGGTGTTGCACATTGATTTATTTCCAAATACTGAAGAATCCTTGCCTCCCTGGGATAAGCCCATTTGTTCATGATGTATGATCTTTTTAATATGTCGATGGATTATATTTGTCAGAATTTTATTGAGGATTTTTGCATCAATGTTCATTTCTTATATTGGCCTGTAGTTTTCTTTTTTGTGGCATCTTTATCTAGTTTTGGTATTAGGGTGATGGTGGCCTTATGGAATGAGTGGGAGATTACCTTCCTCTGCAATGTTCTGGAAGAGTTTGAGTAGACAGTTGTTAGCTCCTCTAAATTTTGGTAGAATTCATCCATGAAGATGTCTGGTCCTGGGCTTTTGTTTGTTGGAAGAATTTTGAGTACAGTTTTGATTTTTATGCTTGTAATGAGTCTGTTAAGATTATCTATTTCTTCCTTGTTCAGTTTTGGAAGGTTATACTTTTCTAAGAATTTGTCCATCTCTTCCCAATTGTCCATTTTATTGGCATTTAGTTGCTGATAGTAGTCTTTAATGATCCTTTGCATTTTTGTGTTGTCTGTTGTGATTTTTCCAATTTCACTTCTAATTTTGTTGACTTGATTCTTCTCCCTTTTTTTCTTGATGAATCTGGCCAATGGTGTGTCTATTTTATTTATCTTCTCAAAGAACCTTTTGTTGATTTTTGCTATAGTCTCCTTCATTTCTTTTTCATTTCTCTCTGCTTTGATTTCTATGATTCCTTTACTTCTACTCACTTTTGGGTTCTTCACTTCTTCTTTTTCTAGTGGCTTTGGGTGTGAAGTTAGATTATTTATTTGAATTTTCTCTTGTTTCTTAAGGTAAGCTTGTATTGCTATGAACCTTACTCTTAGCACTGCCTTTACTGAATCCTGTAGGTTTGGGTTGTAGTGTTTTCATTTTCAATTGTTTCCATGCATATTTTGATTTCCTTTTTTTATTTCTTCCATGATTTGTAGGTTATTTAGAAGCATGTTGTTTAGCCTCCATCTGTTTGTATTTTTAATAGTTTTTTTTTTTCTTCCTGTAGTTGACATCTAATTTCACCACACTGTGATCAGAAAAGACACTTGAAATTCTTTCAATTTTTTTGAATTTACCAAGGCTAGATTTATGGCCTGGATTATGATCTATCCTGGAGAATGTTCCATATACACTTGAGGAAAAGGTGAAATGCATTGTTTTGGGGTGAAATGTCCTATAGATATCAATGAGATCTAACTGGTCCATTGTATCATTTAAAGTTTGTATTCCCTTACTAATTTTCTGTTTGGCTGATCTATCCATAGATATGAGTGGGATATTAAATTCTCTCACTGTTATTGTGTTACTGTTAATTTCCCCTTTCATACTTGTTAGCCTTTGCCTTAGATACTGAGGTGTTCCTATGTTGGGTGCATATATATTTATTGTTATATCTTCTTCTTGGATTGATCCTTTGATCATTATGTAGCGTCCTTCTTTGTCTCTTTTCATGGTCTCTATTTCATAAATCTATTTTATCTGATATGAGTACTGCTACTCCTGCTTTCTTTTGGTCTCCATTTTGCATGAAATAGCTTTTTCCATCCCTTCACTTTCAGACTGCATGTGTCTCTTGGTTTGAGGTGGGTCTCTTGTAGGGGTCTTGTTTTTGTATCCATTCAGCCAGTCTTTGTCTTTTGGTTGGGGCATTCAACCCATTTATATTTAAGGTATTTATTGTTAACTATGATCCCGTTGCCATTTACTTTGTTGTTCTGGGTTCGATTTTATAACCCTTTTCTGTGTTTCCTGTCTAGAGAAAATCCTTCAGCATTTGTTGAAGAGCTGGTTTTGTGGTGCTGAATTCTCTCAGCTTTTGCTTGTCTGTAAGCTTTTGATTTCTCCTTCATATTTGAATGAGATGCTTGCTGGGTATAGTAATCTGTGTTGTAGGTTTTTCTCTTTTGTCACTTTAAGTATGTCCTGCTATTCCCTTCTGGCCTGAGGAGTTTCTATTGAAAGATCAGCTGTTATCCGTATGGGGATCCCCTTGTGTGTTTGTTTGTTTGTTTGTTTGCTTTCCCCTTGCTGCTTTTAATATTTGCTCTTTGTGTTTGATCTTCGTTCATTTGATTAATGTGTGTCTTGGTTGTTTTGTCTTGGGTTTATCCTGTTTGGGATTCTCTGGGTTTCCTGGACTTGGGTGCCTATTTCCTTCCCCATAATAGGGGAGTTTTCAACTATCACCTCCTTAAGTATTTTCTCATGCCCGTTCTTTTTGTCTTCTTCTTCTGGGACACCTATGATTTGAGTGTTGGGGCATCTGACATTGTCCCAGAGGTCTCTGATGTTGTCCTCATTACTTTTAATTCTTTTTTCCTCTCTGCTTCATTTATTTTCACTATTCTATCTTCTGCCTCCCTTATCCTCTCTTCTGTCTCATTTATTCTGCTGTTGATTCCCTCCAGAGTGCTTTTGATCTCAGTTATTGCATTATTCATTATTGATTGATTGTTCTTTATTTCTTCTAGGTCCTTGTTAAAGATTTCTTGCATCTGCTCAATCCTTGTCTCTATTTATCTGTAACTCCATTTTGTTTTCAAGATTTTGGATCGCCTTTCTATCATTATTCTGAATTCTTTTGCAGGTAGACTCCATATCTCCTCCTCTTTGGTTTGGTTTGGTGGGTATTTATCATGTTCCTTTACCTGATGAATATATCTCTGCCTTTTCATTTTGTTTAGATTGCTGTGTTTGGGGTGCCTCTTCTGTAGACTGGAAGTTCATGGTTCCTCTTTATTGTGGAGCCTGCTCCCTGTAGGTGGGGTTGAACTAGTGCTGTGTCAAGGTTTCCTGGTTGGGAGAGCTTGTGTCTGTGTTCTGGTGGGTAGAACTGGATCTTTTCTCTCTGGAGTGAAGTGGAGTGTCCAGTAGTGGACTTTTGGATGTTTATGGGTTTGGCATGGCTTTGGGCAGCCTGTCTTTTAATGCTCAGAGGTGTGTTCCTGCTTTGCTGGAGAATTAGCATGGTATGTCTTGCACTGGAACTTGTTGGCTCTTGGATGGAGCTTGGTTTTAGTGTAGGTATGGAGACTTTTGGGTGAACTCTTGTCTGTTGATGTTCCCTTGAATCAGCATTTCTCTGATGTTCTCAAGTTTTGGAGTTAAGCCTCCTGCCTTTGGGTTCCAGTCCTTCGTTTATAGTAGCCTCAAGACTTCATCCATACAGCACAGATGATAAAATGTCTACGTTGATAGTGAAAAATTCTCCACAATGAGGGACACCCAGAGAGATACACAGAGTTACATAGAGAACAGGGAGGAGGGAGATAGGGGTGACCAGGAGAAGAAGAGGGGGAGTCAAAGGGGAGAGGCCAGTCTAGCCAGTAACCAGTTCCCTAAGCATTCTCCACAGCCCAGAATACCCAGAGAGATTCACAAAGTAGAGAAGAGAAGAGGGAGGGAGGAGATATAGGTGACCTGAGGGAGAAAATGGACAGTCAAAAGGGGAGGGAGTAATCAAGCCAGTAATTACATCCCTAAGTGAAAATGGATACTGAAGATTATATTCTTAAAGGTACAAAATTAATAACAAATATCAAAAAGAAAATATTAAAAATCTAGAATAGAGGTTAGACTCTCAAAAATACAATATAAAAAATACAAAACAAAATCAATCACAAAATTGAAATATAAATGTATATATATATGAAATTTTCCTTTAAAAATAGGGTCTTTTTTTCCAAGGTAATAATAGGTTATAAAAAATGAAAATTAAAGGAGTAATAAAGGACTTAAATTTTTTTAAAAAATTAAAAAGTGATAATAATAAAAATATATCCAGGAATTTCTCTGGAATTGTTGTGGACAGTGTGGGGTCATTTCTATGTCAGATAGTTCCTTGTTCCCGCTTGTACTTATTTTCAAGGTCCATAGAGTCCCCCTCCAAGTGCCCAGTCAATGTTAACTAGAGTTTTAATCTGTTGCACCTGCTACTTCCAGAGCGGTTCCCTCTTCTTTATTTTGACTTCCTTTCTTTGCTAGTCTCTTCAGTGTCTAATTTCCACCCTAACACAAAGGGGTGAACGTGGTCATTTACTTAGGCTCACTGGTTCTGTTGTGTTGTGGGGAGGGAGGGACACTGCAAACAAATATCGCTGGCATGTGTGGGGAGTGCTCACAATATATGGACCACACTGGGTTTGCCCCAGCTCTTGGCAGCACATGCTTCTCAGGTCTACACTGCTCAGGCTCCAGGATTCTCTGCAAGGGCACTGTCCGAAGTGGGCCTTGCATTTTGTGCCCTTCCCAGGTCTGAGCAACTTAGGCGACCAGGTGTTTGGTGAGTGCACTTTCCAGGTGGGCCATGCATCTTAATCATCTCCCCAGTCCCAGCTGCTCTGTTTTCCACGTGTGCTGTGAGAGCACCATCTCAGGTGTGCCATTTGTCTCCTCTGGGGAGCTGATTTTGGGCTGCGACCCTCTTGGTGGATGTCAATCATTCAAGATCTCAGGAAGACGTGGTTAGCAGCTGGGAGCCTGCTCACAGTTTGGTTGAAGATGCTGTCTCTGGGGGCAAGATTGGAGCAGCCCCGTGCCTTCAGGTCTGGCTGTCACACACCTGCCTCTCTACCTCGGTGTGGGGGTAGGGGGTACAGGAAGGGGCCTGTACGCAGCCAGCTAGCTCTCCTTTGGTATTCGCTCCATCCTTTGTTCCATAAACAGGCCAGCCTGCGCATTAGGTTAGAGCCTTTCACAGGAAAGTTTTTTTTTTTTTTTTTTCCTCTCTCTGGCAATCCCACAGTTTGATTTGCTATCTCATGTTAGTTCCCTCAGATTGTCCTCGGGGCATTCAGACCCAGTCCTTACCCTAAGCACTGATGATGCAGCCTGCACCTCACTGCCCAGCTCTCGCTCACTGGCAGATGCGAGCATCTGGGCTACTTCTCTGCTGGCAGTTGCAGTTAGGCATGTATTCTTTTTTTTTTTCCTTTCTGTCTCCTGGTTCTGTTGCCCTCTGAGGTTCCGAAACTCCCCGCAGATCCACCTGTGAGAGGGCTTCCTACTGTGTGGAAACTTCTCCTCTTTCATGACTCCCTCCCCAGGTCTCTAACTCCTTTTTCTCTCTTTTTCTCTTTTATATTTTGTCCTAACTCCTTCCAAAGAGAATGGACTGCCTTTCTGGGTGCCTGGTGTCCTCCACCAGTGTTCAGAAGTTGTTTTGTGGAAGTTGCTCAGCATCCAAATGATCTTTTGATGAGTTTGTGGGGAAGAAAGTGGTCTCCCCATCCTATTTCTCTGCCATCTTGGGACTGCTCACAGCCTTTCTTACTTGTAATCTTTCTGTAGTTTATTCTAGTCTTCCTCATAGGAACATCACTTTTTCTATATGTTCCTGGAAAACTGTAAGACCCTCCCTTGATCCATTTTCATTCCTAGAAATGCCCATAAATTGTTTTCTTATAAATGTCCTGACCTTCATGACATGGCAAATACTTAGTAAAGAACTGACCTTGACACAGTTCAACCACAACTCCTCTGAGCTGCTATGGATTCTCAGAACTGCTAGATTAGTGTATGTGCACAGACACACACATACACACACACACACAGAACTACTTTCTTATAAATTCACAGTATCACATGAAGCCAGGCTACAAGTACTCACTGGCAATCTATTTAGATTTTTCTAATTAGATCTCTCAATCTAAACAGATTGTTTTAGCCTACTTTCTTTTTTCAAATGTCTTATTCTAAAGTTTCCTCATTCCCTTTCATCAAGTAGCTAGCCAAAACAAATACCCTCAGCTTTCTTTAATAAAATCCATCCTCCTGACACTCTCCCTGTTCACCACTCACAGTGGAACAGGCATCTTCACCTTCTACCACGACCTGTGCCTCCCATCTCATGGTGTATCAGGGCTCCCTTAGATCACCCCAGGTTTCAACAATTCATGAGATGGGCTCACAAGACTCAGCACATAATTGTGCTCAGGTTATGATTTATTACAGAGGAAAGTATACAGAGCAAAACTAGCAAAGGGAAAAAGTAAACGAGGTGAAGTCCAGAGAAACTGGACACAAGTGCCGAGAGTCCTCTCAGAGGAGTTACACTGTACATCGAATCCCTTTAACAATCAGTGGGGACGTGTGCCATGTGATCTAACAGGGTCTCAATACCAACGAATTTACTAGAGGGCATCAACTCAGGCAGGCGCATTCTGCCTAGCACACACCAAGATCCCAGATTCCCAGGAGGAAGGCAGATGTTCAGCACAAAACATTTTTTTTTTTTTTTTTTGCACTGAGAGTTTAGTCACAGTGAGCCCCTCTGTGCATAAATTTGAAAAATCTGAAATTCACACTTTTGGATGCCAACCACAGGCCACCCTTGAAAGCAGACCTTTGTAAAGATTACATTCTCATGCCTTCCTCTCCTCAGGAGCCTTACCCTTTATATATTATTCCCTTTCCTATCTGTACACCTTGGTCCTCTATTTTTGCACATTCTTATCACCATTTAAATAATCTCACATCTTCAAGAATAAAAATCCTCCCAACACACATTTTCCTCCAGCCACCTCACTATCATTCTTTATCACTACTTTCACCTTCATATGTATTCAATAACAATCTTGAAAGAATTCTGAACCCTACATTTTTCATTTCCTCAGTTAATTCTCATTCACCTAGCCACTCTCTAATTCTATCCAGAAGTCTTCACTATAACTGCTATAGCATTAATCACCCACTGATATTCTGGTTGCTAGATAAACCCGATGTTCTTACAGTTGTAAGCTGTCAGCAGCAAGGTAACTGTTGGCATTGCATTCCTTTAGGGATGTTGCTCTTTTGTGATCTCTGGCCGCTTCTCAGCCTTCTTTCCCTCTGTCCACTCTGCAAGTTGATTTGGCATAGGGATTTTCCCAAACCTGCTTTTCTGCCTCATATAACTGACTGGCCAATCTTCACTGGCCATGGATAAGTTGTCACATTTCCATTCACCTTTCCATTGTGGGTGAACACAATCCCTGGCTTGATTTTTAAAAAATAATGTAAGGAATCTAAAATTTCTCAAGTGATAAAAATATTTATTAAAAATCTATTAAAAACATGTGGTAAAGGGGTATACCCTTATGAAAATAAAAATCTCTCTTAAGATCACATATTTCTCAGCCAAATTCATTAAGCAATGGACATGGGAATTGGTCCCTGTCATTTCTGGGATCTCATCCAGCCATCCAATTAAACAGGCTCTATGTGCCAGGGTTTGTATTAGCCACTGAAGGCAAACACATTTAATTGTTCAAACAGTATTTTACCCTATCCCTTTACCTCTTACTAACAGGAGGGATTTCTAAGTTATTATGCAATTTCTTTGTCACAGAATTCCAAGGGGCATTATCTGCAAAGGGGACACTGAAACAAGATCCTTACTCTGTTTAAGGCAACAATAAGCCTAGCTCAAGACTTAATTAAGTGAACCCTGGAATCAGCATTTTAAAGCTCTCCTGATGATTCTAATGCCTTGCCAGAGTTGGAACCACTCTTAAAGCTAGTCAACATAGCAGCTTTCCTGTTTTCTAAATTTCTGTATAGCGAAATGTGTCCAATTTGGACCAAGTCAGATATAAGCTGTCTGGATAGTGTTCTAGGAAAATGCTTGCTTTCCTGATAAGAACAGAATGAAAGCTGTTATATGATCTTTTCCATTCATCTCTCTGACTTATTTGAAAGCCAGTAACACATTTGAAACTAGAGTAGCCATCAGGCAGCAATATAATGACTAAAGCCAACAAGCTAAGGACGGCAGAGCAGAAAGGCCAAGACTGTGTACAAGGTTGTATTGCTAAACAACGAAACTAATGCCTACCTATAAACCTGTGTGAAAAATAGCAACTGTTTTATTTAAGCTACCATTAATTATATAGCCCTGAAGTACCACTATTTGGTTTTACTTCAAGTTTCTTTGTCAGATACACAAGGGTAAAGTAGAAAAATCCCTTAGTGATTGAGATTCATTCCTTAACAATGCTGCAGTCAGGTATTAACAATCAATTGTGATCAGGTTACATAAGCAGGGGTATTTTGAAAACATGCATGGCACTCAATTATCCTTCACAGGAAAAGAAGTAGTCTCCCTACTGCTAATCTACACTGCAAACAGTGACTCTTAGAAATAGTAGAATGAATAATAATAATAATAATAATAATAATAATAATATAGAGCATTTTACATGTACCAATTATGTTTTAAACACCCTTAAATCTAATTCTGAAAACCACCCATTTTGATATTATCCCACTGTACATATGAAGGAAAAAAAAAGCTTAGAAAGATAAAATTAATTTACCCATTTCTTGATACCTGTTAAGTGCTCTAGTCTGAATTTGAATTCAGATAGTCTTGATTCATAAGCTACTAATATGGAACCTTGTCTAGTCCAAAGATTTCCTGCAAATTCCAGAACAGTACATAACCATGACCTAGATGCCTCCAATAAAAATCTCACAGACAACAAAGGATAAACACACAACTCTAAATCTGAGCTTTCTCTCTTTTTGAAAAGGAAAAAAAAAAAGTTTCTATCATCTACAGAGGTATCTCAGGAAAGTTTTCTCTCATTCTGTATTTCTGCTTATCAAATCATCATATCCAGTCAACCATGAAATCCCATAGGTTGATGATTTAAAAAAAAATATGACCACATATTGGGTCATGCAATTGAGTGGATAATAATCAGTATTTTAAAGATAAAATAGACATAACAGCTTTAAAAAATCATATGATCAATAACTGTAATAAGTGCAGAATTCTACACACATTCATGATTTAAAAAAAAAAAAAACTCTCATGTAAACTAGGAATAGAGGGGAACTTCTTCAACTTGATAAAGGATATCTACAAAAACCTGCAGCTAACATCATAGTTAATGGTGAGAAACTTGAAACATTCCTACTAAGAACAGGTATAAAGCAAGGGTGACTTCTCTCACCATTCCTTTCCAACAGTATCCTGGGAATTTTAGCTCATGCAATAAGACAAGACAAGGATGTAAGAAAGGAGGTAAGAATCTCGGATGACATGACTGTCTATGCGGAAAGTCTAAAAGAGTCTGGGAAAAAAAAAAAAGTCTGTTATAACTAAAAAGCAGTTACAGCAAGGATGAGATTACAAGGTTAATATACAAAAGCCAATTGCTTATCTATAGACCATCAATGAACAAGAAGAATTTGAAATTAAAGACACAATGCCATTTACATGTCCATCCACAAAAATAAAACATGCAGGTATCAGTCAGTCAGTCAGTTCAGTCGCTCAGTCATGTCCGACTCTTTGCGACTCCATGAATCGCAGCACGCCAGGCCTCCCTGACCATCACCATCTCCCGGAGTTCACTCAGACTCACGTCCATCAAGTCTGTGATGCCATCCAGCCATCTCATCCTGGGTCGTTCGCCTCTCCTCCTGCCCCTAATCTCTCCCAGCATCAGAGTCTTTTCCAATGAGTCAACTCTTTGCATGAGGTGTCCAAAGTACTGGAGCTTCAGCTTTAGCATCATCCCTTCCAAAGAAATCCCAGGGTTGATCTCCTTCAGAATGTAAATCTGACTAAATATATACAAGTTTTACATGAGAAAAAATATAAAACTAATGAATGAAATAAAAGTGAACCCAAAAAAATGGAGAGAAATTTCATTCTCATGGACAGCAGGATTCAGTATTTTCAGGATGTCACTTCATTCTAACTTGATCCACACATTCAATGCAATCTCAATCAAACTCCAAGCAAGTTATTTTGTGAATAGCAACAAAATGATTCTGAAGTTTATATGGAAAAGCAAAATAGCCAGAATAACCAGCACAGTATTGAAAAATAAAACAAAGTTTGAAGACTAACACTATCCAACTTTCAGACTTATCATAGAGCTATAGTAATCAAGAGAGTGATATTGGCCAAAAGTTAGACAAATTGATCAAAGGAACAGAATAGAGAACCCAGAAATGGACATCCATGTATACAGTCAACTGATCTTTGACAAATGAATAAAGACAGAACAAAGCCTTTATGGGACAAAGACAGTTTTTCTATCACCATTTGTTGAAAATGGTGACATGCATATGACTATACACACATACATATGAACTTAGACATAGATTTACAGGCTTCACAAAGATTCACAATGAATCACAAACTTAAATGTGAAACATAAAATTATAAAACTCTTATATGATAACAAAGGAGAAAATCTAGATGACCACAGATTTTTGTGATAAATATTTAGATACAACATAGTAGCCGTGATTCATGAAAGAAGTAATTAATTAGCTGAACTTTATTAAAATCAGGAACTTCTGCTTTGCAAAAGGGAATGAGAAGACAAGTCACAGACTGGGAGAAATATTTACAAGAGATACATCTGATACAGGATCATTCTCCAAAATATATAAAGAAGTCTTAAAACTTGAAAATAAGGAGATAAAAAACCCACTTAAAAATTGGCTGAAGACTTGGACACGTTAAAAAAAGATATACAGATTGCAAATAAAAATATGAAAAGATGCTCTACATTGTATGCCATCAGGGAAATGCAAATTAAAACAACGAAATACCACTCTACATGTTTGAGAATGGCTAAAAATCAAAAACACTGACACCACAAAATGCTCGTGAGGGTGTAAAACAAGGTGGGAATGCAAAACGGTACAGCCACTTTGGAAGACAGTTTTGAGGTTTCTTACAAAATTATACATGCTCTTGCCATATACCCTGGGCTTCCCTGGTGGCTCAGGCGGTAAAGCGTCTGCCTGTAATGCGGGAGACCCAGGTTCGATTCCTGGGTTGGGACGATCCCCTGGAGAAGGAAATGGCAACCCACTCCAGCACTCTTGCCTGGAATATCCCACGGACGGAGGAGCCTGATAGGCTACAGTTCGTGAGGTCGCAAAGAGTCGGACATGACTGAGCGACTTCACTTTCACTTTCACTTTGCCGCATAGCCTACGTATCACATTCCAAAGGAGTTAAAATATATGTCCACACAAACTCCTGCATGCAGATGTTTATAGCAGGTTTCTTCATAATTGCCAAAACTTAGAAACAACCACAAGGTCCTTCAGTGGGTGAATAGAAAAGTGAACTGTGATAAATTCAGGCACTGGAATATTATGAAGAGATCAAGGGAGGAAGAAAAGAAAATGAAAAAATGAGTCATACAGCAATTAAAAGACATGAAGGAACTCTAAGTGACGGAAGTCATATTTGTAAAGACTAGTTATTGTATGATTCCAACGATGAGACATTCTAGAAAAGGCAACAAATGTCTGTCTAAGCTATGTTTTTTCCAGTAGTCATATATAGATGTGAGAGTTGGACTATAAAGAAAGCTGAGTGCCGAAGAATTGATGCTTTTGAACTGTGGGGTTGGAGAAGACTCTTGAGAGTCCTTTGGACTGCAAGGAGATCAAACCAGTCAATCCTGAAGGAAATCAGTCCTGAATATTCACTGGAAGGACTGATGCTGAAACTGAAGCTCCAATACTTTGGCCACCTAATGCAAAGAACTGTCTCACTGGAAAAAACCCTCATACTTGGAAAGATTGAAGGTAGGAGGAAAAAGGGAAGACAGAGAATGAGATGGTTGGATGGCATCACTGACTCGATGGACATGAGTCTGAGCAAGCTCCAGCCATTGGTGAAGGACAGGGAAGTCTCGTGTGTTGCAGTCCATGGGGTCACAAAGAGTCAAACATGACAGAGCAACTGAATTGAACTGAAAAATGGCAAAACTATGGACACAGTAAAAAGATCAGTAGTCGCCAGAAGATGTGAGGTATAGTAGAAGAGTGAATAAGCAGGTGGAACACAGAGGATTTTTTAGGGCAGTGGAAACATTCTGTGTGATACTGTAATGGTGGATACATGTCATTATACATTTGTCCAAACACATCAAATGTACTACACCAAGACTGAACCATAATGTAAACTAAGGACTCTGGGTGATTATGATGTGTAACCATAGGTTCATCTACTATAGCAAATGTAGCAACTGTTGGGGGTGTTGATAATGGGGAAGACTGTGCATGTGTAGGGGTAGGGGGGTATATGGGAAATCTCTGCAACTTCTTCTCAAGTTTGCTGTGAACCTAAAACTATCCTAAAAACCTAAAATCTTTGTTTAAAAAAAATCTTATGCTAAAAATAAGATCAGTTAATAAATACAAGATACTGATATAGACATATGTACATATGATAGATGGATATATATACAAATTTGCATTTATATAATTGATATATGTGATTATATTGGATATATCATACACAGATACCTATAGGTAGTTGACAAGTAGGATGACAAATGAGCCAATCAATAATTTTGACATCTCTGCTTAGTGACCTTCTCTGTGCTATATGACCCAAAGGATAACTACAAAGGACTAAGTGTCTAGAATTAGTTTGTAAGAAAGAAAAGAGGTTGAATAGAACTTTGTGGGAACAACTAAAGGCTCTGGCCTTAAAGTTCATAGGGCACTACTAGGGACACTCCTCTTGTTTTCAAGTCATCTCCTCTAGTGGTCTTTCATGGCATGTGCCCCCCTGTTTTATCATTTGAAAATCCCTCTCTTTAGTGCTACTGTTTCAGTTTACATTAACAAAAATGGAACCATCCCTAAAACCCTCTCTACTCCACTGTTTTCAGCCTTTTGAAACCAATTTTCCCCTGGCCAACACAGACCATGCCCTAATTTAATGTTGCTTAACATTAAAAAAGATTGGTCTTGTTAATTTATAAAATAATATGTTTCTTGTTTATTTATTTTAATTGAAGGATAGTTGTTTTCCAATATTGTGTTGGTTTCTGCCATACGTCAACATAAAACAATGTTTTTAATAAAAAATAAAACAGCAAATGTCAGAATCAATAGTGCATAGTATTCTCTGAAACCACACTTTTCAGATATACGTGTGTGGGTGTGTGTGTGTGAGTGTGTGAGAGCGTGTGTGTGGGTATTATGACAAGTGATGCTAAACATATTTTCTATTTTAGCCAGTGGTCAAAATGTTTTAAAAGCTTTTTGTCAATTGTATCTCCTAAATAACTCTTGAATCCACCCATTCCCTCTCTTTCATTTAAATTTCTACTCTATTTCAGCATCATGAATTTTTCACAAACTTCCTAATCGTTCTCTTTGCCTCAGGTTTTTCCAATTAAAATCCATTTTCTGCACTGCAGCCCTGATTAGTTTTCAAAAGAAAAAAATCCAACAATGGTGCACCTTTGAATATTCAGTTTTTTGTGCTCTTTTTGTTTTGGATTTTTGTTTTGCATTTTGCAATGAACTTTAAGCCTGAATTACTTAACATGTAATATAATGCATTAAGTTCTAGAAGCTTCTTACCTCTCACCTCCTCTCTCTCCCTCATTATACATGGTCTATTTTCTGTCAACTGAATGTGATCTTGCAATCTCTCTGCTGTTTCAAGAAAATCCAGCTAAGTGGTGGGAAAGAGATGATAAACTTTATTTGCCATGTTATTACTGCACCTGCTTGGAATATCTTTCTTTTGGTTCATCTCTTTGTTCTTTGATTACTACTCATGCTTCACATTCAAAGCGTTTGTTAATGGTTCTTGTATGCTATTCCTGTGTATGTTTTTTATTTGTATCCCTTCTAGGATGTGATGTCTTCCAGAATTCCATATAAGCTCATATGATATGCTTGTGAGATTTTATAATGATGTCTCCTACATAATCAAACTCTTGTGGGCATGTGACTTGGGCAGTGGACAGCATCCTTAGGCAGTGAGTATACTTTACAATCTCCCTCCCTCTCTCTCTCTCTCACTCACTCACTCACACACACACACACACACACACCCCTAATGGTGGATGATCTCAGCTGAAGCTCTTACCAGTAGGGCCAGAAATTGGTTGTTTATTTGTTTGTCTACGTGACTAGAGGTAAAATCCTTGAGGGAAAGGTTTTATTAGCCCTGTTGATTATTATATCACCACTGACTACCTAATTTCCTGACACAGTGTAGATACTCGTCCCTTCATTCAATGAACAAAAAGTGAGCATATTCTGCATGCTAACCAGTGTTCCAGGGTCTGGGGGTATAACAGTAAGGAAAATAATTGAAATGCCTACTTTTAGTGTACTTTCTCATGGAAGGTGTCAAGAAGAAAGATATCTTCTGTTACTCAAATTGAGCTTAATGGGTAATTGACCTGATATACATCAAAAAGCAGGAAAAGACCAGGTAATTTCCTGAGGCAAAGCATGTTTGAAGTTTTATTGGGCAAGAAGGTGAGAATATGTTTCATTATGGTTTGAAGCAGGCTGCAGTGTCCCTTGTCTGTAAGTGCTAGAAATGTTCAGATTGCTTTGTGCCCTGTGCATGCCTGGGATTATTGGTGCCATCCGGAAACAGTTCCTTTGAGAGCTGTTTTTATAAGCCTTGTAGTTTGTCTTTTCCTCAAGGTTCAGGGAGGGACAGGTAGCAAAACACCAGACAAACAAAAAGAGGGCTTGGGTTGTGGAAAAAGGGGAGGGTCACACCTCTATTATGTCCGCTTTAATTCTTTTACAAAAGATAATATGGCTAGCATATTTCCTGGGTGCTTTACAAATCCATATTTTCATGTTAAATGTCCTATAAAATCTGCTTGTTCATTTAATACAACTGCCCCAAGAGGAGGGTTCGAGATGAGAAAACTGAGTCACACAAATACTTATTCAGCGTTATGTGTCTAGAAAGCTGCAGAAGAGGTTTTGAGAGAATCTTTGTTCCAATTCACTATGATTAACTGCTTCTGAATAAATAATCCTGAATAAATGAACAAGGAACATTTTTTTTTCCTTAGAAGGCAGAGAAACAAACTCTCCTAAATACCCACAATGCTAATCAGGTATTTGACTGCTAAGCCAGTTTAAAGCAGCTGATGTGAGCACTGCTGCACTGACTCTACTTGGTATTCAAGATCTGAGGACTGATTCCAACCTCCCTAGGACTCCTCTCTTAAAAGACTATCTGAGGAATACTAATATAAATGAGAATTATTTTATATCTGAGAGCTTAAAATGGAAAGCATAATACTATATAAATAAAATATTATAGATAGTACTTATTAAACATAAAAGCAATTGTTCTTTTTTATTATATCATTAATAGACATTTAAATTTCCTGCCTGAAGAGAAAATGTTAAATGAAGTAGTGACATTTGAGTTTAATTGTAATGCAAAATATGCTTCCACATCAGTAAAACATGAGTTAATGAGCCTAGTTCTTTCCGTCCTATTATTAGGGTGTGTTTCTTGAGATGTTTGGGGTTCCTTCTAAGGTTGAGAAGGAGACTGAAATCACATCTGATATTTGGAGTCTGGTAGCACTTGTCACACAGTACTGTAGAAAATGAAAAAGAAAAATAATCTGGAAGGCTAAATCTAATTTTTTACTTCTGCTATTTGCTTAATCACTTAGGCAAGACTCTTGACTTTACTTACCTCTCCTAATAATGAGGAAAATAATAACTGCTTAGTTGTTATCTCAGGATGTTAAAAAATATTTTATAAAACATAAATGAGTCTTATATACTCTAATGAGCAATAAAATTATAGACATATAAAATTATACATATACATGTTACAAATGCAAAATTGCACCTGTCTTTACTGTAGGTGCACAGTTTTAGGAATGCCTTCTAAATCCTCAGTATCTAGTTTTCTCATTTATAAAATAAATGTATCATCTAGTTACCACTAGGGTTATTTTGAACTCTAAATTTCCAGGTGTACAAATAAGAGGACCATATAACTTTGAGGAAAAATATTAGGACAAGAAAGTGGTTGAGCTCACTGGGCATCTATAAGCTTCCACCTGTTGGTCCCACTGTCCCCATCAGGTTCCATGGAATTTGTATATTAATATTTTCTCATTTCAGTAATTCTCCTTATCAACATCACAGTCATTCAAAAAGGCGAATCTGACATCAGTTCTGTTAAGTTCTTTTATGACTAAATTTTCAACCACAAGATAAAAGCTCAAATTCTTTAATAAGGTATCAAGGACCCCTCATGTGATGCCTACATTTCCAGTATCATCTTCTACAATCTTGTCATTCAGTGTTTAAAGTGAAACTTTGTAGGACCTTATAGGCAATAGTGAAAAGATTTGGTTTAGTGATGAGGTAAATAGAAAACAATGAAAGGGTTTCATTCTAGAAGTAAAATCATTCTGTTTAATCTTTAAAATCCCTTTGTGACAACTGGATTGCAGAAAAAAATAAGGAAAAAAGAAAAATGCAAAAAATTTCATAATTGGGATGAGAGCTTTTTAATTTGCAGTAAGAATGGTGGGTTTCTCTGGTGACTCAGATTATAAAGTATCTGCCTGCAATGCAGGAGCTCCCCAATTCAATCCCAGGTTGAGACGATCCCTTGGAGAAGGGACTGCCCACCCACTCCAGTATTCCTACCAGGAGAATCCCATGGACAGAGGAGACTGACAGGCCGCAGTCCATGGTGCTGCAAAGAGTCCAATACAACTGAGCAACTAACACTCAACTGGTGGTAGAAGAAATGGAGAATGTTGACAGATTTGGATATATTTTGGTAGGATAACTTGATTTCAAATTGCATGTAGGATAATAACTAGAGAATTGTCATGAGTATGTGGAAAGATGTTAGTGCCATTTACAAGGAGAGAGAAAGTTAAGCTACTTTCATATTGGCCATGGAGACTTTGATGAGCCTGTTGAACATAGAAACTTGAAGTAATCAGTTTGAGTTCAGTCTCAAGATTAAATGAGAGGCTGCTGATGGAGAGTCATCCACATGTAGAATGTATTTAAAGTCACAGAAACACTATACAGCACAAGCTGGAATCAAGATTGCCGGGAGAAATATCAATACCCTCAGATATGCAGATGACACCACCCTTATGGCAGCAAGTGAAGAGGAACTAAAGAGCCTCTTGGTGAAAGTGAAAGAGGAGAGTGGGGGAGGGGGGGAAACCTGGCTTAAAACTCAATATTTAAAAAACTAAGATCATGGCATTTGGTCCCACCACTTCATGGCAAATAGGCAAATAGATGGGGAAGCAATGGAAATAGTGACAGACTTTATTTCCTTGGGCACCAAAATCACTGCAGAAGGTGACTGCAGCCATGAAATTAAAAGATGTTTGCTCCTTGGAAGAAAAGCTATGGCTAACCTAGATAGCATATTAATGAAAAGATATTACATTGCAAGCAAAGGTCCATCTAGTCAAAGCTATGGCTTTTCCAGTAGTCAAGTATGGATGTAAGAGTTGGACTATAAAGAAAGCTGAGCACCAAGGAACTGATGTTTTTGAAATGTGGTGTTGGAGAAGACTCTTAAGAGTCCCTTGGACTGCAAGAAGATCCAACCAGTCAATCCTAAAGGAAATCGGTCCTGAATATTCATTGGAAGGACTGATGCTGAAGCTGAAACTCCAGTACTTTGGCCACCTGATGCAAAGAATTGACTCATTCAAAAAGACCCTGATGCTGGGAAAGATTGAAGGCAGGAGGAGAAAGGGATGACAGAGGATGAGATGGTTGCATGGCATCACAGACTTGATGGACATGAGTTTGAGCAAGTTTCAGGAGTTGGTGATGGACAGGGAAGCCTGGCGTGCTACAGTCCATGGGGTCACAAAGAATCGGACATGACTGAGCAACTGAACTGAACTGTACTGAAGGAAAGCACATAGACAGTGAATAGATAAAGACTCAAAACCAAGCCCCAAAATTTATTTCAGGAGGAGGTAGTAGAACTGGCAAAAGATTGATCAATGTGATTATTTGAAAAAGAATATTAGGTGTCATAATTGCAACTGCATTAGCTTCCTACTGTTTTTGTAATAAATTAGCATAACTTTAGTGCCTTACTGCAGATGGTGATTGCAGCCATGAAATTAAAAGACGTTTACTCCTTGGAAGGAAAGTTATGACCAACCTAGATAGCATATTGAAAAGCAGAGATATTACTTTGCCAACAAAGGTCCATCTAGTCAAGGCTATGGTTTTTCCAGTGGTCATGTATGGATGTGAGAGTTGGACTGTGAAGAAAGCTGAGCACCGAGGGATTGATGCTTTTGAACTGTGGTTTTGGAGAAGACTCTTGAGAGTCCCTTGGACTGCAAGGAGATCCAACCAGTCCATTCTGAAGGAGATCAGTCCTGGGTGTTCTTTGGAAGGAATGATACTAAAGCTGAAACTCAAATACTTTGGCCTCCTCATGCAAAGAGTTGACTCATTGGAAAAGACTCTGATGCTGGGAGGGATTTGGGCCAGGAGGAAAAGGGGACAACAGAGGATGAGATGGCTGGATGGCATCACCGACTTGATGGACATGAGTCTGAGTGAACTCCAGGAGTTAGTGATGGACAGGAGGCCTGGCATGCTGTGATTCATGGGGTCACAAAGAGTCAGACACAACTGAGCGACTGAGCTGAACTGAACTAGTGCCTTAAAGTCACACAAATTAATTATTTTACATTTCTGGAGATGATGAGTCTCACATGGGTGAGCAGAGCTGGAAAGTTCTTTCTGTTGCTTGCTTGTTGTCTTAACTTCTATTTGTCTACAAAATCAGTCCAAACATCACCTCTCCTGAAAAACCTGTGTGGGCCTCCTGCCCCCGTTTGATTTACATGACCTCTTCTGTGTTTCCATAAGAGCCTGTGTTTTCCTATGTTCTGACTATACTGTAACCCTAATTTGCCTCTTTGTCAACCTATGTAGGCTGTGACACCTCTACAGTAGGGTCCATACCATTTATCTATTTCAGATAACAGGCATCATGCTCAGCACATAATAAATATGAACTGCATGAAAACAAAATTAAATGGGTGGCTAGGGCTGCTTTCAAGGTAAGAAGTTATTTCCTTTTCTAGCTGCAAGAGGCTTCCTACATCATTGACTCATGTCCCCAGTCACTGTCACCTCTGCTTCTCTGGTCACATTTGCTGTGACTCTCCTGAAAATCTCTTACAAGGACATTTATGTTTATATCAGCTGTACTCAGATAATCCAAGAGAATTTACCCATTGCAAGATCATTATCCTAATCACATTAATAATGTCATATTTACTGCGTGATTTAACATATTCAGAAACCCTGGGATTGAGATACACGTATCTTTGGATGGGACAATTATTGAGTCTATCATAGTAGCAAAGAGATTCAAGTATATCATAAAGAGAGACTGTGATCAGCGATGTTAAATATTGTGGAGATATTGAATGAAGTGAAGACAGAAAAGTGGCTCTTGGTTTTGCCACTTTATAGGTCATTGTTTTCTTTAACCATCACCCTTTCATCATTAGGTTGGAATAGGGTAAAGAGTAACTGATAAATGAGAACGTGAAGACAATGAGTGTAAAAAAGTGTTTTGAGATTTGCTTAGGAAAGGGAATAGAGGAATAATATTTGGGAGAAAAGGTAGAGTTAAAGGAAAGACTGTTTAAAAGATGAAAGTTACTTTACGCAAATATGCATGATCTAATGAAGGTGAAAAAATTTGCTATGTGAAAGAATAATAATAAATGCAAAACTGACATTCATAAGGAAAGAGAAGAGGGGATAATTGGAGAGGTTAACTTCACTTTTTTCATCTATAAAAACAGGAGAGAAGAGAAAACCTTTACAGATGCAGAAAACAGAATTTGATGGTTGAAAGATGAGTGCATCCCATTTATACTCATCCTTAAATCTATTTGAAGATGACTGTCTTCAGCTGGGGTTTTCAAGGGTGGGAGGGGGGTTCATTCTAGGGAAGAAGTATAGATAATAGAACAGCATTTTCAGAGATTAAATGAGAAATTAAGTACTGTCACTGACCTGCATTGAATGCTCATGAGTATGTGATCATTTCTTTCAAGTCAAGAGTCAGCAGAGCTATATGGTTTTTCTGCTCTGATACTCAGCTGTCTTTATGAAGGCACTGACACATTTGATTACTGAATTCAACCATAGTTGGCTTTTGAGCTGGATAATTTTATGGAGAAAAAAATAAGTTGAACAATCTTTGTAGATAAACTTTGCTAATATCCACTCATTGATCATGCCTCACATCTTATATACAGTGAAGCTCCATCTCTGTATCCCAAATAAAACTCAACTTTATGTTCTTCTATCTGCCTCTACCACCATTTAGCCCAACCTAGCGTTGATTCTTCCTTAGATTGTTTCCATAGCAACTTAATCTGATTTTTCTCTAGTCCATTTTCCACCGTAAACAAAACAGAAATACATGAATAAATTCATGCAGCCCTCTGTCCATGTCCACCATAAAATGCATCAAGTTATTCTTCATTATGATTGTGATAAAGATTTTTAAAATGCATATATCCTTTTTATGTCCTCTACAGTTTTATCCGTTCATATGAATGGCATTTTATTCCTCCCTTCCTCTTATCTCAGCATTCCAGCCACTCTGAAATTCCTTTCCATCCATCCTAAGTCACTTCAGTCGTATCCACCCTAGGGATCATAGCCCACAAGGCTCCTCTGACCATGGGATTCTCCAGCAATAGTACTCGCATGGGTCACCATTTCCTTCTCAGGGGATCTTCCTGGCCCAGGGATTTAACCCGCATCTCTTAGGTCTCCTGCATTGGCAGGTGGGTTCTTTACCACCAAATATTGCAAGTGTCAAGGCCTTAACTATATAGCCTCATTCATTATAAATAAAATTTATTTTTCTCTTTGTCTAATCAACTCTTATTCAGTTCTCTGATCTCACCTGTACCTTGACTGAATCACAGATTCCATTTTTGATCTCGTACATAAATTCAGAACAGTGGTAATTTATTTAGTAGCACATATAAAGGCATCAATATACATGTTTTATGGAATTATACATTAATGGCTATCCCACCATTATTCTATAAACTACTTAAGGAGAGGACCAATTTTTCAAATAACATATATGTAAATTATCACCATATTTATATAATATATAATGCATGTTTATGTTATATATTATATATGTGAATTATATAGTTTAATATATTATATTGCTATGGATCATATACATATGTCTGTATTTTTTTCTATTTCCTGATTCTTACAGATCTGTTAAAAGAATATACACTAAAGCTGAACAGAAAAAATTAGGGAATTATGGAGGCCAGAAAGGAGACCAAAGCTAAATTTAAAATGTCACTTTATTTTTTAAGTTAATTGGTAATATTATAACATTATCACACTTTTTGTATTTATAATACTTCAGAAACATATGACAATATTCTCAACCAGGAGAAGAATTTTGTCACTTTTGTTTGTATAGAAATAGTTTCTGAATCTAACTGCCTGGTTAAATAGTACACAAAGATACTTCTGAACTACAGAATATCTAAAAAATATTAATAGATGTTGCTTAAAATTTAAGAAAAAAGTAATTTTTATTTCATACCTAAATGATGAGATTCACAAGCTTTTTTTTAACCACTATAAACAATTCCAAACAATTTTAATAGAAAAAGGATAAATCTTAATGATCTGTATTTTATGTTTTCAGTATCTAATATAGGTGGTGGTGGTAGTTTAGTTCCTGTCGTGACCAACTCCTGAGATCCCATGGACTGTAGCCTACCAGGCTCCTCTCTCCATTGGATTTCCAGTCAAGAATCCTGGAGTGGGTTGTCTTTTCTTTCTCTAGGGGATCTCCCTGACCCAGGAATTGAACCAGCATCTCTGGCACTGCAAGTAGATTCTTTACCCCTGAGACAGCAGGGAAGTCCTAAATATAGATAGGCACATATAACATATATTTGCACGCATGTACATGTGTGAGTGTGTGTATATATATGTATATACAATATACACATATTGGCTTCTCGGGTGGCTCAGTGGTAAAAAGCCCACCTACTGATGCAGGTGATGCGTGGGTTTGATCCCTGGGTTGGGAAGATCCCCTGGAGGGGGAAATGGCACCCCATTCCAATATTCTTGCCTGGGAAATCCCATGGACAGAGGAGACTTGTGGGCTATAGTCCATGGGGTCACAAAGAGTCAGACACGACTGAGCAACTAAATAATGTGCCTATATACATATATATATACAAGAATACTGGAGTGGGTTGCCATTGTCTTCTCTAGGTGATCTTGTCTACCCAGAGATCAAGCCCAAGTTTCCAGCATTGGCAGATTCCTTACCTGGTGGATTCTGAGCCACCAGGGAAGCATAAAATTGTGTGTGTTCATGTGTGTGTGTGTGTGTGTGTGTGTGTCTGTGTGTTTATGTAACTGGCAGATATTTAAAGGTATACTTGGGTTGAGTTATTTATTCTTAATAAATGATTTATTATTCATTTTTGAAGAAACATTGACAGTGGGAAGATTCTTGTGAATATTTATGCTAATTATGTTTCTAAAGAAGTCATTTATTGTATGCAATATCAGATCTCTGACTTATTGAGAAGATAACCTTCCAGTACCTCTTTGAGGAACTACACTGCCACCCCACATCACATTCTCAGTCCATTTGTTCTTTGCCTCAGGGATTCTAAGCAACTTTTCCAAGTAAACTGCAGCAACCTGAAGCTTCTAGTCAGCTCATCAGTCCATAGTTACACACCTGTAACAGACTACAGATCACATCACCAGACATGCCTGAAATAACTAGGGTAAATGAAATATGAGTAAACAGCTGTTCAATTAAAATAACATTCATATCCCTTTTTGCTGTTGTCAATTCTAAAGGAAATCAACACTGAATATTAACTGGGAGGGCTGATGCTGAAATTTCATTGTCTAACTCAATGAAACTAATCCATGCCCATGGGGCCACCCAAGACAGGCGGGTCATGGTGGAGAGGTCTGACAGAATGTGGTCCACTGGAGAAGGGAGTGGCAAACCACTTCAGTATTCTTGCCTTGAGAACCCCATGAACAGTATGAAAAGGCAAAATGATAGGCTACTGAAAGAGGAACTCCCCAGGTCATTAGGTGCCCAATATGCTACTGGAGATCAGTGGAGAAATAACTCCAGAAAGAATGAAGGGATGGAGCCAAAGCAAAAACAATACCCAGCTGTGGATGTGACTGGTGATAGAAGCAAGGTCCGATTCTGTAAAGAGCAATATTACATAGGAAACTGGAATGTCAGGTCCATGAATCAAGGCAAATTGGAAGTGGTCAAACAGGAGATGGCAAGAGTGAATGTCAACATTCTAGGAATCAGTGAACTAAAATGGACTAGAATGGGTGAATTTAACTCAGATGACCATTATATCTACTACTGAGGGCAGGAATCCCTCAGAAGAAATGGAGTAACCATCATGGTCAACAAAAGAGTCTGAAATGCAATACTTGGATGCAGTCTCAAAAATGACAGAATGATCTCTGTTCGTTTCCAAGGCAAACCATTCAATATCACGGTAATCCAAGTCTATGCCCCAACCAGTAATGCTGAAGAAGCTGAAGTTGAATGGTTCCATGAAGACCTACAAGACCTTTCAGAACTAACATCCAAAAAAAGATGTCCTTTTCATTCTAGGGGACTGGAATGAAAAGTATGAAGTCAAGAAACACCTGGAGTAATAGGCAAATTTGGTCTTGGAATACGGAATGAAGCAGGGCAAAGGATGACAGAGTTTTGCCAAGAGAATGCACTGGTCATAGCAAACACCCTCTTCCAACAACACAAGAGAAGACTCTACACATGGACATCACCAGATGGTCAACACCGAAATCAGGTTGATTATATTCTTTGCAGCCAAGATGGAGAAGCTCTATACAGTCGACAAAAACAAGACCAGGAGCTGGCTGTGGTTCAGATCATGAACTTCTTACTGCCAAGTCAGACTTAAATTGAAGAAAGTAGGGAAAATCACTAGACCATTCAGGTATGACCTAAATCAAATCCCTTATGATTATACAGTGAAGTGAGAAATAGATTTAAGGGCCTGGATCTGATAGATAGAGTGCCTGATGAACTATGGAATGAGGTTCATGACATTGTACAGGAGACAGAGATCAAGATCATCCCCATGGAAAAGAAATTCAAAAAAACAAAATGGCTGTCTAGGGAGGCTTTACAAATAGCTGTGAAAAGAAGAGAAATGGTAAGTGAAGGAGAAAAAGAAAGATATAAGCATCTGAATGCAGAATTCCAAAGAATAGCAAGAAGAGATTAGAAAGCCTTCCTCAGCGATCAATGCAAAGAAATAGAGACAAACAACAGAATGGGAAAGACAAAAGATTTCTTCAAGAAAATTAGAGATACCAAGGGAACATATCTTTCAAAGATGGGCTTAATAAAGGACAGCAATGGTATGACCTAACAAAAGCAGAAGATATTAAGAAGAGGTGGCAAGAATACCCAGGAGAACTGTACAAAAAAGACCTCCACGACCAAGATAATCACAATAGTGTGATCACTCATCTAGAGCCAGACATCCTGGAATGTGAAGTCAAATGGGCCTTAGAAAGCATCACTATAAACAAAGCTAGTGGAGGTGATGCAATTCCAGTTGAGCTATTTCAAATCCTGAGAGATGATGCTGTGAAAGTGCTGCTCTCAATATGCCCACAAATTTGGGAAACTCAGCCGTGGTCACAGGACTGGAAAAGGTCAGTTTTCATTCCAATCCTAAAGAAGGAAATGCAAAGAAATGCTCAAACTACTGCACAATTGCACTCATCTCACATGCTAGTAAAGTAATGCTCAAAATTCTCCAAGCCAAGCTTCAGCAATACGTGAACTGTGAACTTCCTGATGTTCAAGCAGGTTTTAGAAAAGGCAGAGGAACCAGAGATCAAATTGCCAACATCCGCTGGATCATGGAAAAAGCAAGAGAGTTTCAGAAAAGCATGTATTTATGCTTTATTGACTATGCCAAATCCTTTGACTGTGTGGATCACAATAAACTGTGGAAAATTCTGAAAGAGATGGGAATACAGACCACCTGACCTGCCTCTTGAGAAACCTATATGCAGGTCAGGAAGAAACAATGAGAACTGTTGATTCCAAGTTGATTAACTGAAGAATAAAATGATGTGTCAAAGCTTGACTCCTACTTTATTAAATTCTATAAGAAAGCAATCAGGAATTTTTCACTTCTGTTAAGTTGTGCTATGTTGGGGGGGGGGTGTTTGTGGGTAGGTGAGTGGGTCTTCATAAGGTTGTGTGTACACATGCTACTCACAGAAATGAAGAAGAAAGACAAAGATCTAAAACACAAACAATGGGAAAAAACTACTCAAATGCAAGTTCCTATAATATCATAGATACCAAAGATTTGGCAATCTTATATCATAGAATTAAATTAAATTAGATTTTCAACATTATACAATCACCTTTTCATTTTGTTTAGCCTTTTTTTTAACATTACTCAAAGCTTCCCACTTTATTCCAATTTTGAAATTTCTAGTGTTTTATTTGTGCTTCAATAATTTACTTCTCTCTTTAGATATATAATCTACCATATCCCATGGATATACATCATAGAAAGTCTATATATATATATATATATATATATATATATATATATATATATAGGCCTCATTCTATAAGGCCACCGTCACCCTAATACCAAAACCTGACAAAGATGTCACAAAAAAGAAAACTACATGCCAATATCACTGATGAACATAGATGCAAAAATCCTTAACAAAATTCTAGCAATCAGAATCCAACAACACATTAAAAGATCATACACCATGACCAAGTGGGCTTTATCCCAGGGATGCAAGGATTCTTCAATCTCCACAAATCAATCAATGTAATACACCACATTAACAAATTGAAAAATAAAAGCCATATGATTATCTCAATAGATGCAGAGAAAGCCGTTGACAAAATTCAACATTCATTTATGATAAAAACCCTCCAGAAAGCAGGAATAGAAGGAACATACCTCAACATAATAAAAGCTATATACGACAAACCAACAGCAAACACTATCCTCAATGGTGAAAAACTGAAACCATTTCCACTAAAGTCCAGAACAAGACAAGGGTGCCCACTCTCACCACTACTATTCAACACAGTTTTGAAAGATTTGGCCACAGCAATCAGAGCAGAAAAAGAAATAAAAGGAATCCAGATTGGAAAAGAAGAAGTAAAACTCTCACTGTTTGCAGATGACATAAGCCTCTACATAGAAAACCCTAAACTCCTCCAGAAAATTACTAGAGCTAATCAATGAATATAGTAAAGTTGCAGGGTATAAAATTAACACAGAGAAATCCCTTGCATTCCTATACACTAACAATGAGAAAACAGAAAGAGAAATTAATGAAACAATTTCATTCACCATTGCAACAAAAAGAATTAAATACTTAGGAATATATCTACCTAAAGAAACAAAAGACCTATATATAGAACACTATAAAACACTGGTGAAAGAAATCAAAGAGGACACAAATAGATGGAGAAATATATCATGTTCATGGATTGGAAGAATCAATATAGTGAAAATGAGTATGCTACCAAAAGCAATCTACAGATTCAATGCAATCGTTATCAAGCTACCAGTGGTATTTTCACAGAACTAGAACAAATAATTTCAAGATTTGTATGGAAATACAAAAAACCTCGAATAGCCAAAGCAATCTTGAGAAAGAAGAATGGAACTGGAGGAATCAACCTGCTTGACTTCAGGCTCTACTACAAAGCCACAGTCATCAAGACAGTATGGTACTGGCACAAAGACAGAAATATAGATCAATGGAACAAAATAGAAAGCCCATAGATAAATCCACGCACCTATGGACACCTTATCTTTGACAAAGGAGGCAAGAATATACAGTGGAGAAAAGACAATCTCTTTAACAAGTGGTGCTGGGAAAATTGGTCAAACACTTGTAAAAGCATGAAACTAGAACACTTTCTAACACTGTACACAAAAATAAACTCAAAATGGATTAAAGATCTAAATATAAGACCAGAAACTATAAAAGTCCTAGAGGAAAACATAGGCAAAACACTCTCTGACATAAATCACAGCAGGATCCTCTATGACTCATCTCCCAGAGTAATGGAAATAAAAGCAAAAATAAGCAAATGAGACCTAATTAAACTTAAAAGTTTCTGCACAACAAAGGAAACTATAAGGAAGGTGAAAAGACAGCCTTAAGAATGAGAGTAAATAATAGCAAATGAAGCAACTGACAAAGAATTAACCTCAAAAATATACAAGCAACACTTGCAGCTCAATTCTAGAAAAATAAATGACCCAATCAAAAAATGGCCTAAAGAACTAAACAGACATTTCTCCAAAGAAGACATACAGATGGCTAACAAACACACGAAAAGATGCTCAACATCACTCATTATCAGAGAAATGCAAATCAAAACCACAATGAGGTACCATTTCACACCAGTCAGAATGGCTGCTATTTAAAAGTCTACAAGCAATAAATGCTGGAGAGGGTGTGGAGAAAGGGAACCCTCCTACACGGTTGGTGGGAATGCAAACTACTACAGCCACTATGGAGAACAGTGTGGAGATTCCTTAAAAATCTGGAAATAGAACTGCCATATGACCCAGAAATCCCACTGCTGGGCATACACACCAAGGAAACCAGAACTGAAAGAGACTTGTTAATCCAATGTTCATCGCAGCACTGTTTATAATAGCCAGGACATGGAAGCAACCTAGATGTCCATCAGCAGACAAATGGATAAGAGAGCTGTGGTACATATACACAATGGAGTATTACTCAGCCATTAAAAATAATACATTTGAATCAGTTCTAATGAGATGGATGAAACTGAAGCCTATTATACAGAGTGAAGCAAGCCAGAAAGAAAAACACCAATACAGTATACTAAGGCATATATATGGAATTTAGAAAGATGGTAATGATAACCCTGTATGCAAGATTGCAAGAGACACAGATGTATAGAACAGTCTTTTGGACTCTGTGAGAGAGGGCAAGGGTGGGATGTTCTGGGAGTATGGCACTGAAACATGTATATTATCACATGTGAAATGGATTGCCAGTCCAGGTTTGATGCATGAGACAGGGTGCTCAGGGCTAGTGCACTGGTATGACCCAGAGGGACAGTGTGGGGAGGGAGGTGGGAGGGGGTTCAGGATGGGGAACACATGTACATCCGTGATGGATTCATGTCAATGTATGGCAAAACCACTACAATATTGTAAAGTAATTAGCCTCCAATTAAAATAAATAAATTTATATTTAAAAAATCATAGAAAAAAAAGGTGATAAATATGTTTAAAAGTAAAGAGCATAACCACCTGAAGGATTAAATCAACCTATATTCATTCAAAGGAATAGAAGAAGGAAAACAAGAAATTAGCATGTCAATTAAAGAAAATAATGAAATAAGATGGCAGAGTCAAGTTCTATAACTTCAAGTTATATAATAGAAATATGAAAATCAATGTTATATAATTAGCTTGAAAGCAAAAACATGGGCACAGAACACACTAAAACTCATTCAAAATAAAAACAAAATTAGGATATTAATATTAGGGAAAATGAAATAAAAACTGATAAGCACTAAAATAACTGACGAAGGTAATAAATGATAAAGATTTTTAAAAATGATAAATAATTTCAGTAAATAAGACACCTTCACATTAAAATATATAAACTTATTTCACACCAACATTTGTAAACTGCAGATATATATAAGATGGATTTCCTAAAAATAGATGAAAATGTAAACAACATTAGTTTTGCTTACAATGTAAAGTAATTTTAGAACATAGCTCTTAAGACCAGAAGACTACAGAATATGTTTAATCTAACCATGAAAGAATAAGTCATTGCATTTTTCTTTTTTGAGGACAATTTGTTTAATTTCGCTTTACAACTTCACTTCTTGAAATTCATCCTACAGCTATACACACCTATGGCAAACTGAATCATGAACCCTCAAATCTCAAATTCCCTATCCCTGAAACCTGTGAAGTTAACCTGCTTGAAAAAGGGGACTCTACAGATGCAATATATCAAAGGATCTTGAAATGGGAGACTTTCCCAGATAGGTCCTAAATTAAACCAAAAGTGTAATTATAACAGGGAGGCAAAGGGAGATATGCCAGAAAATTTGGAAAATTCAGGAATGGCCACAGGACTGTAAAGGGTCAGTTTTCATTTTAATCCCAAAGAAGGGCAATGTCAAGGAATATTCAAACTACTGCATATTTGCCCTCATTTTACATGCTAGCAAGGTAATGCTAAAATCATTCAAGATAGGCTTCAACAGTATGTGAAGCAAGAACTTTCAGATGTAAAAGCTGGATTTAGAAAAGGCAGAGGAATCAGACATCAAGCTGCCAACATCTGTTGGATCATAGAAAAAGCAAGAGAATTCCAGAAAAGCATCTACTTCATTGACTACCCTAAGGACTTTTGACTGTGTGGATCACAACAAAATACGGAAAATTCTTAAAGAGATAGGAATGCCAGACTATTTACCTCCCTCCTGAGAAACCTGTATGAAGACCAAGAAACAATAGTTAGAACTGGACATAGAAGAATGGACTGGTTTAAAATAGAAAAAGGGGTACATCAAGGCTATATATTATCACCCTGCCTATTTAACTTACATGCAGTGTACACTATGTGAAATGCCAGGCTGGATGAAGCACAAGCTGGAATCAAGATTGGCAAGAGAACTATCAACAACCTCATATATGCAGATGATACCATTCCAATGGCAGAAATCAAAGAGGAACTTAAGAGCCTCTTGATGAAGGTGAAAGAGGAGAGTGAAAAAGCTGGCTTAAAATTCAACATTCAAAAAACTAATATCATGGCAACCAGTCCTATCATTTAATGGCAAAAAGATGGGGGAAAATTGGAAACAGTGGCAGATTTTATTTTCTTGGGCTGCAAAATCACTAAGGATGGCGGTTGCAATCATGAAATTAAAAGACACTTGCTCTTTGGAAGAAAAGCTATGACAAACCTAGATAGTATGTTAGAAAGTGGAGACATCACTTTGCTGCCAAAGTCGGTATGGTGAAAGCTAGGGTTTTTCCAGTAGTCATATACAGATGTGACAGTTGGACCATAAAGAAGGCTGAGTGCAGAAGAACTGAGGTTTTTGAACTGTGGTGCTGAAGAAGACTCTTGAGAGTCCCCTGGACAGCAAGGAGATCAAACCAGTCAATCCTAAAGGAAGTCAGTCCTGAATATTCATTGGATTGACTGACACTGAAGCTGAAGCTCCAATACTTTGGCCACCTGATGTGAAGAGCCAATTCATTTAAAAAGATCCTGATGCTGGGAAAGATGGAGCAAAGGAGCAGGTGTGGGCAACAGAGGATGAGACCATTGGATGGCATCACTGACTCAGTGGACATGTGTTTGAGCAAAGTCAGGGAGGTAGTGAAGGGCAGAGAAACCTGTCATGCTGTAGTCCATGGGGTCACAAAGAGTTGGAGATGACTTAGCAACTGAACAACAACAAAGGGAGATAGAGCTGAAGAAGAGACGGTGAGTATGGAAGCAGAGACTGGAGTGACGAGACCAAACATGGAAGGAGGCCAGCAGCCACCAGAGCTGGAAAAGGCAAAGAACTAATTCTTTCTCAGTACCTCTGGCTCTGTTGACAGTTTCACCCCATAACACTTGGTTCTAGCTTCTTGCCTCCAGAATCATAAGAGAATAAATTCCTGTTCTTTTATACTGCTAAATGTGTGGTAATTTGTTATGGCAGCAATAGTAACTGCATAGTAATACATCATCCCAAATCTTAAGTATATGCAAGCAAAATTCCTTTTGCTATTGAAATATTTTTCTTTTTCTTTTAATTTCCAAAACAATGTATCAATTAAGAGAAAAGAAATGGGAAACAAACAAAAATGCAGAAAATCAGTGAAATAAAAACCTGACTTCTTTAGAAGAACAGAATTCATAAGATTCTAGCCAGACTCATCAGAAAAAAAGTTATATGACATTATACAAACTACCAATATTAGAAATGAGAGGGGTAATATTACTATAAAATAGACTGATATTAAATGTATAATAAAAGAATAGTATGAAAAAATATGTCACAGTAAATTTAAAAATATCATCAAAGCTTGTGCAAAAAGAAATAGATTCCTTGAATAGCACTGCATCTATTAAAGTAATTGAAATCCTGCTGCTGCTGCTGCTAAGTCACTTTAGTCGTATCTGACTCTGTGTGACCCCATAGACTGCAGCCCACCAGGCTTCCCCGTCCCTGGGATTCTCCAGGCAAGAACACTGGAGTGGGTTGCCATTTCCTTCTCCAAATTGAAATCCTAGTAAACAACAAAAACCTTCCCTAAAAGGAAACGCCAGGCACAGATCACAGATGGTTCCACTGGAGAGATTTTTCCCGAACACTTAAGGAAAGTATAATACCAATTCTATACAAACTCTTCCAAAAAACCAAAAAAGACCTTTCTGAGTATTATACCTGATGCCCCAGGTATTTAGACATCTCTTCCCTCTGGCTGATGAAAATGTAATCTCTTCCAGGCCATATGTGAGCTTTGGGAATTGTCTGCCCTGCTGGATTTTGATGATACTTTCCTGAACCGGCAGAGTTTCCCACCACAGATGTGCTGATGAGCATTTAGCCAGAAATTTGAAAGATACCCCTGACATTCTCCAAAGTCTCTCACTTTGCAGTTCCCTCTTCCCCCAACCAGCCACCTGGCCTCACTGACTGAACTTCAGTCTCTGTCTCTGTTACTCCTCAGGACCCCTGGACTTCTGTTTGAGTTCTTCCTCTCTGCACTGTGACCTGAAATTACCTCCAGCCAGTTTGTGAGGGCAATCACAGGCCTAATCTAGCTTGCGCCCCTTCTCTCACAGATCACTGCCATATTGAGTGCATTACTCAACGTCTGAAAAAGTGTTGTTAATTTATTTTTCTACTTTCCTAGTTGTCTATAACAGGAATTCAATTCTCATAGCAGTTAATCCAACATGTTTAACAGCAGAAATCTTAAGTTTTAAGAAAATTTAAAAACCATGATAAAAGGTACATGACATTTTAATTTAGGTGAGTGTGGCTTTTAGAGCATAACTTTGTCAGAGGACCTAGTCTCAGCACACCAGAGTATCATTGGTAAGATGGAAAGACCACAGTAAGGCTACACTTAATGTACAAAGCTCTGTTGATGATTATCTGAATGTCTTTGCTAGGTTACAGACTATCTGAGCTTATTACTAAAATCTATCATTAGGAACTTACTATAAAGCAGGACAAATTAATATTGTACCAGAACGATACCTATCTGTGTTATATTAATGTTTCCTATTCAAAAATACTTTTAATTTTAAAACTATATATTGAACAAGAGTTTGATTAAAAGAATAAACATAACAAGTATTTTCAGATCTGATTTTATGGTTGGAGACATAACACAGTTGATTTTAACCTGGATTACAATTGTTTACAATGTAAAGGAGAAAAAATGTTTTTTAAGAGTGACGTTCTAACATGATTTTTTTAAAGCATTTTGTATCTATTACACTGACTAAATGAGTTGTACTGTTTCAGTATTCAAATCTATAAGTTATATTCTATTTATCATCCTAAGAATATTCTCTGTGCTAAATATCTTTTACCTATGACCCTAAATTAGAAACAGTAGTTATAAATATAACAGTCTCAAAGAACACGATGAGACTTCATTTCTACAAGAATGTATCTTGGGACCACTTGCTATTAGAAACACAATTTTTATATGACATTTAGAGGTACTTAGCAACTTGACATTCTTTTCTATGTATACAACTATGTACCCAAGTATGTATGTACATAAGTATCTATGTATTTATCCAATTGATTATTGTATCTATATACATCATCTTTTTCTGAAGTATTTAAAAACATATCTTGCATATACCATCCCATTTTACCTATAAACATTCAGTGTGCATTTCTAGCAGGTACTTTTTAAAATATAAATCAGTATTATTTTCGCACCTAGCAAAATTTAGCAATAATCCCTTCATAAATTTGGTAATATAAATATATATCCCTAATTTTTAATTCAGTGCTTTTTTCAGTTTTTTGTTTGTTTAAAACAATAAGGTCTCCTTATGGCATTTGTTGATGTTTCTTCAAAACTCAATCTCTAACAGCTTCATCTTTTAAAGATGTTTATTTTTCTTTGAAGAAACTGCTCTACGGACGTTCCCTTATTTTGGATTTCACTGCCTACATCCTCAGGGTGTTTAACAGGTTCTTCTAGCGACAAGTGAAGTGAAGTGAAGTTGCTCAGTTGTGTCTGATTCTTTGAGACCCCATGGACTATAGCCTAACAGGGATTCATGGGATTTTCCAGGCAAGAATACTGGAGTGGGTTGTCATTTCCTTCTCCAGGAGATCTTCCCAACTCAGGGATTGAACCCGGGTCTCCCGCATTGTAGGCAGACGCTTTACCATCTGAGCCACCAGGGAAGTCCATTTCCCCTAAACTGCTATGACTCCCAACTAAGACTTGATGAGATTGAGATTAATAATATTTGAACAATGTAACAAGCTTTTAAAAATTCCTTTCAAATCATGACTGTAAAAGACAATCAATATGTGCCACATGACAAAGCACTGAGTAAAAGAGACAATGCTTGGTTGATAGGTTCACTGGATCATCCAATGTAGTAGACATTGACAAAAATAATCACCATTGCAATAAGCACAATTTCATTTATCACAAATTCCTCGGTTTGTAGTACAGCTCCAACATTTAAGTGAAAAAAATATATATATATATACATAAAGTTTGTGTGCTTCAGCTGGTTCCCAACGTTAAATAAAATACTCAAGATCTCATTAGTATCTCTATACTCAAATAACACTCATTTTGTCTGTTAGCATGATACTTTGATCAGAATCATCAGTACAGTTAATGAGTGTATAATTTTATAATGCATGTTATAATAAGAAGACTCAAGTGTTAGTTGGATGATCAGGCTAGAGTGAGGAGGTATTTGTGGGAATATAGGAATATTACTAGTTCATTATAAAGGAAATAAAGGAAAGGAGTAAAGAGAAAAGGAGGAAGAAAATGCAAAGACATAACCTAAACACTCACATTATGACAGCTCTGACAGGAACATCATTTGCAAATTTTATCTCCACACAATATGTATATTTGAGAGTAGTCACTCTTATGCATTCCAAAGATAAAATCTTAACATATTAATCTTAGTCTTTTGGTATTCACTTATAGTTAGCCTTGCTGGAGTAGAAATATAATAAGAAAGAAAAGGAAATATTCTCCTTTGAATTTCCAAAATGGGTCCTCAAATCCTACATCAGAAAGGAAAATTGTGTAAGTTATTTTTGTTCTGTTTTGTTCTGCAAAAGCAAGATATGGTTGAGAGAATACCTTCCTTTAAAGAAGAGTAGTGCATAAACCTTTAGTAAAATATTACAGAGATTATTGGAAAATCCAAGCTGACCCACCCTCTTCAGACACCAAATAAATTTTACGTAAACAGGAGGAGAAGAAAATAGGTAAGATATGACTATACAAAAGCCAACAGGGGCCTAAGGCAAGGAACTACAACAGGGCAATCTTAGTGGATAAGTTTGGAGAAAACTAACAGGGAAAATAATGGACAACAGAACTCTTACACCTATAAACAGTGTCCCTGTATTCAAATCAGGATTAAGGTATGGCCTGGAATCATATGGACCAACATCCGGAACCTAAAGCAATGTAAATAATGTAAATGTCCATCAACAGATGAATGGATAAAAAACTAATGTAATATACACAGACACACACACAATGGGATTATTACTCAGACATAAAAAAGAATGTCATAATGCAATTTGTAGTAACATGGATGGATCTAGAGATTATCATACTAAGTGAAGTAAGTCAGATAGAGAAAGAAAAGTAGCATATGATATCATTTACATGTGGAACCTAAAATATAATACAAATTGCCTTCTTTACAAAACAGAAAACACACTTTTAGTTACCAAAGGGAAAAGGGGTGGGATGGGGTGATAAATTAGAAATTTTGGATTAACATATACTCACTACTATATATAAAACAGATTATCAACAAGGTCCTATTGTATAGCACAGGGAACTATAGTTAATATATAGTTAACATAGTTTTTCTTTGTGACAAACCACAAAGAAAAAAGAATATGAAAAAAATATATATATATATATAATTGAATCACTTTGTTACACATCAGAAACTAACACATTATAAATCAACTATACTTCAATTAAAAAAAAAAAATAGAGACAAGCCAGTGCTGGCAGAGTTGCTATCCCCATTCAAGTGACTACCTCCACAGAGCACTTACATTGACATTAACTATTCTCATTATTATCTGATGAGATTTTTTTTTACACTATTTCCTGATTATCACAGTGGCTGATGCTGCAAGTGAAATCTAATCAGGGAGGAGGCTTTGTTGAAATTAAGTGAATTGCTCCAAATGGAAATTCCCTTTCAGTGGTCCTGCTGCTGCTGCTGCTGCTGCTGCTGCTGCTGCTGCTGCTGCTGCTGCTGCTGCTACTGCTAAGTCGCTTCAGTCGTGTCCAACTCTGTGTGACCCCATAGACGGCAGCCCACCAGGCTCCCCCATCCCTGGGATTCTCCAGGCAAGAACACTGGAGCGGGTTGCCATTTCCTTCTCCAATGCATGAAAGTGAAAAGTGAAAGTGAAGTCGCTCAGTCTTGTCCGACTCTTAGCAACCCCATGGTCTGCAGCCTACCAGGCTCCTCCATCCATGGGATATTCCAGGCAAGAGTGCCTGAGTGGGGTTCCATTGCCTTCTCCATTCAGTGCTCCTACAGCCTCAGAAACATGTTCCATGAGTCTCTAAGATGTTGTGGGCGTATGGTGAGGAAAGTTCCCCAGAAGTCCCTGGATTAGTTATGGTTAGGGAATATTGTCAGAGAACATGATGGCACCGCACTCCAGTACTCTTGCCTAGAAAATCCCATGGATGGAGGAGCCTGGTAGGCTGCAGTCCAAGGAGTTGCAAAGAGTCAGACACGACTGAGTGACTTCACTTTCACTTTTCACTTTCATGCACTGGAGAAGGAAATGGCAACCCACTCCAGTGTTCTTGCCTGGAGAATCCCAGGGACGGGGGACCCTGGTGGGCTGCAGTCTATGGGGTCACACAGAGTTGGACACGACTGAAGTGACTTAGCAGCAGTAGCAGCAGCAGGGAATATTGGAAAGTGGTGAAACTCACCCCAGTTACAACTGCAAATCAGTTGCAAATCAGCCCAGCCTGTCACTCCCCACTGGTCTCTACAGCTCCCCATTCAACTCTTCTATTCCACTGGCTACAAACCAATGCAGAATTCTCTTCACCTTTAGGTACAGACAGGTACTGCTTCTGATAAAAAGGCAACCTGAGAAACACTAGTATCACCTCTGATGCTGAGAACCCCACCCATAGTCACTTGACTATCCCATGCCTTTACAGTTTGACCATCACAGGGACAGTACAAAATAATGTAATTAATGATAGTTCTGAGACTATTAACTGGTGATTGATAGAAATAATGACATACAATCACAGGTCCAAAATCAAAGAGGTTAGAGTTATTCTGTCACTGTTATTATTTCTAATTGTTATTGCATATGAGTAGACTGGTTGATAATATTATTTCAGACTATAAATTAAGGTGCAGGCTTTTTATATAATTCAATTTTTCACTCTCTGTGAGAGCACACCTGGTGAACTGGAGAGATAAAGCATCACCATCGAGATGATTTTCATCCCAGGAGATTGCTGTGCAGCACAGAACATTAATTATAGCTACTAAGGAGGGAAAGACAAGTGTCCATCAAACTCTCAGGCTGGGGATAATTACCAGGATTGGCAGGTAAGGTCTCATGGGGAAAGGTTACTGGTTCCTAGAATATACCTTTTTTTTCCCCCCTTCTGAACATAAAATGAAGCCAGAGAAAACCTAATATCTGGTCCTGCAATTATACCCGGAATTTCTGTAACAACTTCAAGGTCTACATATGTAACTTTGTTAATACAATTGTGTTAAGTATTTAGGAATACAGAATATGGAGCTTGACAAACCAAAGCTTGAAGTGGCTCTGTCAATTACTGACTTAAAGCAATGGAGTAGCCTTCTGTCTGCCTACTGAACAAACACCTCTCTTTCCTTGGTAGTCGTCATTCAGTTATTGTCATGTCCGATTCCTTGCAACTCCATGGACTGCAACACACCAGGCACCAGGCACTAGAGGCAGAGCCTGAGATAAACATTAAACTGTGTTGACTGGAGAGATGCTCATTAGGGATGTAAGCATGAGGACAAGACAGGAAATGAGACAAGTAAAAGATCAAAAGATAAAAAGCTATTTAATATTGTGCCAATAGTGATGGCCATGTTTCAGGAAGCTACGGAGGAACCATAAGGTGGTTGTTCAGCAAGTGCTCTGATTGCATTTCAATTCCTTGACAAAGGGAAATCTCCAAGCAGTTCAATGAAGAGAGAAGGAGGGGGGTTTGACTGCCTGATGTCTCCTAGTCTCCTGATCTCTCCTTAGCTTCCCTCATTTCTAACTGACTGAAGTTTATCTAATGAAGGGTTACAACCTCCATGTTTTTGCACTTTGTCTGGGGCTCCTCAGCAGCTGCTCTGGAAGCCAGACCCCATGTTTGCTGATAACCTGGAAGTGAAGAAATGACAAGAAAGGAGCAGAATGCTGACCAAGAGAAAGAAAAGAAATCCGGTAAAATACATAGGATTTTGTCTAATACTCTGACGTGGTGCCACGACTCAGTAAATGATTCATGGATAAATTAGGGTTGAGTAAAGTCATCCCTAATCATTCTCTTTACATTTTCTAGTGATTGATCTGGGAGTGGGCATGTCTTTTGCACTGAACTCTTAAGATGTCATGGAAGACATTTTCCTTTCAGTTTCTAAAGAGATAAGAGGAAGGAGGCCCAAGAGGGAAATGATATATGTAGGACTGTGGCTGATCTGTGTTGTTATATGGGCGAGGCCAACACAAGGTTGTAAAGCATTCTTTCTCCATTTAAACAATAAATTCAAAAATAAATAAAAGAGATAAGAGCTAGAGAATCCACATTTTTCTGTCCTTGTCTTGAATGCCCTTGTTTAACCAAGTCTAGAACACATAAAGAGGCAGAGAGTCATCATTATTATGAACATGAAATCTGGGCATTCAGTTCAGATTCTGCCTTTCTCAGGTACTATGACTTGGGAAAGTTGCTAGACTTTCTATCTGCACATCATTTTCCTCATCTGTGAAATAACAGTGACAATAATAGCCATCTCATATTATCATGAGGACTCAAGAGTTAAAATATGAAACTATCTTGGAATGCAGTAGGTGAGCAACAAGATTTATCTATTGTATTAGACAGATATGCTCTCAGTAATTCTAATGTCTACAAGTGTCACTTGTCTCCCTGATTACTGTGTCACTTATGTCAGTTACTCACTTCGGACAATCTCGGTTGCTCAGTGTACAGGGTACTAATAAGTGACATGTTCTCAAATACTTGGGAAGTACTAATATACCTCTAAAAGTAAGCACCTTAAAACCTAAGGAGAGGAGCAGCAATATATAAAGCATTTTGAATCCCTCAGAATAAAGAGCCCTTATAAATACAAGTTTTTATCTTCACCTACTTCTTTTACTGAGTTATTAGTTGATTTGAAGCTTTTTGAAAAGTAATCTGATCCTCTCTGAACTCATATTTTCTCAGTAAAATTCATATCCTAATGAAAACTATTGATAACTGTTACCTCTCTGAATCACCTCATCATCTTTAATGTTAGGGTCCTATTTATTCATATTAGACACTTCAGTATTTCAATTGATTTATGTCCTGGCTAAGGTTCTTAGGAAATAAGTTCTTCTATTCATCTATTTTTTTTCTCACTCTAGCTTTCTGTCTTTTGTTCTGTTGTCTCAATGTTATCAAAAATATAGGTTATTCATTTTTCAGCATTTTCATTTAAACTCTTATATTCAAGTTCATTTCATATTATAAAAGTGGAATTCAATAGTCTCTACTATATACTTTGTTCGTCGATAAAAAAAATATCACATGTCCTCTTTTAAGGGCACAGATGAATATCAGTCTACCCACCACTGTCTACTTTCATTATCTTTTAATACTAGGATAAAAGTACTCTGATAGCAACTATCATTGTCACCATTTTTTTTTAAGAAGTCTCTATTTATCTTGAGAGGATTGTTTCTTAAAAGAACGCCTTGAATATTGCTTATTGCCAAGACAGTTTGAGGACCACATACTTCAACTTAATGGATTTTCTGTTCTGATAAAATTATTTCAAGAGGCTACTTCAATCTTTTAATAAAGGAAAAAGTTCATCTGCAGAGTCAGATGTTTAAGAAAGTGGTAACACTATCAATTCGTGATGATCGAGGTGATTAATTACACGGTTGTACCTTTTAAGAAGAAAACTGGGTCTCGAAGGTACAGTCGACATTTTGTTTCACCTTAATAAAGAACTATGATTGTTTAGATTTCAAAAAAAGATGTGCAGGATTTACTTGATTGTCTTGTTCATAAAAGACCAAGCATTTACTTCTGTGCATTGTGACTCTGAGCTCTGGAGCCTCATTATGAAACATGAGCAACCAATGAGAATGCTGAATGGACTTCAGGGAAATTTTGAGTAGGTGCTGCAAAGTGCATTACTCCATTAAAGTAAGAATGCAGCAGAGGGAGTAAGGAGGGCTTAAGAGGAAGATCTGGATTACATCACTGAGCTTTTTGTTTGTTTGTTACATTTTCTTCTATTTCTCCAGATTTTGTAGTCTACTTTGAGGCTTTGCAGGACATTTTTTCTGGTCCTGTCAACTTACTTATTCTATTAATTTCTGACAATTCTTTTGAGAGCAATTAGTTATTCTCCTTGATAATTAATCTTTCCAGTTGCTGTAGGTTTCCACAAAAGCTGTATTTTTCCCCATAGACTTTTGAAAAACCTTTATTCTAGCAGGCACTACATTTTTCTTTGTTTAAAAATCTGCCTTTCTTACTTTTCCAAAGCAAGAACGCTATATTCATTTTTATAGCACTAGTTCGTATATGGGGTACTTTAAAACATTTTTTAAAATGGCAGAACCCCAGAGCAAAATTAATTGAATAAAGCAAGAATTGTATTTATTTTCATAAGTGAAAATTCCAGGAGTATGTCTGATTTGAGATAAAATTTGATCCTGGGGTCAAATGATTTTATTAGGGTATTATTTTATCCCCCATCCTATCTTATCTCATTCTTAAGCAGAGATGACCCCCAGGATGATATAATCCAGGTTTAGTCCCAACTTGTGCAGGCTAACCAGAGGCAATGAAAATCTCATATCTTGGTTATTCAAACAAAATTCTTAGAATTGAATTCATTGCCCCTAATAAGGTAAAATCTTACTATGGCCACTGATGCCAAGAGCAAGTCCAGCACCCTTTCTTAGAACTTCTAGTTGAGTCACTTTATCTCTGACAGAGTTCTTACCTATAGGAGAAATAAGCACTCATGTTGGGTTAAAGAGAATTTGGGGTTTTTTTGTGTTTTTCTTTTGTATTAGTAAGAAGATAAAAATTTGACCAACTCAAGCTGAGCTTTGGAGAAGGAAATGGCAACCGACTCCAGTGTTCTCGCCTGGAGAATTCTGTGGACAGAGGAGCCTAGTGGGCTGCCGTCCATGGGGTCGCACAGAGTTAGACACAACTGAAGTGACTTAGCATGCATGCATGCATTGGAGAAGGAAGGCAACCCACTCCAGTATTCTTGCCTGGAGAATCCCAGGAACAGAGAAGCCTGGTGGGCTGCCATCTATGGGGTTCCACAGAGTGACTTAGCAGCAGCAGCAGCAAGCTGAGCTTCCAGAAATTACTTTAAGAATTACAATTCAAAATTACTCTAGGATGACTACTGACACTTCTGGTAATACTGAAAACTCAGCTCCCTTTTCTTCAGTCAAAAGGTGCTATCAGCCCATCCAGACCTGCACATGCGCTGCTACCTGCCTCACAATGGCCTCTATCCACACTGCCATCCCCACAAATATCAGGGTCCATCTCAAGCAGGTACATGTGACTGAGAGCAATGAAGTTACATGCCTGTGTATTAGGATGCAGGAGTAGTGATAAAAATAGCTGTTTGCTTCTAAATGAGGAAAGAAGAGTGAATACTATGAAGAAATATCAAGATGTTCAGAGGGTGTTAAGAGATATAGGACACTGAAAGTTGTACACATATATCTCCAATCAAATATATGGACTGATATTGCAGAATATTTATACCCTATAGAAAATTCATATTCTTTTTCTTCCTTTGTTTTGTAACCAGTACATGAATGGTAAGAAAAATTATAGATAATAATAATAATAAAGGTACACTTCATTATCTTAATACGTGACAAGAAGTAAATAAACAATTCAGTATTAGTTGAATGAATGAGTAAATGAATGAATCATTCTTAAAATAAAATTGCACTTAGTATATATGTAAAACACCACCAGATGTTGTCACATCTGGATTTATAGCACAAGAAAAAAGAAACAAGGCAATGACATTATCAACATAATTCTGACAATATTTACCTTGCATGGAAATAGACATTTTAAAGCTATTATCAGCATAATTAAATATGAAGGGAATTATGGTATATCAAAATCAATATATACTTGTCATAATAATTTCAAAATGACAAATTTTAATATGAAATTTACACAGTATCATCTGAGACAATTGCCTACTTTATAGATTTAGAGGAGTCTACTACTACTAAGTCACTTCAGTCATGCCTGACTTTGTGTGATGTCTTAGATGGCAGCCCACCAGGCTCCCCCGTCCCTGGGATTCTCCAGGCAAGAACACTGGAGTGGGTTGCTATTTCCTTCTCCAATGCATGAAAGTGAAAAGTGAAAGTGAAGTTGCTCAGTTGTGTCCGACTCTTCGGGACCCCGTGGACTGCAGCCTACCAGGCTCCTCCATCCATGGGATTTTCCAGGCAAGAGTACTGGAGTGGGATGCCATTGCTTAATACAGATAATTGAAATTATAGACAAGACACCTAATGTTGTATGAAGTGAAGTGTCAGTCTTTCAGTTGTGTCCAACTCTTTGTGACCCCACAGTCTGTAGCCCACCAGGCTCCTCTGTCTATGGAATTCTCCAAGGAAGAATACTGGAATGAGTAGCCATTCTCTTCTCTAAGGCATTGTCCTGACCCAGGGATTGAACCCAGGTCTCCTGAATTTCAGGCAGATTCTTTATTGTTTGAGCCATTAAGGAAGCCCAATGTCGTATAATCATCTATTAATGATTTGCTCTAAAGTAGCAAGCTGAAATTTTGGTCATATTCTGAATTCTTTTCTTCTAAAATTACAGTAGATCAAGTCTTAGCCTTTCAATTTACCCACAGGAAGTAGAAGAACTAATAAGGCTAGGGACAAAAATGACATCCTCACAAACAAAGTTTAGCAAAAAACTGGCACTTTATTCTCATACCACAAGAATTTTCTTTTCTTTTCTTTTTCTTTTTTTTTTTTTTTTGAGTACGTCTCAATAGTAACATCATGGGCCCCATGGGAAAGAAGTCATTGATGAAGGAATTCAAGAAGACACAAATAAAAGGAAAGACATCCTGCATTTATGGATTGGAAGAATTAATATTGTTAAAGCTGGGGCTTCCTCAGTGGTGCTAGTGGTAAAGATCCCACCTGCCAGTGCAAGAGAGATGAGTTGAAGCTTCAATCCCTGGGCTGGGAAGATCCCCTGCAGGAGGACATGGCAACCCACTCCAGTATTCTTGCCTAGAGAATCCATAAACAGAGGCGCCTGATAGGCTACAGTCCGTGAGGTTGCAGAGAGTCATACATAACTGAAGTGACTTAGCATGCATGCACGCAAACCGTCTATACTACCCAAAATGATTTATAGATTGAGTGCAATCCAATTAAAATCTTAATTCCATTGTTTAAAGAAATAGAAAAATGAAAAACACTAAAACTCATATGGAACTATAAAATCTTTTAAACAGCCAATAGCCAATCAATCCTGAGCAAGAAGAACAAACCTAAAGATATCATACACTCTATTTCAAAACCCACTACAAAGGTAGAGTAATCAAACAACATGATCTTGGCACAGAAACAGACATATGGACCAATGGAACAGCATAAACAGACTGAAATAAATCTATGCATTTACAGTTAACTAGTACTTTGGCAATGACACAACTGAGCAACTTCACTTTCACTTTTCACTTTCCTGCATTGGAGAAGGAAATGGCAACCCACTCCAGTGTTCTTGCCTGGAGAATCCCAGGGATGGGGGAGCCTGGTGGGCTGTAGTCCATGGGGTCACACAGAGTTGGCCACGACTGAAGCGACTTAGCAGCAGAAGCAGTACTTTGTCCACCTCATGCGAAGAGTTGACTCATTGGAAACGACTCTAATGCTGGGAGGGATTGGGGACAGGAGGAGAAGGGGACGACCCAGGATGAGATGGCTGGATGGCATCACTGACTCAATGGTTGTGAGTCTGAGTGAACTCCAGGAGTTGGTGATGGACAGGGAGGCCTGGCGTGCTGCGATTTATGGGGTCGCAAAGAGTCGGACACGACTGAGCGACTGAACTGAAATGAATCCTTGACACAAGGGCTTCCCTTGTGGCTCAGCTCGTAAAGAATCCACCTGCAATGTGGGAGACCTGGATTTGATCCCTTGGTTGGGAAGATGCCTTGGAGAAGGGAAAGGCTACCCACTTCAGTATTCTGGCCTAGAGAATTCCATGGACTGTATAGTCTGCTGCTGTTTCTGCTGCTGCTGCTAAGTTGCTTCAGTCGTGTCTGACTCTGTGCGACCCCAAAGATGGCAGCCTGCCAGGCTCTGCTGTCCTTAGGATTCTCCAGGCAAGAACACTGGAGTGGGTTGCCATTTCCTTCTCCAATGCATGAAATTGAAAAGTGAAAGTGAAGTGGCTCAGTCGTGTCTGACTCTTCGCAACCCCATGGACTGCAGCCTATCAGGCTTCTCTGTCCATGGGATTTTCCAGGCAAGAGTACTGGAGTGGATTGCCTTTGCCTTCTCCAACTGTACAGTCTATAGAGTCACAAAGAGTCGGACACGACTGAGTGACTTTCACTTTCAAATCCTTAACAAAGGTGCCAAGAGTGAGGAATGGACAGTCTCTTCAATAAATGGTGTTGGAAAAACTGAATGAAAGAAGAATGCAGAGGAATGAAATTGAACCCATCTCACACCAAATAGAAAATCAATTCAAAATGGGTTCAGTTCAGTTCAGTCGCTTAGTCGTGTCTGACTCTGTGACCCCATGAACTGCAGCACGCCAGGCCTCCCTGTCCATCACCAACAACTGGAGTCCACCCAAACCCATGCCCATCGAGTCAGTAATGCCATCTAACCATGTCATCCACTGTCATCCCCTTCACCTCCTGCCCTCAGTCTTTCCCAGCATCAGGGTCTTTTCAAATGAGTCAGCTCTTCGCATCAGGTGGCCAAAGTATTGGAGTTTCACCAGTCTTTCCAATGAACACCCAGGACTGACAGCCTTTAGAATGGACTGGTTGGATCTCCTTGCAGTCCAAGGGACTCTCAAGAGTCTTCTCCAACACCACAGTTCAAAAGCATCAATTCTTCGGCACTCAGCCTTCTTCACAGTCCAGCTCTCACATCCATACATGACCACAGGAAAAACCATAGTCTTGACTAGATGGACCTTAGTCCGCAAAGTAATATCTCTGCTTTTGAATATGCTATCTAGATTGGTCATAACTTTTCTTCCAAGGAGTAAGTGTCTTTTAATTTTATGGCTGCAGTCACCATCTGCAGTGATTTTGGAGCCCAAAAAAATAAAGTCTGACACTGTGTCCACTGTTTCCCCATCTATTTCCCATGAAGTGATGGGACTGGATGCCATGATCTTTGTTTTCTGAATGTTGAGCTTTAAGCCAACTTTTTCACTCTCCTCTTTCACTTTCATCAAGAGGCTTTTGAATTCCTCTTCACTTTCTGCCATAAGTGTCATCTGCATATCTGAGGTTATTGTTATTTCTCCAGGCAATCTTCATTCCAGCTTGTGTTTCTTCCAGTCCAGCATTTCTCATGATGTACTCTGCATAGAAGTTAAATAAGTAGGGTGACAATATACAGCCTTGACATACTCTTTTTCCTATTTGGAACCAGTCTGTTGTTCCATGTCCAGTTCTAACTGTTGCTTCCTGACCTGCATACAGATTTCTCAAGAGGCAGGTCAGGTGGTCTGGTTTTCCCATCTCTCTCAAAATTTTTCCTTTAGGTGATGGGAAAAAAATAAAATTTTTCCTTTTTTTTTTTTGTCTTAAGCTATTGTTTTTTCTTGTCCATTTAACAAACAAGATGCTTATTTTGAAACAGTGAACAAAACTGAACAAAGCATGTATTTTTTTTAGGGAAAAAAAAAAGGAAGGAAGGCTTCAGCAGTTATCTGAATAAATATTTGGAGTACTAATCCTGGATAGAAGATTTGGATGAAGATCATGCAAAGTATCTTTTAAAATTTAAAATTTTTAAAAATTGTTTATTTTCCTCTAAGCAAGAAATGCAGTAGGTGATGAACTTGAATCAGAAAGAAAAGTGATACTTATTCATCTCATGACTAATTGAACAATCCCTTTTATTTTACTTTCATTTAGTAAGCTATCAATATTCCTCAAAGACAGTTTCACACCAAGATTATAAAATGGTCTGCAAATAAACATTCCATGGCCAACTAGAAATGAGGAAAAAACACATAATCTTGCTGCCACAGACACAAAATAATTCACACATTAAATTCTATGTGAATTTCTGATAATAAAAATACATTTAGATAAATTATGAGCTTTTATTTATTTCACATAAAAGCTGAGTGAATCTCTTCCTATTCATCTAGCTTTACAAAATTTATTTATTCAACATAATTTATTTTGAGGCTAATGCGAAAGCTCAGTGAAACAGTTAATGATAAAAAAGCAATGATTCTCTATATTTATTATCACATTTAGAAGAAATGCCACCTATAGCTAAAATACATTAAAATCCTATTAGCTCCTTCATATCTAATCATTGCTTCTAATTTTGCTACATGAAATTTTTTGGACAAAGGAAATGCTTTTTAAGCTATGTTTCTCAATGAAAGTCACTAGTAGTTGGAAATTGTTAGGATTTCATAACTTGAATTTTCATAAATTTTAGTTTTGTTCTCAGGATAGTAGGTTTTGATGTAATCACATACAGAGAGTCACATTTTTCTTTAAAAAAAAAATCTTTTAAAGTATTTCTACTTAACAAAATAAATTTTACTGGAAAGAAATCAATTAGCCAAAACATTATTCTTTGCTCTTTAAAAAATATATTTTTTCATTGAGTGACTCAAATCAAAATATTAAACACTGTGGTGGATATAGAACAGTGATAGTATATACTAGCATTTAAAAAACTTAAATATAGAATAATAAGATTTAAATTAAAGTTTCCAATGATGCATTTAATTTAGCTTTAATAAGATTTTGGCAATTTTAAATAACAGCCAATGAATTCCCAAAATCATATTTTAAGATACAGTGATAGGTATGAATAGGTATTAGTCAAATTCATTAAAAATTCTTAATGATGGTTAAAAAAATAAAAATTTGAGTATTGTAATCAGTGTGATGTAGTACAAAGAACACAGGAATGAGACTAAAGGCGACTGGCTTGCAGCTGATGAGTAGATCAGATGTCATTCTATTTATCTATTCAAATAAATCCCAAAATTCAGAAACAAAAATAAATAACAACACTGACACATTTAAAGACAAATAATGAAAACAGATACTGGTTTCTGCTGACCACGGAACTTTCAAAATTCACTTTCATTCCTGCCAAAATATTCTCTAAACTCCATTCCCTAGCAAACCAGAGAAACTTAAGACTGGGGTCCTCTTTCTTTCCTTGGTCTGGCTGGGCTGTATATGTTTTGTAGCATCAAATGTGTTTCAACTTTTCAAACATGCTCCAACCATGCATATAGGAAAGTAAATTGAATTAGAAATGCTCAATATAATAAATGATTCAGTTAATTTGGTTCCGCTAGAAAATACACTATGTGCTAAATGACAATTTTTACATCCCTATTGAACTGTAAACGTAACAGTTTAATTTTTAGGAAGCCCTATATGACAATAGGAAGCACCAAATTGATTGACTTACTTGGTGTTAAGTGAAAATGAAAGTTGCTCAGTCGTGTTCAACTCTTTGTGACCCCTTGGATTATACAGTCCGTGGAATTCTCCAGGGCAGAATAATGAAGTAGGTAGCCCTTCCCTTCCCCAGGGGATCTTCCCAACCCAGGAATAGAACCCAGGTCTTCCACATTGCAGGCAGATTCTTTGCCAACTGAGCCACCAGGGAAGCCAAAGAATACTGGAGTGAATAGCTATCCCTTCTCCAGGGGATCTTCCTGACCCAGGAGTCGAACTGGAGTCTCCCCTATTGCAGGCGAATTCTTTCCCAACTGAGCTATCGGGGAAGCCAAAAATAGTTTACAGCACCCTATATTCCCAGGCGGTCTCCCATCCAAGTACTAACCAGACCTGACCTTGCTTTACTTTCAAGATCAGACAAGATCGGGTGCATTCAGGGTGGAATGGCAGTAACCTAGAATTGGTAATATGATAAAAATCATGATTCTTACTCCCAACAGACTTACATCTGCATAAAATTCAAAGAACCCATATGCCCTTAGCCCTGCTCATGAACAGTTTACCAAGACACTGATGATGGAATAAGACCATTCTTGGAGATCCAGGCTTACTAAACTTCCTTAAGCTCCTCCAGGAAGAAATGTTTTCCTACCACATGCTTTTTAAGAATTCTCTATTGGGCACATCTCCAGTAGCATATTGGGCACCTAATGACCTGGGGAATTCCTCTTTCAGAATCCTATCATTTTGCCTTTTCATACTGTTCATGGGGTTCTCAAGGCAAGAATACTGAAGTGGTTTGCCATTGCCTTCTCCAGTGGATCACATTCTGTCAGACCTCTCCACCATGACCCGCCCATCTTGGGTGGCCCCACAGGGCATGGCTTAGTTTAATTGAATTAGACCAGTGAAAGTGAAGTCACTCAGTCCTGTCCGACTCTTTGCGACCCCATGAACTGTAGCCTATCAGCCTCCTCAGTTCATGGAATTCTCCAGGCAAGAGTACTGGAGTGGGTTGCCATTTCCTTCTCCACGGGATCTTCCTGACCCAGGGATCGAACCTAGGTCTCCTGCATTGCGGGTAGACATTTTACCATCTGAGTCACCACGGAAGTCTGAAGGGTGTGACCTAAATGAAATCCTTCATGATTATACAGTGGAAGTTAGAAATATATTTCAGGGACTAGATCTGATAGAGCACCTGATGAACTATGGACTGAGGTTTGTGACACTGTACAGGAGACAGAGATCAAGACCATCCCCATGGAAAATAAATGGCAGAAAAAGCAAAATGGCAGTCTGGGGAGGCCTTACAAATAGCTGTGAAAAGAAGAGAAGTGAAAAGCAAAGGAGTAAAGGAAAGATATAAGCATCTGAATGCAGAGTTCCAAAGAATAGCAAGGAGAGATAAGAAAGCCTTCCTCAGTGATCAATGCAAAGAAATAGAGGAAAACAACAGAATGGGAAAGACTAGAGATCTCTTCAAGGAAATGAGAGATACCCAGGGAACATTTCATGCAAAGATGGGCACAATAAAGGAGAGAAATGCTACGGACCTAACAGAAGCGGAAGATATTAAGAAGAGGAGGCAAGAATACACACGAGAACTGTACAAAAAAGAACTTCACGATCAAGATAATCACGATGGTATGATAACTCACCTAGAGCCAGACATCCTGGAATGTGAAGTCAAGTGGGCCTTAGAAAGCATCACTATGAACAAAGCTAGTGGAAGTGATGCAATTCCCATTGAGCTATTTCAAATTCTGAGAGATGATGCTGTGAAACCGCTGCACTCAATATGCCAGCAAATTTGGAAAACTCAGCAGTGGCCACAGGACTAGAAAAGGTCAGTTTTCATTCCAATCCTAAAGAAAGGAAATGCCAAAAATGCTAAAACTACAGCGCAATTGCACTCATCTTACATGCTAGTAAAGTAATGGTCAAAATTCTCCAAGCCAGGATTCAGCAATACATGTACTGTGAACTTCCAGATGTTCAAGCTGGTTTTAGAAAAGGCAGAGGAACCAGAGATCAAATTGGGAACATCCTCTGGATCATCAAAAAAGCAAGACAGTTCCAGAAATAAATGTCTATTTCTGCTTTATTGACTATGCCAAAGCCTTTGACTGTGCGGATCACAATAAACTATGGAAAATTCTGAAAGAGATGGCAATACCAGACCACCTGACCTGCCTCTTGAGAAACCTATATGCAGGTCAGGAAGCAACTGTTAGACCTGGAAATAAACAACAGACTGGTTCCAAATAGGAAAAGGAGTACGTCAAGGCTGTATATTGTCACCCTGCTTATTTAACTTGTATGCAGAGTACATCATGAGAAATGCTGGGCTGGAAGAAGCACAAGCTGGAATCAAGATTTCTGGGAGAAATATCAATAACCTCAGATATGCAAGTGACACCACGTGTATAGCAGAAAGTGAAGAAAAAGTAAAACGTCTCGATGAAAGTGAAAGAGGAGAGTGAAAAAGTTGGCTTCAAGCTCAACATTCAAAAAAATAAGATCATGGCATCTGGTCCCATCATTTCATGGGAAATAGATGGGGAAACAGTGGAAACAGTGTCAGACTTTATTTTGGGGGGTTCCAAAATCACTGCAGATGGTGACTGCAGCCATGAAATTAAAAGCCGCTTACTCCCTGGAAGAAAAGTTATGACCAACCTAGATAGCATATTGAAAAGCAGAGACATTACTTTGCCAACAAAGATCTGGCTAGTCAAGGCTATGGTTTTTCCAGTGGTCATGTATGGATGTAAAGTTGGACTGTGAAGAAAGCTGAGTGCCGAAGAATTGATGCTTTTGAGCTGTGGTGTTGGAGAAGTCTCTTGAGAGTCCCTTGGACTGCAAGGAGATCCAACCAGTCCATTCTAAAGGAGATCAGCCCTGGGTGTTCTTTGGAAGGAATGATGCTAAAGGTGAAACTCCAGTACTTTGGCCATGTCATATGAAGAGTTAACTCATTGGAAAAGACTCTGATGCTGGGAGGGATTGGGGGCAGGAGGAGAAGGGAATGACAGAGGATGAGATGGCTGGATGACATCACTGACTTGATAGATGTGAGTTTGCGTGAACTCTGGCAGATGGTGATGGACAGGGAGGACTGGTGTGCTGTGATTCATGGGGTTGCAAAGAGTCGGACATGACTGAGCGACTGAACTTAAGGAACTGATTGGGCACATTTTCTTCAACTCTAATTTATGATTCTAAAAGTCCCCAAATAGGCCAATTTCCACTTAAGGTTCCAGGTTGATTATTGCAATTTCCAGAAATCCTAGGAATCTCACACAGTACTAGGCAATCCCTTTGCCTAGAAGTTACTGCTTTACACTTTAATATCCTGCTTTCTGTTCCATGTCTGACTACTGTGTCCTGGATGCTAGGTTGAAGCCATAGAAAGGCTGGAATCTTGAGTTGTGTGTTCATGGTGTTATCAACAACACTTAATTGCTTGCCAAATGAATGAACACATGAATGATCAATGTAATAGACTAAAAAGTCTAGGACTGAAACTAGAAGTACAATGGTGAGTTAGACCAAAATCTATGTAATGCTTTAAGGTAAAAAGTTAAGACTTTTGATAAGGCATATAAAATGTTTTTGTAATTTATTATAATCTTGATACTTTTAAAACTTTTATTAACTTTTGCACACAAAGAGACTCTGGATTACTCACATTTTAAGGTAAGAAAAATCCACCTATTAAAGGGTAATAGGTACCACTGTACTCACGATAATGAAAATTTATGTGCATCGTTTCCTCAGCAGGCCACCAAAAAGTCAAGTGTTTGCCAAAAGTGAGTCATTTATTTTAATAGTCTAGAAGAACTGAAAATCTACCTAAAACAAATGAAAATACACAGATTGTTGGTACACACCCATATATGTGTGTGTGTGTGTGTATGCACACATATATATGGAACTTCCCTGGTGGCTCAGTCATTAAAGAATCTACCTGTAATACAGGAGACCTGGTTTCAATCCCTGAGCCGGGAAGATCCCCTGGAAAAGGGAGTGGCTACCCACTCCACTATCCTTGCCTGGAGAATCCCATGGACAGAGGAACCTGGTGGGCTACAGTGCATGGGGTCACAAAGAGTCAGACATGACTGAGAGATGAAGGACACACACAAATGATGTATATATATATATATATATATGTGTGTGTGTGTATATATTCTGTTGAAATATTAAGTTGTGCCAAATTATAGCTACTATTTAAAAACTAATCCTGAGTGATTGAAGGGTTGATATAGATACTTTCAGCTCTTTATTGAAGTGTACCAACCATTGTTCTAGGGCTTCCCTGATAGCACAGTTGGTAAAGAGTCTACCTGCAATGCAGGAGACCCAGGTTCAATTCCTGACTTGGGAAGATCCCCTGGAGGAGGAAATGACAACTCACTCCAGCATTCTTGCCTGGAGAATCTCCTGACAAGGAAACCTAGCAGGCTACAGTCTATGGGTGCACAAGAGTTGGACATGACCGAGTGACAGCACACACAATCATTGCTCTACACATAATTTTATAATAAAGTGTGCTCTGTTTGATCAATTATTAAAGTGTAGAAATCTACTGATTCTACATGCTGTCCACCACTCTGCATATTGCTAATAAGCTTAACTTTATTTTTGACCACTAAAGACTTGGAAATAACCAAAGCAATATTGAGAAAAAAGAACAAAGCTGGAAGCATCATGCTCCCTGACTTTAGCCTACACTACAATATTCACTTGATTTCTCTGGACATTTAAAAAGATATGGGTTCACTTTGGTTAAACGCTATAAACTCATTTTAATCAGTATCTTAGGGCAGCTGACCTGCTTTCCATCTCTGTTCCTCTATCTCAGTTGTGACTAGCTGAGTTCAATTTGCTATGGAACATTCAGCCTAACATCAGACACTAAAAAAAAAAAATTAAAAAATTCTATAACACAGCTGACTGTGTCCCTTTGTATTAAGATGCTTATGATTTCAAATTTGCTATTTTAAGATACAAATAGTAAACAAGATAGGATATAATTTAATGCAGAGGTGCTTGCAGGAGGGTTGGTTGGTTTTTATTGTTTGGGAAAAAAAAGAGAGAGAGAGATGGATGAGGGGAATAATAGAAAAAAGCTTAAAATATCTATAACACTTTTAGATTATAGATGTCCCCAATTACAGTTATACAGAATCCAATTTAAAACACTTGCTGATGGAGCAGTTGAAGATAACAAGCTTCCTAAAATTTCTTGAAGGATGTGAAATCTGGATACAGATCTCTCATTCCTTACTTTTTTCTATAGTAATATCACAAGCAACAGGTAAAATATTCCTAGCCACTCAGAAGAGATTTCTGTTGTATAACATCAACTTAGAGTTTTATGGAAGGTAAAATTAAATTAAATTTTACAGTATTAAGATCACTAAGTAGAAATATAAAGAAACTATAAAGAAATATAATATCCCATGCCCAGAGGCCTTCTGAAATAAAAGAGTGTATTAAAGAGTGTATTAAAAAGTGTATTAAAAAGACAGATCCTTTCAACATTATATAAGAAAGTAAAGTATTCTATTTTTCTAGGTCCTCAAGGCTAAAATTTAAACATCTGTCATTTATAGAAGGCCCTGCCAAGAAATGCAGAGAAATCAGACAATGACCAAAAGAAAAAAAAAAACAAACCCAAAACTCTGCTTGTTTGCTTTCCTGGGCAACTAGCAAATATACAAAAAATTATTTTTAAGAGGTAATTGTTTAATACCGCTATTCAATAACAATCAAATTAATTTAGCCTATAATATATGCCAGGGATTGTGCATAAACCCTACAGAGTCAGAGACGAACATGACAGTCAAATAATTTGAAAAGAATTGGAAAGAGAGACAAATTTTAAATGTAGTAACAGGAAAAAAAAAAAACCTTTTGGAGAATGAGAAAAATACACACACATGGAATCTAAACTGGCTTGCATGGGAAGAAGGAACAATGAATAAATGCAAACCTCATCTTGAGGGAAAAAATGGTTCCTTTCAGAAACTGAAATAAGGTGAATATGATTGAAACTTCTAGAAAATAGAAAAAAAAAACTAAAATAAAAGTTTCAGAATTACAGAGCAGTTATGTATTATTCACTCAAGTTTGGTGGGGAATTTTGTCTGGTTTTTATGTTAATGACAATTCACTGAAGAGCATTTCAGCAGAGGATCACCACAAGATTTATATCAAATCTTTGGCTCACTGTGATTTGGGATTGGGGTAAAAGAGAATGACCAAAGACCAGCTAGCATGCACTTAGTTTACAGGAATATAGGGAAATCTGGGTAGCATAGAGTGTCAGAAACACTGGTGTAGAATTGATAGGAATTAGGATTTGGATTGACTGGATACAGAGGATGTGTTTGAAAGAGGTTTTCAAGATGACTCACAGCTTTTTGACAAGAGAAATTGGGGGTAATTAGTAATTGTACTGCAGGGGAAGATGAGGATATGATAAAATCTAATTGTCTGATGATCTTTATTCACAAAATAGGTATTACAGATTCCTCCCAAATCATAAGGGTAAGAGATTAACCCCCTTATAAACATAACTATCCAAGAATCAACAAAATAGTATTTGTTTATTATCTGTAGTTACAACTGCAAGATCATTTGCAGTTATAGATTACATACAAGAAAAAAAAAAGTCTACAATTATACCCTTTTTGTCACCAACAAAGACAATTAGCAATTCCTAGGAAACAAAAATAGAAACTTGGTAATAAAGAGTAACCTTTTTATTTTCCTTTGTGTCTAGTCTAGTTTCAGCTGCTCACAGGAGGCTGTGCAGAGGCCTCACATGTAGCCTTTAAGAGTTCCTGGTGCTAAACTGCTGTTTTAGCACCTGTGCTCAGGACTGTGTGCATATGCTGTGTGTGACACTCTATCCAAGATGGCGGCAGTGGCTGTGTGCAGAGACATCCCTCCCAGTGCTCTATATGGGCTAGGAGCAGGACAACTGTGCCAGCCCCAAGAGAACCCCACCCCTCATCCTCGGAGAGATCCCTAGAAGGTAGCCCCACTTACAGACTGTCCAGAGAGCTTGTACTCTAGAGCAGAGCTCACACCAGTCCATTCTCTGATCAAAGAATAAACTTTCCTTTGCTTCTGAATGCAACTTGGTCTTATTCTGTGGCTTCAGACTGAATGACACCCCACAAGAGGCACAGAAGGATCAGTTGATTTTGTTGTTTAGTCACTAAGTCATGTCCAACACTTTTCTGACCCCGTGGACTGTGGCCCACCAGGCTCCTCTGTCCATGGGGTTTCCCAGGCAAGAGTACTGGAGTGGGTTGCCATCTCCTTCTCCACAGAATCCTTTTGAGCCAGGGATGGAACCCATGTCTCCTGTATCAGCAGGTCAATTCTTTACCACTGAGTCTCTTGGGAAGCCAAAAGGATTAGTAACACTTTCTATATCTACAGCCTTTTTCAGTGTAACTTTTGCAGATTTTCTCATCTAAGATGAATTCTTTCCCTCATTTCTCAAATCTAGACTCAGTCTGTGAGCTGGCTTTGACTAACAGAATGAAGGGAAAATATCAACATACAATTCTGTGTCCAGTTGTCAACAGACCTTACTTGCTTCATTCCTTCTCTTCTACTTTCACAACAGGAACAAGTCAAACCAACAAATACCCTCAAATCTGAGAGGGTTCTGCCTGGGCTGGACCAAATGCCATAAATGTATGTTTATGTGGATGGTACATGTGAGTTACCACCTAGGTGACATGGAAACTTATGACAAATCAGTAAGTGTTGCTCTAAAATTTGGTAAATGATACAATCATGTAAATACATTGAGTCTGAACCAGATGAGGGATAAAACTGACCATTTACATTGCATTCTTTATCATTTTGGAGTTAATGCTTATTTTATGATGGTAGTATACACAGATGTTAGCAAGAGTTTGGAGAGAAAATGAAGGTTTGGGGAATGGATAGAGGGCAGAGCCACAGCTTCTAGAATATTCTTCAGAGAACAAACTTCAATCACTAGAGATTTGGGAAGGATTTCCCCAAAGTACTGAGTGCCCTCCAAGCTATCTGTACAACTCTACAATTGCCCCAACTGATGGGATGGAAATGACAAACATGATTTTATTTGGCTAAAATAAAAATATAACCTGTAAAGACAAGATGAAAAAAGGGTTTGGTCTTAGACAGTGAAAGACAAATATTATATGATTTCACTTCTATGTGGAATCTAAAAGAAAAAAAAATGAACAAACTTAAACAGAAATAAAGTTTTAAATACAGAGAACAAACAGGTGGTTGACAGAGAGAAGAAGGAGGAATGAAAGGGAAGAACTGGTGTGAGAGATTAAAAAGTACAGACTTGTAAAACAAATGAGTCATGAAATGTACAGTGTGGGGAATATAGTCAGTAACTATGTAATATCTAATATCTTTGCATGGTGATATATTTTAACTTATTTTGCAGATCAGATTGAAATGTATACAAATATCAAATCATTATGCTGTGTAACAAGAATTAACATAATGCTGTTGGTCAATTGACTAGTTTTCCGTGAGTATGGTTTCAGTGTGTCTGCCCTCTGATGCCCTCTTGCAACACCTATCATCTTACTTGGGTTTCTCTTACCTTGGGCATGGGGTATCTCCAAGGCTGCTCCGGCAAAGCGCAGCCACTGCTTCTTACCTTGGATGGGTGGGCCATGGTGGAGAGGTCTGACAGAATGTGGTCCACTGCAGAAGGGAATGGCAAACCACTTCAGTATTCTTGCCTTGAGAACCCCATGAACAGTATGAAGAGGCAAAATGATAGGCTACTGAAAGAGGAACTCCCCAGGTCAGTAGGTGCCCAATATGCTACTGGAGATCAGTGGAGAAATAACTCCAGAAAGGATGAAGGGATGGAGCCAAAGCAAAAACAATACCCAGCTGTGGATGTGACTCATGATAGAAGCAAGGTCCGATTCTGTAAAGAGCAATATTACATAGGAACCTGGAATGTCAGGTCCATGCATCAAGGCAAATTGGAAGTGGTCAAACAAGAGATGGCAAGAGTGAACGTTGACATTCTAAGAATCAGCGAACTAAAATGGACTGGAAAGGGTGAATTTAACTCAGATGATCATTATATCTACTACTGCGGGCAGGAATCCCTCAGAAGAAATGAATTAGCCATCATGGTCAACAAAAGAGTCTGAAATGCAGTACTTGGATGCAATCTCAGAAATGACAGAATGATCTCTGTTCATCTCCAAGGCAAACCATTCAATATCATGGTAATCCAAGTCTATGCCCCAACCAGTAACGCTGAAGAAGCTGAAGTTGAATGGTTCTACGAAGACCTACAAGACCATTTAGACCTAACACCCCAAAAAGATGTCCTTTTCATTATAGGGGACTGGAATGCAAAAGTAGGAAGTCAAGAAACCCCTGGAGTAACAGGCAAATTTGGCCTTGGAATGCGGAATGAAGCAGGGCAAAGACTAATAGAGTTTTGCCAAGGAAATGCACTGGTCATAGCAAACAACCTCTTCCAACAACACAAGAGAAGACTCTACACATGGACATTACCAGATGGTCAACACCGAAATCAGGTTGATTATATTCTTTGCAGCCAAAGATGGAGAAGCTCTATACAGTCAACAAAAACAAGACCAGGAGCTGACTGTGGCTCAGATCATGAATTCCTTATTGTCAAATTCAGACTTAAATTGAAGAAAGTAGGGAAAACCGCTGGACCATTCAGGTATGACCTAAATCAAATCCCTTATGATTATACAGTGGAAGTGAGAAATAGATTTAAGGGACTGGATCTGATAGATAGAGTGCCTGATGAACTGTGGAATGAGGTTTGTGACATTGTACAGGAGACAAGGATCAAGACCATCCCCATGGAAAAGAAATGCAAATAAGCAAAATGGCTGTCTGGGGAGGCCTTACAAATAGCTGTAAAAAGAAGAGAAGCGAAAAGCAAGGAGAAAAGAAAGATATAATCATCTGAATGCAGAATTCCAAAGAATAGCAAGAGGAGATAAGAAAGCCTTCTTCAGCGATCAATGCAAAGAAATAGAGGAAAACAACAGAATGGGAAAGACTAGAGATCTCTTCAAGAAAATTAGAGATACCAAGGGAACATTTCATGCAAAGATGGGCTCGATAAAGGACAGAAATGGTACGGACCTAACAGAAGCAGATGATATTAAGAAGAGGTGGCAAGAATACACAGAAGGACTGTACAAAAAAGATCTTCATGACCAAGATAATCACGATGGTGTGATCACTCATCTAGAGCCAGACATCCTGGAATGTGAAGTCAAGTGGGCCTCAGAAAGCACCACTACAAAAAAAGCCAGTCGAGGTGATGGAATTCCAGTGGAGCTCTTTCAAATCCTGAAAGATGATGCTGTGAAAGTGGTGTATTCAATATGCCAGCAAATTTGGAAAACTCAGCAGTGGCCACAGGACTGGAAAAGATCAGTTTTCATTCCAATCCCAAAGAAAGGCAATGCCAAAGCATGCTCAAACTACCGCTCAATTGCACTCATCTCACATGCTAGTAAAGTGATGCTCAAAATTCTCCAAGCCAGGCTTCAGCAATACATGAACCATGAACTCCCTGATGTTCAAGCTGGCTTTAGAAAAGGCAGAGGAACCAGAGATCAAACTGCCAACATCCGCTGGATCATGGAAAAAGCAAGAGAGTTCCAGAAAAACATCTATTTCTGCTTTATTGACTATGCCAAGCCTTTGACTGTGTGGATCACAATAAACTGTGGAAAATTCTGAGAGACGGGAATACCAGACCACCTGACCTGCCTCTTGAGAAATCTGTATGCAGGTCAGGAAGCAACAGTTAGAACTGGATATGGAACAACAGACTGGTTCCAAATAGGAAAAGGAGTACACCAAGGCTGTATATTGTCACCCTGCTTATTTAACTTATATGCAGAGTACATCATGAGAAACGCTGGAAGAAACACAAGCTGGAATCAAGATTGCCGGGAGAAATATCAATAACCTCAGATATTCACATGACATCACCCTTATGGAAGAAAGTGAAGAAGAAGTCAAAAGCCTCTTTATGAAATTGAAAGAGGAGAGTGAAAAAGTTGGCTTAAAACTCAACATTCAGAAAACAAGGATCATGGCATCCAGTCCCATCACTTCATGGGAAATAGATGGGGAAACAGTGGAAATAGTGTCAGACTTTATTTTTTTGGGCTCCAAAATCACTGCAGATGGTGACTGCAGCCATGAAATTAAAAGACGCTTACTCCTTGGAAGAAAAGTTATGACCAACCTAGATAGCATATTAAAGAGCAGAGACATTACTTTGCCGACTAAGGTCTGGCTAGTCAAAGGTATGGTTTTTCCAGTAGTCATGTATGGATGTGAGAGTTGGACTGTGAAGAAGGCTGAGCACCGCAGAATTGATGCTTTTGAGCTGTGGCGTTGGAGAAGACTCTTGAGAGTCCCTTGGATTGCAAGGAGATCCAACCCGGCCATTCTGAAGGAGATCAACCCTGGGATTTTTTTTGGAAGGAATGATGCTAAAGCTGAAAATCCAGTACTTTGTCCACCTCATGTGAAGAGTTGACTCATTGGAAAAGACTCTGATGCTGGGAGGGATTGGGGGCAGGAGGAGAAAGGGACGACCGAGGATGAGATGGCTGGATGGCATCACTGACTTGATGGACGTGAATCTGCGTGAACTCTGGGAGTTGGTGATGGACAGGGAGGCCTGGCGTGCTGTGATTCATGGGGTCGCAAAGAGTTGGACACGACTGAGCGACAGAACTGAACTGAAATGAACTGAACTGAACTGAACTGAACTGTAGGTCAATTATGCTTCAAAAGCCGACAGACAAACAGATTCGTAGGACAGAGGTAAGCTTTGTGATGACCAGAGGTGGGGATGTCAGGGTAAGGGGACTAGGGTGCAAGCATTCAATATGTGCAACCTTCCAGTTATAAGATGAATAAACATTAGAGATGTAATCTACAACTTGATGAATGTAATTAGAACGTCTGTATGTTACATATGAATGTCAAGAGTAAATCCCAAGAGTTCTCATCAAAAGAAGACATTTTTTTTCTATTTCTTTATATTTACGTCCATGTGGGATTATGGATGTTCTTTAAATTTATGATAATTTCTTCATGATACATTAAAATAAAAACCATTATGCTACACACTTTAAACTTATCTATTACTGCATGCTACTTATATCTCAATACAACTGGAAGGGAGAGAAAAAAAAAGGAAGAAAATATAGTCTGCCAAGGCCAGATGATAACTTATTAATAATGAGCAGATCCATAAGGGAGAATGAAGCCTATATGAAGGAAGAAAATGGGATGATTGGGAATATTAATATAGTTAATAATAATTGAAAAAAAATAATCGTCCAGATCAAAATACATGGCTCCCAAAATAAATCAGTTAACAAAAATTCTTGTGAAAACATTCTACATCAAGTATCACACAATTCCCTTTACCAGGTGAGGAAACTAGGGAACAGTAATGTCATTTATCTTTCCAAAGTTTATACAACTAAGAAAAAATTAGGATTATATCTTTTAAAGTTGTTTTACTGAAAATTCACTAGCAAGTTTGGAACTCTACCTTCTGTTCATCCAAGGACCATATCAAAATCAATGGATGTTTTTCCTGACAATATGTTTAATATAAGTAAGGAGCAACAAAATTGAGTTCACCAATCAGTGTTTCTTTTCTGAACTTTTTTTTTCTATTATAAGAAACACTTGCAAGTACATTCCCATACTTTTAACTAGGATTAGGAATGAACACCATTAATGAGAACTGTACTGAATTTTATTGTGTTCTTAATAGCAATCCCATTTATGTTAATGGTAATATGGTTATTAACATTAAATTCCAATTCAGTTTGAAACTGAATTTCTTGGTTTGACAAAGGAGTTTCAAGTCACAAAAACCCTAGTCTATTAATTTTTTGAATCCACCTATTTATTTATGTATTTTAATTGGAGGCTAATTACTTTAAAATATTGTAGTGGTTTTTGCCATACATTGACCTATATTAAAAATGTTTTTGTTTCCTCTTCTTCATTAGAAATTTCAGCCCTTGTTGTCTTATGCAGAGAGAACTACAACACTGCAAGAGACTCTCACCCAGATTAGACATTAGGTGACACTTATGATTAGGAAAGATGGGGTACTCATGTTCTCTTTCTATTTGCATTTGACAGAGAAAACTTCAGGAGAGAGAAGACACTCTGATTCAAGAAAGTGTTCAGACTGATTGAACTGTTTGACTTACTTTGTTCAACACATCCTCCAGAGACATAAGCTATGTCATGAATCTAATCCATACAGTGACAAAGGGTACCCATTAAAACCCTCTAACTTTCAAGCTCAATAGTTGTTAAATTTAATAATGAGCCAAAATAAGGCTGTGTTTTAGGGAACATAATATATCACCCACTCCTCAAATGAGACTCTGTAAGGGAAAATGGGTGTAGAATTGACAATCTTGTCCTAATGGGCAAACGGAATGAAACTGATTTACAGTCAAAATAGTTTGAGGCAAAGGTAAGGTAAGAATATCTCATAGCAAACACAAATAGTAAATGATTAAACAAAAATAATTCAAAGAGAAATTAAACTATATATTATAAAGTCTTCAGTCCATTTATAATGATTAGATTCTTCTGCATATATTTATAAATTTTATGTGCAGTTCAGTCACTCAGTAATGTATGATTCTTTGCAAGCCCATGGACTGCAGCATGCCAGGCTTCCCTGTCCATCACCAACTCCCAGAGCTTATTCAAACTCATGTTCATTGAATCGGTGATGCCATCCAACCATCTCATCCTGTGTCGTCCCTTTCTCCTCCCACCTTCAATCTTTCCCAGCATCAGGGACTTTTCCAATAAGTCAGTTCTTTGCATCAGGTGGCTAAAGTATTGGAGTTTCAGCTTCAGCATCAGTCCTTCCAATGAACACCCAGGACTAATCTCATTTAGGATAGACTGGTTGGATCTCCTTGCAGTCCAAGGGACTCTCAAGAGTCTTCTCCAACACCATAGTTCAAAAGCATCAATTCTTTAGTGCTCAGCTTTCTTTTTAGTCCAATTCTCACATCCATACATGACTACTGGAAAAACCATAGTTTTGACTAGATGGATTTTTGTCAGCAAAGTAATGTCTCTGCTTTTCAATATGCTATCTAGGTTGGCCATACCTTTTCTTCCAAGGAGCAAGCATCTTTTAATTTCATGGCTACAGTTACCATCTGCAGTGATTTTGGAGCCTAAAAAAAATAAAGTCTCTCACTGTTTCCACTGTTTCCCCATCTATTTGCCATGAAGTGACGGGACTGGATGCCATGATCTTAGTTTTCTGAAAGTTGAGTTTTAAGCCAAATTTTTCACTCTCCTCGTTCACTTTCATCAAGAGGCTCTTTAGCTCTTCTTCACTTTCTGCCATAAGGGTGGTGTTGTCTGCATATATGAGGTTATTGATATTTCTCCCGGCAATCTTGATTCCAGCTTGGGCTTCATCCAGCCCAGCATTTCACATGATGTACTCTGCATCTAAGTTAAATATCACGGTGACAATATACAGCCTTGATGTACTCCTTTCCTGATTTGAAACCAGTCTGTTGTTCTATGTTCAGTTCTAACTGTTGCTTCTTTACCTGCATATAGATTTCTCAGGAGGCAGGTCAGGTAATCCGGTATTCCCATCTCTTGTAGAATTTTCCACAGTTTGTTGTGATCCACACAGTCAAAGACTTTGGCATACTTAATAAAGCAGAAGTAGATGTTTTTCAAGAACTCTCTGGCTTTTTCAATGATCCAACAGATGTTGGCAATTTGACCTCTGGTTCCTTTGCCTTTTCTAAATCCAGTTGAACATCTGGAAGTTCACTGTTCACATACTGTTTAGTTTTATATATATATATATATATATATATATATATATATATATATATATATATACACACACACACACACACATATATATATATATATATATACACTTTTTTTAACTGATATTTTAGAAATTTCAGGAAGAATTTTCTTCTATATGAACACTTCCCTAGTGGGTGATGCTTCTCAAAACCATCAGTACTTCCTAATTTTTAAATAATATATTAAATGTCTGATACTTTCATTCAATTTTCTTGCTGCCAATTAACAAAATTTTTTCTCAGAGATTCAATACCTTCAATCTCACAGATGTATATAATTGATAATAGATTACAGGCAGTTTTTTAAAATTTTAGGTATTTTTAGAAAATATTAGTAGATGTTCTATGATAAATACACACAATTTATGTGTATGCTACACCAACATCCATGAGTTATAATGCATAATAGCTCTGAGAATTATTTCACTAAATAAATCCATTTAGTTATTTAATGTGCTTTACCAACTTTTTCAAATTATTTTATAATGAAATATTACATCCCTCCCCCCTCATTGCTGCCAGAAATGATCAATTAACATCTTACTGCAAGCTATTTGTCAGTATATTATTGTGGGAAATCCTAAAATATTCTCACTCCTGGAAATAATAGCTTTAAATGGGCAAAATCCTTCCAAGTCCAGCAAACAAAGAGTGAGTTTATATTTATGAGCCCATGCCATGTTCCAGATGTTATGATGAACACATTTTATGCTACAAGAGAATGGTGCCTTAAACATTTTAACTTTGGCTTGGAGATATAGCATGCAGGAAAGAGGGGGCTGTTTCCACATTTATAACAAGAGAAAACCTGGAGAAACTAAAACAACTTCTCTTAAACTCATCAGAGAACTGAGGTCACAGGCAAACCACTGACTCAAAATAGGTAATGAAGCACTCACCTCCAAGGAGAAATAGGACAAGGGCAATTACTTGCCTGGAAAAGAAAGATATCAGGAATACCATGAAAGCCGGTGAGAGTTGTCAAATGTTCACCAGGGGCTAGTGTAAGAGAAGAAAGTATCAGGGGTAGAGGAGGGTGTTTCACAGTGTCTGTAAGGTTTCCTACAGGAGTTCTAATAGGTGCTCACTTGGAAGATGAGCGAGCTCACTGAAAATGCTTGCTAATGGTGCTGGCTGGAGGAGAGAAGCAGAAATCACCGCCAAAACTCTCCTGGGCCCATCTCTACGATCCCCTCTATAGAACAGAAGCCTTAATCTGAAGGGGGGAGGATAATAAAAACTGTGCCAAAGAGTTGGACACAACTCAGTAACTGAACAGCAACAACTGGCAAGCTCCAATAGAAACTCACTGAATCTGGGAGGAAAAAAAGAACGTTAATCATTCAATCAATCAACTGTTCGCTATTCTCTGAGAGAAGCAGAATCCCTACGTCTTCGGGAAGGGCCAACGTTCCATCTGGAGAAGTATAACACCTGGAAGGCCACACCCTGAGATCGAGGCTCACATCTGGAAAAAGACTAAGGTTTTATCAAATCATCAGAGAAACCCCTACCTCCTCTAGCAGAAAACTAACAAGCATCAAGGAAGACAACAACGGAGTACCACTGGAGGGCTGCAAAGGACACACTATCCTAGGAGGCAGTGCAAATGGAAGACCAAAAGCCAAGGGGGTAGGAGGGAGACTCAAAGCCAATAGGGACTAGAATCTACAACGAACCCCTGGAATTGGCCCTCCATGTAAACCCAAGGTGTAACTAGGGGGATCGGAAGCTTCTTAGGCACTGACAATAGCAAGAGCTATAATATGGCTTGAAACCCAGAAAAACTTCTGACTAGTTTAACACAAAAACCCAGATAAAAGGGCTTGCAGAAGGGAAAGAATCAGTGACCTTGCAGATAGGCCCCTAGAAATGTGGCAAAACTGAAATGCAAACAGAAAAAGGAAAACACTCATACACATGCACAAAACACCATTATTTATATAGTATCTTTACCAACTTGATATTAATACTGAAACTCTTAGACAAATCTAGAACCTGAAGTATTCTAAAGGAAAATTAATTTAGATTCTTGAAAAATGTCAAAATCATGAAAAGGAAACAAAATAAGTCAGGGGACCATTCTAGATGAATACATTTAATGACAAAAGACAATCAATAAACGTTGATTAGATCCTAGAGGAAAGATGAGAAATACTACAAAAAGACAGGGAAACAGGAAGAATAGGAAGATGAAGAGGAAAGAAAGAAGAAGAAAAAGAAGAGATACTGCCAACACAGTGAAATTAACCAAGTGCCAAATATCATATGAGTGTTTATCATATTATTCTAATTTTTCTGTAACATGAATTTTCTTAAGATCAATGGAAAAAAGAAATATGATAGCTGTTTCTTTTGCCTGATCTTCACTCTATTTTTCTATCACTGTGTCAGTTTCCTCAATTCAGTTCAGTTCAGTTCATTTGCTCAATCATGTCTGATTCTTTGTGACACCATGGAATGCAGCATACCAGGTTTCCCTGTCCATCACTAAAGCCTGGAGCCTACTCAAACTCATGTCCATTGAATTGGTGATGCCGTCCAACCAGCATCTCATTCTCTGCCATCCCCTTCTCCCACCTTCAATCTTTCCCAGCATCAGGATCTTCTCTAATGAGTCAGTTCTTCACATCAGGTGGTCAAAGTATTGGAGCTTCAGTTTCAGCATCAGTACTCCCAATGAATATTCAGGACTGATTTTCTTTAGGATTGACTGATTTGATATTCTTGAAGTCCAAGGGACTCTCAAGAGTCTTCTCCAGCACGACAATTCAAAAGAATCAATTCTTCGGTGCTCAGCTTTCTTTATACTCCAACTCTCACATCCATACATGACTATGGAAAAAAATGTAGTTTTGACTAGATGGACCTTTGTTGGCAAAGTAATGTCTCTGCTTTTCAATATGCTGTCTAGGTTGGCCACAGCTTTTCTTCCAAGGAGCAAGCATCTTTTAATTTTATGGCTGCAGTCACCATCTGCAGTGATTTTGGAGCCCCCCAAAATAAAGTTTCTCACTGTTTCCACTGTTTCCCCGTCTATTTGCCATGAAGTGATGGGACCGAATGCCATGATCTTAGTTTTTGAAAGTTGAGTTTTAAGCCAAATTTTTCACTCTCTTCTTTCACTTTCATCAAGACACTCTTTAGCTCTTCTTCACTTTCTGCCATAAGGGTGATGTCATCTGCATATATGAGGTTATTGATATTTCTCCTGGCAATCTTGATTCCAGCCTGTACTTCTTCCAGCCCTGTATTTTGCACGATGTACTCTGTATGCAAGTTAAATAAGCAGGGTGACAATATACAGCCTTGATGTACTCCTTCCCCTATTTGGAACCAGTTTGTTGTTCCATGTCCAGTTCTAACTGTTGCTTCTTGACTTGCATACAGATTTCTCAGGAGGCAGGTCAGGTGGTCTGGTATTCCCACCTCTAAGAATTATCCACAGTTTGTTGTGATCCATATAGTCAAAGACTTTGGCATAGTCAATAAAGCAGAAGTAGATGTTTTTCTAACTCTCTTGCTTTTTCTATGATCCAACGGGTGTTGACAATTTGATCTCTGGTTCCTCTGTCTCTTCTAAATCCTGTTTAAACATCTGAAAGTTGATGGTTCATGCACTGTTCAAGCCTGGCTTGGTGAATTTTGAGTACTGTTTTGCTAGCATGTGAGATGAGTGCAATTGTGCGTAGTTTGAGAGTTCTCTGGCTGCCTTTATTTGGGATTTGAATGAAAACTGACCTTTTCTAGTTCTGTGGCCACTGCTGAGTTTTCCAGATATTATGGCATATTAAGTACAGCACTTTCACAGCATCATCTTTTAGGATTTGAAATAGCTCAATTGGAATTTCATCACCTTCACTGGCTTATAGTGATGCTCCCTAAGGACAACTTGAGTTCACATTCTAGGATGTCTGGCTCTAGATGAGTGATCACATCATCGTGGTTATCTGGGTCATAAAATCTTTTTTGTATAGTTCTTCTGCGTATTCTTGCCACCTCTTCTTAATATCTTCTGCTTCCATTAGGTTCCTACCATTTCTGTCCTTTATTCCAGATAACTGCTGAATAATTAACTGAAAGTGTGAATAAATATCATAAAAACAGTTTTCTTCTGGGCTAAAGTAGAAAATGCTATAGTGAATCAGCATTTTTCTATGGTATTAAAAAATAGAAACAATTTTTGGGAACACTCTTTCATTGTATGCACAGATCTCTCAAAATTTTTAAAATCCTATCATTTCAAAGGACATAGACGTATACTTTATGAGTTTTAAGTTCAGTAACCATTATTAACTTCTACCTTGCATTTCAAGTTTTCAGTAAGAGTAGACATATATTAACTGATAATAGTAATCAGGATAGTTTCATACGCATAAACTGTAGGAAATGTGAATCACTTGGAAGTAAACAACTGAAAAAAATCCAGACTAGAACTGAGGTTACATGTTCAGTAAAGTGTATACATAAAAATGAAAAAGTATTTAGAGACAGTTTCATAAATTCATTCTGTGGAAATGTATCTAGTACTTTAGAAGAACCTGGATACTTTTAGTTATTGACTAGAAATAAGCACAAACCGGAAGTCAAGAGGGATGGAGGACAAATCTGACAATGTGGAGTAGGAGGTGAAGCAGAATGGGAGAAACCTGAAAGAGGACAACAAGAAAGTACTGTCAAAAGATGAAAACAGATTTGCATCCCTGGAATAATCTTGTTCAGAGAAAGACTGTAACATGATTACACTACTAAGATGGTTACTACTTCCTAGAAAGTTACAAGAATTTTCAAAATGGTTAAGTAACTTCACTGTAAGAGATGAAACAATTTCAAGAGACTTTTATTTTTTTTTATTTGTTTAGCATTTTATAAATTTTTATTTTTACTTTATTTTGCTTTACAATACTGTATTGGTTTTTCCATACATTGACATGAATCCGCCACGGGTGTACATGAGTTCCCAATCCTGAACCCCCCTTCCCCCTCCCACCCCATATCATCTCTCTGGATCATCCCCGTGCACCAGCCCCAAGCATCCTGTATCCTGTATCGAACATAGATTCTACTCATTACTTGTACACTGTGTAAAGTTCAGCAACTCACATATGGTTCATATGATTTCATATACAACAAAAATGCTCCAGTATGTGTTATCCATTTTAAGTGTGACTTTTTTATTCCTTTCTTTTTTTGTAGAGCCTTCTTCTAGTAACACTATTATTTTTGTTTGATTCGGGGTTGGGGAAGTTTATTTTTATTTGGGTGTTAGTTTTTTTTGTTTGATGTTGTAATTCATTATCTCTGATATCAATGATTTACGTAATGCTGTGTGGTTTCATGTGTATATATATATATATATAATTGAAGTGTTAGGATGTTGAGGCAAGCTATTTCAATATGCTGAAATGAAATAGCCTATAATCTGTATATATACATATTCATTCTGAAGGATTATTCTAATTAACTACCATTTATTTTTGAAATGATATATTTTATTAGTATCAGTATCAACATAATCAGTGTGTTTATTCTACTGTTTTTTTCCCCATATTTGGAAGCAATTGATTTTGCATTATCATTCGTGCCAACATTCTGATAACACTTTATAAATACACGTGCTCTACCTGCAGCTTTTAATGAGGAATGATTCTGTTCACAGCAGCTTCCTCAGAACATCAGTCTAAGGGATTGTGTTTGGCACACCAAGCTGTTAAACTTTCCTATCATTTGTGTGTAATTTTTTAAGCATTGCCTGTGGCTTTACTGTTCATTATTAAAAGAAAACCATGCTCAGAATTTCAATTGATTTCTCTTGCCTGAATACCAATTAAAACCTGTTTATTACAACATTGGAAATACTCTCTAATTCATTACTTTCATAACAGAATTTCTTGGTTCTAATAAGCTTGCTTTTATACCCTAAAATATGTATTGGAGTATTTCTCAATTCTGTAGAATTATACCTGATTAGGAAGAAAAAAGTCAAGCTATAGGATTTATTTGTTTAACCAGGAAAGAAGGAGGCTGGCATTAAGATCAGACTTTGTCTTAATTATTAATAGAATTGTGAGAGGTAGCAGTAGTTATGAATTTGAGTCTAAATTTACTGGGAAAAGGTATTCATGTATGATTCTACATTGAATAAAGGGGATAACAGAAGAGATCTTGATAACAGAATTCCATAAAAACACATAAAATGTGGCAATACAAATATAAAATAATAAAATAGCAATTAAATTATTTCAGAAAATGCTATTATCTTTCCTTTAAAAGATAGATCAAGATACTTTTAGTAAACTTTAAAAACTATGTCTGGTTTGTAATAGGATAACTCAGAATTACTGAAGACCTTACACACTAGTTGATGCAATAAGAAAAGTGAAAAGTTTATCAATGTATATTATATCCTTAAGGGTGATATACTGATATTCATGAATGATATAAAAACAATTTTAAATGCCTGGAGGAAATTTTAAAAATCTTTTAAAATCACTGAAAACAATAATGCATAGCACTACTATTTAAATTTTTCTGGACTCATAAAAACATAAAAATCAGTCCATAAAAGATTAAATTACCTAAAAATGATTTTGTAATTCATATGGAAATGAGCATAACTTGCTAAACAGTAAATTCCATAAATTTTTAAACAAAAACATTTATCTGCAAATATAACTATTGGATTTTTACAGATAAATACACTATCATATATACATGTGTATATATATAATCTGCAATTATTTTTAACTGGGGAAAAATCTTTTAAACACTAGCATATCTGTATTTTGATTTGAGCAATCAAGAGTACTGTTATCTGAGAAAGAACTCCTCAAGGAGAAATCAGATTACAAGCAGTCTTGAGGAGAATGAATACTTTGTTTTAGCCATGTTACATTTGAATATTCTTTAAACACAGATGTTCAGTAGGTCACTGGATAGGATGGAGAGCTCTGAGAAGTGGTCAGCATTGAAGACAGCTATGTGGAACATGTGACTAGGTATCTGGAACTGAAAACTCTGAGCCTGGACAAGGTCTCCTCAGAGGCAGAGTAAGAGAATGGATAGAAATGAGACGATGGGATCAGCTCAGTGCCATTCTATCACATGCTTGGAAACAGAGGAAGAGTCAGCTGAGAAAAGAGAATGAAAGTAGGAAATGGGGAGCATCACAAGCAAAACAAAACAGAATAAAGTTTCAGGAAAAGGAGAAAGGTCCACTGACAGGTGAATAAATAAAGAAGATGTGATGCACGCATGCAATGAAATACTATTTAGCCATGAAAAAAAACAATGAAACAATGCCATTTGCAGCAACAAGGATGGACCTAGAGGCGATCATACCAAGTGAGGTAAGTTAGAAAGAGAAAGACCAATACCATATGATATCACTTATATGTGACACAAATGAGCTTACCTATGAAATAGAAACAGACTCACAGACATAGAGAATACACTTGCAGTTGCCAAGAGAAAAGCGGTGGGGAGGGATGGATTGGGAGTTTGGAATTAGCAGATGCAAACTACCGTATATAGAATGGATAAACAGCAAGGTCCTACTGTATAGTGCAGAAAACTGTATTCAATATCCTGTGATAAGCCATAATGGAAAACAAAACCAAAAAAGCTATATACATGCACAACTGAATCACTTTGCTTTATGGCGGAAATTAACACAACATTGGAAATCAACTCATACTTCAATTAAACAAATATTAAGAAAAGAGAGAAGAGAGGGTTAAATCTGTTAAATGCTGTTGAGACTGTTAGCTAAGACAAATAATAGGACACTGGATCTGGCAATATGAAGCGGTGATGAGTTGACAGGAAGAGACTGCAGAGTTAGGAGTACTGAAGCCAAGTGGAATATGACATAAAGAGAGAATTATGGGTGAGAAGATGCAGACTGTGGACATAGAAAACTCATTTGAATCATTCACTTTGAATAACAGTAGAAAAATAAAAGGACAAGGTATCTGGAAGGTGATATAAGATACAGTGAGGACTACTTAAGAGATGGAATTTAGAAAGATGGCAATGACGACCCTGTATGCAAGACAGGAAAAAAGACACAGATGTGTATAACGGACTTTTGGACTCAGAGGGAGAGGGAGAGGGTGGGATGATTTGGGAGAATGGCATTCTAACATGTATACTATCATGTAAGAATTGAATCGCCAGTCTATGTCTGACGCAGGATACAGCATGCTTGGGGCTGGTGCATGGGGATGACCCAGAGAGATGTTATGGGGAGGGAGGTGGGAGGGGGGTTCATGTTTGGGAACGCATGTAAGAATTAAAGATTTTAAAATTAAAAAAAAATAAAAATAAAAAAATAAAAAAAAGAGAGAGAGATGAGATACCAGGGTTGATTTCTACGCTAATAAGAATGGTCCATGTCCAAAAGGCACAAATTATGATATAAGAGAGAATGGGGGAATTCATAAAAGCAGAAAAAACACTGCTCATTAGAAAATATTCAGAACCACATAAACATGAGTGATATTTTGCAAATTCTGACAATCAACTTGTAGTGAATGGCCTGCAACTAGCATTAGCTTTAACCTGTGAAAAGAAAATGACGATTTAATATGGTCAAGATGGATCACACTCTATTCCTGGCTAACAGTTTGATCTAAACCTTGGGGAGTATTTGTAACAAACTATATGCTTTGCACTGTAGTTTGCATTATTTTTATGCTACGTATAAAGTTGATGTATTTAACCTGGAGTATATGTTCATGGTGGATGTCAGTACACATCCTCTACTGCCTTTTTAAATGAGCCACAGTAGAAGAATTTTTAAGGAGAGATACATCAAATGGTAGTTACAATATTTCTTCTTTTTTTTTTTTTTGGCCATTTGTTTTTTGTTCCTATTTTTCCCGGTTTCTGGAGTCCAGAGTACATTTGTTACCCTCATTAGAAGTTTCTCTTCAAGTGAGTAGAGATTCTCAGTTAAAATAAGATCACAGTGCAAGCAGAGTCCAGTACTTTCTCTGAAAAGCATTTCGGACATACTCCTGCCACAGCCAGAAACGAGACAGAAAATGTGCCTAGACACTTCAGCACTGACACAGGCATCACTTCAGACACCCGCCCCATCTTTCACTCACCTGTCCCTCTTGATTCCACAGTATTCGTCCTCTACATCTAACCTTCTCATCGCCTCATCCTCTACCACATAGCAACATGAACCCAGACACCTTTCTCATGGCTAACAAGTGACTTCCCTAGGAAATTAAAAGGGGCTAATCTTGTTGTGAATGAGCAGGAAAAAAAATAAAAGCAGCAGCGTAATAAATTAACAAATATTATTTTTTCCTCAATGGATCTTGCTCTTGTGCCCTTTCTTTGATATTTTGCAAAGATACCATGACTTTTCAAGTCACCTTGAAATATTAATAAGCATTTTTATTTTCCAAGGATTAAATATTCATATCTAGCTTAATAAAAATTCAAGCTCTATTGAAAACATCAAACTCTGGCAAAGATATGAAGTAATAGGAACTCTCATATTGCTGCTGAGAATACAAAATGGCACACTTTGTAAGATGTTTTGACAGTTTCTTACCACACACATAAAAAGGCTCCCCACTGTATAACACGGCAACCATCTTCCTTGGTATTCACCCAAATGAAGTGACATCATGTGTCCACAAAAAAATTCCAATCCACATTTTTACTGCAGCTTTATTCATAGTTGCCAAGGCTTGGAGGCAGCCAGGATAATTTCTGGTAAATGGACAGATGATTAAACTGTGATACATGCAGACAATAAAATATTATTCAGCGGTAAAAAAGAAATGAGCCATTAAAAGCCAGGGAGGAAACTTGAGTACATATTACTAAGTGAAAGAAACCAGTATGAAAGTATTAACTACTGTATGATTCCAGCTATATGACACTGAGGAAAGCAAAGCTATGGAGTCAGTAAAAGCATCAGACCAGGGGTTAGCAGGGAGGGTGGGATGAATCGACAGAGCATAGAGGATTATTAGGACAGTGAGATATCTACTATCATGGTGGATACATGTCATTATACATTTGTCAATATTTGATCCTTGGGACAAGAAGAACACTGGAGCCTTCCCTGGTGGCTCACTTCAGTTCAGTTCAGTTGCTCAGTCATGTCCAACTCTGTGTGACCCCATGAACTGCAACGGGCCAGGCCTCCCTGTCCATCACCAACTCCCAGAGTTCATCCAAACTCATGTCCATTGAGTCGGTGATGCCAACCAACCATCTCATGTGCTGTGGTCCCCTTCTCCTCCTGCCTTCAATCTTTTCCAGTATCAGGGTCTTTTCAAATGAGTCAGCTCTTCACATCAGGTGGTCAAAGTATTGGAGTTTTAGTTTAAACATTAGTCCTTCCAATGAATATTCAGGACTGATTTCCTTTAGGATGGGCTGGTTGGATCTCCTTACAGTGCAAAGGACTCTCAAGAGTCTTGTCCAGCAACACAGTTCAAAAGCATCAATTCTTTGGTGCTCAGCTTTTTCACAGTCCAACTCTCACATCCATACATGACTACTGGAAAAACCATAGCCTTTACTAGATGGATCTTTGTTGGCAAAGTAATGTCTCTGCTTTTCAATATGCTATCTAGGTTGGTCATAACTTTCCTTCCAAGGAGTAAGCATCTTTTAATTTCATGGCTGCAGTCACCATCTGCAGTGATTTTGGAGCCCCCAAAAATAAAGTCTGACACTGTTTCCACTGTTTCCTCATCTATTTGCCATGAAGTGATGGGACTGGATGCCATGATCTTCGTTTTCTGAGTGTTGAGCTTTAAGCCAAGTTTTTCACTCTCCTCTTTCACTTTCATCAAGAGGCTCTTTAGTTCTTCTTCACTTTCTGCCATAAGGGTGGCGTCATCTGCATATATGAGGTTATTGATATTTCTCCCGGAAATCTTGATTCCAGCTTGTGTTTCTTCCAGCCCAGCGTTTCTTATGATGTACTCTGCATATAAGTTACATAAGCAGGGTGACAATATACAGCCTTGATGTACTCCTTTTCCTATTTGGAACCAGTCTGTTTTTCCATGTCCAAATCTAACTGTTGCTTCCTGACCTGCACACAGATTTCTCAAGAGGCAGGTCAGGTGGTCTGGTATTCCCATCTCTTTCAGAATTTTCCACAGTCTATTGTGGTCCACACAGTCAAAGGCTTTGGCATAGTCAATATAGCAGAAATAGATGTTTTCTGGAACTCTCTTGCTTTTTCGATGATCCATCAGATGTTGGCAATGCTCAGCAGTAAAGAATCTGCTTTCAATGCAGAAGACGTAGACATGTGCATTTAATCCCTGGGCCAAGAAGATCCTCTAGAGGAGGAGATGGAAACCCACTCCTATATTCTCACCTAGAGAATCCCATGGACAGAAGAGCCTGGCAGGCTAGAGTCCACAGGGTTGGAAACAGTCAGACATGACTGAGCAACTTGGCACACATGCAGGAAGACTCCCTGGAAGAAGAAATGGTAATCCACTCCAGTATTCTTGCCTGAGAAATCCCACGGACAGAGGAGCCTGGTGGGCTACAGTCTAGGGGGTTGCAAAGAGCTGGACATGACTGAGCAACTAAAAAACAACAATAGAATATGTAACACCAAGAGTGAACCCTTGTGTAAGCTATGGACTTTGAGTGATTATAGCGTGCCAATGTAGGTTCATCAATTACAGCAAGTGTGGCAGGTCATGTTGATAGTAGGGGAAATCATGTATATCAAGGGACAAAGGTATATAGGAACTTGCTGTATCTTCTGCTCAATTTTGCTATGAACCTAAAAGTGCTCTAAAAATAATCTATTTAAAGATATACATATAAATATATACCAGAAAATAATTTCAAGGTATTAATCCTGGTTATATGAAAAACATTTTTTTGATGTAACTGTTGCAATAATAGGAAAGTCATGTGCATATGTTAGAAATAATAGAGAAAAATTCCATGTATCCCATACCCAGTTTTCCCCTAGTTAATATGTGGCATAAACAGGACATGGATATAGATAGGATAAATACACAAAACTTTTCTATCACCACAAAGATCCGTTGTATGCTGTTAAACATGAGGGACTCTGCTCTTAGCTTAGATTTGATGGACGTTCTTCCCACACTGTTTTTAATATATATACCAACTGACCTTTTAGAGTTACTCCCACTCTCATCCCTTCTTTAGGCCCTGGCAACTACTAAGTTCTTATCTCTATATATAGTTTTTCCATTTCAAGAAAGGCACATAGATGGATTCATAAGTATGTATCCTTATGGGTTAATTTGTTTCTCTTACTCCTAGCCACACTGTTGTGTGTATCTAGCATCTGTTTCTTCTTAACACTGAGTAGTATTCCATGGTACGGATGCTGAAGGACACCTTGGTTGTTTCCAGTTTGGGACTACAAATAAGGCTGCTATAAATATATATATATATATATATATATTTTTTTAATCAAGTTTTTATGGGAGCTACAGATTGGTGTCTTACAACTCAGGCCTGACTCAGGGCAGGAAACCTGCACTGGGCAGCGTGTGATGTCAATTTCTACTCACTCCCTAGCTTGCTCTGCCATTTAGTAGCATGGTTCCTGGGTCAGAGGACTGGGGGAGGAGGTGACAGAGGATTTAGGACATATTCTCGCAGGCCACGTGTCCCTGCAATCTGGTTTTGTATATTCTGTGTGGCAGATGCTAGATTTCTTCAGTGTCGGGGGACCTCTTAGAGAATCACCTCTTTGAGATTCACATTCCCAGGGGCTGGTGCCTCATAAGTAGTATACTTTCCAGTTGATTCAAGCCCAGCTAAATTATCTGATACTTGCTGTGGAATATAGGAAATAGCTTTTCCTTCAGGAAATTGGTAATAAAGCTTCACTGCATGTGAAGCCTCCCTCTTTCCTCTGTTAAAGAAGCAAGTACAACCAGTCTGACATTTAAATTTGTGTGACAAAAAGATGTCACAAAACAATGACACCATCAAGTCCAGGAACGCACATCAAGTTTTTTAAGTCTGCTAGTCTTCTGATCATTACTCAGACCAACTGGGCAGAAGAATCACTAACTTAGGGAGACAAAGCATTTTAATGACTGCTTCAAAGGAATTATCCTTCAAAGATGTATTCTTTTGCTCTCTTTCTTATTTCATTCACAGGATCATTTGGGTGACGGCCTGGTTTTGGCAGAAATAATTTGGGATAACCAATTTATAATTTAAAAAACAATAAAATACAAGAAACAAAACAAAGTATTTGAATACATTTTATCATACTTTGCACAAATTGTATGGATTTGTTATGAAAACAATTTCCACATACAAAAACATGATATGAACACAACTAATATTTATAAATGTATTTATATGTTTTGATATATTTAGATGGTCAAAGAGTATAGGTGTGTGTACACAAAGAACTGCATTCAATTCTTTTAACTTTTGAATTATTTTGTGATGATAGCACATTTGAAAATATAAAATACTAAGTAAGCTACTGCCTGTACTTACACCTTAAAATGTTAGCTATTTTGATCAAAATAGTGGGATTCACAATAACCTGAAATACTATGTGAGATATAAAAATTTAGAAAAAGTTACTGAAATCTCAGTAGATGAGATGCCAAGTGTCTTTATAAGGATAGAGATTTTCTGAATGGAATGAGATATCAAATGCAATGCAGTGCTTTCTTTTCTGAGGACCATTTTACAAGCAATTTTTTTGTGTAAGAAAGTAAACAGAATTTGACCATTGCCTCCAACCATATGTACTAATATTAAGCTGCTTAAAAAGGAGAAATAAATTTTTTACCCCATTAAAAGTTATCTTATAAAAAAAAGTGTCTAGTTTTGTAAATGTAGGTACATTTGTTCACATCATAAATAGCCTCAACTTGAAGACCGAGTAATAGTTTCCTTTGATATCATGCTATAATATGGTACTTGTCTAATCATCTGTGTTGAAAGTGATCCAGAAAACAGAGGTCATTGAGTTACAGTTTTATCGTTATGCTTACTAGAGTTGAAAAATCAGCACTCTATATTGTGCCTTTTCTTTTCTTATAAAATTCTTATACTGACAGAGATGCTCCTTACGTAGTGCACTTGATTTGAAAACCTCTTCATCCTGTCTCTTTTGTTTAATGGCTCAGTGCTTGGAAACAGCTGAAGACTGATAATCTTGAACTAAGTGTGGATGCTGCACACATATTGGACAAGACTGTTTCACCATAATAAGCAAAAGTATTGAACATATAATGGGCAATCTAGTCCTGAAAGAACAGGACTTTTCTATTTAGCAATTAAATAAATCTATTTACCATTTCAATCATTAAACAAATTTGTATTTCAGAAATATTTTGGGAAAACACAGTTAATTCTTTTTGTATTCATAACTGCATCTCACAAACTTTTTACAATGGCAATATAAATCAATATATAGTTTTTAAAAGTCCCAATTAGGGATATACAAATATACACACACGACTCTAAATTTTTGACATTTACAGTAATGGTAGAAATTTCTGTACTGATTTAAATAATAAATCCAGCAGTGGATGATTTTTATCAAATCACAAATATGTTATCATAAATAAATATTATGTAGTCACATAGTCTGCCTAAATTGTAAATTAATCATGAAAGCAAAATTAATTTAACTAGGTAATAGAATTTCCAAGCAAACAATTAAGACTCAAAATTTGAAGAGAAAGTGTCACAAAAGAAAGAGGGTCAGTTCATAAGGATAAAAAGTCAAATCATCATTAAGATGGTGTTGGGGCCCAGGGTAGACCATTCCAAAATGTGTCTCCATGGCATATTGATTATTTTGAGTTAAAGTTACTAAGAAACGGCCAGTGCAAGAGGGTCAGTCTGACTCTGTCCGCCTGAGAGCAGGAAATAAATCCCTCCTGTGAGAGGTGCATTCCCTGTATCTGAAGGTGGAAGGACTCCCTTATAACCAGAGATGGGGACTCAGGGCTGAGAAGCCTATAACTTCAAAGCTTGTAATTTCTTTAATTTACTACCGCAGCTCAAACTCTGTTTAGATTCTTCACTAATTGAGCACACAAGGCCCAATTTCCTTTATCCTCTCAATTCCGCAGAGGCATATTGTTCCTTTCTCCAGAAAGTATAAGAGCTGCCTGCTTTGGCCACTCCTTAGGTCCCATTTCTGTTAGACCTCCATGTTCATGAATTAAAATTTGCTTATTTTCCTTCTGTTAATCTGTCTTGAGTCAATTTTCTTATCAGCCCAGCTGATAAGAAACTCAAAAGTGGTATAGGGGGAAGTTTTAGGTGAAAAAGAAAAAGCCACAATCATGGTAAGAAATATTAACACGATAAATAATAGATTAAAAATAATAAGTAAACATATAGATTTAAGCAGTATAGTCAATAAGCTTTGTATGTGGATCAGGCTTAGATAACTGCATCAAAAGTATCAAAGTACAGCTACTTCTCAAGCACATATAGAAAGTTTATTTTAAAATGAATTCTGTAATTAGACAAATAGTTTAATAAGACATCTTTGCTTCCTGACAAAATATAATAAACAGGATTCTTAGTGGTAAGTATTCTATATTGAAAAAGAAATAAAATTAATGGAGTTCTTAGCTAGCAGAGAAAGACAAGTTATTAAATAAAATAAGTATTGAGAAAAATGTAATTATTCACATATGATCATTTTCTATGGCTTACAAAAAGTCCATAAATAATTGAAATATATAAGCTTTGCAAAGCTGATAATTGTAAAATCAATACATGGAAATAAACTATTTCCATTTGCAACCAAAAAACTTAAAAATTTGAATTTTTAAAAGATAAAATTTATAGGTCTTAAAAAATGTAAAGTGTCTATGATTAAACACAAGAAAAGTACTAAAAATCCTGAAAGGAGAAAAATAATAGTTTTCAAGGATATTAATGAAGAAAACATAGAAGAAGAAATGTGCAGTTTTCGTGGTTCAGAAGACTAAAAGTTATAAATAAGTATTCCCCAAACTGATCAAAAATCTGTATGACTCCATTCAAATTTCCACTAGTTATTCACTCCCCTCTTTTATTTGTTTTTGTTTGGAAACTTGACACAGTTATCATTACCTGTATACTGTATAAAAGTACAAAATTTCAACAGCAGACCTGATGCACTTGAAGACAGGAAGGGAGAACTGTTATCTCATGTAAAAAGACAGCAAAATTAGAGAATTTAATACAGTGTGAAATTACCAACAAGATAACTACAATAAGGGAGCCGACTGGAGAGCAATCATACAGCCATGAATATGCCAACACTAATATAAATGAAAACTCTTACAGGTCACTGTTGAAAGATTTCAGGACAGCATGACAGCTGGTTTCTATATTTTAAAAATATCTACATTTTTGCTTACTTTTCCATTTATAGCCTCATAACAGTTCTCTCTTCTCTACACTTTCTGTTTCCAGGGGAAGCTGACTTTACATATTGCATGACATTGGAAGGAAAGGGGGCAGGACACAGCCTTAAAAGAATGACATAGTCACAGGATATGAGGATAACTGGCTAGAGCCAACTAGGTCCAAGATGATGGAAGATTCAACTTCCAGTGGACCTTGAGCCTCATGATATGCTTACTGTAACACACCCAGTTCAGTTCAGTCCAATCACTCAGTCGTGTCCGACTCTTTCGACCCCACGGACTGAAGGACACCAGGCTTCCTGGTTCATCACCAACTCCCGGAGCTTGCTCAAACTCACGTCCAAGAGTTGGTGATGCTATCCAACCATCTCATCCTCTGTCATCCCCTTCTCCTGCCTTCAATCTTTCCCAGCATCAGGGTCTTTTCAAATGAGTCAGTTCTTATCAGGTGGTCAAGGTATTGGAGTTTCAGCTTCAGCATCAGTCCTTCCAATAAATAGTCAGGGCTGATTTCCTGTAGGATTAATTGGATTGATTTCCATGAAGTGCAAGGGACTCTGAACAGTATTCTTCAATCAGTTCAGTTCAGTTCAGTTGTTCAGTCATGTTCGACTTTTTGTGACTCCATGAATCGCAGCACGCCAGGCCTCCCTGTCCATCACCAACTCCTGGAGTTCACTCAGATTCACATCCATCAAGTCAGTGATGCCATCCAGCCATCTCATCCTCTGTCGTCCCCTTCTCCTCCTGCCCCCAATCCCTCCCAGCCTCACAGTCTTTTCCAATGAGTCAACTCTTCGCATGAGGTAGCCAGAGTACTGGAGTTTCAGCTTCAGCATCATTCCTTCCAAAGAAATCCCAGGGCTGATCTCCTTCAGAATGGACTGGTTGGATCTCCTTGCAGTCCAGGGGACTCTCAAGAGTCTTCTCCAACACCACAGTTCAAAAACATCAATTCTTTGGTGCTCAGCTTTCTTCACAGTCCAACTCTCACATCCACACATGACCACAGGAAAACCATAGCCTTGACTAGATGGACCTTTGTTGGCAAAGGAATATCTCTGCTTTTGAATATGCTATCTAGGTTGGTCATAACTTTTCTTCCAAGGAGTAAGCATCTTTTAATTTCATGGCTGCAGTCATCATCTGCGGTGATTTTGGAGCCCCAAAAAATAAAGTCTGACACTGTTTCCACTGTCTCCCCATTTTTTCCCATGAAGTGATGGGACCAGATGCCATGATCTTCATTTTCTGAATGTTGAGCTTGAAGCCAACTTTTGCACTCTCCACTTTCACTTTGATCAAGAGGCTTTTTAATTCCTCTTCACTTTCTGCCATAAGGGTGGTGTCATCTGCATATCTGAGGTTATTGATATTTCTCCCGGGAATCTTGATTCCAGCTTGTGTTTCTTCCAACCCAGCGTTTCTTATGATGTACTCTGCATACAAGTTAAATAAACAGGGTGACGATATACAGCCTTGACGTACTCCTTTTCCTATTTGGAACTAGTCTGTTGTTTCATGTCCAGTTCTAACTGTTGCTTCCTGATCTGCATATAGGTTTCTCAAGAGGTGGGTCAGGTGGTGTGGTATTCCCATCTCTTTCAGAATTGTCCACAGTTTACTGTGATCCACACAGTCAAAAGCTTTGGCATAGTCAATAAAGCAGAAATAGATGTTTTCTGGAACTCTCTTGCTTTTTTGATGATTCAGTGGATGTTGGCAATTTGATCTCTGGTTCCTCTGCCTTTTCTAAAACCAGCTTGAACATCTGGAAGTTCACGGTTCACATATTGCTGAAGCCTGGCTTGGAGAATTTTGAGCATTACTTTACTAGTGTGTGAGATGAGTGCAACCACTAGACCATTCAGGTACAACCTAAATCAAATCCCTTATGATTATACAGTGGAAGTGAGAAATAGATTTCAGGGCCTAGATCTGATAGATAGAGTGCCTGATGAACTATGGACGGAGGTTCGTGACATTGTACAGGAGACAGAGATCAATACCATCCCCATGGAAAAGAAATGTAAAAAAGCAAAACGGCTGTCTGAGGAGGCCTTACAAATAGCTGTGAAAACAAGAGAAGCCAAAAGCAAAGGAGAAAAGGAAAGATACAAGCATCTGAATGCAGAGTTCCAAAGAATAGCAAGAAGAGATAAGAAAGCCTTCCTCAGCGATCAATGCAAAGAAAAACTCTCCAATACCACAGCTTAAAAGCATCAATTCTTCAGTGTTCAGCTTTCTTTGTATTCCAAATCTCACATCCATACATGACTACTGGAAAAACCATAGCTTTGACTAGATGGACCTTTGTTGGCAAAGCAATGAATGTCTCTGATTTTTTATATGCGGTCGAGGTAAGTCATAACTTTGCTTCCAAGGAACAAGTGTCTTTTAATTTCATGGCTGTAGTCACCATCTGCAGTGATTTTGGAGCCCAAGAAAATAAAGTCTGTCATTGTTTCCATTGTTTCCCCATCTATTTGCCATGAAGTGATGGGACCAGATGCCATGATCTTTGCTTTTTAAATGTTGAGTTTTAAGCCAACTTTTTCACTCTCCTCTTTCATTTTCATCAAGAGGTTCTTTAGTTCTTCTTTGCTTTCTGTCATCTGAGTATCTGAGGTTATTGATATTTCTCTTGGCAATCTTGTTTCCAGCTTGTGCTTCATCCAGCATGGCATTGAGCATGATGCCCTCTGCATATAAGTTAAATAAGCAGGGTGACAATATACAGCCTTGATGTACTCCTTTCCCAATTTGGAACCAGTCCCTTGTTCTATGTCCAGTTCTAACTGTTCCTTCTGGACCTGCATACAGATTTCTCAGGAGGCAAGTAACGTGGTCTGGAAATTCTTGGAAAACCCACCCCTTACCCCTCAAAGAACTGGAATAATCCCCTACTCATTAGCCTATAAAATTACCCAGCCCATAAAAGCTAACCACCCCATATTTCAGAGCCTTTTGCCTTCTGAGGTGACCTACACTCTGTGTTTCCCTTTAAATAAATCCACTTCTTGCCTGTCAGTTTGTCTCTCACTGAATTGTTTCTGTGCTGAGACACAAAGAACCTGGGCCTCAGTAAGTCCAGATACCAGATGCATGATTCTAATTAAAAGACCATGGGTTCGAGTCCCAACCTGAGTTTTGGCTGGATTCGTGTCCCATTACACAGTTTCAGCATAAACTTCCTTTCCCTCTAGCTTCTGGCTGAATTTAATCAATGGCAGCAAAAGGTAATAGAAGAAAGAGAGACATCTCTTTTTTCCTCTGTGGCCTTACTGCCTCAGTTCTGGCTGGCTCTCCATAAAAGCACAGCCTGTTCTGGGTGGCCCATTCCCATTTACTCCAGTCAAAGTCAGACTCCTTCAAACATGGGGTGACAATGAATATACCAAAGGCTAAAACTTGCATGCCTAATCATTCCTTATTTGTTTCTTTAACCCTGTTAGCATTTCTGTAATGAGGCTTTTAATTAATCTCTTTGAATCCAATCTGACTCTACCTTTTGTCCATATCCAGTTCCCTGATTGATAAAGAACTAGAATATGCCATCTGATCCCATTTTTGATATCTGACTGCTGACAGCTTTTAAGCCTCATTTCTCCTTCTTTTCCTTGAGTTCCACTTCTAGGAAAGCTGGTAAGAATCATGTTCCCTCCTTTTATGCTGGAAGAAATAATCCATGTGAGTCAGCCCCATCCTCTAACCACAGTAAAATCTCCAATCTTTTCCTTAATTTCTCAAGGCATTTCAGACTTGCTTGAGAGACACACCATGATCTCCAGACAAACCTCAATGCTGAAAGCAATCAACGTTTCATGCCCTCTATGTGGCATCATAAACCTCAACATCTAAAGGGAATTTGGAGTGAGACTCTTCCAGACTCTGCAGGGCAGTCCCAACAATTGGTGGATAAGCAGGATGCCTACACAATGGTCCCTCCCACCCATCGGGGGTCTTCAATTTCTTGCTTTGCTAACTGGCTCTGTTGCCTGAAGGCAAACATGTACTTGTGGCTGTGGATGCTGACTAGCTCAGCCTTCCAGCTATGTCCCTTGTGTTGCATTGGTGAGTTCCTCTGAGTCTCTGGTATAGAGTGAACTGACCTAAGTCAGAAATTTCTATGTTTGGCATTTAGGGACACAAGAATAAGATCAGAGCCCTCCCTAAAGTGACTTTGGGTCATGCGTCTTAGCCCAGGCCAATCTCTGTGTCTTAAAATGCATCTGTGAGACTTGCCTGGTGGCCCAGTGAAATTAAGATTTCACCTTCCAATGCAGGAGTTGTGGGCTTGATCCTTGGTCAAGATCCCATTTGCTTCATGGAAGAAAAAACAGAGCATAAAAGAGAGAAGCAACATTATAACAATTCAATAAAGACTAAAAATGGGCCACATTTAAAAAAAAAAAATTCTTTAAGAAACAAGGCATCTGTGACTGATACTACATACAGGAAAAAAGCTATATCCTGTGATACCATGGATTGTGTGTCTCAAACAAACACTGACCTTCATGCATGCACACTGAAAAGAATGACTCCCTGTGAGAGATACAGATCCATCGAGTGGTCACTTATGAAAGAGAAGTCAAAAAAGAGGGAGGAGGGGGAAAGAGAAAAGAGGAAAATGTAGCAGTAGTTATGGAATGTGCTGAGATGTACACTCCTAAGAGCAGATGGCTCACTAAGATCTGTAAATATCTCTGTTGCTGCTGCTGCTGTTGCTGCAATGCCTCTGTTTCAAAAAAGATGCTGATTCTCTGTTACAGGAAAACTATCCACAAGCATGCCTCCTCTGAACTACAGCCTTGCCTACCTTCCCCATAGTAATACCATCCACTGCCCTTAAATACCCCATACTTGGCATGAACACTCTGATCCAATAAGTAATAAAGTAAAATTAAATTAAGCTTTTGGTTCTTCCAAGTTGGTATGACAAAAATGGAACCCAAGGACCATTCCTCAGATTAAAATAGTCAATATGGCCTAACAAGTCTTTCAAGATTGAAAAAGAAATTTCAAGGATCAGATGTTAATATACCAGGTCTAGATAGAGGAATGATTATCTCTCCACTTAATAATATAATTTGGCCTCTTCTTAAATATGGAAATAATCAATGTGTGCCTCCCTCATGGTAGATTACTGGAGTCTTACTGTCATGCTTTTATTTATTAAAGTCTCATATATAATATTATTGGAATTACTGAATTATCCCACGCAGTAAATATTCTATTTTGACTTATGTGTTTTATTGCACATCTATTTCAACCATCTCTCAGTCTCACATTCTTTTACCTTCAAAGGGCGCAATTAACCCATGGTGTACTTAATAGCTTCTCCACTGCATACAGTCTTTGCAAGCAAGATCTGATGTGTATTCGTTCTCTCTGGAAGCACAGGTATTGCATTACATTAATGATACCTTCCTCCAAGGACCTTCATTTGGCACAGATTCAGGACAAACCTACACAGGAGCTCTACAAAGGGGACAGGCCATTGCCTCATGCATTGTGCAATGCCGTCCACCTCGATTAAATCTCTGACATTTACTTGGTGATGTGAAGGCTGCTTCATATTGACAATGTCAAAAAATAGCTGTTGATCAACTAAGTACCCATGATATTAAAACCAGCCCCCAAGTTTTAGGTCTTTCTGGGTTTTGGAGGCAACATAGTTCTCATTTACACTGTTTTTTGCAAATTGGTTAACCTTTAATGAGACACCTTCCTACAAATGACTCTAGAATTTATCCAAATAGCAATGTGACAAATCATACCACTAGTGCTCTTCAGAGACTCCTTCACTTCAGAACCACAACAACTTGATGTCTTATCTCTTGGAGAACCTGGACACCCACATCATGGTCATAGCTGCCCATAAATTTCTCATGCAAGAAACTTCCCTCACCAGACCCACATTGCACTCCAATAGAATAGCAACCACTGGCCACATAATGAGCTCTTCTGAATAAAAGGATATCACAGGTTCAGAGACCTCAATCCATACATATACACAGTTATCCATTGTACTTTGTGTCATGGAAGCAATACCCTACAAGTTCGACATGGTTACTGAAGTCTTCTTGCTATAGACGTAGCCAATCCTGAGCCCTCTGGCCTATTCCACACATAACAGGAGGTGGCCTCCCCTGTTCTCAGTTCCCTCAGTTCAGATCAGTTCAGTCACTCAGTTGTGTCTGACTCTTTGCAACCCCATGGAATGCAGCACACCAGGGCTCCCTGTCCATCACCAACTCCCAGAGCTTGCTCACACTCATGTCTATAGAGTCAGGCTTCCCTGATAGCTCAGTTGGTAAAGAATCTGCCTGCAATGCAGGAGACCCCAGTTCAATTCCTGGGTCAGGAAGATCCCCTAGAGAAGGGATAGGCTACCCACTCTAGTGTTCTTGGGCTTCCCCGTGGCTCAGCTGGTAAACAATCTGCCTGCAATGTGGGAGACCCTGGTTCAATTCCTGGGTTGGGAAGATCCCATGGAGAACAAAAAGGCTACCCACTCCAGTATTCTGGCCTGGAGAACTCCATGGAGGAGTCCATGGGGTCGCAGTGAGCCAGATGCAACTGAACAACTTTCACATCACATCTTTGGAACAGAGAACTCTGGGAATCCCTTGCATCACTCATACTTGAGAGATATTCAAGTAATGCATCTCTACACACTAATAACATAAATCAAGGCCTCATCGGAATATTCCCTGTATGGCTCCCAACATTATTGACAGTGATCAAATCACTCATTTTATGTCTCAGAATACACAATGCTGGAATGAGGCATACAGTGTAATGTTTATCTTCCTCACTAGCCTCAGGCTAAAGCCTCAGAGAGCAACATATCGGCATATTTAAATATGTTTGAGGTCAATTAAATAAAACACGGCATATTTCAGCCATCAATTAAACGTCAGGAGAGAATTTTCATAAAGAATTTGACTCCATTTCTTGGTATCTGACACTGATATCCTTTTGCCTCATTCTTCTTTTCCCCTTTGTTTCCCAGATTTCCTTGGAAGAGTGATTGTGTAGTGGAGTTGTAGCCCACAGAACTAGAGTCAATTAAAGCACACCATTTCCACTAGTGGCCCTTTAAAAAATGCCTTAAAAATGCCATTTGACTTTCCATGATCTTTCCATTTCCTTGATTTGATGCAAATTAACATGCTTACATTGAAAATAAATCTTTGAAGAGAATAGAGTCAAAAAATAGAAAGATTTGGAGTTCATGTGTAATTGCTGAGAGGAGATTCAACATCAACCAGAAATAGTTGGAACCCATAAGAAACTAATCCCTATAGTTTTGATCTACTCAATATTTCAGAGTTTGCTTGTTATAGAAGATACCATTGTTTTTAAAAAGTACTGCTAAATTCCATTTCTAGAAAGTTAAAAAAAAAAAGAAACTATAATATACTGCTTTTGCAATAAATATAAAGGAGACAAACTACAAAGAAATCCAAGGCCTGACTGAGACAAATATCAGGAGGGTTGGTACCTATGCCACAGAGAAAGAGGGATGTGATTAAACAGACACACACAGACAGTTCATTTCATTTGTATTTAAACTTCATATACTTTATAGCTGGGCTTCCCAGGTGGCACTAGTGGTAAAGATCCTGTCAGTCAAGCAGGAGACATAAGATGTGGGTCCGATCCCTGGGTAGATTGTCCAGATTTTCTGGAGGAGAGCATGGCAACCCCCTTGGAGAATCTTGCCTGGAGACTCCCAAGGACAGAGGAGCCTTGCAGGCTATAGTACATAGGACTGCAAAAAGTCAGACACAACTGAAGCGACTTAGCACACATGCACATATTTTATAGCTACAGTTGACCTTTGAACAACATGGGTTTGAACTGTGCAGCTTACTTATATGTGGATTTTTTTTCAACAGTACATACTACAGTACCATTCCATCTGTGGTTAGTTGAATGCACAGATGTGGAACCACAGATATCGAAGAACACTGTATATATTATACAAAAGGCTGACTGTAAGTTCTGTGTGGATTTTCAACTGTGCAGAGGGTCTGCATCCCTAATCCCAGCACTGTTCAAGGGTCAACTGTACTCTTTTATTGGTATGCTACAGTTCACAGTATACATTTTTAATGAATTGTCTTTGGCAACGGTGTGTGATATATATGAAAGAAAATACTTGGAAAATTAAAACAAACAGTATTAAGAACTTGATATTCAGGATATAATCTAAATGGAAAAGCACTGTAGTATAGTGGGAAGAATAGGTTCTGAAGGCAGACTATTTTACACCTGGAGATACTGCTACAAGTCATATTGACTGACATAAAAGGCTGATGGCATTCAGTGAGACCTAACGTGGTGCAGGATTCCATAGCACATAGTGGCTTTGGCACCTGGACCACAAAGCATAACATACCTGATCATAAAGGGTGTCTGTCGAAAAGGACGTTGCTATGCACAGTTTTGGCAGTGTCATATGGGAGAACCACAATGTGGATGTTTAGGATCCTTGACCATGCTATTTCCAGTAGAGAATTATACATTTTTAAAGAATACCTCCTGGTGTGCTATGAGTGCCTGATAGAGATGCAACATCTGAAGATAAAACCTCAAGAAACCATGTAGTCAAAACTGTCATGAGCTGGTTTGAGCAAAAATAACCCAAGGGTGGATTGTGTGAATGCTATGGTGCTTAGCAAAATGCATACCTGTCCCTCAGTCTCCAGCTCCTGGGGGCAGAACTGGCATCCATGGCTGAGAGTGGGCCCCAGAACATGCACAGAACCACCTCACACAGTGTCAAATCCCATTCTCAGGAGTAGCTGCCATCCAGTGTCCATCAATGAGATTTTTCCAGTCCAAGAAAGTCAATCAAATCTGGGTCAACACTGTTGGTCTATTCCGCTCCAAATTTTTCCATTAGATTGCCTGAGGTCTTTGTCCTACTGCACCACAACCTCCTATTTTCTCCAATCTAATTTTATTTCTTTCTACACAAATGTGTATCCATAATATCAGTCCTGTACACTCCATCCTGCCTCAGACTCTGCTTTACAGGAAATCAGCCTAGGATAGTTGTCAGGCCTCTGTAAATTATACCTGACCATGAGATTTTGATTAACATAAATTAACATGGAATTGATTAACATAAATATCCCAAATAGCAACTGAAAAACTAAAAAGTGTTAAACAATATTGCTTTCTTCCAGATATTAAAGAAGAAAACCCTTTAGAAACTCCTTTAAAGTTTTTATATTACTTGTTACAAATACCAAGCATTATAAACTTGAGAGGAAAAAGTCTATTTCAGTGAGATACTTCAAATGGGCAGGCAGTCCAGTATCTGGAAAAATAAAAGCTTAAATTCCAGATCCCCTGCTACCTGAAAAAGTCTCCTAGTGCAGAGTTATTATTACTTCTTGAGTACTAAAGTGAAGTTGCTCAGTCGTGTCCGACTCTTTGCAATCCCATGGACAATAGCCTACCAGGCTCTGCCGTCCATGGGATCTTCCAGGCAAGAATACTGGAGTGGGATGCCATTTCCTTCTCCAGGGGATCTTCCCAACCCAGGGATCGAACCCAGGTCTCCTGCATTGCAGAGAGACGCATTACCGTCTGAGCCACGAGGGAAGCCCTCTTGAGTACCAGTAACTGCCTATTAACCACTTGTGCCTAGGTTGTTGCTTTTTATCTGGCTCTGCAGGCTGCTTATGAAAGGCTTTAGAAAAAAAAGTAACATTTAATTGAAATATATATATTTAAGTAGCAAGTGGCATTTTTTCATACATACATGATCCACCACAGAGAATGTTTTTTAGAGCATTTTGCTTTTTCTTTCAAGTTCTCAGAACAGTCATCAAGACATCATTTTAAAATTTAAAATTTTCAAATGTCTTTCATTCATCCTACTTTTATAGAACTAAAGTATCATAAAGTCTACCTGAGAAACTGACTTGTTTAAAATGTACCAGAAGGCATTGCAACCAAAGAGTAAGTAAACAAGACAGGATGAAATAGGACAACGAATCCGCTAAGAAGTATTACTGTCAAGTAAAATTGCATGGCTTCATCTTCCTACCAGGAGCAAATGTGAGAGAATACACAAGTTTTTTTTTCCCCAGCTATCCCAGATGAGGGGCAGGGGAAAAGGAAAAATAGGGGCTTAAAATCTACCAGTAGTCAGACATCAAAACTGGAATCATGCACTTAATACTCCTCTCCACCAGATAAAAGTCTTTATCATGATAATCTTGCTTGAGTCTTTTGAGCATTCCCCACCATTACCAGCATAATGTACTTTTTAAGCTTTTTACACTTTCAAATTAAAACCAATCCTTCCAACCATATCAGACTTTCCTTAAACCTAACTTTGCCTCAAATTAATTCATTCTTTTTTAATGAAAAAACACCCTGTTCTATGCTTTTCTTAGCAGCAGCCATATTAGTCCAAAAAATACGCACTTGACATTCAACTTCTGAGAAAAACTCTATAGAGCAATGCATGCATAGATTTTTCTAGGGAGATAACATTCTGATGGAAAAAAAAATAAGGCTAAAAAATGAAATTTGAAGCACTACCCTAAATCCAATAGTTCAAAATAAATAATCTAAAGATTTATCTGATCTCAGCACATTCATGCAAGAGACTGTCAGGGAATATCAGACTCAAATAAGCTATATCTTTGGTTATTGATAGAGGATGATGAGTTCACCTTCAAGATTTTAATTCTATTCTGTGAATCCATACAAATGGGCCCAACTCAATCTAGAGTTCTATGCACACAGCATGCAATTACCTTGTGAGCATAATACTCCAAGTAACTTTTGAATTTCATACCTGTCAGCACCCTTACTTGGTATATTATGAGATACAGTATGATTTCACATTGGAAAAGTTATTCTTGTAAGAGACTCTGAAGATCCTTTTATCTTGTAGGAAAAAAAAATGCAGAAAAACACCCTCTTTAGTTTTTTTAAGGTAATTCTTGGCTTAGAAGAGAGGTGGTTGCTGCTGCTGCTGCTGCTGCTAAGTCACTTCAGGCGTATCCAACTCTGTGCAACCCCATAGACGGCAGCCCTCCAGGCTCCCCTGTCCCTGGGATTCTCCAGGCAAGAACAATGGAGTGGGTTGCCATTTCCTTCTCCAGTGCATGAAAGTGAAAAGTGAAAGTGAAATCTATCAGGTGTGTCCAACTCCCAGCGACCCCATGGACTGCAGCCCACCAGGCTCCTCTATCCATGGGATTTTCCAGGCAAGAGCACTGGAGTGGTATGCCACTGCCTTCGCCTTCTCCCATTTAATTGCTAGTTTGAAATTATTCCTTCAATTCAATTAACACGATATGTGTCACAATACTATCAATAAAATAAAATTTAACTATTCATATATGTTTATGAATGAATTAAGGATAATATTTCTTCTATAAATGATGACCCAATATCTATATTTATTAGTGAAATGATATAATCCATTTAAGCTAAGTGATTGATTCAAATATGGTTTATTTGAAGGAAGCCAATGAAATGGACTGTAAGCAAGCATATTACCTGCTCCATAAGCATGTAAACTCCATGAGAAAATATCTTTTGTCTTATTTTCCTTCTATTCCTCAGCACCTAGATAGAGTACTACCTGGAACATGGTGTTCTATAAATATTTATTGAATGATTAATGAGGAATGGATGTTTCAAAACTGAAATAATAGTCCCTATGAGGAGGGCAACAAAATAGCTTCCCATGCATGTACCTGCTGAGTGGTGCTCACACAGATGTGTTCACTACGTGACTATCATTTGAGCAGTGTATTTACATTCAAGCTACGTCTTTTGTGTATCTTATATATATCTGAAATTTTAAAGTATACAATGTTTCATTATGATTCTGAGTGTTTAATATCTCCAGTAATACAGAAAAAAAGAAAAAAAAAGGACCACACGATCCAGGCAAAAGGCAAATATACAAAGTGAAATAGTAAGAGTACTCTGGTGAAAGTGACATTTTGTGAAAAGAAACAGTTAGAAATATATAATAAATAAAGAAGAAGAGATTCGCAGTGGCTACAAAAGAGGAACATCCAGAGTGAGATAAGAAGTGACAATTACAGACAGCAATTATGTGTGCTGGAAATGGAGACATATTGATTTAGAGTGGAAAGAAACAGAGGAAGAATCAAAGGCAAGTGACTGTTTACACCTACCCAAAAATTGCACATGGAGATTTTCTAATTTATTTTGAAAAATTATATAAGGAACACAAAAATCCAATAAAAATAGCATTTTAAGTTACAGTAACACATTTTTTATTTTTTTAACTTTTTATTTTTACTTTATTTTACTTTATAATACTGTATTGGTTTTGCCATACATTGACAAAAAGACCAAAATTGGTACAATTTAGGCATATTGTTCTGAGAAAAAATAAACAAGTTTAAGTAATCTAGATGAATATTTACTAAACAGCATTTTAAAATCATAACATTTTTGGTTGAGTAAGATGTATTTTAATACAATACTATAATGGTAATGTTGATGAAATATTACCTTATGCTTAGCCTACTATTGGTCAAACTGATGTAGGTATACGAAATGGAATAAAAGCAGGCCAGAAACACATTCTTACATGCTTTGACATAATTTCTAACAGATACTTCTCACAAAATCCTAGCAGTTGGAGGACAACTTTTAGTGAGAAAACTAAACTCACCTTTTATCTTTTACTTTGAAACTGTGTTTCACTACAGCACAGAGTGACTGTGAATTTGAGAAAGTAAAGAACAGAAAACTGCTAAAAGAATGAATAACCTAATGGCATGTGTAGAAGCTGGGTTTAGAAAAGGCAGAGGAACCAGAGATCAAATTGACAACATTCATTGGATCATTGAAAAGCAAGGGAATTCCAGGAAAACATCTACTTCTATTTCAATGACTACACTAAAACTTTTCAATGTGAAAAATTCTTAAAAAAATGGGAATACCAGACCACCTTACCTGCCTCCTGAGAAACCTGTATGCAGGTCAAGAAGCAACAGTTAGAACTGGACATGGAACAATGGACTGGTTCAAAATTGGGAAAGAAGTGCAACAAGCCTGTATATTGTCATTCTGCTTATTTAACTTCTATGCAGAGTATCATGCAATATTTCAAGCTGGAATCAAGGTTGCCAGAACTAATATCAACAACCTCAGATATGCAGATGATACCACTCTAACAGCAGAAAGTGAAGAGGAACTGAAAAGCCTTCTGATGAAGATGATAGAGGAGAGTGGAAATGCTGTCTTAAAACTCAACATTCAAAAAACCAAGATCATGACATCTGGTCCCATCAGTTCAGTTCAGTTCAGTTCAGTTCAGTTACTCAGCTTTTACTCAGTGTCCAACTTTTTGTGACCCCATGGACTACAACACACCAGGTTTCCCTGTCCATTATCAACTCCCTGAGCTTACTAAAACTCATGTCCATTGAGTCGGTGATGCCATCAAACCCTCTCATCCTCTGCCATCCCCTTCTCCTCCTGCCTTCAATCTTTCTCACAATCAGGGTCTTTTCCAAATAAGTCAGTTCTTTGCATCAGGTGGTCAAAGCATTAGAGTTTAACTTCAGCCTCAGTCTTTCCAATGAATATTCAGGACTGATTTCCTTTAGGATTGACTGGTTGTATCTCCTTGCAGTCCAAGGGACTCTCAAGAGTCTTCTACCACATCGCAGTTCAAAAGCATCATTTCTTCAGCATGCAGCTTTCTTTATAGTCCAGCTCTCAGTTCCTTTCAGTTCAGTTACTCAGTCATGTCCGACGCTTTGCAACTCCATGAATCGCAGCACGCCAGGCATCCCTGTCCATCACCAACGCCCAGAGTTCACTGAGACTCATGTCCATCGAGTCTGTTATGCCATCCAGCCATCTCATCCTCTGTCTTCCCCTTCTCCTCCTGCCCGCAATCCCTCCCACCATCAGAGTCTTTTCCAATGAGTCAACTCTTCACATGAGGTGGCCAAAGTACTGGAGCTTCAGCTTTAGCATCATTCCTTCCAAAGAAATCCCAGGGCTGATCTCCTTCAGAATGGACTGGATGGAGCTCCTTGCAGTCCAAGGGACTCTCAAGAGTCTTCTCCAACACCACAGTTCCAAAACATCAATTCTTTGGCGCTCAGCCTTTTCCACCTTCCAACTCTCACATCCATACATGACTACTGGAAAACCATAGCCTTGACTAGATGGACCTTAGTCGGCAAAGTAATATCTCTGCTTTTGAATATGCTATCTATGTTGGTCATAACTTTTCATCCAAGGAGTAAGTGTCTTTTAATTTCATGGCTGCAGTCACCATCTGCAGTGATTTTGGAGCCCAAAGAAATAAAGTCTGACACTGTGTCCACTGTTTTCCCATCTATTTCCCATAAAGTGATGGGACCAGTTGCCATGATCTTAGTTTTCTGAATGTTGAGCTTTAAGCCAACTTTTTCACTCTCCTCTTTTACTTTCATCACAAGGCTTTTTAGCTCCTCTTCACTCTCTGCCATAAGGGTGGTGTCATCTGCATATCTGAGGTTATTGATGTTTCTCCCAGCAATCTTGATTCCAGCTTGTGTTTCTTCCAGTCCAGCATTTCTCATGATGTACTCTGCATAGAAGTTAAATAAGCAGGGTGACAATATACAGCCTTGACGTACTCCTTTTCCTATTTAGAACCAGTCTGTTGTTCCATGTCCAGTTCTAACTGTTGCTTCCTGACCTGCATACAGATTTCTCAAGAGGCAAGTCAGGTGGTCTGGTATTCCCATCTCTCTCAGAATTTTCTACAGTTTATTGTGATCCACACAGTCAAAGGCTCCCAAAGAATGGCAATGCCAAAGAATGCTCAAACTACCGCACAGTTGCACTCATCTCACACGCTAGTAAAGTAATGCTCAAAATTCTTCAAGCCAGGCTTCAGCAATACTTGAACCGTGAACTTCCTAATGTTCAAGCTGATTTTAGAAAAGGCAGAGGAACCAGAGATCAAATTGTCAACATCCGCTGGATTATGGAAAAAGCGAGAAAGTTCCAGAAAAACATCTATTTCTGCTTTATTACCTGAAAAAAGCATAGCTTTGATTATATAGACCTTTGCTGGCAATGTCTCTACTTTTTAATATACAATTTAGATTGGTCATAGCTTTTCTTCCAAGGGACAACTGTCTTTTAATTTCATGGCTGCAGTCACCATCTGCAGTGATTTTGGAAAATAAATCAAGTCTCTCACTGTTCCCATTGTTTCCTCATCTATTTGCCATGAACTGGTGTGACTGGATACCATGATCTTCAGTTTTTGAATGTTGAGCTTATAAGCCAACTTTTTCACTCTCCTCGTTCACTTTCATCAAGAGGCTCTTTAGTTCTTCTTTGCTTTCTGCCATAAGGGTGGTGTCATCTGCATAGCTGAGGTTATTGATATTTCTCCTGGTAATCTTGATTCCAGCTTGGGCTTCACCCAGCCCGATATTTTGCATGATGTACTCTGCATATAAGTTAAATAAGTAGGGTGACAATATACAGCCTTGATGTACTCCTTTTTCTACTTGGAACCAGTCTGTTGTTCCATGTCCAGTTCTAACTGTTGCTTCTTGAGCTGCATACAGATTTCTCAGGAGGCAGGTAAGATGGTCTGGTATTCCCATTTCTTTCAGAATTTTCCGCGGTTTGTTATGAGAGACACAGTCAAAGGCTTTGGCATAGTCAATAAAGCAAAAGTAGATGTTTTATGGCACTCTCTTGCTTTCTTGATGATTGAACAGATGTTGGCAATTTGATCTCTGGTTCTTCTGCTTTTTTTGAATCCAGCTTGAACACCTGGAACCTCACAGTTCATGTACTGTTAAAGCCTGGCTTTGAGAATTTTGAGCATTACTTTGTTAGCGTGTGAGATGAGTGCGATCATGCAGTAGTTTGAACATTCTTTGGCATTGCCTTCTTTGTGATTGGAATGAAAACTGACATTTTCCAGTCCTGTGGCCACTGCTGAGTTTTCCAAATTTGCTGGCATATTGAGTGTAGCACTTTGACAGCATCATATTTTAGGATTTGAAATAGCCAACTGGGACTCCATCACCTCCACTAGCTTTGTTCCTAGTGATTCTTCCTCAGGCCCACTTGACTTTGCATTGCATTCCAGGAAGTCTGGCTCTAGGTGAGTGATCACTTCATAGCAAATAGATGTGGAAAATCTGAAAACAGTGACCGATTTTATTTTCTTGGGTTCCCAAACCACTGTGGTTACTGACAGCAGTCATAAAATTAAAAGATGCTTGCTCCTTGGAAGAAGAACTTTGACAAACCTAGACAGCATATTAAAAAGCAGAAACATCACTTTGCCAACAGAGTTCTCTATAATCAATGCTATAGTTTTTCCAGTAGGCATATACAGGTGTGAGAGTTTGACCATAAAGAAGGCTGAACACCAAAGCATTAATGTCTTTGAAGTGTGGTGCTGGAGATAAATCTTGAGAGTCCCTTGGATAACAAGGAAAACAAACCAGTCAATCCAAAAAGAAATCAACCCTGACTGTTCATTGGAAGGATGGATGCTGAAGCTGAAGGTCCAATCTTTGGCCATCTGATGCAAAGAGCAGACTTATTGGAAAAAACTGATGCTGGGAAATATAGAGGCAGGAGTAGAAGAGAGAAGCAGAGATAAGATGGTTAGATAGCATCTCTGACTTAAGGCACTTGAATCTGAGTAATCTCCAGGAGATAGAGGAGGATAAAGGAGCCTGGCATGCTGTAGTCCATGGGGTCACGAAGACTCGGACATGACTTAGTGGCTGAACAACAGCGATTTGCTCTAATGGGAAAAACTTTGGGAGATAAAGATGCTTTTATTCCAAAGGCCTTGTTGTGGACCCATGCTTGACTTGTCATGGACCCATACTTGACTCGCCTAGTCACTGAAAGTATGTAAACTCTAATCTCTTGAACAACTACTACATAGATTTCAGCAGAGAGAATAACCTCATGAATCATTCAGGTAAGAAGTCAGAAAACAGTTATGATAGGATCAAAAGTCCTCAATTTTTTCTGAAATATCTCATCCCACATCTCCCATTAGCAATAAAGTCAGTAAGGAAAGGCTATTAAATGATCCAGTCAGGCTCTTTATTCTCTCATGGGTGAACTAGTAGAGAAATCAAACTGAAGTTGAGAGGTTCATAAAGTGCTGGGGAAAGGATATGGGAATAGTTATTTGTCCCACATTTGGAAGAGTTATTCCATTAAGAATTATTTAGTTTATAATTGCAACCGCATTCAGCTAAACATCTTCAGAGCAATCACTGAACACTGGGAGAAGTCAGCACTTCTGGAGGGGCATTAACTCTTTGGCATTACAGCTATTTAATGCAGGAATATTAACAGTTCACTACATAGGACCTGGCTGTACTAAAAGGACCAACATGGAATGCATTGGAAGGAAAGAGTTAGTTATAAATAACTTCCTTTCTCTTTTAAAGAAAAATATGCTTGTCATTGTGTGAAGTGTCTCTAAAGCAAACAAATTCAGTTAGAAATGGCATATTAATTGTCACCTTTATATGAACATATGTTCCTCATTCTTACAAATCATTTTAAGCACAGTTTTAAAATATCTTTAAAATTTTTCTTTGCTTTATTCAAATAAAGCTGCACTAAATTTGAACACAAATTTATATCTAAAATGTCAAACCACACAGACTCTGCACTGATTAATGAACAGGTTGTCTGGAATATGTGATAACCAAATGTGCCATAGATTTACACAATTCCACATTTTCCTTGGAAGCCTTAGGGTGTGAGAGAATTCTGGGTAAGCAGATATAGCAGGCTTTCCAGTATCAGTGTTTCTTTTTTACCTTTCTTCGCTTTCCATTGAAGAATCCTATCCTGAGGATTTTGTTGTATGAACTCTCAACTCACTGAGGATAATGATCATGATTTGTGAGTTATCGCTGTTGTTGTGAAGTTACTAAGTCGCATCCCACACAAGAATACTAGAGTGGGTATTGCCATTTCCTTCTCCAGAGGATTTTTCTGACCCAGGGATTGAATTCACATTCCTGTATTGGCAGGTGGATTCTTTACCACTAAGCCACCTGGGAAGTCCTGTGGGTTATTAACTTCTGGCTTTTGTCTCTATCTGAGTTTACCCACTTTTACATTTGAACTGCTGTCTGTGGTTTTTATTTCTGCCCCTCACCTTTTCAGTATGAATCTGAGCTGATAACATTTTAATTATTTTATAGTATTATTTTTTCTTAAACCATGCTTTTTTAGCTTTCCTTATTTCTTAAAAGTATTTTTGATTTTGTATTTGTGTCTTATAATTATTAAACTTTTAAAATTTGAATTCTTCCATAATTATCTTCATTTTTGTATTTTTTATTGACTTTTGTTCTTAGTTGATCTTAAATTAGGAACAAAATATCTGGTAACTTATTTAATTTTATTTACATCTTCTACATGTCCTGCTGAATAGAATTCACTCTTCCCTTCCAGATTTTGAGTATATTTAGCATTCTTTTCCTTTTTTAAAGGACTTGGTTTACAGTAACTCTGTTTTCCTGAAAGTATACTAATTTATTCAGCATCTTTCTCTTCTGAGCCAATTTCATTTCTTTATCTTGTATTTTAAATATACATTTTATTCACTGCAAAAAGTTATTTTTTAATTTTATTTTACTATATGATTACACTAAAATATAGACATTTAAGAACAGGCACAATAGCAGTTCATTTCCAAGCCTAGGAAGAAAGCTTGTTCTCCATTTATTTCATTCTGTATAGGATTTTCATTGCTACAATCCCATGGTAACAAAATCTTTATTTGAGATAATATAATAAATTAAAAGGGCAATATTTCTTTACAGGTATTCTCAAGGGATATTTTTAGCTTGAAATTCTGGGATTTTTTCCCGTGATAAATTAATTTTTGGACTCCAAAATCCATCATTACTTCTTTATGCAATTATACAATTAAATAAATCATATAAGTGATAGTGTATGAAAGAAGAGCGAGAATTGGTAGGAAGATATCTCTCAGAGGAAAGACCTCAGTTCAATTCCCTATGATTTAATCTTAATGAAAAAGTAAGACAGAAGGAATTTGCGGTCAGCACATCTTTCATTAAAGAAATGTTAAAAACTTTTCTTCTGAATTATTATGAAACAAAAAGACAACTGCTTGTAATAACAATGTATCAGTTGATTAGAGCATATAGACAAGCAAAATGAATGTCATGTCAAAAGGGGAGGGAGCAAGGTCCTGGGAAACTTATTAGTTACCCACACTACAGTTGAAGAAAAACAGCTTATTTGAAGGTGCATTATTACTAGTTATACAAATATATATATATATATATTTGCAAACTCTAGGACAACTTCTACCAAATTAACCTAGACAGAATATTAAAAAGCGGAGACATTACTTTGTCAACAAAGGTCCGTCAAGTCAAGGCTATGGTTTTTCCTGTGGTCATGTATGGATGTGAAAGTTGGACTATAAAGAAAGCTGAGCGCCGAAGAATTGATGCTTTTGAACTGTGGTGCTGGAGAAGACTCTTGAGAGTCCCTTGGACTGCAAAGAGATCCAACCATTCCATCCTAAAGGAGATCAGTCCTGGGTGTTCATTGGAAGGACTGATGTTGAAGCTGAAACTCCAATACTTTGGCCACCTGATGCGAAGAACTGACTCATTTGAAAAGACCCTGATGCTGGGAAAGATTGCGGGCAGGAGGAGAAGGGGACAACAGAGGATGAGATGGTTGGATGGCATCACCAACTCAACGGACATGAGTTTGTATAAGCTCTGGGAGTTGGTGATGAACAGGGAGGCCTGGCGTGATGTGGTTCATGGGGTCACAAAGAGTCAGACATGACTGAGCAACTGAACTGAACTGATACTATGTTGACACTAATCAAAAGAAACTGGAGTAGCTATATTAAATTCAGAGAAAGCACATTTTATGTCAAAGAAAAAACATGAGGCAAAAAACAACAGGACTACAAGGAGAGACAGATAAATCCACTGTTACAGCTGGGAATTTCAGTACTCCTCTGACAACAGTTGACAGATCAAGCAGTCAGAAAACCAATAAGGATACAACTGATTGAATAGCACTATTAATCAACAAATATAATTAACATTTCTAGAATACTTTATCCAACGACAGCACATTACAACACATTCTTCTCAAGGTCAGACAAGGCCATCAAACACACCCAAACAAAATGTAAAATTGGAAATTATACAAAGTTTCCAAACCACAACAGAATTAAACTAGTTATAAATAACAGAAAGATAGATGGAAATTCCCCCAATACTTGAAGTTTAAATAGCATACTCCTTAAATAACATATGGACTAAAAAGAATTCAAAACATATTAAGAGATATTAAATTAGTGAAAATGAAAATTTAACTCATGAAAATGTGTGGGGCCTAGTGAAAACACTGCCTAGAGGCAATGTATAACATGGAATGCATGCCACTGAAAAAATATTTAAATTACTAAGTTATTAATAAAACTTTGGGAAACTAGAAAAATAATTTGGGCCCAAAGCAAAAGAAAAATATTAAAGCAGAAACCAACATATCAAAGATAACACTACAGAAAAAATAAAGAGAAATGACAGCTAGTTCCATAAAAAGGATTAATAAAATTGATAACACTCTGCCCAGGCAACTGGGGAAGAAAATGGCAAGCGACTCCAGTATTCTTGCCTAGAGACTCCTGTGGACAGAGGAGTCTGGTGGACTGCTGTCCAAAGGGTCGCACAGAATTGGACACAACTGAAGCGACTTAGGATGGGAGGATAGGATACCCAGGCAAATCAAAAAAAGGAGAGAGAGAGAGAGAGAGAGAGGAGATACAAATTATTGATTTCAGAAACAAAAAAGAAGTCATCATGCCTGGTGCCACAAAAATCAAAAGGATAATAGAACAATATTTTGATAACTCTGTTATATGTGGTGTCTCAGTGGTAAAGAATCCATCTGTCAGACACAGCTGAGCATTAAAATTAAAAAAAAAAATGATTACTCTATGCCCACAAACTTGATAACAAATGAAATGGTTCAATTCCTTGAAAGAACCAAACTAAACATATGTGCTTAAGGAAAAATAATCTAAGTAGGATTTTTGTGTTGAAGAAACTGAATCAGTAATTAATAACCTTCCAAAAAAAAAATAATAGGCCAATATGGTTACCTACAAATTCAACCAAACATTTAAAGAGTAAATGATAACTATCTATGATAGCCTTTCAGAAAATAAAAGTAGAATTAATTATTTTCTCACTCATTCTATGAGGCCAACATTATCTTATACCAAAACTGGATAAAGAAAAGAAACTAGACACTAATATCCTCATGAACCTAGATGCTGTTTTTTGTTGTTCAGTTGCTAAGTTGTGTCCAACTCCTTGCAACCTCATGGACTATTGCCTGCCAGGCTCTTCTGTCCATGGGATTCTCCAGGCCAGATTACTGGAGTGGGTAGCCGTTCCCTTCTCCAGAGGATCTCCCCAACCCAGGGATCAAACCCAGGTCTCCCACATTGCAGGCAAATTCTTTACCAGCTGAGCCACCAGGGAAGCCCAGGGATACTGGAGTCGGTAGCCTACACCTTCTCCAGCAGATTTTAAAGTCAGTGGCTTAAAATAACTTACACTTATTTCCCCAAATTTCGATAGATCAGGGGATCTGGGCAAGCCTAGCTGAGTCCTCTGTTAAGTGTCTCACAGGATTGCAACCAAGATGTTAGCTAAGACTGGATCTTTTCTGAAATTTAAAGTTTTCATGCAAACTTCTGTGGTTTGGGGAGATTTATTCCCTTGAAGTTGTAGAATATAAAATGACTTACTTCTTCAAGGATAAACTAAAAGAGATTTTTCTCACCTCTAGACTTTTTGTTGAAGAGTTCACCTCATCAACATGCCCATTGGGATAATTTTTTGTTTATTAACAAAATCAACTGATTAGGGACTTTACTTACATCTGCAAAGAACTCATCTGTGTGGTATATATTAGTTAGAAGATAGGTACTGGTTCTACCCACACTTCTTGGATGAGGATTATAAAATAGTGTGGGTCATGGATGATTTTCTTAGAATTTTAACATACTCAAAAAACAAAAACAAACAAATGAAACAAAAAAAAATACTGTGCAAGACAACTGGGCATTCAAATTAATTTACAAAAGATAAATGTATGAAATCATAATGTCAGACACACTCTATTTCAAGCCTAACTCTCAAAAAAGAGTAACATCCTTGCAAAAATGGTCAACAGTCCTGATGGTACACATTTACTCAGATAACCAAATCTTAACTGACTGTTTAAGAAAAAGGATAGAGATCTGTTCTTTCTTCTGCCTTTAAAAGAAATTAATGACACCTCTCCCAAAAACCCACCTTGTAAAAAATATTGCTTCTGACATAATTTAGGAATTCTCACGTTTTTTAGAATGATTCACAGCTTTTCAGAATGATTGTCTCCACACAGTTTCAGAGTACAGCATTTTGAAAGCATGAAAGGACACATGATTCTCGATTAATTAACAAATAAAAGTGCTATCTGTGTTCAGAGGAAATGAAAAAAATGATGAATCCAGAACTATTATCTTAATAGACAAGTAGTGAATTAGGTAACTTGATTTTAAATACATGAATGCAAGAAAAAATTGCATAGGGTTAAGAAATGAGAAATTCAAGGAGTACAATGTTAATAATGTAGATAAATTCAAGAAATGAACATATAATTTTTTTCTGATTTTGTTTGGTTTTGAGATTCTTTCTAATCTGTACTTTATAGTGATATGAGGCAAAATGAATGCTTATTAATAGCATAAAATTAGAAAAGGAAATGTTTCATTGTTTCAGATAAATAATTATTATAAATATAAGGATGCTTAGTAGAATTAATTTTTGATACAATTTTTTGCCAAAAACCTACTGTCACAAATTAATTTGGCAATACTATCATAAAATCTTTAAGTAAATGAACATTCATCACTAATATTTATACAAAAATTTTTTGAAATAAAACGCCATAAATTAGTTGAATAGGAAAAACAAAATTTGCTTTTAAACATATTTTTAAAAATAGGGAAGTAATGATATGCTACAAAATTTATAAACTGGCAAATTGAAAATATTACCATATTAGCAAGAATGGTGATAGTAGTTGGAGGAATTTTACATAGTAATTCAGGAAATATAACTGTAGATAATTTCAAAATGGTCAAAAAATAAGAATTAAATGTTTTTTTTAAAGTTAAGAATTATGACAAATGGCATTTGTAATTACTTTTTCCCACTTACTATTTTAGTTTCAAAATGCTCTAGAAAGAATAAGAGGTCTGAAACACAGGATAAATAATAAGTGCAGCAGAACATAATTAGTTCCACGAGGACAAGGGCATCTGTTGTGTTCACTGATGTATCCCATGGGCTGGAACTATGGTTCTTACATTTTAATCTCAGGCCTATTGATTATAACTCTCAAATTATATTGAGGAGCTCACAATGCTTCTGCTTTTGCAGATTACACACACGCACACACAGAGGTATTTACAGTAATTAAAATAGACATTTTCAAAAGACCTATTTAGGGAATTCCCTTGTGGTCTGGTGGTTAAGACTCCATGCTCCCACTGTGATGGGGAGGGGTGGGAGTGGGGGGCGTGTGGTTCCTGCTTGGGTTTGATCCCTAGTGGGGGCAGTAAGATCCCACTTGCCATGGGGCATGGCCAAATAAATAGATAAATAAGAAATCTATTCATTTTTTCATTCAAAATAACAATAAATCTACCTCTTGCTAATACAAATAAATTTTTATGAAAGATACTATATCTTGCAAAGTCAAGAGGGGTAGCATTTTTTACATTTTGCAAATATCTTAATGTGAGGCTAAATAAACAATAGCTGTTTTCATCTGCTTCAGTTCAATCTGCTCTTTCTCATTACTGTGTTTGGAGTACATACAGAGAATCTGTACTTATATGGATATATGAGAAAACGTAAGAGTCTCTAACAGACTTTACAGATAATTATCAGTATTCTTTGAATCACAGCAAAACTCAGTAAGTAGTAATAGTAGTTCTTAAAAGTTAGTTGCAATGTATAACTCTGTGCATTGATCTTTCAATAATTATTGATACAATTAGGAAAGTACCCACTTGGCTGAAATAGTTTATCATTATACAATATGAAAAAAAAAATCGCCTTTGCTAATTCCAACCTCAATTTTATCAGAAAAATCTTTAAGTATTAGGAAGCTGTCAAGGTCACTAACCAGATCAAGATTTTCCCAATTTTCAGTTTTGTCCTAAAATGCAAATTTTATTATTGGCAACATGTACTGTTTTGTTTTGTTTTTTCCCTTGAAGTCATAGGATCATAGTGTTCATTTTGAGAAGATGTCTTCCAAAGAGGCAACTGTCAACAACCATAATTTTTTGACACTGTTCTTTAAAGGAGGAATGCTTTTCATGGATCAAGTCATTAGAACATCTCCAAACAAAATAATCACGCAAAAACCCTTCCTTAAGATAGCCAACCTGCTTTGGTGTGCTGCAAATGTTCATTATGTTTATATCCTATTTTATCACCCCAAATATAAAGATATGTATTCATGGGTCAAGATTTAATAATACTACTTATGGTTCATCAAACATTATTTTGGAAAAAAAAAACAGCTTTCTCCATTTTTCTCTTATTTTACTGTTTTCTTTTTTGTTTTGTTTTCTATACATTCATATAAGAAACACATTGGCTCCTAGTATAGTTTGGATCAAAACCATGACTCATGCCAAACTTCCAGCAGTTTTGCTCACCATTAATTTTGCATCAACAATACAAATTCAACACAGTTGTTTCAGGATAACCTATATGATGCGATAAACTCAAAAGTTTCATTTGCCTTTATTTCAAAGAATTCTTATTAGATGTATATTTTTTCATTCATTAATTGGTGTTAATATTAAGTGAGTGGAAACAAAGCAGCAAGTCCTTCCTTGATTGCAGATTTATTCCTTCGTAAGACAAAAGTATAAATCCACAGATTGGCTCTAACCTCACTCTTTGCATTTGCAGTAGAGTTAAATTCTATGAGTTACAATGTCATTAGAAACTAGAAGAGTCATGACTTTGTTTATTGACTTTTCATCCAGCAGACATCCAGCAGTGTCATCTGTGCAAGGCAACATTTAATTCTATGTGCTTCTCCAGACAACACAAGGTAATTTGTCATGTAAGATGCTGCAGCAGCCTTTTTATTTTGTTTGAAAAACTGTTTTCAAACAAATTTATTGTTAAGTAGGTTCATCATGTTTACATTTAAAGTATTAAATTTATTTTTATGTAAGCACTGAATAGATTTATCTCAAAATGATCCAGAAATTAAAGTGTCAATATATTATTCAAACGTTGTTTTCCACAATACAGAACATACTTTGTTAAGTTATTAACAAATTAAAGCTGAGAAGTAACTTTCCTCACAGTTTATTTCCTTATCTAAAATTGTGTCATGTCTTCAGAATTGATTACAAAGAATGGATTGTCTTTATATTAAAGAATATTCCAATAGGTCAGTTCCTTCTTTTCTCAGCATCTTTAGTAATAGTGCTGCTGTGCATTGAAGAAGTCAAGTCTTCTGTATGTTTAGCCATCAATCAATTGTGAAGTACATAAAATAATTACAAATAAAATTTTAAAGTAATAAGACCTGAGATGATAAAGGTGATCAAAGTTATTTTGACACTGCAAATTTCCTAAATAGTTTGGGAACCTGCAAACATCACTGGATAACATGGCCTAGAGGTGTGCTAGATCTATACATACTGTCAAAAATAATTATCTACTGAATAAATAATAAAACAAATATTTGCTACCAATTATATTTATTATAAATTATATATAAATTAATACACACAATTAAATGCAGAGTTCCAAAAACATAGGTAGAAGAGACCAAGAAGGACTTCTTCAATGAAAAATGCTTAAAATAGAAGAAAACAACAAAAGGGGGAACACTAGAAATCTCTCCAGGAAAACTGGAAACATCAAGGGAGCATTGAGCCCACACAATAAGTGATAAAAACGGTAGAGACCTAGTAGATGCTGAAAAGATCAAGAAGAGGTGGAAAGAATACATGGAAGAACTATATAAAAAAGATCTTAATGAACCAGATAACTACAGTGGTGTGGTTAATCAGACATTCTGGAGAGTGAAGTCAAGTGAACCTTAAGAAGCACTGCTGTAGATAAACCTAGTGGATGTGATGAAATTCCAGCTGCTGCTGCTGCTAAGTCACTTCAGTCGTGTCTGACTCTGTGCGACCCCACAGACAGCAGCCCACCAGGCTCTCCCATCCCTGGAATTCTCCAGGCAAGAACACTGGAGTGGGTTGCCATTTCCTTCTCCAATGCATCAAAGTGAAAAGTGAAAGTGAAGTCACTCAGTCGTGTCCGATTCTTAGTGACCGCATGGACTGTAGCCTACCAGGCTCCTCCATCCATGGGATTTTCCAGGCAAGAGTACTGGAGTGGGGTGCCATTGCCTTCTCCAGAAATTCCAGAAGAACTATTCAAATCCCTAAAGGATGATGCCATCAAGGTTCTGCATTTATTATGTCAGCAAATCTGGAAAACTTAGCAGAGGCCACAAGACTGGAAAAGATCAATCCTCATCCCAATCCCCAAAAAGGGTAGTACCTAAGAATGTGCTAACCATCAGACAATTTCACTCATCGCCCATGCTAGTAAGTTCAGGCTTAGAATCTTGCATGCTAGGCTTCAACATTATGTCAACAAAGAACTTCTAAATGTCCAAACTGGGTTTAGAAAAGGAAGAGAAACTAGAGATCAAATTGCCAACATTCGCTAGATTACAGAGAAAGCAGGGAATTTCAGAAAAACATCTCTCTCTGTTTCACTGTGCTAACGCCTTTGACTGAGTGGATCATGACACACTGCGGAAAGCTCTTAGAGAGATGGGAATACCAGAACATCTTACCTGTCTCCTGAGAAACCTGTAGGTGGGTCAAGAAGTAACAGAACCTTGTATGGAACAACTGATTGGTTCAAGATGGAGAAAGGAGTACAACAAGGCTGTCTGCTGTCACCCTGTTTGTTTAACCTACATGTTGAGCACATCGTGAGAAATGCTGCGCTGGATGAGTTACAAGCTAGAATCAAGACAGGTGGAAGAAACATCAACAACCTCAGATATGTGGATGGTACCGCACTAATGGCAGAAAGCGAAGAGGAACTAAACAGTCTCTTGATGAGGGTGAAGGAGGAGAGTGAAAGAGCTGGTTTAAAACTGAATATTAAAAACCTAAGATCTGGCCCCATTACCACATGGAAAATAGAAGGGGAAAAGGCAGAAATAATGACAGGTTTCCTCTTCTGGGTCTCCAAAATCAGTGCGGACAGTGACTGCAGCCACAAAATCAGAAGACAATTGTTTCTTGGCCAGAATAGCAATGACAAACCTAGACAGTTGTGTTGAAAAACAGAGACATTACTCTGTTGACAAAGGTTCATAGAGTCTAGGCTACGGTCTTCCCAGGGGTCATGTATGGTTGTGAGAGCTGGGCTGTAAAGAAGGCAGAACACCAGAATTGATGCCTTCAAACTATGGTGTAGGAGAAGACTCCTGAAAGTTACCTGGATAGCAAAGAGATTAAACCAGTCAATCTTAAGGGAAATCAACACGGAACATTCATTCCGTGGAAGGACTGACGCAGAAGCTGAAGCTCCGGTATTTTGGTCTTCTGATGTGAACTAGCCAACTTATTGGAAAAGTCCCTGTTGCTGGGAAAGACTGAGAGCAGAAGGAGAAGAGGGTGTCAGCGGATGAGATGACTGGACAGCATCATGGATACACTGAATATGAACTTGGGCAAACTCCAGGAGATGGTGAGGGACAGAGAGGCCTGGCGAGCTGGAGTCCATGGGGTCACAAAGAGTGGGACATGACTGGGTGACTGAACAACAACAATATATAAATTATATATTTATATACATATAAATCATGTTTTTTAAATTGAGAATGTATATTAAAAATGTTTTATAAACCTTAATCTAAATTTTTATATTCATTTAAAATTAACACACTGATTCTAAAATTATATACTTCTGTATATTTATTCTATATGGAAAAATACAATAGATCTTCTTTTGTAGACAATAAAGAAGTCATCAGGATACAGATTCATTACTTAAAAGTCAAAAGATAAAATAGATGTTGATGTTAAGTATTTAAGTACATGACTTTCTCCCTCTCTATTATTTTACAGTAATGAGTAATTTACATCTTTAGATTTTGGAAGCATTTGTACAAATCTTATAAATGTGGTCATAAGATCTCATATAGATAAGCTATTTATTTGGTGATTTAGTGTTGTTAACTCCTCAAAAGATGCTTCAGATTCTGATTTACCCTTCTAGGAAAAGATGTCTACATGATCAAGGTTTGACTTTCTCGACCACAGTGAGAAGTGTCTTCCAGCAATGAAATTAATGAGGCCAAAGCCTTTTCTACCTAATTCCTTACTGTTCTCTGACTGACCGAGCAGATTTGCCAGATATTTAGGCATCCACAATCAGTAATATTTTTAAATAAATAAAGTTTTAAATTCATTAAACTGAAAAGTAGTTGTTTTTTTTCATAGGATAAGTTAAGCAAGGTAAACTTTTCCTTTATGCCTAAATCTTCTGAAATACTGTGCTTGACTTTTAGAAAACACTCAATAAAAGAATGCCACAGATCAACTATGGGCAATTTTTTCATTCAGTGAATGTATTTAAACCAACATGGTCTATACCCAGCAGATCTCAACCATTGTGGCACCAGGGACCATTTTTGTGGAAGACAACTTTTCCATGGAGCAGGGTTGGGGAGCATGTTTTGGGGATGATTCAAGTGCATTACATTTATTGTATACTTTATTTCTATTAATATTATATCATATCCACCTCAAAGCATCAGGCATTAGATCCTGGAGGTTGGGGACCCATGATCTATATCGTTGTCACTGTGGAACACATAAAAATGCATATTTTGAAAAATACAATTTTTTAAAAAAGTAGGAGAAAAAAAATCACATTGTATTAAAACTGAAAATCTATAATGTAATCAATTATATAGACAGAAAACTTTCATTTGCTTAATTATCTTTTGTTTATAGAAAACTAAGGATAGACTGTAAAGCAGGAGAAAGTGACTCAGGTATTGAGTTAGTTAAATTTAATATTTGAGTTAAAATAACAGAAGTAGCATAAGCCAGATAGGAAATTAGATGTCTATGATCCAGAGAATCTTGGGTTATCTTTCTGAGTATCAGTAACTATCTCTCTGACCTTGGGCATGTTATTCGCCACAGGTAATCTTCTGATCAATAACATTTTTGGCAGAGAGATAAGAAATATTTGTTCCTCCTCTAAACAGATAATTGGATTTTACTTAATGAGATTGCACAGCTCCTGAAATATCAGGTAAATAGGCAGCAGACAGGGATTTAACTTCTGAGAGTACTATTTTAATTGTTTATTAACTGAGGACAAAATTATTTATTTCTTTTGAAGATTTCTCATGATACTTAAAATTGGTTTATAATAGCTCAATTACACTTAAAAATTCTAATATCACATGAAGTGAAGTGAAGTTGCTCAGTCGTGTCCGACTCTTTGCAACCCCATGGACTGTAGCCTACCAGGCTCCTCTGTCCATGGGATTTTCCAGGCAATAGTACTGGAGTGGATTGCCATTTCCTTCTCCAGCAGATCTTCCCGACCCAGGGATTGAACGTGGGTCTCCCGCATTGTAGACAGACGCTTTACCATCTGAGCCACCAGGGAAGTATCACATGGATTATCCAAAAGATATGCATAAAAATTCTAACATCATATGATTATTCAGAAGATACATAGAGAACTATGTCATGCTCACACAAATGGCCAAACTCCTGACTGAATGCAAAATACATCAGATCCTATATATCAGTTTATCTATTTGTTTGAATGAAAGAATCATTTGAAATAAAATAATTGATGATTTCGCATTGATATAAAAAGTTGAATATAAAGCAAGTGAAATTATTACCCAGTAGCCACATGTGTTAGTTGCTTAGCCATTTCTAACTCTTGGCAACTCTATAGACTGTAACCTGCCAGTCTCCTCCACCCATGGGATTTTCCAGGTAAGAACACTGGATTGGGTTGCCATTTCCTTCTCCAGGGGATCTTCCTGACCCAGGGATCTAACTGAGGTCTCCTGCATTGCAGGCAGACTCTTAACCATCTGAGCCACCAGGGAAGCCTGAGTAGACAACTACTTAGAAACAAAGCACTTAGATTTGAAATGACATACTAACATATATAGATTTTTTTTTTTAAAGCAAAAACCTAGAAACAAAGGAAAGAAGTAGTGTTCAGGAGGGAATAAACTTTGAACAGAAGGCAAGCTGCAATAACCACAAAGAACATCCCCCACAGCATATTTGACTTTTAATATTGTTTATAATATTCAAGTCATGTTATAAAGATATTTATCCAAAGTTCATCAGGCACTCTGTCTATCAGATCTAGTCCCTTAAATCTATTTCTCACTTCCACTGTATAATCATAAGGGATTTGAATTAGGTCATACCTGAATGGTCTAGCGGTTTTCCCTACTTTCTTCAATTTAAGTCTGAATTTGGCAATAAGGAATTCATGATCTGAGCCACAGTCAGCTCCTGTTCTTGTTTTTGTGACTGTATAGAGCTTCTCCATCTTTGGCTGCAAAGAATATAATCAACCTGATTTCGGTGTTGACCATCTGGTGATGTCCATGTGTAGAGTCTTCTCTTGTGTTGTTGGAAGAGGGTGTTTGCTATGACCAGTGCATTTTCTTGGCAAAACACTATTAGTCTGTCCTGCTTCATTCCACATTCCAAGGCCAAATTTGCCTGTTCCTCCAGGTGTTTCTTGACTTCCTACTTTTGCATTCCAGTCCCCTACAATGAAAAGGACATCTTTTTTGGGTGTTAGTTCTAAAAGGTCTTGTAGGTCTTCATAGAACCATTCAACTTCAGCTTCTTCAGCGTTACTGGTTGGGGCATAGACTTGGATTACCGTTGTACTGAATGGTTTGCCTTGGAAACAAACAGAGATCATTCTGTCATTTTTGAGATTGCATCCAGGTCCTGCATTTCGGACTCTTTTGTTGACCATGATGGCTACTCCATTTTTTCTAAGGGATTCCTGCCTGCAGTAGTAGATATAATCGTCATATGAGTTAAATTCACCCATTCCAGTCCATTTTAGTTCACTGATTCATAGAATATCGATGTTCACTCTTACCATCTCTTGTTTGACCACTTCCAATTTGCCTTGATTCATGGACCTGACATTCCAGGTTCCTATGCAATATTGCTCTTTACAACATACAAGGATCAAGATCATCTCCATGGAAAAGAAATGCAAAAAAAGCAAAATGGCTGTCTGGGGAGGCCTTACAAATAGCTGTGAAAACAAGAGAAGCCAAAAGCAAAGGAGAAAAGGAAAGATATAAGCATCTGAATGCAGAGTTCCAAAGAATAGCAAGGAGTGATAAGAAAGCTTTCCTTAGTGATCAATGCAAAGAAATAGAGGCAAACAACAGAATGGGAAAGACTAGAGATCTCTTCTGGAGTGGGCAATGGCACCCCACTCAAGTATTCTTGCCTGGAAAATCCCATGGGCGGAGGAGCCTGGTAGGCTGCAGTCCATGGGGTCGCTAAGAGTCAGACATGACTGTGCGACTTCATTTTCTCTTTTCACCTTCATGCACTGAAGAAGGAAATGGCAACCCACTCCAGTATTCTTGCCTGGAGAATCCCAGGGACGGGGGAGCCTGGTGGGTTGCCGTCTATGGGGTCGCACAGAGTCAGACACAACTGAAGCAACTTAGCAGCAGCAGCAGCAGAGATCTCTTCCAGAAAATTAGAGATACCAAAGGAACATTTTATGCAAAGATGGGCTTGATAAGGACAGAAATGGTACGAACCTAACAGAAGCAGATGTTAAGAAGAGGTGGCAATAACACACAGAAGAATTGTACAAAAAAGATCTTCAAGACCAAGATAATCACGATGGTGTGATCACTCACCTAGAGCCAGACATCCTGGAATGTGAAGTCAAGTGGGCCTTAGAAAGCATCACTACGAACAAAGCTAGTGGAGGTGATGGAATTCCAGTTGAGCTATTTCAAATCCTGAAAGATGATGCTGCGAAAGTGCTACACTCAATATGCCAGCAAATTTGGAAAACTCAGCAGTGGCCACAGGACTGGGAAAGGTCAGTTTTCATTCCAATCCCAAAGAAAGGCAATGCCAAAGAATGCTCAAACTACTGCACAATTGCACGCATCTCACATGCTAGTGAAGTAATGCTCAAAATTCTCCAAGCCAGGCTTCAGCAATACGTGAACTGTGAACTTGCAGATATTGAAGCTGGTTTTAGAAAAGGCAGAGGAACCAGAGATCAAATTGCCAACATGCGCTGAATCATCGAAAAAGCAAGAGAGTTCCAGAAAACATCTATTTCTGCTTTATTGACTATGCCAAAGCCTTTGACTGTTTCCACAATAAACTGTGGAAAATTCTGAAAGAGATGGGAATACTGGACCTAACCTGCCTCTTGAGAAACCTATATGCAGGTCAGGAAGCAACAGTTAGAACTGGACATGGAACAACAGACTGGTTCCAAATAGGAAAAGGAGTACATCAAAGCTGTATATTGTCACCCTGCTTATTTAACTTCTATGCAGAGTACATCATGAGAAATGCTGGGCTGGGAGAAGCTCTAGCTGGAATCAAGATTGCCAGGAGAAATATCAATAACTTCAGATATGCAGATGACACTATCCTAATTGCAGAAGGTGAAGAGGAACTGAAAAGCCTCTTGATGAAAGTAAAAGAGGAGAGTGAAAAAGTTGGCTTAAAGCTCAACATTCAGAAAACAAAGATCATGGGATCTGGTCCCACCACTTCATGGGAAATAGATGGGGAAACAGTAGCTGACTCTATTTTTGGGGCTCCAAAATCACTGTAGATGGTGATTGCAGCCATGAAATGAAAAGACGCCTACCCCTTGGAAGAAAAGTTATGACCAACCTAGATAGCATATTCAAAAGCAGAGACATTACTTTGCCAACAAAGGTCCATCTAGTCAAAGCTATGGTTTTTCCAGTAGTCATGTATGGATGTGAGAGTTGGACTGTGAAGAAAGCTGAGAGCCAAAGAATTGATGCTTTTGAACTGTGGTGTTGGAGAAGACTCTTGAGAGTCCCTTGGACTGTAAGGAGATCCAGCCAGTCCATTCTGAAAGAGATCAGCCCTGGGATTTCTTTGGAAGGAATGGTGCTAAAGCTGAAACTCCAATCCTTTGGCCACCTCATGCGAAGAGTTGACTCATTGGAAAAGACTCTGATGCTGGGAGGGATTGGTGGCAGGAGGAGAAGGGGAGACAGAGGATGAGACAGCTGGATGGCATCACCGATTCGATAGCCATGAGTCTGAGTGAACTCCAGAAGTTGGTGATGAACTTGGAGGCCTGGCATGCTGGGATTCATGGGGTCGCAAGAGTTGGACATGAGTGAGCCACTGAACTGATCTGAACTGCTCTATCCAAAAATCTTTGCAGCTTATGACCTACACAGAGTAATACTTGCTGCTGCTGCTGCTGCTGCTGCTGCTGCTGCTGCTGCTGCTGCTGCTGCTGCTAAATCCCTTCAGTCTTGTCCAACTCTGTGTGATCCCATAGATGGCAGCCCACCAGGCTCCCCCATTTCTGGGATTCTCCAGGCAAGAACAGTGGAGTGGGTTGCCATTTCCTTCTCCAATGCATGAAAGTGAAAAATGAAAGTGAAGTCGCTCAGTCGTGTCTGACTCTTTGCAACCCCATGGACTGCAGCCTACCAGGCTCCTCCATCCATGGGATTTTCCAGGCAAGAGTACTGGAGTGGGGTGCCATTGCCTTCTCTGAGTAATACTTGAATGCTTTCCAAAGTAGGATGTCAAATAGGAAGGTCAAAAGCAAATTACCCAGTGTAATTGGCAGTCTCTATTAACCTGAAACAATAGTTTCCTTTGCCTAGAATATTCTTCCAAGTCCCAAAAGCATACAGAACTCTTTCCCTTTTCTTTTTTATATTCAGTGGAAAAGTAGAGCAATTTCTGCTTAATGCATTACATTAAGAAATTATCTAAACAATAAGGTTGCTGTTCAGTCACTAAATCATGTCTGACTCTTTTGAGACTCCATGGACTGCAGCTCACCAGGCTTCCCTGTCCTTCACTGTCTCCTGGAGTTTGTTCAAATTCATGTCCATTGAGTCGCTGATGCTATCTAACCATCACATCCTGTTTAGTCATGTCCTACACTCTTTGTGACCCTATGGACTGTAGCCTACCAAGCACCTCTGTCCATGGGATTCTCCAGGCAAGAATACTGGAGTAGGCTACCATGCCCTCCTCCAGAGGTTCTTCACTATCCAGGGACTGAACCTACCTCTCTTATGTCTCCTACACTATCAGGTGGGTTCTCTACCACTAGCACCACCTGGGAAACCCAAACAATAAGGTAAACATTACATTTGAATTTGCATTTTGAGCGTACACACACAAAATATAACTGCATAAGATATACCCCCAATATGTAGAGATTATTTCAAGATATAATTACCAAAATGTGGGAAAAATGATCACTATTATTTGCAATAGATGCAAAAAGCTGCAAGAAAAACATTGTCAAATCTTCTCTATATACTAGCTAACACTTAATGATTGCTGATCATCTTAATTTTTAGTCACTCTAGTTGGTGTTAGTAGCACCATCTTATTGTGAATTAAATTTTAATTTCTCTACTGAATAAAATTATGCACATCCTTTTATATGTCTGCTGGATTTCTATATAGCTCATTTATTGAAATATGTGTTCAAACATTACACTGATTTATTATTGTGATGCTGGCCTATTACTATGGACACAAGTCCTTTGTCAAACATGTTTCAGGTATGTGTGTTTTGCCTTATTCTATTTTTATTGGTGACTCTAGAAGTCTTAATTTTAATGAATTCTAAATTGTTATTTTATGATTCATGCTTTTGCGTCCCATCTAACAATCTTCGCCTGACCAAATGTCATGAAGATATAGCAACGTGATTGCTATACATCAGTTCAGTTCAGTTGCTCAGTCATGTCCAACCCTGCAACTCCATGGACTGCAGCACACCAGGCTTCCCTGGATGATAAAGGAGCAGGGCCAGTTTCAGTTCCACAAGCCCCATGCCTTGAAAGTCCTTGAGCTTTGTTTAATGCTTTGATATTTCTGCCTTGTAAGTCTTTATTTGGGACAAGGGCCCCTTATTTCATTTAGCACTGAGCTATGTAAGTCATGCGGCTGGTCCTACAGGTGAGTATGTTGATGGTGGTGGAGAGGCAATTTCTAGTTTGGCCAGTTCAGTTCAGTCACTCAGTCGTGTCTGACTGTTTGCGACCCCATGGACTACAGGATGCCAGACCTCCCTGTCCATCACCAACTCCCAGAGTTCACTCAAACTCATGTCCATTGAGTCGGTGATGCCATCCAACCATCTCATCCTCTGTCATCCCCTTCTCCTCCTGCCTTCAATTTTTCCCAGCATCAAGGTCTTTTCAAATGAGTCAGTTCTTCACATCAGGTGGCCAAACACTGGAGTTTCAGCTTCAACATCAGTCCTTCCAATGAACACCCAGGACTGATCTAATTTAGTATGGACTGGTTGGATCTCTTTGCAGTCCAAGTGACTCTCAAGAGTCATCTCCAACACCACAGTTGAAAAACATCAATTTATTTTTTATTTTTTATTTTTACTTTATTTTGGTTTAAAATACTGTATTGGTTTTGCCATACATTGACATGAATCCACCACGGGTGTACATGCATTCCCAAACATGAACCCCCCTCCCACCTCCCTCCCCATAACATCCCTCTGGGTCATTCCCGTGCACCAGCCCCAAGTATGCTGTATCCTGCATCGGACATAGACTGGTGATTCGATTCTTACATGATAGTATACATGTTTCAATGCCATTCTCCCAAATTATCCCACACTCTCCCTCTCCCTCTGAGTCCAAAAGACTGCTGTGCACATCTGTGTCTTTTTTGCTGTCTTGCATACAGGGTCATCATTGCCATCTTTCTAAATTCCATATATATGTGTTAGTATACTGTATTGGTGTTTTTCTTTCTGGCTTACTTCACTCTGTATAATTGGCTCCAGTTTCATCCATCTCATCAGAACTGATTCAAATGTATTCTTTTTAACAGCTGAGTAATTCTTTTGTATTACAAGTTATTATAAGATATTGAATACAGTTCCCTGCGTTATAGAAGTGGCTGTTGTTTACCTATTTTATGCATAGTAATTTATATCTTTTAATCTCAAACTCCTAATTTATACCTCCCCCCACCCTTATCCCCTGTGGTAATCATAAGTTCGTCTTCTATGTCTGTGAGTCTGCTTCTGTGTGGTAAATAAATTCATGTCATATTTTAGATTATCCATACAAATGATATCATATATTTGTCTTTATCTGACTACTTATATAAGTATAATAATTTCTATATCCATCCATGTTGCTGCAAATGGTATTATTTCATTCTTTTTCATGTCTGGGTAGTATTCCACTGTGCATATATGTGTGTGCATTTTATACATTTAGATGCCACATCTTCCTTATTCATTTGTCAATGGACAATAGGCTTCTTCCACGTTTTGGCTATTGTAAATAGTGCTGCTATGAATACTGGGGTACATTCATCTTTTTTAATTAGTGTCTGGCTATATGCCCAGGAGTGGGATTGCTGGATCATATATGCTAACTATACTTTTATTTAAGGAACCTCCATACTGTCCTACCATAGAGATGAAATATTTTTACATATAAAACTATTTTTCAGTTTACTGAGAATTTATATATGGTCTATCCTGATGAATGTTTTATAAGCACTTGAACAGAATGAGTAATCTTGTGTTATTGACAATGTCCTATAATTGATAATTAGATGATGTTTTTGATAGTGTTGTTCAAATATCTATCATTTTTAAGAAAGAGTATCTAAAATTGCAACTGTAATTTTAGATTTATCCACATCTCTTTTCAATTATATCACATTTACTTCATGTAAAGCCATTTATCTTTATCAGATCTCCTGTATGTTAAATATCAAAGTCCATGTCTTTTATCAACTCCTTTATTTCTGGCTCTATTAAATATTGTTTCAATCTTTAAACCATTTTGCCTATTTAAAAAATTTGTCCTTCATCTTCAAACTCCGTTGTCACTTTTTCACTGTATTTGTCATTCTTCAGTTCTTTGAATTCACAATTCAGGTTTTTGTTGCATTCAATGTGATGTTTAACATATGGAGTTTTTAACTTCCATAATTATGTATTTTATCCCTTCTAATAAATAATATGCTATTTCCAGAGCTGCTCAGTACTGTTGTGTTCTTTTTAGAGATTTAACCTGTATTTAAACATTTCATCCATTTAAACATATTTACTTTTTCTCCAATATCCAAATACGTAAGGGTGTATTCCCAATGTTTTTGTTATTTACTAAGTTTCACTCATAAAATACATTTTTCTAATGCATTTTGCTATATTTTGTTTTTTTATTTTGACATTGCCTCAAGGAGAGTTTTTTCTGTTGGTGAACCTTGTGCCTACCCACTCTCAAGTATTAACTCAATGATTTGTTTTACAATGATTGGCCTAAGGCAATTCCAAGCAGAAAACCTAAGACCAATTTTATGATAATTTATTGACAAGGTAGTTTCTATTTTACACACTATGACAGGAATGTGATTTTTTTTTTTAATTTAGCCTTTTTTCCATCCAGAATTACAGGAGCTTCATCCTGTTTCATTGGCCAACGACTGCATTTATCGGTCCATCTTACCCTGGAATTGCGTTTTTAAAGTGTGCAGCATTTATAAGGATTTGTTACTGTTCACTTCCCACCTTGTTTTGGCCTGAGGTGTCTTATCTGCTCTGGGATGAAACCCAAGCCGGCAGTTATGCCAATAGTGTCAGGTGCTGCCATGAGGGAAGACTCTATGGATGTTGTCTCTCAACTCCCTTTTTGCTCAAGGAAACTGGTTATACCCTTTTCTCCTCTTATGTGTTCCTAAAGCTTTTAAAACAATTTTTTCCAGTTTATATAACATTTCTTTGTGTTTGTAATGGGAATATTTCATATTAATAAAAAAACAAATTTTCAGGAAGTTTTGCATTTAAAATTTCCTTCATGGACACAGATATAACACTGGAGGAAGTGCTAAAACACTGAATACAGTTTTAAAAAGTAGAGGCAAAGAAAGGACATTTCAAGTTTAGTCCCTGGTGGCTCAGATGGTAAAGCATCTGCCTGCAATGTGGGAGACCTGTGTTCGATTCCTGGGTCGGGAAGATCCCCTGGAGAAGGAAATGGCAATCCACTCCAGCACTCTTGCCTGCAAAATTCCATGGAGGGAGGAGCCTGATAGGCTACAGTCCATGGGGGTCGCAAAAAGTCAGACACGACTGAGCGATTTGTTTAGAGAATGAATTTTAAATACGCCTACAGTGAAGTGTAGTGTCTTTCCAGTACACAGACACATTTGGTGGAGAATTGGTTACTTAGAAATATTTTGATGGTGAAATATGAAATTAGAATTTAGATAAGCCAAATTTGATTTAAAATATCTTTCAAACAATAAGAAAAAATTAACATTTTGTTCAGGCTTTTTTGTTGCATTATTGTTGATGGTAGTGTTTTTCCAATAGGGAAATATAATTACTCAATTTGTAATTAAATCAAATCTAAAATCAAGTCAATAAATCACTTTTTAGCAGTGTGTATCATGACTGGATAGCTGGGTTTGGGGGGAAGTGGATCTAGTGAGGTTTTTTACTGCATACTTTCAAGATCCTCAATACATTTGAAGGAAATAATCGCACCTTCTTATAATCTTACAATAATCTAATTTGGTTTTGCTTATTTGTTTTTTATTTCAAGATGTGAAATGGTACTTAAAATGTTTACAACATATATCTTTATTTCAGTTTTGAACCCTCCCAAAAGTATTTCATTACATAGTATAATAACATAAATAATGTAATTTCACAAAGTAGATATATACTTAGTTGAGAATTTACTTATATAAATGCAAAAATCACAAATAAGTCTACTACCCTATTTATGATAAACCACACTATCTTCCCAGGGAAACCTGGGCAGCATAATTCAAGTTGAAAATCAAATGATAATTTTGCGCTTAGGCAAGTATGTGTATTTCTACTAGTATACATGGACCCTCTAACATTCAGAAAACTGGGACAACTTTTCACCAGTTAATTTGAAGCTTAAACTTTATCACCAAGCTAAAATTGTCACAAACCATGATTCTGAGGTCAGCTCTAGGTATTTGTAGAGCTAGAAATCATAGTGGTTCAGATTAACAAAAGTGTCTGAGACACAAAGTTCACAAACAAAATAACAATCACAGAAAAAAATGCCTTTAAGTCCTGTGCATGTATTTGCATATCTTTTAATCAAAAATTTCTGTGTCAACCTCTATACATTCATTAAGCAAAGTCTGTCTGTTGCTTGGAAGTTTACAAAGACTGAGAGCTGAGAATGACTATCAGTAATCATTCCTTACCCTGGCATTTAGATTTACTGGAACTCTAACAAGCGTAACTGCTTCTCATTTCCCAAATTTTAAGATTCTTTCTGAGTTTGACTTAAAAAAAAAAAAAAAAGGGTGTTCCACGCTATGTGGCTTGCAGGATCTTAGTTCTCCAATCATTGACAGATGAATGCATAAACATGTGGTACACATATACAATAGAATAATTTGTTTGTACATACATAATATGTACACATATATTAGCCATAAAAAGGAACAAAACTGGCTCATTTGTAGAAACATGAATGGGCTTATAAACTATCATACAGAGTGAAGTAAGCCAGAAAGAGAAAAACAAGCATCATATATTAACACATATATGAGGAGTCTACAAAATTGGTACAGATGAACCTAATTGCAGGGCAGGAATAGAGACATAGAGAATGGCCATGTAAACACAAGGGAGAAGAGGGGGTGGGATGAATTAGGAAAACAGGATTGGCATATTCACTATTATGTGTAAAATAGCTAGTGGGAACCTGCAGGGAATTTGGCTCTGTGCTCTGTGTTGACCTAGGGGTGGGAAGGAGTGGGAAGAGGTGGGATGATAAAATGGAGGTCCAAGAGGGTGGGGATAAATGTGCATCATAGCTGATTCACTTTGTTGTACAGCAGAAACTAACACAATATTGTAAAGCAACTGTACTGCAATTTTTTAAAAAAGACATTATCTAATCACAGGTAATAAAGATTTTTTTCCTACTATTTATTCTAAAAGTCTGATACTCTTCGGGTTTACATTTAGATCTATAATCCATGTCAGTTGATTTTTGTATAAGGTGTGAGGTTAGAGTCAAGTTTTGTTATTTTACATAGGATATCTAGTAATTCTTGAATCATTTGTTGAGGAAACTAGTTTTTCTCCTTTAAACTGTCTTTGAACTTCTGTCAAGAACCAACTGATTTTGTCAATTTCCTGGTTTTCACAACGTACTATGGTTATGCAAAACGCTATCAACGGGAGATCTTGAGGGAAGCTGGGTAAAAGGTACAAATTAAATCTCTCTATTGCTGTGTCCAACTTTTTCTGATTCTTAAAATGTTTTAAAATAGAGTCTTTAAAAAAAAGTCAGTTGTTCACATTTGTTTGATCTATTATTAGATTTTCTATTATGCCCCACTGGTCTTATATATCTTGATTATTATAACTTCATGATAATTCATGAAGTCAGGTGGTATTATTCCTATACCTTTGCTATTCTTTTGGCTATTCTAGTTCTGCTGCTTTCCATTTGAATTTTAGATTCAGCTTGTCTATACTCATAAAAATTCCTGCTGAAATTTTGACTGAAGTTGTAACATTGTTTTATTAATTCAATTATTCATTATTTTTTGACTCGCAATATAGTCTGTTGGTCAGTGTATTCCATGTGCTTTTGTAAAGAACATATGAAGTGAAGTGAAGTGAAGTCACTCAGTCGTGTCCGACTCTTTGCGACCCCGTGGACTGTAGCCCACCAGGATCCTCCATCCATGGGATTCTCTAGGCAAGAATACTGGAGTGGGTTGCCATTTCCTTCTCCAGGGGATCTTCCTAACCCAGGGATCAAACCCAGATCTCCCGCATTGTGGGCAGACACTTTAACCTCTGAACTACCAGGAAAGCCATTTTAAACAAGTTATGACACAAGTCAGCCTATCTGCAGAACAGATACAGACTTAAAAAACAGAGAACAGACTGGTGGTGCAAAGGGAGAAGAGGTTGGGGAGGAATGGAGCGGCAAGTTGGCATTAATAGATGCAGGATATTCTATATGGAATGGATAAACAAGTCCTACTGTACAGAACAGAGAACTATATTCAATAATCTGTGATGAAACATAATGGAAAAAAATATAATGAAGAATGCATATATATATAAATATATATACACATATATGTATATTTATGTACAACTGAATCACTTTGCTGTACAGCAGAAATTAACACAGCACTATAAATCAAATATACTTTAATAAAAGCAAACAATAAAAACAAAGACCTACTATATAGCACAGGGAACTATATTCTATGCCTTGTAATAACCTATAATAGAAAAGAATCTGAAAAGCCTATATATATATATATATATGTATGTATGTATGTATATATATATATATATATATATATATATATATAATCTGAGTCACTTTGCTGTGTACCTGAAGCTAACATAACATTGTAAATTAATAATACTTCAGTATTTTTAAATGGTTAAGAAAATATACACAATAGAAATTTAAAAAATGTAAAAAAAATGAGCTGAGGTTATACCTAAATATACCATTTACTTAGCTATTTCATCTCAGCTATGCATTTTTCTATTATCTTTGTTGTTGTTCAGTTGCTAAGTCATGCCCAACTCTACAGCCTCATAGACTGCAGCTTGCTAGGCTCCTCTGTCCTCCACTGTGTCCCAGAGTTTGCTCAAATTCATGTTCATTGAATCGGTGATGTTATCTAACCATCTCATCCTCTGTCATCCACTTCTCCTTTTGTCTTCAATCTATCTTACAGACAAAGACAAGTACTGTACGATATAACTCATATGAGGAATTTTTTTTTAAGGTAAATCTGTTTAAAATAAAAACACACACACAGTAAAATGACATTTACCAGGGCATTGGTGAGATATAGGGATAAGACTGATGGAATTTAAGGTACAAACCTATGCATGCATGCTAGGTCACTTCAGTCGTCTCTGACTCTGTGTGACCCTATGGACACCAGCCCACAAGGCTCTTCTTTTCATGGAATTCTCCAGGCAGGAATACTGGATGCCTTCCTCAGGGGATCTTCCTGACCCAGGGATTGAACCTGCGTCTCCTGAGTCTCCTGCATTGGCAGGTGGGTTCTTTATCACTAGCACGACTGGAGAAGCCCATTTAACAAGTAATAAATAAACTACAGAGACCTGATGCACAGCATAATGAGTATAGAAAAGAATACTGTGCTATACAGGAGTCTCCCTCTTATCAGAAGCTTCACTCTCCCCAGTTTCAGTTACCCATAGTTAATGGCAATCCAAAAATTATAATGGAAAATTCCAGAAATAAACAATTTGTAAGCTTTAAACTGTGCACCATTCTGAGTAGCATAATGAAATATCACTCCATCCTGCTCTGTCTGCCTAGGATCCCCATCATCAACATTATCATCGCTCAGTGATCCAGAATCACCCAGTGCAGACGATCCTCCTTCTACACATCATCAGTTCTGCAGTAGCCTAACCCAATGTTACAAAGTCTCCATCTTTCAGCTCATCACACAGGCATTTTATCAATTCAGTCACAACAAAAAGGGCAAGTATAGTACAAGAAGATACTTTGAGAGAGAGACCACTCTCACATAACTTTTACTACAGCATGTTGTTATAATTGTTCCATTCTTAATTATCGTTAATATTTTACTGTGCCTAATTTATTAATTTGACCTTATAATAGGTATGTATGCATAGGAAAAAATACTGTATAGATATGGCTCAGTATTCTCCAGTTTCAGGTATATCCACTGGATTCTTGTAATATGTAGATAAGGTTAGAAGACTTAATAATGTTGGGAGGACTACTGTAATTATATAATATCAATAAACTTTGCTATACCAGCAATCATATTATAATACATAAATGTACCAAAGTAACACACTATATACCTTAAATGTTCACAATGTTACATGTCAATAAAAAACGAAATAAAAATTTAATAAAAAATGAAATGAACAATAAAAATAAACAGTGACTGATAAATGCTCCTGTGCATCAAACACATTTCTAGACACTAAATGCTACAGCTCACTCAATTCATAAACTCTATGGGAGATGACTTTTTTCCATTTTGTTAATGAAGATCCTGAACCACAGAGCAATTAAGAAACTCTTTCAAAATTACCTGACTAGTAAGTGCCATGCTTAAGATTTCAACCTAGACGGCTTGGTCCCCCAACTGGCCACCTCTCCACTCTGCTGTGGGCTTCCCAGGTGACGCAGTGGTAAAGAATCTACCTGCCAGTGAAAGACACATGGGTTTGATCTGTGGGTCGGGAAGATTCCCTGGAGAAAGAAATGGCAACCCACTCCAGTATTCTTGACTGCGAAATTCCATGGTAGAGGAGCCTGGTAGGCTGCAGTCCATGGGGTCACAAAGAAGCAGACACAATTTAGTGACTGAACAACAACAACAATCAGAAACAATAGTCAAACCTTTGCCAACAACTGTAAAAAATCTACATAGTATACTCATTAATACCTGTGAATCAGTACAAATATTTTTATATCATGTATCAGTTTGATCTACCACTTAAGCATAACTGGTCACACAGGTGACACTCAGTAAACATTTATTGACTTCATTGCCCAAAATGTCTGTGTGCATTACAGAGGCAATACAAGTACTGGTGGTTCTGATCACCACCCAGGATCTGGGTTGCCTGGGCTTAAGTCCAGCTCTATCTATTACTATCTCTATGAATTTGGGCAAGTTATCCATCTTTTCAATGCTTCAAATTACTACCTGTATAATGGGGACAAACACAATCTACCTTAGTTATTTGTTATCAGTATTAAGTGGTAAATGCATAAAAAGTACTGGTTTCACTAGTGGGCAGAGAGAGACAGTAGAGAGAGAGAAAAAGAGAGAGGGGGAAGAGAAAAGCTAGAAATTCTTTAAGTCTTCAGCTAATCCCATATACCAACTCTCTAGAAAACTGTTTTATACTAAGTGATAATTCTAGCATTCGATAGTCAATAAGGAAAATAAAAGATGATCTGATTTTATATAATTATTGAAAATATTTTACTCTTAGTGCCTAAATTTACATATTGCATAATTTTATGGTGATTTCATATGGTAAGGTACTAATTAAAATATTTTTGTTAGAGATTTATGTTTTTAACATACTATGAGAGAATATAATATTAGGGCAGAAAAATCACATTCTGGACTGGTAGTTTAATACCTAGTCTTACCCTAATGTAGAAGTATTCAAATCCTGAAAGATGATGCTGTGAAAGTGCTGCACTCAATATGCCTGCAAATTTGGAAAACTCAACAGTGGCCACAGGACTGCAAAAGGTCAGTTTTCATTCCAATCCCAAAGAAAGGCAATGCCAAAGAATGCTCAAACTACCACACAATTACACTCATCTCACATGCTAGTAAAGTAATGCTCAAAATTCTCTAAGCCAAGCTTCAGCAATACGTGAACTGTGAATCTCCAGATGTTCAAGCTGGTTTTAGAAAAGGCAGAGGAACCAGATATAAAATTGCCAGCATCCACTGGATCATCGAAAAAGCAAGAGAGTTCCAGAAAACATCTATTTCTGCTTTATTGACTATGCCAAAGCCTTTGACTGTGTGGAGAAATAAACTGTGGAAAATTCTGAAAGAAATGGGAACACCAGACCATTGGACCTGCCTCTTGAGAAACCTATATGCAGATCAGGAAGCAACAATTAGACGGAACATGGAACAACAGACTGGTTCCAAATAGGAAAAGGAGTACGTCAAGGCTGTATATTGTCACCCTGCTTATTTCACTTGTATGCAGAGTACATCATGAGAAACGCTGGGCTGGAAGAAGCACAAGCTGAAATCAAGACTGCCAGGATAAATATCAATACCTTGAGCTATGCAGATGACACCACCCTTATGGCAGAAAGTGAAGAGGAACTGAAAAGCCTCTTGATGAAAGTGAAAGAGGAGAGTGAAAAAGTTGGCTTCAAGCTCAACATTCAGAAAATGAAGATCAAGGCATCTGGTCCCATCACTTCATGGCAAATAGATGGGGAAACAAAGGAAACAGTGTCAGACTTCATTTTGTGGGGCTCCAAAATCAAAGCAGATGGTGATTGCAGCCATGAAATTAAAAGACACTTACTCCTTGGAAGAAAAGTTATGAGCAACCTAGATAACATATTCAGAAGCAGAGACATTACTTTGCCAACAAAGGTCCATCTAGTCAAGGCTATGGTTTTTCCAGTTGTCATGTATGGATGTGAGAGTTGGACTGTGAAGAAGGCTGAGTGCTGAAGAATTGATGCTTTTGAACTGTGGTGTTGGAGAAGACTCTTGAGAGTCCCTTGGACTGCAAGGAGATCCAACCAGTCCATTCTGAAGGAGATCAGCCCTGGATGTTCTTTGGAAGGAATGATGCTAAAGCTGAAACTCCAGTACTTTGGCCACCTCATGCAAAGAGTTGACTCATTGGAAAAGACTTTGATGCTGGGAGGGATTGGGGCCAGGAGGAGAAGGGGACGACAGAGGATGAGCTGGCTGGATGGCATCACCGACTCGATGGACATGAGTCTGAGTGAACTCCAGGAGTTGGTGATGGACAGGGAGGCCTGGCGTGCTGTGATTTATCAGGTCGCAAAGAGTCAGACACAAATGAGCGATTGAAATGAACTGACATATTTATACTTTAACTTGATTTAAATAGGCTTTCTAAGACCTTGTTTTTAAAGGAAAAACATTTTTTTTTACTACTTCTACATTAAGGTCAGTACAGTCACTCAGTCGTGTCCAACTATGCCATCGAGCCATCTCATCCTCTATCGGCCCCTTCTCCTCCTGCCTCCAATCCCTCCCAGCATCAAAGTCTTTTCCAATGAGTCAGCTCTTCGCATGAGGTGGCCAAAGTACTGGAGTTTCAGCTTTAGCATCATTCCTTCCAGAAAAATCCCAGGGCTGATCTCCTTCAGAATAGACTGCTTGGATCTCCTTGCAGTCCAAGGGACTCTCAAGAGTCTTCTCCAACACCACAGTTCAAAAGCATCAATTCTTCAGTGCTCAGCTTTCTTTACAGTCCAACTCTCACATCCATACATGACCACTGGAAAAACCATAGCCTTGACTGTACGGACCTTAATCGGCAGAGTAATGTCTCTGCTTCTGAATATGTTATCTAGGTTGCTCATAACTTTTCTTCCAAGGAGTAAGCGTCTTTTAATTTCATGGCTGCAGTCACCATCTGCAGTGATTTTGGTGCCCCCCAAAATAAAATCTGACACTGTTTCCACTGTTTCCTCATCTACTTGCCATGAAGTGATGGGACTGGATGACATGATCTTTGTTTTCTGAATGTTGAGCTTGAAGCCAACTTTTTCACTCTCCTCTTTCACTTTCATCAAGAGGCTTTTCAGTTCCTCTTCACTTTCTACCATAAGGGTGGTGTCATCTGCATATCTGTGGTTATTGATATTTCTCCCAGCAATCTTGATTCCAGCTTGTTATCTTCCAGTCCAGCGTTTCTCATGATGTACTCTGCATACAAGTGAAATAAGCAGGGTGACAATATACAGCCTTGATGTACTCCTTTTCCTATTTGGAACCAGTCTGTTGTTCCATGTCCATTTCTAACTGTTGCTTCCTGACCTGCATACAGATCCTTTCAGAATTTTCCACAGTTTATTGTGATCCACACAGTCAAAGGCTTTGGCATAGTCAATAAAGCAGAAATAGATGTTTTTCTGGAACTCTCTTGCTTTTTCCATGATCCAGCAGATGTTGGCAATTTGATCCCTGGTTCCTCTCCCTTTTCTAAAACCAGGTTAAACATCTGGAAGTTCTCGGTTCATGTATGGCTGAAGCCTGGCTTGGAGAATTTTGAGCATTACTTTACTAGCACGTGAGATGAGTGCAATTGTGCGGTAGTTTGAGCATTCTTTGGCATTGCCTTTCTTTGGGATTGGAATGAAAACTGACCTTTTGCAGTCCTGTGGCCACTGCTGAGTTTTCCAAATTTGCTGGCATATTGAGTGCAGCACTTTCAGAGCATCATCTTTCAGGTTCTGAAACAGCTCAACTGGAATTCCATCACCTCCACTAGCTTTGTTTGTAGTGATGCTTTCTAAGGCCCACTTGACTTCACATTCCAGGATGTCTGGCTCTAGATGAGTGATCACACCATCATGATTATCTTGGTCGTGAAGATCTTTTTTGTACAGTTCTGTGTATTCTTGCCACCTCTTCTTAATATCTTCTGCTTCTGTTAGGTCCATACCATTTCTGTCCTTTATCGAGTCCATCTTTGCATGAAATGTTCCCTTGGTATCTCTAACTTTCTTGAAGAGATCTCTAGTCTTTCCCATTCTGTTCTTTTCTTCTATTACTTTGCATTGATTGCTGAAGAAGGCTTTCTTATCTCTTCTTGCTATTCTTTGGAACTCTGCATTCAGATGCTTATATCTTTCCTTTTCTCCTTTGCTATTCACTTCTCTTTTCACAGCTACTTGTAAGGCCTCTCCAGATAGCCATTTTGTTTTTGGCATTTCTTTTCCATGGGGATGGTCTTGATCCCTGTCTCCTGCACAATGTCACGAACCTCATTCCATAGTTCATCAGGCACTCTGTCTATCAGATCTAGGCCCTTAAATCTATTTCTCACTTCCACTGTATAATCATAAGGGATTTGATTTAGGTCATACCTGAATGGTCTGGTTGTTTTCCCTACCTTCTTCAATTTAAGTCTGAATTTGGCAATAAGGAGTTCATGATCTGAGCCACAGTCAGCTCCTGGTCTTGTTTTTGTTGACTGTATAGAGCTTCTCCATCTTTGACTGCAAAGAATATAATCAATCTGATTTCGTTGTTGACCCTCTGGTGATGTCCATGTGTAGAGCCTTCTCTTGTGTTGTTGGAAGAGGGTGTTTGCTATGACCAGTGCATTTTCTTGGCAAAACTCTATTAGTCTTTGCCCTGGTTCATTTCTCATTTCAAGGCCAAATTTGCCTGTTACTCCAGGTGTTTCTTGACCTCCTACTTTTGCAATAAAAACCAGTTTTCTTCAAAAATAGACAATCAGTACCTTTAAATAAATCTCAAAGACATCTGTATTTTAGACAACTAAGCAAAATAAAAATCTATTTAGCAGCAATTAATATACTTAATTTGAACACAATCAAAAAGAAAAAACTATAAGAAAGAAAAACAAAACTATGCTTAGCTATTGCTTATACTTGTTAACAAGTAAAGCAAAAGAAAAAAATGAGAAGAAATGAAAACTCAGTATATACTTTTACCTGCATGATGTAAGTACTGTCTATGTGCTAAAAGAACCATAATGTATCCCTTTATTTCTGGAAGCAGACCAGTGTTACATCTTTAGAAAAGAAAATCATAAAATAACTCAATAGATTATGAAAAAATAATTGATTAAGAGTCTGACCTCTTGGCCCTAAAATATTGATATATAGCTTAGAAGCATCAGATAGCATCTCTGTTCCTAGACAAGGTTCATCTTTTCACTTAATTTATCCTGAAGGAGGATAACTAGCTGACTAGTATTTCAAGATTGCTGCTGCTGCTACTGCTGTTAAATTGCTCCAGTTGTGTCCGACTCTGTGCAATCCCATAGACAGCAGCCCACCAGGCTCCCCCGTCCCTGGGATTCTCCAGGCAAGAATATTGGAGTGGGTTGCCATTTCCTTCTCCAATGCATCAAAGTGAAAAGTGAAAGTGAAGTTGCTCAGTCGTGTCTGACTCTTAGCGACCCCATGGACTGTAGTCCATCAGGCTCCTCCATCCATGGGATTTTCCAGGCAGGAGTACTGGAGTGGGGTGTCATTGCCTTCTCCAAGTATTTCAAGATTAGGTAATATCACTTACTTTAAAATTTGCCAGTAAATATTCTGGCTACTCTTTTGTCTCAGAAATGTTGAACATATTTAAACAGGAAAGCAAATGAATGACTAAGACCGAAAGAAATTCTAGAAACTATTGGCATTATGTGTGGCAGCATGAATGAGAATGAAGGACCTTAGGATGCCCCAGATTTCTTCGGGAGGGAAATACTGACATCCCACTTTGTGGTGGTGGTTGTTGTTGTAAAGGTAAAATTATATTAGAGAGAAACATAGAAAGAACATAACTTCCTACTCTTTAAGTGTAGCCTACACATAATAACTTCCTTTCACAGCATAAAGTATGGAACTGCATAAAAAGGCGTATGTTTGCAGTAGAGAAATCTGAACACCAGCACCTCAGCCAGGAGACCAAGTCTAATGTCAGCAGCTATAAGTCATGCTGATGGTATATACCCGGCATATGTGGTGGTGATAAAAATGGCATGTTACCCCTGTGCTCTTCTTCCCATAAACCCAGCCTAATTACAAGAAAAAAATGCAGATAAATCCTAGTGGAAGAACATTCTCCAAAATGTCTGGCAAATTTCCTCAAAATTGTCAAATTCATCAGATACAAAGAAAGTCTAAGAAACTGTCCCAGTCAGAAAGAGTCTAAGAAGACAGAATGTCACATATAACCCTGGATAGAAACCCAGAATAGAAAAAAAAAAAGGAGGGGGGTAAGGTAAATCGGAGATATAAATAATGTGAAAGGATCAGAAAATAATGATGTATTAATGCTTGTTCATTAATACTGCAACACAGGTATCCTACTTATTTAAGATATTAATATTAGAGGGAATGGATTTGGGAAATAAGGTATGACTCTACTGGTTTTAGAAGTTTTATATAAACATAGAACTTTTCTAAAAGCAAAACTTCATGAAAAGTTATATATATATATATTTATATATATATACACACATATATACATAGAGAGGGAGAGAGAGAGAGAGAGCATGCACAAAATATAAAGGTAAGTTGTTTGTGCTGTGCTTAGTCACTCAGTTGTGCCTGACTTTTTGCAACCCCATGGACTGTAGCCCACCAGGCTCCCCTGTCCATGGGGATTCTCCAGGCAAGAATGCTGAAGTTGGTTGCCATGCCCTCCTCCAGGAAGTAAGCTGTTAAAAAACACTAAATATTTCAGCAATCTAGCAAATATGAATAAACCACATATTCCAATTTAAAAGAGATTTTCAAGTTGACTAAAAATAATTGAGGAATATTCTAAGATACACACATTAGACAAAAATAAGAAGTCTACAGGTAAAATGACAGAGGAACTGTATCTCACCAATTCTAAGTGAAAGAAAGATAGCTTGGCTAAATTAATAGCAGATAAATAGACTGTGTTTAGTGAACATTTTTATGAATGAAGCAAATCATAGCAAAGTGTTAACAAATTTATTTCACCAAAAGGAATTAGCTATTGTGACCATGTATATATCAAGAAGATGTGAAGAAACATACTCATAGGTGGCTTACTATGAGAAAATAACAAATCACTATCAGTATGATACCTTAACAGTTCTTTCAAACACTGAGAACAGTATCAGACAAAAATGTTACAAAGGTAGAAGATGTTTGAATGTCAAAGCAAAAAAATTTAACCAAATAAATGGACATATAGGAAATTTTGTATGCATCTAACACTTAGGGAATATTGATTCTTATCAATTAAAAATGAAAATATTGCACTGGGAATCATTATGCAATATATAAATGTACAACACATTGTACACCTTAAATTTTGGAAAGGAGATTTAAAATGGAACATTTATCAAACTGTCATATAATGTCTGTAACCAAATCATCCCAGTTTTGTGGAATAAATATCATAAGAGCATATAGAGTTAGGAATTAATAAGAAATGCAGATGGTAACTGGAGCCATGAAATTAAAAGACACTTACTCCTTGGAAACAAAGTTATGACCAACCTAGATAGCATATTAAAAACCAGAGACATTACTTTGTCCACAAAGGTCCGTCTAGTCAAGGCTATGGCTTTTCCAGTAGTCATGTATGGATGAGAGAGTTGGACTATAAAGAAAGCTGAAGGCTGAAGAATTGATTCTTTTGAACTGTGGTGTTGGAGAAGACTCTTGAGAGTCCCTTGGACCGCAAAGAGATCCAACCAGTCCATTCTGAAGGAGATCAGTCCTGAGTATTCATTGGAAGGACTGACGCTGAAGCTGAAACTCCAATACTTTGGCCACCTGATATGAAGAACTGACTCATTGGAAAAGACCCTGATGCTGGCAAAGATTGAGGGCAGGAGGAGAAGGGGACCACAGAGGATGAGATGATTAGATGGCATCACCGCCTCAATGGACATGAATTTGGTAAACTCCGGGAGTTGGTGATGGACCAGGAAGCCTGGCGTGCTGTGGTCCATGGGGTCACAAAGAGTCGGACATGACTGAGACTGAACTGACTGACTCTCCTGAAGATGGATTTAATTTTAAAGAATAGAATGTTAAAGATTAAATATCATAAAAGTGTGCCAAGTTAGAAGTTAATAAGAAAATTATAGCTATATGAATAGTCATATTATTGTAAATTTTAAGATATGTTTCAAAGGAATATATTGGCCAAAGAAAAATCATAGATGATATATTTTTTAATACTTAGTACTGAAAATTTTAAAAGGCAAATGAAAACTATGTAGATAACCTTGTACAGTGAAGCTACTAGGATGCTTCCCATAAAATTTTAGACCTGTATACTTACACCTGAAAATATGAAAGGTTAAAAATGAATTAGTGTGAGAAAGAAAAAAAACAATAGAAAACAAAGGAAGAATGCAAGATATAATACATAGAAGATTCAAGTCAATGAAACAGAAAACAGAGTTAGGAGTTAGTTTTTCAAGCAATGATAGATTCTAACAATGAAGGCTCTGCTGGGTTGATCCTCTGCAGAAAACAGGTATAAAACCTGTGTATAATGCCCAGAGAAGTCAACAGATAAAGAGTGAATGGAAGCAGAGAGGCTAGTGAGGCATGTATGCTCAGAGGAGAAAATAAGGACTTCTTGTTTTTGTTTATTTTGCAGCTTTTAGTCTGAGGCTACAGACTGTCAAATGCCAGATGGCAGCAGTGGTGTCAGTGGAAAAAACAGTCTTTCTGGCTTGGGGGAACTAGAAATGCCTAAATAATCCTACAAGAGAGGAAACAATACATACTGCTCCCCAGTGGCGCAATGGTAAAGAATGCAGGCAACACAAAAGACAGGTGTTCAACCCATAGGTCGAGAAGATCCCCTGGAGTAGGGAATGGCACCTACTCCAGTATTCTCACCTAGAAAATTCCATGGACGGAGGAGTCTGGCAGACTACAGTTCACGGGGCCGTGAAGAGTCAGATACAACCGACCAATTGAGTGCACACACACACAAAGCAACAAATATACCAAAGAATTTTAAATATTCCCACAAAGATAGTGTTACTAGCTTCAACAACAAATCATTTCAATCTTTAATTAAACTCTTCTGGACAATAAGAAAAAAAAAAAATTCCTACTTCCCAGAACACCTTATATGATGTCAGCATTGCTTTGATAAGGGTACCACCACAGAAAATAATTTATGAATCCATTTACAAGTATTTTAAAATGCTCAACAATAGTAAATAAAATGCAACTTTACAAAAGATAATGAAAGATAAATTAGACTACTTATTGAGAATGAAATAACACTTAATGCCTATTTATAACAATAAAATGTTAAAATGCAAATTAATTTGAGCCCCTCAATAGATGTAGAAAAACTATATAGAACGCATATGTATTTATAATAAAAACTAAGTAAATTGGGAATAAAAGATAGCTATCTTAACTTGAAAAATATTATAAAACAGTCTATATACCATCCCAGTTGTGTAAAAAGCGTTTCTTAAAATCTAAAACAAAACAATATCCAAAAAAGACCAGGATACTGTGGCAAGCATTTACCACTGTTTGAAGCAAGTCTGGTAAAATAAGAATGAAAAATTAAATAATTCCTAATTGAAAAGCAGAAAAAAATCTGCAATATTAATCTGCAAACATCAATTGAATTTTAATCAAATAACAAAGCATCAGAAAATGTAATTAAGAAAAAGATACAATTGGTAATAGCAGGAAAAGGCAAGTAACTTGGAATAAATCTTATAAGAAATGTTTAATTTTTCTGTGTGTGTGATTATAAAGCTTGATTGTGAGATACTGGGGGAAAAAGATCAAACACAAATACCCAATATTATAGACAATAAAATACACTTTGATGCCAAGAACATAAATTTTCTGTAGGTCTAAAACAGGAGATTTTCTTAATTTTTCTAAGTTTTCCTTTTGTTTGGTGTGGATAAAACCTGTCTTTTGGATTCCTGAGATGATAAAATGATGGTAAAACAAAGTTCATATTTCTTGAAATACTGTAAATTCTTAATTATTCAATCAAACTCTTCAACCACTACTAATACTAAAAAGAAAAATTAAGAAGTTTGGGAAATAACATGAAAACCATTTATGAAAAAAAAATTGCAAGAAAATGAATTTTATGAAACACTCAAAAGCTGAGAGTCAACGATATTTTTGAAAGATTCTTGACCACTGATTTGACCTTGAGTTTCTAATTCAAAGTGAAGAAATCTTTTTGCCAAAGTTGGATTCTTTTAGGAAACAGGAGAACCAAGTGATTGAGGAATTTACTTAATGGAAGTATACAGATTTTGGATCATGATGATAGCACAGTGAAAACCAAGCTTCCCATAGCCAGCAAGTCACTTCCTTGCTCAGCATCACAGCAGCAGTGTGCCAGTAGTTGGAACTCTGGAAGTGTGGGAACCCACAACATGGCAAGTCTAATTTCACTCAGTGTGGCCACCTTGATTCCACTAAGTTTTCAAGTGAGTGAAAGTCACTCAGTCATGTCTGACTCTTTGCAACCTCATGGACTATATAGGAATTCTCCAGGCCAGAATACTGGAGTGGGTAGCCTTTCCCTTCTCCAGGAGATCTTCCCAACCCAGGGATTGAACCCAGGTCTCCCTCCTTGCAGGTGGATTCTTTACCAACTGAGCTATCAAGGAAGCCCTGTTTTCAAATTTTTGGCTAAAATATCAGTGGCTTGATCTTATCTTAATGTAGGTGTGTTACCAAGTCCAAGATCACTCTGCTCACTACATGACAGGCCAATAAATTTGAAACACAAACTGTTGAGACAAGCAATATAATTTTATTCAGAAAGATGACTGATAGAGAGGATGGCAGACTAGTGTCTCAAAATAACCACTTTGTTATGGTCTGGATGCCAGATTCTTTTATAAACCAGAGAAGGGGAGGAGTTGAGGAAGTAAGACCATTATCTTGCAAATAGCTCCTGGAAAGGCCAACCTCAGGGAGAGGATGTGCTTATCTCTTTAGGCAGAGGGGCAAGTCTCTTCAAGACAGGGCATTATGTATGCCTGGTGCTAGTGATAAAGAACCTGCCTGTCAATGCAGGAGACATGAGAGATGTAGGTTCAATTCCTGGGCTGGGGAGATGCCCTGCAGGAGAGCATGACAACCCACTCCAGTATTCTTGCCTGGAGAATGTCACAGACAGAGGAGCCTTTGCAAGTTACAATCCACAGGGTCACAAAGAATCAGACAGGACTGAACTGATTTAGCACACATGCATAATAACAAAAGCAACAGAAAACAAGTATAAGTCAAAGAAACAGATACATTATGGAGTCACAATTGGTGCTTCCCTCCAACAGGTGTGCATGTATGTCATGTGTCACTACAGTAAGACGTTTCAAATATTAAGTGATGTTGATGGACTATGACACAGTGCTTGCAAAATGAGGGCAAATTACACACTGAGAATGCTTAAAAACTTAAAACAAATGTGCTATCTTGGTGGTTCTATCAGTTATATTATATTATGATATATATTATATTATTATCGTATGATGATATATATTTTATATATCATATTATTATTATATTATGATATATAATAATTAAGTCAAGCAAATTTTAATAAAAATAAAAATGATACGTTCACTTGAAAATATTCCTTCAAAATGTTTTCAAATTCCTTGAAAAAGTTCCTTCAGAAGGGAATCCCAAAAGAATATATTGGGCTTCCCAGGTAGCACTAGTGGTAAAGAACTCACCTTCCCACATAGGAGACGCAGGTTCAATCCCTGGGTTGGGAAGACCCCCTGGAAGAGGGCATAGCAACCTATCCAGTATTCTTGCCTGGAGAATCCAATGGACAGAGGAGTCTGGCAGGCTATGGTCTATAGGGTCACAAAGAGTTGGACAAAACTGAAATGACTTAGTACGGAAAGAATATATTAGGTAAATACTCCCCAAACAATAGAAGTGATGTGTGCAATGTATTCTTCACTGCTCTTTCCTGACCATTTGCAGAGCAAACTAGCCCTGCCAGTCAGCTGCTGATTTTCATGTAAGAGCACCATGTCATAAGAGAGCTGTGGTTCTCTACAACTGCTATAAAGACCAATGATCACAAAAGTACTACTAACTGAAGAGGCTTATTAAGCAACTTTTTGGAACAGAACATGTAGAACAACATGATGACCTTAAGAAAGAAAACTATGTATACTGTCTGCAAGAACAAGAATTAACCTTTCACTTTCATGTATCTTTTGAAAAAAAGACACAACAAAGAATTTTAGTTATTCAGTCTAGGGCATTTTCACTTTGTCAGTTACACTGGAGCTGAGTATATAATCAGGTGGCTTAAAGCTCAACATTCAGAAAACGAGGATCATGGCATCCGGTCCCATCACTTTATGGGAAATAGATAGGGAAACAGTGGAAATAGTGTCAGACTTTATTTTTTGGGGCTCCAAAATCACTGCAGATGGTGACTGCAGCCATGAAATTAAAAGACGCTTACTCCTTGGAAGAAAAGTTATGACCAGCCTAGGTAGCATATTCAAAAGCAGGGACATTACTTTGCCAACAAAGGTCCGTCTAGTCAAGGCTATGGTTTTTCCTGTGGTCATGTATGGATGTGAGAGTTGGACTGTGAAGAAGGCTGAGCACCGAAGAATTGATGCTTTTGAACTGTGGTGTTGGAGAAGACTCTTGAGATTCCCTTGGACTGCAAGGAGATCCAACCAGTCCATTCTAAAGGAGATCAGCCCTGGGATTTCTTTGGAGGGAATGATGCTGAAGCTGAAACTCCAGTACTTTGGCCACCTCATGCGAAGAGTTGACTCATTGGAAAAGACTCTGATGCTGGGAGGGATTGGGGTCAGTAGGAGAAAGGGACGACAGAGGATGAGATGGCTGGATGGCATCACGGACTCGATAGACATGAGTCTGAGTGAACTCCAGGAGATGGTGATGAACAGGGAGGCCTGGCATGCTGCAATTCATGGGGTCTCAAAGAGTCAGACATGACTGAGCGACTGAACTGAACTGAACTGAGTGAGCAACTCAGTGATTAATCTTATATCTCAGGCCAGTAGTCATGTCTTTGAGAAAAAGAAGACAAAACTGTTACTAGCAATCTTCATGGATGTTTTAAATCAAAGGAAATTATCCCACTCATATTGGTTTTGCTAAAGTCATACAAAGACACTAGAAAGATCAATGAAAAGGCCATTAAAACTCCAAACATGTTTTGTGCATCAGCATGGAACTTAAAAATGGCTGAGTGTAAATGTTTAGTTGTATAATAAAATCATTATGAAGATCAAGGTAAAAGTATTCTGATTATTTATGAATTGTGCACCCCTCTGCCTCCAGCCATTCCACCCAAGTCTGGAAGTGGTCCAAGACTTATATAATTGTCTAATGCCATAACAGCAAAGAAATAAGTAGTGAAATAAGATGTTTGTGCTTTTGATAGCATTCTTCAATGGATCTACAGCTCTAGCAATAACGTGCAATGTGATCCTAAATTTAAATATGTTCTACTCTTTCAGGACATGGTTTTCATTAGATTTCCATTATATTAGTTAATACAGAACATCTTAAGTTCAAAAAGTATTTTTAAAAACAAAACAAAATCAGATAAACTGCAGATGAAAATATTTCCATAGAAAGTTTATACTGTCCTTTAAAAATATTAGACTGAAGACTGGATTGAGATGAAGGAATAGAAGGATGTGGAGCTCACCTCCTGCCACAAGTACATCAAAATACATCCACACGAGGGAAAACTCTCACAGAATACCTGCTGAATGTTGACAAAATGTCTCATAAAGCCAAAACTGCAAGAAATACTGCCATATAACCAGGCAGGATGAAAGAGGGGGAAAGGAATCATGAGGAGACCTGCAAACCTGAGAGGGAGCTGTGCAACAGGAAAGGTATCCTCGCCCTGAGAAGTTCTTTCCCCGGCTAGAGGGTCAGCCAGCACCGAAAAGGAGCTTCATAGGCTCAGAGGACAAGGCAGCTGCTGGTTTGCTGCAGGCAGAACAGACAGAGACCTGCTCAGAAAGTCCTGACCATCCCACAGTGGTCCTCAGTCTGAGACATGTACTTGCTGGTGTCCACAGGGGCAAGGTGCTGTGTGCAAGGTAACTCAGGCTTCAGGGGATAGAACTGGGGAGAGGACTGGGACTGGCTGCACAGAGATAGCTGTGAAAGGCTGGAGAGCGGTTCAAGCCAACAACAGGGACGGGCATAGGAAGGAGCCCACATCATCCACTGAAGCCCCAAGGTTAACATCCACACTCGAAGGAGGGGCAAGGCCCACCTGTGCAGCCACATTCTCCCTGTGCTCCCAGTGGGCCAAGCTCTGTCTCTATGAGGGGAGCAGGCACCTACCCGCTACCCCAACCCCACCAGAGACTGCCCACACTGGGAAGCGGGGCTGAAATCCAAGCCAGTCCCCAGGGGCTGAGCAGCTTCTCATGCAGGACTGAAGCCTGAGTTTCCCAGCAGCTATGTGATCCATGGATTTGAACATCATGGACTTTGTAAACTTGGAGCTTTGGGACACCAAGAGGGTGACTGGTGCTCCCCTGGACAGGGCACGGTGGTGACAGTGACTGTGGTCTCGGCACGCACATGTGCACAGACGCAAGGGTGGCTCTAGGTAGACTCAGTAGCTCTACGGTGGTCCCGGTGCATGCCTGTGGCAGACCTGGTACCTGACTTCAGAGATTCTGTGCCAACAGACCTTGGCTACTGGTTCCATGAGCAGAGTGCCTAAGGGACATCAGGGCCAACCGCCTGCATAGACACAACTGAGGCAGGGCTGGGGCAGTGCCAACAACAGCGTGCTTTGTGAGCCCACACGACAGTGACAGGCAACTCCATGGAGAGCACTCCCAGGTGGAGAGTTCCCATGCAGGAACACTTAGGAGCTCATCTTCCAGCAGGGGTGCTCCAGTCCCCTCAACTTACAGCTCAGTTCAAAAGCAGAACTGGGTCATATCTTGCAACAACCGGCCTTCCCTGGTGGCTTAGATGGTAAAGAGTCTGCCTACAATGTAGGAGACCCAGGTTCAATCCTTGGGTCAGGAAGATCCCCTGGAGAAGGGAATGGTTGCCCACTCCAGTATTCTTGCCTGGAGAATCCCATGCACAAAGGGGCTTGGTGGGCTACAGATCATGTGTTTCAGTTGGACACAACTGGGCTACTCACACACACACACACACACACACACACACACACACTCCAACAACTAGGGAGCAGACCCTCCCCCTCACTGGGCTTTGGTGCCCTTGGAGCAAGAGGAGGCCCCATTCAGTATCATCAGTGCAGGCTCTCGTCACAGCAACAACAATCATACCCTATCAATGGGACAGGAGCCAGCACACCAGGTTGGGTGCTTTATCCTGAGTGCTCCACCCTGAGGAGCCTCTAGTTGGGGACTCAGGTCCCCTCGGCCTTCCCTGCTCTGATGTATATCTGTTTCTGGTCAAAGCGCCTCCAACCAGAAGCCCCTTTATCATGGACCCTCAGCCTAGCCGTGCCTGCCCCAGCTTCTGCTGAGACCACCTTACTGGAGGCAGGAAGGATAGGCATCTAGAGCTACTTGTCTCCTCTCTCAGTGCCGCTTCTCTCCTCGCCTCCCTTTTCTCCCGCAGGACCCCCCAGCCCAGTCAATGACAGGACCTTTGTCCCGAGCTCCCTCAACAGTGAGACAACCTTCCTATTTGTTCTAACACATCTGAACCTCACTAGGCGCATTCTGTGGGTGGGGCGGGGACGGATCACTGAAGGACCTGGTGCTTTCTCCTTTGCCTTATATTATCTTAGGAAGTGACTGAACTCTCCAGAATTACTCTTATTTTGTCTTGTTGTCTCAGTGAACAACTGCAACTTCTGACAGCACCTCTCTCTCTAGGTCAGCCCAGCTCTTGACACAGAGCATGGATTTATAAGTCATCATAACTTCACTCCTGTAAGTGGCTTCTGGCAAGTCTCAAAAACCCTTCTCAGCAGTTCCTTAGTCTGGCAGCACCAACTGTTTTAGGGTGGGCGTACAAGTTAAAATCTATGCATTCTGGATACATAGAGTTAAAAGGAAAGCAAGAAGAGAGTCCATGAGCACATTAAATATCTTGGAACAGAATAGGCAGTGGAAAATGCCATCTTCTTTGATGACTATAAATCTGCTGGCAAAGTAACTCTGTGGTCATTAGAAAACCCTAATTAATTAATGTCAATGCTAATGACTAAACACATGGAAGGCCTATTTCTTACAAAGCACTTTCCAGTCAATATTGTTATAGACAGAGAAGACTGAGTATAATTCCTAGGGCGAGCTGAAGACTGTCAAATGAATAGCCTTTTTGAGATGAATAGACACAAGTAGCATCATTTAGGTTTTTCTATAATATTCTGTCTTTCCTTTAATATTTTAACTATTCAAGGCAAATTCTGTCAGTTCAGTTCAGTCGCTCAGTCATGTCTGACTCTTTACGACCCCATGAATCGCAGCATGCCAGGCCTCCCTGTCCATCACCATCTCCCGGAGTTCACTCAGACTCAGTCCATCGAGTCAGTGATGCCATCCAGCCATCTCATCCTCGGTCATCCCCTTCTTCTCCTGCCCCCAATCCCTCCCAACATCAGGGTCTTTTCCAATGAGTCAACTCTTCGCATGAGGTGGCCAAAGGACTGGAGTTTCAGCTTTAGCATCATTCCTTCCAAAGAAATCCCAGGGCTGATCTCCTTCAGAGTGGACTGGTTGGAATCTCAAGAGTCTTCTCCAACACCACAGTTCAAAAGCATCAATTCTTCGGTGCTCAGCCTTCTTCACAGTCCAACTCTCACATCCATACATGACCACAGGAAAAATCATAGCCTTGACTAGATGGACTTTAGTCGGCGAAGTAATGTCTCTGCTTTTGAATATGCTATCTAGGTTGGTCATAACTTTTCTTCCAAGGAGTAAGTGTCTTTTAATGGCTGCAATCACCAACTGCAGTGATTTTGGAGCCCCGGAAATAAAGTCTGACACTGTTTCCACCATTTCCCCATCTATTTCCCATGAAGTGATGGCACCAGATGCCATGATCTTCGTTTTCTGAATGTTGAGCTTTAAGCCAATTTTTTCACTCTCCTCTTTCACTTTCATCAAGGGGCTTTCCAGTTCCTCTTCACTTTCTGCCGTAAGGGTGGTGTCATCTGCATATCTGAGGTTATTGATATTTCTCCCGGCAATCTTGATTCCAGCTTGTGTTTCTTCCAGCCCAGTGTTTCTCATGATGTACTCTGCATATAAGTTAAATAAGCAGGGTGACAATATACAGCCTTGACGTACTCCTTTTCCTATTTGGAACCAGTCTGTTGTTCCATGTCCAGTTCTAACTGTTGCTTCCTGACCTGCATACAGATTTCTCAAGAGGCAGGACAGGTGGTCTAGTATTCCCATCTCTTTTAGAATTTTCCACAGTTTGTTGTGATCCACACAGAATTCTGTAGTGATCCTTAATAGCAGTAATTTAATTATGAAATATTAGACTAATTTATAAAATACAACAAGCTAGAGTTTCACTAATTCAAAATTTCAAGCTATAGGGGTTTGTGTGAGTCTCTAGAAAAATGAAATGGATATTTTAAGTAAGAATTGAAACCATGAATGGATATAGGCTATTTTAATTGCAAATGTGAGTAACTTTTCACCCAAGAGATGAATAACCTAAACTGAGTTTTAAAGGCAGTTGTATTGATTAAATCCTATACTTTCTAAAGCTAAATGTGCTTCTATATATGTGTGTATCTGTGTGTGTGTGTGTGTGTATATACATATATACACACACATATGCAAATATATATTATACTTCTGTAGTGAAGGAAGTTTCATTTTCATTTATAAAATGAGGACAAGAACTTATTAATAGGAATATGTAAAGAAAAATGAGCAATGTAAAGTACTCAAAACAGTGCCAAGTGTCCATCATCAATAGATAAAATTGCTGTTGTTTCCTCACTAAGTCACTAATTAATATCAGACACTTTTGTGACCCCATGGACTATATACCTCACCAGGTTCCTCTTGTTCATGGGATTTCCCAGGCAAGAGATAAAATAGATACATGTGTGTAGATAACTGTGTGTTTGTGTAAATGCAAATATCTATAATACATGCTTATTTTCCTAGGGTTGAAGAATACAATAGACTTAAGCAACACAAAAGTGTATGTCTGCACATTAAGAGAAAGAGAAGAGATACAGAGAGATCATATTTAGTTAAAGGATTTGGAATAGTTTCATAAAAAAGGATATTTTAAGATAAGGTTTGAAGGAAACGATGTATGTACCTATCAAAAGACTAGGAAGAGTGCTGATATATGAGGCAATAGCACGGGCAGAAGTGGAAATGCCTCTCCATAGTAGAATATTACTTTTTAAAGTTTTTTTGGTACCATTTTAAAATTCTTTTATTGAAATTGTTACAATATTATTTCTGTCTTATGCTTTTGGTTTTTTTGGCCCTGGGGCATGTGAAACCTTAGCTGTCCAACTAAGGATAGGACCTGTACCCTCTGCATTGGAAGGCAAAATCTTAACCACTGGTCCACCAAGGAAGTCCTCCATTACTTTTTTTTTAAGAGTTTTTAAAAAGTTATTATTAAGTGATTTAACTGCACTATGAAAACTACTACCTAAATGAAAGCGAAGTTGCTCAGTCATGCCCGACTCTTTGCGACCCATGGACTGTAGCCTACCAGGCTTCTCAGTCCATGGAATGTCCCAGGCAACAGTACTGGAGTGGGTTGCCATAAATTCATATAAATAAGTATATAAAGTTGAACAATAAACTAGATATGATCTAACTCATCTATTCAATAAATTGGATAAAGTGGTAATATAGAAGACACAAAGTGTTATTATAGTTTGCTTATTTGCATATCTGAAATTTAACTTTAGAAAAATATGTTTGCTCTAAAAGATGATTTTGAAAAATGAAAAATGAAAAATTTAGAAATGGATGTCAGTATTATTTTAGGAATAAGGGTATGAACATTCGTCACACAAATAATTCTTAGACACACATTTGTTTCCATGCAACACCTGTTCCTTTTGTACTTGCTTTTTATGATTATTTTTACTTTCTGTTACCAATGGTGATATATCATCTCATTTATTTTAGGTCTTTGGTAACTACATATTAAAATGAAATAGAAAATATTTTGTTTTGTAAATAAGAAACACATTTCTATTCATCCAGTTTGGGAAAATCACAGTTACGTGTAAAATATTGATTTGTTGCTAGATTGTTTATTTTTAAAACATCATTTCATGCCTAGAAGTAATAGGTTTCATTAGCATATACTTTATGCTGCAGCACACAATTTCAATATGTAGACAAATTATATGATAACAAAATTGGCTGAGTTTCCTGTTTGAAAAAATGAATCTAGTACGTCACCTTCAAAAATCATTACTTTTTAGATGGGCTTCTACCTTAAATGCATTAACAATAATCTCAGGGCACAATGTGTGGCAAAGCACATGGTTAAGCATTAGCTTTCTACTCAGAAAAAAATAAAACAAAAACACCTGCATTCCCCAGATCCATGTCATATATCTTAGGGTGGGAACACCAGGTAGAAATAAAATGATGACAAATAAGCTATAGAACCAACACTTCCTTTTTACTCCCAACTTTAAGCAAGGTCATGCCCAGTGAGTTATGGGACTCACAGCCATCCTTAGGGATAGCCAGAGTGACACAATTTTCACAGCAAAAAGCAAATAAATATCAATTTCTGGAGCCATCTTAGCAGAAAAAAAAAAAGCCATGGTTATGAGACAATAGATAAAGCATAAAATAAATGAGGGATGGGTATTAAGGAGTTGATTGTAGGATTTTATAAAGGTAACTAAAGATATTGTAAATTTTTTTCCAGAGATGTGTGTGTATGTATTGTGTGTTTTGTGTGTGTGTGTGTGTGTGTGTGTGTGTGTGTGTGTGTGTGTGAAATGAAGCTAGACTCACTCTGAATGACTACCTGCCTCCTACACCCCCAACTCTCTTTCCAGGCAACACTGTTTGCTTCAGTAGCACAGTACCCTTTAGCTCACTTTCCAGTTTATCAGTTTAATTCCGAGAACTCTTAATGTCTCCCTTGAAGGGAGGCAAAGAGACAGTGTTAATTTTCCTCTCTTCTTATTTTACCTTGGCACCTACTGATTACTTTTCTAAGCAAGCTGTTCCAGTGACATCTGTATAGGGCAAATGCCTCACCAGCATAAAACAAACAAATTACCGCTTTGGTAAGGTTTCTGAGGTCTGAGTGCCTTATTAGAACATCCAGTGTTCTCAGGATGTCAGATCAGCTGCACTTTGCCTCAGCCAAGGCATTTCGGCATCTCCTTCCTGGCACCCTGCCACAACCGAGTTGCTTTTCATTCATCAAACTCTGCAGCACAGCACTCTAACTAGGCAACTGCTCCCCATTTCTGCCCACATCTCTTTATCATGGAATTGGGTTCATTTCAAAAAGTTTATCATGTTGAAAAGGGCCTGCAATGCAAAAAACAATGCCATTTATCAGCGAAGGCAAGGAGACTGCTAGAAAATGATGAATTTTCCATATGTGGCTGTAGTTTATCACCAGTTTATTTTAACTTCTCCTTGCACTTGCTGTATATGTTTGCATGACAGGTAAACTTTAAGTGCCTCAGGCCTCTCTCTCCTGATGAATGTGCTTAATAATGTAGATGTACATTTATAAAGTTGTCTCCTACCAGAGAGTGTATAAGAAAGGCAAACTGTAAGAATCATAAACTATTTTAAAAATATCTGCATGATCTTAGGACTCATTTAGCTCATGCCAGAACAAAAGGCAAAAAATAACATCAAAGGAAGAATTGCTTTTAAAGCATAGTTTTACACAACTACATGTACTGAATTGTTAGAAACTGTTAAGTGTTAGTAGTATACACTGAAAACACAGGCCATACTTAGGGCTATCCATGAACTGGTATTTAATTGCAAACAACCCCACTGTCTAACTGAGAAAGATGCCCTAAGGGTTATTAGGAAGCTCCTAGGAATCCCAGCAGGGCTAAAGAATTGGGCTACTGCACCAGAATCAAGTCCATTTCAGGAGTGGTCCTCAATGAGACATCACTGACACCCCTACTAGGCACAGTCTTCCCCTGTTTACACTCTGCCTCTGAAAACCAGATGCCTCTGACAGCTGGGTCCCTCTAGGAGGGGCTCAGCACCCTGCCTTATTTATCCTGTATGGCCTGCTTCTGTATGGTACCTTTGGGGTAGTTTACCTGGTTGGTGGAACCTAGGCTATCTATCCTGGCTGAGAGACAGTAGGATTGGGAGGGAGCTTCTGGATTCTATTTTAGCATACATGGAGATTCTCATGATGAAAAAATCCCTCCAACTAAACAGCTGTGTTTAAAGGAAGCTTGTGGAGGAACAACAGCAACAACAGTGCATCCTTGTCTCGTGTCTTCGGCAAAAACTGATGTGTGTTTGTAACTGTTTATCTGAGCATTGGACACTCAGTTGAAGACAGCTAAACCACTTTATTTTTGGTTTCAGCTAACCCAGATACTATCAGATTATTTAAAAATTCAACAGAAAAGGACCAGAATCTATTTCTATTTTATGCCATTAGCCACTCTATCCTACATTAAGACACTGGTCCTCATGATGCCAACTCTGACTGAAATATCATCTTAACAGAGAAGCTTGATTTATAATGAGGTCGTACAATTCAGTTCAGAACTGATTCCTGACAATAAGTCAAAGTTCAGTGAAAGCTCAAAACAATCGCATATCTCATAATAGAGTCTTCTACAGAACTGCTGCTTCTAACTGCTCTTAGAATTTTGCTTGATAACCTTTGCAATCTATCAAGCAATTAAATGGTATAAAGTGTTTTACATAAAAGCTGGTATGTAAATATGTCTGAAAAGAACAAAAAGCTATTCTCTTTTAAAAACAGGACAAAAAGCTATTTTTAACTTGTTACAGACAATGCTATGACTCAGAGCAGTTCACTTTTCAATTTGGATTTTCACTAAAACTAAAACCTAGGGTATTTTTGGTCTTGTGGCAGGAGGAAAACAAGAAAGGAGATCTAACAGGCTCTGTGGCTGAAGTGGCACATTCTTTTTTTAAACTGTTACCTGAGATAACTTGGAAGGCAAACTAAATCCCTTCTGGAAATTTACATCCAGGTGCAGAGGTGGGAAACAGAACAGTATTGGGGTATTTTCTCTATTATTGCCTGTGTTGGGAAGATATTTATAAGAACAAAATGGTGATCAGCAAATAGAAATGGAAGAGAATAGAAAGATTCTGGAAATCTGGGGGCTTGCAGTTGGAAAAAGTTGCTTCTCAAGACCATTTGAGGGGCCTGAAAAAGACTGAGTGGAAAATATCCAGCAAGAGCTTTAATCAAACAAAAATCCCTGACAAAATTTAAATTACCTGTTTTTTTCATGTAATGCTTATAGATGTCTTAAATATTGTTGAGAGGAGGAAATGAGGGAAGAATAAGAGGGGTAAGATGGGAAAAGGAAAGAGAGAGGCATGGCATGTAAAAATAATAGGTCAGAAATTTGCCCAAAAAACTTAGGATTTGGTAAGCTAGCACATGGAAGTGACCAAAAGTCAATAGATAGTCAAGTAATATTAAGAAAATTACATTTCCAAATATATCACAAATCTGGATATAAATAATGAGCTAGTGACTTGGAGTTCAAAATTAAAAGCGCCATCTCTTTTAAAAACACTATTAAGAAATGAAAAGGCAAGCCACAACTGGGAGAAAACACTTGCAATTCGTATATCCAATGAAGGAATAATAACCATAATATAAAAATCTCACAACTCAGCAAAAAGAGAATTCTACACCCTAATGGACAGGAGACTTGATCAAAAACTTCAAAATGTATGCTTCCATTTATGGTGAATTCCTGAAGTATTAGTATTTCAAAACAGAACGTCTACCAGGGACTATGAATAACTGAATCACTTTATTGTCCAGAAGAAATTAACACAATACTGTGAATAAATTATACTTTAACATTTTTTTAAAGAATAAAACTAAAAGAATTAATCCCACTATGCAAAAATAGTCTTAATTATCCATGGAGTCAAGGGGGTTTTAGCTGCAAAATTAAAAAAACAAAATTATAAGGAAATTTGTGGGAGTAAAGAGACTGTTCTATATCTGGTGTATGATGTTGATCACACAGGTCAACGTCTGATAAAATTCATCAAACTACTTTAAACTTGATACATTTTATCTTTAAATTGTATTCATAACATTTTTTATAAAGCATTGCCTATCTTGGACATTAAACCATCCTCCAAACTTAGGCTGGAAGCATGTGGTAATAATTTACTACCCTTGAAGCCAAGGAAAGTTTCTAAGAAGAAAATCTCCCAGGGAATATAATCAGATACCAAGAGGAAAAAAAAAGTACAGCAATTTCTGGAGACCAGAATCTGGGCCTTCTCAAAGAATCTCTGCTCCTTCAAAGTGAGAACCTTCACATGATCTGTCCAATAAGATTTCACAAGAGTTTTGGATAAACAACTCTTCTCTAGCTTCAATTCTTCCATTTTTGAAGTGTTACACTCTTGTTTACTGTATGTGTACATGTGCCGAGGGTGGGGGTGTGGTAAAGATAACTTGCTATAAGCTCATAAACACAAGATTTACCCCTAATGTAGATGAAAACAGAGGCCAGAGCTCTTGGCCTTTGAACAAGATGGAGGAACTGGATGGGTCTTTGGTTGCCTCCTTTGATGAAGGAAGAAGATACTGTATTTGAGGAGAACAGATGAATATAAGAAAGGAGCCTGGTCAGTGGCAAAGAATGATGCTCACCATCCTCTGCCTATGTTCTTTCTCTTTCACTGACCCAGAGAAAACATATTCCTTAGTCTACTGTTATAAGTAGGGCCATTACACTGAGTTCTGGTCAATGAAATGTTGGCAGAAGGCATATTTGCAAATTCCAGGTCTAATTTCAAAAATGGCTCATTCAATTGTTTATGAATCTTCTTGACTCCTATCTGTTAACTTGACGACAACCCCAAGATGACCTTGGGAGTCACTTATTGAAGAAAGAAGAGCCAGAGTTGAAAACTCAATGTCCTTGATTGATTTGCATACAATAGAAATCTGCATTGGACATATGGATGAGAAAAAAAACCTTTATTTTGTTGGGTAATGGAAATTTTTCTTTGGTATAGCACTTAGCATTACTCATTCTGACAATTTCAGTGTTAAATCACACAGAGTTATACAAGAAAGTTTATAAAAATTGTAAAACATTACAACATTTGAAACCTACCAATCAAAATCCTTGAGATGCTTTAAGGACAAAATAATATTTAATTTTTTATCTTTTGAGCAAATTGCATTACATGAGAGAAAATTTCCTGGAACTGCTCAAAAAACACTTGAAGTACAATTAACCTTGGGTTGTAAAGATGAGAAAGATAAGTGTTATTGAAAATCTGAATTATTGTGAAGGCATTCACTACATTCATGCTCTAAAATGTTGGTTTTAGAATCTTTTCTTACTATGGCTCTATTAACCAAATTCTTCACAGTAAAGAAGCGATTCAGTTTTACTCTATTTAAAATTTTGAAGCAAAAAAGCATTTTAGAGTAAGATTCAGTAACAACATACTGACTGCCTTTTCTGAGTTTTGTTTTTCATGCTTTCACATTAACATTTGCAGTGTTTATGTGTTTTATTGCCTGAATATACTTCAAATCAGAAGACCTTTCCTCACATCACATGTTCAGAGGCAAAAGATGGATAAAATATATTTTTCAAATGTGAACAGTTCAAGAGAGGAGGAACTCTCCCCTGACACTCTTAAGGTAGATTAAAAATAACAAAAACAGAATCCTCGATAAAAAATTTGTTTTAAAGTGCCTTACTCTTCACTAGGCATAATTTTCCACTTCAATCAGGAAGAAAGAATGCTTAGCTATACCCTAAGAGTTAAAATGAAGCACTATTATCAATTTACAACAAGAATATCCATCATAAGAATGGTAATGGGCATACAGAATCAAATAATAGAATTGATATATAATATAGCTCTCTGTTGAGCTGTCTTTTAGAGAATCCAGTGTTGATAAGAGAATTTCACTCTGAGTTTTGGGAAAACAGGAGTAAGTCATTTTGACCAAGTTATTTAACATCTCTTTCATCAACATGCTAGCTGCAATTAAGGAATAATAGTAGTGCTTACCTCATAGGAGTATTGTGAAATTGATATGTATTAATTACTAGGTTAACATGTATAAAATACTGAAAAAGTGACTTCTATTAGATCATATGCTCAACAAAATACAAATTATTTATATACTTCTTTATTCTGTCATTTATTTGAAGAATACTCATTGAGCACTTGCTTTTTCTGGTACTGGTCTACATGCTCAAAATATAACTGTGATCCCCACAGACAAATGATAAACATGAAGTATATCATAAAATAATGAATACTACAGACTGAAATAAAATCAGGACATGATATAGAAATTAAAATTTTAAATGAAGTAGGAGAATATGTAATACAGCTCAGGCTTCCACAGCAAAATATCATAGACTGGGTGGCCTAAACAACAGAAATGTATTTTCTCACAGTTCTGGAGCCAGAAGTTTGAGATCACAGTATCAGCACAGTCAGGTTGTGGTGAGTGCTCTGACTTGCAGATGGCTACCTTCTGTGGACTCATTATATAGAAAGAGAAAACTCTGGTGTTTCTATATCTACTTATAAGGGACCAGTTCTGCCAAATCAGAGCAACATTCTTATCATTTCATTTAACCTTAATCGCCTCCTTGGAGGACCTAGCTCCAAAACAGTCACGTTATGAATTTAGGACTTCAACATACATATGAGTTTTTGAGGGGACTCAGTTCAGTCCACAGCAGGGAGTTAGGAAATTCCTCCCTGAAAAGATAGCATTTAAGGGCATTTTACTACCTTAAGTAAGCAGTAGAATGATCCAGGATTGTGTGAGAAAGGATAGTTTATGGAAGAAGAAAGGTTAAGAGCAAGTCCCTGAGCCTGCTGTGTAACTATAATGGATGAGAGGCAAGGTCAGTTTGTATTCAGCTGTTAGGCCATTTTAAACACGTTTTCTATTACGAGTGAGATGGGAAGACATGGTATCAAATAAGTAAACAGGTAACAAAATTTTAATAATATGACCCTGATTAATACATTAAGAATATATACAAAGGAAAGAATTGGTAAATAGGAATATTAGATACAAAGGTAGTAAAAGAGTCCAAGATTACAATGAATTGAACAAAAATAACAGCAACAACAATAACAACAACAACAAAAAAAACGAGCAACTGTCAACATCCACAACTTTTCAAAGTAAAAATGTAAAGATCTTTTGGTGGATGATATGTAGACCGTGAGAAAATAAGACAAATCCATCAAGGATGGCTCCAACATTTTGGAATAAGCAATAGGAAAAAGAATAGTCATTCAGTATTCACAGAAATGTAGGGGAACAAGTTTAAAATAAAAATCAGGCTCCCACATTTGTATATGTTAAGTCTGAGATGCCCATCAACCACCCAAATGATGAGAGTTGTATGTACATTGAGAGTTCAGGAGAAGAGCCTGGTTATTTTGAGCATCCAGACTCAACAGCATGACTCTGAATGAGTTCAGTAAAAGAGTAAACAGTGGATCTAAAAAGAAGTCTAGATCCAAGGACTGATACTATGCTACTCTAACTTCAGGGAGTAAGATGAAGGGTGCTAGCAAAAGAGACCAATGAAAGGAATTTAAGGGGATCTAGTGTTCTGGAAGTCAATTTTAAAATAAGGGGGTGGGGTTTCCAAAGGGAGGGACTATCCCTTGCATCAAATACTGCAGAGAAGTGAAGTAAAAAGAGGTCCAAGAAATGGTCATTGGGTTTTGCAACCTAGAGGCCATTGTAGACATGGGCAAAATAGTTACAGTGTAATGGTGGGATCAAACACCTGATTTAAGTGAGTTTAATACAGAAATGTATAAATATAAACAAATATTTCAAGGTATTTTATTATAAAGAGAGAGGAGAAAGGTGGGATAGTAGTTCCAGGGGTAAGTGAACATTATATATATATATATATATTTTTTTTTTTAATAGGAGGAATAACGTATGTTTGTCTACTGATAGGAAAGACCCAAAATATCTCATGATTGAGACAAAAGTTTCATTGGATTATATTTCAGTTATAATGTTTTATTTTAATTAGCAATTTTATGTAAAAAATGTAACAATTATAAAATACGTAAAATCTTCAACTTTTTTAAAGAATATATATCATTGCCTTTCAACAACCCAACTAGACACTAAAAGAGCCTCATACACAAAACCATGGGTTCTTAAAATACTGTCTAATCCATAAGCTTGGAATCTTTATTTACTCTTTTTCATGAATCTGGGAATAGTAGGTAAAGTTAGCATGGTTTGTTATTTGATTATTGTTTGATCATTGAAAATTTAGCAGCTTAAAAAATATATTCATTCTCTCCCAATCTCCATGGATCAGGACTCCAGGCAGTAATCACTGGTGTTCCACACAAAATCTCACAAGGGTAAAATCAATGTGTTGGTCACACTGAATCCCTTCCTAGAGCTTGAGGTATTGATCTAACTCAAGCAGAAGTGAGCTTCTTATAGCTGTAGGTCTAAGGACCTCAGCTCTTAGTAGTTGTCCCATCTTCCCTGTTATGGAGGCATCTCCACAACAGGGTAGTTTGTGTCTTCAAAGTCCACAGATGAACAGTCAGTCAGTTCAGTCACTCAGTCATGTCTGACTCTTTGCAACCCCATGAATTGCAGCATGCCAGGCCTCCCTGTCCATCACCAACTCCCAGAGTTCACTCAAACTCACGTCCATTGAGTCGGTGATGCCATCAAGCCATCTCATCCTCTGTCATCCCCTTCTCCTCCTGCCCCCAATCCCTCCCAGCATCAGAGTCTTTTCCAATGAATCAACTTTTCGTATGAGGTGGCCAAAGTACTGCAGTTTCAGCTTTAGCATCATTCCTTCCAAAGAACACCCAGGACTGATCTCTTTTAGGATGGACTGGTTGGATCTCCTTGCAGTCCAAGGGACTCTTAAGAGTCTTCTCCAACACCACAGTTCAAAAGCATCAATTCTTCGGTGCTCAGCTTTCTTTACAGTCCAACTCTCACATCCATACATGACTACTGGAAAAACCATAGCCTTGACTAGACGGACCTTTGTTGGCAAAGTAGTATCTCTGCTTTTGAATATGCTATCTAGGTTGGTCATAACTTTTCTTCCAAGGAATAAGCATCTTTTAATTTCATGGCTGCAATCACCATCTGCAGCGATTTTGGAACCCCCCAAAATAAAGTCTGGTTTCCACAGATGATCATCTGATGCTTATTGTCTCTTACCTCCTGACTCCATTCTAAAGGTCAGGAGGGATGCTTAGGATGATCTCTCTCTTGATTAATTCCAAGTCAATGGACTGACAACATTAACCACATCTGGAAACTCCCTGCCCTTTGCTGTATTGATGTAACCTGACTGTGGGAGTGAAATCCATCACATTCATGTAAGGGCTACCTCACTAAAGGTAAAGGGATTATATAGGGCCTGCTTACCAGGGAGCAGAAATTCTGCCTATCATTAAAAAAAAAAAATAAAGTGAATATTAAGAATGTCCCTGTGTGCTTTCACATGGACTTCAACTCTGAGATGAAATCCACAGTAAGTGTGAATATAATCCTCTTAATTAAACTAGGGATATATGAGTTAGAGAATTGGTATGGTATGGTCTTTCACATAAACCATTTAAAAGTTAAACTGGGTATAAAATAATATTCCCTGCTTTCCTTTCCCTATACACACACACCCACACACGGGTTTTCAAAGTAAACACAGGAAGAGCTCCCAAGAAACAAAGACCACTGGGGAATAATGTAAGGAAAGCTTCTAAATTAATTTAGCTTATTATCAATATAAATTTAGGCTGTTTAAAAAAATAATATAGTAATATATAATATCACTATAATAATCAGTTATAGATATAGATACTAGAATATAATAGATACTAGATACTATAATAGATACATATAATAGATACTACTTCCCTGATGGCTCAGATGGTAAAGCATCTGTCTATAATGCAGGAGACCCGGGTGCGATCCTTGGGTTGGGAAGATCCCCTGGAGAAGGAAATGGGAATCCACTCTAGTACTATTGCCTGGAAAATCCCATGGACAGAAGAGCCTGGTAGGCTACAGTCCATGGGGTCACCAAGAGTCGGACATGACTGAGCAACTTCACTTCCACTTTTCTTTCATAATAGATACTAGAATATCATTTATAAATTTCAATAAAAAATAGATTATCAAATTATGACAACTTTTTTGATTTATAATAGATGTCTATATGAATATAAAATCATATAAGCAAATCACATTGGAAACATATACTCATTTATATAACTATTACTCTTTCTGGTATTGGTATTCTACTAAATGTCTTTATTCTAATATCTGCTCCTGTATTGACTTAACAGAAGGAAAAATCCCTTCAGCTGTATCAGAGTAGTTTCAAGATGGTAAGGCCAGGGGTGAAGGCCTCTATCACACTTCCTTTCCTTTAGTCTAGCAAGTATATATAGTTTTGTAATCACAGGCAACACATTCCACTGATGAAAATTAAACTAGGTAACTGCCTTGCACAAGCATGTATTAATTTACAATCTGGTTTAACATTCCCTTAAGAACTACAGTGTAAGACACTTTTAATAGCATACATAAGATTTTTAAAAAAATTATGAAGCCCTGTGAAATTCATATTATGCTTTTGACCAAGCTAAAATCATGGCATGTTGAAAAATCTCACAGAATTTACAGTGGTTTAGCAGTACATGAACTTGTGTATAAACTAAATTTTCTTCTATTTATTATCTATATTTTACCAATAAAGTATATAATGATAAAGAATTAAAAATGGCAAAATACTTTATATTGAATTCGTTTTTTTGAATAGTTATTCATTTTAAAATATTCTATCTAGATTTTAATCACCATATAAATAATGTGACAGAATCTTAGTCCCTGATATGAAAGATAGGATTTATGAAATTTCAATAGAACAAAATATTAACACTTCAAAACATGCAGAGTAGAATAGTGTTTTTAAGAACAAAAAGAAATAAATTGAAAAAGGCTGTAGCCTCCTTGTAAACTATTCCAGCTAATATTTCTTTAGCATTTAAAGGAGTAACTGACACTCTGGTGCTTCACACTTCACCATCTGAGCCACTAGGGAAGCCCATTAGCAAGTGATAATTACGAGATTTCAATCTATTCTCTTTGATTCTAAAGCCTGAACCATAAACCATTGTGTAATATTACTGCAATTTTATTATGTTTGGTGTTGTACAATGTTACACCATCCCCCAAATTCTAAAATCCCTAATTAGCCTGCTGTAGAGAAGACAATGGCAACCCACTCCAGTCCTCTTGCCTGGAAAATCCCATGGACGGAGGAGCCTGGTGGGCTGCAGTCCAGGGGGTCGCGAAGAATTGGACACGACTGAGCGACTTCACCTTCACTTCTCACTTTCATGCACTGGAGAAGGAAATGGCAACCCACTCCAGTGTTCTCGCCTGGAGAATCCCAGGGACGGAAGAGCCTGGTAGGCTGCTGTCTATGGGGTCACACAGAGTCGGACAGGATTGAAGCAACTTAGCAGCAGCAGCAGAGGCAGTTTATATGTGAATTTAACCATTCCAATTTATTTTTATGTTTAACCACATTTGGGGGTAACTTTTTTTTTTTTTTTTTTTACTGCTTTATATTGTTTTAACTATTGGGCTTCTCTGGTGGCTCAGATGGTAAAGAAACTGCCTGCAAGGCAGATTCCCTTTTAGTCAGCAAGATCCCCTGGAGAAAGAAATGGCAACTCACTCTAGTATTCTTGTCTTGGAAATTCCATGGAGAAAGGAATATCGAGGGCTACAGTCCATAGGGTTGCAATGAGTCAGACATGACTTAGAGACTAAACAACATAAATCATAGCTGCAAACAGACTTCTAGACAGTAAGATATGAGGAAGAGTTGACTCATCTGACACAATGTCTTTGTAAGCTTCCCCTTCTTCTCTACTCCATGCAAGGACCTCCCCAGCTCATGTGCTTATTTGAGAAGCAGTACCTTCCAGGTAGGAGAGGAATATCCTTCAGACAAGGACACCTGATTACATTGTCCATGCCTTGTTTCTATTTACATTCTCCCAATCTCAAAGAGGAGGCAGGTCTTTGGCAGATCTTTAAATAACAACTGGGAATCTATGCTGATCCTAAACAGAATGCTCAGTCCTCATTAAACTTAATTTATGAGCTGTATTTATATAGCTGATCACTGTCTTCACAGGATTATTTTGTTTCCTTGTCTGAGGACACTACTTCTGTTCAGAGTGCTCACCTATCTGTGTCCCTTCCTTCATCATCCCTCTTGTTAGTTCCCCTCCAGAGATTTTGTGACTGATCCAAGGCTTCAGCCCTTGTACATCTTCCTTTTCCTATTTATATTCACTGGCTACATCAATTCATTTACTGTCATTACAGTAAATGCCTTGAATTTACTGATGAATCAAATTTGTATATCCATTCTTGACTCCTTTGAAACTGATTCCTATATTCCAGGACTACTTTAATGTATAGCTGGCATCTCACATCTAATGTTGTCACCAGAGGATGAGGGGAGAAAAACAAATACAATAGCCTGATCCTCTCACAACTGCCCTATCTCCATTAATAGGAATCCTACCAGTCCCTTAGAAGAAAATCCTTGAGGTCACCATCACCTTTTTCTTTCACATCTCACAGTGACTCCTTCCAGTAATCCTGTTGGTTCAGTCTTGAAAACATACCCCAGATGAGAGTAATTCTCGTTTCTTTCACCGCTACCATTCTGCACCTAGTCACCATCATATCACACAGGTTGTGACAACCACCACCTCTTGGTCATGCTACTTTTGCTCATATAACCTTTTATTCTGTCCATTCACTTGCTAAAATTGTGAAGATGTACATTTGAGTCACCCCTCTAGCTCCAAACATTTCATCGGCTTCTCATTTCATGAATAGTATAAGAAAAATTTTAATAATAGCTTAATCAACTTAACAATTCTTTACTCAATGTCTAATTTCCTCAGTGGAGCATCTCTGACCTCATCTCCTTTCTCTTCAGATTAAGCCATTCAGGTCTCCACACTCTTCCTCCTGCCTAAGAGTTTGTCCCTCATTTTTCTTTTTTCTCTTTACGTAAAATACTCTTCTCGTATCTTTCTCTCTGACTTCATTCAAGTCTGTATTCTTTATGATGTCTTCCCAGGCTACTTTTAAAAATTTTGCTGTCTCCACTAATACTCGCTAACTTTTTACTTTTCTTCATAACACACAATAACAACTAATTAAGTAGAATTTGTTTATTTATCCTGTTTATTCTGTCTCTACCTATTAGAAAGTAATCTTCTTTGACACAGATATGCTTTTTTTTCCCCTTGTTTAATCACATCAAATATTAAGGTTTAATAAATAATCAAAGTGCTTATTGAAGAAAACAAAAAGATAACAATGGGAATAAAAAACATCTTTCTTATCCTTTAGGATTTTCATATATATATATTCATTAACAAATATTTATCAGACACCTACACTATAATAAATAAAGTTCATTGTGGAGAAGATAAAGTTATGCGAGCACTAACAAAGTCTATACCTCTTGGTGGGCTTACAATCTATAAGAGAAAGGGTAAAAAAATCTAACAAGCAAGTAAGCTTTTAAAATATGTTCAAATGATACCAATCACTGTGAAAAAAAAAACCAATTAGAATGTTGTGCTGGTATGTTCCTGGGCTATAGGAATCTAGGTTAGCAAGCAAAGTGAAGGACAGCCTCATTACAATCTGAAGATATGATATTTAAACTGAGACTTTGAAGATGTAAATCAGACTGCCAAATAAAGATATTTGAGGATGTCACTTTGTACCTATAGTAAACCAAAAACAAGACAGAACTTCAGGCCAGGGCAACACAGAACCTCTAGGAACCAAAGGAGCTCATATTGGAATGACCATGATGAGTGGGGAAAAGCAATAAATGGGTTTATGCAGAAAAGGAACAGAAATGGATTAATATATTTTTTAATTTAAATTTTATTTTTTTACTTTACAATACTATATTGGTTTTGCTATACATTGACATGAATCCACCACAGGTATATATGAGTTCCCAACCCTGAACCCCCCTCCCACCACCCTTCCCATATCATCTCTCTGGGTCATCCCAGTGCACCAGCCCCAAACATCCTGTATCCTGTATCAAACCTAGACTAGCGATGCGTTTGTTACATGACAGTGTACATGTTTCAATGCCATTCTTTAACGTTCAATTTGTGTGTTCCATAAAGAATTAATTCTAGTGGAACAAAAGTGGGAGTAGAAGGTAACCAGGAGGCAACTATCCGATTCAAGGCTATGCATACTAATTTTGAGGATTAAGGTAGTGGCAGTGGAAAGTTAGAAAAATGGATAAATTTGAGGTACATTTTTAGAGTAAAGTCCACAGTACCTGCTGATGGATTTTATGGGAATAAAGAAAGGAGGGAAATACATAATTAGTGTTCAGCTTTCAGGCTGGAACAACTTTCTGAATTTTAGTATTTCCTTTGAGGAAAACAAAAGAATCATGTTCAGTATGCATTATGTTTGAAATATCTATTAAACATGCTGGTAGAGCTGAAAGTGAGCAATTACAGGCATTTGGAAGTAAGACGAATGTGGAACTGTACCTGCTGGCGATCTTATTTGTCACTTGTCACCACAGACAAGATCCATGACTTGCATGCGGCTGAAGACCAAAAAATCAGTGTTGAATCAGATTGTTCCTCAGTTCTCCAAATGTGCATGTGGAACACCTTATCTTTGTTTATAAACCTAATATTCAAAATACTTAAGGGATTTCTAGTGTTTTGAATGTTTTTCTTTACTATTGGTAATAAAGTCATTAAAATCTAAGTCATTAGTTCTCATCATTTTGTTTCTGTGTGTGAACTGAAAATATATTTTTCCAAACACATGACAAAATTATGCTAATGCATGCCTAAACTGCTCTTTTTTTCTGAAAGCAGGCCACTTGCAAGCTTTAAAACAATGTTAATGAATGCATATTCCAAATATTTAAAAATCAAATACCTCCTTTGAGACTTTTCTTTCCAGACAAAATATGCATTTTTTTTTCCTCTTAGACTTTTTCTTTTGCTAGAGGTTTTACTTTTTTAAATATGATAAAAGCTCAGTATAAATCACAACAACACAACACAAAACTTCTATTCTGCTTCAGGGTCCAAAAATCCAATTATATTTTATTGTAAGATTTGGAATAAAGTAAAAGAAAAAGGTGGGAAACACCAACACATCTTATAAGCAAAGTGACGCAATTTCCCTAGAGACAAGAATAAGATGTATCTTCCAACTTCATCCATCTTAGTATTCAGAGTACTGTTTACCATAGAGAATTTAAATACAGCCAATATGTTCATCTTTTTCTTCATATGTTATTACATTTTAATGGCCTTCACTAAATACTTTCAAATATACAAAATGACCACTTGCCCCCTTTTTGGATTAGATAGCTATTCAAAACTGTTGAATAAGCAAATAATTTTGTTTTCAAGGTACTATTTATTAGCTTAAGTCCTAGTGAATTGTGTATTTTCAGTTGTGCACATCTTTTGAGAAGGGCTTGTCTAACTGAAACATGGTTAGAACATCAAAGAAATGGGACAAAAATCAAAAGGAATTGGAGAAATAGGACCTACATGATTAATTATGTATGCACATACCTGTTATGAGTGTGATTTCTGTACTGTTATTGGAAATAATATACCATTATTTTGAAGTATTTTAAGACTGTTCTAGACACTGACTTTTTAGAAATCTTAACAAGCTAATGACAGAGGCAGCCTCATGATATTACATTATCCACTTTTACCTGATTTTGATGAAAAAAGCCAGTCTGATATTGTTTATTATATCATATATGAAAGCTTTCACTCTAATTTACAGTGAGGAACAAAGAAGAGAGTATGTTCCTGGAACATTATAAAAGCAAAACTATAAAATTAGAAAAAAATCATGTGGTTGGATACAACAGAAAACTAAATCTAATTTAAAACATATCAGATTGTATAAGAAATTATTTAATCATTATGTTTCTGGTTTTTTATGCATGTATCCATGCTCACTCAGTCATGTCTCACTCTTTGCAACCCCAAGGAGAGTAGAAATTTTCCAGGCAAGAATATTGGAACAGGTTGCCATTTCCCACTTGAAGGGATCTTCCTGACCCATGGATCAAACTCCTGTTTTATTTGAGCATAATTATCCGTTTGTGTTTGCAATAGACATTGAAATGTTTCAAAAATCATCTGAAATGTTTAGTGTTTCTCTCCCTATCCTACCCTTCACTCTCTTCCTAGTGCACAGGGCCTCTGGCTTCCCCTCTTCTCTTCTTATTTCAATCCCATCTGCCCTTTGGGCAAGGAGAAGTCCACTTGGCTCTGTAATGTCTATTTATTATTGACTTTCCTATATTCTATAGCACCTTATTTTTTCTCTATACTATATTCCAAAAGATCCTGGAATAAGGAAAGACATTTTCTTATTGAACTATTCCTCACCTGCTGCATGCATTCACTGTCCTCCATAACATTACTAATCAATATGCCCATGGATACTCATCACATTAACTACAGTTCATATGATTCATGATGCACCTCATTCATTCAACTATTTAAAGGGTTCCCCCCATTTTTACATTTAGTCAAACTTTACTTCCTAGGTGCCAAATGCACTTCTCTTCACTCAATAGCCTATAAACTTCCAGATGTGAGGAACACTATATAATTTTGTGCCAGATGGAAAAAATAGGTATTTATCCACCTGTGTGTCAAAGAAAGCTTCCAATCTCCTATTCAATAGTTTAGATGATGTCTGAGCAGCACATATGGAAAAATATATATATGTGTGTGTATGTGTATATATATATATAAAACACTAGCTTTGTGATGATAAAGGGCCAACAGTTATACCAGATGTTTTGGCAGACCAAATAAATTGTATTCAAATTTTCAGTTCAGCTCAGTCACTCAGTTGTGTTCGGCTCTTTGCAACACCACAGACTGCAGCAACGCCAGGCCTCCCTGTCCATCACCAGCTCTTGGAGCTTGCTCAAACTCATGTCCATTGAGTCGGTGATGCCATCCAACCATCTCATCCTCTGTTGTACCCTTCTCCTCCTGCCTCCAGTCTTTGCCAGAATCAGGGTCTTTTCCAATGAGTCCGTTCTTTGCATCAGGTGGCCAAATTATTGGAGCTTCAGCATCAGTCCTTTCAATGAATATTCAGGACTGATTTCCTTTAGGATGGACTGGTTGGATCTCCTTGCAGTCCAAAGGACTCTCAAGACTCTTCTCCAACACCACAGATCAAAAACATCAATTCTTTGGCACTCAGTTTTCTTTATGGTCCAACTCTCACATCCATACATTACTACTGGAAAAACCACAGCTTTGACTAGATGGACCTTTGTTGGCAAAGTAATGTCTCTGCTCTTAAACTGAACTTTTAGTCAGCTAAAAATCTCAAAAATTTCCTACTATCTTGTGATGTTTAGCTCTCATCTCTCAGTCTGAGTTATCTTAAGCACAGAATTAATATTTTCCCTTTACACAATGCTCTATATACAGCAGAAATCCCATACTTTTTACAGAATGAAAAACATTAGAATAAAGCCATTTATAAATATATATATTTTATAATCTTAGGAGTAAATGAAGTTTTTTTAGAGATGCAAGCTATAAAAAGACTACAACCAGCCTATTTTTGACTTTGGACTTTCTCATAATTTCTGTTTTTCATCTACTATGCCCTAAACTTCATTTATAAATGAAAGCTAAAAATGTAGAAAAATAATAAAAGAAATCTCATGTGCACTCTGTAAAAGGAATATATAAACATTTCCAATAAAAATCTTCAATATAAACACACAATCCCAGTCACAGAGAAATATCACCACAACCTTAAGAGCTTAAAAATATAGAAAACTAAAGAAATAGAAACTCAGATCTTTTCAAGGAAACTGTATAAAAGTCAGCATCTGGTGAAGGTCAAGGTTAATAATCCTTGAAGGGAAATCTCAGAGAAAGCACAGGAACATAAGATTTCTACTAATTGTGGTGTCACACAAACCTATCAGTCATCAAAATCGAATCTTTCTCCAGCCTCAGAAATTTGCCTCCTGTGTTCTATTTTTAAAACCCCACATAATCCTTAAAGTTAATTCCCTAAATTGTAGTTTCCCACTTGACATTTTTTGTTTTCTTTTCTTTTTTAAAGCCTAACTGCTCTTCTTTCACATATCAATTGTCTTTTTAATACAGATAAAGAAGTATTATATTCATGAGCCATTGAGATCATCTCAGAACTTAACTGAGCCTTCTGAAGAGTTTTTAACCCCTCCAAGGAATTTGATGAGCATTTCAACCTTGTTACTCTTTGAAGCCTTTTTTTTTTTTAATTTTTAAAGTTTTTTATTTTTTAAATTTTAAAATCTTTAATTCTTACATGCATTCCCAAACATGAACCCCCCTCCCACCTCCCTCCCCATAACATCTCTCTGGGTCATCCCCATGCACCAGCCCCAAGCATGCTGTATCCTGAGTCAGACATAGACTGGCAATTTAATTCTTACATGACAGTATACATGTTAGAATGCCATTCTCCCAAATCATCCCACCCTCTCCCTCTCCCTCTGAGTCCAAAAGTCCGTTATACACATCTGTGTCTTTTTTGCTGTCTTGCATACAGGGTCGTCATTGCCATCTTCCTAAATTCCATATATATGTGTTAGTATACTGTATTGGTGTTTTTCTTTCTGGCTTACTTCACTCTGAATAATCGGCTCCAGTTTCATCCATCTCATCAGAACTGATTCAAATGAATTCTTTTTTACGGCTGAGTAATACTGATACAAAAACAAGACCCCTCTATATGCTGCTTACAAGAGACCCACCTCAAAACAAGGGACACATACAGACTGAAAGTGAAGGGCTGGAAAAAGATATACCACACAAATAGAGACCAAAAGAAAGCAGGAGTGGCAATACTCATATCCGATAAAATAGACTTTAAAACAAAGGCTGTGAAAAGAGACAAAGAAGGCCACTACATAATGATCAAAGGAACAATCCAAGAAGAAGATATAACAATTATAAATATATATGCACCCAATATAGGAGCACCGCAATATGTAAGACAAATGCTAACAAGTATGAAAGGGGAAATCAACAATAACACAATAATAGTGGGAGGCTTTAATACCCCACTCACACCTATGGACAGATCAACTAAACAGAAAATTAACAAAGAAACGCAAACTTTAAATGATACATTAGATCAGTTAGACCTAATTGATATCTATAGGACATTTCACCCCAAAACAATGAATTTCACCTTTTTTCAAGTGCTCATGGAACCTTCTCCAGGATAGATCACATCCTGGGCCATAAATCTAAACTTGATAAATTCAAAAAAATCGAAATCATCCCAAGCATCTTTTCTGACCATAATGCATTAAGATTAGATCTCAATTACAGGAGAAAAACTATTAAAAATTCCAACATATGGAGGTTGAACAACACACTTCTGAATAACCAACAAATCACAGAAGAAATCAAAAAAGAAATCAAAATATGCATAGAAACGAATGAAAATGAAAACACAACAACCCAAAACCTGTGGGACACTATAAAAGCAGTGCTAAGAGGAAAGTTCATAGCAATACAGGCATACCTCAAGAAACAAGAAAAAAGTCAAATAAACAACCTAACTCTACAGCTAAAGCAACTAGAAAAGGAAGAATTGGAGAACCCCAGAGTTAGTAGAAGGAAAGAAATCTTAAAAATTAGGGCAGAAATAAATGCAAAAGAAACAAAAGAGACCATAGCGAAAATCAACAAAGCCAAAAGCTGGTTCTTTGAAAGGATAAATAAAATTGACAAACCATTAGCCAGACTCATCAAGAAGCAAAGAGAGAAAAATCAAATCAATAAAATTAGAAATGAAAATGGAGAGATCAGAACAGACAACACAGAAATACAAAGGATCATAAGAGACTACTATCAGCAGTTGTATGCCAATAAAATGGACAACGTGGAAGAAATGGACAAATTCTTAGAAAGTACAATTTTCCAAAACTGAACCAGGAAGAAATAGAAAATCTTAACAGACCCATCACAAGCACGGAAATTGAAACTGTAATCAGAAATCTTCCAGCAAACAAAAGCCCAGATCCAGACGGCTTCACAGCTGAATTCTACCAAAAATTTCGAGAAGAGCTAACACCTATCCTACTCAAACTCTTCCAGAAAATTGCAGAGGAAGGTAAACTTCCAAACTCATTCTATGAGGCCACCATCACCCTAATACCAAAACCTGACAAAGATGTCACAAAAAAAGAAAACTACAGGCCAATATCACTGATGAACATAGATGCAAAAATCCTCAACAAAATTCTAGCAATCAGAATCCAACAACACATTAAAAAGATCATACACCATGACCAAGTGGGCTTTATCCCAGGGATGCAAGGATTCTTCAATATCCCCAAATCAATCAATGTAATTCACCACATTAACAAATTGAAAAATAAAAGCCATATGATTATCTCAACAGATGCAGAGAAGGCCTTTGACAAAATTCAACATCCATTTATGATAAAAACTCTCCAGAAAGCAGGAATAGAAGGAACATACCTCAACATAATAAAAGCTATATATGACAAACCCACAGCAAACATTATCCTCAATGGTGAAAAATTGAAAGCATCTCCCCTAAAGTCAGGAACAAGACAAGGGTGTCCACTTTCACTGCTACTATTCAACATAGTTCTGGAAGTTTTGGCCACAGCAATCAGAGCAGAAAAAGAAATAAAAGGAATCCAAATTGGAAAAGAAGAAGTAAAACTCTCACTGTTTGCAGATGACATGATCCTCTACATGGAAAACCCTAAAGACTCCACCAGAAAATTACTAGAGCTCATCAATGAATATAGTAAAGTTGTAGGATATAAAATCAACACACAGAAATCCCTTGCATTCCTATACACGAATAATGAGAAAGTAGAAAAAGAAATTAAGGAAACAATCATTCACCAATGCAACGAAAAGAATAAAATACTTAGGAATATACCTACCTCAAGAAACTAAAGACCTATATATAGAAAACTATAAAACACTGATGAAATAAATCAAAGAGGACACTAACAGATGGAGAAATATACCATGTTCATGGATCGGAAGAATCAATATAGTGAAAATGAGTATACTACCCAAAGCAATTTACAAATTCAATGCAATCCCTATCAAGCTACCAGCAGGATTTTTCACAGAACTAGAACAAATAATTTCACAATTTGTATGGAAATACAAAAAACCTCGAATAGCCAAAGCAATCTTGAGAAAGAAGAATGGAACTGGAGGAATCAACTTGCCTGACTTCAGGCTCTACTACAAAGCCACAGTCATCAAGACAGTATGGTACTGGCACAAAGACAGACATATAGATCAATGGAACAAAATAGAAAGCCCAGAGATAAATCCACACACATATGGACACCTTATCTTTGACAAAGGAGGCAAGAATATACAATGGAGTAAAGACAATCTCTTTAACAAGTGGTGCTGGGAAAACTGGTCAACCACTTGTAAAAGAATGAAGCCTTTTTTTTTTTTAAATAGTTAATTACTAAGGAAGCTGGTAATATATTGGTAGAAGTCCTTTACCAGAATGATACACATACACGAAATCACATATCTTGGTAGTAACAATTCAGTTATAAAAGCAACTAACTCCATTATCATCCTGTCTTTTCAACAAAGAAATCAGAAAGGACTATTAAATACCTTCCCAAAATTCAGATCAGTTGAATCCATTCAGTTTCCTGATTTACTAGGATAATTACAGCATCTGAAGATGTTTACTGAATTAGAGAGTAAGTTGAGGACTATTTTGAGGACTAGAGTCAATCTCTAAATTTCTTTGGGGTTAGAGGTATTGATAGCATAGTGTATTAGTCACTCAGTCACGTCCAGCTCTTTGTGACCCCATGGACTGTAGCCCTCCAGGCTCCTCCATCCATAGAACTCTCCAAGCAAGAATAATGGAGTGGGCTGCCATTTCCTTCTCCAATTGATAGCATAAACAGGACTAAATACAGCAAGAAGAAAAGGATTTAATACACACCTGGCTCTCTATCCCTGGAGAACAGACACCTTGACCTTAGGAGTTCATCACAACAATTCAGGTCCAGGGTAGAGACAATATGGGGGATCATTCCATCCTAGCCCATTGAAAAATATTGCAACAGGTGCTGACTATTCAAGATACCAATGAATTCAGTTCTCTAAACGCATCTGAAATGTCCAAGGATGTATAAGTGGAGAACAGATTTATATTAGATCAAATATTTTTTCATGGCTGCACTCCTAAGATTTATCAAGAAGGTAATATCATGAAAAACTTATGTGGAGATGCAAAAACAAACATGGGAGCAAAATCAGTGCTACGTGCATTTTTTTCATTCATTTTATCCAAATGTGCATTTACTATAATTATGCAAATGCCAAGCTCTCATTTCTGATATTGTTGCTGAGATGAAAAAGATTTACAGTGAGGGTTTGAGGGTTATAGTATCCTTATTTTATTTCTTCATGATGCTTCCATTTATGATCCATTAATATCAAAGATCTGGTTCCCTACCTAACAAAGTAAATCCATTCATAGGACTTGATCTGAGCATCTTAATTATTTCCTCTCTTTGTGACCTTCCAAGAGAAATAATATCTTCTGTTACTGGGGAAAAAAAAAAGACATGCAATTTATCACACTAGCACAAGCTCTTTACAGTTATTTTCTTAAGATGGTTACTAAATATAATTTTTTAAGATTTTTTTTTTCCATTTTAGAAAAGTGTGAACTGCAAGACAGTATATTTTGTTCTTTGTTTTGTTCAGGGATAAGAGATGCCTGGCAGTAAACAAACAGCTTTGGGGGAAAATTAATTCCTTTAAATCAATGCTAGTTCGTAACATTTTAGTTCATAAATTATAACTTATAAACCACAAAGGAAGTAAATCTCTCTCAAAGAGTATGTATCCTTGAGAATGACCTGTGGACTGCTAAATTTTGAGTCACTGTCTTCCCATATGAAACTTTCCTTTGAAAGATTTATTACCCAAATTATTGGCTATTAACTAAGAATAATTTAGTGGTGGGTTGATGATATAATTCAAATAGGTCACTGAAATCTAATCCCTAGTCCTACAAAACACATACTATCAATCAACAAATCAGAAGTTTTTAAAATTTCTACATCAAATTCAGGATGACTTAACTGATACCAATCTGAAATTGATGTTGACTCAGAATGTGATAGCAACTTTTGAGGAGGAACAGAGTACCACAAATGGTTATGAATAAGTTAGTTAAGGCCAATTCCAAATATCGGTTTTAAAGATACTAGTTTGTGTTGAACTTTTCCTTCTTTCCTTTTTTTTTTTTTTCTTTTGGTAAAGAGCAGTAGGTCATTGGTATCCATCTAAATTGCATGTATGAATAAATAAAATATTTTCCAAACCTAGACATTAAGTGCTTAGATATCCAATTATTCAGAATTATGTATAAAACTTAAATATAATTTATCACAAAATTTAAAAGCTGCATTTTGGTTAATAAAAAGGTGCAATGATGTTTTACAAAATAATACCAAGTAGTTTTAAAAACTATAATCAAAAAATAAAAATAAAAAATAAAAACTATAATCCTTTTACACAAGTGACTGTCAAGTTATTGATTGAAAGATTCATGTAAATTCCTGGAGCTAACATGTGTTTATCTTTTTGTTGGGCAAATGGAATTAAAGGAATTTTTAAAATGCTTTAAAACACTCTCACAATTTAAACTCTTTCATCTATGATCAAATTAAAGCAAAGATTAGGTTTAACCAAAATCTCTTATCTGCCATTAGGGGAAAAGGAGATAACTGCAGATACAAAATAGCAGAACAGTCCTCCACACTGGATGAGGATTTCCTACCAAATTTACATTCTATCTCAGAACACAGACTGTCATTAAAGAATCCCCTGCAAAATGATAGGGCTGACTAGGAAATGCTAGACTTTGATTCTAGTGTATTTGGATACTGTGAGCACTGTGTCGTGGGGTCTGGAAGTGGATAAGCAGATCTAAATGCATCTGAATGTTCAACAAGATGGGGGAAACTACTCATGGATTTTGAATTCAGAGTCACAGTGATTAGTGACAAATAAGTAATTATTGGGGCTTCCCTGGTAGATGAACAGTGAAGCATCTGTCTGCAGTGAGGGTAAAAGTGAAAGTGAAGTCATTCAGTCGTGTCCGACTCTTTGTGACCCCATGGACTATAGCCTATCAGGCTCCTCCGTCCATGGGATTTTCCAGGCAAGAGTACTGGAGTGGATTGCCATTTCCTTCTCTAGAGGATCTTCCTGACCCAGGAATTGAACCCGGGTCTCCTGCATTGCAGGCAGACGCTTTACCATCTGAGCCAATTCTTGGGTCAAGAATATCCCTGGAAGAGGGCATGACAACCCACTCCAGTATTCCTGTCTGGAGAACCCCATGGACAGAGGAGCCTGGTGGGCTACAGTCCATGGGGGTCACAAAGAGTTGGACATGACTGAAGTGACTGAGTATGCACATATGCACAAGTAATTATTATGAAGGCCCAGAAATAATTAACCAGGATTTACAACATACCAGAGCCAAAGAATTGGAAACCTGGGTGTAGCAAAATATAAAGAAAGAAACCCACATTTGACATTAGCGAAATGTACATCCTGAAAAGTCAAGGACCAAGCATAGGGAAGTTTGAAAACTACATTTACTCTCTTGGGTAATTTACTTAGTGATAAGGAATATATATATCCATCCTAAAAAATTAAGCCACATTGCTAAGAACATCTGTTTTATGCTAGATAGTTGTACTCTAAGAAGCAATGGGTCATTGGGAATAACAAAAGCAACAACAGACCTATGGGACCTTGTGAACTACAGTGATAATCCAAAAAGGTACTCAGGCATCAGAAAATAAAACTGGGAGAGAAATGTGAGATAAACTCTACGTATAAAATTTTAAGAACCTGTATCTAGAAGAAGGACTGGAGGGCAGAGTAAATTAACAGCAGAACTGATTCCTGGTACAAATGAACTTATTTACAAAACAGAAAAAGTCACAGATGTAGAAAACAATCTTATGGTTACCAGGGGGGATGTGGGAGGGAGGGATAAATTTGGAGATTGGAATTGACACATGCACACTACTATATATAAAATAGATAAATAATAAGGACCTACCCTACAGCACAGAGAACTTTACTCAATACTCTGTTATAACCAATAAGGAAAAAGAATTTTAAAGGTGGATATATGTATATGTATAACTGAATTGCTTTTGCTGTACAACAAAAACTAATACAACATTGCAAATGAACTATAACTCAATAAAGATTTTTAAAAATAAAATAAAAATGGTCCCTTGGTAAGGCCTAGATTGTTCTCAGATCCAGTCATCGGACCTAGCTTGGTCAGATGATATAAATGAATTATGTGACCAAGGCCTTAGGAAGGGATCAATGTAGGTAGGCAATCAGATGGATTATTATATGTAAAGTGGATATTACCATGTACTATCCTAACATACCTTTTTGGCCCATTAGAAACTGTCATCCTTTATAGATAGTAAAGCAATACAAAGCCAACATCCTTCTGTACCTTCAAGTTTCTGACATTAAGCTACAGAGGAAGGGAGACTGGTCTCCATTTGAATGGTGTCTGAGAAACTCACATAGGATGGAAGTCTATCTATCCCTTGTTTTGGTATTTTTGTACTTCAGCGTGCAAATTGGATTGAGGATAGAGGAGTAAAGGAAGAGATAAAGAGATATTGAAAATGCCCATCTTTCACACAAATTCAAGCAGGAACTACAAGCATATTTTATCACATTGTTTGATAGCTGCAAAATCACACCAAGTTCACCACAATGATTATTGATTGTGTTTCTACTATTATAAGGACATTATGAAATAATGAGGGAAAGACAAATCCCCCTAATATCATTTTGCATATATCCAGAGAATAATTTTGACATAGTTATTAATCATTATCATACAAACAAACGTTATAAATGTTAAAAGAGAAATACACATATGGAATGAAATGGGTACACAGAGGAAGGAATGAGCAAATTTCATAACTGTGTTGGTCTCTTACTTATGAAGAAAGGATAATATATCAATTAGTATAGACAGAAGCAAAATACAGAAAGAAAACAATAAGGCACTGTTTCCCTTCATGGATCAAAGCCTTGTCATGGAGAAAGGACTTGCATAACTCAATGAAGCTATAAGCCATGCAATGCAGGACCACCCAAGGCAAATGGGTTATAATGAAGAGCTCAGACAAAACGTGATCTATTGGAGGAGGAAATGGCAACCCACTCCAGTATTCTTGTCATGAGAATTCCATGAACAGTATGAAAAGGCAGAAAGATATGACAAGGGAAGATGAGACCCCCCAGGTCAGAAGGTGTCCAATATGCTACTGGGGAACAGCAGAGGGCAGTTATTAATAGCTCCAGAAAGAATAAATCAGTTGGGCCACAGGGGAAAGGACAATCAGTTGTGGATAAATCCAGTGAAAGTAAAGTCCAATGCTGTAAAGCAAAGCACATGAGTTTCAGAAAACTCTAGGATGTAGTAAAGGACAGGGGACCCTGGTGTGCTGCAGTCACTGGGGTTGTAAAAAGTCAGAAGTGACTTAGCGTCTGAACAACAACAATGCACAGTTACAAAAAGACAGGTTAAATAAACCATGATTGCTCTGGTTACCTGTATTGCAGAGGTCAATAAATAGCAGGGCATATAACTTTGGAAATATTTGGAGACCTAATGTTTTAAATGCCCTATAGGAGTAAGAGAATTGGATAGGGGAAATATGGGAAAAGACAAATGCTGAAAAACACTTTGAGAACTGCTGAATCCATAGATCCATGAAGCTCAAAAGATCACTAGCAAGGCAAAAAACAACAAGAGAAGGAAAAAAAAAAAAAAGACAGACTGATTAAAGACTTCTAGATAAGTCACAGTGAAACTGTCATACACCAAAAGGAAAGAGGAAATCTTAAAATCAACTAAAAGGAAAAATAAAGGATTATCTTAAATAGCGATCATAGCAATCAACCTCTATATAAGAGATGACCCTACACATGGACATCATCAGATGGTCAATACTGAAATCAGATTGATTATATTTTTTGCAGCCAAAGATGGAGAAGCTCTATACAGTCAGCAAAAACAGGAATGAGACCTGACTGTGACGCAAATCATGAACTCCTTATTGCCAAATTCAGACTTAAATTGAAGAAAGTAGGGAAAACCACTAGTTCATTCAGGTATGACCTGAATCAAATTCCTTATGATTATACAATGGAAGTGAGGGACAAATAGATTCAAGGGATTAGATCTGATAGACAGAGTGCCTGAAGAACTATGGACAGAGGTTTACAACACTGTAGAGGAAGCTATGATTAAAACCATCCCCAAGAAAAAGAAATGCAAAAAGGCAAAATGGTTGTCTGAAGAGGACTTACAAATAGCTGAGAAAAGAAGAGAAGTGAAAAGCAAAAGAGAAAAGGAAAGCAGAGAAGCAGAGTTCCAAAGAACAGCAAGGAGAGATAAGAAAGCCTTCCTCAGTGATCAATGGAAAGAAATACAGTTAAACAATAGAATGGGAAAGAGTAGAGATCTCTTCAAGAAAATTAGAGATAGCAAGAAAATATTTCATGCAAAGATGGGCTCAATAAAGGACAGAAATGGTATGGACTGAACAGAAACAAAAGATATTAAGAAGAGGTGGCAAGAATATACAGAAGAACTATACCAAAAAAATAAAATAAAATAATAAAAATCTTAATGACACAGATAACCACAATGGTGTGATCACTCACCTAGAGCCAGACATCCTGGAATGCAAAGTCAAGTGGGCCTTAGGAAGCATCACTAGGAACAAAGTTAGTGGAGGTGATGGAATTCCAGCTGAGCTATTTAAAATCCTAAAAGATGATGCTGTGAAAGTGCTGCACTCAATATACCAGAAAATTTTGAAAACTCAGCAGTGGCCACAGAACTGGAAAAGGTCAGTTTTCATTCCAGTCCCAAAGAAAGGCACTGCTAAAGAACGTTCAAACTACTGCACAAGTGTACTCATTTCGCATGCTAGTAAAGTATGGGCTTCCCCCACAGCTCAATTGGTAAAGAATCTGTCTGCAATACAGGAGACCCAGGTTCAATCCTTAGGTCAGAAAGATCCCCTGGAGAAGGGCATGGCAACCCACTCCAGTATTCTTGCCCAGAGAATTCCATGGACAGAGGAGGCTGATGGGCTACAGTCCATGGGGCCATAAAGAGTCTGATCCAACTGAGTGACTAACACACACACAGCAAAGTAATGCTCAAAATTCTCCAAGTGAAGTTTCAATGGTACATGAACCGAGAACTTCCAGATGTTCAAGCTGGCTCTAGAGAAGGCAGAGGAACCAGAGATCAAATTGCCAACATCTGCTGGATCATAGAAAAAGCAAGAGAATTCCAGAAAAAAAACATCTATTTCTGCTTCACTGACTATGCTAAAGCCTTTGACTGTGTGGATAACAAAAAACCGTGGAAAATTCTTCAAGAGATAAGAATACTAGACAACATTACCTATCTCCTGAAAACCTGTATGCAGGCAAGAAGCAACAGTTAAGACTGGACACAGAACAATGGAATGGTTGCAAATTGGGAAAGGAGTACACCAAGGCTGTATATTGTCACCCTGCTTATTTAATATCTATGCAGAGTGCATCAGGCACAATTTTGAGCTGGATGAAGTACAAGCTGGAATCAAGAGTGCCAGTAGAAATATCAATAACCTCAGATATGGAGATGGCACCACCTTTATGGCAGAAAGCAAAGAGGAAAGAGCCTCTTGATGAAGGTGAAAGAGGAGCGTGAAAAATCTGGCTTAAAACTCAACATTCACAAAACTAAGATTATGACATCTGGTCCCATCACTTCATGGCAAATAGATGGGATAAGAATGGAAACAGTGACAGACTTTATTTTCCTGGGCTCCAAAATTATTGTAGATGGTGACTACAGTCATGAAATTAAAAGATGCTTGCTTCTTGGAAAAAAAGTGTTGAAAAAACTCAGGCAGCACGTTATAAAGCAGAGACATTACTCTGCCAACAAAGGTCTGTCTAATCAAGGCTATGGTTTTTCCAGTGGTCATATATGGATGTGAGAGTTGGACTATAAAGAAAGCTGAGCACTGAAGAATTGATGCTTTCGAACTGTGGTGTGGAGAAGACTTTTGAAAGGCCCATGGACTGGAAGGAGATCAAACCATTAAATCCTAAAGGAAATCAATCCTGAATATTCATTGGGAGGACTGATCCTAAAGCTGAAGCTCCAATACGTTGGCCACCTGATGCAAAGAGCCTACTTATCTGAAAAGACCCTGATGCCAGGAAAAATTGAAAGCAGGAGGAAAAGGGGAAGACAGAGGATGAGATGTTTGGATGGCATCACCCATATACTGGACATGAGTTTGAGCAAATTCCAGGAGATGGTGAAGGACAGGGAAGTTTGGAGTGCTACAGTCTATGGGGTCACAAAGAGTTGGGCATGAATGAGGGACTGAACAACAACAGTATTCAAATCAGGTTACCTACAAAGGGCTAACTTCAAGCGGGGCTTAACTAATTTGACAATGGATTCTCTGTCTCAACACGGAAAACAATAAGCAAGTAGGATAGCTTTAATATGCTGGTAGAAAATAACAATGAACCCAGTATTGTATAATGAGTGCAGTATCTTTTAAGAAAACTATATAAAAGAAAAAAAAATTTGAGTATTTTCATCACTAGATTTACCTTACACTAGAATTATAAAGAATATATTAAGTTGAAAGAAATTGGTCTTTCACTGTAAACTATGATAAAATAAATTTAAAATTTTTAACCTCCAATTAAAATAAATAAATTTATATTTTAAAAAAATTTAGAAGGTAATAAATGTGAGACAAATTCACAAATTAACACTGCCTATATAGAGCAATATTATCTATTGGTGTTGAAATAATTAAAATACATGAAAACAATAATATAATTTAGAAATAGTATATGAAATTAAATTTTCAAAGGCAAAATCTTGAGAGAGTGTTAAGCACTGTTTAACTCTGAACAATGATTTTTTAAAATTGCCTACCTGTAATAGTTGAAAGTCACCTTTGAAAGAAAGAAAAACAGAATAGATATCTTATCAGCTGGTGTCATTTCCCCCCATAAATCAACATTTCTGTTCCCACTAGTAGCTTCTTACTTCAAATCTCAGCCTGAGGCTTTTTCTGACTAAAGAGTCTGGTTCACCTATCAATGACAAATAAAGCAGTCAACAAATAAACTAGTTTTCTTCCTTTGGGGAGCCAATACCACATGACATTTTCTATAGCATTTCCAAGAGGTCCCCACGACTGAGCCCCAGTTCCCTTCAGTAGTATCATGCTCAGTAGTAACTGAATTATGTAAACTTTCTTCTCTGCCTGTGTCACTTCTACACTATCTACTGGTTTTCTTGTATTATCTCTAATTTAAACTACGAACACATATTACTCTCAGAGAATGCTTCTGAGATAACCCAATCTATGACAACATTAATCAAGTAGAGGGAATAATGGAATAAGAAATAGTTGAGTATAAGAAATACTCAAACACCAAAACGTGGTAAGTAAGAGAGAACAAGGTATATAAACCTGATGGGAAAAAAAGTTTGATAGTAACATGGTAGATTTTATTCAAATATATTAATTAAACAGATAAAAACTGACTGAAAACTCCAATCTAAAGAAAAAGGCTACCAGATATGTAGACAAATCAACAGATACAAAAAAATCTAAAGAACACTATCAAACAACATGTGCTAATTGATATTTAAATGGCAAACCACTCCAGTGTTGTTGCCTGGAGAATCCCAGGGACGGTGGAGCCTGATGGGCTGCCGTCTGTGGGGTCGCACAGAGTCGGACACGACTGAAGCGACTTTGCAGCAGCAGCAGCAGCAGCATACAGAGGAGCCTGGCAGGCCTGGAAGGCTACAGTTCGTGGGATTGCAAGGAGTCTGACATGAATGGCTAACACTTGCACTTTTTCACTTTCATACCCCAGAATAGGTGATAGGTGGTAGGATGGGCCATAAAATATATTGTCTTGATAATCTGAAAAGATTAAATATTCCAAAGTATATTCTGCGACTCAAATGCAATTAATTAGAAATTAGTAGCAATGACATCTAGTAAAATCTCAAGTATTTGTAATGAAACAACACACATGTATATAAACTATAGGTAAAAGAAGAAGTACCAAAAGGAGTTTAAAAAACATTTTGAACAGAATAATAATAAAAATACATCAATTACTTTAGACACCTACTTGGTAAGAGAAGAAATATTTTAAAAGAATGATCAAAGTATCTAACTTAGGAAGTTAAAAAAAAAAAGAGAGAGGAAATTAAACCCAAAATTGAAGGGGGAGAATAAGAAAGATAAGAAAGAGAATCAATGAAATAATAAAAATAAATCCATGGATAAATGTAATGAAGCTAAAAACTGATTAAAATTAACAAACATTGAGCTCAAGAGGGAGAGCAAGAGTGAATGACACAAATCACACATATCAGGGATGGATACTTCCACAAATTCTATGAATACTGAAGTATAATGAAGGAATGTTAAAAACCAATTCATGCTAGTAATGTTGAAAATTTAGAAGCAGCAAACCCCATAAACAACATAACTTACTATATATGAATTGAAAGCATAGATCATATATAAATAGCAGTATCTCTATTAAATTTTTAACTAAAATCACTTCCAGAAGGAAAACTCAAAGTTAAGACTGCTTCACTGATGAATTCTATCAAATATTTAGGTAAGAAATAAACCAAAATAACAGAAATTCTTACTGAGGAATTCTTCTGAAAGAAAACTTTCTGACTCACTTTAAGAGAACCATGTAACATAGATCCCAAAAGCTAACAAAGACACTATTAAGAAAATTATATTATAAACAATATAGCTCTTAAAATTAGAAATAAAAATCTTTCCTAATAATAGCAAAACAAACTTAGCAATATATTAAAAGTATAATATATATAGCCAAGCATAATATATATATAGCCAAGATCCCAGGAATACAGTTAGTGTAACAAGCATCAATCAATATAATTTAGCTATTGAATTAAAGAGAAAAAATGTATGATTATTATAATAGAGTCAAAAAGTGACAAAACTCATTAACTATAACCATTATACACTGGGCTGGAAGAAGCACAAGCCGGAATCAAGATTGTCGAGAGAAATATCAATAACCTCATATATGCAGATGACACCACCCTTATGGCAGAAAGTGAAGAGGAACTAAAAACCGCTTGAGGAAAGTGAAAGAGGATAGTGAAAACGTTAGCTTAAAGCTCAATATTCAGAAAACAAAGATCATGGCATCTGGTCCCATCATGTCATGGGAAATAGATGGGGAAACAGTGGCCTAATTTATTTTTCTGGGCTCCAAAATCACTGCAGATGGTGAATGCAGCCATGAAATTAAAAGACGCTCACTCTTTGGAAGGAAAGTTATGACCAACCTAGATAGCATATTAAAAAGCAGAGACGTTACTTTGCCAACAAAGGGCTGTCTAGTGAAGGCTATGGTTTTTCCAGTGGTCATGTATGGATGTGAGAGTTGGACTGTGAAGAAAGCTGAGCGCCAAAGAATTGATGCTTTTGAACTGTAGTGTTGGAGAAGACTCTTGAGAGTCCCTTGGACTGCAAGGAGATCCAACCAGTCCATCCTAAAGGAGACCAGTCCTGGATGTTCACTGGAAGGACTGATGCTAAAGCTGAAACTCCAATACTTTGGCCACTTCATGTAAAGAGTTGACTCATTGGAAAAGACACTGATGCTGGGAGGAGCTGGGGGCAGCAGAAAGGGGACGACAGAGGATTAGATGGCTGGAAGGCATCACCGACTCAATGGACATGAGTTTGAGTGAACTCTGGGAGTTGGTGATGGACACGGAGGCCTGGCATGCTGCAATTCATGGGGTCACAAAGAGTCGGACACGACTGAGTAACTGAACTGAACTGAACTGATGTTAAAAATAATTATGCTCCAATTAGATAGAAAGAGGAACTTTGTTAGTCTAATCAGTGGCACCCGTAAAAACCTAGAATTAATATCATACTTAAAGATGATACAGTAAATGTTCATGCTTTCAGATAAGAAAGCAACAAAGTTCTCTTTCAGCATTTACATTCATAATCATACTGGAAATCTCAGCAAAGAATAAGGCAGGAAAATAAAATCAAAAGAAAAATATTAGAAAGAAAGATGACAAGCTGTCAATATTCACAGCAGACATTAATGTCTATAAAGAAAATCCTAATAAGTGAGTTTATTTACTTTTTTTTTTTTTGTCGTGCTAGAGAAGACTTTTTTTTTTAAATTTTTATTTTTACTTTATTTTGCCTTACAATACTGTATTGGTTTTGCCATACATTGACATGAATCCACCACGGGTGTACATGAGTTTCCAATCCTGAACCCCCTCCCACCTCCCACCCCATATCTTCTCTCTGGATCATCCCTGTGCACCAGTCCCAAGCATCCTGTATCCTGTATCGAACATAGACTGGCGATTCGTTTCTTACCTGATAGTATACACGTTTCAATGCCATTCTCCCAAATCATCCCACCCTCTCCCTCTTCCTCTGAGTCCAAAAGTCCGTTCTAAACATCTGTGTCTCTTTTGCTGTCTCACATACAGGGTTATCATTACCATCTTTCTAAATTCCATATATATGTGTTAGTATACTGTATTGGTGTTTTTCTTTCTGGCTTACTTCACTCTGTATAATCAGCTCCAGTTTCATCCACCTCATTAGAACTGATTCAAATGTATTCTTCTTTAATGGCTGAGTAATACTCCATTGTGTATATGTACCAGAGCTTTCTTATCCATTCATCTGCTGATGGACTTCTAGGTTGTTTCCATGACCTGGCTATTATAAACAGTGCTGTGATGAACACTGGGGTATATGCGTCTCTTTCAATTCTGGTTTCCTTGGTGTGTATGCCCAGCAGTGAGATTGCTGGGTCATAAGGCAGTTCTATTTGCAATTTTTAAGGAATCTCCACACTGTTCTCCCTAGTGGCTGTACTAGTTTGTATTTCCACCAACAGTGTAAGAGGGTTCCCTTTTCTCCACACCCTCTCCAGCATTTATTGCTTGCAGACTTTTGGATCGCTGCCGTTCTGACTGGTATGAAATGGTACCTCATTGTGGTTTTGATTTGCATTTCTCTGATAATGAGTGATATTGAGCATCTTTTCATGTGTTTGTTAGCCATCCATAGGTCTTCTTTGGAGAAATGTCTATTTAGTTCTTTGGCCCATTTTATGATTGGGTCGTTTATTTTTCTGGAATTGAGTTGCATAAGTTGCTTGTATATTTTAGAGATTAGTTGTTTGTCAATTGCTTCATTTGCTATTATTTTCTCCCATTCAGAAGGCTGTCTTTCCACTTTGCTTATAAGTTTCCTTTGTTGTGCAGAAGCTTTTAATTTTAATTAGATCCCATTTGTTTATTTTTGCTTTTATTTCCAGTATTCTGGGAGGTGGATCATAGAGGATCCTGCTGTGATTTATGTCGGAGAGTGTTTTGCCTATGTTCTCCTCTAGGAGTTTTATAGTTTCTAGTCTTACGTTTAGATATTTAATCCATTTTGAGTTTATTTTTGTGTATGGTGTTAGAAAGTGTTCTAGTTTCATTCTTTTACAAGTGGTTGACCAGTTTTCCCAGCACCAATTGTTAAAGACATTGTCTTTAATCCATTGTATATTCTTGTCTCCTTTGTTGAAGATAAGGTGTCCATAGGTGTGTGGATTTATCTCTGGGCTTTCTATTTTGTTCCATTGATCTATATGTCTGTCTTTGTGCCAGTACCATACTGTCTTGATGACAGTGGCTTTGTAGTAGAGCCTGAAGTCAGGCAGGTTGATTCCTCCAGTTCCATTCTTCTTTCTCAAGATTGCTTTGGCTATTCGAGGTTTTTTGTATTTCCATGCAAATTGTGAAATTATTTGTTCTAGCTCTGTGAAAAATACCGCTGGGAGCTCGATAGGGATTGCATTGAATCTGTAGATTGCTTTGGGTGGTATGCTCATGTTCACTATATTGATTCTTCCGATCCATGAACATGGTATATTTCTCCATCTATTAGTGTCCTCTTTGATTTATTTCATCAGTGTTTTATAGTTTTCTATATATAGGTCTTTAGTTTCTTGAGGTAGGTATATTCCTAAGTATTTTATTCTTTTCATTGCAATGGTGAATGGAATTGTTTCCTTAATTTCTTTTTCTACTTTCTCATTATTAGTGTATAGGAATGCAAGGGATTTCTGTGTGTTGATTTTATATCCTGCAACTTTACTATATTCATTGATTAGCTCTAGTAATTTTCTGGTGGAGTCTTTAGGGTTTTCTATGTAGAGGATCATGTCATCTGCAAACAGTGAGAGTTTTACTTCTTCTTTTCCAATTTGGATTCCTTTTATTTCTTTTTCTGCTCTGATTGCTGTGGCCAAAACTTCCAGAACTATGTTGAATAGTAGCAGTGAAAGTGGACACCCTTGTCTTGTTCCTGACTTTAGGGGAAATGCTTTCAATTTTTCACCATTGAGGATAATGTTTGCTGTGAGTTTGTCATAGATAGCTTTTATTATGTTGAGGTATGTTCCTTCTATTCCTGCTTTCTGGAGAGTTTTTATCATAAATGGATGTTGAATTTTGTCAAAGGCCTTCTCTGCATCTTTTGAGATAATCATATGGCTTTTATTTTTCAATTTGTTAATGTGGTGAATTACATTGATTGATTTGGGGATATTGAAGAATCCTTGCATCCCTGGGATAAAGCCCACTTGGTCATGGTGTATGATCTTTTTAATGTGTTGTTGGATTCTGATTGCTAGGATTTTGTTAAGGGTTTTTGCATCTATGTTCATCAATGATACTGGCCTGTAGTTTTCTTTTTTTGTGGCACCTTTGTCAGGTTTTGGTATTAGGGTGATGGTGGCCTCATAGAATGAGTTTGGAAGTTTACCTTCCTCTGCAATTTTCTGGAAGAGTTTGAGGAGGATAGGTGTTAGCTCTTCTCGAAATTTTTGGTAGAATTTTGGTACAATTCAGATGTGAAGCCATCTGGACCTGGGCAACATGTTATAATATATTCTACCATTGAACATTTAAAAAAATAATCTGCAAAAATTACCTAGAAAGTTAATATGAATAATTACAAAAAAAGAAAAATTAGATATTTGCTCTGTCCAGAACATTAGTACTATCTATTTTATATAGTTAGAATTACTTAAACCTCTAAATTTAAACACATTTCACCCTGTATATTGTCCCAAGATAAGTGAATGTGTAAAATTTAAAAATCTGACTCAGCAAATTTTTTGGTTTAAATTAAGTTCTACGCCATAGTTACATGCAGTTATGACTTTAATATTACTAATCTTCTGTTCCATTGATGTTATATTTTTCAGAGATATGGCAATGGGTAAAAAAGTGTGGAAGGGTAATATTAGTAAATGCCAAGGAGAACTCCATGAACAATTATCATAAACTAGAAGAGTTGTAAGGTATTATTTTCCCTTGCATTTATCAGATATTATTAAAAATTACTTATTAATTAGAAATAAGGCCTATATTCTTTCCTTCTCTCATGAGTTATTGTTTCACAAACACACACAAAACGTCTTGTGTAGTAACATGTACTTGTGTTCTATTTACTATTAAGAGTACAGAATCTATAAAGCTGCATCTTAACACATAGATTTCTACATGGTATAATATATATCTCAGGCTATATCTAAAACCTGGAATTCAGCCACTAGCGCTGCTGATTTTTCAACCTCATCTTATACATTTAGAAGGTAGCATGAGCAGATACAGTGCCCCCATAAGACCCTCTCTTCCCTTCCTCTCCTCCCTCCTTTTTCTTTCCCTCAGAGATAAACTGAATAACTCAGCCCCTTTTTCTTAGGCTAAATGATAGGACTCTATGGAAATTTAAAAATAACATTTTTGCATTGCAGTTCTTTTAAAAACTTACCTTGTATCCCTTCACGGGAAGAGGGGCAGTGATTTTGAATTTCCAGATACACTTCATTTACACGTTCGTCTCTCCCCTGCCCCAATCCTGCCCTGGCTCAAATTCTGTTCTAATTGTAAGCCCTCTGAAAGCAAGAACAATGTTTTATTTGTTTAGATCTATATCTAGGTAGTGAGCTAGTTTATATAATAGATTAATAATAACACCAAGAATAATTTTTCAGATAAATTTATGACAATTGTGAGAAATTAAATAATTTTTTAAAGTATCATTCTGTCAACATGTTGTTGAGCTGGTATTTGAACTAAGGCAATGTGATTCCAGAGCTTGTTCTTATGTCCTTTATGCCCATTGGCTCCAGTTAATAATGGTTGAAAAAAAAAGATTCCATTCCAACATATATCTTTTACTTTTCTATCAACCCAGCCAAATCCTATCTCTCTTGAAATCTTCATTCCAGTGCATTCTCTTCCTGCATTCTCTCCCTCTCTTGCTGACCTCCCATATTCACTGCTCTTAAACACAATTCTGTCTTTTCTATTGCCACATATATTTGGCCTCTATTGATTCTTAAAGCCTATAAAACATGTTTACATGGTACTTAGGAAATTTTCTAATATCTATATTAGATATTACACTATTACTATTACAATATTACTATTACACTTATATTCCAACTATATTATAATATTACATATATGCATATATATATACACTTGTATGTATACTGAAGCATATAGCAGGATTGAGGTAAATAGAAATAACTAAATATTTCTATAGTGTAATACGAAAAACTGTCAAAAATTACTTCAAAAATTATTTATTTGAACAAATTGTATATGGTGTAAAATATGTAAATCTTTTACTTCCAACTTTATATAAACAACAAATGTTTAAAATTAGGCATATTGCCAACACTTACAACTTTAGAATTTACAGTTACAATAAATCTCAGAGCAAAATACTTTTTGGTTACAAGAGCAAGCATATCAACTCATGCCATTTTTCTTCATTCCATCTATGTGCTTTGCTGTATAAGCAAAAAATGCTCTATTTGGATGTCAGAGAGAACATGAATAAAAAGCCATTAGCTATTCCATGTGTCTAATAAGCTAAGATTATGAAACCAACAGAACATCTGTTTTTCCTGTGAGGTAGTGACAACTTAAACTCTAGTTGCAGTGGTCTGCTATTAGCTATCATTAAAGCTGGTACTGACTGCACATGTCTTCTCTCATTATGAAGCTGCATTAACTCATCATTTAATTCCATGCCCTTTTCAAATCATGCCCTTTAATGTTAACTTCACAAAATTGTTCTAACACTTTTAAAATACTCTATATCCTCTACATTTATCATGTAATGATGAGTTGTATTAATTTGAGGGGAAATAAAAGTATCTCTATATATGGAATAAATGTAGCTCCTCTGTTGACTCTCCTTTTCCCTCTTGTCTCCTCCCACCTTCACCAGAAGATGGAAAGATATTGACTTACTTTAAGAAGCTAATCACAAAATTATTTACATGCTCACTCCTAAGAGAAGTGCATTTACTTCCCAATCTATACAATGTTGATTATGCCATGTGCACAACAGCTTCCTCTCTTCCTTCCTCTTACATACTGTTACACTCATCATGACACATCCTATTGACTTATACAGCTATAATACCATGCCTATTACTGTAGATGTTTGTGAATTTCAAGTTTTGTTTCCATTTGAAAACATATGCCACTTGAAGTCAGTGGCCATCTTTCCATGAATTGAACACACTTCCTTGTTCTAAGTATATGCTGAATATGGTAAAAGGGAGATTTACAGAAAAATCAATTGATCCTAGGCATATGTAATAGAGTAATTATAAAAATACATGATTTAACTGATATAGAAGTATCTTATAAAAACTTATACTTTATAGAATCTTATAGGATATAAAGATGAACAGCATAGCAGTTTATAAGAACACAGGTTTTCTGCATAACATTTCATAGTGGAATGCTCCCTCTGAATTATTTTTTTAAGTAAACTCTGTTCTAACAATATTGTGAGTTTCTAGATTCATTTTTATGATACCTGAAAGTGCTCTCAAAAAGGCAAACATGCCAATGAAAGACAGAATGGATGTCACTTGATATTTTCACCTTAAACTTACTGTAAACTTTACTGCTTTAGTGATGTTTAGAATTAACATAACAGTGTATAGAATTAACACCTATATTTAAGTCACTATAACTTGCTATGTTGTATACTAAAAAGCAGTTGGGAGGTAAATTTATGTTGTTTTCACAACATGCCAAATACAAATGTTTATAGCACTGTATTCATGAAATTATATACATAATGCATAAAGAAATTAGACAAAGAAAACATGTGAAATAGTTGACATTCCTAGTGATTTCACATGATTTATCATCTGTCACCTCATGAGTTAAATAATGGCATTTTAGCTCATCTAAGTATAACTCTCTCCTGAAGGGGATAGTTTATATTTTTACAATTATATAACCCTCATCTTAATCGTTTAAATAACTATCAAGCTAATATTTTAAGTAATTATATATTTAAATGTTCTGTTAAAAATTTTCTGTTTTATATTATTTCTATTAACTATTTTTTAATTTGTTAATCAAATCTATGAAGCATTGGACATCAATTCCTAATATCAAAAATAATACTTTCACAGAATTTTTAAAAGATATTAAAATAAGCACATAATTTCTCTTAATATACCATGCTATTAAAATTTGTATATTATTAATATTTTTGAAAACATCTAAAGAGCTATAAAGATCTTCAATCTGTTATCACAGGTGGTGAGCCATTAACTAAAGAGTTGAGTTGATGATTTATTTCTGGAGATTTTAAAAAACTAATGGCATATACTTAAACAATAAGATAATTTGCACAGGTATTGACATTTTCATGGTCTCTCAACTTAAATATTAATAAAAACAATGCTTCATTTATTTGGTTTTAAGATTCCTGGAAGTCACTCTGGTTTTCTATGTTAAAATTGCATTAATATAAGACAATAGATAAAGAGAACACAGTCAAATGATGTGGATATTATGTCCAACTTATATTAGTAATTACTTATAAAAATGACTCTGATAACTTAGGATTAGATATGAATTCTTCTTTCATAATTTACCAACTTCTTTACAACTCATCTTTCCTGTGTGTGCGAGCTTGATTTATTCCTCAATTATTTCATCTTTATTAGTTAATAAATATTTAATTTCACTCTCATTTCCAGGCTGACATCTCTGTGTCTTCCTGACTTTTGGCTCTAAATGAAAATAAAAGCAAACAACCAACCCCCCTCCCAGCTCCATATACACAAAGCCGAGGCCTGACATGATGTATATATAAAGCAAACTGTGAAGAAGACATTGCATGACAACTTTCAGAATATTGTATACTGCTATTTCAAATCGGAAAAGGCAATGGCAACCCTCTCCAGTACTCCTGCCTGGAAAATCCCATGGACGGAGGAGCCTGGTAGGCTGCAGTCCATGGGGTCACTAGGAATCAGACAGGACTGAACGACTTCACTTTCACTTTTCACTTTCATGCACTGGAGAAGGAAATGGCATCCCACTCCAGTATTCTTGCCTGGAGAATCCCAGGGATGGCGGAGCCTGGTGGGCTGCCATCTATGGGGTCACACGGCATCAGACACGACCGAAGTGACTTAGCAGCAACAGCAGCAGCAGCTATTTCAAGTATAAAACATACATAAATTGAGAAAGATATTATTTAAAAACATCTGCACTCTTCTTAATGTCTTACATTTGAAATAGAAATATGCAATAAACTGAAAGCTGTCATGCCATGTCATTTTTATGCACAAAATCTTAATTCCACATAAGGGAATTACTTATCACATTATTACTTATTACTTTGCTTCATCACCATATAACTTGGGTAGATTTGGTTACTTGCTTTAGAAACAAAAAGCTAAATAAGACTAGTCAGTAATTAAGTAAAAAACAAATTCACCTTTTAAGATAAACAGCTTTTCTACCCTAGCTATGCATATCACGTCTTCAAGAACAATTTCTAAAAACTGGATTCTTCATTAACATTGATTCACTTATTTTTCTTTCTGTTCTTAAAGAACCTATATGTTTCTCATTATGAAAGTATTATTGTGTATATGTACATATATACCCATATTTAATTTTATTGATATTTTCCCTTTTTATTATTATACACACATAATCTGGGTTTTAAAAATCCTCACATAATAAAGGAAATATATTTATTAAAATCATATTATTGCTTTTTAAGTTTACTGTTAACCCAATAATATAATTACATGTAACCTTTCAGCATATACGAATTATAAATTATAATCAATATATTAGTATAATAAAATGCACATAAAATTTTATAAAAACCTTATAAATAATGATCATCATGTAGCTTTTTTTTAAGCAAAAGAATCTCAAAAATACACATATTAATTACTATTTGTCTAAATACCTCAATGAATACTGGAAGGACTGGATAAACTGAAGTCTTATGTTCCTTCAGTAAGCTAAAAAGGATCATTTGCAACATGCCATTCAAAACAGTTTTAATATGTTATACTTAAACCCTAATAAATATATTCATCCTTCTAGATTTACAAAATATGATTTAATTTCATCTTTCCAATTCAGAAGAAATAATTATTACAAGACTGTATATTGTCAGCTTGTTTATTTAACATATATGCAGAACACATCAAGCAAAATGCCAGGCTGGATGAATCACAAGCTGGAAATCATGACTGCCTGGAGAAATACATCAGCAGATTCAGATGTGTAGATGACACAACTCTAATGACAGAAAATGAAGAGAAACTAAAGAGCCTCTTGATGAGGGTGAAAGAGGAGAGTGAAAGAGACAGCTTAAAATCCACCTGATGCAAAGAGCTGACTCTTAAAAAGGACCCTGATGCTGGGAAAAGAAGGTAAAAGAAGGGGCGGCAGTGGATGAAATGGTTAGACAGCATCACTGACTCAATGGACATGAATTTGAGCCAACTTCAGGAGATAGTGAAGGACAGAAGAGCCTGGCATGCTGCAGTCCATGAGGTTGCAAAGAGTCAGACATGAGTTAGTGACTCTACAACAAAGTACTTTAGAATTTATTCTGTCATCTTCATCTGCCATAATGAAATAAGTGAATATTGGTCATTTTTTTTAATGTGCAAAAAAAACAGTATGAAACTGTATGACACAGATCAGTTACCAGAGATCAGAACTGATATGGTTAAGTGAGGGATTTTCTATCTTCCTTCCCATAAGTGATTTTAGATAACACCTGCTATACAAAAAAAGTTAGTAGAAGTGATGGAATTCCAGATGAGCTATTTCAAATCCTAAAAGATGATGCTGTAAAAGTGCTGCACTCAATATGCCAGCAAATTTGGAAAACTTAGCAGTGGCCACAGGACTGGAAAAGGTCAATTCTCATTTCAATCCCCCAAAAAAGGCAAAGTCAAAGAATGTTCAAACTACCACACAACTGCACTCAGCTCACACACTAGCAAAGTAAATGCTCAAAATTCTCCAAGCTGGCTTCAACAGTATATGAAATGAGAACTTCGAGATGTTCAAGCTGGATTTAGAAAAGGCAGAAACTAGATATCAAATTGCCAACACCTGTTGGATCATAGAAAAAACAAGAGAGTTCTGGAAAAAAACATCTGTTTCTGCTTTATTGACTATGCTAAAGTCTTTGATTGTGTGGATCACAAAAAACTGCAGAAAATTCTTCAAGGGATGAGAATACCAGACCACCTGACCTGCCTCCTGAGAAACCTGTATGCAGGTTGAGAAGCAACAGTTAGAACTGGACATGGAACAACAGATTGGTTCCAAATTGGGAAAGAAGTACGTCAAGGCTGCATGTTGTTACCCTGCTTATTTAACTTATATGCAGAGAACATCATGTGAAATGCCAGAATGGATGAAGAACAAACTGGAATCAAATTGTCGGGAGAAATATCAATTACCTCAGATATGCAGATGACACCACCCTTATGGCAGAAAGTGAAGGAGTACTGAAGAGCCTCTTGATGAAAGTAAAAGAGGAGAGTGAAATAGCAGGCTTAAAGCTCAACATTCATAAAAACAAAGATCATGACATCCAGACCCATCATCCTTGGCAAATAGATAGGAAATAATGGAAACAGTGACAGACTTCATTTTGGGGGGCTCCAAAATTATGGCAAATGGTGACTGCAGACATGAAACTAAAAGACCCTTGCTCCTTGGAAGAAAATCTATGACAAATCTAGACAGCATATTAAAAAGCAGAGATGTTATTTTGCTGACAAAGGTCCGTCTAGCCAAAACTATGGTTTTTCTAGTAGTCACGTATGGCTGTGAGAGTTGGACCATAAAGAAAGCTGAGCACTGAAGAATTGATGCTTTTGAACTGTGATGTTAGAGAAGAATCTTGAGAGTCCCCTGGACTGCAAGGATATCAAACCAGTCAATCTTAAAGGAAATCAGTCCTGAATTTTCATTCAAGGACTGATGCTGAAGCTGAAACTCCAATACTTTGGCCACCTGATGCAAAGAACTGACTCACTGGAAAAGACCCCGATGCAGGGAAAGAATGAAGGCAGGAGGAGAAGGGGATGACAAAGGGTGAGATGGTTGGATAACACCACGGACTTGATGGACATGACTTTTCCAAGCTCCGGGAGTTGGTGATGGTCAGGGAAGTCTGGCATGCTGCAGTCGATGGGGTTACAAAGAGTTGGACACGACCGAGAGACTGAACTGAACTGTACTTTCTGATTCAGTTCCCAAATACTATCAAGGGGGAAAAGTGAATTTCTAGAATTTCAAATTAAGATAAAAATAATTATATAATCAAATATTTTTATTTGATGCTCACTGGTATATGACATTAAATTACAACTGAGTTCAACTTCAGTTCAACACCCAACTTCAGGGGGAAAAAATGGCTTATATTTTACCTCATAAAGGAAATTTCATTTGTGAACTATCCAACATCATACCTAAAATATTGCTCCAATTGTTTGATGATTAATATTAAAAATTCATACCTCTGTAATTACTCTCAGCCTGGCAATCACAAAGATAGTCACATAATGCCAGAGGTAGAATTTACCCTACAGGCATTTGGGAGAACGCCAAGTGACTAGACTGGAGGGTTACTTAATTGTCCCTGAAATTAGAGAAGAACAAGTTCTAAATGTATGTCTTATCATTGTTTCTGTATTTCTTGATAACCTTCCCCATCAGTATATTAAGAGAAAATGTCACTCACCATATGATTCATAAATTACATTCTTTGAACAACTCTATTCAGATTTGCTAACCTTCTGAGAGTGACAAAATTAAAAAGCTTCAAAGTAAAACAATAAAATAAGCAAGGCTTGTTCAAAATAAAGTAATGCCTTTCCAAGTTTTTGCTGCCATTCAGTCACTTAAGTTTATATGTTTCAAAAACATAGCTCAAATGTATATAACAAAAAGATACATTCCAAACTAAAGAGAAAGGCAGACAATGTGTTGTTCAGTCGCTAAGTCATGTCTGATTCTTTGCGACCTCATGGACTGTAGCACACCAGTCTTCCTAATCCTTTATTATCTCCCGGAATTTGCTCAAACTCATGCCACTGAGTTGCTGATGCCATCCAAACATCTCTTCCTCTGCCAACCCCTTCTGTCCTCAATTTTTCTCAGTATCAGGGTCTTTTACAATGAGTCAGCGCTTCACATCAGGCAACCAAAGTATTAGAGCTTCAGCTTCAGCATCAGTCAATCCAGTGAATATTCAGGGTTGATTTCCTTAGGATTGAGTGGTTTGATCTAAGTCCTATTAAACATATTATTTAGCATAAATTAAATGCCAACACAACTAATCATTTTTTAGAAGTTATGTGTATATTAAATTCAGTCATCAGATTTCAATGAGAGATGTGTATGTTTTCCCTTGCCATCATTTTATACAAGATAATATGGAGAGCACACAGGACATTAGAGGTAATTCTAAACACTGACCTTATTGTGCTATTTACTTTTCATTAGCCAAGTGGATTTCTCAGATATGAATCATCTGGTGAATATGTGCTATTCATTCTTGAGCACACATAATAATGAGGAGTGAAAAAAGGAAAATATAAAGTGATAAATATGCTAACATTTATTGAATATTTTCCATTTGACATGCAATGCACAAGACAATTTTACACACCTTACCTAATTTTTCTGCCAAGGAAATAATAAAAATTAATATGTACTTTTATATTGACACAAGTTCATCCATAAAACCATATAATTAGACAAAATGGCAAATCACATTCAGGAGGTATTAGCTTGCTAGTGCTGTATAACAATATGACTACAACATGACCATCTTCAATTCAGTTCAGTTCAGTTGCTCAGTCATGTCCGACTCTGTGCAACCCAATGGACTACAGCATGCCAGGCTTCCCTGTCCATCACTGACTCCCGGAGTGCACCCAAAGCCATGTCCATTGAGTTGGTGATGCCATCCAACCATCTCATCCTCTGTCATCCCCTTCTCCTCCAGCCCTCAATCGTTCCCAGCTTCAGGGTCTTTTCAAATGAGTCAGCTCTTCGCATCAGGTGGCCAAAGTATTGGAGTTTCAGCTTCAACATCAGTCCTTCCAATGAACACTCGGGACTGATCTCCTTTAGGATGGACTGGTTGGATCTCTTTGCAGTCCAAGGGACTCTCAAGAGTCTTCTCCAACACCACAGTTCAAAAGCATCTTAAAACAAAGCATATTTATGATTTCACAGTTGTGCTGCTCAGGAGTAGGTGTACAAAGTGGTAACCAAGGTGCTGATTGGATTTCTGTTCTCATCTGAAGCTCCACTGGGAAGGAATTGCCTTCCAACCTCATGTGGTTGCAGGCAGAATTAGATTCCTCACAGGCTGCACTTGGTAGCTGCTGATCTCAGACCTTATGTGTGGCAGCACCCCACATGGCAACTTGCTTCTTTAAAGACCAAAAGAGTCTTTAAGCAGAAGGGAGTTTCCTTGCAGCAATGGGTTGCAACTGTATATACCATAATTACATACAGATAATTATCTTTGCTATATTCTATTGATTAGAAGCAAATCATAGGTTCTGCTGACATTCAGAGGGAAGAATGACACAAGCATATGAGCAACAGAAGGTGGACATCCTGGAGGCCACTCTGTACACCACACAGGCCTGGGGGCAGGGGGTGGTTTAGTCACTAAATCATGTCCGACCCTTGTGAGCCTGTGGACTGTAGCCCACTAGGTTCCTCTGTCCATGGAATTTTTCCAGGCAAGAATACTGGAGTGGGTTGTCATTTTCTTCTCCACTGTTGACCTATTTAGCTCCAAATTTTGCATTATCTGCCTAATATAAATATATGTCACTTAACTGAAAGAATACTATCCTCTAATGACACAAAGGTCTAAAAGCCTGACTATTAGGTAAAATTTGAAATGATAGGAATTGCCTTTTGAGGGTATGTGTTTTATAAAACACAGATAAACAATTTTCTTTTTGAATCAACACAAATCTATAAAGTAGGCAAATCTCTAGGAAATAAATTCACCATAAAATTAATATACAGTGATTGAAGAGAGAAGAAAAACAAAGTTAAGATAATCAGAAAATTCAGTGAAGGATATAATTGGTGTAATTTTGTTTTGGACATGAGCAATGCTTTACTTCACGAAAAAATCCAAACTCCCATAGATAGGAACAATGAATTAAAAAGTATTTATAAAAAGGGAGTAATGAAAAGTGAGAGTGATGAGAATTAATGAAAAAGCCAAATCTAAAAACATTTTTTTAAGGAAGAAAGTTAAATTCAGATTTACCAAAAAATCTGTGTGTGTGTGTGTTATTTTTTAGTACACACACACACACAAAAAGACTCATTGAAAGGCTATTTTGATCTTTATTGGGGTGGTGAGCTCTATCACACACACACAAAAGTGTATATTTACTATTAAAAATGAGAGGGAGGAAAGGTAGAAATCACCAAGTTGTAAGTTGTATCACATGTAAAAGCTCCCTGTTATACATAGTATAACAACATACAACAAAATTGATGTTAATTCCAGGTTTCAATATACTAGGAAGGCTAAATTACCCAGGAGAACTATAGGGGAAAAAAAAGTTGTAAATTTGAAAGTATTTTGAAGAGAGAATTTTTTTTATTCAATAAGTTTTGTCTTATGAAATCCTAGGCTCAAAAACAGGAGTTTATCTTTGTCATTATTGCATGTTAGAGACTACAGAGTCCCTGAAAAATCATAAATATCCAAAAGATAATTTTCAATCTATATGGAGACTTGTCTTCATCAAAGTTCCCAATTCTAGAACAGTTTGGGAATAAATAGGCATTATGTTTCACAAATAATAGTCTCTCAATTTCAACATTTGGTTTAATGCCTTTAAGAGCCCAAACCTCACAAAATACATATGGTATATAATATGTATATAGACTTAAGCATATAGATAATATACACACATTAAAGACATAATAAGTAAATCAAAAAAATTTTTCTAACCTGAATTTGCATTGTTTTCCCTTGAATTTAACATATATTTCTCCTGTTCTTTCCCTCTACTCTGTATTATTAATATTTCATTGCTTATTTCATTTTTTTGAGAGCGTTTGATTGCAGGAATGACATAGTTGAGATGATTCTTGGAAAACACAGAAATAAAGTGCTATGAAAGCTAAAAAAGGACTTTCAGTGTATTCTATTTTGTTTTTGTTGCTGTTGTTGAGTATCTCTTACTTTTTTGTACTGATACTTCTTAGTTTCTGAATAAAACCCAAGATTATCAACAACTGAGCCCCACTTTTTCTGAACTCAAGAAAAAGGACCAAGTAAGAAAGGAGACCAACTCTGGTCTAGATTAGAAATTAGAGAGCTTTTAACAAAAAGAATAATGTGAAGCTTTTAGCTTTAAAGACTTGCGAGGAAACTTCATAAATATCAATTCCCCTGGGTTAAAATGAATGCTTCAGAACGGTTTTAAATAATGTTTATATTACCAGGATGTGGCAAATATTTATTCAGTGTTAACAAAGCTTTCGTGATGCAGAACTGTTGATTCTAGGAAAAACAAAGGCTAGATCTCTCAATGACTCTGACAGTAAGCTATTCAAATAGATCCCTCAGTCAGTAGTTCCAAAAGCACATAAACACATTATAGTAATTCATGCTTCAAAAATGTTCTGATTGTATACACTTTGAGTATTTAATATAGGTTTTATGTTGGTGCAAAATTGAAGTAACTTGCATACTAATAGGTGGGTTCTAATTTCAGGATACAGTCTTTAATAGTTATAATTATTAAATGCAAACATCATAATTTTATTGACAAAATTTCTTTAGAGTTCAGTTAAAATAATTTAGGTAGAGTCACTAGTTTCATGGCACTGACTCTTCCTTTTATGTGGTCAGCTGCCACATAATGAAGTCTCCAGTGTTTTTAGTAAAGCTTCCTAATATCTCTACGAATATCTTCAACATGTTTTCAGACACTTATATTGTAAAACATTTCTCTGGCTGTTACTTATGCCAAAACAATTAAATATGAAAAGAACAGTCTTTTCAATAGGCAGGGCTGGGAAGATTAGGTATTGACATGCAAGAAATAAAGGTGAACTTCTACTTCACACCACATAGAGAAATTAACTCAAAATGGATCAATGATCTGAATGCATGTGTAAAACTAAAGAAAAATAAGTGTAAATCATTGTGCCTTTGTCTTAGACCATAGTGACTTAACACTGTACCAAAAGTGCAAGCAAAAACAAAAGATAAACACGATATCACCACAATAAAAACTAGATATTGTGTGCTAAAAGACACCGTGAAGATAGTGAAAAGATAATGCATAGACTGGAAGAATATTGTTGTAAATCAAGTATCTGATGAGGGACTTCTGTCTAGGATCTATAAAGAGCCACTATAGCTTAATTAAAAAAATATAAAATTGTCAAAGGATCTAAATAGGCATTTATACAAAGCAGATGGACAAATTATAAGTACATGAAAACTTCAGTTATTTTAGTGAAGAGTGCTAAAATCTCTCAAATGCTTGAACACAGAGCTTGCCCATAATGCAGCAATCCCACATATAGGTTTACACCAAGCGAGATGAAAACATTCTGAAACAAAATTTGCATACAATTGTTCAAATCAACAAATTCATAATAACCAAATTGGAGAAAGAACCCAAATATCCATCAACTTATGAATGGTTAAATATGTTTCATTACTATATAATGAACTATTCAGTCAGTTCAGTTCAATCACTCAGTCATGTCCAACTCTTTGCGACCCCATGAATTGCAGCACGCCAGGCCTCCCTGTCCATCATCAACTCCCGGAATTCACTCAAACTCATGTCCATCGAGTCCGTGATGCCATCCAGCCATCTCATCCTCTGTCATCCCCTTTTCCTCCTGCCCCCAATCCCTCCCAGCATCAGAGCCTTTTCCAATGAGTCAACTCTTCACACAAAGTGGCCAGAGTACTGGAGCTTCAGCTTTAGCATCATTCCTTCCAAAGAACACCCAGGACTCATCTCCTTTAGAATGGACTGGTTAGATCTCCTTGCAGTCCAAGGGCCTCTCAAGAGTCTTCTCCAACACCACAGTTCAAAAGCATCAATTCTTCAGCGCTCAGCCTTCTTCACAGTCCAACTCTCACATCCATACATGACCACTGGAAAAACCATAGCCTAGCCTTGACTAGATGGACCTTTGTTGGCAAAGTAATGTCTCTGCTTTTGAATATGCTGTCTAGGTTGGTCATAACTCTCCTTCCAAGGAGTAAGCATCTTTTAATTTCATGGCTACAATCACCATCTGCAGTGATTTTAGAGCCCCCAAAAATAAAATCTGACACTGTTTCCACTGTTGCCCCATCTATTTCCCAGGAAGTGATGGGACCAGATGCCATGATCTTAGTTTTCTGAACGTTGAGCTTTAAGCCAACTTGTTCACTCTCCTCTTTCACTTTCATCAAGAGGCTTTTTAGTGCCTCTTCACTTTCTGCCATAAGGGTGGTGTCATCTGCATAGCTGAGATTATTGATATTTCTCCCGGCACTCTTGATTCCACTTGTGTTTCTTCCAGTCCAGCGTTTCTCATGATGTACTCTGCATAGAAGTTAAATAAGCAGAGTGACAATATACACCTTGATGTACTCCTACATGGTAGTAATAAAGGAAGGGCTTCCCTGGTAGCTCAGAGGGTAAAGTGTTTGTCTCCAACGCAGGAGACCTGGGTTCAATCCCTGGGTTGGGAAGATCCCCTGGAGAAGGAAATAGCAGCCCACTCTAGTACTCTTGCCTGGAAAATCCCATGGACAGAGGAGCCTGGTAGGCTACAGTCCATGGGGTTGCAAAGAGTCAGACATGACTGAGGGACTTCACTTCCACTTCCAGTAATAGAGGAATATAATACTGATGATATTATAATGGAAATGAACCGGGAAACCATTACGCTGAGAGAAAGAAACCATTCGTAGTCGCAGTGTAGCATTAGTCTCACAGTCATGACCAACTCTGCAATGCCATGGACTGTAGTCCATCAGGCTTCTCCAGACAAGAATACTGGAATGAATAACTTCTTTAGGAGATCTTCCCAACCTAGGCAATCTGCACTGCAGACAGATTCTTTACCATCTGAGCCACTAGGGAAGCCCCAAAGAAACCATTACGTTGTACATTTTAAATGAGTCGATGGTATGATCTTTAAAGTATCTCTCAATGTTGTCCAATCTGTAAGTCATGTCCTACTCTTTGTGACCCTATGGATTACATCACACCAGGTTTCACTCCTTCACTGTCTCCCAGAGTTTGCTCAAATTCACGTCCATTGAATCAGTAACCAACCCATCCTCTGCCACCCTCTTCTATGTCTTCAATCTTTCCCAGCATCAGGGTCCTTTCCAATGATTCAGCTTTTTGCATCAGGTGGCCAAAGTATTGGAGATTCAACTCCATGAAGAGACAGGACCACATGCCATGATCTCAGTTCTTTGAATGTTGAGTTTTAAATCAGCTTTTTCACTCTCCTCTTTCACCCTCATCAAAAGGCTCTTTAGTTCTTCTTCACTTTCTGCCATTAGAGTAGTATTATCTGCATATCTGAGGTTGTTGGCATTTCTCCTGGCAATCTTGATTCCAGCTTGTAACTCATCCAGCCCAGCATTTCACGTGATGTACTCTGCATATAAGTTAATTAAGCAGAGTGACAATATATACAGCTTTATCTTACTTCCTTCCCTATTTTGAACCAGTTCTTTCATTAAGGTTCTCGCTGTTGCTTCTTGACCCACATACAGGTTTCTCAAGAGACAGGTAAAATGGTCTGGTGTTCCCATCTCTTCCACAGTTTGTTCTATTCCACAGTCAAAGGTTTTATTGTAGTCAATGAAGCAGAAGTCAATGTTTTTATGGAATTCCCTTGCTTTTGCTATGACCCAACAAATGTTGGCTATTTGATCTCTGGTACCTCTGCTTTTTCTAAATCAGCTTGTACATCTGGAAGTTCTCAGTTCACATCCTGCTGAAGCCTAGTTTTAAGGATTTTGAGCATAGCCTTACTAGCAGGCAAAATGAGTGCAACCGTCTGGTAGTGTGAACATTCTTTGGCATTGCCCTTCTTTGGGATTGGAATGAAAGCTGATCTTTTCCAATCCAGTGACCTCTGCTGAACTTTCCAAATTATCAATATATTGAGTGAAACACTTGAACAGCCTTATCTTTTAGGATTTTAAATTGATCAGTTAGAATTCCATCACCTCCACTAGCTTTGTTTGTAGTAATGCTTTCTAAGGTCCACTTGACTTCATACTTCAGGATGTCTGGCTCTAGGTGAGTGACCATACTACTGTGGTGTTCTGGGTGTATAAAAATGTTTGTGTAGTTCTTCTGTGTATTCTTGGTACCTCTTCTTAATCTCTCCCGCATCTCTTATGTCCTTACCATTTCTGTCTTTTATCTTGCCCATGCTTGCATGAAATGTTTCTTGATATCTCCAATTTTCTTGAAGAGATCTCTAGTCTTCCCCCATTCTATCATTTTCCTCTACTTCTTTGCATTGTTCATTGAAGAAGGTTTTCTTATCTCTCCTTGCTATTCTCTGGAACTCTGCATTCAGTTGGGTGCATCTTTCCCCTTCTCCCTTGCTTTTCACTTCTCTTCTAGTATCAGCTATTTGCAAAGCCTCCTCAGACAACCACTTTGCCTTCTTGCATGTCTTTTTCTTTGGGATGGTTCTGGTCATTGTCTGCCGTACAATGTTACAAACCTCAGTCCATAGTTCTTCAGGCACTCTGTCTACCAGATCTAATCCCTTGAATCTATTTGTCACTTTCTCTGTATAATCTTAAGAGATTTGATTTAGGTCATACATAAATGGCCTAGAGGTTTTCTCTACTTTTTCTAAATTTAAGCCTGAATTTTGCAATAGGAGCTGATGATCTAAGCCACAGTCAGCTCTAGGTCTTGCTTTTGCTGACTGCATAGAGTTTTCCAAGCTTCAGCTGTAAAGATTATAATCAATCTGATTTCACTATTGACCATTGGTGATGTTGACATATAGAGTTGTCTCTTGTCTTTTGGAAGCGGGTGTTTGTTATGACTAGTGTGGTCCCTTGACAAAACTCTGTTAGCCCTTGCCCTGCTTCATTTTGCACTCCAAGTCCAAACTTTCCTGTTACTCCAGGTATCTCTTGACTTCCTACTTTTGCATTCCAACCCTCTAGGATGAAAAAGGCATCTTTTTCTGGTGTTCTAGAAAGTGTTATTTCTAGAGAGTTTACTATGTCTCAATAAACCTATTTAAAATATATTCATATATACTTCATATTTGTGTTGCTATTTTAAACATCACTTCATTTTGAATTATATCTGTGCTCATTCATAAAATGCATGGGTGTATTTTGCATATTGATTATATCCAGATTGTTTCATGGAATTTGAATTTTTATTTTAATGGTAAATTTAGTGACTAATTCTGGAGGAAGAGATAGCTTTTACAATAGATAAATATGTGTTCATTTGTATTCTTTGAATCAGAGAAAACATTTAAGTTCAAACTGCTTACAGCAAAACTTCCTCTTCATTACAGACAACTATTAAAAGGAGGCCCTTGACATCCTTTCTTCCTGTCCTCTAACATTTTACTACCTCTCCATTATGTGTCTTAAATTCCCAAAATACATTTCACGGTTGCCTGTCATGTCGTAAATGGTGGTCACTCCAAAAGACCACTAACTCTGTAGCTATACTTCTTCTTCAGCAGTCCATCCCCCTGGGGTTTACACCCCTAATTGTACCTCTTTATCTCACTAGTTTCCAGATCCAGAAAACATTCACAGTTATCTACTGCAAAATATCACAATTTTTACTCTCAATTTTCCCTTCCCCTTCCTAGTCTATTTCCAAACCAAGTCTCCTCTAATCTTCTGTTTTATTCCAATGCCATACAGGTGGAGGTGGAAAAGCACCATCCCCCTACAGTACAGTCCTTTATAGACCCACACATCACCCCTCTCACATACCTGGAAAGTTTTATCTCCTGGGTTACTGCCACTCTATCATTAATCACACCTTAATTTTTGGTCATTAAAATATTCTCCACATGATCCTTCCACTATTCTGGCCTCTCAAGCTTTAGAAACCCACTCCTCCAATAAGCTTTTCTTTCTTTTCGCCTCAACTACACATGCTTCTACTCAGTCCCTGTGTCGTATAAATGCAAACCTTCCTATAACACAATTGCAAGCAACTATTCTGAGCCCCATCTCCCATCCTTCAAGCTAATCCCCTTTAGTTCTCCACCTCCATCAACCCCTCTACCTTGACATAACTTCCAACCAATTTAACTTAAATCTCCCTCACTCTCCTCTGGATTTTACTCCATTGAGGTCAATTGCCCTTTTATGTGTATTTTGACACCTTGCCTAAATCTTTTTGTTTTCTTTTGAGTTTAAATTTATTTATTTTAATTGGAGGCTAATTACTTTACAATATTGTATTGGTTTTGCCTTACATCAACATGAATCTGCCACAGGTGTATATGTGTTCCCCATCCTGAACCCCCCTCCCACCTCCCTCCCGTACCATCCCTCTGGGTCATCCCAGTGCACCAGCCCCAAGCATCCTGTATCCTGCATTGAACCTGGACTGGCAATTCATTTCTTATATGATATTATACATGTTTCAATGCCATTCTCCCAAATCATCCCACCCTTGCCCTCTCCCATAGAGTCCAAAAGACTGTTCTCTACATCTGTGTCTCTTTTGCTCTCTTGCATACAGGGTTATTGTTACTATCTTTCTAAATTTCATATATATGCATTAGTATACTGTATTGGTGTTTTTCTTTCTGGCTTACTTCACTCCGTATAATAGGCTCCAGTTTCATCCACCTCATTAGAACCGATTCAAATGTATTCTTTTTAATGGCTGAGTAATACTCCATTGTGTATATGTACCACAGCTTTCTTATCCATTCATTTGCTGATGGACATCTAGGTTGCTTCCATGTCCTGGCTATTATAAACAGTGCTATGATGAACATAGGGGTACACGTATCTTTGCCTCAATCTTACTTCCTTGACTAGGCTTCTTTAACTTAAAAACAGCACACCTGACAGACACATTTTCTTCTTAAAGAAATTATTAAGGCTAATGTATACAGATATCAGACAACTTCAAAGAGGCTTCAGAGATTTGTAGAATGTCTCCCTAATCTGACTGCACACTTTCCAAAGATAATGACATTCATAAGTCACTTCCTTCCCCAGATCTTGACTTTTGCCTAAACTGTTTTTGGTACATTGAATTCCAAGTGAATCAAGCAATGTCTAATTTCTTTTCATTCAAATAATACATATTGATGCCTTTCATTTAACCAGGTCCTCATTTAGGTGCTAAAAATACAACCATATACAAAATCAGCAAGTTTCAAGGTCTTTTGAAGTTTAAATCCTACAGCAAGAAGAAGGGCTTCTCAGGTGGCACTAGTGGTGATGAATCCACCTGCCAATGCAGGAGACACAGGTTTGATCCTGGGGCAGGAAGATACCCTGGATGAGGAAATGGCAACCCACTCCAATATTCTTGCCTGAAAAATTCCATGGATAGAAGAGCCTGGCGGGCTACAGTCCATGAGGCCGCAAAGAGTTGGGCACAACTGAGTAAGTGAGCATGTGTGCAAGAAGAAATTTTAAATTAATAAAGTATTAATAGTAAAATAGTTTAGTGTCAGTCACTCAGTCATGTCCGACTCTTTGTGACCCCATCGACTGTGGACCGCCAGGCTCCTCTGTCCATGGGATTCTCCAGGAAAGACTAGTGGAGTGGATTGCCACTCCCTTCTGCAAAGATAAATACTTAAAGATGGTGATAAATACTTAAAAGGAAAAAAAATCAAGACAATGTTCTGAGCCATCAGGGAAGCCCACAAATTGCCAGAAAGCATGCTGGTAATTGTAGCAGATAGAAGAGCCAAGAAAAACATTTCTGACCAGTTCAGATTTTAGTTGATACCCAAAAGATGTGAGGCAGCTAGACACACAGGTTATGCCAGGAGTACTCCTGGCTAAGGGAGCATTCATAGCTGATGTACTAGAATAGCGGAAAAATTCACAAGCTCCAGTGACAGAAAGAAGAGCAGCCTGACCACAGCATGATAAAACCAGAGGAAAATGATCATTTTCCTTCAAAGTATCATAAGCCTGGGTGTCATCACTGTTACTATGTGGGTGAGATCAAGTCAGAGAGAAAGATACTTCTCAAGATATATCCACTTAGGATTTTCTTTCTTTTCAAATGAAACTTACCATTCTATTCAAAACTGAGCTATAATTGTTTCCACTGAGAAAACTAATAAAATATCTAATTCCAAAAAGCTCTCTGCCTGGTTTTCAAGTTCCTACAGGACTTCTATTATTCTCCAGAGATTACATATGGGTTATTCTCAAATGTTGACAATGTTCATTCAACTTATTTTCCTTTGATTAAACTTTCTCTTTACACTTCTAATTGAGTTCTACCACTTCAAATATTGAATCTTTCTAACAAGCTTAATCTTTTACTACCTTTTCCTAGGAAACATAGAATTCATATTTTTTCATGGCAGTTTATTTGGAAGTACTGGCTCAAAGATGATGAAAACTATCATTTCATCTGTCTTATAAATCCAGGAATTTATTTTCTCAGTATTTTGTTCTTGAAACTCATCTTTTTTTCTTGATTGTACAAGTGAGCAATTACAGTATAAAAAGAAATTCAAGCAATACAGAGAGATATAACAAAGAAAGAAAACATCATCCTAAATCACATTAAAATGTAGTAACACAATTCTCACTGGGCATGTGTACTTGCAAAATGAGAACATACTTCATATGAGGTAATTTCATTCAACATATATAGCAGGCATCTTTCCAAAACATTACATACAGAGTGTCATAACCATTTTAACAGTTATAAACCATAACTGGGATAACTCCATGTATGAAATATATATCGTGTTGCCATTGTTGTTCAGTTACTTTGTCATGTCCAACTCTGCAATCCCATTGGCTGTAGTATGCCAGGCTTCCCTGTCCTTCACTATCTCCTGGAGTTTGCTCAAACTCATGTCCATCAAGTTGGTGATGCCATCCAACCATCTTATCCTCTGTTGTCCTCTTCTCTTTCTGCCTTCAATTTTCCCAGCATCAGGGTCTTTTCCAATGAGTCAGCTCTTCGCCTCAAGTGGCCAAAGTATTGGAACTTCAGCATCAGTCCTTTCAATGAGTATTTGGAGTTGATTTCCTTTAGGATTGACAGTTTGATCTCCTTGCTGTTCATTATTACAAGTTCCTAGAAATTTTTTGGTTTTGTCAAAAATAACTACTTATACTTAAGATACACTACACATTCACCTATAATGACTACTGGAATACTTGGACTAATTTGCACCTCCAGCAGCAGTACCTAGAGTATATCTGAACTCTCTTTTCAAAATCTGGCTACTTAAACGTCTTAAATACTTGTATTACTTGTCAGTTTATAACATATAAACAGTGTGTTAATTTTTTCAGGCATGCTTTTGATTATTAGCAAAGTTGAATAACTTTTTATGAATTTATCATATATATATTTTTTAATATAAATGCTTAATGTCTTTCTTCAGTTTTAATATTTTTATATATTCTTTTATATTGAGAGTATGCTTTTTCCCATATGTGATGCAACTGTTCTGCTAGTTTTTGATGTGCCTTATAGATTTTTATTAATCTTCTATGTTTTACAATTTCACTATTTGTGTTCAATCAGAATTAACTTAATAATATATATTGCTATAGAATTGTGACATATAGAAAAAATTAGTTTGCCAACATTTTGTATATTGTTTTACCTTTTACACCCACAAAGTAAAATGACCTAAGACTTATTTTGACAAAAAAATAAATAAATAAAACAGAGATTTATGTTACAACTAGGAGAGACTACACATAAAGTTTCTCAGAAAATGTGAGTCTTTCCCATGCTTCAGCAATTCAAGTTTTGTTCTCAAGTTGTTTGAGTTCAACTTGACTGTGCAGAAGACAGAAGGATGCCTGCAAATGTTCTTTTACAAAATCATCTGTCTTAATATTCCTTATGCACAGGATGATCTATCACATTCTTCACAGTTTTTAGTAAACTGTAATCAGTCAGTACAGATGCAGGCTGACCTAGAGGAAACGTCCTGGAGAACCATTGCTAGCAAAGTTCTCAGCTCCTTAGTGTTTGATGCTGGAGAGCTCACAGGAAAAACTGCATGACTAGGGTCCAAAGTGCGGCAGAGGGGAGCACTCAGGGGTCATTATGAGACACTTTAATATTTTAAGAAACACTAAAGAGATCATACAGAAACATGCCTTCTGAATAACTACTCCACAGAGATATGATACTAAATTACTATATTTTGTTTAAATTCAATGCATACACCTTCTTTTCATATCACATACACGATTCATGTTTTACTATTTTTTGTTAAATAATGACTACCTGATGTATATATTTTTAAGAATATTAAGTAATCAGCTCAAAGTGTTTAACTTACCGTTTATGAAAATGAAGAGATTTACTAAGATCTTTTTATTTTTCCCACATGAAAATATTAGTAACTTCGATAAAAGAAAATCAGGCTATAATCCCTAGTAAGTAAGCAAACCACTGAATTTGGATAGATAATACATGATTTAATTTTTTTAAATGCTAAGCACTAATATTCAGATATGTAAATCACAATAATCTAATTAATTTCAAAGATTATGTGAAATAATCAATAATAAGTATACAATTTTGACTTAGTATTTTGTGTGACTGATATATTTAAATATATATTATGACTTAATTAGAGCTTCCCAGGTGGCACTAGTGGTAAAGAACTAACCTAACATTGCAGGAGACATAAGAGATGAGGGTTTGATCCTTGGGTCAGGAAGATCCCCTGGAAGACGGCATGGCAACCCACTCCAGTATTCTTGCCTACAGAATCCTTATGGACAGAAGAGCCTGGCAGGGTGTACTCTCATAGAGGCACAGAGTCAGACAAGACTGAAGCGACTTAGCACAGCATAGGACTTAATTAAATTAATGATCATTAAGTGAATCTAATATAGGTGGCCTATTGTGTAACCAGAAATATATAGCATTTATCTCAATGACAGACCCAAACATACAGAAATATTTTATTCAATTGAATTATTTCTAATTATTGGGGGGTTGAACAAAAAGTTCACCTTTTCTAAATTCAAACTTTTGTCTGTCCCTTACAATAATTTTTTCTTAAAAATATATTTGTGCTAATATCTAAAATTTAAAAATTAATTATTTTTCAAGTAATTACAGTTCTCTTTGTATTTTTCCATCTAAATCCCTCTTTAAAAAAATCTGGTCTTCAAAATGTCAGGAGCCGCATTAGGCATTACTGGCAAAATGGAGGCATGGTCCCCAGCCACCTGTCTTCATTCCACAGGCATGGATCCCAGGATGAAGGAGTTAGGCCTTGTAATTCTGACTTGTCTTTTCCTCTCCTCAGCTGAGCTGACTGAAAAGGAATATTAAGGTGCTTATTGTTCTTGAGAGGAACATGAGAAGGCACAAAGCCTTCTGCAGCATTGCTCAGAAAATAATTCATAAAGTTAATCACTGACATTTGTTCAAGGACTTTTACAAAAGAGTGTTCTAGGATGAGCACATAGGCCACAGCTTGAGGCCATGGGAGGGATTGATATCTGAAGTCTATTTGTGAGGAGAATGTTTATGGCAAAGGAGTTTACTGAATTGAGGGCTTCAGTTCAGTCGCTCAGTCATGTCCAACTCTTTGCAACCCCATGAATCGCAGCACGCCAGGCCTCCCTGTCCATCACCAACTCCTGGAGTTCACTCAAACTCACGTCCATCGAGTCAGTGATGCCATTCAGCCATCTCATCCTCTGTCATCCCCTTCTCCTCCTGCCCCCAATCCCTCCCAGCATCAGTCTTTTCCAATGAGTCGACTCTTCACATGAGGTGGCCAAAGTACTGGAGCTTCAGCTTTAGCATCATTCCTTCCAAAGAAATCCCAGGGCTCATCTTCTTCAGAATGGACTGGTTGGATCTCCTTGCAGTCCAAGGGACTCTCAAGAGTCTTCTCCAACACCACAGTTCAAAAGCATCAATTCTTCAGCACTCAGGCTTCTTCACAGTCCAACTCTCACGTCCATACATGACCACTGGAAAACCATAGCCTTGACTAGATGGACTTTAGTCAGCAAAGTAATGCCTCTGCTTTTGAATATGCTTTCTAGGTTGGTCATAACTTTTCTTCCAAGGAGTAAGCGTCTTTTAATTTCATGGCTGCAGTCACCATCTGCAGTGATTTTGGAGCCCCCAAAAATAAAGTCAGCCACTGTTTCCACTGTTTCCCCATCTATTTGCCATGAAGTGATGGGACCGGATGCCATGATCTTTGTTTTCTGAATGTTGAGCTTTAAGCCAACTTTTTCACTCTCCTCTTTCACTTTCATCAAGAGGCTTTTGAGTTCCTCTTCACTTTCTGCCATAAGGGTGGTGTCATCTGCGTATCTGAGGTTATTGATATTTCTCCAGGCAATCTTGATTCCAGCTTGTGTTTCTTCCAGTCCAGCGTTTCTCATGATGTACTCTGCATAAAAGTGAAATAAGCAGGCTGACAATATCCAGCCTTGTTGTACTCCTTTTCCTATTTGGAACCAGTCTGTTGTTCCATGTCCACTTCTAACTGTTGCTTCCTGGACTGCATACAGATTTCTCAAGAGGCAGGTCAAGTGGTCTGGTATTCCCATCTCTCTCAGAATTTTCCACAGTTTAGTGTGATCCACACAGTCAAAGGCTTTGGCATAGTCAATAAAGCAGAAATTAAAACAGTTTGAAGTTAAAGATTTAAGGAATGTTGTAAAGTTAGCATATTTTACTATAGATAGAAGTTAGGAATTTTTAGAGACACTATAGCTAGAAGCCTTTTTAAGAGATAGTGAGCTCAGGATTTTAGGGGCAGACAGGATTTAGGAAGATAAGTATTAAACTGAGGAATGTAGCATGAGTTACAATGTAATCACAAGTTAACTATAGGACACATTAGAAGAGATAGATAATAGATGATAAGGCTGATTCTGGGAGAATCACTGAGGCAGGAACTCTGTTTGAAGAGCAACAATGATTTATGGAGATAATAAATCTGGGAGAGGGGGAAATGAAAATGTCAAACCTCTGGCCGAATGTTTTTGTAAAAGTATAAAAGGTAATCTTAAACTTGGAATAAACAGGCAGTCCATAGAAAAATGAAAGGCTGTCTCATTCGCCAACACCGTTCAGCTTTTCAGGTTGAATCCCTGGCTGCTGGAGTTGGACTCCGGCATCAAAACAACCCTCTTGGATAAGCAGGACAGTTTTATTATCACCAATTTTACAGTCAAAAGCATCTCCTAACATCAGACCTGGAAAGGGACAGATGAAAAGCTGAATCAATGTTTCCATCTTCTTTTCTTGTGTTCTGTTAAATTCCCCTTTTATTTCAAGATATGCCTCATCTAAATAGTAAATGTGGAAATCTTGTTTTTAAGTGAAATTCATTTTTAGTATCTAATTCTGACATTTTCCTTCATATTTTAAATAATCTATAATTAAGTCTGATATTCAGCTACCTATAGATTATGGGTTCAAGTAAGGCTAAATAACCTTTATAAGCCTCACTCTATCGATTTTTAAAAGTAATCATTATCACCTTATGTCACTAACTGGTTACTTAATTGTGTAATTTTACCTTATTAAACTTATGCAGTCTTTAGGACTAAATCCCATGGACAGTGGAGGCTGGAGGGATACAGTCCAAAAGGTCACAAAGAGTCAGACACGACTGAGCAACCAAGCGGACACACACTAATGCAAATTAATTTATGTAACTTCAAAATAAGTGGTTCAAGTAAGAACAGCCTTCAAAACAAGAATTATGTAAGACTCTGTTGATCACAGAGGTGAAATATTCTTACATCTGGCAGGTACCTGTCACATCTGTCAGATATAACACCTGCTCAACTTGCTATTACATAGGTACCACTTTAAATTCAGTTTGAAATCACCGAGTCAGTTTTTCAACCTTTAAATCCCAAACTTAGATGGCCACTTGTCTTCAGAAAAAAAAAAAAAAAAATTACACAGGTTCACAGAATGTGAGGCAGCCTGTAAATGAGTTAGATCTATTCCATATAACTTTCTTTGATTTGATTTCACTTGTCGACTTTTCCCTCTTATCCTCCTCCTGGTGTTCACATTAATAGTCCAGACCAGTGATTTCTACTCTTAAATCTTTGCTGTTTACTTTTGACATAGCAAATAGTTTATTTTAATTAGGAAAATAAAAGGTATAAATATATCTAGAGCTTGCAACAAATACAGTTAATATCTAAAGGGTTGGATCTGCTCCTTTCAAAAACAGTGATTTATTTCAGTAGCCTTAACAAAATTCATGTCCTAATGTCCTATGATTAAAGGATGATAATTATCTACAATGCTTATGAACTTGGATTTAGCACAGTATTAGCTAAAATAAAAGACTTCCTTGCATTCCTGAGATATTTGTGATGATCTCACTCAGCTGGCAGACAACCATGAAAAACCAGTAAGTGGACTTCAATACCCACGACCTCTCTGATTGCCTGCAAGCCTGCTGAACCCAGACTGGAGGTGAGGTAAGACATACTCCACAGATATCCAGATATGTAACTACAGACACTGCAGCAAGGCACCTCCTCCGAAAACAGAAAGTCTTAAACAGACAACAGCAAGGGTGACAGCACAATAAAACAAAGTGTTCTTTGGCTGCCAGCCACTAAGCATTGAGCAAAACCCACTAAGAAAGTAACTACATGGATCATTCCTAATTCCTCCCACCCAGACTGTGAACAGCCCCGGCTATTTGCCTGTGCTCTCTCATGATTCGTTTCTTCTCCTCTGTAATCTGTTTTCTTTTAGGGAGGCTGCTATCCTCAAACCATACTTTCAAAGCTCTCTTGCCAGCAACCATTTTGCTGTGAATGGACAGAGGAGAAAGGTGGGCTATGGTCCATAGAGTCACAAAAAGTCAGACACAACTGAGTGACTAATACACAATACACAAAGAGGCACTGGCAGAAGCAAAAGCAGAGAGAAGTGGCTGTTCTGCTGCTGCTGGTGGCTTCTCCTAATTGGATGCGGACTTTTCGAGGGGCAGGGCTTTCCCTCCATTTAACACATTCAATCTCTTCTCCCGTGTCCTCTGGCCTCCTCCTTCTGTGCTGAGAAGCTACCCACTTACTGTTATCACTGTTCTAGGTTATATGTGTGCCTGCTTTCTTCTGGCTACTTTTAATGTTTTGCTTCAGCTGTTTAAACATGATGTGTTCAGAGGTTTTTTTTTTCCTTCCTTTATCCTGTTTCAGGTTCTTTGAGGTTTTTTTTTTTTTTTTTTTTGATGAGTAAATTGAAAGGTTTATCAGTTTTCAAAGATTCTCAGCCAGTGTCACTTCAGATATTCTTTTCTTACCTCACTCACTGTGTCCTCTCCTTTGGGGACTCCAATTATTCTTATTAACACAGGTCAGAGAGAGAAAATCAAATATCATATATTAAGGCATATATGTGGAATCTAGAAAAATGATATGGATGATCCTATTTGCAAAGTAGAAATGGAGACACAGAGGTAAGATCAAAGGTATAGATACCAAGGGGGAGAGAGAGGGGATAGGATGAAGTGGAAGACTGAGATTGACAAGTATAGACTACTATGTATAAAATGGATAATTAAAGATAAACAACAACATAGGACACTGAACCCTACTTAATGCTCTGTGGTGACCTAAACGGGAAGGAAATTTTAAAAAAGAGAAGATACATGTATACATATAGCTGATTCATTTTACTGTACAGCAGAAACTAACACAACATTGTAAATCGACCATAAGTTCAGTTCAGTCACTCAGTCATGTCCGACTCTTTGCGACACCATGGACTGCAGCACGCCAGGCTTCCCTGTCCATCACCAACTCCCAGAGCTTGGTCAAACTCATGATCATCAATGCCATCCAACCATCTCATCCTTTGTCATCCCCTTCTCCTCCTGCCTTCAATCTTTCCCAACATCAGGGTCTTTTTCAAGGAGTCAGTTCTTCCCATCAGGTGGCCAAAGTATTGAAGTTTCAGCTTCAGCATCAGTCTTTCCAATGAATATTCAGGACTGATTTCCTTTAAGATAGACTGGTTTGATCTCCTTACAGTCCAAGGGACTCTCCAGAGTCTTCTCCAACACCACAGTTCGAAAGCATAATATTTTGGTGCTCAGCTTTCTTTATGGTCCAACTCTTACATCCATATGTGACTACTAGAAAAACCATAGATTTGACCAGATGGACCTTTGTCAGCAAAGTAATGTCTCTGTTTTTTAATATGCTGTCTAAGTTGGTCATATACTCCAATAAAAATTAATAAAAAATAAAATATGTTTCTTTAGACAATAGGAAAAAAAAAAGGCTATTTGATGTTATCATACAGACATACAGATGCCAAATGTGCTCTCATTTCGTTTCTTTGTTTTTTCCTATTTGTGATTCAATTTGGATCCTTCCTACTGACCTTTCATCAAATTCACTGATTCTTTTGAGACTGCTTTTAGTGAATCTAATGAATTCTTCATTTCTGATACTTTACTTTTCATGTTTAGCATTTCCCTTTTTTTTGCCATTTCCATATCTCTCTAATGAAATTTCCTATGTGCTAATGGCTCTCCACTTTGACAACTACAGCAGAATTATTTTCAGGTCTTTGTCTCAGAGAGGGAGAAAGAAAGAAATAGCATTTTCTGGACCTTGGTCTCCTGATATACTTTTATTTATCATTTCCCATCTTTATCAAATGTCGTACTTTCTTGATTCCCAGCATATCCTGTAATATTTTAAAATTTTATACCAGACATAATATTTAAAAACAGTAAATACCAGTGGTTGGGAAACTTTCTGTGAAGCATCAAATAGTAAAATAGTTTGAGCTTTACAGGTCATGTGATCTACATTACTGCTGAACTTGCTATTATAGTACAAAAGCAGTCAGAGATAATACGCAAATGAACCAGTGACTAAACATGAATAAATCCTTATAGACACTGAGATCTGAATTTTATTCTTTGTAGCTCATAAAACATTTTTATTATAAAATTATGTAAAACACTTCTTAGCCAATAGGTGATACTAAAACTGTCCAGAAACCCCAAGTTGTTGATCCCTGGTATAGACCAATAATAATAACATTTACCCACACAGGAAGACATATTCTTTCTTACCTCAGGCTGCTCATTTGGGAGCTGAGTCAATCTAGTATTGGAAGTGGATCCTGGCTTTGCTACAACTTTTGTAAAATTCAGTTCAGTTCAGTTGCTCAGTCGTGTCTGACTCTCTGTGACCCCATGAATCGCAGCATGCCGAAAGGTACTAAATGTTTCAGATATTGGGTTCCATAATACCTTATGGAAAAGCCCAAACAAATTTTTTGGCCAACCCAATACTTTGAAGATGGGGTCAGGATTTTTCCTTAAGGAATCTGAAATTCTAATATTAGTAATACTTCAAAAATTCCTTGTTTCTCAGTCTAACTGTAGCTTTCCAATCTGTGGGATATCTTTTATTTTTCTTTGTAGTGTGACTACAGGCCTTTGGTTGTTGGGGATTTCTCTGTGTTCCCCATTTCCTGTACACTAAGTCCACTATATATGATCCTTCAAGTTACAAACTTTCAAAGCTGTGAATGTGCTTTTGCATGCTCAGTCACATAAGTTAGTACATGTGTCTGGGTGTACATTGTCACGTGTGTGTCTCCTCCACAAGTAGTTATGCTTTTATGTGCTTTACTGGACAGTAAAGCACTGTATGGAGTACAGTAGTGCAGTATCTTTATTTCAAGTCCAGGATGTCTGGAAGTAAGAGTAAAAGCAGCAGTATATAGCCAACTGTGTTAGTTGGGTACCGAGGCTAACTTTATTGGACTTACAAATTGCACTTATGAACATGCTTTCAGAACTCATCAGTATGACATGCTGTACTATAACCCTACTTGCAGATTATGGAGGGCCACTGCAGTGCATGAGCTCAAGGCCCAGAGTACTTCAAAGGGAGCTCTTTCATTTCTCCTGCTGCTGGCTTTACCATCCGTCTCCACTCTTGTGGGAAAGGGGTGATAGCAAGGACTGCAGACTGACTCAGGCTGGAGGCCTATGGTGTTCTAACACATCATGCAAGGCCATGCGCATTCATAAAAATTTGTTAAAGTTACTGCTAGTTTCTGCTTAACTCCATCTTGGAGAAGGTGATGGCACCCCATTCCAGTACTCTTGCGTGGAAAATCGCATGGATGGAGGAGCCTGGTAGGCTGCAGTCCATGGGGTTGCTACGAGTCAGACACAACTGAGCAACTTCACTTTCACTTTTCACTTTGATACATTGGAGAAGGAAATGGCAACCCACTCCAGTGTTCTTGCCTGGAGAATCCCAGGGATGGGGGAGCCTGATGGGCTGCTGTCTATGGGGTTGCACAGAGTCAGACACGACTGAGGCAACTTAGCAGCAGCAGCAACTCCATCTAGGGTGTTTAATTCCTAATCTCCCATTCTGCCAGGATGAAAGTGGTTGCAGATCTCTTTTCTTCTGAGAAGTCTTATTAATACTAGAATTTTGTTATTTTATGTTTCCAAATATAACATGTTTTTTAAAAGTATGATTTTTCATTTCTACCTTTTACTCAGCTTCTCTTGTACACAATGGGCATAATAACTTTCTACATATAAACAATAAGCAATTCACATTTATTGGTTTTAATGAGAGTGTAAAATCAGAGTTACATTTTTAGTCAATAATGGTTGAAGTGTGAGCAAATGAGTAAGGGGGCATTGGATTTAACAGTGAACACTAAGATATGGTGCAAAGTTGTGGCAGGAGGGGTAAAGAAAAGTCGATAGATCAAAGAAATAATTCCTCAGTTCCTGTTACCCAAAACATCATGTTCTTTTTCAACAAAAAGTAAATTAAAAAGCATGTGAGAAAGAAGGAAAAAAACACCATTTTTTTGAGACAAAGGAAGCATCAGAAACAGATTCACAAAAGACGTAGACTTTGGAATTACCAGACAGGGAATTTTACATTACTATGATTAAAATGTTAAAGAATCTAAAGAAAAAATTAGATGATATGCAAGAAGAGATAGTTAATATAAGTGAAAGATGGGAACTCTAAGAAGGAATCAAAAGGAAATATTAGAAATCAAAACACTATAAAATAAATGAAGAATGCCTTGATTTGGCTCATCAATAGATTGGAAATGGCTAAGAAAAGAATCAGAGCTTAAAAATGCATCTATAAAACGTTCAAAACTGAAATGCAAAGGGAAGAAGGAACGAAAAAATGGAAAAGGATATCAAAAACTGGGAGGCAATTACAGAAGGCATAACATATGCGTAGCGCAAATATCAAAAGGAAAAAAAAGGAAAGGAGCAGAAGAAATATTTGAAGCAATAGTAGCCAAGATTTAAAAATAATAACAATGATAATAACAATAACCAAAGTGAAAGAAAGTGAAGTCGCTCAGTCGTGTCCGACTCTTAGCAACCCCATGGACCGTAGCCCACCAAGCTCCTCCGTTTATGGGATTCTCCAGGCAAGAATACTGGAGTGGGTTGCCATTTCCTTCTCCAGGGGATCTTCCCGACCCAGTCTCCCACATTGCAGGCAGACGCTTTAACATCTGCACCACCAGGGAAGCCCAACAATAACCAAACCACAGACCTGAAAAAACTCAGGGAACACCTAGCAGGATAAACACCAAAAAAAAAAAAAAAAAAAACAGGAGGAGTACTATATTTGAATCACAGAAAATTACAGACAAAGACAAACTTGAAAGAAGCCAGAGGGGTGGAGTGGGGAGGAGCATGTTAGTGAGGAAAACACAAGGAAATAAAATCAGATATTACATTAGACTTCTCATCAGAAACCATGCAAGCAGGAATAAAGTGGAATGAAATAATTGCTGTTAAATGAAAAAAATATCACCAACCTAGAACCTGTAGTAGTAGTAACCTACTACTACAACACCTACAACCTGTAGTAGTAGTAACCTTCAAAAATGAAGAAATACAAAATTTATCAGACAAACAAAAGCTCTAGATATGTCTCACCAGTAGCCCTGCCTTATAAGAAATATTAAAAGTTCTTCAAATAAAAGGAAAATGATAAGGTTCAGAAATTCAGATAATTCATTCATATGTAATCCTGGAAAAGGCAATATATTACGAAAAGAGAACAAATCAGTGGTTTCCAGTAGTTGAAGGTCAAGAAGTTAAGAGAGGATTTATTACAAAGGAGTCTTAGGGAACTTTTGGGGGAAATTATCTTGTGTGGTGACTATTGTCATGGTTACATGAGAGCACGCATTCATCAGTGTGTGTATAATGTGTAAAAGGTTGAATATTTCATCTCTGTAAATATAATCTAAATAAATCTATTTTAACATGGATCTTTTACTCTGATACTAAACTTGTACAAGCTCTAATATTAAGAAAAAACTTAATTATCTAAATAGTAGGTAGTAAAATAACTCCAAAATAAAAAATAAAATCTTATCTTCTTGGGCTCCAAAATCACTACGGACAATGACTGCAGCCATGAAAGTAAAAGATACTTGCTCCATGGAAGGAAAGCTATGACAAATCTAGGCAACATATTAAAAAGCCTTTGCCAACAAAGGTCTATATGGTCAAAGCTATGGTTTTTCCAATAGTCATGTACAGATGTGAGAGTTGGACCATAAAAAAGGCTTAACACCAAAGAATTAATGCCTTTGAATTGTTATGCTGGAGAAGACTCCTGAGAGTCCCTTGGACTGAAAGGAGATCAAACGCTTAGATCCTACAGGAAATCAATCCTGAATATTCATTGGAAGGAATGATGCTGAAGCGCCAATACTTTGGCCACCTGATACAAAGAGCCGACTCACTAGAAAGGCCTTGATGCTCAGAAAGATTGACAGCAAAAGCAGAAGATGGTGGCAGAGGATAAAACGGTTGTATAGGAGGCAGAAGAAAATGGTGCAGGAGTAAGATGGGGAGATCACTAGCCTCCCCACAAATACATCAGAAACTCATCAAGATATGGAACAACTCCTACAAAGCAACCTCTAGGTGACAGCAGAAGACCCCAGGACTCCAGGGGGAAAGGCTAAGCTCCCTGAAATGAGGTAGGAGAGAGGATCGAGACGTAAAAAGGGAAATGATGGAGAATTTCTGGGCAGGAGCTTGTGCCAGGAGGGAGGGAGTCCTGGAGCAGGAGGAGTTCTCATGCACAGGGAAACTCCTTCACAGGCGGGCATAACGGGAAGCTGCAGAGTCTTGAAAAACCAGGCCAAGCACGGACTTAGAGGGCAGGAAACAGAGAAAGCTGCACTTCTAAGCCTGTTAACAGCTCACAAACTATGACCCCAACCAGATGGCGGTCTCAGGGAACTGGCACTAAGGAGGTATACTAACCCAACCAGCACACACAACCCTTGCAGCACAGAGGGCAGGCCCAGGTAACCTAGTGTGCATGGCATACAAACCCCAGGAGTGCACACAACCCTCATGGCACAAAGAGTGGGACTGGAACGCCCAGAGTGGGGAGGCATACAAACTTGGGCAACACAGTCAACTCTTGCAGCACAGCTGAAAGAAGAACACATAAGCCCTGAGACAAAGAGGCCAGGCAATGAGACGAAACAAGTGCACACAAGCCCTGCAACACAGGGGGCAATCCTTGGGAACTGAGACAAGTACACACAAGCTCTGCAACACACAGGGTAAACTTAGGGGACCGAGGGAAGACCACACAAGTCTCTGCAACGCAAAGGCCACAAGGCAAGACACACACAAGCATCAGCCTAGCAAGCTTCGGCCAGCAGTGCAGGGCAGGACACGGGAGTATGAGCACCGGCAATGATCCCAGAGACAAGTAGGGTACTGGAGGCAGTGAAGATATGCTGAGAGAGCCACTTTCAAGCAGCTGCGGAAATTGACACATCTAACACTGCCAAAGCCAGAAGGACTCCCCAAAGACATGCTGAAGCCACAGATACCCCAAAACCTATTACTGTACACTGCACTGCCCTTAGGAAAGACAAGATCCAGCCCCATCAACTAGAATACAGACACAAGCTCCCCCAACCAAAAAAAAAAAAATCACAGGATGCTAACCCAACCCCATCCAGAGGGACAGGTTCTACAACCAAGAACTATGACCTTGAGGTCCTTTTTTTTTTTCCTTATAAATCACACTGTCTAGTCCCCCTACATATTTCTACCTTCATGGCAGCCGTTTGTGGTGCTGTGTAGTTTCTCTCTTTGTGTTTCTTGTCAACAACAACAAAAATTCCTCTTAAGATTTTTTTTTCTCTTTTTAACCCTTTTTTATCGAGTTTTTTAATTTTTATTTTTTGATATAGTCAACTTTTTTTCCTATAGTTTTTTAATGGCTGTAGCTATATATATATCTTTTTCACATATGTCTATTCATCTTTGCTTTTCTATTTTTTTCTTTCCTCTCTCTCTTTTTATCCTCTTTTCCATGCCCTCCTTTTCTCTTTTCCTTCCCTTCTCTTTTTTCTCTCTTTTTTTCCTCCACTCTTTCTTTTTTCAAGTGAATTAAATTGTAGAGCTCAGTTTCCTATATTCCCCAGTTAGCCCTCTGCACATGCTTAATTTTCCAGATTGAGCATTAGCTAGCTCTGCTTTTAATTGGCTGATGTCACGTTTGGTTTTCCTTGGTCACCAGGTCAATCTCCTGTACTCTTTTCTTTAGAACACTTTTGTTATAACTGTATGTGAGGAAGTGTGTGTATATGTCCCATTATTTCTGTAATTACCTGCTTGATCTCCTCCCACTAGAACACAAGTCACCCCTAACAAGAAAGCAACACAAACCACCCGACCAACATTTCCCTCCAAGGGTGAAAACCAAAAGGAAAAAATAATACATCCCTAAGGTCTGGGAAAAGGAGAACAAGTGGAGCAAGTTATGAAAGAGAGAGAAAAAAAAATGAAAAGACAGAGAAATACAGCACAAATGAAAGAGCAAGGCAAAAACTCATAGGACCAAATAAATGAAGAGGAGCTAAACAATCTCCCTGAAAGAGAATTCAGATAATGATAGTAAATATGTTTCAAAGACTTGAAAACAGAATGGAGAAAATGCAAGGAACATTTAACACAGTTAATACAATCACTAAGGACAGAGAAGAAATAAAGAACAAGCAAACAGAAATGAATAACACAATTACAGAAATTAAAAATACTCTAGAAGGAACCAATAGCAGAATAACTGAGGCAGAGGAAGAGATATGTGAGCTGGAGGATAGAATGGTAGAAAAAAATGCTGAAGAGCAGAATAAAGGGAAAGGAATGAAAAGATCTGAGGATAGTCTCAGAGACCTTTGGGGCAACATAAAACACACCAACATTCGAGTTATAGGGGTCCCAGAGGAAGAATTAAAAAAGAAAGGCACTTTCAAAATATTCTGAGAAAGTATAGTTGAAAACTTCCCCAACATGGGAAAGGAAATAGTCAATCAAGTTCAAGAAGCACAGAGAGTCCCTTATAGGATAAACCCAAGGAGGAACACATTGAGATCATATTAATCAAGCCAATAGAGATTAAGTACAAAGAAAGAACATTACAAGCAGCAAAGGAAAAGCAACAGGTAACATACAATGGAAAACCCATATGATTAAAGTGGATCTTTTGGCAGAAATTCTGCAGGCCAGGAGGGAATTGCAAGATATATTTAAAGTACTGAAACAGAAAAATCTACAACCAAGATTACTATATGTAGCAAAGACCTCACTCAAAATTGATGGAGAAATCAAAAGCCTTACAGACAAGCAGAAGATAAGAGAATTCAGCACCACCAAACCAGCCTTGCAACAAATACTAAAGGATTTACATAGCCAGTAAACACAAGAGAAAGGAAAGACCTATAAAAACAAACCCAAAACGATCAAGAAAATGCCAATAGGCAGATATGTGTCAGTAATTACCTTAAATGTAAATGGACTAATTGCACCAACCAAAAGATACAGAATGACTGAATGTATACAAAAACAAACCCAATATATATGCTGCCAACAGGAGACCCATTTCAGACCTAGAGACACATAAAGACTGAAAGTAAAGGGATGGAAAAAGATATTCCATGCAAATGGAAACCAAAAGAAAGCCAGAGTGGCTATCCTTATTTCGGACAAAATAGACTTTAAAATAAAGAATATTATAATAGACAAAGAAGGACACTACATAATAATCACGGGATCAATCCAAGCAGAATTTATAACAAATTTATAATATTTATGCACCCAACATAGGAGCACCTCAATACATAAGGGATACACTAACAGACATATGGATAGCAACACAATAATAGTCGACGACTTTAATACCTCTCTTACACCAATGGATACATCATCAAAACAGAGAATCAGTAAGGATACACAAGTCTTAAATGAAACATTAAACCAAGTGGACCTAATTGATATCTTCAGGACTTTCCATCCAAATGAAGAAGAATACATTTTCTTCTCAAGTGCACATGGAACATTCTCCAGGACAGACCATATCTCAGGCCACAGAACAAGCGTCAGTAAATTTAAGAAAACTGAAATTGTATCAAGTATCTTATCTGACCACAATAATATGAGACTAGTTATCAACTACATAAAAAAAAACAAACTGAAAGAAAAACACAAACTCTTGAAGATTAAAAAATACATTGCTAAATAACAAAAAGGTTACTGAAGAAATAAGAAAGGTAATCAAAATATTCCTAGAAACAAATGACAATGAAAGCACGATGATCCAAAACCTAAGAGATTCAGCAAAAGCAGTTCTAAGAGGGAAGTTTATACTGATCATACCTCAAGAAACAAGAAAAGCATTGAATAGACAACCTAACTCTACATCTAAAGGAGCTGGAAAAAGAACAACAATAATAACCAAAAAAAAAAAAAAGAAACAAAGTCAGAAGAAGGAAAGAAATCATAAAAATCAGAGCAGAAATAAATGAAAAAAAAAATGAAGGAAACAATAGCAAAGATTAATAAAACTGAAAGCTGGTTCTTTGAGAAGATAGACAAAATTGACAAACCACTAGGCAGACTTATCAAGAAAAATGGAGAAAAATCAAATCAACAAAATTAGAAACGGAAAAAGGAGAGACAACACAAAAATACAAAGGATCATGAGAGAATATTATGAGCAACTATGCTAATAAAATGGACAGCCTAGAGGAAATTGACAGATTCTTAGAAAAGTCCAACCTCCCAAGACTGAAACAGGAAGAAACAGAAATTATGAACAACCCAATTACAAACACTGAAATCAAAGTGATCAAAAATTTCCCCCAAAACAAAAGCCCAGGGCCAGATGGCTTCACAGGGGAATTCTAATAAACATTTAGAAAAGAACTAATGCCTATTTTTCTGAAACTCTTCCAAAAAATTGCAGAAGAAGAAACATTTCCAAATTCACTCTATGAGGCCACCATCACCCTGATACCAAAACCAGGCAAAGACAACATGAAAACAGACAATTACAGGCCAATATCACCAAAGAACATAGATGCAAAAATCCTCAACAAAATTCTAGCAAACAGAACTCAACAACACATTAAAAAGCTCATACACCATGATCAAGTTGGGACTGATCAAGGGGATGCAAGGATTCTTCAATATACACAAATCAATCAATGTGATACAACATATTAACAAATTGAAAGTGATCATCTCAATAGATGCAGAGAAAGCTTTTGACAAAATTCAGCATGAATTTATGATAAAAACGCTTCAAAAAATGGGCACAGAAGAAACCTACCTCAACATAGGAAAGGCCATATATGAAAAGCCCATAGCAGACGTTATTCTCAATGGTGAAACATTAAAAGCATTTCCTCTAAGATCAGGAACAAGACAAGGGTGTCCATTGTCACCACTATTGTTCAAAGTAGTTTTGGAAGTCCTAACTATGGCAATTAGAGAATGAAAATAAATGAAAGGAATCTAGATCGAAAAGAAGTAAAATGCTCACTGTTTGCAGTAGACATGATACTATACATAAAAACTCAAAAGAAACTACCAGAAAATTACTATAGCTAATCAGTGGGTTCAGCAAAGTCTTGGGATACAAGATCAATACACAGAAATTACTTGCATTCCTATATACTAACAATGAAAAATCAGAAAGAGAAATTAAGGAATCAATCCCATTCACAATTGTACCAAAAATAAATAAGTAAATAAAATATCTTGGAATAAACCTATCTAAGGAGAAGAAAGACCTGTATATAGAGAATTATAAGACACTGATTAAAGAAATCAAAGATGACATGAACAATTGAAGAGATATTCCCTGTTCCTGGATAGGAAGAACCAATATTGTGTAAATGACTATACTACCAAATGCAATCTACAGATTTAATGTGATCCCTATTAAATTACCAATGGCATTTTTCACAGAAGTAGAACAAAAAATTTCACAATTTATAGGGCAAGACAAAAGGCCCCAAATAGCCAAAGTGGTCTTGAGAAAGAATGGAGCTGGAGGAATCAACCTTCCTGACTTCAGACTATAGTACAGAGATACAATCATCAAGACAGTATTGTACCAGAACAAAAACAGAGATATAGACCAATGGAACAAGATAGACAACCCACAGATAAACCCATGCACCTATGGGTACCTTATTTTTGACAAAGAAAGCAAGGATATACAATGGGCAAAGAGCCTCTTCAAAAATTGGTGCTGGGAAACCTAGACAGCTACATGTAAAAAAATGAAATTAGAAAACTTCCTAACAACATACACAAATATAAACTCAAAATAGATTAAAGACCTAAATTTAAGACCAGAAACTATAAAACTCTTGGAGGAAAACATAGACAGGACACTCGATGACATAAGTCAAAGCAAGATCTTCTATGACCCACCTCCTAGAGTAATGGAAATAAAATAAAAACAAAATAAACAAGTGGAACTTGATTAAATTTAAAAGCTTTTGCACAACAAAGGAAACTACAAACAAGGTGAATAGACAACCCTCAGAATGGGAGAAAATAATAGCCAAGGAAACAACTGAAAAGAAATTAACTTACAAAATATACAAGCATCTCATACAACTCAATATCATAAGAGCAAACAACCCAACAGTAAAGTGGGAAAGGCATCTGAAGAGACATTTCTCCAAAATGGCTAACAAGCACATGAAAAGATGCTCAACATCACATTATTAGGGAAATGCAAATCAAAACTATAATGAGATATCAACTCACACCAGGCAGAATGGCTACCATCAAAAAGTCTACAAACGATAAATGCTGGAGAGGTTGTGGAGAAAAGGGAACGCTCTTGCACTGCTGGTGGGAATATAAACTGATACAGCCACTATGGAAGACAGTAAGGAGATTCCTTAAAAAGCTAGGAATAAAACCATCATACGACCCAGCAGTCTCACTCCTAGGAATATACCGTGAAGAAACCAAAATTTAAAAAGGTGCATGTACCCCAATGTTCATTGCAGCACTATTTACAATAGCTAGAAAATGAAAGCAACCTACATGTCCATCAACAGATGAATAGATAAAGAAACTGTGGTACATATATATTCCACTGTACATATATACAGTGGAATACTACTCAGCCATAAAAGGAACACATTTGAATCTGTTCTAATGAGGTGGATGAACCTAGAGCCTATTATACAAAGTGAAGTAAGTCAGAAAGAGAAAAATAAATATCATATACTGGCACATATATATGGAGTCTAAAAAGATGGCACTGATGAATTTATTTTCAGGGCAGCAATGGATAAAGAGACATAGAGAACAGACCTATGGACGTGGGGGAAGGGGAGGAAGGAGAACGGGAGATGTATGGAGAAAGTAACATGGAAATTTACAATACTATATGTAAAATAGATAGATAATGATAATTTGCTGTATGACTCAGGGAACTCAAAACAGGGGCTCTGTGACAGACTGAAGGGTAGGGTGGGGAGGGAGGTTTGGAAGGGAGAGAATATGGGTATCAGGTCAGCTCAGTTCAGTTCAGTCGCTCAGTCATGTCTGACTCTTTGCGACCCCATGAATCGCAGCATCCCAGGCCTCCCTGTTCATCACCAACTCCTGGATTTCACTCAAACTCATGTCCATTGAGTCGGTGATGCCATCCATCCATCTCATCCTCTGTCGTCCTCTTTTCCTCCTGCCCCCAATCCCTCCCAGCATCAGAGTTTTTTCCAATGAGTCAACTCTTCACATGAGGTGGCCAAAGTACTGGAGTTTCAGCTTTAGCATCATTCCTTCCAAAGAACACCCAGGACTGATCTCCTTTAGAATAGACTGGTTGGATCTCCTTGCAGTCCATGGGACTCTCAAGAGTCTTCTCCAACACCACAATTGTTGTCAATTCCTCAGTGCTCAGCTTTCTTCACAGTCAAACTCTCACATCCATACATGACTATTGGAAAAACCATAGCCTTGATTAGACGGACCTTTGTTGGCAAAGTAATGTGTATACCTTGTTGATGTATGACAGAAAATCACAAAGTTCTGTAAAGCAATTATCCTTCAATTAATTTTTTTTTAATGGTTTGATAGCATCAGTGACTCACTGGATGTGAATTTGAGCCACCTCTGGGAGATAGTGAAGGACAGGGAAGCCTGGTATGCTGTAGTCCATGGGGTCCCAAAGAGTTGGACACAACTTAGCAACTGAACAACAAATTAAACTGAAATGATTCTTGTAATGGGAGAGAGGAAATTTATGTTTCTTACTTCAAACATTATATACTTAATATTAAACCAAATACTTGGTCTAATATCTTCAGTCATGAATTCCGAATTGCTCAACAAATTAATGACATTAAACACTAAAGAAAAATATCAGTTATATTTTCTCCTAAATACCATGTTTATGCTATGTATTATTGAAGATTTTAGTTAATTTAGCTTTTAAACACCTGCCACATGACAGTCAACATTATAATTAAAAACTGTTCTATAACATTTTCTTAGCAGTTATTCAGAAAAGCTCTAAAGCAAATCAGTCTTAACCACTCCATTTTATGGATTAGGAAATTTACCAAAAGCTGAAAAAAAAATGCTTCAAGTTGAATATTAATTCAATGGTAAAATAAACTACTAAACTCAGGCCCTCAGGCTTTATTTCATTATGCAGCAAACTCTCTACTTGCTTACATTTTGCATGGAATAAATTTAGATAATGAATCCTGCTAGATATATTTATTAGTTTAAGGGAATAATCACTGTCAGAATAAACACTGATTTAATAACTTTAAAAAATGACTAAATAAATATCTATGTTAAAATAGTTTATCAAGTGAGAGATCTGTATATATGTGAAAGTTGCTCAGTTGTGTTTGACTCTTTGCAACCCCATGGACTGTAGCCTGCCAGCCTCCTCGGTCCATATAATTCTCCAGGCCAGAATACTGGAGTGGATAGCCATCCCCTTCATGGGATGGATCTTCCCAATCCAGGGATTAAACTCAGGTCTCCTACATTGCAGGTGGATTCTTTACCATTTATCAAGTGAGAGAGCCCTATAGGACTTGAGAAATTTTACAGTTTATTTTCCTTAATTTTAAAAGGGAGGGAGGGAAACTATGTTACTCTAAAAGAAAACAAACAACAACAAAAAAAATGAGTAAATAGCAATAACCAGTCTGAAATCCCAAAGGAAGCTCTGATACAGCAGTTAATATAATCTGTTTTAAGAACTACTATCTGGATTTTTTTGATAGATAAAAGTAATTTAATATTTAGAATTATAGGGAAAGATAGGTATAACATTTATCTATAACATTTCATCAACACGGTGAAAATATTTCAAAATTCATTTTTACATACATACTTTTAAATGAATTGAAAATCTATAAATTATAAAAAAGAAACCCAGATACCAGATCTTAAAACTTGTCTTTATTCATGAGCTGTTAGACGTCTATAAAGTTATAGAAAGACACAGGATTATGTGTACTGCGGCCAAAACCAAGTCTGTTTGAAGGTTCTCAAAATTCTTGAGGCAATCTGGGTAATTGTGTTTAGTATCTTCCTTGTCAATTCTCTGCAGTATGTTTAAAACTTTTCTCTATCATTCCTCAAGCCAAACCCTAACTCTTACCTCACACAGAAGATGAGACTATCCACCAGATCTTCCTATTGGCCCAGACCAGAAAACCTAAGTATTACTCATCCAAGCCTATAGTTATCTCATATCCTCTAGTCTAAAACATCCATGCTACAAATCCTTCTCCACTTAAGGCTTAATTCTTCTACCAATGCTTTCCATAGACTCTACCACATCATCAAAGGGAGTATCAGTTAAGTTCAGTTCAGTCACTCAGTTGTGTCTGACTCTTTGCGACCCCATGAATCACAGCACACCAGGCCTACCTGTCCATCACCATCACCCGGAGTTCACACAGACTCACATCCATCGAGTCTGTGATGCCATCCAGCCATCTCATGCTCTGTCGTCCCCTTCTCCTCCTGCCCCCAATCCCTCCCAGCATCAGAGTCTTTTCCAATGAGTCAACCCTTTGCATGAGGTGGCCAAAGTACTGGAGTTTCAGCTTTAGCATCATTCCTTCCAAAGAAATTCCAGGGCTGATCTCCTTCAGAATGGACTGGTTGGATCTCCTTGCAGTCCAAGGGACTCTCAAGAGTCTTCTACAACACCACAGTTCAAAAGCATCAGTTCTTTGGTGCTCAGCCTTCTTTACAGTCCAACTCTCACATCCATACATGACCACAGGAAAAACCATAGCCTTGACTAGACGGACCTTAGTCGGCAAAGTAATGTCTCTGCTTTTGAATATGCTATCTAGGTTGGTCATAACTTTTCTTCCAAGGAGTAAGCGTCTTTTAATTTCATGGCTGCAATCACCATCTGCAGTGATTTTAGAGCCCCCCAAAATAAAATCTGACACTGTTTCCACTGTTTTCCATAAAATGATGGGACCAGATGCCATGATCTTCGTTTTCTGAATGTTGAGCTTTAAGCCAACTTTTTCACTCTCCACTTTCACTTGACACAGGGAGTATAATTCTTCACTATTCTCTGTTCTATGAGAACACAATTTCCATTAATAGCTAAAAACAAAAATAAAATGTTTCACCATTCTTAGTATATCATCATCATCTCTCTTATCCTTAAACTTCCTGTAGCAGTTGTTTCAGAAGGTTAGAGTATCTGCTTGTAAGCAATAGAGATAATTTTGCATGAAACAGCTAGAATTTAAGAAGTCTTGGGGGAAAACGGGGAGCTTTCAGAATTGAGAAAAGGCAGAGGCCCTGTAAAATAAATAGCGGGCATCATTTGTCCAGCACATCAGCTATGCTCCTCAAGACCACCCTGACTAGACTGCTCTCTTGGCCAAGGTTGAATGCTTTATTCCTCTTGGTGAAATCCATTTTTAAACATCCTTTCTTTGGTGTCATTTGCATCAGTTCCCTGAGCCTGGACTATGGCCTGTGTGTTGGCTGCCTTCAGGTACTAAGAAAACCAATCTCTTCTATTAGGATACTGTGATTAGAGCTGTGGCCCCAAAATGAGCCTCCCCTAACACTGCAGATAAAAGCGGATTTCACAATAGGGAGAAGTAGACAAAAGATTACTATCCAGCCTTTGATCACCAAATCTGTTCAGATTTCACACTTTCTTCATTCCTCAGTGCAGTACCATGTTGTTCCACCCTACAAGGCTGCTCAAGCTTTTTCCCTCAGTGCTGCTAGAGTTTGTGAATAAAAGTTGGCCAAAAAGTTCATTCTGTTTTTTTCCTTAACATCTTATGGAAATTCGGAATGAACTTTTTGGCCAACACAATACAATGATCACTTCTCAGTCTTTATAAGATTTTGGTCTTTCAGCGCTATTTGTTAGAATTGACTGCAAAACATCTGCTTGCAACGTATTTCCTCTGGCTGGAATGTCCTCACTAATTCCTCTTTCTTCTCCTACTTTATGGATATTGCTGCAAATTCTATTTTTCTCACATACTTCAGTGCCCTGGTTCCTCGATACTATACCTTTGCCCTCTGTCCTCCTTACTTTGTATCTTATATACACTTTTGGGTTAGTTCATTCTCATCATTTTATTAGTGTAGAAAAATTTTAATAATATATATATACACACATAAGTTATATATATATATATATATACATAAATATATATACAATAAACAATCCCCATATTCCCTAATCTTTCTTTATTCAATGACATGACCCTCATTCTTATATTTCAGTCCTCATCTTAAATTTATATCCTCAAAGAAACACTTCCTTATGTCCTCATTATTTTCTGTTACTGAATTTCACATTTACTTTAAAGTCTTTATCCCAATTGATTATGCTACACTTACTTACATTTCTGTTCCATCACCATATATGTGTTCAGTAAAAATATTTTATTTGAAATAAAACCACACCTGGCAAATCATGAGAAAAAACATGCAAATTTGTAATCAGAGCACTAAAAACAAACCAAATACACAAACAAAAAACAGTAGTAAATGTAAATCTCTGTGGGTGTATAGAACCAGCGTCATAGCTGATTCTTTATAGCCTTAACTCTTTTGGCCTGAGTTTTTCTCCTTTGATATAGGTACTTGATGGCTTTTGCACTCAAAACACATCACTTTTATAAAAATTAAAATTTAATTCAGGATATATACATCTTAATTATTTTTAATACAGAGGAATTTGTCTTAGAACTTCTTCATCTATATTCTAATTGATAACTATATAAGACACTATTTGCGTTCATGAAAGGAAATTCTAAATCCTAAAGGAGATCAGTCCTGGGTGTTCATTGTTAAGACTGATATTGAAGTTGAAACTCCAATACTTTGGCCCCCTTATGTGAAGAGTTGACTCATTTGAAAAGGCCCTGATGCTGGGAAAGATTGAGGGCAGGAGGAGAAGGGGATGACAGAGGATGAGATGTTTAGATGGCATCACCGACTCAATGGACATGGGTTTGGGTGGACTCTGGGAGTTGGTGATGGACAGGGAGGCCTGGCATGCTGCGGTTCATTGTAAAGAGTTGGACACGACTGAGCCACTGAACTGAAGGAAATTTTATAGGATTTTAAGCTTTTTTCTCCAGACTTCCCTTCAAAAACTTAACATGTTATATGCAGGGGAATATATGTGAGCCAACAAGACTTTGCATTCTATTAATACCTTTCAGATGTATATCAATCACACATGAACTAAAGCATTAAAGGAACACATTTCCTACAGAGGAGCTTATGTTGTCATCTCTCCCATAGTTTTCATCTCCACACAAGCAGGAAACCTGTCTCCTTTATTTCCCATCATCTACTCAGTAGCTGAATCACTGTGAGAAACCAAAGGATTAAATACTGAAAGGGGAAACTGAAAGTGTTAGTTGCTCAGTCATGTCCAACTCTTTGAGACCCCATGGACTGTAGTCCACCAGGCTTCTCTGTCCTTGGGATTCTGCAGTCAAGAATACTAGTGTGGTTGCCATTCCCTTCTCCAGGGGATTTTCCCGACCCAGGGATTGAACCTGGGTCTCCTGCAGTGCAGGTGGATTCTTTACTGTCTGAGTCACCAGGGAAGGCAATACTAGTACATGAATTAAATGAGTAAATAGGCCATATATTTTCTTGAACATAATAATTTCCTTCTTTCTGGCTCTTCTTCAGGCACACAAATGAATGTCCTCAACTTTGTGCCTACAATCCCTCATTAATTTTGTCACTAATCCCTCTGATACCAATTTGGTTCTTTTAAAATCATATTCCATTTTGTGGCCAGTATTCCTTTAAACCTTCAGATTAGATGGAGTTATGTTGTCCAAAACTTCTTAGAAGATTCTTTCTGCGATAAGGGTGATGTCATCTGCATATCTGAGGTAATTGATATTTCTCCTGACAATCTTGATTCCAACTTATGCTTCATCCAGCCCAGCATTACATATGGTGTACTCTGCTACTGCTGCTGCTAAATCACTTCAGTCGTGTCCAACTCTGTGCGACCCCATAGACGGCAGGGCACCAGGCTCCCCTGTCCCTGGGATTCTCCAGGCAAGAACACTGGAGTGGGTTGCCATTTCCTTCTCCAATGCATGAAAGTGAAAAGTGAAAGTGAAGTTGCTCAGTCATGTCCGACCCTCAGCGACCCCATGGATTGCAGCCTTCAAGGCTCCCCCATCTAGGGATTTTCCAGGCAAGAGTACTGGAGTGGGGTGCCATTGCCTTCTCTGATGGCGTACTCTACATATAAGTTAAAAGAGCAGGTAACAATATACATGCTCATTTCCCAATCTGGAAACCATCCATTGTTCCATGTACAGTTCTAACTGTTGCTTCTTAGCCTGCATACAGATTTCTCAGGAGGCAGGTAAAGTGGTCTGGTATTCCCACCTTTTTAAGAATTTTCCACAGTTTGTTGTGATCCACATAGTCAAAGGCTTTGGCATAGTCAATAAAGCAAAAATAGATATTTTTCTGGAACTCTCTTGCTTTTTCTATGATCCAACAGGTGTTGGCAATTTGATCTCTGGTTCAGCTTGAACATCTGGAAGTTCTTCATTCACATACCATTGAAGCTTCCTCGTTTGAAGAACTTTAAACACTACTTAGGTGTTGTGTGAGATAAGTGTAATTGTGCAGTAGTTTAAACATTCTTTGGGATTGGAATGAAAACCGACCTTTTCCAGTCCACTAGCTTTGTTTGTAATGATGCTTCCTAAGGCCCACTTGACTTCACATTCCAGGATGAATGGTCTAGGTGAGTGATCACACCACTGTGGTTATCTGGGTCATTAAGATCGCTTTTTGTATAGTTTTCATGTGTATTCTTGCCGCCTCTTCTTTATATCTTCTGCTTCTGTTAGGTCCATACCATTTCTTTCCTTTATTATGCCCATATTTGCATGAAATATTCCCTCAGTATCTCTAATTTTCTTGAAGAGATCTCCAGTCTTTCGCATTCTATTGTTTCCCTCTATTTCTTTGCATTGATCACTGAGGAAGGCTTTCTCATCTCTCCTTGCTGGCTTTCTCATCTCTCCTTGCTCTTCTTTTGGAACTCTGCATTCAAATGGGTATATCTTTCCTTTTCTCCTTTGCCTTTAACTTCTTTTTTTTTCTTAGCTATTTGTAAGGCCTCTTCAGACAATCATTTTGCCTTTTTGCATTTCTTTTTATTGCGGATGGTCCTGATTACTGTGTCCTGTACAAAGTCACAACCTCCATCCATTTTTCTTCAGGCACTCTATCGCATCTAATCCCTTGAATCTGTTTGTCACTTTCCACTGTATAATTGTAAAGGATTTGATTTAGGTCATACCTGAATGGTCTAGTGGTTTTCCCTACTTCAAATTAAGTCTGAATTTTGCAATAAGGAGTTCGTGATCTGAGCCACAGTCAGCTCCCAGTCTGGTTTTTGCTGACTGTTTAGAGCTTCTCCATCTTTGGCTGCAAAGAATATCATCAATCTGATTTCAGTATTGACCATCTGGTGATATCCCTGTGTAGAGTCATCTCTTGTGTTGTTGGAATAAGAAATAAAAACTCTTTATTTTCTTGGACTCCAAAATCACTGCAGATGTTGACTGAAGCCATGAAATTAAAAGAAATTTGCTCCTTAGAAGAAATGTTATGACAAACCTAGACAGCATATTAAAAAATACAGATGTTACTTTTGCTGACAAAGGTCACCTTGTCAAGGCTATGGTCTTTCCAGTAGTCATGTATGTATGTGAGAGTTGAGCCATAAAGAAAGTTGAACACTGAAAAATTGATGCTTTTGAACTGTGCTGTTGGAGAAGACTCTTGAGAGTCCCTTGTACTGCAAGGTGATACAATCAGTCAGTCCTAAAGGAAATCAGTCCTGAATATACATTGGAAGGACTGATGCTGAAGCTGAAACTCCAATACTTTGGTCACCTGATGTGAAGAACTGATTCATTGGAAAAGATCCTGATGGTGGGAAAGAAGGACGGCAGGAGGAGAAGGGGATGGCAGAGGATGAGATGGTTGGATGGCATCACTGACTCGATGGACATGAGTTTGAATAAGCTCCGGGAGTTGGTGATAGACAGGGAAGCCTAGCATGCTGCAGTCCTTGGGGTCCCAAAGAGTCAGACATTACTGAGTGATTGAACTGAACTGAGAGGATCCTTATTGACCTGCAGGTTGGATTAGCTATTTTCTTAATACAAGGATACTCATCATCAAGGTAGCATCTATTCTCTGAAGCATCACTTTATGCCACTCTCTTGTTTTATAGTTAACCCTCTGGTAAAAATTAAATTGAAATTAGCCTTGTGCAGATATCCTGACATTCTCCTCTTATCTCGTAGACTCCATCAACTCCACTTCTCCTTTAAAACCTTAACCAAGTGTCCTCCCTCATCCATGCCTGTCCAAGTCAGTATCCTATAATTGTCTCAAAATGCCTTGTGCATATACCTATCATCATGATTTTTACTCTGCATTATAGATAATAACATTTACCAATTTGGATTCTCCCATCAGCAGAGTATCATTCTTATTTTGTATTTTCACATACAAATTGATGACTCTCATATAGTCACTTAACAATGTTTAACAACTAACATGAATTAACAATATACATTTTTAGGGCACCCTGACACTAAATCTATATATTAACCTTTATTTATCCTTTTCAAGTTCCAAGTTCATGTTTTTGGTTGCCTTAAAGTAATACTTAAAGTAATTCCCACCTAAAAGCCTGTGTTCTTATTATCATTAACCTCATAGCATGTTTTCCCAGGTACCCATAAAATTTCCTTGCTCCCTTCCAACTCTACTCAAAACTTTTTCAGCACAGTGGCCTTCTCTGAATCTCTGCATAAAACAGTATTATTCACCTCTTTCTATCCCTTTTAACTGGCCATATTTTCTTCATAATAATTATCACCATTATTTTTTGTTTGTTTATTATCTCTCTTCTCACCAGAGTATAAGTTCCATGTAAATAAGAATTCATTTCTTTGGAAGGGGGAATGTCATATCCTCAGCTTTGCTAACCATGTTTTTGAAATCATACTCTTAAATATTGAAATGAAAGAGTAGAAAGTGACAAGCCTTCCCTAATTGTCTTTTATGCTGGACCCTATATATCACTTTCCATCAGGAGTTTGAAATGAGATGTCTAATACCCAGCCCTTGTTGAATGCATCCATCAGTATGCCAAAGAGATTTCTAACACGTGCAGGTATGAAGTTTAATTACATTCACTCCTCTCCTCACTTTCAAATGAACCCCCCGCCTTTCTCACCATCCTTCTCGCTAATGGTTACATCACTCTCTAGGAACCCAGACGGAAACCTTGGGCAATGCCCATGCTGCGTGTTCTGATCACCACAGATGGACGTTGTCTCTCCTCAATAAAGCAATGCCAGCCTCGAGGGCTATGTGGCTGAATGATGTTCTTCATGATCTTTCTGCCAAACAGGTCACTATGCTTCCACAAGTGTGAGAAGAGAAAGGGCCTGTATCCCTATAAATAATGTAGCTTTAGTTCTCTTTTAATTCATTGGTCTTAAGAGTTAAGCTTCAGGTCATCTGATACAATGATCCTCTTAAGGGGAAGATACTGAAAGGTGACCCAAATAGTCATCATCTGCCTGCTTTAAAAGATAACTTTTAAAACTATCATTGTCCCTTTATTTTTTCTCCTGGGAGCAATGAGGACTGGTATTCTGTTTTAGCTCTCATAAGTCTCTGAAATATTAATGAATATTTCATTAGTCTCAGTATTAATGAACTTTAAGGCCATAATGCGACATAGACCAAGAAAGGAAGTATCTTCTGTTCTCTGCCAGATTATCTAAAAACATTCATCAGAATGTACACAGTGAATTCAAACTAAACCAGAAAGGTTTAAACCAATTTAAACATAAACCCTTTCCCATGATTATATCCCCCAATGGAATTAATATTTAAAAATCCAAATATATGCTCCTCTAAGTTCTTATTCAATTAACCCATAGTTGTATGATTTCCAATCAGATGTCTGGCAAAGACAAAGACTTTTTTCAGTAAAAAAAGGGTTTAAAACAGAAGCCAGCACATAGTAATATGCACTTATTTTTTAAGTAGTCATGTACGAATGTGAGAGTTGGATCGTTAAGAAAGCTGAACAATGAAGAATTGATGCTTTCAAATTGTGGCACTGGAGAAGACTTTTGAGAGTCCCTTGGACAGCAAAGAGATCAGACCAATCAATCCTAAAGGAAATCAATCCTGAATATTCATTGGAAAGACTGATGCTGAAGCTGAAGCCCCAATACTTTTTTTCACATGACGTGAAGAGGCAATTCATTGGAAAAGACCTTGATACTGGAAAAGATTGAAGGCAAAAGAAGTAGGGGGTGGCAGAGGATGAGACAGTTAAATAGCACCACTGACTCAATAGACATGAACCTGAGCAAACTCTGGGAAATCACAGTGAAGGACAGAGGAGTCTGAAGTACTGCAGTCCATGGGGTCACAAAGAGTTGGACATGACTTAGTCCCTAGGCAACAACAACAACACACCATATTAATAGTAGAAATTTTCCTGTTTCAAAGTTCTTAAAGTCATTAACGAACATAACAGAGTGCCAGGATTATATCAGGCAGAATGGATGGGGTTAGACTGCAGTGATCAGCAACCCTGGCATCTTAGTGGATGATACAAAGTTTTATGTCACTACATGTCCAAGCCCTAGAGTTCTTCTCCATGTTGCCTTCATAGTCTTTGCATAGGAAAAGTGAATTATTATATATGGCAATCTCTCATAGCTCTAATCATGAAAATTAGAAAATTCAAAAATTCACTTATTAATTAAAAAAAAAAAAAAACAGGGAAAGAAACATGTTGTCATGAACCAGGGTCAGTGCTAGGTATGGTATATTTTCATTTTTAATTTTCACATTGTGGAGTAGCTAATATTTATCCCCATCTTACAGATGAGAACACTTAAGTCAAATAATACCACTTGTGTGCCCTTGTGTGGGCTCCACAGGTGGTTCAGAGGCAGAGAATCCACCTGCAAGGCAGGAGACATGAGTTCGATCGTGGAATCAGGAAGATCCCCTTTAGGAGGACTTGGCAACCCATTCCAGTATTCCTCCTGGGAAAATCCCATGGACAGAGGACTTAAGTCACATAATAGATTTTAGATAGTTTTACAACCTTAAGTAGTATAAGTTATTTAAACTGAATCTTAGTTGGCAAAATGGTACCAACTAACTAAGTACTGGTACCATTTCAAAAACACACCTATAAAATCATAAATATCTACAGATTCATATTTGATCTACCAACATCCTAAGGTACAATAAGCTCAATATTTAAGAATCTTAATGAGACATTTTACATTTTTGAAAAATCTAGTTATATTCTCGGAGAAGGCAATGGCACCCCAATCCATCCAGTACTCTTGCCTGGAAAATCACATGGGCAGAGGAGCCTGGTAGGCTGCAGTCCATGGGGTCACGAAGAGTCAGACACGACTGAGCGACTTCATTTTCACTTTTCACTTTCATGCATTGGAGAAGGGAATGGCAATCCACTCCAGTGTTCTTGCCTGGAGAATCCCAGGGATGGAGGAGCCTAGTGGGCTGCCATCTACAGGGTTGCACAGAGTTGGACACGACTGAAGGGACTTAGCAGCAGTAGCGGTTATATTCTATTTCTCTACTTCTCCAGTACCACTGCCTCCTCCTTTTGTTTCTCTTCATAGCACACTGAACTAAATCCAAAGACTAGCAGAAACAAATAACTTCTCCTTATTAGCTGATGTGCAGAAGATAAGAAAGTCTGAGGAAGCATTCAGTAGGGGACTGGTTTTCTAGGGTTTTAGGGCATAGAGCTACTCTGAGAATACAGAGCAAAGACTTCAAGAATGGAAACCACAAAGTTCCAGCCATTCTGCACACAAGTTTAAACAAAAAAGAATACTCATTGGAAACAGCCACAAGAGAAAGGCCCTCAACAATCTCCTAGGAAAGATTTAGTTGGTACTCTGTAGGTTAGCTGTAAATTTGGGGTTATTGGGGTTAGGTGGGATTTTTCAACAAAATTACACAAAGTCTGCAAATTCCTGCAATAAGAAAAGGAGGACTCTGCCCTGAATTCTTCCACATCTGACTTTATGGTCTTCAAATATTTTCCTTAGAATTATAAAAAATATTTTAAAGCTATTTGTTAAAAATATGTATTTTAAAAAAAATATATTTCAAAGAAAATATTAGTTTTATTAGATTCCTATACATTCTATGTACTTTGCCAAAGACTGTTCATCCAATTTGTGTAAGTAGGAAAATTATCAAAGTCATAGTATTAGTGAAAGAAAAATGAAGGCCAAGGTCACTGCTTAGAACTTAAGTCTATCTGATACCCAGTTCAGTTCCCTTTCTAATGTAGCCATTTTTTGAGTTGGTTAAAAATCTAAACAGGGTCGGACCTAGAGACTGTCATACTTAGTTAAGTATATCAGAGAATGACAAATATTGTATGACATCATTATATGCAGAATCTAAAAAGAAATTATACAAATAAACTTATTTACAAAACAGAAACAGACTTAGAGAGTGAACTTATGGTTTGGGGGGCAGGGAGCAGGGTAGGAGGATGGATAGTTAAGGAGTTTGAGATTGACATGTACACACTGCTATATTAAAAATGGATAAACACCAAAGACCCACTGTATAGCACAGGGAACTCTGCTCAATGTTATGCGGCAGTCTGGATGGGAGGGGAGTTTGGGGGAGAGTGGGTACATGTATACGCACGGCTGAGTCCCTTTACTGTCCACCTGAAACTATCACAACATTCCCAATCAGCTATGCTCCAACATAAAATAAGTTAAAAAAACCTAAATAGCTGATTATCATCTAAAATTAAATATATGCTTTCATGTTTTATGAAGCTTCTAAAAGATCATGATCAATTGACCATTTACTATTTTAATAAATGTCTATTGATTTCAAGGCTATGAATTTAGCTTAAGATTTCCAAAATATACAGTTTTATAATATAATTTTTCATGACATTGCATACTATACTTTGTTCTCTACAATTTAATTGGGTTGACAGAATCATGTTCTGAGAGAATTTAAACGTCAGAGAACCAAAATCTGTTCATTGGTTACTTGGTTCTACACAAGCGTTTGTTTTCTCCTATATTCCATTATGGATTTGCTTTTATTTCCTTAAAAGAGCAACTTTTCTGTGTGTACTTGTTCTTGTTCTTTCGACTGTTATTTTTGATGCCAAAGGTTTTCCTTTTTCACCAGGTTCTGTAAAAGAATTACTTTCATTTTTATAAAGAGTTTGCTTTATTCCATAAACATTGCAAGGATGTTTTTGTTGTCTTCAATTCCATGGACTTTGAGTAGTACATCTGCTTTCATGCCATAAATCCTAAGACTAAATCACAATTTCCTCCCAAGTGAGATGAAATGGATCTGAATTGGAGACCGGAAAAGAAAACTGCTGTGCTATTTGTTACAGCTGGCCAACTTTGCTCAATTGAAGCGACAGGGATGTGTTGAAAAGCAGGCTGTTTCCATAAGGTCATTATGAAACTCACTCATGGAATTGGCAGTGGAAAATTTCAAAGAATCCTCCCTTGGAGTGTAGCTGTTTCAGTACAACTAAAGTAGCAATCATCTTTACATCCACAGCTAAGCACAGCAAAATTGGTAATCTGAAAGAAACTTCCAGGATTTTGATGTGTTATGTGGATTATAAATTTTGGATAGTTTTTTTTTTAAATTCTATTGCTTATAGTTGGAGTAATACAGACAGAACTTTATTTTGTAAAAACATTATAAAGAGGCAAATTTGTCTGTAGACAGAGTTATTTTTGACAATCATTTGGAAGAGGGAAGAAAGAGATATGAGTCACAACAAAAAGAATTAGTTATTCAAAAATTCTTCTTGGAAAATGTTCTTTACTGTGGCACCAAAAAAATTACCATTTTCTCCATATTCACTGATACCCATTTTATCCCAAGGACAAAAGTAACCAAAATGTAAGTTCACTATAAAAGCAAATGTATGGGAATTTATAGTAAAATCACGGGCTGCTCATTTGGATGTGTCAATTCATATATCCATTGTATTTCACTGGAGAGACTTGAAAGTCCATTCACAGTAACATTCACTTAAATGCCTTTATCTTTGACTGTTGTAGCTATATTCAAAGTTAGGCACAATGAAGACCTAAAAATCCTTGATCCCAAGGTCACATTTGAGAAATAAAGTCAACAGGTGAACGCTTCAGAAACTTATGTCTACTAAACAAGCACTCTTTTATAAAGCTGTAACTGCAAAAATAAAAGCAAAGTTTTACATGTTGCATCTACTTCATTGCTTCTTTTGTAAATCCCCTCCTAGCATATCATTTTCTGCTTTTTCATTGCCTTTTAGGTCACTGTTTCTAGTAACCAAGCAAGTAGAAAAAATGGCAGCTAGCGCAGTGAGCAGATGGCTAACACAGTCCCCTCCATGAGACTCCTGCTAACATAGAAGTCTGCTCACGACTACATGGTAAATAGTGTTTATCATAGGTGGGATCATTAGCCCTTTAGCCCCCTTCATTAGCTCTTTGACCCCTACAGTTCAGCGTTAATGGAACCATAACTTCCCATTCCTGAGGCCTCTGTATTATTCCAGCAGTTTCCTAGTAATGGTGTATGTGTTTACTGCTGCTACATTACAGAGTTTTGTATGGCATGCCCCTAGCACCAGCCCCACACAGTTGTGGGTCTTTGACACACACTGGTAAAGTTCTGCAATGAACTGTGCTTATTACAGCCCACCAGGAAGGCAAGCTTCTTAGAATAATTAGCTCCCCTGAGAACAATGGCTGCCTTCACAGCTGGAAAGCTAGAAGAAATTTATTCTCAAGTATGAGAAGCACTGAAAAGGCACCTGTAATTAAATTTCTCTTTATTTTTCTCTTTCATTTATATTTATATTTTATTTTAGCTTTTTTTGTTGTTGTTTTTTACATCTCCATCCTGATTAGCAGAGCATAACTAAAAAATCTGGCAATTACTACCATGCTGAAGGTCATGTTTTTAAGGGCTATATGACTTTAACATTGCTTTTTGCTTTTAGGGTAAGTTCAGTAGATATATATTGCACAAACACAAATACACAAGACTTTGTTAGTCAGTCTTCACTATGTAGACAAAATGCTTGAAAGGACTCCGATTTTCACATTGAACAACTCTCCAATTTCCACTGAAAGCATGGTCTTAAATTTAGGATGAGGCCATTCTCCTATTCTCCTTTCCCTCTGCCATTTTCCTATTCGTCTCCTGTTTTTCTTCCCCCTTCCATTATCCCACTTCAGCCATCCTGTTGATAGCATCCTGTTGACTTTTGTTATGAATATACCAATTATCGTGTTAATGGTTTACAACTTCTCTCAAGTGGAGTGAGAAGCTGTGTAAGTAACACATAGCAGCTGGCAGCAACAGCATATTACTACAGATGTGAATAGCCATGACTCAGTTAATTTGATGGCCTCAGATTACATTTCACATTCATATGGGAGAATAAGGTAGGGTCTTACACCACCCACTTTAATGAGCAAATATTTATCTAATAAATGGCCATCTCTTGAGGCATACATTGCTATATATGTATATAACTGGGATTGTAATGAAGACCTAAGCAGTCATTAATCCTTACTTCCACACTTGGGAAAAGCAAGTCTTGAAGGTCTCTGAGGAACAGAAATGCTAATAACTATGGTAATTAAAATTGTCTTGCAATTTCCACAGTACTTTTATAAACATCTTACTGAGTCAACTGTGAAAACAATACAAGACACTCTGTTCAAAGAGCTGACACTGTAGCCTCAGAATCTCTGAATCTGGGATTTTTAAAAAGTCAACACTAAAGTCAAGATTTTTTTCTCCTTAATTTTCCTTCTCTGAGGCTATATTTGCACAACACAATCAACCCTGCTGTTTCAATCAAGTCAGTGAGAAAAAAGTTAGGAGAACCAGATGTTTGGTATTTTGTATATGAAACAGCTGGTTGATTGTCTGAATTTTTCATTTTCGAACTAATCTTGCTGTCATGATATAGAAACATCCTGAAAACTGATTTCTTTGCTTGTGAAATGCAAATAGCTTCCTTTGGAAGCATATTGTCAGTTTAGCTACCTTAGAATTAATAGGAAATTGTTTAGATTGGGTCAAGTTGCAAGTTAGGTAGTGGGGAAGAGAACATGAATAGCATTCAAGGAAAATTAAATTGCTAAAATTTATGGCAGTGCTATTGAAGCTTATCTTAAATTCTATTCAGCTGGAGTGCCACTACTGCAATGGATAAACAATCAACTACTAATTGCTTTGATTTTCAAAAGGAGTTTTTATAAGATCTTTCCACTTATGGAATTAACCATTATTTGAATCTGTAATTTTGCCACATTAAAGTGTGTGTTAAACGTTTTAAGTATCTTCTTACTATTTTCTATGAACACGGAATTTTATATTTCTCAAGGAAAAAGATTTTTTAAAGCACTGTGAATTTACCCTCTTAAATAAAGCAAATTCACTACAGAGGAAGTCTTACATTGGCAAATTTCAATGCTATAAACACAAATATGTACAGGACAAAGACACAATAAGGGTAAGTAAATGTTATCACCAGTTTTTCTAACAGCCTTTTGTTGGTCTATAAATACACAATGTACTCTAATTTCTGAGTCTTTAATTATTACTTTTATATTTACCCATCCTGTATGTACATGTAACAAGTGATATAGTGAAGTGAAACAATTATCTAGATATTCCAATGCAGTATTTTGCCTTCATCATTTAGTGATTCACCAATAAAATATTTCTTAAAAAATAGTTACACAAAAGGTATTGTGCCCAGCACTTTTAGAATGCAAAAGTTTAGGTATGATAACACTTATTCAAGTAATACCAGTATAAACCATTAAATGCTTAAAATTAACAATGGAAATAACAACATTTGTAATTTTTACAGAATGATTATTTTATGTAGAAGCAACTAGGAAAATGTAGACTGAAATAGTTAGGTATTAGCATGGAGCATAATTCTATAAAAAATAATTCTAAAAGGGGATGATGACAAGATGGCATTCCAGGCAGACTGAACAAGAACAAAAGCCCAGTGAAGAATCAGCTATATGTATAAACTGTAAAACAACTACACACCAATAAACACACACACAATATAATACACTGGAGAGAGCGAGCATTGTCAGAGGCAGATGTCAGATATATCTGTACATGGCACCACCAGCAGCACTGATACATATATGTATATATATAGACTATAAGCTACTAATGGATTTTGTGTTACAGAGTACGTTAGAAAGCAGATGGAATTTGTTGCAAAATATAATTGATTCAGAATAGAGGAAGTAATACAGTCAACCCTTGAAAAATTATGAGTTGTAAAGTAGAAACTAGTAAAATATATGTATATATCCTATAGGCCATCCCTCCATATCTGTGGGTCTTCCCTCAGGTCATGTAGTACTGTGGTAAATATGTATTGAAAAAAGTTTATATAAGTGAGCCCATACAATTCAGACCTATGAGGTTCAAACTGTGTTATCAACCATACACATAAAGATACCAATGTTTTCTCCTCAGACACCTTTAAAATAGATCATTTAAAAACTGCATCTCCAAAGAACACACACAGATAGTCAACAGGTACATGAAAAGAAGCTCAATTTTGTTATTCAGAGAAATGCAAATTAAAACCAGAATGAGGTATTGCCTCACAGCTGTCAATGGCTACCATCAAAAAGAGCACAAACAACAAATGCCTGTGAGGATGCAGAGAAAAGAGGAACCCGGCTACACTTTTGGTGGGAATAGAAATTGGTCCAGCCACTATGGAAAACATTCTGCAGGTTTCCTAAAACACTAAAAACAGAACTACCATATGACACAGTGATTCCACTCCCAGCTACATACCTTAAAAAAAGGAAAACACTAGTTTGAAACAATACATGCTCTCCTGTGTTCATAGAAGCATTATTTACAACTGCCAAGATACAGAAGCAATCTAAGTGCCAGGAAAAGATGATTAGGAAAAGGAGTGGTGTGTACACACACACACACACAATGGACTACTAGTCAGCCATAAAAAATTATGAAATTTTGCCATTTGCAGCAACATGGATGAACTTGCAGGGTATCATACTAAGTGGAATAAGTAGACAAATACTCTATGATCTCACTTATATGTGAAATCTAAAAATAAAAACAGTGACTTTAACAAAAAGCTGCATTCACAGATAGAGACAATAAATAGTTTTCTATATATAATGGTTAGCCAATGGAGAGAGAGACAGGGGTGGGTTCAGATAGATAGTTAGGGGATTAAAAGGTACAAACTACTACATATAAAATAAATAAGCTATGAGGATATATTATGCAATACAAGGAATACAGAAAATATTTTATAATCGTTGTAAATGGAGTAAACTTTTAAAATTGTGAATTGCTACATTGTACACCTGAAACTTATACAATATCATATGTCAACTCCACTTCAACAAAAATAATCATACTTCTAGACCAAGTACTGGCAAATATTCAAGCCATGGGCCAATACACAATATTTTAAACTTAGTAGTCCACATACTATTTCTGCTATATATTCATTAAAAAATTTTCAACAAGCCATTCAAAATGTAAACAACACTATTAGGTCTTGTTGGGACCCATATTGAGACTCTAATTTATAGTAGTTTGGCAACCTCTGCCCTAGATGGTGACCACTTTGAGCTTGGGGAAATGATCTTATTTCTCAGGTGGGACACACACCCATGGTACCTAGCATAGTTAATGGTACATTTTAAGCCTTAAAGAAATGACTGTGTAACACTGATTAATATAACAAATAAAAAGATACACTTAAAATAGGCAGCATTTCATCCACTAACTGAAAGTATTGTTTCAATGCATTGGCAGGCATCTCTTAATTCAGACATCCAACTATACTCTGAATACCTAAAGAAAGACTGTCTAATGTGGCATTGCCTCATCTGTTTCAGATTTGACTTACTTCTGCTAATCTTCCTGTTATAGTGTGATGATCTGGACATATCTCTGAAAGAAGACCTTCATTATTTTTGCAGAAGATAGTTCTTCAAGCTTCTGTTCACAGAAGCTTATTACATCAGTTTGCTTCTTTCAGTTAATGAAATTATTTTATTATTATGTTAAAATCCATTGAATAGTATATTGCCAGGAGGACAATTTTAATTTAATTGAAATTAACCTTCACAACAACAGCAGCTTTCTTGTTTAAGAGTACTCTGTCTGCTTCTCTACACTGGCTGTATCCTGCCCAGTACCTTCCATTATTCCACCAGCAATCAGATGCCCATTTTATGATCAAGTTATACAAGGGAAATTTATACAACTTCATTTTTGCCCAGAAATATGGAAACTGTGACACCTTTTCTCTCTGAAGAAATTCAGTGTTATTTCTTTATTACATAGAGAATAGAAAACATCGTTCTATGTGAATAAACATGCTGGGAGCCAGCACGAGGAGTCCCGCCCATGGCAAAAGTCATGAGGTTAAGGAGCCCAACAGGCAAAGTCGAGTCGGGCCTTAAGGGAGCCTCGCTGGATCTGCTTGAGCATCTACCCCCAAAACCAGAGTCTGCCTGCTTTACTGTGTTATGCTTTCCACCTACTCTTCTGACATTAACAGGGGGCTGTCCCCCCACCACCTTTTTCTGGAAAAAGTACATTTAGAGCTTTTAGATAATAAGTCTCCTGGGTATAATAAGAGTGTTTCAATCCAAAAACCCCTCTGATGGCTTTCTAGCCTGCCTGCTGGACTCTTACAGCTGAGCATGTGATTGTTTGCAGCCTCCCGACCGTGAGAGGCACAGGAAGCTTAAAACATCCTTGGAATGTAGGGGCTTCCAAGGAGTCAAAATCATTAGAATAGGACTGATTAAGGGTTTCATTTGTTGAGCCAATACTTGCTGCCAAGTATTCATATCTTTTATTTGTAGATATAGTTGGTATATAGAAAAAACAGGTAGTAGCCCTGGTATTAGCAACATTAGATCTTTGAGTTAAGTACTTTCTTTGTTATAACCCACTGCACCTTTGTTCTACAGGAATGTAACTTTATTTAGTACTTTGAGGGTGATGCAGATTAAAGAAAAAACACTTCTAGGGAAAAAGAGTTTTCTGGTTGATAGACATTTATCTAGGAAAAGAGCCATAAAAATGTTAATAGGCCCCCTGGCCAGAAGATGATGTAAAACCACCTAAGACCTTTTGTATATGGGAAGGTATGCAAAAGAAAGCCTGGTCTCAATAAGGGTCACGACTGCTGCCCCTGCATAACTCTGCATATTCCATTATTTCTTGGTGTACAACTTGTGGTATATAAGCTGCTTTTGAAAATAAAGTTGTGGGTCTGGCACCAATGCTTGGCTCCCCCATGTCATTCTTTTCTCCCTTTCTGACTGAATTCCCATCTGGAGCGTGGAGGCTCACTGTGTCCACTTATTTGCCCTGGCTTCTAAGACCCACGTGAGAGGGAGCCCAAGGTGGGGCACCCTCTGCTATTCAAGCTGGTGCCGATGGCCTACGTAGAAGATGCAAGTTCCTTGTCTTGGAACTTTATTGGTCTCCTGTGTAAACCAAGTTGTCCAAACTCTTTTCTCCACTAATTTTCCTACTACACTATTCTTTCCTAATCTCTCTTTATATCTCTAAATAAATAAGTTTTTCCTCGCTGACTCCATCCCTGCTTCGAATTCCCTGGATCCACTGGGGCTGGACCCTGGCATAAACAAGCACTGTTTTTTCTTTCAAGGACATCAGGATATAACAATGGAAAACCTGCTTTTTCCTTTTACTGCATCTCCCAATCTCTAGAGACATCTGTTGTTAATGTCTGTGTGATTTATATGGGCATGCATGCTCCATATTCACAGGCTTTCTATACTTATTTGCTATTTCAATACCTAGGATATCAGATAGACTATTAGAAAGGGGAGTGGTTTTTGGCAGAATGGTATTTTAAATAAATACCAAAAAATAGGTACATATACACAAGTGAAAATCACTGTGAGCTAGAGTTATGAATAGAATTGCTTGATAGACAGTTGAACATACAACTGTTGAGCTATCCTGTTATAGAACTATCCTATTATAGTGCTATAAACTATAGCACTTAGTGCTACATTTCCCACTTAAAATATGAACCAAATCTGGTTTTCTAACTATATGAAATTATTTAGATGCATGGTTACATATATACATACATCTACTTAATTTTCATGATCTTTAATTGCCTTTCTGTGATCCCTATATGTGATTCTCTAGTACAGCGGTTCCCAGACAGCACTCCCTGGACCAAGAGCCTGAGCACCTCTTGAAAACATGCTGCAAATGCAAATTCTGGGGCTCAACCTCGAGTCTGGGCTTCCCTGGTGGCTCAGTGGTAAAGAATCTGCCTGGCAATGCAGGAGATGCAGGTTCAATCTCTGGGTTGAGAAGATCCCCTGAAGGAGGGCATGGCAACGCACTCCAGTACTTCTGCCTGGAGAATCCCCATGGACAGAGGAGCCTGGTAGGCTATAGTCCATAGGGTTGCACAGAGTAAAACATGACTGAGCAACTAAACAATGACCCCATCAAATCTACTGAACCAGAAATCTGAGGATGGAACCAACAGTGTTTGTATCCGTAAGGCTTTCCTGTGATTCTAAGGAATGCTCAAGTTTGAGAACAACTTCACTAGCATAGGTATAAAAGACATGACCTCTATTAATTGCAGCTGCTGCTGACTTCCTTTTCTGCTAACTCCAGGATTAAAATAGAACCATTGTCTACAGTCCTGCGACAAACGACTTCTGTTTCTAAGGATCCCTCTGCATTACACTGAAGATCCTGTAAGAGACTATTAGGGTACTCTGTTCCCTTGCTATCATTTTCAACAGCCTAGAATTCTAGTATTAAAAAAGGTTCTGGGATGTAAGATACATTTTTCAGCCACTGAATTATACGCCACATCACTTGTTTGCTTAATGAGAAACAGGTGGCTCGTTTTCAATTGCTACCATTTATTCCTTTGACATAAGCTTGTTTTCCTTACTTTTTCATGGCTCTTTAATTTGCTTGTTATGATATTACTCTCTCTGAAAGAAAAACTAGAAATTTCAAGAATGGTTGGTGTGCTTTGCCTTGTTATACATCTGTAATCAAGTGCTCTCAATGCCATAGAGAGTCTCATAAGAAGAAATGGAAATGGGCAGGTAAAGTGTGACACTAAATTTCTAAGATAGATACCAGAGTAAACCTGAGCAGAGGACACTAATTTCCCAAATTTATTTCCATCTGAAGAGTAGAAAATAATGTAATTTAGAATTTAATCTTGGCTCAATTTGTCACAAACAAATTGATATGAATGGCATTATACTAACAGTTTTATAAGCATATCCAGGACATTAAAACACAGAGTGTCCATATAAAGACAAACCCAACTTTAAAAATATTCATCTAACATAACCACTAGCAATTTCAGGGTAGAATTTATCTTAATATATGGAATATGTCCATAAATAAATCAATCGTGAAGCCTTTCAAAAGAATAAGTAAAATAAAGCACATTAACTGTAGATATTGTTTTAATGATCATGTTAACATGGCATGCAAGTTCAGACAAGGTCAGGAGTCACATGACAGGAAAACTAATGCTTACACTGAAATGAAAGATTTATTTTTATCAATACGCTTATATGTCCCTTGAGAATAAGCCCAGTATCTTACCTACATTAGCATTGTAAATACCTTTCATTCCTCCACAAAAATCTTTTACCAAAAGCCTCCTAGGTGCTGGGTATACAGACATAAAAACAAACTGGTGCCTGCAAATGAAGGCCTCACATTGTTCTCACAAGAAATTCACAAGTTTTAAAATATACTTATTGCTAACTGTGATGGCCTCAACTTCTTTGAAAATGCATGATTAACAGATTTTAGACTAAAATTTACCTACTAAGAAGAAATTGATACTTATTGCAGATTCTCCATAATTGTTTCAAAAATAGCTTTTAGCAATGAAAGGAACATGGACTTTGGAACAAGTTTTGCCTTGTTTTTAATTATGGTTTTCTTCTTTAATCTCCATCATTCTCAACTACCTATACAATTTTGAGTCTCAGTTTTCTCTTCTGAAAAGGAGGGTGATAATAACTATTTGAGGGTTGTGATTAAGGATCTAGATAAAACCCAGGAGAACTGCATTTCACTAGAGGTTAGGTTCTGTATTAGTCTTAAGAAATTTGAAGTAGAGTCTTTAATAAAACCTACCTTTGGATGAAAAAAGAAAACTTAAATTCCCTATAAAGTAAAATATACAAGGCAGCAGATATGTAATCATTATGGTGGTATAGTCATTAAGTCATGTCCAACTCTCTCTGTCCATGGGATTCTCCAGGCAAGAATACTGGAGTGGGTTGCTATTTCCTTCTCCAGGGGATTTTTCCAGACACAGGAATCGAACCCGGGTCTCCTGCGTTGCAGGCAGATTCTTTACCAACTGATCTATGAGTGAAGTGAAGTCGCTCAGTCGTGTCCGACTCTTTGCGACCCCTGGACTGTAGCCCACCAAGCTCCTCCGTCCATGGGATTCTCCAGGCAAGAACACTGGAGTGGGTTGCCATTTCCTTCTCCACGGGATCTTCCCGACCCAGGGATTGAACCCAGTTTTCTCATATTGCAGGCAGACGCTTTAACCTCTGCACCACCAGGGAAGCCCCATCCTACCCAGAACTGTTGCAACCTGAGAGCCAGGCATCCCCAGGTCAGGGTGCAGATCTCCAGGCAGGCCGAGGTGTGACGGCCTCCCAAGAATTGGGTCTATGAGAGAAGCCCAGAAATACAATTGCATTTGTAACATTTTAGAGCAAAATGTGCTTCTGAATTGAGTAGTTTTTATTTTAGAAGGTTAATAAGTGCATATACCTTCTGAATTAATACTATGAGTTCGTCTCTCCCAGAACCAAATGATCAGGCATATTAGTATGTCTGCAATGTAACCATGTACAGTGATCATGGAGAGCCATCAAGTAGAGGGACCAGCAGGTGTAAAGACACTGAGTTGGAAACATTTGTTGTTCAAGGAAGAAACAGGCAGGTGTGCCCAATGTAAATCAAATTGACATCATTGATTTACATTCCAAAAGAGTAACTTTGGCTTCTGTACTGAGAATAGACTGGCATATGGGTGGCAATAATAGAAGCAAGGAGGTCATTTATAGGTGAGAAAATTTTACAAAACTCCAGCTGAGAAATTACAGTTGCTTGGATTAGGTCAGTGACTGTGGGGTTTGCAGTGCAGGGGGGAAGGGGCAGCTAAGGTAAAACTGGTAGAATTTGCTGATTAGTTGGACGTGGACTGTGAAGAGAAAAAAAAAAAAAGTTTCACTAAGAATCTTTAGCCTGAACAACTCAAAGGATAGGATTGCCATTTACTGAGATCAGTAAATATTATGAGATCCATTGATTTTAATATAAAAAAGTCAGGACTTTGGTTTTTTCTGCTTAGTTCTTGTGTTTAATATACATATATAAGTGGAATTATTAAAAAGGCTTCTGAGTCTAGAGATCAAGACAATTCTAGGCTGGGAAAATACATTCGACAGTCTTAAGCGGGGTTGGGGGGTGGCTGTATATAAAATCTTGAGACTGATGCTATACAGAAAACAGATAATGACTTTATAGAGGAAACAGAGAAGATCACTAGGTTCGATCACTCAGTCTGGGTTGAAACTTCGGAAATGTGAGACCGTCATGATCCAGCAAAGAGACCTGAGAGAGAATAAAGAATAAAGCAAGATAGAAAAGGACCCTGCTGCTGCTGCTGCTGCTAAGTCACTTCAGTCATGTCCGACTCTGCCGTCCATAGACTGCTCCCGCATCCCTGGAATTCTCCAGGCAAGAACACTGGAGTGGGCTGTCATTTCCTTCTCCAATGCATGAAAGTGAAAAGTGAAAGTGAAGTTGCTCGGTCGTTTCCGACTCTTAGCGACTGCCTGGTCTGCAGCCTACCAGGCTCCTCAGTCCATGGGATTTTCCAGGCAAGGGTACTAGAGTCGGGTGCCATTGACTTCTCCATGGAAAGGGCCCTAGGACCAAGTAAAAAAAACATTTCCAAGAAGAGGGAACTGTGTGAGAAATAGTTGTGCATAAAATTGTGTGAAAAATCAAGTAAGATGACAGACAGCTGACCACTGGATAAAGCAACATGGCCGTCACTGATAACCATCATAAATTATTATATTTCATTGGTAAGTGAAAAAAGTCAAAGCCTGAGTTAAAAAATATGAGGATATAAAAACTGGAGAATACAAGTCTAGACAAAACTTTAAAGCTAATTTGTTGTTAGGTGGACAAAGTAACCAGATGGTAATTAGAGGAAAACATACATTTAAAGGAGAGTGGTTTCTTCTCTCATGTAAAAGCTAAAACAGTCTATAAGCAAGTATGATGGTGATGGGAATGATTCAGCAGAGAAGGCAGCTTATGATACAGCAAGAGATGGGAAAACTGTAGCATCAATTCCCTGACACAGGTGGGAAGTTATAAGGTCTCGTGTACAAGTAGAGGAACTGACTTTGCAGGGAATATACACAGCTCATCTCCAGTAACACAGGGCAACACAAAGTGTATGATGACGGATGCAGATAGCTGGAGAGAGAGCAAGATGGCAGTTTATGGAATATGAAACAATTTTCTCAGTGGATTAAAAGGAAGGTGGTTGCTTCAAAGGATTGGTTGTGGGAGGCTTTTGAAAGCTCATGGAAAGAGGAGAAGACAGGAGTCACCTGGAAGAATGGAGGGTGCCTGATTCTGGAATGTGTAGTAGAGCTGAGACTAGTAGCATTTCTCCAGCAAGTTCAGGTGCCCAAGGCTATACATAGAATAGTTGGAAAGTTTAATTTAGCATTAATTTAAAATGGGAGAACTAAAGAGAAAGACAGAAAGAGTTGACTGTGTATAATAGGGGATGTAAAATGCCAGGCTCCATAAATCACAAGCTGGAATCAACACTGCCAGGAAAAATATCAAGAACCTCAGATATGAAGATGATAATACTTTAACAGCAGAAACTGAAGAGGAACTAAAGAGCCTCTTGATGAAGGTGAAAGAGGAAAGTGAAAAACCTGGCTTAAAACTCAGCATTTAAAAAACAAAGATCATGGCATCTAGTCCTTCACTTCATAGCAAATAGATGGGGAAAACATGGAAACAGCATTAGACTTCCTTTTCTTAGGCTCCAAAATCAATGCAGACAGTGACTGCAAACACAGAATTAAAAGACGTTTGATCCTTGGAAGAACAGCTATGACAAAACTAGACAATGTACTAAAAAGCAAAGACATCATTTTGTGGACAAAAATCCATATAGTCAAAGCTATGGTTTTTCCAGTAGTCATGTACAGATGTGAGAGCTGACAATAAAAATGGCTGAGCACTGAAGAACTGATGCCTTCAAACTATGGTGCTGGACACCAGTCCCTTGGACTGCAAGGAGATCAAATCAGTCAATCTGGAAGGAAATCAACCCTGAATACTCATCAGAAGGACTGATGCTGAAGCTGAACGTCCAACACTTTTGGTCACTTGATGCAAAGAGCTGACTCACTGGAGAAGACCCTGATGCGGGGGAATATTGAGGGCAAGAGGAGAAGGGGGCAACAGAGGATGAGATGGTTGGATGGCATCACTGACTCAACGAACATGAGTTTGAGTAAACTCACAGAGATGGTGAAAGACAAAGAAGGATAGAGAAGCTTGCTGCATGTCAAGGGGTTGCAGAGTCAGACACAACTGAGCGACTGAACAACAAAAAGGAAATGATTATACACTGGGCCTTTAAATCAAACATGTATAAAGAATGTCATAAAAGGCAAGGAAAGAGTCATGCAAAAGTGATATGCTTAATGTACTGGCAATATTGAAGTGGGTAGAAAATTATGGAGTCATTGTACTAATAGGAATGGTCCCAAGACAAGAGGTATTGCTGGGAAGTACATACTTGAAAGCACACTTATGAAGGACAGCTATCACTGGAAAGAAAAAAATGCCCAATCTATGCATAGACTGCTGAGTAATAATAGAGAAAAAATATTTAGAGGGGAGTTGCTGCCTCTAACCCTCTTTGGCTATGCAAGAAAATTATGTTAAATAATAACCATGAAACCAGAGAAATAAAGAACAGGTTAAAAAAAAAAATACTGTCACTTACACTTTTCTTTCACTGAACTTTCATACACAATCATTTGAATTATTTGACTATTTGAACACACCCACTCCAGCACTCTTGCCTGGAAAATCCCATGAAGAGAGGACCCTGGTGGGCTGCAGTCCATGGGGTCGCTGAGAGTCCGACACGACTGAGCGACTGAGCGACTTCACTTTCACTTTTCACTTTCGTACATTGGAGAAGGAAATGGCAACCCAATCCAGTGCTCTTGCCTAGAGAATCCCAGGGACATGGGAGCCTGGTGGGCTGCCCTCTAGGGGTCGCAAAGAGTCGGACATGACTGAAGCGATGTAGCAGCAGCAGCAGTAGCAGCAGCTGTACTACCAAGAACATACACAACTCCCAACAAACGCAAACCATTAAGAATTTTCTCTTAAAATGTGTACCTGTAGGCGTGTCTTTATGTAGATAGCGGCAGCAATGTAGAGTTGGGAGTTCTCCTAATTAGCTTCCTATGGATTAAAATGTTTATTAAAGAAAATTAATATAATTGTGCTAAATGAAACTAAATATAGATTCTATTTTAGAAATCATATAACTACAATTGATTAGCACATAGACCATTAAAAGATTTTTTTAACATAGTAATATATTATCCCTGGCATTGTCTAGAAATGCTGTTTAGAAATGCTCCCACATAAGAACAAGCAGACTACCAAATTTTCTGTTTTATTATTTTAAAATCCTCCACAGCTAAATCACACTTTATTCGCTGTACCTGAAAGAGTGCCCACGTTCTTCTACTCTCAGTATGACAAAAAAAAAAAAAAAAAAAAGCCTTATGCTGAATAATTAAATCATTCAGAAAGAGGATTCAGTTCAGTTCAGTACATTTCAGTCCCTCAGTTGTGTCTGACTCTTTGCAACCCCATGAATCATAGCACGCCAGGCCTCCCTTTCCATCACCAACTCCCAGAGTTTACTCAGACTCATGTCCATCGAGTCAGTGATGCCATCCAGCCATCTCATCCTCTGTCGTCCCCTTCTCTTCTTGCCACCATTCCCTCCCAGCATCAGAGTCTTTTCCAATGAGTCAACTCTTCCCATGAGGTGGCCAAAGTGTTGGAGTTTCAGCCTCAGTATCAGTCCTTCCAATGAACACCCAGGACTGATCTCTTTTAGGATGGACTGGTTGGATCTCCTTGCAGTCTAAGGGACTCTCAAGAGTCTTCTCCAGCACCACAGTTCAAGAGCGTCAATTCTTCGGCGCTAAGCTTTCTTCACAGTCCAATTCTCACATCCATACATGACTACTGGAAAAACCATAGCCTTGACTAGACAGACCATTGTTGGCAAAGAAATGTCTCTGCTTTTTAATATGCTGTCTAGGTTGGTCATAACTTTCCTTCCAAGGAGTAAGCGTCTTTTAATTCCATGGCTGCAGTCACCATCTGCAGTGATTGTGGAGCCCAAAAATATAGTCAGCCACTGTTTCCACTTTTTCCCATCTATGTGCCATGAAGTGATGGGACCGGATGCCATGATCGTTTTCTGAATGTTGAGCTTGAAGCCAACTTTTTCACTCTCCTCTTTCACTTTCATCAAGAGGCTTTTAGTTCCTCTTCACCTTCTACCATAAGGGTGGTGTCATCTGCATATCTGAGGTTATTGATATTTCTCCTGGCAATCTTGATTCCAGCTTGTGCTTCTTCCAGCCCAGCATTTCTCATGATGTACTCTGCATACAAGTTAAATAAGCAGGGTAATGTTATACATCCTTGACGTACTCCTTTCCCTATTTGGAATCAGTCTGTTGTTCCATGTCCAGTTCTAACTGTTTCTTCCTGACCTGCATACAGATTTCTCAAGGGACAAGGTCAGGTGGTCTGGTATTCACATCTCTTTCAGAATTTTCCACAGTTTATTGTGATCCACACAGTCAAAGGCTTTGGCATAGTCAATAATGCAGAAATAGATGTTTTTCTGGAACTCTCTTCCTTTTTCAATTATCCAGTGGATGTTGGAAATTTTATCTCTGGTTCCTCTGCCTTTTCTAGAACCAGCCTGAACATCTGGAAGTTCACAGTTCACATGTTGCTGAAGCCTGGCTTGGAGAATTTTGAGCATTACTTTACTAGCATGTGAGATGAGTGCAATTGTGCAGTAGTTTGAGCATTCTTTGGCACTGCCTTTCTTTGGGATTGAAATGAAAACTGAGCTTTTCCAGTCCTGTGGCCACTGCTGAATGTTCCACATTTGCTGGCATACTGAGTGCAGCACTTTCACAGCATCATCTTTCAGGATTTGAAATAGCTCAACTGGAATTCCATCACCTCCACTAGCTTTGTTCATAGTGATCCTTTCTAAGGCCCACTTGACTTCACATTCCAGGATGTTTGGCTCTAGGTGAGTGATCATACCATTGTCATTATCTGGGTCATGAAGATCTTTTCTGTACAGTTCTTCTGTGTATTCTTGCCACCTTTTCTTAATACCTTATGCTTCTGTTACGTCATTACTATTTCTGTCCTTGTTGAGCCCATCTTTGCATGAAATGTTCCCTTGGTATCTCTAATTTTCTTGAAGAGATCTCTAGTCTTTCCCATTCTGTTCTTTTCCTCTATTTCTTTGCATTGATCGCTGAGGAAGGCTTTCTCATCTCTCCTTGCTATTCTTTGGAACTCTGCATTCAAATGGGAATATCTTTCCTTTTCTCCTTTGCATTTCACTTCTCTTCTTTTCACAGCTCTTTGTAAGGCCTCCCCAGACAGCCATTTTGCTTATTTGCATTTCTTTTCCATGGGGATGGTCTTGATCTCTGTCTCCTGTACAATGTCATGATATGCCGTCCATAGTTCATCAGGTACTCTGTCTATCAGAGCTAGGCCCTTAAATCTATTTCTCACTTCCACTGTATAATCATAAGGGATTTGATTTAGATCATACCTAAAGTAGTGGTTTTCCCTACTTTCTTAATTTAAGTCTGAATTTGGCAATAAGGAGTTCATGATCTGAGCCACAGTCAGCTCCTGGTCTTGTTTTCACTGACTGTATAGAGCTTCTTCATCTTTGGATGCAAAGAATATAATCAGTCTAATTTCGGTATTGACCACTTGGTGATGTACACGTGTAGAGTCTTCTCTTATGTTATGGGAAGAGGGTGTCTGCTATGACCAGTGTGTTCTTTTGGAAAACCTCTATTAGCCTTTGCCCTGTTTCATTCCGTACTCCAAGGCCAAATTTGCATGTTACTCCAGGTGATTCTTGACTTCCTACTTTTGCATTCCAGTCCCCTATAATGAAAAGGACATTTTTGGGGGTGTTAGTTCTAAAAGGTTGTTGGTCTTCATAGAACCGTTCAACTTCAGCTTCTTCAGTGTTAGTGGTTGGGGCATAGGCTTGGAGCACCATGATATTAAATGGTTTGCCTTGGAAACCAAAGAGGATTATTGTTGAGTAAAATAATTGAATTGGATTTGAAATCCAGGATAGAGGGGAATCACTCATGCGTCCACAGAGCTATTTGTGATAAGGGTAAGTGAGTGGCATAACATGGTGGGATGAGCTTCTATTCTGTACTGTTTAAGGGAAAGAGAGTTGCCCTCTCTGGATACAGGAGTGAAAAGCAAGACTGACTCTGGCTCCACTCTAAGCCCAGTAGATTGGGACTGGTGAGTGATACAGAAGAGAAGCTCGTTGCCCTTGGTGGTGGTTTCAGAGTAGTAGCATCACAACAGAGCTGGCATCTGGCCTTGTAGACATACAGGATGGTCCTTACCTCTATTTGTCTGGTTTGTAGAGAAAAGGCATAATACAGAATAAAACAGGAGATGAGCCTCTGACTTAACACTGTCACCTATATCTCATTCCATATACATTTTTAAACATCCCCAACCCAAATAAGATGTAAGTGCTATGTCTGTCTGTGTGTGTGTGTGTATGTACATCAAGTGGGTGGAATTGAATTCTAAGATTTGTATAAGGAGTCATTTATGTATAGCCAAATAAGAAAGAAATGATTACTGTCTACTATCTATCAAGTGATATGTGCTTATCCCCACTGTAGCCAATGAACAAAATACGGTTTAAATCTAGTGTTTTTTACTCAAGAATCACACTGCACTAGTTCCTCTTAGATGCAAGATATAATATCCAAAATTCTGAGAAAGCATTGCTTTCTTGACTAGTAGTCTTGGTTTCAGGGCTTCCAAGGGCAAACAAACTTTTATGCTTCCTTATTTGTCAGGTAAACATCTAGATATACAGGGATGGGTGACAAACAAGACCTTCCTTTTGGAATATCAGAATTTCATTTTCCTGGATACTATTTCAATATTTTGAGTTTATTATATTCAGGGTTCTATGCCAAGTGGTTGAAATTAATGATCTGCTGTCCACCTTAAAACAGTCCACTGAGGAAGGTATAATCGTTAAACTCAATTTGCAGACAAGAAAAATAAGCCTTGGAAATGACAAGTCAACCGCCCAAGTTCACAGGACTGGATAAGTAACAGAGCAGGTATTCAAATTTGTGTTATTTTACCTTGATTGGCAAAAGCCAAGTAAGATTATATACTAGTTTTTATTACTGCTAAATATTAGATGTTGAGTTTTACACCAGCAACATTTTGAGTATCTGCAAATTGCTCCATTCTACACAAGAATGCCCTCAGAGAAAAGGGTGAGCAGAGTCATTCCTAAGCTCTACTTTAACAAGCCAAAGCAAACAGTAACCAAAAGATCAATAAACATACAGATTCTTCTTTAGACCTCACACTATCAAAATATTAAAGTTTTTTTCTTAAAAACATGGTATAACTCCAAGATAAATCTCAGAATATTGTGGAGAAAAAAAAGATACCGTTTGCTCATTCCATATTTAAAACACTGCCTCTCTCATATCATTCCACCAAAGACTGATGTCTCAGTAAGTATGGGCTCTGACAAAACTGTCCCTGATCCCTACTCTTTCTCAGTCAGGAATGGGTAATTACAAAAGAGCTATATTTAGGTACAATTTTAATTTTATTTTTTAAAAAATATACTGAGTTAAAATTTTTCAAATCATATTAGTGCAATAAAGTGAATCAAGAGACTAAAACTCAGTACTCCTTTTGTCCATATTATTAAAAGAGCTTATTGTATTTCTCCTTACTTTACTAAATTTACTGTAATACACAATTAATTGATTTCTGTGTGTGAAGGGTATGTATACATTTGTCTCTCATAGCATACTATTAATATTTAGGATATAGACTATTTAAAGGTCTATATTTTATTCATATTTAAATGAAGATCTAGTATAATAATATATAGTTTCTTAGTCATATTCTAAAATTTTGGCCAAATGCTTAGTTGCTATGATGTAATTCTATTCTGACTTCCGTTTTATATGTGGTAATACATGAGAAAAAAAGGATAATATATGCACTCAGACAGAATTAGTTTAAAAAGGTATAATATCCCCAGGCAAAAACTTGTATATAAACATTCAAAGTGGCATTTTTCACAACAAGCAAAAAAGTGTAAACAATCCAAATGTCCAAACAATAAATTGATTGATAAAATGTAGTCTATCCATACAATGGACAATCATTTGCCCATACAAAGTACTCAAAGTACTCAAACATGCAGCAACATGGATAAATCTTGAAAATTCTGTGCTAAGTTAAAGAAGCCAGTCACAAAAGACCACATATTACATGACTTCATTTATATGAAATGGCCAGAACAGGCAAATCCATAGAGAAAGAAAGTAAATTAGCTGTTGCCCAAAATCAAAAGTGGACTTCCATGGAGGCTTCCCTGGTAAACAATTTGCCTGCCAATGCAGGAGATTCAGATTTGATCCCAGGGTCAGAAAGACACCCTAGAGAAGGAAATGGCAACCCACTCCAGTATTCTTGCCTGGAAAATCCCATGGATAGAGGATCCTATACAGTCAATGCGGTTGCAAAAAGTTGGACACGACTTAACAACTAAACAACAAAATCAGGAGAGAAAGGGGGAATGCACGTGTAATGGGTGTCAAGTTTTTGGTGAAGGTGATTATTCCAAAATTGTTCGGGGTGATGGTTGCAAAATTCTGTGAATGCACTGAAGTCACTAAATTTTAGAATACATGAACTATATCTTAAAACTGTTAGATGAAAAATTTTAAATAAAATGGTTAAACATATAATTTCTTATATTTCAGACTCACTTTTTTAATGGCTCGTAGCAAGACACGGTTCTAAGATCTAGAGTTTCAACTGTCATTAAAACAGACAATGAACCTCTGTCATTAATTTTGGGGCTTCCCTGCAGTAAGGAATTTGCCTGCCAATGCAGAAGATGTGGGTTCAGTCCCTGAGTCAGGAAGATCCCCTGGAGAAGGAAATGCCAACCCACTCCAGAATTCTTGCCTGGGAAATCCCATGGACTGAGAAGCCTGGCAGGCTGCAGTCCAAGGGGTCGCAAAGAGTCAGACTGGACTTAGTGACTAAACAAACAACAACATTAACTTTACATTCTATAGAGATTGTCAGGGCAAAGCATTGTTGTTGTTGATAAAGCATAAACAAGCAAAAAGGATAGAGGGTGCCTGAAGGTGAGAGAAGAAAGAGCTGCCATTTTGACTAGGTCATCATGGGAGACTCCACTGACATGCTGTAGAGGGAGCTGAAAACTGCCATTGAAGTTCAGCAACCAGACCACCTGTGATGAACAGAGGGCCACTAGAGCCTGACACTTTTTTTTTTTTTTTAAGTGAAGAAGGGTAAAATAAAATTAGTTACAAAAATGAGGTTTTTGAAATGACCATATAAATCATAATAAGTTAGAAATTTTAAAATAGTGACTAACACAAACACTACAAAGTACAGGAACCTCAATATAGTTTATGAATTAACTGACATACTTATGTGTTAAATTTTCTACATGTTGTTTTCCATCCTGTTGAAAACCTTTCATATGTTAATAATTTTCTAACAAGAAAATGACATGATAATTCATTCTTCTATTTAGATAGTTGATCAAAATTTGTTTTCCTTTATTACTGGGTTAGAAAAAGTTTCCTTCTTTTTTTAAAGCAAGTACTATCAATATCATGTGACTTTAGGATTATTGTCAAACTTTTGTCATCTTTACAGAATTTCTTTTCATGTATAAAGTATAAATCTCAGGGCACTTTAATTTTTCATATAATTGTAAAAACTCTTTGAATTGATAACAATAATTAGTTTTAGATGTAGACTCACTATAGTGTTACCTTACTGGTTTTATGTAAGCTTTGTTACTACCATTATTTCATGTTAAATCAGCAGGAAATTAGAATATGGAAAAATGTAAACTATTCCCTTTTCATTAATTGAATTCTCAAACAACTTAAGATTCTATTCATTACTTTTCAAAATGTATCTCTTTCAGTGAATTACTGCTTTAGTGGGATATGACTTTTTTCTTCATTTTGCTTCTTGTTATCAAAATCATTTCAGTTGATTTCATTACTAATTTCTATCCCTTTCCTTTCAGAGACTGATATTTTATCTTAACTTTTTGCATTTGTTTTAATGAAATGTTTCTAAACATCAATTATGTTTAAATTTTTTTAATTTGTATTTGCATTTGTAAAATATCATTGCTCCCACATGGCAAAGATGATTGATTTATAATTCCATATTTTTGGAATCTGGCTATATTTAGAAAAAATAATATATAAACACATATAGCTTTTTCAAAGTTATATCCATGTGTAGTCAAGTTACTGCTTACTGTTTTTCTGCAGAAGTGCATTACCAGGAACCTTCCTACTGGAGGCTAACTAAACTGACATTGCTGGCATCTTTAATGATAGTAAAGAAAATAAGTTTTACATGAATATGTTCTGAGGCTTCACTTCTATCACCTGGCAGAAGCAGATAGGTGAAAGGGTAAGAAGGTATGAAAGAAGGAAACAACCTTAACCAACTGTGGTTATAAAGTAGCTGTTTTTCAATCAAATTGGCTTAACATGAGGGTCCTACCCAGATCCTCACTAAGCATTTGTATGAGTGAAACTTGTTTCATTATCTGTGCAGTGATTCCAACATTTGAGGTCAGTGAAACTGGAGCAAAGATATGAAGATGGATTTGGAGGGAGAACCAGAAGAGGTAAGATCTTGTAGAACCTGCTAAGGATTTTGGATTTGATACTAGGTCATCAACTGGAGGGTTCATAGAAAGAAGTACCTTCATCTGATTACTTATTAACAGTTGCTTTGGCTGTTTACTGGAAAATAACCTGGTAAGTGAAGACTTGTGGGACCATTTATGAAGCAGTTTTAGTAGTTCAGGTGTGAGATGATGGTGGCTTAAACTAAGGTTTTACCAGTAAAAATCAGAGGCAAAATGTGCTTAAACTAAGGTAACATTTTGAGGTAGTATTCAAAGAATTGATGAGTGGCATCAATGAAAGAAGTTAGGTCTGAAGGATATCAACATCTTTGTTCTGAGGGAATGCATGCGCAATTTCCAAGATTGCTAAGAATGAGGAGAGGTATTGGCCACATACAATTTGGGATACCTGTTGAACATATAAGCAATACTCATTTTTCAATCCATGGGCACAGTACATCTTTCCATTAGTTCGTGTTATTTTCAATTTCTTTCATCAAAGTTTTACAGATTTCAGAGCACAGATCTTTCACCTCTTTAGGTTTATTCCTAAGTACTTTATTCTTTTTGACGCAATTGCAAATGCTATTGTTGTCTTGACTTCTAGTTCTGCACTTTGTAGTTATAGTAACGCAACAGATTTCTGTATATTAATTTTGTATTCTGCAATTTATTGAATTTATTACCTATAATAGGTTTTTTTTCTGGGGGGCAGGTGGCTCCTTTAGAATTTTCTATATATATGATTGTGTCATCTGCAAAAGTGAAGAGCTTTACTTTTTCATTTCCAATTCAGATTTCTCTCATTTCCTTTTCTTGCCTAATAGCTGTGGCTAGAATTTTCAATACTATGCTGAATGAAAGTGGCAAGAATAGGTATCCTTATCTTGTTCCTTATTTTAGTAATATTTTTTCCAACTTTTCACTTTTGAGTTATGTTAGGTTTGTTTGTCATATGTAGCCTTTATTATGTTGATGCAGGTTCCCTCTTTACCTCCTTTTGTTGACATTTTTTATATCAGTAAATGGATGTTGAATATTATCAAAAGTTTTTCTGCATCTATTGAACTAATGATTTTTTAATTCTTCAATTTGTTCACTGACTAACTTGCAGATACTTAACCATCCTTGCATCTTTGAGATAAATCCTATTTGATCATTGTATCATGGTGTATGATCCCTTTAATGTATTGTTGAATTCAATTTGCTATTTTGTTGATGGTTTTTGCATCTATGTTCATCAGGGATGTTACTGCTTAATTTTTGTGTGTCTGTGTGAAGTCTTTTCATGGTTTTGGTAACAAGGTGTTGCCAGTAACTCAGAATGAGTTCAGAAGCATTTCTCCCTTTCAATTTTCTGGAATAGTTTTGAGAAAGATAGATATATTTTAATGTTTGGTAAAATTGCTTTGTGAGAACTTTGCTAAGTGGCTCAGTGGTAAAGAATCTGCCTGAAGGAGAAGAGTTCCATTCCTCATTCGGGAAGATCCCACATGCCAGGGAGCAACTAAGCCTGTGCACCACAACTACTGAGCCTGTGCTCTAGAGCCCAGGAGCTGCAACTACTGAAGCCTGTGCCCCCCAGAGCCCATGCTCCACAACAAGAGAAGCCGCCACAATGAGACGTCTGCACACCCCAACTACAGAGGAGCCCCTGCTCTCTGCAACTCGAGAAAAGCCTGTGCAACAAAGACTCACAGCCAAAAATAAACAGTTAAATAAAATTAATAAAATTAAAAATTCCCCTATGAAACTATCTGGTCCAGGACTTTTGTTTGTTGAGAATTTTTTTTTTTAGTACTAATCCAATTGCATTACTTGTAATCAGTCTGTTCATATTTTCTACTTCTTCCTGGTCCAGTCTTGAGGGATTGTATATTTCTGGGAATTTATCCATTTAACCATCTTTAAAGCTGTTCCATCCTAGGTTGTTCATAGTAGTTTCTTATGATCCTTTGTATTTGTGTGGTGTCAGTTGTAACTTCTTTTTCATTTCTGACTTGGGTTCTTTTCTTCTTGATGTGTCTGGCTAAAGGTTTCTCAATTTTGTTCATCTTTTCAAAGACAAAACTCTTAATTTCACTGATATTTTTGCTACTGTTCAATCTGTTTATTTCTACTGTCATCTTTTATTATTTCTTTCCTTCTACTGATATTGTGGGGATCTTTCTACTTCCTTTAGTTGTAAGGTTAGGTTGATATTTTTCTTTTTCCTGAGGTAGACTTGAACCACTCTAAGTACAGTTCCAAGTCCAAGTCACTCCCCCAGGTGACTTACTTACTGGGTGACCTGGGGGAGCTGTGCTGGTTTGCTGGTGGGTAGGGTTGGGAACCCATGACACCAGTCTGAACCATGCACAATCTAAAGGGTTCCAGACTGGTACCAACCAGTTTTTGGTGGGGCCAAGGCCACCCACTAGATGTTTAAAGGGAGGATTCTACAATGTTAGTTTTCAGCCACAGTGTCCTCAAAGCAGAAGAGCTTTCCCAAAATTGCCTGCTGGCCTCTATGTCCCCAGAGTGAGTCCTAAGAGTTGGCCTCCTGTCTTTCTGGAAGGCTCTCTGAAATCAGCAAGTGGATCTGACCCAGGATCCTTTCAAGTTACTGCCTCTGCACTGGGTCTCAGCATGAAATTTTGTGTGTACCCTTTAAGAGCAGAGCATCTCTTTCCTATAGCTTTCTGAGCTCTCCTGCACCTGCTGGACTTGAGTCTGATATTCTTGGGGCTCATGTTCCTGGTGAAGGAAAACCATGTTAGAGAGCCTAATGTGGGGTTTGGATTCCTCAGTCACTGGGGTGAACTTCTGCAATTTTAAGCAGCCTCCTTTTTATGGGTCACACCCAGCCAGGGGTGTAGACCATGATTTTGCTCCCCTTAGTCATCTAAATGTGGTTCCTTCTTTATATCTTTAGTTGTGGAAAATCCATTTTGCTAGTCTTCAGGTCATTCCCATCAATAGTTACTCTGTAAACTGCTGTGATTTGGGTGTACCTGTGACAAGAAGTGTCAGCGTCCTCTTACTCTAGCATCTTGGCCACTTCCCAGTATGTACTGGGTATTTGAAGTCTCCCAATACCTGGAGAATCCCAGGGACGGGGGAGCCTGGTGGGCTTCTGTCTATGGAGTTGCACAGAGTCGGACACGACTGAAGCGACTTAGCAGCAGCAGCAGCATTAGAGTAGGAAATGGCAACCCACTGCAGTACTCTTGTCTGGAAAAATCCCACGGACAGAGGAGCCTGGTAGGCTACAGTCCATAGGGTCTCAAAGAGTCGGACACAACTGAGTGACTTGACTTGACTTTACTTTAATAGAGTAGATCTGAAGTGTTCTCACCACACAAAAAAAGACTAACTATGTGAAGTAATGTGTTTAGTTGCTCAGTCATATTCAAATCTTTGTGACCCCATGAACTGTAGCCCACTAGGCTCCTCTGTCCATGGGATTCTCCAGGCAAGAATATCGGTGCGGGTTGCCATGCCCTCCTCCAAGGGATCTTCCCAACCCAGGGATCAAACCCAGGTCTCCCACATTGCAGGTGGATTCTTTACTATCTGAGGCACCAGGAAAACCAAAGTGAAGTGATAGCATATGTTAATTAACTTGATTATGGTAATCATTTCAGTGTATAGATATATTACATGATGTCATATACCTTTTTAAAAAATCTAGTATTGTACAACCTAAACATAAACAATCTTTATGCATCAATTATACCTCAATAAAGTTGGGGAAAAAAAATAATGTCATGAGAAAATGGAAAGATAGGGAAATCCAAAGTTCATTTTGCCTCAGACCTTCCATACTTATGATTAGATCAAAAGTGCACATCATTGGTAGAATGCATATTAAGAAGTAAAATTAAAAGTTTATTTATATCAATATTTTTCAGTGATTCTACTTTTAGAATCACAAAATATATATGCATACATAAGCAACAAAATATAAACTGAATGAATTGAATTATTCTACATAAAAAGTGTGGGCTCCCCAAGTAATACTAGTGGTAAAGAACCCACCTGCCAATACAGGAGACATAAGAGACACAGGTTCAATCCCTGGGTCAGGAAGATCCCCTGCAGGTGGGCATGGCAAAGAATCACAAAGAGTCAGACATGACTGAAATGACTTAGCATGCACACATACATTTAAATAAATTTCTTATTTGTTTTTAAAACTGTAAGAAATTAATAAAGAGAAATCTCAATGAAAGTAGTCAGGAGGTCCAAAGGGAAAGCGTTCATGTTTTTTGATGATAGCAGAGTGCAAGAGGAGGAAGACAGACTTTCTCTTCCTCCTAGCAAGAATTCAGCCAATGAAAGATGATCACAATTCAGGAAATGAAGAACCACTACACTTCAGACTCCATTCTTCCAATCAACACTTTGTTTTCTATAGGCCTCAGAACTTCTCTTTCCCTTCGAGAAGAGTTCTCTCCATTTCTGTGGGAGAATTGCACTTGGCTTGCCATAGCTGCAGACCTCAAATGTCATTTTTTTTGTTGTTGACCCCAAGTAAACCAATTTTTACTGGAGAAATAACTGGCAGTCTATTTATTTAGGGTCAATGAAACTGTCTTTGAACAATATGAAGATAAGTGAAAAAATTCATTCAAGAATTTAAATTTTTAATATTTTACTTGAAATAAGGATTAAATAGAAAACGAACACTTATGACAACTGTTAAGAGAGAAGCTAAAGGAAAAGATAAATGTTCATATTTTAGTACCTTTAAAAGGACTTCATACCTGCATTTTACACAAGTCCCACTTTTTTTCATTTTTCACAGGCATTTACAAAGTATATAGTCAGCCCTAAAACTCTGTCAAACGTTGCTGAAAGGTCATTGTGAGGAGAGAAGGGAGAATTGAAAGATGTGTCTTATCTCTATGTATGACAGAGAAAGCCATAGATATTTCGATATGAAGGTATTTGTTCACCTCTGTGTTTCAAGCACCTGTAACAATTTCAGCAAGAGAGGATACATGATACATTTTTGAGAGAATAAGCCAGTGAATGAATGAGTGAACAAATTTCTATTTAAACAAAACAGTCTGTGAATGTCATAAGAACAGTTAAAATCTCTATCAACAACTGTACAACTCTCTGCATTAGGTAGATACGAGAGTAGTGTCTAGAGTTTAATTCCAGGAAAAGTTTCTTTTAAAATTTGAACTAGTCATAATTAATATTTACTTTGACAAAATATCTAAATGGATAAAAATTCATGGGTATTTTTTGATCTGCTATCAGTTATGCGAGAGCAGGATGGGCAAAGAAATAACAAGCATCTTTAACTGCCACCCTGTTATTTGGACATCAGTGAATTCAGAATCACAGCTGAGACAAGCTTCATTGGAGTATAGCTGCGGGAGCCAAAAACTAGCTGAAACTTGTTCTGTGCAGGTCTCAGACTATTAACAGTAATGATGTGCTAGAAATGCCTAGGGGCTCTCACGTGGATCCAGGTGAGCTTCCCAGGACAGCTACTCTTCCCAAACCAAAGTTACGACCAACTCTTTTTGTTCTTATTATGATTGCAAGATGCCCTTCAACAATAATTAGGAAGATTTGAGGGAAAAGAGTTGGTTACTTCCAAGCCCTGGAGCACACAAAACACAGCAGAGGGCACACAGCAAGGTCCGAGGTAGAGAGAGGAGTGAGCAGAGGCCTGGGGTTCCGCTTTTATGGAGTCAAGGGTGGAGGTCATGAGTTTCACGGGCTCACTACTGGGCAAATAAGGGCATTTTAAGCACAGGAAGAGAGAATAAAGAAAAATAAATATGAAGCCCAAAAGGCCAGTAATCAAAGTAAATGACGATTTCTAAAACAAAGGAGTCTCACGGCCTGGGATGAGAGAAGGATGTCCTGGATCTTTATCCACTTCTGCAGCTGGCAGTGTGCTTACAGGAGACAGCCTTCCTTCAAGTGGATGCCTCGCAATCAAAGCTTAAGTCAGGCAGTTGCATTGCAAGAAGAAAAGTCTACTGTCAAGACTCACACGACAGAATACTTAAATGGACAGAATACTTAAATGGTAGTTTTGACAAGATGCTGGCCAGCTGAACATGGACAAGCTTGAGTACAAAACGTATGGGGTCATGATCATAGAAAGGCCACCTTTCTATGGGTTAGACTTCCAGGAATCCCACAGGTTTCTCCCTATGAAGACCAAAGAGCCTCTCACATTTCTGACAGGGGAAGGGAAATAAATCACTGTGAAATACAACAGCATGTCTAAAAACAAAGACCCACTCTCCTGGGCCAGGGAAGTGATCAGTGTATTATCGTAATTTGGGAGAGAACATTCCTTTAGCATTTTTGTCTCAGCTGAGTTGGAAAAACCTTTTCTTACTGGAGAAACACTTGTGAAGGTCACTTTCCAGAGTCATAGGTCCACTGAAACACAGAGATCTGCTCCTACAATTACTGAGCACTTCCCTATCCCCTCTGCCTGACACCACACCGACAGAACTCCGACAGGGTAGGAGCGGTTTACAGCGAAAACAGACACAAGGTGCAGCCTTTCTCTGAGGGTGAGTTTTTATGATTAAACAATCATTGGTATCAAGGCTGCATAGAAAAAAGAGCTTTATCTGAGGTCTTACAAATTGCAATCTGGGTAAAACCAAGAGTGTTTTGTCACGTTCACCATATAATCATAAGGGATATGATTTAGGTCATACCTGAATGTCCTAGTGGTTTTCCCTACTTTCTTCAATTTAAGTCTGAATTTGGCAATAAGGAGTTCATGATTTGAGCCACAGTCAGTTCCCGGGCCTGTTTTTGCTGATTGTATAGAGCTTCTCCATCTTTGGCTGCAAAGGATATAATTAATCTGATTTTGGTATTGACCATCTGGTGATGTCATGTATAGAGTCATCTCTTATGTTGTTGGAAGAGGGTGTCTGCTATGATGTATGCATTCTCTTGGCAAAACTCTGTTAGCCTTTGTCCTGTTCATTTTGTACTCCAAGGCCAAACTTGCCTATATACTCTAGGTGTCACTTGACTTCCTACTTGTGCATGCCAGTCCCCTATAATGAAAAGGACATCTTTTCTGGTGTTAGTTACAAAAGGTCTTGTAGATCTTCATAGAACCATTCAACTTCAGCTTCTTTGGCATTAGCGGTTGGGGCATAGACTTGGATAACTGTGATATTGAATGGTTTGCCTTGGAAATGAACCAAGACCATTCATCATTCAACCAAGATCAAGTTGTTTCTGAGATTGCACCCAGGTACTGCATTTAGGACTCTTCTGTTGGCTATGAGGGCTACTCCATTTCTTCTAATGGATTCTTGCCCAAAGTAGTAGATATAATGGTCATCTGAATTAAATTTACCCATTCCTGTCCATTTTAGTTCACTGATTCTGAAAATATCAATGTTTACTCTTGCCATCTCCTGTTTGACCATATCTCACTTACCCTGATTCATGGACCTAACATTCCAGGTTTCTATGCAATATTTCTTGTTACAGCACTGGACTTTACTGTCATCACCAGACACATCCACAACTGGGCATTCCTTCAGCTTTGGCTCAGCCTCTTCATTCTTTCTGGAGCTATTTCACTGTTCTTCCTCAGTAGCATATTGGACACCTACCGACATGGGAGGCTCATCTTTCACTGTCATATCTTTTTGCCTTTTCATACTATTTAAGGGGTTTGCAAGACAAGAATACTGAAATGGTTTGCCATTCCCTTTACAGTGGACCACGTTTTGTGAGACCCTGACTAGAAAAGGGACATGCCCTTCATCTCCTCCACAGAGCCAGAGGACATATCCAGCACACTGGTTGTCCCACTGCTTGTCCTCTTGAGTGTGTAAACCTTCACTGGCCACTGGATGTTGGTCAATGGGCTACCCAGGGGCCTGGCTACCCTGCTGGAGTTGTTGGCTGATTGAAGCTGATTGAAACTAGAGGATGCTCAAGAGCAGATGGCTCCCCAGCTTCTCTGCTGCTGCTCAGACCCCTGTTTGGATGGGGAAGCATTGGAAACAGTTACAGACTTTATTTTTGTGGGCTCCAAAATCACTGCAGGTGGTGACTGCAGCCATGAAATTAAAAGACATTTGCTCCTTAGAAGAAAAACTATAACCAATCTAGACAGCATATTAAAAAGGAAAGACATAACTTTGCTGACAAAGGTCCATCTAGTCAAAGCTATGGTATTTCCAGTAGTCATATATGGATGTGAGAGTTAGACCATAAAGAAGGCTGAACACCAAAGAATTGATACTGTTGAACTGTGGTGTTGGAAAAGACTCTTGAGAGTTCCTTGGACTGCAAGGAGATCAAACCAGTCAATCCTAAAAGAAATCAATCCTAAATATTTATTGGAAAGACTGACACTGAGACTCCAATATTTTGGCCACCTGATGAGAAGAACTGATGCACTGGAAAAGACCCTGATGCTGGGAAAGATTAAAGGCAATAGGAGAAGGGGGAGACAGGATGAGATGGTTGGATGGCATCATTGACTCAACAGAAATGAGTCTGAACAGCTTCAGAAGATAATGAAGGACAGGGAAGCCTGGCCTGGTGCAATCCATGGGGTCTCAAAGAGTTGGACATGACTGACCAACTGAATAGCAACAACTGACAAGTCAGGAGATACTTGTCCTAAGGGAATCATGTTATTTTAGGGTAAAGGTCCAGTACATGTATCTTAAGTTTCTGACAGATTTTCTGGATGCCTTCACTAGGGCAGCTAGCGGTCAAGAAGTGAGATCCCATCCAGGCTGAGACATGAACAACTCACACTTCCTCAGTGAACCCCCAGGCTCCAGTTTAAACACCTCTTGAATCAAAATTGACTTGGCTTTGATTTTCCTTCTAAAATAACCAGGTAAAAGTAAAGTACAAAGTTAAGAAAGACAAAACAAAAAAACTAGAGGAATTTGAATCTTCCAATACCTAGAGCTATAGCAAATAATCAACACAGCCCAAGTCCTAGTGAAATTAGCATTAAAACTTCACACTGAATGTGCATTTACCTCAGCCTCTATCACTTGATACAACATGCTGACTTTATTAAAAGATCACAGTGCAAGAAAAAAAACAAACATGTTCTAAATAGACAAAGAGCATATCAGAACCAGATTCATGAATCAGACACATAATTTAAATTATCTATGATTACTATTTTAATGGCTCTAACAGAAAAAGTAGAGAACAAAAGGGTAATGTAAGAAGAAGATGGAAGCTTTATGAAGAAATTAATAGGAAACACTGGGTGTCAGAAACAGGGTATCAAAAATGAATGATGTTAGCTAATGAAGACCTTCACAGCCAAGACCACTAAGTTTGATGACAAATTTATTGAAACTTCCTAATTTTCCAAAACTGAAATGCAAAGAAAAGAAAAGCAAAGATTAAAAGAAGACGAACATCCAAAACTATGTGACAATTCCTAAAAAAATGTAATTGTAACTGCAATACCAGAAGGAAGATGAAGTGAAATAAGCTGAAGTATTTGAAGTTATTTGAAATGGCTGAGTCCTTTTCAAAATTAATAACTTAACACACCACAGATCCAAGAATCTCAGGGAACGCCAAGAAGGAGAAATACCACCTTCCCCAAAAATCTACACTTAAACATATTTTCAAACTACAGAAAGGCAAAGGCAAATAGAAAATGTTCAAGAAGCCAGGGTGTAGGAAAGAAATACCTGATCCATATACAAACAAGGATGAGAATGACACTGGATTTTTCATTAAAACCCTGGGAAACATGGAGAGCAGTAAAATGCTAGTGTGTTGGGAAAAAAAACACAAAACAACCTAGAATTCTATGTCCAGTGAAACTAAAAAAGAAAACATACATTCTCAGATTTTAAGAAAACACAAAAACAGACCAAAAATACATCTTCAGGATACCTATCCTCCAATATAGGTCAAAAACATTTCTTCAGAGAGAATGAAATTACATAGATTAGACACTTGCTCTACATAAAGAAGAGCATCAGAGAAAGAATAAATAAAGTGAATGATATTGATATTATAGAAGATGAAAGGGAGGAACTGGGATTACAGGCATAACTTGGAGATGTTGTGCATTGGATTCCAGATCAGAACAATAAAGAAAGAAGCACAATAAAGTGAATTACACAATATTTTGGTTTCCAGTAATTATAAAAGCCATGGTCACACTACACTGTAGTCTATTAATGTGAAAAAGTGTATATCTTTAAAAAAAAGGGTACACAGGGCTCTCAAAGAGGAGAAAGAGGTCCTGAGCCCTCAAGGAGAAGAAAGGGGTCTGGGGTTCTCAAGGAGGAGAAAGAGATAACTTTTTTTCCCCTTCCTATATTGCTTGGCCTTGGACGCAGGGTAGCTCCTCTCAGCCACTGCCCCTGACCTCTGACATGGGGAGGTTCCTCCCAGCCGCCGCCACTGACCTCGGAGGTGAAGTAGCTCCTCTCAGCCGCTCCTGCACCATCGCTGCCTGGCACTCTCGGCCACCGCCCTGAACTCGGACATGAGGCAGCTCCTCTTGGCCACGCTTCTTTGAGATCCATTGCAGCAGGTGCGCTTCACAGCGGTCCATGTCCAAGGAGCGGTGGCTGTGCAGGTACAGGAGGGCCGAGAGGAGCTACTCCACGTTCAAGGCCAGGAGGGGCAGCAGTGAGGAGATACCCCTCATCCAAGGTAAGGAGCTGCTTTGCTGGAGCAACCACAAAGAGATACCCCACGTCCAAAGTAAGAGAAACCCAAGTAAGACAGTAGGTGTTGTGAGAGGGCATCAGAGGGCAGACACACTGAAATAATCACTAGAAAACGAGTCAATCTACACACACTAGAACCACAGCCTTGTCTAACTCAATGAAACTAAGCCATGCCCTGTGGGGCTACCCAAGATGGGCAGGTCATTGTGGAGAGGTCTGACAGAATGTGGTCCACTGGAGAAGGGAATGGAAAACCACTTCAGTATTCTTGCCTTGAGAATCCCATAAATAAAATGAAAAGGCAAAATGATAGGATACTGAAAGAGGAACTCACCAGGCCGGTAGGTGGCCAATACGCTATAGGAGATCAGTGGAGAAATAACTCCAGAAAGAATGAAGGGATGGAGCCAAAGCAAAAACAATACCCAGCTGTGGATGTGACCAGTGATAGAAGCAAGGTCGGATGCTATAAAGAGAAATATTGCATAGGAACCTGGAGTATTAGGTCCATGAATCAAGGCAAATTGGAAGTGGTCAAACAGGAGATGGCAAGAGTGAATGTTGACATTCTAGTACTCAGCGAACTAAAATGGACTGGAATGGGTGAATTTAATTCAGATGACCATTATATCTACTACTGTGGGCAGGAATCCCTTAAAGAAATGGAGTAGCCATCATGGTCAACAAAAGAGTCCGAAATGCAGTATTTGGATGCAATCTCAAAAATGACAGAATGATCTTTGTTTGTTTCCAAGGCAAACCATTCAATATCACAGTAATCCAAGTCTATGCCCCAACAAGTAACACTGAAGAAGCTGAAGTTGAATGGTTCCATGAAGACCTCCAAGACCTTTTAGAACTAACACACAAAAAAGATGTCCTTTTCACTATAGGGGACTGGAATGCAAAAGTAGGAAGTCACGAAACACCTGGAGTGACAGGCAAATTTGGCCTTGGAGTAGGAATGAAACAGGGCAAAGGCTAAGAGAGTTTTGCCAAGAGAACGCACTGTTCATAGCAAACACCCTTTTCCAACAACACAAGAGAAGCCTCTACACATGGACATTACCAGATGGTCAACACCAAAATCAGATTGATTATATTCTTTGCAGCCAAAGATGGAGAAGCTCTATACAGTCAGCAAAAACAAGACTGGAAGCTGACTGTGGCTCAGACCATGAACACCTTATTTCCAAATTCAGACTGAAATTGATGAAAGTAGGGAAAACCACCAGACCATTCAGGTATGACCTAAATCAAATCCCTTATGATTATACAGTGGAAGTGAGAAATAGATTTAAGGGTCTAGATCTGATAGATAGAGTGCCTGATGAACCATGGACTGAGGTTCATGACATTGTACAGGAGACAGGGATCAAGACCATCCCCATGGAAAAGAAATGTTAAAAAGCAAAATGGCTGTCTGGGAAGGCCTGACAAAGAGCTGTGAAAAGCAAAGGAGAAAAGGAAAGATATAAGCATCTGAATGCAGAGTTCCAAAGAATAGCAAGAAGAGATAAGAAAGCCTTCTTCAGCGATCAGTGCAAAGAAATAGAGGAAAAGAACAGAATGGGAAAGACAAGAGATCTCTTCAAGAAAATTAGAGACACCAAGGGAACATTTCATGCAAAGATGGGCTCAATAAAGGACAGAAATGGTATGGACCTAACAGAAGCAGAAGATATTAAGAAAAGGTGGCATGAATACACAGAAGAACTGTACAAAAAAGATCTTCATGACACAGATAATCACGATGGTGTGATCACTCACCTAGAGCCAGATATCCTGGAATGTGAAGTCAAGTCAGCCTTAGAGAGCATCACTAAGAACAAAGCTAGTGGAGGTGATGGAATTCCAGCTGAGCTATTTCAAATCCTGAAAGATGATGCTGTGAAAGTGTTGCACTCAATATGCCAGCAAATTTGGAACACTCAGCAGTGGCCACAGGACTGGAAAAGGTCAGTTTTCATTCCATTCCCAAAGAAAGGCAATGCCAAATAATGTTCAAACGACAACACAGTTGTACCCATATCACATGCTAGTAAAGTGATACTCAAAATTCTCCAAGCCAGGCTTCAGCAATATGTGAACTGTGAACTTCCAGATGTTCAAGCTGGATTTAGAAAAGGCGGAGGAACCAGAGATCAAATTGTCAACATCCGCTGGATCATAGAAAAAGCAAGAGAGTTCCAGAAAAAAACATCTATTTCTGCTTTATTGACTATGCCAAAGCCTTTGACGGTGTGGATCACAATAAACTGTGGGAAATTCTGAGAGATGGGAATAGCAGACTACCTGACCTGCCTCTTGAGAAATCTGTATGCATGTCAGGAAGCAACAGGTAGAACTGGACATGGAACAACAAACTTGTTCCAAATAGAAAAAGGAGTACATCAAGGCTGTATATTGTCACCCTGCTTATTTAACTTATATGCAGAGTACATCATGAGAAACGCTGTGCTGGAAGAAGCACAGGCTGGAATCAAGATTGCAGGGAGAAATATCAACAACCTCAGCTATGCATACACCGCCCTTATGGCAGAAAGTGAAGAGGAACTAAAAAGCCTCTTGATGAAAGTGAAAGAGGAGAGTGAAAAAGTTGGCTTAAAGCTCAACATTCAGAAAACTAAGATCATAGCATCCTGTCCCATCACTTCATGGCAATTAGATGGGGAAACAGTGTCAGACATTATTTTTGGGGAGCTCCAAAATCACTGCAGATAGTTATTTCAGCCATGAAATTAAAAGATGCTTACTCCTTGGAAGGAGAGTTATGACCAACCTAGATAGCATATTGAAAGGCAGAGACATTACTTTGCCAACAAAGGTCCATCTAGTCAAGGCTATAGTTTTTCCAGTAGTCATGTATGGATGTGAGAATTGGACTGTGAAGAAGGCTGAGAGCTGAAGGATTGATGCTTTTGAACTATGCTGTTGGAGAAGACTCTTGAGAGTCCCTTGGACTGCAAGGAGATCCAACCAGTCCATTCTGAAAGAAATCATTTCTGGGTATTCTTTGGAAGGAATGATGCTAAAGCTGAAACTCCAGTACTTTGGCCACCTGATGCAAACAGTTGACTCGTTGGAAAAGACTCTGATGCTGGGAGGAACTGGGGACAAGAGGAGAAGGGGAGACAGAGGATGAGATGGCTGGATGGCTTCACCGACTCAATAGCCATAAGTCTCAGTGAACTCCGGAAGTTGGTGATGGACAGGGAGGCCTGATGTGCTGCAGTTCATGGGGTCTCAAAGAGTTGGACACGACTGAGCGACTGAACTGAACTAGTCACATAAGTTTTTCTTAAACTCTGAGCTGTTATGACAATAATCTCTAAGACTAACTTTCTTTAAGCCTAGAGCTAATGATTACACAACAAAACAACTCATCTTGCTCATGGGCATGCTTTTCCTTAATCTCTGTACCAATGATTATATAACAACAAGGTATCTGGCTAGAGGACATGTTTCTCCTTAGTAATAAGAACTGTTTAACTCATGTTATCTCAGGACATATGTTGTGGAAGTGCGTCTGGTAAGAAATTTCTATTGTTAGTTCTTATCTTATTAATTTAAGATGCATGTTGTGGGAGTGGATCTGTGATTTGGGGGAATGGCATTGAAACATGTATAATATCATGTAAGAAGTGAATCGCCAGTCTAGGTTCAATGCAGGATACAGGATGCTTGGGGCTGGTGCACTGGGATGACCCAGAGAGATGGTACGGGGAGGGAGGTGGGAGGGGGGTTCAGGATTGGGAACTCATGTACACCCGTGGCGGATTCATGTTGATGTATGGCAAAACCAATACAGTATTGTAAAGTAAAATAAAGTAAAATTAAAAAAAAAAAAAAAGAAAGAAAGAAAGTTAAGTCAGCTCACTCCTGTCCAACTCTTTGTGACTCCATGGACTATAGCCTACCAGGCTCCTCCGTCCATGGGATTTTCCAGATAAGAATACTGGAGTGGGTTGCCATTTCCTTCTCCAGGAGATCTTCCCTACCCAGGGATTGAACCCGGGTCTCCCGCATTGTAGGCAGATGCTTTACTGTCTGAGCCACCAGGAAGTCCTAAAAGTATATAATGCCTTGATAAGACCAGCAAGTGGGGCACTCTCCCCCTTCTGTTGTCTATGTCAGATGTTTTCTTGGTCCTTTTTCACTGTAGTAAAACTTCTGCCACACAAAGTTCTGAGTGTCTGAAGCCTAGTCTCTGGTCCTGAAGCTAAACCTTCTTCAGAGATCACAAAGCCAACATCGTTCACCATAAGCTATCAATACCTTAATGTGAAAACACTATACTGCTAAAAGATGCCAAACATGTGGATCAGCAAATCATAATAATATTTTGTAAGAGTAACATTGTAAGCAGCTCTTTATAAAAACCACCCTCAGCAGGAAGTCCCTGCTCCTGTCTCTTTAACAAGACTGCATTGTAAGTAACTTTTAAAGTAGACACCCCCATTGTCTACTCATCTCCTGCTCAAACACATCTTTCAAATGTTTTAATCACACAATACCTTGCCTAATGTCAAAGTAGAGATGAAGAATAAATAATCAACAAAAAATGACCGGATCTCTTCTCCTTCAGTAATCCCCTGATCAAACTGTGTAATAAGATAACATCTAGAGGAAGAGTTGACAAACCTTCACAGAAGCCTGCACCCCATGGGGGATGGTGGTGACTGTGACCCCCATCTCAGGGATTAAATGATATGACTCTGTTTCTCTTTAGAAGTTTCATAGTTGAGCAGAATATTGGGAACTGGTTTTAGGTAGGCACTGAATCCACCGTCTCCCCAGACTGCTGACATTCTGATTAAAAGCAACTTTCTTCTCTATCATTTATGAGTATGTAACTGAGTCTGTAAGCAGCAAACAGCAGGACCCTATATATTCAGGAACCAACATCACTGATCACAGATAATCATAAAAAATATAATAAAAATTTTGCATGAAAGTGCGGCACAGAGACACAAAGCGAGTAAATGCTGCTGAGAAAATTGTGTCCATAGACTTGCTGAACACAGGGAGGCCACGAAATTTCAATTTGTAAAAAAAAAAAAAAAAAAAAAATACTGAAGCCCAAGCCCAATTAAGTGAAGCACAATGAAACAAGGCACATTTGTACTCTGTTATAAGAGACTTAAACATACACATGAAGCTGTATGGTGCTAATTCAAATTGGACTTTTAAAATGTATATTGGCAACTCTAGGACAATGTCAAAAATACTTTCTTAAAAAATATGTAATTTATATGCTGAGAGGAGATAAAATGGAATTTTACAACATTCGATTTTAAAACAGAAGACAAAAAGGGGAAGTAAAGTCAAATACAACTAGTAGAACATAGGTACAAATACTGTATTTATCCAATTACAACAAAATTGTGAATTACTCTAAGATACCAATTAAAGACAAATTGTCAAAGTGGGAAGGACTCAATATATATTGTCAACAAAAACTTACTTTAAGCAAAGATTCTGACATGATACAGTAAAAATAAAGGGATAGAAAGATATGCCATCCTAACCCTAATGGAAAAAAAGTTGGGGTAACTATTAAGTTCATATAAAACAGACTTCAGAATAGGACAATCATCAGGAATAAAGAGGGGCACTATATAATAATAGATGAGAAAATTCTCCAAGGAGTGGTAACATTAAAAATATCTTTATTAAATAATTTATATTATTATTTGAATTAAAACTATTTTATTAAATATATTAATTTATTTTAATAAATTAAAAATAAAGCAATATCTTTATAGTGCAATCTAAACAGTGGTTACAGGAAAATTTACATCACTAGATGTCTATGTTAGAACAAAAGAAAGATCTAGAATCAATAATCTAAGCTTTTACTTTGGCAGTTAGAAAAGGAAAAGCAGTTCAAGACTAAAGCAAGTAGAAAAGAAAAATAATAGACAATCAAAATGAAAATAGAGAAAATTAATTGCATTAAAAGCTCGTTCTTCAAAAATGTCAATAAAACTATAAATCTCTACCAGGTAAATCCAAAAAGAGAGAGAAAATACTTATTACCACTATCAGAAATTAAAAAGGGAGCATCAATACTGACCCCACAGACATAGGAAGTAAAGGAAACTCTACTCACAAATTTGATAACTTAGATGAAACAAAGCAATTTCTTGAAAGACACAAACTACCAAATTTTACACAAAGAGAAAGCAATAATCTGCATAGACCCATAATTAAAGAAATTAAATCAATATTTAATAATGTTCCAAAAAGAAAGCATCTGGTCCAAATATTTTACTGGTGAATTTTAACATTTAAGAAAGAAAAAAATACTAATTTTTTCACAATCTTTTCAGACATTAAAACAGAGAGCAAACTTCTTAACTTATCCCCTGATGCCAGTCATCACCCTAATACCAACACCAGATAAAGACATTAGAAAGGGAAAACTGCACACCAGTATTTCTCATGAATATAGATGCAAAATTTCTCAACAAAATATTAGCAAGTAATATCGAAAAATGTATAAGAAGTTACACAAAACAACTAAATGATATGTATTCTAGACATGCCAGCCTGGTCCACATTTTTAAGTCAATATTTGTAATCCACTAAATCAAGGAGCTAAAGAGGAAAAGTCACACTCATACCAATAGGTGCAGAAAAGCACTTACTAAAATCCAAAATCAAATTATTATAAAAATTAGGCAAACTAGAAATAGCAGAAAACTCCCACAATATGATGAAAAAAGACATGAAAATTCATCAGGTAATATCAGATTTATTGATGAGAAATGATGCCTTTAAATGTATACATATAGCTGATTCACTTTATTGTACAGCAGAAACTGATAATATCATAAAGCAATTATATTTCAATAATAAAATTTTAAAAATAAAATAATAAAATTTTAAGCTCATTTTCATAATAAGGGACTGGAAGGCAAAAGCAGAAAGACAAGAGACAGTTGGAGAAACAGGCAAATTTGGTCCTGGAGTAAAAAATGTAGCAGGGCAAAGGCTAACTGTTTTGCCAAGAGAATACACTGGTCATAGCAAACACCCTCTTTCATCAACACAAAAGAAAACTCTACACATGGACATCACCAGATGCCCAATACAGAAATCAGACTGATTATATTGTTTGCAGCCAAAGATGGAGAAGCTCTATACAATCAGCAAAAACAAGACTGGGAGCTGTCTGTGGCTCAGATCATGAACTCCTTATTGCTAAATTCAAACTTAAATTGAAGAAAGTAGGAAAAACCACTAGACTATTCAGGTATGACCTAAATCAAATCCCTTATGATTATACCATGGATGTGACAAATAGACTCAAGGGAGTAGATCTGATAGATAGACTACCTAATGAACTATGGATGGAGGTTCATGACATTGTACAGGTGGCAGAGATCAAGACCATTCCCAATCAAAAAGTAATGCAAAAAGGCAAAATGGTTGTCTGAGGAGGCCTTACAAATAGCTGTGAAAAGAAGAGAAGTGAAAAGCAAAGGAGAAAAGGAAAGATATACCCATCTGAAAGCAGAGTTCCAAAGAATAGCAAGAAGAGATAAGAAAGCCTTCCTCAGTGATCAATGGAAAGAAACAGAGGAAAACAATAGAATGGGAAAGACTAGAGATCTCTTCAAGAAAATTAGAGATACCAAGGGAACATTTCATGCAAAGATGGGCTCAATAAAGGACAGAAATGGTATGGACCTAACAGAAGCAGAAGATATTAAGAAAAGGTGGCAAGAATACACAGAACTATACAAAAAAGATCTTTACGACCCAGACAATTATGATGGTGTGGTCATGATCCTACAGCCAGACATCCTGGAAGGTAAAGTCAGGTGGGCATTAAGGAGCAATCACTATGAACAAAGCTAGGGGAGGTGATGGAATTTCAGTTGAGCTGTTTCAAATCCTAAAAGATGATGCTGTGAAAGTGCTGCACTCAATATGCCAGCAAATTTGGTACACTCAGCAGTGGCTACAGGACTCAAACAGGTCAGTTTTCATTCCAATCTCAAAGAAAGGCAATGCCAAAGAATGTCCAACTATGGCACAGTTGCACTCATATCACATCCTAGCAAAATAATGTTCAAAATTCTCCAAGCCAGGATTCAACAATATGTGAACTGTGAACTTCCACATGTTCAAGCTGGATTTAGAAAAGGCAGAGGAACCAGAGATCAAATTTCTAACATTTGTTGGATCATAGAAAAAGCAAGAGAATTCCAGAAAGACACCTACCTCTTCTTTACTGTTTATGCCAAAGCCTTTGACTGTGTAGGTCACAACAAAGTGTAAAATTCTTCAAGAGATGGGAGTATCAGAGCACCTTACCTGCATCCTGATAAATCTGTATGCAGCTCAAGAAGCAACAGTTAGAACTGAACATGGAACAAGAGACTAATTTCAAAATAGGAAAGGAGTATGTCAAGACTGTATATTGTCACCCTGCTTATTTAACTTATGCAGAGTACATCATGCTAAATGCAGGGCTGGATGAAGCACAAGCTGGACTCAAGATTGCCAGGAGAAATATCAATAACCACAGATATGCAGATGACACCACTCTTATGGCAGAAATTGAAGAACTAAAGAGCCTCTTGATGAAAGTGAAAGAGGAGAGTGAAAAACTTGGCTTAAAGCTCAACAATCAGAAAACTAAAATCATGGTATCCAGTCCCATCACTTCATGGCAAATAGATAGGGAAACAATATAAAAAGTGATAGATTTTATTTTCTTTGGCTCCAAAATCACTGCAGATGGTGACTGCAGCTATGAAATTAAAAGATGCTTGCTCCTTGGAAGAAAAGCTATAAGAAACTAGACAGCATATTAAAAAGCAAAGACACTACTTTGCTAACAAAGGTCCATCTAGTCCAAGCTATGGTTTTTCCAGTGGTCATCTATGGATGTGAGAGCTGGACCATAGACAAGGCTGAGCGCTGAAGAAATGATGTTTTTGATCAAACCAGTCAATCCTATGGAGAAGGCAATGGCAACCCACTCCAGTACTCTTGCCTGGAAAATCCCATGGATGGAGGAGCCTGCTGGCTGCAGTCCATGGGGTCGCACAGACCTGCTGCTGCTGCTGCTAAGTCGCTTCAGTCATGTCTGACTCTGTGCGACCCCATAGACGGCAGCCCAGCAGGGTCCCCTGTCCCTGGGATTCTCCAGGCAACAACACTGGAGTGGTCCAATGCATGAAAGTGAAAAGTGAAAGGGAAGTCGCTCAGTCATGTCCGACTCTTAGTGACCCCATGGACTGCAGCCTACCAGGCTCCTCCATCCATGGGATTTTCCAGGCAAGAGTACTGGAGTGGGGTGCCATTGCCTAAAGGAAATCAATCCTAAATACTCACTGGACGGACTGATGCTGAAGCTGAAGCTCCATACTTTGGCCACCTGATGCAAAGAGCCAACTCCTTAGAAAAAAACCCTGATGCTGGGAAAGATTGAAGGCAGGAGAAGGGGACAACAGAGCATGAGATGGTTGGGTGGCATCCCTGACTTGATGAATAAGAGTTTGAGCAAGCTTCAGGAGATGGTGATGGATAGCGAAGCCTGGCGTGCTGTAGTCCATGGGGTCACAAAGAGTCAAACACAACTGAGTGACTGAATTGAACTGAACATTCATGGGATTTTGGAATAGAATAATGATCATTACATAATAATTAAGGAAATCTGATTAAACTATGGGGCTCCTCTGGTAGTTCAGACAATAAAGAATCTGCCTGCAATGCAGGAGACCCGGGTTTGATCCCTTGGTTTGGAAGATCCCTTACAGAAGAGAATGGCACCCACTCCAATATTCTTGTCTGGAGAATTCCATGGATAGGGATGGATAATAATGTAGTAATTATGTAACTAATATTAATTTTGATAAATGTATCATAATAGTGTAAATAATAGGAAAAACTTGGCATGGGACCTATATAAACTCTATAAACTACTATACTTGCAATTTTCCTGTAAATCTCAAACTGTTATAAAATAACAGAGCAATAAAAGTAGTTTAGGAAGAAAAGAAATATAATCTAGTAAACTGAACTAACTACCACAAAAATTTTCTTAGGTTATCTTAGCAACTTCCTAAAGAAGCCTGTTAAACGTATCAGATTCTTGAAGACAGTGGATAATGGGTTACTTTTAGGGGATGATTGTTAAGGCAATGCATACACACTTTCCCACCGATTTCAGTGTCAGACACACACGAACTGAAGTTATGTGGCAAAATGAGTAATAGCTGCAATATCTGTGCAACTTTGCTATTTCAGTCAGGATTCTTAGTCGCAAACAATGGAATCCACTATGAACTCTATAGGGAGAAACTATGTTAGAGAACACCAGGCTGCTCTCAAAATCTTCAGCAAGATGAGGAAATCCGGTTAGAAGCTATGAACCCAGAAACAATATCCAATTGCATTTGAGATTGTGATTCCAAGAGAAAGCATCACCAGCCTGAGACTAAACTCCAGGGCCTTCATTACTGCTGCTCTTTAAGGATCTCCAACTCGTATGTTCCCAAAGATAGACTTCATGCTCATCATCTTCCCCACACATTTCCCTCTAAACAAACTCTCATAATGGTTTATCTTCTTGGAAAAGCAAAGTTCTATCCTAATGGCAAGAGAAGGTGAACTAAGGAAGTTTGACTTCTACTTTGGAAGGGAAATTTCACAAAGCGAAGATTTATTAAAAATCTTGAAGAGTGTTCAAAAGATAATAAACAATCATAAATGCGGCCTATGTCTACTATATTTGGTTTGTTACCTCCTTTTAGATACATTGATTTCACTTGATAATGTAGTTTTGTAAAATAACATCACCTTAACATCATGGCTAGATTGTATTACTCAAAATGTAGACATTATCATTGGTCTGTAAAACTTATATTTGTAAAAGCTTTAAACATTTATTGTAAAAAGTACTGTAAGTCAATTCCTGCTGCCTCTGTCAATAAAATGATCACTGCTGGATTCTTCAGTTCAGTTCAGTTGCTCAGTCATATCCAGTTCAGTTGCTCAGTCATATCCGACTCTTTGCAACCCCATGAACTGCAGCACACCAGGCCTCCCTGTCCATCACCAACTCCCAGAGTCCACCCAAACCCATGTCCATTGTATTGGTGATGCCATCCAGCCATCTCATCCACTGTCGTCCCCTTCTCCTCCTGCCCTCAATCTTTCCCAGCATCAGGGTCTTTTCAAATGAGTCAGCTCTCTGCATCAGGTGGCCAAAGTATTGGAGTTTCAGCTTCAACATCAGTCCCTCCATTGAACACCCAGGGTTGATCTCCGTCAGAATGGACTGGTTGCATCTCCTTGCAGTTCAAGGGACTCTCAAGAGTCCTTTCCAACACCACAGTTCAAAAGCATCAATCCTTCAGCTCTCAGCTTTCTTTATGGTCCAACTCTCACATCCATACATGACTACTGGAAAAACCATAGCCTTGACTAGATGGACCTTTGTGGACAAAGTAATGTCTCTGCTTTTTAATATGCTGTCTAGGTTGGTCATAACTTTCCTTTCAAGGAATAAGTGTCTTTTAATTTCATGGCTGCAGTCACCATCTACAGTGATTTTGGAGCCCAGAAAAATAAAGTCGGGCACTGTTTCCCCATCTATTTCCCATGAAGTGATGGGACCAGATCCCTTGATCTTCGTTTTCAGAATATTGATCTTTAAGCCAACTTTTTCACTCTCCTCTTTCACTTTCATCAAGAGGCTCTTTAGTTCTTCTTCACTTTCTGCCATAAGGGTGATGTTATCTGCACATCTGAGGTTACTGATGTTTCTCTTGATTCCAGCTTGTGCTTCTTCCAGCCCAGCATTTCTCATGATGTACTCTGTGTATAAATTAAATAAGCAGGGTGACAATATACAGCCTTGACGTACTCCTTTTCCTCTTTGGAACCAGTCTATTGTTCCATGTCCAGTTTTAACTATTGCTTCCTGACCTGTATACAAGTTTATCAAGAGGCAGGTCTGGTGGTCTTGTTTTCCCATCTCTTTCTGAATTTTCCACAGTTTATTGTGATCCACACAGTCAAAGGCTTTGGCATAATCAACAAAGCAGAAATAGATGTTTTTCTGGAACTCTCTTGCTTTTTTGATGATCCAGCAATATTGGCAATTTGATCTCTGGTTCCTCTGCCTTTTCTAAAACCAGCTTGAACATCTGGAAATTCACAGTTCACGTATTATGAAGCTTGGCTTGAAGAATTTTGAGCATTACTTTACTAGTGTGTGAGATGAGTGCAATTGTGCAGTAGTTTGAGCATTCTTCAGCATTGCCTTTCTTTGGGACTGGAATGAAAACTGACCTTTTCTAGTTGCCTGGAGAATCCCAGGGATGGGGGACCCTGGTGGGCTGCTGTCTCTGGGATCACACCGAGTCAGACATGACTGAAGCAACTTAGCAGCAGAAGCAGCATGCTAATAAAAAATCAAACTATATAACTGGTATTCTTATTCCAATTATAACTGAACATACCTTGAAGCTTACAATTAGGAATAAAAATCACTGGTCAAAGGATACAACTACTTGTTCAAATAACAGAATGCCAATAATAGATTTTAATGTTACGAAGTTAAGTTTTCACAACAATTTCTGTGGGACTAGATATTATGAATCCTGTCTGGAGAAATTGAGCATATTTACCAACATACTAACAAGCCAGTTTTCATTCAAGAAAAGGCTAAATACTAGATTTCAACTTGTGGTCAATAGGGAAACTCTCACTTTGAGGCCTACTGGCGGTTTTCCTTAGGCAGATCCTTTTGTTGTAACTCACGGCATTTCCTGAGATTTCTCCAATCAACAGTGAAAATTCTAAAATTTGAAAATGGAAAGTAACAGAAAACAGAGTCTTCCTCCCCCCAATTATTATTCAAATTATTGTTTGCTTTTCATCTCTAATGTACAGTTCATAGGCTTAAAAGAAAATCTTTGGAACTGTCAGTGACTATTTAAAGTAAGTAGCTTCCTAAATAAATCCCTTGTCAGTTTGTATTAGAATGCTTGCCTGATTAAAAAAGGAGAGAGTAATTAAGTGTTTGCTTGTTAATCTGTTATTTAGAAGTCATTAATGAAAATGGTTAATGGGTTCAAGAGGCATTCCATATTTAAATTAATTCTGTTGCTAAGAGCTAGACTCAATTTATAAAATATTCAAACACCCTGGCAAGTGAGCTATTGAATTAGTGGAGGCATTGAATGAAGAGGGTACTTTTCAAAGTCAGTTTATATTTGTTTGCTGTCTTTTAATGTAATGCTACTAAACATGATTGGTAGTTTATTTTGTTTTTTAACAAATAAAATGAGAGATTATATTATTATGAAAAGTAAAGGAGAAATAATACGTCCCTGAGTTTGTCTTTGTATTCCCTAACTGCAATAAATTGCGCTTATGTCTTCGCTAAAGAGAATTTTAAAATTCAGCAATGGAAGTAATAGTTGAATGCACAAGACTCTCTGTTAAGAGAAAAGGTGTTTGGAAAATATTAGAATATTAGAATATTTCATGAAATTAAAATCTAAGTGGTATGAGATGAAGGTAAGGGTTCAACCAGGAGTCATTACCTCAAATGCAACTTAGAATGTTTCTCCCGACCTTCATATTAATCTTACATCATCTGGTAACTACCTTCATTTTCCTTGTATATTATGTGAAACTTGTCATTATGTTTTTATGTTTTACAACATGTATTTAACGTTCATCTTCCCATCCAGGCTATAAACCACATTAGGCTCTAGAATACGTCATGTTTTCCCATAGCTCTAATTTTGTCTTAAGTACAGTATTTAGCTCTAGTCAATACATTTTTTGGTTTGCTGTATAGATGTGATGTTTCAATCAAAGGAAAACTGTAGTAAAAATTAAAGGAGAAAAGGGTCAAATCAATATTAAATCTATTGGAATAGAGGATCCTGTCGATTTTCAATGGCTAATATGCCTTTCTTAAGGAAAAAGGTAGAGGCAGGTGGCAGAGAAAGATTCCCCTAAAAAATGATTGTAGTGGGGAAGTAATCTATAAATGAATTTATTAAAATCTATATCAATGGGATTTTATTAAGCCTAAGTTCAGTCATTAGTAAATGTGTGTGGTATAAGCCTAGTCTTATTAAGAAAACAAAACAAAAAAAAACATTTTTACCTGGAAAATAGTGAGATATTTATTGATCATGTAATACAATAAGGTCACTGGACTCTAATTCAAAAAAACATCAACCTTTTCAGCACAGGGTTGTCATTCTGGTTGATAAATCTTTTCATATGGCATGGCAAACTTCCTGCATTATCTCAAATATACACTGATTGTGGCACGAATTGGTTTTCTCTCAGAAACAGAAAATATTACAGGGTAAAATTGCATTCATTTCTCAACTTGCTTAAAAAAAAAAATTACCTGAAGTTGGTGACAGATTATATAAGTAGATACATCTTATCTCATCACAGCTTCCTTAGGTATTACCAAGTCTTCAGTTCAATTCAGTTCAGTCACTCAGTCGTGTCCAACTCTTTGCGACCCCATGGACTGCAGGACAACAGACCTCCCTGTCCATCACCAACTCCCAGCGTTTACTCAAACTCATGTCCATCGTTTTAGTAATGCCATCCAACTATCTCATCCTCTATCGTCCCCTTCTGCCTTCAGTCTTTCCCAGCATCAGGGTTTTTTCCAATGAGTCAGCTCTTCATGTCAGGTGGCCAAACTATTGGAATTTCAGATTCAGCATCAGTTCTTCCAATGAATATTCAGGACTGATTGCCTTTAGGATGGACTGGTTGGATCTCCTTGCAGTCCAAGGGACTCTCAAGAGTCTTCTCCAACACCACAGTTCAAAAACATCAATTCTTTGGTGCTCAGCTTTCTTTAGAGTCCAATTCTCACATCCATACATGACTGCTGGAAAAACCATAGCCTTGACTAGATGGATCTTTGTTGGCAAAACAATGTCTCTGTGCTTTTTAATATTCTGTCTAGGTTGGTTATAGCTTTTATTTCAAGGAGCAAGCATCTTTTAATTTCATGGCTGTAGTCACCATCTGCACTGGTTTTGGAGCTCCTCCACCAAAAATAAAGTATGCCGCTGTTTCCATTGCTTCCTCATCTATTTGCCATGAAGTGACCAGATGGGACCAGATGCCATGAAGTCACCAGAAGGGACCAGATGCAATGATCTTAGTTTTCTGAATGTTGAGTTTTAAGCCAACTTTTTCACTCTCCTCTTTTACTTTCATCAAGGGGCTCTTTAGTTCTTTTTCACTTTCTGCCATAAGGGTGGTATCATTGGCACATCTGAGGTTATTGGTATTTCTCCCAGCAATCTTGATTCCAGCTTGCGCTTCATCCAGCCCGGCATTTCACATGATGTACTCTGCATCTAAGTTAAATAAGCAGGGTGACAATATATATAGCCTTAATGTACTCCTTTCCCAATTTGGAATCAGTCTGCTGTCCTTTGTCCAGATCTAACTGCTGCTTCTTGACCTGCATACAGATTTCTCAGGAGGCAGATCAGGTGGTCTGGTATTCCCATCTCTTTAAGTATTTTCCATAGTTTGATGTGATCCACACAGTCAAAGGCTTTGGCATAGTCAATAAAGCAGAAATAGATGTTTTTCTGGAATTCTCTTGTTTTTTTCTATGATCCATCAGATGTTGGCAATTTGATCTCTGGTTCCTCTGCCTTTTCTAAATCCAGTTTGAACATCTGGAAGTTCATGGTTAATGTAATGTAAGAACTGTATTCACAAACAATATTTCCACTTTAGGCAGTATCCCCATCATTGGGACCTCCTAGTTCCTGAACCAAAACCAGGATCAAAATGGTACATATTACCCTAGGGAAAAAGCCAAATCATGCATTTGTAATACTTCCATCTTCCTAGAGAGAAATGATATCCATTTTTATTTTTTTTCAATCTGAATCCTGTTGTGAAGGTGAGGAAGTAAGGACTGACTTTATATGTGATTCTCCACTTCTACCACTAGTCAATCCTTTCAAGAAAATGAGAAATGATATCAAAATATATTGCTTCTATGTGGAATTTTGTCTTTTAGCAAAACTGGCCTGTTATGTAAACTCTTTGGGGTTGATTTTAATAGACATTTGACTAGCATATTCTTGCATAAGGAATCATGTTAGAATGATATATACTCAGAGGAAATGCACAGTCTTAAGAAGTGGATCGATCTCCATTTAGAATCTAACAAAGTTGAATTAGAAATTTGTGCTCTCAGCTATTACTGATAAAGCTTGTTTACTGGAAGATGAGCAATTCTAATGATGGATAAAGAAATAGAATTCAGGTATTTAAAATTTCATGTGCAATGTTGAAATAATTTGGATTTCATTCTGAGAAAAATGCAGACCCAACAAATTGTTGTAAACAGAGACCTTCCGTGTTTATTGAGCTAAATAAATACCTAAATAAATACCTTTCAACATGCAGTATGGAGAATAGATTACAGGCAAATTATACCAAAAGACAAGGTCATAACAACGTGTTGACATCATTTAAGTAAAGCATAATAACAGCTTTAGCTATAGATAATGCAATGAATGAAGAGATATGGAAGGAGCCATGAAATATTTATAAGGATAAACCTATACACATTATTATTTTGGAATTATGCTAAGATAGAAGAAATAAGAGACAAAATAGATTTTAGGATTAAAACTTGAGAAAGAAAAGGATAATAGTTTTATTAACTGGGATGATAGAAATGAGTTCACCTTTAGATATGTTACATTAAGATCTAAGTGAAATTGAATGTAAATATATACAGGTAGCTGGTCATATAGGATTTAAGAATTACAAATGTTATCTCAGGTGAGTAAGCAGCAAATGGTCTTTAATTTGTTCAACAAGTACCTACAGGGCCCTTATGCACTAGATTACTATTGTGGCAAAGAAAGCACAGCGCTGAATGTGACTGATAAGATTCTGAATGGCCCCTGTGAAGGAGAGATGGATAATAAAGAGTTAAAACAAGTGAGCAAAGTAATTACAGGTACTGGTTAGTGCTATGGAGAATATGCTAGGTTATATTGTGACAGTGACTCAGAGAAGCTACGTTCAGATTTAGTCATTTCATGGAAGGCTTCTCTCTGAAGGGGACCTTGGAGGGAAGGGCTGAATAATAAGAAGGGCCAGCGTGGTGACTGAGAATGTGGGAGCTGAGGTTCAAGAGCTGAATTCATGCCTCAGCCTTGTTAACCATGTAAATTTTCCAAGCTATTTAAACTTTTTTCTTCTTTTTTTATTCTATAAGTATAATTCCAAAATAATAATGTGTATAGATTCATCCTTTTAAGTATTTCATGGCTCCTTCCATATATCTTCATTCGTTGCATTATCTATAGCTAAAGCTGTTATTATGCTTTACTTAAATGATGTCAACACGTTGTTATGACCTTGTCTTTTGGTATAATTTGCCTGAGTTTCTGTTTTGTAAATAAGTTCATTTGTATCATTTCCTGATTCCACATATAAGCAATTTCATATGTTTGTCATTGACTTATTTCACTTAGTATAATAATCTCTAGGTCCATCAATGTTGCTGAAAATGATATTATTTCATTCTTTTTTATGGATGAGTAAGATTTCATTTGCATACTAAAAAGCAGACATTACTTTGCCAACAAAGGTCCGTTTAATCAAAGCTATGGTTTTTCCAGTAGTCATGTATGGGTGTGAGAGTTGGACTATAAAGAAAGCTGAGTGCCAAGGAATTGATGCTTTTGAACTGTGGTGTTGGAGAAGACTCTTGAGAGTCCCTTGGACTGCAAGGAGATCCAACCAGTCCATCCTAAAGGAAATCAGTCCTGAATATTCATTGGAAGGACTGATGTTAAAGCTGAAACTCCAATACTTAGGCCACCTGATACGAAGAACTGACTCATTTGAAAAGATCCTGATGCTGGGAAAGATTGAAGGCAGGAGGAGAAGGGGACAACAGAGGATGAAATGGTTGGATGGCATCTCCCGACTCGACGGACTTGAGTTTGAGTAAACTCCGGGAGTAGGCAATGGACAGGGAAGCCTGGTGTGCTACAATCCATGGGGTTGCAAAGAGATGGACACGGATGAGCAGCTGAACTGAATATTCCACCATATTTATGCGCCACATCTTCTCTATCCAGTTAACTGCTGAGGACATTTAGGCTGCTTTCATGTCTTGGCTATAGTAAATAGTGCTGCAATGAACACCGGGTTGCATGTATATTTTCGAACCAGGTTCACCTCTGCATATATGCCCAGGAGTGGGATTGCTGGATCATAAGATTACTCTATTTTTAGTTTCTTAAGGAACTTCCATCCTGTTCTCCACAGTGACTGATCAATCTATATTTCCACAAAGAATGTAGGAGGGTTCCATTTTTTCCACACCCTCTTCAGTATTTATTGTTTGTAGATTTTTTTAATGAAGGCCATTCTAATTGGTGTTTAATTATAAAACAGAGGTGATAAGAAATCTTATTGAGAAGTGATTAAGAGAAGTAGTCCATGTGAATCATTTAGCATAATTTCAATCGTAAGGAAAATATTCTCTAAACACTGGAAATAATTTAAAAAAAAATAAGAATTACATTCTTATTTCATCCAGCTCAGCATGGCAGGAGAACATTGTGGGTTTTCTCAGTCACTGGTTGAAATTAGGTATTTGCCTATGTGTCCTCTCTGTTGCATTTGCACATGTACAACAGAGGTGAAACACCAGTTTAGAGTGTTGACTTCAGAAACAGCAAGTAGCAGACTAACCTTTAAAGCACACAAAGGGCATAAAGGATTTGGGACTCAGAGTCGCATTGCATATTAACTGGAATCCCTCATTATACATAAATCTACCCGTTATTGTATTTTGCTGTTAAGTAAGCCTGAGTAAACATTTTAATGTGTTTTCTAACGACTTCAGTGGCAATTAGGCTTGTTATTCATTGTTCCTAAAGACCTTTGTGGTCCAGGATAATATGAATTGCTTCCTTATTCAGCAGGTTGATAATGGCTTCATTTCTTTTAAAGTATTTCATTTTTAAAATTATTTACTGTTCTCTGCTGATAAACAAAAGCATGAGCTTGGCTTTCATCCAAAGAGAGGAGCACAAGGATCTTTGATTATCTAGACATTGCTGTGTTTCAAATATCAGGAAAGAAATGGAAGATGGTGTATTTAAAGTAAAATATATTTAAGTGTAGCATCTTTAAAGTATGTGAAGGGGGTGTGTGCACATATATTAACCTCTAAAAACGTATTTTCTATTTTTGGAAAATAAAATACACAAAGCAAAAGTGTCAAGTCATTTGAATAGCTTCCCCTCCAAAATAAAACCTCAGTTCACTGAAGTTGCATAGTAGGCAAAACTGAATTATGATCATTGCAGTATGTAGCTAATCCCATAGTAATCAAAGTCACATTCAAGTGCAATAAAAAGCTTTTTCAGTGTAGTAATTTCTTCCATATTCTATGGTATCTAATCAATAGACATGATTTAGACCATTTCATAAAGGGAAGCTTCAATTTTTTCCTTGCAAAGAATATTTGTAAGTACTCTTCTCTAAGATTGGAGTAGGAAATAACAACCCATTCCAGTATTCTTGCCTGGAGAGTCCCATTGACAGAGGAGCCTGGTGGGCTACAGTCCACAAAGAGTCAGACACGACTGAGCTACTGAACACACACACACACACTCTAAGATGTACTATTAATCCCTTTGAATCCCTGAGGGTCTCTTCTTGATCAAATGAGTCTGTGACCCCACCATAGGTTACAATTACCTTGTCTTTAATATTTGCATGTTTTATAATTTTAAATATACATGTTTGTATACATAAATGAGGCTTTCTTGATGGCTCAACAGTAAAGAATCTGCCTGCAATGCAGGAGATGCAGGAGACACAGGTTCAATCCCTGGGTCAGAAAGATCCTCTGTAGGAGGGAATGCCAACCAATTTCAGTATTCGTACCTGAAAATTTCCCTGGACCAAGGAGCCTGGCAGGCTACAGCCAAAAGGGTTGCAAAGAATCAGACAGGACTGAGCAACTGAGCACTCACAAATATATGTGTTTGTATATTTAAAACTATAAAGAAATGCAAACTGCAAATAAAAACATGGTGACATATACAAAGCATGTTTCATAATTTGTTTAGTTGTACACTTATTTCTTTCAAAATCCATATTATAATAAATCCTATAATTTGCTTCTTTGTGCTAACTTTATGAGATTTGACACTAAATTAAGTAGCTATGGTTTAATCATCTTCATTGCTATATACCATCAATATAGCATGTGGATAAGTATTACATACGCATGCATAAAATATATGTATGTATAAAACAGTATTTGTCATTACAAGTTGATTCCACAACTTTGCTTTGCTTGCTATTGCAAAAAATGTGGCCAGGAGCATTCTTGTACAAGCCTCCTAGCATAGAATTCTAAGGGTGGAAATTCCAGACCATAGAGTCTGTGAAACATCAACTTTAACAAGCAACTTTTTGTAACAAAATTGAAACAATTTGCACTGCCATCATTATGGCATCATGTCTCCCACTATATCTTATTATAATGCCTTAAAATTGTTCCTCTTTGTGCCGCTCTGGGAAAACTCTCTTCTCTTTGAGGAGGGTTGCCTTCTTTCCTTACAAGTCAAGAATGCATTAATGAACATAAATATAAAATACATATTTATATAGCTTCCCAGCTGGTGCTAGTGATAAAGAAGCTGCCTGCCAATGCAGGAGACAAAGAGTCAGATGCTAACTGCATATTATAAATATATAACCTATTTTCTATAAAAAATGGATAACATGTTATAGCCATATTATGTATAAAATATGCATTTTAATGTTTTTATTTTTTAAGTGGGGGAGTTGTGTTGTTTATCTGGTCTGCCAGAATGTTAAAAATGATGCACTGAATTTTTAACATGATATAATTTTCCCCAGTTTTCAAGGAAACCTCTCAATCTTATATTTATCATCGTCCAGGTATTGGCCTATTCTTTTCCTCTTTATGATAAGCAAATTCATAACAGGAATCTCTACATTTTTATCTGCAAGTCTTTGACGTTCTCAAGCTAGACCTAACACACTGTTAACCATCTCAAGTAATTACTGTTATGCTTATCAGCTCTCTTCGATGTCACATTCAATAGCCATGACACAGCCCTCAAGTTTCTTAACCCTCAGGATGATATGCTGTTATATGGATGATACATTTAGTATTATGTCATGTTTGAAATACTCTTCTTAGCTTCTGTGAAACAGATTTCATGGGTTTTTTTTTCTTATATCACTGAGCACAATTTTTAATTTGTTGGTTTATCTTAACCAAATATTAAATATTAGGTTTCTTCAAGATAGAGATCAGATCTCTGCCTTCAGAACCACTTTCAAGTAATTCCACCTGGGCACATGGCTTCACTTTCTTAGCCACAAGCACAGGACATGTACATTTATGTCTCCCAACTTGTATCTCTACTTGCTTACGTAGCTTCTTGGGAATGATTCAACATATTCACTCAACATTCAACATGTATGAAATAAACCCACATTCTTTTGTAAAAGATTAATGTTTTTAAAAAAGAAGATTGTTTTATTCCACTGTTCCCTATGCCAGGGTATGGCCGCAGTATCCATCCCATTACACAAGCCAGCTCAGGGATGGCCAGCTTTACAGCTTAATGTCTCCCCTCTCCTCTCAATTGTTTAACTAGGAGCACTGGGATCTAGTCCTCTAACTTCTACTCACGTGTATTCTATCATTGTTGCCTTTTTTTACGAAAAAAAAAAAAAGTAAAGCCAGTTCAGTTCAGTTCAGTCTCAGTTGTGTCCGACTCTTTGCAACCAACCCCATGAATCGCAGCGTGCCAGGCCTCCCTGTCCATCACCATCTCCCAGAGTTCACTCAGACTCACATCCATCGAGTCTGTGATGCCATCCAGACATCTCATCCTCTGTCGTCCCCTTCTCCTCCTGCCTCCAATCCCTCCCAGCATCAGACCCTTTTCCAATGAGTCCACTCTTCGCATGAGGTGGCCAAAGTACTGGAGTTTCAGCTTTAGCATCATTCCTTCCAAAGAAATCCCAGGACTGATCTCCTTCAGAATGGATTGCTTGGATCTCCTTGCAGTCCAAGAACCCTCTATTTAAAATTAAAAATCAAAATCCTCCTCCATCCATACTTTGAATTACTTCATTGGCGTCTTATTCCTTCCAGAAAATATTTCAAAACCTTATAAAGAATTCTGTAAGTTCTGCAGGGTCTGGACCTTAGCAACCTTATCTCACAGCTCATGTGTGATGTGTCTCGCTTTCTGTGATCTGGTCAAGAGAGGTGGTCCTTCGAACACTCGACACCTCCACCAACCTCACAAGATTTAACATATTCTCACCTCTCCATGGACATACTTCCTTCATGTGTCTTCTACTTAAAGCCCACAGTGCAGATATTTGCTAAAACTGTCACTTTTTCAGGTATGCCTTCCTAAGTTCCACTAACAAGGTATCATCAGCCTATTTTATGCTCTATGACATATACCATTCATATATACCATTAAAAGGGGTTTTCTATTTTTACTTCAAGTTTTTAATAATGTAACGTATGATTTCACCAATATACTAGGCATGTCAGGAAGTCAGGGACCTGGCACACAGGTAGGCTAAATGTCACTTGAATGAATTCCCATCACTGTGGCAACCAATTCTTTTCTCTTACACCCTCCTACTCCCCGCTTCTGTTTCTGTTCACTGATGGTCAGTCACCTTTATAGATGAAGGGCACATCTAGTTAATTTTTCAGCAGAAGCTCCACATTCCTGGTCAAATTTTCACATCAATGATATTAAGCCATTGCCTTCAATAATCAATTGGGCATGTGGTAGAAATTTATTAGAGTGGTATTTTTCTTTTTCCTTCTCTTCCTTCCACAGTTTCTGTTTGGCTTGTGTTGGAAGAAGACTAAATCAAAATTATTTAAAAATAAGTTACACAACACCCACAGATGCAACTTTATCATAAGCTAAAATGCATGCTTGTTTGACCTAGTTCAAGAGAAACAGTGGGCTGCAGACTGAAGTCTGATCTAGGAACTATTTGCCAGCTATACAGAACTAGACTAATGTACCTTACTTTATTTGTCTTCCAATTCACAATTGTAAGTGTTAAGGTCACCAGTGCTATGGCCAGTTTCTTTCTGGTCATTAGAAGCAGTAATATCTAGGGCTACAATCATGGACTCTGGAGTCTGAGACCTGGGTTTCTATCAAGGCCACTTAGCAGCTATACAGCCAGCGACTAGGAACCTGGTCTCTCTGTGCCTTCATTGCATGATCTGCATAATGGGATTGGCAGTCATTATGGCTCTCAGAGTTTAAACTTATAAATGTAACACATTCAGAACAATGAATAGCACACCCAAGTATCATGGAAGTTTGAGTTAAAGTGTCCCAACTCTAGTTGGGTTGCCTTTGTTTCCTACTTAATATTATTTATTAAGTTACAGCATCTACAAAGTGATTTTATTACAATGCTTTGAACTTCTTAAATATTTTTCGTAGGTTAATTTGACTCAAAAAGTCACTTCATTTGAGTCATTTGTTTTCATTTGTATCTTAAACATTGATCAGTTTCTGCATACTTTATGAAATGGATATGAGGTTATAGTAATAGCTTTTAGATGTATTTTCCTATTTGGCATTTCCTTTAATGCTGAAAACTTTAACCTCAAGTAAGATATTTTTAATTTTCATCTTTGACTTCAAAGTGAATTTGGGCCAGCAGGTAATTAAACTTGGTGGATGGCAAAGGATGACAATTTGAATTTCTTCTAATTATTTCTCAAACTAAAATCTAAGATAGCTAAGAAAAATCAATCAAAAGCACATAACACTCTGATAAGATGTTTTATAATCATGAAATAATAGTTGCAGTTCTAACATTATTTCTTCATGTCCTGGCCTTTCTGTCTCTTTAATAAAATCAGCACTTTAGTTGGTATCTTTTAAGATTGAATTTCCATCCCCAAAGCAGGGATATCCATATTTCATGAATAATTTGACAGAAACTTTACATAATATTCTAGGTCAACCTGACAGGATGAATATGTATCGAGTAAATGGACTTGTGTGTGTTTTTAGCCTTTCCATAAGTACTTCCAATCTCCCTCCAGGGCAGACATTACATCTGCTATGTGCAGAAGGCTATTTTATTCAGTCCTTAGATGTACTGTGTTATATCATTTATATCAACAACTGCATTTGAAGTTTTATTCTTTATTCTATTTCATCTGTGTGCAAGTTTATTTCAGGAAACAACAAATGCAAACATCTGTCTTTGGTGTAGTCTGTATTACATTTCAAAGGTCCATTTTTTATATTACTCTCAAAATTGAAGTAATTAAAATCAGTATTTTCATATTTAATGGTAATTATTTGTTCAGTCATATATTGGCATTACATGGTAAGTCATACATACTTAACCAAGCAGTCGTCCACTTCTGTCTGGAAAAATCTGCTCTCTTAATACAAGGTTTTAAAGAAGGACATGGGAAGTAGTGAAGAAGTGGATGGTTGACAAGTTTAACTGAATTTCAAGTATCACCACCTTTTCCCACCTGTATTCAGTTTATTATTTTACTTTGAATATAAAATGGGAATACAACAATAATCTGAAAGGCATAAACTTTTGTTGGTGTTAAGTGTAGAATATAATTTTTTAAAGTACGCACTATTTCCTAAGTGTTCAGTTCAGTTCAGTCGCTCAGTTGTGTCCAACTCTTTGCGACCCCATGAATCGCAGCACGCCAGGCCTCCCTGTCCATCACCAACTTCAGGAGTTCACTCAGACTCACGTCCATCGAGTCAGTGATGCCATCCAGACATCTCATCCTCAGTCATCCCCTTCTTCTCCTGCCCCCAATCCCTCCCAGCATCAGAGTCTTTTCCAATGAGTCAACTCTTCGCATGAGGTGGCCAAAGTACTGGAGTTTCAGCTTTAGCATCATTCCTTCCAAAGAAATCCCAGGGCTCATCTCCTTCAGAATGGGCTGGTTGGATCTCCTCGCAGTCCAAGAGACTCTCAAGAGTCTTCTCCAACACCACAGTTCAAAAGCATCAATTCTTCAGCGCTCAGCCTTCTTCACAGTTTAAAATACTTCAAAAATAAAGTTTTCTTTAAGTCCAGAATAACTTACAAGCCTCAGGACATTAGTAGATTCCATTTAAACCAGGTCCCAAAAGAAAGAAATTTGGGAGTAGCTTTAAATATAAAATGGGAATATGACTTCAGATAAGTTGCTGAAAATTATGCTTCAATTTCCCCTTTCCCAAAGTCCACTAGGTTAATAACCTGCTTAAGGTGAAAACTATGAAAATAATAAAAAGCCCATTCCATATTAATGTTTTTTTCATGGAAGGATATTACAATATCAAAATTTACTAACACACATAGTAGCAGAATCTTTCTGAAAGAACCCTCATCTCAACTGTCAGAGATTTAATAAGCTTATTTTACAAATTCAACTCAATTTAACTTTTTTTAAAAAGCATAATTTTACTTAAAATATGTGCTGGGTTCTAATGAAATAGAGACTCTGCCTTCAGATAGTGCCTTTAAAGGACATCAGACATAGGAAAATTAATTGTCCCAACTGTATAACAAAAGTTACGTTGGGAATACGCTTGAAGAGTTATCTCACAATGTAACTTAGGAAGAGCATTTAATAAGTAAAGTTTGCAATTAGGCAGAGTCATAGCCTAACTTCTGTGATATTTATACTCAAAATAACTACATCCTTAAATGAAAAACAGATGGGTGATAAATCTAGGCTAACTCTATATTCTTTACAGTATTAATTTCATTTTTGTATTTGTAGTATCGTGTGTTTTAAAGATGTGTGGGAAATATTTGGTGTGTGTTTTTCAAAAATGAACACAATGTCTTTTTTTTTTTCAAATAAAATATGAGATGTTAAATTTTCAAATATGTCAAAGACAGTGCTCCATTTGAAATGTAGATCAGATGAAGTCTATTATTTTCTCACTCACCTCCAAGCAGAGCTGTGAACTGTGCATTCTCATTTATGTGCAAAGTAGGGGCATACAAAATTCACCTTAAAGTGAAGCGACAACATCAAGATTGGGAGACTAAAAAGGGCAGCACTCTTATCATGGCAACACCTTGAAAGGGTACACCTCAACTTGTACAGACAAGCTATTCTTGGAGAAACTCATGTAGGCAAATTTCCATAACTAAATATTTGAAAATCTGCATTTGTGTTTGATAACATGTGCTTTTGTGTTTAACTGCAGCAGAAAATGGTCACAGGAAAATAAATTCCAAAGGTTCCTTTGTATAATTTCTAGAATTTGACTTTTTAGCTAAAGTATTGTCATTTAAAAGTACACAAGTACAGAAAAATAGCCTCACACCCTACCACCTACTCTGTATGTAACAACTGAAATCCTAGGCCATAAGAGATTTAACCACTTATATACTTCTGCTCTTCTACACTTGTATAAAAAATATGAGATAATGGCTATATGTATCTGTTAGTGCCAATATTAAAAGGTATCGTTCGATACTGAAGATGTTTGAACAAAAACCGCCTTAAAATACCTGTACCCACCTCACCCATAATGCCAGAAATGTCCACCTTATTTACTACAGTATTTCGCACGTGTGTGTGTGTATTAGTTGCTTAGTTGTGTCTGACTCTTTGCAACCGCATAGACTATAACCCACCAGGCCCCTCCGTCCATGGGGTTCTCTAGGCAACAACACTGGAGTGGGTTGCCATTTCCTTTTCCAAAAGGAACTACAGAAAGAAACTGAAGTCACTCAGTCGTGTCTGACTCTTTCTCCATTTCCTTCTCCAGTGCATGAAAGCGAAAAGTGAAATTGAAGTCGCTCAGTCCTGTCTGATTCCTAGGGACCCCATGGACCGCAGCCTACCAGGCTCCTCCATCCATAGAATTTTCCAGGCAAGAGTATTTGGAGTGGGTTGCCATTTCCTTCTCCAACAGTATTTCTTAGAGTGTGGGCCAAGTACATTAAGATGACATGGAGACGTCTTTTCTTAAGCCACACCCAGGACCTATTGAGTCAAGTTATCTGATGAGGTGCTCTGGATTCTACATTTTACAAACATCTTCCCAATGATTCTTATGTCATTTTTAAAAATTGATTAATACAAAACGTTATGGATAAAGTATTTCAATTCCATGTGAAGAACCCAATACTTTTTAGGAAAGAGGCATGATGCCGTAATTATGTCTGAAACCTTCATGAATTAATTTTTAATTTTTTAATTAGTCTCCTGAAGATATGGAAGCCTGGACTATGAGAAAGTTAATATGTGAGGCAAGAAAAACGGTATTGACTTTAAGCTTTATCTAATTTGTATTTCTCACCTAAACCAGCTCTGAAAGAATCAGAAACAGATAATTTGGAACATTTCTCTTTTTCAAAAGAACTGAACAAATGCATTTCACCTATGTCCAAAAAAAGAAAATGCAAGGAAGAAGAAAGCATTTTATTAAAGTGACTTTTTGGATGAATATAGCTTTCCCATTAATGTAGGATGAGCTCTCCTGTTTGGTCTGAAAACACATAACTGACAATTTGAAGTGATCAATATTGTACTCTTCATAAAAAGGCATTAGAGTACTTGGCACCATATACTGTAAAGTAGTGATGTTTCAATTCATTTATGTGACATCCATTGTGTAATGTAAGCTGCATTTATAGAGGAAAATTAAACTTGGTAGTGACTCTTATTGCAAGTCAACCACAGTTTTATTTTTTATTTGGTCCTCATCTTGGGACTCCAGGTCTGTGAGGATATGTGAGCACACTGTTCATACTTCAAGGCATAATTAGTATATTAGAATATTTTCACATGGAGGCTGACTTTTACTTTGCCTTTAGATATAGATTTATTAGTTTGTTTCATTGATAAGGTCTTAAGCGTTTTGTTTTGCTTTTTTCCCTTTAGAATTGAAAGGTGACTTACTATCATTTAAATGTTTTCTGCTTAAATAAAATTTTCAAATGTTCCTGACTAAATTCAACCTTTCAGTTCTCTATTTTCCATATAAACTTCCATTATTTTGAGAGCAGCATTTCACAGGACTAGTTTTTAGTATTTTCCAAGCTATTCCTCTTTACTGATAATACTTTGATAAATTTTGGACCTTAATTTTTTGTAGAAGGAGCTTTATTATTTGCAATTTTCTAATAACATTAGATCAGACATAAGTAAAAATAAATGACCTGTTGTTTCCAGATTATAGCAAGCTGCCAAGTCTGGTGGTAGAAAGCCCAGACTCTGGAGCCAAAGACCACGTGACTAGGTCTTGACTCTAGCACTTCTCAGTTGGAAAGAGATACTTGACCTGTATATATCTCCCCTCAGGTTCCCCATCTGTAAAATGGACATATAGCTTTCCATAGATATATTCACTAGTACGTAAACATCACAAGATTATAATAAGCCAATACTTTAAGATAATTAAAAAACAGTGCCTGGCACACTAACTGCTACATGGTGCACGCTCAGTCACTCATCTGTGTCCAACTCTTTGCAACCCCATGGACTGCAGACTGCCAGGTTCCTCTGTCCATGGGATTTCCCAGACAAGAATACTGGAGTAGGTTGCCATTTCCTTCTCCAGGGGATCTTCCCGACCCAGGGAATGAACTTGCATCTCTCGCATCTCCTGCATTGGCAGGGTGGTTCTTTGTCACAGTGCCACCCTAACTGCTGCATAGTGCTTATCCAATGAATCAAAATATTAGCGCCTGCAAAAGTGAAATCTGGAATACACTATAAAGACACCTGCAGGTAACTGTATTAAATAACACGGTGTCACAAAAACCTAATCCTATGACTGGCATAGTTTCATTTTGATTGTTGGTTAATTTGTATGGAAAAAAAAATGGTCATATTTCCATAGAATTATACTGTTTCTCTACAAAAATGTGAGGCAATAGTACAAAAGCATTCCTAAAATAGTAATGCTTACACAAGGATAAGTTAGCCAGGCAATACGGTGTATAGAGAACTGCATGGGCAACACTTGGCACGTGTATATATGTGCATACCCATCTTCACTGCCATGTAGAGTGTTACAGTCACACCAAGGTACGGGACTATTGTAGGATGCATTTCTGCTCCTATGGAAGAAATTCAACCACAGCACCATGAATTGAAAGCTAATGAAGAAGTCTATCACATATTCTCAACTATTCTTTTCTAGCCTTGAGATATAATTGACATACACCATTGTGTAAGTTCTAAGTATGTAATGTAATGATTTGATACATGCATTATTCAGAAATGACTATCACAAGTTTAGGTAATACTTAAAATACTTGACATAATTACAACGTGTGTTTATGTGTGGTAAAAATATTTAAAATGTACTCTTAGAAATGCTTCCCCTTCATGGAACACAGCCTTGTCATGGCGAAGGAGCTTGTATAACTCATTGAAGCTATGAACCATGCCTTGTAGGATCACCCAAGACAAGTGGATCACAGTGGAGAGTTCTGACAAAATGCATTCCACTGGAGGAAGGAATAACAAACCACTCCCGTATTCTTGCCTCAAGAACCCCATGAAGAGTATGAAAACGTGAAAGGATACAACACTGGAAGATACGGTCCCCAGATCGGAAAGTGTCCAATATGCTACAAGGCGGGAGGGTGGGTGAATGGATGGGAGCCTGGCATGCCACAGTCCATGGGGTTGCAGAGCAGACATGACTTAGCAACTGAACAACAAACAACAACTTAAAAACTCTTAAGTATGTAATATAGCATTGTAAACTATAACCATCAGGTTGTATATAAGCTCACCATCTAATTCAGTATTCATCTTCTAACTGGAATTTTGAATCCTTTAAACAACATCTCCCCATTTCCAAAACATCTAGTCTCTTTGAACCACCATTCGACTCTTTCTGTGAATGAGGCTTTGCAAAGATTCTGTATGTGAGATATTACAGTATTTCTCTTTCTCTGATTTATTTTACTGACTACAATGCCTTCAAGACTCATCCATATCCTAAATGAAAGGATTCCCTTCATTGTGATGGCTACATAATAATTGAACATACACACCTCTTAGTCTATTCAGCAGTCTATGGACACTGAAGTTTTTCCAGGTCTTGGCTATTGTGAATAAATCTTCAATAAATTTTGGGGTACAGATATCTCTTTGATATAGTGTTTTCATTTCTTTAGGTTATAGACTTACAAGTGAGTTTACTGAATCACATGATAGTCTATTTTTAATGATTTGAGGAACCTCTGTACTGTTTTCTAGAGTGATTGAATTTGCATTTCACCAACAGTTTCCATTTTTTCCACATTCTCACCCTTGAGTTTTTGAAAATTGTCATTTTAAGAAGAGATAACATTATGAGGTATTATCTTATTCTGATTTTGATTTGCTTTTCCCTTATGAGTGACGCTGAGCAACTTTTTATGTATCTGCTGGATATTTGGATTTCTTCTTTCAAAAAATGTCTATTCAGCGCTTCTGTCCATTTCTGATTGGATTGTTTTTGCTATTGATTTATACTATTTCTTTATGTTTTTGAATGTTAATTAACTCCTTTATCAACTATGATTTGCAAATATTTCCTTCCATTCCACCGATAACCTCAGCACTTCCCTAATAGTTTCCTTTGCCATGCAGAACACTTTTAGTTTGATGGTAGTCTTACTTGTTAAAGTTTGCTTTTTTGTTTTTGCTTTTTGGTGTCATATCTGAAAAACTGTTGTCAAGACCACTATTAGGGAGCTTTTGCCCTGTGCTTCCTTCTAGAACTTTTTTTTTTTTTTTTTAACTTTCAGGGCTTACATTAATGACTTAAATGTATTTGGCACAAATTTTTGTGAATGTAAGATGTAGGTTCATTTTTTAATATATGAATACCCAGTTTTCTCAATACCATTTATTTAAGAGCTTATCTTGTTTCCATTGGAGTATTCTTGGCTCCATTGTCAAATATCACTTGGCCATACAAGCATGGATTTATTTCCAGGCAATCAATTCCATTCCATTGTTCTATTTATTTTTATGCCAATGTATTACTGTGGTGTCAGCTGTAATGTTTCCTCTTTTGAAACTTCTTCCTACTATTTTTCCCCCAACACTTATCTGTATGTACTACAGAGTGATCCTTATGTACATTTACCGAACTTACACTATTCATCATATTGAGAATATAGCACTCTTAAAGTTCTTTGTAGGTATTTTAAACACTTCTTAATGCATTACACAACGTCTATCACATTCATTCCCTGAAATAATATTTTCCTTTTTTTGAAAGTTGGAAAGATTTTATTTTTTCAAAACCTAAATTGTTTTCATTGCTGAAGTACTTTAAGAATTTGATGAATGATAAACAATTTTCTCATCTACTCACTTTGTGGTTTTTACAAGGAGCAATACTGCTTCTCATACTGATTTACGTATTTTTTTAAATTAACTAATGCAATTAAAACTCATTGGGTGTTCCTTTTCTTTTTCTACCTTCCTGGAAATACCATTCTCTGAGGTTAGTATTGTTCTCAATGGCTTTTTGTTTTTAGATTTTTTTTTTTTTAACTAAACAAAGCCTGTAATGACATTTGTTATTTTACAATTTTGAGATATAACTGCCATAATGTTTTTTAAGGTGTACGTGTTGATCTGACACATTTATATTACAACATGATTACCACTACAGCATTAGCATTCTAACTTGGGAAAAGGCAAAGATTTTATGGAGCTTTAGTAAGAGTGCAGATGAAATTAAGGTAGTGGGATAATTGGTCAGAAATGATCCTAGGAAAATGAAGGAATCATTCTCAAATTTTAACAACTGTGGCTGGGCATTTCATTTAAAGGAATTGGAAGGCAGGGTTAAGGTTAGAGCCATGTGCAAGAGGGCAGCTGTGGCTGCCAAGTACAGGCAAGGCTTACCAGGGAGAAGGTCCACCTTTAGCCTCTCTTACACACCTAATGTGGAGACGGACTATGTCAATAATCCATGGCTTCCCAAAGCAGTCTGCAAACATATTATTCCAATCTTTCAAACTAAAGACTGTGTTTATAATTTAAAGACAGATAGACAACTTTTTTGAACTCTTTTAGGAAAAAAATTAATGACTCTCAGAAAGGTATATTTTACCCAAATTCCCACATTTTCTATAAGGATAGTGTTAGTCAGTCACTCAGTCATATCCAACTCTATGCAATCCCATGGACTGTAACCCACCAGGCTACACTATCCATGGGATTCTCCAGGCAAGAATACTAGAGTGGACTGCAATTCCCTTCTCCAGAGAATCTATCCCAAACCAGGGATTGAACCTGCGTCTCCTGCATTTCAGGCAGATTCTTTACCATTTGAGCCACCAGGTAAGCCTGCAAAAAGGATAAAAATTCTATTTTGGCATCCAAAGGGGATAACTCATATTTTCAGGCCACTTCTATTTTTACTTGATCCTGTCCATTGCCAAAAGAATGACTAATTTACTTGGCTATATACTAAATACTGAGTGAATATAGCCGAGCTCTTTATTGGCATTTACTCTCTCAGAGGAATGAATCAAAGGAATTCTTGAATCAACTCCAGTCTCACATGCACAGAAAGGTTTTCATTCCAAGTTATAGTCTAATAAGGGAAGTGGCCTGCAACCTAGCACCTGCTAAGGGTTAAAAGTAAAGGGGGAATACTTCTGGCCTGAGGTCTAACTAAGCTGTGTTCTCCAATGCGGTATCACCAATTACAAGACAGGTACTTTAGTCTGTATTTCACACTCATTCTAATTCTCAGTTGTTTCAGAACCAATAAGGGCAGAAATAGAAGTGGTTGACTGCCCACTCATTTATCACTTGAATTTTTTTAAACACAAAATTTTAATGAATCATCTCAGAGACTCCTGTTCCACAGAAACACATTAAGAAAGAATGATTTAGTCATTGTGGAGGAATGCTGCATACATCAGTGAATTTTAAAATAGTTCACAGAATTCTGGCTGCTATTAGGAGGTTGGAGACCTACTGGGTGAGACGATAGGAATCAGAATCAAAAGTCCTTGATTAGTAGGAGGCAATTGAGATAACGGTATATAACATGAGCTTTAGAGAATGCACACTACATTCAAATTCTGGCCCTATGTTCATTACCTAATAAGTTATAAAATTACTTTCAAGTAAGTTGTATATAAAATTCAATTATATGTTTTGTAGAGCTGCTAACACCATACATAAAGATGTTATTCAATAATGCTTTTTGTTGAACATCACTGAACAGAAAGTGGACAAACAATGTTTGACACAGAGTGGGAGCTGAATAGTAGTTCTTATAATGCTATTATTTTAGTTAGTAACATTAATATTAATGAATAAAAGTCTGGTGTGTTGCCATTGGATCTTTATGGACCTACTGTTACACAATAGTTCACCAATAATTTTTAGAAAACATTGCTGGAAAATCCTAGGAAGTCAATAGGAAGTTGCTAGAAGTTAAGAGGGCATGAAGAATTTTTAATAAAAGAATTAGGATTTAAACTAATTAAAAGCTGAAATAATTAACCAAAAATAACTAGATGAAACATATAAATTCACAGAAAGCAATTGGTTTTCATAACACAGCAATAGTAAACATAAAATTATTGAATTCTCTGGTTAAATAAAAGCACAAGATGAGTACATGATGCCATATAACTACTTTATATTACATTAGTAGATGTAGTCTTCAGCTAAGCAAATGTCCTTAAGTTCTCTGTGCTATGCAGACCACACCTGGGTACAACATTAAGAAAGAATACCAAAGACTGTGGCCTTGTTTAAAGGAGATAGGCAAGGGGAATTAACCCAATAGATGAAGCTGCAATGAAATACACAGGTCCTGTTTATTAACCAGGAAGGAGGATTAGTGACCTTGACAAGAACTTTCTAAATTCTTTAACAACTATTAAATATGAGAAGAGAGAAATCACTCAGTCGTGTCCGACTCTTTGCGACCCCATGGACTGTAGCCCACCAGGCTCCTCTGTCCATGGGATTTTCCAGCCAAGAATACTGGAGTGGGTTGCCATTTCCTTCTCCAGGGGATCTTCCGGACCCAGGGATCGAACCCGGGTCTCCCGCATCGTAGGCAGATGCTTTACCATCCAAGCTACCAGGGAAGCAAGAAGGGCACATTCATTTTATATGACTCCAGGAGCTGAGTGAAGTAAGTCAGACAGAAGAGGAGAAATATCATATGATATCCCTTTTATGTGGAATCTAAAAAGGAATGATATAAATGACTTACTTACAAACCAGAAACACAGGCTTAGAGAATGAGCTTCTGGTTGCTGGAGGGAAGAACTAGGGGGAATGGATAGTTAGGGAGTTTGAGATCAACATGTACACACTGCTATATTTCAAATGGATAACCAACAAGGACCTACTGTATAACACATGGAACTCTGCTAAAAGTTATGTGGCAGCCTGGATGGGAGGGGAGTTTGGGTGAGAATGGGTACCTGTATATGTATGGTTGAGTCCCTTCACTGTTCATCTACAACTATCACAGCACTGTTAATCAACTATACCCCAACACAAAATAAAAAGTTTAAAAAAATAAGCAGTATTAGATAACTCATACAGGGAAGGAAGATTCAGGTCAGTGTTTTGAATACACAGAGCCTGTAAAAAATCTGAGCAAGCTTCCTCCAGGGACTGCAGGCTGTAAACCTGAAGGCTCAATGCTGGGAAGCACTTACTTGCTAAATGGAATGTTATTGATAGGCTACTTCTCAGTATTCTCTACATTCCCAGGAATTTTTAAATGACTTTATTATTTCAACATTAGATAATGGCAATGAATTATTTAAGATCATATCTCTAGTGTTAAAACTTGTAAAGTTTAAGGAAATATTTTCCAGAGAAATGTGGCTCAGATAGTAAAGAATCCACCTGCAATGTAGGAGACTCAGGTTCATTCCCTGAGTCAGGAAGATCTCTTGGAGAAGGGGATGGCAACCCACTCCAGTACTCTTGCCTGGGAAGTCTCATGGACAAAGGAGCATGGTGGGGCTCCTTTGAGACAGTCCATGGGGTCACAAAGAGTTGGACATGAATGAGCAACTAACACTTTACTTTTTCACTTTCAATCTAATTACTACTTAAGGGTTATTTGTGATATCAGGATATCAGAAATTTAACATTTTGGATATCAACTTTTCCCATTACAAGTATTTGGAAAGGTTAAAAATTTTAGCCCCTTTGCCACTTTAATAACCAATTTAGCATGTCTGATACATTGGTCTGCTGACTATTTTTAAAGGTTATTTGAATGTATTATTTTTTAGACAGTATTCCTGCCAATTAATTTCTCATTCTGTGTCACAGATAAGAAACTGTCTAACGTGAGAAACTATTGTTTTAATTTCCTATCTGAGCATCACCAAAAATTTCATATATCCAAGTCTTGATTATAACTAATAAACTATAAAAGTCTATTATACAAATATAAATTACTTTTGCTTTTTCAGTTTTAGCTATGATATAGTTATTATAGGATTTGTTTCTCTACCAGTAACAGCTCTGCAAGGAGGAGAAAACATTTGGAAAAACTGTCCACAGCACTGGAAACAAAATCAAGACAGGTCTGCGATCCTGAGACTAGCAGAGTGTGAGAAATGAGCCCCATGTCACCCAGAATTTATTCCCGAAGGCCCTTTTCAATACACTTTCCAGGAATCCATAACACAGAGAGCTTTAACCTCTCATGGTTGAAGACACAGGAACACACACAAAAGACTGGATTTGATGGTGAGTTACAAGAGGAGGGAATCACAGAAAAGGAACCCAAATAACTGGGCAGAGACTAGAGAGGCCACCCAGTGTGACAGAAGTTCAAGTTGAAGTCCAGCCAGAGTGAAGATACAATATAGCCTACACAATTCAATGGAGACCGCAGAAAGGCCAGGTTCTCGGGGTAGGGATCATGTCATCGGAGTGATCATCATGCTCTAAGAGCAAAAGGAAACCAAAACAGAGCAGCCTTGACAAAGCCTAATGTTAGGTATTGCTGCTGCTGCCGAGTCACCTCAGTCGTGTCCGACTCTGTGCGACCCCAGAGACGGCAGCCCACCAGGCTCCCCCGTCCCTGGGATTCTCTAGGCAAGAACACTGGAGTGGGTTGCCATTTCCTTCTCCAATGCATGAAAGTGAAAAGTGAAAGTGAAGTCGCTCAGTTGTGTCCGACTCTTAGCGACCCCATGGACTGCAGCCCACCAGGCTCCTCTGTCCATGGGATTTTCCAGGCAAGAGTACTGGAGTGGGGTGCCATTGCCTTCTCCATATTAGGTATTAGGTAACTAATATTGACAGGAACAAGGTAATCCATAGTAACTGAACTGCCTACCAGGACAGAACTTAACTCTCTCAGAGAACACTAAGAGACAGTATAACTAAGAAATTAAAATAGGAGCAAAAAATCACAGTACTCAAAATAATTGGTTAATTAAAAAGAAAACTGAAAAGGAGCAATGAAGAAACAATTAGCAGAAGGGACCAAGAGAAAACAAGTAGCATGATGGTAACCCAACTCTTTCAGTAATTACATTAAGTATCAATTAAACGCTTCAATAGATGACAGACCTTGTCAGAATATTAAAAAAACAATATACGCTATTTGGACATGCACTCTATTAACCCTCCAATTCCACTGCTGAGTATATAACAATAATAACAAAAGAACTCTTTTGTCCAAAGACTTTTACAAATATGCTCATCAGCTTTCTTAAGGTTTTCACTTAAAAATAAAACTTAAATATAGTAGGATGGGTACTTAAATTGTAGTAGCATTTATCTAAGGGAATACTACTTGTCAATAACAATAGACTATTGATACATTGAACAACATGGATTACTTCCATAGGCATAATGTTGAAGAAAAAGCTAAGACACAAAGGAGTACGTATTGTATAATTCTATCTGCATGGAGACAAAAGTCAGCTGTAATTTATATAGCGATGGAAGTCTGAGGAGTGGCTAAATTTGAAGTTCTAGGAACATTCCATATTTTTATCTAGTGGTGGTGACATGAGTAGACTGATATAAAACTTATAATTAAGATTTATACACTTAGCTGTCAGTTACCCTAATGAAAATAAAGGTCAGTGACTGTGCAGGAAAGAGTTCACACAGCATACAGGTCGAACTGCTCTCTGTCAAAGGCATACGCGCAAGACTGGCCCTCAGCTGACATCTTACAACTTGCATTTTGGAAGTATTCTCTTCATTCCCAGAAATGTTGAGTGGCTCACTATGTTTAAACTCTTTTTACAAGCAGTACAGTTTATGCTGTAACACCTGCTTTCCTTCTGAGAGACTAAGATTTGTGTACAAGCCAGACAGAGGCTGCCTATGTGACCAGCCCCTAGTAAACACCCTGGGGGCCGAATGTGTACTGAGCTTCCCTGGCAGACAGTATTTCCCTGTAATAAATCATAGTCATAAATATAACTATGGTGAGTCTTGTGAGTCCTTCTAGTAAATTACTGACTCTGATAATAGCTGGAAACTCCTGGAATAGGAATGAAAAGAAACAAAGTGTTTTTTGTTGTTGTTGTTGTTTTTCCTTAATGTAGTTGGACTTTATATTTCTCTTTCTCTTCCTACTCGAATTTCCCTTCCCTTGGGAAGTGAGAAGCTGTGTTGGGTGAGAGGATGCCCCACATGAAGGTCATTCCTGGAGGGGATCTGGCAGCCTGAGTTGGGTGAGGAGGACCCATGCAAAACTCAACAAATGGTTTTGAACTTGAGAGGTATGAGGATGTCCAAATGGGGGCTTGACAGTGCACTTCCTGCTTGAAAAGAGATTCTACACATGCAGGAGTTTGGGAGCAGGGGTTGGAGTCCCCATTACAGGGTTAAGATTTGTTCAAAACAAAGGCCTCATCATGTAACAAGGTATATAAAGGATAAAGGGGTATAGATTTCTCATTATCAAAAAACAAGTTACAGTTACTGAGAGAATGTAGATCTTAAAAGTTACCACACAGAAAAAATCTGTAGCTATGCATTGTTGATAGATGTTAGTTTATTACAGTAATTGTTGCAATATATACATATATCAAATCATTATGTTGTATACCTAAAATGAATAATGTTATATGTAAATATTATCTCAATTTTTTAAAACTTGCAAAGAATAAAAATACAAGTTACAAATACAGAAATGACAAGAACCTAAATGCAGCCTGTGTTATTGGATTGGAATTGGGAGATGATAGTGTGAAGTCGTTATCTTCAATATGGATATACAGCTACAGAAATAAATGCAGCTCTACACACACACACACACACACACACACACACACACACACATTCTTTCCTAGGTGCTTACTGAATAGCCAGGAAAGGTGAGAAAAATGTTTGTTGTTCCATTACTCTTATAGTTCCTAACTCTTCCACTTTGACTTTAGTACGTTTGTCTGCAAAGTTTTTTTTCTTTTCTTTTCTTCTGTAACTGACCGATCTTTTGCCTTCTTTCTGCCCTCCCTCCCCACCTCCCTCCCACTTCTCCATTTGGTTTGTTAGAATGTGAAGAAGTTTTTGAACAAATGAGACTAGCTATAATCTCATCACTAGCTTTGGGATTCCAATTTTTGAGACACTCTACCTGATTTATCTAATATTCCTATTCATGCTGCATATTTAATAACTTTTTTTAGTGGGTCAGATTCTTGGTATAAAAGTAGTCATCTTAAGGCTTCCTAAACTGCCCTAACTTATAAAGCTGGTGACAAATTAACGGAAGTTACCAGAGCATCAACTAACCCACTCCAGTGTTCTTGCCTGGAGAATCCCAGGGACGGGGGAGCTTGGTGGGCTGCCATCTCTGGAGTCGCACAGAGTCGGACACGACTGAAGTGACTTAGCAGCAGAGCATCAGCTATTGGTTATGATCTCAAAATGCAATTTTATTATGGTACTTCTTTTATTTTTAATTGGAGGATAATTGCTTTAAAATGTTGTGGTTTCTGCCATATCACCCATACAACAATTTAATAGGGGACTTTTCATTTTGATAGTTATCAAAACCTCATGGAAAAATCACAGCTGATTTAACAGAGGCTTCACAAGTGCCTAGTTAGACATGAGTGATTCATTTGCTGAAATTGAGAGGGTAACAGGTAGGAAGGCCAGAGGTCCCCAAATGGCAGGAAGAAATAAACTGCAAGTGGCAGACATGTTTTTCCTTCTCTACACAAAGTTAAGTGAAAGTGAAAGTCACACAGTTGTGTCTGACTCTTTAAGAGGCTTCTTTAATTCTGCGTTGACACCTGGTTCTGCCTTAAGCTAACCAATGCATTTTTCTTATGGAAATGTTTTTCTTAAGCTTTGTTAATGAAACTATGTATTTGCTTTGGAATCTGCCTTTCTTCAAAATAGTTCCCCCTGAGACTATTTTTCTCTTCTCAAACCTTGGGCTGATAATGGTTCAACAAACCCGTATTCATGTCAATTGTTTTCTGTTTGGGGATGACAAACCTTGTGCCATTCTATCTCAGAAATGCATATTGTGAGAGAGGGGCCTGGTGAAACTCCCTCAGCCTTCAGGTGTTTCTTTTATCTGATTAGAAGCTCACTAACAGACATACAACACCCTGCTAAAAACTAGCAAGGGGGCACTCTTTCTGTCCCCTTCTGATGTCTATGTCAGAAGCTTTCTCTATCTCTATTATACTTTAATAAAACTTTGCTACACAAAAAGCTCCAGTGGTCAAGCCTGATCTCTGGCCCCTGTTCGAAATCCTCTCCTCTGGAGGTCACGCATCCCAGCATAGCACATAGCTTGCAGCAGCAACTTTTCAAAACGAAGAGCTGAAAAATTCTTTATTAAAACCTGACAGACTGCAAATTTAGAAGCTCCCACTGCAATACAGTAAGTGTTCAATTTCAAAAATATACTTCATAAACAAAAAATAAGGAGATTAAGAAAAAAGGCTGTCAGGGGGAGTATGTAATTTCCTTGGTTCTGTCTCTCTGCAGCAAAAATTTGAAGTGGCAGACAGATCGGTGCTACAGCTCAGTTTTATTTGGCAAGCAAAGGAAAATACATCCTTGAGGTGTGAGGGCAGGCCAACCCAAAAGATGTGAAGAGAAAAGAGGCCAGCGGCTCAATGCTGGCTTCTCTTTTTATATGCTGTTTTTCCTCCCCCTTACATAGAGCCTACCCTATGTAAATCTGGCTAGACAGGAGGGCTGCTTGTTTCACCTGAGGGTCTCATGCCAGTCCTTGGACCTTTGTTCTATCTTCCCTTCTTTGTCTTTTAGCCACCACCATTCTGGACTCCTTTTTCCTATTCTAATTACCTAACAGTTAAAAGAAATCTGGTGAGAATGTGGAATTACCTAACAAAGTAACTCCTATATAGCAGTCCCTATCTGCTTGGTTAGCATTTTTGAGCCATCAACAAAATCATTTAGTAAAAGAATGAGTTTAAAGACTCCACACTCTTACTACACCTACCAAAAAGATAGGATTGTTCTAAATGTAGCAAGGAGGTCTGCTGTTTATCAGAAGTAGATAAAGGCTACTCCTATGGCAAGCACAGAAAAGCCTCCTTGGCCAACTTTACCAGGAATCGCAAGGTTGGTTGGCTGTCATAAAACTAACAACTGTAAAAGGTAGGTGATTTTGTGTAGTTATGGTGTGTATAATGCCTGGATGACTGGAAGTCTGTCTTTAACAAAAGAAATCAGTTTAGATAGTAGTCTAGTAAAGACAGTGACTCGAACAGAGGAAGACCTGTTATTTCTATTGTTGTTCAGGGAATATGCAGATGTTTTCAAAGACCTGTAAGCTGTCATTGGTCTTCCCAGGTGGCTCAGTCGGTGAAGAATCCACCGACTCAGGAGATGCAGGTTCGATCCCTGGGACAGGGAAGATCCCCTGGAGGAGGGCATGGCAACCCACTCCAGTAGCCTTGCCTGGAGAATCCCAAGGACAGAGGAGCCAGGTGAGCTACAGTCCATGGGCTGCAATGAGCTGGATGCAACTGAGCATGTAAGTTGTCATAGGCCATATCACCTTCAGTCCTCTGGACAAGTAGAACAAATTAATCAACCACTAAAAACAAAATACCACATTGACTGATTTAGCAACCCACCAACACTGAAATGGCTTAAGAGCTTTACCACTGGTTTTGTTTAAAAAAAAAAAAAAAACGGGAAGCACCTCTCTTGAATTTTGAACTTATGTTTGGCAGGTCTATGAATTATGGTCTGTGAAGACATCAATGCCCTCATAATCATGTTTAATACTTGAATTCTCTCCTCCTTGGAAACTCAGAGACACAGAGTCATAATGACCTGGAAAAACTTTCTGGAAGAAATCCTCCACCTCTATGGACAGGAGATTTCATCGTCACAAAGATATTCTGCAGGAAAAATGGCTATCATTATGCTGGGAGAGATCCTTTTACATGCTGCTGCTCACCCATATGTCTGTCAAAGTCACTGCCAAACCAACAGCTGGACCCATCTTTCCTGAGGTGGACTGGACTATGGTTCTAAATAACTTCAAATTTCAGGTTTCTTAGTAATTGATACTGGGGCTCAGCTTAACTGGAATGTGGCATTCTAGCATGCTTATTATCATTCTCATAGACTGTCTTGCTGTTCTTTTCACAGCAGGGTCATTTCAACTACTTTAAGAATCACAATTGGGTTAGCAGGCAGTTTTTACCAGCTTAGCCACTGGGGAAGACCCTTTACTAGAAAACAAACAAGCAACTTGTTACATGACTCTTTCTTTCTGTACTCCAAGTAACGGTCCCCATAATTCTATTTTTGATCACCTCTAAATTCTACTCCAAGTACGAACAGATTCTGGACTTAAAAACCAGACATCTGATTATTGACAAAGTAAAAAATTGGACCATCATCATTAGTAATTTTTGGTAAGAACAAAGTACAAATAATAAGCATTGAGGTACTTAGGCTCTAAATTTAATTTTTTTAAGTTCTGTTAAATAGTTTGATAAGAAGAATGGTATAAATAAGAAAAACATTTAAATAACAGATGCACAGAAATCTGGCACAGAAAGAAACAGCAGTTGACAGGTCTAATGGCACTAAATTAGTTTTGGGATATGCGTCCTTGGCCAATCCCAATAAAGACAGATAAACCCATGGAGATTTAGTTGACTGTTATAATAATATAGTTACTGATTTAGACCTGAGACAAAAAAATATAAGGTTCATTGGGTGGACCTAATGTATATTAGATCCATATACATTAAACAATGGAATTTCAGTCTGTACCTTTAACGAGTGTCATATTTTAAGACTGATACTAGTTGATGACCATGAGTATCTTTGCATTTCACATCTGGGAAAAATGTGTGAAGACAGAACAATTCCTAAATAGCCTAAGTTGTCACAGTCATGTGATGGTACTTATGTCATTGAATGAAAATCAGGAGGAATTTATTAGACCTTGCAAGGAAAGCTCGAAATTAAAAATTTAGAGTATTCAAACTCCATAGTTAAGCTGCCCCATAGGCTGGGATTGGCTAAAACTTGATAAAGAACTAATCATAATGTTTAGTAATGCATTGGAAAATGTGAACAATAAAGACATCACACCAATTTGTAAAATTCATGGATCACTAAGCAAAATTTTTCTGCACTGCCAATCAAGAGTTTGATTTAACCATTCATCACAGGCATTATTTATTCAAAGGTCATTCCTCCAAGCAAATGACATACTGTCTTTTTCAAAACTTAGTAATTTTGTTTTTTGTCATAATTCTAACAATTGCTTTGCTATGTATTTTACTATAAACTTGCTGGATATTTAGAGGCCTGCAACTTGCTCAGAGAAAGGTGAAAATGGCAATGGAGTTAATTGGAAATAGGTGATATCACTATTTTATTACAGGAACAAAAATGGATTGAAAGTGTAAATACAAACCTAAAAGAAAAAAAAAAAATTTCCCTGTTGAAAGTAAGTGAAGAGATTTCTTCTACCTCCCTTTTCTTAGAGGATTTACTTGACAGAAATATATAATTCTTAGTTCTTTCTCTGTCTGTATGAAATGTAAATCTTTACAAAAGCTAAATAAGCCTCTTTTCAGCTTCCCAGAGCCAGGAATATCTTTCTCACAATTATTTTTTTTGGGGGGGGGGGTGCTGTGTCATGTGGAATCTAGTTGGTGCCCACTGCAGAGGAAGCTCAGAGTCTTAAACACTGGATCACCAGTGGAGTCCAGGAATATCTTTCTCAAGGACCTGAAATATAACAATCAAAGAAGACAGCTATCTCCCAGTGTCTATGGGAAGGTGGCAACCAGACTTCTACACCAGCCTTGACTCAAGCTGCAAAACTACCATCTTTATAAAAGTGAGAAATTCATTTTCCTGTGGCTAAATCCTACTTAAGAAAATATAGATGGTCATCCCAACAATCAAGTGAATCTGGGATGAACTATGTGTGACAATGAGACTTCCCAAGTGGCTCAGATAGTAAATAATCCACCTGCAATGTGGGAGACCTGGGCTTGATCTCTGGGTCAGGATGTTTCCCTGAAAAAGGGAGTGGCAACCCACTCTGGTATTCTTGCGTGGAGAACTCAATGGACAGAGAAGCCTGGCAGGCTACAGTCTATAGGGTCACAAAAAGTCATACATGACTGAGTGACTAACACAAGTATAATTACATGAGTGACAAATGGTGTTGCCAAGTCTTCATACTTGAGAACTAGTTATTATTTACCTTGAAAATATGTATGCAATGGATTATATCTGCTGGACTATGTCCAAGGGTGTTTTTGGTATCTCTTAGTACACTGCCTGTGATACCCATCAAATTCTTGTTTGATGCTTATTCAATAATAAAACCCAAATTTTTCTTTCTCTTCTAGGCTTGCAGAGACTTTTTTGTGGGTTGGGAGGAGATTTTTTTTAGTTGTATTTCCCCACCACACTCTGCAAATAACTGACCTGTAATCACCAAAAGTGTCAAGATGATGAAAGTAAAGGAAAGCTGAAGAAATTAATCTAGATTGCAGAAGATGGACACACAACAATTAAGTGTAATTTGAGTCTAGACTGGATACTTTTGAGTCAAATCAAATAGGAGGAACTGCTAAAACTTCAATGAGTTCTGAGGATTAGTATCAACCCAATAATAATTTTATTATTCTGGTGATTATAGTGAAGAATGTGCTTGGGATGCAATACTAAAGTATTATGGTAGATGCAGCATTATTTTCAAATGGTTTCAGTTCAGTTCAGTTGCTCAGTCGTGTCCAACTCTTTGCAACCCCATGAATCGCAGCCTGCCAGGCCGTCCTGTCCATCACCATCTCCCAGAGTTTACTCAGACTCACATACATCGAGTCCATGATGCCATCCGGCCATCTCATCCTCTGTCGTCCCCTTCTCCTCCTGCCCACAATGCCTCCCAGCATCAGAGTCTTTTCCAATAAGTTAACTCTTCGCATGAGGTGGCCAAAGTACTGGAGTTTTATTCAGCTTCAGCATCATTGCTTCCAAAGAAATCCCAGGGCTGATCTCCTTCAGAATGTACTGGTTGGATCTCCTTGGAGTCCAAGGGACTCTCAAGAGTCTTCTTCAACACCACAGTTCAAAAGCATCAATTCTTCAGTGCTCAGCCTTCTTCACAGTCCAACTCTCACATCCATACATGACCACAGGAAAAACCGTAGCTTTGACTAGATGGACCTTAGTCGGCAAAGTAATGTCTCCGCTTTTGAATGTGCTATCTAGATTGGTCATAACTTTTCTTCTAAGGAGTAAGCGTCTTTTAATTTCATGGCTGCAGTCACCATCTGCAGTGATTTTGGAGCCCCCAAAAAATAAAGTCTGACACTGTTTCCACTGTTTCCCCATCTATTTCCCATGAAGTGATGGGACTGGATGCCATGATCTTCGTTTTCTGAATGTTGAGCTTTAAGCCAACTTTTTCACTCTCCTCTTTTAGTTTCATCAAGAGGCTTTTTAGTTCCTCTTCAGCAAATGGTTTAGGAAAGAAATAAATTACTCGAACTGTTTTTTTTCCCTAAGTTTGAGACTGTTCCAAAGCTGGTTGGGGGCAGGGATAAAGTCAGATAAAAAGAGACACACACGTACTCATAAAAATGGTAAGATTTGTTGAATTTCTCCTAGTTCTTTAAAAAAAAATTCAGATACTTTTAAATCTCCATTCTGTGTTCCTTTTTCTCTTTAGAGATATCTACTCTGTAATGTGTCTTTCCCACACAAGCTTATATAATACCTGCTGTTGTTGTGTATTTTAAACTATGTAAGTGGTATCATACATGCGTGTACTTTTGTAACTTATTTTTAGCTTTTATTTATAAATTTATATACTTTTTTACATCTTGCTAAATTTTATTTTTAACAGTAGTGTTGTATAAGCCCGAGTTTATCCATTCCCCTACTGAGAAACATTTTGCTTTGACTTTTCTATTATAAATATAATTGCAGCATTATATAAAGTTAAAAAATATCTTCTCCCAGAGTGTGGCTTGCAGTTTTCCTCTTACTAATTGATGTTTGACATACAGGCAGCTTCAGTTTTAATTCTGGAACATTTATCAATACATTTTTAATGCTCTGTCCCATTGGGTTTTTAAAAAATTCTTTTTATAAAAGTTAATGCATTAGAGATATTTTTATAGGTACATCAGAAAAAGAAGTACAATGGATTTTTTGAGAAAAGCCTGTCTTGAAAAACAGAAGACTCTAAGTTAACTCACTGAAGGTTTGTGTGTGTGTATTCATTCATACAGATTGACAGCCTTAACCAACTCTAAATAAATACTAGTGTAACATTAAATGCTATCTATATAAAGAGAAGTTTGAAATTATTCATTTTCTGAGTGTGTTTGAGAAAACACTTAGGCAAGATAGTCAGCCTTTTATTATCTGTCTTTCAGCTAATTATATGGGAAAATGTTTGAGAATATTATTAGCTGAATCTACTTCTAAAAATCATTTATTTATTCATTTACTTATCCATGCATTCAAGCAAGCAGTCATTCATTTATTCAACAAATATTTGATCTGTAAATATTTATTCTAGTGTTTAGTATTTGCAATAGAGTATTAGAAGCAAATCTAAACCTCTGTCCTCAGAGATTTTGTATTGTGGTAAGGCAAAATAGGCAATAGACCAAAAAAAAAAAAAAATCAGAACTACACAACATGCCACGTGCAACAGAAGACAATACAGCAACAAGGATGGAGGTAAGGAAGCAGCTACTCTTTCAAGTAAGCTTTTCTAATAGAGCCTTATCTTTCATGTGCACAGATATTAATGAGTAAGACTTAAAGTAGGAGATGGAAAAGTAGAGAAGTTGACGCCAGGATGCCTACCTATTTATACTTCATATGAAGTGGCAAAACTTTAAAACTTTAAGGCTAATTTTGGCAGCAAAGTTTACAAATGAAAAACAGAGGAAAGAGATTTAGGATTTGATAGGACTGGCTAGTTGTATTGATAAATCATCCAACTTAGGTAGGGAGTGAAAAATTCCCTTCCCTGTTTATTGTTACTGGTATTGATCAAAGAGACCTTAAAGGGAGAACATGGAAGCATGAGAAAAACTGAAAAGACAAAGTTTTCCTGTCATTTGAAGTTATTCTATCTATACTATCTATAAAGGTATTATATACATTTATAAAAATAATATAATGAAGGCTACTGCTTACTAAAAGACTACAAAGACATCTATTATCCAAATCAAGTGACTACTAAATACTCAAAAGTTACATAAAGGAAAGTGTTTAGATATGTTAAAGAGTAATTTCAGTAGACAACTGGTAAACCATAATTGAAAAAGACTCTTATATGTAATGATCAGGGGATTAAGACATGCGTTTTAGATACCACAAAATGCAGTGGTTACTTGTGTTGGCAACTACTCCTCCATATGGCTTCAAATTTCTGTGAGCAGATGCTTCAGGTAGAATACTGGTGGATTTGCTATAGTGAGAAAAGTCAAGTTTGTAAAATCTATTTCAAGAAATCTATCCTACCCCTGCCTCACCCACAAATGGAATACTGCATTCTACAATGAGTGTGATTGGAATACAAGTAATTTTAATGTAGCTTTATGAACACCAGCAAGAAACACTGAGTATACTATCATTGACATAGAAATACTAGGTTCCATGATGTGAGTGGTCACACACCTTGTAAGCTTTAACTTAACCTCAGTCTTCAGTTCAGTTCAGTCGCTCAGTCGTGTCCGACTCTTTGCGACCCCATGAATCGCAGCACACCAGGCCTCCCTGTCCATCACCAACTCCCGGAGTTCACTCAGACTCGGGTCCATCGAGTCTGTGGTGCCATCCAGCCGTCTTTTCCAATGAGTCAACTCTTCGCATGAGGTGGCCAAAGTACTCGAGTTTCAGCTTTAGCATCATGAAGCCAAAAAACAAGCAGGAGGCAGAAACTAATCTGTCTTAAACTATTAAGTTGGAAGCCCAGTATATAATAATTTCTATAAAATAAGGTAAAGATTGAATTTTGAAAATCCTCTAAAGTGCATCTGTTTAAATATAGAAATTCTATGGTGGGGGGAGGGGGTGGTATTAAAAATTGGAACAGCGTCTGAAGAGATTTGGTAGTCAAACAGCTTTTACCTTATTTCATAATTAGTACAGGTATTTTCACAGATATTATGTGTAGCTAGGTCATGTTGCCTTTGCACCTTTCATAAACACGTTGAGTTCCTCTTGTTTTAACTGGCTATGATAAACAGAAACAGCCCTCCTTATATGATGCATTAGACAAAACTAAAGTCTAGAAGCTAACAAGAGATCACTACACTAATCAAGCAACTGGTTGACATGGAACTTTTGTTTCCCCAAACTTGCTTTTAAAAACCTGATATGATTATTAAGTGAAGAAAAATGTTCCTAGAGGCCAAGTTTTTGCTCTCTTAAATTTATTGAGAGCCTCAAAGAACTTTTGCTTATGTGGATTCCATTTACTGATATGTACCATATTAGAAATTAAAACTGTTATATTTGAAAATATTTATTAACTCATTAAAAATGTAACTATCCCAATATGTGGTTGCTAAAATAACTTTTCAGGAGTGGTATGAATAAGATGGTACTAAAGGAAGATCTGGACCTTCTTTCCACAAACACCAACTCAGCAACACATTATGGACAAATCTATAATGAGGATGGGTAAATCATTTTAATTCCAGTATAAAAGTTAAAAAAAGAAGTATTAAAATAACTTTAAAATATATTAAAGCATACATAGGTAGACCCAAATTGTGATAACAGTAACAGAAAAGGGAGACGTTCAATTATTTATTAAACTCTATTTTTTACCAGCTTAAATCATGTTATAACTGTACATTAATGTAAGCTCAAAGTAACCACACCAAAAAAATCTAAAGAAGTTATATAAACAGAAAACAATCAAGGCATATCAATAAATTTTTATAAATCAACAAAACATCAATGACAGCAAGAGAAAGGAGACAAAAGAATTATAAGACTAACTGTAAAAGAAACAAATGAGATCAGTAAATACTTTCCTACTAATAATTATCTAAAATTTAAATAGATTTTACTCCTCAAAAGACAGTATAACTGAATTGATAGAAAAAAATAAAAAGACCGAACTACATGCTGTCTAGAAAAACCTTTAGATTTAAGGACACACATAGTCTCAAAGTAAGAGGACAGAAAAACATATCATGAAATAGTAAATAAAAGGTAGGATTGACTGTACTTATAGCTATAAGACTAACTAGAAATTAAAGGGACAAGTAAAATATTATGGCAGATGTTCAACCTTACACAAAAATAAAATGTTTATAAATATATTCACCCAAAAACAGACCGCCTACATGTATAAAGTGAACACTGGCAGAACTGAAGGGAGAAACTGACATCAGTTCTACCATATCGAAGACTTCCTAAACCACATTCAATAGTGGACAAAACATTCAGACAGAAGGTCAATAAGGAGTTTTGTTGATCAGTCACTAAGTTTTGTCTGATTCTTTGTGACCCCATGGGCTGCAGCATGCCAGACATCGCTGTCCTTCATTCTCTCCCAGAGTCTGCTCCAACCCATGTCCACTGAGTTGGTGATGCCATCCAACCATCTCATCCTCTGAAATCCCCCCTCTCCTCCTGCCCTCAATATTTCCCAGCATCAGGGTCTTTTCCAATGAGTTGGCTCTTGACTAATGCTTGATTAATGCTATAGATCAAATGTACCGAACAGACATAAGCAGAACATTACACAAATGGCAGCAGAATTCACATTCTTATCCAGGGCATAGAGATCTTTCTCCAGCACAGATCATATGTTATATCATAAACAAGTCTTAAAAATTTAATAATTGAAATCATACAAGTATCTTTTCTGACAACAATGGAATAAAACTAAAAACCAATAGCAGAGGAGAAATGAGAAATTCACAAATATATGGAAATTAAAACATACTGAAACTTTGGGTCAAAGAAGAAATTAAAAGGTCTTTGGGACAAAGGTCTTCTTTGGGTCACAGAAGAAATTTTAAAAATATCTCCATACAAGTGAAAATAGAAACAGCATACTAAAACTTACAGGAGACCACAAAAACAGTACTAACAGAAAAGTTCGTAGTGATAAACATATATATTGAAAAAGAAGATTGAGCCACCTGCTATGTTCCTTGCATATTTACATACATTGCCTCATTTAATCCCTGCAATGGTGTGAAGAAACTATTATCATCATTCTTATTTAACAAACAAGGTGATTAAAACCCAGAATAGACTCCTCTCTTGACTAATGAGGCACAGCAGTAAATATCAAGGGCCAAAAATCAAATATACACTTCAGTTCAGTTCAGTTCATTTACTAAGTTGTGTCATGTCTGACTCTGCAACCCCATGGACCGCAGCACCCCAGGTCTCCATGTCCATCAACAACTCCCGGAGCCCACCCAAACTCACGTCCATTGAGTCAGTGATGCCATCCAACCATCTCATCCTCTGTCGTCTCCTTGTCCTCCTGCTCTCAATCTTTCCCGGCATCAGGGTCTTTTCCAATGAGTCAGCTCTTCGCATCAGGAGGCCAAAGTATTGGAGTTTCAGCTTCAACATCAGTCCTTCCAATGAACACCCAGGACAAATCTCCTTTAGGATGGACTGGTTGGATCTCCTTGCAGTCCAAGGGACTCTCAAGAGTCTTCTCCAACACCACAGTTCAAAAGCATCAATTCTTCCATGCTCAGCTTTCTTTATAATCCAACTCATATCCATTCATACATGACTACTGGAAAAACCATGGCCTTGACTAGATAGAACTTTGCTGGCAAATAGCTCTGGTTTTTAATATTGCTGTTTAGGTTGGTCATAACTTTCCTTCCAAGGAGAAAGCATCTTTTAATTTCATGGCTGCAATCACCACCTGCAGTGATTTTGGAGCCCCAAAAAATAAAGTCTGACATGGTTTCCACTGTTTCCCCATCTATTTGCCATAAAGAGCTGGGACTGGATGCCATGATCTTCGTTTTCTGAATGTTGAGCTTTAAGCCAACTTTTTCACTCTCCTCTTTCACTTTCATCAAGAGGCTTTTTAGTTCCTCTTCACTTTCCGCCATAGGGTGGTGTCATCTGCATATCTGAGGCTATTGATATTTCTCCTGGCAATCTAGATTCCAGCTTATGCTTCTTCCAGCCCAGCATTTCTCATGATATACTCTGCATATAAGTTAAATAAGCAGGGTGACAATATACAGCCTTGACGTACTCCTTTTCCTATCTGGAACCAGTCTGTTGTTCCATGTCCAGTTCTAACTGTTGCTTCTTGATCTGCATATAGGTTTCTCAAGAGGCAGGTTAGGTGGTCTGGTATTCCCATCTCTTTGAGAATTTTCCAGTTTACTGTGATCCACACAGTCAAAGACTTTGGCATAGTCAATAAAGCAGAAACAGATGTTTTTCTGGAACTCTCTTGCTTTTCCCATGATCCAGTGGATGTTGGCAATTTGATCTGTGGTTCCTCTGCCTTTTCTAAAACCAGCTTGAACATCAGGAAGTTCACAGTTCACGTATTGCTGAAGCCTGGCTTGGAGAATTTTGAGCACTACTTTACTAGCATGTGAGATGAGTACAGTTGTGCAGTAGTTTGAACATTCTTTCATTTTAGAAGGCCTGAATTACCTAATACCAAAGCCAGTTTTAAAAAAAAAATTTAAGAAAAGCAAATAGCAAGCCAATAGCTCTGATGAATATAGAATCAAAAATCCTCAACAGGATGCTGACAAAGCAAATTGAACAACACATTAAAAGGATCATATGCCAAAACTACATGGGATTTATCTCCAGGATGCAAGAATCAACATGCAAATCAGTAAATGTGATAAACTACATCAACAGAATAAAAGATAAAAAGTCATGATCATCTTAATAGATGCAAAAAAGACAAAATTCAACAGACTTTAATGATAAAAACTCAAACAGAAATATAAGTAAATTACCTCAATACAATATATGAAAAGTCCATGATTAACATTCAATACTCAAAGAAAAATGATAGCTTTTCCTCTAAGATAAGGAATAAACTAAGATGTCCATTCTCACCAATTCTATTCGACATAGTTTAATATGTCCTGGGAGTCCAATTAGGGAAGGAAAAAAAAAAGTAGAGTGAATGAAATCAGAAATAAAGAAGTAAAACTGTCCCTGTTTGCAAAAACTATGATCACACTAAAGACTATTTTAAAAAACTATTAATACTATAAAATGAGCTTGCAAGACAGAAAATTAATATTTGTAACTCAACTGAATTTCAGTACACTAATGATGAACTTTATAAAAGGCATGTTAGAAAGATAGTTCTATTTATAATAGCACCAAAAGAATAAAATACTTAGAAATAAAGCTAATTGAGGTGAAAGACTTGTATACTGAAAATTATAAAACACTGATAAATTAATCAAGATACAAACAAATGGAAAGACTTTCCACATTCATTAACTGAAAATCCTAACTGTTGCTCGAAAGTCCCTTTTCCCCACAGCCATCTACAGACTCAAAAATCCCAAAGACATATTTTATAGAAATAGAATTCTACAATACATATAGCCAACTCAATCTTGAGAAAGGACAACAAAGCTGGAAGCACCACACTTCCTAACTTCAAACTACATTACAAAGCTACAGTAATAAAAATGATGTGGAACTGGCATAAAGAGATACCAAGTGATGGGACAGAATAGAGCTCCCAGAAATAAATCCAAGCCTATATGGTCAACTGATCTTCAACAAGGATGCCCAAAAATATGCAGTGGGTAAATAAGTCTCTTCAATAAATGATTAGAAAAATTGAAATTCAATATTCAAAATCATGAAAATTCGACTCTTCTACCATACACAAAACTCTACTCAAAATGGATTAAAGACTTGGACCTGAAACTATAAAACTATTAGGAAAAAACAAGGAGAAACTTGACGTTGATCTTGGCAATGATTTTATGAACATGACACCAACAGTACAGGCAGCTGAGATTACAAACTCATCAAGTGAGACTACATCAAACTAAACAGCTTCTGCACAGAATACAATCAACTGGATAAAAGATAATCTAAGGAATGGGAGGATGTATTTACAGACAATATTTATGATAAGAGATTATCATCAAAAATCTATAAAGAACCCCTATAACTAAATAGTAAAAACATTAATAATCCAATTAAGAAATGGGCTAATGACTTAATAGATACTTCTCCAAAGTTGACAAATGGCCAACAGGTATAATAACAAAGCTAATCAACACCAGTCCTTGGGGGAATGTCCATCAAAATCACAATGAACTCTCACCTCACATATCTCATGATGGCTATATTAAAAAAGGAAAATGTTTTAGAAAGGTACAGGAAAAAAAAGGAACCCTATACTCTATCGGAGAAGGCAATGGCAACCCACTCCAGTACTCTTGCCTGGAAAATCCCACGGATGGAGGAGCCTGGTAGGCTGCAGTCCATGGGATCGTGAAGAATCGGACATGACTGAGCGACTTCACTTTCACTTTTCACTTTCATGAATTGAGAAGGAAATGGCAACCCACTCCAGTGTTCTTGCCTGGAGAATCCTAGGGATGGGGTCGCACAAAGTCGGACACAACTGAAGCGACTTAGCAGCAGCAGCAGCATACTCTATTGGAAATAACGTAAATGAGTAAACCCACTATACGTAACAGTATGGAGGGTGTTCATAGAATTAAAGGTAGAACTGCCATATAATCCAGGTTTCCCAGGGTAAGAACCCACCCAGCAATGCAGGAGACATAACAGATGTGGGTTCGATCCCTGAGTCGAGAAGATCCCCTGGAGAAGGGCATGCAACCCACTCCAGTATTCTTGCCTGGAGAATCTCCATGGACAGAGGAGCTAGAGGGGGCTACAATCCATAGGGTCACACAGAGTCAGACATGACTGAAGTGACTTAGCAGCACGCACATCATATTATCCAGCAATCCACTAATAGATAATCAATCAAAGGAATATATAATTACTATCTCAAAAAGATATTAGCATTCCCATATTTACTGTTGTACTCATAACGGCCACAAGGTGGGAGCAACCTAAGTTATTGTCAACAGATGACTGAATCAAGAACTGTGGTATACGCATACAACTGAACATGATACCACCTCAATAAAAGTAAATTCTGTAATAATGACAACAGGCACGAGTCTTAAGGACATTATTCCAAGTGAAACAAGCCAATTAGAAAAATACAAACATTGCAGGATTCCATTTTCTAAGGTATCTTAAAATCAACTTCATAGAATCAAAGAGAGAAACAATGATTGCCAGGGGGTAAGGGGAGGGGGAAATGAGGAATGTTAATTGAGAGGCATAAAGTTTCAGACAAGGTGATAAATAAGATCTTGAGATGTGTTGCACAGCATTGTATCTACTGCCAATAACATATCACACACTGAAAAGTTTAAGAGGGTAGATCTCATGTTATGCATTCTTTCCAAATAAAATAGAGTTCATAGTGCTGAACTAGCAGGAAAGTCAGCTTATTAATGACATTTTGTACAATGTAAACAATAATGGCATGTGCTGAATTTCTATGGTAGAAATGAAAATACAGGAACAGGCTAAATATAAAAAAAAAAAAAAACAAATAACATTTAGTGAAAATAACTATTTTCAAGAATAAAATGGTTAAGAATGGTGGCATTACATATCCTATTTGCAAATAACTTTAATTTTTGGCTTAACAGAAGGCTGATTACCTCACATCTGATTATGAGTTCTGTCTATTGTGGTGTATTATTTCAGTTGAGATATAAAAATAAAATCATCTCAAGCAGATGTGTTCTTGGAAAAGAGGACTTTTAATAGTTTCAGAAAACTGTATTCTATGATTCTCAGCACAACCAACAAGTAGTAGCTTCTAAAATTTTAGTTGAAATGCAGATTCTGAAACCACATCAATGAGCTTCTCATTTTCTTTTAAATTCACTAATTTTGCACTTTAAATCGCTTTTTGATCATAAATGATCTTGTAATATTATACTTTGGTCATTTGGAAAATATTGGTTTACTCAAACATCACTTTAATATCACCACTGATACCTACAATAGATACCTGAATCAGGAAACTGTCCTATACCTTTCACAGCCCAGTTGAAAATCTTATCAGCGGCACATTACTGGATTTAGGTTGAAAATGTCTCCACCACTATGGGGCACCATCCTATCATTCAGATGCCCAAGGTGCCAATTATGCTTTGGGTGATACCAGGAAGACAGAGTGAGGAGCAGACAACACAGCAAAGTCTTCTAAGAACAGATAATTAAAGCATGTAAGAAAGCACTAAGGGGAGAAGCCCAAAGCAAGTCCACTGTATACATTAACAGTATAAGCTGTATACATAAGCATGTACTACTCTATTCCCTATGGGGATGATGAGTGTCCTTTCCACCCAGGGCCATCGTATTCCAAGTATAATGATTCTTTCCCAGCTGAGTCAGAGCAGCACTCTGGTTCACTGGTGTTTGATCCCTGCTATCACAGTTCTCTTCCAGCACAAAGTCTGTGGAAGCCCTACGGTACTCCTAGATCAAACTGCGTTTGGAGGTTTAATGTACCAGCTAATTTATTCTTGATTGAGCAGGATGGCAGAGGAATAGGACAGGGAGACCACTTTCACCCCCACAAATTCATCAAAAGATCATTTGAATGCTGAGCAACTTGCAGAACACAACTTCTGAACACTGGCGGATGACACCAGGCACCCAGAAAGACAGCCCATTCTCTTTAAAAGGAGGTAGGACAAAATATGAAAGACAAAAAGAGAGACAAAAGAGTTAGGGATGGAGACCTGTCCTGGGGATGGAGTTGTGAAGGAGGAGAAGTTTCCACAGAGTAGGAAATCCTTTCACAGGCAGGTCTGTAAGGAGTTTTGGAATCTCAGAGGCAACATAACCAGGAGGAAAAAAAAAAAAAAATGAAACAAAGCAAACAGAATACACACCTAACTGCAACTGTGGAAAAGAGAACTTTCCTGCGAAAGGCTCGAACCTAACAGGCAGCCTGGCCACTCACAGAATGAAGGACTGAGTGAATACCAAAGGAGAGCTAGCCAGGGCTAATCTGTCACTCCCCACCTGGAGGCAGAAAGGCAGGCCTGCCACAGTCGGAACCAGAAGGCAAGGGGCTGCTGCATCTTCCACCAAACTGCGAGCAGGCTCCCAGCTGCTAACCTTATCTCCCTGAGATCCTGGATGGTTGACATCCACCAGGAGGGTCGCAGAAAGAGATGAGCTCTCCAAAGGAGACATACAGCACACCTGTGACGGTGCTCTCACGGTGCACCTGGGAAATCGAGCAGCGGGGACCCGGGAGATGACTGAGATGCAGGCCCACTGGGACAGTGCACTTGCCAAGCACCTGGTTGCCTAAGCTGCTCTGACCTAGGAAGGGCACAAAACACATGCCCAACCCACAAGCCTGAGCCAGAACTGTCTGAGTTTCTCCTCTGGAGGTAGGGACCAGCAGTGGCCTGCCACAGGGACAGGAGCTCTGGGTGCAGCAGACCTGGGTATGGCATAAGCCCTCTTAGAGGAGGTTGCCAATAACCCCGCCACAGAACCAACAGAACTTACCCAGGACTGGAGAAACAGACTCTTGGAGGACACAGACAAAACCTTGTGCACACCAGGACACAGGAAAAGGAACAATAACCCCACAAGGAGTTGGGCCCCCATAAGTCTGACTCCCTATAAGGAGACTGACGCAGACTTCCCATGAGTGTCCAGGAGTCACTGAAAGAGGCATGAGTGGGGAGTGGCTTGTTGCAAGGTTGGGGGCACTGAGCATAGCAGTGCCTGCATGGAACATTTTGAAGGTCTTCATTATCTTCATTAACTCCACCATACTTTGGCCTCAGGTCAAGATACAGGGAGGGAACACAGCCCAACCCATCAACAGAAAATTGGATTAAAGATTAACTGAACATGGCCCCACCCATCTGAATAAGACACAGTTTCCCACTCAGTCAGTCTCTCCTATCAGGAAGCTTCCATAAGTCTCTTATCCTTATCCATCAGCAGGCAGATAGAATGAAAACAATCACAGAAAACTAACCAAACTGATCTCCTGGACCACAGCCTTGTCTAGCTCAGTGAAAATATGACCATGCCTTGTAGGGCCAACCAAGACAGATGGGTCACGGTGGAGAATTATGACAAAACATGGTCCACTGGAGAAGGGAATGGCAAACCACTTCAGTATTCTTGCCTTGAGAACCTCATGAACAGTATGAAAAAAATAAAAATAAAAATAACAGGACACTGAAAGATGATCTCCCCAGGTCGGTAGGTGCCCAGTATATTACTAGAGATCAGTGGAGAAATAATCCCAGAAAGAATAAAGAGATGGAGTCAAAGCAAAAACTACTCCCAGTTGTGGATGGGACTGGGGATGGAAGTAAAGACTGATGTTGGATAAAACAATATTGCATAGGAACCTGGAATGTTAGGTCCATGAATCAAGGTAAATTGGAGGTGGTCAAACAGGAGATGGCAAGAGTGAACATTGACATTTTAGGAATCAATGAACTAAAATGGACTGGAATGGGTGAATTTAACTCAGATGACCATTTTATCTACTATTGTGGGCAGGAATCCCTTAGAAGAAATGGAGTAGCCATCTCAGTCAACAAGAGTCCCAAATGCTGTAATTGGAAGCAGTCTCAAAAACGACAAAATCATCTCTGTTCATTTCCAAGGCAAACCATTCAATATCACAGTGATCCAAGTCTATGCCCCAACCAATATGGCTGAAGCAGCTGAAGTCAAACGATTCTATGAAGACCTACAAAACCTTCTAGAACTAACACCCAGGAGAGATGTCCTCTTCATTATAGGGGACTGGAATGCAAAAGTAGGAAGTCAAGAAACACCTGGAGTAACAGGCAAATTTGGCCTTACAATACAAAATGAAGCAGGTAAAAGGCTAACAGTTTTGCCAAGAGAACACACTGGTCACAGCAAACACCCTCTTCCAAAAACACAAGAAAAGACTCTACACATAGACATCACCAGATAGTCAATACTGAAACCAGATTGATTATTCTTTGCAGGCAAAGATGGAAAAGCTCTATACAGTCAGCAAAAACAAGACCAGGAGCTGACTGTGGCTCAGGTCATGAACTCCTTATTGCCAAATTCAGACTTAAATTGAAGAAAGTAGAGAAAACCACCAGACTATTCAGGTATGACCTAAATCAAATCCCTTATGATTATACAGTGGAAGTGACAAGTAGATTCAAGGGAATAGATCTGATAGACAGAGTGCTTGAAGAAGGTTCGTGACATTGTATAGGAGGCAGAAATCAAGAACATCCCTCAAAAAAAGAAATGCAAAAAGGGAAAATGGTTGTCTGAGGAGGCCTTACAAATAGCTGAGAAAAGAAGAGATGTGAAAGGCAAAGGAGAAAAGGAAAGATATACCCATTTGAATGCAGAGTTCTAGAGAATAGCAAGGAGAGATGAAAAAACTTCCTCAGTGATCAATGGAAAGAAACAGAGGAAAACAATAGAATGGGAAAGACTAGAGATCTCTTCAAGAAAATTAGAGATACCAAGGGAACATTTCATGCAAAGATGGGCACAATAAAGGACAGAAATGGTATGGACCTAACAGAAGAAGGAGATATGAAGAAGAGGTGGCAAGAATACACAGAAAAACTATACAAAAAAGATCTTCATGACCCAGATAACCACAATGGTGTGATCACTCACCTAGAGCCAAACATCCTGGAATGTAAAGTCAAGTGGGCCTTAGGAAGCATCACTACAAACAAAGCCAGTGGAGGTGATGGAATTCCAGCTGAGCTATTTCAAATCCTGAAAGATGATGCAATGAAAGTGCTACACTCAATATGCCAGCAAACTTGGAACACTCAGCAGTGGCCACAGAACTGGAAGAGGGCAGTTTTCATTCCAATCCCAAAGAAAGGCAATGCCAAAGAATGTTCAAACTACCGCACAATTGCACTCATCTCACATGCTAGTAAAGTAATGCTCAAAATTCTCCAAGCCAGGCTTCAACAGTACGTGAACAGTGAACTTCAAGATGATCAAGCTAGGTTTAGAAAAGGCAGTGGAACCAAGAGATCAAATTTCCAACATCCACTGGATCACAGAAAAAGCAAGAGAGTTCCAGGAAATATCTACTACTGCTCTATTTACTATGCCAAAGTCTTTGACTGTGTGGATCACGACAAACTGTGGAAAATTCTTAAAGAGATGGGAACACCTGACCTGCCTCCTGAGAAATCTGTATGCAGGTCACGAAGCAATAGTTAAAACTGGACATGGAACAACAGACTGTTTCCAAATCAGGAAAGAAGTACGTCAAGGCTGTATATTGTCACCCTGCTTATTTTACTTATATGCAGAGTATATCATGAGAAATGCCAGGCTGGATGAAGCACAAGCTGGAATCAAGATTGCCAGGAAAAATACCAGTAACCTCATTTATGCAGATGACACCACCCATATGGCAGAAAGTGAAGAAGAACTAAAGAGCCTCTTGATGAAAGTGAAAGAGAAGAGTGAAAAAGTTGGCTTAAAACTCAGCAATCAGAAAACTAGGATCATGGCATCTGGTCCCATCACTTCATGGCAAATAGATGGGGAAACAGTGGAAACAGTGACAGGCTTTATTTGGGGGGGCTCCAAACACACTGCAGATGGTGATTGCAGCCATGAAATTAAAAGACATTTGTTCTTTGGAAGGAAAGCTATGACCAACCTAGACAGCATATTAAAAAGCAGAGACATTACTTGTGGACAAAGGTCTGTCTAGTCAAAGCTATGGTTTTTGTAGTAGGCATGTATGGATGCGAGAGTTGGACTATTAACAAAGTTGAGCACTGAAGAATTGATGCTTTTGAACTGTGGTGTTGGAGAAGACTCTGGAGAGTCCCTTGGACTGCAAGGAGATCCAACTAGTCCATCCTAAAGGAAATCAGTCCTGAATATTCACTGCAAGGACTGATGCTGAAACTGAAACTCCAATACTTTGGCCACCTGATGCGATGAACTGACTCATTGGAAAAGACCCTGATGCTGGAAAAGTTTGCAGGCGGGAGGAGAAGGGGACAACAGAGGATGAGATGGTTGGATGGCATCCCTGATGTGACAGACATGAGTTTGAGTAAACTCCAGGAGTTGCTGATGAACAAGGAGTCCTGGCAGGCTGCAGTCCATGGGGTGCAGAGTCAGACACAACTGAGCAATGAACTTAACTGAGAAGTCTCATGGAAAACTCAATACTCCAGTTCACCTCTTACACTGTTGGTCGTAATGTAAACTGGTGCAGTCACAATGGAAAGAAAACAGCATGGAGGGTCCTCAAAAAACCTAAGAATAGAGTTGCTAATGATCCAGCATCCCACTCCTGTCACATGCAATGAAATACTACTCAGTCAGCAAAAAATAATGAAACAATGACATCTGCAACAGCGCAGATGGACCCAGAGATTATCAAACTAAGTCAAATAAGTCAGAAAGAGAAAGACAAAACAACACATCTATGAAATAGAAACAGACTCACAAATATAGAGAACAAGCTTGCAGTTGCCAAGGGGGAGGGCTAACAGGAGAGGAAAGGAATAGGATTTGCAGATTAGCAGAGGCAAATTATTATATTAATATATAGGGCATATGAACAATAAAGTCCTATTATATAACACAGGTAACTATATTCAGTTATGAAAAAGAATTATGAAAAAGAATATACACATATGTAACTGAGTTACTTTGCTGTAAAAAAGAAATTAACACTGTAAATCAACTCTACTCCTGCCAGGCTCCTCTGTCCATGGAATTCTCCAGGCAAGAGTACTGCAGTAGGTAGCCGTTCCCTTCCTCAGGGGATCTTCCCAACCCAGGGATTGAACCCTGGTCTTCCTCATTGCAGGCAGATAACTTGACCATGTGAGCCACCTGGGAAGCCCTGTAAATCAACTATACTTCAATAAGATTAAAAAATACTTCAGAGTTCAGAAATTTTCCAACCTTGTACATATTCTATCAATATGTGTAATGGGAACTATGAAAGTGATGGGTGATAAGCATGGCTCCTTTTTGGTAAACATGTTGTAGGTGTGATAGCAGTTTGGGGGTAACAGGGAACAAATATTCTTAGAGGCCTACCGTAATAAGGTAAAATATTTATGAACCCAAAAAGGGACATTAGAGGGAGCTATTTTCTGGAGACAAACTGAACCTGCAAAGGATGCTAAGTTAAAGGAGAAATGAAATAATGCCACTATCAGAGAACCATATCCATCAGCAATGGTTCAACCAGGCTAGTGCTCTTGCCCAGAAAGGATTATCAGATATTTATTCACCATGAAATGAATTTGTAAGGAAACAATGGTAATCTTATTGTTTACCATTGTTGGCAGGCCATTACTGGACAATGTGTCTTTACTGTCATCCGTTAGTGACTAGAAATAACAGAGGCTTTAAAAAAAAGTATCTGTTTTGTGATGCAAAAAGTTGGAATTGCATAGAAAGAAAACAATGTCATCCTTGGGAGGAAAAGAGGAGATAGATTGGTAGTGCCACACAATGGCACCTGGAAGCCAATGTATTCAAGTATTCTATAATATCAAAGATATTATTGTGCCCACAAAGCAGATGAAATTCAAAGTTTACTGAAAAAAGATCTCCAGTTACCCCCTCAATCTCTGGAAGTACATGGTATATGGAGAAATGTCACTTCTACTGGAAACAAAGAAAAGGACAGTAAATTTTAACTGAAGAATGTTGTATCAAACATTAATCTTCCCACCGTAGCTATTTAGTGTAACAAAAGTTTTATAGGTTCATTGACAGAACTAAATAAAACACTAGGCTGTATAAATGATGATCTCCAAGAACAGAAAATAACTTGGGAATCTGAGTTTACATTTCAAATTGTTAGGATACATATGGAAACCAAATTTTACTGAAAAAGTAAATTTAACTTTAGGAAAATTACTCAATGCCTTCAGCATACAAATAAATTCAAATAACCCTGGAACAAGAGTATGTTTAAGGTAATTGAGCTGATTATCAAACATGAGATCTGCACCCTATTTGACAGTGCTTACCAGTCTGACACTTGATAAAAAAATGTTTACCAGTCTGAAACTTGGTAAAAAAAATGTTGCAGGTAAACAAACGAACCTAATCCAGAAAAATATTAAAAATTTTCACATGAAAGGAAACATGGGAGAATGAGTTGAAGGATACTGGGTTAAAGAAAGGGAAACTATAAATTGCATAAATGAAAAAAAAAACATATATGTAATTGTATTTTTTCAGTATTTATGAAAATCTCAAACATTTTAAAAAGCTAAATTCTATTAACTGCCTTTTTACCTCTATTTATATAATCTACTTTGTACCAAATACCACATGGAGCTACTTAAATTTCATGACACATAATCTTCTAAAAATCATGAAGTAAAACTGACATACTTAGGTGGCAAATATTTATAGATCCTTTTCAACATTTTTACAACTTGATCATAACTCAAAAATCCCCAATATTTTTAGCTTATCCATATTGTTTAAACCAGTCAGTCTCTCTATTACAAGTTGAACCTGATCATTTTCGATGAAAGAATGGTCTTGCTGACAAAGCCAGTTCTCTACTAGAGCTAAACCATCAAAAATAACAAGAGCAAATTTAATTAGACAAAAGTTAATTAAAATTACAAAGTAAATTTGGCAACAAAGTTCTTCAACTATCTGCCACATTGGCGATTAAGCAATTATAAACTAGGAATTAGTTTACAATAATTTAATCATAGAGTATAATAATGCTACTTCCAGAACATGAATGATTCTAATTTTTTAATGGTAAATGCATATAATGTTCAATGGCAGATGAATCTGATTTCATATACGGTGTTTACATGAAGATAAATCAAGTTCATTTATTCTGGATAAGATATTTTTAATATAGACATTATATTTTCTAATTCTTATTTTTAAACAAATTAAATACAAAGTTCTAAAATCATCAGGAACACTTAATCTGGCTTTTTTCTTCGGAAAATTCAAGTACATTCTATCACAAAATGGTTGTCAAAAGCTATTCATATCCTTAAAAATTAGTAACACTCTTGGAAAAAACCCTCCTTAAAAACTAGAATAGTACTTTTGAGGAATTATTCTATTGTTTTGAAGCAAAACTTACTTCAGTTCAGTTCAGTTGCTCAGCCGTGTCCGACTCTTTGCGACCTCCTGAATCGCAGCACGCCAGGCCTCCCTGTCCATCACCATCTCCTGGAGTTCACTCAGACTCATGTCCATTGAGTCGGTGATGCCATCCAGCCATCTCAACCTACTTAGAGCCCATCCATTGTTAACAGTATGATTTAAGAAAATCATGTCAATTTTCTGAGCATCAATTTCTTCCTAGTTAGAATAGGGGACACATGTCCTACTTGTTAATTTATAATGTCAAACAGATTTAAAAAATAGGCACTCAATTATTTTTATCTGTTTACCTTAAGTTTAATATGCTACATTATTTTGTAATTATAAATCAATTTAGCTGTATGCGATTCTATACATTTTTTAAAGCTTTCTGTCTTTTTATCACAACCACAGTTTGTAGCTGCCTCAATTGTGAATATATTACTGTGTTACAAAAGACTGGGTTACTGTAGAGAAGAAAGTAGGTAAAGCTTCTGTATGGACAACAAATTAACAAGCTAACTCTCCTTTCATATATTTTGAAAGTAAGTATTTAGATTTCTCTGAGATATATTATTATGACCAGATTTATTCCTGGAATTTGTTGATGAAGGCAAAGTGAAAGAGAGGCCTGGGAGCTTTAACTGAGGTGAGTAGTTGGAGGTATAGTTACACCATATAACAAAAATGTTGAGAGCCAGACTTCTAATCCTTCTCACGGACAATACTGAGGTAGGAAGCAGTGCTCCACTTCCATTGCAGGCTGTGCCTGGAGCCCAGAGTGAGCAAAACATCAATTTTTGAACCAGAATCTGAGAGAATAATCAAATCTTTGTGCTGTACCTAAACATGGTGACTATCAGCTATAAAGAATTAGTATTATTGTGAATTTCTCAAGTTAATATCCTCAACGTCCAAGGTATAATAGTTTTAAAAAAAAAACCCTCATCAAGAATCTAGACATTTGAACGAGGAAAACACAAAAAGATGCCAGTAGTGAAATAACTTTGATGGAATTTTCTGATAATTTTAAAACAAAGAGATATGAAAAGAATTGAAGGGGATTTTTATAACTGAAAAATAAGGTGAATGTATTTTTTTAAATCTCACTACTCTCAAAAGTAAACTGCAGGGGACAAAGGGAAGAATTAGTAAATTTGATAACAGACTGATAAAAAACAGAAAATTGCATAATCAAACAATTAGTTAAGTAATCTATGAGCTAAAAAGAAAAAAAAGAAAAAAACACCTAACATATATATTAGAGTTTCAGAAAGAAAGAAGAAAGAATTAAAGACTTATACTGGCTAAAGTTGACATTGTACTGTATTTATTTAAGATGTGAACCTTGGGGGTGAAAATACATAACTCTGTATTATTTTTGCAAATTCTATTGAGCATATAACTATCTCTAAACAAAAAGTTAAAAATATGTTTTAAACCCACAAAAATTACAGTACTATAGTACACATACAGGGAGAGACATATGATTATAGGAAAGAATATACTTATATATAGCATGGCACTTTTTTGTGTGCATTAAATATTTGCAAGGAATTTGTTAAACTGACAGATAAAAGGATCAAAGTCCTTAATATTGTGTTTTTCGAGTCTGTGGTCTGTGATAAACAATATTAGTAGTCAGTTTTTAAAATTATTTTGTTGTTCCCTTCCAGAAGAAAATTATTATCTAAAATTCTACAAAAAAATTTTTTTCAGCGGAATAGTCTTCTAGGAGCACCCAGAAGCTTTTATTGGAACTAACTATTCACTAGTTGTTTTGTAAATATACCTTAATACATGAATATTGAATAAAATTACAACAAAATTAAAAATAGGCAAAGGTTGCAAACAGAGAAGCAAAAAATATTCAGTAAAAATTTTTTAAAAAAAAACTCTTAATTAAAGGATAAAGGGTTGAATTAGTAATGATTTTGAAATATTTTATCAAAATTAATTCTGAAAATATTCAGGAGTAAAATTTAGAACATTAACAAAAAATATTCATAAATTATAATTAATGTTGTAAGTACAGAGCAAAACTCACTGTAGAAATAAAATTGCAACTCAATTCCACTAAAAAATCAGCAAAAATAAAGGGTCAGTGGGAAAAAAATGCTAACATTCCACTTGAGTAAAATATGTAATACTGAAGCAAGCTAGTTATAATATGGATGGGAGGGAAAAATTCAGAATCATCTGAATCAAGTAATAAAAACAGCAAGAGTACACAAAAGAGTGACTACCCACGGGTCTTAACTTCACCCATGAGAAACCAAACTCACTTGAAATGTATGGACTTCCTAAAAATGTTGCATGAGTCCACTGTGGCTTCAGAAGATTCATCTGACTTTATGAATTCAAGAAACATACCAGGCCATCTCTATTAAGACAGTGATCACACCACTCTTGAGGTTAAGAAAATTTTAGAGGTAAATACAGTGATACAATGATGCTGAAAAACTTCAAAAGCAAGCAAATTATACCCATAATATCAATTCTTGGTTAGAGTAAAAAAAATTTTGTATAAATTTTAAGAACATTTGGTACATTAGAAAATCTAAAAGAACAGTTTGTGAAGCCAATTTTAAATAGAGTAAGGCAAAATTTATCAATATCTCCAATTTATTTTGCAATAAATTAGAATTAAGGGGATTGGTACATAAATAGCTGGGTATGCAAGTCCAGAAAAATGTTAATTGAATCTAGGAGAGAATATATAGTTTTTCACCATAAAGCTCTGGACATGTTGCTATGTATTAGAAAATTATCATAAAAATGCTTGAAGAAAGAAAAAAGATAATAAGATTAAAATATAAAAAAATACTATTAAAAATCTAGAGATTGACATTGTCACATATGGTAGCAACTAATAACATGTAGCTATTTAAATTAAGGAAAATTAATACAAGAACCGCGATGGTAAGGAGATACCCTTTGTCCAAGGTAAGGAGCAGCGGCTGTGCTTCGCTGGAGCAGCCGTGAAGAGATACCCCATGCTCAAGGTAAGAGAAACCCAAGTAAGATGGTAGGTGTTGCAAGAGGGCGTCAGAGGGCAGACACACTGAAACCATACTCACAGAAAACTACTCAATCTAATCACACTAGGACCATAGCCTTATCTAACTCAATAAAACCAAGCCATGCCTGCCGGGCAACCCAAGGTGGGCGGGTCATGGTGGAGAGGTCTGACAGAGTGTGGTCCACTGGAGAAGGGAATGGCAAACCACTTCAGTATTCTTGCCTTGAGAATCCCATGAACAGTATGAAAAGGCAAAATGATAGGATACCAAAAGAGGAACCCCCCAGGTCATTAGGTGCCCAGTATGCTACTGGAGATCAGTGGAGAAATAACTCCAGAAAGAATGAAGGGATGGAGCCAAAGCAAAAACAATACCCAGCTCTGGATGTGACTGGTGATAGAAGCAAGATCCGATGCTGTAAAGAGCAATATTGCATAGGAACCTGGAATGTCAGGTCCATGAATCAAGGCAAATTGGAAGTGGTCAAATAAGAGATGGCAAGGGTGAACATCGACATTCCAGGAATCAGCGAACTAAAATGGACTGGAATGGGTGAATTTAACTCAGATGACCATTACATCTACTACTGTGGGCAGGAATCCCTCAGAAGAAATGGAGTAGCCATCATGGTCAACAAAAGAGTCTGACATGCAGTATTTGGATGTAATCTCAAAAATGACAGAATGATCTCTGTTTGTCTCCAAGGCAAACCATTCAATATCACAGTTATCCAAGTCTATTATGCCCCAACCAGTAATGCTGAAGAAGCTGAAGTTTAACGGTGTTATGAAGACCTACAAGACCTTTTAGAACTAACACCCCAAAAAGATGTCCTTTTCATTATAGGGGACTGGAATGCAAAAGTAGGAAGTCAAGAAACACCTGGAGTAACAGGCAAATTTGGCCTTGGAATGCAGAATGAAGCAGGGCAAAGACTAATAGAGTTTTGCCAAGAAAATGCACTGGTCAGAGCAAACACCCTCTTCCAACAACACAAGAGAAGACTCTACACATGGACATCACCAGATGATCAACATCGAAATCAGACTGATTATATTCTATGCAGCCAAAGATGGAGAAGCTCTATACAGTCAACAAAAACAAGACCAGGAGCTGACTATGGCTCAGATCATGAATTCCTTATTGCCAAATTCAGACTTAAATTGAAGAAAGTAGGGAAAACCGCTAGACCATTCAGGTATGATCTCAATCAAATCCCTTATGATTATACAGTGGAAGTGAGAAATAGATTTAAGGGTCTAGATCTGATAGATAGAGTGCCTGATGAACTATGGAATGAGGTTCGTGACTTGTACAGGAGACAGGGATTGAGACCATCCCCATGGGAAAGAAATGCAAAAAAGCAATGTGGCTGTCTGGGGAGGCCTTACAAATAGCTGTGAAAAGAAGAGAGGTGAAAACAAAGGAGAAAAGGAAAGATATAAGCATCTGAATGCAGAGTTCCAAAGAATAACAAGAAGAGATAAGAAAGCCTTCTTCAGCAATCAATGTGAAGAAATAGAGGAAAACAACAGAATGGGAAAGACTAGAGATCTCTTCAAGAAAATTAGAGATACCAAGGGAACATTTCCTGCAAAGATGGGCTCAATAAAGGACAGAAATGGGCTGGACCTAACAGAAGCAGAAGATATTAAGAAGAGGTGGCAAGAATACACAGAAGAACTGTACAAAAAAGATCTTCACGACCCAGATAATCATGATGATGTGATCGCTAATCTAGAGCCAGACATTTTGGAAAGTGAAGTCAAGTGGGCCTTAGAAAGCATCACTACAAACAAAGCTAGTGGAGGTGATAGCGTTCCAATTGAGCTGTTTCAAATCCTAAAAGATGATGCTGTGAAAGTGCTGCACTCAACATGCCAGCAAGTTTGGAAAACTCAGCAGTGGCCACAGGACTGGAAAAGGTCAGTTTTCATTCCAATCCCAAAGAAAGGAAATGCAAAAAAATGCTCAAACTACCACACAATTGCACTCATCTCACATGCTAGTAAAGTAATGCTCAAAATTCTCCAAGCCAGGCTTCAGCAATACGTGAGCCGTGAACTCCCTAATGTTCAAGCTGGTTTTAGAAAAGGCAGAGGAACCAGAGATCAAATTGCCAACATCCACTGGAATATGGGAAAAGCAAGAGAGTTTCAGAAAAACGTCTATTTCTGCTTTATTGACTATGCCAAAGCCTTTGACTGTGTGGATCACAATAAACTGTGGAAAATTCTTCAAGAGATGGCAATACCAGACCACCTAATCTGCCTCTTGAGAAATCTGTATGCAGGTCATGAAGCAACAGTTAGAACTGGACATGGAACAACAGACTGGTTCCAAATAGGAAAAGGAGAACGTCAAGGCTGTATATTGTCACCCTGCTTATTTAACTTCTATGCAGAGTACATCATGAGAAGCGCTGGGCTGGAAGAAGCACAAGCTGGAATCAAGATTGCTGGGAGAAATATCAATAACCTCAGATATGCAGATGACACCACCCTTACGGCAGAAAGTGAAGAGGAGCTAAAAAGCCTCTTGATGAAAGTGAAAGAGGAGAGCGAAAAAGTTAGCTTAAAGCTCAACATTCAGAAAACGAAGATCATGGCATCTGGTCCCATCACTACATGGGAAATACATGGGGAAACAGTGTCAGACTTTATTTTTTTGGCTCCAAATCACTGCAGATGGTGATTGTAGCCATTAAAATTAAAAGACGCTTACTCCTTGGAAGAAAAGTTATGACTAACCTAGATAGCATATTCAAAAGCAGAGACATTACTTTGCCGACTAAGGTCCGCCTAGTCAAGCCTATGGTTTTTCCTGTGGTCATGTATGCATGTGAGAGTTGGACTGTGAAGAAGGCTGAGTGCCAAAGAATTGATGCTTTTGACCTGTGGTGTTGGAGAAGACTCTTGAAGGTCCCTTGGACTCCAAGGAGATGCAACCAATCCATTCTGAAGGAGATCAGTCCTGGGATTTCTTTGGAAGGAATGATGCTGAAGCTGAAACTCCAGTACTTTGGCCACCTCATTCGAAGAGTTGACTCATTGGAAAAGACTCTGATGCTGGGAGGTATTGGGGGCAGGAGGAGTAGGGCACGACTGAGGATGAGATGGCTGGATGGCATCACGGACTGATGGACGTGAGTCTGAGTGAACTCTGGGAGATGGTGATGAACAGGGAGGCCTAGTGTGCTGCAATTCATGGGGTCGCAAAGAGTTGGACATGACTGAGCGACTGAACTGAACTGAATACTTTATTTCCTCAGTCATATAGCCCTATCTCACACATATTCACATGCAGCTAGTGGCTACCATATTGGACAACACTGTTATTTATTGTCGTTGTTGTTCAGTTGCTCAGGTGTGTCTGACTCTTTGCAACCCCATGGACTACAGCACACGAGGATTCCCTCTCTATCATCATCTCCCGGAGCTTGCTTAAACTCATGTCCACTGAGTCAGTGATGGGATTCAACCATGTCATCTGACATCCCCTTCTCCTCTTGCCTTCAATGTTTCCCAGCATAAGGGTCATTTCCAATCAGCCTGCTCTTTCCATCAGGTGGCCAAGGTATTGGTGCTTCATATCAGTCATTTTAATGAATATTCAGGGTCGATTTCCTCTAGAATTGACTGGTTTGATCTCCTTGCAGTCCAAGGGATTCTCAAGAATTTTCTCCAGCACCACAGTTCAAAAGCATCAATTCTTCATTACTCACCTTTCTTTATAGTCCAACTCTCACATCCATATATAACCAATGAAAAACCATAGCTTTGACTATCAAGACCTTAGTCAGCAAAGTAATGTTTTTGCTTTTTAATACACTGTATAGGTTTGTCATAGCTTTTCTTCCAAGGAGCTGGTGTTTTTTAATTTCATGGCTGCAGTCACCATCTGCAGTGATTTTGGAGCCAAGAAAATAAAGCCTGTCATGGTTTCCATTGTTTCCCTATTTATTTGCATGAAGTGATGAGAGCAGAGGCCATGATCTTCGCTTTTTTGAATGTTGAGCTTTAAGCCAGATTTTTGACTCTCCTCTTTCACTTTCATCAAGAGGTTCTTTAGTTCCTCTTCACTTTCTGCCATGAGGGTGGTGTAACCTGAGTATCTGAAGTTATTAATATTTCTCCCATCAATCTTGATTCCATCTTGTGCTTCATCCAGCCTGGCATTTCTCATGATCTACTCTGCATATAAGTTAAATATGCAGGGTGACAATATACAGCCTTGATGTACTCCTTTTCCAATTTGGAACCAGTCTGTTGTTACATGTCCAATTCTGTCTGTTGCTTCCCGACCTGCACACAGATTTCTCAGGAGGCAGCTAAGGTGGTCTGGTATTCCCATATCTGTTTTAAAGAATTTTCCACAGTATGTTAGGATCCACACAATCAAAGGCTTTAGTGTAATCAAAGAAGCAGCAGCAGATGTTTTTTTCTGGAATTCTCTTGCTTTTTCTATGATCCAAATGATCAATATGATCAATTTGATTTCTTGTTCCTCTGCCTTTCCTAAGTTCAGCTTGAAATTCTGGAATTTCTCAGTTCATGTACTGTTGAAGCCTAGCTTGGAGAATTTTGAGCATTACTTTGCTAGTGTGTGAAATCAGTGCAGATGTATGGTAGACTGAAAATTCTTTGGCATTTGGATGAAAACTGACCATTTCCTGTCCTGTGGCTACTGCTGAGTTTTCCAAATTTGCTGGCATATTGAGTTCAGCACTCTAACAGCATCATCCTTTAGAATTTGAAATAGCTCAGCTGAAATTCCATCACTTCTATTAGCTTTGGCCGCAGTGATGCTTCCTAAGGCCCACTTGCCTTCATGCTCTGAGATGTCTGGCTCTTGGTGAGTGATCACACCATTGTGGTTATCTGGATCATTAAGATCTTTTTTGTACAGTTCATCTGTGTATTCTTGCCACCTCTTCTTAATATCTTCTATTAGGTCCATACCATTTCTGTCCTTTTCTGTGCCCATCCTTGCATGAAATGTTCTGTTGGTATCTCTAAATTTCTTGAAGAGATGTCCTGTCCTTTCCATTCTATTGTTTTCCTCTATTCCTTTGCCTTGTTAACTTATGAAGGTTTTCTTGTCTCTCCTTGCTATTCTTTGGAACTCTGCAGTCAAATGGGTGTATCTTTCCTTTTTCCCTTTGCTTTTTGCTTCTTTTCTCAGCTATTTGTAAGGCCTCCTCAGACAGCCATTTTGCTTTTTTGCATTTCTTTTTCTTGGGGATGGTTTTGATCACCACCTCCTATGCAATGTCATGACCTCTGTTCATAGTTATTCAGCCACTCTATCAGATCTAATTCCTTGAATCTATTTGTCACTTCCACTGTGTAATCATAAGGGATTTGATTTAGGTCATACCTCAATGGTCTAGTGTTTTTCCCTACTTTCTTCAATTTAGGTCTTCATATTGCAATAAGGAGTTCATGATCTGAGCCACAATCTGCACCTGATTTTGTTTTTTCTGACTGTACAGAGCTTCATTTTTGGATGCAAAAAATATAATCAATGTAATTTCAGTATTGACCATCTCTAAAACTGTGGAGTAGAAGGTCATACACTCATCTGCTGGGAGAGCACCAAAATCGCAACTAGCTGCTGAACAACCATCAACAGGAGGATGTTGGATCCTGGCAAAAAAAGATACTCCATGCCCAAGGGCAAAGGAGAAGCTCCAACAAGATGGTAGGAGGGACACAATAGCATTTAAAATAAAATCTCAGACCTGACAGAGACACTCAGAGAGCACAAACAAAACATTATGCACACCAGGACTGAGGGAAAAGAGCAGAAACCCCCACAAGAGACAGAGCCAGACCTGCCCTTAAGTGTCTACTGCAGAGGCATGGGTCAGCATTGACCTTCCACGGGGACAGGGACTCTGGCTGCAGCAGATGTGGGAGGCACAGCATGTGGCATCAATCCTCTTGGTGGAGGTCACCATTAGCGCCATATAGAGCCACCGAGCAGTCAACCCATGAACTGGAGAACAATTATACCAAAGAAGTTCTTGCACTGTTGCAAAAGTTCTGGGCCTACAACTGATTTCCCAACCTGGGTATCCGACAAAAGGACTGAGGGAAACAGACTCTCGGAGTGCACAACACCTTGTGTGCACCAAGACCCAGGAGAAAGGAGCAGTGACCCCGCAAGAGACTGAGCCAGACTTGCCTGTGAGTGTCCGGCAGTCTCCGGCAGAGGTGTGGGTCAATAGTGGAGTGCCATGGGGTCAAGGGCATGACTATAACAATCCTTGGACTCACAGTATGCTGGCATAAGTCCTTTTGAGGGAGGTTGCCATTAACCCTACCATAGTTTGGCCTAAGAGAACACAGATCCAACCATCAGCAGAAAGCTGAATTAAACATTTATTGAGCATGGCCCTGCCCACCACAGCAAGACCCAGGCTTACCCACAGCCAGTCCCTCCTATGAGGAAGCTTCCACAGACCTCTCACCCTCATCCATCAGAGGGCAGACAGAATAAAAATCACAATCATAGAAAACTAACCAAACTGATCACATGGATCACAACCTTGTCTAACTCAATGAAACTATGAGCCTCATAGGGCCACCCAAGACAGATGGGTCATGTTGGAGAGTTCTGATGAAATATGGTTCAGTGGGAATGGGAATGGCAAACCACTTCAGCATTCTTGCCTTGAGAACCCCATGAACAATATGAAAGGGAAAAAAAGATGCAACACTAAAAGATGAACTCCCCAGGTTGGTAGGTGCCCAATATGCTACTGGAAGAGAGTACAGAAATAGCTCCAGAAGGAAAGAAGAGGCTAAGCCAAAACAGAAACAACACCCGGTTGTGGATGTGCCTGGTGGTGAAACTAAAGTCCGATGCTGTAAAGAATATTGCAAAGGAACCTGAAATGTTAGGTCCATGAATCAAGGTAAACTGGATGTGGTCAAATACGAAATGGCAAGAATGAACATCAGCATTTTAGGAATCAATGAACTAAAATGGACAGTAATGGATGAGTTTAATTCAGATGATCATTATATCTCATACTGCAGGCAAGAACCCCTTAGAAGAAATTGAGTAGCCGTCAGAGTCAACAAGAGAGTCCAAAATGCAGTATTTGGGTGCAATCTCAAAAACGACTCAATCTCAGTTGAGTGATGAATGATCTTGGTTCCTTTCTAAGGCAAACCATTAAACATCATAGTAATCAAAGTCTATGCCCCAAACACTAATGCTGAAGAAGCTCAAGTTGAATTGTTCTATGAAGAGCTGCAAGATGTTATAGAACACCAAAAAAAAAAAAAAAATAGATGTCCCTTTCTTCATAGGGGACTGGAATGCACAAGCTGCAAATCAAGAGATACCTGGAGGAACAGGCAAGTTTCACCCTGGAGTACAAAATAAAGCAGGGCAAAGGCTAACAATTTTGCCAGAGGACACACTGGTCATAGGAAACACCTTCTTCCAACATTTCTATGGACCCATATTAAAGACAACCATGGCAACTATAGCTCATAATACCATATTTTATATTTGAAGGTTGTAAAAGGAGTAGATCTTTAAGGTTCTCATCTCATATACCCACAAAGAAAATTTAACTATCTAAGGAAATGAATGTTAACTAAATGTGGTAATCAATTTACAATACATAAATGTCAAGTCATTATGCTGTATACATTAATACTATGTTATATGTCAGTTATACCTCAATAATTGAGGGATAGCCTGAGGGAAGCCTGGCGTGCTGCAGTCCATGGGGTCACAAAGAGTCAGACACTACTGAGTGGCTGAACTGAACTTAATACCAGGAGAGGGTAGACAACTCTAAAGTAAATTACTTCAAGAAAAATGTCCCCAGAAATGTCTGAAATCAAAGCTGGATTGGTGAGAAAAGAATATTAAACATGTTGGTTGCAGTAAATAATTACTAAAAAAAAATGGTAGTAATCATAATTTAGAGGGCAAATAACAATTAGAACTAAAATATTGAACAAGATAATCATAATTTGTGATGAATGATGTGTTAAAGAATTTCAAATTTCATACATTGTTAGAGAGTAAAAATTGACTTAAATGTAAAAGCTAGAATTTTTGCCTCAAAAAAAAAAATCTATAAAATTTACCCAAAAAATAGCAGCAAATTCTTGGATAGGAAGATTCAATATTGTGAAAATGACTATAATACCCAAAGCAATCTACAGGTTCAATACAATACCTATCAAATTATCAATGGCATTTTTCACAAAATTAAATTTAAAAAATTAACAATTTCTTCGCAAACACAAAAGATCACAGGTAGCCAAAGCAATCTTGAGGAAGAAAAATGGGACTGGAGGAATCAGGCTCCCTGACTTCAGACTATACTACAAAGCTACAGTTATCAAGACAGCATAGTAATATCACATAAACAGAAACACAGAATCAGTAGAACAGGACCAAAAGCCCAGAGATAAACTCACACACCTCTAGTAACCTAATCTAGGACAAAGGAGATACGAATATACACTGGAGGTAAGATAGTCTCTTCAATAAGTGGTGCTGGGAAAACTGGACAGCTACATGCTAAAAAAAAAGGGAAAAAATGAAATTAGATAAATTCAAAATGGATTAAAGATCTAAGTGTTAGCTGGACATTATAAAACTATTAGAGGGAAACATAAGCAGAACACTGACATAAATCAAGGCAAGATCTTTATTGAATCATCTCTAAGAATAATAAGCATGAAAACAGAAACAAATGGGACCTAATTAAAAAGTTTTTGCACAGCAAAAGAAACCATAAAAAAGATGAAAAGACAACCCTCAGGATGGGAGAAAATATTGGCAAACAAAGTGACTGACAAAGGATTAATCTCCAAAATATACAAACAGTCCATGCAGCTTAATATAAAAAAAAGAAAAGCAAAAAAAAAGAAAAAAAATGGGTGGAAGACCTACATAGACATTTCTCTAAAAAATACATTCAGATGACCAAAAACATGAAAAAATACTCAATATCATTAATTAGAGAAATGCAAATCAAATCCACAATGAGGCATCACTTCATAATGGTCAGAATGGTCATCATCATAAAAAAAAAACAACCTATATACAAACAATAAATGCTGAAGAGGGTGTGGGGAAAAGGGAACATCTTACACTGTATAAAAACAACTATGTGCTGTGGTTAGTTGTTGAGTTGTGTCTGACTCTTTGAGACCCCACAGACTGTAGCTGGCCAGGCTCCTCTGTCCACAGGGATTCTCCAGGCAAGAATACTGGAGTGGGTTGCCATGCCCTCCTCCAGGAGATCTTCCCAACCCAGGGATCGAACCCAGGTCTCCCACACTGCAGGCATATTATTTACTGTATGAGCCACTAGGGAAGCCTAAGAATACTGGAGTGAGTAGTCCAGCCCTTCTCCGGGGAAAGCAACTACACTTCAACAACAACAAAAAACAGAAAAATATGTTCTTTTAAAGCAAAGATATAATCAGTGAAATTTAAAAGATAAAATTATCATGTGTGTGGACATCTAAGATATCCATCATAATAACAAATATAAGAAGTTTCCACTTAAAAGACAAATATAATACCAGATGGGAAAGGGGAAAATGTTGAGGGAAGGGAATAAGAAGGAAAAATAAAATAAACTTAAAGTTTTGTTATATCAAGTGAGAATAAGAATGAATTTACCCTTGAAGACTAGGGTAAGGAGCAAAGGAAAGAGGCAGAGCAAAGGAAAAAAGAAAAAGCTTTACTGACAGTTAAGAGAGCCACTACATACTGAAAAGTAATTTACTAGAAAGCTGTAAGCATTCTATATGCACTCACCTAATGACATACACATACACACAGCAAATAACATACAGAACCAGGAAAAGAGACTGAGGAAAACATGTCACATGGGACAGATTAATACACTCCTCTTTAAATGATAGATGTATCATGCAAAACAAAACAAACAAAAAATCAAGGATAGAAGTGACTTTACAACAAAGTAAGGTCGATCTGATTTAGAGAACATCACACTTTATAATTAAGAGTCATTCATTGATGGACAGAGGTGATGGCTGTACAATATGAATATGTTCAATACAACTGAACTGTACACTTAAAAATGGTTATGATGATAGTATTATGTAAAGTGTATTCCACCACAATTAAAAAAGAAAACAATTGAAAAGAGCAAAGTATCAAAACCAAAGACTACTCATTTGCTTCAATATCTTACACCTTCTCCACAGACACAAGAAAGAAAACCTAGGTAATTTTAATCATCTACAAAATATTTTGAGAAATAATTCCAAAATATCAAAAATTATTAGGAAAAGGGAATATATGGCAAATTGTTTTATGAAGTGATATATCCTGAACTCTAACCACAAACAATAATCATAGAAAAAAAAGGGTCTGATCTCACATATTATAGACAAGAAAAATCTCAAAATATTAGTAAACTGATTCCATCTGTATATACATTTTCTTCAAAGAATCCAAGAATTATTCATTAGAAAATCAAAATTTATCACATACCTTGGTACAGGGAAATACCAATTTTCTTAGTTGCATGGGGGAAAAATTAAATTCATAATATATGCATTTAAAAACACTATCACAAAAAAAGGAAAGAAAACACTGCTTATAGTGAAAAGCATGTCTACATAAATTCATTCAAAGTATTGTTCTAGATGAGGAAGATTGGAAGCATTTGATTGCAATCAATCTCAAGCCCCAAATGCCAATTGTTATTATGGAAAAACTTGCTAGAGAAATAAGAACCAAAGACAGAATAGACTATTTACCAACATAAGGGTAAAAATGAAATTACTATTATTCATGTAAATACTTTAGAGTTACTGCTAAAAAGTCTAAAGCATGTAAGCAAAACTTAATAAAATTAATAAAGATTACCAAAGTTCTTGATTATGTATGATTAATAATATACTATTTCTGCTTTATTGACTATGCCAAAGCCTTTGACTGTGTGGATCACAATAAACTGTGGAAACTTCTTCAAGAGATGAGAATACCAGACCACCTGACCTGCCTCTTGAGAAACCTATATGCAGATCAAGAAGCAACAGTTAGAACTAGACGTGGAACAACAGACTGGTTCCAAATAGGAAAAGGAGTACGTCAAGGCTGAATGTTGTCACCTGCTTATTTAACTTATATGCAGAGTACATTATGAGAAATGCTGGGCTGGATGAAGCACAAGCTGGAATCAAGATTGCCAGGAAAAATATCAATAATCTCAGATAAGCAGATGACACCACCCTTATGGCAGAAAGTGAAGAAGAACTAAAGAGCCTCTTGATGAAAGTGAAAGAGGAGAGTGGAAAAAGTTGGCTCAAAGCTCTACATTCAGAAAACTAAGATCATGACATCTGGTTTCATCATTTCATGGCAAATAGATGAGGAAACAGTGGCTGATTTTATTTTGGGGGGCTCCAAAATCATTGCAGATGATGATTGCAGCCATGAAATTAAAAGACGCTTGTTCCTTGGAAGGAAATTTATGACCAACTTAGACAGCATATTAAAAAGCAGAGACATTACTTTGTCAACAAAGGTCCGTCTAGTCAAGGCTATGGTTTTTATAGTGGTCATGTATGGATGTGAGAGTTGGACTGTGAAGAAAGCTGAGTGCCAAAGAATTGATGCTTTTGAACTGTGGTTTTGGGGAAGACTCTTGAGAGTCCCTTGGACAACAAGGAGCTCCAACCAGTCCATCTTAAAGGAGATCAGTCCTGGGTGTTCACTGGAAGGACTGATATTGAAGCTGAAACTCCAGTACTTTGGCCACCTGAAGCGAAGAGCTGACTCATTTAAAAAGACCCTGAAGCTGGGAAAGATTGATGGCAGGAGGAGAAGGGGACAACAGAGGATGAGATGGTTGGATGGCATCACCAACTCAATGGACATGAGTTTGGGTAAACTCTGGGAGTTGGTGATGGACAGAGAGGCCTGATGTGCTGCGGTTCGTGGGGTCGCAAAGAGTTGACACGACTGAGTGACAGAATTGAACTGAATAATTAACTGTATTTCTAGATACTTGTGGCAGTAATTTAGTAATTTTTTTTCCAAAAGATAAAAATATATTTGTAGCTAACAAATAAAGTAAACCTAAAGACAGAAACATAATGCATTTTCTGTTTAATTGAAGAAAAGTTAACAAAAATTAAGAGATAGTCCAGGTTCATGACATAATTCAAGGTAAAAATTTTCAAGTCTCTCCCAATTATTCTATTTATTCAATTTATTTCCAGTGTGTGAATGTGTGAGTGTGCAAGTATAAACTGACAACCTAATTCTAATGTTACTTTTTAAGTGGATGGGCTGAAAACAAGAGCCAAGACAATACATTTACTCTACCAGATATCAATGCTGTTTTATAAACCCTTCTTATTTAAAACAGTTTAGAAGATGTTACAGTGATAAATGGACACCAGTGGCACAGAATTGAAAGCCAAGAAAATGTGCAGGGCACATCTGTGATCTTGGAGGTCTTTACAGATAACTGGTAAAAATCAAATACTCCAGAAATAATGCAGAAACGATTAGCTTCATGGTCTATACGGCTTTTCACATAAAAAAAATCAAATTGGGTCTATTCATCACATCATATACCAAACATTTAGTCTAGGATTAAGTTTGAAGATTTAAAACATTGCACTAAAATTTTTATATGTGTAACAGGCCTAACTTTAGACCTTAATTTGTATACCCTTCCTCCATCTTTAAAGCCAGATTAGTAGCAGGGTTTTTTTTTTTTTCTCATCTCTGCTTTTATCCTTATATCTCTGTTGTCTCTCTGCTTCCTGTGAGAAGCAATCATACTGCTTTCTCTGTCTGTGACCCCCCTGCCCACCTCTTTGTAAGAGCCCCTGTGATTTTGCGTAGAGTCAACAGAGAAATCCAGACAATTTTTTTCATCACAAGATCCTTACTGTAATCACTACAAGGTCTATTAACCATGTAATGTAATATTCACAGGTACTGGGAACCATATTTAATGTGCCATAGATACACTCCATAATGTAAAAAAAAAAAAAATAGTAAATTCGGTTTTATATCATGCAATTAGTGATATGAAAAAATAGTAGCACACATTTTCATACATTAAGAAAGGGAATTCGAAACTGAATATACTTTCTGGAGTTTAAGTTCACAGCATAGTTTGAACACTCTAAACTACCTTTAATCCAGCAATTCCCTTTGAAGAAATGAAATATATTTCAGGAAGTTGTATATGATTTTAAGAGAAGTTTGTTTTTATTCCTTTTGTTTTTTTTTTCATATTTTCTTTAATCATCTTTTTTGTAATTAATAAAATTAGATTTTTACAAACAAAGTACATGTTTGAGGATGGCATATACTGGACCAGCTCTCTGCTGGTCTATGTACTGAAGCCATCAGGAGGAAATATGATAGGAGGGCTAAAAGGTCACTTAAATTCAAACATTCAGTTTGAACAATGGGAGAAGTAGAAAACTAAATTAGAATAAGATACAAAGACACAGAAACCGGATTCTGTGTTGGGGCCAGGAGGAAATACAAATTCCCTTCTCTAGGAATATACATCTTAAACCAGCAAGATGTTAAATGGATGGTCAGGTAGCAAGTTCAAAGCAGCTGCACAGTTGAGAGATGGGCAGATGTGGATGTCAGGGATGGCTGTGGGGCCTTTTTGGTCGTATTTGATAATCACTTGTTAGAAGTTTTGGGGTGGATTTATGGGATTTGATACCATGAATACCAGTTTTAACCTGTAGGTTTTAGCATCTTAAATATTATGAGCTCTTAAGTATTTAAAGTTCCTAAGTATTTTGGTGAAGGAGAGATTTTTCTTAACACTGCTTTTTGTCACTTGGGTTGAGGAAGGATTGTCCTTAGGAATATATGTGCCTCTAAAGAACTAGTTTGACCAAGGTAGAGAGATTAGAATAAGGAGACAGATATCTAGGATTTATTGATAGCAGTAAGGAGAGAAGGAAAAGTTCTACAGGTTTGGATCAGTTTATTAACATATATGCAAAATCTGTTTTGGCTGTAGCATCCTCTGAGCTATCCTACTAGGAAGTATGGAGCATCACAACATTCATTGCAGATGAATGAGGAATTCTGTTGATCCACATGAACTGCCAACTATATAAAAATTAATTAATATATTACCCTTAATTCTACTTTACATTACCAAATATGCTCACCCTGTGGCATATTGTTGTGGTTATTTTGCTTATATAAGCATTAGCTGAAAAATAATTTCAGCTGAAGTTTAATTTTTAATCATCTCCAGAGTGGCTGAAATACTAAAAATATTGTTAGTGATAGAATACCCACATTCTGCCAGCTGAATATTTGCATACTGCCTAGAGGGTAAGAGCTGAAGGCTGAAGAAATAGCTTTTTAGATCTGATTGATTATATCTCAGTCTATTTTAAACAGTAGTTTACATTATTTAAAAGAAAACATAGAATGATGTCAAATTCAACTCAGGTCACTGCATTGACAAAAAAGAAATTGACGCATTTATTTAGAAAACATTCTAACTACTGGCTAGATGAGTTCATTATATTGTTCCATAGATTTGATATTATCAATATAGATTGAATCAAGCCAACCCCAAAATGGAATTTTATTTTAAATGCTTTTTGATAAATACAGTCTGCAGAAAATGTCTTGTTAAACCAATATCTAGTGAATGCTACATGCAGTTTCTACCATCACTTAAATATAGTGACATGCTTAGTAAAAATAAAACATTTATTTATTTCAGTTTCTCTGGAATTAGAAGATACAGAGATGCAGCTCTCTATCTTTCACATTTTACTTCTCCCAAATATTCTATCAGATAACCAAGGTTCCAAATTGTTACAAACAAAACTGATGTTTCAATGTCATTTATATTAACTATCAATCTATCACCATGTTAATATTCACAGGAAGTCTGAGAATCTAAATTCATGCTTGAACTGGGAAAGATTTGTATTTCCATTTTGCCAAAAAATTATCAGGTTTAAAAATACAATGTGTTCATGATCCTTTTTATATAATTAGGAATGCATTATAAAGGAAACCTGAAAATAAGGTATAGTTTATTTTACAAATCTAAGTATTTTTTTAATTCTTTGCATCAGTTTGAATATGTGAACCCTGAAGAACAAACAAAATGAAAATCTACTGACAATTTATTAGTACAATTATATACAACTACAACAGTATAGAAACCATTTTAATTTAGAAACACACCATTTGTTTTTCTTTATCTTGTGTTAAACAGTATTATCTACACTCTTGACTTGCAGTATTGGCATCAATCATAGAGCCAATTTTTGTGTCATTTAATAGTTTGCAAAGTATACACTTTTCACTTTCAACTGCACTTAAAAATATACATATAGCTCGACTTCCTTATGATTCTTTCAAAAGAAATTAAATCTTAAACCACATGTATCAATTCCAGTAACATTTAGATGTTTCCCAACCTTCCCAGTACGTACCCTGGCATATGTTTGGTACATGAACATCAGGTTGTTACTTTTAAAGGTGAAAGTTTAGAGACTTGTTTACAATCATATTGAGACAATTACCATTGCAAACTTCATGTCAAATGTCTTATGTAGTTTGATAATGTTTCCAAGAGCCACGTCTTCTAATCAGAAATATGTTGGGAAGTACTTAAAATAGGCTTTGCCAGTAATGGGAAGCTCAAATCCTGATTTGTACTATTTTCCAATTTTCATAATGTAAGTACTCCTACTATGAAAAATAAGCTACCAACGTGAAATGAACTGTCTCGCAAACTTCCTGAAAGATTAACAGTGGGCCCACCTGAGCCAATCTGGATACCAATTAAAAAACAGAAACATCTTTCTACTTACAGATCAAGATCTTAGCACTTAGCACTCCCAAGCGCTTGTCTTTAATATAGGTTACTCCACTATCGCCATCTTCACTGGCTTCTTCAATATGGACTCACTTATAGTTACTAAAATCTCAGTTCCAGCTTAGGCATCAAAAACAGTTTTCATAACACTGACATTGACAGTATTCAACCTCATGCTAATTCCAAAGCTCAGTGAAAGCTTTGTTCAAATCATTTAACCTCCAATTAAAATAAATAAATTTATATTTTAAAAAAGAAATTTAAAAAAAAAATCATTTACATTGCTTTCTGGTCACCAATTACTATGCTACTGCCAAATTTGAAGGACACTTTTCAGTTATCCCAGTGCATTTAAAGGGACCAGTATTATCCTGACACCAAAGACAGTACAAAATATCAAACACTGCTCCCCCACCTTAAAAAAAACAAAACAAAACAAAACAAAACACTGTGCAAGGTTGACTTAAATTTGAAAATTGAATTAATGCACAATTCAAACATCCTAAAGAAAAGCACTTGAGAAAATTCAACACTCATGATAAAAACTCTCAGGAAATTAGGGAGGAATTACCTCAACATGATAAAGAAAATCTACCCCAAAAAAAGAAAAGAAAAAACGCTAAAACCAACATCCTGCTGAATGGCAAAAGCCGCAATGCTTTCCCTCTAAAAATGGACACAGGGCAAGGACGCTCTCTCCCCATCCTCATTCTACTCACTACTGGAAGTTCCAGCTACTTCACTTTGAAGAAAAAGACTTAAGAGGCACAAAAAAAGTAAAGGAAAAAAATAAATCTCTCTTTACAGGTGTCTGTGATAATCTATGAAGACCAACCCAAGTTATCACCAAAAGAAAAATCAAAAGCCTCCCAGAACAAGCAAGCAAGCTCCAAGGTCACACAATACAAGATGAAACAAAAGAATCAGTTGCATCTCTACATATTAACACAAAGCAGTGAAGAAAATAATGTTCTTATATTGTTGAGGTAATTACCAATGTATTTACGAGTACAACAACAATATCTGATACTTATTTCTAAATAACTTGGTGAGGAGGATGGGGCAGGGAAACACAAAAAGCAAGATTGGTCCTGGGTTGCTAATAGCTGAAGATGGATAATATAGAATTTTTTATAAGCACTAACCTCTCTTGTTCCGTTTTCTGGAAGCGCAGTTCTTGCAGCCGCAGCACCATCCTCATTCCGAACTTGTTACAGGAACAAATGCTCCGCCCCCAAATTAATTATTTCACGTCAGAGGCTCTGCATGAGAGGCTGGTTACTCTGTGATGTAAACAAGGCCTTCAGGCGATGCTGATCCGGACTAATGGTTCAAAACCCTGGCAGGTGAACTGTTCTCACCTGAAGGTTTTACTGGACCAAACTTGCCTCAGGATTGCGTGTGGTCAGTAAAGCCACTCTACTGCGTGTGGTAAAGGAAAGTGCAGCGTTTATTGAGGTACATCCAACAAGCAAGCCTGGGTCTTAAAAGACCCTAGTTCCCTGCAGTCTTTCAGGGAAAGATTTTTAAAGACTGGGTGAGGGAAGAGTGGTTGTGGGATATGTGATCAGCTGGTGGACATTTTTCTGATTGGCTGATGGTAAGGTAATGAAGAATCAACATCACCAATCTTTTGGTTCCAACTGGCCTGGGGTCTCCATGCTTACAAACATACAGTTAAATTCTTACACTGGGGGTGGGTTTTAGTCTCTGCAAAACAGCGCAAAAGATATGCCTAATATTTCCTACTGCCTTTGAGGAGGAATTAAAGATCCTTGACTGTATTTAATGGCTAAAATAATATTATTTTGTCTTGCTTGACTGTGTTTCTTTTTTTCTGTATTTTCTCACTTTTCTGATTAAATGTATTCTTTGACTAAAGTTTCTTTCTGGGCCACCTGGGTGGTTCAGTGGTAAAGAATCTGCCTGTCAGTGCAGGAGATTCGGATTCAAATTCTGGGTGAGGAAGATCCCCTGGAGAAGAAAATGGCAACCCACTGCAGTATTCTTGCCTGGGAAATCCCATGGACAGAGGAGCCTGGTGGGCTGCAGTCCATGGGGTCACAAAGAATCAGACATGCCTGAGTGATTTGTTGCCGTTGTTCAGTCACTCAGTTGTGCCTCACTCTTTGTGACCCCGTGGACTGTAGCACAGCCAGGCTTCCCTGTCCTTCACCATCTCCCTGAGCTTGCTCAAACTTATGTCCATTGAATTGGTGATGCCATCCAACCACCTTATCCTCTGTCATCCCCTTCTCCTCCTGCCTCCAATCTTTCCCATCACCAAGATCTTTTCTAATGAGTCAGCTCTTCGCATCAGGTGGCCAAAGTATTGGAGTTTCAGCTTCAGCATCAGTCTCTCCAATGAATATTCATGTCTGATTTCCTTTAGGATTGACTGGTTGGATCTTCTTGCAGTCCAAGGGACTTTCAAGTGTCTCCTCTAACATCTCAGTTCAAAAGCATCAGTTTGTCAGTGCTCAGCCTTATTTATTGTCCAACTCTCACATCCATACATGACTACTGGAAAAACCATAGCTTTGACTAGATGGACCTTTGTCGACAAAGTTATGTCTCCGCTTTCTAATACACTGTCTATGTTTGCCACAACTTTTCTTTCAAGGAGCAAGTGTCTTTTAATTACTTAGCAACTAAATAACAAAAATTTTTTATGGACAAAATATAGGCAGAAGATATGGTGGAAAAGGACCTGCTCTGTCTCAAAGACTGGTAGTTTTTGAATGTTTTAAAGTAAAGATCCCCTGGAGGAGGGCATGGTAACCCACTCCACTTGCCTGGAGAATTCCACAGACAGAGAAGCCTGGAGGGCTACAGTCCATGGGGTCACAGAGTCAGACATGACTAAGCCACTTTAATTTTCAAATTATCCACAATACAATAGGGGGAAAGTGAAAATGCCTATGCCAGATGTTTCACTAGCAAATCAGAATAAAATCTGAAAACATAAGATTCTAATATGAAACACTTTCAGAGGACAGGAGAATAATTTTTCCCTAACTCAGTTTATGAGATTAGAAAAGTATGAGCCCTGGAACTGAACTAAAAAGTATGAGAAAAAAAATATCAAAATGAATCTCACTCATGTACATGAGATGCAACCATTTTAATCAGGAAATAAGGATACTGAATCCAACAGCATATACAAAAACAAATAACAAAACCCCCACTGTAACTAAAATGCATTTATCATAGGACAGCAAAGTTGGTGTAACTTTAGGAAAACTATAAATGGAGGGAATATGAGAAATATGTTTATTTCTAATATGTTCTATTTCTTTTCCAAATATTGACTACCTAAGTATGCTTGATTTTTGAAAATGTAGAAGGAAAGTTATAACCAACCTAGATAGCATATTGAAAAGCAGAGACATTACTTTGCCAACAAAGGTCCATCTAGTCAAGGCTATGGTTTTTCCAGTGGTCATGTATGGATGTGAGAGTTGGACTGTGAAGAAAGCTGAGCACCGAAGAATTGATGCTTTTGAACTATGGTGTTGGAGAAGACTCTTGAGAGTCCCTTGGACTCCAAGGAGATCCAACCAGTCCTTTCTAAAGGAGATCAGTCCTGGGTGTTCATTGGAAGGACTGATGCTGAGTCTGAAACTCCAGTACTTTGGCCACCTCATGCAAAGAGCTGACTCATTGGAAAAGACCCTGATGCTGGGAGGGACTGGGGGCAGGAGGAGAAGGGGACGGCAGAGGATGAGATGGTTGGATGGCATCACCGACTCGATGCTGGGAGTTGGTGATGGACAGGGAGGCCTGGCGTGCTGTGATTCATGGGGTATGGTTATGATTGTTTTGTTTTTCTGATTGTAAGATGAATTTAAATGAAGATCTTGAAAAAGTCTTTAAAAATTCTTGTTCATTATTATAATTGATAAAATTTAGGAACATAGGAAACATTATCATAATACACTGAGAAAAGTAAAATGGTAGTAATTCTGCATATTTTGCTCCAGGTAACTTTGAGATAATTTTTCATCTACTGAAACATTGATTAAAAAAAAACTTCAATGCTTTTTAATACTATAAGCAAATGTTTAAAATAATAAATGTTGTTTAATTGCTAAATCATATCAGTTTCTTCTTGCGACCCCATGGACTGTAGCCCACCAGGTTCCTCTGACCCAGGAATTCCCAGGCAAGAATACTGGAGTGGGTTGACATTTCCTTCTCCAGAGGATCTTCCCCACCCAGGGATTGAACTCATGTCTCCTGCTTTGGCAGACAGATTTTTTACCACTGAGCCACCTGGGAAAACCAAAAGATACAGTGATGATTAAAACCATTTTGGCCTTTTAAATATTATATTAAATGTGGCTATAAACTGGAACTCAGAATACAGAATATTAGCATTAAACATTTGATTTTCAAATGAAAATGCAATTATGAATATTAGAGAATGAAATCAGTCTTTGATGTTTTAAAACATCATCGGTTCACAGCTGAAGGAATTCCTGGGTTTACATCTGAAACTGGGCCCCTTACATAGAAAGCAAGAGGACTGAAGAAAGACACAGGCATTGTAGATTGGTAGGTGGCAGGTTTAATAAACAGGGAACTTACATTTGTGTCTGTGACAGGAGTAGGTCTCTGCATCTGCCCACCAGAATCTTAAAATCTGCTTTAACTGAGTTCAGTCACATCAACTGTCCAGATGGTCTCAACTCCATGTTGCTTTCTGAAGACTGTGTCCTGGGAACAGCTCCTGGTGGGAGAATGGTGGGCAGAAAGCACATTTCAAGGATAAGGGAGGCTGAGGAGCCTCAGACTGCTCTGCACAGATCAAGGGTCAACCTGCAGTCTTGTCTTCTCAATGACCTCCTCAAACAAGCATAAAAAAATTTCCTTCTCCCTTTCAATATCCCTTTGGTCTCAAGGTCAATGATGACAGAGAATTTCAATAAAAAATTAATTTAGCAGCAAATTATGTTTTTCTTAAACACTGAATTATCACTTACCATTGTTATTAAAGGGAAAAAATCAAAGTTTGGTTTATATGACTAACAATTTATGGATTTCAAGCAATTGAATAAATTATATGTAACCATAAAATAGTAATCTAAAATGAAAATATTTTATGTTCAGAATAATGTATTTATAATATATCAAAAATAAATTATTTTTAATATCATTAGAAGATTGGTAGATTATATATTGCCATGGAAGACGTTGAAATGCCAAAAGAATTGGAAAATCCTGATTTAGTTAATAGAAGCACATTAGTGCCTCAAAAATAAGAACATTTGATATTTTTCAGAGATAAGAATATTTGTAATTTCTTGAATCTTCATAAAAAACCTATTTTACTTAAAGATATTCTGAGCATGTCTTTGATCAAAATCATTATTATTAGTATTCAAAAGAAAATAAAAATAAATTAACCCAGATAGATACTAAATGTATATATTTGATTTTTAAAATAATTTTATCAGCATTATACACACCTTTGATTCTACTTTATTAAGATGTTTGTAGATGAGACAATTTCAAGATTTTAATGATCAAAATAACTATAATAATAACTAGGAATAGTATAACATATCCCTTGGTGAACTGAATCCTTGTTTTCCCTTAACTAGACAAAATACAGGCATTTTACAAGGCTTTTAACTTCACTGGGCATATAGGCTTTATGAGAAAAAATAAACTTATTATTGGAAAGCCTTAATTTCAACACCTGACTTTTCATGCCGGCACTACTTGCATGTCTGCTGCTTCTGTGTTGACATGTCTCATTATCCCAGCTTTCACTGGGTGACCTATTAATATTAGTGACAATCCCACAAAACAAAATATGGTTGTTTATTAGTCATCTAAAAATAATCATTCACTTAATTATAAAACTAAAGTATGTGTTTGTATGCTTCCCATTGAATTCTTATTTATATTTATACAAATATTACCTACGTGTATATGTGTATATAATAGGTTTACAGAGATTGTCACTAGTAAAACTGCCATTTTTTTTTCTTCCTTACATTGAGTTCAGTCGCTCAGTCGTGTCTGACTCTTGGTGACCCCATGGACTGCAGCACAACTGGCCTCCTTGTCCATCACCAACTCCTGGAGTTTACTCAAACTCATGTCCATTGAGTCAGTGATGCCATCCAACCATCTCATTCTCTGTCATCCCCTTCTCCCACTTTCAATCTTTCCCAGGATCAGGGACTTTTCAAATGAGTCAGTTCTTTGCATCAGGTAGCCAAAGTATTGGAGTTTCAGCTTCAACATCAGTCCTTCCAATGAATATTCAGGACTGATTCCCTTTAGGATGGATTGGTTGGATTTCCTTGCAGTCCAAGGGACTCTCAAGAGTCTTCTCCAACACCACAGTTCAAAAGCATCCATTCTTCAGAGCTCAGCTTTCCTTATAGTCCAACTCTAACATCCATACATGACTACTGGAAAAAACCAAGATGGAGTAGACGGACCTTTGTTGGCAAAGTAATGTCTCTGCTTTGAATATGCTATCTAGGTTGGTCATAACTTTTCTTCCAAGGAGCAAGCATCTTTTAATTTCATGGCTGCAGTCACCATCTGCAGTGAGTTTGGAGTGCCAAAAATAAAATTTCTCACTGTTTCCATTGTCTCCCCATCTTTTTGCCATGAAGTGATAGGACTCAATGCCATGATCTTCGTTTTCTGAATGTTGAGTTTTAAGCCAACTTTTTCACTCTTCTCTTTCACTTTCATCAAGAGGTTCTTTAGTTCTTCCTTCTTTTCCTCTAAAACATCTTTGTGTGAAAGAAGTAATTTGTCTAAAAGTTGAATGATGCATATATTAGTGAATGTTCTTACAAACACAAAGAGAGCCTTTTGTTTCTATTTGCATGTCAACAGGAAATAAAATTGAAGTATCCTTTATGCATATATTGAATAAATGGATTGCATGACAATTTCAAATCCCACACTTTCTACAGTCCTGAAACCTACACTCACAGATCATTAAAACATTATCAACAAAGTAAGCATCCTATAAAATGCTTTTATCTCTGAAAGGATAAAAATAATTTGGTTGCCTTTTGGAATAGAGACTGGGAAGCTAGGGGTTTCCCCTTTTTAATCCTTAATATTTTTTGAATGTTTTAAGATATAATTTTTTCCTAAAATTTATGTTTTAGCAGGATTTTTAAAAATCTTTCATTGTGATTGAAAATTGGTTTAAATTAGAGCAAAGGGGATTATTCAGATGAGAAAAACTTACTAATCAATGAAAATTTTAACATGTTAAGGTATGATTTAGAGAAACTTTGAAAAAACTTATCCTAGCTATATGAGAGCACACCATTGCTGTATCCTTTACACTAGGTGAGCATACATTTCTAATGTTCCTAATTCAACCATTCATTTGGCTAGAAATATGTAAAGAAAAATCACTTTAAAAGGATGGCTCTTCTATTGATTACACAATGAACAGGTTTCCAGCAGTGTTTAAAGTCTTCTAATGTTACTATATTATGCTATTTCCTAAAATGTGGCTATCAGTCCTAGATCTTAATTGTTGGTGACATAGAAAGGCCTCATGCCACTCTGGTCTCAGGTAATGTGAACAGGGAATATAATTTTGAATGTACCAACAGTGTACTTTTCAGGCAGATAAATTAGGGCCCTTCATATGTAAAACTCCTGAGACTCCTGAAGTTCATTTACAGCAATACTTCCTTTCCTTTATTTAATGCCCTCAAGTCATCAGCTCATTTATTCACCTGATCACTTATTCATTGTTTAAAGAAGTAAAAATTGAGCACCAACCATGTGACAGAAAGACTGCCTGATGCTGGAAATGTCATCAAATGAAGCTAGATGTCTGCCATCATAACACTGGAAATTAAGAAAATGCACAATAAATGTCATAAAATGTGAAAAGCTACAAAATAAGTAAATGGGACTGTTTAGATGGAGAATAACATTAGAGAAATCGAATCTGAGTGTCAGGGGAAGTATCATGAAGAATATAGTACTTGTGCTGAACCAATGGATGAGAAACCAGCCATGAGCAGAGCACAGGGTCCAAGATCACAGGTAGAGGGAAGATCACATATCAGTACAAAGACCTGAAGTTAGCAAACAGCTTGAGATTATTTTAGAATCTTAAAAAATGTTGAAAGTCAATGAGCCAAGGGATGTATGGCACAAAATTAAATCGAAGAAGTAATGCCAGCCTGATGTGGTCGGCAATATAGTGTGAATCTGCTCGTAAGAAGGTATATAGTACATACTGGCTTTTGGCAATGGAGAAACATGATCTGACTCACTTGTTTTTTCTTTATAAAATCACTTTTGCTCCAGTGTAGAATTAAAGCTGGACAAACAGGAAGTGTGACTTTGTTATATTAAGTGAAAGGTGATAGGCTTGAAATATTGTATGAAATAATATTCATAAAGAAGGAGAAGTAATCAAGGACTAATCCCAGATTTGGGGCTTGAAAGCTTCTTATGAACATATTAAAATAATCTCATACTAGAACGTCAACTCATGTCCCTCTTAAATGCATGTCATACTTTTCTCTTTTCTACATAATCTTTTTGAAATAATTCTATATGCCTATTAGCATTACTTTCTCATCTTTTAGTTATCCATTAATTTCATATACACCTGTTTTCCCCCTTCCTCTACTAAACTGATTTCTGTATTATTACTAATAGTCTCCTCATTGACATACTTGAAGAGACTGCTTTTCTGTCCTACTATAGTAGAAATATTTACCTAAGACTTTTTTCACACTGGATCATTTGATTTTTAAGTTCTGCTAATTTCTGGCTTTTGGGAAATATTCCCTCCCCATTATAAACCTTACCAGACTGTCCCAGTTTCCTGGCCACCACTGGTTTTGAAGTATGATCATAACTATGGTAATTTATGTGTATGTAGCTGGTCCCACCACTAGACTGTGACATCATGGTTTCTTTTTTTACTCAGCATTTAAGATATCCCCTCATCAGACTTATCAAACTGTCATGAGCTGAATCCCTATCAGACAAGTCATATCTAGGTGACATCAGGAAAAATGTTTAAGATTCTCTAAACCTCAATTTCTTCATGCATAAAATGGAAATAATAAAAGTAGACATCTTATTGAATTGTTCTGCTATTAGAATGAGGTTAACTTTACTTCAGTTAGCATCTACACTTAGTAAATGTTATTTTTTCATCATCATAGTTATCATCACAATCATCCTTACATTGATAATATGAGCAAATAAATTGGGTCCTGTTCTACTGTAGGTGTTTAATTAGCACAAAGGAAAAGTGAATGAATATCCTTGGAGGATAATACTTGTGTCCCATATTTGAATTTAGTATCAATCATTTTTATGGACTCTATAATTAGTATATAGTATATTTATTAATGCATAATATGGTTACAGGATATGTAGTTAGATGCCTAGAATATAGTTGCCACTAAGAACATGTTTTCTAATAAGTTGACAATTATCTGATGAATGTATTAATATTTTTGGACAGCTGATATCAAAAATGTTCATAGTCAAACTAATTTTCTGTTTTCCTATATACATTTAAAAACAATTCTGTTGTATATAGCTGATTTACTTTGTTGTATAGCAGAAACTAATACACCATTGTAAAGCAACTATCCTCCAATTGAAAAGTAAAGAAAAGCTAAAAATAAATAACATAAATTTAAAAGAATCCTTTGGGATGACATTTGTCCTTATCAGTCACCCCTGAACCTTCTGTAAAAAAATGTTATAATTTCAGAAACAGCTTTATATCATGTAATCTTAAATATGTTGGAGAAGGAAATGGCAATCCACTCTAGTATTCTTGCATGGCAAATCCCATGGGCAGAAGAGCCTGACTGATTACAATCTGTGGTGTCTCAAAACAGTCGGACATGACTTAGTGACTAAACAAAGCAATTTAAATATAAACCTGTTTACTTTTGCTATCATATAATTTTACTTAAATTTGACTTGTTAGAAAACTCTTTGTAGGTTTGACTTCCAGAAGAAATGCTTAGTGATACCAATGTGAAAATAATTTATTTAATTGTCAAGCTGCCTTCTATTTTACCATTTTCTATTAGACATCATGCTAAATAATAATTTTTTTTTCCAGAGTCCACTTTAACTTTCAAATCATGGATAAAGGTTTAATAACAATTGCATCATTCTAACCACCTTGATTGCTTACCAATATATTATATATACATATATATAATATTAAAATACACTAAGTATGTATGATTATCCTTTGTAGCAATCCAAACTAGTAAATATGTAGTTATTGATCATTACATATTAATAAATAAAATTAATGACCTGAGCACAAGAAATGGTTAGCAATCAATTTTCCATCTCTTGACATTGTTTTAATATGTGGTCAAGTGCCAGGGATGATGTCAATTTCTCATAAAGTTTTGCTTAATGGAAAATACAATTTTATTATCTAATATTGGATCTGTTAACAAAGTTCTTTTATCTGTAACTATTGTAGTTATTAAATATTAAAAGAAAATTCAGAAATAATAATTTTATACACCAAATAAAAGTGAACGCTGGCTTGAGAAACCATTTGGAAAACACAATGTTTCTCTAGCTAAAGCCAGCACTGTGCCTCTGGTGCCCCCTTGGATGACACTCAACTAGATCACTGATTTTAAAAACAAGAGTGACACACTGTGGCTTGTAGTTTAGCAATAGGACACTTGCCAAAATGTTGGAAACTAGTATAAATGCAGATGTGGACCTGGCTAGCATAGGAGAAATAAAAAACAAACCAAACAACACATTTGTTTTAAGCAAGTAAACTTAGCTCTATTTTTGTTGAGGTTTTGATAAATAAATTACCTCTTAAAAAATGTAACAAAATTTAATGTGAACTTAACTACAACCATAAATGGCAATAGGAAAGTGAGGAAGACATTTTGAAAATACTCATCTATCCTGGCACAATTAATCTTCAAAGGAAGTCATTAACATCAATCTCTTTAGCTAAATTCACCTGAGAATTAGATGCTAGTAACATGCATTCTTTATCTAACATTTGAGTTTTTCATCTCCAGACTAAAAATAAGAACACAAAAGCAATCAAAACACACTTCTTGTTTAACAATTTTCTCTGTTAATTACCTTTACAAAGCATCAGTCTTTCAAACTGACATGCACAGTATAAATTAATTTTAAAGTTACAAGAAAGTATACAAGCCTAGGAAGAGGTATTTTATTTTTCCCCAGAAGAGCATCAATCATAAATGAAAGCATTAGCCTCAAAGCTAACATTTTTCTTGGGTCCTATTTAGAAGCCAGAGGACATGGATTTATTTTGACTAAATATTAATCTTGTCAAATTTATAGATTTTTAGACAAAACACCCTTTCAGACGTAATTACCTCAATAAAATTAATATTTCAAAGGTAAATTTTAGATGTTAGAAAATGATATAAAATTTACTTGAATATGTATTTGCTATTATTTTTATTATTTCTATCTTCCCCATTAAAATGTGTTTTACTTTTAATATTGCCATGTGAGCTTGCATGAACAATTTACCTACTTAGAAGAATCTGTAGTTGTTAGTGAGAGTTGCACTGTGAAGTAGGCTGAGTGCCAAAGAAATGATGCTTTTGAACTGTGGTGTTGGAGAAGACTCTTGAGAGTCTCTTGGACTCCAAGGAGATCCAACCAGTCCATTCTGAAGGAGATCACCCCTGGGATTTCTTTGGAAGAAACGATGCTAAAGCTGAAACTCCAGTACTTTGGCCACCTCATGCGAAGAGGTGACTCATTGGAGAAGACTCGGATGCTGGGAGGGATTGGGGGCAGGAGGAGAAGGGGACAACCCAGGATGAGATGGCTGGATGGCATCACTGACTCGATGGATGTGAGTCTGAGTGAACTCCGGGAGATGGTGATGAACAGGGAGGCCTGGCGTGCTGCGATTCTTGGGGTTGCAAAGAGTTGGACACGACTGAGCGACTGAACTGAACTGTAGCTGTTAGTTATTAAAAGTTAATCACCAGTTATGTTAGGTAAGTTACTAATAAACATGCTGCTGTAACAACCTCCAGTTATAAAACTGTTCTCACTCAATGCAAGATTTTCCAGCCATACTGTACCTGCTACTGATAAGCAGGCTTGCTTCTTCCAACTAGTATTTCAAGAACTCCAGTCTCATTCAATCTCATGACTCGGTTGTTTTAACATGAAACATTCACTGGTGCTCATTTGGAAATGGAAGAATTGTATCTGGAAAACTCTAATTCAATGCTCAGTGGATAGGGTTTTGGCTTGCTTACCCTGAATAGATTTTTGATAGTAAGTCAAATATCCATTTTGTTGTCCAGGCTAAAACATGGAACTGGAGTGTGCAGAGATCTAAATCTCCTCAAGGTCAGTCTTTATGTGGATCAGAGTAATGTAAAAAATGTCATGATGAAGTACATGTGGGGGTAGGCATGCAAACTATCACTTACTCCACGACTTTCTTTAATCACTTTTCCTTAGCTCCTTTCTCTTTCTTCTTTTTAAAATACATACATTTAATAGATAATTTTGAAACTCTTACAATGTGTCAAACACCGTGCTAAGGGAGATAAAATTGTAAGAATGACACATTTCCCTCCCTCAGAAATACCATAATCCAATGGAATAAGCACACATTTTTGTTAAAAAAATTATGACATATCTAAAATGCCACAGTGAACAAATGCCTACGATATTACAGGAACCAAAAAGGGAATAATAGAATCTGCCCTGGTGAAAGGTAAAAGTTCTCCTCTCTGAGGAGTCAAACTGTATCAAAGTATAATTCATTCCAATTAATAAACATATGTTAAACATATGCTGACACTAACCCTTAAAACATAAAATGAATAAGACTTGGCCCTTGTTCTCCAGGGCTCATAATCTGGCAGAGAGAAAAGACACAATGAACAGACAAGTGAAATATAAGACTTGCATCTTTAATTCTCTCTCAGTGACAAAGCCTGAGGCTAAGGCGGGTTAGTGACCAGCACACAAAGCCAGGTCCCCTTAATCATCAATCAAACCCTCAGATCATTCAACGGGGAAATTAGAATCACTTCCAATCACTCCCATTCTACTCCCATAGATGTATGGTGAGAGAAATTCAGTGTCCATCTCTGGCCATAGGAGGAATAGAAGAGGAAAATATGTGTCTTTAGAGAACTCTTTACAAACTCATTTTAGTTTTGAATGGGAGCAGAAATCATCCTGTCCAAGTGGCCCATAGCACTCAAAGTCAATGCTTTAAACTGATCTCAAGTTACAATTTCTCCTAGGCACCTGACATAATCAAAGAAAATCTTCTCTGGATTCAAGTCTCAAAGACTTTTCATTGATAACATGTCAGGGCACAAGGATTTGCAATTACAAATTACAATCAATAATTTTTGTTTGATTTGCTCTAATAATTGGGAATGGACTCTAGGAAACTGGTTATGGAGAACACAGAATTTTTGGTAAACAGTTTTTTGAAAGTAAAAGTATGGATTTCTTGGTAAATATTGTGAGCCAATAATTCTTATGGTAGGAAAAAATATATATAAGAAAATAAAAGAAAAAGGTCATATGCGTGATGACCATAATACAATCTGACATACTGGATTTTCAGAGGGGGAAACATTGACAAAATAGAAGAGAAAGATTCTGAAAAGGAACAGCTGAGATTTTTCCGAAACAAATGAAAAGTACCAATCTGGGCAGATGGAAAGGTTGAAATTCAATGTGGTGGTGGGAGCTCTAAAATCAGGATGACCCTTGACAGTTGTGCTGAACAGAGGAAGGGGCAATGGGTCTTTGGGCTTCAACCTTGCTTATTCACTGGTTCTAGGCTGCCCTCAGGGAAGGGTGTGACCTAGGGTGGAGCACCTTCTTATGGCCTAAAGTGATGCCACAGAGAGATGTAAGCCCTCTACAGCCAGCTCTGCTGGTAGACACAGAAATGAGTGCTCTGGTTCTTAAGGGGAATCAGGGACATGCAATAGTAACTACTATAACTACATACACCCTAACATAAATACTCATGGAATATAGATGGAAGTCCTAACAGAATTACTCAGTAGCTGGAATTCCTTTGCCCCACATTAACTTAGGCTGAGTTGTTATGCTGCCTGCAGGGATGTTCTGTAAAAGACAGCTCCTCTTGTCTTTCTGCTGACTCTACCAAGGACTGTTAACTGTGTGGTAAAACACTTCTGTCGTCAAGGGCTTTTGAATGAATAGATACTGTTTAACTATCATTAAGACTAGATGACCTCCTTGCGCTATTAATATTATTAACCAAAACAATAATGAATATATTTGCTGATGTGTTTCTGGCACCCCAAAACCAAGTCTGTACCCCCATACCCAAGGTTAACCAGAAAATTGTCCCAGTGGCCCCTTGTCGGTGTGCAGTGCAGCTGTGAATGCATCCAGTTCATTGTTCTGTCCAACTCCACCCTGTAAATTACCCGATAAGGAATGGATCCATCAATTATACGGAGCTGTCTCTCTCAGTTTTCATTCACAAGATAGGTTGTTATTTTCATGGACACTTCTCATTTTCTCAGACCTCCAACATTGCTCAAAGTTCCCTCAGTGTTTTTTTAGAACAAAACACTTCTTTCAATCCTCACAGGCTGGAAACATCTAGATAAGAAAGTACTTTCTGGGCTCAGTGTTCCCCATCACAAAGTTTTAATGAACATGGTTGTAATAACGTATGTGAAAAGGTAACAAATGTCATTCTCTTCTCTCATCCTCCACCTTCCCCACTTGAGTGGGTTTGACTCCTGGAGTTTACTGAGCATTAGCTACGGTCAATATGAGGACTAAAGGACTTTACACTGTGTGGCTCCATACTATGTACAGCCAACAAAACATGACCTTCATATTCTGGAGAGGGGACAGACAGAGAAGGAAACAGAAAGGAACCCATTGAAGGGCAATGACATCTTGTTTATAAATCATTTGGTTATCAGGTTTTAAATTGCTAGCATCCGAACTTCTTGAGTTGACAAATAAGGGGGAAAGAAGTTGGGAAGTCTATGCACAGGCAAGCAAAGTTTTGTTCTATATCCTGGTTGCAAGGCTCAGAGAAGTCATCATACCCATCCCTAATCTCCATCCACAGTCCTTTTTAATACTCTATTCATCCCAAGGCTATAAAATATTTTCACACTAAAATATAAAATAGTTTTTCCTGTTCTAACAATAATGGAAGGAAGGAGAAAGGTCTTGGTTGCCCGAAGACTGAGCAGGAAGGCAAGGAAAACAAACAAGTAAAGTTTTAAAATCATTATTACGACAGTATTTCTCACAATCTTACCCCATCAATCTATTGTGTATAGAACCATTGATTTATCGTTCATGCTGCATGCTAAGTCGCATCAGTGGTGACCAACTCTTTGCAACTCTATGGACTGTAGCCCAGCAGCTCCTCTGTCCATGGGGTTCTCTGGGCAAGAATACTGGAGTGGATTGCCATGCCCTCCTCCAGAGGATATTCCTGACCCAGGGATCAAACCTGCATCTCCTATAACTCCTGCATTGTAGGTGGATTCTTTCCTGCTAAGTTGCTTCAATCATGTCCAATTCTATGTGGCCCTATGGATTGTTGCTTGTCAGGCTCCTCTGTCGATGGTATTCTCCAGGCAAGAACACTGGAGTGGGTTGCCATGCTCTCCTCCAGGAGATCTTGGGATCAAACCCACATCATTTACATCTCCTGCATTGGCAGGCAGGTTCTTTACCACTAATACCACCTGAGAAGCGCCAATTTATCTTAGGCATTGAAACTAAGGTAGCAATTTCAGCTATGCTTAGCTGGGTAACAAGCAGTCTCAAACTCTGCAGCTTGAAAAAAGTCTTTAACATAGTTTTATATTTGGCTGGGATTTTTTGTTTGTTTGTTTCATCTGGGCTCCCTTACATGCTACATTCAGCTAAAGCATCTCCTGGGTCAGCAGTTCTCCAGAGTGTCCACGTCTAGCAGTCGATACTTGTCAGTTTTGCCAACAAAGGTCCCTAGAGTCAAAGCTATGGTTTTTCCAGTAGTCACGTATGGGTATGAGAGTTGGACCATAAAGAAGGCTGAGTGCCAAATAACTGATGCTTTCAAACTGTGATGTTGGAGAAGACTCTTGAGAGTCCCTTAGACAGCAAGATCAAACTAGTCAATTCTAAAGGAAATCAACCCTGAATACTCATTGGAAGTAGTGATGCGGAAGCTGAAGCCCCAATACTTTGGCCACCTGATGTGAAGAGCTGAGTCATTGGAAAAGACCCAGATGCTGGGAAAGATTGAGGGCAGGAGAAGGGGTGACAGAGGACGAGAGTGTTGGATGACATCACCAACTCAATGGACACGAGTTTGAGTGAACTCCAGGAGATTGTGAAGAACAGGGAAGCCTGGCGTGCTGCAGTCCATAGTGTTGCAAGAATCAGACATGACTAAGAGACTGAACAACAACTGGCCATCCAGCTACCTTGACTCTTTCCCATGGGGCCTCTCCTCCTTCAGTCGACTGAATCAGCCTCCTCTCATAGCAGACCCATAGATGGGAAACAGTGGAAACAGTGTCAGACTTTATTTGGGGGGCTCCAAAATCACTGCAGATGGTGATTGAAGCCATGAAATTAAAAGACGCTTACTCCTTGGAAGGAAAGTTATGATCAACCTAGATGGCATATTCAAAAGCAGAGACATTACTTTGCCAACAAAGGTCTGTCTAGTCAAGGCTATGGTTTTTCCAGTAGTCATGTATGGATGTGAGAGTTGGATTGTGAAGAAAGCTGAGTGCCGAAGAATTGATGCTTTTGAACTGTGGTGCTGGAGAAGACTCTTGAGCATCCCTTGGACTGCAAGGAGATCCAACCAGTCCATCCTCAAGGAGATCAGCCCTGGATGTTCTTTGGAAGGAATGATGCTAAAGCTGAAGCTCCAGTACTTTGGCCACCTCATGTGAAGAGTTGACTCACTGGAAAAGACTCTGATGCTGGGAGGGATTGGGGGCAGGAGAAGGGGACGACAGAGGATGAAATGGCTGGATGGCATCACTGACTCGATGGACGTGAGTCTGAGTGAACTCCAGGAGTTGGTGATGGACAGGGAGGCCTGGCGTGCTGCACTCCATGGGGTTGCAAAGAGTTAGACACGACTGAGTGACTGAACTGAACTGAGCTTAGTGTAAAGGGGGAAATAAATAGGCGCTGATGCCTGGAGAGAATAGAGAGGTTATACTACAAAAGATATTTTGAATGTCTTTCAAAATAAATGAAATGAGTTTCAAATGCCTTCTCTAGGTTAAGGATGCTATCGGAAGTGTTTATCAGAGGAGTTAAATGATCACATTTCAGTCTCTAAGCTCATTCTGGAGCAAATAGGGGTGTGGGATTGCAGGAGTGATCAACCAGAGGTGGGAAACCAGCTACATGATTATTTCAGGCACTATCAGAGCTAGAATTTAGAAGTAGAGGAAATAATGCTACAGGTGAAAAAGCCATAGAATATGATTATCTGCTTGTGAAACAAACTAACAAGTAATTTTCCATATCTAAATATTAAGTATTAATATGCATGGCATTAAATGACTCTTCCAAAACCAATGGCTTCTTTTACTGAATTTTTGTTCCTGAATGTCTAGTGCATGCTTTACATTCTCCCCTGGGAAACAAGGAAATATTCAGTTTTTGGCCATGAAAAGTACACTCCAAGCCTGGTCTATTTTATATATTATTTTTTTACACATTATTTTACAGCTTCACAGAACTTAAAACACCAAATGACAGTAAGATATATTACTTTTTACAATTCAAAATCTACAGTTATACTTGCTGACAAACATTCAAAACTTTCTTATTCTTTTGGAAATATATGTAAAACTAAGCAGTATGTTATACTGGAAAATGACAGTATTCTCTGCTTATTTTTACTGTCTAAACATAAATGAATTATCTCAACCAAATGGCTACCACTATGTGAATATCTAACACCTGTCTTTGCTACTTTGTCTTGTCTGAAGCTGTTTTTCCACACAAGGGAACAAAAACTTGAATACCTAAAGCTACAGATGGGGTTCAAATGACTCAGTAGACAAGAAAAAATTTCCAGTCCTCTTTCAACAAATTCTATTACAGTAAGTAGTACTCTAAAATTTACATGTAATTGGATACACACACATACAAAGACCTGTGAATATTTTTCAGTATTTTAGCTTCAGTTCAGTTCAGTCACTCAGTCGTGTCTGACTCTTTGCGACCCCATGAATCACAGCACGCCAGGCCTCCCTGTCCATCACCAACTTCCTGAGTTCACTCAGACTCATGTCCATCGAGTCAGTGATGCCATCCAGCCATCTCATCCTCTGTCATCCCCTTATCCTCCTGCCCCCAATCCCTCCCAGCATCAGAGTCTTTTCCAGTGAGTCAACTCTTCACATGAGGTGGCCAAAGTACTGGAGCTTCAGCTTTAGCATCATTCCTTCCAAAGAAATCCCAGGGCTGATCTCCTTCAGAAAGGACTGGTTGGATCTCCTTACAGTCCAAGGGACTCTCAAGAGTCTTCTCCAATGTCACAGTTCAAAAGCATCAATTCTTTGGCACTCAGCCTTCTTCACAGTCCAACTCTCACATCCATACATGACCACTGCTAAAACTAGCCTCGACTAGACGGACCTTAGTTGGCAAAGTAATACTTTGATATAAAATTATGAAATACTGATTCAAAGTTTACATAGCAATACAAGCAAATACCACAAGGAAATATCTAAGTACATCCTATAGATATCAGAAGATAAATACATTATGGTGACCTAAAATGATTATTCTAATGATTATATATCCTATAATAAGCATATTCTGTATACCCTACATATATCATATAAATTAAATAATAAATATATTATAAATTTATGTAATACTATATAATTATATTATGTTACAATTATTAAGCTTCTAAGAATAAAATTTTAAGAGAAGGTAAGATATAAATGGATCTGTAAAAGCTACAGAGGAATTGATCACAGAAGAAAAGTAAGAAATAATTTATAGAAAGAATGGTCTTAGCAAAAGGACTTTATGTAGGCTGGTGATAAATAAAATGTTCATTATGTAAATGCTGTTTTGCTCCTTTCCAGTGATACCAAAGCTAAAATCATTTTGATAAACTGTAGTAAAAACAATAAAATATGACACAGTTCATTTTAACAAGGAGACTACTGGTACTGGAAATGATGTGACTGGCTAGAGAGTAATTCAAGAAGTATTAAGGAGTCTTGGCCTAAATATTAGGTTACAGTGGCTGCTTCTGCAAGTTTGGTGGTCACCAGAAATAGGTCTATATAGGGATGCTTCATAATTGCATACAATTCCTATAATGGAAGAACTAAAGAAAATGTAAGTGACATCTGTAGTATGGTATTTCTGATTACATAAGTATGTCTAAGATATTACAATGCTATAGATATACTGAATGGTCTAGTGGTTTTCCCTACTTTCTTCAATTTAAGTCTGAATTTGGCAATAAGGAGTTCATGATCTGAGCCACAGTCAGTTCCCTGTCTTGTTTCTGCTGACTGTATAGAGCTTCCATCTTTGGCTACAAAGAATATATCAATCTGATTTCAATGTTGACCATCTGGTGATGTCCTTGCGTAGAGTTTTCTCTTGTGGTGTTGGAAGAGGGTGTTTGCTCTGACCAGTGCATTTTCTTGGCAAAACGCTATTAGCCTTTGCCCTGCTTCTCTCTGTACTCCAAGGCCAAATTTGCCTGTTACTCCAGGTGTTTCTTGACTCCCTACTTTTGCATTTCAGTTCCTGGTTATGAAAGGGCCATCTTTTTTGGGTATTAGTTCTAAAAGGTCTTGCAGGTTTTCATAGAAACGTTCAACTTCAGCTTCTTCAGTGTTACTGGTCAGGGCATAGACTTGGATTACCGTGATATTGAATGATTTGCCTCGGAAACGGACAGATCACTTTGTCGTTTTTGAGACTGCAACCAAGTACTGCATTTTGGACTCTTTTGTTGACTATGATGGCTACTCCATTTCCTCTAAGGGATGCCTGCCCACAGTAGTACATATAATGGTCATCTGAGTTATATTCACCCATTCCAGTCCATTTTAGTTTGCTGATTCCTAGGTCGATGTTCACTCTTGCCATCTCCTGTTTGACCACTTCCAATTTGCCTTGATTCAGGGACCTAACATTCCAGGCTCCTATGCAATATTGTTCTTTACCACATCAGACCTTGCTTCTATCACCAGTCACATCCACAACTGGGTGTTGTTTTTGCTTTGGCTCCATCCCTTCATTCTTTCTGGAGTTATTTCTCCACTGATCTCCAGTAGCATATTGGGCACCTACCCACTTGGGAAGTTCATCCGTCAGTGTCATACATTTCACCTTTTCATACTGTTCATGGGGGTCTCAAGGCAAGAATACTGAAGTGGTTTGCCACTGCACTCATCTCATATGCTAGTGAAGTAATTCTCAAAATTCTCCAAGCCAGGCTTCAGCAATTTGTGAACTGTGAACTCCTAGATGTTTAACCTGGATTTAGAAAAGGAAGAGGAACCAGAAATCACATTACCAACATCTTCTGGATCATCAAAAAAGCAAGAGTATTCCAGGAAAACATCTATTTCTACTTTATTGACTATACCAAAGACTTTGACTGTGTGGAACACAACAAATTGTGGAAAATTCTGAAAGACATGGAATATCAGACCACCTGATCTGCCTCTTGAGAAACCTGTATGCAGGTCAGGAAGTAACTGTTAGAATTGGACATGGAACAACAGACTAGTTACAAATAGGGAAAGGAGTACATCAAGGCTGTATATTGTCACCCTGCTTACTTAACTTATAGGCAGAGTACATCATGGAGAAGGCAATGGCACCCCACTCCAGTACTCTTGCCTAGCAAATCCCATGGGTGGAGGAGCCTGAAAGGCTGTGGTCCATGGGGTCGCTGAAGGTCAAACATGGCTGAGCGACTTCACTTTCACTTTTCACTTTCATGTATTGGAGAAGGAAATGGCAACCCACTCCAGTGTTCTTGCCTGGAGAATCCCAGGGACGGGGGAGCCTGGTGAGCTGCTGTCTATGGGGTCGCACAGAGTCAGACACGACTGAAGTGACTTAGTAGTAGTAGTAGAGTATACCATGAGAAATGCTGGGGTGGATGAAGCACAATCAAGATTGCTAGGAGAAATATCAATAACCTCAGATATGCAGATGACAGCACCCTTATGGCAGAAAGTGAAGAACTAAAGAGTCTCTTGATGAAAGTGAAAGAAGAGAATGAAAAAGTTGGCTTACAGCTCTAACATTCAGAAAACTAAGATCATGGTGTCTGGTCCCATCACTTCATGGCAAATAGATGGGGAAACAGTGGATGACTTTACTTTTCTGGGCTCCAAAATCACTGCAGATAGTGATTGCAGCCATGAAATTAAAAGATGCTTACTCCTTGGAAGGAAAGTTATGACCAATCTAGACAGTGTATTAAAAAGAGACATTACTTTGCCAACAAAGGTCCGTCTAGTCAAGGCTATGGTTTTTATAGTGGTCACGTATGGATGTGAGAGTTGGACTGTAGAGAAAGCTGAGCGCTGAAGAATTGATGCTTTTGAGCTGTGGTGTTGGAGAAGACTCTTGAGAGTCCCTTGGACTGCAAGGAGATCCAACCATTCCATCCTAAAGGAGATCAGCCCTGGGTATTCACTGGTGATGTTGAAGCTGAAACTCCAATACTTTGGCCACCTGATACAAAGAACTGACTCATCTGAAAAGACCTTGATGCTGGGAAAGATTGAGGGCAGGAGGAGAAGGGGACGACGGAGGATAAGATGATTGGATGGCATCACCACCTCAATGGACATGAGTTGGGTAAACCCCAGGAGTTGGTGTTGGACAGGGAGGCCTGGCGTGCTGCAGTCTATGGGGTCGCAAAGAGTCAGACACGACTGATGGACTGAACTGAACTGAACTGACAGATATACTGGTGCCATAAATTATCCTTTGCTTACTAAAAACAATGTAGGTATTGTTCCCAGTTCAGCTCAGTTCAGTATAGTCACTCACTTGTGTCCCACTTTTTACAACACCATGGACACCAGGATTCTTTTTAATATGTTTGTTTAGGTTGGTCATAGCTTTTTTTCCTCAACAGATTTGCAAACCAGTTTTCAAGTATATTAACTCAAAATATTCTCATAGCAGCTCTCTGAAGCAAGTATAGTTGTTATTCACAATCATCACCATCACTATTTACCACTGATAAATAGTTGCCCAGAAAAGTAGAAATATATATTTTTTAAAATATATTCATATATTTTGTAAACTGATAAGATAGAACTCCAGTTTACGTTTTCACACAATAAATCTTCTGTCTTTATTATGTCATGAATTTTAATAATTTACTAAAATTTAATATAAAAATCCTGAGATATAAATAAACACACTGGCTATCTAGGGAATAACTGTTTTCTCATATCATCATAATCAAGCTCCACGGATTACTACATATGGCCAAAGCACAGAAATTTGCAAGACAGGAAATCAAATTAATGTTGAGAATAAGCATTCAGATTTCTGAATGCAGGATACTTTTAAAAATTTCAGAGCTTTAAGACATATCTACAAATAAGTCAGATTGAAACTAACATGCATTTACCTCTGCTATTCATCTTCATTTCACAATAAGCTTATTAACTGTGAAATATTATTTAACTGCACAACATACTGATGATCATGTAGTATCTAACTTGATTGAGAAAACACATATGTGATAATATTTGATTAATAAAATTAAAGATTATGAAATTTATACTCAGAAACATTAGAATACCTGCCTAATATTTCACAGTTAGGCCTTAAAAGAACTGCAGCCTTGGAGGAAATGCTGAGCCAGAGGACCCAGCAAAACCATGCACAGATTCCTAACCCAGAGAAGCTGTGAAAAAAAATGTGTTGGTTAACTACCAAGTTTTGGAGTGATTCATTACAAAGCAATACATAAGTAATAAATAGGATATAATAAATGTTTGGATAAATGTTTAAATCATAAATAATATGTTCTAAGGTCAAAGTGGAAATAAAGCAGATGAATAACAGAAAAACAGCTAGAAGTCACCAAGGTTTGAAAAATAAACAATACACTTCTAAATAAGGCTCCAGTCAGAGCTGAACAAAGAATAAAAATTAGAAAAAAATAGAAACACATTAAAAACATTAAAGGTTTTATGGTATCAACCCATCAGACTTGGATGCCAAGCTCTCCCTATGTAAGTAACAGAAATGTGCTTGTTTGTGCCTGAAAATACACACTAGTAATATTTGGAAAAGTTGTGAACAACCTCATTTAAATTACCTGAAGTAGGCCTGGTACCAAGGGAAATAATGCATACACACAGCCTGACCCTATTTACTCTTCTTATGAGGCAATATGTCTTTGACTCGATGTTATTGTCATTTACTAAATAATACTTCTTTCTTGCCATTTACAAAAAGGAACAAAAAAGAAGGTAAGTATAACCAATAAGAGGACTGACAGACAGGTCATCACTACAGGTACACAAAGATGTAAAAGCTATTATTAGGAACATATGCAAATAAAGAACTGGCTTAAAATGGTCCCCCAGGGAAAACATCAGGCACAAATGGCTTTCAGACTACATCTACAAAAATTTCACAGAACATATCGTTCCAATATTGCACAAACTTTTCCAATCAATAGGGAAAAATGGAATATTCCCTCACTCATGCTGCATTTATATCAAGATCAAAACTAATCAAAGACACCAGAAGAATAGAACTTAAAGTCTATTTTATCTATCAATATAGATACAAACATTTTTAATAATTTGCAAACTAGTGAGCTAAATAATGTATGTGGGTGTGTATATGTATCTTAAATACATATATAATACATATATACACATATATATTTCCAAAACTTGGCTTATATACATATTTCAAACATGCTACTGAAGGAACAGTATTTCACATCAAAATACAAATTGAAAATATTTATAAATATCCACATTCGCCAACATGCAAACTAAACATCTGTGGTCAAGTCATAAACAGACACATATATTTCTTTATATTTGGCAAAGTGACTGGAACCATTAGAAAAAAAATAACACTGAAATTTAAATTATCTTATTATTAATGCTAGTATAAATATAAATTTGAAATTATGATTTATAAATACAGCTAAACATCCTCAAGTCATTTTAATATTAACATTTATAACATTTAAAAGATATATTAAAACCAAAATTTTAATTATAGTGCCAAAATAATAATCTATTAGCTACTTATAAAAAGTAGACATTACTGATAATGAAATCTACCAAAAACTTAAGAGAGCCAAGATTTTTTACTCTATCTCTAGACTTTATCTCACTTTTTTGCTGAGAACAGCCCTTGATAAGAACAATAGAACACCAATTTTCCAGTACTGATAAAACATTCATGTATAGAACAAGTTGAAAATGCTGACATAGAATCTTGATTACAGTATATATTTCTGAAATGACAGCACAGTATTTCCAAAAAATATTACTATAAGGCATCTTTATATAAAGAAAATAATAATCGGTAAATATTTTTTTGAAATTTTAATCAATTAAAAATATGAACAGACAGACCTTGGAGACACTGCAGTTTGTTTCAGAATGCAGTAACAGGTATTGCAAAAAGCGAGTCACATGAATGTTTTCGTTTCCCACTGCAGATAAAAGTTATATTTATAATTTATATTAAGCAGGCAATAACATTATGTCTAGAAAAAGGACATACTCTCAAGAATACTTTATTGCTATATAATGCCAAAATAATTATAACAGTAACATCAAAGGCCACTATTCACAAATGATAACAAATATAATAACTAACAGAAAAGTTTGAAATATTGCAAGAAATAAAATGTGAGACTGAAAGTGAACAAACACTGTTGGGAAAAATGGTGCTGATTGACTTGCTAGATGCAGGGTTGTCAAAAATCTTCAGCTTGTAAAAAAACAAAAAACAAAAAAACGCTCAGTTATCTGCAAATCTCAATAGAGCGAGGTTCAAATAAACAAGGTATACCAGTACATGATCATTAATCTGCTGAAATTATAGGCAGTAGAATAGAAAGTTCCATTCTCTTGGGGAAACAATGAGGATTTGGTCTCTGTTGAGTGCTTCCCAGTTTTACGGTGGCATTGCTGAAAGAAAGCACCCAGTTCCTTCCCTGCCGCCACCCACCGTCTCCAGGAAGGGAAGAAGTTTGCCCTGGACTTGAGAGAGTTTAAGGACTCCTGCTAAACTATATTTTTTAGACTCTTCTAGTTTTAAAATGCCTACACACGACTCTTCTGCTTGTGTCCTCTTTTTGTTTTTCCCTTGATGTAATGTTCTCAGATTCTTTCTTCCTAATCAGAATTGAAAGATACAGAGGCTGAGATATGGGTGAGAAATTAGAGAGAAAGCATAAAAGATAATGCTTGGTCTATTTTAGTTGTAGGCCTTAGGCCCTCTTTCTAGCCCTGAGCTCAACTGAAAACTGCTTTAGGTTCTATAGAGCAAAAAGTCAATAAATAACATATCCCTTTGTATAGCTTTGCTCTCTATACATATATCCCTTTGAGAAAGTCCTGAATTGCAGGCAGACAACCATTTCAGGAGAGGATTCAAACATTCAGTTCAGTTCAGTTTAGTCGCTCAGTCATGTCCGACTCTTTGCGACCCCATGAATCACAGCATTCCAGGCCTCCCTGTCCATCATCAATTCTCGGAATTCACTCAGACTCATGTCCATCGAGTCAGTGATGCCATACAGCCATCTCATCCTCTGTCGTCCCCTTCTCCTCCTGCCCCCAATCCCTCCCAGCATCAGAGTCTTTTCCAATGAGTCAACTCTTCGCATGAGATGGCCAAAGTATTGGAGTTTCAGCTTTAGCATCATTCCTTCCAAAGAACACCCAGGACTGATCTCCTTTAGGATGGACTGGTTGGGTCTCCCTGCAGTCCAAGGGACTCTCAAGAGTCTTCTCCAACACCACAGCTCAAAAGCATCAATTCTTCGGCGCTCAGCTTTCTTCACAGTCTAACTCTCACATCCATACATGACTACTGGAAAAACCATAGCCTTGACTAGACGGACCTTTGTTGGCAAAGTAATGTCTCTGCTTTTGAATATGCTATCTAGGTTGGTCATAACTTTCCTTCCAAGGAGTAAGCGTCTTTTAATCTCATGGCTGCAATCACCAAGTGCAGTGATTTTGGAGCCCCCCAAAATAAAATCTGACACTGTTTCCACTGTTTCCCCATCTATTTCCCATGAAGTGATGGGACCAGATGCCCTTTAAACATTATGGGTCTTTATATCCCAGAAATATTCCACTTAATCTTCCCACATAATTTTGTAGCAAGAGACAAGCGTGTATATATAAAAAGTGCCATTCACCAATATCTCTGATGAACATAGATGCAAAAATCCTCAACAAAATTCTAGCAATCAGAATCCAACAACACATTAAAAAGATCATACACCATGACCAAGTGGGCTTTATCCCAGGGATGCAAGGATTCTTCAATATCCGCAAATCAATCAATGTAATTCACCACATTAACAAATTGAAAAATAAAAACCATATGATTATCTCAATAGATGCAGAAGGCCTTTGACAAAATTCAACATCCATTTATGATAAAAACTCTCCAGAAAGCAGGAATAGAAGGAACATACCTCAACATAATAAAAGCTATCTATGACAAATCCACAGCAAACATTATCCTCAATGGTGAAAAATTGAAAGCATTTCCCTAAAGTCAGGAACAAGACAAGGGTGTCCACTTTCACCGCTACTATTCAACATAGTTCTGGAAGTTTTGGCCACAGCAATCAGAGCAGAAAAAGAAATAAAAGGAATCCAAATTGGAAAAGAAGAAGTAAAACTCTCACTGTTTGCAGATGACATGATCCTCTACATGGAAAACCCTAAAGACTCCACCAGAAAATTACTAGAGCTAATCAATGAATATAGTAAAGTTGCAGGATATAAAATCAACACACAGAAATCCCTTGCATTCCTATACACTAATAATGAGAAAGTAGAAAAAGAAATTAAGGAAACAATTCCATTCACCATTGCAATGAAAAGAATAAAATACTTAGGAATATATCTTCCTAAAGAAACTAAAGACCTCTATAGAAAACTATAAAACACTGATGAAAGAAATCAAAGAGGACACTAATAGATGGAGAAATATACCATGTTCATGGATCGGAAGAATCAATATAGTGAAAATGAGTATACTACCCAAAGCAATTTACAAATTCAATGCAATCCCTGTCAAGCTACCAGCCACATTTTCACAGAACTAGAACAAATAATTTCAAGATTTGTATGGAAATACAAAAACCTCGAATAGCCAAAGCAATCTTGAGAAAGAAGAATGGAACTGGAGGAATCAACTTGCCTGACTTCAGGCTCTACTACAAAGCCACAGTCATCAAGACAGTATGGTACTGGCACAAAGACAGACATATAGATCAATGGAACAAAATAGAAAGCCCAGAGATAAATCCACACACATATGGACACCTTATCTTTGACAAAGGAGGCAAGAATATACAATGGAGTAAAGACAATCTCTTTAACAAGTGGTGCTGGGAAAACTGGTCAACCACTTGTAAAAGAATGAAACTAGATCACTTTCTAACACCGCACACAAAAATAAACTCAAAATGGATTAAAGATCTAAATGTAAGATCAGAAACTATAAAACTCCTAGAGGAGAACATAGGCAAAACACTCTCAGACATAAATCACAGCAGGATCCTCTATGATCCACCTCCCAGAATTCTGAAATAAAAGCAAAAATAAACAAATGGGATCTAATTAAAATTAAAAGCTTCTGCACAACAAAGGAACATATAAGCAAGGTGAAAAGACAGCCTTCTGAATGGGGAGAAAATAATAGCAAATGAAGCAACTGACAAACAACTAATCTCAAAAATATACAAGCAACTTATGCAGCTCAACTCCAGAAAATAAACGACCCAATCAAAAAATGGGCCAAAGAACTAAATAGACATTTCTCCAAAGAAGACATACGGATGGCTAACAAACACATGAAAAGATGCTCAACATCACTCATTATTAGAGAAATGCAAATCAAAACCACAATGAGGTACCACTTCACACCAGTCAGAATGGCTGCGATCCAAAAATCTGCAAGCAATAAATGCTGGAGGGTGTGGAGAAAAGGAACCCTCCTACACTGTTGGTGGGAATGCAAACTAGTACAGCCACTATGGAGAACAGTGTGAGATTCCTTAAAAAATTGCAAATAGAACTACCTTATGACCCAGCAATCCCACTGCTGGGCATACACACTGAGGAAACCAGAATTGAAAGAGACACATGTACCCCAATGTTCATCGTAGCACTGTTTATAATAGCCAGGACATGGAAACAACCTAGATGTCCATCAGCAGATGAATGGATAAGAAAGCAGTGGTACATATACACAATGGAGTATTACTCAGCAGTTAAAAAGAATTCATTTGAATCAGTTCTGATGAGATGGATGAAACTGGAGCCGATTATACAGAGTGAAGTAAGCCAGAAAGAAAAACACCAATACTGTATACTAACACATATATATGGAATTTAGGAAGATGTATGCAAGACAGGAAAGAGACACAGATGTGTATAACGGACTTTTGGACTCAGAGGAGAGGGAGAGGGTGGGATGATTTGAGAGAATGGAATTCTAACATGTATACTATCATTTGAATCGGATACAGCATGCTTGGGGCTGGTGCATGGGGATGACCCAGAAAGATGTTATGGGGAGGGAGGTAGGAGGGGGGTTCATGTTTGGGAATGCATGTAAGAATTAAAGATTTTAAAATTTAAAAATAAAAAATAAAAAAAATAAAGAAAAAAAAATAAAATAAAATAAAATAAAAATAAAAAGTGCCATTCAGAATAACGGTCAATATAAGGACAGATTATAAAGTTAAGAGGAGCACAAAAGATTTGATAGTCTGTATAACCCAACAGAAGCACCAAATGTTGCCATGTGATAGCAGTATCTAACTAGATTCACCTGTTGGTAATTCATTTCCAAAGCCAAATGAAATAAGACTTTGTGAGATAATGTGGGGTTTGCAGGCGGAGATGAGGCATACCAAGAGAAAGGCAGTAGAATTAGTGTCTGTGTGCATGTGCGCATGTGTGTGTATCACTTTGTGATATATTAGCATGGAAGTTAATGTCTCAGCATATTTTTTTAATATAATGAGTTAATCTACTTGTTTACAAAACTATGATGACTCTAATAGCTCCCATACCTGACCCTGCTTCCCCTTGCCTCTGCAACTCCCTAAAAGAGCTCTGGGAAGGCAGTTGTTTGCACTGCTACCCTTCCTGTTACACCTGAATCTATTTCAACATCATCCAGCCCCATGTCTATAATGCTTCTCCCAGTGAGAGCCACTAGCAACATTCATGCTGCCAAATCCAATGAAAAGTTTTCAGCTTTTATTATTCTCAATTATTCAACAGACTGTGACAAGTTGCTCACTTCTTGAAAACATATTCCTCACTCCCCATCCTATTTCTTCTAAATGCTTTGGCAACTGCCTTTCAGTTTCTAGTTCTAGATACACCTCTTTTGGCTAACTCTAAATGTTGGTGAATCCAGGCTTCTGGGATCTCTTTTTCTTTATTTCTGAACTCACTCTGTTGGTACATGCATACCAACCTCTGGGGCTTGAACACCATCTATATGCTGACATTTCCCAAGTTTATGACGTTTCCTGACCTCTCTCCTATGCCAGTTTATAGGGATATATTAAAATGGATACTTAAATAGAAACCTGAAATTTGTCGTTGTTGTTCAGTCACTAAGTCGTGTCTGACTCTTTGCAACCCCATGGACTGCAGCACACCAGGCTTCTCTGTCCTTCACTATCTCCAAGAGCTTGCTCAAATTCATATCCATTGAGTCAGTGATGCTACTTAGCCATCTCATCCTCTGCTGCCCCCTTCTTTTTCCTTCAATCTTTCCCATCACAGGGTCTTTTCCAGGGAATCAGTTCTTTTGCATCAGGTGGACAAAGTATTGAAACTTCAGCATCAGTCCTTCCAATGAGTATTCAGGGTTGATTTCCTTTAGGACTGACTGGTTTGATCTCTTTTAAGTCCAAGGGATTCTCAAGAGTCTTCCAACACCACAATTTGAAAGTCTCAGTTCTTCAATGCTCAACCTGAAAAAAGACATGCCAAAACTGATCTTCATTTCTATGACATCACCTCCCCACAAGAAACTATTATTTGTCTAGTCTTCTCTATTTTGAATAATGGACTCACACAGTTGCCCAGGCCTAGAATCTTGACTTTCTTCTGTTCTTTTTCTATGAGTGCCAGTAAGTCACAGAATAGGTGCTCCCTAAATAGCTATAGCACAAATGATTGAAAGGCTTGCAGGGAATAATTTTTAAATATTTTGAAAACTTCTGTAAATACACAAAAGTTAAAAGTACAACAAATATCCATTTACCTGTAATCAGGCTTGAAGAACTGTCAACATTTTGGAGAGAATCATTAAAAATAGACATCTATTATTTTAATTACAGTTCATTTTATCAACTTTATTTAATGGGAGCAAATAGTCTATAGAACAGACAAAAACAAAATCATGTGGCAAAATGACCTACATTGCATTAATATAACAAATCTATATAAACAAAATAACTTCAGCCATTATGAAGCACTATATGTAAGTATACTAAACCATTCTTACATACTGCCATGTCAACAACAAATAAAACAGCAGATTAAACAGTTCAAAAAATTTCTCCTGACTTGCTATCCTTCTTTTTACACATGCATTCATTCTACTTACTTCAAGGCAGTAAGTATTTTTATCTTCATCCTTTCCAATTTCTCATATCTCTATGGCGTTCTGTTCAAAGGCCTCCTGGTACCTGCCTCTTTGGGACTATTTCTGCCTAAACAGTTTGACCTTTAGTTCTCAGCTTTTCTAGTTTATCTTATCAGCTAAGCTTGTGCCTCAATGAAACCCTTTCATAATTGGTCTAGGGACTATCAATTTTTTACACTCATGCCCTCTCATGTTTTAAAACATTTTTTGCAGCTTTAAAATATAATGCACAGAAAGAATATATAAATGGTACTCTCTTTCTGCCTGTGTGGTCATGGAGGTGCTTCAGGAATGAACTTATCTACTACAGTACCTTCTCTTGTTTACAAAATTATGCTGAAATAATGTCTATATTTAGATATTCCTACCCATTCTTTCTGAATGACATTAAACTCAGGGACCCTAGTAATAATTTTCTTTGGTCAACAAATATTTATTCAATTTGCATTTGTGTCAAGCATTATTCTAAGCAACAGAGATATAATGTAAGAGAGAGCAAATGAGGTCCTTGCCTCATATTCCAACAGATTACTGTGTAATTTCACCAAAGTTAAGTAACTAGCCTCAACAGGCTGTCTAGTGTTACCTAAAACACTAGCCATATATTTCTTAAAATATTTTGTTTGGTCCTTCAAATGGGTATGAATGAAGGAAAGAGCAAATTCTTTCCACTTTACATATCAAATTGCTATCATTTATTGCTGGCCATAAAGAAGTGTTATTGGGAAATCCATACCAGACTATTTTCTTTGTTCTAAAACAATCAATTAGACTGAGATTTAAGAACTTAGGTTTGAGTTGGGAGGGAAAAAAAAAAAAAAAACTAGCCACCACAGAGTTTCTAGTCATTGCAATAAGACAAGAAATAATAAACAAAAGTATACAGAGTAGAAAGGAATGAAGAACAGTCTTATTTGTATATGATAAGACTGAGCCAATAAAGGATTTGAAGAAATTTACTAAAATTTACTAAAACATGTGAATTGAATTTAAAGAAGTTCAAAATTATAAAGTATATACAAAACAATCATATTTCTGTATATTAATCAAAAACTGTTGAAAATTAAAATTTTAAATATAAAAACATGGAATAATTATAAATATATTTAACAAAGTATAGGGGTAAGATCTGAAATAAAAATAAACTACAAAATCTTGCTTGGAGAGATAATTTTTTTTAATATGAAGCACAGATTTATTAGTGGAAGAAATAGGAGGGAAGCTCATGGATGGGGAATTGGGAAAGGGAATGATACAGAAGCTATGCATCAGCCTCTGGTGTCCCCATGAGTCAAGGTGGAAGCCCTAGAATCAGCCCAGATATATTTCTTGCTTTAGGACATGGATGGGGCCACGGCTGTGGCCAAACTGGAAGCTGGAGAAGCTGGGACCTCACTCATGTTCATCTAGGAGAGAGTCAGAGTGGGGAACAGAAGAATATACTGGGAGCAAGGGGATGTATGAGACAAGGGGTTCCATGGGAAGAAATCCTGACAATGTTTCCTTGGACCCTGAGGAGGAGAAGATGGGAGAGGAGGGCAAATCCCAGAGCTGAGGATCAGAAAAGGAGCAGGAGAAAGAGAAGGCTGCATCCGGTAGCCTGGTTGGCGGGCAAGTATCTCTCAGTCCATTCTTACTTCTATTTACTCTAGGGGGCTTGCTGGTTGCAGGACACTTCTGCTGGGCTGGGATTGCTGTGTCCTTGGCTGGGCATTGCTTCTTGGCCTGGGGAGCACATGGATCCTTGGTTTTAGGTGCACATGCCTCTTGACATTTGACAGGGGGTGGCTGACAGGGCTGCTTGTCATCTGGGGCAGGCACTGCTGCTGCTGCTGCTGGAAAGACATGGCTGCAGGAACAGGTGAGCCAGAGGCACGAGCCAGACCCCAGAGATTTGGCTAAGCACAGGTTCCAAGAAAGAAATTTTAAAGCCTGTAATAAATGGAGAAATACACCAAGTTTATGAATTGGAAAACTAAATATTGTTAAGGTATCAAGTCTCCCAAGGCTGATTTATAGATTCAATGCAATGTGCAGCATAATTTCAACAGGGATTTCTTTGAGGAGAGGAAGTATATGTCGACAATCTGATACTAATACACACACACACACACACACACACACACACACACAGAAATGCAAAGAACAAGAACAGTCAAAAACAACTCTTAAAAAAACAGATTTGGAAAACATACACCCACCTGATCGGAACTCATATTTCAAGCCAGTGTAGTATAGGTGTAAAGACAGACATACGTCTTAATGGAACAAAACAGAGCTTCCAGAAGTAGATATAAAGTCTGTATGTGGTCAGCTGTTTTCTGATAGGGGTGCCAAGGCAACTTCATAGTAAAGAATGGTCTTTCCATATTTCAAATGTTGCTAGAACAACTATTTATTCATATATAAAAAAAAGAGGCCTCAATCCTTATCTTAAATTAAACACATATGTTATCACCTCTTTTTGCCTCAGTTTACTCCTCTGTAAAACTGAGGCAATAAGACTTACCTGGTGGCAGAGTGGATTAGAATCCACCTGCAAATGCAGGGACACAGGTTTGATTCCTGGTCCAGGAAGATTCTACATGCTTTGGAGCAACTATGTCCATGCACCACAGCCACTGAAGCCCAAGCACCTGGAGTCTGTGCTCTGTAACAACGGAAGCCACCACAATGAGAAGCCCATGCACCAGAATGAAGGATAGACCCCGCTTGCCACAACCAGAGAAAGCCTGAGCAATGCAAGGAGCAAGGGAGGCCCAGTGCAGCCAAAAATAAATAAATAAATGGTCAAAAAAAGAGTCTGAAATGCAGTAATTGGATGCAATCTCAAAAATGACAGAATGATCTCTGTACATTTCCAAGGCAAACCACTCAATATCACAGTAATCCAAGTCTATGCCCCAACCAGTAATGCTGAAGAAGCTAAAGTTGAATGGTTCTATGAAGACCTACAAGACCTTTAAGAACTAACACCCAAAAACGATGTCCTTTTCATTATTGGGGATTAGAATGCAAAAGTAGGAAGTCAAGAAACATTTGGCGTAACAGGCAAATTTGGCCTTGGAATGAAGAATGAAGCAGGGCAAAAACTAACAGAGTTTTGCCAAGAAAATCCACTGGTCAGAGCAAACACCCTCTTCCAACAACACAAGAGAAGACTCTACACATGGACATCACCAGATGGTCAACACCGAAATCAGATTGATTATATGCTTTGCAGCCAAAGATGGAGAAGCACTATACAGTCAACAAAAACAAGACCAGGAGCTGACTGTGGCTCAGATCATTAACTCCTTATTGCCAAATTCAGACTTAAATTGATGAAAGTAGGGAAAACTGCTAGACCTTAGGTATGACCTAAGTCAAATCCCTTATGATTATACAGTGGAAGTGAGAAATAGATTTAAGGGTCTAGATCTGATAAATAGAGTGCCTGATGAACTATGGAATGAGGTTCATGACATTGTACAGGAGACAGGGATCAAGACCATCCCCATGGAAAGGAAATGCAAAAAAGCAAAATGGCCGTCTGGAGAGGCCTTACAAATAGCTGTGAAAAGAAGAGAGGCGAAAAGCAAAGGAGAAAAGGAAAGATATAAGCATCTGAATGCAGAGTTCCAAAGAATAGCGAGATAAGAGAGCCTTCTTCAGCAATCAGTGCAAAGAAATAGAGGAAAAGAACAGAATGGGAAAGACTAGAGATCTCTTCAAGAAAATTAGAGATACCAAGGAAACATTTCCTGCAAAGATGGGCTCGATAAAGGACAGAAATGGTATGGACCTAACAGAAGCAGAAGATATTAAGAAGAGGTGGCAAGAATACACAGAAGTGTACAAAAAAGATGTTCATGACACAGATAATCACGATGGTGTGATCACTCATCCAGACATCCTGGAATGTGAAGTCAGTGGGCTTTAGAAAGCATCACTACAAACAAAGCTAGTGGAGGTGATGGAATTCCAGTTGAGCTACTTCAAATCCTGAAAGATGATACTGTGAAAGTGCTGCACTCAATATGCCAGCAAATTTGGAAAACTCAGCAGTGGCCACAGGACTGGAAAAGGTCAGTTTTCATTCCAATCCCAAAGAAAGGCAATGCCAAAGAATGCTCAAACTACCGCACAACAGCACTCATCTCACATGCTAGTAAGTTCAGTTCAGTTCAGTCGCTCAGTTGTGTCCGACTCCTCACAACTCCATGAATCACAGCACCCCCGGCCTCCATGTCCATCACCAACTGGCAGAGTTCACTCAGATTCATGTCCATCGAGTCAGTCATGCCATGCAGCCATGTCATCCTCTGTCATCCCCTTCTCCTCCTGCCCCCAACTACTTCCAGCATCAAAGTCTTTTCCAATAAGTCAACTCTTCGCATGAGGGGGACAAAGTACTGGAGTTTCAGCTATAGCATCATTCCTTCCAAAGAAGTCCCAGGGCTGATCTCCTTCAGAATGGATTGGTTGCATCTCCTTGCAGTCCAAGGGACTCTCAAGAGTCTTCTCCAACACCATAGCTCAAATGCATCAATTCTTTGGTGCACCTTCTTCACAGTCCAACTCTCACATCCATACATGACCACAGGAAAAACCATAGCCTTTATTAGACGGACCTTAGTCGGCAAAGTAGTGTCTCTGCTTTTGAATATGCTATCTAGGTTGGTCATAACTTTCCTTCCAAGGAGTAAGTGTCTTTTAATTTCATGGATGCAATCACCATCTGCAGTGATTCTGGAGCCAAAACAATAAAGTCTGACACTGTTTCCACTGTTTCCCAGGAAGTGATAGGACCAGATACCATGATCTTCGTTTTCTGAATGTTGAGCTTTAAGCCAACTTTTTCACTCTCCTCTTTCACTTTCATCAAGAGGCTTTTGAGTTCCTCTTCACTTTCTGCCATAAGGGTGGTGTCATCTGCATAGCTGAGGTTATTGATATTTCTCCCGGCAATCTTGATTCTAGCTTGTGTTTCTTCCAGTCCAGCATTTCTCATGATGTACTCTGCATAGAAGTTAAATAAGCAGGGTGACAATATACAGCCTTGATGTACTCCTTTTCCTATTTGGAACCAGTCTGTTGTTCCATGTCCAGTTCTAACTGTTGCTTCCTGACCTGCATACAGATTTCTCAAGAGGCAGGTCAGGTGGTCTGGTATTCTCATCTCTCTAAGAATTTTCCACAGTTTATTGTGATCCACACAGTCAAAGGCTTTGGCATAGTCAATAAAGCAGAAGTAGATGTTTTTCTGGACTCTCTTGCTTTTTCCATGATCCAGCGGATATTGGCAATTTGGTCTCTGGTTTCTCTGCCTTTTCTAAAACCAGCTTGAACATCAGGAAGTTCACGGTTCACATATTGCTGAAGCCTGGCTTGGAGAATTTTGAGCATTACTTTACTAGCATGTGCGATGAGTGCAGTTGTGCAGTAGTTTGAGCATTTCTGGCATTGCCTTTCTTTGGGATTGGAATGAAAACTGACCTTTTCCAGTCCTGTGGCCACTGCTGAGTTTTCCAAATTTGCTGGCATATTGAGTGCAGCACTTTCACAGTATCATCTTTCAGGATTTGAAGCAGCTCAACTGGAATTCCATCACCTCCACTAGCTTTGTTTGTAGTGATGCTTTCTAAAGCCCACTGACTTCACATTCCAGGATGTCTGGATGAGTGATCACACCATCGTGATTATCTGTGTCATGAACATCTTTTTTGTACACTTCTGTGTATTCTTGCCACCTCTTCTTAATATCTTCTGCTTCTGTTAGGTCCATACCATTTCTGTCCTTTATCGAGCCCATCTTTGCAGGAAATGTTTCCTTGGTATCTCTAATTTTCTTGAAGAGATCTCTAGTCTTTCCCATTCTGTTCTTTTCCTCTATTTCTTTGCACTGATTGCTGAAGAAGGCTCTCTTATCTCGCTATTCTTTGGAACTCTGCATTCAGATGCTTATATCTTTCCTTTTCTCCTTTGCTTTTCGCCTCTCTTCTTTTCACAGCTATTTGTAAGGCCTCTCCAGACGGCCATTTTGCTTTTTTGCATTTCCTTTCCATGGGGATGGTCTTGATCCCTGTCTCCTGTACAATGTCATGAACCTCATTCCATAGTTCATCAGGCACTCTATCTATCAGATCTAGACCCTTAAATCTATTTCTCACTTCCACTGTATAATCATAAGGGATTTGACTTAGGTCATACCTGAATGGTCTAGCGGTTTTCCCTACTTTCATCAATTTAAGTCTGAATTTGGCAATAAGGAGTTAATGATCTGAGCCACAGTCAGCTCCTGGTCTTGTTTTTGTTGACTGTATAGAGCTTCTCCATCTTTGGCTGCAAAGAATATAATCAATCTGATTTCGGTGTTGACCATCTGGTGATGTCCATGTGTAGAGTCTTCTCTTGTGTTGTTGGAAGTGGGGTTTGCTCTGACCAGTGCATTTTCTTGGCAAAACTCTAGCAGTCTTGCCCTAGTAAAGAAATGCTCAAAATTCTCCAAGCCAGCCTTCAGCAATACCTGAACCATGAACTTCCTGATGTTCAAGCTGGTTTTAGAAAAGGCAGAAGAAACAAGAGATCAAATTGCCAACATCTGCTGGATCATGGAAAAAGCAAGAGAGTTCCAGAAAAACATCTATTTCAGATTTATTGACTATATCAAAGCCTTTGACTGTGTGGATCACAGTAAACTGTGGAAAATTCTTAGAGAGATGAGAATACCAGACCACCTGACCTGCCTCTTGAGAAATCTGTATGCAGGTCAGGAAGCAACAGTTAGAACTGGACATGGAACAACAGACTGGTTCCAAATAGGAAAAGGAGTACATCAAGGCTGTATATTGTCACCCTGCTTATTTAACTTCTATGCAGAGTACATCATGAGAAATGCTGGACTGGAAGAAACACAAGCTAGAATCAAGATTGCCGGGAGAAATATCAATAACCTCAGCTATGCAGATGACACCACCCTTATGGCAGAAAGTGAAGAGGAACTCAAAAGCCTCTTGATGAAAGTGAAAGAGGAGAGTGAAAAAGTTGGCTTAAAGCTCAACATTCAGAAAACAAAGATAATGGGATCCAGTCCCATCACTTCCTGGGAAATACATGGGGTAACAGTGGAAACAGTGTCAGACTTTATTGTTTTGGCTCCAGAATCACTGCAGATGGTGACTGCATCCATGAAATTAAAAGATGTTTACTCCTTGGAAGGAAAGTTATGACCAACCTAGATAGCATATTCAAAAGCAGAGACACTACTTTGCTGACTAGGTCCGTCTATTCAAGGCTATGGTTTTTCCTGTGGTCATGTATGGATGTGAGAGTTGGACTGTGAAGACGGCTGAGCGCTGAAGAATTGATGCATTTGAGCTATGGTGTTGGAGAAGACTCTTGAGAGTCCCTTGGACTGCAAGGAGATGCAACCAATCCATTCTGAAGGAGATCAGCCCTGGGACTTCTTTGGAAGGAATGATGCTATAGCTGAAACTCCAGTACTTTGGCCACCTCATGCGAAGAGTTGACTTATTGGAAAAGACTCTGATGCTGGGAAGGATTGGGACGGGGGAGAAGGGGACCACCAAGGATGAGATGGCTGGATGGCATCACTGACTTGATGGACATGAGTCTGAGTGAACTCCGGGAGTTGGTGATGGACAGGGAGGCCTGGCGTGCTGTGATTCATGGGTCCCAAAGAGTCGGACATGACTGAGCAACTGAACCGAAGTGAACTGATACCAAAATAGATCACAAACCTCAATATAAAAGCTAAATCTGCAGAATTGCTAGGACCAGGGTTCAATTTTGCTACACCAATAAATATTTGACAATGTTGAGAGAAAATCTGAACTTAGACTATCTGGCCCAACATGTCAGGTAGGTTGATGCTGAAAATCTCAAGTCTAGAAAGAAAATAATAGAAAAAAGTATTTGTGATCTTAGGCATAGAAAGTTACTTCTTAAATATCACACACAGAAATCATCACACAAAATATAATGACAATCAAAATCAAGCACTTCTGGTCTTTAAAAGAAACTGTTAAGAAAATAAAAACACAAGTTAAAAAGATTCATAGAAATGTTCACTCAAATATATCATCAAAACATTTGTATCCCAATACACAATATGAGTAACTTTTGAACAGATATTTCAAAAACAAAATATATGAAAGGCCAATAACATATTAAAGCAAGATTAATAATATTAAATATTAAAGGTATATAAATTAAATCATAATGTAATATCAATAGACATGCATCAAAATAGCTAAAATTAAAAAACTGACCATATGAATTACTGGTGAGGATATGTAGCAACTAGAATACTCACTGATAGCTCAGTCGGTAAAGAATCTGCTTGCAGCGCAGGAGACCTGGGTTCAATCCCTGGATTGGAAAGATCCCCTAGGGAAGGAAATAGCAACCCAGTCCAGTATTCTGCCTGGAAAATCCCATTGACAGAAGAAACTGGTGGGCTATAGTCCATGGTGTCGCAAGAGTCGGACATGACTTAGTGACTAAACCACCACAAAATACTCACACTTTGGTGGTGGGATATAAAACAAGCCAGCCACTTTCCAGAACAGTGTATGAGTATCTTATACATTTAAAAAAAAATTTTTTTTAACTACAAGACACTTATTTATTTATACAAGGCAAATAAAAACATATGCCCACACAAAGACTTTAAAAAAATATGCATAGCAACTTTATTGACAGTAACTCAAAACTAGAAACCAAACTGTCTATTGATAGGAAAGTGAAAAGTCAAAGTGAAAGTTGCTCAGTCGCATCTTACTCTTTGCGACCCCATGGACAATACAGAACATAGAACTCTCCAGGCCAGAATACTGGAGTGGGTAGCTGTTCCCTTCTTCAGGGGAATCTTCCCAACCCAGGGACTGAGCCCAGGTCTCCCACACTGCAGGCGGATTCTTTACCAGCTGAGCCACCAGGGAAGCCCTATCTATCAGTTCAGTTCAGTTCAGTCGCTCAGTCGTGTCTGACTCTTTGCGACCCCATGAATCGCAACATGCCAGGCCTCCCTATCCATCACTAACTCCCAGAGTTCACTCAGACTCAGTCCATCGAGTCAGTGATGCCATCCAGCCATCTCATCCTCTGTCATCCCCTTCTCCTCCTGCCCCCAATCCCTCCCAGCATCAGAGTCTTTTCCAGTGAGTCAACTCTTCTCATGAGGTGGCCAAAGTACTGGAGTTTCAGCTTTAGCATCATTCCTTCTAAAGAAATCCCAGGGCTGATCTCCTTCTGAATGGACTGGCTGGATCTCCTTGCAGTCCAAGGAACTCTCAAGAGTCTTCTCCAACACCACAGTTCAAAAGCATCAATTCTTTGGTGCTCAGCCTTCTTCACAGTCCAACTCTCACATCCATACATGACCACAGGAAAAACCATAGCCTTGACTAGATGGACCTTAGTCGGCAAAGTAATGTCTCTGGTTTTGAATATGCTATCTAGGTTGGTCATAACTTTTCTTCCAAAGAGTAAGCGTCTTTTAATTTTATGGCTGCAATCACCATCTGCAATGATTTTGGAGCCCAAAAAAATTAAGTCTGACACTGTTTCCACTGTTTCCCCATGTATTTCCCAGGAAGTGATGGGACCGGATGCCATGATCTTCGTTTTCTGAATGTTGAGCTTTAAGCCAACTTTTTCACTCCCCTCTTTCACTTTCATCAAGAGGCTTTTGAGTTCCTCTTCACTTTCTGCCATAAGGGTGTTGTCATCCGCATAGCTGAGGTTATTGATATTTCTCCTGGCAATCTTGATTCCAGCTTGTGTTTCTTCCAGTCCAGCGTTTCTCATGATGCTGCATAGAAGTTAAATAAGCAGGGTGACAATATACAGCCTTGACGTACTCCTTTTCCTATTTGGAACCAGTCTGTTGTTCCATGGAGAATGGATAAATAGATCTGGTATGATCTATACAATGATATTATTCAGCAATAAAGGAAAAACTACTGATCTATATATCAACATCAACGTATGTCAAAAAACTGTACTGAGTAAATACACTGTCTGAAAAGAATGCTTAGGAAATGAATGTGCTAACATAGAGTCCTAGAAAAACAAGGAAACAAATTTTAATGAAAGGAGGTGGGTCAGAACTTGCCTCATGCCAGGTTTTGAAGGAGGCTACTGTTCTTAAAAAATAATTTTGGGGAATGATAGGCATTTGTTCACAGTAGAAGCAAGTATCACACTTATCAAAATTATTTTTACATTTTAAATGTTTATGTTTCATTGCTTATCAATAAGATCTCAATAAAATTCATTTCCAAACTCCTAGGCAGTATAGATCAATCTGAGACAGACAGGAGTACCTGGCCACCAGAAAAGAATATATAGAACCATGAAAAACTCAGTAGGACAAAGGAATTAGGGGGAAAAAACAGAAGAGTTAGTAGGACTGGACCTGCCCTCAGCAGGTGGGGGAACTGAAGCAGTGGCCTGATCCCTACATCGGGGCAACTATTTGGGTTTGAAGAGAAATATTTGAGGCTGTGAGTGAAGCAGCTGATCTGTGGCAGACTAAATGGAATGAGAATCACACAGACAACGCCTGCGGAAGCCACAAGTACCTGGGGACAGGGACATGGGTCCCCTAGAAGCCACAGCAGCTGGGAGCTGGAGCACAGGGATTGTGGTGCAATCCCAGGGCGAGGTCTGCTGTTGACTGTGGGGAGACATGAGGGGACATGAGGGAGGAGACTGTGGTGGGAGATGCCTGTGGAGGAAAGCCACGCAGCCGTGGAGGCAAGGCGATACTGCTGAGTCATGCGTAGGGGGTGGAGCCATCACCACAGCCTATCTCCCCACACACCAGCACCCGGCATCTGAAGAATAGTGAGGATGGCCCTTCAAGCACCTGACATGCAGGACAACAGAGAAGCCCCAGCCAGGGTACCCCTTCAAGTAGCTGACACACCAAACAACAGGGGGAACCCTTTTAGCACCTCATGCACAAACCGAAAGAGGAGGATCCCTCTAAATGCCTGAATGGGCAAAGCAAAGAGAAGGACTAGCCAAAGAGGCCTTCTGATCATCAGCTGCCATAGGCTAGAAAAAGACTCTGATTCAAAAGCAGAGACATTACTTTGCTGACTAAGGTCCGTCTAGCCAAGGCTATGGTTTTCCCTGTGGTCATGTATGGATTTGAGAGTTGGACTGTGAAGAAGGCTGAGCGCCGAAGAATTGATGCTTTTGAACTGTGGTATTGGAGAAGACTCTTGAGAGTCCCTTGGACTGCAAGGAGATCCAACCAGTCCATTCTGAAGATCAGCCCTGGGATTTCTTTGGAAGGAATGATGCTAAAGCTGAAACTCCAGTACTTTGGCCACCTCATGCGAAGAGTTGACTCACTGGAAAAGACTCTGATGCTGGGAGGGATTGGGGGCAGGAGGAGAAGGGGACCACCGAGCATGAGATGGCTGGATGGCATCATGGACTCGATGGACGTGAATCTGAGTGAACTCCAGGAGATGGTGATGGACAGGGAGGCCTGGCATGCTGTGATTCATGGGGTCTCAAAGAGTCGGACACGACTGAGCGACTGAACTGAACTGAGGGCCATAACTCCTGCAGCTGAGGCAGTCCATGCCCCTGCATACTTGGCACCTCCAGGGTCCCAGCAACCCAAGAAGCTGCACCACCTTCATGCTCAATCCTCACTGGGACAGAGCTTCAAAAGGCTAGAAAACTGCCTGCGTCTGAGAACATGGGGTTGTTTCCATTGTATTCAACTCTTTGCAACCCTGTAGACTGGTCTGATAGGCTTTTCTTGTCTGGGGGATTCTCCAGGCAAGAATACTGGGGTGGGTTGCCATACCCTTCTAGAGCACCATATTTCCTGCTATCCTAACTGCCATCTCCCCTGAATATCTGGTGTTGCAAGGCCCCTGCAACCAAAGCAACTGTACCACCTCCACACCTGGCACTCATTGGGGCAGACCCAAGTCCTCCAGGGCCCCAGGAGCAAAGCCCAATGGATGACCCACATGCAGAAGTGGAGATAAAATCACAGTTGAAACCCAGGGGCAGTGTGCTAAGGAAGACGACCCAAAACTCTTCAGGTTAAATCTACACAATCAACTAGGCAGACTCTATGTCTATGGAATATATAAAAGGACACTGAGAGTTCTCACCAAAGAAAACACGCTAGTTCTGACGTCTGAGGACATTGGAGGCATGAACACACAGGAGTAGGATCAGATTACAGTCAGAGTTGCCCCCACAGCATGCCCAGAGACCAGCACAGTGTGAGAGGGCATTCTAGGCAGGCAAGGTAGAATATAACTCCCAGCAAAGGAAAGATGTTGACAGAAGAGACTTAAGAAAGACATTTATTTTTCTTACATTTTGACTTGTTCTGTAGTTCTTCCTGGATTTATTTCTCTCTCTCTCTTTTTTTTTTCTTCCTTTTTTTTTTTTTTACCTTATTTCCCCCTCTGTTGTTGTAGTTCTCAATTGGTACTATTTAAGCTTTTGAGAATTTTTTGTTTTCAATCACACACTTTTTATTTCTGTTATAAATGTCTGCATCTTTATTGGCCTTTGCAATTCTGTGGAGTTTTTTTCCTCAGAATTTTTAAAATTTACTACTATTTTTTCTACATTTATTCCTTTGTTTGCTTTTCCTACTGGTCTTTTCCCTTCACAGTTAATCTTTAATATATAAAAATGTCTTTATCTACCTCTATTTAACTTTGCATTTCTATTCTTTCCTTTATTTTCTTTCTTTTTCTCACCATATTTGTTAGTTTGTTTTTGTTGCTTTATTCCCCAGTTGGGACTTTGCTTTAGTTTTTTATTCCAGTTTATGCTTTAATTAGTTTTGTTCTTAACTGGTGGATATAATTTTTTATTTCCTTTTTTACCAGTTCAATCTATTGTACATTTTTTTTTTTTGGACTGCTTTGACTTTGCTTATGATGTATATGTATGTGTGTACTGCATTATTTTAGGTACTATTTGTCTGATATTCTAATTGCCATTTGTCTGGGTGCATCTTTGTCTCTGCTTTTGGATATTTCTTTTAATCATATTTAATGCCATAACAAACCACCTGTGGAATCTCCATTAGTGCCAGAGATCAAGGCCTGAGCCTTTGGAGTGTGAGTGCTGACTCCAAGACCCTAGATTACCAGAGAACTACTAACCCTAGAGAATATCAAATAGTGAGAATTCCCACAAAGGCAACCACTTGCATACAAGACACAACATCACCAACTGCCCAGTAGCACCCTGTGCAAGATGCCTCATCCAAACAACAAACAAGAAAAAAATACAAACACAATCATCAGCAGACAGTATTACCACCTCACTCAGCCCTTCCCATCAAAGGAAAACAACAACTCAACTCCTCCCACCAGAATGCAAGCACAAGTCACATCCTACACAAAGCTTACACAAACCACTGGGCAAACCTTAGGAGGGCAGAAACCAAACAGAAGAAAGAATTCAACTTTGAAGCCTGGGGAAAGGAGGCCTCAAACACAGTAAGTTAAAAAAATAATAATGAAAAGGCAGAGAAATACTGCACAGATGAAGGAACAACCAAGAAACACAAGTCCAAATAAATAAAAAGGAAATAGACAAACTACCTGAAAAATAATTCAGAATGACAGTAAAGATAATCCAAAACCTTGAAGATGGAATGGAGAAAATGCAGGAATCAATTAACAAAGACCTAAAGAATTAAAGAATAAACATACAGAGACAAACAACACAATTATCGAAATTAAAAATACTCTAGAAGGAATCAATAGCAGACTATCTGAAGCAGAAGAATGGGTCGGTGAGCTGGAAGATAGAATAGCAGAAATAACTGCTGAAGAGCATGAAAAGAACTGAGGATAGTCTCAGAGACCTCTGGGACAATATTAAATGCACCAACATTCAAATTATAGGGGTCCCAGAAGAAGAGAAAAAGAAAGGGTATGAAAAATTTTTTGAAGAGATTATAGTTGAAAATTTCCCCAACATGGAAAAGGAAATAGTCAATCAAGTGCAAGAAACACAAAGAGGCACATACAGGAAAAAAACCCAAGGAGAAACAGGCCAGGACACATACTAATCAAACTAACAAAGATTAAACACAAAGAAAGAATATTAAAAGCAGCAAGAGAAAAGCAATAAGTAACTAACATACAAGGGAAACCCCACACGTTTAATAGGTGATCCTGCAGCCAGAAACTCTGCAGGCCAGAAGTAATGGCAAGGTATATTGAAAGTACTGAAAGGGGAAAATCTACAAACAAAATTATTCTCCCTGGCAAGGATCTCATTCAATTTGAGGGAAAAATCAGAAGTCTTACAGACAAGCAAAAGTTAAGAGAATTTAACACTACCAAACCAGCTTTACCACAAACATTAAAGGGACTTCTGTAGTCAGGAAATAAAAGAGAAGAAAAATATCTACAAAACAAAAAAACACAATCAACTCAGAAAATGGCAATAGGATCATCAGTTCAGCTCAGTTCAGTAGGTCAGTCATGTCCAACTCTTTGCAACACCATGGACTGCAGCATGCCCTACTTCCTTGTCCATTACCAACTCCCAGAACATGCTCAAACTCATGTCAGTTGAGTCAGTGATGCCACCCAATGAGCTCATCTTTTGTCCCTTTCTTTTTCTACCTTCAATCTTCCCCAGCATCAGGGTCGTTTCTAAGAGTCAGTTCTTCAGATCCAGTGGCAAAAATATTGGAGCTTCAGCTTCAGCATTGGTCCTTCCAGTGAATATTTAGGAATGATTCATTTATTTTTTTTATTTTTTTAAATTAGTTTTTTATTTTTTAAATTTTAATATCTTTAATTCTTACATGCGTTCCCAAACATGAACCCCCCTCCCACCTCCCCTCCCCATAACATCTCTCTGGGTCATCCCCATGCACCAGCCCCAAGCATGCTGCATCCTGCGTCAGACATAGACTGGCGATTCAATTCTTACATGATAGTATACATGTTAGAATGTCATTCTCCCAAATCATCCCACACTCTCCCTCTCCCTCTGAGTCCAAAGGTCCGTTATACACATCTGTGTCTCTTTCCCTGTCTTGCATACAGGGTCGTCATTGCCATCTTCCTAAATTCCATATATATGTGTTAGTATACTGCATTGGTGTTTTTCTTTCTGGCTTACTTCACTCTGTATAATCGGCTCCAGTTTCATCCATCTCATCAGAACTGATTCAAATGAATTCTTTTTTACGGCTGAGTAATACTCCATTGTGTATATGTACCACTGCTTTCTTATCCATTCATCTGCTGATGGACATCTAGGTTGTTTCCATGACCTGGCTATTATAAACAGTGCTACGATGAACATTGGGGTACATGTGTCTCTTTCAATTCTGGTTTCCTCGGTGTGTATGCCCAGAAGTGGGATTGCTGGGTCATAAGGTAGTTCTATTTGCAATTTTTTAAGGAATCTCCACACTGTTCTCCATAGTGGCTGTATTAGTTTGCATTCCCACCAACAGTGTAGGAGGGTTCCCTTTTCTCCACACCCTCTCCAGCATTTATTGCTTGCAGATTTTTGGATCGCAGCCATTCTGACTGGTGTGAAGTGGTACCTCATTGTGGTTTTGATTTGCATTTCTCTAATAATGAGTGATGTTGAGCATCTTTTCATGTGTTTGTTAGCCATCCATATGTCTTCTTTGGAGAAATGTCTATTTAGTTCTTTGGCCCATTTTTTGATTGGGTCGTTTATTTTCTGGAATTGAGCTGCATGAGTTGCTTGTATATTTTTGAGATTAGTTGTCAGTTGCTTCATTTGCTATTATTTTCTCCCATTCAGAAGGCTGTCTTTTCACCTTGCTTATAGTTTCCTTTGTTGTGCAGAAGCTTTTAATTTTAATTAGATCCCATTTGTTTATTTTTGCTTTTATTTCCAGAATTCTGGGAGGTGGATCATAGAGGATCCTGCTGTGATTTATGTCTGAGAGTGTTTTGCCTATGTTCTCCTCTAGGAGTTTTATAGTTTCTGATCTTACATTTAGATCTTTAATCCATTTTGAGTTTATTTTTGTGTGCGGTGTTAGAAAGTGATCTAGTTTCATTCTTTTACAAGTGGTTGACCAGTTTTCCCAGCACCACTTGTTAAAGAGATTGTCTTTACTCCATTGTATATTCTTGCCTCCTTTGTCAAAGATTAGGTATCCATATGTGTGTGGATTTATCTCTGGGCTTTCTATTTTGTTCCATTGAGCTATATGCCTGTCTTTGTGCCAGTACCATACTGTCTTGATGACTGTGGCTTTGTAGTAGAGCCTGAAGTCAGGCAAGTTGATTCCTCCAGTTCCATTCTTCTTTCTCAAGATTGCTTTGGCTATTCGAGGTGTTTTGTATTTCCATACAAATCTTGAAATTATTTGTTCTAGTTCTGTGAAAAATGTGGCTGGTAGCTTGATAGGGATTGCATTGAATTTGTAAATTGCTTTGGGTCGTATACTCATTTTCACTATATTGATTCTTCCGATCCATGAACATGGTATATTTCTCCATCTATTAGTGTCCTCTTTGATTTCTTTCATCAGTGTTTTATAGTTTTCTATATACAGGTCTTTAGTTTCTTTAGGTAGATATATTCCTAAGTATTTTATTCTTTTCGTTGCAATGGTGAATGGAATTGTTTCCTTAATTTCTTTTTCTACTTTCTCATTATTCGTGTATAGGAATGCAAGGGATTTCTGTGTGTTGATTTTATATCCTGCAACTTTACTATATTCATTGATGAGCTCTAGTAATTTTCTGGTGGAGTCTTTAGGGTTTTCCATGTAGAGGATCATGTCATCTGCAAACAGTGAGAGTTTTACTTCTTCTTTTCCAATTTGGATTCCTTTTATTTCTTTTTCTGCTCTGATTGCTGTGGCCAAAACTTCCAGAACTATGTTGAATAGTAGCGGTGAAAGTGGACACCCTTGTCTTATTCCTGACTTTAGGGGACTAAACTTGATAAATTCAAAAAATCGAAATCATTCCAAGCATCTTTTCTGACCATAATGCATTAAGATCAGATCTCAATTACAGGAGAAAAACTATTAAAAATTCCAACATATGGAGGATGAACAGCACACTTCTGAACAACCAACAAATCACAGAAGAAATCAAAAAGAAATCAAAATATGCATAGAAACTAATGAAAATGAAAACACAACAACCCAAAACCTGTGGGACACTATAAAAGCAGTGCTAAGAGGAAAGTTCATAGCAATACAGGCATACCTCAAGAAACAAGAAAAAAGTCAAAGAAATAACCTAACTCTACACCTAAAGCAACTAGAAAAGGAAGAGTTGGAGAACCCCAGAGTTAGTAGAAGGAAAGAAATCTTAAAAATTAGGACAGAAATAAATGCAAAAGAAACAAAAGAGACCATAGCAAAAATCAACAAAGCCAAAAGCTGGTTCTTTGAAAGGATAAATAAAATTGACAAACCATTAGCCAGACTCATCAAGAAGCAAAGAGAGAAAAATCAAATCAATAAAATTAGAAATGAAAATGGAGAGATCACAACAGACAACACAGAAATACAAAGGATCATAAGAGACTACTATCAGCAGTTGTATGCCAATAAAATGGACAACGTGGAAGAAATGGACAAATTCTTAGAAAAGTACAATTTTCCAAAACTGAACCAGGAAGAAATAGAAAACCTTAACAGACCCATCACAAGCACGGAAATTGAAACTGTAATCAGAAATCTTCCAGCAAACAAAAGCGCAGGTCCAGACGGCTTCACAGCTGAATTCTACCAAAAATTTCGAGAAGAGCTAACACCTATCCTCCTCAAACTCTTCCAGAAAATTGCAGAGGAAGGTAAACTTCCAAACTCATTCTATGAGGCCACCATCACCCTAATACCAAAACCTGACAAAGATGTCACAAAAAAAGAAAACTACAGGCCAATATCACTGATGAACATAGATGCAAAAATCCTCAACAAAATTCTAGCAATCAGAATCCAACAACACATTAAAAAGATCATACACCATGACCAAGTGAGTTTTATCCCAGGGATGCAAGGATTCTTCAATATCCGCAAATCAATCAATGTAATTCACCACATTAACAAATTGAAAAATAAAAACCATATGATTATCTCAATAGATGCAGAGAAAGCCTTTGACAAAATTCAACATCCATTTATGATAAAAACTCTCCAGAAAGCAGGAATAGAAGGAACATATCTCAACATAATAAAAGCTATCTATGACAAACCCACAGCAAACATTATCCTCAATGGTGAAAAATTGAAAGCATTTCCCCTAAAGTCAGGAATGATTCATTTAAAATTGACTAGTTTGATCGCCTTGCAGTACAAGGGACTCTCAAGAGACTTCTCCAACACCACAATGGAAAAGCATCAATTCTTTGGTGCTCGGCTTTCTTTATGATTCAACTCTCATACCCATACGTGACTACTAGAAAAACCATAGCTTTGACTATACAGACCTTTCTCAGCAAAGCAAGGTTTCTGCTTTTTAATACCCTGTCTAGGTTTCTCATAGCTTCTGTTTCAAGGAGTAAGCATCTTATAATTTCATGGCTGTAGTCAATGTCTGAAGTGATTCTGGAGCCCAAGAAAATAAAGTCTGTCATTGTTCCCATTGTTTCTCCATCTATGTGCCATGAAGTGATGGGACCAGATGTCACGATCTTTCTTTTTAAAATGTCAAGTTTTAAGCCAGTTTTTACACTCTCTACTTTCACTTTCATCAAGAGGATATTTAGTTACTCTTTGCTTTCTGCCATAAGGCTAGTGTTATCTGCATGTATGAGGTTATTGATATTTCTCCTGGCAATTCTGAATCCAGCTTGTGCTTCATCCAGCCTGGCATTTCACACGATATACTCTGTATGAGTTAAATAAGCAGGGTGACAATATACAGCCTTGATGCACTCCTATCTCAATTTGCAACCAGTCCGTTGTTCCATGTCCAGTTCTAACTGTTGCTTTTTGACCGGCATACAGGTTTCTGGAGGCAGATAAGCGGTCTAGCATTGCCATCTCTTTAAGAATTTTCCACAGTTTGTTGTGACTCACACAGTCAAAGCCTTTAACGTAGTCAATAAAGCAGATGTATTTCTGGAACTCTCTTGCTTTTCCTATGATCCAACGGATGTTGGCAATTTGATCTCTAGTTTCTCTGCCTTTTATAAATCCAGCTTGAACATCTGGAAGACCTTGATTCATATACTGCTGAAGCTCAGCTTGGAAAATTTTCAGCATTACCTTGCTAGCATGTGAGATAAGGGCCATTGCGCAGTATTTTAAAAATTATTTGGCATTGCATTTCTGTGGGACTGGGATGAAAACTGACCATTTCCAGTCCTGTGGCAAGTGCAGAGTTTTCCAGATTTGCTGGTAAATTGAGTGCAGCACTTTCACAGAATCATCTTTTAGGATTTGAAATAGCTCAGCTCGAATTTCATCACCTCCATTACCTTTGTTTGTAGTGATGCTTCCTAAGGCCCACTTGACTTCACAATAGGTATGCATAGACATCAATAATTACTTTAAATCTAATTGGATTAAATGCTCCAACCAAAAGACACAGACTGGCTGAATGGATTAAAAAAAAAACAAGAGCCACATATATGTTGTCTACAAGAAACCTACTTCAGACCTAAAGACACATATAGACTGAAAGTGAGAGGATGGAAAAAGATATTCCATGCTAATAGAAATCAAAAGAAACCTGGAGTAGCAATCCTCATTTCAGACAAAATAGACCTTAAGATAAAGAATATTACAAGAGATAAGGAAGGACACTACATAATGATCTAGTGATCAATCCAAGAGTAGGACATAGTAAATATCTATGCACCCAACATAAGGAGTACTTCAATACATAAGACAAACACTAACAGACATAAAAGGAGAAATTGATAGTAACACAATAATAGTAGGCGACTTTAACACCCCATTTACACGAATGGATTGATCATCAAAGCAGAAAATAAATAAGGAAATACAAGTCCAAATGACCAGATGGATCTCATTGATATCTTCAGGACATCCCATCCAATTGCAGAAGAATACCTTTTTTTCAAGTGCACATGGAACATTCTTCAGGACAGACCACATCTTGGGTCATAAATCAAACCTCAGTATATTTAAGAAAATTGAAATCATATTAAACAACTTTTCTGACCACAATGCTATGGGACAAGATACCAATTAGAAGATAAATAATGTAAAAAAAAGAAAAACAGAGATTAAACAATACATTTCTAAATAACAAACAGGTTACTGAAGAAATCAAAAGGGAAATAAAAAAATTCCTAGAAACAAATGACAATGAAAACACAACAACTCAAAACCTATGGGATGCAGCAAAAACAGTTCTGAGTGAAGTTTAGCAATACAATCCTACTTTAAGAAACAAGAAAAACATCAAATAGACAACCTAATTTTATGCCTATAACAACTGGAAAAAGAAGAACAAAAAAACCTCAAAGTTAGCAGAAGGAAAGAAATCATAAAGACCAGAGCAGAATTAAATGAATAAGAAATGAAAGAAACAATATTAAGCATTAACAAAACTAAAAGCTGCTTCTTTGAGAAGAAAATTGACAAAATTTTAGCCAGACACATCAAGAAAAAAAGCGAGAAGAATCAATTCAACATAATTAGAAATGAAAAAGGAGAGTTTACAACAGACAATGCAGAAATACAGAGGATTATAAGAAACTATTATGAGAAACTATATGGCAATAAAAAGGATAACTGGAAAGAAATGTAGATTCTTAGGAAAATGCAGTCTTCCAAGACTGAATAAGGAAGAAACAGAAATTACGAACAACCCAATTTCAGACTGAATCGAAACTGTAATCAAAAATCTCTCAAAAAACAAAAGCCCAGGACCAGATGGCTTCACAGGGGAATTCTATCAAACATTAGAGATAAGCTAAAGCCTATCCTTCTAAACTCTTTCAAAAATTAGCATAGGAAGGAACACTTCCAAACTTCATTCCATGAGGCCACCTTCACCCTTATACCAAAACTAGACAAAGACAACACACAAAAAAAGAAAACTACAGGCCAATACTACTAATGAACATAGAGAAAAAATCCTCAACAAAATTCTGGCGAACACAATTCAACAACACATTAAAAAGCTCACACACCATGATCAAGTTGGGTTTCTTACAGGAATGCAAGGATTCTTCATTATACACAAATCAATAAATGTTTTATACAATATTAACAAATTAAAGACAGAAACCATATGATAATAGATGCAAAAAAATCCCTCGACAAAACTCAGCACCCATTTATGATGAAAACTCTTCAAAAAATAGGCATAGAAGGAATCTACCTGAACATACTGAAGCCCATATATGATAAACCCACAGCAAACATTACTCTGAAATGATCAAAAGCTGAAAGCATTCCCTCTAAGATCAAAACATGACAAATGTGGCCACTCTCACCACTATTATTCAACACACTTTTGGAAGTCCTAGATATGGCAAACAGAAGAAAAAGAAATAAAAGGAATCCAGATGGGAAAAGAAGAAGTAAAGCTCTCACTGTTTGTAATGACATGATACTATACATAGAAAACCCTAAAGACACTATCTGAAAATTGCTAGAGCTAATCTGTGTCCGACTATTTGCGACCCCATGGACTACAGCAGGTCAGGCTTCCCTGTCCGTCACCAACTCCCAGAGCTTGCTCAAATTTATGTCCATCCAGTGGGTGATGCCATTCAACCATTTCATCCTCTGTCTCCCCTTCTTCTCCTGCCTGCAATCTTTCCCAGCATCAGGGTCTTTTCCAACGAGACAGTTCTTCGCATTAGATAGCCAAAGTATTGGAGTTTCAGCTTCAGCATCAATTCTTCCAATGAATATTCGGACTGATTTCCTCTAGGATTGACTGGTTTGATCTCCTGGCAGTCCAAGGGATTCCTAAGAGTCTTCTCCAACACTACAGTTCAAAAGCATCAATTCTTCAGTGTTCAGCTTTCTTTATACTCCAACTCTCACATCCATACATGACTACTGGAAAAAAACATAGCTTTGACTAGATGGATCTTTGTTGGCAAAGTAACATCTCTGCTTTTGAATATGCTGTCAGGTTGGTCATAGCTTTTCTTACAAGGAGCAAGCATCTTTTAATTTCCTGGTTGCAGTCACCATCTGCCCTGATTTTGGAGCTGAAGGAAATAGTCTGTCACTGTTTCCTTTGTTTCCCCATCTATTTGCCATGAAGGTCCGTCTAGTCAAGGCTATGGTTTTTCCAGTAGTCATGTATGGATGTGAGAGTTGGACTGTAAAGGCTGAGCGCTGAAGAATTGATGCTTTTGAATTGTGGTGTTGGAGAAGACTCTTGAGAGTCGCTTGGACTGCAAGGAGATCCAACCAGTCCATTCTGAAGGAGGTCAACCCAGGGATTTCTTTGGAAGGAATGATGCTAAAGCTGAAACTCCAGCACTTTGGCCACCTCATGCGAAGAGCTGACTCATTGGAAAAGATTCTGACACTGGGAGGGATTGGGGGCAGGAGGAGAAGGGGATGACAGAGGATGAGATGGCTGGATGGGATCACTGACTCGATGGACGTGAGTCTGGGTGAACTCCGGCAGTTGGTGAGGGACAGGGAGGCCTGGCGTGCTGCAATTCATGGGGTCGCAAAGAGTCGGACACGACTGAGCGACTGAACTGAACTGAACTGAACGGATGAGACTGGAAGCCATGAATTAGTTTTGTGAATGTTGAGTTTTAAGCCCACCTTTTCAGTCTCCTCTTTCACTTTCATCAAGAGGCTCATTAGTTCTTCAACTTCTACCATAAGAGTGGTGCCATCTGCATATCTAAGGTTATTGATATTTCTCCTGGCAATCTTGATTCATGCTTGTGCTTCATCCAGCTCAGCATTTCACATGATGTACTCTGAATATAAGTTAAATAAGCAGGGTGATAATATATAGCCTTGATGTACGCCTTTCCTGATTTGGAACCAGTCCATTGTTCCATGGCTTGTTCTAACTGTTGCTTCTTGAAAGGCATACAGATTTCTCAGGAGGCAGGTCAGGCACTCTGGTATTTCCATCTCTTGCAGAATTTTCCAGTTTGTTGTGATCCACACTGGAGAAGACAATAGCAATGCACTCCAGTATTCTTGCAGTCGGACAGTCGGACACAACTGAGTGACTTCACTTTCACTTTTCCTTTCATGCACTGGAGCAGAAAATGGCAACCCACTCCAGTGTTCTTGCCTGAAGAATCCCAGGGAGGGGGGAGCCTGGTGGGCTGCTGTCTATGGGGTTACACAGAGCCAGACACGACTGACGTGACTTAGCAGCAGCACTGATCCACACAGTCAAAGGCTTTGTCATAGTCAATAAAGCAGAAGTAGATTTTTTTCTGGAAATCTCTTGCTTTTGCTATCCAATGGACGTTGGCAGTTTGATCCAATTCCCCTGCCTCTTCTAAATCCAGCTTGAACATCTGGAAGTTTATACTGCACGTACTATTGAAGCCTGGCTTGGAGAATTTTAAACACAGCTTTGCTAGCATGTGAGATGAGTACAACTGTGTAGTAGTTTGAACATTCTTTGGCATTGTGTTTCTTTGGGATAGGAATGAAAACTGATGTTTTCCAGTCCTGTGGCCACTGCTGTGTTTTCCAAATTTTCTGGCATATTAGGTGCAGCACTTTCACAACATCATCTTTAGGATTTGTAATAGTTCCACTGGAAAACCATCACCTCCACTAGCTTTGTCTATAGTGATGCTTCCTATGACCCACTTGACTTCACATTCCAGGATGTCTGGCTCTAGGTGAGTGATCAAATCATCGTGGTTATCTGAGTCATGAGGGTCTTTTTTGTATAGTTCTTCTGTGTATTCTTGCCACCTCTTAATACCTTCTGCTTCTGTTAGGTCGATACCATTTCTGTCCTTTATTGTGCCTACCTTTGCATGATATTTTCCCTTGGTATCTCTAATTTTCTTGAAAAGATCTCCTGTCTTTACATTCTATTTTTTCCCTCTATTACTTTGCATTGATCACTGAGGAAGGCTTTCTTATCTCTCCTTGCTTTCTTTGGAATTCTGCATTCAAATGGGTATCTTTTTCTTTTTTCTCTTTGCCTTTTGCTTGTCTTCTTTTCCAAGCCTTTTGTAAGACCTCCTCAGACAACCATTTTGTGTTTTTGCATTTCTTTTTCTTTGGGATGGTCTTGATCACTGTACAATGTCACCAACCTCTGTCCATAGTTCTTCAGGCACTCTATCAGATCTAATCTCTTGAATCTATGTGTCACTTCTACTATATAATCATTAGGGATTTGATTTAGGTCATACCAAATGGTCTAGTGGTTTTCTTCACTTTCTTCAATTTAAGTCTGAATCTGGCAATAAGGTGTTCATGATCTAAGCCACAGTCAGCTCCCAATCTTGTTTTTGCTGACTGTATAGAGCTTCTCAGAAATGGTATGGACCTAACAGAAGCAGAAGATATTAAGAGGAGATAGCAAGAATACACAGAAGAACTGTACAAAAAAGATCTTCACGATCAAGATAATCACTATGGTGTGATCACTCACCTAGAGCCAGACATCCTGGAATGTGAAGTCAAGTGGGCCTGAGAAGGCATCACTACGAACAGTGCTAGTGGAGGTCATGGAATTCCAGTTGAACTATTTCAGATCCTGAAAGATGATGCTGTGAAAGTGCTAGAGTCAATATGCCAGCAAATTTGGAAAACTCAGCAGTGGCCACAGGACTCGAAAAGGTCAGTTTTCATTCCAATTCCAAAGAAAGGAAATGCCAAAAAATGCTCAAACTACCGCACAATTGCACTCATCTCACACGCTAGTAAAGTAATGCTCAAAATTCTCCAAGCCAGGTTTCAGCAATATGTGAACCGTGAACTTCCTGATGTTCAAGCTGGTTTTAGAAAAGGCAGAGGAACCAGAGATCAAATTGCCAACATCCGCTGGATCATGGAAAAAGCAAGAGAGTTCCAGAAAAACATCTATTTCTGCTTTATTGACTATGCCAAAGCCTTTGACTGTGTGGATCACAATAAACTGTGGAAAATTCTGAAAGAGATGGAATACCCGACCACCTGACCTGCCTCTTGAGAAATCTGTATGCAGGTCAGGAAGCAAGAGTCAGAACTGAATATGGAACAACAGACTGGTTTCAAATAGGAAAAGGAATACATCAAGGCTGTATATTGTCACCCTGCTTATTTAACTTCTATGCAGAGTACATCATGAGAAACACTGGACTGGAAGAAACACAACCTGGAATCAAGATTGCTGGGAGAAATATCAATAACCTCAGCTATGCAGATGACACCACCCTTATGGCAGAAAGTGAAGAGGAACTAAACAGCCTCTTGATGAAATTCAAAGTGGAAAGTGAAAAAGTTGGCTTAAAGCTCAACATTCAGAAAATGAAGATCATGGCATCTGGTCCCATTACTTCATGGCAAATAGATGGGGAAACAGTGGAAACAGTGTCAGACTTTATTTTTGTGGCTCCAAAATCACTGCAGATCCTTGGAAGAAAAGTTATGACCAACCTAAATAGCATATTAAAAAGCAGAGATATTACTTTGCCAACTAAGGTCCGTCTAGCCAAGGCTATGGTTTTTATAGTGGTCATGTATGGATGTGAGAGTTGGACTGTGAAGAAGGCTGAGCGCCAAAGAATTGATGCTTTTGAACTGTGGTGTTGGAGAAGACTCTTGAGAGTCCCTTGGACTGCAAGGAGATGCAACCAGTCCATTCTGAAGGAGATCAGCCCTGGGATTTCTTTGGAAGGAATGATGCTGAAGCTGAAACTCCAGTACTTTGGCCATCTCATGCGAAGAGTTGACTCATTGGAAAAGACTCTGATGCTGGGGAGAGATTGGGGGCAGGAGGAGAAGGGCATGACCGAGGATGAGATGGCTGGATGGCATCACTGACGTGAGTCTGAGTGAACTCCAGGAGTTGGTGATGGACAGGGAGGCCTGGCATGCTGAGATTCATGGGGTTGCAAAGAGTTGGACATGACTGAGTGACTGAACTGAACTGAACTGAATAGAGCTTCTTCTTCTTTGGCAGCAAGCATTTAATCAATGTGATTTCTGTATTGACCATCTGATGATGTCTATGTGTACGACTTCTCTTTTGTTGTTTGAAGAGGATGTTTGCTACGACCAGTGCATTTTCTTGGCAAAACTCTTTTAGCCTTTGCCCTGCTTCATTTTTGTATTCCAAGGCCAAATATGCCTGTTATTCCAGGTATCTCCTGACTTCCTAATTTTGCATTCCAATCCCCTATAATGAAAAAGACATTTTTTTTTCTGGGTGTTAGTTCTAGAAGGTCTTGTAAGTCTTCACAGAATCCAACTTCAGCTTTTCAGCATTACCGGTTGGGGCATAGACTTGGATTACTGTGATAGTGAATGATTTACCTTGGAAACGAACAGAGGTCATTCTGTCATTTTTGAGATTGCACCTAAGTACTCCATTTCAGACTCTTTTGTTGACTATGATGGCTACTCCATTTCTTCTAAGGGATTCTTGCCCACAGAAGTAGATATCAGTTCAGTTCAGTTCAGTCACTCAGTTGTGTCCAACTCTTTGCGACCCCATGAATCGCAGCATGCCAGGCCTCCCTGTCCCTCACCAACTGCCGGAGTTCACCTAGACTCACGTCCATCGAGTCAGTGATCCCATCCAGCCATCTCATCCTCTGTCATCCCCTTCTCCTCCTGCCCCCAATCCCTCCCAGCATCAGTCTTTTCCAATGAGTAGATATAATGGTCATCTAAATTAAATTTGCCCATTTCCATCCATTTTAGTTCACTGAATCCTAAAATGTCGATGTTCACTCTTGCCATCTCCTGTTTGACTACTTTCAGTTTACCTTGATTCATGGACATAACATTCCAGGTTCCTAAGCAATATTGTTCTTTAGAGCATCGTAATTTAATTCCATCAACAATCACATCCATAAATGGGCATTGTTTTCACTCTGGCTCTGACTCTTCATTCTTTCTGGAGTTATTTCTCCACCCTTCTCCAGTAGCATATTGGGCACCTACCAACCTGGGGAGTTCATCTTTCAGTATCATGTCTTTCTGCCCTTTCATACTGTTCATGTGGTTCTCAAGGCAAGAATACTGAAGTAGTTTGCCATTCCTTAGTGGACCACATTTTTGTCAGAATCTCCACCATGACCCATCCAGCTTGGGTGGCCCTACAGGGCATGGCTCAAAGTTTCACTGAGTTAGACAAGGCTGTGTTCTGTGTGATCAGTTGGATTAGTTTTCAGTGATTGTGGTTTCCATAAGGTCTGCCCTCTGAAGGATAAGGGTAAGAAGCTTATGGAAGCTTCCAGATGGGAGAGACTGACTGTGGGGGAAACTGGGTCTTGTTCTGATGGGCAGGGCCATGCTCATTAAACCTTCAATCCAATTTTCCATTGATAGGCAGGGCTGTGTTCCCTCCCTATTTTTTGACCTAAGACCAAACTATAGTCAAGGTAATGAAGAAAATGGCAGTCTCCTTTAAAGGTCCCATGTATGCACTGCCACACTCAGTGCCCCAGACCCTGCAGCAGGCCACTGCCCACCTACACCTTCACTGGAAACTCCTGGACACTCACAGGCAAGTCTGGGTCAGTCTCTTGTGGGAACACTGCTCCTTTCTCCTGGGTCCTGGTGCTGACAAGCTTTCATTTGTGCCCGCTAAGAGTCTGTTTCCCCAGTCCTGTGTAAGTTCTGTAATTAAATCCCACTGCCCTCCAAAGTCAAATTCCCTGGGGGGTCTCAGTCCCTTTGCCAGAGTCCCAGATTCAAAAATTTGCTGGAATATTATTCAGCCATAAAAAGGAATATATTTGAGTCACTAATGAGGTTGATGAACCTAGAGTCTATTATCCAGGGTGAAGGAAGTCAGAAAGAAGAAGATAACTATCATATATTAATGCATATATGTGGAATCTAGAAAGATTATACAGATGAATTTATTTTCAGAGCAGCAATGAAGAAACAGACATAGAGAACAGACTTATGTACATGCGCTGTGGGGAAGAGGAGGGTTGGATGTATCGAGAGAGTAACATGGAAACTTACATTACCATATGTAAAACCTATAGTCAATGGTAATTTGCTGTATGACTTAGGGAACTCAAACAAGGGCTTTGTATCAACCTAGAGGGGTGGGATGGCGAGGGAGATGGGAGGGAGGTCCAAGAGGGAGGGAATATATTTACATATGACTGATTCATTTTGATATTTGACAGAAAACAAAATTCTGTAAAGCAATTATCCTTCAATTAAAAAATAAATAATTTTTTAAAGTGATGCTGACAATACAAGGGAAACTGCAGGCATTTAATTAGCTTTTAGTATGAGAAGATAAACAGAATTATTTTGTTTAAGCTTATACACTAGTACATTTAGAATCAGTATAACAACTACACATTTCATGCATTTTTATTTTGGCTTATGTGTTTATCCTTTTACATATTTAAGGTAAACTTGTTGTCCTGATTCAACTGCTCCAGGGTACAATAAGAAACCTTTGTGCACAAGTAAGTTTGAGAATCAGATCCTTGATAATGTTAATAATAAAACATACCTATACTTTTTGAAACTTTACCTTTGTTGTTTTTTGTTATTCCTCACCAAAAATATTTTTGTTCTAATTTCAGTAGAAAGACCTGTGGTTCTGTGACAGGCAGCTGAAGTATATATGCTTCTAATCTTTTTTATTCTCTGTACTATATGCATGCATTACAGTAGTGGTTTTAGGATTCATGGAAGAAATAATTTGAGCTCAGTAAAAAATGCCCACATCAGGGATACTAGCAAGTGATAAATATGAAGCACCAAAATAATTTTATAAAATTATTAATTCATTAATTTGAATTGCACCTTGTTTTCAAAAACAATGACCACTTAAACACAAAAAATAATGTATAACTTAACAGAATAAATTAGAAGTAGATAAAATAATGAAAAGGCAAATGTAGGAATATAAAGATTAGGCAAATAAGGGACAGATAAGAATCATCATATCATAAAATCCCTCACTCTCACTATTGGGAGAATCCACAAATTGGATTCTGATTTCCAACTGTCAAAAAAAAAGTTATTGATCAGATGCATTATTCACAGTGGCTTTGCAACAAGTCATAAATCATGTTTTCAAAAGAAGACAACTAATCCCAAATTTCAAACTTAAAAACATCTTATTAAGGAATACTGCAACAAAGAATACTGAAATGAGTATAATGGACAACCCACATGCACTGGGCCTCTTAGGAGGGCATATTAGGAGGCCCTTTCTAAGGTGATCTGCACTGTCTTTATACCAAAGAGTAATGTGCTAGCAGCAAGAATATACTCCAAAGAGCAACACTTATTCCTCAATCCATATTCTACAGAAATATTGTAAGACGATTAGTCAAAAGGTATTATGTAGTGTTGGCTTTGAAAATGTGGTCCCTGGCCATAAGAACTCAGCATCCAAGTAATCTAAATGCTTGTGGAAGCTTATGACTCGTGCTTTAACTTGCTATGAATGTGGGGTACACAGTGCTTTTTCCTTAGAAACTTTGTGGGCAGAAAATAAACAGGTTATCTCCAGTAGAAGAAAGAGATAGGAGAGGGAATCACCCTTTGGGAAGCATATGCCTTCCAATACAACCCTCTTTACCTCTTTATCAATGGAGAGTAAATCCCTCTAAATCTCACATAATCTCAATTCAAGTAATTGTAGGGGCCTGGTGATAACATACTGCTGCTGCTGCTGCTGCTAAGTCGCCTCAGTCGTGTCCGACTCTGTGAGACCCCATAGACGGCAGCCCACCAGGCTCCCCCATCCCTGGGATTCTCCCGGCAAGAACACTGGAGTGGGTTGCCATTTCCTTCTCCAATGCATGAAAGTGAAAAGTCAAAGTGAAGTCGCTCCGTCGTGCATGACTCTTAGCGACCCCATGGACTGCAGCCTACCAGGCTCCTCCATCCATGGGATTTTCCAGGCAAGAGTACTGGAGTGGGGTGCCATTGCCTTCTCCAGTGATAACATAAGATACTACAACTTGATTTACCTAATATCACACATTTGTAATCTTACAAGCACTGAGTCATAATTATTTATAATTTTATGGCCATGGAGTCCTAAAAAATAAATTTTCTAGGATAGAATTTAAGTGCTATTTATACTCAGAGAAAAAAGTTTGATTATTTCATCACATCCATTAAAATTTTTATTGTTAATCTCTAAGTTTGTCTTGCTAATTTTCAGATATCACTAGTTGAGCATTGATTTTAATTGAATTCAAAATCTATATATAATTGCTCTATATAGCTCACTTCTATTGCTCTCATTTTGCTATTCTGTTAGTTATAAAATATAAATTGATACTCTTTTCTAGTAATACATCTAATCACAGCAGGACCAATGAAAGCAGCTTACTAAATATCATTAGTCTTTATTACTGAAAATCATAAATACTCTAAGATATATGAACTACTTCCACAGGAAGCCAATTCTAATATTTTCTGGACTACAGAAGTACCTGAGTTTATAAAATTGAGGCATATATTTAATAATACATAGTATTACAAATAGCTATATGTCCATATGTATAGCAGATAATTTAAAAATTATCTTACCCATAACAACAACAGTCTTTATTTATTTAGAATTACCCATTAGACTTTATATTAAAGAAGAAAAAATGAAAACTAGATAGCAAAAAAAAAGGAAGAGAAAATGAAAATTAGTAAATTTTCTAAGAATAAAATAGTATTTATCCAGACTTGAGTGCAAGTAGATTTTTGCTGCTGCTGCTAAGTCACTTCAGTCATGTCCGACTCTGTGCAACCCCATAGACGGCAGCCCACCAGGCTCTCCCATCCCTGGGATTCTCCAGGCAAGAACACTGGAGTGGTTAGACACAATTTAAAAATATAGACCAAGTGATTTAAGTAAGAGTTAGGGCTAGATTCTATGGTTTTTAATTCCTAGTGCATTATTTCTCTATTAAACATTCATGTACAATTTGCTTATTCATTCACTGATTTGTTTCTTGTTAATTATTTTCTCAAGAAACATTTATGGAGTACCTTCTATTTTCTTCCAAAAAACTGTGTTGGGAAATTAGCTGATGACCAATTGGAAGTGCCAAATAAGTAAATATGCAAGCATGACTGCTTCAATAAACACAAGATTGTTGGGAGCAGTTAGAACACTTGTTTTACTCTGGACAGTACCCAGGATGGTGTTATTTTCCTACTGGTATGAAAGATGAAAACCACATGTGATAGGAAAGGAGCAACTTACAATTGGGGACACGGAGAGGCAGTGAGAAGTTGGGAAGTTTAGTTCCTTATAGGCAAAGAAATGAGCTTTCCTGGTGGCTCCATGTTATACAATCCACCTGCCAATGCAGGAGACTCGGGTTCGATCCCTGGGTCAGGAAGATCCCCTAGAGAAGAAAATGGCAACCCACTCCAGTATTCTTGCCTGGAGAATCCCAGGGACAGAGAAGCCTGGTGGGCTACAGTCCCTGGAATTGCAAAAGTGTCACACATGACTTAGCAACTAAACAACAAAGGCAAAGAAATGCATGGTAATATTGAAACATAAGAGGCTCAGTATGGATGGATTAGGGATGGATTTAAGGAGGGAAAACGAGGTATATTAAAAGACCACTTACTCCTTGGAAGGAAAGTTATGACCAAACTAGATAGCATATTCAAAAGCAGAGATATTACTTTGCCAACAAATGTTCGTCTAGTCAAGGCTATGGTTTTTCCTGTGGTCATGTATGGATGTGAGAGTTGGACTGTGAAGAAGGCTGAGCGCCGAAGAATTGATGCTTCTGAGCTGTGGTGTTGGAGAAGATTCTTGAGAGTCCCTTGGACTGTAAGGAGATCCAACCAGTCCATTCTGAAGGAGATCAGCCCTGGGATTTCTTTGGAAGGAATGATGCTAAAGCTGAAACTCCAGTACTTTGGCCATCTCATGCGAAGAGTTGACTCATTGGTAAAGACTCTAATGCTGGGAGGGATTTGGGGGCAGGAGGAGAAGGGCACGACCGAGGATGAGATGGCTGGATGGCAATCACTGACTCGATGGATGTGAGCCTGAGTGAACTTTGGGAGTTGGTGATGGACAGGGAGGCCTGACGTGCTGCAATTCATGGCGTCACAAAGAGTTGGACATGACTGAGCGACTGAACTGAACTGAAGCAATGCACCACAATAAAATTTGACATGAGTGAATTATATGCATTGTTTCTAAAAATAGGGAATGAGAAATTATGAAATGGAAGGTGAAAAACAAAATTTACATGAAGTCAGTAAAGAATATATATGGAATTTAAGGGTTAGGAAGTTGATTCTTTTAAAATTATTAATGTTCACATACCTCTTGAAAATCTTTTAAAGAGCTTCAAGAAGAAAAGCAGAGTTCAAGAATCACAGGGTATAGTTGAAAAATAAGGCAGTGTGTACAGAAAGATGCAAACTCCTTGAAAAAGTGCTTGTCAGGGCATATAAGAACTGGTTGGAAAGTCACATGGTGCCTATTTGAGGTAGATTTCTGTAGTTTCTCTCTCTTCCCCTCATTTTTTCTTAACCTGGGAACAAGATAGGCACATTGTCACATTAAAGGCTTTACTGAGAACACACGAATGGACATGATACAAAAAGATAGGCAGGTGGTCAACCATCAAGATATCTCATTATCTCTCTCTACCAACTGTACCTAGAAACAGAGCAAGAAGGAAAGAAATTCTTATCTTTCTGTGGCCTTTGTCTCTATAGCTTCATATTTAACATCATCAGTACTGACACTGGCAGTGGCCACACACACACACACACACACACACACACACACACACACCCCAGGATAATGACGTCCTAAGGCTGTGGCCACAGACCCAACTTGAAGGAAAACTCGCTTAAGGAGACACTCTTTTTACTTCTAACGACACACTTAGCACCCACTTCTGGTAGTGTTGATGACAAATTGTCCTTACTGTGAATTCCACCATCTAATTAAAAGTCCATGATGTTAGTCGAGGCCCCTCAGCCCACATGGCACAGGCATGACATAACTAAGAACAGCAGTAGAGGGTGAAATAGAATCCTAGAAAACTCAAAAGGTAATTTTAAAGACGTATTTCTAGCAGTTAAGGATCTTGCTTCCTTAAATTTGCTTCCTTTGTGTCTACAAAAACATGAATATGCTTGCAATTTTAAATATATTTCAAAATCATCTTAATCACAAATTTACAATTTTCAGTCCCATTTATAGTGGTTTAATTTTCTATTTTTCTTTATAATTATTTTCCCCTCAAAAAATAAGTGCAATACAGCAAAGGCACATTGTACATTCGATTTATATGAATAGTGAATGACCAACCTGGATTAGGATGCTCTTTCCAAATAAGTGTAACAGAGTACACATGACATCTACAGTATCTTATGTCTGCTGCAGTAATCACTTAACAAAAAATATGACAATAAAATTTTTTTTAAAAGACTCACAAAAGAATTTCATTTACTACTGAACTTCATTAAACCACTAAGGTTCTTACGGGAAATCTTTGACAAAGGAGGCAAGAATATACAATGGAGTAAAGACAATCTCTTTAACAAGTGGTGCTGGGAAAACTGGTCAACCACTTGTAAAAAGAATGAAACTAGATCACTTTCTAACACCGCACACAAAAATAAACTCAAAATGGATTAAAGATCTAAATGTAAGATCAGAAACTATAAAACTCCTAGAGGAGAACATAGGCAGAACACTCTCAGACATAAATCACAGCAGGATCCTCTATGATCCACCTCCAAGAATTCTGGAAATAAAAGCAAAAATAAACAAATGGGATCTAATTAAAATTAAAAGCTTCTGCACAACAAAGGAAACTATAAGCAAGGTGAAAAGACAGCCTTCTGAATGGGAGAAAATAATAGCAAATGAAGCAACTGACAAACAACTAATCTCAAAAATATACAAGCAACGCATGCAGCTCAATTCCAGAAAAATAAACGACCCAATCAAAAAATGGGCCAAAGAACTAAATAGACATTTCTCCAAAGAAGACATATGGATGGCTAACAAACACATGAAAAGATGCTCAACATCACTCATTATTAGAGAAATGCAAATCAAAACCACAATGAGGTACCACTTCACACCAGTCAGAATGGCTGCGATCCAAAAATCTGCAAGCAATAAATGCTGGAGAGGGTGTGGAGAAAAGGGAACCCTCCTACACTGTTGGTGGGAATGCAAACTAGTACAGCCACTATGGAGAACAGTGTGGAGATTCCTTAAAAATTGCAAATAGAACTACCTTATGACCCAGCAATCCCACTGCTGGGCATACACACCGAGGAAACCAGAATGGAAAGAGACACATGTACCCCAATGTTCATCGCAGCACTGTTTATAATAGCCAGGACATGGAAACAACCTAGATGTCCATCAGCAGATGAATGGATAAGAAAGCAGTGGTACATATACACAATGGAGTATTACTCAGCCGTTAAAAATAATTCATTTGAATCAGTTCTGATGAGATGGATGAAACTGGAGCCGATTATACAGAGTGAAGTAAGCCAGAAAGAAAAACACCAATACAGTATACTAACACATATATATGGAATTTAGGAAGATGGCAATGACGACCCTGTATGCAAGACAGGGAAAAGAGACACAGATGTGTATAACGGACCTTTGGACTCAGAGGGAGAGGGAGAGTGTGGGATGATTTGGGAGAATGACATTCTAACATGTATACTATCATGTAAGAATTGAATCGCCAGTCTATGTCTGACGCAGGATGCAGCATGCTTGGGGCTGGTGCATGGGGATGACCCAGAGAGATGTTATGGGGAGGGTGGTGGGAGGGGGGTTCATGTTTGGGAACGCATGTAAGAATTAAAGAAAAAAAATAAAAAATAAATTCCAAAAAATAAAATAAAATAAAATAAATTTTTTATTAATTTCAAAAAGAAAAAAAGAAAAATTCTGGATTGTATCTTGAGACAATGGGTTTCTTTGGACCCACTATCCAAGAGACTGACAATATTCCACAGTGGGGAGAATGAGGTGGAGTGTTCGAATGCACAAGAATGTGCATGATTTAGTAAGACATTTATGCAATCCAAAATAAGAGAGAACGGTGAAGGTGATAGCTTCTGGTGAACAATCTCAGATTCATGATCTCTGAAGAAAAAGATTTAGCTTTGGGACCAGGGACCAGGTTTGATCACTCAAGAGCTTTTGTGTAGCAGAGTTTCATTAAACTATGAAAGGGACATAGAAATCTTCTGACACAGACATCAAAAGGGGGATGGAGAGTTCCCCCTCACTAGTCTTAGCAAGGGGGCTATATGCTTTTTAATTGTTTATTACAATAAACCAAAATAATGTCTCAAGGTCATAAAGATCTTTCTAGACCCACTTCCACAATGTACATTTCAAGACGACAGAATTAGAACTAACAACAGAATGATCTTTCTAGACCCACTTCCACAATGTACATTTCAAGACGACAGAATTAGAACTAACAACAGAATGATCTTACCAGACCCACTACCATAATATACATTTTAAGATGACAGGATTAGTCAGAAGGTTCTCAAGAAACATGTCCTCAAGCAGGATACATTGTTGTTATATAATCACTGGTACAGAGTTTAAGGAAAAACATATCCTTGAGCAAGATGAGTTGTTTTGTTGTGCAATCATCAGCTCTGGGCTTAAAGAAAAAAACATTTGTCCTTTTCTCCTCCTTGAGAACCCCAACCCCTCTCTCTCCTGCTCGAGGACCCCAGACCTCTTATCAACCTACCTAGGAACTGACTCTCTCAATGGGAAGAGGCAGAGGAGAAACCGTAGAGTAAATACACAAATACATGTTTGTGATGTGCAAGTTAAGACTTGGTAGCTGATTTAATATATCAATTAAGTGAAGAATCATAGATAACTCTAAATTTCTGTCTTAGGCAACTGAATAAATAATGTCAACTACTAGTCACTCATAGAAAACAGAAAAATGGCTCATAAAATGCTAAGATAGAGACCACTGACCTGTGACAAATGGTATGTATTAGTCCTTGTCAACCAGCTGCATATTTGCAGGTTTCAGGGTGATCTATATGTCCCAGGCACAATACTGTAAAAATATGTTGATTAAAATGGCTGCCAAGGAACAGTTGAAAGACAAGTATCAAAGGGGGTCTTTTTTTAAGTACAGATTTTTGTTTTCAGTAAATTTGCCACAGAAACCTGAAAATCTACCAATTATTTTCTAACATAGCTGGGTTTGGAAACTATGACACTGAGATAACCAATTAAAGAGTTTTCCGACTGGTGCAGCTGAAGTTTACCTTCTCAGCCTTTGTTTATTAAATGGGAATTCATGGTGATCAATCTCTGGGAAGACCTTTCAATATCTCGTGGAAGTCGAGGTAGGGTTCTTTCCCAGCTCAATGGGCAATTCTGTCTCTCTTTGAATGATCTATATTGAAATTCAAAACATAATCAAGTTAGGCCAAGTCTTGCCTCTTTTCTGGAAAGTATTTCATAGTAAAAGTTGTCAAGACTCTATTTATTATGTCATATCCACATACTACTTCAAATTTAATACTTCAATATGAGTTTTGCTGTATACTGCAAGGATACTTAATTTTTTACTAATGTTCAGGATGGCTGCCACTGTGATTCTTGTAAATGATTGGGTCAGGTGCCATTGTTTCTTCTCTTACTGGTGAGTAGAACACCAGTAAGAACTGTATTATTGTTAAGATCTTACATCCTAAATTATCTGGAAATTATATTGAAAACTAGTGGGAAACAGGAAAAGGTTATATATTAGGCCCTTCTGTGCTTAGACTGTGCTATGTCCTAATTATTCCTAGTTTTTCCACAAAGAAAGCTTCATAGGCAGGAGAATGTGTGGCTCTACTGCTCAAAGGAATGGGTTAATATTGAACTATAAAGATGGTTTCATGATAGATGAAATCCTAAGATTTCAAGAAAGCACTGTTTCAGACTGAGTATCTGTATTCCTCCCAAATTTATATGCTGAAATCCTAATCCTGAAAGTAATGATATGAGGAGTTGGGGCCCTTGGGAGGTAATCAGATCCTGAGGGTAGAGCCTTCATAAACAGGATTAGTGCCTTTAACAGAAGAGACCTCTGAGAGATCTCTTGCCCCTTCTGCCACATGAGGACACAATGAAAAGATAGCTATCTAGGATGAGGGCTTTTGCCAGACACCTTGACCTGTTGACACCTTGATCTTGGACTTTCCAGCCTCCAGAACTGTGAGAAATAAATGTCTGTCGTTCATAAGCCATTCAGTCTGCATTTTTATTACAGCAGCTCAAACAAGCTAAGACAAGCAACAAAGGAAGTAGCAGCAGAGAAAGAAGACCCAGAATGCAACTCTAAAGAAGATATTATTAAGTATTAGTCGCTCAATCATGTCTGACTCTTGGTGACCCTATGTACAATAAGTAGCTCACAAGGCTCCTCCATCCATGGGATTTTCCAGCCCAGAATACTGGAGTGGGTTGCCATTTCCTTCTCCAGGGGATCTTCGCAACCCAGGGATTGAACCCTGGTCTCCCGCAATGCAGGCAGACTCTAACGTCTAAGGAATGAGCATGGAAGACACACACATGATATCAAGATATGTTGGAGGAAGACAAAGAGAACATGATTCAGTGAGAGGCAAAGAAGTAAGAGTTTTAATAAGATTTGCCTAATTTAAGGAAAGCTTATTATCAATATATGTAGCAACTAAATGTGATCTATTATCTTGACTGGAGCATGTTCAGTGCTATACTGACAGTATAAATCAGATTTCACATTTTTCTTTTGTTTTAAGAAGTAAAACTACAAAAGTAAAAGCAGTTAGTGTTTTAACCCTGCAAAAATGTTTGCAAGTTTAAGTTGAGAAGACATAGAATAGTTAAACATATGGGCTCTGGGTAGTTTCCTATGGCAGCATTATTGTTGTTTTCTGATATAGTAAGATTTGATTTTTGTTAAGACATGCTAATACAAAAGACCCAGTGATAAACATATTGCATGCTCAGAAGAGGAAGCATAATTAATGGGGTGATTTTCTGAGGAGAAACTAAACAAGTTTTGAGAATTTGATATTTATTTCACACATGTGACAAAATTATAATGAGTTACTAATCTGTTATTACCTCTCCTTCTCTCATCTCATGTGTGTCTCAGTGGCTATTTTCATCTCTTCCAGCCCAAAGCAGAAATAAACAAACAAAAAATCATGGGCCAAACGGCTCTGGATGCATGCTTATGCTGCAAGATTTTTTGCTTTGCATTTTTATTTCACAACTGTTAGACAGCCTGAGTCTGGAGAAAAGGAAAGGAAACCAGGACTTGAGAGAATCTTCTATACCAAGACTTCGGGCCATTGAAGTGATTAAAAGAAAAAAATACAAAAAACTTTTTTTTTTCTTCTCAAATTCCTGAGAAAGGAGTATAAAGAACTCAATACTTTTGAGCTAAGATCAACATGAAACATGCTAAGCTACCATCTGTGGACCACCACCACCCAACAGGCTTGGACACTTGGAATCTCTTGACTAACAGGGTCAGGGAAATGGTGGGAAAGCACAATTAAGGAAAGACGTTGCTCTTGACCAAGGCGAAACTGTCAGAGGTAGCACACTGATTGAAACCGCCCATCCTGGCCAGGCACCATAGTAACCATTTGCATGAGTTGTTTTATGACAGGAGATCCTGGTAAGGAACACAGAACTAATAAGCCTTCACCAACCAGAAGAGTTCGGGGAAGGTCAAAAGGAGACACCACATGTCCAACCACCTCCCAGAATCCTTCTCTCTGGCATCCATCTTGGCTGGACAAGGCATGCACCACCAGGAAAGACTCAGTCAGAATGATTGGCTAGAGACAACCTGGAAACTAATCCCATTACCATAAAACCTGACAGCTACTCTCCTGGGTTCCCTTACCCTACTGCTCTCCACCTGGGTGCCCTTTCCCAATAAAATCTCTTTGTCAGTACATGTGTCTCCTCAGACAATTCATTTCTGAGTGTTAGACAAGAGCCTAGTTCTGGGCCCTGGAAGGGGTCCCCCTTCCTGCAACAAAACTGTACCAAATCAACTGGTTTATGAGCTACGGCAATGGTGAGACACACCATTATCCACAAGGAGACTTAAGCAAATGAGATCTAATATAAGAGCGGAGACTGCTGGATCACAAAAAAAGGCAAACAAAGAAAACCCTAGGGTACCTGTGAAGTGAAGACATCAACATTTTTGAAAGACTTAATATTTCAAATTCAGAACTGGAAGAATTTCTGCAGCACTGAAGGTTTTATTATGAGTCAAGACCATGAAGTTGTGGAAACTCTAACAATAATAAGTAGCATGTTAGGGCAGGAGAGGAAAGGGGAATACCAGCATAATTAAATACTATAATACCCTACCTCTACTTGACCCAAATAAGTCCTAAATAGACAACCTCAATCATTATGTCCCATTCTTCTTGTTGGAGACTGCCTTATGGCACCCCACTCCAGTACTCCTGCCTGGAAAATCCCATGGACAGAGGAGCCTGGAAGGCTGCAGTCCATGGGGTCACTGAGGGTCGGACATGACTGAGCAACTTCACTTTCACTTTTCACTTTCCTGCATTGGAGAAGGAAATGGCAACCCACTCCAGTGTTCTTGCCTGGAGAATCCCAGGGACGGGGGAGCCTGGTGGGCTGCCTTCTGTGGGGTCACACACAGTCAGATACGACTGAAGTGACTTAGCAGCAGCAGCCTTAGATAAGGTCAGAGAGATGTGAAGGAACTGAGGTGATGCAGAGTGTTGGGCATCTGAGAATGTTTCTTAATTTTTAAGAAAAGAAAAATGATGCTGGTCTTTCTGCTCTCTTTAGTTGTATCTGCAGGTGATACCTAAAACCACAGCCACTGTTTTGTGACTAGAAGGATATGCTGAAGATGACAAAGGAAAAGGATAAATGGGGCCATAGCTTTGATGAATCATTGAGACACTGAATTAATCAAGCCTCCAACCCCTCTTTCTTCAGATAGCTAGTTATGTGAGATAAGAGAGTATCATTCCTTAAGCCACTTGGGCTTTTCATTTTCTCATAGAGGAAAACATCCTACAAAAGTCATTTTTCCAACATTTTTTTTTTCATCATGGCTTTAAAACACTGACTAAAAACTCTATTATGTAAGGAGATTTAAAAATCATCTCTGGCTATGATTTAAGCACTCAATGTTTTTAGAGAACTTTATTGTAAATTTATTAGCAACTTTTCCAAACAGAGGTATGATAAGGTCAATGTTCTTATAATTTTAACTACTAAAAAGCCAAGATGAAGAGAGATAAATGGTTGATTTCCAGTGGCCCAGCACATTTGTGGAATAATTTTCAACTCCCACGCAAGAACTCTCAGAACCGAGCTGCCTTGTCTCTTTTTCTTGCTCTGGTTCACCTGAGTGTTAATGGCCATGCAGCAGACAATGTGTCTCCTCTCACAATTAGTAATTTGGGCTAAAATCAAAAAGGTGCCAAAATCACTTTTATAATTCAGTGTTTCTCTAGGCTGAACACTCTGAGGAATTAGCCAGTGCCTTAGTCTGGGTGAGCTTAATGCCCCTGTTTAACATTTATATGATTCTAATTACTGGAACACCCCCACCCTTGCCTCGCACTTTTGCTGACATTTTGACTTGAGTTTAAGTGGGTCTGTGAGGGATTATTTAAGCTCTGATGAAAAGACAAAGAATTCCGCTAACTGTAGAGGTATTTTAAATATACTTTTAGCATTGTACTCTTTTAATACTTTCAACGCTTTCATTAAAAAAAATTCCAAAGGATTATGTAAATAACCCTTTTTATGTTTGTTAATACTGCATAAAAACAGGTTATGCAATTTTACCCTTAGGTTATCCCCTCATGAGTTAGATTATTTCTCTTTTTAGTTCCTCTCTAATATTTTGATATTTCTGTCATTTTAGGACATTTAGCATCCTTACCTACTTTATTTTTTTTTCATTTGTAATTTATTCTTATTTTCACAAATTATGGAACCAAGCAGAACCCTGTAGCCTCCTCCCCCTCATCCGAAGTACAAAACCAAATAGTTAATGGTTAGGACAGTACAGTCACAGACTCAGTGTCCGATGCACATTCCTGAGTCGTTTTACTGCCGCTCTAACTGCCATAGGGGGGTGGGGTGGGAACTGACTGCATGATAACCAGACTGTAGCCCTGACATAAACTTCTCCCATTTGAGCAATACTTAATCTATGGCTAGCACCAGTTCTAAGAACCAGTGCAAAAGAATGGGATTGGTATTATTGCTCACAATAATATGCATCCTTAATGCCCATTTCTATCCCTCTGAGAGATTTAAAGAACCTAATGATAGGAATGAGATCACTAGTCAATGTAACTGAACTCCTGAGTTATGCTCTCCTGAATGCACACCATACCTTATCTAACCTGAGGATCCTTTTTCTAGATAAAAACAAGTTAAAATGAAGAATTAAAGAATGATTAGCTCTCTCTCCCCAAAGGCCTCCTAAGGAATCCTGCAGGCAGATCACACAAGTAAGATAACAATACCTGAAGAAACAGTCAGCCAGTCTGCTCTCTGCTCACAAGGGAGGACAGTGCAGAACCCAACCTCCTGCCTCAATGATTCGCTGAGATTGTTCCTCCCATATTTCCCTCTAAGGGCAGAATCATCAGAGTTGGTCTCTGGACACAAGTCCACCTTGTCCCCAGATTGCCAGCTTTTATGATTAGAGCACTTTTCCTTTCTACTGACTCTTGTCTCTTGAATGAGCAGCTTCTGAGCTCAAATAGCCAAACCTAGGTTTGGTAACAATTACATCATGATAAAACTTAATAAAGCTTTATTACATGAAATATTTCTCTTTAACAATTTATAAGTTAAACAAATGCACATCACAATAGATTTCTGTTGCTGTTTAAATAAGGTATTTTTATGATTTCAGTACTATACAAATTTAAGACCACACCCAGAAATAAGTTTAGGGAATAGCCTTACAAAAGACTAGGAGTACTAAAACAAAACAAAACAAAAAAAGCCCATGCAGGACTGCTATGTAGTAATAAGGATCCCTCCATGCTTTTCAGGTAATCAGCTTTGGGGAAGAGTTCATCACTGATCAATCTTTGGCTACTTTAAATGGATTCAACTAATTTAAATATTCAGTTTAAATCCAAATTATGAAAAATCCATTAGAAGTACTGCTAGTTAATGTTTATTTTCACCAATAAGCATTTAAAGGAAAAATCAAATTGTAAACATTTTAAAGTAAATTCCAGTAAAACATTAAATAAATTATTTTTAATTGACTAAGAAAATGGGATAGAGAGTATTATCCTGATAGAGACTGGGTTAAATACATCACTTTAGTGCTGCAAAAATACAAATGCATCAAGAATATCTAAAAAGAATACTGTACAAGCTGATCTCTAGAGTTTAGACATTATGAAAAAAATGGAAGAATTCATTGTTAATTTGAGCCCACATCTACATTTTAAAGTAAACTAAGCCCAAATAACCCACTAGAAATTTCTTTTTCTGAAGTAATTCAGATGATGAGGGGATTCCACAAAATATATTGTGATAGTTTTATTATTTATTTTTACCTACTGGTGGTAAAAATATCTAGAGTTAGTTTAATTATCTGAGTGTAATATTGTGATTAGTCTTTTGCCTAAATCTCTCATTCCTTCTGTGATTTTAAATTTCAACACAATAGTATTACATATTTTCACTGTTTTTCTGTATACAGCTTAATTTCTTTTTGAGAATCAGTTCAGTTCAGTCACTCAGTCGTGTCCGACACTTTGCAAGCCCATGGACTGCAGGCTTCCCTGTCCATCACCAACTCCCAAAGCATGCTCAAACTCATGTCCATCGAGTCAGTGATGCCATCCAACCGTCTCATCCTCTGTCGTCCCCTTCTCCTCCTGCCTTCAATCTTTTCCAGCATCAGGATTTTTTCCAATGAGTCAGTTCTTTGCATCAAGTGGCCAAAGTACTGGAGTTTCAGCTTCAGCATCAGTCCTTCCAATAAATTGCAGCTATAATTGGATTTACAGGTTATATTTTAACAAGCATCAATGCATTGTAATTGTAATTGGAGGACAGTTATCTTTTTTCTATAACTGTAAATATAATTTGAGACAATTATTACATCAGTTTTTCTATTTTTATAAACTCCTGTATGGCCCAAAATCTTATATGAAGATGGTGCTCAATAAATGCTTACAACACAAATTAAGAAAAATAATTATAGTTCTTTTTAATTAAATAAATGTGCACTTTAGAAGAACTTGTTTTTGAACAGTAGCACATTAAAGAGAAAATTTGTTTTGAATTCAGACAAGCCCTGGCAGAACCTTATGTTTGCCAATTGTCACCTATGTGATCTTAGGCAAGTTGTATCACTTCTATGAACGCAGTGCTCTCATTTATAAAACGGGATGAATTTTCTGTAGTGCTGTGAAATCACTAATAAACATGTATATAAAGCACCTAATGCATGTCCAGGACATGGTAGACACTCATCAAATACTAGCAATTTTATTTATTGTTTATTAATTTTATTTTTTAACTTTCTGAAAATATAGGATTTTATAATATTCAAGCTTGATATATGACAGGCAAATTTTCATAATAGGTAAGATTAATTTTTGGCCTCTTGGGCTACTCCTTTACTTCTTCTATACCCTTTTTACTTCTTCCTGCCAGTAATCAACACACTGATGATAGTGTACTGTTGACAGTGTGGCTAGTCTAACACGCATGGATTTTCCCAGCCTCCATACCAAATTTGTTCCAATGACTCCATATTCACGTTTCATCTCCTCTCTCCTTTAAGTTGGATCTGAATTCAAGAGATTTATGCATTTCGAAGGCATCATGGGGAAACTGGAATGTTTGATTTTTTGATGCATTTGTCCTTGCTGGCATCCATTGAAACATCGAGTTTCTTATCTCATCTTTTGACACTCAGAACTAAAGAATTCCTTTTTCATCACTTTCTGTTGCTGTGACATAATTTTCTAAAAGTAATGGCCATGAAGGGCCTGGCTAGGATGGAAGTGTGTATATGTAAAAAAAAAAAAAAATCCTGAAAAATAAAAGTTAATACTTCAAATATATTAAACTCCTAAATACATTTAAAAAATGGAATATTCAAACAACAATGAATAATATGTTGTTATTAGCTGAAGGATAATCTTAGAGCCAGAGAAGAGTCTCCTACTGGAACAGGAACTAAAATCAGACTTTGATACATCAAAGTCAAGTCAGGAAAGAATTCAGCAGTTTGAAGGGCTCGGCTATGTCACTGTTGCCTGGTAACCAAGGGCAAGAATGAGGTCACACAATATCCTGACCAGGCAGCATCTGTTACAAACTGAGGGACAGGTTTTATCCAGCTCTGAAGCAAAAATGGGTAAGGTTGGGAAAAAATTTAAGAAAAGCTCTTCCTGGAAACAAAACATTACCTGAAAAATGTATAATTTTTACTTTTGTATTGCTTACATATTATTTGTAGTGTTAAAAACGCAAATTTAACCAAGGAAATTTGAAGATAAAATTGTCTTTATTAAATAACTGAGGAATTAGACAGCATTCCGTCTAGCAACTAAACGGGTTCTTGAGGGGTTGTACAAAATGGAAGGGTTCATATGCAAGAGGATAGGGCAAGAACGTATTAATAAAAAGAAAACAGGCAACTTTGAGCCAGGGCAAATTCTTTTTAGTGGGGAAGGAATCACAGGATTTTATCATGAAGATTGACTCTTCCTCCTCTGGGTGGATGAGGAGGGCTTACATGACAGATTATCTCACTGGTGTTGACCAGAAACTTTTAGTCTGGTTAGTTAAAATTATATTTCTGGGAAAGATAGAAACTACAATTAGATCAGGTATTAAAGCTAGGATTTGTACCATGGGCTTTAACATGAGTGATGTCATTTTGGGTAGCTTAGTAGCTACCAACAGTACCACTAACAGTAGCTTAGTGAAGACACATTAGGTGATGAGTATATATTATGTAGTTTAATCTATTGGGGATATACATTATTCTTAAGTCATACTATTGTGAGTTTTTTAAATAAAATTACAATATAAAGTATGTCTAGAATCTCAAAAGACACTCAGGCAAAAGTTAACACCAGGATTTAAACAAATTCTTTAATAAACCAACTATAAACAGAGAACTTAAAATAGACTGCTATTTATTTTTATCCAGTTCTGATCCCAAAAGTCACACTTTGCTACTGATGGCCCTGTTGTAAAATGAAGCATGGGTCATCAGGAAACTTAGGAATCTAGAGGGGGGGAAAAAGTGCAGAACCAGGAAGAGGTAGGAGATGACAACTTAGACAGACATTGTAACAACAAATCCTATCTAAATATAGCCAATTAATCTGATTAAGAACTAGGTATCAGAGTTCCATCAGAAAAACAAACACAGAAAAAGTGATCTGAATACTGATACACAATATTACAGGAGTTAGACCACAAGCCATTGTGAGCTGGTAGATCAATCTATGCAGGTTACTGTCTGTTGCTCTGGCTATAAGTCAGCCAGACTAGCAGCTAGGAAATAAACTGGAAAAGCTAAGACCTGCAGGAACAAATCAGAATCCATCAGGAACATACAAGGACAAAGCAGAATTTATGGCATCTCTCACCAGCTACAACCCCAATGCCATGATGGCTGCAGGAGAGCAAGGCTTCCTTTAACAGATACTCGGCTCCGTGCTTGGCTTGTAACTCAAGGAAGCAGGAGATGTGGGAGCAGAAGAGACTGAGGGTACCCTGTCACCCCACTCTATCAGTGTGCGCTAGGAAAACAGAAACAAGATAAACAAGTTTCCACACTAACTGGGGATCTACATCAATCTTCAGAGCTTAAGATCTGCCTCCCAGATCTTGTATAAAATGTCTTGTGCCCATTGCCCACAGGGAAGGGAATTCTGGAAAATGTACTTCCAGCTTAGGTAAGCAGGCATAGGAAATAGTAACCACAGATAATTAACAGTGAACAGTTACTTTAATTATGAATAAGTATGATTTATAACTTTTTCTGAATCATTTTGATATTTTTAAACTATTAAAAAGTTAGTTTATTTCATAATGTGAAGAACACCATTGTAGATTGGTAGATTGTATGATAGCAAAGCATATGCCTAGGACACCAGCAATGTGGAGGGACCAAAATTAATTATTTTGAATCAATGTGAAATAATTTGATATTTCTACATATGTGACAGACATTTGGATGTTGCTATTGTTATTTTATAGTTTGGTTTTGTTTTATGTAGAGCTGTTTATTACTGAATGGGCAGTAGGTACATACCTTAACATCATTAGTTCTTAAGATCTCCAAAGGATTTAAACTAGTCTTGAGTTCCACAACTGTCAAAGAATAACTGGGCTGTTTACATAAATTCCCAAAATAAACAAGTCCTTTTAGGATCTAAAGAGTAAATTTTTAACAGACTAAATTCAACTAACACTTTATGTCATCTTCCTGGTAGTGCATCTGAAATACCCACTCAGCGGTGCTCCATGTAAAATGAAGTCTCAGTAGGCACCACTCTTTAAGTGTGCTGAACTTTTTGTATATTTAATAGAACTTATGATTTACTTTGTATTACTCAGTAACAAAGCATATCAAGACGAACTTCCATAGAAAATGCAAAGTTTATTGATACCTTTTAATTTATGAGTAAATAAAAATAAGTGGTAAAATGCCATCCATCACAACTGCATTCAGACCTCAAAACTGAATTGTGAAAATTTAAAGAGATTACAAATTCCTCGCATATATATTGCCCTTTCTTTTATGTTGTGTGTCCTCACAGAAACTGATGGTAATTCTACATAGGAAACAGAAAGAACTCCTAGACTATGATTGTCAAACAAAATACAGGACAACCAGTTCAATTTAACTTTCATATAAATGATACTTTTTTAGTGTAAATACTGTAGGGGCCATATTTAATACTAAAAAAATAAAGTATATGTTATCAGAAATTCAAATTTAACTGGATGCCCTCTATTTTCATTTGATTTATCTCGCATCTCTATCCTATGCATATGGTAGAAAACTAATATGCAAAAAGTTTACCTGAAATGTATGAATGATTTGTACAGAGGATTATCAGAACAGCTGTCAGAAGACTGGAAAGAAATCTTGGAGATCATGTGTAAGTGTTCATGATGGGAGAAAGTATCCTGCCTCCTCCCCATCTCTGCTCCATCCCAGAGAACATATTGTCTTCCAGCCATTTTAGCCAGAGGGGCCTGCCAGAGTCAGTAAAAATGAATTAAATTGACTGTGTAGCTCCCCTATCCCCCAAGAAAGTGTTTATCATTGTTATCATCTTCCCATTTCCTCTCAATGCTTCTTGGTAACAATCTCTGCTGCTAATGTCAAAAAGATACAGAAAAGATTTTACTGTCATAAAGTGCTTCTAACATTTATTACTCTCCATGGCCATGCAACTAGCTTAAAAAGTAACCTTTCAAACCACCATGGGAGGAAGAGGATGGGGGCTGTTGATAACCCTGAAGACAAAAATAGAATGTTAAAACTTCAACTGATCCCATTCTGATTCCTTCAACAGCTTCTTTCCTCTTTCAGAGTTTTGAAAGCTTACATTTAAAGAAGTTTCCAAGAGAGGACTGGACAAAGGCTTAAGACAAAGCAAGTCTATTCTACAAAACAGATAAATAAAAAATAAGAAACAAATATCAAACAAATAAGTTGCTTTTAAGCACTGTCCCCTCTCCATGCCCTGTAAATAATTAATCATAAAATATATAAAATGAAAGCTATCTGCATTATTCCAAAGGTCTATTAGCAATTTTTTTTTAGTGATTTTTCCAACTATATTGTGTCAACACCAATAGTTTTAATAACAGAAAGATGAAACTAGGAGATTTTAGGATAAAATAATTATAGCTCTTAGAAGAACAGTTTTTATAATTAGATAGCTTGAAATCAAATATGGATTCTGCCTCTTTCTAGCTAGAGGATGATCAGATAAGCTACTTAACCTTCTGAAGCTCTAGTCTGGTTTCCATTTGTAAACTGGTGTTATTAATGGTACCTTTTTTTTACAGGGATCTGTGTAATTATTAGGTGAGATAATGTTTATAAAGATCTTAGAAGAGAATCCACCAAATAATTTGCTCTAAAATAAGTACTGCTTATGATACAGCTCATTATTTTCTGATAATTTCATTTTATAAAGTGTCACAAAGAAGCACATGAAGTTTTGTTTTGAATCTGGTTAAAGGCTTCATATGGTAAAGAATCTGCCTACAATGTGGGAGACCTAGGTTCCATCCCTGGGTTGGGAGATCCCCTTGGACAAGGGCATGGCACCCTACTCCAATATTCTTGCCAAGAAAATCCAATGGTGGGCTACAGTCCATGGGGTCACAAAGAGTTGGACACGACTGAGCAGCTGGGCACAAGTGATGTTGAAGGAACACTGAACTTAAGGGTGGGGAATGCACAGAGGAAAAAGATTGGTTCATTCATTCATTTATTCAACAAAATGATATTGAGTGCCTACCAGGTACCAAGTACCATGGGAGACAAAGGTTACAGAGCAGAATAAAAATTCTCTTTCCTCAAAGACCACACAATCTAATGAAGGAGGCAGCTGGTGTGCAAGACACTTCTAGTGTGTTGACTGCACTAGTGTGATGCAAACACTCCTAGAGAGAAAGGCACTTACCAAGGCCAGGGGTGAACAGAGAGGAGTCATCTTTGAGGACAAATGTTTCTGTTTGGTCATGAAAGATAGATGTACATTAATCAGATAACAACAGGAGGATAATTTAAAAGTAGATTTTTATAATATAATCACAACTTGGAGATTCACTATAGCATATTACAGGAGCTACAAGAGCCACAGGGAGTTTTAATATGAAGTTTAAAACAGGAGTGTGTCAGGACACTAACTACAGTGGAAGGTCTCATACAGCAGAGTTAGCTGTTTAGATTTTTACCATGAAAGTAGGAAGGGACTCTAGGAGGATTTTAATCAAGGTAGAGATATAATCAGAGTTTTCCTATTTAAAAGATCGCCCTAGAAGCATGAAAAGATTATACTGGAGGGAAATGTGTAGAGAAGCAAGAAGATCACATCTGCTGTAGCAATCAAGGTGAGATTTTGATTAAGAAAATGGAAATTGCAGTAGAAATAGAGAGGAAGGAAAAGAATCAAGAAATATTCAGGGGAAGAATTAGAAGTCTTAGCACTGAGGGAAAGGGATAATCCACAATGACTCCTAATGTCTGCTACAGGACAACAAGTGAGAGTGTGTTGGCTGGAAGAAGGGCAGGACACTAAGCTTCTTTAGTCACTAAGTAATTTAACTACATCAGGCAGATAACCTATCAGAAGCAGTTTAACTGATATTAGAACAACATCATTTTAAAATGTCCTTACATGTTAAGCTTTAAATTTTTTCCAAAAGTATACAAGTAGTGTATTCTGGTTTTAAAGTGAAAGTGAAAGTCACTCAATCATGTCAGACTCTTTGCGATCCCATGGACTATACAGTCCATGGAATTCTCCAGGCCAGAATACTGGAGTGGGTAGCCTTTCCCTTCTCCAGGGGATCTTCCCAACCCAGGGATTGAACCTGAGTCTTCTGCATTGCAGGTGGATTCTTTACCAACTGAGGTATCAGGGAAACCCTCTGGTTTGAAAATTCTTGGCAAATACAGTGCTTATATTCAATCAGCCCTTTTGTGTTTCTAACGAGAGTTTCAAGTGAAAACTTGCTTTCTTGTAATAAGAAAAAAGAAAGCACTCAGGGAAAGGATACTCTTGTTAAATTTTACCTTTTTTGGACAGCAGTACATATGCCATCAGTTAAGTTCAGTTGCTCAGTCATCTCTGACTCTTTGTGACCACATGGACCACAGCACTCCAGGCCTCCCTGTCCATCATTAACTCCCAGAGCTTGGTCAAATTCATGTCCATCATGTTGGTGATGCCAGCCAACTATCTCATCCTTTACAACAGTGTGAAAAGGCAAACCCACACATACATGGAATTACTAAAAAAAAAAAAAAAAAAAAAAAAAAACCCAGATATTTCTAAAGCATTTTACCCCAAAATGAAATGAAAGCAAGAGCTCTAGTAAAACTAGATTTAAATATGGAAATGGGTTCAAAACACAGAAGACAAATCTGCATATGAGGAAAGCAATAGTAAAAAGCATAAAATATAAATAAAATCTAATGGGTCTCCAAACAATTAGACTAAGAGAGTCTTTATCTCCAGGAAGTCTAACACTCACCATACCATACAAGTTTTATAATAATATCAATATTATTTATTAGAATAAGGATTTTTATGAGACACTGGTGGAATTTATTAGAATGGCAGATTAATGTGAAGTCCCAATTTTCAGTAGCTTATAACTTTGGCAGTATATTTAATTTCAAATGGAACTTGGCATGAGTTTACTATGTCAGACTTTAGCCCTTGCCAAGTTTGACAAGCATCTAGTTCAGCTGTTTTGGGCTAATGTGAATGCCAAAGTAAAGACTTTTTTTTTCCTGCATTCAACAACATTTTTCATTATAAAAAGCAAAAATGAGTAAATGAATGTTTATTGTTGGGCCCTTTAATTAATGTAAAACAATTCTCACACAAAGCAGAAATGCAAAGTGATTCAGTGAGCAAAGTAATGGACTGAGGACTCCAAAGAAGTAAATTTTAGTTTTGCTACTGACTTACTATGTAAAGTTGGATAAGTAATGTTGCCTCTTTATGCCTCAGCTTATTCCACAGTAAAATTAGAAGATTAATACAAACATGCATAATCACAATGAAAATGACAGTAAAGCAGTTTTCAAGTTTAAACATATAATAACTTCTCTTTTCAATACCTTTTCACTATAGGGATTTTTAAATAAATAAATAAATTTGGGCATGTAATGATGACCTATTTAAAGTTGTATAAAAAGCTAGTCTATTAATATATAAGTATACCCTGGGAATTAATTAGGATCTCTGGGAAGCTATTTGTTCTTTTAGGTAACTGAGTATCATTTAGTGGATTAATGATTTGGTTCACCATTTTGGAAACTACAGTTTCATTACATAAAACAATGCCCAAGTGGCTTAAAGAAGTTAGTACAGTCTACTTCAAAAAACAACTAATTTTCTATTAAAGATAGTTTAGGCACTAGACCAAAAAGACCAACTAGCTTGAAAAATCAGTGAAAAGAATGCAAGTTTTTTCTATGTAATGAGTGAAATCACTATTTTCTTGATCGCATTAAGGATTGATTAGTAGGCACTTTTAAATGTCACAGTCAACTGAATTACAGCTTGAATTGTCTCTTAAGTCAACCCAAAATACCAGAGTAATCCAATAATTTTAATTCCATAGACATAGCAAAAGATTATATCCAACGTATCTTCCATTCAGTCATGCTTGTATTGCATAGGGCCACACATTAAAGAAAAGAAACATTAATTACATAATTATTTACAAATGTCTAGGTATCCACTTTTCTGTAAGAATAAACAGAGAGAGTGACAGAAGAGGAGACCCCAGCCTCCATTCCTTGATAAAGATCAATAATTAAAAGTTACACCACTATCCACAAACAAAAACTGCCCTGGGAGAGCTCTGGAGTTCATATAAGAAACTTCAACAATTTGGTGAAACAAAAAACTTGGAATTTTTGGTGAGGATAACTGCACCAAAAAAAGAAGAAAAAGCAGTTTCATTTTGCTTATATCATCAAACCCCCCAAGTTATCAATGCTCAGTGCCAAGAGGAAATAATGCAGCTAGAAACATTTCTCCTCATAGAGTCAGGAAGAATGGGATGAGTGACCAGTTGCCCCAGCCTTTTGAGCACCACAGAAAGGCCCTGCTTTGGATTCACTGTGTTAAGAGATCAGCAAAGCTGTGATACGTAGTGATGGCTGGACTACCAATATCAGCCATGGCGTATGAGCAACCACAGTTCCAGTGAGCTTGTTTAAGACTTTAGCATCTTTGTCTCTGAGAAATTGACGGTGAGCACAAATGCCATGAACTGCAGATGTTGCCTGCTTTTGTCCCACAGGTATTTGTGTTTCCTGATGCCAAGTACCTGATTCCCTGCCTGCTCCCTTCCTCTCCTACCCCTGCCAGAGCCCAGGACCTACACTAGCAGCTGCCCCAGGTCTCTGCAGCTACACAAGTGCAAGATGACAGTCTAGATCCCCACAGTTGATGCCCCACTGCCATGAAGGCACACAGAACTCGAACTTCTAGCTGTGCATGTGCACACAGCTGGACTTAGGCCCATCACCAACCTCCACTTTCAAGCACTTATTATAAAACCCAGCAGTGATAGCAGTTTATGTTCACAGACAGGACCCCTGTGCCATGAGTGCACCCACAGTTGGCTCCAGCCTTTGCTGCTTGCTCTGGCCTCCACCACTACATCTATTTGCAATCGGCCTCTACCACTATACAGGCACTTGCAGCTAGTAGCTGGATTTCTGCATACCATGGGTTCCAGTCATTTATGTGGTTTTCCCTGGACCATAGAACCTTAACACCCTTTGAGTATCTTTAGATCCCCTGCAGCACTAACAACTATGTAGCAGTTGATGCTGTGAGCCACAGTGCCCTAAGCCAATAAGCCACAACAGCCCCCACCCCAGATCTAATGCAGTCACATGCTCCCACACTTGATACCCTTCACCACTAGACTCAGAGGTCATCCTATGCTCTAGCATGCCCCTACTCACAGGTGGTGACTGCTTCTTCAAATCTGCAAACACCTACACAAAGCTACAGGGATCACAAAGAATCAGACACATAACTAATCAAGGAAATACAGTAAATGTCCAGTAACTGGCTCCAAAGAAATGGAGATTCAAAAACTGCCCAACAAAAAACATTCCAATAATCGTTCTAAAAATGCTCAGAAAGTTAGAAAAGGACACAAATACATAACTAAACAATATTAAAGAAACAATTCAAAAACAAGATGAAAAGTTTAACAAAGAGATAACAAAAACTGAAGAATCAAACAGAAATTTTGGAGCTGAAAAATATAACTGAACTGAAGAATTCAATAAAAAGCTTCACTATAGACTAGAATAAGTTGAAGGAAGCATCAGTGAACTTGGAAGTCAGATGATTCACATGGTCAGAGGAAATGTTTTCAATTTTTTGCCATTGAGGGTAATATTTGCTGTGGGTTTGTCATTTATGGATTTTATTATGATGCGGTATGTTCCTACTATATTTTCTGTGGATTTATCATTTATGGATTTTATTATGATGAGGTATGGTCCTTCTATGCCTGCTTTCTGGGGATTTTTTTTATCATAAATGGGTATTGAATTGTCAAACGCTTTCTCTGTATCTATTGAGATAATCATATGATTTTTCTCTTTCAATTTGTTAATATGGTTAATATCAATCACAATGATTGATTTGCAAATATTAAAGAATCCTTGCATCCCTGGGATAAAGCCCATTTGATCATGATGTATGATCTTTTTAATATGTTATTGGATTCTGTTTGCTAGAATTTTGTTGAGCATTTTTGCACCTATATACATCAGTGATACTGGCCTGTGGTTTTCTTTTTTTGTGGCATCTTTGTCTGGATTTGGTATTAGGGTGATGGTGGACTCTCAGAATGAGTTTGGGAATTTACCTTCCTCTGCAATTTTCTGGAAGACTTTGAGGAGGACAGGTTTAGCTCTTCTTTAAATTTTTGGTAGAATTCACCTGTGAAGCCATCTGATCCTGGGCTTTTGTTTGTTGAAAGATTTTTGATTACAGCTTCAATTTCCATGCTTGTGATGGGTCTGTTAATATTTTCTATTCCTTCCTGGTTCAGTTTTGGAAGGCTATACTTCTCTAAGAATTGACCATTTTTCCAAGTTGTCCATTTTACTGGCTCATAGTAGGCTCTTATGATTTTTGCATTTTTGTGTTACCTGTTGTGATTTCTCAATTTTCATTTCTAATTTTATTGATGTGATTCTTCTCCCTTTTTTTTTTTTTTTGATGAATCTGTCAAACAGTCTGTCTACTTTATTTACCTTCTCAAAGAACCAGTTTTTAGTTTTGCTGATTTTTGTGAAAGTGAAAGTGAAAGTGAAGTCACTCAGTTGTGTCCGACTCTGTGACCCCACGGACTGTAGCCTACCAGGCTCCTCAATCTGGAATTTTCCAGGCAAGAGTACTGGAGTGGGTTGCCATTTCCTTCTCCAGGGATTTTTGTTAAGATCTCTTTTATTTCTTTTTCATTTATTTCTGCTCTAATTTTTATGATTTCTTTCCCCCTACTAACTTTGAGATTCTTCTTTTTCTAGTTGCTTGAAGTATATGGTTAGGTTGTTTATTTGATGTTATTCTTGTTTCTTGAAGTAGGCTTGTATTGCTGTGAACCTTCCTCTTAGCATTGCTTTTACTGAATTTCATAGGTTTTAGGTGCTTGTGTTTTCATTTTCATTTGTTTCTATGCATATTTTTATTTTCTTTTTGATTTCTTCCATGATCTGTTGATTATTCAGAAGCATGTTGTTCACCTCTACTTCGTTTACAATCAGGAAGAAGACAAGGGTGCGCACTCTCACCACTACTATTCAACATAGTTTTGGAAGTCCTAGCCACAGCAATCAGAGAAGAAAAAGAAATAAAGGGAATACAGATTGGAAAAAAAGAAGTAAAACTCTCACTGTTTGCAGATGACATGGTACTCTATGTAGAAAATCCTAAACAGACCACCAGAAAATTTCTAGAATTAATCAATGAATATAGTAAAGTTGCAGGATATAAAACTAATACACAGAAATCCCTTGCATTCCTATACACTAACAATGAGAAAACACAGAGAGAAATTAAGGAAACAATCCCATTAACCACTACAATGAAAAGAATAAAATACTTAGGAATAAATTTACCTAAAGAAACAAAAGACCTATATATAGAAAACTATAATAAACAGATGAAAGAAATCAAAGATGATACAAATAGAGGGTGAAATATACCATGTTCATGGACCAAAAGAATCAATAAGGTGAAAATCAGTATACAACACAAAGCAATCTATACACTCAATGCAATCCTTATCAAGCTACCAATGATATTTTTCAAAGAACTAGAACAAATAATTTCAGAATTTGTATAGAAATACAAAAAACCTCAAATAGCCAAAGCAATCTTGGAAAAAGAAGAATGGAACTGGAGGAATCAACCTGCCTGACTTCAGGATATACTACAAAGCTGTAGTCATCAAAACAGGATGGTACTGGTACAAAGACAGAAATATAGATCAATGGAACAAAATAGAAGGCCCAGAGATAAATCCACACACCTATGGACACTTATCTTTGACAAAGGAGGCAAGAATATACAATGGAGAAAAGACGACTTCTTTAACAAGTGGTGCTGGGAAAACTGGTCAACCACTTGTAAAAGAATGAAATTAGAACAATTTCTAATACCATACAAAAAATAAACTCAAAATAAACTCAAAATGGATTAAAGATCTAAACGTAAGACCAGAAACTATAAAAGTCCTAGAGGAAAACATAGGCAAAACACTCTCTGACATAAATCATAGCAGGATCCTCTATGACCCACCTCTTAAAAGCTTTTGTACAACCAAGGAAACTAAAAGTATGGTGAAAAGACAGCCTTCAGAATAGGAGAAAATAATAGCAAACGATACAGCTGACAAAGAATTAATCACCAAAATATAGAAGCAGCTCATGCAGCTCAATACCAGAAAAATAAATGACTGAATCAAAAAATGGGTCAAAGAACTAAACAGACATTTCTCCAAAGAAGACATACAGATGACTAACAAGCACATGAAAAGGTGCTCAACATCATTCATTATCAGATAAATGCAAATCAAAACCACAATAAGGTACCATCTCATGCCAGTCAGAATGGCTGCCATCAAGAAGTATATAAACAATAAATGCTGGAGAGGGTGCAGAGAAAAGAGAACTCTCTTAGGGGAATGCAAATTAGTAGAGCCACTATGGAGAACAGTGTGCAAATTCCTTATAAAACTGGAAACAGAAGTGCAATATGACTGAGAAATCCTACTGCTGGGCATACCCAGTGAGGAAACCAGAATTTAAAGAGACATGTGTACCCCAATGTTCACTGCAGCACTGTTTATGATAGCTATGACATGGCAGCAATCTAGATGTCCATCAGTAGATAAATGGATAAGGAAGTTGTGGTACATATACATAATGGAATATTACTCAGGTATAAAAATGAATGCATTTAAGTCAGTTCTAATGAGGTGGATGAAACTGGAGCCTAATACACATAGTGAAGTAGGCCAGAAAGAGAAACACCAATACAGTATACTAACATACATATATGGAATTTAGAAAGATGGTAACAGAAACCGTATATGCAAGACAGGAAAAGAGCCACAGATGTAAAGAACAGATTTTTGGACTATGTGGAAAAAGGCAAGTGTTGGCCTATTTGAGAGAATAACATTGAAACACGTAGATTACCATATGTTAAATAGATGATCAAGTTTAATGCATGAAGCACGGCACTTAAAGCTGGTGCTCTGGGACAACCAAGAGGGATGGGGTGGGGAGGGAGATGGGAGGGTGGTTCAGAATGTTGGGACACATGTACATCCATAGCTGATTCATGCTGACATATAGCAAAACCACCACAATATTGCAAAGCAATTAGATTCCATTAAAATTAAATAATTAATTTTTTTAAAAGTCAGAGAAAGGGCATGGCCACTTTAGTATACCCACTCTAGTATTCTTGCCTGGAGAATTCCATGGACAGAGGAGCCTGGTGGGCTGCAGTCCATGCAGTCACAAAGAGTTGAACATGACTGAGCAACTAATACACACACACATACACACACACACACACACACATACACACACACACACACACATACACACATAGAACAAAAATAAAAAAGAATAAAAAGTACTGAAACAAATCTGCAACTCCAATGCAACACAATTAAGAAACAAAGTTTGTGTCATGGGATTCTGAGGGAGAAAGACACAAAAAGCTTATTTAAAGATATAATGGCTGAAATCTTCCAAAACCTAGGGTAGGATTTGTACATCCAAGGTTATGAAGTTAATACATCATCTCAATATTATAATTAAAATTTCTTTACTTCAAGATACATTATAACAAAAATGTCTGAACTGAATTTAATGAAGCAAAAGATAAAAAAATTCTCTAATACAAGGGAAGCTCCTTAAGGCTTTGAGTGGATTTCTCGGTAGAGACTTTATCAGGCCAGGAGAGATTAGGAGGATCTGTTCAGGGAGTATAAAGAAAAAAAACTGCCAACCTACAACATTTCACCCAGCAAAGCTGTTTTAAAATGATGGCAAATTAAAGACTTGTCCAAACAAACAAAAGCTAAAGAAATCCATTATCATCAGACCATCTAAGAAATGCTTTAAAAGGGTTCTTTAAGCTGAAATGAAAGAATGCTAACTAGTAACATGACAACATATGAACATTAAAAACACACTGGTAAAGGCAAGTATATAGTCATCTGAATACTATACTACAACAATATGGTGGTGCATTAATTGTGGTGTTTCCTAACATAAATTTAAAAGGACAAGAGCATTAAAAATAAGTATTGCTATAATCATTTGTTAATGAATATACAACTCAAAAAGATGAAAACTGTGACATCAAGTATAAATAAACATGTGCGAAGAAAATAAAAGGTAGAGTTAAATTGTTATCAGCTTTAAAAGACTTACTTCCATAAAATATTTCAAGTAAGTTTCAGGGTAACTATGAAGTGAAACAGATGTTTTTCTAGAACTCTCTTGCTTTTTCCATGATCCAGCAGATGCTGACAAGTTGATTTCTGGTTCCTCTGCCTTTTCTAAAACTAGCTTGAACATCTGGAAGTTCACAGTTCATGTACTGCTGAAGCCTGGCTTGGAGAATTTTGAGCATTACTTTACTAGCGTGTGAGATGAGTGCAATTGTACGGTAGTTTGAGCATTCTTTGGCATTGCCTTTCTTTGGGACTGGAATGAAAACTGACCTTTTCCAGTCCTGTGGCCACTGCTGAGTTTTCCAAATTTGCTGGCATACTGAGTGCAGCACTTTCACAGCATCATCTCTCAGGATTTGAAATAGCTCAACTGGAATTCCATCACCTCCACTAGCTTTGTTTGTAGTGATGCTTCCTAAGGCCCACTTGACTTCACATTCCAGGATGTCTGACTCCAGGTGAGTGATCACACCATAGTGATTATCTTGGTCGTGAAGATCTTTTTTTCTACAGTTCTTCTGTGTATTCTTGCCACCTCTTCTTACTATCTTCTGCTTCTGTTAGGTCTCTACCATTTCTGTCCTTTATCAAGCCCATATTTGCATGAAATGTTCCCTTGGTATCTCTAAGTTTCTTGAAGAGATCTCTAGTCTTTCCCATTCTGTTGTTTTCCTCTAGTTCTTTGCATTGATCGCTACAGGGAGGCTGGGCATGCTGCAATTCATGGGGTTGCAAAGAGTCAGACACGACTGAGAGACTGAACTGAACTGATGAAGTGAAAGCTTTCAGTAGATACACACAAGATAAACAGAAGGATGTACAACTATTGTTGCTTAGTCACTCAGTCATGTCTGACTCTTTGTGACCCCAGCACACCAGGCTTCCCTGTCCATCACCAACTCCTGGAGCTTGCTCAAAATCATGTCCATTGAGTCAGTGATGCCATCTAACCATCTCATCCTCTGTCGTCCCCTTCTCCTGCCACCTGCAATCTTTCCCAGCATCAGGGTCTTTTCTAATGAGTCAGCTCTTCTCATCAGGTGGCCAAAGTATTGGAGCTTCAACTTCGGCATCAGTCCTTCTGATGAATATTCAGGGCTGATTTCCTTTAGGATTGACTGGTCTGATCCCCTTGCAGTTGAAGGGACTCTCAAGAGTCCTCTCCAACACCACAGTTCAAAAGCATCAATTCTCCACTGTTCAGCCTTCTTTATGATCCAACTCTCACATCCATGCACGACTACTGGAAAAACCACAGCTTTGACTAGACCTTTGTTGGCAAAGTAATGTCTCTGATTTTTAATATGTTGTCTATGTTGGTCATAACTTTCCTTCCAAGGAGCAAGTGTCTTTAATTTTGTGGTTGTAGTCACCATCTGTAGTGATATTGGAGCCCAAGAAAAAAAGTCTGTCACTGTTTCCATTGTTTCCCATCTGTTCACCATGAAGTGATGGGACTGGATGCCATGATCTTGGTTTTTTGAATGTTGAGTTTTGAGCCAGCTTTTTCACTATAAAAGTCATCATTTACAAAACATGACAGCAGAAAAGGAAGAGGGCAATCACAAAACAGCCAAAAAACAATTACCTAGATGGTAGTAGCAAGTCCTTACCAATCAATCATTACTTCAAACATAAATGAATTCAATAATCCAACAAAAAGGGATAAAGGGACTGATGGATTTTTTTAAAAATAAAGTCCAACGTATGCTGCCTTACAACATGCTTTAACTGAAAGGACATACAGAGGATCAAAGTAGGTCCCTTAAAAAACAAGAAATACAACTACCATATGACTCAGCAATTCCACTAGTAGGCATACACTCTGAGAATATCGTAATTCGAAAGGACACATGTAGGGACTTCCCTGGTGGTCCAGTGGTTAAGAATTTGCCTTCCAATGCAGGGAATGAAGGTTCAATTCCTGGTTGGGGAACTAAGATCCCACATGTCATGCAGTAACTAAGCCCATGTGCTGTAAGTACCAGATGCTCTGGGGTCCCGCTTGATAAACAGTTCCCTAACTGCAAGGAAAGATCCAGCATGGCACGAGGAAGATCCTCATGTGCTGCAATTAAGAATCAACAAAGCCAAATAAATAAGCAATTAAAAAAAAAAAAACATGTGCACCAATGTTCACTGAAGCACTATTTTCAACAGCCAGGACACTGAAGCAACCTAGGTGTCCACTGACAGATGAATAAGAAGTTGTGATACATATACACAATGGAACATTACTCAGTCATAAAAAAGGAATAGAATTAGTTGTAGAGACCTGGATGGAACCAAAATCTGTCATATAGAGTAAAGTAAATCAGAAAGAGAAAAACAAATATTGTATATTAACGCATACATGTGGAAACAAGAGAAATGGTAGAGACGAACCTTGTTATAAGGCTGGAATAGAGACACAGACATAGAGAATGGACATGTTGATATGGAAAGGGGCAGGGTGGGAAGAGGAGGGTGGGAGAAACTGGGAGATTAGAATTGACATGTATACACTTCCATGTGTAAAATAGATAGCTAATGGGAACCTGCTATAAAGCACAGGAAGCTGATCTCAATGCTTTTTTGATGACCTAGAGGGGTGGGATGGGGAGTGGAGTGGGAAGGAGGTCCAAGAGGGAGGGAATATATCTATACATATAGCTGATTCACTTCACTGTACAGCAGAAACCAACACAGCATTGTTGATTCACTTCATTGTACAGCTGAAACCAACACAAGCAATTATCCTCCAATTAAAAATATTTTTTTGTAGTAGAGCCTGAAGTCAGGCAAGTTGATCCCTCCAGTTCCATTCTTCTTTCTCAAGATTGCTTTGGCTATTCGAGGTTTTTGTATTTCCATACAAATCTTGAAATTATTTGTTCTAGTTCTGTGAAAAATGTGGCTGGTAGCTTGATAGGGATTGCATTGAATTTGTAAATTGCTTTGGGTAGTATACTCATTTTCACTATATTGATCCTTCCGATCCATGAACATGGTATATTTCTCCATCTATTAGTGTCCTCTTTGATTTATTCCACCAGTGTTTTATAGTTTTCTATATATAGGTCTTTAGTTTCTTTAGGTAGATATATTCCTAAGTATTTTATTCTTTTTGTTGCAATGGTGAATGGAATTGTTTCCTTAATTTCTTTTCCTACTTTCTCATTATTCGTGTATAGGAATGCAAGGGATTTCTGTGTGTTGATTTTATATCCTGCAACTTTACTATATTCATTGATGAGCTCTAGTAATTTTCTGGTGGAGTCTTTAGGGTTTTCCATGTAGAGGATCATGTCATCTGCAAACAGTGAGAGTTTTACTTCTTCTTTTCCAATTTGGATTCCTTTTATTTCTTTTTCTGCTCTAATTGCTGTGGCCAAAACTTCCAGAACTATGTTGAATAGTAGCGGTGAAAGTGGACACCCTTGTCTTGTTCCTGACTTTAGGGGAAACGCTTTCAATTTTTCACCATTGAGGATAATGTTTGCTGTGGGTTTGTCATAGATAGCTTTTATTATGTTGAGGTATGTTCCTTCTATTCCTGCTTCCTGGAGAGTTTTTATCATAAATGGATGTTGAATTTTGTCAAAGGCCTTCTCTGCATCTATTGAGATAATCATATGGTTTTTATTTTTCAATTTGTTAATGTGGTGAATTACATTGATTGATTTGCGGATATTGAAGAATCCTTGCATCCCTGGGATAAAGCCCACTTGGTCATGATATATGATCTTTTTAATGTGTTGTTGAATTCTGATTGCTAGAATTTTGTTGAGGATTTTTGCATCTATGTTCACCAGTGATATCGGCCTGTAGTTTTCTTTTTTTCTGACATCTTTGTCAGGTTTTGGTATTAGGGTGATGGTGGCCTCATAGAATGAGTTTGGAAGTTTACCTTCCTCTGCAATTTTGCATTCCTATACACGAATAATGAGAAAGTAGAAAAAAGAAATTAAGGAAACAATTCCATTCACCATTGCAACAAAAAGAATAAAATACTTAGGAATATATCTACCTAAAGAAACTAAAGACCTATATATAGAAAACTATAAAACACTGATGAAAGAAATCCAAGAGGACACTAATAGATGGAGAAATATACCATGTTCATGGATTGGAAGAATCAATATAGTGAAAATGAGTACACTACCCAAAGCAATTTACAAATTCAATGCAATCCCTATCAAGCTACCAACCACATTTTTCACAGAACTAGAACAAATAATTTCAAGATTTGTATGGAAATACAAAAAAACCTCGAATAGCCAAAGCAATCTTGAGAAAGAAGAATGGAACTGGAGGAATCAACTTGCCTGACTTCAGGCTCTACTACAAAGCCACAGTCATCAAGACAGTATGGTACTGGCACAAAGACAGACATATAGATCAATGGAACAAAATAGAAAGCCCAGAGATAAATCCACACACATATGGACACCTTATCTTTGACAAAGGAGGCAAGAATATACAATGGAGTAAAGACAATCTCTTTAACAAGTGGTGCTGGGAAAACTGGTCAACCACTTGTAAAAGAATGAAACTAGATCACTTTCTAACACCGCACACAAAAATAAACTCAAAATGGATTAAAGATCTAAATGTAAGATCAGAAACTATAAAACTCCTAGAGGAGAACATAGGCAAAACACTCTCCGACATAAATCACAGCAGGATCCTCTATGATCCACCTCCCAGAATTCTGGAAATAAAAGCAAAAATAAACAAATGGGATCTAATTAAAATTAAAAGCTTCTGCACAACAAAGGAAAATATAAGCAAGGTGAAAAGACAGCCTTCCGAATGGGAGAAAATAATAGCAAATGAAGCATCTGACAAACAACTAATCTCAAAAATATACAAGCAACTTCTGCAGCTCAATTCCAGAAAAATAAACGACCCAATCAAAAAATGGGCCAAAGAACTAAATAGACATTTCTCCAAAGAAGACATACGGATGGCTAACAAACACATGAAAAGATGCTCAACATCACTCATTATTAGAGAAATGCAAATCAAAACCACAATGAGGTACCACTTCACACCAGTCAGAATGGCTGCGATCCAAAAATCTGCAAGCAATAAATGCTGGAGAGGGTGTGGAGAAAAGGGAACCCTCCTACACTGTTGGTGGGAATGCAAACTAGTACAGCCACTATGGAGAACAGTGTGGAGATTCCTTAAAAAATTGCAAATAGAACTCCCTTATGACCCAGCAATCCCACTGCTGGGCATACACACCGAGGAAACCAGAATGGAAAGAGACACATGTACCCCAATGTTCATCGTAGCACTGTTTATAATAGCCAGGACATGGAAACAACCTAGATGTCCATCAGCAGATGAATGGATAAGAAAGCAGTGGTACATATACACAATGGAGTATTACTCAGCCGTTAAAAAGAATTCATCTGAATCAGTTCTGATGAGATGGATGAAACTGGAGCCGATTATACAGAGTGAAGTAAGCCAGAAAGAAAAACACCAATGCAGTATACTAACACATATATATGGAATTTAGGAAGATGGCAATGACGACCCTGTATGCAAGATAGGAAAAAAAGACACAGATGTGTATAACGGACTTTTGGACTCAGAGGGAGAGGGGGAGGGAGAGGGTGGGATGATTTTGGAGAATGGCATTCTAACATGGATACTATCATGTAAGAATTGAATCGCCAGTCTATGTTTGACGCAGGATACAGCATGCTTGGGGCTGGTGCATGGGGATGACCCAGAGAGATGTTATGGGGAGGGTGGTGGGAGGGGGGTTCATGTTTGGGAACGCATGTAAGAATTAAAGATTTTAAAATTTAAAAATAAAAACTAAAAAAAAAATATATTTTTTTAAAGGCCCAGCAGATGCTGCCTACAAGTACTTCTTTCAGTTTCAAGGACACACAGAGGATCAAAGTAAATGGGTAGAAAAATAAATTCTATGTGAATAAAAACCAAAACAGAGCAGGACTAGCTATACTTCCACCAAACAAGATTTATTTTATTCAAAATATATAAAAGTTTTGATATAACTATATATCAAAAATATAACTATTTTATTCAAAATATATTCAAAAACTATAACAAGAGATAAAGCAGGTCAGTTTATCATTATAAAAGAGTCATATATGGATGTAAGAGTTGGACCATAATTAAGGCTTAGCACAGAAAGAACTGATGGCTTTGAACTGTGGGTGCTGGAGAAGACTTTTGAGAGTCCCTCAGACTACAAGGAGATCAAACCAGTCAATCCTAAAATAACTCAACCCTGAATATTCAATAAAAGGACTGACACGGAAGCTGAAGCTCAAATACTTTGTTCACCTGGTGCGCAGAGCCAACTCACTGTAAAAGAAACTGATACTGGGAAAGATAAAGGGCAGGAGGAGGAGGAGGCAACAGAGGATGAGGTGGTTGGATGGCATCAATGACTCAATGGGTAAAGTTTAAGCAGATTCCAAGAGATGGTGAAGCACTGGGAAGCCTGGCATGCTGCAGTCATTGGGTCACAGAGAGTTGGACATGACTGAGTGACTCAAAAACAACAACAATTCATTAAGAAGATACAATAACTATAAATATATATGCACCTAACATAGTATCAGTGTACTAAAAATATTAAGCACTAGTAACATATTTGAAGGAAGTGATAGACAAAAATAAAATAATGTAGGAAATTCCATACCCACTTAAAACATAGATATCCAGATAGAAAATTCATAAAAGAAAAACTGAATTTGCACTATATTTAGATCAAATTGATCTGAGACACATATATAGAATATTCCATCCAATGGGAGCAGAATTTACATTTTTCTGAAACACACATGAAGCACTCTTCAGCATAGAACATACCTTTGGTCACAAAACAAGTCTCAGCAAATTTTAAAAGACTAAAATTTTACTAAGTATCTTTTCCAATCATATAGTATAAAAACAGAAAGAGATAAGAGAAAAACTGAAAAATTCACAGATATATGAAGATTAAACACTACACTCTTGAATAGCAAATGGGTCAAAGATGAAATCAAAAGGGAAACTTAAAAATATAATTAAACAAATAAAAATGGAAACACTGCATACCAAACCTTATGAGATTCAGCAAAAGCATTGCTAAGAGAAAACTGTATAGTGAAAACTGTATAGTTTCTACATTTAGAAAAAAGAAATATATCAAATAAACAACCTTTCAAGAAATAAGAAAAACAAGAATAAACTAATTAAGTTCAAATTTTAGAAGGAAAGAGATAATTAAGAACAGAGCAGAAATAAATAAAATAGGGACCAGAAAAAATAGAAAAGTAAAAGAAAAGATAAGAAAAATTGATGAATCTTTATCTAGACTTACCAAGAAAAAGAAAGGACTCAAATGAAATTATAACTATCAATAATAAGGGATATATTACAACTGATACCACAGAATTACAGAGAATCACACATGACTACCATGAACAATTAAACACCAAAAAACTGACCAGACTAGAAGAAATGGATAAACTCCTAGATATACAAACTACCAAAACTGAAGGTAGTTTGTTCCTTCTATTCATGAAGGAACAGAAAATATGAATAAACCAGTAACAAGAAAGGAGACTGTATTAGTAATCAAAAACTTCCCCCCCTCAAAAAAAAGAAAAGCTCAGGACCAGATGGTTTCCTAGGAGAATTCTACCAAACATTTAAATAAGTGGTAGTGGTGGTGATTTAGTTGCTAAGCCGTGTGCTACTCTTATGACCTCATGAACAGTGGCCCACCAGGCTCCTCATTTAAAGATGTAATGCCAAATTCTTCTCAAACTTTCCTCCCAAAAATGAAGAGGATGTTACACTTCTAAACTCCTTTTATAAGGCTAGCATTATCCTAATATCAAAGCCAGATAGGAGAAAATAAAATCTATAAACCAATAATCCTGATAAATAGAAATGCAAAAATTCTCAACAAAATATTAGCAAACCAAATTTAACAACACATTAAAAGGATTATTCACCATTATCACATGGGATTTATTGTTGGGATGCAAGGATGATTCGACATTTATAAAATGTGCTACACCACATTAATAGAATAAAAGACAAAAATCACATAGTCATCTCAATAGATTCAGAAAAAAATCATTTGACAAGAGTATAACATCTTTTCATGATAAAAATTTAAGAAATTCGGTAGAGAAGCAACATATCTCAACATAATAAAGGCCATATATGACAAATCCTCAGTCAGCATCACATACAATGGTGAAAAGCTGAAAATCGAGACCAGAAACAAGACAAAGATGTCCATTTCCACCAATCTTAGACAACACAGCATCAGAAGTCCTAGTTAGAGCAATTAAATCAGACAAAGAACTACAAGGCATCTGAATCAGAAAAGAAGCAAAAATATCTCTGGTTGCTGGTGACCTAATTTTGAAAATACAAATTCTCAAGACAAGACCCAAAACAGACCTAAAAGCAAATTCACTAAAGATTCAGAATACATGCATAAAAACAGACACAGAGACCAACAGAACAGAATCAAAAGTCTAAAACTAAGTCCATATCTTTTGTGTTGGCCTGAGAAGTGTGTTTGTGTTTTTCCATAAGATGTTATGGTAAAACCCAACCCAACTTTCTGGCCAACCCAATACAGGATCAATAAACATTCGACAAGATAGCCAGGAATATTCAGCAGAGAAGGGCTAGTGTTTTCAGCAAATGGATTTGGGAAAAGAATATTTACATGCCAAAGAATGAAACTGAAACCCTAATTTATGTCACTTACAAAAATTAACTTAAAATGGAATAAGGACTTAAAGGGAAGACCTGAAACTGTAAAACTCTTAAAAGAAAACATAGGGAGAAAACTCTTTATTACAGATACTGACAATGACTTTTTTAATAAGACACCAAAAGAACAAGCAATAAAAACAAAAATCAACAAGTGAAACAACATCAAAACAATAAGCTTCTGCACAGCAAAAGAAACAATCAAAATAAAAAGGCAACCTACTGAATGAGAAAATATATCCAATATACATGAGGAACTCATAAAACTCAGTAACAAAAACCCAACAATCAGATTAAAAAATGGGCAGAGCACTTGAAGAGACGTTTTCCCAAAGAAAACAAAAAAATGGTCAATAAGTACAAGAAGAAGAGCTGCTCCACATCACTAATTGTCTAGGAACTGCAGACCAAAATCACAATGAGATTTTAATCTCATACCTGTTAGAATGGCTATTATCAAAGCAAGAGATAACAAATGCTAGCTGAGATGTGAAGAAAAGGGAAACTTGCTGACCTGTTGGTAGGAATATAAATCAGTACAGCCATTATGGAAAACAGTATGGAAGTTCTCCAAAAAATTAAAAATAGAATTACCGTATGATCCATCATTCCCCCTTTTGGTTGTATATCTGAAAAAGATGAAATCACCATATTGAAGAGAGAGCTGCATCCCCATGTTCACGGTAGCATTATTTACAATAACCAACACATGAAAATAAGTCAAGCACCCACTGGCAGATAAATGGGTAATGAAAATGTGAGATGCACACAAGGATGCAGACAGGCACACACACCTTGAAATGTTATACTTCCATAAAAAAGAAGAAAATCCTGTCATTTGTGTCAACATGGATGAACCTTGAAGGCATCATGCTAAGTATTAATAAGTCAAATAGGAAATACAACTACTATATGATCTCACTTATATATAGAATCTAAAAACATCAAACTCACAGAGACAAAGAGTTGAATGATTATTGCCAGAAGTTGAAAGGTGGGGTAAACTGGGATATGTTAGTCAAAGGATACAAACATTCAGTTATAAGATGATTAAGTTCAAGAAATATAATGTTCAGCATGGTAACTATACTTAACAACAGAGTACTGTATAACACAAAATTTATTACGAGAGTACAGTTTAAATGTCTCACCATAACAGCAGCTACAAAATGGTAAATATGTGAAATGAAGGATATGTTAACCAACTTTACTGCAGTAAACATTTCATAATTTGATACATGTAAACATGTTAAATCACATTTATATGATACATGTAAACATGTTAAATCATGTTTAACATGTTAAATCACTTCAGTCGTGTCCAACCCTGTGAACTTGTGGACTGTGGCCAGGCTCCTTTGTCCATGAGATTCTCCAGGCATAAATACTGGAGTGGGGTGCCATGTACTTCTCCAAGGGATCTCCTGCACTGGCAAGTAGGTAATGAGAACCTAAGTTCTTGTTTGTGGAGCCGAAGAATGAACTTCATGAACACACAAACACCCACAGTAGCAAGTAAATAAGATTTATCTTAAAGAATAGTACAGAAAATTACTAGAGCTAATCAATGAATATAGTAAAGTTGCAGGATATAAAACCAACACACAGAAATCCCTTGCATTCCTATACACGAATAATGAGAAAGTAGGAAAAGAAATTAAGGAAACAATTCCATTCACCATTGCAATGAAAAGAATAAAATACTTAGGAATATATCTACCTAAAGAAACTAAAGACCTATATATAGAAAACTATAAAACACTGGTGGAATAAATCAAAGAGGACACTAATAGATGGAGAAATATACCATGTTCATGGATTGGAAGAATCAACATAGTGAAAATAAGTATACTACCCAAAGCAGTCTACAGATTCAATGCAATCCCTATCAAGCTACCAGCGGTACTTTTCACAGAGCTAGAACAAATAATTTCAAAAATTTGTATGGAAATGCAAAAAAACTCAAATAGCCAAAGCAATCTTGAGAAAGAAGAATGGAACTGGAGGAATCAACCTGCCTGACTTCAGGCTCTACTACAAAGCCACAGTCATCAAGACAGTATGGTACTGGCACAAAGACAGAAATATGGATCAATGGAACAAAATAGAAAGTCCAGAGATAAATCCACACACCTATGGATACCTTATCTTTGACAAAGGAGGCAAGAATATACAATGGAGTAAAGACAACCTCTTTAACAAGTGGTGCTGGGAAAACTGGTCAACCACTTGTAAAAGAAGGAAACTAGATCACTTTCTAACACCGCACACAAAAATAAACTCAAAATGGATTAAAGATCTAAACATAAGACCAGAAACTATAAAACTCCTAGAGGAGAAGATAGGCAAAAATCTCTGACATAAATCACAGCAGGATCCTTTATGACCCACCTCCCAGAATACTGGAAATAAAAGCAAAACTAAACAAATGGGACCTAATTAAACTTAAAAGCTTCTGCACAACAAAGGAAACTATAAGCAAGGTGAAAAGACAGCCTTCTGAATGGGAGAATATAATAGCAAATGAAGCAACTGACAAACAACTAATCTCTAAAATATACAAGCAACTCATGCAGCTCAACTCCAGAAACATAAACGACCCAATCAAAAAATGGGCCAAAGAACTAAATACACATTTCTTCAGAGAAGACATACAGACGGCTAACAAACACATGAAAAGATGCTCAACATCACTCATTATCAGAGAAATGCAAATCAAGACCACAATGAGGTACCATTTCACACCAGTCAGAATGGCTGCGATCCAAAAGTCTACAAGCAATAAATGCTGGAGAGGGTGTGGAGAAAAGGGAACCCTCCTACACTGTTGGTGGGAATGCAAACTAGTACAGCCACTAGGGAGAACAGTGTGGAGATTCCTTAAAAACCTGGAAATAGAACTGCCTTATGACCAGCAATCCCACTGCTGGGCATACTCACCGAGGAAACCAGAATTGAAAGACACATGTGTACCCCAATGTTCATCTCTGCACTGTTTATAATAGCCAGGACATGGAAGCAACCTAGATGTCCATCAGCAGATGCACGGATAAGAAAGCTGTGGTACATATATACAATAGAGTATTACTCATCCATTAAAAAGAATATATTTGAATCAGTTCTAATGAGATGGATGAAACTGGAGCCGATTATACAGAGTGAAGTAAGCCAGAAATAAAAGCACCAATACAGTATACTAACACATATACGTGGAATTTAGAAAGATGGTAAGGATAACCCTGCATGTGAGACAGCAAAAGAGACACAGATGTAAATAACAGACTTTTGGACTCTGTGGGAGAGGGCGAGGGTGGGATGATTTGGGAGAATGGCATTGAGAAAAAAAAAAATAGTACAAAGCTCTCAGCATAGATACTGAGACAAGGTGAAGTGTCTCTGAAAAGGTGGGTCTCACAGCACTTTATATCCTTACTAGGATTGATCTGTACATTTTTGGTTGGCTCCTTTCCTTGATATATGCTATTTCTAACCGATTAGTTTAAAATATTTAACTTGACATTTTTACGGCTTCTTTTGATCCCCAGTTTCTAAGTTTCCTCAGATGTTGAGTCATTACCCTGTGACTGGATCTTATGATGCCCTGGCCATTTTACAAAGGACCAGATATGGGCCAAAAGTTGATGGTTTGTAAGTTGTTTTGCTTTTAGATAAGAGGGCCAGGAGTTAATGGTTATACTGTCCTAGATCTGGGTATTTTATAATCTACCAGACCAAGGATGCATTCCCCTGAAAGTCAGTAACAAAGGGTATAGCTCTAGATTAATGGAGTGAGATGTTTATTGATAAAAAGATTGAGGTCTCAGAGTCCTACACTGACAGCCTAGCAATTTCTGTCTCAAGACCACCTGGGAAGCTCATCTCCTAAAGTAGATTAATTTAAAACTCAGAACGAAATGTTTCACTAATACTTTTTGGTCGTCTCCCCGGGACTGATGGCACAAGAAGCAATATTTGTAAGACTAGTTGTAAAGCACAAAAGATCAACACTGCAGTTTATCTTTCTTTTCTTCAGAGAAGCTGACATTTTTCATAGTTTAACCCTGTGGACTCTTTGGGGGGTTTTGTGGGGTGTTTGTTTGTTTGTTTGTTTGGCTTAAAAATAAATTCCATGCTTTAAGAAAGAGTTCTATAGTGATGATCCACTTAGAATTTTTTTCAGCTCCTCTCCTAGTAAAATCTACACACAGTCTTCTAGAATAAATCTATATTAATCACTCCCTTTGAGACTGAACCAAACTTGGGTCTACTCAGCCACATGCAATAAAGCCAAGCTACTGACCCAGGGACATGGTGAACACAAGTGCAGTGTTTACTGTAGGCTCCAAAAGACTCAGAGTTTCTAGTGGGATCAGGGAAGAGTACATCTGTCTGAAATACAGAGTACCTGCTTTTTGTTTAGTGACTGTAAAATCAGGAGATAAAATTAGATCAGAAAATGTTTTGTCAACCATAGAATCAGAATTAATGGGTTTTATCTTGTAGGACAATATAAGTAAAAAAGGACATTAGTTTGATGAATTAACCTTCCCTGTTTTAAGGATGTTTCTACATTGCTGAGTGGTGATTAACAAAAGGAGCTGCACCTCAGTTTAAAGAATACATATGGGTAGATTATCATACTTTTATTCTCCTTCTTTTCTAAACTCTTGCATAACTTCAACCTTACATCATTGATGTGTTCTGATATTCTGTAGATCGTCAACTACATTTTGATTAATTTTTGAGAACTGACAGACTTTCTCTGTATAAACCTAGCATTTAACAAGTGGCCTCTTGTTCTTATTTTTATCTTGCTCAATTTATGTTGTTTTCATCAATTTCCATTACAGAGCATGATTTTTACTGAGTTTATTTACAAAGTCTGAACTCATATTCTGTTTAGAGCCAATAGCTCTCTATTCACAGACTCTGATGACAAATTAAGATTTTGTACCTCTAAAAGCCTCACTATGCTTTGCCTGTAAATACCATCTCAGGAAAGCTTACCTAAGATAGTTACCTTGGAGGTGAGTAATAGATTACCAACAGTATAAGACTGGGAAATACCAATACATGTGTGAGGCATAAAAACATTTCTTTTTTCTTAAAAAAATGGTTTTCTTGGAAGTGAAACATGTTCAGGCAAGCAAATTATTAGCCTTGAGAACAGAAATTTAAAAAGAAACAAAATTAATGACCTTCATGTTTACTGTTTCAACTTTAAATATTAGCTAGAGAGAAATTATTGGCCTTAAGGATAAATGTTAACTGAGATACCGTTTCTTTTCAAGGATTATGAATGCTGCAAATTGTCCCATATAAAATGTAATAAATTTGTAATATTCGAATTATTAAAGTGAGGGTAGAAACCAAATCAGCAAAACATAAACCATCATTTTAAATAGAGCCATACTAATTTTAAACTAAGTTAAACTCCTACTAGATTTGGTAATCTTAGAGCAAAGCTTTTTTTGCATATTTTTATACTTTTTTCTATTTCAAGAACAGAGTCAGCAACCTAAAACAATTCAAAAGCCCTTAAACAAATCTTTTAGATTCTCAGCATTTAAATTTTGGACTCAATGCATTGCTACAAGGCTTTGCTGTTTATCTCTTAATCCTTTATTGTTTAATAATCTTTCTTCACAGATGGTGACATGCAAATTATATTTTCCCAATGTAAATAGTGCTGGGAATGCAGATTTAAACCTGAATAAATCAGATTTGTTTTAGGTGGCAATGACAATGAAGAGAAGGACACGTGGAGATGGCAAACAAACTTCTTGTCTCATTCTACTCCTTATGGCCTTTTGGTGTCTAAGCAGGTGGGAAATCATCCAAACAGATTGCATCTCAGTATTAACTCAATTTTATCAACTGTTGACATTAAATTAAGAGTGGATACTTGTCAATTCACATAATTACTTTAAGATATCTATGCCTGCACTGCTGTGAGTGAAAGGAAAACTGTTCAAATGTTGGCAGTTACATACTGTATTCAAAAAATATATATATCTTTCTTAATGAACCATCAGCTCCTTTCCACTCCCAGGAGACACAGGTAACCCCCTTCTCACCATAATCTGGAATTCCTCCTCCTGAGTTATAGTACCATCAAAGAAAAACTATTCTCATTTAATTCAGTGATCATATTCAAATCATGCATACAATGGAAGGCTAGGATACAAAGTACCTGTTTAAAAAAAATACGAGATAAGAAGAGGGTTTGGCAAACTCATAGAACCAATGCAGCTATAAAATATATATATATAGCTCCTAAAGCAGTTACGGTGTAAATATCCTAAACAGTATTAAAAAGAATATACTTGGCACCTCAACCCACTATTCCACTCAAACGACTCTTTCAAATACTGTTTTGGCTTAATGAGCACTGGCAGGTGATTTTAAAACTGATTTGGAAGCATGTTCTGAGTTAGAAGCAAAAAACTATCTCTCTTTAATTTCTCAAACATATTTTCAGCATAATGACTGAGATACTTTTTCTCTACATTATTTTTGGTGTTCAAGGAACATGGGTTAAATATAATCACAGGCCTAAATAAAATATTTGATGGTGGTTTTCCAGACAGTTTTATATTCAAAGAATATATTTTGTATAGAATCAGCAGGTGCCAAATCAGGAAAACACTAGTTGTACCCCTTCAATAATTCCAGTTAGACAGACTTGGTTGGATAAGATCAGCAGGTAGAAAGACTCAAAATTAGTCACAAAGAAATAGGTAAAAACTTTTCAGGTCTGCAAAAGCTATAACCGAAGCAAATAATGATCAGCAAATATGGAGAATGGCAGAAGTCAAAGAGAGAAAGAAGAAATGCATAAACACAGAACAGAGGAAAAAGAGATCTGATGTTAGATCAACATTCAAAGCCATGATGCTATAGCATGTCTTTGATTCAGTACATTTTGCAGGAAAGAATGGACACTTGAAAGGTACCAATTCTCAGACTTTGGATTTTGATTAATTTTTCTACAGCAGTATTCAACTTCCGTATTTTGTAAGCTCCCTGGGTGATTTTAAATTGCAGAGAGATCTGATAAATGTATATACTAGTAATCAACACCACAATCAATATATAGTGTATTTCCATAATCTTAGATTTCACAACCTATGTACCACTTTCCATTCAATCAACCTGCTCTGTGGGCAACTCACTCATTTCCATCACCACAGATTAACTTTGCTTATTCTTGAACAAGGTATATATAGTATATACTTCATGATGTCTGGATTCTTTCATCAACTTTCACATTTTTAAAAATCATCTTTGTTCTGTGTGTATCAGCAGTTCAGTCTTTCTGTAATTGAGGATAAGTATACTATGTTATCTGCCCATTCACTTCTTGGTGACCTGACAAATTTCCAGTTTTGGGCTGTTATGAACAAAGCTGGTCTAAACATTCTTAAATAAGCCATTTTGTGGGCTTATACTCAACATTCACTTGGGTAAAATAAAAATGAATGAAATTATTGAGCACAGATAGGTGAATATTTAGCTGAATAAATTTCCAAATAGTTTTCCAAAGGAATTTACTACTTTATACCCCAACAATGGTGAAGAACTGTCCCAGTTGCTCCACAACACCAACATCCACATCAGTCTTTCATTTTAGCCATTCTAGACAGTGAAAATAGTGTTTCATTGTGGTTTTAATTTGCTTTCCTCAATGACCAATGTTGACAAGCAGAGTTTCTAAAAATGTAATTCCTGGGCTAGTAATATCAGTATCATTAAGAAACATGTTAGAAAAGCAAAATTTATAGGTCACCCTAGACCTAAAGATTCCAAAGCTCTGAAGCTGGAGCTCAGCAATATTTTAACAAAACCTCCAGGTGATTCTGGGCTTGCCAGTTGGCTCAGTGGGTGAAGAACCTGCCTGTAAATGCAGGAGATGCCAGAGATGTGGGTTTGATTCCAAGGTTGGGAAGATCCCCTAGAGGGCACAGCAATCCACTCCAGTATTCTTGCCTGGAGAATCCCATGGACAGAGGAGTCTGGCGGGCTACAGTCCATAGGTGGCAGAGTCAGACACAACTGAAGCAACTGAACACAGCACAGCACCAGGTATTCTGGTCCATGATTTAATTAAATTGCTTAGGTGGTTTCTGGTTTCAAACTCTGTAGTATAAAATATAGGTAAAAGTTAAATATCTTAATTTGATATTAATAGCAATGATTTAAAATGATAGAAAATGGTTGTCCTTATTTAGATTATTCCTATAAACAATACTGAAATAAACTAATCTGAATTTATTTAAAAAATCTAATACCTATGTAAGTAGACTTCTTAAACATAAATCTCAAATAACTCCTTTGAACTCAAAGAATAAATTAAGGATGACATTTTAAGAATATTACAATATCTAAAACATCGAGAGCCCTGAAAATACCATTATTTCTTCTATTTTAATATTTTTCTCGCCAATTAAAACTTAGTTATTTTTATTACATTGTTATACAAAATATTTAGAAATCAGCACCTACAATAACTTTCAACTGTTTTATGTATATGAGAATGTGGCACAATAGTAGGCATATTACAACTTTGGCATTTACTTGAAACATTGTAAATCAGTCATGCATTGTTTCCATTGTATTTTAGTATTTTAATAAAAGTTGGCAAAAGCCATTTAATTCATGTTTTGTAGAAAAATCTGATTTCTTCATGGTTTCCCTAAATACACAAGGTCTTGGGTTCTTACTGTTCAATGGGGCCGCATGTTATTTTATCCACCCTATTCTTGAATTCATTTTTGTTCTACAACTCTTAATACATGCCAATCTATGTGTGGAAATCATTTAACCGATTTTCCTAAAAACCATTTGCAGCAGCTTATGTACATGTATGACAAATTTAGTGAAGCCTTATAGGAATGAACGGCTCAAGGTAATTGATCCTCCTAGATAACAGACACTCTTACTCTGGGAAGTCTCTTGCTGCTGCTGCTGCTGCCAAGTCGCTTCAGTCGTGTCTGACTCTGTACGACCCCATAGATGGCAGCCCACCAGGCTCCCCTGTCCCTGGGATTCTCCAGGCAAGAACACTAGAGTGGGTTGCCATTTCCTTCTCCAGTGCATGAAAGTGAACAGTGAAAGTAAAGTCGCTCAGCTGTGTCCGACTCTTAGTGACCCCATGGACTGCAGCCTACCAGGCTCCACCGCCCATGGGATTCTCCAGGCAAGAGTACTGGAGTGGGGTGCCATTGCCTTCTCCGGAAAAGTCTCTTATTCATGCCCAAACTGGAAATCTCTCAGCACCCACAATTCTCAAAAAAAAAAAAAAAAGCCTCCTATTTTGTTGCAAGGCTTTGTTTCCCCTTCATACCTTAAAATTATATTCATGTATCTGTACAATATATAATCACTGTGTAAGTACTCAATGAGATACACCATCATGCATGCGAAAAAAGTCGCTCCAGCCAAGTCCAACTCTGTGTGACCCTATGGACTGGGACCTCTCAGGATCCTCTGTCCATGGGATTCTGCAGGCAAGAATACTGGAGTGGATTGTCATGCCCTTCTCCTGGGGATCTTCCCAAACCAGGGATCGAACCCAAATCTCTACATCTCCCACATTTGCAGGCAGATTCTTTACCACTAGCACCCCCTGAGAAGCCCTGATACACCAGCAGCTTATTCCTGTTTGAGAGATAAGGTAACTAATAATCAGAGGAGTAAAATCATTTGTCTAAAATTATCATATAGTAAACAGGAGAGCCAGAACTATGGACAGAGGTTCATACATTGTACAGGAAACAGGGATCAAGACAATCCCCAAGAAAAAGACATGCAAAAAAAAAGGAAAATAGCTGTCTGAGGAGGCCTGGCAAACAGCTGTGAAAAGCAAAAAGCAAAGCAGAAAAGGAAATACATACCCATTTGAATGCAGAGTTCCAAAGAATAGTAAGGAGAGATAAGAAAGCCTTCCTCAGTGATCAGTGCAAAGTAATAGAGGAAAACAATAGAATGGGAAAGACTAGATATATCTTCAAGAAAATTAGAGATATGAAGGGAACATTTCATGAAAAGATGGGAACAATATAGGATAGAAATGGTATAGACCTAAAAGAAGCAGAAGATAGTAAGAAGAGGTGGTAAGAATACACAGAACTATACACACAAAAAAAAAATCTTCATAACCCAGATAATCACGATGGAGTGATCACTCACCTAGAGACAGATATCCTGGAATGCAACGTCAAATGGGCCTTGGGAAGCCTCACTAAGAACAAAGCTAGTGGAGGTGATGGAATTCCAGTGGAACTACTACAAATCCTAAAAGACGATGCTGTGAAATTGCTGCACTCAATACACCAGCAAATTTGGAAAACTCAGTAGTGGCCTCAGGACCAGAAAAGGTCAGTTTTCTTTCCAATCCTCCAAAGAAAGACAATGCCAAACAATGCTCAAACTACCACACAATTGCATTTACCTCACTTGCTATTAAAGTAATGCTCAAAATTTTTCAAGCCAGGCTTCAACAGTACATGAACTGTGAACTTCCAGATGTTCAAGCTGGATTTAGAAAAGGCAGAGGAACCAGAGATCAAATTGCCAACACCTGTTGGATCATTGAAAAAGCAAGAGAGTTTCAGAAAAAAACAGCTATTTCTGCTTTACTGACGATGCCAAAGCATTTGACTGTGTGGATCATGACAAACTGTGGAAAATTCTTCAAGAGATGGGAATCCCAAACCACCTGACCTGCCTCCTGAGAAATCTGTATGCAGGTCAAGAAGGAACAGCTAGAACAAGACATGGAACAACAGACTGGTCCCAAATCGTGAAAGAAGTACGTCAAGGCTGTATATTGTCACCCTGCTTATTTAACTTATATGCAGAGGACATCATGAGAAACACTGGGCTAGATGAAGCACAAGCTGGAATCAAGATTGCCAGGAGAAACATCAATAACCTCAGCTATGCAGATGACACCACCCTTCCTTACAACAAAAGGGAAGAAGAACTAAAGAGCCTCTTAATGAAAGTGAAAGAAGAGACCGAAAGAGTTGCCTTAAAACTCAACATTCAGAAAACTAAGATCATGGCATCTGATCCCATCACTTCATGGCAAATAGACTGGGAAACAGTGGAAACAGTGTCAGACTTTATTTTGGGGGGCTCCAAAATCACTGTAGATGGTGATTTTCTGACTTTTCAGTGCCATGAAATTAAAAGACACTTACATCTTGGAAGAAAAGTTATGATCAACCTGCTGCTGCTGCTACTGCTGCTAAGTCGCTTCAGTCGTGTCTGACTCTGTGAGATCCCATAGACGGCCGCCCACCAGGCTCCCCCATCCCTGGGATTCTCTAGGCAAGAATACTGGAGTAGATTGCCATTTCCTTTTCCAATGCATAAAAGTGAAAAGTCAAAGTGAAGTCGCTCAGTCATGTCCAACTCTTAGTGACCTCATGGAATGCAGCCTACCAGGCTCCTCTGTCCATGGGATTTTCCAGAGAAGAGTACTGGAGTGGGGTGCCATTGCCTTCTCCAATGACCAACCTAGAAAGCATATTGTAAAGCAGAGACATTACTTTGCCAGCAAAGGTTCGGTAGTCAAAGCTATAGTTTTACCAGTAGTCATGTATGGATATGAGAGTTGGACTATAAAGAAACCTGAGCACCAAAGAATTGATGCTTTTGAACTGTGGTATTGGAGAAGACTCTTGAGAGTCCCTTCAACTGCAAGGAGATCCAACCAGTCCATCCTAAAGAAAATCAGTCCTGAATATACATTGGAAGGACTGATGCTGAAGCTGAAACTCCAATACTTTGGCCACCTGATGGGAAGAGCTGACTCATCTGTAAAGACTCTGATGCTGGGAAAGATTGAAGGCAGGAGAAGAAGGGGACAACAGAGGATGAGGTGATTGGATGGGATCACCGATTAAATGGACATGAGTTTGAGTAAATTCCGGACAGGGAGGCCTAGCATGCAGCAGTCCATGGGGTCGCAAAGAGTCACACAGGACTGAGCTACTGAATTGAACTGGCCAAACCAGAAATTGCCCCTCTACCACCATCAAACATACTCATCTGTAGAACCAGCCACATAACTGACAGGTCAGTGCTAAATGAAATAAGGGGCCCCTTGTCCCAAAATAAAGACTTCCAAGACAGAACTATCAAAGCATTAAGGAAAGCTCAAGGACTTTCAAGACATGTGGCCTGTGTAACTGAAGCTGGCCCTGTTCCTGTATCATCCACCTGGGAACCCACTCTTTTGATTGATTGATATTTTATTGATACTCTCCTATGGAATATAAAATTTCCATGCATTTTTCAACTCCATCTTCAGAGATTTTCCATTTACTTATGTTAGTTTCTGGTGTTCACTAACTTTGTACATGCTCCCTATATTTGGTTCAGCACACAGTTCTAACTTGATATGTTTTCTATCTTATTTACCTCCTCAATCCCCATGAATTTCCCCTACTTTTTTTCAAATAACAAAATATCTGAAGCCACTCCCCCACCTCTGGCAGCAGTTTAAGAAAATAAATGTATCACTTTTGTTGTATTTCACATAAAGTAATCTAGACCTGTCCAATTCTGAAGCTATTATAAAACCTTGCTGCATGTACATGGATCCATATAAAACTGTACTGAAATGCAACGAGTGGTTTAGTCCAAATTCCTGCTAATTCTGTGGAGAATCTCACTCACTTACTTCACTGTAAATTTAATAATAGCTTTTGGGGGAGAAAAATACTGTTTTTAATCTTTAGTAGTCAATAATTCATAATTTTTAATCATACTATTATCTACTACTTTTCCCTTTTACCATCACAATAGAAGCTTAAACCGAAGACATTTTTTAACAGTTTAGAACCTAAGCATTCAGCTGAATCACTATGGGACTAAGTGTTCTGCAATGCATAATTCTGAACAGCTTTTCATAAAGTGCATGCATGCTATTAGAATAGCTTAGCTGCTTCAGAATTGACTATATAATTTTGAGGCATAAAAATAAAGACCGAGTTTTATCTGTACTTCCTATTTGGCTAAATTTATAGTCTAATGCTTTCCCCTTTAATCGACTTACACTATTTCAATTTTTATAAATCTATCAATAAATAGCATCCTTTTCTCTGCTTGAGTTCGACCCAACTGTGTTAACAATAAAAATTAATGCAACAGAAAATAGCTCTTTATAATGAAGACTAGGCTGGAGCATATGACATGTAATTCCAATCAAGAGATCCTCCACTATCTTCACTTTGTGCAGATACACTGACACATCTCCAGAGCAAGTTCTGACATGGGGGTTTCCTATTATCTGATGTGCTGTAAGAATATTACCCCCAAACTTTTAAAAGTGAAACAAATTCATATGGCCACAGGAGACAGGCTGTGGTTCTTTTAACCTAAGGTATCCATCCATCTGGCATTGTGGTCTACACTCCCATCACCTGTGAAATGTTATAAACATTTTCTTGCAAAGTCTAGTACCAATATTATGACTACTCCTCTAATGCTAATCACTTTTTCTTTAGGAATTCTCTTGGAACTACTGATGGACAGATCAGATTAACTACCAGATGTCTCTGAAATAAGTCAGAATAGAATTTAAAAATAAGGCAAAACTCCAAGCCACTCTATTTTATTACTTATTCCGTATTTTTATATTCCCTGTCATCTGATATAATTTACTATCTATTCTGCAAGGAGATCAAATGACAAGATTAAAATTTTCCAATAATAAAATATCACCTTGCTAGAGATGGTCAAAATTTACATATAAGCCTACTTCCATTATCAAATTCCATTCTCTCTAATACTCATAACCTCTCCCTAGCCCTTACTCTGTCCTGGAGGTGAGAAAGAAAAACCCACAAATCAAACCTTTTTGTAAGTTAGAGTTTAAAATAATCAGAAAAATAAAAATCTCTTTCCCTGATGAGTTAAGAATACAAAGAAATTAAAGCCAAAAACATCCTCTTGCATTTCACACTTTATTCCCTCTTAGCCAGAAGACCCTCACATGTTTGGGTAGATTTGTTAGGCTATATCTCACTAGAATACAATTTACTATGAAATTTTTATGACCTCACAAATTGAATTAATTTCATGTCAAGTTTCTGATGTACTTCAATTTTAAAGAACAATCAAAGATGATAGCATATGCAAAATTAAAATAGAATTAGTCCCATATTCACCAAATTTAAAAGCAAGCCAACCCTTTTCCCAAAAGCAGTTCCTCAGGCAAAATAATGTTCCAATAATTTAGCACCCAGTATTGCCAAAGACTAGGGTAGAAACTCCGGAGAAGGAGATGGCACCCCACTCCAGTACTCTTGCCTAGAAAATCCCATGGACAGAGGAGCCTGCTAGGCTGAAGTCCATGGGGTTGAGGAGAGTCAGACACTACTGAGCGACTTCACTTTCACTTTTCACTTTCATGTACTGAAGAAGGAAATGGCAACTCACTACAGTGTTCTTGCCTGGAGAATCCCAAGGACAGCGGAGCCTGGTGGGCTGCCGTCTATGGGGTCGCACAGAGTTGGACACGACTGAAGCAACTTAGCAGCAGCAGCAGCAGTAGCAGCAGGGTAGAAACTCAGTAGTTTCTGAGGGAAAGAGGCTTAGGGACTAAAGTATCAGATAAATCCTCTGTAGGATGTTTTCAAGATCATGATACTTGTGAACATAAATTTGACTGGGAGAAATATCCCAGTAGAATTTTAATTTTGCCAGTGTGCAAAGCCATCTCTAGAAGGAAAAGCCTAATTCTGCATAATGTCTTCTCTCTAAGTGATTGAATGCTACTGACTTCTTGCAAAGCTTAAAAAACAGAATCACGGCAGCTGTGTCATCAGGTTTAAGGACAGCTTTCCTTTAAGCAGAGTCTACCATGTGGATTATTGTCCAGGGATTAATTTGAGGGTATGCTGTCTGGCAAATCTTGAAAGGGGATGAGGAAAGCTGAATAAATCAGGAGAAGAAATTAGGAAAAACTGGGGTTCAGCTGAAGTTTACACTTAGCTTGACCCAACAGGGTGCTCTGGAATGTAACAGCAGAGAGGTACACCTGGGAGCTATAGCAGCAGATATTCTCAGCAGCAAGGGAATCTGATAAAAGAGGTCTGGATAGGGCACCAAAAGCATCCACCTCAAAGGGTAAATACAAGTTAGAAGCTTGAAAGAACAGAGTTTCTAATGATTATTAAAATCATGTGCCATAAACAGCAATTTTCTATGCAGCAGCTGATCATTTTGATTTTGCAAACCTGTGGAAAGCTATCACTGAACATCTTAAAATGTTGATAGCATATTTTGAATTTTATTTGATATCAAATGAAGATACGTGAATAGGAAATTAATGAATCCAGAATCCATCTCCTCTCCAGGAAGTAACTGAAATATAACTATGACTTTGCAGAATAAATTGGTGGGCCTGACTATGATAGACGAATTTTAAAAGTACTGCATTACTTGTTTCTTCTTGAATGAAAGTTAAAATGAATATCAAAGCTTGCTGAAATTGCTTTAAAATCTCTTCTTCCCTTCCTATTAACATACTTATATGAAACTGGTTCCTGCACCATGAGAGTTAAAAGCAAGGAGAATGAGAAACAAAACACAGAAACAGTTTAGATATCACTTGTTGTCGCTGTCTCTCTGTTTTGTACAACTCTTTGAAACCCCACGGATGGCAGCATGCCAGGCGCCTCTGTCCCTCAGCATCTCCCCAGAGTTTGATCAAATTCCTGTCCATTGAGTCAGTGATCCCATCCATCCACCTTGTACTCATAACCTTCTCTTCCTGCCTTCAATCTTTCTCAGCATCAGGGTCTTTTCTAATGAGTTGGCTTTTCACATCAGGTGGCCAAAGTACGGGAGATTCAGCTTTAGCATCAGTCCTTCCAATGACTATTCAGATTTGATTTCTTTTAGGATGGACTGGTTGGATCTCCTTGCAGTCCAAGGGACTCTCAAGAGACTTCTCCAACACCACAGTTCAAAAGCATCTGTTCTTCAGCACTCAGCCTTCTTTATGGTCCAACTCTCACATCCATACCTGATTACTGGGAAAATAATAGTTTTGACTATACAGACCTTTGTTGGCAAAGTAATGTCTCTGTTTTTTAATATACTGTCTATTTTTGTCATAGCTTTTCTTCCAAGGAGCAAGCATATTTTAATTTCATGGGTGCAGTCACCACCTGCAATGATTTTGAAGCCCCAGAAAATAAAGTCTCTCACCATTTCCATTGTTTCCCCATCTATTTGCCATGAACTGATGGCACCAGATGCCATGATCTTCGTTTTCTGAATGTTGAGGTTTTAGCCAGATTTATCACTCTCCTGTTTCAGTTTCATCAAGCATTCCTTTAGTTACTCTTTGCTTTTGCTGTAAGGATGGTGTCATTTGCATATCTGACGTTGTTGATATTTTTCCCAGCAATCTCCATTCTAGTTTGTGCTTCCTCCAGCCCAGAATTTCTCATGATGTACTCTGAATATAAATTAAATAAGTGGGGTGACAATATATAGCCTTGACATACTCCTTTCCCAATTTTGAACCAGTCCATTGTTCCATGTCGAGTTCTAACTGTTGCTTCTTGATCTGCATATATTATATAACATTATCCCCTGTAAATGAAATTCCTTACAATTATTCAGTGGAAGTGACAAATAGATTCAAGGGATTAGATCTGATAGAGTACCTGAATAACTATGGACAGAGGTTCACAACATTGTACAGTATGTGGTGATAAAAATCATCCCCAGGAAAAAGAAATGCAAAAAGAAAAAATGGTTGTCTGAGGAGGCCTTACAAATAGCTAACAAATAAGAGAAGTGAAAAGCAAAGGAAAAAAGAAAAGATACATTCATCTAAAGACAGAGTTCCAAAGAACAGCAAGGAGAGATAATAAGCCTTCCTAAGTGAACAAGAATACACGGAAGAACCATACAAAAAAGATCTTCATGACCAAGATAATCACGATGGTATGATCACCACCTAGAGCCAGACATCCTGCAATGTGAAGACAAGTGGCCTTAGAGAGCATCACTACGAACAAAGCTAGTGGAGGTGATGGAATTCCAGCTGAGCTATTTCAAATCCTGAAAGATGATGCTGTGAAAGTGCTGCACTCAATATGCCAGCAAATTTGGAAAACTCAGAAGTGGCCACAGGACTGGAAAAGGTCAGTTTTCGTTCCAGTCCCAAAGAAAGGCAATGCCAAAGAATGCTCAAACTACCGCACAATTGCACTCATCTCACACACTAGTAAAGTAATACTCGAAATCCTCCAAGCCAGACTTCAGCAATACGTGAACCATGAACTTCCTGATGTTCAAGCTGGTTTTAGAAAAGGCAGAGGAACCAGAGATCAACTTGTCAACATCTGCTGGATCATGGAAAAAGCAAGAGAGTTTCAGAAAACATCTATTTCTGCTTTCTTGACTATGCCAAAGCCTTTGACTGTGTGGATCACAATAAACTGTGGAAAATTCTGAGAGAGATACGAATACCAGACCACCTGACCTGCCTCTTGAGAAATCTGTATGCAGGTCAGGAAGCAAGAGTTAGAACTGGACATGGAACAACAGACTGGATCCAAATAGGAAAAGAAGTACATCAAGGCTGTATATTGTCACTGTGTTTATTTAACTTATATGCAGAGTACATCATGAGAAATGCTGGGCTGGAAGAAGCACAAGCTGGAATCAAGATTGCCGGGAGAAATATCAATAACCTCAGATATGCAGATGACACCACCCTTAAGGAAGAAAGTGAAGAGGAACTAAAAAGCCTCTTGATGAAAGTGAGAGAGGACAGTGAAAAAGTTGGCTTAAAGCTCAACATTCAGAAAATGAAGATCATGGCATCTGGTCCCATCACTTCCTGGGAAATAGATGGAGAAACAGTGGAAACAGTGTCAGACTTTATTTTTGGGGGCTCCAAAATCACTGCAGATGGTGACTGAAGCCATGAAATTAAAAGATGCTTACTCCTTGGAAGGAAAGTTATGAGCAACCTAGATAGCATATTCAAAAGCAGAGACATTACTTTGCCAACAAAGGTCCACCTAGTCAAGGCTACGGTTTTTCCAGTGGTCATGTATGGATGTGAGAGTGGGACTGTGAAGAAAGGTGAGTGCCGAAGAATTGATGCTTTTGAACTGTGGTGTTGGAGAAGACTCCTGAGAGTCCCTTGGACTGCCAGGAGATCCAACCAGTCCATTCTAAAGGAGATCAGTCCTGGGTGTTCTTTGGAAGGAATGATGCTAAAGCTGAAACTCCAGTACTTTGGCCACCTCATGCGAAGAGTTGACTCATTGGAAAAGACTGTGATGCTGGGAGGGACTGGCGGCAGGAGGAAAAGGGGATGACAGAGGACAAGATGGCTGGATGGCATCACCGACTCGATGGACTTGAGTTTGAGTGAACTCCAGGAGTTGGTGACGGACAGGGAGGCCTGGCGTGCTGTGATTCTTGGGTTTGGAAAGATTCAGACATGACTGAGTGACTAAACTGAACTGAACTGAAGTGAACAAGGCATAGAAATAGAGGAAAACAATAGAATGGGAAAGACTAGAGATCTCTTCAAGAAAATTAGAGATACCAAGGGAACATTTCATGCAAATATGGGCACAATAAAGGATGGGAATGGTATGGATCTAACAAAAACAGAAGATAATAAGAAGAGTGGCAAGAATACCCAGAAGAACTATCTTGGAGTGCAAAGTTAAGTGGGCCTTAGGAAGTATCACTAAAAATAAAGCTAGTGGAAGTGATCGAATTCTAGATGAGCTAAATCCTAGAAGATGATGCTATTAAAGCGCTGCACTCAATATGTGAGCAAATATGGAAAACTCAGCACTGGCCAAGGATTGGACTACATCAGTTTTCATTCCTACCCCAGACAAGGGCAATGCCAAAGAAGGTTCAAACTACCACACAAATGCACTTATTTCACATGCTAGCAAAGTAACGCTCAAAATTCTCCAAGCTGGCTTCAAAAGTACGTGAACTGAGAACTTCCAGATTTTCAAGTTGGATTCAGAAAAGGTAGAGGAACCAGAGATCAAACTGCCAAATTAATTGGATCACAGAAAAAGCAAGGTAATTCCAGAAAAACATCTACTTCTGCTTCACTGACTATGCTAAAGCCTTGACTATGTGAAAGTGAACTGACTCAGTCATGTCTGACTCTGCAGCCCAATACACTGTAATCTGCCAGGCTCTTCCATCCATGAGATTTTCCAGGCAAGAATACTGGAGTGGATCTTCAGGGGATCTTTCCTACCCAGGGGTCAAATCCATCTCCTGCACTGCAGGCAGACTCTTTACTATCTGAGCTACCAGGGAACCCCTTTGACTATGTGGATCACAACAAACTGTGGAAAATTCTTCAAGAGATGGGAATACTAGACAACCTTACCTGCCTCCTGAGAAATCTATATGAAGGTCGAGAAACAATAGTTAGAACTGGACATGGAACAACAGACTGATTCCAAATTAGAAAAGGAGTACCTCAAGGCTGTATATTGACACCCTGCTTATTTAACTTATATGCAGACTATATGCAAAATGCCAGGCTGGAGGAAGCACAAGCTGGAATCAAGACTGCTGGGAGAAATATCAACAGCCTCTTATATGCAGATGGCACCACCCTTATGGCAGAAATTGAAGAGGAACTAAAGAGCCTCTTGATGAAACTGAAAGAAGAGGGTGAAAAAGCTGGCTTAAAACTCAACATTCAAAAAATGAAGATCATCATCTCTGGTCCCGTCACTTCATGGCAAATAGATGGGGAAACAATGGAAACGGTGAGAGACTTTATATTCTGCGGCTCCAAAATCATTGCAGATGGTGACTTCAGCCATGAAATTAAAGGATGCTTGCTTCTTGGGAGAAAAGCTATGACAAACCTAGACAGCATATTAAAAAGCAAATACATCACTTTGCCAGCAAAGGTCTATATAGTCAAAGCTGTGGTTTTTCCAGTAGTCATCTATGGATGTGAGAGTTGGCCCATACAGAAGGATGAGAGCTGAAGAATTGATGCTTTTTATCTGGAGTGTTGGAGAAGACTCTTCAGAGTCCCTTGGACTGAAAGGAGATCAAACCAGTCCATCCTAAAGGAAACCAAATCTGTATTCATTGGAAGGACTGATGCTAAAGCTGAAGCTCCAATACTTTGGCCACTTGATGCAAAGAGCCAATTTATTAGAAAAGACCCTGATGCTGGGAAAGACTAAAGGCAGGAAGAGAATGTTGTGACGGAGGACGAGATGGTTGGATGGCATCATTGACTCAATGGACATGAATTTGAGCAAGTTCTGGGAGACGGTGAAGGACATGGAAGCTTGGCATGCTGCAGTGTATATGATTCCAAAGAGATGGACACAACTGAGTAACTGAACAACAATATCCTGTAAGGATTATTAGTTCAACTTATATTAGATAAGTTAGCAAGCAAAAAGGAAAAAAAGTTCATTTGTAACTATACAACTCTTAAACACTGATACACATAGATTGGATCCAAGAATGATTTTTAGGTGCTTTATATGGGAATCACTATTTCACATGTAAGTTTTATTGAACAGAAGAACATAAAGTCATGACTATATAAGTTCAGATTTTCTATATTAATCACATATACAAGTAGTTTCAATCAATGCCTTTAAATTAGTAATTTTTTTAAAAATTTTTCATGGTTTTATGTCTACTTGGAGTCATACATACATATTTTTTCTGTTGAAAAGAACAATTAAATATTAAGTCTTGCATTTTATATGAATTCTCATTCAACTTTGTAAAATGGTTTATTTGCATTATATTTTACAAAAGTGTCAGCCCAAGAAAACTTTGTAGTTCAAAAAAATAAAAACAAAAGCCAAATGTTCTTTTACCAAAGCCACTTTCAGAAGCATCATTCAATGCAATGTGTGAGGATCAGCTTCCTTGAAGCTGAAAAGCAGCTCTTTGCTTCAACTCTTTCTATAAAGTTCAAGTTTCAGCTGCAGCCAACTCGTATTCTGAAGCCAATCAAATCTAACAAAAATCTGTGCTTTCACTTAGGTCAGCATCAGACTAAGCACTTCCCACCCTTATGGTAAGCAACCAGCTAAGATCCAACCACCGCCACCACCACCAAGGAATGTTCCTTTTCAGATTCCTCACTGATCATGCTTTAGCTGAAGCTTACATTTTAAATCCCAGCATCAGAACCAAGAACAATAGTAACCTTTACTGAGACAGTTAATTTTTCTTTTTCCCCTCATCAAAAGCCCACTCCTCACTCTAAATTGGTTATCCTACTTCTTTCTTTTTCTCTGAAAAAAGTTAAAGGAATTTTGAATAGAGACATCAGTATATTTCCACCACAAATTCAAAAACCCAACTTTTTTTCTCTTCCAACTCTCTTTGTATGTACGAAAGTTCCATCCATTTTCTCCTCTCAATCACATTTTGTTATATATAATTATGCCTCTGTCTCTTATCTCTTGAATTTTCCTCACTTTCTTGGATTATTTACAAACACACTATCATGCTTCACTCCTTAATATGGCTCCTCGATTCCTCTTTCTCCAGCTCATGCCCATTTCCCTGCTCCATTTTCTCTAAAACAAAATTAAATTCAGCTTTTCTCCCCACCAGTCCAAAGACATTGCCTCAGTAGATGGGCTTCACCTAGCCAAATCCAATGCTTTACTCTTGGTTCTCATCTTAAATGACCTCGAGGACCATTGATCTCTTTCACTGAAGCGCTTTTTTCATTTGGAATTTCAGACTTGCCACTCTCCCAGTTTTCATCTACCCCACTGACACTTTATTTTTAAACTTCTTTGCCAGATTCTCCAGACTTATTGCTAAATGTTGGAATGCCCCAGAATTTTGACTTTGGCCCTTTTTTCTTGCCTAACTGTGTATAATGCCACAATGAACTGAACTGGGTCCCGTGACTTTAAATATCTTCCATTTCCTGATGGCTCCTAAATTTATTCCACCAACACTGCCACTACCCCTAAAGCCCAGACTTGTACATATATTGACTTAATTAATATCTCCACTTGAATGTCTCTTAAGGATCTCACACTGGTATTGTAAATTGAACACTTGGATCCCTACACTCTCCAAAATCACTTGATCTCAGTCAGCATTTCTCATTTAATTAAACGGTGCTATAGTTCACTCAGTAGTTCTGACCAAAAATTGTGGAGTTGCATTTGACTGATCTCTTTCTCTTACAACCTAATGAAGTGTAGGCAGAAGCCATGAATATCACCTATGGGCCTGGATCATTAAAAACAGTAGCAAGATTTTCTACTCTCTGTCTTTCCCTAGTGAGCCAAGCTAGAGGCCTTACAATGTCACAAAGGCATTTGAAGGCACCTAGCTCTATGAAAACCAACTTGGTTGAAAACATTCCAATACTACAAACATTAGGCTCTTATGTGAATGAGAAACATATGTTGGGTTAAACTACTGAAATTTTGGAATTGTGACAGCAGTGGTCTGTTTTTACTAGTACAGAAGTTCCAACCTAGAAGGATGGTATTACTCAACAACAAAAGCAAAACTGATCATGTGCTACTACTGATGTAGTGGTTAGGAATCAGGAGACGAAATGAAAAAAGCAAGCTTGCCTTATGACCCAGCAATTCCACTGCTGGGCATACACACTGAGGGAATCAGAATTGAAAGAGACACATGTACCCCAATGTTCATCGCAGCGCTGTTTATAATAGCCAGGACATGGGAGCAACCTAGATGTCCATCAGCAGATGAATGGATAAGAAAGCTGCGGCACATATACACAATGGAGTATTACTCAGCCACTAAAAAGAATAGATTTGAATCAGTTCTAATGAGGTGGATGAAACTGGAGCCTATTATACAGAGTGAAGTAAGCCAGAAAGAAAAACTCCAATACAGTATACTAATGCATATATATGGAATTTAGAAAGATGGTAAACATAACCCTGTATGCGAGACAGCAAAAGAGACGCAGATGTATAGAACAGTCTTTTGGACTCTGTGGGAGAGGGCGAGGGTGGGATGATTTGGGAGAATGACATTGAAACTTGTATAATATCATACATGAAACGAATAGCCAGTCCAGGTTTGATGCATGATACTGGATGCTTGGGGCTGGTGCATTGAGACGACCCAGAGGGATGGTACAGGGAGGGAGGAGAGAGGGGGGTTCAGGATGGGGAACACGTGTATACCTGTGGCGGATTCATGTTGATGTATGGCAAAACCAATACAATATTGTAAAGTAATTAACCTCCAATTAAAATAAATAAATTTATATTTTTAAAAAAACAAGCTTGAAGGGGGGTGAGTCATACTCAGCTCAGCTCAGTTGCTCAGTCGTGTCCAACTCTTTGCGACCCCCTGAACTGCAACACGCCAGGCCTCCCTGTCCATCACCAACTCCCGGAGTTCACTCAAACTCACGTCCATCGAGTCAGTGATGCCATCCAGCCATCTCATCCTCTGTTGTCCCCTTCTCCTCCTGCCCCCAATCCCTCCCAGCATCAGAGTCTTTTCCAATGAGTCAACTCTTCGCATGAGGTGGCCAAAGTACTGGAGTTTCAGCTTTAGCATCATTCCTTCCAAAAGAACACCCAGGGCTGATCTATTCTGTGGTAAAACATTTAGTAAAAATTCATCAATAACTTGAAATGAAGACCACATACTTACTGAGCCAACAATTTTAAGATAGTGCCTGAAAGAGTCAGAGTGATATTATCCATCAGCTATATCAGTTGCTTTTTAGAAGTCATTACAAGAAAGGGAGCTGCCAATTTAAAAAGCTGGTGATTTTCAGAGAGAGAGCAAAGGGAACGGAGAAAGTTCACTAATCAAGGGCATTATATGTTTGGAAAAGGTGATTGCTCTGGATCATAAATAGAAAGAGATGAAGCATAAGGAAAGCCTTGAAAAACAAAAGTCCAAGGAAGCTTTTAAATTAAGTAACTCAGTTTTGCAGGGGAAAAAATTCAGATTAAGAATATTATCCAAGACTCTTAGTGTCTGTAGTATCAAGGTGGCTGTGGTTAATCAGAGAGCACGTGGATGGAGATAATATAGGAAAAAGTCAAACTTGGGAAATAATTTTATGTACACACTTGTATTTATTGCCACATGGAACTGTCTGGAAACAAACAGATGAAAACCTTCCTAACTTTTTGAATAAATTGCATTGCCATAAAACAGCAAGCCTAGTCTAAAAACAGTCTATGACTGCTTATTGAGTCTTAAAACCCTGTACTGAAATAACCCAAGGGTATCTGATGAATCTCCGACAAGAAGCAGGTATTACAGTTTTATTTCCCCAAAGAGGACACACTCCCTCTCATACATGTTAGCTTTGGCCATGAGGGATAACAGAAGGAAAAGTACTTCCTAAAGAACAGAGGAAGAAACTATGACAAATTTTAAGGGAGTGTTACTAGAGAACAAAATCAGAGTCAAAGGACCTTTTTCTCTCCTCCAGTTAGGAGGTTTTCATGTGTGCCCAGTAGACTCCAGTAACTTCTACGGAGTAGGCTTGCTCTGGATGGTTTAGTCTGCCCTTTCTGGACAACTTTATTGTAATTATCATGTCTTCACTTTATCATTATATACTGGGTATGGAGATGCACATAATTTTTAATAACATGTGTTTTCAGTTCATACCATAAACAACCTCTAGATCAGACAGAAGTGACTGCTCGTAACATGGACCACATGGGCCAGCAGTTGACTTGGGTCAGTGGATAGGATTTTTGAGTCATCTGACTTAGGAAGAATGTGTCCTATTTTCATAGGAAGAGTACAATGGATGGACTTCCCTGGTGGTTCAGATGGTAAAGAATCTGCCTTCCACGAAGGAGAAGAATTAATAGTTGGGAAGATCCCCTAGAGAAGGGAATGGTTATCCACTCCACTATTCTTGCCTGGAGAATTCCACAGACAGAGAAGTCTGGCAGGCTAAAGTCCATGGGGTTGCAAAGAGCTGGACACAACTAAGCAACTAACACTTTCACTTTCAGTGCAATGGATATTTGGTGGCCAAACAGGCATGAAGTGGCAGAGACTGGCTAGATTTTAAATCTTTATCTCTTTTTTCTGTCTACCAAGCTTGACTATATCGCACTGTTTTGCTTTCTGGAGTAATGAAATTAAGTTCCAGATCAATGGAATAAAGATGGAAGTAACACATACCCTTCTAGTCCTGATTAAAAGTATACCCCATGCGATCCTCTTTCTCCCCTTCCTTGTCAGGGGCTGCAATAAAAGGGTTCCAAGGTTCTTTAACAGAATCAAAGGATGGAAGGAACTTAAAGTACTATTGACAAATAGAAACTGGAGAATACAAGCTCTCCATATTCAGAAGACTTGCCTAATCAGAAACTGGGCTACTACTGAAATAAGAAATAAAATATTATTATGCTTGCTATTGAAATGCTGTATTTATTTGTCAGAGCAATTATCTTCTCCACTAATAGGGCATGTATTCTTATCATTTGTTATTCTTATTTTATACTCCATTTATTATATTTTCAATCACCACTTGACTGGAAGTTACTGAAGGGCGAAACAGAGGCTTACTACTTACCATGATAACTCATTAAACTTTCCTCCAAAACATACTTACTGGGACCTAACCTCTTAAAGCAATAACATATTCTATACCCCATTATGTTGATGGGGGTAAATTCAGAGGCGTTAGAAGATTGAAATCTGATATGAGAGAACATTTATAACTCTGCTTTATAGATTTTAGAACGGTGTTAATAAAAAGTACTGTCGGCCCACTATTTGGGCAAAATTTGTTAGATTTTGGTATGATGGTGGCTGGGGAAAAACAAAGAAAAAGACAAACCTGAAGATGAAAGTACTATCAGGTGAAACAAAGACAAGTTCAATTTATTTAATTGAAGTTGTTAGCATAATTCTCGGGCTTCGTGTCCAACTCTTTGCGATCCCGTGGACTGTAGCCCACCAGGCTCCTCAGTCCATGGGATTCTCCAGGCAAGAATACTGGAGTGGGTTGCCATTTCCTTCTCCAGGGGATCTTCCAGACCCAAGGATCGAACTTAGGTCTCCCACATTGCAGGCAGATGCTTAACCTCTGAGCCATCAGGGAAGCCCGAGAATCATGCTAACAACTTCAATTACATAAATTGAAATTATCTTTGTTTCACCTGATAGTACCTTCACCTTCAGGTTTGTCTTTTTCTTTGTTTTTCCCGAGCCACCATCACACCAAAGGGATATAAAAGCATTAAATCCTATTGATAAATCTTGACCTTAGCTGTTAGGACTAAAAATTAAATTAAATTCTGCCATTATGTATTATTGTAGCAGTCCCCATTCATATAGTGCTACCGCATGCATGATGAATTCCTGTGTCATACTCATTCAACAGTTCTCGTTAAATCATCTGATTTCTATAAAAGAAGCCAAACTGTGATTAACTTCCGTGTTTAAAGAGCTTTCACATATACTTCCAAATCTATGTTACTGTTATCATTTTGAATAATTTCTGAAAATTTCTTCTACAAATTTTTTTAAACAAGCTACATTTTTAGAACACTCAAATATTTTATATGAGAAAGGCATGAATTTATGACAGGTGATCTGCCATTAATGACATGGCATTTCAACATTAATGACACGGCATTTCAACATTAATGACATGACATTTCACCTAATTGAGAAATCTGGCTAAAATAATATTTTATTGTAGTGAAAATAGAAGCTGGAAAACAAAGAGAACTCCTGAGTCAGTTATTACGAACTATATAATTTCTTTTCTGTGAGCTATAATTCTCCATTCAAATCAAAAGTATAAGATGAAATACCTCTCAAATTCTTTCATGTAATTAATTCCACAAAGATGAATTTTGGGGATACATAATTCAAGTAATTTGTGGTTTTAAATTTAGTGTGAAAGAGAAGTGTCTGAAAATCTAGTGGACAGATTCTGAAGGCAGCCGAGATGCAGTCATGTGGTCACTGGTCAGCAAGAGTCTACCTGGGCCTCTTCAGATCATGGCATTCAGGCCACAGGTAATGTTTAATTCTTATCCAGTTGGTTGGGAAGTGCTGAACTTCATTCCCAAAACACTTCCTTTAACTTCTCTTAGACCCTATAAAAATCATCTTGGAAGCTAATCAAATAAATAAATGAGTGAAATGAGTGAAAACTGTCAGTTGCAAGGAAGTGAAGTGAAATTATGGGTATAAACTTTCTCTTAAGTATAACTGAATGAATAAAGTTAGTATCTACATTTCAAATACCCAGTGACTATGAAGATTTTGTTCTATTCTACTGGTAGGTAGTCATCCAAACCAGGTGTTAAAAACTAAGAAATAAGAGATATATTGGATGTTATTTAATCAAGCCAGATACAGGGGATGGTTAATGTCCTCATCTGAGCACAGATGTGGTCAGTAATAAACATGCTTAAGGCCAAATGATCAGAGGAGAAGCTAGGCTAGAATTTGTTCAGAAGACCAGGCACCCAGATGGTGAAAGAGAAGGGGATGTCAGACAAGTCCTTTAGATCAAAACAGTACCTGGAGTTGAGTATGGCAATCAGCCTGGGGCAGAAATTGAGATGCTGATAAAACACCAGCTGGGCACAATCAGAAACAACACTAGCCAAAACTCATCTCCCTGAGAACAGGGGCTAGCCCTGCTTCATCTTTACGTCCCCAGAGCATTAGGAATTGTCAACGTGCCTGTCAATGAACTAAGAAGAAAGAATTGGTATCTCAGGAGAAATATGCAAACACAGAGCATTTAAACTTGGGCTTTCATTGGTAGCTTCAATCTGCCAGGAAGTCCAATTTGATCTTCAAAAGATCTCTCCTGATAGCAGAATTTTAGTTTCAATGGAGTAATATCTATATTTCATTCTCAGAAACCAAGGGTTTTCTTATCATGCAAATATTTATCAAAAGTTAGAAGAAATGTTCACTTTTCAAGGAAAATTAAATTATGCCATGTAATCCTTTTAAATAAAGATGAGTCAAGGCCTGGGTAGTAATCACACAACTGATTTACAGGAAGAACACAGGAAGCAGTGTTTCCACAAACACTGGCTTTCTGTCTCTCCCTCTCTCAAGCATCATTACGAACAAAGCTAGTGAAGGCGATGGAATTCCAGCTGAGCTATTAGATGTCCTAAAAGATGATGCTATTAAAGTGCTGTTCATAGTGAATTTAAATACAGTGATGTTCTTTAAATGCATTTGTTCATAGTGAAGCATCACTACGAACAAAGCTAGTGGAGGTGACGGAATTCCAGCTGAGCTATTTCAAGTCCTAAAAGATGATGCTGTGAAAGTGCTGCACTCAATATGCCAGCAAATTTGGAAAACTCAGCAGTGGCCACAGGACTGGAAAAGGTCAGTTTTCATTCCAGTCCCAAAGAAAGGCAATGCCAAAGAATGCTCAGACTACTGCACAACTGCACTCATCTCACATGCTAGCAAAGCAGTGCTCAAACTTCTCCAAGCTAGGCTTCACAGTACGTGAACTAAGAACTTCCAGATGTTCAAGCTGGATTTAGAAAAGGTAGAGGAATCAGAGATCAAATTGCCAACATTCACAGGATCATAGAAACAGCAAGAGAATTCCAGAAAAACATCTGCTTTATTGATTATGCCAAAGTCTTTGCTATGTGGACCACAACAAACTGGAAAATTCTGAAAGAGATGGGAATACCAGACCACCTGACCTGCCTCCTGAGAAATCTACACGCAGGTCAAGAAGTAACAGTTAGAACCAGACATGGAACAATAGACTGGTTTCAAATCAGGAAAGGAGTACATCAAGGCTGTATACTGTCACCCTGCTTATTTAACTTATATGCAGAGTACATCATGTGAAATGCTGGGCTGGATGAAACACAAGCTGGAATCAAAACTGCCAGGAGAAATATCAATAACCTCAGATATGCAGATGACACCATCCTTATGGCAGAAAGCAAAGAGGAACTAAGGAGCCTCATGATAAAAGTGAAAGAGGAGAGTGAAAAAGGTGGCTTAAAACTCAACATTCAGAAAACTAAGATCATGACATCCGGTTACATTACTTCATAGCAAATAGATGGGGAAACAATTTAAACAGTGACAGACTTTATTTTTCTGGGCTCCAAAATCGCTGCAGATGGTGACTGCAGCCATGAAGTTAAAAGACACTTGCTCCTTAAAAGAAAAGTTATGACCAACCTAGACAGCACATTCAAAAGCAGAGACATTACTTTTTGGACAAAGGTCCATTTAGTCAAAGCTATGGTTTTTCCGATAGTCATGTAAGGATGTGAGAGTCGGACCTTAAAGAAAGCTGAGCGCCAAAGAATTGATGCTTTTGAACTGTAGTGTTGGAGAAGACTCTTGAGAGTCCCTTGCACTGCAAGGAGATCAAACCAGCCAATCCTAATGGAAATCAACCCTGAATATTCCATGGAAGAACTAATGCTGAAGCTGAAACTCCAATAGTTTGGTCACCTGATACAAAGAACTGAATCACTGGAAAAGACCCTGATGCTGGGAAAGATTGAAGGTGGGAGGAGGAGACAACAGAGGATGAGATGGTTGGATGACATCACCGACTTGATGGACATGAGTTTGAGCAAGCTCCGGGAGTTGGTGATGGACAGGGAAACTTGGCATGCTGCAGTCCATGGCGTCCCAAAGAGTTGGATATGATTGAGCAACTGAACAGAACTCCCTCTCTCATCTTGTACCTGTGTGTGCATGTGCTTGGAGTTAACACTGGAGTTTGTTAAATGCATTTTTGTTGGTTTTTTTTTTTTTTTTTTTTTGCTAGGATTCTTGAAAGTTAGTGGTAAATAAGCCAGTAACAAATACCGGAGACTTAAGAGACATGGGTTCAATCCTGGGGTTAGGAAGATTTTCTTGGAGAAGGGCATGGCAACCCACTTCAGTATTCTTGCCTGGAGAGTTCCATGGACAGAGGAGGCTGGCAGGCTACAGTCCATAGTGTTACAAAGAGTTGGACATGACTGAAGCAACTTAGCACACAGCACACTTGAAGGATGCATCAGATAGAGAACAAGTAAGAGTGATAAATAAAATTTCGAAATCTTCAGGATATAAATCACCTGATTATATGTTTTCTGATATAGCATATTACAGATAATACTAAATAAACTTGGCAAAATTTAGACATTTGTAGACTAAAAATTACATCTACAAAAGCAAACAAATCCTTCCTATAATAAAATATGTTCTTTGAAGACCAGATTATGGGCATAGGATAGGAGCATATTACTAACAAATTAAAAGGGAAAAGATATTAGCAACTTGAATAAAGAATTACTAAATTTACGTTGGAACCAACCATGCAAAAGACTGACACATAGTAGACGAGTATCATCTAATTTATTATAAAGGTGACAGATAAAATGAATCAATCTGTCAATTATTACAAGGATTATTCTTCTGTTCCCATGTGTACACACACAGTAATATTACTTAGTATCATCCTTTAAAAATATAAATCCTTACAAAAAATTCTGCCAGGTTAATCTAGTTTTCTGAAAGAAAATTGCCTAGTAGTTAAAGAATACATTTTGTATCATTTTCCAAAATCTTTCAAACTAAAGTCTAAGTCCTATCTTCCTCAATGTTGATTGAAACTGAGAGAACTTAAAGTTGCCCTTCATTTGTTCTTCACTGAGACAAAACTGGGGAAAAAATTAGCGGGTAGATTAAATTTCATAAAAGTCACAAACAGTTGCTGATGTATCACCTTATATTAGGAGCAGTGAACGATGCATAGACTTTTCTAAATTCACAGCTAACAAATTAAATTGCAAAGTTTAACTTAATATTGTCCAACTGTTACACATTTACCTGGAGAAGCAGAAGTCTCATCTTTTATTTGGAAATGTACAGTTTGCAAAAATGCACACAAAACATCCGAAGGAAGAGTAAAAAATAGTATATCCAATCATCCATTTACTCTAGTTACTCATAGAAATAGTAATATATCTGCAAGTTCAGATATTTTTAAAAAGTAGACATAAATATAAGAACATTCTACATATTTTATGCTAGCTGTATCATTTATTTTTAGACACCTAAACTTGCAAATTTCCAGGTGGAATTCTCAATTTTATTCAAATACTTAGTCAAATTTTATTAGCCCTGAAAATCAGATAGCAAGTTAATCTACAAAGTCAGAAAAATTTCCCCATTTGTTAGTGAAAACTGCCTTACTATGTAAAAGGCAGCTATAATCCTTTATATCTTTATTTTAAAAAACATTCTGAAGTTTTCATTTGTTTGCTGTTCATTAAACAAATTCCTTTGGTTTCCATGGTATCATCCTCTTATTTGTTGTCTACTATTTTCACTGTTTATCCTCATATACCTGCATTTCCTTCTTTTCTCTGCTTGTGTAATTTATTTTTTTCAGCAGTTTCTCTTGGCTACATTGATTTTTCTTACTCTATGTCAGTCAGTCAGTTGTTTGCAATAAAAATGGTACATTTTGAAATTTTGTTGGGGCATTATTGGCTGTCCCAAAACTAGAAGTATGTTTCACTGGCAGGGACCAGTCTGGCCTGCTGTCAATGGGGTAGTCCTTGAAACAGAAGATGGCTCAGAGCCTGAACGACTTTAAAAAGTTTCACCAGACACTCATGGTAGTAAACATTCTTTTATATTCTGGGGTGAGCATCTAACTCCAGTTTATACATAAAGTCCAGCTGATGCTTAACTTAGGATACAACTGTAATTTCTTTTGTTTGGAACAATAGCCTGAAATACCTGCAGTCTCCTCCCTTTTCCTCTTTCGCTCCCTGCAAAGCAAGTCTGACACTAAATACACAGAGCTGGGTCAAACTTCACTACGAGCATGTGTGTGTATGTCCTCCAGTCATTCAGTCGTGTCCAACTCTTTTGCGACCCCAGGACTGTGGTCCCCCAGGCTCCTCTGTCCATGGGATTCTCCAGGCAAGAATATTGAAGTGGGTTGCCATTTTCTTCTCCAAGGGATCTTCCTGACCCAGGGATCCAACCCAGGTCTCCCAGGTTTGGAACTGCAGGCATATTCTTTACTGCCTGAGCCACCAGAGAAGCCCCCACTACCCTGAGTTTTAATAATTCCCTAGAAAAACTCACAGAACTCAGGAATGTCTAATACTTCCAACTGCAATGGCACCCCACTCCAGTACTCTTGCCTGGAAAATCCCACGGATGGAGCAGCCTAGAAGGCTGCAGTCCATGGGGCTGCTGAGGGTTGGACACAACTGAGCGACTTCACTTTCACAGTTTTTATTGTAACAGAAAAGTTTACACGTCAGAGCCAGCTAAAGGGGAGATGCATAAGATGAAGTCTGGGTGGGTCCCAAACGCTAATACCTCAGCATCTTGTCTTGATATGTGACAGTACATCAATACATCTTGATGTGTGACTGTATACGCTCAGAGTGCGGTTAACTGGAAGCTCACCCAAGCCTCCCAGTCTAGACTTTTTATTGGGATTTCATCACACAGGCACACCGGACTGAATCATTGGCCAGGTAGTTAACTTAGCGACCTGCCCTCTCCCTCCCTGATGTCAATCAGACATCAAATAGCTCAGTTCAGTTCAGTTGCTCAGTCATGTCCGACTCTTTCCAACCCCATGAATTGCAGCACACCAGGTCTCCCTGTCCATCACCATCTCTGGTAGATCACTCAAACTCACATCCATGCAGTCGGTGATGCCATCCAGCCATCTCATCCTCTGTTGGCCCCTCCTCCTCTTGCCCCCAATCCCTCCCAGCATCAGAGTCTTTTCCAATGAGTCAACTCTTCGCATGAGGTGGCCAAAATACTGGAGTTTCAGCTTTAGCATCATTCCTTCCAAAGAACACCCAGGGTTGATCTCCTTTAGAATGGACTGGTTGGATCTCCTTGCAGTCTAAGGGACTCTCAAGAGTCTTCTCCAACACCACAGTTCAAAAGCATCAATTCTTTGGCGCTCAGCTTTCTTCACAGTCCAACTCTTCACATCCATACATGACCATTGGAAAAACCATAGCCTTGACCAGATGGACCTTAGTCGGCAAAGTAATGTCTCTGCTTTTGAATATGCTATCTAGGTTGGTCATAACTTTTCTTCCAAGGAGTAAGCGTCTTTTAATTTCATGGCTGCAGTCAAATAGCTCAAAACCCTCTAATTACAAGGCTGGGTCATTCTAATATGGTCACCCTCATCCTGAGTCATGTCATTAACATAAATTATGCCCCCACCTTATTAGCATAAACTCAGGACTGGCGTGAGTGTACACTGGGGCAAAATTAAGGCACTCTTGTCATTCTTGAAATTCCAAGGATTTGGAGGCTCTGTCCCAGAACCAGGGGAAAAGACTAGACAATTCTTTATTACACAACACTCCTTATTACCTTATGTCAGACTTTGATCATCTTTCCAAAGTGTTGTTTTCATTTAAATTATGCTCCTATCTCCAACTTGGTTCTGCTTCATGTCTGTGGTCTGCAATCCTGCCAGAGTAATCTAGCTAAAAAGGAATCTGGATGATGTCATTCCTCTCTTTAAAGTCCTTTAATGGTACCCTGAATTTAACAAAGAAATCTAGGCTCCTTTGTATAGCACACAGCACTCTCTGAGAGCTTCTTATACACATCTCAAACTACTGTATCCACTTAAAAGAACACATCTAATTGTATATCCCTACTAAAGTAACTGATATTCCTCTCTTGGGTGCTGTTGCTTATCCTGTGTTCATTTTTAGAAGACCTTTCCCTTCCTCCACTCCTAACTGTCTGCATAACTCCTTATTAAGTAAGACTCAGATTAGGTGAAATTAAACCTTTTTTGTTCTACCCACTTGTGGTGAATTTCCATTATTTTCTGTTAGCTTGAGGCTCTGTACATTTTTTTGGCAAATTATTTTCTTGTAAAAATTATTTATGCAAATGTCCACACTGAAAAATTCCCTTGTGGGTTTGTTTGTAAGAGGAACCCATATATTCAAGTGAGCATTATGGCTTCCAGCCTACATCAAAAGTGATCATGTCATATTTTTAAGTTCTGATCTAAGAGATACAAAAAGTGTTATGTAAGACTTCTAAAAAGTGTCCTCAGTATGATGATCCCATCCTCTACCTTCTTTTCTCTGGTTAAAGTAAGAATACGCAGGCAGGAACCAAAGGTACCATAAAGTGGAAGTCACAAGTAATGGAAGGTGACATGACCAATTAAAGGAATTATGTAATGGATAATTACTGTATTTATCATCTTTGGAGTAACTACTTGATATATGTATATATCAAGAGAGAAATAAATGTCTATCTTGTTGAACAGCTATTATTTTGGTCACTCCAACCAAATTCAATACTGATTGCTATTCTTCTTACAAAGCATAAGCTCTTATTATCATCTTATTTTCCAGGAACAAGAAGGATAGCTAGAAAAGTATGTACTCAATAACTGCTCAATGAAATGAAACAAAATATAGATATAAAAGCAACTGATTTCTATTCATAAGGAGAGACAATGAAGTACCTGTCCAATTCTTTATAATAGATTAAGTCCACTGAAATAGGTGTTTGGATAATGACAATTTTATGTTTCAAGTATGTAAAATAAATACATAAAATTGGCCAAATGAGTAACGATCTGTTAGATAAAAGTTACACATTTGGAAAGCTGACCAAGATACTCAAAGGGCAAAATATATTATAAAATTAATAACATATTTGTATATTTCAATAGAAGTGGCTAATTTAGTATTGGAAAGTCTAAGGTAAAAACACTATTAATCAATATTCAAATTAGAGAAAAAATGCTCCAGTTTATTTCTTTTGTTTGCACTCAGTGTGGTATATCTTTGCCAATGTCAAATCCAATGTTTACTTCTTTTGGCTTCTGCTCTCTCTCTCTTGGTTCTCCTCTACTTCACAAACTCTCTACTCAGGCTTGATTGCTGGTTCTTCTGTTTCTGCTCAGACCCCAAGTGCTGGAGTAGCCAAAGTCCTTCCTATTACACCCACACTCCTGGGAATCTCACATGGGCCCACAGCGATAGCTATCACTCATCTGTAAGTCTCTATCTACTAAATCAGTGTTTCCACCCTGGACCTAATCTTAAATTCTAGATTTGTCTATCCAAATTGCTACTTTAATACCCAGAGGTCATCTAAGACTTACCATGTTCAAAAGGGAATTACTGAAATCCCACAGAAACTGTCTTCCCCAACAAATCTGCTTTTATACGCATGTTACTTTTCAGTAGACATTCATGCAGGAGCTCATGTCAACAACTAGATCATGTTCCTGATGCACTTTAGTCATCATATCCATTTATACTTCAGGCAAGATTTAACTTTAAAAAATATCTACATTTCTTGAAGATATCCAGTTCTTTCCACCTAATCTATAATTATTCTAAGTCAAACCAACATCTCACTCACCCGGACCACTAAAATAGGATCTTACAGAAAGTCATCGTTTATTTTGTTCTAGGACGCCTGGTCTACCTTACAAACCATTCTCCATATGTCAGCCAACATTACGGTTTTTAAATGTATAAAAGAACATGCCATTTCTCTACTTAAAATCAGACAGTTATTAAATGTTGAAAAAGAATAAATCCGGGAAAATTCTAAGTGAATATGACAAGTGTAGCAGGTTTGAACTGGGTCAGATTTGAGCAAAATGCTAACTTGGTATCAGACAACTGCTCACTTTATGAAGTACAACCACAGAGAAAATATTTCATCTCATTGAAATGTTGACTGTTATTGGGTATACATGATCATAGAAGTGAAAGTGTTAATCTCTCGGTTGTGTCCAATTCTTTGAAACCTCATGACTATAGCTGGTCAGGATGTGTAGCCATTCCTTTCTCCAGCAGATCTTCCTGACTCAGGAATTAAAACTGAGTCTTCTGCACTACAGGCAGATACTTTAAGATGATACTGAATAAACACACCAACATCACACTTTCCAGAGCAAGAAACTATTCACAGATCTCATAAAGTGTGAAAGATTAAGTTGGCTATAAAAATCAAATATAATGTCTATTTCTTAATAACATGGAACACATTATTACAAATAGAGTGATTATTATAGTCTTGATAAAAGGAAGATGAAAATTATAAAACAGCTGAATTAAAAAACATTAAAAATTCCTTATATATCACTCATATATATTTACAAAATATTACTTCAACACCAGCAATAGTCATATACCTTATTCATATCAATGAATGAAGTTGGTGAATTGTGGAACATTATCACACACAAAAACAATCCATCAAATCTAGACTGTAAAAGGACAATAATCTTATGCTAACATTGAATCATATGCTAACAGTGAATAAAACTGATGACTTGGTTTTGCATTTATTGCTTACTTCTTAGCTTGACCTGCTGCTGTTGCTGCTAAGTCGCTTCAGTCGTATCCGACTGTGTGACCCCATAGACGGCAGCCCACCAGGCTCCCCCGTCCCTGGGATTTTCCAGGCAGGAACACTGGAGTGGGTTGCCATTTCCTTCTCCAATGCATAAAAGTGAAAAGTCAAAGTGGATTTACTCAGTCGTGTCCGATTCTTCGTGACCCCATGGACTGCAGCCTACCAGGCTCCTCCATCCATGGGATTTTTAAGACAAGAGTACTGGAATGGGGTGCCATGGCCTTCTCTGTAATAAGGCCTTCTCATGGCCTTCAAATCTAGTAATAAAAGTTATTTTCCATGGATTTTTTTCTAATGAAAAACTGTAATAAATAAAAATAATTTCTTAAATATAGAACAATGGAAATTTTACTTTCATTCTGCTTCATATTAAGAGATTGACTTCTCTAGATGCAGTATTCTTCTTTTCCCAAATTATCAGGTGATCCCTGGAAAATCAGAGAATCTTCAAAAAAAAAGTTATCTAGCCTTCAATTTCTAGGTCAACTTTTTACTGAAAATTCACTTTGCTCCCCACTATATTAGTTTCCATTTGCTGTGCCTAGTTGCTCAGCTGTGTCAAACTCTGCGACCTCATGGACTGTAGCCCACCAGGCTCCTCTGTCCATGGGGATTCTCCAAGCAAGAATACTGGAGTGGGTTGCCATGCTCTCCTCCAGGGGATCTTGCTACTGAAGCATTTTACCACAAACTTAATGGCTTAAAACAAATTTTTCATCTTGCCATTCTAGAGCTCAAAAGACTAAGTCTTATTGAGGTAAAAAGAGGGTGTCAGCAGGGTGGCATTCCTTCTAGAAACAATAGGAAACACTTTGTTTCCTTGTCTCTTCCTGCTCCAATGACACCTGCTTCCCTTGGCTTCGGTCCTCTTCCTTCCATCATCACAGCCAGAGCGATCTGGCCAAGTGCTTCTTAGGGGGCCACCTCCCTGTTCTCTCTTCTGTCTCTCACTTTCACTGTTAAGGTCCTTTGTGATTACACTGAGCCTGCCTTAATCTCTTTGGGCTACAACAGCAAAATACCAGAGACTGGGTGGCTTATAAACAATAGTAGTCTGTTTTTCACAGTTCTGAATACTGCAAAGTCTAAGATCAAGTCTGTGGCAGTTTGCAATTTTTTTCACTGTAGCTTCACTTGGCAGAAGGGGCAAGGAGTTCTCTAGGATTCTATGATTAAGGCACCAATTCCAATTCTGAGAGCTCTGACCTCATGCCCTAATTACCTCCCAAAGGCCACCTCCACTTCAATACCATCACAACGAACATTAGGATTCAACACCTGAATCTGGGAATGAGGGGCACAATCACTCAGCCCATAGCAGGGCCCAAAAGGATAATCCAGAATAAACACCCTCATTCAAGTTCAGCTGAGTAGCAACCTCAATTCCATCTGCTGCCATAATTACCCTTTGCACATAACCTAATGTATTCACAAACTACTAGTATTGGGACTTGGACATCTTTGAGGAGCTGTCATTCTACCTATTACAGTCACAAACTTGGTATATGACTTCCAGTAGGTTGTCAAGTGATGTAGAGAGATATATTTTAGAACTTGATTAACCTTAAAAAGTATAAGTGGCATGTTGAAAATTAATTTTCCCTCTCCCAGATAAAGCACATTTTTATTCATCTAACACTCACTCATCAAAACATTTATTAGGTACCCACTATACCCACAACACTGAGGATTACTCACGAAACAAGACAGACAAACTCATTTTGATGATGTTTCAAGGGGAAGGTACACTGGAACTGATGTGACTGTTACTGAGTTATGCCCCAAATTATGGGATTTACTAGGACTCCCCACATAGTTATCAGTGGTCAGTTCAGTAAAAGAGATGGACAATGATTTCTGCTAAAAGAGCCATCTCTCACCAGTGAAACACTGGATACTGAGGCAAATGGAGACATTATCTGGATCCTTCTAGTACAGTTCAAATCCCATCATGTAAAAACTCAGTCTGGTTTTAGCATGCTTTGAGATAGAACTCAATTTTTTGAAAAGTCACTGGGATGTTTGTTTTAACCATAGCAGGTAAACATTCAGATTGTTACACTAGTGATCAGATTGTTATAAGACACATCAAAGACATGAAGAAAAGAGTAATGGTGGTTTTTACTACAATAACAAAGGAGTATAGTGTATAACCAATCTAGGGAGAACATTAGGCTCTGTGGGAGCAGTGCTACAGTTTGAAGCCATTTTCATTGTTACTATAGAAACAGCAAAATGTCAACTATTTTTAGAGCTTTGTTCTAAGATTCAACCAGCCATGCTAGTTATCAGTATGTTTAAGGATGCCAGAAACATATGCCAAGTAATATAGCTAGAAATTTAAGTTTGTAAGGTAATTTATTTCTTCTAGAACATTTTAATAATATGCATGGCCCCTAAATATAATGCTATTTATGCAATTAAATATCCACACTTTATAAGAAATTATATAAACACATTTTTATATAGACATAGTTAATAAGTTACCTCCACATATGGTTTTTCAAGGGTGAGTGTAACATTATAGTGTTCACAGCTATAAACACTATAATTAACTTGGTACACAGACACCCAATTAGTTGGCCTGTTATCACTTAGCTAATTTCTTTCACCTTCAATAAACAGCTATTGAAAGCCAGACCCCCCACTAGGTTCTGGAAACATAAGGATGACAAAAGTGGCATATTTTCCCCCAAGTACACATTTCTAAACATGAATTTGACCTTAAGATGCATTATATTATAAAACCTGACAAAAATTTTAGGACAAACAAATGTTAATTAAGGAGATTGTCTCCAAAAATAAAATGTCTCCAAGAAGCAAAAATGAAGAATGGATTCATGTTTAACTGTGCAATTTCCTTTATGCTTGATGCTTAATGATGCTCCTCTGGCAAACAGGAATCTAAAACCCATCTGTGCAGTATACTTTACATATTTGTATGTAATGGAAAATTAGTAACTTTTATGATTTTATGGGCAAGACATAAAGCATGCAATTAGCAAAAATGGTGCAGTTATAGAAATTTTGAATTACTAAAAGTAGTGCTCGCTCATTACTATGTATGTATAAAATGTTTATTATTCATGACCTTCATCTTCTCTATACGCATTTTAGGGTTTTACAGACAAATGTAATTACTGAAAGCAATTTGAGAAAAAGTGATCTGGCTAAGTATTCTCACACAGATTTACCTTCTTAGATTACCACTGAGGCCTCCTGAGTTCTGTAGATAGAGACAACTAATTGAGAGTAACACAGTTGGAACATATTTTGCGGGAAAAACACCCTCTCACTTGGAGTGACTTAGACACATTATGCAATCTTGACGGACAAGTTAAAAGTCAAGTTATTAGACAAATGTATCTAATTTAAACAGATTAAAATCAATACAGTTGACCCTTGAACAACTTGAGAGTGTTAATTCCCATATAATTTATAGCTGGCCCTCCCCATCCAGGGTTCTTTGCATTAGCAGATTCAAGCAACTGAGGACCATGTAGTACTGCAGTATTTATTACTGAGAAATATCTGTAAAAGTGGACCTGGACAATTCAAATCCATGCTGTTCAAGGGTCAACTGTATTTTGAAATCAAGATGATAAATGACTGTACTGATCAGTTAATTAAAATTGCGATCATTGGTTAAGAGGTGATAGACAAGCTCTGATAGCAATAAAAGAAAAAAAAGTATACATGTGTGGTGTGGGGGGAGGATGGTGCTGAAATGAGTTCAAACTGCTATCTCCCTGAAACATTAACATGCAAAAAGCATTTTACAGGATTTCAAAAAACTCATACAGGTGCATACATATTTTAAAATGACATTTACTGTTACTTTTAATCAGAGAGTCACATTACCTAATTGAAGTATTTAAAAACAGTTAATAGAATTATCTAGATAATTGCACTTCAATCTCCAGCAGAAAATAACTTCCTCTCTGGGAGCTGCCCTCTGTGAAAGACCATTGCCCCCACCCGCAGTTATACCCACTCACTGGGGCAACTTGCTTGTGGTAACCAGGGATACAAAGGCCGCATCCTTATTAATAGCTCAATCAATTTCCTACATATTTCCTATAGTACCTCATATTAATTTACATGACAGGTCCAAAGCTTTCTGTGGGATCAACTGATTGTTGCTACCGTTGTTTGGTTGCTAAGTTGTGGTCAACTCTTTGCAACCCCAAGAACTGTAGCCCATCAGGCTCCTCCATCCATGAGATTTCCCAGGCAAGAATACTAGAGTGGGTTGCCATTTCCTTTTCCAAAGGATCCTTCCAACCCAGGGATGAACTCGGGTCTCTTGCATTGCAGGCAGATTCTTTACTGGCTGAGCCAGCAGGGATGCCTGGGATCAACTGATGCCTCTGTTAAAATGAAGTATTGTTCAGCTTCTCCCTTTGCTGAATCTTTGTCCCTCAAACCCTTACAGGGAATTTCTCCTAGAGCCTTTTTGCTATAATCCTTTTACACTCAAATCTCCCATCACAGGGACTGCCCTGGTGGTCTAGTGGCTAAGACTCTGAGCTACCAATACAGGGCACCAGGATTGGATCCCTGATCAGGGAACTAGATTCCACTAGATTCCACATGCTGCAACTAAGACTTGGCACAGTCAAATAAATATTATTTTTTTAATCTCCATCACAAGAGTCTGTTTCCAGGGAACCTTAATAAATCCCTTAAAGGTATCTGGAGAGCTAGAGACAGGCTATACAACAAAACAAGCAGAGGGCTGAAAAAAGTAGGTTTTCAGCCCCTATTTATTTTCTTATTACTGATTAATACTTATAGGTCTCACATACTACCTGTCTGCTTTAATAAGGATTATCCATTAAAACAAATATATTCTTTTGCATAACTGTTGCTACTAAAATAAGGAATGTGTAGCCAAACTCACACTCTTCAGCTTATTTTTTTGCATTGATTATCTATGTAAGTGACATCATGGTAATGCCTTAGCTGGTAGTGTTTCACTTTATTTTGTAATATACAAAGTACATATAACATAATTTGTGCATTACAGAACCAAGAATGTCCCTCAGGAATTTACATTTTTTCTTTAATAATCAAAAATCTGTTTACAAAATATGAGTTAAAGGCGTATACACTATCTTTCTTGTATAATTTGTTATCATCACTACAAGAGACCATACATTTCTGTATCTTCACATAATTCCTCAGTGCCTAGCATAAAGTACAATTACAAAAAATGAATGAATTGATTAATAAAAGTTAGATGGTTTTTATACTGAGCTACCATATTTATTAATAACCAGCAAACAGTATTAAGTGAAGTTCAACTAACATTTATGTATTACTTTCTATATGCTACTTCTTATGGTAGTAAATGGAGGAGATTGGTGCATAGGAAAGAATCTAGTTACAAGGTCAGATTAAGCTGAGTTCAAACCTGAACTTGGTCATTTATTGACATGACTTTTTTAAGTTAATGAACTACTTCATTTATTTTTATCATAATTTTTTGTTTTACTTATTTCTTATTCTCTCCCCTTCCTTCACCCCCTACTTCTTGCTTCCTTCCTTAACCAATATTAATTAGGGTCTATCCACTATACCAACCACTATGTGGGTGTTACAAATATGACTGTGAGCAACATAAGTTTTTAACCTCAAATGTATCGTTGTCTGTAACTCAATCTAAGAGTGTTTGGGGAAGATTTCCCAGGACAGAACTTCTCGAAGACAATTTCAAAAATACAATTAAGGTGTCATTTTGGTAAGATGTGGAGACAGTGCCTGAAGAAGAGGGAGAAATTCCAGGCAGAGGTTATCAGTAAAGGATTGTGCAGAAGTATGGAGACAACTGAACACAGAGTACCATGGAAACTCAGTGCATCATGATTTTCTGAGAATCATGTATTATGAGTACACACTCAAGTCTAACAAAGAAAGAGGGATATGTGATAAGCATCCAGGGGTGTCTAACAGAATTCAAGAGGAGAAAGGCAGCCAGGTATACAAGCGACTGGAATCAATCACAGGCAAGCCATCCTGAGCAGACTGCCCATTTCTTTGAGACCACATAGTGTTTTCTCTCTGCTCCATTTAGCATCTGTTTCAGTCTTTCTCACAGTTCCTATTTTGCTTTTTCTCCCCATATACAGTGGAAACATTGCTTTGCCAGACCCACATCTACACCACTACTCACATTTCAGAGACTCGGCAGAATCTGACAAGAGGCTCTTTTCCCTAAATCCAGGTTACTGCAAGTAGAAGTTCCCATGGGATCAGATGCCTTTCCTAAGTCCAGCCCAACTCTAAGTGAGCTGGATAGGGATGATAGTTTGGATAATGTGGCCCAACCTGAGGGCTTGTTTTTATGGAAAGTAGTTATTAAAGGAGGATTGCTTCTGTGACTAGAGCACAGAGGATGACCATTGGGTGAAGAAGGGAATGGGATTGGGCAAGAGAGACATAAAACATTCATTATCTTCTAAGTTATAGGGAGGACTTTTTACTTTATCCTGGAGGTAGGGAAACAGAACCCTGTATGGAACAACTGACTGAGTTATGATTGAGGAAGGAGTTTGTCAAGGCTGTCTAATGTCCCCCGGTTAATTTAACCTATATGCAGAGCACATTATTAGAAGTTCCAGGCTGGATGAGTTACAAGATGGAATCAAGGCTGCAGGGAGAAATATCAAGAACCTCAGATATGAGGATGTGAAAGACACTTAGTCGTGTCCAACTCTTTGCAATCCCACGGATTCTATAGTCCATGGAATTTTCCAGGCCAGAATACTGGAGTGGGTAGCTTGCCCTTCTCCAGAGGATCTTCCCAACTTAGGGGCAGAACCCAGGTCTCCCACATTGCAGGTGGATTTTCTACCAGCTGAGCGACAAGGAAAGCCCAAGAATACTGGCATGGGTAGCCTATCCCTCCAGCGGATCTTCCTGACCCAGGAATCAAACCAGGGTCTCCTTCATTGCAGGCGGATTCTTTACCAACTGAGCTATCAGGAATACCACTGTAATGGCAGAAAGTGAAGAAAAACTAAAGAGCCTGTTGATGAGGGTGAAGGAAGAGAGTGAAAAAAGCGGTTTAAAACTCAATAATAAAAAAACTAAGATCATGGATTCCTTCCCATTACTTCATGGTAAACAGATGAGGAAAAGGTGGAAGCTGTGACAGATTTTCTCTTCTTGGACTCTAAAATCACTGCGGATGGTGATTGCAGCCATGAAATTAGAAGACAATTTGCTTCCTGGCAGGAAAGCTATGACTAGCCTACACAGTATATTAAAAAGCAAAGACATCGCTTTGCTGACAAAGGTCCACATAGTCAAGGCTATGGTCTTTCCATTAGTCACATACAGTTGTGAGAGCTGGACCATAAAGAAGGCAGAGTGCCAAAGAACTGATGCCTTCAAACTGTGGTGCTGGAGAAGACTCTTGAGAGTCTCTTGGACAGCAGGGAGATTAAACCAGTCAGTCCTAAAGGAAATCAACTCTGAATACTCATTGGAAGGGCTAATGCTGAAGCTGAAGCTCCAATACTTGGTCACCTGATGTGACCAGCCAACTAATTGGAAAAGACCCTGATGCTGGCAAAGACTGAAGGCACAAGGAGACAAGGGCGACAGAAGTTGAGAAGGTTGGAACTGATGCAACGGACATGAACCTGAGCAAACTGCAGGATGTGGTGAGGGACAGGGAAGCCTGGCACGCTGCAGTTCATGGGGTAACAAAGAGTTAGACATGACTTGGCAACTGAACAACAATGAAACACAGAGATTTGAAAGTGACAAGATTTTTTTTGTTTGTTTTAGAAAGTATACCCTGTGTGTCCAGCACAGTATAGGGAGATTTGAGTAGCTTGTATGAAATACAACTCACTAGTGGCCAAAGTTAAATAGTTTATGAAGATGAGAAATGAAAGCAGGTCACAAGGAAAACTGCAAAGAGCCTAAAGGATTTACATTTTCCTCAGGGTTACCATTAGTGTTTCTTATCAGAGTGGATCCAGGATTTGGGAACCCAAAACACCAATAATTTGTGGATTACCTTTAATAAAAACACATTATAAAGATGAAATTAAGAATAATTGCAGATAAACAGTGAACTCAAGATATTTGCCCAAATCAACTTCCTCTTAGCAAGATTCCACAAATGCTTGACACATCCCAGTCACCCAACAGGAAGGAAATCGTGGCAGAGGAGAAGCTGACATCGAATTACATGGTAAAAATATCTTACCTCTGCAAAATTTAATATGCTAAAGTTCATATGAACACAATGCTGGGTCCCTTCCAAAGACATGAAAGGGTAAAGGATGTTAAAGCTTAAACTCCACTAGTTTTACTCTATAGTCACCTCCAGTTACTAAATATGACACATAAAGTCTCCTAGGAAAGCTAAAAATTCCAGTGCCCTTATACAAAGCTAAAAATATATATAAGTGAATCAATCTAATACAACAGGAAGAGACTAATATCATTTCACAAGAGTTTAAATGTAGACTTAGAATTCATTTAAGGCTATGCTCAGTGACTTACCATTCTTCTATGTACAGTCAGTTAAAACCTGCCTGACTTAAGGCTCTACTACAAAGCCACAGTCATCAAGACAGTATGGTACTGGCACAAAGACAGAAATATGGATCAATGGAACAAAATAGAAAGCCCAGAGATAAATCCACACACCTATGGACACCTTATCTTCAACAAAGGAGGCAAGAATATACAATGGATTAAAGACAATCTCTTTAACAAGTGGTGCTGGGAAAACTGGTCAACCACTTGTAAAAGAACGAAACTAGAACACTTTCTAACACCATTCACAAAAATAAACTCAAAATGGATTAAAGATCTAAATGTAACACCAGAAACTATAAAACTCCTAGAGGAGAACATAGGCAAAACACTCTCCAACATAAATCACAGCAGGATCCTTTGTGACCCACCTCTCAGAATACTGGAAACAAAAGCAAAAATAAACAAATGGGACCTAATTAAACTTAAAAACTTCTGCACAACAAAGGAAAATATAAGCAAGGTGAAAAGACAGCCTTCTGAATGGGGAGAAAATAATAGCAAATGAAGCAACTGACAAACAACTAATCTCAAAAATATATAAGCAACTCATGCAGCTCAATTCCAGAAAAATAAATGACCCAGTCAAAAAATGGGCCAAAGAACTAAATAGACATTTCTCCAAAGAAGACATACAGATGGCTAACAAACACATGAAAAGATGCTCAACATCACTCATTATCAGAGAAATGCAAATCAAAACCACAATGAGGTACCAGTTCACGCCAGTCAGAATGGCTGCGATCCAGAAGTCTACAAGCAATAAATGCTGGAGAGGGTGTGGAGAAAAGGGAACCCTCCTACACTGTTGGTGGGAATGGAAACTAGTACAGCCACTAGGGAGAACAGTGTGGAGATTCCTTAAAAACCTGGAAATAGAACTGCCTTATGACCCAGCAATCCCACTGCTGGGCATACTCACTGAGGAAACCAGAATTGAAAGACACATGTGCACTCCAATGTTCATCGCAGCACTGTTTATAATAGCCAGGACATGGAAGCAACCTAGATGTCCATCAGCAGATGAATGGATAAGAAAGCTGTGGTACATATATACAATGGAGTATTACTTAGCCATTAAAAAGAATACATTTGAATCAGTTCTAATGAGATGGATGAAACTGGAGCCGATTATACAGAGTGAAGTAAGCCAGAAATAAAAGTACCAATACAGTATACTAACGCATATATCTGGAATTTAGAAAGATGGTAATGATAACCTTGTATGCGAGACAGCAAAAGAGACACAGATGTATAGAACAGTCTTTTGGACTCTGTGGGAGAGGGCGAGGGTGGGATGATTTGGGAGAATGGCTTTGAAACATGTATAATATCATATAAGAAACAAATCTCCAGTCTAGGTTCGATGCAGGATACAGGATGCTTGGGGCTGGTGCACTGGGATGACCCAGAAGGATGGTATAGGGAGGGAAGTGGGAGGGGGGTTCAGGATTGGGAACACGTGTACACCTGTGGCAGATTCATGTTGACGTATGGCAAAACCAAAACAATATTGTAAAGTAATTAGCCTCCAATTAAAATAAATAAATTTAAATTTTAAAAAAAGCTCAACATTCCAAAAACTAAAAAAAGAAGAAGAAAAAAAAAAAAAAAAAGAACATTATTTTAAATGCCCTTAAATTGAAAAAGCATTGTTTCTTGGAACGATCTGTTGTTTGAAAAACTTGAGGGTTCAGCTTTACCTAAAATAATCTACTTAGTTCTAAGGTACTTTTAATTATTTTTAATGTTTAATATCCTGACTACACTTAGAGAAATATTTTCTTTCAATTACTGTCGATGACTGAAACTGAGTAACTGTTCACTGGCTCTATCAATGCTCTCTGAAGGGGAAGCCTCCACGTTTCAGAAAAATTATCCTAAAGCATTTGTTGTCCTTTGAAAAAGTGCCTTCTAAATAGACACACCAGGAATCCTTGTTTTACAAGAGTACTCAAAACAGACAACTACTGAAAATGAATTCAAAGCTTATATCCACTGAATGGATGAGAATGTCTTTGGGGTTAATTAAGGGAAAAGAGTCAAATTTCATGAAATTGAAAATACTAGTTTATAATAAACATTAGAACAAAAATGTTAACTTAGAAATAGATTTCACATCATCCTTAACTTTTTATTCATCCAGATACCAGAAAATTTCTCTATTACACATTTCTGAGTAACATAACATCATTACTTGGCATTTATAAAACATCTTCATGCAGAGCATATCTTTTTATTTTTTGTAATTTGGAGTGTCTTCTTATGAAAAGTGTCAGACTGACATCCCTAGATATCAAAGTCTTCAATTTGTGCCTTAGATAAGCCTTAGGGAAACACAGCCGTTCTCTATGATCCTAGCCAAAATAGTTACAACAGAGCAGTTTAAGCAATAACTGGATGGCTGAGGGCTTGGCCTCTTTGCTGAAACTGTCAGCCAATGTACCAATTAATTCAACTACAAATTTTATGAAAATTTCACTGAAAAGTGAATACATGGCTGTAGGTTTTACAGTTGCCTCAAGAAACAAAGAGCCTAAACTAATTGCAAAAGCTGTCAGTACTGGCATTGAGCCACTGAGTTTAAAAAAGTTTACTGAGCAATCTTTTATACTTTGCTTTGTACCTAAAGTCATGATTATACCTAAATTAGACTATCTGCCTTGGAGCCAAACACAAAACAAGGATAAACTCATTAAATAATGATATAAATACATACCTTAAGTGCCATAAATTCTATCACAGCTATTGAACAATTTCATTCTTCTCAGTTATAATGCTTAATAAATTTATTTCTAAAAATCTTTCTTAATTTATAGTGAGCCTTTATGGAAATGTAATTTCCAAGCTGTATACACATACTCAATGTAAGATTTATTTTTGTGATTTGCAGATGATTCTTGAAAAGACTGAATGCATTAGTGTCTGCCCTCTTTTGGTTAAGAAACTCAGTCTGGTGGATCTGTGAAACTAATACAAAAATGAGAAACCTGTAAGGAAACAGAAGAGTTGGTCTGAGGTGAATGTTGGGGTAGAGAAGAAGATGGCTGACAGATGGTTAAGAGTAAAGGAGAGTCTGGTTTCCTATGTAGAGTTGAGACTGAGAGAAAACCTGCATGTCCTTTCCTGCCTTGCATAGGTCCATGGGTGTGCCGCCGTCCACAACCCGCTACTGGAGTCAGAATAGCAACAGAGTCAACTTAGACCTGGCTGAGATCAAAGACCAAGTTGTCTGGAATGAGAACTGATAAAATATACCTAGAAGGACAAAACTTTTCCTATCCTGTCTCTTCACAGACTGGGCTAGATTATAATTTAGAATTAAGACTTTGGGAAAAGAACAATACTCAAGCATGAAGCCTGAAGAATGTTTTGAAGGGCAAGGTCACCTGCAAGGTCATGTTCAATTGGTGGTAGAGATCTTTGTCCTGAAGCATTATTTTCCAAACTCATCCCTTGAATTCCAGGAAAAGAAGCGAAATCCACACTTTAGCCTCTCTCTCCTCCATATCTATGACAGCTGAAATGAAGCTTAAGGGGGGAAATAACAAGAAATTGAACAAACAAAAATGAAAATAAAAACTACAAACTAAATAATTTACACCACATGAAACAGAATTAGTGTAACTGAGGTAAAAATATATATAATATGTAGGTCTAAAATACTCCAACAGCATTAAAGGCAAACAGTGGAAAGAGTAAGCAGAAACAGAGACATCTGTGGAATAGATGTTATTTGAATTTTAAAAATTAGTAGTGTGAAGAAAGAGCAGAATATATAGAACAGAAAATCATCAAAAGAAACTCTTCAAAAGAAAATAAAATGGATACAATTAACTGGCAATGAAAAAGAAAAATTAAGACATGGGATTTGGTTGTAGATTTATCATATCCTTGTACCTGAGGTTCTAGACACAAAAAAGTAGGGGGGCAGGAAGCATTGAAAAAAAAAAATGATCAAGAAATAGTCCAAATACAACATAATCTCAAAAGCATTCAAAAATTTAAAAAACTAGCTATACATAAAAAGGAAACTCTAAAAGCTTCCTAAAAAAGATTATATATTCTAAAAACAAAACAAAACCTCACTTGAATTAAACTGACATTGACCATTCCAGCACTGGATGAAAGAAGAATCTTTATAAAGTGTTAAAGGCAAAGTTCAAACTTAATACAATTTTATATTTAGCCTGAATCAAATCATCACATTGTCATTTTGAAAAAAGAGGGAAGGGGGCAGGGCACAACCTTTGAAGGAATGACAAAGCCCAAGGACATGACATAAACTGATAAGAACCAAATGGGTTCAAGATGGCAGACAAGACCTTGAGCCTCAATACATACTCATCATAACATCAATAAGCTAACTGACACAATCACAGGCACTAAGACAGTTCAAAGGCCAATCAAAGACCAAAAAGCAGGTGGTGGCCCAATTTCAGGAAATCTCCACTCCTTCCCCCAATATAGTTGGAACAATGCTCCAACTCAGTAGCTTATGAAATTACCCACCCATAAAAGCTACCTACACCATATTTCTAGGCCAGTCTCAAGTCTTCTGAGATGACCCACACTCTTGTCTGTAGAATGTGTTTCTCTCTAAATAAATGCACTTCTTACCTATCTCTCTGTCTCTCATGGAATTCTTTCTGCAATGAGACATTATGAACTCGAGCTTCATTAAAACCCAAAATGAGGTGTGTGATCTCAGCTAGAACACCATGAATTTTGGCTGGGTTCAAGTCATGGTTGTGTGAGTTCAAGTTCATATCTGAGGTGCATAATTTCAATTTCAAGGGTGAAATAGGGCTGCACTGTCTGTAGAACTTTTCTATAACATTTCAATAATCATACGTAGATATTGACTATCATCTTAGAAAGAGCAATCCTCAGAACTCACCTTCAAATTTATTCTCAAAAAAACAACTCAAACAAGAGACTCCAATGGTGGTTCACTGGTTAAAATTCCTCCCTTCTACAATAGGGGGCATGGGTTCAATCCCTGGTCTGGGACCTAAGATCTCACATGCTGCCCGGTACAGTCAAAAAGGAAAAGAAACAAATGAAGGAGGGGGTGAATTTCTATGAGATTTATTATAAGTAAATTAAAAGTTTATTCAGATTACTGTCATACAGAAAATAAAAGCCCAGCAAACAAAATGAAAATCTATTAAAATCAGGACTAAATAACAAATAATATCCTATAACTGGGTAAAGAAAGAAGAGAATGAAGTATAAGCAGACATGAACAATATATTTAGGGAAAAGATACAGGTATTTACGAGCTTATCAAATTGAAAAAGATAAAATATGTTTGCATATAAATGTAAAATGTGTAACTCTTAACAAAGCATAAAAGGTTGATTCAGCTAATAGAAGCCAAGAAAAAGAAAAGAAGAAAAAATGTGATAAATAGAAAATGCAAATAGCAAAAATAAGTCCTAACATAGTAGTACTTTTAACACAGTTGAGTTAAATTCATAAGTCAAAGATAAAGACTCTCAAATTATAAAAAAGCAATCTATCAATGCTTTATTTTGGAACAGATAAATTAAAAAAAATATAAGCATTAAAAATAAGAAATCAAAATACAAGAAATTAAAGCTTCAGAGAGAAGGGAATTCAATGGTATGTGTGAAACAGAAAAAAAAGAAATGGCATCAAACAGATAAAAAAATTTAAATAGATATAGAAAACATATTAAAGAAATCCAGAACATGGAACTATAAGAAAAATATATATGTTAGTATATTATATTCTGAGATATTCATAGTCATTTGAGAAATGTATCAATCTGGCAGAAAAAAATAACTGAAGGTACAGAAACCTTGAAGACTACATCAATTGCCTTCAAGTATGTGTGTGTGTATAAACACATATATACATATACCTTACATCTCAAAAATACATACTTACTTTGAGCATATTTGTAAAACAAACAAAACTATGCATATAATATCCAAAAGGAAATTACAACAAATTTGACAAAATCAACAACTTAGAAGTAATGTTTGCTGATGATGGTAACAATTGAAATCATTAAATGAGTTCATATTTAAACTATTTATATATAAATTATAGGAAGATAAAATGTAAATATATATACTTATATGCTTATGTATATTCTGCTATTAAACATGTATCATTTTATAAATAAAATTATAAAATTAGTACTTAGAACCAAATAAAAACACTACATTGCAAAAGGAGAGGGTACAGATGATAAAGTAGGACTAAAAAGGAAATAGACTAGTTTATATATATTTAGGCAAAAACAGGACAAATTATAAAAATATCAAAATAGTCCATTTTAAAAGTTAAAGAATGATCAAGAGAGCAAACCCAAGGGAGACAGAAGGAAGAAAATAATAACTATAAGAGTAGAGGTCAGTAATACAAACAATAATAACCAGAAGAAAAATGAATAAATAAAGACCAACAGAAACAAAAACACAAACAACTGTTTTAGGAAAAAACAGTAATTCGGCTAATTGCAAGCTCAACAGAAGACTAAAAGCTTAATAAAAGAACATAGTGGACATCTAGTAATAAATTTGGAAACTTATGAAACTTAAAAACAAATAGCCTTTTATAGTCTTATATTTTAAAATTTTTCATTTACTTTACTTGATTTTGTTAACTTTGTGGTACATAATTTTAAGATCTGCTTTAAAGTCTTGATCTGATAATTTAACATCTGGGATATCTTACAAACATCATCTTTCCTATTTTCTTTTTTTTCCTATTTTCTTTCTTTTGGAAAGTAAGTTACATTTTCCTGGTTCTTTCAAAGTTGAGTAATTTTTATCTTGACCTTGTGTGTGTTTTTGTGCTAAGCCGCTTCAGTCATGTCCAACTCTTTGCGACCCCATGGACTGTAACCCTCCAGGCTCCTCTGTCCATGGAATTCTCCAGGCAAGAATACTTCAGTGGGTTGTCATGCCCTCCTCTAGGGGATCTTCCCAACCCAGGGATTGAACCCAAGTCTCCTGCGTCACCTGCATTGCGGGTGGATTCTTTACTGCTGAGCCACTAGGGAAGCTTTGTACAAATATAATATTATATACATACTCTAAGTTGTAAACCTCTGCCAAATATTTCGGTTCTTGTTTCAGAAGGCAATCAATCCTACTATCTTACACTGGCAGTTCTGTGTCACCTTCACGTGCAGTAGAAGCAACTTCAGTTCAATCAGGGCGGGATATACATCTTTAGGGGGCTGTAACACTTGGAGAAGGACATGGCAACCCACTCCAGTGCTCCTGCCTAGAGAATCCCATGGACAGAAGAGCCTGATGGGCTACAGTCCATGGGATCGCAAAGAGTCGAACACAGCTGAGCAACTTCACTTTCACTTTCATATATAGAATAGTGGAGAGGGCAATGGCAACCCACTCCAGTATTCTTGCCTGGAGAATCCCATGGACGGAGGAGCCTGTTGGGTCATAGTCCATAGGACTGCAGAGAGTCAGACACGACTGAGCGACTAACACAACACACAACACTATGGATGTTAGTGGCAGAAGGGACAGTGGAAATCATTTACTTGAATCGTATTTTTCAGCGAAACCTCTTCAAACTGAGAGTTAAATGTCTCATTTGATCATCTAAAGGAAGCTGATGGTCAAATGTGGATATAATGTATTTATATCCAGAGATGTTAATACTGTGTGGACCTATGCTCTATTCATGGAATAATACAGTCAACAATAAACTAAAACGCACCAGCTATGTAAGTGACAAAGTTGATTGGATTTTGTGAAGTGTCAGAAGAGTAGCTTTTTTCTTTATAATGTATGCGTAAATTCCCAATGCTAAAGTTAATGGACAGAACAGAAAATAGGAAAACTAGTAGAAAAGGCAAAGGGATAAAATCTGAGTCTGACTAAACTTAATTTGAACAATAAGTAGCTTAACTAGCTAACAATCTTTAAAAAGAGTAATATGTATAAAAAGTGCCTCGTAGGGAAACTCACACGATAGTAAGTTCCCATTCAAGCAATTGTAGTTTTATTAGTTTAAAAACACAGCCACTGAGGTTATTCCTACAGTGTTCGTTAGAATGTGAAAGGCTGTTCTGAAACTAATGGTCTAGAAGCACTAAGGCTCTGAACATTCCAAGGGAGACAAGACTTACCCAGGTGTGCAGTTATCACTTGAGGATAACTTTCTTATTTAACAAATTTCTTCCTGCAAATGAAACAAAGTACTACCACTGATGAATTCACTATTTTCTCAAAAAGCATGTGTGTAATGCTTGAAGTAACCAGAATTTCTCCATGCAAGGGAACAAAATTTCACACTCTAAAATGCGTTTCTTTGCAGGAAGATTAATTTAGGCTGATAATTTTTAAGAAACAGAAGACTTAAGAAATTTTTCTCCCCCCTTTACTACCTAAAAGAATTTAGATGGAGGCCTTGTTCCTGGAATAGAGCTATCACGACAGATACCTGCAAAGAATATAGGCTAGAAATGGTGGGTGTAAGGGCCTAAGAGTCACTGTGTCCCCTTGTCTCTGCATGGTCCAGCAACATTTGTTTACTAAGCACTGCTTTTCCGTCTCCATGTGAATTTCCTTCCTCTCAAGTCCCCAAAACTATCCCCAGCAACCTCTTTTGTCTTGAGCTTAAGGTGGGATTTAAGATAAGCATTCTAGCCAATAAGACTCTCTGCTCCCCGTGCAGGGGACCCAGGAATATCTCACAGATCTCAGCTAAGCTCACAGGCCTCCACTAGAGAAGTCCATGCCCTGCAAAAAGAGCCTGTGCTCAGCAATGAAAACCCAGTGCAGCCAAACACTTAAATAAAAAAAAAAAAAAAAGTTTTGACCATTTCTATGAGTTACTTAGTTCTCCTGGTCTCTCCCATGTAGCTGCTGTTTGCAACCCCATAGACTACAGTTTTCCAGGTTTCTCTGTCCATGGGATTTCCCAGGCAAGAATACTGGAGTAGGTTGCTATTTCTTTCTCCAGGGGATCTTTCTGACCCAAGTATTGAACTTGCATCTCCTGCAGTAGCAGGAAGATTCTTTACCACTGAGCCACCTAGGAAGCCCCTCTCTCATGTAGATATGTTATTAAACTTTTCTTTGATTTTTCTCCTGCTGCTCTGTCTCATGTTAACTTTGTTAATAAATTTTAGATCGGCCAAAACAACATACAAGGGTAGAGGATAATTTCTTCTTTCCCAACATCTGTAAGTGCTAGAAAATGAACTCATTGATCAAAATTGGATATATTTTCACTATAATAGCCCAAAAGTAATGTAGAAACTTTGAAGATTAAGAAAAGAGATAGTCTCACCTGTTGATATAACTGAATCTGTCTTCATCTCTAACCTTTAACTAATACGAATGCTGTGATTATTCAAGAAAATCTTGATTCAATTTATTATGTCAACTGTGAGACGAAGAGTAGTTAAGTTGAACTTCCTTTTATCATGATTTCAATAAATGTACATTACATTTACAGTTATCAAAACCACAGACATGTGAAGACAGCAATGAAGCATGAAAGTGCACTTAGTCTACTGAAGTTGCTCTGCCACACACTCAGGTATCTGGCCAGTGAAGCATAACTCTGCTGCGAGGTTGGGGTAAATGACATTATTCTATAATTACGAGACATGGAGGAAAGTCTGTGCTGATAAAAAGACAAAACAAACAAACAAAGAATAATAAGCTTTAACCCTGGTAATGACAGCATGCAACAGTTAGCATGAAAGTAAGTTTCACAAATCAGGTAGTAATTTGGGTTTGACGGGCCTCTTAGGGATCACATCTACTCTAAGAATCTACGATGGTGAAAATTTTTCAGTGATGTGTAGAAATTCCTGTTTGGCCCTTCAGAAGATCCTCATCCTCACAATCCTGCCCAAATCTCCTGATCTAGATAGTGAAAGTGTTAGTTGCTCAGTCGTCTCTGACTCTTTGGGACCCCGTGGACTCTGTAGCCTGTCAGGCTCCTCTGTCCATAGGATTTTCCAGGCAAGAATACTGGAGTGGGTTGCCATTTCCTATTCCAGGCGATCTGCCTGACCCAGGGATCGAACCTGGGTCTCCTGCATTGCAGGCAGATTCTTTACCGTCTATCTAGCTAAGCAGACATATTCTTTCTCTCTAAGCCTTATAAATGTACACTCAAAAAATTACAGAGCTTCTTTATACTGACTGAGAATAAAGAAATTCTGATTTGTGAGCTCTCCTTGAGAGAATCTTTAGATATCAACTCTCCATGATCATAACTCTTTTTATTTCTTCAGCAGCTAACACATTCGCATGTATTATCAATAGCATCACGTGTTAGTCACAGCGCTAAATTATAAATAAAAAAGACAAGCCCTGGCTGATTTAGGCAAGAATGGAAAATACTGAGTAAATTTCAAGTAGTTTATAGAATTTCTGGGAGAGTTGGGGAGTTACGGCACAAAAAATAGGGAAGCTATGCAGCCAGAACCAGAGCTAAAATCAGGCCTCAAAATATCAATCCTGGGTTGGCATGGTCGCCTGCTACCATCACCATGCACACTGGCAGCTGAAGCTGGTGTTACTGACACTGCTGGCACTGACCCCCAGAGTCTTCCCCTGTCACTGCTAGCCTCCCACCCATGGAGATGGACATGGCTGCCTCTCTGGACATTCTTCACTCTGCTCATTTGAATCCATTTCTTCAGATTCAAAATCTCAGCAGATACATTTAATCGGCCACCCTTAGATCCTGTGCCTGTGCCTCAAATTACAAGGTGCTACAGAAAGGCAAGAGGACAAATAAAGACACGCTCCTCCTAGACATGTAAGTTCAAGACTTTCTTAGAAGTAGCCAGCCAAGGGAATTACAAATAATAAAATGGTCCATGAAGAGCTGTAAAAAGGAATAGAGTAACGAAGAAATGAATGAACATGGTCAACTTGCATCAAAAGAGCGCTTCAAATAGAAAAGGAATTATCTGATTACGTAGAGATGTGGAGTCTATCACGAATACTAAACTTTCTTTTTTTAATAAGATATCCAGAGTGAGTATCTTACTGTACAATTTAAATAAGCCAAGAGCAGTTAGCATGCTAAAGATTAGGAAAGAAAAGAGAGACAAGGGTAGGAGCACTAAGAACACTCCACTGAATCCACACTCTGCTCTATTCAATGTGCTTTAGAAATTTAGACCAAATCGAGACATAAAACTACAATCAGTAGCTGGTTTACTGATAGATTCAGGTTAGATGGGGCAACTAAGAGCAGGAGTCAAATGAATCTAATAACTCCCTACAGTCTCTCTGTCCAAAACGAAGAGAAAGATGAAAGAAAACAAATACCCAATATCAAGAACATTCACATGATTAAAACATAAGTCACTTTACCTCTATAAAGGAGTAGGACAAGAAGTTAAGACTACTTAAGGAAATATAGGATCAAGAGAAATTCATAAACAGGATTAACATTTATTAATCTTAAACTTTCATTATCAATTGTAAGATTAACCATGGTCTTACCATTCCATGTATGGGTTGATTGTGTCTTCCCAAAATTTAAAGTCCTAATTCCCCAATACTTCAGAATGTCACTATATTTTAAAGTAGGGTCATTGCAGAGATTATTAGGCAAAATGAGGTCACACTAAAATAGGTCAGTCCCCTACTGTAGTCAGGTGTCTTTTATAGAAAGGGTAAATTGGGACACAGAGTCACAGAGGAAATGCTACACAGAGAAGAAGGCAGAAAACTAAGTGATCCAAGAAAAGCAAAGATTGCCAGAAATCCACCACTTCTCCAGAAGTGAGAGTACAGACATGGAACAGATCTTCTCACAACCCTCAAAAGGAAGCAAGGCTGCCAACACCTTGACCTCAGGCTTATAGCTTCCAGAACCATAAGATAACAAATTTCTGTTGTTTCAGCCACTTAGTTTGTGATACTCTTGTTACGGCAGACCTAGGAAATTCATACACAACTCTAGGGAGCTCAGCAAAAGTCACAAGAGTCTTTCCTATTCACCAAAGATACTGCCAATTATAACCACTGCTGCTTGGAAGCTTCTCTCTAGTCTAAGATGTTCTTCTTTCTACTATTTCTCCCATTTTTTCAGGGCCAACCTACTTCAAAGAAGTATGTACTTGTCTCTACTCTTTTTCATGCCAACTCTTCAAAATAAGGGCAACCTAACTTGTCACTCACCACTTCACCAATATTGCCTCCTTGAAGGTCATGAGTGACTCCTACTTTTAAATTAATTATATGATGTTTGGAACTCTTTTTGAGTGTTTCTTCTTCCAGTTTTATTGATTTTCAAAATTGACTGGATGTTATACAATTTATATCATAATCGATTTTTCAAATTATTGGCCACTATGACACATTCTCCAGCAATTTCATTTAGCTTTCATGGATTTGAGGACCCACAGTTATTCTTTTATTCTCCTTCTGGAAACTTATGCGGAAGTTATCTTACAGACACTACCTCTCTACTGACTACATCAGAATGTACATCTTCAACTGTGATGTCTCTCATGTGTTCCAGACACATATTTCCAAGTTTTGGCGAATACCTCCACCTTACTATTCATATGAATCTCACTTAACTCTGAACTGGTTATCTTTACTGCTGTTGACACAGGCTCCTCACAAATTCTTCCACATATAATTTTACCAAAATCTATGCTCAAGCTTAGGAGTCTTCCTTCTCATTCCATATCCAGCAAGCCATCAAGACCAATAGACAAATTTTTCTCTTCTAAATACTTCGAGCTATAGCAAACATATTCTTCAACAGACTCAATTTGAGCAATCTTTCTCGATCTCAAGATCAAGTGTGCATGCATCCTGTATCTTTCCTTAATTCCACTACTGACAGTATGGGAATTTTAAACTCTCTGTTCATTTTTCTATATATTTCCTCAGTTGTGAACTCCTCAAGAGGAAAAAGTCTTAATTCTATGGCTCAACAACTAGGACAGTGATTGTAAGGTTGATTGACTACATTTATTGAATAACTGAAAGCTACTAGAGTGTTTGGAAGCACTTGTTACTTCCAATGATATCAAATCTCTAAAGATGGGGGAGGTGGGAGAGAGAGAGAGAACTTTTACATCAATTGACTGAACTTGAATTACTTCCTCAGAATGTCAGAATTCCCCAAAGAGTAAAATATCACTGACATAGGTAAAAGTGTACTACTTTATCCTTGAGTTTCTTGTAAGATATGAAGTAGCAAAATCTGAACTGTAGCAGACCTCCCTTTTAGAAAGACACATATTCTAGGTTCTCTTTATCTGAATACGTTACCAGAAACAAAGCAAGTTAAGTCCCCAATAGGAAATCTATGTGTTGCTATGATAAAGATATTATGTTGGGGGAAAAAAAAAAAAAGACAAAGAGAAATTTATCACATTCCTTTCCTACACATTCATTTCAGAAATCTGGCTTCACAAATGATTCTCTTTCAGCAGAGGTCTCTACAGCTTAAAAAAAAAATTACTGTAACAACAAAAGTTACAAAGTGCAAAACATTAGATTATCTATTACTCTAGCTCTGATTCTGGTTCTTTCTTGAACATATTTAGAAAACCAAGGTACACAACTGAAACGGAACAGGTCTCTATGGGCCCCTTACAAATTCTTTCCGGTTCCATTTCTTGCTTGTAGGAAAAAGGCTTCTGCCTCTTAGACCTTCCTGAATACCTAAGGGCAGAGTCAAACAACTGCTATAATCAGGGAAGTGAACAAATGCAGAAACAGAGAAGCAATCAAGAGACAACAGTGCAGGGACCTGGTTCCTTTGCAAAGGATATACATAACAATATTATTGAGTTCTTCTGGGGAACAAAGGTTCCCAATCTGGGGGAGGATGGTATCTTCAGGCTGAGCACAAGAGTCCTGGAACACCCTCCAGTTACCTCCCCACCAACCAATCTGAAGAAAGTCACACATCCTGCATCTCTCACCCAAAATTTTGCCCATAAAAACTCATCCCTGAAAACCATCCAGGACTTTGTGTCTTCTGAGCAAGAGCCACTTATTCTCCTAGTGTGGCCCTGCAAAAACCTTTCTCTGCTACAAACTCTAACGTTTTGGTTTGTCTGGCCTCACTGTGTGTTGGCACTCGAACATGCATTCAGTGACACAGTGTCCACTCAAAACCCACCTTCCTAAAAACATTATTGCTCTAGCTGTACTAAAATAGTAGGCCCTAGACATTCCTGTCCAGAGAGGGCAATGGCACCCCACTCCAGTACTCTTGCCTGGAAAATCCCATGGACGGAGGAGCCTGGAAGGCTGCAGTCCATGGGGTCGCTGAGGTCGGACACGACTGAGCGACTTCACTTCCACTTTTCACTTTCATGCATTGGAGAAGAAAATGGCAACCCACTCCAGTGTTCTTGCCTGGAGAATCCCAGGGATGGGGGAGCCTGGTGGGCTGCTGTCTGTGGGGTCGCACAGAGTCAGACACGACTGAAGCGACTTAGCAGCAGCAGCAGACATTCCTGTCATGTATCAAAAATACCAAAGAACATTAATTAGAGTCTGGAGACAAGTTTCGTATGTAAGTACTGCTATGTAGGAAAATTTTTTTCTGTGCCCTTGTAAGTTCTTTTGGCTGGTCTAAGAATTAAATTGATTATGAGACAGATTAACAGCAAAAAAATCACACTGAAGTTTCATAACATGTATACATGGGAGAGAACCAGCAAAACCGAATAGCTCACCAAAGTGGCCTGGGTAACTGAGTGAAAGTCTCTCAGCCAGGTCCAACTCTTTGCAACCCTATGAACTATACAGTCCATGGAATTCTCCAGGCCAGAATACTGGAGTGGGTAGCCTTTCCCTTCTCCATGGGAATCTTTCCAACTCGGGGATCGAACTCAGGTCTCCAACATTGCAGATGGATTCTTTACCAACTGAGCCACCAGGAAGACCCAAATGTACTAACCCTTTACTTTCAAAACCTCCTTCTGCTAAAGACAAGAACGGATTTTGAGGTTAGTGGTTTAGGACTTCAAAGGGGAGAAAGTCAATTCACATGGAGCAAGTATTTTGTAAACAAATGTCTACTGAGCCACATAAAGACACAGGGTCAAAATGGTCTCTGATCTCTAGGCCTTGAAGTGTCCCTCACCAGTCTTAGTCCATATTCCTTAAAGAGATCTCTGGTGTTAGTTCTATTCCAGAAACAGACTGTTTATCTAGATTCTTGGGAAGCAGCTAATGGAGAGGTTAAAAAAGAAGACTTCCTAAGTCTTCTGTACTGTAAAAAATAATCAGCCTAAAATAAACCTCAGACCAAAGAGATATATTATAGGTGGCAAATGTTGCTCCCCTATAGCAATAGAGTAGTAAAATCCAATGCTTTCAGGGAAAGGAAAAAAATTAATAAAAATATGAAATATCAGTACCTCTAAAAGTGATAGTCATTGGTCATTTCCAAAGAAAATAAAAGCTGATCCAAAGATTACAGGTTTTATGAAATTATTTTGCAAGAGAAGCAATAAAAATATCTTATACAAAAAAATCCTCAGTATTTAAATAATGATTCATTTTTTTATAACATAGTACAGGCAAAAACAAACCTATCTGCAGTTCTGGCTGCCAGTTTATCACCTCTGCTCTGGTGTACAAAAGTCCTTGCAACTCTCCTTGATAAAAACAGAAACAATTTATGTTTTGTTTTGTTTTTTTTTTACATAGGGATTTTAATTCATTAAACAGCTTAGTATTTCATATTATACTATTTTGTAATGCTTTGTGGTCCCTCATGCATGGGTCACTTCTCTCCAACTGCTGCTTCCTTGAGGGGAGAGATAAGCTTATATTTCTTTGTTTTCCATCTCAGAAATAAATACACAGTAGGTATTCAGTACCTCCTTGCTGGTGGGATAATATAATAAGCATTTGGAGAAGCCCAGTTTAGCTTGGCTCTTCACATCCTTTGAACACATAACACAACTAGAAATGATATTTCAGAAAAACACCCTGCTGGATATAAGACTTAGCCTAACATTTGGCTCTTAAATCAGAAGTGAAAATGGTAAACTGATACCTCTGTAGCTCAACTTGTGTGTTTCATACTAAAAAGTCTGAATTGTGTTAAATGTAGGCTTAACCTTTTGATTAAATTCAATTTCACTGATTCATTGAATCGAATTGTCTGTGCTGAATTCCTACTGTCTTCTAGGGGCTACAGATGAAGCAGTTAACAAAGCAAAGCTCCTGCCTTTACATCCAGTACATTATTGCAAGGAGTTTTGCAAATTATGTTAACAACAAAGTCTGTTTTTACTAGTCTTTATTCTAATCTTAGAAAATACTCAGTGTTTTTTTGAAAGATTAATTTTTTTGAAATTTAGAAATTTAGAAAATTTACAGTTTCTTCATAAGTGATACAAGAAGTCCTTTTACACACTTTTAAGTAATTATGCTCAATAATTAAATGATCAAGAAAGATCCATTCTATTTGGTTTAAATGACTCAAAGGGAATTGAAAGTAATGATCTATCTGGCAGACTTGTGTATAATTATTTTCCATTAATATCTGCAACAGACCAGAAACTCAAGCTTGGAAATATACAGTGCTATGGAGGATATTACAGAAGAGCCTAGAAACTAAGTAGGCTTGTATAATGTTGTACTAAGTAGCATTTTATTGTTGTTACATAAAATAACATATTGCTATTGCCATTAGTGCAGCTAGCCTGCAGATTCAGACCTTCAGGAATAAACCCTTATGGGGTGATCACTGACAATGTTAACATTTTGCTCTCAGCAATACAGACTTGCAAACAAAACAGCATATATTTGTTGTGACCTTGGGGAAACTTCAGTTTCCTAAAGATAAAATGACCAACGTATAGAAAAGGCACGTAAACCCAAGCTAATCAAACGTAAAACAACTTAAATAACTAGCATTCAGGAAATTAATGTATAAAAAGGAACGCAGAATCATGTCCTTATCTCAAATCCCTTTTACAAAAGCTAGAAGGACAGATATTGCTTGCACAACACTTCAGTATCTTTTGTTTTGTTTTTGTTTTTTTCATTTTTTTTTTCAGTATCTTTTTTTTTCCCTTAAGCTGTTCCAAGGCTTCAGGCCTCCCAGGAAGCAGCAAGTTCCTACTGCCATTCTTTCTGATGCTGCCCTTCCATGTTTACCTCTGGGTGAATGTGGGAAAGGTTTGCAAAAGCAAGGGCTTCTTGGCAAGACTGATAGATGAACAGCAATTATCAGAGTTTCCTGCAAGGCCAGACTCAAGCAGCAGTGGGTGACTTTTTGATCTCTGGTTCAGGGCCTGCTTCTTCCCCCTGTAGCTCATCCCTGGCACAATCCTCCTGCTGCTTAAAGTGTCTTCCTCCTTTCCATATTACCAAACACAACACCTTTGCAAACATGGTAGCCGTCAGTCAAACTTAATAAAACAACTTCCTATTTTTTATATTGATAAATTACATAATGAACTAGATGTTCTTTAGTTCATAGAGTAAGACAGTTCTTGAAAAACAAAGTGCACAGTATGGGAAATAAATTTGTTTAGGATTGTTATAGCCACGTGTTCCGGGAAACAAACTCACTTAGAAGGACAATGCAGATAGCGAAGTGCAGTTTATTACACTGGCGGGCCCAAGGCAGAGTCTCCTCTTAACCAAGAACCCCGACCAGCATTTGTGAAAATCTTTTATACCCCATGTGCATGTGTCTGAACCCACCACCCCAAATTCCTTGAGACTTACATAAACCAAAGAAAATACAATCCCAGTAACCCCATCATTCACGTGTATGTGCTCATGTGCTCAAACAATTACCCAATAATCAATAAGCCTGAGGTTACACTCCGATAGATACAGAAAAATTTATGGCCTGTCTGGAGGAAAGGGTGATTAGTGTATGTTTTCTCTTAGGCGATGAGTAACCTAGACATGATCTTCAAGGTTCCCCTGTCTGGAGGGGGTCTTATCCTTCTGTTGTTTCTTCCGGTAGGCACTAAACACAGAGTTCAGAGTCCATTGGAAATGTGGCCGAGCATGGTCAGCATGAACAGGCCTAAGATGGAGTCCAGGCACTATGAACTCCTTCTTCAGGATGACCCTTTGTTGTTTAATTTCCAAAGTGACATGTTGGGAATAATGCATACGTTGAGAGATTTGGTGTTTAACATGGTTTCACGGGTGGGGGGTAGTGCGACTGTAAAACAGAAACCAATAAAATTATGTCCTATACCTCATTCGGTGTTCAGAACAGTCAAAAGACTCGAAATCATATCTGGAAAGCCCTGGAAACCACCTATGTCAACCTCCTTAAATTTTGGAGAGAGGATCTTTTTGTCTTTTTATGAAAATTGTGAGAGGCTCATAACTGTAATACTACATTATTGTAGTCAGCTTTATTCATCATAAAGGTCTATGTAAAATCTACCCATTGGTTAGAGGTCTGCCTTTTAGAATCACAAGAAGAAGCAGATTATATCTCCATATAAATTAAAGTAACATCGATTCTACACAGGAAATATCTAGTAAAATATGGAGTAAAACAGTCAATGGAAATGACTGCATGGGAACTTTCAGTATGGAAGTACTAGGGAAGACATATATGAAGTTATGCTCAACACTGGGCACTAGAAACATTTGTTAAAATAAACTGTGTGAAAATACAACTTCTAAATGTATATTTGGCTGAGGTTCACAGTTCTTTTCAAATATCACCCAGCTTTTGAAAATGGTATATGCCAACTTATATTTCTTTGTATTTTATAATTGTATGACTGAGGTCAATAACCCTCAACCTTCTCGAAGCAGCACTTCCAGACCTACCTCCAGCTACTCTCAAGCACACACTATTTGCTCCAGGTGACCTGAGCTCCTCATTCTTTTCCTAAACATCATTTGGGTTTTATTCAACTATGATTCTGATTTCTTCCTTCGAATAGTTTCCTTTGTCCCTTGGAAAGATCTATTGCAATTCTACTTACTTAACTCCTTATGAAGCTTTTCTCTGACTGTAGTCAGAGAATATTCACAACAAATTTATAAACAAACGATTTCTCATATTCCATCTTAAGTGTATCCCCAACAAATGCCATTTCTAAATAATGTTATCTTCTTATAGGGAGATATATAAACTGGCTGTGTCTGGGCTATGCCTGGAGAAATGGGTGCTTCTTAATCTAAATGTCCTCCTAAAAGAAGCTCTGAGTTCAGTAGACCTACTATTTGATAAAGGAGACTCAAGAAGAAAAGAGAATATATTTCACAGAAGAGGAGGCTGGAGTGAGGACTGTGAAGGAGAAAGTCATTTCAGAATAATAGTAGCCTTATCTCTGGTTATGGTAATAACATAGAAATATGTCAAAAAAAATTTAAGTCAGGACTCAGTTCAGTTCAGTCGCTCAGTCGTGTCTGACTCTTTGCGACTCCATGAATCGCAGCATGCCAGGCCTCCCTGTCCATCACCAACGCCTGGAGTTCACTCAGACTCACGTCCATCGAGTCAGTGATGCCATCCAGCCATCTCATCCTCTGTCGTCCCCTTCTCCTCCTGCCCCCAATCCCTCCCAGCATCAGAGTCTTTTCCAATGAGTCAACTCTTCGCATGAGGTGGCCAAAGTACTGGAGTTTCAGCTTTAGCACCATTCCTTCCAAAGAAATCCAGGGCTGATCTCCTTCAGAATGGACTGGTTAGATCTCCTTGCAGTCCAAGGGACTCTCAAGAGTCTTCTCCAACACCACAGTTCAAAAGCATCAATTCTTCGGCACTCAGCTTTCTTCACAGTCCAACTCTCACATCCATACATGACCACTGGTAAAACCATAGCCTTGACTAGATGGACCTTTGTTGGTAAAGTAATGTCTCTGCTCTTCAATATGCTGTCTAGGTTGGTCATAACTTTCCTTCCAAGGAGTAAAGCGTCTTTTAATTTCATGGCTGCAGTCACCATCAACACTGGAAACTTTGTAACTTTTGCATGCATAACTTTTTTTATTACTAGTTAACCAAAATGTATTTAATAACAAGCTGATGTCTAGACATTCAGTTCTCACTCTCCTGCCATCCTTCCCTTTCATTCCTACTAATGACCACCAAGAATGTTCTATTAATGAAGGACTTTGATTTACTTTGATTAATGAAAAATTCCACTCTGGCCTTAGTCCTGCTGTCTCAGAACCTCATTCAGTTGTTACTCTGGACACCTTGCTGAACATGCAAGTTTCAGTCAGAAAAGCCCATGTGGAGAAGTTCACCAGTGGCCACTGTCCTGGACTGCATTTGAGAAATCGACAACTAGCCTTATAAAAAGAAGGCAAGATGAGAGGCCTGGAAATATAGATTGCCTACTTAGTAAAAGGTTGTTCAAGATCATCTAATGACGCTGAAGCTCACAGCTTCCCCATGGCAAAAGCTGCACCTATTCAATACCACTGTGCAACGACAACAAATGCCTTGTTAGAAAAGGTGAAAAAGCTCATTTGTTTTCAAACATTTAACTATGATGACCAAAAAAAGTGAAAAGGAATAGCTGTAGGGGTTTTGAGGAGTTTGGGGGCATATCAAGGAAAGAAAAATAAGACTGTGAGAGGCAGTTACCACACTGGGTGTGGGCACTTGGTGACTGGGTGGCACTTGGACAGGGCTGAATGAGAGGTGAAGTCTCTCACAGCATGAGATGGTCTGCAGATTTACAGTGAAGGGGCCGCCATCTAGAAGGATATGAGGGCAAGGAATTCCCAGGAGACAGGGGGATCAGCGAGGAGGCTAGCAAGTCTAGGTGATGTCACAAAGCAGAATGTCTGCCTCAGGGAGCTCCAGAAGAGCAGCAGCAGTGGCCCAGGGCCTCTATGGCCTGGGACTATCTTATCTATTGCCAGCAGATAGGGAGTAAGATTCTGCAGGGGACAAAAAGCAGGCAGGCCCTAACTGGCTAAAAATCTGCTTGTTTGGGCTATTTTTACATAATTAAATGTATAAACATTTGAGTTTGGCACAAGCAGGCTTTTGAGCTAATGGGTCTCAGCTTGCAGTAAAGATATAAGCAATACAGGGGCCAACAGAGAGGTCTTCTTTGGCTCATTTATAAAACAATAGGAAAAAGGGAAGATTGCACCTCATTTCTGGTGACTATTTTAATAGGACACAGGCCCAGCATGAGAACTCAGGACTGTCTATTCTAGGACAAGAAGGAAAAACAAAAGGAGTTCAGGGGGAATCTGAGAAACTAGCTGAAGGCTTAGTGGTGGAAAGCCCTTTAAGTTTCTGATAAAGGTCTGTAGTCTGAAGCTTGTCCTGGGAACCAGTGATTCTCTGCAGGCGTGCTAGGTCACTTGAGTCATGTCTGACTCTTTGCAACCCTATGGACTATAGCCTGCCAGGCTTCTCTGTCCATGGAATTCTCCAGGCAAGAATACTGGAGTGGGTTGCCATGCCTTCCTCCAGGGGATCTTCCTAACAGTGAAGAGCTAATTTCCTATGCTTTCCAAAGCTCTCCTCCATTTCTTCTTATTTCAATTACAAAGGTATAGTTCTTTTCCAACAAATATAAACCAACGTCAACAGCTGAAAGCACTGTAATTTCTTTTGTCTTCTTTAAGCATTTCTGCAGATGTTAATCTTTATAACCAGTTCACATTTGATATGCAAAATTATAAATTTACCATTATTCTATCCAAAGTAAGGACTATAATTTTAGTCTCATATTTAGACTATAACCTTTAAAAGCATTTATTTAAAAAGTGCACTGTGTGTCAGTCTGTATTATGCCAGACCTTGGGAACAAGGCTTGAGGTAAAAGACCCAGCTTCTGCATTTATGGGTCAGCTAGGACTCAGGCATGTAACTAGAATGTTTTTTCTACACAGCTTGTGAGGATGGGGCTGTGTTAGTTAAGCCCCCTAAAGTCAGTTAATGTAGGAAGTCCAGTCATTCAGTGGGAGTAATCCCTTCCACTATTTGGGGTGTCTTCTAGGGTTTCACGTCCAGTCCAGGTCTCTTCTATAGAGCTTGACTATAAGAAAGAGGACACTAAATGCTGAATGGTGTTCTGCAAGGAAAGAACCCCTTGGCAAAGTTCCCAGTTCCTACAAAGTCCACATGTGCTAAAGCAGATTCACTCCTTATGTCAAGAAATCGTAAGGGAAAATTTTCCACTTCCCAGCGCAACCTTTCTGGAAGGGGATTCACGTTTAATTAGGAACTGTAAGTTAAAGACCTTTCGTATTTCTGTTGCTTCACAGGTATGAGGTTGAAGAGATTCAGGCTGTGGGCTATCAGGACCACAGATGCTGAAGAGCTGCATCTTAAGTGCCTCAGGACATGGCAGAGTGCTGTGGCATCTCCCCAGGAGGGCAACTGCTGCCCACCGATGAAGTCTTAGCAAAGTGTTAGCCCTACAGAAGAGGAGTGCATCTGTGTACTTCGGGCCATCAAAAAAGTACCACACTGGGTGGCATAAATAACAGAAATTTTATTATTTCACTGTTCTAGAGGATAGAAGTCCAAGATCAAGATGTTGGGAGGGCTGGTGTCTTCTGAGACCTCTCTCCTTGGTTTATGGATGATGTTTTCCTCTTTTCTGTCTTTCCTTGGTCTTCTCTATGCCTGGGTCCTAAACTCTTTTTATAAAGAGTCCAGTCATGTTGGATTAGGGCCCACACATATAACCTCATTTAATCTTATTTTCAGGTATTAGGGATCAGGAGTTTAGCATACAAATTTAAGGGGAATATAATTCAGTCCATATCAAGAGTGGTAACTGAATCCTTCAATCTACTGATGCCACATTTGCTTAACGAGAACATTGTGGATATTTGTCTGAAATCAAGCTCAATAAACACATGTCTTCATCTTGAACACAATCATCTATTTTAGTTCATTATATATGAGAGACAAGAAAGGCTTAATAGCACCAAAGCATGGTTAGTTAGGGTGTCTGCTCTTTATACAACCAATAATCCAATTCTAACTATCCTAATAGTCAGAGTGACCTGTTCTTGTAAAATAATTGGCACTCCCTCACCTGTAGGCAGAGATTCAATCTTCTCTAATTCCAAAAGGTACAATTCTCCAAAAAGTGGTCTCCCTAATGGTAAGGTGATCTTCTGTGGCTACTTATTCTGTGATATAGTTATCACTGACTCTCATTAAAGGAAAGAAAATCACATATTTAATTTCCATTGGGGCCAACCCCCTGTCTGCACACAATTCATACACAGCTGAAGAGAGCAGCAGATACATTCTACGCAAAGGACAACAGCTACAAGAGTACAAGCATAGAGAGGAGACAGCTGACAAAAAATGACAGTATCTGGTATAAAGGCAGTTTAGGGAAGGTACTTCTGGTGGTAGAAGGTGAAATGTAAAGAGGAGGAGGTAAGTTACAAAGGACATGGAATGAAAAGCTAAAGAATTTCAAGTCTATTCTGAAAGTTTTTCTGTTTAAAGGAAAATTTGTTCTTGTTCTTTCATAAATGATCCTTAGAGTATTTGCCTGTTGACAGTTATACAGAACAGAAGTCACAGGTACTTACTGTCATCATAATGTTCTTCAAGCTTTCAGTTTATGAAAATATATTACGGATGTGCCCTCAATATGTGATGGATTACAATGCATATAATATTATTCACCAGTGTAACATGTACACTGGAGACACTTGATCACATTTTTGTAAACAAGAAGAAGATACTAAAAACAGATACAATACTCAAAATGCTATACAATTCTTAGTTTTAAAGGTCAAGTTAGGACAACTAACCAAGGAAAATTCTTGAAAGTTTTATTAAGTATCTTTTAAATGAAAATGGTCTCAATTTATTTGGAAGATACTATCATACCACCACCTGATAAACAATAAACTCAAATTCAGACACCAAATCAAATATGTAGGTTAATATCTATGCCTTTAAAATATTTATGGCACTACTTTATTCCTCATGAGAGAACTGCCTCTGGTTGAGTCTTTACTTTGGCTTTAATTAGATTTTTAGAGAAAGCATTCCATGACAGGCCTGAAAGATCTTGTTGCTTCCTTTTTTACATCCTCATCCATGGGCTCATCCTCCCTTCATTTATTTCAACACAATGCTGACATTTGTCTAATATTATTTCTACATTATCCCTCCCAGGCTTTTGACCTTTATCCTCCAACTGGAAATGTCCTTTTCATAGGTTGTCCTCTATAAGACAGAAAATCTCTCTTCAGTAAAACACTCCTTTCCCCATAGTTTTGCCATACGGACAGTGAAACTTGAAACTTCCCTATCTGTTAAGTTACCAACTTACTACATCATCTGTCTTCTTTATTGTAATGAAACAGTACTATATAAAAAGAGAGTTGTATATAATATTAAAGAAATGTTTTTCTGATGCTTATTAAAATAGTAAGGAAGATTTTATTCAGCAACTATTGCAATGGGTGTCAGTATTATTAAAATAGAGGAGAGACATGGACTCAATTCCAAATCAAAGACAAGTGGGGATTTATAGCCAGTGAACAGAATAAAGAAAATCACAGAAATGGAAAACTATTAAGAGAAGATGTCAAGTGTAGGGGAATTCTTACTGAAACAGCTTAACAATATCCTCGCTGAAGGCCAGCCAGAGTGATCAAGGATGGGAGATGAAGAATCTGATCAGATACCAAGGGTGATCAGATATCAAAGGTGAGGGTGATTCATACTAAACTGACAGGATTCTTGATAAAACTGGGATATAGGCAGGCTGAAGGCCCAAAGACAAGGGCTAGCATTGAAAAGAGGGCTCAGAAGAGACTAACTGAAGTTTGATCAAGGCAGTGTTCCTTTTTACAGGAAATGTGAGTTATCTCACATTTTTCCCCCTAGTCCATAGGCTAACTGAAGGGATTTGTTAGCTAAATAATCATGCTTTCTCTGGTAACTGCTCTTCAACTGTTGCAAAGTAAAGTTAGAACAGTAAAGGTATGTTATCTTATCCAAGATTCTGATGAAGAGTTCCCAACCCAGTCTTTGCATATTCATCTTGTAGTGTTTGTTTCCCACTTTTAAAAATGCATTATTTTTTGCCAGAATGTGAGTAAAAGTTTCTGTGACTCAAAACATTATGCTTATTCCCTTCACATTCTTGAATTTTAATTCTTATCCCATTTAAACATTCTTTTTTTAACTCTTTCCAGATTCTCTGACATATACGCATATATCTGAACTACTCAGATGTGTCTGAAATCCACTGCTGAACCATTTTTATCTTCAACTAATACTGTATACACAGTGTCAGATTTTGTTTGTGAGGAGAGGCTTTTGGCACTAGGTACTGTAAAGAATTATGCTGATGTCCCATCTTTATCTATCTCACTATTCTAAGTTCTTTCCTCATTCCCCTTTCTAAACCTGTGAATAGCACTTTAAGCATAATATATTGCCTTTCCCAGCAGTTTATTTTTGGAAATGTCTACTTTTGCATAATTATAAGAAAAACAATGTTGACTTACAAGACCAACAATACATTCTTTCTGCAAAAATCAGAAAAATTATTCTAAATTTTCTTCACATTTTCACTTATTTCCCCAAAGTTCAACAAATAGTCTGGCACTTTCTGGCTCTTTGCAACATACTACTGTGCCTAGTGCATTTGACCTCTGACATTTTTGTCAACCTGTGTAGTGGTACTCTTGTAAAAAATTTCCTAAATCAATATTACATAAAGTCATTTCACCTTCTCATGCATCACGAAAATCAGCAGGGAAAAATTTTCCTCAAAACTCTAAAAGTCTTTATGCACAAACAAGGCCATTAGATGAAAATGCTTTTTTACTCCTTAACAGCTTCAGTTAAGCTTCAGTTCTTCTCGGTCTACTAATAAATGTGTTTCTTTATTCCTTGTTGCCTGACGTTCACCTGCATAATTTCCTCTTCAGCTATTACATAACCTTCCTTCACTGTCAAATAACATGAAAAAGTTGTCTTCTCTTAAATTTCCATTACTACAGTAACTAAGTACTGGACCAATCATCCCAAGGAAAACAACAAAAAATATTAAATAATACTTTAAATTCTTCCTATCATATGTGAGATCTGCAATATCTGGAAGATCTCACATATGGTTATGGGGGCCCAAAACCACATGAAGACAAGAACACAGAGTTAAGCAAAGTGCTAATGTCAGCTTTCACCTTAAGGAAATGTAGTATGCAGGAATTCACCTGCTTGCTGAGTAATCTCCATGAGTAACTGCTAAATTGCTCTTGGTCAAGGCTGGATAGTTTGTTGTAATCCTAACACTCTCCAGTGATAATCACAAACCTTTCTACTGTGCCTGAAATATCCAAAAAAAAAAGCTCACCTCCCATAGATACATAGTTGGAAAAAGGAAGAGTGTGTTAAAACTCCTTTAGGTAAGTGTGAATAATCTTCTATGATATTATACCAAAACTTTATAGTGACAGTTTCTTAACAACTTAGTTTCAATGTATAATTTGAAACTATTAGTGAACTTATTATACTTTTTATTATAAAATCTCTTGTTGAATCTCACATTTAGAAATAGATACTTTATCCCTACATGATTTGTAAAACAAACATTATTCATTAGAAAAAGATTAGCTGTGTGAGTTATGTATCTCTTCTTCATATTAACCAATTTCATGAAACAGTTTTTTAAAGTCATATTTGTTATTATCACCACTGACTTCACTTCTTTCTGGAGCTATTTCTCCATTGATCTCCAGTAGCATATTGGGCACCTAATGACCTGGGGAGTTCCTCTTTTGGTATCCTATCATATGGCTGTTTCATACTGTTCATGGGGTTCTCAAGGCAAGAATACTGAAGTGTCTTGCCATTCCCTTCTTCAGTGGACCACGTTCTGTCAGACCTCTCCACCATGACCCGGCAGCATGAGTACTCACAATAAATCCCCTTAAAAGAGCTCCAAAATTATTTGTCTAGGCACCTTCTTTACCTCCTGTTCAATGGCACCCTTGTCCTTGCCCTTTCCTTGTTTCATTTTTTCCCTTATCATTTCCATTCTCTTACCCCCACCCATATTCCCCATTCACTAGAAAGTGGTAGGGGATTTTACTTTTAATCCTTTTAATCTCTCCTTCCCAAAGGTTTCTAAGAAATAGTCTTGGTGTTTTTACCTGTTCTTGTCTGTTGGTATGGTTAAGAGTTCAGAATGTGTGCCTCTGGTTTTAGTGGATTTGCTTCTGTTGCTGTCATTTTCATTTATTTCTTCATCTGGTTCTGCAACACTTGTAAAAGCAGTTATTCTCTACTGTAAATGTACTTTTTGAACTAATGCAACATCTACTTAACTGGCTCTTCTTTTTAATTTTAAAACAAATGTTACTTACATACTTAGGTAAAACTCATTTTAATTTTTAAAACTCAGTAAGCTATTATCCCATTTACAAATGCTTAAAGAAGAAAAAGAGGTTGCATTAATCTCTCAAGGTCACTAAGCAGAAACTAAAATGACAGGCCTTGCAAATAAAGCCCTGTATTTAGAGAACCATATTATCTCTAAGTTGCAATAAAATAGGCGTTACATTATATTAATACTATATTGTTAAAACATTTATTATAATGTTAATTATAACAGTCAATATACTATATTAATATACTATGTATATAATATGTAGTATATACACTATATAATATATGATACAATATATCATGCAATTACATCACAATAAATGTTACAGTTTTAAAAGATGCTATACCTTGAAAATCAAATCATCGAAATGATTTTTGTAAGAATTTAACTGGGGAAGATATTATTTTTGCAAAATACTTTATTTCAACTCAAATATCATCTTTCCTTTATATAAAGTTTCTAAAAATTATTTTTGCCTTGGACCTTCTTGATGAAACCAACATAGGTTTTTCTCTGGTGACAAAGAAAATGATGTTGTGTTGGTTCTTCGTCACAATCAATATCATCGTAAAAGTGCTGGCACAATTAAAGTCTTTAGAAGTAAACTTACAATGAATAGTCATGTGATATTTTTATAAATTGTTGAAACATTTCCTATGAGTAGTAGATTTAATTCATAGGTAAATTCATTCAAAACATGTAATTTTAACTTTCGGCACTTCAACTTACATTGCAGTTAAAATGCAATATTTAAGCTAATCTTTCTTAACATTATAAATAGAATCACTTACATCAACATGGTTTCTATGTTAATTCCAGCACTACAACTTCCCCTTCATTTAAATGTAATAATATTTAAGAGGCATTTCACTGTAGAACTTTTTAAGAGGATGAAAATAATTTTTTTGTGAAAACAAATTTAAAATCAAATAGCAAAATTCCATTCTGAATTTTGAAGGACTCTAACAGGCGGATCCCCCGAATCTTTCCCCATAAGATGTATGTATTTAACAAGTAACAGAGGCTTCCTTTTTTGCATTATTCAGTATAGGTAAGGTTATAGCTCACTGGTCCATAGCTTGTTGGCCACAACCAGTTATTTGACTGCATCCAACAACACTGACCTGGGCTTCCCAGGTGACTCTAGTGGTAAAGAACATGCCTGCCAATTCAGAAGACATAAGAAACGAGGGTTCAACCCCTGGGTCAGAAAGATCCTTTGGAGGAGAGCATGGCAACCCAGTCTAGTATGTTTGCCTAGAAAATCCCATGGACACAGAGGAGTCTGGTGGGCTACAGTTCATAGTGTTGCAAAGAGCTGGACACGACTGAAGTGAATTAGCACACAGGCATGCAACAACACTGTGAGTGTCAGTAAATATATATTCCACTACTATAAGCCTGGAATGCAGAGAATCAGAAATATTTGGTGAATATAATTAATACTAGACAGAATACTCTCTGGTCAGCTACCTGGTTCATTTTACTTCTTTTAAAGGAGGTCAACACACATCTCCCCCAGTCCCGAAATGAAGGAACTCCAAAATTTCATAAAATCAAGACCCAAACTTCAAAGTCCACCCCACCATCTCTAAGTGATGAGTAGTAGACACTACAGTGGGTCTAGACAGGATCCTCCCTTGATTCACAGATATATCAGAAAATTGTGCGCTCAACCTCCAAAAAAATCTGCAGTGCTTGAACAAACAAACACAGGACAATCAAAATAAGCACCCCCACTGACAAATGGGAAGAAGGGAAAGTGGACAGATTACATTGGTCCTTGGCAATTCTGAAATTCCATGGGCATTTCAACTACAAGAAGACCTTACACTGGTTGTGGTAGATGTTTCTCAATTAGGCCCTGTTTCACGCTCGGGAAATGTTGGTCTCTGATCTCTTTGATCGTCAGCTCTGTCTCCAAAGATACCTTCTCTCTTCTGTTATCCTGTAACCTTAACCCCTCAAGAAGTTTTAACATTGGCCACACCCTTGACGGCATTCTTGCTGCATGGATGAATTTTAACCAATCTTTGTTGTTCGTGAAATTTCCCCAAATTATATTCTACTGGTCAGGATTGAGAAGAAAATAATTTTTCCAATTGTACAATTTCTCATATTTTTGCACTCTCTCTAGACCTTTTCATTTCTGCTTATAAGCAGGCCAATTATTTCTGAATCCATTTCCTCCTCTTTGCATTTTCCACATGTAGCCAACAGTAACCAACATACATTATTAGCATTCTATTCCCCACTTTCCTAAAAGTTACAAGGTCAGAATATATATTATTTGTGTTACAAATGATGACATTTGACAATTTCTTCATGTGTTTCTCCACTACATAACATAGATGACTCTCCCTCTAGTCTCTAATAATAGTTAATTCCTAAAAAAAAAAAAAAAAACTTTTTAAAGCAGTATAAAATATGGTGTTTGCTTATTATTGCATTTGCTTTCTGGTGCCAAATTTGTATCAATGAGGATAGGCTAGTGTAGGCTATGGATGAAGAAAAAGAAAAGACAAAAGAGAAGTGAACTCCTAAATCTCAACACTTGAAGAAAACAAGAGTTTCAGTTTTTGACTGCTTATAAGTACATGGTGATTTGGCAAGAGTACTCTACACATAATCTTCATGCAAGAAACTAGTTTGCCAAAGAAACTTCTTAAAATATTGCTGCTTTTGTATCTTTCCTTATATACTGGTTTTCTACTGCTTTTAAAAAAATATTACCACAAACTCAGTGATGTAAAACATCACTTAAACACCACCATTTATTATCTCATTGTTTTTGTAGGACAGGGTCTGGGTACAATCTAGCTTGATCTCTTGCTTGAGGTATCACAAAATGGTAATCACAGTGTTACCTGGCCTATATTTCTGACAGAACTCAAGGTACTCTTCCAAAATTACATGGTTGTCGGCTGAATTCATCACCTTGTGGATGTATGACAGAGGTCTCCTTGCAATTGGTGACTACTAGCCAGAGTCTGATCTCACACCCTAAGCACAACACAGTCCTTTGCCACATGCCTCTTTTACAGACAATATGGCAATTCACTTCAGTAGGTCAGCAGAATCTCTCTTTTAAGGGATCAAATTATTAAATCAAGTCCTGCAGAATAATTTGAGTAATTCAAAATCAACTGATTAGGGACATTAATTGTATCTGCAAAAATCTTTCAACTTTGGCATATAATGTAACCTAATCTCAGGAATGATATCCCATCTTGTTGACAGATTTGTCCATTTCAAGGGAGAGAGGATTATATGTGGAAGGTACACTAGGGAAGAATTTTGAGAGTCATCTTAGATTTCTACCTAAGAAGATAAGAATATCTACCTAAGCATCTTATCCTGACACTCAATGCCTAGCCCACAGCTGACTTCTGATAACCCACTGACTAGAACTAGCCTTATGACTCTGTTGAACCACAGGAGGCTGTGAACTGCAATACTATCATATTTCTGAGAATACTAAGTCATCCAATTGTTGGCCCCCACATAGCCAACAGCTAGAAAGATGTGTAGAAATCACTATCTAGAAGGAAACAAATATTTGAGATAGCTCTACACAGCTTCAAAACCAGTGATGTGAGAAAGCAATATTTTAGGTTTATTGATTTTACTTACTAGTTTGAGTGTAAAGCATGGATCTGGAATATGGAAGGAAAGGAAAGTCAACCTCTCTGAGGTCAAAGAACTTGCCTTTGGTCCTATAGCAAGTTAATAATAGAGCTAGCATTTAACCCTGTCTGTCTGTGCTCTGTCCACTGCACCAAGCTATCTTCTGTGTATGTGGACTGCAGAAACACTGTAATATCAACTACTAGAGTACTGGAGAAGGCAATGGCACCCCACTCCAGTACTCTTGCCCGGCAAATCCCATGGATGGAGGAGCCTGGTCGGCTGCAGTTCATGGGGTCGCTAGGAGTCGGACACAGCTGAGCGACTTCACTTTCACTTTTCACTTTCATGCATTGGAGAAGGAAATGGCAACCCACTCCAGTGTTCTTGCCTGGAGAATCCCAGGACGTGGGAGCCTGGTGGGCTGCTGTCTCTGGGGTCGCACAGAGTCAGACAGGACTGAAGCGACTTAGCAGCAGCAGCAGAGTACTGGAAGCTTGAAGGAGAAATGTTTTCAATGGTTGATAAGCAATTGTCTAATTATTTCTCATTGATTCATCTGTTTATCAAACAGGTGTTGTGTCAATTACCACATTTAGTCACTAACTCTGAAGAACAGAGAAAACTGTATCATGACACAAACCAGTACTTTATTTTTTTTTCTTTAGCCTAAAGATAAAGGCTAAAGCACTCTTAGAAGGTTCATACTTAATAGTAAAGACGATCAGACAAGGACTTACCATAGCCTCCTGAACACTACTCTCCTTCCTTCTTAGCACAAAAACACTTTCGTTCTGCAGTGCAGCAGTATGAAAATGTTCTGCTATGAGATATAAGTGGAAACCTTGGGATCTCTGGTTTAACAGTCAGATGTAATTCGGATACATATCTCCACCACTGCCTTGTCAGCATTCTTACAGAATATAATTCCCATGAAGATGATCTGCCCAATATCCTGGTTTCTCAATTTTTAGCCTTATCAACCCCAAAGATCTGCATTTTCTACTTGATCTCATCCTGTCATCCACATCTCTATCTCGATTCACAGCATGAGTTTATTTCTTAAGCTTTTTTTTTTTTTTAACTTATTGTTACAACGTCACATCACTTCCTCCTTGTACCTGAGTCTCAGCTAATGATCTGCCATGCTCACTGGGCCTTTACTCTCACTGTTCCCTCTGCTTGGGTGCTTTTATCTGGACATGTGCACGACTCCTTTCTTCTCAGCTTAAATATCACTTTTTAAGAAATGCATTCGTGCCTGTTTGAGATTGCCCTATCTCCCTGATTACCCTTCTTGACAGTCTTCATTCTCTAAAATTATTTGTTTGCTTCCCATTCTCTCTTTTAACATAAGGAGGGATTTTTCGGTCTGTCATTTTTTTCACTGACATATACCAAGGATGGAGAACGGTGCCTTAAAAATGGACACTGAATACTTATCAAACAGATACATTATTGTATAGTTTAACAATGTATCTATAGAAAAAAAGCCCTGCTGGAAAGTTGTTAAATGAATTAATGAATTACTAGTGAAATGATTTGGATCAAAGAGATAAGGAAGTAGGAAGCACTCTTTTTTGATATATTATAGCAAAATGTCATAAAAAAGGACAAAATTTTTCCTAGTATTAAAAAATATTTTAAGCATTACATGGAAGATATTTACTAAAGAAAAATATCTTTATCAATGTAAGTTTTTTTACTTATTACATGACAATTTCTGCTGTAGTTTCATCAAATTTGAGAGTGTATTTTGCAGAGTATAGTTTATGCTGCATTCACAAAATTCATTTTGCACAGACCTGCGACATACCTCAAAATGACAGAAAATTGAAAGGCAATCATCTGGCATTTAAAAATAACACTGAGGTTAGATTTTTCATCAAATAATGAGAGTAGCTGGGGTGGAATACCATGAAATACAGACCACATAGCATACATACAAATCACAACAGGGGTTACTGAAAACTTTGCAGAGAGATCATTCAGAGCAGCTGACTTGGAGCCACAAAGAGAGACTTTTGTGACTGATGGTTGTGATAGATGAAGTGGACAAGTTCAGAAACTGTGGACAAAACAGGAAATGGTGGTTTCAAGTAGAAAGTCCAAACCTGAAAGCATGGAGCAAATTCTCCTCATAGCATGCAGCAATGTTAACTGACAATCTATATGAAAGTCCACAGTGAGCAGCACTAGGGATGTATGTAATGACAGCTACTGATGGCCTAGAGCATGAAAGAATAGATAACACTAAATAAGAAATGATTGTGTATTTAGATTTTCATAAAAATACTATTATTATATGCAGCAACATGACCCCTTAAGTATCAAGGCATCCTTCATGAAATCAGTATACACTAGGTTGGAAATTGCCCACAGGGTCAGTGATGAGGAACAGGACTTGAGAGGCAGCAGTAAGTCACAGTTGAGACAAGAGGGAGAAATACTATTATATTCAAAAAGAAAATGAAGTTAAAAACAATGCAATGACTTTCTTACAAACTAAAAGGTAGTTTAAAAGGCCCTGCTAGATCTGTAAGATAAGATATAATGGCAGCCTGATCAGAAAGACTGAGAGAAAGGCTTGGAAAAGGATCACAGTCCCTACTCTCCAGCAGAAGAGGTAAGGTATATAAGTTCCACTACAATTAGATAACAGACTATAATACAAATATCAAAAATGATATAAAACTATATTTATTGGCCTAAAAAGTTGTCTCTGGTTCATTGTTAATAGAAAACAGTTATAGAAATACATATTGTATACTTTCCTTCTTAAATGATAGAGAAAAACATGGAACATATTCCGATAGTAAAACCTGATAACTCAAAGTAGGAAAAATATGGATAATTTATTCATTTTTCATGTCCAAATTTTCTGTTTTACTTTAGACTAAATACATTAATTATGTAATAAGAAGTAATCAACATACCAAGAACCACTAGTTTGGAATAAATAATTCAAATCATCTATTCATATGATTCATTCACATGAAAAATACACACTGGGACACAGCAGATAAAAGGGACAATTCAAGATAAAGACTAATAAACTTCAATGCATGCATCAGGTACACTCTGATAGAAAAGAATATCTGTGTGGCCAGTCTGAGCTATAAGAAAATGAGATATTCATTTTGAAGAGAATCCCAGAAAGATTTATTAGTATAATGACAAAAAGTAGACATTTTCATTAAGGCATTCAGCATCTAGTCATTTCTTTAAAGTCTTAAATCTCAAAATAAGTTTGATAGATCATAGTGTTTTAGTTCTTCCTACTACCAGTTCTGAGAGTTTACTGACTATGAGGTATGTTTCATAGACATTCTCAAAATAAAAAAGGAGTATCTACTTAATCTTTACTTGGAGGCAGCAGTAGTATATCTACCACTTTTTCAATATGTCTATTTACAGGGTACCTGGAATCTAGACTATTACCAGAAGGAGCAAGGCAATAAGTATATGAAATTTTATAGCCAAGACTGGTTCCCTGGGTGTGTGACTTATGTAGTCATATGGGGTCCAGTGCTGAGAAAGTCCCCACACTTGGCTTAATGCTCTGATGTTGCTATCTTAAAATTCTTCATCATTGTTCAACACAAAGCACTTAATTTTATTTTGTACTGGGCTCCACTAATTTTGTAGCTGATCTTGCTTACAGTATGCTATAAATTGGAATCTTCACTGTTCTGAGATAAGATGGAAAAAGTCACACTATCAATCCGAAAAGACCAAGTCATTGGTGTCATATAACGACATGTTACATGGAGAAGGTAATGGCACCCCACTCCAGCACTCTTGCCTGGAAAATCCCATGGACAGAGGAGCCTGGCAGGCTGCAGTCCATGGGGTCGCTAAGAGTCAGACACGACTGAGCGGCTTCACTTTCACTTTTCACTTTCATGCACTGGAGAAGGCAATGGCACCCCACTCCAGTATTCTTGCCTGGGATGAGGGAAAATCCCAGGGATGGGGGAAAATCCCAGGGACGGGGGAGCCTGGTGGGCTGCCCTCTATGGGGGTCACACAGAGTCAGACACGACTGAAGTGACACAGCAGCAGCAGCAGCAGCAACATGTTAAAACAGAGCCAAATATTTATTTGGGTATTGACTAAAGTGAGTATAAGTTTGAAAGTGATTAGGAAGTTTAGTTTGAAAAAGACTAAGTTCGGTTGTCTAGGAAAGTAAATATTATTGCTTAAAATTTTTATACAGCCAAGTATCAAAGCTGTGCACACATTTACGATTAACTTTGTTTTGAATTAGCTTTGTCTTGATTAACTCTGTTTTAATTTCTGCTATTAAAAACTCTTATGAAGGGTTTAAATAACAAAATCTGGAAATAAGTAGAATTTCTTGAATTGGATGCGTATTTGAACATGACTTTCCCTGTCAGGATCTGTAACCATCAGAAGATGGCAATTAGAGGCAGCCCTTGGCTTCTGTGAGAGTCCTAAAAAGCAAATACACTTGATTATTAAACATAGGATTTATACAAGTATCATTCTTGCTTTCTTCAGCACTTTCCATAGAAGTTTGTAAAGACAGGACATAAGCTGACAATGGTAGTCTTTAAAGAGATCTGCCTTTTCTTTTTTTTTAAATGTGAGAAGAAGGTGAGAGGGAAGAGATTTTGTTTTCCAAAAACAGCACAGCTTGGTGAATATGATACCTTCTCACAAATCCATAAAGAACTGAGAGTTTATGCAATTTTAAAATACCTCAGGAAATGTTCATGAATATCTTTTAATTCCAAGTCATTTAACTTGCATTTAAACATGCTAGACTAGCAAAAGCATATTGGCAATTTCATTGATACAAATGAAATAGATCTGAATGGAGTGGGATTTGGGGAAAAGGAAGAAAATTAAAATTATTGCCTTTAGGAAAATAACACTTTTATAACATAAGAAAATTTTAATAACTTTAAGTTTATCTACCAAAAAAATTCTTTCTAAGAGTTTGAATTCAAGCAATTAATTGAGCTGGAGAGACTGGTGTGGGAATTCTCACCACTTTAGTGGGGAGCCTGTACAGGATAGTTACATAACCTCTCTCAGCCCACTGCTCATCTGCAAACTGGAGCTGACCGTAGTGCCTTTCTTTCAAATTTATTTGAGGAGTAAATGGGAAAGTATATGCAAATGACTGGCATACCGTTGATGTACAAATGCAATGTCTCCTTTATCTCTATTTTTAATAACATAATATACACATATGCCACATGTATAAATGTTTGCCTATCAGGTTTTTTTTTAATCTTTCTTTTCAATTGATGCAAAAGAGAACCGAGTATGTGTCTCACTCTTTCAATTCTCCACTTTCTTCAGGATACCCTAAGCCTCTTAACTCCTCTAGCCTTCCCCCAGAATCTAACTTGCTCTGTTTCTCAGTCTCAAGCCTAGGTCAGTTTGTCCCATTATGTTCTGGAAGGGTGCATGTATGCATTCTCAGTTGCGTCTGACTCTTTGTGACCCTGTGGACTGTAGCTCACCAGACTCCTCTGTCCATGAGACTTCTAGGCAAGAATACTGGAGTGGGTTGCCATTTCCTCTTCCAGGGGATCTCCCCGACTCTGGGATTGAACCTGCATCTCTTGCGTCTCCTGCATTGGCAGGTGGATTCTTTACCGCTTAGCCACCTAGGAAGCTCCCTCTGGAAGGGTACAAACAGCTTTAAAAATTCCAGGTGGGAGAGGAAGGAACAAAGATGATCTCTTCCCTTTGCAACCTCAATATATAACAACTACAAGGTAAATGCGTCTTGCCACAATCAATACTGTCTATCATTTAGTGTTAACATGGTGTGTGTATATTCTACAAGAGTCCCTGTTTTCCTTTTCCAACCATCCTAGGGACTCCCCTCTGCGCATCCAGATGGACTGGACAGAAAGTAACATGGTGGCATCCTGCTCTAGGTAAAAGGTAATCCTGGGGTTCAGGAATTATAGAAAATCAATATATAGATTCAGGTGCATATATTGAGCATATTTCATATAATCAATTAGTAGATAGGTGAGATGTATCTTGAACATTTAATGAATAAAAGGACTTCTCTGAAGAGTAGGGATGGTTTTACTATAGGAAGATGAACAGAGCAGACCAAGCTCAGTAAATACTGATCTGAGTGAAAGTAGACACAGATTACAGACAAGTGAAATATTCATAAGATTCCCAACTTCCCACTAAAAGTACAAATTACTTATATCAGACTAAAACCAGTAAAGCCTCTTACAAAAATAATTAAGAAACCTTGAATGAATCAGAGAAAATGGAGCGGAATAGAATCGTAGGCTGTGCAGTAGTTAGCATCTTTGAATCTAAGCACGTAGGTACTAAGGAATATATTACAGAAAAATTCCACTCCATATTAAGTTTTAACTTGTCCAACAATGACAAAGAAAAGACAAGCAGTTGTATTGTTTAAAATAATTACGTGAACAATTTAAGGTAGCTTAGAAGCTTTTGTTTGTCATTAGGATAGGACAGTGCAGATGATAAATCATATGCCTGGGAAACACTACAGCTCAGTGAGATTCCTTTTATTTTTTGTCCACAACACACTGCCACTGCAATCTATGCTTGCATCCATGTGCTGTTTGTATAACAAAGGCCTTTACCTTATTTTATATACATAAAGGAACTACACTTGAACTTTGCCTGTGCAGTTAATTGCCCTGAGATTGCTGAAAGAAGAATCTTTATAAGGAAGTTTCTTTTCCTTCCCGTAAAAACAACATCAGGGACCATGCTAAGCTACCTGGGTCCTGACATTCTGGCAGTTCTCCAGTCTACATTTCAGCGATGTGGAGTGTCTCTGGATTGGCAGACTCAGCAGCTTCTTCCTCCATATTATGGGAATTTTAAAAATGTACATCTTTCCTGGACAAAGTATAACATTTAGTTGGCTCTCAACAATTAATCAGTGAAAATAGTACCTAGTTAGGGTTTTTTAAACTGTAAGAAATAGCCGAAAAGTGAAGCATCTTTGGCTAAGTATGTATCTCTCTGTAGATATACATATTAACAAATACTCCAAAAACAAGACGTGTACACACACTACACATGCACATTTAAGTGGACTAACATTTTTTCTAGGAATTCAAGAGCTGCTACTTTAGACATTAAACTTAACATAATCAAATATATATCCATTCTGATAGAGCTAAATATATTGTGAAAGTGAACGTCATTTAGTCGTGTCTGACTCTTTGCGACCCCATGGACTGTAGCCCATGAAATTCTCCAGGTCAGACTACTGGAGCAGGTAGTTGTTCCCTTCTCCAGGGGATCTTCCCAACCCAGAGATTGGACCCAGGTCTCCCACATTACAGGCAGATTCTTTACCAGCTCAGACACCAGGGAAGCCCAAAAGTTGGCCTGCTGCATTGGGTGGGAGTTGAATCCAAGTCAACTGCTTGCAAGGCAGCTATGCTCACACTATACCACCAATGTGGTCAATTTAGCCTTATTCTACTGGATTTATGTGTGAACTCGACAGGTAAATTAACTCCATCTTACAAAATGATTCAATGTGGTTAATGTGTATGTTAAAAACTGCTGATGGGAAATATAGATAGAGTGATCTCTGTCAAAGGATTTGCATTTAAGATCACAAAGCAATATTAGAACTTTCATGAAAGTCACAATATAATGTAAAAGGGATTATCAGTAGAAATTTGAAAGTGAATTAAAGTAACTTGATCATAGTCTGCAAATTACTCTTTTGTTTAATAATCACTGTGAATGCAATTATTCATTAGTTCTACAAAGTTGTTAACATAAGTCAATATTAAACTCTGTAACTGATGCTATACTATGCAGAAATAAGCACTTAAAGCTCTATCATTCACCTCTTTGAGTATGCCCACTGAGTGGGGACAAATAGGAATACACCTAGCATGAATATTATACAACTCTTTGATCCTAAAACTTGTATCTAAAATAGCACATGGTTATGATCTAGTAATCCCACTTCTAGGTACAGAGCCAAAGAAAATGAAATCAATATCTTGAAGTGATAGCTCCACTCTTATTTAATCAACATGTTGTACATCTTACACTTATACAACATGTCAATTATATTTCAATAAAGCTGGAAAAAATACATAAAGTGGCATATGGTCATAATAAAATTTAAAAGGTCAGCTGCTTGCATTCATCAGTTACTATGCATAACATTCTTTAATATGGTAGTGCATTTTACATTCTGACCCAATATGTGACATCATGAGAGAGACTGATAGAATCCTGTAAATGTGTAGAAATACATACATTTTACTCTATACTATAAAAAATACTGCAATTTACTTACTTTTTTACCAACTTAAAACATGTTCAAATAATTTAAGTTTTATAATTTAATTAGTTTGAATTAAATTATAACACAGAATCTAATTTTTTTTTTTTTGCTAAATCCCAGATCTCCACTTGTGAGCAAGACACATTTTAAACCATGTTCGACAAATCAGATACATTTATGTTATTTTCCAGTTAAGGATAATGTTTACAATCTAAGACAACAACCCAAAATGCAAATTCAAATACTTCACATTCTATGAAAACCATTTTAAAGAACTTAATAATAAAAGATAAAGTGCCAGCATTACATGGTCTGTGAGATGCTCAATGATGTCTCCTCTCCCTACTTCACCTTTATCGCAAGTCTTCAGTCAGCCTCTGCCTCATTCTTCTTATCAGGGGCCACAGAATCAAGTCTTCAGAGGGCTGACAGCTCACCTGACTGTGTTCCCTCAGCTGGTCCCTCCTTCCTAACTTGTAAGTCTCCCCCTGAACTCACCTGCAGCTGCAGAAGACAGTACTTGGTGTGCTGATACCATTCTACTCTAAATACCGCATTTCTCTCCTCTTCATGAGAGCTAATTCCAGCCCCACAAGAGCTTGCTGACTAAAGGCTTCAAAATAAAACCTTCAACTAATGGTGTATGTGCAGGGGTGAAAGCTGATAAATAAACACCCATCTCTCCATTTTCCCCTGGAATGATTCAGAAATATGTTCTCCATGTCTTTTCAGAGGATCACTGATAGGATTGAGCCCTCAATTCCCAAAATAGAAACCCACTTATTAACACACAGCTCATCTGCACTTCTTTCTTTCTGTTTCTTTTTCAGTACTTTTTCATTTGTGCTTCCTGGGATCATTTCTCAAGTAAAATACCTATTCCCACATCCTTCTTCCCAGGTGTGCTTAACTTAAGATAAGTGGAAAGTACTGTGCTGGTCTGTAGGGCCTATGACCAATATAAAAACATTTGATTTCCTTTGAATAAACCAAAGCAGCGGCAGAGGGAATGAGGGACATCCATAGGTGTAGATAGGCCATGTGTTTAAGTTTTCTGAAATAGGATTACTAGACGTTCCCTGCATAATGTTATCCCACCCTTTTGTGTCTGCTTTCAAGCTATTTTCTAAATGAAATGCCCTTCCCCAGCTCCTTCGCTTGGACAATTTCTTAGTTTCAAGAAGCAGCTCAGATATTCTATTTGAGAAACCCACAGTCAAGTTTCTGCATAGCAACTGGCATGGATCTCACACAGAAGCTGAACACATGGCACGGAGGTGATCTGGGTAGCCCCTCCTCCCACACTGCAGTGTGAGCTCTCAGAGAACAGGACCCAGACCGCACTCCTCTTCCAGAATCCATCGCAGTGCCCGGTGTATGATAATAAATATGTAAACACCTTTTTCAAAAACACTTAGAAGATGTCAGGCCATGTTTTAAGTGCTTTATGCATATTAAACCCATTTAATCCTCAAGACAACCTCTTGAAGTACATGCTACTATTATCATCATTTATAAAATGAGCAAACTGAAGCAGAGTAAGGCAAAGCGACCTGAAGGCAACATAGCTCACAACATGTGAGCCCAGGATGAATTAAAACTATACTATGTTCTTTTCAACTATCCATCATTGCTTCTTTAGAATTAAATATCAGTCACATCTAATCACTAGAAAATATGATGTGTTATTTTGCTAGAGACCTTGATATATAATCTAAACTAATCCATGCTCTTGTCTACATCTAGCTTTCAAAGGAAGAACTTAAGTCTCTCTAAAACAGTAACATTTACAAAAGCAACAGCAATAAAATATTCCCATCACAGCATTCCTAAATACCATATAATTTCTAACTTACCAATGTAGATTTCCTTATGTGCCAGAAATTTACCTTACAAATTTACTTAATACCTCATGGAAAAATAATATGTTCAGGCTAGGTATCACCATTTTTTATATACTAATACTCAATAAAAGATTCAATGGTTATTTATAAAACTTGAATGATAAATGATCAATTCTTAATACACTGTTTAGCTATGTAAATAAAACCAAAATACTTTGTGCAGGCTCCTACTTACACAGGCTATTAATGGCAGTGGACTCAGTAAATTTCAGAGAACCAGCCTCAAGTGACTCTGCAAGTCATGTTTCACACTGTGTGCATCCTGCTTCCTGTCAACAGTGGCTATAATGGGCACATAAACTAAAATTTATGCCCCATTTAACCTGTAAATGTTCTGTGTCCTTAGCCCTTAGCAATGGAAATATGCCAATGTCTTTTACTTATTTTACTGGCATATAATCCCTCTCCCCATCAGATTTGAGAAAATTTTAACTATCATGGAATTATAAATCGTTAATGTCATTTCTGCATTGCTGGGCTCCTGATAATCTTAAATCTGGATCAAGAGTTATTTTAGAGTAAATTTATACCACACTCATCTGAACCGAAAAGCTTGCAGTAAACATCAAACATATATTCCATTAATAACAAGTTTAAATACATCATCTAAGTAAACCTGAGGAACTATTTAAAAATTTAGGAGTCCTTAACCAAATGTTAACTGAGAGATAAAGCTTCTAAAAACATTATCTAGTAAAATGAATGAGACAAGGTGAAAAGATTTTTTAGCCAAACTATATAATTTTAAATTGACTTTTTCAATTTACTAAGCTAAATTTTCCATAATCTCATTTAAGCAATTATTTTAGGTATATTATTTATTTTCCACATTATTCTGTTTTAATAATTCTCAATAAGCCAATAGGAAATTTTTTTAACTGTTTAAAATTTTTACTTATTTTTTCTAATAAATATTCTAGTACATAGTATTTATGTATCTCATCAAATGTTTTCTTTTTATCTTTCTAAAAGTTTTTTCCAATTATCATTCCATAAAACACAGTGATCTCTCAAGCATAGACAACCACACAGTGAAACAATGTACTTCAGGTTTTAGGTAGAGAGTTTAATATTACTAGAAAGCCTACAAGATACTCTTCACTTGTATGGAACTGGGGTTTATCATAAATAAGCATCCTGCTTCTTAAAGTCTTAAATCAGAAGTAAAATTTGTATATGCATCTGGCTCAAGAGTTTTTAAAATTTGTTCTGAGAGACTGTGGGTTAAATTATCACATAGTAATTAATAAGCATATCTTAATTCTGTAAATTAAATGATTTTAAATTACATGTTTTATACTGGGCAACTACTAGAGATAGGGATCAAAAATCAATTTATTTACACATTTGTATTTCAGAACTTCCAACACTTTTTCTTTGTAGATTCCAGGTCCTTAATTTTTTTTTTTAATTGTCAAAAGTGAAGCAACTGTTTTCTGCAGTACTCTAAAATACCTGAATTAAAATTTTTGCTGTTGATGAAGACTAAAAAGACAGATTTGAGAGGTTTTTGACTTTTAGTAAGCAGCTTGCCATCTGGGTTTAACCAGATTTCTGAATTGCAGAGTTATTATAAGGGGCCTGTGAACAGTGTATGGGGCTTCCCTGGTGGCTCAGACAGTAAAGAATCTGCCTGAAATGTAGATTACCTGGGTCAGAAAGATCCCTGGAGAAAGGCACATCTACCCATGCCAGTATTCTTGCCTAGAGAATTCCATGGACAGAGGAGCCTGGTGGGCTACAATCCATGGGGTCACAAAGATTCAGATACAATTGAGTGACTAACACTTTGGGCTTCCCAGGTGGCGCTAGTGGTGAAGAACCAGCCTGCCAATGCAGGAGACATACGAGCCACAAGTTCAATATCTGGGTCAGGAAGATCCTCTGGAGGAGGGTGTGGCAACTCACTCCAGTATTCTTGCCTGGAGAATCCCGTGGATGGGGAGCCTGGTGGGCTAGAGTCCATAGGGTCACAAAGTGTCAGATACAAGTGAAGCAACTTAGTACACATGCATGAACAGTATATATAAAATAAATACATAGAGTATCATACACATATATGTTCCATTGTCAGTAAAATATGTGTGTCATAATGAATAATGTGCATACTTATCTTAAAGCATTAGTAAAACCATAATAGACTTTGTTATAGTATTTCTCAATCCACAACTGCTGAAAGTATCCCAACTGCCTCAGTGTAAAATTATACTGATATCATAAGGAAAAAAAAAAAAAACTTTGTGTTCAAAATACTTGAAAAATGTTGGAAGGTTTGCTACTAATGGGAAAAGTATTTATATTCCAATTTCACAGTATTTATCATTCACTTTGACTGGGACTTAGAATATCATTATATTGAAAGAACCACCTTTTTACCAAAAGTGAGAAGGTGAAAGACATGAATGGATTGTGGAGTCCAAAGAATTTTCCTTCCCACATTTACATTTTTATTAGAGACCTAAACTCTAAAATTTAGGTATCAGTTAGACCACAGAAGAAAACTATTTGAACAATTAAATATATGTGGACTCAAATAACATTTATCTTTAAAATTAAATATTGTCATCAAACCAAACTCTCAACTATCAGAATGATTGAATTTTACCCTTATTCTGTTTCCTGGTCTTTAGTTGTAATGAATATATGTACGGTTAGCAGAATAATGGCCTTTCAAAGATATCCAGGCCCTGTTCTTCAGAACTTGTGGATATATTATACACAGCAAAGAGGAATTATAGCAGAAAGAATTAAAATTACAAAGCAACTGACTTAAAATAGGGAGATTAATATGGATTATCCAGGTGGAACCAATGTAATCACCAGCTCCCTTAAACATGGAAGAGGGAAACAGAAACATCAGTGTTAAAGTGATGCCAAAACAAGGGGGTGGCAGAGGATGAGATGGTTAGATAGCATCACTGACTCAATGGACATCAACATGAGCAAGATTCAGTGTGGGTAGTGAAGAACAAGAAAGCCTGGAATGCTGCAGTCCATAGAGCCACAAAGAGTCCGACACAACTTAGCGACAACACAGTGATGCCATGGGAGAAAAACTCAACCAGACATTGCAGGCTTTGGAGGAGGTCATGAGCAGCTTCTCGGAGCTGGAAAAAGCAGGAAAATGAATTTACTCCTAGAGCTTCCAGAAAGGAACATGACCCTGTTGACTAATTTTAGCCCAGTGAGACACATCTTGGACTTCCAACCTCCAGAACCATAAGATTATAAATTTGTGTTGTTTTAAGCTGCTTAGTCTGTGGTAATTTGGTACAGAATCAACAGGAAACTGAGTTTGCTGAGGCATATGCACCTGGCAAATATGTAAATTTTCATGAACACAAAAAGAATTCAAGTGCAATAACAATGAATTAGGTTAACCCTTTCCCAATATAACTGCTGAAGCAAAATGACTTTTGCTGTGGAGCTAAACATGGTATAATGGGAAGGGATTCCTGCTTTTCCTCAGAAAAGAACATTTGTGCCATTAGGAATGAGTCAGAAATCTCGACTGGCACATTGAGCTGACAAACAGTGGTGAGCAAAGCACCGGACCAAGAAGGCTCAATACAGGCCACTTAGGGACTACAGGGTGTCTACTTTGCTCATCACTCTGATGACTCTGCAGAGGTGGGCAGAGCAACTAATGAGACCACATGATTCATGGGCAAGTGTGAGTAACCCATAGGAGATCTGGGACTCTGTGGGTGAAGAAATTCCTGGGAGGGTGGAATAAAGTTAGAAAGGAAATGAACAATTTATTCTGGAAAAGGCTGTGTAAGCTCTAAGCAACTATAATTCTGCTATTAAAAAGCTCCAGCCATGGATATAGAAAACAAACTTATGGTTACCAGGGTATAAACAGTGAAGGTATAAACTGGAAGACTGGGACTAACATATACACATTGCTACACATGAAATAGCGGAGAAGACAATGGCAATCCACTCCAGTACTCTTGTCTGGAAAATCCCATGGGTGGAGGAGCCTGGTAGGCTGCAGACCATGGGGTCTCGAAGAGTTGGACACGACTGAGCGACTTCACTTTCACTTTTCACTTTCACGCATTGGAGGAGGAAATGGCAACCCACTTCAGCGTTCTTGCCTGGAGAATCCCAGGGACAGGGAGCCTGGTGAGCTGCCGTCTATGGGGTCGCACAGAGTCGGACACGACTGAAGCGACTTAGCAGCAGCTGCTGCTAAGAAAGGCGTAGAAAGAATCTCTGCAAGAGTACTGGAATGGGGTGCCATGGCCTTCTCCGTTAGCACCAGCAGCATACACAAACTAGATAACTTGTAAGAATGCAATGTATAGCACACGGAACTCTATCCAATACTCCCTAATGGACAAATGGAGAAAGAACCTAAAAAAAGAGTGGATATGTAACTGATCCGTTTTGCTGTACACCTGAAATGAACACAAAATTGGAAATCAACTATGCTCCAATAATTTTTAAGATTAAAAAAAAAAAATCCACAGACTCAAGGTTAGAAACGGCCAGTCAGTTGATCTATATTTGAATGTGTCTCTCAATGGATTAACCAACAAAGAAAAAACACAAAAGAACCCCCCCTTTTTAAAAAAAAAAAAGAAGAAGAAGAAGCCAGCTCAGAGGGAGGTGAGAGGGTGATTCTGACAGAGCCTCTCAAGATGACAGGGTAACTTCAATCCCAGGTCTGATAGCCATTTTGTCAGGAGCCCAAGTCTGACAGTACAGTCCCAGTCAATTGGGCTCTAAAAGATGGACTTCTACAATCAAACTTAAGAGACTGATAATAAACCAGGAGTCTAGTTTATGTGCTCAAAACCAGGGCACTTCCTCCCTGTCTTCTGTCAAGAGCACATCTTTCTCAGCCTCAAGGCAAACAAGTTGCTTAAGAACCCAAGTTTGCCTGATGCTCACAAAAAAGTGCCCAGAGCATCAGAGAGCCTGAGAGAATATTTTATCCAGTCATTAAAAAAAAGGCTGATGTACCATCCATGCTCAAAAACTTAACCTTCCAGTGAGCCAAACACTAAAGTCACTTGAAATACAATTTCTCTCAGTTTCTTGAACTTGGACAAAGTTGGAAGGAAAATGTTACATTTTGATATTTAAATCATGATTATGAACTTCATGTGAACCATACTGAAACACATTATGAAAAAGTGGTTTAAAATATAAGATACATAGTTTACGTGTTATACGGAGTTTTATTTCTGTCCTAAGGATAAAACCTAGTCAGCAAGAATTTGAGGGTCTTCTGCTTTCACTAGGAATCCAATAAGCAATATCTTAACTAATTATTGACGCAGGGATTTTTCCACAAACAGCTGTGGCCAGTGATTTGTTATGTAGGTAATATTGAAATGTCTCTAGTCAATAATGTTTGGGTAACAAAAGACATACTAATACGTCTCTGGTCAATAATGTGTTAAGCTGGGTTTCTGAAGACAGTATTTTTCTCTCTCTCTTTATCACTCCCACCACCGTCCCACATACAAAGGTATTTTGTTGTTTATGAGTTGTCTTCAACTTTTCGACCAGCACTACACATACCTCATTTCAGTATCTATATTCTAGCATTTAACAAAATAAATCAAGCCAACCACCTGTTTTGACCAATGCTCAGGAAATACAGGTATCAATGCTGCCAGGTTCAACGAGCACAGCAAAACTATGACCAAAGAAGGCGTTCATTGAGGCTGTTTCTCAAAGGTCATTTCTTTCACACATTTCCTAAAAATGAGGAGATATTTATCTGAAAGAGGTCATTCACTGATAAACATCAGTTTGTTCAGTCAAGACCACAGAGGAACTGTAAACACATTACCCAAACAGTGGTTGTCCCTACCTCTCGAAAAAGAGCATTTGTGCGCTGACTCGGGTCTCCAGCCTCCGCCACAGAGCATCCACTGACCCCGACGTCGCCCCGGACGTACACTGACCCCACGTCGACCCAGACGCTGAACGCGATTCCTGGGCTCCATGTCTCAGAATGCGACCTACCGTGCTGTATGAGGAGAGTCTGTGTGGCTTTTGAGTGGAATTACACTTCGGCAATAGTGGGGACGCCTCTGTGTTCCAGACTCGGTTTCTGTTTCTAATGGCGATGTGGAAGAAATACTGCTGTATGCCCAGCGTGAATCTGGACAGAGCAGCCCCAGGAGTTCTCACTGTCACCACCCAACTCGCTCACAGCCCGCTGCCCGCCCCCACCCCAAGATACCGCAGCTTCCGAAATAGGACCACATAGTATTGACGGAACACAAAGCTCTCAATCAGAGGAAGATTATATGAAGAGAAGAAAAGGCATAGAAAGAATCTTGAGGGAAAAAACTCATACGTGCTATGGGATTTGTCAAGTTGACCAGAAAACATCCCTCCCCCACTCTACCCAGTTCCTTTTCAGACACCCGCAGTGCACGACCCCACTCAACAGGAGGAACATGGCGTTTTCTCTGCAGTTTCTAAAAGTTCTTCTCCCATCTTTCCTCTCTCTCTTGTGCTGGCAGTGGGGTAGGGGATCTCTATCTGAAGGCTCCTGACAACAGCTGCCAGCACCTTTTGATAAAAGAACTGGAATCTGGCTTTTTCAATTAGGGGGAATTTATATTGAGGTTTGCAATGCAGCTTACTGAAGAAGCTACCATCTTGGTTCTTGGGTGGCTGCACCATTTGTGTCTTTTTTTTTTTTTTTTTTTTTTTTTTGTGAATGCTGCATTCCTATTCAGTAAAAGTAAGAAACGCAAAGAAAGAAAGAGTGGTATGAGTGAATATGGACCATGTGGAGTTGGGAGGAAATTTCACTACAAAAACAGTAGAATGCTCCAGGACTCAGCATGAAATGTTCATAAAAGTAAAAACAAAATTATGTGGAAATTTCCAACAGAGATGCCTACAACTATAATATATACTTAATCATTACTGGCCTCCCTGATTTAGCCACTCATCTATAGAAAATGGAAAACATGTGAATTAGGAGAAATACCAACTTTTGTGAGTTGATATTTTCAATGAAAAATATATCAAAAATCAAGATTTTAAGTCTCTGGATTTATTGTCAGTCCCATATATATTCCCATAACGTGAACACATGCTTGTCTTGTTTACCCAATTCTTCACTCTAAAAACCTTGCTGACAACCTATTCGTTACCAATGCAGAACATGCCAAGATGGTGCAATGTGGTCCCTGCCAACCAAAAGCTTTTCTTCTCTATAGGAGAAAGTCACATGCAACTTCTCATATAAGGAGACAATAGGATATTCCAATTGAAGTTTTCACAAAGTCTTTGTTTTGATCTCCTCCCTTGACTTCAAACTTCCCTAAGTATCCCTGTTCATAGAGTCTGTATTTTGGTTCTTTCAGTTACAGTGCACTTTTATTCTACCCAAGCGGGGAGCTGTGTTGGTGTGGTGGTAAGTGGAGGAGGGGACATTCTATGATCTAATTAAGTCTCAATCATTTGATGTGCCTGTGTCTTGGAGGTTGGACCTTCACAAGTGTTTTTCCAGTGTTCTTTGCATTCAGGCCCCTACACCTTTCCCTGGCTGCATCATTACCAAATATACTTCCTTAAAGCCTTGCTCTTAGACATCTATGTTTTTCCACCCCTCAAGTGAGCTAGGAAGGCTGAAGTGAGTTTTGTTCCTTCATCTGGATAAAGTTTAAGAATAGATTTGGCAAAATCTTTTCTACCAGAAAATAGGTCTTTGATATGGAGAAGGCATTGATTATGATGGATAATGGTTACTGACAAGAGGGGAATTTTCTCGGACTTTACCATAAAAATGTACTGGGGTTACTGGAAGGAAAGCCTATAAAATGTAGTGTCACCCTAAGTCTGCAGTTCCCAGGAACTTTTTGCCCTCACACTAGCCTCCACTCAACTTCTGGGAATTCACCAAAATTAACACTTGTGTTATTAGCTTTGACAAATGCACCAGGATTATGTAAGATGTTAATAGTGGCAGGAAATAAGGGAAGAATATATGGCAACTCCCTTATTATTTTTGTAACATTTCTATGAATCTATAATCCTTCCAAATTAAACAGCTTACTAAAAAGTAAACTTCTGACCAAATTTTAAAACTTCAATATATTATTTGAGTCTTAGCAAAACTAGCAATTAAGCATTAGAAAAGAAGACTTTACAGGACAGCAGGTGGGGAAGGACATCATTGAACTGCACGATAATAAAGCAGAGAATTGTCCTGGGACTAGAGCCTGGAAGAGAGGCAGACTAATGGTAGCTTTTATTCACTTGAAGGTTAAAGCTTTTATGGGAGAGGAAAAGGAACCTTGTAGTAGTCAAGTCACAACCAAAGAGAGGGATGCTATACATAGGATGTGAGCAGAGCATTTTCCCAGCCCAAAGCTTTTACCCACTTACAGATGAGCCTGAGGAAGGTCTGAGAGTTATAAAAACCATATCCCAGTTTCAACTCTGCCAGTTATATGCTGACAGTGAACAAGTCATTCTTGATTCTCTTAATTATGGGTTGCATTCATCCACAGCTTTGATTATATTAATTTATAAAGGCAAGTTCTTTAATCCTTTTGAATTTATTGAATTAAGCTTTATATTTAACAATGACATAAAAATTAAAATACATTGCAATATGAAAGGGAAATAAAAATAACTCCAGTCAGCATATAAAACTCTAAATTCTCATTTTGGCAAGTCCTTGGATATAGTAGGTAATTTATCATACACTTATAATGTGTGTAGCTTTGACCATAGATATTGATAGTTATACCTTTAATTCCTGAAGTATTCATCATACTTGCAAGTATCATTCAGAAGCAGAGGACCTTGTTGTTTGCACTGCACCATGAATGCGCAGTCATCAAAGTCTAGATGATGGGAGAAACTGCATCCTAGTTTTTCAATAGTTAAATTTTAAGGGAAGAAGAGGATTGATGAGGGACATAGTAAAGAGACTTAAAACTCATATTAAGCTTAAAAAGGGAAAAGATAAATATCAAACAAAGTATGCTGGGTTATAAAACTAAAAAATGAAGTGATCAGTATGAAATTCAGGGTAATAGTTACTCATGGGGAGACAGAGAACTTGTAATCATGGTCAGTCACATGGATGCGGCTTCCAGGTAGCTGGCAAAAATATGATTTTTTCACCTGAGTAGTGGTTCCAAGAGTGTTAACATTTTAATAATCCTTTACAATATACATTTGTTTTGTGTCATTTTCTCCCTTTTTTATTACAGTATGTAGTAAAATCTCAATGTGTTCCTGGCAGAAAGCTGTGTGCTACATTTACAACAATGAATAAGAAAGTTTTCCTATAATCAAAGGCTAGAATCAAGTAGAAAGAAAAAAAAGGTGACAAAATTAGCAATGGAATCTTGCAATTCTTATCATGAGATTATGTATTAGGCACAGAGAAGTCCAATGGATGGGGTGTTCAATTTTGCCCAGTTAAGTTGTAAGTGGTTTTGAAGGAGAGCAAATCCAACATTTCAGCTTAATATTACAGGTTAGCCACAGTTTTCAAAAGGAATAGAGGATGGAACCATTTAGAAAGAAGGGGCCAATTATTTTGTTAAAAGATATTTTTTAACAGGTAAAATCATGACTCATACAAATGTAAAGTAAATATTAGTATGTATCTAACATTTCATTTAACTCACTAATTAGTGAAGGAATAAGGAAGATGTTACTGATGGCTCAAAAAAGAATTCAAGACACACACATATTGGTTATTAGGAATGCTAAAATGATTTACACATAGATACAAAATTAGTCAATATCCATAGGGCAGTAGTGGAATGCATCTCCACTGGGCTAACCTGCATTTATGTGAAACAGAAGCATGGGTGTTACTATCAGTGGTCAACAATTAATGGAACTGTCAAATATCTCAAAGATAATGAGAAGGGAAGATAACTCCAAAGGGGTAACTGGACAAGTTACTCAGTAATTCTTTTCCCCTTTTCAAAGTCTTTGAATATTTTTACTGACAGCAGAAAGACTAGGTTTTGGAAAATATCAGGATTCATTGTAAGAATGGCTAGAATGCTGTACAGTTGAGGGTTAAAAGGACAGAATGTTGAAGGTGAGAAGAAAAGACTGAAAAGGTGGTCAGGGTTCATATGAAGCTGAGTGAAGCCTTTTATTTTATATGGAAGTGGGTGGCAAAGAACCTACCTGCTAATGCAGGAGATGCAAGAGACAGGGTCTGATGCCTGGGTGGGGAAGACCCCCTGGAGCAGGAAATGGCAACCCATTCCAATATTCTTGCCTGGAAAATTCCATGGACAGAGGAGCCTGGTGAGCTATAGTCCATGGGGTTGCAAAGAGTTGGACTCAACTTAGTGACTAAACAACAAATACGTAAAGCTCTATTATGGGAATTCTTCAGGTTAAAATGGAATAAGTAGAGACAATCCTGGATGGACTCAGGGGTCATTCCCTCTTCTTCTAGCTCAGAAATAATTTAGCAGAGCAGTTGTGAGTTAGCTCAGTGGAAGAGAAGTGAACTCTGGTATTTCCACAACTAAGACTCTCCCATTGACACACAGATGCCATCTGTCCTCCTTTCCTAAATATATTTTTAGTGATTGAAAAGAGACTTCACTCTTAGAGCCCTTCTGTGAAATATCTAGTTTTTGTGTATGTGTGTGCTTAGCCACTTCAGTTGTGTCCAACTCTTTGCGACCCCATGGACTATAGCCCACCAGGCTCCTCTGTCTTTGAGATTTCCTAGGCAAAAATATTGGAGTGGGTTGCCATTTCCTTCTCCAGGGGATCTTCTAGACTGAGGAATCAAACCTGTGTCTCCTGTGGCTCCTGCACTGCAGGCAGAAACCCATGGCAGGCATCCTCTTACGTGGAATAACACAAATGTTGAAAATCCTGTATGCTTTGCTGCTTTTCTGTCTGTGTTTCTCCAATAAACCCAATGTAATATTTTCACTGTGGATATGTTAGGAATGTTTGTAATTTTTCCCTTTTGCACTAGAGGCAGTCAAGGAATTTGTTTCCAGCTTAATTTTGTTTTATGATTATAAGCAGCAGTAATAATATTTTGATTTTTCAAATGAGGATAAAAAGAATTTTGGAAGAACTAGTGTAAGCCAGTAGTCACACTGTGTTGCTGGGTTGAAAAATAACCCAGCTGCTCTGATTGAAAGCAGTTCAGGGATAATTATGGAAAGGTAGACTTGATTAGTTTGGGGGAATGTAAGTTCTTTCAGAGTTCCCTTACCTCATGCTAAGTGATACAGTTTACTCTCAAAATTGCTAGTAAAGTACCAATAGTATTTGATTTTGAGTACCTGATTGGTAGTAAAACATGGGTGTCTCCTTGATAACATCAAACAGACTTTCAGGTAGAACTATTTGGGCAATTAGTCCCTTATTTGAGAAGACATATTCAGCTGTTTATTTTTCATTTGGTGTACGGTTGAGTGAAAGAGACAGTCCTGCCCCAACCTCCACCCTCTTATTTCACGCCATTTCTTATCCTTAGAGTTTAGCTGTCATGCCTGCAAGTGGGCAGCTGAGTCCAGAGACTGGGTCAAACTCAGATTTGATCTCTACTGTAAGGAGAATATGTCACAGCTATTGGAAGCACATGATGTCTGCTTGTCTCTTTCTGAGATCCTAGCAACCATTGTAATTTAACACTTTATCTAATCATTTGTTGATGTTTTTAAAAAAACGAGATTTTAATGGTATTATTTCACTTTTACTTGTTTGTTAGAATTTTTTAATAAAGAAATACTTCCTCTCACTGACTGATCACCCCTGGTAGAGTTAATAAGAAATGTAGGATAACTGCTTAATTTCTCCCTTTATTAACCAGTTTTCGATTTAATGGGTTAATTTTTATAATCCTCTGAAAGTAGAAAATTCTTTTACCCATAGATATAAATAAGTTTGATCTATTTCATCCATTCTAGTTATTAATATTATTGAAATTGAAAGGTCTCACTTTGATTAGTAGAAGACTAGCAAAGTTGGCCCTTGAATAATTTTGATTGACTCCACTAGCCTTTGACAGCTAACTTTCTAACTGATAATAACAAGATTTGCCAGGCTCAGCTTGTACATTTCCTGTCTCAGACCTCAGCAATGTCTCCACTAAACATAGATTGCTTTTAGTGAGAAGTGACATTTTAAGACCACAATCTGAGTCTCTTTACTAAAGCATTAGTCATTGTATCTTGGTCTTTGCAGTGTAATGAGGTAGGAAATATTTATAGGTAGGAAAAATATATATCCCAACTGCATTCAATGTAAAAGACTAGAAAGAATAACCAACTGAGTAACAACTTCCTAAACTTATACTGATAAAATGAGACTTTAAGACTAATGAGATTTTAATTAAACTCTTCCTTATTGCATCTGTGTGTCCCTTATTCTGCACTAAAAATTCCTCGTCTCAAGTACACAAAGAATGGTAAATAAAAACATCAACTAATTATTCATTTTTAAAAGCAGTCTCAGAATGATAATACCAATATTACCATATCATAATTATCAAAATTAGATAAGCAAAAGCTAAACTTTCTTAGCTTTAGTTTCTAACAATACAAGAAAACTAATTTCATGTGAAAATAAGCAAAGAAATGTATGAAGTTCCTTGTGAAGTTATACTAAGAAAAGATGAGAACAAGGAACATAATCACATAAATGCACATATTCACAAAATATAAGTCTGAGCCTCATTTCAGTGGGTTTTAATTTCTCATTATGCCAAGGAAAAGAAGACAAAGATTCTAATCAACTTTCTATATTGAAGTTATAAAACAATAATATTAGGCTGGAAAATAAATGAGAGTATAACAGTTAGTAAAGGGTCATTGAAACTAATATTTATAAAGAAACTGTTTATTGAGAGACTCAAGAAAACTGACTGAAAAACTGTAAGTAATTCTATGAGCAATAATAGCAATAATGGAGTTCAGTAATGTAATAAATATATGGGCTTCTCTGGTGACTCAGTGGTAAAGAATCTGCCTGCCAATGCAGAAAACATGGGTTTGAACCCTGGGTCGGGAAGATCCCTTGGAGAAGGAAATGGCAACCTACTCCAGTATTCTCTCCTGGGAAATCTATGGGGTCCCAAAGAATCAGACACAACTTAGCAACTAAACAACAAGAAGCAGACATATGTTTATCACAAAGATGGCCTTAATCATGATAGATTAACTGATATAACATATGTCTTACCATAAATAACTTGAAAACTGGAAAAATACATAATACAACTGTTTTCAGACACTAATAGGCAACATAGATATGTGATTTTAACAGAAAACAGATGAAGTGGACCATACAATTTCAACAGCCTTCTGTAAAGACTTCAGTGCAGGGAAGAAATGTAAGTCTTATTTAGAGACGAAGTTTACAGGGGTATTCTTTAAATAGAGCAAAAAGTACTATTCCGAGTTGAGGAAATAGTGATCTACATTCAGTGAACAAAAGAGAGGTTTAATTTGCAAGACAAAGTACTAGAAAGATCTCAAATAGTTTGTAGGTTTGTACCTTTGAGCCTGGCTGAACACCAAGCAGCTTATATGCAGGATAAAACACTATGGGTATTGACAAAGGATACCAATCATAAGAAATAAGTTAATTTTCAGAGCTCACACAGGGCTAAGGGACATTCGAGTACTTAACATCCACAATAGAAAAGCTTTAATGAACACCCTGAGAATTCATTTGAAATTTAAGAATCCTTGTATCTTAGTAATTAAGGCTATTCTAGGCTCACCATAACAAAGTTTAAATAAAAGTCTTTAAGGACAAACTTAATACTGAGGTAACTGCCAGACCAACACCAACTCTAAAATCATTAAATAAAGACTAACAAAGTCCTGATACTTATTATAAAATTCAAAATGTTCAGCATCAATAAATAATTATTCAACATCTGAAAGAGTAGGAAAATGTGCTTTTAGGAGAAAAATCAGTATAAAATCAGACCCAGAACCACAGAGACAAATTTTCAGAAAAGGACTTCAATACAGGTATATTTTAAATATGTTCAAGTACTTAGAAGAAAAAGAACATAATGAAGAGAAAAATGCAAACTGTAAAAATATCAAACTTCTTGAACTGAGATTTTACACACTACTGAATAAATCTAACAACAGATTAGAGCACTGAGAAAGAAAAGGTTGGTGAAATTTTCTATTAAGACCTAGAAATGAAAAAATATTGGAGGAACAGAAAGAAATGAAGCTGAAAAAACTGAAGAGTTCCTAAGTGACCAGGTGGACAATGTCAAGGGGTCAAGCACAGCTGCAACTGGGGTTTCTGAAAGTGGAAGAGAGAGAGAAAAAAAGGAGAATCGATGCCTAAAAGTTTCCAGTTTTGATGAAAAGTATAAACCCATACATCCAAGAAGCTAAATACATCCCAAATAGAATGGATGAACACCTTTCACATCTTATTCAAATTTTTAAAACTCAGAAATTAAAAAACCAAAAAAAAAAAAAAAAATCTGGAAAGTAGTCAGAGAAAGAAAAAAAGAGAAAAGAGAGTAAAAGGGAAAAAAGAGTAACAAATGTGATACAAATTACCACTGACTTCTCATCGGGGATAATGGAACCAGGGGACAAAAATGTAACATCTTAAAAGTGCTGAAATTTAACACAATTAAAAAAAAAATCAACAGTCAACCTAGGAACCTACCTTTTGAAAATACTCTTCAAGCTAAAGGATAACTGCACCCCAGAGAAGGATCATCAGCTCAGGTCATCATGTAGCATCCACCCTTCTTCTGCTTCCGCCTCTCTGTATACACCCAGAGGAAGTCCATACATCTCCCAGTTCTCTTCGGATCTTTGGACAGGCCTTTGATGTAATTAACTTGGGTCTGTTTTTTACAATCTCTGTCTCCATAGTTCTATCAGCCTATATAGAGCACATCTGACACACAACTTCAGCAAATCTTATGAAAATAGTAAATTCCTGTCTCTCACTCCTCTGGATATAATAATTCAAATTCAGTCTTAGGGACTAGAAGATATCCTGGCTCCTCTGCCCTTGACCTCATTCACGTAGAGAACAGAAGACTTCATGATGACAATGTACCTGCATTATCAACATCTATTTCCAGCTAGACTTGACATATAAAATTCCCTCATGTATAATATTTTTAACACTCAATTTTCAATCAACATGAACTTAAAATATGTTCAAAGTAAAAGTTATAGAATCAGGAGTGTATATATAAATATACACTAAAACTCTTTAATTTCAATTCTGCAAATGTGTTTAGTTCCTAGTTGGTATCCCTAAGAGGGAGCCCAGTGAGTCCCTAAGAATAATCCCTAATAACAACTATTTTCTTAAAATCAGTTACTCAAAAGATTGGAAATAAATTTTCTTTTAGATTTGCTAACTTTTTTTAATATATATAGAATTTTAGAGGAATTAAAGCATTCACAGCTGGAGATGGAAGATTTGGAAGGACTAAAGCACAAGCTACTGGACATCAAAGGCTCTGATAATTCCAGATCTCCTCTTCTACTAACCTCTGGGACTTTATAAGAATAAATCACTTACTATACTTGCATCCAGGGTTTTGGGGTTTTTTGTTTTTTTTTCTTTTTAGTGTGAGTTATGGTCTACATTAGCATTTCTGAGGTATTTGGGATTCATGAAACAAAAGAAAATGGAGGCTGAGCAAACATACAGTTGCCATTTCTCTTTTAGTAAGAACATAAACAATCATACACACTGCCATGTCTAGGTAAAATATTTCATTAAAGACATAAAGAAATTAAAAACATTTCATTAAAAAGACATTCAAAATAAGTGCTTCACATTAAAAATAAATGTAGTTCAAGAAAAAATTGCATATTATCTTTTTTTCCATTTTCATCATGGACTGGTAAAAATTTTATGAATGTCTAAAATCATTCCATGGACCTGTGTTTAAAAATCATTGAATTAAATGCTTCTTAACTTCCCTCTTCTACTATGAAACTCTATGATTTATATTCTTATTTTGACACATTATGTTAAGCAAATGTGATTAATATTACATGACATGTCACTAAATGTAATTTACCTAATTCAATGTAATTAAATTAGGAAAAATACTTTTTTAAGAACAAAGGAAATATCTCCTAATGATTAGTGTAGGACTTTGCCCCGATACATTTTAACGCATACTACACACGTTAAAGTCCTTTTCAAAAAGTTCCTGTGGGAAATGACAGTGTCATTTGAGTCTATTAAAGCATCATCTGGTTGCACAAACTAGAAAGAGAAGTGGCACTGTGGTTAGACTAGTCTTTATCTTGGAGACCAAGAAGCCTTTGCAAATTTGTAGTATCATTTCCCTAAACAACTCTGGACTGAATTGTACTTCAGTTCCTCAGTTCTATATTTTTGCAGAGACAGAAGCATAAGCTCCTGTTTTTTTTAAAAGTTTGCTGACAGAATCGAGATAACTTTTTACTACACTATGTATGAGGCAGTAGCATTAACAAGTGAAAGATGTAATAAATTAGACATCTCTTCATTTTAGAGAAGATGGAAACATCATTGGTTTTCTTTTCTCAATTAAGTATGTGCGAACCAAAAGAAAAAACTATTTTCAAGTTAATACACGGTTCAGGAAAAGAAGAAACAAGCAAAGAAGCCAAAATCAGGTAAAATCATAATTTAAAAAATCAGCGTTTTACCTTTAAAAACATGATTGACATTGAATATTTGTTAGCAGTTGTTTTTAAAATATCTGATTGAAAATATATTGATTGTACTATTACAACTGAAAAAAAGTATTTATTAGGAGTAAACAATTGTTAAATCTAAAGTGTTCTTTTTTTTTAAGTCCAACAATTTTAACCACACAGAAGAACCAGTAATAATACTTACTGAAATATAATCTCAAATATTTTATAGTCATGGTGGGGGGAGAAATAAGTATATTTCACATGTGCTATCTTAATTCCTCACAAACATAGTATTTAAATAAGACGCTCAAGAAGACCACTGTGAGTGTGTCAGGAGTGGAGGTGGGTGAGAAAGGGTGTTCATGTGATTATCAGTCACAAATCCATTTGACAGTCAGAAAGAGAGATTTTAATTGTCATCCAAATTGTCCTGAAGCTAATGCCTTTTCATTACAGAGCTAAGGAAAAAAGAAATAGGCTAAGTCTTCTGGTGCAGAAACCTGTGTTTTACGATGATACTCCCTCCAGTAGATCTGGGCAATTGGCCAAAGAAACAAGGTGAATAACTTGTAATTATTTGTGGGGACATTTTGCTGATTCTATCATTAAAGATTTAAGAAAGAGGAAATTAGGGATTCCAATTTTATTGGAAATTATACAGTAATATAAGAAAGGTTAGAGATCTCATTTCAAAAAAAACTAGAAATATTCCATAAAATTAAACTATTTTAATAGCTTGAATTAAATAATCTCGTAAAAATTTATAAGATGTTCTTTTAAAATTATATGCCTGTCAATTTTAAATGATATATTTTACTCCTTATAAACTGATGAAATACTCATTAAGAGTGTGCACAATGTCATTGAAAAGTGCTATTCATCTCTTTCTTCAGCAGTTCGGAAAAAACGCCCTGGGTATAATATAAAGCAAAACACAAAAAGGGATGTCATGTCATTTTTAGCCATTTCTTCAGTTTAAAAAGAAAATGGAATAAGCTTATATACTAGGATAATACAAATTCTTCCAAACAGAAAATATGACCAATAAAAGATACACGACAAATATATTCAATTCTCTCAATTATCATTTCTAAAACATTTATTACATTAAAAACATTTCATATTTCTTACACCTTTAAAGCTTAATTAGTCAAACTTCCTGTATCTATTTTTTTTTAAAAATTGCTGCATATTGTGGTAAAAGTTTCAAGGAAATTGCAGTTAAAAAAAAAAGTTTGACTAAAAGATACTGTCAGTTTAGGTTCTTCTATTTGATGAATTAAGAAAGATAACTGACCTGGTTTCCTTTTCTTTGTTTTTAACTGAAGACATGATTCATTTTTCTGTTTAGAAATAAAATAATTCAAGAGAGGATAATGTTATTTTAACACATCATCTGATAGGCAAAATCCAAAAGAAGTTTGACTAATACTTTTGATCTTTCATATAATAATCAAAGGAGAAATCCTGTGAAATATGACCAAAAAGAGCGGTATGATAACATATATTGCAGCAGATACATAAATAGACTTCCTGCATGCTCCAGTATAAAACATTTTGTTTCTCAAACAGAATCTCCCCAGAAGAAGCAATAAAATGGGGTGAATCATTTGACAAACTGCTTTCCCATAAAGGTTAGTGCTATTTTCCCAAATATTTTATTATTTAATGGAAAAGTATATGAAATTTGTATGTAACGGTACAAAAACAGGCTGTCATAAAAATTTAGCCTGATTGAAATTATACAGCAATCTGAGTTTCTGATTCATAAAAATTACTAAATAATAGACTGGTTAACAAATAAACAGTATTTTTTTGTTTAAAAATAAAGAGTATTTTTCAAATATTTTTATGCTATTAAAAACTACTTTTTGTGGATAAAATATTTCTTGGTGCTGGATGGATAGTTTCATCCAGTTTCACCCACTGGATGAATAAAAATTTTCAGTGTTTATAATTTGTGAATGAGAAACTTGGTTTTATTAAATCCCATATTATCTATGTTATTTTTATTGTTAAGTGATCAAAAATATATAGAGTAGTTCTCTTGATGGACATTTTAGAAAACTTCGTGAGAAGAGATGTTGTTTAATTTTATAAATATTCACTGGTTGAATCAATCATCAGAATTTTGCAGAGGAGCTGAGGTTTAAGGTGGAGCTTTGTAGATGAAATGGAAAGTAAGGATAAATCCTGAGTTTGTTCAAGCAAGGGTTAAGAACAGGCTGCCAGAATTGCAAGTCTTTAAGAGTCTACTTTCATAAGGCAGCAGGTGAGTAAGCAATTTTTTTCTTACCTCTATTCAGATTTCTTTCAGGTAGGAAAATTAACAGGTTAAGCTAAGTAGGCAATGAGGTTAAAAAAACACAGGGTTCATTGTTTGCCCACACAAAATCATGCAGAGTCTGCCTAAAAAGCAACACTTTATCACTGCCAAATAGCCACAGGTTTCATCTAGTCCACAACTTTTATTTGTATATCCAAGTCCTATTCCTTATCTCATTCTGCGAATGAGCTCTGGCTGACTACTGTTTACAGCACGTTCAGTGGTTTCCACATCCACCGTGTCTACTGGAAGCAGGCGCTCCTATTGCTGGGTCAGCTGAGCTCAGGACTCGTAATTCAGCCCCAAGTACTGTGCACTGTTCGCTGAAACCAGCTTGTCTAGCCTGTCTTCATGTCCTGCAGTATTCTCATCCCTAACTGTTCACCCTCTATAAGGTTTTGGCAACTAGTTCACGTTCTCCTAGAATCCTATTTCTGCAGACAATCCCCAAAGACTCTCCCACTTCCAATGAAAATAGATTCTGCCTCTGGATTGTTATATTGACTCAGAGAAAGAAAAAGTATAGATAGAGAAATCAAGGCTTAAGTTTAGGCAAGAATGTCATCAGTGAAGATGGAGAGCCGTGGTAAGAAAGGAAGTTTATGCTGAAAAAAGTTAATGTGTTACTCCACCCTCATTTCACTGTAATGCTTTATCACTCCCTATTTGGAGACAAATAATGTGAACAGCTTTCTTCAACTACCCATTTTTTTTCATTCCTAATATCCAGTCACATCTTGACTTTTGTTAAAATTCTTGCCAAATGTTATGTTGAACTTGTCTCCCATTCTCATCTCCATGGCGACTGAGTTCAGGTATTTATCTAATTAACAGCCTGTGTGAAACTTTCCTCTGTAATTCATGCCTCCCAAAACTTATTTCTCTTTTTAATCTCCTATTATTTCCAACACTTGGGCACAACTCAGCCCTTGAGCCTCTTCATTAGTCAGGGAAGGAAAAAAAAAGAAATGGAATTCACTTTTTTTTTCTTTTTTTCTAATTTAAATGTTTATTGTAAGGAAACATGACTTTTCATATGTGGATCTCCAAACCCAGCACATCACCTGGTAAATATTAAGTGCTTGAGTTATAGAATGAGATCTGTTGCTAGGAAAAATGTTAGTCTTGGGCTCCTTTAGAGATCTGAGTTCTGATTCTCTTCTGTAGGGCTTCCCTTGTGACTCAGCTGGTAAAGAATCTGCCTGCAATGTGGGACACCTGGGTTTGATCCTTGGTTGGGAAGATCCCCTGGAGAAGGGAAAGGCTACCCACTCCAGTATTCTGGCCTGGAGAATTACGTGGAGTGTATAGTCCATGGGATCACGAATAGTCAGACATGACAGAGTGACTTTCACTTCACTTACTTCTCTTCTGTAACACAATGGTTGTATACCCTTAGTTAAGCTTCCTAATCACTTTCACATTCAGCTTCCTCAACTCTAAATGGAGATAGCAATGTCTTTAGTGCCAATATGAATAAATTTCTCTCAGGATTAAATGATGTAAGAAGCCAATAGCTGTTTGGCACTATTCGAATGTAAATGGTTTCTGTTACTATAAAAAATAATTATCATCTTTTTCTGTAATAACCTTTTTCCATTTTGCAATCTACTCCAAGCTGTCTTAGCATCACTTACAGGGTTAAATTTCAGTGGGAGGAACTATTATTGCTCATGATCAAAGAGATAACTAAATTATATTGGACTTCCAAAAAATTATGTTAATGGTATTCTTTTTATCAATCCCCCAAATCCAGTTTTTCTAAATTGCAAATCTTTTTGTAATATTAAGCTATAAAGCTTAAAATAGTCACCTAAAAATTCTCATGGTTGCAATGGTTAAATTCAGCTCATTTCTATTGACTTAACTGTAGGCCAGAAAGGAAAAAAAAAACAAGGAAAGTTCCTATACTCATGCACACACATACACACACATCAGAACTTTACCAGATTTTATAGGATTTCCCTTTAGTTAAACGTGTAATTTTCTCAAATTCTGTATGTCATATCTATACAAAGGAAATGGAAATGTATTAAATTAGTCAAATAGAGAGTGAAGTGATGTCAAAACAAAATACATGAGAAATTTGAATATTTGACAAAAACGCCTGATCCTAAAACCAAAATAGAATAAGTATTGGCATTTTAAGGAATGGAGCCATAGAGTAGAAGGTTCTTATGTTAGATTTTAGGGGATTAATAAAAAATTCACTAGCTGGACAAACAGAGAAAGAGATCATCCAAGCAGAAAGCCAACAGAAGCACGGGGCATTAAACACTGCATTTTATTTAGTGAACTGGAGAGAACATAATTTTTTATTGAGAAAAATAATTTGAAAAAGGGTGGCTGAGGATGACAGATAATAGACAAGACTAAACAGAAAGAACATTGTTTTTGCTATGCTCCACAGAAACTAAAGAATCCGTAGAGTATTTTGATAATTCCACTATTATATTCAAATTTCATTCCTAAAATGTAACTAAACTCTCTTAAAATTGATAAAAGGCACAAAACATAAAATCCAAGGAAATATAATCAAAGTAGGGACTTTAGTTAGTAACGATGAATCAGTATTTTTTTATTAATTGTAATTAATGGACCTTACCAATATAAGATGTTAATAATAGGAGGGAACTGCAGGTATGGTGTGAGGCAGTTCTGTCTGAGCCTCCTAACTTTTCTGTAAATGTTACCCTGAAAGCAAATGATCATCTTTAAAAAATGGACTCAAACATGTTATATAGTAAATTTAACACAACACAGTCCATAAATAATTTTACTTCTGTTCCTCATGTGTTTCTATGCAGATATTAGGATAATTTTCCCCTGCCTTCCCTGTTGATTGACAGATTTGTCTGAAATGGCAAAATAAATCATAAAAATCTGTAATTTAAGCCTATTCATACATATCAATGATGCCGTTTAAGAAAAACAAACAATCAATCAAAAACCAGGATCAGATTATCTGTCGTTCATAATCATCAGTTTCAAATTTAGTCATCAGTCTTCTTTCTTATTGACTTTATGAAAATAAATGTTACCAAAATGAACTTAGCAAATCAATAAATTCCAACAAAATTATATACATATATATTTACACTCACACATGTAAGTGTATTTGTATCCATATGTCTATATGGCTCTGCTTAACACAATTTTGAAAGTAAAACATTGCTGCTGAATAACATCATGTGTAAAACAATTGGCCAAATGACAATTTTTTAAAACAATTGTTTCAAAAACAATTTTTAAAAACAGCCTATAGAACTCACAATGTTTCATGTAGGCTTTAGAAAATCATTAAATGGAAATTATGTAGATGTGTGCAAGATTTCAACAGGCAGAGCTTATTTTTGAGTAGAGAAAAAGGCAGGAAAAAGGCCAGAGAAATAAACAATTTGAATGTAACCTAGGAGAGCAAGCAGGTCTCTTTCATAGAGGCAGAGTAGTGAACAGACACGTTAAAAAGTCAAGTTGTGAACAAATTTCAGAAGAGTTTGCTCGTTAGAAGGCTTACTCTGATGGACAGAAAGGTAGAATTCTATACATATGTTAAGGACTACATACAAGGCTGTTACAAATGTCAAAGTTAACCTCAAGTTAAGGGCTATTTTGGAATGAAAATGGATGAACTTGATGACTGACTGAATGTGTATAGATGTTATAAAGTGAGATGGTGAAGAAAAAGATGAACAAAAAAAAGGATGAGCCAAAGACCCCTAGATTCTGTTCTGTATTAATAGGAACATAACAGTGCTTTTTATCTATCAGAAATGGGCGGGGGGAAGATTTGGAGAAGGTAACAGGTTAGAGTTTGAACTTTAATTGCTAATAAACTTTTTCAGAAGTTTTGCAGGATTTTATAGACATACATCTAGAATATGGAAGAATGATTGATGATAGAAAGATTTTCTAACCACCTCATAAACTTGATACCTAATGTTTGAAATAGAAGTTTATTTCTTGTGAAGGGAATCTCTATCAATTTAAAAAGAAAAACCCTGCCTGTTTATTTCCTTTTTTCAAGCCATTACAAATAATACCAATTTTTTTAGCCTTTTTATTCACAAGTATTGGCTTGGACTTTATTGGCTTGGACATTTTGCACCCTAAATTGTGATTATACTAAGCTTCATTTTGAGAATAATTCATAGCAAGATAAGATAAAAGTAGAATATGTAAATCATTTCACCCCCTTGATTTAAAAATATAAGCTGATTATACTGTGGAAAATACATATCACTGACTTTGAGTAAAGGCTACAGGGAAATGCTCACTTCTCCTTTGGGAAAGGAAATGAGCGCTTCTTACACATTTCACCTTGTGGTTTTTCAAGTTGCCCTTCCCAATTTTCAGTTACCGGTATTCTGCAAGACAAGAGATTCCAGGGTTCTGCAAAGTTAAATTTCTGAATCAAGCTGACCTATAACAAACAAGCAGTTACTTGATTTCTCCAAAAACAAAAGGTAAAGTCCAGTCTAAATTATAAATGGACCACACAAATACATCAATATTGCAAAAGTAACCACAACATTCTGTGGCAGGTCAAAAGCCAAATATCAAAGGAGAAGCAAGGTAACCTAGTACTTAGCATATTACACTGTACTTGGGTTTTCAGCTTCAGTTTTGACTTTTTGTTTCATTTGGTTTCTTGGCATGAGAAAAATACTCCAACAGATGCCAGAGTTTCAATTTAGAAGCACGCAATTACAAGCATTTTGTTTGTATGACACACTGAGCCAGCTTCTTCCAGGGTAAATTCTAATCCCAGGTTCTATCAAGCACTTTTGGCGAGGCATCACCACTGCTTCTTTCTGAAGAAGTCTTTAATGAGTTATTGTTTCTGTGTGAGAAATGGTTCCATTGTGACCTGACTTCGTGCAGCTGCTCAAAGTGCCTAGAGAAACAGGAAATAACCAGTATGCTAGGATAATCCTGCACAACATGGTGTATAATTATTTAAAAAGTCACTTACTTAAAGTAAGTTAAATAAATTAACTTTCTTCTCATTCATCATTAATTTGTTTCTCTATTTAGTATTTATTCTTCCCTATTATGTTTGTATTATGCCAAGAAAATCCATTCACTCTTGATTAACTCGCCACAAGCACTTGTAGCACACAGCGCTTTTCCTAATGTTAATGCTGTGACTTCATTTCCAATGTCTGTATCAAGCTTAAGACTAAGCATAGTAACAAAGGGCTCTGGATGATATTTCAAAGCACAGCGGCTGTGCAGAGCTAACACTCATTCGTGCTCTGTGGATTCCTGAAGGACGATATTTAAGTAGCACTTATGTTATTTCTGGCAAGCTTCTAAAAACAATCTTAAGCAATTTGGTTCCCCAGGTGGTACAGTGTTAAAGAATCTTCCTGTTAATGCAGGAGACATGGGTTAGATCCCTGGGTGGGGAAGATCCCCTGGAGAAGGAAATGGCAACACACTCTAATATTCTTGCTGGGAAAATCCCTTGGGCAGAGGAGCCTGGTGGTCTACAATCCATGGGTTTCAGAGTCAGACACGGCTGGGGGTGCACACACATACACAAACGCCAGAGTTAGTCACCCCTGAAATTTTCCTTCCTTAGCTATACATGTCTGTCTTGCCTGTTAATCTCCATATTCCCAACAAGTCAAGACTTTGTTGTTTTATGCACTTGAGTGATAAATGTTCTATAATTGTAATCCAAATAAACCTAGGTTCAAACCCTTGTACCATCTTTCTCTACCTGTAAGATTCAGGGAAACTTAACTCTCTGAACTTTAGCTTCTTCATCTGTATAAATGGGTAGAACAGGACTTACTCTTAACTCAAAATGGATTAAAGAGCTAAATGTAAGACCAGAAACTATAAAATTCTTAGAGGAAAACATAGGCAGAACACTCAATGGCATAAATCAAAGCAAGATCCTCTATGACCCATCTCCTAGAATAATGTAAATAAAAACAAAAGTAAACAAATGGGACCTGATTAAACTTAAACCTTTTGCATAGTAAAGGAAACTATAAGCAAGGTGAGAAGACAGCCCTCAGAATGGGAGAAAATAATAGCACTGAAACAACTGACAAAGGATTAATTTCTAAAATATACAAACAGCACATACAACTCAATACCAGAAAAACAAACAACCTAATCAAAAAGTGGGAAAAAGACCTAAACAGACATTTCTCCAGTGAAGACATACAGATGGCTAACAAACACATGAAAAGATGCTCAGCACCACTCTTTATTAGAGAAATGTAAATCAAAACTATAATGAGATATCACCTCACACAGGTCAGAATGGCCATCATCAAAAAGTCTACAAACAATAAATGCTGGAGAGGGTGTGGAGAAAATGCACACTCTTGCACTGTTGGTGGGAATGTAAATTGATACAGCCACTGTGGAAGACAGTATCGAGATGCCTTTAAAAACTAGGAATAAAACCACCATATGACCCAGTAATCCCACTCCTAGGCATGTACCCTGAAGAAAACAAAATTGAAAAAGACACATGTATCTCATTTTCATTGCAGAACTATTTACAATAGCTAGAACATGGAAGCAACCTAGATGCCCATTGACAGATGAATGGATAAAGAAGCTGTGGTACATGTACACAATGGAGTATTAATCAGTCATAAAAAAGAATGCCTTTGAGTCAGTTCCAATAGGTGGATGAACCTACAACCTATTATACAAAATGAAGTAAGTCAGAAAGAGAAAGATAAATATCATACTCTAGTACATATATACAGAATCTAGAAAATGGTACTGAAAAATTTATTTACTGGGCAGCAATGAAGAAACGGACATAGAGAATAGACTTATGGACAATGGGGAGAGGGGAGGAGAGGATGAGACGTGTGGAAAGAGTAATCTGGAAACTTACATTACCATATGTAAAATAGATGGCCAACGGGAACTTGCTGTTTGGCTCAGAAAACTCAAACAGGGGCTCTGTATCAACCTAGAGGAGTGGGATGGGGAGAGAGGTGGGAGGGAGGTTCAAAAGGAAGGGGATATACGTATACCTAGATAATCACGATGGTGTGATCACTCAACCTAGAGCCAGACATCCTGGAATGTGAAATCAAGTGGGACTTAGAAAGCATCACTACGAACAAAGCTAGTGGAGGTGATGGAATTCCAGTTGAGCTCTTTCAAATCCTGAAAGATGATGCTGTGAAAGTGCTGCACTCAATATGCCAGCAAATTTGGAAAACTCAGCAGTGGCCACAGGACTGGAAAAGGTCACTTTTCATTCCAATCCCAAAGAAAGGCAATGCCAAAGAATGCTCAAACTACTACACAATTGCACTCATCTCACACGCTAGGAAAGTAATGTTCACAATTTTCCAAGCCAGGCTTCAGCAATACATGAACTATGAACTTCCAGATGTTCAAACTGCTTTTAGAAAAGGCAGAGGAACCAGAGATTAAATTGCCAACATCCGCTGGATCATGCAAAAAGCAAGAGAGTTCCAGAAAAACATCTATTTCTGCTTTATTGACTATGCCAAAGCCTTTGACTGTGTGGATCACAATCAACTGTGGAAAATTCTGAAACACATGGGAATACCAGACCACCTGACCTGCCTCTTGAGAAACCTGTATGCAGGTCAGGAAGCAACAGTTAGAACTGGACATGGAACAACAGACTGGTTCCAAATAGGAAAAGGAGTATGTCAAGGCTGTATATTGTCACCCTGCTTATTTAACTTAGATGCAGAGTACATCATGAGAAAGGCTGGGCTAGAAGAAGCAAAAGCTGGAATCAAGATTGCTGGGAGAAATATCAATAACCTCAGATATGCGGATGACACCACCCTTATGGCAGAAAGCAAAGAACTAAAGAGCCTCTTGATGAAAGTGAAAGAGGAGAGTGAAAAAGTTGGCTTAAAGCTCAACATCCAGAAAACGAAGATCATGGCATCTGGTCCCATCACTTCATGGGAAATAGATGGGGAAACAGTGGAAACGGTGTCAGACTTTATTTTTGAGGGCTCCAAAATCACGGCAGATGGTGATTGCAGCCATGAAATTAAAAGACGCTTACTCCTTGGAAGGAAAGTTATGACCAACCTAGATAGCATATTCAAAAGCAGAGACATTACTTTGCCAACAAAGGTCCATCTAGTCAAGGCTATGGTTTTTCCAGTAGTCATGTATGGATGTGAGAGTAGGACTATGAAGAAGGCAGAGCGCTGAAGAATTGATGCTTTTGAGCTGTGGTGTTGGAGAAGACTCTTGAGAGTCCCTTGGTCTGCAAGGAGATCCAACCGGTCCATTCTGAAGGAGATCAGCCCTGGGTGTTCTTTGGAAGGAATGATGCTAAAGCTGAAACTCCAGTACTTTGGCCACCTCATGTGAAGAGTTGTCTCATTAGAAAAGACTCATGCTGGGAGGGATTGGGGACAGGAGGAGAAGGGGACGACCAAGGATGAGTTGGCTGGATGGCATCACTGGCTCAATGGATGTGAGTCTGAGTGAACTCTGGGAGTTGGTGATGGACAGGGAGCCCTGGCGTACTGCGATTCATGGGGTCGGAAAGAGTCGGACACGACTGAGCGACTGAACTGAACTGATGGCTGATTCATGTTGAGATTTGACAGAAAACAGCAAAATTCTGTAAAGCAATTATCCTTCAACAAAAAGATAAATAAATTTTTAAAAATTAAATGGAACTTCCCTAATCAAAGGCACATAGCAATGCACCAATAATTTATAAAAGACTCAAAACTTGCAGCTGCTGTAATTAATATTATTGCCTTTTCAGTTTATATTACAGTTTTCAGGTTCATACTAGGTGTTTCACAAATAATTAAGAGATAGATAAGGAAGTTATTTTTAATGAGTAACACTTTCAGTTGTCTGGCAAATGGATGATCCCCTTTAGGTGTCAATATAAAAAACAGTTTATTATACTTGAGATTTATTAATAAGAAAAGTAGCCATTTCCTCCTAAAATTGTCACAGTTACTTATCAACTGGCTTTAAGAATAATCCAGTATTTAAAAACTGATTAGTCCATGCTTCCATGTGACATATGGATAGAATAAAATGCAAAAAAGCCTTTCCCTTCACTGAGGTCAAAGTAACTTTATCCATAAAACCAATAAAACATATTCTTAGTTACCTCTCTCCAATCTAGATCTGACCTGGAACAGACCATTCTGTTGTAAGGCATTTTATTTGCTAGCTTTGCTTTAATTTCCATTTAAATAGTAACAGAGGAGTGGTTAAGAACAAAAGGTCAAGAGGCAGTATCTGCACCAGAACACAGAGCAATACCACCTAGTGACAGGCTTTGCAAAATCTGAGTGCACTTTTCCACGTAACCACTTTTGCTTTCTTAGAGTTATCTGAACATGTTCTCACAATAATTTTGCTGTCTTTCCTGATACCTAGTCAAGGGATTCTCCTTGGAAATCTATTTTATAGCTGTTACCAAGCAAATAAGAAATTTCAGAAATCTATTAGAAATGCAAAGAATGTAGATAATTATGAGAGATAAATTAATAGAGTACACATATATTTAGTATTCAATCCAGTAAAAAGTGGATGTTAATTGGAGGACAAAAGGGCAAGCATTTTAGAAATTTGAAAGAGGAAGGAAGTATGGGTGGTAAGCAATGGTTTTTGGTTACATTAAAAATTCATCAAGGGGAATTCTCAATATATTTTTTAAGTTCTGGCTAGAAGCTGGGGCATGACTAAGGAACTGTCTAAAGTCTGGGTCAAGCCAATTGGTCTACAGGTGGTTGTGTATGCTGTGGTTTTTGCTTTCACACACCTAACATTGCCACCATTCTGTTGCAGTTTTTATTTAAGGGTTGAAAGGCCTGTTGTGCCTTAGTCTCTCTAGGATCATTAGAGAAGAAGGGGGAAAAGGGACAGAAAGTAAAACCAGAGATTGTGAAACAAAACTATCTTTCTAGTCATGTAAATAGAACAGAAAGATGTTTTCAAGCTGTTGCCAACCAGCACCCAAAGGATGCTTATTCAGCCTGCTTTCTGAAGTCATCAGCCTGGGCTCCAGCTTTACCCGAAGTCTTGAAAGGTTGCTGCTATAATGGTAGTTTTCAAAAATTAAAGGAATGTAATCATCCACAATAATAATGACTCTAACTGCTTTTTCAGGCATTCAGGTACTGAGCTCGAGAGAGAGAAAGGAACTGAGGAAAGGAAAATCAAACTAGAACACACTAAGGAATCACAGTCCCTATGAGTGCTAATGGGTCACCAGGCCAGGATAGAACCCACATGTCTGACCCCCTGTGTTCACTTTGACGGCTATCTTGGCTTAAAAATAATAAAAACAGAGGTAAATCATTAACTTTACTCTGAAATATACACATTTTTAGGTATCTGGGGAAAATCTGTCAGAATGCTTTAAGGAATCATTATCCACTTATATGTCCCTGCTACATTCTGACCAAATCACACTACTCAGCAAGAGAAATAAATCTTGAAAATCAAACACTAACTGTGCCAGAGAAGTAAGAAAAAGAGTAGTTCAATATCACCGACATTGATTGTTCTTCCTTCTTTTCAGCGACTAGAATTTGTTGACTTATCCAGGAAGCGCTTAGCACTAAGGCCTCCTAAGACAGTTGTGCTTGACTAGGAATTATCTTACTAGCATCTAATCACTGTGGACAAGCTCTGGGTTGTATGTCAGTCCTGGGATGCCTTCACAAATTCTTATGGAGACTGACCTTTGCCTGTCTTCCTAGCTTTTTCAGTAAAGTTTAGCCACTAACATCTGGCGCCCAGGATCAATTTACTGAGGGAAAGAAACAGCAGATTCCCCCCTTATCCCAGTGCAAACACCAATGGAAGGAGCTGTGGAGCAGAAGAGGCCCACATGGCTCCTCCATTACGGTAGTGCTTGGAGAGATCCCATACCTAAGAAGAAATGTCTGTAGGTTGTGTCACTTCTGGCTACTGATTTCTCACATTAAGTTTCTGGACCTCTAACATAATCAAACAGTTTCTTTCAACATTAAAAAAAAGTGCTTCATGCCAAAGAGGACCAGTTCCAGATATAGGAGAAATACGTGGTGATATATAACACATGATCTGAAGACTGCATTGGCTTCCTGTGGCTGCTGTAACAAATTATGACAACCTTAGGGACTTAAAACAGCACAAATGTATTATCTTGTAGTTTTGTAGGTCAGGAGTGTAGCATGAACCTCACCTGAAAAAAATCAAGGTGTCAGCACACTTTTGTTATTTGCCGAAGGTCTAGCTAAGAATCCCTTTCCTACTCACCTGGGTTCCCGACAGAACTGTTCTTTGAAATTTTGGACCAATGCCTCCTTAATCCTGCTCTAAATTAAGGTCATTTTCACCTTCTGGGAGCCATCACATTCTTCGGCTTGGGAACATCTGCTCCCACTTTCAAGGGCAGCAGCAGTGCTCCTTACATTGTTCCTCCCTGATCCATTTCTCTGCCCTCCTCTTCCACTTTTAAGGACTGAATGATTTGATTGGGTCTGCCTGCATAATTCATGATAATTCCCCCCTCTCAAGGTCCTTAATCTTAATCAATTAGCAAAGCATTTTCTCCACAGTAAGGTAACAGATTCACAGGTTCTGAGAATTAGGGCATGGACTTCTTTGGAAGACCGTCGCTCTACCTCTGACAGAAAATGTAGCCTTCTTGAGAAAGTTACATTTCTACAATACATTTGTTTGAAAAGTGAGATCTGGGACAATTGTATTTATATGACTATCAGTTTCCTCAGCTATGTAAATGACCGTAGGATATATTCCAGACATCTGTTGTAAATACTAAATGTAGTCATGCATATAAACAGCACTCAGCCCTCAAAACCTCTAAACATGTTATAAATGCAAACCCTTTTAGCTATCGCCATAATTCTACCATATCCATTTTTTCTTACTTCACTCTGTATGGAATTTATTATATTACAAATAACCACGGACTACGAAGAATACTTCTAGAGACCAGTGAATAGAAGAAATGAATATAAGTTGAGAATGAACTGAGTAGACAAAGAAAGCAATCATTTACTTCAAAATTGTTTTAGCCTTAATGCTAGAATATATGCTTCTCCCTCTTTAAATTGCTGACTTTGATTATAATATTTTGTTCAGAATCTTTACGACTATGATCATTGGTCTATAATTTTCTTTTCCTTTCTTAATTTTTATTTCTGGGGTGGTATTCATGTTATAATTTTAAGTTTTGGTATTAAAAGTTATTCTCTCCTCTGAAAATAAGAAGGCAATTATTCATCCCTCCACTGTTTTCTGGAAGATTAAAATACTTATTTTCTTACATTTGTGATGAAATTCACAAAATCTGGGCCCAAAGACTGATTTTGAGGGGGAGGGGAGATCTTTATCATAAAGATCTATTTATTAATTAGAGTTGCAGATTTTCCACTTCAATGTCAATTTGGATAGGTATTTTTAAAAATAATATTCCCATTTTAAATTACCTTTATTGACATAAAATCATTCATAATATTTACTGTTTTTGTAATATCTCTAAGATTCTGTGATAATACCACTCATTTGCTTCCTACTATTAAACAGCCTCACTTGGGGTTCTGTTTTGAAAGAACTAACTTTCAGCATTGAAAATTTTTCTCTGTGCTTTGTTTTCTTTTATATAGACTTTTGCTATGATTTTATAAATTTTTCCTTCTACTTATGGAGGTCTTAATCTGCTCTTGGTTTTCAAGTTTCTTAAAGTAGAAACTTGGACCATGTTTTATTAGTAAAGTACAGCATTTCATGCAGTAAATTTTCTTATAAATACAGTTTAAACTGTATTCCACAAATTTTGATGTGCTGTATTTTTATAATAATTCAATAGTTTCTAATCTCTCTTGTGATTTCTTCTTTGACCTATAAATTATTTACATGTAACATTTTATTTCCAAATATTTGGGGACTTTTATAGCTATGTTACTAGTTGATTTTGACTAAAACCCTTAAGAGCAACAGACATACTTTCCAAGATATCAGTTTTTTGAAGTTTATTTAACTTCATTTTAAATCCTAGCTTGTTTTCCATCTTGGATAATCTTCCTCATATGTTTGAAAAGATGTGTTTGGTAGATGTTGTATAGTTGTCAATTAAGTCAATTTAGGTGATAATGGTCAGTTCAGTTCAGTCGCTCAGTCATGTCCTACTCTTTGCGACCCCATGAATCACAGCACGCCAGGCCTCCCTATCCATCACCAACTCCCAGAGTTCACTCAGACTCACGCCCATCGATTCCGTGATGCCATCCAGCCATCTCATCCTCTGTTGTTCCCGTCTCCTCCTGCCCCCAATCCCTCCCAGCATCAAAGTCTTTTCCAATGAGCCAACTCTTCACATGAGGTGGCCAAAGTATTGGAGTTTCTGCTTTAGCGTCATTCTTTCCAAAGAAATCCCAGAGCTGATCTCCTTCAGACTGGACTGGTTGGATCTCCTTACAGTCCAAGGAACTCTCAAGAGTCTTCTCCAACACCACAGCTCAAAAGCATCAATTCTTCAACGCTCAGCTGTCTTCACAGTCCAACTCTCATATCCATATGTGACCACTGAAAAAACCATAGCCTTGACTAGACAGACCTTTGTTGGCAAAGTAATGTCTCTGCTTTTGAATATGCTATCTAGGTTGGTCATAACTTTCCTTCCAAGGAGTAAGCGTCTTTTAATTTCATGGCTGCAATCACCATATGCAGTGATTTTGGAGCCCCCCAAAACAAAATCTGACACTGTTTCCCCATCTATTTCCCATGAAGTGATGGGACCAGATGCCATGATCTTCGTTTTCTGGATGTTGAGCTTTAAGCCAACTTTTTCACTCTCCTCTTTCACTTTTATCAAGAGGCTCTTTAGTTCTTTGCTTTCTGCCATAAGGGTGGTGTCATCCGCATATCTGAGGTTATTGATATTTCTCCCAGCAATCTTGATTCCAGCTTGTGCTTCTTCTAGCCCAGCCTTTCTCAAGATGTACTCTACATCTAAGTTAAATAAGCAGGGTGACAATATACAGCCTTGACGTACTCCTTTTCCTATTTGGAACCAGTCTGTTGTTCCATGTCCAGTTCTAACTGTTGCTTCCTGACCTGCATACAGATTTCTCAAGAGGCAGGTCAGGTGGTCTGGTATTCCCATGTGTTTCAGAATTTTCCACAGTTGATTGTGATCCTCACAACTAAAGGCTTTGGCATAGTCAATAAAGCAGAAACAGATGTTTTTCTGGAACTCTCTTGCTTTTTGCATGATCCAGCGGATGTTGGCAATTTGATCTCTGGTTCCTCTGCCTTTTCTAAAACCAGCTTGAACATCAGGAAGTTCACAGTTCACATATTGCTGAAGCCTGGCTTGGAAAATTTTGAGCATTACTTTACTAGCGTGTGAGATGAGTGCGATCATGCAGTAAATTGAGCATTCTTTGGCATTGCCTTTCTTCGGGATTGGAATGAAAACTGACCTTTTCCAGTCCTGTGGCCACTGCTGAGTTTTCCAAATTTGCTGGCATATTGAGTGCAGCACTTTCACAGCATCATCTTTCAGGATTTGAAAGAGCTCAACTGGAATTCCACCACCTCCCCTAGCTTTGTTCATAGTGCTTTCTAAGGCCTACTTGACTTCACATTCCAGGATGTCTGGCTCTAGGTGAGTGATCACACCATCGTGATTATCCTGGTCATGAAGATCTTTTTTGTACAGTTCTTCTGTGTATTCTTGCCACCTCTTCTTAATATCTTCTGCTTCTGTTAGGTCCATACCATTTCTGTCCTTTATTGAGCCTATCTTTGCATGAAATGTTCCCTTGGTATCTCTAATTTTCTTGCAGAGATCTCTAGTCTTTCCCATTCTGTTTTATATATTCTCATTGACATTCTACTTGTTCTACAAATTTATGAGTGGATAGAATTAAAATCTATATCTCTAATTGTGAAATTTTCCTTCTAGCCTTAGATTAAATAATTTCTACCTACTTATCCTCTGGGTCTATTGATCTTTTCAGGCAGTTTAATCTGTTATCACACCCATCCAATGAATTTTTTCCTTCAAATATTTTCCATTTTAGTTCTATAATTTCCTTTTATTTTCTATATAAGTTTAATTTCTCTGCTGCATTTTTGCATCTATCCACTGATTGTGTCTTTTTTAAACTTTACATTCTTCAACATACTAATAATAGCTTTTATAACATCCTAAGTCCAATTTCCAACATTTTAAATACGTTGTGGTCAATTTCTCTTGACTACTTTTGTTATTGATAATAGGTCACATTAGATATTCCTTGCATTCCTAATAAATATTTATTGCATATGAGCAAGAAGGAAGGTATAGGAGTCTAGATTATTCTGTCTTAGATTATGCTGTTACATTATTTTTTCTGATTAAATCACTGGTGGATCCCCTTGATTATTTCTGATCAGATTGATCTTTAGAACCAATCTCTTTCCAATGTATATTAGTTTGAAGACAAAGACTTTACCTTTAGGCAAAGTATTTAGACAAAAACATGACCTTTGTGGGTGTCTCCATTATGGCTGGGTCAGAACTCTAGCCTCCCATACCTACAGAAATTCTGATCTCCATTCACCTCTCAGCCTCACAGCAGCTACACTCTTCTGGGCTGCACAGAGTTTACCCTGCCCATGTACAGTGTGACCCTCAGCCAAGAATCGGCAGAGAACCTGCATGTCGATGTCCAGGAACCCTTTGCATATTTCTTTTTTTTTTTTTTCTTACTACATTGACCCATATATTCCACACATATTATGATCCCCAAACTCATTTCTGCCTCCTCAACAAGATTTTTAACTTTGTTGAGCTCCATCTGCATCCATTCCAGCCTTATATGTACTCTCAGGTAAAAAGGAAGAGCAGACCTAGGGCTCACTTCATATGTTTCTCTTCTCACACTGCTCCCAGGCCTGGTTGCCAGTTATACTCTGTGAAAATGACTGTTTGGATATTTTGTCTAGTTTTATGACTCAGTTCAGTTCAGTCCAGTCAGTCAACCCCATGGACTGCAGCACGCCAGGCCTCCCTGTCCATCACCAGCTCCCGGAGTTTACTCAAACTCATGTTCATTGAGTCGGTGATGCCATCCATAAGTTTTATGGTTATATGCTGTCAAAAGGCAAATTTGGTTCTTTTTACTCTATTATGGTCCTCTTCTTTTTTATAGTTTGAATGCAATATCTCTTTCTATTTAAGGTGAGACTCTAGTTTAAAAATCAAAGCAAGGATTTTGTCTACTAGGTACTGAAACAGGAGGGAAAGGGGCAGTGCACAACTTTTGAAAGAACAACAAAGCCTGAGGATACAACAAAAACCAATAAGAATCAAATGGGTCCAAGATGGCAGACAAGTCAACTTCAACTGGACCTTGATCCTCAATCAGCAAGCTAAATGACACACCCAGAGGCACCATGACAGTTCCAAGGCACCATCAAAAGACCAAAAAGTGGGCAGTGACCCAACTCCTGAAAATCTCCACCCCTTCCCCCAAAAGAGTCGGAATAACCACCCACTCATTCTGTTCAGTTCAGTTCAGTCACTCAATCATGTCCAATTCTTTGAGACCCCATGGACTGCAGCATGCCAGTCTTCCCTGTCCATCACCAACTGCCTGAGCTTGCTCAGATTCATATCCAGCAAGTTGGTGATGCCATCCAACCATCTCATCCTCTGTTGTCCCCTTCTCCTCCTGCCTTCAATCTTTATCAGTATCAGAGTCTTTTCTAATGAGTCAGTTCTTCACATCCCACTCACTATTCTATGAAATTAGCCAGCCCATAAAAGCTAACCACACCACATTTCACTCTGTGATGGCCCATGCTGTCTGTAGAGTGTGTTTCTGAATAAATTTACTTCTTACCTATCGCTGTGATAAGACAACAAGAACCCGAGTTTCATTACTGTGAGTTTTGTCTGGGTTTGAGTCCCAGCCATGTGAGTTAGAGTCCCAAGCAGGGTTTTGGTCCAGTTCAAATCCTGGCACATGCATTCAAGTCCCAATATAATGAAACATTTTCAGCACTACTGGATCTCCAAAACCTAGATCAGTGTCCCCAAAATACTTAGCACTCAATACATATTTTTTTCTCAATAAATTAACGAGTTGCTTGGTGGGAAATCTGGTGGAAAAACAAATTTATTTGATAAAATAGTTGACAAAAAAAATTGGGAATATGCTTGAATAACCCACAGTGATATCCAAAATGGAGCTGTGTACCTCCATGAAGGCTTGTCAACTTATCTGAAGCCACTCTGGCTGGCATTTTTCACAAAAATCTAACCTTGCAGACTTGAATATTAGCATGTTAAGAAGGACCCAACACTCAGTAGAGGCTCGCTTTGGCAAAACTCATGAGGCTGAGGTCCAACTTAATAATATAGATTCAGAAATAAAACTGTCACTGGTAGCCACTTCTCTTCTGTGCACTCAAGAAAGGAGCCAAACCGTAATAAGATTTTTGCTTGACAAGCTTGAAATTAGAACATTAATTAAATGTTTAAAGGCATCACGCTAAAATAAGGATTGACTTCTTAAATGGATAGTATAATGTTAATTTCATATCTTTGGTGTCCATATTTATAATTGGACAGGATTCTTTGTTTTTTTGTTTATTGCTGTTTAATGTTTCCTGGCTCTGACAATTTCTTTTAAAAGTATTCTATTTCATTAAATAAACAAAAACATACCCTAGAACTTTTGTATTTTTGATGAAATTTTGTACTTTTCCTTTGTATTCAATTATTGCTTATTTCTTTTAGTAAGGAAAAATTGAGTGTTTTCTTCATGCTGGGGATTTTTTTTTTTTTTTTTTTTTGGCAAATAAGACAAGGATTTTCCTCTCACAAATCTCATAATATAAAATGAGAAACAAAAAATAAGCAAGCAACTGCAGCACAATATTTGCTACCCAGTGTACTAGGAAGTCATATATGAAGGATACTCAACTTACCCTTGAGAGACTGGTAAAATCTTTCCAGATTTAAACTTCAATGGCTGATACAGACTAACCTGATGAAATCTGATTGATAAAATTGGAGTAGGAAGAGAAAATGTTTCCAATAGAAGGTAAAGACATGTGGGAACATGGCACATGAGTGGAATTCTAAGTTATTTCACTATGCTTGGAGCTTAAAGTGTGAAAAAGATAGTGGAAAGAGATTAAGGCACTTCTGGGAAATTTTAAACAGTGAAGAAACATATTTAAACTTGTACTCTAGAAAGATATTACTGACTAGAATGTGGATAATAAACTCGGAAAATGGAGGGTTGGGAGAGAAGGAAGCAAGAGAAGACTGGAGATAGAATCATCAGTTATTGACAGAAGGTAGTTATATAGCTATGTAAAAGATAACCCTCATCTGAATAAAGGTAATTCCAGATTGCATTAAAATGAAGACAGGTGGACTCTCCTGGTGATCCAATGGCTGAGAGCCTGTGCTCCCAATGCAGGGGGCTGGGTTTATTCCCTGGTCAGGGAACTAGATCCCACATACAGCAACTAAGAGTTCTCACATTCAACTAAAGATTTCACATGTCACACCTAAGACCCAGCACAGCCATATAAAATAAATAATTAAATATTTTTAAAGAGAGATGTATGATATATGAAGGAGATAAGTTGACAAGATATGATTATCAATTGGGTTGAGAAGAAAAATTGGGGATCTCTGAGGATATCAGGGTTGTGGGTTATGATGTTGAGTGGATGGTGTCATTAAACGGAAACATTCTGGGAAGCTTTGGGGTGAAGATAATGAATTCAGCTGTGATGTGATTATTCTGGTAGGAAATTCAGTGGAGGTGTTTACCAGGTAATATAAGCTTGGAGTTCAGGAAAGAGATCTGAGCTAGAGATGATTTCTGAAAGTCATCAGCATATTCATTGTCTTGAAGTGTTGAAGTGATTGTCCTAGATATAGAGTTAAAGGGAAGAATGAAGAAGGATAAATTGAGAAGTATTCAGAAAAGCAATTGTTGTTGCTCAGTTGCTAAGTCACATCCGATTCTGCAACCCCATGAACTGCAGCACACCAGGCTTCCCTGTCCTTCACTCTCTCCCAGAGTTTGCTCAAACTCATGTCTATTAAGTTAAGGATGCCCTCCAACCATCTCATTCTCTGTCATCCTCTTCTCCTCCTGCCCTCAGTCTTTCCCAGCTTCAGTGTCTTTTCCAAAGAGTCAGCTCTTCACATCAGATGGCTAAGGTATTGGAGCTTCAGCTTCAGCATCAGTCCTTCTGGTGAATATTCAGGGTTGATTTCCTTTAGGAACATGAGTCATATAGCTCATTACTGGTTTGATCTTCTTGCTGTCCAAAGGACTCTGAAGAAAAGCAATAGTCAGAGGAAAAAGGAGAAACTCAAAAGTGTACATGCCATAGAAAAATTATAAACATATCTTTGTCTGCTGATATAGAGAGATGAAGTAATATATGGATTGGAAAGAAACTTTTCCACTGAATATAACAGTAAGTCATTTTGGTAAAAATTATTTAAGTCAAGTGTTGAGTAGGAACCACACTTTAGTGTCTAGGGAAGTAAATGAATAAATGAGTAAATGGGGAGATTAACAGACCAACTGTATAAGGCTTACTCAAAAGACTTTGTATTTTCAAGGGGAACCATATAGATCAGTAGTTGGAGAAAAGCTGAGGTTAAGAGAAAAATTTATTTTAATGATTTCATATGATGAGATTAAAATTCTTATTTTGATCTAATTAAAAGTAAATTTAACTCAAAAATCTTAATTGTTTTCCAAGATTATTTGTAACACCTTATCTTGCCTGTAGATGCCAGCAATATGCATAAAATACAGAAGAAGATAAGAGGGAAAGGAGTTTCAGGGAAAATGTTATAAGAGGAAGATATAGGAGAATAGACTAAGAAATGGAAAGAGGGGACAAAAGGAGAAGACTGTAAAGAATCCCTGTGAACATCACATTTAACCAGGGAACAAACAATGTTAAGCCAGAGCAGATAATTACATTAAAGTGATTGGATGGTATAAATTAGGAGGTATGCTGTCCTAGAATCCTAGGAAGAATATTTCAAAAAGGAGGATACTGTTATTATCAAATGCTGCCAAGTGAGAAATCCAGACAGAGCTCATGCCTCATGCAATTTCCTTTTGTAATAACTCACCTGCAAGAGCAGAAAGAGAAATAAGCCACAACCACATGAGAGTTGGGTTACTAAAAAGTCTGAGCACTGAAGAATTGATGCTTTCAAATTGTGGTGCTGGAGAAGACACTTGAGAGTCCCTTGGACAGAAAGGAGATCAAATCAGTCAATCCTAAAGAAAATCAACCCTGGATATTCACTGGAAGGACCGATGCTGAAGCTCCAATCTTTGGCTACCTGAAGTGAAGAGCTGACTCATTGGAAGAGACCTTGATGCTGGGAAAGATTGCAGGTAGGAGAAGAAGGGACGACAGAGGATGAGACAGTTGGATGGCATCATCGACTCAACAGACACGAGTTTGAGCAAACTCTGGGAGATAGTGAAGGACAGGGAAGCCTGGCCAGCAGTAGTCCATGGGGTTGCAAAGAGACAGACATGACTTAGTGACTGAATGAGTGGAGAACAAATCTAAAGAAAGATCCCTAAGAATCATTTGTATCCAACTCAAATGTGAATTTCACTGAGAGTATTTATCTGAAAAATCTAAAAGGAACATTTTTATCTTGTATTAATGCTCCTGCAATGAATGCCCTTTTCTCTGTTTCAATACCATATGACTGAACAGCTTCACTTCTCTTATCCCAGAGATGTAAAATCTTATATGTCTATATTAAAAGATGTGTGCATGGGGCTGGTGCACTGGGATGACCCAGAGAGATGGTATGAGGAGGGAGGTGGGAGGGGGGGTTCAGGATTGGGAACACGTGTACACCTGTGGTGGATTCATGTTGATGTATGGCAAAACCAATACAGTATTGTAAAGTAAAATAAAGTAAAATTTAAAAAAAAGATGTATACATATATGTTTACAGCAACCTTATTGATAATAGCTCCCTAAAACCTTCAATGAAAAGTGGAAGTGAAAGTGACAGTCGCTCAGTCATGTCTGACTCTTTGTGACCCCATGGACTGTATAGCCTGCCAAGCTCCTCTGTCCATGGAATTCTCCAGGCAAGAATATTAGAGTGGGTAGTCATTCCTTTCTCTAGGGGATCTTTCCAATCCAGGCATATAACCCAGGTCTCCTGCACTGCAGGCAGATTCTTTACTATCTGAGCCATCAGGAAAGCCTAATGGTTCAGTGGTAATGGTTAAACAAATCTACATCATGGAATGCAACACAGCAACGAAAAAGAGGAAATTACTGATATATTGATGCATCTCCAGAGAGTCATGGTAGATGAAAAAAGCCACCCCAAGCAATATATACTACATGATTCATACTTGTGAATTGACCAGATTATTACAATGGAGAACAGAGTGTTGATTCTTAAAGTTTAAGGAGGGGTTGGATATGGGGAAAATGTGACTGTAACAGTAAAGAGGCAACATGAGATATCCTTGCAATCATGGAAATATTCTGTATCTTAACTATATCAGTATCATTATCCTATTTGTTATATTTTACTACAGTTTTGTAAAATGTTATATTGGTGGAAACTGGGTAAAGAGTACATGGGCTCTTTTATCTCCTATGACTACATGTAAATGTATAATTTTTTCAAAGAAGTTAAATGTAAAAAAAAACCTATAAGTCAAAAAGACTAGAATATTATAAATAATTGAAAGAGAATTAGTTTTAAAGTCAGGTTGTCTTAATGTTGAATTCTGAGTCTGCCACAGCTTTAGCTATGAAATGTTACTTAATTGAGCTTTACAAATACTTTAATCATCAAGATCATCAATACCGTCATCACAATCACCATCAAAACTCATACTTACTATGTGCCAGTTTCTGTTTTAACCACACTTTGTATATTTTGTCACATTTGATCTCTAAACAGCTCTATCAGGTAGATGCTATCATTATCTTCATTTTAATACTGAGAAACCAAGGCACAGAAAGAAAAACCAATTCATGCAACACCCATAAGATAAGAAAGTTGCCCAGTGGTGTCCAACTCTTTGCAACCCCATGGATTGTAGTCCGTGGGATTCTCCATGCCAGAATACTGGAGTGGGTAGCCTTTTCCTTCTCCAGGGGATCTTCCCAACCCAGGGATCGAACCCAGGTCTCCCACATTGCAGGTGGATTCTTTACCAGCTGAGCCACAAGACAACATCACATAGTCACTAGCTGAACAAGAACTTGAACCCTAACAGTCTTCCATAAGACTTGATACTTGCCCCCTAACATTCATAGGGCACAGGATAAAAGTGAAAATGGAAGTCCAATACTATATTTCTAGATTCTTAACCATTATAGATCAAGCTAATAAACCTTTAAAAGAAGATATTCTATCCTTCTGTTTTGATACGTGGCAGATTAAGTTTGATTTTAAGATTCTCATACTCTTCCCAGTTCTACCAAATAGCATGGCCTGTCTTCTTCCACTTTCCACCCATGGTTTGGTGCCACATTGTGAGATGCCTCCTATCACATTTGGGTGAACACCCCAGCATGCAAATTCAAGTCCTGTCCACATCCAAGCCTTGGAGTGTGCATTCCACTAGATCAGGTGCCTTTTGTGGATGAACTTGGCAAAGAGATCTATGCAAATCCTGGAAACACAATGTCTTTTTACAGATAATTCTAAGGCCCTGAATTTAAGAAGCATAGTGCAGAAGTTGTGATTGTCTCCGGCTGGAATGGCTCCTTGGCTGTGTAGAATAACCCTACCACACACAGCTCAGGGAAAGGTGTGGCTGAGACAGTCAGCATGTGTGCGTGCTCAGTCATGTCCAACTCTTTGCAAACCCATGGGCCATAGCCCACCAAACTCTTCTGTCCATGGGATCCCCAGGCAAGAACACTGGAGTGGATGGTCATTTCTTCTCCAGGGAATTTTCCCTATCCAGGGATTCAACCCATGCCTCCTACATTGGTAGGTCAGTTCTTTACCACTGAGCCACCAGGGAAGCCCAAAGGTCCCTGTTTCTCATGCCTAAGTATGATACTGGTCTTATTTCAACAGAAATGGTACTTCTTTTTCATAGCTGTAAAGAAATCAGCTAATTGATTCATGGTCTATCATTTGAAAAGATTCTGATGCTGGGAAAGATTTAGGGCAGGAGGAAAAGGGGGCAACAGAGGATGAGATGGTTGGATGACATCATTGACTCAATGGACATGAGTTTGAGCAAACTCTGGGAGATAATGAAGGACAGGGAGGCCTGGCATGCTGCAGTCCATGGAGTCTCAAATAGTCAGTCATGACTGAACAACTGAACAACAACTCATATATACTGTACAAGATGTGTGCTGTGTAATGAAGAAAGTGAAAGTGTTAGTCACTCAGTCTTGTCCTACTCTTTGTGACCCTGTAGATCCTACAGGTTTCTCTATCCATGGAATTCTCCAAGCAAGAATATTGGAGTGGGTAGCCATTCCCTTCTCCAGGGGAACTTCCTGACCCAGGGATCAAACCCAGGACTTCTACATTGCAGACAGATTCTTTGAGCCACCAGGGAAGACCAAGATGCATGCTACTGCACTGAATTAGAGAGAAGACAGCACACCTCTTCTGCTAACATTCATGGTTAAACTTTAATACAAAGTAATATGTTTTCTCAGAATGAATATTTTATAGTTAAAATATGTCACGTCTTTTCTTGGTAGATGGACTGGAGACTTTTACCAGATTTCTTAAAACTGAATTCAGTGAGGAAAACATTGAATTTTGGATAGCCTGTGAAGATTTCAAGAAAAGCAAAGACCCTCAACAAGTAATTCGTAAAGCGAAAGCAATATATGAGAAATTTATACAGAATGATGCTCCACAAGAGGTAAGGATGATTGTAAAAATGTACATTTGTTTGAAAACTTTTTGAGAAAATATGACTTCATCAAATCAGTACTGCTGTACATTCTACCAGAAAGGTCAGAATTTTGCTGAAACAAAAATGGTGTCTCTTTATAAGCCTACCTCATTTTATTGCCCTTCACTATTACTGCATTTTACAGATACTGTGTTAAAGGTTTGTGACAGCCCTGCATTGAGCAAATCTATCAGTGCCATTTTTCCAACAACATTGGCTCATCTCCGGTCTCTATGTCACATTTTGATAATTTTTGCAAAACTTCTTGCTTTTGCATCATTTGTTATGCTTATTACAGCGATTTGTGATAAGTGTTCTTTGATATTACTACTATGACTTGCTGAAGGCTCAGATGATGGCTAGCCTTTTTTTAGAAATAAAGCATTTTAAATTAAGGTATGTAGATTGTATTTTCAGTCATAATTCTACTGCACATTTAGACTATCATGTAAACATAACTTTTTTATGCACTGGGAAGCCAAAAAATTGTGTGACTTGCTTTACTGCTTTCTCTTTATTGAGGTAACCTGGAAGGGAACGTGAAACATCTCTGAGATATGTTTGTATATAAGTTTCTATATACAAACAGAATCATTATAAGACAATTAAAAAATAAAAATAAAGATATTGCCATGGAAGGAAAAGTGTAATTGAAATTACTCCTTGAGATATTTTTATTCTAGACTGAGTGAATATAATTAATTGCAACATTAAGATTCATTCATTTATCATATTAATCACAGCACAAGTAACCTCTTATAGAAACTAAACATTTTTACATGTGGTGAGGATAAGAGAAATCAAGAAGCTTGTATCATATACCATTTTAATGTTAGCTCATCTACCTGTACGAAGTTTAAGTTGCCCCATAATTATCATCCCCATACCTTAAGATAAATGAAAAGAAAATTTCATAATAGAAAGATAAGCTAAACCTAATGTGGTAATGAATTCAAGTGGAAAAGCAATTGTGATTTTTTTTTCTTTTTTTGATTGCAAGCTCAAATGAGGTAACTGTAGGAGGTAACTGTATAAAAGAATTACTAAAATGGCTAATAAACTAGCAAGTATTACTTGACTATCCTTAAATATGAATTAGAGGTTCTATATTTCTAGTACGTGCTCAATAAATAGGGTCTTTTCATTGAAGAATAGAACTTGTAGTCTGTCACTGCTAAGATTTCTGTTTGACTATAAATTGGTATTGTCCACGAAATAGCATTGCTTGTGTAGACATCATTTTGCATGAAACGACACTTATTTTCCTAGTTTCAGTGTGTTTCAATCTGTTTTGTGTTTCAATGTATTATCCTGTTTTCCCCAAGGCCAAACTTATACACAGGTAAACGAAAGCAGGGCTTCCCAGGTGGTAAAGAATCCGCCTGCCAATGCAGGAGATGCAAGACACTCAAGTTTGATCCCTGGGTTGGGAAGATCCCTTGGAGGAGGAAGTGGCAACCTGCTCCAATATTACTGTCTGGGAAACCCCATAGGCAGAGGAGCCTGGCGGGCTACAGTCCACGGGGTCTTAAAAGAACGGGACAGGATTGAGTGACTGAGCACGCACACGTGCAGACAAAGGCAGCTGGTTATGTGCTGTTACCCATCAAGGGAAAGGAAGAAACCTACCTGAAAACTAAAAATTTACCATCAAATATGTCATCAGTGCTTTGATAAAAAACCTTAAAGATTTTATGTCTTTAAAAGATAGGCATTTTCAACACACATATACTTATAGGTATATAATAAAATGATAAAAGCATTGAAATACAGCAAAAGCCTTACATTGAAATCCCAAATATGTCCCAAACACACTGTTAACCTTCATGCAAAATAATTTAAGTTTAGTTTTCATTTTGAAAATGAGTTGACTCTAATGATCTCTTGGGTATATACCAGTTCAGTGGTCCATGATGCTGCATTAGCAGAGACAGAAAGAACAGGCTCACAGGAAGAGAAGAGCCAGATGAAATGATAGCCCAGAATGAATCACTGGATCCCTAGGCCCACAACAGGAAACTCACCTGGCATCCAAGCGCAGTTTGCCCCCTCTGACCTGGAATCAGTCCTGTACTTTTGTTTCTCAAGGTGTTTACTTAAGGAGACTGACTATAATTACCGTTTTGTTTTTATTATCATCCAGGTTAATCTTGATTTTCACACCAAAGAAATCATCTCCAAGAGCATCACCCAACCCACCCTCCACAGTTTTGATGTTGCCCAAAGCAGAGTATATCAGCTCATGGAACAAGATAGTTACATGCGTTTTCTGAAATCTGACATCTATTTAGACTTGACAGAAGGAAGATCACAGAGACCAACAAATCTTAGAAGACGATCGCGTTCATTTACCTGCACTGAATTTCAGGATGTAAAGTCAGATGTTGCCATTTGGTTATAAAGAAAATTACTTTTGCTCATTTTATTCGTAAGCTTGTTCATCTGCTTCTAAGATACAGCATGTTTATGTTAACAAATGAGTATGTCTTTTAAAATAAGTGTGTCATTTGAAATGATTTAAAAAATGCAAATCAAAACTGTTATTTGTCTAACAATATATAATGTATCTGCCAAGATATTCTATAAAAGCTTCCATTCGACTTCATTTCATTCATAGTCAGAAAGCTCCTTAATTAAAAGGCAGTAAGGAAATAAAAACAGTGTTGTACAAGATTGTAAAGTTAAATAAAGGTTAAGCTTTTGCAAAATTGTCAACAGATTGGCCAATTATCTAGTTTGAAATTTTTTCTAGATGCAGACTCTACAATGCTCAAATAGACATGTATTTGGACACTTTCTATAATGATGAAGCTTCTCTATGGCTTGATTAAAGAAAGTATAGCAGCAATCCAGTTCTCATAATGGGAGAGGATGACCATTTGTTCTTGGTTTACTAACCCTGGCTCTTGAATTAGCAATCTATCACCTCTAGTTATAAACCAGCAGCAGAAACTGTTGAGAGGAGACATTTATCTCTATAGAACTTCCAGATCATACGTAACCTAGGTTGATCACTGATAATGTGATCCACATGTGGCTCCTTCCAAAGTGAGCATACACTCACGCAGTCACACAGAGCCACCAGTGCTGGTCACAGACACATGACCAGATGATGCAATGGCTCCAGGGAGGGACATCTTCTCATCTGTGAGGGGAACTTGCCACTAAAACAGTGGGTAGTCAGTCATTTCAATAATGACCAGAAGAGGCTTATCCCCTGAGTGAGCCTTCATTTTTGGAATGAGAAGAAATAAAAAAGCAAGGAGTCCAAGGCCCTGGGAACTCAGGCATCTGCCGGACTGGCTTATATTCAGAAAGTGTTCTTCCACTGATCATGTTCTTGTTCCAAATCTCATCTCACTGAATAATTTAATACTATATTATTCAAATAAGATGATGCTAATAGTTATATATTTCTCTTCCTATAAATGTGGGTTGCATGGTCTGTAAATGGTGGTATTTAAAGATGCCATACATCTGGTTTTGGCAAATGTTATTTTAGTTGAACTGTAAAATATAAATCTGTATATCACCTATAGAAATAAATATTTTTTAATTTCTTCATTTGTCCAGTTAATGTTTATGTGGTACTAAATGCTCTCACTGAGTATTGGTTATCCTTCCTGTCATCAAATTAGACAAAGGCATATTTTCTTATTTTAGAATGATATTGGAGTAGAAATTTTTAATCGAGGTGTTTTGTCACTGATCTTAACGCTAATATCAACTCCCAGTATTGTGAATATGAAAACAAGGTATTATGCATTTCAAAGATCAACTAAGAAAATTATTTTTCTGTTTTTTCTTTGGTTGATTGATATTTTCTTTGTTTGCGGCAGTCTCTTTTCAAAGAGTTTGATTGCTTTATGCGTAGAGTTAAGACTGTATGCAAACTTTCTGATCTCATAAGAAAAAAACCATGGGTTGATGTTAACAGCCTTGTTCAAGGACCACAAAGAGCTAATATGCAGCTTTTTCATTTGAAATGCTCTTCAGAAGCATCTGATATCATATAAATTATGAAATACTCCATGAGATCCTTCAAAATCATACCAGGACTTTTTAATGAAGCCAAGCCCTGACTTCAAGGAGTGGATGTCTGTGGGGGGATGAAGAGCCAAATAAAGGAAACAAAATAAGCAGTTATAGAAGTCAAGTAAAAAACATGCAGACAGTACTGAAAGTTGGCTGAAGGAATTGCAAAAATATGTAACGAAAGCCCAAGAGTCTTAATACCTGAGCCCCCTAATCAGATGCCTGATCCTCAGATGTTCATTTAACTTCTAAGTGTCTTTATTCCATACATTTCTTCAAGATAAGGACTCAGGATTTCTGATTTTCCTTATGGTCCTCACATTTACGGATTCTGTTCATTTATTGACCTGATATTCTTCAAAGCACCTCTTGGTTGACACGCAAATTAAAAAAAGAGGCACATAATTGTGGTCAGTGAAGGAAAATTTCAGGCTAAAAGTTAACATGGGATATTGGCCTAAGAATAGGAAACAATTTTGTTAAAAAAATTAGAAGTATAGTGAAAAGAAAAAAAAAATCACAGGAAATATAACTTAAATTTTTGTTTTATGACCAGTAACAAAAAAAAAGAAAAAAGGGTCAAAGAAGCAATTTGACTTCAAAGAGAGACTTGGGTTGAATTAGATGTCTTGAGGTGTCATGAAGCACGGAGACAAAAGTCAAACCAGACTGTCACGTTTTGTACATAATAGAAGATCAATAAACAGCCTTGGAATCAAATGGAAGCAACAGAAAGCATTATGAGAAAAGTAATACAGTATTTCAGCGAAAGGTAAAATCTTTACAATGTGGCATATTTTTATTTAAATCCTGGCTCTGCCACTTTTCAAGAGCAACATGTTGGCAAAGGTACTTAAATATTAACTTCAATTTCTCATCTGTAATATTGGAGTAAAACATTTACAGTGTTCTTAAGATGATTAAATTTTAAAATATTTGTAAAGTGCCAAGTATAAATTAATTTATTTCAGTGCATGGGCAGGATTATGAAAAGCATTCCCTGTATTTAAGTACCATATTTTAATTATAATATAAAATTTCTAGTAATGTCTAGATTACAAATCAAACAAACATCCTCTGAGAAAAATGAGATTTCCTGAATAAAATATAGGGACAGCTATTGCTCTCACAAAATCTTTTATAATTTTTCACTGCAAATAAAAGTAAATAATAACTTTTAGCTAAATGGAAAATATTGGAATATTAAAAACAAATTTGTTTTAAAGAAAAAGCTGAAAACAAAGCTTGACTATCTGGTTATGTTCAGTATAGTCATTCTTTATGAGCAAAAAAGGGAACAAAGTTTATTGAAGATACATGACCCCTGAAATGCTCGAAGACTTAACTATAGCATTTGCTAAATTTAAACACATTAAAGTTATTTTCACTGTGTCATATGAAGAGACCTTATATTTAACTGCCTTGCTCTTTAATTATCATCTGTTTAAAAATGAAAACAAAACCAAAACCCCGTGATAATTTAACAAGCTCATTCATCTATATCACCTAAAGTCTTTTCAACAATGAAAATAAAATTTAAGATAACATATACAAATCCATTTTTTGTAACATGGTGACTAAATTAACATATATTTATTGAATACTGTGTATTTGATTGATACCGTTACCTGTTGAACACTCAGAGGTAAATCAAACAGAAAGAGTGAAACAGGGAGAGAGAAAGAAACTTTCTTCCTGGGATGTTCTCTGATAAAGTCTGCATTCTATAATATACAACCGAAAGCCATGTTTGTTTACAAACAACCCGTCATATTAGTCACAAATCACAAATCCATTTGTAAATGATGATGTAGGTATCACTTCTCTTTTGAAGCTAGGAGTTAAGTAACTAATTTCATTGTAGAGAAAAATAGAACCATTCATTAACTTGCAAAAACTTTGCTCGTCTCATAAAGGCAAAACTAACCAAAAGCATACACAGTATATAAACACATTTTAATTAAGGTTTTTTTGGTTGTTAATTTCATTTCTTTGTTTTTGCCTCACTGATCAAGAAAGGTCCTTCCAAGAGTAAAAAAGGTCCTTCAAAGGGTCAAAGGGTAAAAAAAAAAAAAAAAAAAAGACATAAGCATAAAGTGTAAGTGTTAGTCGCTCAGTCCTGTCCCACTCTTTACAACCCCATGAATGTAGCCCACCAGGCTCCTCTGTCAATGGAGCTCTCCACGCAAGAATACTGGAGTGGGTTGCCATTTCCTTCTCCAGGGATCTTCCCAACCCAGGGATCAAGCTCACATCTCTTATGTCTCCTGCACTGGCTGGCGAGTTCTTTACCACTAGCAGCATCTGGGAAGCATAATTAAAAGCAACATTTAAAAAAATCGTATCACTTGGGAAACAAAAGAGAGAAATCAGCAGCATGAGTGGTAAAATATTGCATTTAATAAAATTAAAAGCCAGTCCTCAACTGTGATATTAACAATATAATCATTCTTTATATTCCAAATGTGGACTCTGCTTTCTAATTAAATTTTCTATAATAAAAATGCAACTTTTAGAATTTATAACCAAAGGAACTAATTTATCATAGATTTAGTAAGACAACAGTATTAACTTTCACATAGTCTATTTAAACTTTCATCGCTGATATCTTTGCCTATTGGCATAAAATAAATAATAATTGTGTGGAATATGAAGATTAAAACACTATCAAATTTGGAGCTACCAAAAATACCAAAAAATGTGATTAATAGACTCCATTTACCAGACCAAAGAAGTAAATACAAACATTTGAAAAGATTGCCATCAATATGTGACATTCCCAAATTATTTTCTGAATATTAATATATGCAGAGGAATAAGAATATTTATATATGAACTCAAATGAGGTCAAATCCATATTAATGATACCAATGACACCCATTTAATAATCTATAGCTTAGAATACCTTATGCCTAATTTATCCTTATTTAATTATACAGAGCCCCTGCAGTTTAATAAACATTTACTACAGCTTCACCTTGCTTCTAGTCACTGTACTGGATGGTAGGAATGCAAAGATGAGTAACACAGTATAAAGTTTATCACTGAAGATATCAAACCCATAGGGGTTCCTGTGTAGGCAAACACTTAAACCAATTATTTCAATATAACATGCAAAATGTTCATGCAATCTTGCCTTACCTATCTCTAGAAACTAGCAAGATGGTTTCACAATGATGTAGTAAAACACCAGAGTCACATCTCCACTATATGTCTGAGTATACTTTATAGTCTGAGGTTAGGTACTGAAATGCTCTTTCCATTGAAACCTACTTTAAAATACCAGTCTCTGGAATCTGGAGCTGCTCTCCTGGAATAGATAAATGGGCATCATTCACATCATAATGTTATTCATTATAAGCTCCCTTTAAGTACGAGTTCCCAGAAATGTATTTAGGCTATATTCATAGAAAATTACACAGAGTTTTTGGAAGCAAATTTTTGGTAGAAAAGTGAAAAGCAGAGTGTTAAAAGACACAGAAAAATGAATATCACCCCCGAAACAGATACAGGCTAACTCAAATTATGAAGTAAATTCACTGAAAAATCATGGTGCAATCCATAAATTCATTTATCTATATTATTCATATGTGTGCTTAGTGGCTCAATCATATCCGACTCTTTGTGACTTCCTAGACCGTAGTCCGCCAGGGGGATTCTGCAGGCTAGAATACTGGAGTGAGTTGCCACGCCCTATCCAGGGGATCTTCCCAACCCAGGGATCGAACCCAGGTCTCCCATATTGTAGGCAGATTCTTTACCATCTGAGCCACCAGGGAAACCTAAGAATATTGGAGTGGGTAGCCTATCCCTTTTCCAGGGAAATTTTCTGACCCAGGAATCGAACTGGGGTCTCCTGCATTGCAGGCAGAATCTTTATCAGCTGAGCTACCAGAGAAGCCTATATTATTCATAAACATATCATTGTAAAACATACTATACACATTCTCTAAAAGATCATAGGATCCTGAAAGAAACAGTAACTATGCAACTTGGTCCATTAATTTATTTTTGCTAGCCAGTTTCAGATATATTTTCTTTTATTCTATTTGTTTGTCCTTTTTTCTAGGTGGCTATCTTGCCAAGAATTTGTAAAATAATTTTTCAGGGTAATTAGAAAAAATAATAGACAGAGAGAGAGATGGATAGAGAATATATAAATATATATAGATATATACATATATAGTTTGATTAAAAATGATGTTATATTTATTCACATGGACATCACCAGATGGTCAATACTGAAATCAGGCTGATTATATTCTTTGCAGCCAAATATGGAGAAGCTTTATACAGTCAGCAAAAACAAGACTAGGAGCTCACTGTGGCTCAGATCATGAACCTCTTACCACAAAATTCAGACATAAATTGAAGAAAGTAGGGAAAACCACTAGGCTATTCAGGTATGACCTTAATCAAATCGCTTTCAATTATACAGTGAAAGTGACAAATAGATTCAAGGGATTAGATCTGATAGACAGTCTGAAGAACTATGGATGGAGGTTCATGACATTGTAGGAAGCAGTGATCAAAACCATCCCCAAGAAAAAGAAATGCAAACAGGCAAAATGGTTGTCTGAGGAGGTCTTACAAATAGCCAAGGAAAGAAGAGAAGCTCAAGACAAAGGAGGATAGGAAAGATACACCCATGTGAATGCAGAGTTCCAAAGAATAGCAAGAAGAGATAAGAAAGTCTTCCTCTGATCAGTGCAAAGAAATAGAGGAAAACAATAGAATGGGAAAGACTAGAAATCTCTTCAAGAAAATTAGAGATACCAAAGGAACATTTCATGCAAAGATGGGCTCAATAAAGGATGGAAACAGTATGGACCTAAAAGAAGCAGAAGATATTAAGAAGAGGTGCCAAGAATACACAGAAGAACTATACATAAAAGATCTTAATGACCCAAGTATCATAGATGGTGTGATCACTCAACTAAAGCCAGGCATCCTGGATTGCGAAGTCAAGTGGGCCTTAGGAAGTATCACTATGAACAAAGCTAGTAGAGGTGATGGAATTCCAGGTGAACTATTTCAAACCCTAGAAGATAATGCTGTTAAAGTGCTGCACTTAATATGCCAGCAAATTCGTACAAGAGCTGACTCATTAGAAAAGACTCTGATACTGGGAAAGATTGAAAGCAAGAGAAGGGGGCAAGAGGTTGAGATGGTTGGATGACATCACTGACTCAATGGATATGAGTTTGAGCAAGCTCTGGGAGATGGTGCCAGGAAAGCCTGGCATGCGGCAGTCCATGGGTCACAGAGTCGGACACGACAGAGTTGGAACAACAACAACAATGCTAAATGAGTTGATCTCTGAAATTTATTTTTAAATAGAACTACCATAATTTTTATATATCTGATTGATTAATTTTCATAAGTCCCAATTAGAGCTGTTGGCTCATTCTTTTGTTTTATTTTAAAAGGTCTATTGTTTCTTTTTACTACTTTATATATGCTACATAAATTTGCTTCCATGATTCAAATACATCTATAGTATAAATGTGGGAATGACTATTACTGGTTAATAGTATAAAAAGCAAAAACTTAAATTGCAAATTTTGATCACGAAACTTAATTTTTCTCTTTTATGTCATAAGACTGAGTGTTTAGCAAAAATATAAATGAGGCGCCTGCTTAAATCTCTTCAAAACATGATTCAGACTAGACTTCACCTTAAGAAGAAGAAGAAGAAGAAGAAAAAAAAGACTCAGATGCTAAATGCAAAATCACAATCAGACATCTGAAAGTTTTTGATGAATATATCCTTTTAAAGTTGCTCATCGTCATTGCCATCTTTCTAAATTCCATATATATGTGTTAGTATACTGTATTGGTGTTTTTCTTTCTGGCTTACTTCACTCTGTATAATCGGCTCCAGTTCCATCCATCTCATCAGAACTGATTCAAATGAATTCTTTTTAACGGCTGAGTAATACTCCATTGTGTATATGTACCACTGCTTTCTTATCCATTCATCTGCTGATGGACATCTAGGTTGTTTCCATGTCCTGGCTATTATAAACAGTGCTGCGATGAACATTGGGGTACATGTGTCTCTTTCAATTCTGGTTTCCTCGGTGTGTATGCCCAGAAGTGGGATTGCTGGGTCATAAGGTAGTTCTATTTGCAATTTTTTAAGGAATCTCCACACTGTTCTCCATAGTGGCTGTACTAGTTTGCATTCCCACCAACAGTGTAGGAGGGTTCCCTTTTCTCCACACCCTCTCCAGCATTTATTGCTTGCAGATTTTTGGATCGCAGCCATTCTGACTGGTGTGAAGTGGTACCTCATTGTGGTTTTGATTTGCATTTCTCTAATAATGAGTGATGCTGAGCATCTTTTCATGTGTTTGTTAGCCATCCGTATGTCTTCTTTGGAGAAATGTCTATTTAGTTCTTTGGCCCATTTTTTGATTGGGTCGTTTATTTTTCTGGAATTGAGCTGCACAAGTTGCTTGTATATTTTTGAGATTAGTTGTTTGCCAGTTGCTTCATTTGCTATTATTTTCTCCCATATATATGGAATTTAGAAAGATGGCAATGACAACCCTGTATGCAAGACAGGAAAAAAGACACAGATGTGTATAACGGACTTTTGGACTCAGAGGGAGAGGGAGAGCGTGGGATGATTTGGGAGAATGGCATTCTAACATGTATACTATCATGTAAGAATTGAATCGCCAGTCTATGTCTGACGCAGGATACAGCATGCTTGGGGCTGGTGCATGGGGATGACCCAGAGAGATGTTATGGGGAGGGAGGTGGGAGGGGGGTTCATGTTTGGGAACGCATGTAAGAATTAAAGATTTTAAAATTAAAAAAATAAAAAACTAAAACATTTTTAAAAAAATTAAAAAAAAATTTTCTGATAGCTTCATTAAAACAGTAAAACAGAAACAAAACAAAAATCAAAAGAAAAAGATAACAGTGATTAATCTTAGCAGTATATTTTATTTATGACCCACTATATAAAAAATATGATTTTGCCAATATTTAACCAAATAAAAAGTTAAGATGTTTTACGTTAAAAAAAATAAAAAATAAAAAATAAAGTTGCTCATCATGTTATGTAAAGTAAAAGAATGTTTAAAATCATAGAAAAACAATGAATTACCTAGAAGGAAAATTAGGCTTTGTCATAAAAGTGAAGGAAGATTTGGAGGTTCTGGGAGAACCAGATAAGTAACCTCTATGAAAATATTCTCAAATAGGAAAGACTTATACATATGTTAATAAGTTATATGTAACTTAATCATAGACTTTATTAAACAGTTATTGAATATACTTATCAATGGCTTGACTATCTTACTACTTTATATATAATTATTGTAATTATTCTTTCTTCCACTTTTTTAAAATTAAAATTTCTAAAAAATCGATTGAGTTTCGTGGGCTTTTATAGATCAGCTATTTCATCTGTTAGACTTTAACTTCCTAAACTAAGTAATCAGTTGCTGAGATTATTCTGAAATCTATAAACTCTCTTTATAGGTCTGTTCCCTGTAAACCTGGCTTAAAAACAAAATTACTGGGTGCAAAAATAAAACACCAATGCTTCTATTTTTGATTCCATGCATGACATTACATTCAAAAACACTTCAGTATGAAAATTGAATCAGGATGTTTATATAAAGGAAGTAGAGTCCATGTAATATGATTTCAGAGTTTTGAGAATAAGATGCAATGTGAATGTAGAATAAATGGTGCATGAGAAGCCCAAAGTTTTTCTCCGTTTTTAGCATACAAGACTTGAGTGCCACCAGACATCATAAGGTACTTTTGTGAATTTTGGGAGCAAATGAGGCTTTGTGAACAGAAAATATACAACTTGCAGTTTTATTTCCCTCAGAAATCATAAGAGATTTAAAAATGACTCTAAAAGCACTCTCGGGTAAAATAGAAAATAGTTTATTATTTGTAACTACTACATGCAAAAACACATCTTCCATTTCAGATACTTCAGGTATTTTTTGTTTCTTAAACTATGAATATATACTATTTTTAGAAGAACAAAGTGAGCATTTTCTGAAATTTACAGAATCAAAATGTCTTTGTCTTTGTATATGTTTCATCAATTTCAAGCAGCCTGAGGAAAAAATCAAGTATGCTAGTATATGGTATGAAAAGCATCCTAAAATTCTGAGGATATTCACAGCTAATTTTTGTAGGCACTTTTTTCTTTTCTGTTGTATTCCAATATCTTAAGTTATTTCATTTTCATCCTGAGAAAAACAAAACATCTTATTTTTTTACCAATTGTCTAGATTTTTATTTCACTATATAGTAGGATTGACGACTTGGCATGCTAAAAGCTTCTCTTAAACTTCAACAACACAGAGGAAGAAATATTTTCTGAAAATGATTTTCCTAAGCAGATTCATTTTACAATTTAATTTCCATCAGTGAGGTAAAGGTCAGTGTGAGCCTATAAGAAAGCTAATTTGCATGAGGTATGTATGAGGACTATGAAAATAATATAATGCAAAATATTCATAATTTAAGCTTTTAAGCCAACCTCAGGGCAAAAGCGTAATTATTACAGGAAACAGCTCAACAATTACAACAAACTTTTTTTTGATGATGTCAACTAACATACTCTCATCCTAAGAGACATAAAGACAAAATCCTGTAGAATAACAAATTCTTAGAATTTGCCTCCATATGTTCATTGATCAATGCTATCGGTCAACTCAACACAATTCTCTATGTAGTTCTACTAATCAAGTAATTCTAAGCTGGCATTGTTTATCTTGATTACCTCTTTGCACCTTACCAAACTTACACTAGTATTTTTTTAACCATGGCAACCAACACGTGCTTCTTTATAACTATGGCCTGTGTTTATCTATTTGAACAGAATTCTTACTCAAATTGCACTCTGATTCAAGAGCATGGCAGACATCTATTGATCTGTTGCTTCTTTATCTCAAAATCAAATGACTATAAAAGTGTCATAGAATTATCATCTCAGGGTCACTTATCTGATCGCTACTCTATTCCCTTTAAATTAAAAAAACTAATAATCTTCTATGTTTCTCGATAAAGAAGTGTAATTTTCTTGAACTCTATTGAGCATGTGAGTTTATTAAAATTTTATAATAGATCTTACAAAATGGTAATTCAGAACATGATCCTATTTCTCCACTGACCTGAAATCTTACAAAATGTTAATTCAGAAACATGATCTTATTTCTCCACTGACCTGAATTTCTTGTTGTTGTTCAGTCACTCGGTCATGTCCAACTCTGTGGCCCCACGGACTGCAGCACGCCACCCTTCCCTGTCTCTCACTATCTCCCACAGTTCGCTCAAACACGTCTGCTGGGTCAGTGATGCCACCCAACCATCTCATCCTCTGTTGCCCCCTTCTCCTCCTGCCTCAGTCTTTCCCAGCATCAAGGTGTTTTTCAACGAGTTGTCTTTTTTTATCAGGTGGCCAAAGTACTGGAGCTTCAGCATCAGTCCTTCCAGTGAATATTCAGGGTCAGTTTCCTTTAGGATTGACTGGTTTGATCTCTTTGCAGTCCAAGGGACTCTCAAGAGTCTTTTGCAGCACCACAGTTTGAAAGCACGTAGTAATTAGCCTCCAATTTTAAAAATAAATTAATTTTTTTAAAAAAGAAAAAAGAAAGCGTGAAATTGAAAGCACACTGCATGGCCTATCCTGCTCCCAGTTTCCTTCCTGGAGCATTTGGGCGTAAAACCTCTGAAAATCCCTCTACGCCTCCTGCAGCTTCCTCTCTCATCCCACAACCACCCAGGCCTACGAGAGCGACCCTGACATGGAGTCTGGATTCCTGGTACTTTGCTGGACTTTGCAACCTCTGCCCAGATGAATCGAGTGTTTGAGGAGATAATCAGTCCTTGGGGGATGGGGACCTGGGGATAAGAAATGGAGAAAAGACTCAGTCCTGGAGCTACTTGAGAATCAGCCCCTGAGAACTAGAGAGGCCACTCCCAGGTTTCTACTGGAAGAACCAAAACCAAGCTTTGAGAGAAGCAAAGCACCTTGTTGTATGATTTTTAGTTAACTTCTTTACCAAAAGGTCAAAGTCAGGTTATGTCATTAAATGAAACCTGGGTTACATGCTTTTCATCCACTATTTTCTTTCTCAAACACAATAGAGAGATTTTACCCAGTGTTGTTTGCTTCTATTTTAAGATTTTGTCCTTTCTTTACCCTGGGTTTTCTTAGTCGATATACTGAAAAATTGGACAGCACTACAATGAGCACTGCTAAACAGAAGTAACTGTGATTTAGAAGTTCTTTCCTGATTTGATTTTATACTTCTCTGAGATGGGTACCCTTCCAAAGAGGTTCTAACATAAAGCAGTAACAATGCTTGTTTAGCAAATATATGTATTCATGTCCTCTTTGGTTTTCTATACTATTTTTTCCAGTAATCCTAAATGATAATCAAATTAGTAATGACATTTTTTAGGGGCACGTTAGCACAGCTTGAAGGGATCTTAGTTCCCCGACCAGGGATCAAAACTACCTCCCCTGTAGTGGAAGCAAAGTCCTAACCGCTGGGCCACCAGGGATGTCCCACTGAATACATTTATTGAGGGTATAATATGTGTTAAGCACAGTGTTCTATCCTTGCCACTTAACAGTGTTTTGATTCTGACAAACAGTATAACCTCTTTGTGACTGTTTTCCAGCTATAAATTAGGAGATTGTAATGTCCCTCCCTTATAGTTTCTGGAGGACGGAATGAGCTAATCTACTGAAAGAATTCGGACAGATGTCTGACACATAATAAGCACTCAATACATGTAGCTCTTGTTCCATGGAACAGGTCGATTTGCAAATAGCTGAATTATAGGTAGAACTGCCATCTTCTTTCCTTACTCCCATTCTTAAAAGGTGATCACAGTGAAGACAGGGTAACAATATTTAAATGGTGATTTCCTTGATTTTTGCCTTCATGTGCGTGGGGTGTGTGTGTGTGTGTGTGTGTGTGTGCCCCTATTTATTGTGGAAGGCAGAATTCTAAGATGGCCCCATGACTCTCACTCCCTGGTGCACAAGTCTTCTTAAACCGTGTACCTTGAATGTGAGTATAATTTGCACATGTAATATGTACTGACTCCCTGGGTTGGGTTATGTTGCTGTTGTTTAATTGCTAAGTTGTGTCTGAATCTTTTACGACCTCATGGCCTGTAGCCCACCATGCTCCTCTGTCCACGGGATTTCCCAGGCAAGAATACTGGAGTGGGTTGCCATTTCTCTCTTCAAGGAATTTTTCTGACCCAGGGATTGAACCCATATCTCCTGCTTGGCAGGCAGATTCTTTACCACTGAGCCACCAGGGAAGCTGGATTGGGTTATATTATACAGTAAACTATGATGGAATAGTTACTCCTGTAGTTACACAACCCAGGCCAATACCATCATTTCAGCCATGTGACTCTGCAAAGAACTCAGGTGTGCCCTACCCAGAGTCCATACCTACTGCTAAGTTCGTGGTAGTTTGTTATACAACAAAAACAGAGATACATTTTCTTTAAACCTCTAAACCCTTTACGTGCACCTCTTTCATAGCATTTATATAGTCCTCATCTGATACTAATTCAGCTATTAAATATTTATTGAACAACTATTATATATCGTGAACATATAAGAACTGCTGGGGATACATAAACTGATAAATTAGACATGATCAGCTACTTATTTTTAAAATGTTATGCCCCAAATTGACTAAATACATCAGACAATTTCACATCAGTGCAAAGTTCAATGGGACATTGATCTGACTGTACACTTTGCAGCAGACAAAGGAAGCAATAGATTTTTGGGGGCTATTTACTCAATGTTAGGTCATTTATTCCCACTGAGAAAATTCTTTTTGCAATGACATTTTTAGAGAAATCTGTTTCATTTTTCACGAAGTTACTGTGAAAGAGTAACAAAGATTTTTAAAAAGCACCTTAAGCCTCTTGAAGGAAGCATGTTTTACAAATGTTAAACAAGATTACTGTTAACAAAAGGCACTTATTTATAGAATCACTCTTATCCAAGTATATTGCCCTAGTGTTCTATTTATTTAAGAAAAGACAATTTTTAGTTTCTTCATCAGATCCAGTATCTTCCTCAGTCTTTGAAAAACTGTTAGGCAATGATTATCCTAGAAATGGATATTAAAAGGGGGATGGGAGGGAGTTTCAAAAGGGAGGGAATATATGTATACTTAAGGCTGATTCATGTTGAGGTTTGACAGAAAACAGCAAAATTCTGTAAAGCAATTATACTGCAATAAAAATTAAATTAATTTTTTTTTACCAAAATGTGATCGTTTTATTATAAACATTGTTTTCAATGGTTGTATAATAGTCATCTAAGATGATACCATAATGTATTTAAACAAGACTCTATTGTTTCATATTTCAGTAGTTTCTGAATTTCTTAGTATAAACCACATTTTCCTAAATATTTATATAGATAATTACATACATACATACATACATACATTATTATTCCTTGGGATGAATCTCTAAAGAGAATTAGGAACTTCTGATACATATAACCAAATCGTCATTCTAAAAATTTGTGTCCAGTCATCATGCACTGAACACACATTTACTAACTGAGCACTGCCTATGGCCAGAGTTGTGCTATGAGATGAGGATTAAGCAGTGACTAAGACAGCACAGACCCTGTCCTAATAGAGACATCACTAAGTATGTAAACAGCAGTATTGGATGTCAGACAGGGGGGATCCAGGGACTACTGGGGCTTAAGCAGAACCACACCGAGTTTCCAGCCCTGTGTGGGTGTGCCTGCGTCCCTTAGTCCTGGCCAGTGTGTTCCAGTATCACTTCACTTGTGTTTTATATTTAAGTTCACAGAAACAAAGATCGTGGTAGAACTATGTTTTGCATTTGTCCACCTATACAATCTAACATAGTGCATGATACAATCTTTTATGATCCCTGTCTCACTTAGAATTCAATCTTTTGAAGCACCTTGTTCAAAGATTTAAGTTTAATAAACTGAATCAGCAACTGGGGAGGGAATAGTTTCTCAGGTTACAGAGCCCAGACATCTGCTTCCAACCCCACTCTTCCCTCACAGAATGTCACGCGTCCATCTGTGGTGGTGGTGCTGGGGGGACTTTTGATCATCTTTCTTTTAGGGAATACAATGAATTCATTACATTTTTCTTTTCATACAGGTTTTACCTCCCTAGATTGCGAGTAAGTTAATGAGTTATAGTCACAGTTTTAGGATGCAGGAACTCAAAGTTGCTCAAAAAATGGTTGACTAGTTGACTGACTGTCACTTGGCTGTTTTACTGCTGCCTAATGACATTTGTTAGGACTCTGGGTTTAGGTTATAGAATTCAGATGTGCTTAAAGAGGCTATTAAAAAAAGTATTGAGCTTGTTAGTCTAAACATTCCTGTCAAATTCTTGTTTCCCTTAAAGTCTTCCTTTATTGTCCCAGGGTAGAGGAGAATGAATCATCATCATTTTAGTGGCATAGCAGGCTTGGGGAGAGGTCTTAGAGTTCTTTTTTTTTTTTTAATTTAAATTTTTATTTTTACTTTATTTTATTTTACAATACTGTATTGGTTTTGCCATACATTGACATGAATCCACCACGGGCATACATGCATTCCCAAACATGAACCCTCCTCCCACCTCCCTCCCCATGGTGCTGGGAAAACTGGTCAACCACTTGGAAAAGAATGAAACTAGATCACTTTCTAACACCACACACAAAAATAAACTCAAAATGGATTAAAGATCTAAATGTAAGACCAGAAACTATAAAACTCATAGAGGAGAACATAGGCAAAACACTCTCAGACATAAATCACAGCAGGATCCTCTATGATCCACCCCCGAGAATTCTGGAAATAAAAGCAAAAATAAACAAATGGGATCTAATTACAATTAAAAGCTTCTGCACAACAAAGGAAAATATAAGCAAGGTGAAAAGACAGCCTTCTGAGTGGGAGAAAAAAAATAGCAAATGAAGCAACTGACAAACAACTAATCTCAAAAATATACAAGCAACTTCTGCAGCTCAATCCCAGAAAAATAAACGACCCAATCAAAAAATGGGCCAAAGAACTAAATAGACATTTCTCCAAAAAAGACATACGGATGGCTAACAAACACATGAAAAGATGCTCAACATCACTCATTATTAGAGAAATGCAAATCAAAACCACAATGAGGTACCACTTCACACCAGACAGAATGGCTGCGATCCAAAAATCTGCAAGCAATAAATGCTGGAGAGGGTGTGGAGAAAAGGGAACCCTCCTACACTGTTGGTGGGAATGCAAACTAGTACAGCCACTATGGAAAACAGTGTGGAGATTCCTTAAAAATTGCAAATAGAACTGCCTTATGACCCAGCAAACCCACTTCTGGATATACACACTGAGGAAACCAGAATTGAAAGAGACACATGTACCCCAATGTTCATCGCAGCACTGTTTATAATAGCCAGGACATGGAAACAACCTAGATGTCCATCAGCAGATGAATGGATAAATTAATTTTAAAAAAGACATTCTCACAAGCATCTTTTTAACCTTAATTTCAACAGGCATCAGACTCATAATTGATTGTGGTTTTGTCATTTCAATTAGTATAGTAAATTAAAATACAGTCTTATATTTGACCTTAGCTTTAATCTTCACACTTAGAATTCCCAAGACAGATGTCAGTTTGTAGTGTTGTCTAATCACTTTATTATTGTTTTGCCAATAATTTCTGTAAGCCCCCAAAAGACACAATTCATATATTGAAATTCTAATTTCCAGTTGCCAGCTACCATATACTTCGTGGCTCCAAGATGCTAAAATCTCAGGTTGCAATTAGAGACAGAAAAAAACACTACGAATAAAGAACAGACACACACCTTTTCAAAAAAGTCCAATTGAACCTGACTATGATTTAACTTGAAAAAGAATATTGGGAAAACACACTTTTCATATCACACATATATATACCCATCTGTCTTTAGCTTGAAGCAAAAAAGTAAAATGTCAATTAGAAGCTACTTATTCGTGCTATGGAGTGAATCTAAACCAGAAAGCAGTTGCCATTTCTAGAAGTATCTATTGTAACTGTCACTTGGAGGTTAATGCATGGTAAAAAACGGTTTTATAAGTAGCTTTCATGACACTAAGTATCTGATCTTTTGAACAATTTCTTAATGTACACTAAAATGACTAACTTTTAAAATAATTCTGTGATCTCTGGAAACAAAAAACAAACGTGAATTTAGGAAGCAAACATCGTTGATGGAAAGGCTTGCTTTTTTTCTGGTCTTTTTGAACATTTTCTTTCTTTACTCTGTGGTAAAATTTTATCTCATCTCTTATGAGACACACATTCAAGAAGGATGTGTAGGAGGTTAAGAGGTGGCAGAAGAGTAAAGGAATTCTTCTAAGGTTAATTCTGCGAAATCCAGGACCCTATAAAAAAGTGTTTACGAGACTCCTTGTATAGTAATTCTAGCAGCAATATACTAGCTACCATCACTCGGCCTGTTTACTTGTCTTTTCTTCCATGAAATTCAAGTTCCTTAAGGATAGGAACCACTTGGCAAAATAGGAAAACATAACCAGTGTTGGAGTCACTCATCCCCATGTTTTATGCTAGCCTTTCAGTTTCTATCTGTGTAATCACATTGTTTGTCAAAAATTAACACTGGCTACGCCAACTTCCTTTTTCTGTCCGAATAAGCAGGCGAGGGCTGCTCTGGAGGCTGAATAGCACATCTGTGAGCTAGACTCCTTTCATTTTTTTTGCTTGATTTCCTTCTCATTTGCCTTCGTGCCCAAGGTTGCAACAAGCTGAAGCCTCTGATGTCTGCCTGCCCAACAGAAAGAAGAGGACGCAGGAAGCATGCAAAGAGCTCCCTCCCAAGGGACTAACTCCTCCTTTCTGGAAGGACACCCTCCCCAAGGACTTCTGTCTAATCACATCGGCTCTGCTCCCTGGCCACAGGGTGGGGGTACTGTAATTTCAATTTTATAATTTTAAGATGAATTATAAATGACACAATGCATAAAAAACCTGTCATGTGCCTGACTCACACTGATACAAAGGTAATATCAACTGCATGAATGAGTACACAGAATACATTTACTTAGAAAAAAAATTTACTGAAGTACTGAGTTTTTTTCACATGATAAAGGTAGGGGTGTCAGGATAGGGTATGTTGGTTTGTATTTCATTTCTAAGCTGAGTGTCTAGACCTAAAAACAGATTTTTTTTTCCAGTTGTACAGTTCACTGAGTAGCTTCTTTAATGTAACATATGCATATTTCTATTTACTATAAAATATACTTTCACTTCCCTGGTGGCTCAGGTGGTAAAGAGTCTGCTTGCAATAATGCGAGAGACCTGGGTTTGATCCCTGGGTCGGGAAGATCCCCCAAAGAAGGAAATATCAACCCACTCCAGTATTCTTGCTTGGAGAATTGCGTGGACAGAGGAGCCTGGCTGGCTATAGTCCATGGAGTGGCAAAGAGTTGGACACGACTGAGCAACTAACATTTTACTTCATTTTCAAGACTTTAACTATGTCAGCAGAACAATGTATATGCTTCACTGAGTGATTGGTAACTGAGTTAAATGAACCACATCCAGATTGGAGGTGTGTCTCATGATGTCTATACTGAGAAGCTTGCACATTTGTTTATGAGAATATCTCATTTTTATAATACTTTTTATATATGGTATTAATATATATTAATGTGCTTATATATATATTTAACTATTTATATGGCAGTATCTATTTTTTAAATTTAAAATGTGGATTCTATCCATTTCAACTTATCCTTTTATTGTCTTTCAGAAATCATAAGCCAGAATAATTTAATATGTTTACCTAGACCAGATGGACTCTAACAGATCAGTTAGATTGAAGAGACTAGACAAGGAGAACTCTTGACAGTACTGACCCAAACTCTCAGCTATATGCAAATTAATTTACTTAGTGAAATAGTCTGAAATATTATGATAACAAGACTGTTCTAATTATCTGTCCAGGTTACTTTCCCAACCCCAGATTCAGAGGCAACCCACTCCAATATCCAAGCCTGGAAAGCTATCAGTATCAGGTAAAACTGTACCCTCAGAGCAGTGAGTTACCAACTGTGAAATGAATCATTCTTGTTGTAGATCTAACATTGGCTTTGGTGCATCATTTCCCTCAATCAGTTTCTGTGCTTTGCACTTTAGTTCTTTACTGACAAGTATGGTTTTGAGCTTATAACTATTATGGCATTTGAATTCCCTTCCTCAAGTACCTAGGAGTGTGGAGTGGTTGTGAGCATAGCAACCAGAGAACAATGGGGCAGACATCAAATCTCTGCTTCAAAACATACTGTTATGTGAACTTGCCCAAGTCGTTAATTGCTGCTTACTCATAAATTTTCTCATCTGTAAAATGAAAATAATTATTCCTACATCATTTGCTTTTTAGATTTTTAACATTAAAGTGCAGTTGGTTTACAATGTGATAGTAATTCCAGATAGTCAACATAGTGATTATTTTATAGATTATACCCCATTTAAAGTTACTGTAAAATATTGACTATACTCCTTGTGCTATACAATATATCCTTATATCTATTTTATACATACTAGGTGTGCCTCTTAATCTTCTACCCCTACATTGATCCTCCCCTTTCCCCTCCCCACTAATAACCATTAGCTTGTTTTCTGTATTTGTCAGTCTATTTCTGCTTTGTTAAATACATTCTTGTTATTTTTTAGATTCCACATATAAGTGATGACATGGAGTATGTTTCTTTCTCTATCTGACTTATTTCAGTAAACATGAAACCACCCCAGTCCATCCGTCCATCCACGTTGTTGAAAATGGCAAAATTTCATTCAAAATGGCTGATATTCCATTGTGTGTCTTTATATATACAATAGAATTTAACTTATATGCAGAGTACATCGTGAGAAATGCTGGACTGGAAGAAACACAAGATGGAATCAAGATTGCTGGGAGAAATATCAATAACCTCAGATATGCAGATGACACCACCCTTATGGCAGAAAGTGAAGAGGAACTAAAAAGCCTCTTGATGAAAGTGAAAGAGGAGAGTGAAAAAGTTGGCTTAAAGCTCAACATTCAGAAATGAAGATCATGGCATCTGGTCCCATCACTTCATGGCAAATAGATGGGGAGACAGTGGAAACAGTGTCAGAGTTTATTTTTTGGGGCTCCAAAATCACTGCAGATGGTGACTGCAGCCATGAAATTAAAAGACTCTTACTCCTTTGAAGAAAAGTTATGACCAACCTAGATAGCATATTCAAAAGCAGAGACACTACTTTGCCGACTAAGGTCCGTCTAGTCAAGGCTATGGTTTTTCCTATGGTCATGTATGGATGTGAGAGTTGGACTGTGAAGAAGGCTGAGTGCCAAAGAATTCATGCTTTTGAACTGTGATGTTGGAGAAGGCTCTTGAGAATCCCTTGGACTGCAAGGAGATCCAACCAATCCATTCTGAAGGAGATCAGCCCTGGGATTTCTTTAGAAGGAATGATGCTAAAGCTGAAACTCCAGTCCTTTGGCCACCTCATGAGAAGAGTTGACTAATTGGAAAAGACATTGATGTTGGGAGGGATTGGGGACAGGAGGAGTAGGGGACGACAGAGGATAAGATGGCTGGATGGCATCACTGACTCCATGAACGTGAATCTGAGTGAACTCCGGGAGTTGGTGATGGACACGAAGGCCTGGCGTGCTGCGATTTATGGGGTCGCAAAGAGTCGGACACGACTGAGCGACTGAACTGAACTGAACTGATACACACATACACACACACATGCATACCACATATTATTTATCCATTCCATCTGTTGATGGGACACATAGGTGACTTCCATATCTTGGCATTCCTAAATAATGCTGTCATGAATACTGGGGAATATGTATTTTTCTGAATTAATGTTTTTGTTTTCTTCTAATATGCACCCACACCGGCAGAAATATCAATAACCTCAGCTATGCAGATGACACCACCCTTATAGCAGAAAGTGAAGAGGAACTAAAAAGCCTCTTGATGAAAGTGAGAGAGGAGAATGAAAAAGTTGGCTTAAAGCTCAACATTCAGAAAACTAAGATCATAGCATCTGGTCCCATCACTTCATGGGAAATAGATGGGGAAACAGTGGAAACAGTGTCAGACTTTATATTTTGGGGCTCCAAAATCACTGCAGATGGTGACTGCAGCCATGAAATTAAAAGACGCTTACTCCTTGGAAGGAAAGTTATGACCCACCTAGATAGTATATTAAAAAGCATAAATATTACTTTGCCAACAAAGGTCCATCTAGTCAAGGCTATGGTTTTTCCAGCAGTCATGTATGGATGTGAGAGTTGGACTGTGAAGAAAGCTGAGCACCGAAGAATTGATGCTTTTGAACTGTGGTGTTGCAGAAGACTCTTGAGAGTCCCTTTGACTGCAAGGAGATCCAACCAGTCCATCCTAAAGGAAATCAGCCCTGGGTGTTCATTGGAAGGACTGATGCTAAAGCTGAAACTCCAGTCCTTTGGCCACTTCATGCAAAGAGTTGACTCATTGGAAAAGACTCTGATGCTGGGAGGGATTGGGGGCAGGAGGAGAAGGGGATGACAGAGGATGAGATGGCTTGATGGCATCACCGACTCGATGGACATGAGTTTGAGTTAACTCTGTCAGTTGGTGATGGAATGGGAGGCCTGGCATGCTGCAATTCATGGGGTCACAAAGAGTCAGACACGACTGAGCGACTGAACTGAACTGAACTGAATACACACCCATTAGCAGAGTTTCTAGACCATATGGTAGTTCTATTTTTAGTTTTCTGAGGAATATTCTTAATTCATTTAATTGCTTGGGAAAGTAAACGAGAGAAGACATTTATCCAATTAATATTTGCTTGCTGCTACTGCTGCTAAGTCACTTCAGTCGTGTCCGACTCTGTGCAACCCCATAGACGGCAGTCCACCAGGCTCCCCCGTCCCTGGGATTCTCCAGACAAGAATACTGGAGTGGGTTGCTTTCCTTCTCCAATGCATGAAAGTGAAAAGTTAAAGTGAAGTCGTTCAGTCGTATCTAACTCTTCACGACCCCATGGACTACAGCCTTCCAGGCTCCTCTGTCCATGGGATTCTCCAGGCAAGAGTACTGGAGTGGGTTGCCATTGCCGTCTCTGAAAATTTGCTTAATATCCACTATTTTAAAGATTCATAGTATTTACTTAGGATACTCTTTAATTTTATTGTCAAGAAAAATTTTTGTGTGGCTTATTCTGCATCTCATAGTTTCTTTCTGTGTACTGGTGGAATTCTTTTCCAGCCTTACCTCAACACTGCTGCTGCTGCTGCTAAGTCACTTCAGTCATGTCCGACTCTGTGCGATCCCATAGATGGCAGCCCACCAGACTCCGCCGTCCCTGGGATTCTCCAGGCAAGATATCTCAACACTACTCTTGGCTAAATACTCCTTGACTCTGAACTGAAAATTGTGCAGTACTTTATGCATATTCAGTACTTTTTATTCCCCAAAGATTTGCTCATAAGTTTTTTGAGACTCTCCCAATCTTTTTCTTTTGAAGAACCATTAGATATCCGTCAGGATAAATACAGTCATCTTCTCACATTTTAAGTATTGAATGTTGAAAATGCTCTAAATTCTAAAAACACATAGATCACATTCTGATGGAATTATTCTCTATACATATTTATGATTATTTATATTACATTCTGTTATCCTCTCCATATAAAAGTCACATTTAAGATTCTAACTATGGTTTATTTACTTTGGACCCAACATAGGGTCTCATACATAGCAAAAACTGAAAAGTTTCCACGAACAAATGAATGTCTGGGCCGAGAAGCAGAAAGTGACATTTTCAAGAATTTACATTAAAAATCATTTTAAATATCCACTCTTGTTCTAACTACTTTAAGGTGATGGTAGTTGAAATGAGATTAGAAGTCAGATCCAAATTCAAACTCAAGAGTTTTTCCAACTACAATGTCCCCTGCTCATTACTTTCCTAATCAAAATGACAAATGAGAAGTACAAAGTTTGAGACATTTTTAAAGCTATGGTTAGAGCATTGATGAAAGAGCTTATTTAGGTAAAATGTTAATTGTTAATTTTATCTAAAATATTTTTAGCCTTCAAACTATAGAAGAAATAGAATCAGAACATTTTTTAAAAAAGGGGAAAGTAACAGGTAATTTCATATGCATTGTCATATATCAGCCCCAACATATTTTGCTTTTGGAGCTTTTATAATGTGGGGGTGTTTGGTGTTCTCATTTGTATCCTGCCCAAACAGCTGCCATTCACCACCTGCTGCGCAAAACCCACTCACACTTTTAAAAGACTCTAGAATTATGTAAAAGGAGGCTTCTTCCAAATCATCTACCCGTACTTCAAATGTCACCCACACCTTTGCTTGGCATCAAAAAAGTATCACAGTGTGAAGGTAAATAACACGAAGATTTATTTCTTACTCCTTTCCAAACCCACAAAATCTTTCGCATGCTAGCATAATATATCTTGAGTTATGCTGAAGAGTTAGTGAGTGAAATGGGCATAGGAGAAAAACATGCTCAAGAAGTTATCTGTATTTTTATAGCCTTGTCTACCTTGAAGCCAAGTTGTTAATCCACAGAAGACATTAAAAAGACCATAATTTGGGGACTGATGCCAGCTCTGAGGGGAGACCCTGCTGCTGGCAGCTTCACAGTGCTCGCCCTGTTGGAGCCAAGTTTATACTTAGATTCACATGCAAGCTTACCTCAGAGATACTGTGGGTTTGGTTCCAGACCACTGTAGTCAAGTGAATATCACTATAAAGGGAGTCACAAGGTTCTGGTTTTTCAGGGTATATAAAATTTCTGTTTACACCATTTTGTAGTATAGTAAGTGTACAGTGAAGTAAAGTGAAGTGAAGTCACTCAGTCGTGCCCAACTCTTTGTGACCCCATGGACAGTAGCCTGCACCAAGCTCCTCCATCCATGGTATTTTCTAGACAAGAGTACTGGAGTGGGTTGCCATTTCCTTCTCCAGGGAATCTTCCCGACCCAGGGATTGAACGCAGGTCTCCCACATTGTAGACAGACGCTTTACCGTCTGAGCCACCAGGGAAGTCCAGGTGTGCGGTAGCTTTATATCTAAAAAAAAAAAAAAAAAAGCACATTGCTTAATTAAAATATGATGCTGCTGGGAAAGAGCATTAATTGATTTTCTCAAGGAATGGCTATCACAAACCTTCAGTTTGTAAAAAAAAAAAAAAAAGCACAGATTCGGGGAAGAGCAATAAAGCAAAGCACAACAGAACAAGGTGTGCCTGTGAACACCAGGACACTTCTGCGACCTCAGCTCCTTAAAACTGGGAGAGGAACGGGTTGTGCAAGTTCTGGGTTCAGCTTGGGTACTCTGTCCAAGACAGAACAGCACGTGTTTTTAGGAGCAGAGAGGGACTCTTATCTTTCATACTTATGATATTAGCACCTCTTCAAGGGACATATATGTCTCGGAGAGAAAAAGGACAAAACGTAGTCAGGTAAAGAAGGATCCATGTGTAAGACACATTGGTAGTTTATTTTAATAATCACACACACACATACACACACATATGCACAGTTTGGATAAGTCTGAGGTTTTCATAAGAATAACATTATAAGAGCAGGATGGCTCAGCATAAAGTGGCTGCCCTGATTCAGTTTCAGAACAAAAACATTGTTACTCATCTGTCATTGTCCCCATACAAAAGGCAACACACTTACGGCTTAGAAAGCTAATGGAAATCTACTTTCTGTCAAGTTGCAGCATAAAATTGTAGTATAAGATAATTTAAGAGGGAGATTTTCTTCCTAGAATTTCAACTTTCTGAAATGTATCAATTCTGTCTCTGCAATTTCTAAAGTTCTATTTGTGCAAACATTGACTCATCCCACCATGGAATTTTTATATGGTTGCTAAAAGTATCAGGAAGCACATTAAATCACTTAAGTCCTGCCGAAGGGAAAAGTAATAACCAAGAAGAGAGTTAATTCTGAAAAGTAATTTCTTAGCAAATAATCTAATTACCTTTTACAATAGCAAAGGAAGGAACGCATTGTTTTCTTTCATTTCAAATATGCTAATAGGTACAAACTACTGAAAAACAAAGATTTAATACTTTCAATCAAAGAAGATTTATTTTTAATCTAAGAGGAAGTGATCTTAGCCATAAAATATGATAGGAATGACTAAACAAAGAATGCATAAAACATAGGCTTTGTGCACTTAGAAGGTTATTGCCGAAACAAGATTCACAAAATATGCTCAATGCATTGGGTTGCACATATTATAAAGGTTGAACCATATGTGCCTTCAGGATTGAGGAGGTGGTAGTTTTTGTTTGGATTAGATCTGATTATATAGATCTGACAGAGAGTGCCTGAAGAACTATGGATGGAGATTCCTGACATTGTAGAGGAGGCAGGGATCAAGACCATCCCCAAGGAAAAGAAACACAAAAAGGCCAAATGGCTGTCTGAGGAGGCCTTGCAAATAGCTAAAATAAGAGGAGAAGCTAAAGGCAACAGAGAAAAGGAAAGGTATACCCATTTGAATGCAGAGCTCCAAAGAATAGCAAGGAGAGATAAGAAAGTCTTCTTCAGTGATCAATGCAAAGAAATAGAGGAAAACAATAAATGGGAAAGACTAGAGATCTCTTCAAGAAAATTAGAGATACCAAGGGAATATTTCATGCAAAGATGGGAACAATAAAGGACAAAAAATGGTCTGGACCTAACAGAAGCAGAAGATATTAAGAAGAGGTGGAAAGAACACACAGAAGAATTGTACAAAAAGATCTTCATGACCCAGATAACCACAATAGAGTGATCACTCACGTAAAGCCAGACATCCTGGAATGTGAAGTCAAGTGGGCCTTAGAAAGCATGACTATGAACAAAGCTAGTGGAGGTGATGGAATGCCAGTTGAGCTATTTCAAATCCTAAAAGATGATGCTGTGAAAGTGCTGCACTCAATATGTCAGCAAATTTGGAAAATTCAGCAGTGGCCACAAGACTGGAAAAGATCAGCTTTTATTCCAATCCCAAAGAAAGGCAATGCCAAAGAATGCTCAAACTACCCCACAGGACTGGAAAAGGTCAGCTTTTATTTCAATCACAAAGAAAAGCAATGCCAAAGAAAGCTCAAACTACCGCACAATTGCACTCATCTCATACACTAGCAGAGTAATGTTCAAAATTCTCCAAGCCAAGGCTTCAACAGTACATGAACCGTGAACTTCCAGATGTTCAAGCTAGATTCAGAAAAGGCAGAGGAACCAGAGATCAAATTGCCAACAACCACTGGATTATCAAAAAAGCAAGAGAGTTCCAGAAAAACATCTATTTCTGCTTTATTGACTATGCCAAAGCCTTTGACTGTGTGGACCACAAAAAATTCTGGAAAATTCTTAAAGAGATGGGAATACCAGTCAACCTGGCCTGCCTGTTGAGAAATCCATATGCAGGTCAGGAAGCAACAGTTAGAACTGGACATGGAACAACAGACTGGTTCCAAATAGGAAAAGGAGTACAGCAAGGCTGTATATTGTCACCCTGTTTATTGAACTTATATGCAGAGTACATCATGAGAAACACTGGGCTGGATGAAGCACAAGCTGAATTCAAGATTGCTGGGAGAAATAACAATAACCTCAGATATGCAGATGACACCACCCTGGTGGCAGAAAGCGAAGAACTGAAGACCCTCTTGATGAAAGTGAAAGAGGAGAGTGAAAAAGTTGGCTTAAAACTCGACATTCAGAAAACTAAGATCATGGCATCTGGTCCCATCACTTCATGGCAAATAGATGGGGAAACAGTGGATACAGTGAGAGACTATTTTTCTTGGGTGCCAAAATCACTACAGATGGTGACTGCAGCCATGAAATTAAAAGACGCTTACTCCTTGGAAGAAAAGTTATGACCAACTTAGACAGTGTATTAAAAAGCAGAGACGTTACTTTGCCAACACAGGTCCATCTAGTCAAGGCTATGGTTTTTCCAGTAGTCATGTATGGATGTGAGAGTTGGACTATAAAGAAAGCTGAGTGCCGAAGAATTGATGCTTTTGAAGTGTGGTGTTGGTGAAGACTCTTGAGAGTCCCTTGGACTGCAAGGAAATCCAATCAGTTAATCCTAAAGGAAATCAGTCCTGAATATTCATTGGAAGGACTGATGCAGAAGCTGAAACTCCAATACTTTGGCCACCTGATGCAAAGAACTGACTCATTGGAAAAGACCCTGATGCTGGGAAAGATTGAGGGTGGGAGGAGAATGGGCGACAGGATGAGATGGTTGGATGGCATCACCGACTCAATGGACCTGAGTTTGATTAAATTTCGGGAGTTGGTGATGGACAGGGAGGCCTGGCCTGCTGCGGTTCATGGGGTCGCAAAGAGTTGGACATGACTGAGCAACTGAACTGAACTGAAGTGAAGTGTTTGTTTTGTTTCTGTCTTAGTTTATCTGCCAAGTTATATTGTATCATTTTCTATGCTTACTGTTCAGCACGTGCACCTAGAGCGATTATATTCTATTTCTGCAATAAAACTTTCAATATTTCAAAACCAAGGTGAAAGTGGAAAACCGTTGTAAGTCAAAACTATCAAGAGGATTAAAGGATGCATAACAATGGAAAGTCAAGGAAAACAGATGAAAATAGGCTACTGCCTTCAGTTTTTAGATTATCATCACAGATATAAGGCTTTGCGACAACAACAAAAAATAAAGGTGCAAGTTATTACTGGGTGAATGTAGATTATCGTTAAGTTGCCTGCATTCCTTATTCTAGATTCTCAGTTATCTGCTCTTGGAATCTCTCTTTACTATGGTAATCACAAGTCATACCTGACACAGTAACATGAAAATCCTAAGTAAGTTGCTTGTACAAAGTGATATTTTTAAATTTGTCTTGAACAGCCTCTGGGTATTACAATACAGCCATCAATATCATCTTTGCTTGAATACTAGCTGTATAAGAAACTTCCTTTCAGGTCTGTTTCAAAAGCAAGGTGGCAGTGAGACATTTTGTATAATGAGCAGGATAGCGAGGTGGAAATGAGTGAGGTGGAAAGGGGCATTTCAGACCTGTGAGGAAAAGATAGCCCAAGTCCAGATGTACAAAAGTGCTTCTCCCTTCCTGAAAATGGCTGGTATTTTGGATCATAATGCTACATGAAGCAGGAGATGAAGATGGAAATATGTCAGGGGAGCTTTGAAGACAATGCGGCTGGAAAGAGACTTAGGGACAGATTGTTAATGGATTCAGTGGCTTCATCTAGTAAGCTGGTGGCTGTGCAAATACCAGAACGACACTCACCTGGTGAATGAATGAATCATCAATGACATTTCATCCATGGAGATCTGGTGATCCCTCAGTAGGAACCAGAGCATTTGCTGCTTGGTACCAGATCTTGTCCAAGAATATACTGAGAACCATGATTTGTATAGCTCCAAACATGAAGACGGAATGCTGGGGTTCCTTTGCAAAAAATTCTGCAGAAGTTAATGCATAAGAAATTCTACGGCACGCTATTTTAGACTTCCCTTTAGGAAATTTGAAACAATATGGGTGTTAGTAACTATAGGAATGGATTGTGAGCTTCTTTAATAAACTAAAGCTTAAAAGTTTGGTTAGAAAACAGTGTCTTCTTGAAAAGTAGATTTTTAGCATTAGATTTTCATATCATCAATAATTTAACAAATATCTGGGGGCTTTACTAGGTATGAGGTATTGTTCAAGACGCTCAAATTCAACAGCAAAAAATAAAGTCATAGTATTTCACAGAGGTTAGAGTGAGCCTGGGATGACAGATGTATCAGACTACTAATTATAATAAATTTTGATAAATGGATGGTGTCATGTCAATCAACAATATAAAATCACCTGATGTTTGAGGGTAGCAGGGACAAACTTCTAAGGAAGTAACATTTAATCATTATTCATTGCCCTCTGGAAAAGAGAGAAGGGGGCTAGCATAGAAGAGAGATGTATTTCAGGAAGAAAGAGACACTGTTGCAAAGATCAAAAATAATCAGTATTGACAAGGTGTGGAGAAATTGGAACACTTCTAAGCTGCTGCTAGAAATGTAAAATTGTTCCCTGTCTTTAGAGAAATGCCTGGCAGTTTCTTAAAAGGTGAAACAGAGTTACCACATGACTCAGTAGTTCCGCTGAAAATTATCATTCATGAGAACTGATAACATATGTCCGCACATAATCTTAGGCATCAATTTTCACAGCAGCACTGTTTATAACTAAAAAGTGGAAACAATCTAGAAGTTCATCAATTGATAATCAGATAAATAAAAATGCTTAATATCATGCAATGGATATTTTGTCAACAAAAAGAAATGGACTATTTGTTTATGCTACAACATAGATGAATACTGAAACTATTATGTTAAATGAAAAGTCAGTCAGTCAGTTCAGTCACTCAGTCATGTCTGACTCCTTGTGACCCCATGAACCAAAGCACACCGGGCCTCCCTGTCCATCACCAACTCCTGGAGTCCACCCAAACCCATGTCCACTGAGTCGGTGATGCCATCTAACCATCTCATCCTCTGTTGTTCCCTTCTCCTCCTGCCTTTAATCTTTCCCAACATCAGGGTCTTTTCCAATGAGTCAGCTCTTTGGATTAGGTGGCCAGAATATTGGAGTTTTAGCTTCAGCATCAGTCCTTCCAACGAACACCCAGGACTGATCTTTAGGATGGACTGGTTGGATCTCCTTGCAGTCCAAGGGACTCTCAAGAGTCTTCACCAACACCATAGTTCAAAAGCATCAATTCTTCTGCACTCAGCTTTCTTTATGGCTCAATTCTCACATCCATACATGACTACTGGAAAAACCATAGCCTTGACTAGACGGACCTTTGTTGACAAAGTATGCTTTTTAATATGCTGTCTAGGTTGGTCATAACTTTCCTTCCAAGGAGTAAGTGTCTTTTAAATGAAAAGACACAAAAACAAATCATAACTGTATGAGTCCATGTATGGCATGTCCACAGTAGACAGATCTAACTAGTGGGTGTTTTGGGTTTGGATTTTTTATTTTTTATTTTTTTGGCATACTACATAGCTTGCAGGATCTCAGTTCACCCACCAGGGATTGAACCTGGGCCCTGGCAGTGAAAGCACTGAGTCATAACCACTGCTCTGTCAGGGAATTCTCAGTAAAGATGTTCTTAATTTGATTGTCTTGATGACTGCACAATTCAGTGAATATACTAAAAGTCATTGAATTCTACAGTTTAAATGGGTGAATTATATGGTAAGTGAGTAATGCCTCAATAAAACACTGAAGCTATTGCAAAGCGTAGGGTGCAGGTTAAAAAACATTAGTCTCTTAAGAAACATTAGTCCTTCAAGAAAAATCTGGTATACTTAAATGTAGACTATGTGGAGAAGAATGCTACATAATTACACTAGAGATGATATAAACAGGGGTTAGATAGTTCTAGAATTATAAGACATGTTAAGAACTTAGGCTGGTATTAAAGAAAATAGATTAGAGAAAAATTAGACAAGAGGCAAAGAGATCATTAAAATCCTATAATAGCAATCCAGGAAAATGATGGTGAACTGGTCTGATGCATTTGCAATGGAGACAGAAAGAAATGGGTGGACTAGAGAACAATTTAGTATCAGATACAGTGAAACTTGTTCATTCCTTAGGAGACACGGTGAGAAATACGGAACAGCGACAGACTGTGCTTTGGATGCTAGAGTGGCTAGTTAGATAGATACTATTATAATTCATGGAAATTAAAAATTGAGATGATTAAGGCTTTGTGAGTCTGGGTAAAAAGAAGTTACAACATTGCACATACGTACAGATACCCATTAAATAGCCAAGTATTTAGGTGAAGTGAGAAACATACGCTCTGCATCTATGCAGAGCACATTGACTTGAAGCACATTAAACTTCTAAAGTTGGAGGAGGACATGGCAACCCACTCCAGTGTTCTTGCCTGAAGAATCCCCATGGACAGAGGAGTCTTGTAGGCTACAGTCCTTGGGGCCACAAAGAATCGGATATGACAGAATGACTAAGTATACACAAGCACAAACTTATAAAGTAGTTGTAAAAAGGTTTTCCTACGTGGTGCTAGTGATAAAGAACCCTCCTGCCAATGCATGAGATGTAAAAACTTGGGTTTGATCCCTGGATAGGGAAGATCCCCTGGAGAAGGGCATGGCAACCCACTCCAGTATTCATGTCTGGAAAATCCATGAACAGAGGAGCCTGGTGGGCTACATTCCATGGGGTCACAAAGGGTCGGACACGACTGAAGCAACTTAGCCCACACTTATACAAAAAAAAAAAAAAATCATGTTTTTGCAATCTCACTTTTCACAAGAACAAATGTATTAAAGTTTTCTTTTATATTTCTCAACATCATTTTGTATTATTCTTTACAAACAAATCATATAATCAGTCAAACTTTTTCTTCTAGTTTGAAAGTATACTGTAAATGCAACTTCTAAAATTAATTTTGTTGGATACACAATACTCTGTAAATCACGTCATAAATTAATATCAACACATACAAAGCAGAGGCTTTCCAGGTGGTGCTAGTGGTAAAGAACCTGCCTGCCAACACAGGAGACATGAGAGACGTGGGTTCGATCCCTGGGTCAGGAAGATCCCCTGGAGGAAGGCATAGCAAGCTACTTCAGTATTCTTGCCTAGAGAATCCCATAGACAGAGGAGTGTGGCAGGCTATAGTCACATAGGGTTGCAAAGATTCAGACATGACTAAAGCCACTTAACAGGCATGCATACAAAGTAGGCAGAAGTAAATATTCAATATTTGATATCCATATGCATTTTAATACCACCTGCTTTCCTATAAATCTAACACATATCTGTCAAGATTTTTATTCATCTAAAATAATATAAGAACTTTATGTCCGCTTAAGTAAAATATTGAGTGTGAAATTCTAGTAAGACATATTAATAATTTTTTTTCTTATTCAGATCTTTGTTAATTTTATTAGTAACAAAATAATAATGGGAAAATTTTTTCCATGTTTAGATTTAAATCAGCATGTGTAACTAATCTCTAATCAGTGCATTTGATATTAAAGTATTGATTCTACTCTCTTGATAGGTATGGATAACCAAATGTAATACTGTATCTTAGAAAAGAAAGAGTCTTTGAATAAAAATAATATTTTAATAATGGTGTCTTTCTATTAGATGATTAGCATTCAAGTAAGACTATGAAACAGATCGCCAGTCCAGGTTCGATGCATGAGACAGGGTGCTCAGGGCTGGTGCACTGGGATGACCCAGAGGGATGGGATGGGGAGGGATGAGGGAGGGGCTTCAGGATGGGGAACACATGTACACCCATGGCTAATTCATATCAATGTATGGCAAAAACTACTACAATATTGTAAAGTAATTAGCCTCCAACGAAAGCTGTGGTACATATACACAATGGAGTATTACTCAGCCGTTAAAAGAATTCATTTGAATCAGTTCTGATGAGATGGATGAAACTGGAGCCGATTATACAGAGTGAAGTAAGCCAGAAAGAAAAACACCAATACAGTATACTAACACATATATATGGAATTTAGGAAGATGGCAATGACGACCCTGTATGCAAGACAGGAAAGAGACACAGATGTATAACGGACTTTTGGACTCAGAGGAGAGGGAGAGGGTGGGATGATTTGGGAGAATGACGTTCTAACATGTATACTATCATGTGAATTGAATCGCCAGTCCGTGTCTGACGGCATGCTTGGGGCTGGTACATGGGGATGACCCAGAAAGATGTTATGGGGAGGGAGGTGGAGGGGGGTTCATGTTTGGGAATGCATGTAAGAATTAAAGATTTTAAAATTTAAAAATAAAAACTAAAATTAAAAAAAAAAAAAACAGGGTTAATTACAGTAGGTGATAGTGATTTTCTAAAAATAAAACAATAGAAACTTAAGTGCCAAAAGATACAGACTGTTATATATAGAATTGATAAATAACAAGATCCTACTATAAAGCACAGGGAACTATATTCAATATCCTGTGATAATTTATAATGAAAAAGAATATACATATATGTATAACTGAATTATTTGCTGTACAGTAGAAGTTAACACACTGTAAATCAACTATACTTCAATAAAATAAATTAAAAAATAAAAAATAATTGTCTTTTAAGGTTTTCTAATTTTTTTAATTATCATAAGCTTATTTACACATATTTTATCTTACATTTAATTCTGTAGGGGTGTTGCTTATTTATCTGCTGGATTTTAGGCCCATTATGCAATAATGTTGAAGTAGGTAATTTACTAAACATCTGAGAACATTTGGAAAAGATAGATACAGTGCAAAAATCATCTGCCTGAAGTCATGGAAAAGCCTAACAAGATAGTAAAATATTATGTGATTAAGATTCATGAAAAAAAAAAAAAACTAGAGAGATAAGCTTGACTCTTTAGGGTCTTTTTCCTGTATGAACGTCAAGTCTGGCTTTTCTCAAATACTAAGTAGCATTTTTCATACATTTAAGGATTTATAGGGTAGAAATGGAATCTAGGACACTAATGGAGGAGATGCTTGATAAGCCAGTCTCACAGTTAGTATACAGAAGGCGTATACCCAGTAGTAAGGGGTAAGGGTGAGCTAGAAATAAGTGAACCCTAGCTTCTATATGTCTCAACCCCAGAGGCTGAATTAAGACCATCTGAAATTACCAGCCTTTTGGCCTCAAATTAGAAGAAAAATAAATCCTCCCTAGGGGTAGAAAACAGCATCTTAACTCTCAAATTATCTTGACAATTTTTGATATAAACTTCCCATAACTCAATTAAAAAACAACTAGACACTTGAAAAGTTACAATAATAATGGATCAATAAATAGCAGGAAAAAAGTCAATAGAAATAAACCAACAAATGACACAGAAAATTAAGATGCTGGACACAAACTTTTATAATTATTTTCAACATGCTCCAGAAGATAAAAAACTATAAGGGCAGAAAATTGAAAGTTATGAATATCAAATGAAAATTCTAGGGCTAAAAGAAAAATTGAAAAAAGTGAACATTCATGGGTAGATTTGACAGCAGATTAAACACAGATGAAGACAAAATTATTAACCTGCAAGGTGAATCAGAAGAATATATCCAGATTGAAAGTTGAAGAGACCAAAAAAAAAAAAAAATGGGGAAAAAAGGTGGAGAGTAAAGAATATAGTAACATGTTCTAATGTTTATTTGAAATACAAGAAGAAGGGGACAGAGCAAACAAGCGAGAGAAAATTTTTAGATGATAACAACTGAGAATTTTCCAAAGCTAAGTAAACTTGATAGTTCTGTGTCACAAACCAGAATCATTTAAAAAGTCAACCTAATTTTGTCATACTAGAACTGTTGAAAATCAAAGACAAAGAAAAAAATCTAAATTTAAAAAAAAAATGAAGTTAAAAAAAGTAAACACCCATATATCCTTCAGTAGAGCACCACACTGGCAGCTAATTGCTGAACAGAAATAAGGTAAACCAGAGGTTAAAGAGGAGCAATACTCTCAAAGTCTTAAAGTAAATAAGTATACATAACAACTCAGGAAAAAGGTCTATTAAGAATAAAAATGGAATACAAATATATTTGGGCAAACAAAAACTGAGACAAACCAACAACAATTCAATGTAATATAAAAATTAATAAATATTCTCCATAGATGAAAATTGACCTCAAATAAGTCTTTCATAAAAAGTAACTCAAAATGGGTCACAGAACGAAATATTAAACGCCAAATTATTAAACCTAAAAGATAACACAGGGAAAGCACATGATCTTAAGATAGGCTATGACATTCAGATAGACCTGAAGTCATAATCCATGAAAGAAATAATTAAGTTGGACTTCATTAAAATGTAAAATTTCTGTTCTCAAGGCATTTGTCAAAGAATGAGAAGAAAAGGCACTGATTGAGAGGAAATGTTTGCAGAAAGATATCTTATAAAAAATTGTTACCCAAAACAGGCAAGTAACTCACAAAACTCAACAATAAAAAATGAACAATCCAATTCAAAAATGAGCAAAAGTTCTCAACAGACAACTCACCAAATAGATAGAGATGACAAATAAGCATATGGAAACATGTTCTACATCATACGTCATCAAGGAATTGCAAAGTACAATGAGATACTATTACACACTTATTATATGCTCAGTTGCTCAGTCATGCCTGACTCTGTGGGGCCCCATAGACTGTAGACCACCAGGCTCTGCTGCCCATGGAATTTTTCAGGTGAAAGTACTAGAATGGAGTGCCATTTCCTATACCAGGGGAGTCTTCCAGACACAGAGATTAAACCCGTGTTTCTTGCATCTCCTGCATTGGCAGGCAGATTCTTTACCACTATCATCACCTGATAGACTTTATTTTCTTGGGCTCCAAAATCACTGAAGATGGTGACTGAAGCCATGAAATTAAAAGACGCTTCCTTCTTGGAAGAAAAACTGTGACAAACCTAGACAACATATTAAAAAGCAGAGACATTATTTTGCAAACAAAGGTCTGTCTAGTTAAAGGTATGGTTTTTCCAGTAGTCATGTAGGGATGTGAGAGTTGAACCATAAAGAAAGATGAATGTTGAAGAGTTGATGCTTTTGAACTGTGGTGTTGGAGAAGACTCTTGAGAGTCCTTTGGAAGGAGAACAAACCAGTCAATCCTAAAGGAAATCAGTCCTGAATATTCATTGGAAGGACTGATGCTGAAGCTGAAGCTCCAATACTATGGCCAACTGATGTGAAGCACTGAATCACTGGAAAAGACCCTGATGCTTGGAAAGAGTGAAGGCAGGAGGAGAAGGGGATGACAGAGGATAAGATGGTTGGATGGCATCACTGACTTGATGGACATGAGTTTGAGTAAGCTCTGGGATCTGGTGATGGACATGGAGGCCTGGTGTGCTGTAGTCCATAGGGTTGCAAAGAGTCAGACACAACTGAGCAACTGAACTGAACACAACTGACTGCCACCTGGGAAGCCCACTACACTAGAAAGGCTAAAATCCGAAACACTGTTGACACCGAAAGCTAGTGAGGATGAGGAGGAGGAGAACCATCATTTATCTTTGATGGGAACGAAAACTGGTACTACACTAGGGAAGACAGTTTAACATTATCTTACTAAACTAAACATACTCTTACCTACTAGTCAGCAATCACATTCCTTGGTATGTCCACACAAAAACCTATATACAGATGTTTATAGGAAAGTAGACAAATGGATAAATAAACTATGGTATGTCTGGAAAATGGAATTTTATTTAGTACTAAAAAGAAATGAACTGTCACACCACAGATATGCTGCTGCTGCTGCTGCTAAGTCACATCAGTTGTGTTCGACTGTGTGACCCCATAGACAGTAGCCCACCAGGCTCCTCTGCGCCTGGATTCTCCAGGCAAGAACACTAGAGTGGGTTGCCATTTCCTTCTCCAATGCATGAAAGTGAAAAGTGAAAGTGAAGTCGCTCAGTTGTGTCAGACTCTTCGGGACCCCATGGACTGTAACCCACCAGGCTCCTCCGTCCATGGGATTTTCCAGGCAAGAGTACTGGAGGAGTTGCCAATGGCCTTCTCCACTACAGATACGGAGGAATCTTAAATTCATATGGCCAACTGGAGGAAACCATTTGAAAAGCCTACATATAGTATGATTCTGACTATACGACATCTCAGAAAAGACAAAACTATGGAGTCAGTAAAGGTCAGTGGTTACCAGGGATTTGTGGGAAGGTGGAGCACACGGAATTTTTAGGACAGTTAGACTACCCTGTATGATTCTATAGAGGTGGGTATGCATCATCATATATTTGTCAAAACCAATAGCATGTTCAACATCGAGTTATCCCTAATGTAAACTACTGACTTCAGGTGATAATAATGCATCTTTGTCAGTTCATTCACTGCAACAAATGTATGGGTATGGGACATAAATGTGGAGGGTGTGCTGGGGTAGGAGGGGGACAGTGCATGGGACCTCTCAGTACCCACTGCTCAATGTTGCTTTGACCTAAAACTGCTCTAGAAAGCAAACACCTTGTTTTTTAAAATATTTTTAAAAGTAATCACCAAAGCAATCTTGAGAAAGAAGAATGGAACTGGAGGAATCAACTTGCCTGACTTCAGGCTCTACTACAAAGCCACAGTCATCAAGACAGTATGGTACTGGCACAAAGACAGACATATAGATCAATGGAACAAAATAGAAAGCCCAGAGATAAATCCACACACCTATGGACACCTTATCTTTGACAAAGCAGGCAAGAATATACAATGGAGTAAAGACAATCTCTTTAACAAGTGGTGCTGGGAAAACTGGTCAACCACTTGTAAAAGAATGAAACTAGATCACTTTCTAACACCGCACACAAAAATAAACTCAAAATGGATTAAAGATCTAAATGTAAGATCAGAAACTATAAAACTCCTAGAGGAGAACATAGGCAAAACACTCTCAGACATAAATCACAGCAGGATCCTCTATGATCCACCTCCCAGAATGCTGGAAATAAAAGCAAAAATAAACAAATGGGATCTAATTAAAATTAAAAGCTTCTGCACAACAAAGGAAAATATAAGCAAGGTGAAAAGACAGCCTTCTGAATGGGAGAAAATAATAGCAAATGAAGCAACTGACAAACAACTAATCTCAAAAATATACAAGCAACTTCTGCAGCTCAACTCCAGAAAAATAAACGACCCAATCAAAAAATGGGCCAAAGAACTAAATAGACATTTCTCCAAAGAAGACATACGGATGGCTAACAAACACATGAAAAGATGCTCAACATCACTCATTATTAGAGAAATGCAAATCAAAACCACAATGAGGTACCACTTCACACCAGTCAGAATGGCTGCGATCCAAAAATCTGCGAGCAATAAATGCTGGAGAGGGTGTGGAGAAAAGGGAACCCTCCTACACTGTTGGTGGGAATGCAAACTAGTACAGCCACTATGGAGAACAGTGTGGAGATTCCTTAAAAATTGCAAATAGAACTACCTTATGACCCAGCAATCCCACTTCTGGGCATACACACCGAGGAAACCAGAATTGAAAGAGACGCATGTACCCCAATGTTCATCGCAGCACTGTTTATAATAGCCAGGACATGGAAACAACCTAGATGTCCATCAGCAGATGTATGGATAAGAAAGCTGTGGTACATATACACAATGGAGTATTACTCAGCCGTTAAAAAGAATTCATTTGAATCAGTTCTGATGAGATGGATGAAACTGGAGCCGATTATACAGAGTGAAGTAAGCCAGAAAGAAAAACACCAATACAGTATACTAACACATATATATGGAATTTAGGAAGATGGCAATGACGACCCTGTATGCAAGACAGGGAAAGAGACACAGATGTGTATAACGGACTTTTGGACTCAGAGGGAGAGGGAGAGGGTGGGATGATTTGGGAGAATGACATTCTAACATGTATACTATCATGTGAATTGAATCGCCAGTCTATGTCTGACGCAGGATGCAGCATGCTTGGGGCTGGTGCATGGGGATGACCCAGAAAGATGTTATGGGGAGGGAGGTGGGAGGGGGTTCATGTTTGGGAATGCATGTAAGAATTAAAGATTTTAAAATTTAAAAAATAAAAAACTAAAAAAAAAAAAAAAAGTAATCACAGAAAGTCAGGTATCAACCAGTTCTGAGACATACAAACTACATAATAATTTGAATAGAGTACATTATACATAAGTAGTAATGAATAGCAGTGGGGATTGAGGTAATGAGAAGTTGGCTTAAAAGAAGCAAAAAGAATTTTTACAAAGACATAGCAGATATAAGGAGTAGTGACTATACAGGAACAAGCAAGAGACCTTTCTCCCCACACTGAGATCATAGGCTCACTAGAGAGGGTGTGACTTTGACTCACTGGATAGTCAAGTTGTAGTTTAGTGCTGGTGGAACTGGCTAGAAATCTACCATCAGGAATGCCGGGGAAAGCTGTTCAGAGGAAGGTGTCACAGCTAAGCCACCAGAGGGGAAAGGGTAGTCGTTAGAGAAGAGGTGCTCACCAATAGCACTCCACTATGACATCACCTACTGGGATGCTGGGGGAGCTCTGAGTGCTGGGGAACACGGTACAGGAGAGAAGCTATGCAAACTGCAGGAGCCAAGCACTGGGGATCAGCAGGAGGCAAACGCTGGTAATGAGGGCACCTTGTGACCAGGGAGAGAACACTGTCTCTTCCTCACTGTCTGCTCCGTTCTCTCTGCTGACAACACTGAGCATCGCCTCAGCCTGTGAAGCCACATTCACACAGTCCACCTCTCCGGCCACAGAAGAGGAAGAGGTGAGTACATTTGAAGCTGAGGGGCAAGGAATTGACCACTGGCACCAGCAGAGATGTTTGTAGGAATGGAGAGCAAAGAAAACAGAAAATCAGTGAGCAAGTAAATATCAATACTGACTATCCAGACCAAAATCACTATTAACTTTGGGCTTTAAAAAGAGTATAAAAACAGAATGAAAATAACATGACTATAGTAGCATAGGTTCTACTGGATATGAAATAAGACTCAAGTAGCCTACTCACTATTAAAATGGTAAAGAAATATATAATAACTACAGTAATAGAAGGGGAAAACAAAGTTGCTAAAAATACAGAATTCAGAGAAAAAGTTGAAAAGAAAAAGGAAAATATTCTAAACAGGAAACACAAATAGAAAAAATAGTAACATTGCAAATTTAAAATCAAATGCATCATTATACTAAATGTAAACAAATAAAACAAACTGAATATTGCAATTAAGAATGCTAGATTGAAACTTTTTAAAAATAAAACAAATTGCTGCTTTTGAGAGATACATCTTACATATAAAGCAAAGAAAGGTAAAGTGTAAAAGTGTGAGAAAAAACAAATAACCAAAAATGACCAAAAGAAAGATGGAGTGGTGATAATATTTCATAAAAAAAGATTTCAAAGAAAAAACAGAATACAGAAAGATATTTTATAATGGTGGGTGAGAGTTTTAGTTCACTAGTACATTATAAAATCTAACTTCTTATGCTTCTTATAAACAGCAAGGAGATCAAACCAGTCAGTCCTAAAGGAAATCAACCCTGAATAGTCATTAGGACTGATGCTGAAGCTGAAGCTCCAATACTTTGGCCATCTGATTCATTGGAAAAGACCCTGATGCTGGGAAAAATTGAAGGCAGGAGGAGAAGGGGATGACAGGATGAGATTGTCGGATGGCATCACTGACTCAACGAACATGAGTCTGAGCAAATTCTGGGACACAGAGAAGGACAGGGAACCCTGGAGTGCTGCAGTTCATGGGGTCTCAATGAGCTGGACATGATTTAGTAACTGAACAACAACTTAGCCTCAGAAAATGTAAAGAAAAGTAGTGACCAAATAAAAGAGCTACAGATAAAACACGAAGTAAAATACAGTAATATAATTCCTAAATAAGGATTAATTATTATTTATGAGAACATTTGGGCTACCCTGGTGGCTCAGATGGTAAAGAATCCACCTGCAATGCAGGAGACCTGGGTTTGATCCCTGGGTCAGGAGGATCCTCTAGAAGGGAACGGCAACCCACTCCGTATTCTTGCCTGGAGAATTCCATGGAATTCTGGCAAGGAGCCTGGTGGGCTACAGTCTATGGGGTTTCAACAAGTCAGACACAACTGAGTGACTAACTTTTTTTAATGAGAGTATTCAGGGATGTTTTTGATACAATTTCAGTATACAAAAATAAATTTTTCTATTTACTAGTGTCAATTGTTAGGAACATAAAATTTCAAAGTGTAGTTTAATAACACATAAGTCTATAAATCAATTTAAAAAGTTCAGGACTTATACACTGGGGATGGCAAAACACTGCAATGACAAATGAAAATAACTTAAATAGAGACAGATCCTATTTATCGATTATAAAATTCACTATTCTGAAACTGCAATTCCTCCCAAAAGTAGTCCAGTGGTTGAAAAACACAACTGAAGTCCTAGAAAATATCTTTATGATAATCAACAAGGAGGAAAATATAAGGAGCCAAAAGCTAAGATACTCTACAACAAAACAGGTTAGGTGGAAAAATCTATCAGAGATTAACTTATTATAAAGCTATAATAAACAAAATACCATGGTATTAACACAAAGACAAGTAGTCCAAAGTTACAGACTAAAAAGACCATTATAGGCCTTTTTGTTGAATATCCATTTTTACAAAAAATGAAGTCCAATATTCAGCTATAAACAAAATTCAATTCCAGGTTCATTTTCGGTCTAAATGTGACAGGTAAAAATAAGAAAGCTCCTAGACATAATACCCTCATGGCCTTCGGATTGGGAAATATACTTTAAGCATGACAAAAATCAAAATAAATACTGACATATTCAGTTCAGTTCAGTCACTCAGTCATGCCCGAACTCTTTGCAACTCCATGAACCGCAGCATGCCAGGCCTCCCTGTTGATCACCAACTCCCAGAGTTTACACAAACTCATCTCCATTGAGTCGGTGATGCCATCCAACCATCTCATCCTCTGTTGTCCCTTTCTCCTCCTGCCCTCAATCTTTCCCAGCATCAGGGTCTTTTCCAATGAGTCAGCTCTTCGCATCAGGTGGCCAAAGTATTGGAGTTTCAGCTTCATCATCAGCCCTTCCAATGAACAGCCAGGACTGATCTCCCTTAGGATGAACTGGTTGGATCTCCTTGCAGTCCAAGGGACTCTCAAGAGTCTTGTCCAATACTACAGTTCAAAAACATCAATTCTTCAGCTCTCAGCTTTCTTTATGGTCCAACTCTCACATCCATACATGACTACTGGAGAAACAATAGCCTTGACTAGACGGACCTTTGTGGACAAAGTAATATCTCTGCTTTTTAATACACTGTCTAGGTTGGTCATAACTTTTCTTCCAAGGAGTAAGTGTCTTTTAATTTCGTGGCTGCAGTCACCATTTGCAGTGATTTTGGAGCCCAGAAAAATAAGATCAGCCACTGTTTCCCCATCTATTTACATACTGGTGAACATTAAAGTTCTGTTCATCCTAAGAACCTATATGAGAGTGAAAAGGCAAGCCAAAATGTTGGGAAAAGACTTTTGATACATAAAGACTAATATGTTCACATACAGAATACAGTTTTAAAAAAGCCTATCACTCAATATGAGTAAAAATCCAATACAAGAAAAAAAAAAAACAGAAAGACAAGCATCATGAAGATACAAATATGAAAGATGGTACCCAAAATGACCAGTAAACATATAAGAAAAATTTGAAATTATCTGTCATCAGTAAAATGCAAATTAAAAATACATTGGAATATACATGTACGCATCCACCTGAAATATGGCTAAAAGTACTCAATAAATTGAGTAGGTAAAGAGCAATGGAAAACTTAATACAGTGCTGGTAAAAGCATAACCATTTATTTGTAGTCTTTTAACAAACACTGAAAGAGAAGTGTCAAATGAACAGAGAAGCACCATGTCAGAAAGAAATTTCCATGCAAGAATTGATCTGGCTTATCAAATGTTGGTTCATTGCAGCCAGGCCAGACCACTGGGGAACAGGCATAAGCCTCCAGTGGTGGACCTCTAACTATGGTGTTTTGTTTCAGATTGGCAGACAATATAATGACTACTATTGATGGTTAATGTGTTCCCTACTACCATGCTAAAGAGCTCTGATACAGGATTAGTTGAGCCTGGTTTCTATCTCACAGATATTTTTTTATTCTTTGTTTCCAGTGAATTTGAATGTTTTCTTTCTTTTTAAAAAATTATTATGATTAATATATTATGTGTTGAGCTCTCCACCCATCCCACCCCCCTCCCCCGCTTTTCCTGATGAAGGTGCTTGAAGAACAAAATTGGTGCCAAATAAATCACGTCTTCTGATAACCTGACACTATTTGGATAACTTAGCTCAAATACCATCACTAACTTGAATATCTTTGTCACTGGCAGTGCTAATTATCAAGACTACAGCAATTATGTTAGAAGGTATAATTTATATATTAACTTTGGTAAATAAGCCGTATGTTCCTAAGTTCAAATTAATCAAAAAGATAGCCCTGCTTGATATTTAACTGTCATTTGTCATTTATAACTTTTAAAATGTTATTTATTGTTTTTAAAATACATTTTCTTTCCTCCATACTTTTTCAATATTTACTTTTTAATACCTTTCAAGATGGCTTTGGCTTATTCTAAAAAACTTTGAGACTTGATAGGTCAACTTGCCACTCTAATGGCAGAAAGTGAAGAGGAACTAGAACGTTTTGATGAGGGTGAAAGAATGGACTGGAAAAGCTGGCTTAAAACTCAACGTTCAAAAAACTAAGATTATGGCACCTGGTCCTATCACTTCATGACAAACAGGGAAACAGTGGAAACAGTGACAGTTTTAATTTTCTTGGACTCTAAAATCATTGCCAACAGTGACTGCCACCATGTCACTTGCTTCTTGGAATGAAAGCTATGACAAATCTGATACTGTTCTATTAAAAAGCAGAGACATCCCTTTGCTGACAAAGGTCTGTGTAGTCAAAATGATGGTTTCTCCAGTAGTCATGTACAGATGTGAGAGCTGGATCTTAAAGAAGGCTGAATGCCAAAGAATTGATGCTTTTGAATTGTGGTGCTAGAGAAGATTCTTAAGAGTTCCTTGGACAGTAAGAAGATCAAATCAGTGCATCCTAAAGGAAATCAATCCTGAATAGTCACTGGAAGGACTGATGCTGAAGCTGAAGCTTCAGAATTTTAGCCACCAAATGGGAAGAGCTGACTCATTGGAAAAGACCCTCATACTGAAAGTTTGAGGGCAGGAGGAGAAGAGGGTGACAGAGGATGAGATGGTTGATTTTTATCACCAACTCAATGGACATGAGTTTGAGCAAATTCCAAGAGATAGTGAAGGACAGGCAATCCAGGCGTGCTTTGATCCATAGGGTTGCAAAGAGTCAGACATAACTTGGTGACTGAAAAAATAGGTCAATTTAGTGGAGAAATACAACCAAATGTTTGTATCCTGATGATAACCCGTAGGTTTGCTCCAGGAAAATGTATTCTTCCCTTCACCTCTCTTTCTTTTCATTTCTTTTTTGTTCATTTTAAATGTTGTTTTGTGTATTATACACTATTTGGAAAAAGTCATCCAATTGTCTTAACTTGGCCACAACTTAAAATATAAATTATTAAGTATATTTCAAAAATATGCATTTTATTATGTTTAAAAATCCCCTGAAAACCATGAAAACATTACACAGACAGATAACATTTCTGCTTTCTAATTTTCTCCAGTAATGAAGACTGCGATTCTTCAAATATTACAAATATTATCTGTTCTGAAATGTTAAGGTGCTTATATATTTTTATTTTTAAAAAAGCTCTAACCCCATCAAAATAATGGCTTTGCACACTAATTACTCCATTAGAAAAGAATAATTAACTAGTTCCACTTCATTTTAGATTATTTCTCTTTAGCTCAAGAAACTGATCAAGTGGTATCTAACAGCATATGTTTCTTTTCACAGGTTAAAATAATTACTCCTTTGGAAACATTCTGTTAACTTCATTTACAGAGATCTAAATTCCATCCAAGCAAAAGAAAAATATGTGATAAACGAAAAATAAGGAAATTTTCACCCTCTTCTCCTCTCAATTGGAAAAATAAGGAGATAGATATCTTCGCATCTAATGGAAGCAGACTTTAAAATAAAAATAACATTCCATAACCGCATTGAGCTTTCCATTTAGTATGATATGTATAGAACAAAATTCAGTTGTCAGATGAAGGTGAAAAGAATATGATGTATAGAAATAGTGGAGTCTTTGCCTGGTCCTCAGGGGACTGAAGCAAAGAGAAGAAAAATGTTCAGTGTCAAGCACCACAAATACAATGAGCAGCATTTAACACCTAGAATCAAGTCAGGGTGTATTTGGAAAATGTGAACAGCAGTGCTAGGACATAAAACACATGTTATAAGAAAGGCTAAACTGCTCGTAGGAGCTTCCCAAATGATTCAGAAATTTTCCCAAACCACCTGGGCTGAATAAAAACTTACTTTTTCTCATTCAGATATCATTCCACATTTTTCTTTTCATGATGGCATATTTGCTTTTAATCTGATTTAGAGTTAAATAAATCATTTCTTGTGGTGTAATTTTTTCCCAAAGAAAAATTTCCCAGATATAGCTATTAACCTCTCCCTAGTGGAAAGCTACACGTCAATTCTCTGGTTGATTTTACTCTCCTTTTTCAACTTCAGAAACAGTGATCACATTTACAGATGCAAGAAGGAATTTGTTTGAAGCAGACTGTAATTTCTAAGGATGATGTAAGGGAAATAAATACTAAAGCCAAGCAGGATAACATTTATTCCAACTGTTCAGATATTTTATTTTGCATCAAGAAAGTAGAAAATGAAAACTTACATATTATTCTCATTACACTCAATAAAAATAATTTCAGTTATTTATCTACTTGTTATTGTTACCAAAATAATCAGAAATATTAAAAAGTCAAATAAATTGTGAGGTTATTTTATAAGAGTAATTGTGTAAGTAAAGCAGATGACATTGATAAAAGAAAAACTGTAGATTCCCTTCACTGAAGGGAATTGTTCTATTTTAGGAAAATTGTTCCATTTTAGGAAATAACTTTTTAACAAATTTCCTGAGAGCAAGATCTCTAAGCTTTGGAGTGTACTTGACCAATTGCGTGATGTTAGATGCTATATTATAAACTTATTATCCTGAAAGCAGAATTTAATGATTCAAGTATAATAGTGAGGTTTATTTTAAGATGTTCACTTCTTTTTCATCCCTCTTTTATTCTCAGTAATTTTTTTTTTCTTTTTGAGATTACATGACTCTTATCATTTTAGTCTTGGATGCTCCAAAGGACGTGAATGAGAAAGCAATGAAAACCCAGCAACTTGACATAATATTTTTAAATATGACTTTTGGTTTCTAGTCTGACATATAAAGAGCCTGGAGGTCATCATTTCCAGTCTCATAATAATACTAAAAAATACACAGCAACTGAAGTCAACAATTATTCTTAGATCCATCAGAACTGAGGTCTCAGGGCAAACTGCTGCCCCAAAACTAGACAGAGAGATGGATACAGACAATCAGAGCTTACCAGGAACAGAAGCCCACAGCTGGAGCCAGTATCCCCTATGATGAAAAGGACACCTGTTTTCGCTGTTAGTTATAGAAGTTCTTGTAGGTCTTCATAGAACTTTCAACTTCAGCTTCTTTGGTTGGGGCATAGATTTGGATTACTGTAGTATCCAATGGTTTGCTTTGGAAATGAACAGAGCATGCAAGTACTGCAAGATGGCTGGATGGCATCACGGACTCGATGGACGTGAGTCTGGGTGAGCTCCAGGAGTTGGTGATGGACAGGGAGGCCTGGCGTGCTGCAATTCATGGGGTCGCAAAGAACTGGACACGACTGAGTGACTGAACTGAACTGAACTGAACTGAACTGCATTTCAGACTCTTTTGCTGATTTTAGGGGCTATTCCATTTCTTCTAACAGATGCTTGCCCACAGTAGTAGATACAATGGTTATCTGAATTAAATTTGCCCATTGAAGTCCATTTTAGTTCACTGATTCCTAAAACGTCCATGTTCACTCTTGCCTCTTCCTGTTTGATCACTTCCAATTTACCTTGATTCATGGACCTAACATTCCAGGTTCCTATGTAATATTGTTCCTTACAGTATCGGACTTTACTTTCACCACCAGGCACATCCACAACTGGGCATTGTTTCTGCTTTGGCTCAGCCTATTCATTCCTTCTGGAACTATTTCTCTGATCTTCTCCAGTAGCATATTGGGAACCTACAGACCTGGGCAGTTCATCTTTCAGTGTTGTATCTTTTTGTCTTTTCATACTGTTCGTGGAGTTCTCAAGGTAAGAATGCTGAACTGGTTTGCCGTTCCCCTCTCCAGTCTACCACGTTTTGTCAGAACTCCTCACAATGACCTGCCTGTCTCCAGTGGCCCTACACAGCATGGCTCATAATTTCATTGAGTTAGACAAGGTTGTGATCCCTGTGATCAGTTTGGTTAGTTTTCTGTGATTGAGGTTTTCATTCTGTCTGCCCTCTGATGGATAAAGATAAGAGGCTTGTGGAAGTTTCCTGATGAAAGGGACTGGCTGTGGGGAAAAATGGGTCTTGCTCTGGTAGGCAAGGTCATGCTCAGTAAATCTTTAACCCAATTTTCTGCTGATGGGTGGGGCAGTGTTCCCGCCCTATAATTTGGCAAGGCAAGTCTGGGTCAGTCTCTTGTGAGGTCACTGATCCTTTTCCTGGGTCATGGTGGCACAAGATTTTGTTGCACCCTCCAACATTCGGTTTTCCCAGTCCTGTGTAAGTTCTGTAACCAAATCCCTCTGGTCTTCATTGTCAAATTCCCTTGGGGTCCTCAGTCCCTTTGCCAGATCCACAGGTTGGGAGATCTGTTGTGGGCCCTAGAACTTTTGCAACAGTTCAAGAACTTCTTTGGTATAATTGTTCTCCAGTTTGTGGATTGTCTGCTCAGTGGCTCTATGGGAAACTAGAGCTAATGGCAAACTCCTCCAAGAGGACTGATGCCACATGCCATGCCTCCCAAACCTGCTGCAGCCAGAGCCCCCGTCCCTGCGGTAGGTCACTGCTGACCCGTGCCTCTGCAGGAAACACTCAAACACTCAAAGGCAGGTCTGGTTCAGTCTCCTGTGGGAGTCTGTGATCCTTTCATTTGGTCCTCATGCACACAAGGTTTTGTTTGTGCCCTTTGAGTATCTCTGGAGGGTCTGAGATTTAATTGTAAACGCAATCTCCTATCACCTCCTACCATCTCGTCGCAGCTTCTCCTTTGTCCTTGGATGCAGGGCATCTTTTTTTGGTGGGATCCAACATTCTCTTGTTCATGGTTGTTCAGCAGCTAGTTGCAATTTTGGTATTCTCACAGGAGAAAATGAGTGCATGTCCTTATACTCTGCCATCTTAGGAACTAACTTAAGTAGACGATTACAGCTGAAAAATTGCAAGTCACAGATCTGACTTGAGAAGACTCTAGGGACACCCAGAAACAACAGGAATGACACGAGACAGAAGAGAAAATTTTAGCCTCTGACATCATGGCTACAGAAAATCATATAAATAGCGAAACTCCTAGTCAGAGGAAAATGAGAACTTCACACTGAAGGTCTATCCTCATCAGTTTCTTTTACCTGAATACATCATGCCTGGTTTAAACAAAATGTTACAAGGCAAGCTAAAGGGAAAAAAAAAATTAACCCACATAATTCAGTTCAGTCACTTAGTCATGGCCGACTCTGCAACCCCATGAATCGCAGCATGCCAGGCCTCCCTGTCCATCACCAACTCCCAGAGTACACAAACTCATGTCCATCGAGTCGGTGATGCCATCCAGCCATCTCATCTTCTGTTGTCCCCTTCTCCTCCTGTCCTCAATCCCTTCCAGTATCAGGGTCTTTTCCAGTGAGTCAACTCTTCCCATGAGGTGGCCAAAGGACTGGAGTTTCAGCTTCAGCATCAGTCCTTCCAATGAACACTCAGGACTGGTCTCCTTTAGGATAGACTGGTTGGATCTCCTTGCAGTCCAAGGGACTCTCAACAGTCTTCCCCAACACCACAGTTCAAAAGCATCAATTCTTCGGTGCTCAGCTTTCTTCACAGTCCAACTCTCACATCCATACATGACCACTGGAAAAACCATAGCCTTGACTAGACAGACCTTTGTTGGCAAAGTAATGTCTCTGATTTTCAATATGCTATCTAGGTTGCTCATAACTTTCCTTCCAAGGAGTAAGCGTCTTTTAATTTCATGGCTGCAATCACCATCTGCAGTGATTTTGGAGCCCCCCAAAATAAAGTCTGATAGTGTTTCCCCATCTATTTCCCATGAGGTGATGGGACCAGATGCCATGATCTTTGTTTTCTGAATGTGGACCTTTCAGCCAACTTTTTCACTCTCCTCTTTCACTCTCATCAAGAGGCTATTTAGATCTTCTTCACTTTCTGCCATTAGGATAGTGTCATCTGCATATCTGAAGTTATTGATATTTCTCCCGGCAATCTTGATTTCAGCTGGTGCTTCTTCCAGCCCAGCATTTCTCATGATGTACTCTGCATAGAATTTAAATTAAGCAGGGTGACAATATACAGCCTTGACGTACTTCTTTTCCTATTTGGAACCAGTCTGTTGTTCCATGTCCAGTTCTAACTGTTGCTTCCTGACCTGCATATAGGTTTCTCAAGAGGCAGGTCAGGTGGTCTGTATGCCCATCTCTTTCAGAATTTTCCACAGTTTATTGTGATCCACACAGTCAAAGGCTTTGGCATAGTCAATAAATTAGATGTTCATAAATGAATAAACGTATAAATTTCTAGACTGACAAATCTGAATGTTCAAAATGGCAGATAATTTAGAATTATCAGATAAGAAGTTTAAAGTAACTATGAATTTAAAGAAACACTATGCTAAGAGTTCTACCGGAAAGAGTAGACAACATGCAAAAGCCAAAAGGTAACAGAAACAAAATATTGGGATCTCCAAGGAAAGAATCAAATGGAAATATCAGAAGTCAAAAATATTATACCAGAAATGAAAAGTGTAGGTGAGGAACTCATTAGTATACTGGACATAGCCAAGGAAAGAATCAATGAACTTGAAGATATGTCAGTAAGAACTTCCAAAATTGATATGTAAAGAGGAAAAGAAAAATAGAACCAAAATATGGAATGGAATTAACAAACTGTAATGGTAATACCAGGGGAAGCAAATTAAAAAGAGAAGAAATAATAATACAGAACTTTTCAAAACTAATGACAGCCATTAAACCACAGATCCAGGAGACTCAGAGAACATCAAGTATAATAAATACTAAAAACCTATACTGAGGTATATCATATTCAAACTGCAAAAAGTCAAAGACTAAGAGAAAGCCTCTAAGAAGATCTGTGCCTTAGGGAAAGTCTTTACAAAGAACTGAGCCTTATATAATATTTACTGTTCTTGAGAGGGCCCTGGAAAGAATAATTAAATATCAAACTTATAAGATATTTGACATATGAAGTACAAAGCAAGTAACAGGTATCATATGATCAAATACCCAATAGTAAAAAGTACATTTGGAGAACATAGGCACAGAGGAAGGGAGTATATAGCTATCGTCTAATAAATTAGGTGAGGTATTTCTTCTGGCTGATGCATAGGAGTTAGTTAAGGGTTGGTCAGAAAGGTGGATATTCTAGGAGACAGGACTGCCTGATGGATTTTCCAGTCAACACGTATGGATCTTGTTTCTGCTGTTTTGTAAGGTACTTCCAAAGTGCAGTGGATCATAAAAATACATCATACATAGGCTCATTTTTTTAGTAACAAAATCTATTGGGAAAAAATGATAGCCATTATATAAAAAGAGCACATTATAGTTAGAGTCAGAAATCTGGGAATATCTTAAACTGTCTAGAATTAGTCAATTGTGTGACTTAGGAAAATTATTTTCTATTAGTGAAAGTCTATTTCCTTAAAGAATAAAAATAATCATACCTTTCTTGTGTGTATTTTGTGAGAATTAAATAAAGTATATTTGAAACTTCCAGGCTCATATTGGTAGTTCAATGTATGCTTGTCGAATTTTTTGACTGGGGCATTAAATAATTCAAGAGTTTAAGAGTAAGGCAAGGAAAAAAAAAAAAAAAAGAGTAAGGCAAGGTATTCCTTGGTTCAGAAGGCAAAGAATCTGCTTGCAATGTGGGAGATCTGGGTTCAAAGCCTGAGCTGGTAAGATCCCTGAGGAAGGGAATGGCAACCCACTCTAGTATTCTTGCATGGGAAATTCCATGCACAGAGGAGCCTGGAAGGTTCAGTCCATGGGGTCCTAAAGAGTCTGACACAACTGCCCAATTAACACTTTCACTTTTCAAGGTAGTCAGAGAGTTGATGTCCAAGGGGCATTTCCAAAAGATCTGAGTTTAGATAAATGTCATATTACCTCAAAATTCCCTTCATTTTGGAACATTTTCTTATTTTAAAAAAAAAAGACACTTTAATTAGATTTTAGAGGATATATAGCAACAATTCCCAACCATTTTGGCACCAGAACCTGGGTTTGTGGAAGACAATGTTTCCACAGACCTAGGGTGGGGTGGGGGGATGGTTTCATGATGATTCAAGTACATTATATGTATTGTGTACCTTATTTCTATTATTGGTTTTCTTGGTGATTCAGTGGTAAAGAATCTGCCTACAATGCAGGAGATAACAGCTTCAATCCCTGGGTTGGGAAGATCCCCTGGAGAAGGAATTAGCAACCCACTCCAGTATTCTTGCTTGGGAAATCCCATGGACAGAGGAGCCTAGTAGGCTACTGGTAGTCCATGGGGTTGCAAATAGTCAGACAGGACTATGCCACTAAACAACAACTGTAATGCAGAATCAGACCATCAGGCATTAGATTCTCATTTGGAGTGTGCAACATAGATCCCTTGCACGCACAGTTCATAGTATGCTTTACACTCCTATGAGAATCTAATGCCACTGCTGTTCTGACAGGAGGCAGAGCTCAGATAGGAATGCAAGCAATGGGGAGCAACTGTAAATACAGATGAAGCTTCGCTCATTCACCTGCCACTCACCTCTTGCTATGTAACCCAGTTCCTAACAGGCCATGAACTGGTACTGGTCCATGGCCTGGGGTTTGAGGACCCCTGATATATAGGACTTAAATAAACAGAGAGAAGGGAAAAATATATTGCCAATGAGAAGAAAGTCTGTCTGACTGAGACCCATAACAAAAACTTAGGAAGACCAAACTTACCGAGAATGGAACTTATTATTTTAAAAAGTTTATGCATCGAACCTGGGAAAAAAATAAAAAGTTTATGGAAGTCTAAAGCAGAGAAGCATTAATTTTAATGATCTATTCATTAAAAACTCACAATGAAACCAAAGATGCACTGATAATAGAAGACATTGATCTGCCCATGTTACAGGTTTATACTGAAGGAAGAAGTAACTGGGAGTTAAAATAGGTTTCCAATCTGAGAGTCACTTGAGGAATATAATTACTGTTGTTGTGCAGAGGTTATATTCAATTCAGGGGAAATTAGAGCATGTAGCTGGGAGATGACTGCAAAAGGCAACATAGCAATAAATACTTGGGATGGTGATGATCTCGTAAACCTGTTCCCTAGTCTAAGCAACTCTAGAAACTGTACTTCTAGGAAGTTACATTTTAAGAAACAGCAAGAATCTCAGTTTATTGATCACTCAATGGAAGGATCCTGAAATAATGTGGGCTTCCTTGACTCATGAAGCCAACCAAGTTGCTTAGCATCAAAATCAGACAGGCTTGTCTAACAGCAAAATCAATCCAACTTGCTTAGCAACAAAACCATGCAATGGTGATATGCATCATGTCTCAAGACAAAACAACAATAGTGGAAACATAAGGCCTATATCCTGCCCAATGACCCCTAGGACATGCTTTCTGCACAATAATTTAGGGGAAAAGATGGCACTTCAAAGTGAAAGACTCTCATTGAGACCTGAAATAAATTTCCATAGTGCCACAACTGGCTCAGATGAGCCATATGGAGTCAAAATCTCCCCCACCTGACTTATAGGCAGAGTTAATGATGGAATACTTAAAGAACAAGGAAGGTGGTTTTCTCCTTCTCCCCTCTTTTCGTTTGGTTAGATAATTATAACCCACTAAGTACTCAGGGCAGCACAACCTTTGCTCACCTGCCCACTTATATAAGCAACACAATCATCTTATTCTAATAAATAACTTCTCACCTATCACTTCGCCTCTTGCTGAATTCTTTCTGTGTAGAGACATAAAGAACTGAAGCTTCTCAGAGCCTTCAAATGCGACCTAGTGGCTTTACTTTAGGGTTCTCATTTTTTTCTGATTCCCACTGAGTCCTTGATGACCCACCCTATACGTGAAAAGCGCATAAAAACAGAGGTAAATAGATTTCTCTACTTATAAACTTTCTACTTAAAAAAGTTTCCAGAGTGAAAAATACAATTACATACCAGTGCAAAAGTGAGTTTTCAATTCCTGACAATAGTCACTTGGTCTCTTTTAACAAATGGACTTAGGAAGAGGCTTTGGGGAAAACCTTTCCTTGCTATATAAGTAAAAGCTTTTAACTCAGGTACAGTAAGAACCATTCTTTCCAGCTTGTGTGAAGCACTTTCTGGTCCTTTGAGCACAGCGCATTCCAAAAACAGCATGTGCGAAGGGCAAGCGCAAATGCAGACAGGAAAAACTTTTGGAGCAGTGGCGACATCACTTCAATAAATACACAGAGTAGGCATTGTTGAAGCTCCACTGCATATCACAGCATCCTTTTAATGTTTATGTCATGCTGCAACTCTGGACACAGTGAAAATTTCTCACCTTAAGTGTCTGCTCACCCTTCTCTGCCTGGGGGCTTTCCCTGGTACCAGAGAATGCTGTTTCACTTCATCCAGGAATTCATCTCCTGGGGGCTGATCTTCAAAAAATGGAGAAAGGAGGACAATGAATGAATGTCTCAACCTCCCCATTGTCTAGTGGGACAAGTGTGACCTGTGCTGCTTAGAAAGGTCCCAGTGGTACCGAATCCCAGCTCCCTACAATGGTAACCCACCTAATAGCAACCCCATTATTGGCTTTTCACTTTTGCTTAAGCCACAGTCCCTACTGCTTCAGGTGTGTTTCCTGGGATCATCTTTCTCTTGGGTCTGCTTTTGCAGGAACAAATCTAATAAAGTTTGTTCTTGGAATGACCCCTGAAGAAGATATTCTATAATCAGTCCTCTTGCTATCAGGTGACGATGGGTGGCACATTAGTAGGGGCATCATAAGGCCTGGCATGCTGTAGCGTCACACTTCTTTAAACTCTCATTTCTTCTGGATTGGGGTCAGGTAGGAGAAAAGGTAGCACTTGATGATGTGAGGGCAAAGGTTACTATGAGAACTGCGGAGTTACCTGCCCTAGAAGTTTACAGAACAATGACAGGCTCAAGTCAATCAATGATCAAGTAGCATCACTTGAACAGATTTGTCTCCTGAGCAGCTTGAAGAAACACCGAACTGATTAATTTTGAATTAGATCCCAAAGATCTTGAGACACAAAAGAGACAGAATACACAGCTTGGGCAGGTCACCTATGCTCAAAGTGAGGACTCTGACTGAGAAGGAGTCAGACCTTGAGACCAAGGCTGGGGGCCTTTAGTCAAATGCTTGAGAAGCTCAAATCCTGTTTTCCCTGAGCCCTCTTGGCTACTGAGCATCTCCATTCCCTGGTCTTGCTGCACTGAAGCTTGCCACTGTGCAACTGCCTACACATGAAGCAGAGGCTTCGCCTGAGGTTCACACCTCAGGACAATATGTGTTGTCATCAAGGTTTGCCCATCCTCCCTGCATCGTTGTCCACCTATTGGAAGAAGCAGCTTACTCAGCTTGCAGGACAGCTGTAAGACCTGATTAAGACGTGTTAGCAGGAAAATGGGGAGCCTATGTTGGGGAGGATCTTGAAGGTATTAGGCTAGCAGGGTGGTAGAGTTTCTGGATACAGGAAAAAGTGACTGATACGGGGGTACTCTCCTGAGTCTCCAATGACTCAATATTTAATTTCCTGGCAAAAACAGTTGCATATAGTTTTATCAGTTTGCTCAGATGGTTCTCAGATGTTTCTCTGCTCTCAGGGCATATCACTGAACTAGATAAACTTATCACAGGTTAAACCTCTGTGGCCAGTGGAAAAAGAGTCATTATGGTACGAAAGGTCAAGTCAAGGTTCCTAGAACTATCTCCATTAACCATGATAGTAAATCTGAGACAATACTGCCTCATGGGTGGAGTTATAAATATTAGTCTTAAAAGTAGCCCCTTCCATCACATCAATACGGTTTCCAAAAAGTGGGTCATGGGGATGATGGTAAGTTATCATTAACTTAACCAAACAGACGACCAGCTGCAGCTGTTGTGCTAAATATGATGGTGTATTTTGTCATAAATCAGCTTCTTCTGGCACTTGTTATGGGGTTTTTGAGCCAGAGCTGGAGTCAGCAATCTCTTTTTAAGAGTCATGTAGGAAATATTTTAGACTTGGAAATCATATATTCAATGTCTCAATTACTAATGTCTCTCATTGCAGCACAAAAGCAGGTATAAGACAATACTTAAATAAATGGTTGTGACTGTATTCCAATAAAACTTTATTTATAAAAATGGATTATAGGCCCATGGTTTATAGTTTGCCAAACCCTAATTCAGAGAATGTGGTTTCCTCATCAGGAAAGATACTTATATTCACTTGAGAAAGAAATCAAACCATATTCACTGTGTTTCCAAGGGTTATTTTAACTCCCCTACTCTCTATTAGAAAAATTAACCATCTTGAATCTTTGAAGGATATCTCACTACTCCACCAGCAGGACTTCCCTGGTGGCTCAGATGGTAAAGTGTCTGTCTACAATGCGGGAGACCTGGGTTCAATCCCTGGGTCAGGAAAATTCCCTAGAGGAGGCAACGGCAATCCACTCCAGTACTCTTGTCTAGAAAGTCCCATGGATAGAGGAGTCTGGTGCAGGCTACTGTCCATGGGGTCGCAAAGAGTCAGACATGACTGAGCAACTTCTCTTTCTTTCTTTCTTTTCTTTCTTTCTTTCACTTTCACTGGCCCACCATGCTGATGACTTTATGCTAACTGAACTGAACCTAATGAACAGAAGTATCAAGAACATAATGGATTCCCTGGTAAGAAACACATATGTATGCCAGAGGGTAAAAGAAAAACTATACAATAATCAGAGTCCTGTCCCATCAGTAAAATTTCTAGCAGTTCTAATAATCTTAGGGAGGAGGGGGGCGTCCACTATATTGTAAAAGAAAAGTTACTACATTCTTACCACTATGAAAGAAGTATATGGTGATCCCTTCTGAGTTTTGGAGGCAATAACTTTCTAGAAGTATCTTTATAACACTTCTTCAAGCCATTTATCAGGTGACTCCAGAGCTTGGTGTCTGAGGGGAAGCCAGAAATGGGCACTTTCACACACAGTTCCACTCAGAGGTGGCCCTAAGGACACAGTGAAGAGAAATTGTCTCGGTGGTAAGAATATTGCGCAACACACTCCCCTATTTCCTTCCAGGGAGGAAGAAACAGTTGAGATAAAGGCACATACAGGTTGCTGGGCAATGGCAAATGGCCTCATTAGAAACCAGAAGAAACAGTACTAGAACGTTATTAATAAAGGAGTTAGAGCGAGAAGGAATGTAAGTGGGCCTATGTGACTGGACCTGAAATATGAATGTTTTTATGTGTCATGTCAGTGTCCACAAGAGGATATCTACTGCAGAGAAGATGCTTAACAACTAGGCAGATAAGATGACTTGTCCAGCAGATGTCTGTCCTTGACCTGTCTTTGACCAGATGGCTTCTGTCTTTGACCATCCATTGCTTGCACATTTAATCAGTGAGCAGAATATCTACATATGTTAGCAAGGATAAAGGTTATACATGAGCACAAAGGCAAGGATTCAGTTTTACCAACCCTTTTGTATTTAGTTGCAGATATTGCTGAATATCTGAACTTTCAACAGCAGAGAATCACTTATGAGCATGTTGTATACATCAAATCTCTTCTTTCATGAAGTGAGCAATGATTCATCCTTATTGCAACTGAAACTTATTCTAGAATGATGGGCTTTCTCCCTTTCACAAGCACTACTGTCCTAATTCTGACAGATTTACTGGTGTAGTATACTAAATAGCATTGCTTTAGACCAAGGAAGTCATTTTATAGCAAAGGAGATGTAATATTGAACACACGCCCATAAGATTCACCAGTCCTTTCATACAGTATATTATCCAGAAGTTCATGACCTGAATTTTAGAATGAATACTTAAAGTTTCATCTACGGTTACAACTAGGAGGACACACTCTCCTGAGTTGGGGCATTCTCCTTCAGAATGTGGTATAAACATTGTTTAGTTCAGTCACTCAGTCGTGTCCAACTCTCTGTGACCCCATGGACTGCAGCATGCCAGGCTTCCCTGTCCATCACCAACTCCTGGAGCTTGCTCAAACTTAAGTCCATCGAGTCGGTGATACCATTCAACCATCTCATCCTCTGGCATCCCCTTCTCCTCCTCCTGCCTTCAATCTTTCCCAGCATCAGGGTCTTTTCCAAGGAATCAGTTCTTTGCAACAGGTGGCCAAATATTGGAGTTTCAGCTTCAGCATCAGTCCTTCCAATGAACATTCAGGACTGATTTCCATGACAATTAGACAGTGCTGTGTGCCCAAGAGCTGGGACACACTGAACCAAGGACCATGGGACAGAAGTAGGAATGGCTCTTATCACCACTCTCAGTCATCTATTTGGGGAATTTTTGCTTCCTTCCCATGCAACCCAATTGTGATTGATCCCAGTGCCCTATATTGGTGAAGAAGGGGTGCTTCTTCAAACAAAAGACACAGTAAGAGTTTCATTAAACCCAAAGCTAGGGACTTTCTTGATGGTCCAGTGGTTAAGAATCCACCTGCTAATGCAGGGGACATGGATCCAATCCCTGGTTCAGGAAGATTCCACATGCCGTGGGGCAACTAAGCCCATGGGTGACAACTAACGAGTCCATGCTCCACAACAAGAGAAGCCACCACAGTGAGCAGCCCACACACTGCAACTAGAGAGTAGCCACCACTTGCCTCAACTAGAGAAAGCCTGCACACAGCAACAAAGGCCTAGTAAAGTCAAAGATATAATAAAAAGAATTTTAAAAACCCCAAAGTTACAACTGATACCAAATCATCTTGGACACTTTACACCAACAGACTCGAATACAAAGAAAGCAATTACTGTCATAAGAATCAGGAGATGATGATTCATATTGAAAACATGGAGAAATATGTCTTGGAACTTGATTAATATTCTAGGGCATCTCGTGATGTTCTCATGCTCAGTAACAATACTAAGAAAACAATTACAGCCACAGTAGCCTGACAAAATCAAGATAACCAGAAACTCATACCCCTTAGGAGTGAAGATGTGGGTCACTCCACCAGGAGATTAATCTCTATCAGAAGAAATGTGTCTAAGGATGAAGGTAATCTACACTAGGACTAGCAGTCCTGACGCCTAATCTCAGTTTCCCTTGAGGTGCCTGAGTGCACTTCAAACTGTGATTTCTGACAGGGAGGTGAGGGGGACGGGCATGTGCACAGAGTGATCTTCTGTCCAGCGTGGGGTCTGTACACCAATGTCCTAGGCTCCCATTGCCTGGCAAGATAGTTCAAAGGCGAGTTTCTCAGAAATTCATCCAACGGAATTGAGCCCCAGATCACCGCAGTGATAAACCATTAATAAATTCACATTTATCTGACTTTTCTCTTGCCCCAGTTTCTGTTTTCCTTCTTTTTCTTTCAGACTCTTCATGATCATCTCCTAAATGAATTATTTGCATTCAAATATTTGTATCTAGGTCTGATTCAGGGAAAACCCAATATAAGTCATAAAATATCTCAAAATAAGTAATATACAAGGTAAATATAAGTAATAAAATGGATGTATAAATATATATATTCAGCAAGACCAGTTCCACCACTTTTTACGGATATTGAGTACACCACTTCTCAGAGGCAGGTCTTGCCCAGCAGTCATGTGGGTTAAAGGAATATGTGAGTCATTCTCTGATCCTAGCAATAGGAAACATACTTAAACCTTCCCAGTCCATAATGAACATAGACATTATATAATTAGATCAGCAAAATCAAGCAGAGAATTTAAGGTCCAAATGGAAGACAATTAAAATGGCCCCCATTATTCATGCTGGGAGACTTGTCCTGGACAGCACATGCATTGCAAGAACTGTTCTGAGATTAAAAGAGCAAAAAGCCTGCACAGTTTCAGTTTCTCAATATCACATCCTCCGGCATGTTCTAGGAATTGCTTTTAAGAAAGAAGAATCAAACCTATAGAATTAAACACTGGAAAGTTGGTTTCTTCTGCTAAACAAAGAAGAATATTTAAAACCAAGGTAGAGAGGGTTTATTTACCACCAGGAGTAATCTAGATGCCTTTAAATATGCATATGAACAGAAATAATGTATTAAAGGCTAGGAGTTCTATTTGCAATTTTTTAAGGAATCTCCACACTGTTCTCCATAGTGGCTGTACTAGTTTGCATTCCCACCAACAGTGTAGGAGGGTTCCCTTTTCTCCACACCCTCTCCAGCATTTATTGCTTGCAGATTTTTGGATCGCAGACATTCTGACTGGTGTGAAGTGGTACCTCATTGTGGTTTTGATTTGCATTTCTCTAATAATGAGTAATGTTGAGCATCTTTTCATGTGTTTGTTAGCCATCTGTATGTCTTCTTTGGAGAAATGTCTATTTAGTTCTTTGGCCCATTTTTTGATTGGGTCGTTTATTTTTCTGGAATCGAGCTGCAGAAGTTGCTTGTATATTTTTGAGATTAGTTGTTTGTCAGTTGCTTCATTTGCTATTATTTTCTCCCATTCCGAAGGCTGTCTTTTCACCTTGCTTATAGTTTCCTTTGTTGTGCAGAAGCTTTTAATTTTAATTAGATCCCATTTGTTTATTTTTGCTTTTATTTCCAGAATTCTGGGAGGTGGATCATAGAGGATCCTGCTGTGATTTATGTCTGAGAGTGTTTTGCCTATGTTCTCCTCTAGGAGTTTTATAGTTTCTGATCTTACATTTAGATCTTTAATCCATTTTGAGTTTATTTTTGTGTGCGGTGTTAGGAAGTGATCTAGTTTCATTCTTTTACAAGTGGTTGACCAGTTTTCCCAGCACCACTTGTTAAAGAGATTGCCTTTACTCCATTGTATATTCTTGCCTCCTTTGTCAGTGTGGAGATTCCTTAAAAAATTGCAAATAGAACTACCTTATGACCCAGCAATCCCGTTGTTGGGCATACACACCGAGGAAACCAGAATTGAAAGAGACACATGTACCCCAATGTTCATCGCAGCACTGTTTATAATAGCCAGGACATGGGAGCAACCTAGATGTCCATCAGCAGATGAATGGATAAGAAAGCTGTGGTACATATACACAATGGAGTATTACTCAGCCGTTAAAAAGAATTCATTTGAATCAGTTCTGATGAGATGGATGAAACTGGAGCCGATTATACAGAGTGAAGTAAGCCAGAAAGAAAAACACCAATACAGTATACTAACACATATATATGGAATTTAGGAAGATGGCAATGACGACCCTGTATGCAAGACAGGGAAAGAGACACAGATGTGTATAACGGACTTTTGGACTCAGAGGGAGAGGGAGAGGGTGGGATGATTTGGGAGAATGACATTCTAACATGTATACTATCATGTAAGAATTGAATCGCCAGTCTATGTCTGACGCAGGATGCAGCATGCTTGGGGCTGGTGCATGGGGATGACCCAGAGAGATGTTATGGGGAGGGAGGTGGGAGGGGGGTTCATGTTTGGGAATGCATGTAAGAATTAAAGATTTTAAAATTTAAAAAATAAAAAACTAAAAAAAATAAAGGCTAGGAGTTTCCACACTTTGTGGAAATGCAAAAGTTCATCATTTAAGATTTCCATTTTCCCATACATACATACATCAAGGGTCATGGTCAAAGCCCAAAACTTCTTTGGTTGTCAAACTTCTCAATATATGAAATTACAAGTAATTCTCAAAAAATCAAATGCTAAAAAATGATGATTGAAGTGAAGAGCTTAGAAAAGTCAAATAAAATGATTTAAATATGTGATATTTTCAATAATTTTGCCAAATTTAATTTAGAGTTTATTTAACTGCTTTGTTTATATCACTTTGCTCTACTCATTCCAGATTTTTTCCCTGTTTAATTCCATTTGCTACAATCATGATATTAGCTAAATAATATACTCTATGCCACTGCGAAATTAATTTAAGTTTCTTTTAAAATTATTTTAATCATTTGGCCTTAAGAATTTTCATTTGGTGGCAGGCATTGAGTGGATGAAGGTGGTAATGGAAAGGGGTTTAATGAACAAAATTTATCTGGGTGCAAAAACCATAATAAATAAGACAAAAGGAGGAAATAAAAGAGATATTAAGACATGTACTTTTTCTGAGCTACTTTTCAGTTTAATATATATTTTAAAAGAATTTTAAAAATCAGAATTATAGTAAAAATACAAACTTGTAAACAATCATTATACTTATAATCTCCAAATAAAGTACAATGCACATTTTTATTAAACTCAACAGTTTGAATTAAATAAATGAATTTCAAAAGTTACCATTCTTGCTACTTATATAATATGAAATTTAAAAATATATATAATCTGGATTTAATTTTAGCTACTATCCATACAGAATTAAATTTTTAGTTGATATCCATCTCCATAAATAGATCATGTAATTCATATTATTTTATGTTTCATGTTGGAGAGAGATTAGACAAACTCAGAAGGGAATCACTGCTGAATATTAAATTTTATAAAGATTTGAAACTTTTTACTACAATAATAAACAAAGTGTCCATAAATTATCTTATTCACAAAAACTATGATGTCATAAGTGAACTACCCAGAGAGGGTCTGGTCCACTCTTTGCTTTGTAACCAAACAAATCTGCATTTAGAGACTTCTAATGACAATTCTAACTGATAGAAAAGTGAATATCAGATAAAACATCTCCTGAATATTTTCTACTATACTGCCTTAAATATGAAAAATAATCACAGTTTTGGATCAGATAGCAGTCATTTCTGAACTCAAATAGATAGGCGCTAACACTGATGGAAACAAAAAAATAAGTTTTAAGATCTGGGAGATAGCCACTGATTTTTTAGCAAAAGTGGTTCAAAGTTCCAGACTGACATTTGATAAACAACCATAAAGTATCATTTTTTGTTTTCCTCAATATGATTTTTCAATGATCCTAAGAACAATCTGTGAAGAAAATTAAAGATGAAAATGAATCATAAAGAATTGAAGTAACACTAACCATTTTATGTAACCTTGCTCCTTAAGAATGCAGGGGCCAAAAGGTGTGAACAATAGATAATGAAAGAAAGAGTCATGGGTATTATTAATCACCCATATTAGTGCGATTCTTTTTGGTTTCAAACTTCAAACTACTTTATCTTAACGTGCTTTGCTTCATGCTTCTCACAAAAGGTGGTATTTAATTGAGAAACACAACCTTGTTCTGTATATAATATAAGCTAGAAAAAGTAGGACAGTCGATGTCATAGATGACACAAAAACTGGTGTTATCAGCAAACCCAACATCTCTCAGAGGAATAAAGACAATTTTCTTTAAGAGTCTCATTCTGAAGCTACACTTCAGTAAACCAAAATTCTGTCTTTAAAAAATTACCTAACTCCCATCTATCGCCTCTCTTCATTCCAATAAAGATTGCTCCAAGGTAAGGGTTATTTAGGGCCCCTGTTCTCCTAGGGCAGACATGAGCCTGCCCATCGCTTTCTTCATGCTGCCTCTTCTGCAGATGACAGAGAAGACAGCTTCTACACTCTAGCTTCTAACAGCTTGGTATCTCCTTAATTCAAATTAGTAGGGGAGCACAAATTGAAAATAATTGTTACCTGCCACCTAGCAGGTAGAAGAAAAGCAGTTTTTTGTTTCTTTCTTTTTTTTTTTTTTTTTTCAACCACACCAAAAACAAACTCGGGAAAGCATTTACTTTTGTTGGGGAGGAAGAAACTTTCCTCTGCCCTTCTAGGTTCTTCTGTTTGCTCTAAGAATTAAACTGAGATGAGACAGATTAACAGAAGAAAATTAAAACAAAAGCTTAATAACATGCACACATGGGAGAAACTCAGAAAAGGTGAATAACTCACCAGAATGGTTAAAACTCTCACTTTAAGTCCCATCTTCAACTAGAAACAAAAGAGGATGTTGGGGTTAGTGGTTTGGGACATCATAGGGGAAGAAGGCAATGCACATGCAGATGGAAAAGCAAATGTTTGGTTAAAAGGTTTGCTTAGCCTTGGAGATACAAGGGGACACAGAGAAATCTAAGGGATCCCACTCCACACCTTGAAGAAGGAAATGGCAACCCACTCCAGGATTCATGCCTGGGAAATCCCATGGACAGAAGAGCCTGGTGGGCTACAGTCCATGGGATCGCAGATTCAGACACGACTGAGCAACTGAAATAACAACTCTACACCTAGCCAACATTCATTACAGAAATCTCTGGTGACAGATTTCTTCCTATAACAAGCCCTCTATGTAAATTATTTTAGGCAATTAGGAGAAGGTCAAAGTTTCTGAGTCTTTGAGTCTTGATTTTTTTCAACTCAAAATAATCCACACACCAAAGAGACATTTTAGGGTAGCAAATTTTGTTCCCCAAAGCTTTTGTTCTCCTCTTCATATTTCCAGGAAAAAAGGACACAGCAGGTGACAGAGTAGAACCAAGGGATCATTGAACAGTAAGGAGCAAGGAATCAGAAAAAATGGTCCCACATATTTATGTATTTGTATATGCAAATATATGTGTTTATGCAAATATATGCAGATGACACCACCCTAATGGCAGAAAGTGAAGAGGAACTAAAAAGCCTCTTGATGAAAGTGAAAGTGGAGAGTGAAAAACTTGGCTTAAAGCTCAACATTCAGAAAACGAAGATCATGGCATCTGGTCCCATCACTTCATGGGAAATAGATGGGGAAACAGTGGAAACTGTGTCAGACTTTATTTTAGGGGGCTCCAAAATCACTGCAGATGATGACTGTAGCCGTGAAATTAAAAGACGCTTAGTCCTTGGAAGAAAAGTTATGACCAACCTAGATAGCATATTCAAAAGCAGAGATATTACTTTGCCAACAAAGGTCCATCTAGTCAAGGCTATGGTTTTTCCAGTGGTCATGTATGGATGTGAGAGTTGGACTGTAAAGAAGGCTGAGTGTCAAAGAAGTGATGCTTTTGAACTGTAGTGTTGGAGAAGACTCTTGAGAGTCCGTTGGAGTGCAAGGAGATCCAACCAGTCCCTTCTGAAGGAGATCAGCCCTGGGATTTCTTTGTAGGGAATGATGGTGAAGCTGAAACTCCAGTACTTTGGCCACCTCATGCGAAGAGGATGAGATGGCTGGATGACATCACTGACTCAATGGACGTGAGTCTGAGTGAACTCTAGGAGTTGGTGATGGACAGGGAGGCATGGCGTGCTTCGATTCATGGGGTTGCAAAGAGTCAGACACAACTGAGCAGCTGAACTGAACTGAACTGATATACATGTGTACAAGTATATATATAAAGTATATATATGTGTGTATATATAGGTTTACATTTGTGTATGTAAATATGTGTATCAGTTCAATTCAGTTCAGTTCAGTGGCTCAGTCGTGTCCGACTCTTTGTGACCCCATGAATCGCAGTACACAAGGCTCCCTGTCCATCACGAACTCTGGGAGTTCACTCAGACTAAAGTCCATTGAGTCAGTGATGCCATCCAGCCATCTCATCCTCTGTCGTCCCCTTCTCCTCCTGCCCCCAATCCCTCCCAGTATCAGAGTCTTTTCCAATGAGTCAACTCTTCGCATGAGGTGGACAAAGTATTGGAGTTTCAGCTTTAGCATCATTCCTTCCAAAGAAATCCCAGGGCTGATCTCCTTCAAATGGACTGGTTGGATCTCCTTGCAGTCCAAGGGACTCTCAAGAGTCTTCTCCAATACCACAGTTCAAAAGCATCGTATATACAATATTAAAATAGGAAGAAACCTTAGAAAGAGATGTATAGTAACATTTTCCCCATTCCATCATTGTAACAAAGGCCAAGCTATGTTCAGTTTAATCTAATATGTCTATACATATAAAAATTTCCAAACTGTTTCTGAGGCAAACATGGAAGCATGTAAAATGTTGGTCTCCTTAGTTAGGTATAATGACATTTCAGATTCCAATGACTTATTTGGAGTTAAGATTGCAAAGCTATCACAGTGAGGTTAGACTTTACAGAGCAAATTAAAAAATAGATGTATAAAACAACTGCAACCAAAGATACAAAATGATCTTTCTTAAAGGCTTATCTAATTTGTTTATGGCCCACTAAGAAGAAAAAAGTTATTAACTACATCAAATAAATCAGTCTCTTTTGATTCTTAGGAATTTGTGTTGTTTCCTATGAATCTTCCTCAAAAGCACATATGCATTTCATCACACTGTCACAATGAAATGACTTGGTGATGTGAACGACTGAAAAACAGAAAAATTAACAATATTCATGGCTTAAACTTATATAACAGAGAGATAGCAAGCTAAGAGTAAAAGTTGGTATTTAGTTTTATAATGCTTGGAAATCTACATATTTTCCCTTCCTATCAACAAATTTGAGCATAATCACAGCACTTACAAATCTACACAAAAGCATCGCAGTACTTAAACATCTTTGCTTTTCAAAGATTTGGTCTCATGTTTGATCTGATATGTGATGTTTTATAAAGCAACATCTGCATGCTACTTTTGAAATGTTGTAAAAGTTTGGCTACCTTTACAAAAGTTGCACATAGTAAAACACAGTATTCTTGTTACATTCTTATAGAGACTGTGGCCCCTGGGATTGGCTGGGGCTGGGAAGAAGATGGTTCCTCATTCCTGTCATTCACAAGCTCGCCAGTATCCTTGGCCCCCAGCTTAAAAAGCCCACATGGAAGTAATGTTAAGAGATTAAGGGAAGGTCCATCAACTGCCATCCAGTTTCCTGAAATTGCCCACTTAGCATACTGAGACATTAGAAGCCTCCCTTTCTCAAGTGCGAAGCCTGAGTGTGCTGAGCTGACATATGGTGCAGGGAGATCTCCCTTGACAGCACATTTTCAGGAAAAAGGAGAGATGATCTAGCTTGAATAAAGAGAACAGCCACACGGAGTCAGGTGCCAGTGACACCCACCCAGCACGCGTATCAGGAGGACACGATGGCTCCGTGTATAAAGAATCCGCCTGCAATGCAGGAGACAGAGGAGATGCAAGTTTGGCCCCTGGGTGGAGGAGGAAATGGCAACCCACTCCAGCATTCTTGCCTGAAAAATCCCATGGATAAGGGAGCCTGGTGGGCTGCAGTCCATGGGGTCACAATGAGTCGGATATGACTGAGCACCGCACACACACAGGATGAGGAGAGAGGGGGAAACGCTGGCTGGGGGAGCATCTTAAAAGCAGGCTGTCTCACCGGTTTGTGTGAGCATCTGGCCCTTCCGCATGTCAGAAGCCTGGTTCAAGGAATTACATTCCTTGCTGAACATGTTCAAAACAGCCCCATTTATTTCTTTTTACAAATAACTGTTTTCAAAATAATGTTTGTTTATGGGAATCATCTGGAAAATTAAATGATCTATCTTGATGTTCTTTAAAAAAAATAAGACCTCCTTTAAGTTTGTTTCATGTAATGTTTCTGAAAATTGGAAGGATTAAAACTCCATGTGTGAAAGCATTTAGCTAAGGGACCTAATTTCCTTATAGAACAGAATATTCTAAGCTGAGAGGAGTTTTCTCAGCAATTCAGACTATTGTGAACTTAAAGGCTTGTGTCAAAAAATAAAAGGCATTTGAGGCTAAAATGATGCAGTGTCTCTCATCCAAAGTACAGGGAGACCATGAATATCACGTATATTGGTTGTGGAGGAAAACTTGTCGGAAAAATCCTAGGTGTGCAAAGTATGCGTTAAAATTTTTTTCTAACGGTCATGGTTCCTTTCTTATCAATGTAGAAAATCTGTGCAGTTTCTCTTGGTTATTAAGTCTTCTATAAAGTGTCTTATTCTCATTTTCTTTGGTTTCAGGTAACAAGCATATACTTCAAGTTGGCAAAAACAACCAAAGCTGTGGCTGTTTTTGTTTAGTTGCTAAGTCATGTCCGACTCTTTTGTAACCCCATCAACTGCAGCCTACCAGGCTCCTCTCTCCATGGCATTCTCCAGGCAAGAATACTGCAGTGGGTTGCCATTTCCTCCTCCAGGGGATCTTCCTGACCCAGGGATCAAGCCCAAGTCTCCTGCATCTCCTGCACTGGCAGGCGGATTCTTTACCCCTGAGCCACCCCAGATGCCAGAGAGACAAAGTATTAGAATATTATTCAAATCCAAGCTGAAGTGACTCAGCTGAGTTTTAAATACTAGTAGAATGGTTCTGAGAACTCCATATCCTGCATGGAACTCAATACCCTCACCAATATGTGAAATTCCTGGGACTGACACTATCTCCATGTCCTTGTTTCAATCTCAATTTAAGGTTTCCCCATGGACCTCCCCCACACCCTGGGCCCACATCGATGTTTAGCTCCACCCCTTTAATTTTCTCAAAACAAATGAAACAAGCCTTCATAAAGGCTAATAAAAACAAGGCATTTTGCAGTGTAACAGACTTAAGGGAAGTTTAGAGTTGTACTGGGGATAACGCGCAGCAGCACCGGCAGTTATAACTATTAGATGCCTCTCTCTTTCTCTCTCGCTCTCTTTGTAGATGTCATTTACTCACACACAGGGGGCTAAGCTTCTCCCCCTCAAGAATTTCTCACCTTTGTATTTCACTTCCTTTATTAAGCAAAATAATTGAGCTGAATTCTTTCCACTCAGCTCTGAGCTTTCCTTTGTATGGAAAGAGCCCTGATAACATCCATGGAGAACTTTCTTCCACCTCCATTTGCCGGAAGCCAGTGTGAGGAATCCCGACTGTGACAAGGTCATGAGGAAGGAAGCTGACATACGCAAGGCGTGATCAGACTTCAGGGGCCGCCCTGGAAATTCCTAAGCATGTACCCCCCCCCCAAAAAAAAAATCTGCCAGCTTTTGTGCTCTGCTTTTCCACTTTTCTGATATTCTCTGGAAAAAAGTCAACGCAGGGCTTTAGTCTTCTGCATTTGAAAGGGATGTTTCAGTTAAACCCCCTCTGATTGCTCTCTAGCTTGCCTAAAAGGTTCCCCAGACCTCTAACAGCTTGTGAATTGCTTACAGCCCCCCAACCGCGAGAGGCACAAAGCTTAAAAGCATCTTAAAGATACAGAGCCTTTTCTAAAGAGTTAAAAATCATATTGGTGGAGTTTTCACTGTTGACTCAATGATTGCCGCCAGGCCTCCATATTCTTTATCTTTTAGGCACCTGGGAGGATGTTAATCAATGTAAATGGGATATGGAAAAAGATATATAGTAGTTTTGATGTTAGCAACACTAGACTTTTGAGTTAATTACTTTTCTTTTGTTATAAATCACAGTACTCCTTTCACTTGTTATAAACTGCTGTATCTTTGCTATGTAAGAATGTAACTTTATTTAGTGCTTTCTGAGAATGGCACCAGACTTTGGGAAGATCAACACAAATAAGTCTTCTGGTTGACAAACCCTTATCAGAAAAAAGGCTGTAAAATGTTAATTGGCCCTTTTGGCTGGAAGATTATGTAAATTACCTAAGACCTGTGTATAAAATTAAGTATGCAGAGAGAAAAGCCTAGTTTTGATAAGAGTCTGGACTGCTAATGCTGCATAACTTTGTGTTACCCATTGATCTCCATGTTTTATCAAAAGTATAAAAGGCCTTCTGAACAACAGAGGACGGAGCCAGTCGCTGGACTGGTTTCCCCCGTGTCTCTCTCTCTTTCTCTCCCTTTCCCTCCCTCTCCTCTTTACTTTAATTTCAGGCTGAATTCCCATCTGGGGCGTGGAGGCTTGCCAAGTCTACTTACTTGCCCTGGCTGTGAAGACCGGCACAAAAGGGAGCCTAAGGCGAAACACCCTTAGATATTCAAGCGAGTGTCGGTGGCCCAACGTAGATGGTGCAAATTCCTTGTCTGGAATTTTATTGGTCTTCCGCGTAATCCAAGTTATTCAGCCCTCTTTCTCCACTTAATTTTCCTACTACACTATTGTTTCTTAATCTAATCTTATATCAATCAATAAATAAGTCTTTCCTCGACAACGCTGTCCACCCTTCGAATTCCCTGGATCCACCGTGGCTGGACCCCGGCATCCATTCCTTGAAGGGAAGAGAGCAATATGACAATTTATTTTCTCTCTCAGTAGCACTCACTATGGCCACTGGTGCTGTCCCTGGAATATTTCTGATTCTCCTTCCCTCCGGACACAGGGCGGGGCTGTATTTTTTGGCCCCAACAGTTTCATGTGATTCATGCAATGTGACAATTTCTGAAAGGTGGGAGGTGAGTGATGAATGTCACTTCTGAGCAGGAGCATTTAACTTCCAGCGTGAAGCCCTCTCTCTTTTCCCTGCCAGGTACCAGCATTGCTTTGGATGCAGGGGGCACCTGAGTGACTACAGCAGCAAACACTGCAGCTGACCCAGGTAGGCAGCTCCCTGGGGGTCTAATGGATTTGACCTTCCTTAATGCAGTGTTCTTGCCTGGAGAATCCCAGGGACGGGGGGAGCCTGGTGGGCTGCCGTCTATGGGGTCTCACAGAGTCAGACACGACTGAAGGAACTTAGCAGCAGCAGGAACGCCCCCACAGTGCCAGTAGCAAAATGAAAAATTAGACCTGATAATTAATGATACCTGGTCCTTCAGATGTAAACATTTTCCCTGTTTAAATGGTTTGCTTCAAGTAGATTCACAGACTGGGAAGTTTAGCATCATGATGACGAGAGACCCCACATCCATTCCCAACAGCCAGAGCTATTTTCTGGTCCTTGCTGGGCCCAGAGACGACACTTCATGTCTGTTCGGTGCTCCATGCCCACAGAGACCACTCCATGAACAAGCTCCTGGGAGCAACCAAGTCTGCAGAGCACTGCCTTCCCCTGCAGGCCCTCTTGTTGTCTTCTAAGGGTGGGTATGACTCTGACTTAGTCCTTGCCCAGCAGCGCTCCCTGAAACCTCCAGTTTGGGGATCATTTTGCCTCAAAATGAGACTTCCCTGGTGGTCAGATGGTAAAGCGTCTGTCTACAATGCGGAAGACCTGGGTTCGATCTCTGGGTCGGGAAGATCCGCTGGAGAAGGAAATGGCAATCCACTCCAGTGCCATTGCCTGGAAAATCCCATGGACAGAGGAGCCTGGTAGGTTACAGTCCATGGAGTCACAAAGAGTTGGACACAACTGAGCAACTTCACTATTTCGCTTTGCCTCAATAAGAGTAACCCCATTCCTCTCCCAAGCCTGATAGCATCACTGATTTTGATATACATCAAATTATTTGGGAGATACAAGACATTCCTGGCAATCCTGCTACATAAGTACTCCACATCACTGTTTTCCCCTCATGTGGTCATCCATGATACAGAAGGGTCTTTCTGCAAGGGGGCCTTCTCCCCAAGACCCTAAGGTGATATGGCAAAAGGCTAGTTGATTTTAGTTTTTATTTCAATATAATATGTCAGAAGAGTATGTAATTTCCTGAGTTCCATCTCACTGCAGCAAAGATTTGAAATGGCAGACCAGTGTTATAGCTTAATTACAGCTCAGTTTTATTTGGCAAACAAAGGAAAACACATCCTTGAGGCATGAGAGTGGCCAACCCAAAAAAAAAGAGAGTTTCAACCTTGGCTCCTCTTTTTATATGCTTTTTCTCCTCCCCGAGTCTGCCCTAGTTAAATTGGGCTAGCCAGGAGGGCTGTTTGTTTCAGCTGAGGGTCTCACTCTGATCCTTGGATTTTCTGTTGTCCATTTTTGTGGGGTTTTCCCTTTCTTTGTCTTGTAGCCACCACCATTTGGGTCTCCTTTTTCCTATTCTAACTACCTAGCATTCCCCTCTCAAGAGATGGGAGGCCCAAATCTTTGGGAATAGGGGCATCGCAGTCTCTCAGGCCACTTCCTGCTGAGCTGGAATGGCGAGGTGCACTAGGCCTCCACTCTTGCTAGTCTCAAGCCTCAGAGTCCTTATAGCAGTGTCCATCTAAGGGTGAGTGATAGTTTTCATGGTTGGGCGTAGTTTATATATCCTTGTTGAACCTGCACTGCATGTTGTAGCTTATTGACCTGGACACAGAACAAGTTAGACAATTGATAATACGTGGAGCAATCATCAGTTCAGTTCAGCTGCTCAGTCGTGTCCGACTCTGCAACCCCATGAATCACAGCACGCCAGGCCTCCCTGTCCATCACCAGCTCCTGTAGTTCACTCAGACTCAAGTCCATCGAGTCAGTGATGCCATCCAACCATCTCATCCTCTATCATTCCCTTCTCCTCCTGCCCCCAATCCCTCCCAGCATCAGGGTCTTTTCCAATGAGGTGGCCATTGGAAAGGCCATTGGAAAGGCGAAAGGCCATTCACCTTTTCGCATGAGGTGGCCAAAATATTGGAGTTTCAGCTTCAGCATCAGTCCTTCCAAAGAAATCCCTAGGCTGATCTCCTTCAGAATGGACTGGTTGGATCTCCTTGCAGTCCAAGGGACTCCCAAGAGTCTTCTCCAATACCACAGTTCAAAAGCATCAATTCTTCAGTGCTCAGCTTTCTTCACAGTCCAACTCTCACATCCATACATGACCACTGGAAAAACCATAGCCTTGACTAGACGGACATTTGTTGGCAAGGTAATGTCTCTGCTTTTCAATATGCTATCTAGGTTGGTCATAATTCTTCTTCCAAGGAGTAAGTGTCTTTTAATTTCATGGCTGCAATCACCATCTGCAGTGATTTTGGAGCCCCCCCAAATAAAGTCTGATACTGTTTCCACTGTTTCCCCATCTATTTGCCATGAAGTGATGGGACCAGATGCCATGATCTTGTTTTTGCTTTGGCTTCATCCCTTCATTCTTTCTGGAGTTATTTCTCCACTGATCTCCAGTAGCATATTGGGCACCTAATGACCTGGGGAGTTCCTCTTTTGGTATCCTATCATTTTGCCTTTTCCTACTGTTCATGGGGTTCTCAAGGCAAGAATACTGAAGTGGCTTTCCATTCCCTTCTCCAATGGACCACATTCTGTCAGGCCTTTCCACCATGACCCACCCGTCTTGGGTTGCCCCGCAGGCATGGCTTGGTTTCATTGAGTTAGACAAGGCTGTGGTCCTAGTGTGATTAGATTGACTAGTTTTCTGTGAGTATGGTTTCAGTGTGTCTGACCTTTGGTGCCCTCTTGCAACACTTACCGTCTTACTTGGGTTTCTCTTACCTTGGCGTGGGGTATCTCTTCACAGCTGCTCCAGCAAAGCATAGCCGCTGTTCCTTACCTTGGACGAGAGGTATTTCCTTCCACCACCGTTCCTGACTTTCAATGTGGGGATAGCTCCTCTAGGCCCTCCTGTGCCTGCTCAGCCACCTCTCCTCTGGTTGCTCCTCCCGGCCACCGGCCCTGGCCTCGGGCGTAGGTGGCTCCTCCCAGCTGTTGTCTTTTAATTTCCAGGCTGCAGTCACCATCTGCAGTGATTTTGGAACCCCCAAAAATTAAAGTCTGACACTGTTTCCACTGTTTCCCATCTATTTCCCATGAAGCGATGGGACCAGATGCCATGATCTTAGTTTTCTGAATGTTGAGCTTTAAACCAACTTTTTCACTCTCCTCTTTCACTTTCATCAAGAGTCTGTTTAGTTCCTCTTCATTTTCTGCCATAAAGGTGGTGTCATCAGCTTATCTGAAGTTATTGATATTTCTCCCAGCAGTCTTGATTCCAGCTTGTGCTTCTTCCAGTCCAGTGTTTCTCATAATGTATTCTGCATATAAGTTAAATAAATAGGGTGACAATATACAGCCTTGACATACTCCTTTTCCTATTTGGAACCAGTCTGTTGTTCCATGTCCAGTTCTAACTGTTGCTTCCTGACCTGCATATAGGTTTCCCAAGAGGCAGGTCAGGTGGTCTGATATTCCCATCTCTTTCAGAATTCTCCAGTTTATTGTGATCCACACAGTCAAAGGCTTTGGCATAGTCAATAAAGCAGAAATAGATGTTTTCTGGAACTCTCTTGCTTTTCCCATGATCCAGTAGATGTGGAATTCCAGTTGAGCTGTTTCAAATTCTGAAAGATGATGCTGTGAAAGTGCTGCACTCAATATGCCAGCAAATTTGGGAAACTCAGCAGTGGCCACAGGACTAGAAAAGGTCAGTTTTCATTCCAATTCCAAAGAAAGGTAATGCCAAAGAATGCTTAAACTACCACTCAATTGCACTCATCTCATACGCTAGTAAAGTAATGCTCAAAATTCTCCAAGCCAGGCTTCAGCAATACGTGAACCATGAACTTCCAGATGTTCAAGCTGGTTTTAGAAAAGGTAGAGGAACCAGAGATCAAATTAAGAGACCTAATCAGCACCAAAACAACAACAACAAAAACCCCTAATCCTAAAATCTTCGCAGCGACTACCTTCTGACTTACTTTATCCCTCTGTTAAATGCAAATAGGACAACTTGACCAAATGTCGGGGTGCTGAAGATACTGTATTAGTGTGTCACTACCACAAACTCTGGGGAGAAATAATCTGGAAATGTGGTGAACAGGTAGTACAAGATGAACATGATCAATTAAAACCACTGCTCAAGGACAGAGACACCAGAGGGATCCAGCTGAGAGGTCTTGTCTGTTCTTCTCCTCCCTCCTGTCCATCACAGCAATGCTGAGTCACCACTGTCTCTACAAAACTCCCATAAGCTGGCAAAGGAAAAATAACTACAGGTCTCTCGTTATTCGCCAAGACACACACATAGTATGAACACTGATTCCATTTCTGGGTTATCCATCAAAATGTAATCATTCTCTTTGTATCTTTATCAATACATAATGAGAGAGCTGATATACTCATGGCATTATTTCATTTTTCACATTACTATAATTCATTCTATTTGTTGTTTTTCTTCTCTTTCATTTCTATATCAGATAAAAATAGTTGGAGAGAGAGAAATATTTCCAGCTCAGATTATGTCTCTGCTATTTAAAAAATAATTAAATAGACATCTACTAAGTAGTAGGCCATTTTCTAGGCCCTGTAGATACTGTTATGAACAAATCGGAAAGCATCTTTCCTCTGTGAACACCATAATCTAGGAAGAAGAAAATGGTAATAAACAAATAAATAGAAATAAATTTTAGATAGAGCACACTGAGGAGGATAATAAACAGAGTGATATTACCAGCAGTGATTAGATGATGGGAGTTCTTTTAGGTTTGTTATGTCCAGAAAGGCCTTTATGAGGTGACATTTGAGATGAGACTAGAAAGCAAGAATCCTTCATGTTGAAATCTTCATAATTGAAGGAGTAGAACACACCAACCAGTAAAAACATCAAAAAGGAGAAATACAAGTAGTATATGCTACGAATCCTAAAATAAGTCCCTGGTGAAAACAAGTTATAAAGGAGAAAGAAAGAAATGAGAGGGCTTTAAAAGGAGACCACCCAACAAATAAGCTTACCTACAAAACAAAAATGGAGTCACAGATGTAGAAAACAAACTTGTGATTACCAGGAGATGAGGGGGAGGGCTAAATTGAGAGATTGGGGTTGACACATACACACTATTATATATAAAATAGATAATTAATAAGGACCTCCTGTATAGAACAGGGAACTCTACTAAATACTCTGCAATGACCTATAAGGAAAAGAATCTAAAAAAGAGTGGATCAAAGCTATGGTTTTTCCAGTAGTCATGTACAGATGTGAGAATTTGACCATAACGAAGGCTGAGTACCAAAGAACTGGGGCTTTTGAACTGTGGTGCTAGAGAAGACTCTTGAGAGTCCATTGGACTGCAAAGGAGATCAAACCAGTCAATCCTAAAGGAGAGCAACTCTGCATATTTATTGAAAGGACTGATGTTGAAGCCGAAACTCCAATACTTTGCCCACCTGCTGCAAAGAGCCAACTCACTGGAAAAGACCCTGATGCTAGGAAAGACTGAGGGCAGGAGGAGAAGGGCACAACAGAGGATGAGATGGTTGGATGACCTCTCTGACTCAGTGGACATGAGTTTGAGCAAACTCCAGAGAAAGTGAAGGACAGGGAAGCCTGGCTTCCTGTGGTCCACGAGGTTACAAAGAATTGGACATGACTAAGCCACTGAACAACAACATATGCACTTGCATAACTGATTCACTTTACTGTACATCTGAAACTAATACAACATTGTAAATCAACTATACCCCAGTAAAATTAACTTTAAAAAAGGCCCACTCAGCACAAGCCACAGAAAATACTGAGATGTTTTTGAGAAGGGACTATCATACACACATAGACATTGGGGAAGAAAAAAATCAGTTTGAACAAGTCAATTAACTAGAGATACTCCTTGTATGGTCAAGTAGACAGATAAGATCTAGAATACATAAACAAGATTTGGATTTCTATTTTCTCCTATTTTCTCCCTTATATTATGTCTCAATTATATAACTTTTACGGTTTTTTTTCAACCCCATTCTCTGTGTATACTTGTAACTCCAACTATACTGATGACAAGTACTTCAAGTGTCTTAACACATGTTTTCTCTCCTTTCTTTATCTTTCTAATTGCTGTTCTTTATGCTTCTGAGAACTTCTCCATCGTCTTCAATTGTTAACTCCAATATATCTCTTAAGAATTAAACATCACTTCTTTTACCAGTTAATTTGCATTGCATTCAAGTCACAGAAAGCAATACTTAAGTGGCTTAAATAATGACAGAATTGATTAGCTCATGTAGCTGGAAATCCAGAGGAAGGAGATATTTCTAAATAAGCCTAACCCAGTGGTTCCAACTCAATCAATTTCTCCTTATTTTTCCTGGCTGTAAACATCTCTGTGTGTTGCTTTAATCCTCAGTCTGCAAAGAAACAAAATGGCTATCACATTTTTCTGTTAAAGGAAGAAATCAGCATTCAATATCTGAGAAGAAAGCTATTACTTAAGTAAGCAATGGAAAACTGCTTTTTAAGGCAGACTCTCCTTGAGGAAAGTTGATCTGTACAAGATTTTAGGAAGCACAGAATTCAGAGATCAGTAGGCTTTAGAGATGGGACTTCTTGGGCATTAGTGGAACAGAGCTGTTACTGACTTTCTGATGGTCAGGGTAGGTTGCCACTCATCTGGACAGCTTGCAGAACTATGGTCAGTGAGAGTATTGTCTTTGATTATACCAACAAACCAATGTCCAAGGAAAAAGAAAAGAGGCCCTTCTGAAAACTCTCATGAGATCATAGAATCAGCTTTCCTAGAGGTTCCTACCCAGCCTGTCTTTACATCTCTTTGGGCACAGTCAGACTGCTAAGAACTTGTAATCAGCTAAGAACTGTCTGGTTCAGAAGAAATCAACAAGGGAAAGGAAGTGGTATAATTTGATTGGCTTAGATAAATCCTGCCCTTTCCCTGTAACTTGGGCAATCCACACTATCTCTAGATATTGAGAGAGGACAATGTTACCACATTGCTCTGGACACATTCCCTAAAGCATCTTTTGTCATTACAGAACATTTATACTGTCCTGGTTGCCATTTGCAACTTTTCTGGCAAGTGGCTACCTACCTTTCTGCCCAATAGAGGAAAGTAATAGGTAACATACCCAAAATGTCTTGGAATAGTCACTGAGACAGAGTAAGGCTCAGTTCCTTAGGACTATTCATCATCAAGGTTGTCAAGCGTTAGTCCTGAAGCACAAAATGCTAATTTTTAATCCAACTTTTTTAGACCTTTAAGAGTAATGCATGAACACAAATACAATCTACTTTGAGGGAGAAATAAGTAGAGATTCTTATGGAAGATTGTATTTGTAGTGAGTCTTCATGGATGAGAAAGTTTTAGCCAAGTGGCTCTGGGTGGTCTAACCCTTCCATGTACCTTGTAGGTGGAGACTGACTGTCTAACACGTGATGCTTCAGAGAAAAGCTAAAATTATGAGGCTTCTTTCAGGTGAAGGCTCAGATCCAGTCCTTTTGCCTCCATCTTCATTCATAAAATCCCTTACATAATGGTCTTAATGGGCACAGATGTCTCCAGAATACTAAAGGAAGAAGGAACCAAGAAAGAAGAAACAAGTGCCAGAAATAGAAAATGAAACGTGCCCCAAACTGGTTCCATGTTCCTCACATTTTTCCAGTAGCCACATGTGATGGTCGCTGCAATTTGTTGCCTGAACACCTCTTCAGAAACGGAGGACTTGCTATTCTGCCACCATGCGAACACCCAAAGACCACCTTCAACTGTCAGCTATTTTTGTGTTTCCTAAGAAAACTGCATTGTGTAAGGTGACATCTCTTTTCAAAGGCAGCCTGCAATAAGTAACTGATCAGGATGAAGGGAAAGACCAGCCCCCTGTACAATTTCGGTTGACTCTGAAGACTTATCCTAGCTATAGAGATCCTCATTGGTCAACCTAGAACTCTGCTGATCCTCACTGTGGTTCAGCTTCCCTTTCTGGACAACCTGGCTTCTTTCCTCTTCCTTCCAGAGATGTTCATTGCAAACACTCCCTACTAAAAGTACTAATTGTGCTTTTACCTCATAAACTGATGCCCAGGAAAACCAACATAAAACAATTGTTACCAGGACCAGGAGGGGCATAAAAACAAGCACTGGGATGCTGAGACAGCTTTTGCCTATGGATTGCTTTCTATCTATGAGGCATGAAAATCATGCCCAGGACTTCATTATAAGACAATCTGAGCTCCAAAGAAGGTGAAACTCCCAAACAAAGCAGGTATGCCACACCAAGGCCAGAACCCGGGTCATAAAAGAATAGGACCCTGAAACTTGGATAAGAAACTCTGTTTTAGCCTTCTATCTCCAATTGTTTTAATTCCAAGATTCTTCTGAACCATTTGAACACAAAGAATTAGCCCACTTCCGCAAGTTAAGGGCTAGAATTCCCATTTTTCATGAATGTTTTGCAGAGAACAAGTGCTTCCCTCATGAACAACTTCTTTGACTCACAGCTATTAGGCCAAAGAGAAACATGATCATCAAAGGGAATAAATGGTTTATACCATGAAGGAAACTCAAAAGACTTAGGAAATATGTTACTGGCAGAATCTGAGAGAGTAGTACATTCTGAGGTCATGGACTGAGGGGATAGGTAAAATACAAATTTGGATAAAAGGACGTTTATCAGTATAGGAGAATTCTTCTGGGTATGAGAGTTAATGCCTCAGCAAGGAACCCGGGAAATGGTGTTTAAAAATTGCTAGAATGGCTACTTGAAATGGAGTAAGTGATGGTTCAGCTTCAGTGAAGTAGGAAGACCAGAATTTCCATAACAGACTGTGGAAGAAGCTTAACACTCCAAGAAGTGATTATGCAAAAGCAGATACATGAGATAAGAATCAAATCCCCCAGAGGAAAATGTTCCAGAGAGACGCCAACAGGGAACCACTTACCAAAGCAATTAGGAGTATGCTGGTGACAGGTGTGCCAGCATCATTAACAAATTCCATGGAGGTTCTCTGTAGGCCAGAGCATATGGCAAGAGATACTGCCATGGGACTGGGCTCACCCAAAGAGCGGGAATGAGAAGATGTCAAAGTTAGCAAGTACCAGTTGGCCGCACCTAAGTGTCAGAAGTCACACTGGTGCAGGGATCGTAATGAGCAGAAAAGTCAGTGTAGCAGCCAAGGAAACTTGGCCCTCAGAGAGTTGTGTCCCTGAGGAGCAAAATAGATGGAAGGCCTTCAAGGGTACTGCTCAAAGGGAACCCTCAAGACACACTGATGTACCAATCGGAGGCTGAAAGCAGTTGCCCCCAGAGGAAGTCAAGATCTTCTGCCTGCTTCCTCACCCTGAGACAGCTTTTGAACCTAAAATTTATTTACTGAATCAAAGGCCCAGTCTCAGGAGAAAGATCCCCACCCCACCAGGGCAAGTGCAGACTACATGACAATTATTCCACTCCTTCCCCATGGGGACAGAAGGTGAAGGCGAAGGTGAAGTTGCTCAGTCGTATCCGACTCTTTGCGACCCCATGGACTGTAACCTACTAGGCTTCTCCATCCATGGGATTCTCCAGGCAAGAATACTGGAGTGGATTGCCATTTCCTTTTCCAAGGGATCTTCCTGACCCAGGGATCGAACCCGGGTCTCCTGCATTGGAGGCAGACGCTTTAACCTCTGAGCCACCAGGGAAGCCCCCATGGGGAATGATGGCCATTTAATTGGTTGTACATTGAGATGGAGAGAATACACAAACATTAGCTCTGTTTGTTGTGGAGTCTGAGTTGATACTGATACCCAGAGGCTATAAGTGTTAATCATGATGGCCCAGATTTGAACGTGAGCATACGGAGACCAGGAAATAGAGTGCTGACTTGGCTTTGGCTCATAAATGATCCTCTGGATCTTATCTGGGGCCATTTCCCTAGTCTCTAAGAACTAGGGAACACATAATTGAAGTTCATATGCCCAGGAGTTTACATACCACCGTAATGTGTCATTGATCTGAGGAAAATGGAAAAACCAAGTGGAAACCCATGAAACAGCCAAGAGAATACATCAAAAATAAAAATTATATCATGTGGGGAATGGTAAATACTGCTACCCTTGGACCTGAAAGGTGTGGGTCCCCATCATGTCTTCCTTTATTTCACTAGTCTGGCCTCTGACAAACCAGACAGAACCAGAGGGAGACAGTACACTACCTGCAAATTCGACTACATAGTGACCTTAGTTGAAGCCTATATGCCAGACACAGTATCTTTGCTAGAACAAACTATCATGTGTGTGAAAACGTAGTATGTGACTGTTAGTGTGGCAGAGGTCTTCCTTTCCATCTCTATTCAGTTCAGTTCAGTTCAGTCGCTCAGTCGTGTCTGACTCTGCGACCCCATGAATCGCAGCACACCAGGCCTCGCTGTCCATCACCAACTCCCGGAGTTCACTCAAACTCATGTCCATCGAGTCAGTGATGCCATCCAGCCATCTCATCCTCTGTCGTCCCCTTCTCCTCCTGCCCCCAATCCCTCCCAGCATCAAAGTCTTTTCCAGTGAGTCAACTCTTCACATGAGGTGGCCAAAGTACTGGAGTTTCAGCTTTAGCATCATTCCTTCCAAAGAAATCCCAGGGCTGATCTCCTTCAGAACGGACTGGTTGGATTTCCTTGCAGTCCAAGGGACTCTCAAGAGTCTTCCCCAACACCACAGTTCAAAAGCATCAATTCTTTGGTGCTCAGCCTTCTTCACAGTCCAACTCTCACATCCATACAAGACTACTGGAAAACCATAGCCTTGACTAGACGGACCTTAGTTGGCAATGTCTCTGCTTTTGAATATGCTATCTAGGTTGGTCATAACTTTCCTTCCAAGGAGTAAGCATCTTTTAACTTCATGACTGCAGTCACCAACTGCAGTGATTTTGGAGCCCCCAAAAATAAAGTCTGACACTGTTTCCACTGTTTCCCATCTATTTCCCATGAAGTGATGGGACGAGATGCCATGATCTTAGTTTTCTGAGTGTTGAGCCATCTCTATTAGAGGATAAAAAACCATTCTCAATCATTGGTGCCCAATAACTGCATGAACTCTCCTTCCCTCTGTCATAATATAAATCTGGACCATCTAAACATCCTTCAGAACATCACACTAATCCAGTGGATTGATGACTACATGAAAGCTGAGCTGGACAGGCAAAACTCTGTAGAAACTTAAAGGGCTGCCAAATCAGTAAAATTTTAAGAACTCCCCTGTTTGGAAGCATACCAGGATATTTCTTCTACAGATTAATTATATATCGTATCATTTATAAAGAAATATATGTGGGCTTCCTGGGTAGCTCAGCTGGTAAAGAATCAACCTGCAATGCAGGAGACCCTGGTTTGATTCCTGGGTCAGGAAGATCCCCTAGAGAAGGGATAGGCTACCCACTCCAGTATTCTTGGGCTTCCCTGATGGCTCAGATGGTAAAGAATCCACCTGCAGTGTGGGCGACCTGGGTTCAACCCCTGCGTTGGGAAGATCCCCTGGAGGAGGGCATGGCAACCCACTCCAGTATTCTTGCCTGGAGAATCCCCATGGACAGAGGAGCCTGGCAGACTATAGTCTATGGAGTTGCAAAGAGTCAGACACAACTGAGTGACTAAGCATAGCACAGTACATATTTATATATAGATATGTACATATATCAATAGAATATAAGTAAAAATTATACACACATACGTGGGCCTCTTTGGTCTTTGAATTCTGGAAGCAGTATACTTCATATTTGAGAATGTTGCAAAAACCCAGGGCTATGGACTGAATTGTGTTCCCCCAAAATTCTATGTGTAGAAACCCCAACCCCCAATACGACTGTGTTTGGGGCTGGGGCCTGTGAGGAGGTAATTCAGGTGAAATGAGGTCAGAAGTGCAGGGCTCTAATCTGATCTGATTAGTGTCCTTACAAGAGACAGCAGAGAACTCAGACTCTCATTCTCTCCCTATGAGTGAGAGTATGTGAGCACATAGCAAGGCTTCATAGTGAAATCCACCTTGCCGGAGCCTTGATCTTAGATGGGATGGCCAGCCTCTGTAACTATGAGGCAATACATTTCTGTTATTTAAAACAATCCAGCACGTGACATTGTGTTATGATAGCCCAAGGGTCATATCCCCACAAACTAAGTGATATGAAAAGCTCTAAGATATCCATAAAACTCAGAGCAAGAAAGAGCTCTGCACAGATTCAGACTATGGCACAAGTCAATTTGTGGCTTGCATGTATCAGACCCTATTATTTTTGAGGTATCCATGATGGGGAAAATGCTGTGTAGGGTTTGTGCAAAACCAAGCGGAGAACCATAATGCAGATCCCTAGTGTCTAGGAGAAATTCTCCAGCTAAAATGGAGAATCACATACTCTTTGAAAATCAGTTCCTACATACAGAATAGAGTCTGAACATGGAACACTCAGAAGTCATGCAGCCAGAATGGCAGATCAACAGGTGAGTTCTGTCAGACTCACCAATTCAAGAATTTGTGCAGGTCCCGAAATAGCCTACCATAACACAATGGAAGCGTCACACCTGGGACTGAACATGAGCAAAACCAAACGGCAGAAGCAAGCTGCAAGAGCAGTTACCCCAGTCTCTGCATCATCTCCCACAGGGGCATTGCCCCTGACTTGGCTTGTACCTGTGTCCACACTGAGGGAATTAACCCTCATAACCAGCTGTTAGAGAGGAAAACACTGGAGCTGGGTTAACTAATGGGTCATTTGGTATATGAGTGAAAGTCAGAAATGCATTGCTACTGGACTACAAGCCAACTCAGAGCTGGCCATAAAAGACAATGGTAAGGAGATCTCTGTGCAAAGAGAAGTATAAACAGTTAAAAATGTAAAGAGATTTTTGGGCTGTGATGAACATTTTGCCTCTGCTCAAGGGCTACAACGGACGCACAGGAAGATTAGGGACAAGGGCTTCTGAGGGGGAGGCAGGTGAATGGACAGAGTGGGGATCACACTGTAAAGACTTTAGATTGCATGTTGATGCTCACCAAAGATCATGCTCAGGGAGCGGGCACTCTGTAACCCAGGTGGACAAAATTCCTTGGGTGGTTGATGTAAGCTGGCTCTAACATTAGCCACCCCAGGACTGGCACAAAGGGTGAGTTAACCAAGTAGCCATGGAGACAGAGATGGGAGCCCAGTAACATGGGAGTCCACTTCCTGAGGCTGATTTAGCTTCTTTCACTACTAGATATATGCACTGACAACGAAAGGGCCCCAGTATGCTCCATCTTTTGAGAAGAGTAATTGCCCATTCGGTGGCAGTTCAGTTCAGTCAGCTGAGTCGCTCAGTCGTATCCAACTCTTTGTGACCCCATGGACTGCAGCATGCCAAGCCTCCTTGTCCATCATCAACTCCTGGAGTTTACTCAAACCATGTCCATTGAGTCGGGTATGCCATACAATGGCAAGCTGACTATATTTCACCATTTTCAATCAAGGGTTAGCTATTATTTCAACAGAGTCCAGGTATGGGCTTGACTTTCCTGCTCATCAGTCAGTTCAGTCGCTCAGTCATGTCCAACTCATTGTGACCCCATGAATCACAGCACGCCAGGCCTCCCTGTCCATCACCAACTCCGGAGTTCACTCAGACTCACATCCATCGAGTCAGTGATGCCATCCAGCCATCTCATCCTCTGTCGTCCCATTCTCCTCCTGCCTCCAATCCCTCCCAGCATCAGAGTCTTTTCAAATGAGTCAACTCTTAGCATGAGGTGGCCAAAGTACTGGTGTTTCAGCTTTAGCATCATTCCTTCCAAAGAGCACCCAGGACTGATCTCCTTTAGAATGGACTGGTTGGATCTCCTTGCAGTCCAAGGGACTCTCAAGAGTCTTCTCCACACCACAGATCAAAAGATCAATTCTTTGATGCTCAGCTTTCTTCACAGTCCAACTCTCACATCCATATATGACTACTGGAAAAATCATAGCCTTGACTAGATGGACCTTTGTTGGCAAGGTGATGTCTCTGCTTTTTAATATGCTATCTAGGTTGGTCATAAATTTCCTTCCAAGGAGTAAGCGTCTTTTAATTTCATGGCTGCAGTCACTATCTGCAGTGACTCTGGAGCCCAGAAAAATAAAGTCTGACACCGTTTCCACATCTATTTCCCATGAAGTGACGGGGCCAGATGCCATGATCTTCGTTTTCTGAATGTTGAGCTTTAAGCCAACTTTTTCACTCTCCTCTTTCACTTTCATCGAGAGGCTTTTTAGTTCCTCTTCGTTTTCTCCCATAAGGGTGGTGTCATCTGCATATCTGAGGTTATTGATATTTCTTCTGGCAATCTTGCCTCCAGCTTGTGTTTCTTCCAGTCCAGCATTTCTCATGATGTACTCAATATACAGCCTTGACGTACTCCTTTTCCTATTTGGAACCAGTCTGTCGTTCCATGTCCAGTTCTAACTGTTGCTTCCTGACCTGCATACAGGTTTCTCAAGAGGCAGGTCAGGTGGTCTGGTATTCCCATCTCTTTCAGAATTTTCCACAGTTTATTGTGATCCACACAGTCAAAGACTTTGGCATAGTCAAGAAAGTAGAAATAGATGTTTTTCTGGAACTCTCTTGCTTTTCCATGATCCAGTGGATGTTGGCAATTTGATCTCTGGTTCCTCTGCCTTTTCTAAAACCAGCTTGAACCTCTGGAAGTTCATGGTTCACGTTTTGCTGAAGCCTGGCTTGGAGAATTTTGAGCATGACTTTACCAGCATGTGAGGATGAGTGCAATTGTGTGGTAGTTTGAGCATTCTTTGGCATTGGCTTTCCTCAGGATTGGAACAAAAACTGACCTTTTCCAGTCCTGTGGCCACTGCTGAGTTTTCCAAATTTGCAGGCATATTGAGTGCAGCATTCTCACAGCATCATCTTTCAGGATTTGAAATAGCTCAACTGGAATTCCATCACCTCCGCTAGCTTTGTTCCTAGTGATTCTTCCTCAGGCCCACTTGACTTTGCATTCCAGGACGTCTGGCTCTAGATTAGTGATCATACCATCGTGATTATCTGGGTCATGAAGATCTTTTTTGTACATTTCTTCTGTGTATTCTTGCCACCTCTTCTTAATATCTTCTGCTTCTGTTAGGTCCATACCGTTTCTGTCCTTTATCGAGCCCATCTTTGCATCTTTATCGAGCCCACTCTCTAATTTTCTTGAAGAGATCTCTAGTTTTTCCCATTCTGTAATTTTCCTCTATTTGTTTGCATTGATCACTGAAGAAGGCTTTCTTATCTCTTCTTGCTATTCTTTGGAACTCTGCATTCAGATGCTTATATCTTTTCTTTTCTCCTTTGCTTTTCACTTCTCTTCTTTTCACAGCTATTTGTAAGTCCTCCCCAGACAGCCACTTTGCTTTTTTGCATTTCTTTTCCATGGGGATGGTCTCGATCCCTGTCTCCTGTACAATGTCACGAACCTCCGTCCATAGTTCATCTGGCACTCTGTCTATCAGATCTAGTCCCTTAAATCTATTTCTCACTTCCACTGCATAATCATCAGGGATTTGATTTAGGTCATACATGAATGGTCTAGTGGTTTTCCCTACTTTCTTCAATTTAAGTCTGAATTTGGCAATAAGAAGTTCATGATCTGAGCCACAGTCAGCTCCTGGTCTTGTTTTTACTGACGGTATAGAGCTTCTCCATCTTTGGCTACAAAGAATATAATTAATCTGATTTCGGTGTTTACCATCCGGTGATGTCCATGTGTAGTCTTCTCTTGTGTTGTTGGAAGAGGGTGTTTGTTATGACCAGTGCGTTCTCTTGGCAAAACTCTATTAGCCTTTTCCCTGCTTCATTCCGTATTCCAAGGCCAAATCTGCCTGTTACTCCAGGTGCTTCTTGACTTCCTACTTTTGCATTCCAGACCCCTACAATGAAAAGGACATATTTTTTGGGTGTTAGTTCTAAAAGGTCTTGTAGGTCTTCATAGAAACGTTCAACTTCAGCTTCTTCAGCATTACTGGTTGGGGCATAGGCTTGGATTACTGTGATACTGAATGGTTTGCCTTGGAAACGAACAGAGATCATTCTGTCGTTTTTGAGATTGCATCCAAGTACTGCATTTTGGACTCTTTTGTTGACCATGATGGCTACTCCATTTCGTCTAAGGGATTCCTGCCCGCAGTAGTAGATATAATGGTCATCTGAGTTAAACTCACCCATTCCAGTCCATTTTAGTTCACTGATTCCTAGAATGTCGACATTCACTCTTGCCATCTCCTGTTTGACCACTTCCAATTTGCCTTGATTCATGGACCTGACATTCCGGGTTCCTATGCAATATTGCTCTTTACAGCATCAGACCTTGCTTCTATCACCAGTAACACCCACAACTGGGTATTGTTTTTGCTTTGGCTCCATCCCTTCATTCTTTGTGGAGTTATATCTCCACTGATCTCTAGTAGCATCCTACTGGAGATCTGGTCAGTAGCACCTACTGACCTGGGGAGTTCCTCTTTCAGTATCCTATCATTTTGCCTTTTCATACCATTCATGGGGTTCTCAAGGCAAGAATACTGAAGTGGTTTGCCATTCCCTTCTCCAGTGGACCACATTCTGTCAGACCTCTCCACATGGCATGGCTTAGTTTCATTGAGTTAGACAAGGCTGTGGTCCATGTGATTAGATTGACTAGTTTTCTGTGAGTATGGTTTCAGTGTGTCTGCCCTCTGATGCCCTCTCGCAACACTTACCATGTTACTTGGGTTTCTCTTATCTTGGACGTGGGGTATCTCTTCATGGCTGCTCCAGCAAAGCACAGCTGCTACTTCTTTCCTGCCCATAACCTCACACAAAACCACTATACTGAGGGCTTAAAGAGTGCTTGATTCATTGACATAGCTTTCTTCAGACCAAAAAGAGACTGCTTTATAGGAAAGGAGGTGTGAGAGTGGGTCTATAAGCATGGGATCCACTGTTCCTGTTACAAACCACAGCACTCAGAAGCTATCAGCCTGATGAAGCATTGAAACAGCCTATTAATGGTATATAGCTGAAGCACCATCACAGAGGTAATACTTTACAAGGATGACACACCATCCTCCAGGACACAATAAACACCTTTAACAAAAGGTCTTTAATTTATATAATGTTATGTCTCTAGTGGGCTTCCCTTGTAGCTCAGTGGCAAAGAATCGCCTGCCAATGCAAGAGACGTAGGTTCAATCCCTGGGTTGGGAAGATCCCCTGGAGAAGGAAACAGCAACCCACTTCAGTATTCTTGCCTGGAAACTTCCATGGACAGGGAAGCCTGGTGGGCTACAGTCCAGGGGTGCAGAGTTGGACAGGACTTGGTGACAGAACAACAAATGTCTCTAGTAGTGGGACATATGAGCTAGGGACCCAGAAGTAGGAACAGGAGTGACCCGATTTGTCATCAATCCCAGTGAGTTATTTGGGGAATCTGTGTTCTCTGTACCCACAACCCAGCAAGCCCTCTTCCCTTCCTGGGAAACCTCACAGTCAACCCACTCAGACTCTGCCCCTGCCCTCAGCATCCTCATGGGGTTCAAAGAGGAGATACTTCCTGCTGGAGGGACTCAGGGGAAGGGACTGGCTTCCCACCAGAGGCTGTAGGACAGAAAAAAGACTGCCCTGATGCTGTTCTTCAGGAGACACACTTGAGGAACAGGTAGAGACAGTCTCCTGAAGCTGCTGGGAGGAATGACTGGTCCCGAGAACATGCAGTGGAAAGACACATTTGGGTTTCAGCACACTTGGACCTTGGCATTCGTCTGATTGGGGCCACAGGGTTCCACACCAGAAGCCCACCTTGCTTCCCAGGACCCTGAAAGACTGGATCTGGGGTCCACACAGGTACAATTCACCCTCACCTCTTCTGGACTGGGGAAGTCCTGCCTCTGCAGAGCGTCTGGGTCAGAGCACTCTGCCTGCACCTGGCTAGGCCCCGAGGGTAGAGGCATCTGCACTGTGACTCTGAACTGAGAAGAAGCCTAGGGGACAAGGCAGCCACAAGGATTGGGTTTGCTTGATAGACGGTGTGAGCCAGACCTCTCATGGAGGAGTCTGGGAAGGGCCCTCCAGCACCAGTGTTTCTCATCCCAGGACTCCTGGGTCCACTAAGTACAACTGGCAAGATTCTGGGAGAGGTCATTGCAGAGGTGGGGGCAGCAAGGAGCCATCTCTACCTTCCACCGCTATGTTCCCCAGGAAGAGACACCCACTAGAATCTTGAAAGAGCTGCTCCCAGAAGAGAATCTATAAAGAAGACTGTGACGGAGAATGTGATCCTTCTTCAGAATGATGGAAAGCATCCCCCATTTGTTGGGAGTCCTGCCAAAGACCAGCTCTCTGTGTTCAGCCTCCTGTGGGTGATCTTGAATGAAACAATCTTCCTCTCGAGGACTACGCCTCCATCCAGAGGCACTCTACCCTCAGCGACTACGGATGTGAGAAGAAAAGGCCTGAATGCCTCACCCTAATGTGAAACAACTGTGAATCAGTACCATGGTCCCTGTGGAGTCAGTAGAGGCCTCTACTAGGATGAGTTCACAGCTCTAATCTCAGCTCTAATCTTTCTTTCCTCCCATCTACAGTGTGGATCCCCGACAACAATCTGCATATGAATCTCCATCTCAGAATTTGCTTCCCAGGGAAGACAACCTACAATGTAGGTTGGTACACTGTCAATTAACATGGATTTGCAAGCTACATTTGCTATTGTGTCATCAAAGGTTTATGCCATACCCAGTTTTATCTATGGAACTTCAAAGAGAGATTTAAGTTTTGCATGGAATTGCATTTCACTGATAGAAGAATCACTATTAAAGTGCTTATTATCTGTGAAATTAAGTTTTAAAATAGCCTGACAATTTTAAACTTCAAACAATATTACAATTAATGTAACACAGAATGCTTTTTTCTTTCCTTTTAGTCACTGTAGGAGCAAATACATTAATAAATATATTTTGATTGGTCAAAAGGTTGCATTAATAATAATTTGAACAACGACAACTACGACCCTAAAAAGAACCATTTTCCTGGAAATTTAGGCAAATAAAGAACAATTATTAATCCAAGATTGCTTTTTTTTCATTAACTCTTCCCCTCTTTTCTCAGCATCTAGCAGTAAAAAAGCAAAACTCATAGATTTACTTATATCATTATTGAAAGCATTTTGAAAGGTCTTTGGAAATATTGTGTCTTTTTTAGAGACTCAGACTCAAGGTAAACATTTAAAACATAATCAGTCAGTCAATCAATTAAAATCTGATTTGAATAATATTTGTTAAATATAACTAATAAGCATTCAATGCACTAACCTCAAAATATGAAAGCTCTGCAGGCACCACTTTTGTTAGTGAAGTTAACTTCTACAGTTCTCTTTCAAAGGTATCCACATGCCAAATTCAGAAATTCGATTTGCATATTCCACTGAAAATTAACTAGCCTACCACAGATCTGAAAAGCAGAAGAGAGAACAGATCATTAACATCGTTAGAGTAATATACTGTTTATGAAAACCCCAAAGAAGGGGAATATTAAAAAACCTGGAAAGCTCAACACAGAAATTAGAAAGAAGTGTTTGTGTCTGAATAGAAGAAATTTTGTTTAATAGTTCACTAGTCAAAACAGCCAAGGGAAACAACCAAGGTAATTCAAATAGTGAGTAGAAATTATCTGGGGAGAATCAGAATATTGAAAGAAATAAGTCTTGATGGTCACATTACTCCTGCTCCTCCTAAATGGTACTGTATCCTCATATATTTTATATACTTGTTGGAGAAGACTTTTAAATATTAATTTGTGCCACACTAAAATTATATTATGTAAAGGGCTTTAAATGCTAAAGCTTAGCATGATTAAGCAATGCTGAAACTATTGTGATACTATAGAAAATGACTGAACTTATCTTCAATAAAAGGAACCAAGAGTTTTAATTATCTGTCCACAGTCTGTAATTTGAGTTTGCGTATAGCCTTATAAATAGAATTTAAAAAGAAAATAAGTTCCATAAATTTTGTTTGGAATTTTCAGCAGTATTCATGACCGCCTAACAACTTCCATCTCAGTTTCCCAGGACTTATAGTAAGTTATGTACAAATTCAGTTATCCTCTCAAAACAAACAAACAAACAAACAAAAAAACACCTTCACATCTTCATTTATGCTCTGCTTTATGGATTTTAAACTCTTGAGAAGGAAACAACTAAATTCACCCTTTGGTTGTTTGAATTATTAATTCTTCATATCATCCAAGGCATGTGTTTCTTCATCTTTTTCGCATCTCCAATCTTATCTGATCTTCCAAACCTAGTTCTATCCATCTCCCAGGAAGTGTTCTAACTTTTCCTTAATAAACATTCCTTTTTGAAATATTTATTACATTGGTATCTGTACCATACATATTAGCTTTTATAATATCCTGTTTATCATCATCTGACTCTCCCATTTCTGTCTAATCTGTCTCCTTGTAAACCATGTAAGTGATTTTAAGACAAACGTCCGGCTTTCTATTTTTTTGTACCCTTTGATGTAAATTGGGCACAGAGTAAAAGATTAAAAATATATATTGATACATTGAACAAAGATTCTTCTTTCATTTACATGAAGTTTAAGATGTCTTGGAACTAAACCATGAGCTCAGAACCTTCACACTTGAGTATTAATTTGTGATCTCTTTTCAATGTCCTTCACTATTCTTAGGAATTCCAAGGTTAAGCTCAGAGATTATTTTTAGAAACATTGCAAAATTTTTGTAGGCATATCTAGCAATATAAAGAAAAGAGAGGTGCCATCCAGGCTCTGTGTCAAAAAGCTATAAGTTTCATACAGTTTAACTGTATACAAGTTACTTTGTAAATATGTGTTGTATCATTTTTTATGGTTTTATCTTCTCCTGAGAACACTCATATCACACTACCTGTATCAGCAAATACTAATAGTTCTCCTGTCTTCCTGTCCTCAAGTCAACCTAATTGTGCTCAACTTGAGCAGCCAGAGAAGAAAGCTCACTCACTCAGGGGCCAGTTGAAATATGACAGCTTCATCTATGCTGCCTTCTTCCCAGATCACGTTAAGCCAGTTGGTGGTTTGTACAGTAGCAAATTTGTTAAGAAGGGATTACGTTTCTCATAACTTACAAAAGTAAATAGTACAAGACTTTGGAGATGGAAGAAACGCAGATGCCATGACCTTCTGAAGGCCCTCATGGTTAGATCTGTGCCATGACAAGCAGCCACAGGGTTATAGCGCTACTGTGATCGCCGGCCAACCCCATCACTAAATGCTGGGTAGTGCAGTAATAGTCATGATAGCTTTCCACAGCCGGCCCCAAATCAGCAACACACACACTTGGCTTCTCAGATTGACTAATGGCAACTCTGATCATCCAGTTCTCACATTCAGGACTTCACTATCTGAATTTTTTCCACAACTATGGAAGTTTTAATTTCTCTATTGTATCCTTGAGACAGACTGCATTTTCCAAAGATGGCCACAGTGATTGCTCCCATTCTACATGGTCTCACAGTGTGACTCTGATCCAGACATGCCTCACATCCAGTGCTGGGCCTTTTCCCTCACCCTCACATCTTGAACACAGGGAGACACTTGTGATGACCTCAGACAACCGAATGCGGTGTGATGATGCTGTATTATTTCTGGACACAGACCATCATACTGTCAGGTTCTTTTGCCTTACTTTCTTGGGATTCTCACTCTTGGAATACACCTCCTGTGCTGTCAAGAGCCCGAGAGCCTCACAGAGACCCCCTAACTCATCAGTTAGTAAAGAATTCATGATGTCTCTCTAGCATGGTAACATCTTTCTCAAAATTTAAAACATTTCTCCATACAAGCAGAGATTATCTTACTAAGTGAAGTCAGAAAGAGAAAGACAGTACCATGTGGTGTCTCTTATACGTGGAATCTAAATGACGACTCAAGTGAATCTATCTTCAAAATAGGAACAGACTCATGGACATAGAGAACAAAATCGTTGTTGCCAAGGGGGTGGAGGGATGGGATGGGAGGTTGGGGTTAGCAGATGTAAGTTTTTATAATTAGAAAGGGTAAACAACACGATCATACCATATAGCACAGAGAACTATATTCAGTGTCTTATCATAAATCATAATGGAAAAGAATATTTAAAAAAATAATGTATAAGTGTATAACTGAATTACTTTGCTGTACAGCAGTAATTAACATTAGCACAACATTGTAAATCAACTATACCTCAATAAAAGATAACATACTTCTTTATAATCAAGTGAATCTTAATATCACCGAGCATTTATCAAGTACATCTAACTTGAAAATATCTTTTAAGTATTTCACTGTCAGCACAATTCCTACACCACTAGAACAAAGAATTCTGCTTTCAATTCCTCAAAGAGCATTCATTCATTTCATATTTACAACAGCTTCAACGCAGAGATGATCATTCAGAGTAGTTGTAAAAAAAAAGTTTTAAATGCAAAGTTCTCAGATTTATGTGATAAATCTTTGAAATATATTTTGTTCGCAGAATTCATAACACAATCCAGTAAAAACATGCATAGAAATAAAATAAACTTTAAAATAATCATCTTAATATTGGAATTTTAATATGTAGAAACTCTTCATTTCAATGAGTAAATCATTCTTACAAACACATGCTAGACTAAAAGGCATGAATAGATGCCTGCACATTTTTTAAGAGGCACTTTCAATCTCATATTCTTTGAATCAATTTTTTTATACATTTACTATGCAATGATTCATAAATTCCTATAACCATCATAGAACTTGCTTTGCCATTTTGTGTTTTAGAATTCTTAATTTATTAGTAAACAATTTTCTGTGCTGAGATGTATTTGATTTGGAATATACAACTTCTCGAACATAATACAACTTTAAATTTTGTTCATATTAACAAACCAAATTAAACAAATGTGCCTTGTCAGTTCTCATCCAGGTGTTAATTCAGACATGAGAATCCCTCTACTTTATGCTTCTGCTACACTCAACATGTGAGTTCCAAAATTATCAAGTTTGTTTGTATAAAGCCAGTGGAAGAGGCAGGAAGAAGTAGAGAAGCTGGAACTTTACCTTAACATTGATCTAGAGTCAACAAACTTCAATAACTTCAATTCCTAGGTTAACATTCAGACATAGCCCCTCTGCAGCCACAACTCTGTACCATGGAATACTCATAATATCTTTTTCTGGAAATCTATTTCCATATTTTTTTTTTAAATCATGATTGCCTTTTAGTTAAGTCTTTTTATATTTTTCTCTGTTGGGTTTACAGATGAAGTTGGCATAAAATCTTAACCCGATAGCTTACAGAGAACAGTGTCAGATTTGTGATCTCTGAAGAAGAGAATATTGCTTCAGGACCAAAGACATGGCTTCAGTCACTCAGAGGTTCATGGGGCAAAAGTTTTATTACAGTGAAAAAGAGATAGAGAAAGCTCTGACATAGACATCAGAAGGGGGCAGAGGGTGCCCCAAACTTAGCAAGAGATTTATATATATTTTCAAAAGAATGTCTCAAGGTTATTAAGGTCTTACCAGACCTACTCTCAAAATTTACATATTAAGATGAGAGGATTGGACAGAAGGTTCCTGTTAAGAAGGAGAAACATATCCTTGAGCAAGATACATTGTTGTTATAGAATCATTAGTACAGAGCTAAAGGAAGATTTATTGAGCATAGCCCGCCCATCAGAACAAGACACAGTTTCCCCCTCAGTCAGTCTCTCCCATCAGGAAGCTTCTATAAGCCTCTTATCCTTATCCATCAGAGAGCAGACAGAGTGAAAATCACAATCACAGAAAACTAACCAAATTGATCACATGACCACATCCTTGTCTAACTCAATGAAATTATGAGCCATGTCATATAGGGCCACCCAAGACAAACCGGTCATGGTGGGGAGTTCTGACAAAACGTGGTCCACTGGAGAAGGGAATAGCAAACCACTTCAGTATTCTTGCCTTGAGAACCCCATGAACAGTATGAAAAGGCAAAAGATAGGACACTGAAAGATGAACTCCCCAGGTCAGTAGGTGCCCAATATGCTACTGGAGATCAGTGAAGAAATAACTCCAGAAATAATGAAAAGATGGAGCCAAAGCAAAAACAATACCCAGTTATGGATGTGACTGGTGATGGAAATAAAGACTAATGCTGTAAAGAAAAACACTGCATAGGAACCTGGAATATTAGGTTCATGAATCAAGGCAAATTTGGAAGTGGTCAAACCAGAGATGGCAAGAGTAAACATCAACATTTTAGAAATCAGTGAAGTAAAATGAACTGGAATGGGAGAATTTAAGGCAAATGACCATTATATCTACTACTGTGGGCAACAATTCCTTAGAAGAAATGGAGTAGCCATCATAGTCAACAAAAGAGTCCAAAATGCAGTACTTGGATGCAATCTCAAAAATGACAGAATGATCTCTCTTCATTTCCAGGGCAAACCATTCAATATCACGGTAATCCAAGTCTATGCACCAACCAGTAATGCTCAAGAAGCTAAAGTTGAACAGTTCTATGAAGACCTACGAGGCCTTCTAGAACTACCATCCCAAAAAGATGTCCTTTTCACTACAGGGGACTGGAATGCAAAAGTAGGAAGTTAAGGGATACCTGGAATAACAGGCAAATTTGGCTTTGTAGTACAAAATGAAGCAGGTCAAAGGCTAACAGAGTTTTGCCAAGAAAATGCACTGGTCATTGCAAACACTCTCTTCCAACAACACAAGAGAATACTCTACCCATGCACATCTGCTGCTGTTGCTGCTGCTAAATCACTTCAGTCATGTCCAACTCTGTGCGACCCCATAGATGGCAGCCTACCAGGCTCCCCCGTCCCTGGGATTCTCTAGGCAAGAATAATGGAGTGGGTTGCCATTTCCTTCTCCAATACAAGAAAGTGAAAAGTGAAAGTGAAGTCGCTCAGTCGTGTCTGACTCTTCGCGACCCCATGGACTGCAGCCTACCAGGCTCCTCCATCCATGGGATTTTCCAGGCAAGAGTACTGGATGGGGTACCACTGCCTTCTCCAACACATGCACATCACCAGATGGTAAATACCAAAATAAGACTGATTATATTCTTTGCAGCCAAAGATGGAGAAGCTCTATACAGTCAGCAAAAAAGACTGGGAGCTGACTGTGGCTCATATCATGAACTCCTTATTGCAAAATTCACACTTAAATTGGAGAAAGTAGGGAAAATCACTAGAACATTCACGATCTAAATAAAATCCTTTACGTTTATACAGTGGAAGTGACAAATATATTCAAAGGATTAGATGTGACAGAGTGCCTGAAGAACTATGGATGGAGGTTCCTGACATTGTACAGAAGGCAGTGGTCAAGAACATCCCCAAGAAAAAGAAATGCAAAAAAGCAAAATGATTGTCTGAGGAGGTCTTACAAATAGCTGAGAAAAGAAGAGAAGCTAAAGGCAAATGAGAAAAGGAAAGATACACCCATTTGAATGCAGAGTTCCAAAGAATAGCAAGGAGAGATAAGAAAGCCTTCCTCAGTGATCAATGCAAAGAAATGCAGAAAAATGATAGAATGGGAAAGGCTAGAAATCTCTTCAAGAAAATTAGAGATAGCAAGGGAACATCTCATGCAAAAATGGGCACAATAAAGGACAGAAATGGTATGGATCTAAAAGAAGCAAAATATATCAAAAGAGGTGGCAAGAATACACATCCTGGATTGCGAAGTCAAATGGGCCTTAGGAAGCATCACTACGAACAAAGCTAGTGGAGGTGATGGAATTCCAGTAGAGCTATTTCAAATCCTAAAAGATGATGCTGTGAAAGTGCTGCACTCAGTATGCCAGCAAATTTGGAAAACTCAGCAGTGGCTACAGGACTGGAGCATGTCAGTTTTCATTCCAATCCTAAAGAAAGGCAATGCCAAAGAATGCTCAAACTACCACACAATTGCCCTCATTTCACATGCTAGCTGAGTCATGCTCAAAATTCTCCAAGCCAGGCTTCAACAGTAAGTGAACCGTGAACTTCCAGGTGTTCAAGATGGATTTAGAAAAGGCAGAGGAAACAGAGATCAAGTTGTGAATATCTGCAGGATCATCGAAAAAAGCAAGAGAGTTCCAGAAAAGTATCTACTTCTGCTTTATTGACTATGCCAAAGCCTTTGTGTGGATCACAACACACTGTGGAAAATTCTTAAAGAGACAGGAATACCAGACAACCTCACCAGCTTCCTCAGAAACCTGTATGCAGATCAAGAAACAATAGTTTGAATTATACATGGAACAATAGACTGGTTCCAAATCAGGAAAGGAATACGTCAAGACTGAATATTGTCACCCTGCTTATTTTACCTATATGCAGAGTACATAATGTGAAATGCCAGTCTGGATGAGGCACAAGCTGGAATCAAGATTGCCAGGAGAAATATCAAGAACCTCAGATATGCAGATGACACAACCCTTATAGCAGAAAGTGAAGAAGAAATAAAGAGCCTCTTGATGAAAGTGGAAGAGGAGAGTGAAAAAGTTGGCTTAAAACTCAACATTCAGAAAACAAAGATCATGGCATCTGGTCCCATCACTTCATGGAAAATAGATGGGGAAACAGTGGAAACAGTGTCAGACTTTATTTTGGGGGGCTCCAAAATCACTGCAGATGGTGGCTGCAGCCAGGAAATTAAAAGACGCTTGCTCCTTGGAAGAAAATCTATGACCAACCTAGACAGCATATTGAAAAGCAGAGATATTGTTTTGCCAACAAATGTCCATCTAGTCAAAGCTATGGTTTTTCCAGTGGTCATGTATGGATGTGAGAGTTGGACTATAAAGAAAGCTAAGTGCCGAAGAACACATGCTTTTGAACTGTGGTGTTGGAGAAGACTCTTGAGAGTCCCTTGGACTGCAAGGAAATCCAATCAGTCAGTCCTAAAGGAAATCAGTCCTGAATATTCATTAGAAGGTCTGATGCTAAAGTTGAAACTCCAATACTTTGGCCACCTGATACAAAGAACTGACTCATTGGAGAAAACCATGCTGCTGGGAAAGATTGAAGATGGGAGGAGGAGACCACAAAGGGTGAGATGGTTGGATGGCATCACCAACTTGATGGACATGAGTTTGAGTAAACTCCGGGAGTTGGTGATGGACAGGGAGGCCTGGTGTGCTGCGATTCATGGGGTTGCAAAGAGTCAGACACAACTGAGTGACTGAACTGAACTGAAGGAAAAACATACCCTTGAGCAAGATGAGTTATTTTGTCATGCAATCTTTAGCTCTGGGCTAGAGAGACTAAGGTCTGTCTAGTCAAGGCTATGGTTTTTCCAGTAGTCATGTATGGATGTGAGAGTTGGACTGTGAAGAAGGCTGAGCACCAAAGAATTGATGCTTTTGAACTGTGGTGTTGGAGAAGACTCTTGAGAGACCCTTTGACTGCAAGGAGATCCAACCAGTCCATTCTGAAGGAGATCAGCCCTGGGATTTCTTTGGAAGGAATGATGCAAAAGCTGAAACTCCAGTACTTTGGCCACCTCATGCGAAGAGTTGACTCATTGGAAAAGACTCTGATGCTGGGAGGGATTGGGGGCAGGAGGAGAAGGGGACGACAAAGGATGAGATAGCTGGATGGCATCACCGACTCTATGGACATGAATCTGAGTGAACTCTGGGAGATGGTGATGGACAGGGAGGCCTGGTGTGCTGCAATTCATGGGGTCGCAAAGAGTCGGATACGACTGAGTGACTGAACTGAACTTAACTGAAAGAATTAGTCTGAGGCAAAATAGATTGTTGTCTTAGTGACTCAGAGTTTAAGAAAAAATGTCATATGTGACTAAGATAAAGCAATGTAGAAAGAAATGTTTTTCCCTTTCTCCTCCTTGAGAGCTCTGATTTCCTTATCAAACTACGTAAGAATTAACTCTCTCAATTGTATCATCTTGTTTGGGAAGCACTGTCAGAGGTACTTATAGATAACATGTGTCAATATCTCGAAAGCATGATTTATTGTGTTAACTTCATTACTTTATTTATACTATTTTTATTCATTTTATTTCTCATTTGCCCTGGTTTCTTCAAATGAGGAAATAAATTTCCATGTAAAACTCAGAAAGGAGACATAAAAATATACTGAAAGAAAGTGAAGTCGCTCAGTCGTGTCTGACTCCTTGCAACCCGTGGACTGTAGCCCACCAAGCTCCTCCATCCAGGCGATTCTCCAGGCAAGAATACTAGAGTGGGTTGCCATTTCCTTCTCCAAAAGAAAAAAAAATATTAAACACATATAAATATATATAAATATTATATATATGTGTGTGTTATATGTGTATATAAAAATATATTAAACACATATAAAATCTGCAGTGACATTTTTAACAGTAAATACATTTGAAAGGTAAATTTATTTTTAAAATTCATTTTTAAATATAAACGACAACAATAGAGATGTTCTTTTAGAGTTTTTAATTTCTCTCTTTTTTTTCTCTTCTGTATGATTCTCACTGCTGAGTCCTACAGTTTTCAGGCATAAAGGTCCTCTGGAGTGAAGCATTCCCTGGTGGTATAATGGTTAGGATTCTGGGCTTTCACTGCTGTGGCCTGAGATCAATTACTGGCTGGGGGAATTAAGATCCTGCAAGCTGCACGATATGCCATGCCTCCTCCCAAAAGACATAAGGTGTGACATAACTGTATCCATATTCTAGCACCTTATTTCTATTTTAGGAAATTGGTCAATGCTCATTTTTAATTGTATGATCACATTTGTAGGATTAATGAAGCAACTTGAATATCTGTTGACAGATGAATGGATAAAGAAGATATGGTACATATCAACAATGGAATATTACTCAGCCACTGAAAAGAATGAAACAATGCCGCTTGCAACAACATGGGTAGACCTAGAGATTATCGTACTAAATGAAATAAGAGATAGAGATATACAAATATCGTATGATATCCCTTACATATGAAATCTACAAATATCATATGATATCCCTTACATATGAAATCTAAAAAAAAAATGATACAAATGAACTTATTTACAAAATAGAAACAGACTCCAACTTAGAAAATGAAGTTATGGTTATTGGGGGGAAGGGATAGATTAGGAGTTTATGATAAACATGTACACACTGCTCTATTTAAAATAGATAACCAACAAGGACCTACTGAATAGTATAGGGAACTCTGTTCAATACTCTGTGATAACCTAAATGGGAACAGAATTTGATAAAGAATAGATACATGTATATATGTATATATATAATGGAATCACTTTGCCATATACCTGAAACTAACATCAACTACATTCCAATATAAAATAATTTTTTAAAAGAGATATCTTACTTGTGCCTTCAAACACCACCTAAAAATGTCTTTAGTAGTTTATAAGTTTTCAGTATGGGATGCTGGGTCAATAAACAAGTAACTTAACTTTTGATTACCTCAATTTCCTCATCTCTAAAGGAGAATATTAGTATCTACCTCACAGGCGAGCTTAATGATAAACTCACAGTCTACATAAAACAATTAGCAGAGTGTTTTGTACTTTGCACAATTTACCATTTAAAATGATGCACAATGTTTGATGGGCTCTTTTAATAACAAAAATATCATATTTCACTTTTGTGGGCAGTGTTTTAACCCATGGTTACTTTGATTTCATGACCACTTATAGAAGAGAAAACTGTAGCAACTTAGTTGCATATTATTTTTCCCTACACCCTAACTTAAGGAAAAATAACTAGCAGTGATTAAGAACGAGACCCGGTATCCCTTTCAGTAGAAAAATGACCAAAATGACATTATTCCACAATGGTATGGAAACTTCTAGGCTTTTGTCTTTCTTAAGATTATGAACATGTTAAAGGGCAAATTTTTTATCCTCTAAATATACTCTACCTTTCTCCAGAAAACTCTGTTTTCTTGAACTTAAGATTCAAATAATTATTTGCAAGTCTACACGTAGTTGGCCAAAATGCAAAGTTTGAGGCCACAGTACTAAAACTGCTCTCAAATCTGGCACCAAGTACAGGTTTGGAGGTTTTCCAAAACCATGCTCACGTTCAATAATTCACAAAAGGGACATATAAAACTCACTCAAAGCCATTATATGCATGACTACAGTTTATTACAGGGAAAGGAAACAAATAAAGGTAAACCACAGGGAGAGATGAACAAGACGGAATCTGAGAGTGTTCCAAACCTGAAGCTCCTGTTGTCCTTCAGCAGCGTTACCTTCCCAAACTGATATGTGGCAATGTGCCAACAGTATTGCAAACTGAGGATGTTCATCTGAGTCTCTATTTCCAGAGTTTTTATTGGAGATTGATCATGTGCACATAATTGATTAATTGCTTGATTGTCCACATAACTGAACTCAGTCTCTGAGTTCTGATCCTGCATGACCCAAGGCTCCCACTGAAAATCCCTTGCTGGTCTTTCTGACATGGCCAGCCCCTACTCGGTATTTATTGGGTGTGGTCAGTTCTCACCCAAACAGACACTTGGTTCATGTATGACACAGGTCATCACTTAGAAGCCAAGGGCATATGGCAGACCTCCCTTTGGACAAGGCCAAATTTTCCACTGCAGAGTGTCACCAGTAGGAGATGGCTGATTGCCTGTGTATATGTCAACTTCTCTTTGAAAACAAACAAACAAACCAAAAAAAAAAAAAAAAAAACCAAAAAAAACCTGATTCAGTCTTTTACATTTAAAATCCCCAAGAGAGAAGACTGGTTGTTTGCTTTGTCACTATCATGTAGGTTGTGTGGAAATTTCACCTAAATCACTTCACCAAAAATGTCTAGTTCACAATCAATGCCAACTACTATGATTTTATTAAAATAGTTATTGCACATAGGTAGAATGCACATTCATTTATTTGCCTAAAGTTAATAAAAGAAAACACTGAGATATAAAGTAGAGGAAAGAGGAAACAGTGATTTTAAAGAGTATGGCCATCAATTTTACTCCATTATCTATACCTTGACTTTTTGGTCCAAATCATGGTTTGTCCATATTTAATGATATTCAATGAATGGGAAAATACAGCTTTCATCAATAATTCACTTTCATGTCTAACTTCTCTTTGAACCAGAAAGAGTTTTCTTATGCTTGATTCAAATTACTCTTGCTCAAATTTAAATGAATTTTCTTTGTTCTGTTTTTAGCAGTCAGGTCAAGAAGTACATGGGAAAATGAAGGCAACACAAAGCATTACTACTAACCATTTCTCAAATATGTCAAAGACACTTTAAATTATAATTCTTTCCCCCTAGATTTTAGCTATTCCTCTCACCATGGGGTCATAGCAAATCTAATAAGAGATACAGGATGCAGGAAACTCTCAAAACTATTTTAAAAATATGCTCTTTAATGAAATTCTATAAAAATAAGTTACTTAAAACTGTATTTTTTAAGTTGCTCACTGCATAACATAATTATCTCCATACCTCACAACGGCACATGAAATTAACTATAAGGTTGTATCTTTGGCATCCTTAGTTTCTAGATTTCAGAAATGTTATGACTATGTTGCTAAGCAATGTGCAAATCGATGGCTTCTTGGGCTTGTGTATCCTTTGGAAGAAGCTATATTTAACAGTTTGTTTATAATGTATTTTCCTAGATGCAAAATATCTATAGCGCTGCTAGAACACCTGCCTTTAGGGTCATCCAATTAAACTCACTGGAAACATATCTTAGTGATGTTTATTTTCTAACTACATTATGTGAAATATAATGTCAGCATGTATATGTGCATATGTATATAAAATACTATTTTTTACTTGTACATTTATACTAGAGATAAATTTCTAAATTGTCTAGATGTCAAATTCCAAGTGATTTGTAGGAAGAATGGCTGATTCTTGTTACCTTACATAAGAGTTCTACTTAACCATTGCTATAATAGTCATATAACCTTTTCAGCAACTCTGTTAAAGCCTTTCTTCTGCACAGTCAAGGCAACTTATCAAACATGGCAGTCTAATCTAGGTGGATAAACTTCTCACTATGCCCTAAAATTTCAGAGGTGCTCAAGAATCAAAATAATTCTTGTTAAATCCTAGAACTAAATCTTGCGGAAATTCATAACTGAGGATCACTAGTACATTTTACCTGCTTATTCTTTTATGGATTCATGAATTCAAAAAAGACCAGTGAATGCTAACTCCATGTTAGACTGAGTAATATAAAGACAGACCCCATGTAACATTCTTCTTCAAGACACTTACATTAGGCTTGTGTGGATTTATAAGGTAATAAGGGCAGAAGGCACCATCATTTATAGAAATATGATTGAGGTATAAGAGTATGAAGAGAATCCTGACATTTAAGAGATGAGAAATGAGAAAGGACACAGAAGAGTAAAAAGCTACTGAACATAGATAGACACAGAGGTATAAAGTACTTTGAAAGTGAAAGTGAAGTCGCTCAGTCGTGTCCGACTCTTTGCAACCCCATGAACTGTAGCCTATCAAGCTCCTCAGTCCATGGGATTTTCCAGGCAAGAGTGCTGGAGTAGATTGCCATTTCCTTCTCCAGGGGATCTTCCTGACCCAGGAATCGAACCCGGGTCTCCCGCATTGCAGGCAGACACTTTACCGTCTGAGCCACCAGGGAAGCCCTTTAGGTAACACAAAAATTACAGTGTGGCTGGAGAATAAGAAAGAGCAGAGCAGGCAGAGGAAAGGCCTTGAATGACAGGCCAAATGCAATGAGAAAAGCTTTGAGCGGGTTATTGAAAATATTAGTATTGAGCTTAGAACAGTTACATTATTAGTAGTGAAGTGATGAATTGGGAGACAGAGGTGGTTAAAGGTAAAACTGTTAAGCAGGAAAGGCAAATTGGAGAGCAATTTGGACATATTTGGAGATTTCAAGTGACCCTAATAAATAACTTTTAAAAACTGGACTAAGTATCCCCATATTTGGAAGGGAGAGAATAAAGAAAATGTACATTAAGGGTGTGTAAATAAGATAACTTGAAACTCAGATATTATGATCAAGATATAACATTTCTGAATATTTCTGACTCTTACTTACTGGACCATTGTTTTGAATGATAAATTATAAGGCAAAGTTAGGTATGTAGCTTCTGCACTGGAGCATTTATTGAATTATCAACATGAACACCTTCCATCTATCCTTTCCTCCAGCCTATGCCATTCCTCACGAATGGCAATGCCCAAGTTAAAGGTTGCTCCAGAAGTCACTCTTCCTGAGAAATTGATGATTGGAGCACCTTGCAGACCTGTGGCGAATCTGTAGCGTGAGTGAGAAATAAACTTCTGCTGTTCGAGCCCACTGATGTTTTCAGCGTAAGATAGCCTCTTTAACTGACTGAAAAGCCACTGGTGCAAAAAAAGGCCAATAGACCAAAATGGAGAGCTCACAGACAGACAGATAAACACCTTATCAATAGGGTACCAGCCAAATCAACATGAAAAGGAAGGGCTGTTTGGAGTGGGAAAATGGGCTGACTATGTGGACACATATAAAACTGATCTCTACCTAAGACCATACAGAAATGAGAAATCTAGGTGGATTAAAGACCTAAGGGTCAAATAAACATTCACCAAAAAAAAAGTTGGAAAATTACTGTGACCAAGAAAAAAAGAACTTCTTAAATAAAACTTTCTAAGTATAACCTGAGAAGCAAAAAATTACAAATAAATCTGACCATCAACAAGAAACAAAAAAAAAAAAAACCTGCAATCCCAAAAAAGATAAACAAACGACATGTCAGTCCCTTTCCAGCAGAGGAAACCAAACAAGTTGGCAAATAGAAGATGAGGCATTCAAAATCATTGTTATCAGAGATATGCACATTAAAACACTAGTAATGCATCACTATAGTCCCGTCAGACAGCTGTGGAAGGCCAAGTGCTGGGCATGGACAAGCCCTCACTCTCTGCCATGGAAAGATAAGCTGCTGAGACCATGCTAGAGAGCAGTCTTCAATTACTTAGTTAAATAAAATATACACAATCTGCTCCTTCCTCATTACTCATCCAGGTAAATTTTCACAAGATAGTTTAGAGGACAGTGTAAACAGATGTTCATTGAAGGACAGTTTATAGAGATGGGTCAACAGATACGTGAATGCGGTGGACACATCTCGTGGAGTATTGTGAGGCAGCTGGGACACAAATCAGAGATAAATCTAGAAGCACGAATCATCTTTAAAATGTACTAATTACTTTTAAAAAGAAAACTAAATTATGCCATAAATTTCTATTTATTCATATTCAATGATGGTCAATACTGAAATCAGACTGATTATATTCTTTGTAGTCGAAGAAGGAGGAGCTCTATATAGTCAGCAAAAGCAAGACGAGGAGCTGACTGTGGCTAAGATCATGAACTCCTTATTGCCAAATTCAGACTTAAATTGAAGAAAGTAGGGAAAGCCCCTAGGTCATTCAGGTATGACCTAAATCAAATACCTTACGATTATACAGTGGAAGTGACAAATAGACTCAAGGGATTATTAGATCTGATAGACAGAGTGGATGGAGGTTCATAACATTGTATAGGAGGCAGTGATCAAAACCATTCCCAAGAAAAAGAAACACGAAAAGACAAAATGGTTGTCTGAGGAGGCCTTACAAATAGCTGAGAAAAGAAGAAAAGTGAAAGGCAAAGGAGAGAAGGAAGGATGTACCCAACTGAATGCAGAATTTCAGAGAATAGCAAGGAGAGATAAGAAAACCTTGCTAAGTGATCAACGCAATCAAATAGAGGAAAGTAATAGAATGGGAAAGACTAGAGAGCTCTTCAAGAAAACTAGAGATACCAAGGGAACATTTCAGGCAAAGATGGGCTCAATACAGGACAGAAACAATGTGAACCTAACAGAAGCAGAAGATATTAAGAAGAGGTGGCAAGAATACACAGAAGAACTGTACAAAAAAGATCTTCATGACCCAGATAAGCATGATGATGTAATCACTCACCTAGAGCCAGACATCCTGGAATGTGAAGTCAAGTGAGCCTTAGGAAACTTCACTACAAACAAAGCTAGTGGAGGTGATGGAATTCCAGTTGAACTATTTCAAATCCTAAAAGATGGTGCTGTGAAAGTGCTGTGCTCAATATGCCAGCAAATTTGGAAAACTCAGCAGTGGCCACAGGACTGGAAAAGGTCAGTTTTCATTCCAATCCCAAAGAAAGGCAAGCTAAAGAATGTTGAATGTACCACACAACTGCACTCATTTCACAAACTAGCAAAGTAATGCTCAAAAATATCCAAGCTAGGCATCAACAGTACCAAGAGCTGAAGCTCCAATACTTTGGCCACCTGATGTGAAGAGCTGACTCATTAGGGAAGACCCTGGTGCTGGGAAAGATTGAAGGCAGGAGAAGGGGATGACAGAGGACGAGATAGTTGGATGGTATCAGCAACTCAGTGGACATGAGTTTGAGCAAGCTCTGGGAAATGATGAATGACAGGGAAGCCTGGAGTGCTGCAGTCCATGGAGTCACAAAAAGTCAGACACAACTGATCAACTGAATAACAACAAATGCCTGTGGACCAAACAGTTATTTGAAAAAGAACACAGGGAATTCCTTGGTGGTACAGTGGTTACAACTCCACGCCTGGTTGGGGAACTAAGATCCTGCTTCTGTGCATCACAGCCAAAAAAAAAAAAAATAGAGAGAAGAGAAACAATATAATAAATTCAATATTAATAAGCATACAAAAGGGTTGTCCATGTTGAGTGGGGAGCATAGAATGGGCAACAAGTATAAGGATAAAGAGAATAGGCAACTACATAGAAAGGGTGAAGAAGAAAAAGGAAAATAGTTGTACATTTCAAATGTTGACTCTGCCAATTGTACACTGTAAGAAATAAGAAAAGCCCTTTCTTTGAATTAGCATTCTGAAACTATGATCTATAGATCTAAGATAGACAAATAAAAATACATTGTGCTAATAAATGACTGTGTTGCAGTTCTTATAGGCAAACTATTTTGATTCAAGTGGATCCCAAATTGTTTCCAGAATTCAGTATGTACTTTCACAAGACATCTCAAACTCATCTGTGCATTTTAAAGTTGTTGTTTTTTTTTTCTGTATTTAAAGCTAATGCTTTGCTATGCCTACTTTGTGATTTTATTTAATTTCTCCTTTTCCCACTATTCTCTGCCTCTTCTGTCCATGTTTCAAATTTTGGGTCACCTGTTCTAACAGAAAGTAGATCCCTAGACTTGGTGTTCAGGATGACAAGATATTTGCAATAATAATGTGACAAATATGAAAAAATATCATGAGCTTTGACTTTGCAGTCTTATTATATTGTTGTAAAGTATACAAACAGATATTAACACCTGCAACATTCCCTAACAATTCCATAAACAAAGACAGAAAGAAATTTCTTGAGTGAACCCTCAAGACATAGCTTACAGACTGCCTGGATGAAAGGGGAGATGCGTGTGTATTAGTATGTATGTGTGTCTGTCTGTTAATGATTCATTAATCTAGGGAACAGAGCATTAAGTCTTACATGCTGAACTAACTGCATTCAGAACAATGTGAACTAAGTGGACATCAAGAAAACAAAGAGAATTCATGTGGGATGGATTCAAGTTTTGTAGGATGGACACCTGTGGGACCAGTGGACTTGAGGGGAAAATTGCCCATTCTGAAGAGAAAGTATGACCTTTTCTTGAGCAGGAGGTCTAGGAAAAATGAACGTAAGCTGCAGTGATTCAGAACTGCCGTTCAGACAAATGTTCACGTGGTGAGTGTATTTCGCAGGACATTGCCAGTCAATTTGTGTGGTCGCAGAAAAATTGAAGAACAGTCAAGAGAAACTGAAGTTTAACATGTAATAGGATGCATTCTGTATCAGAATAAAAATTTAACATTCACCACGGGGCATAAAAGAAGAAAATGTTTAGAAATACACGATGAGACAGAAGAGTGCTTACTGGTGTTCCAGATATTTTTAATTGTTCTGAAGTCATAAAACAGATTCTATACTTAAAACAACAAAGATAATGTAGAAATTTGACTTGGAAAACAAACTGCACAATTATCATTTCACATCCTGAATTGCGAGTTGCAATATTCAGTAACACATTAGTCATCTGCTTCTTTCTAACCTGTGATTCTTTCTTATAAGCAATCCTACTGACAAAACATCATGCCCATTCATCTCTTCCCATAAAAGCATTCCCTTACTGCGCATCTTGTGCAACATTAAATTTAAATACACAGATTTTAACTCGCTGTCAGAATTCTGGAACCAAGATCTCTCATATTTGATATATTCCTACTGGATGTCAGGTCCTTCTTTGTCTTCATTTCAATTAACATTTTTCTCATTCTATGTCTAAATAATACTCCTAAGTTATTTGTATATTATCATTAAGCATCTTTTTCTATATGCATCTCTTCTGAAAAGGAATTGATAATCCCAACAATAGCAAACAATAAAATAACTAAATTAGATACTTGGGCATAAAAGTGTTTCCAGTGGATTAAAAACAAACAAACAAACAAAAACCTTGGCTCAGAATGTTATGAATACACTCACCCCATCAGCAGTTTTCTACTTTTTTTTCTTGAAGGGAATATTAATGACAGAATTATTAAAATTAGAGGATTTCTATAATTGTTTACCAAAATAATTCATAGTTATAATATGCGCTTCCCAGATGCTGCAGTGGTATAGAATCTCCCTCCCAATGTAGGAAACACAGATTTGATCCTTGGGTCGGAAGATCACTTGGAGGAGGAAATGGCAACCCAAACCAGTATTGTTGCCTAGGAAATCCCATGGACAGAGGACCCTGGCAGGCTACAGTCCATGGCACTACAAGAGTTGGACGCAACTTATGTGACTGAGCACAGCACATATTATGTAAATTATATATATATATATATTTATATATATAATGCAAGATATATATTAAGATATATATATATATATCTTTTTTTCCTTCAGTTACCCCAATCTCAAGTGGAAGTCCACAGGTTTTGCTCATTATTGCTTGCATTACAACAAATCTAACTACAGTAGCAAACTTTTAAAGAGAAACAACTTTCGCATCAATATAATTCATTTCTGCATGTGTATTTCTTAAAGATAATCATTAAATACAGCTGTGAAGATGACAGTTTAATGCCACGGAAAAAACACTGACCCAATGTCAAGATAAAAACCAAAGCAGGAAGTAGAACATTTGGCAATAAGCAAGAGTGATTTCATTATCTGGCAAGTAGCTGCTACTTACAGAGAAATATTTTCCCCTTTGAAATGAAAGCAGATGCTTCTGCTGTAGAATTAAACAGATTTCTGAGTCTTTAACCTCACCTAATTTTTAGTACTGACATGCATATTCACCTTAAATGTCTTGTAAAATACCTAGCATTTGGGGGCTGTATATCTTGCAGGAGCACAAATTAGAAATGAATAAAATAGAATAAACACAAGCCTCAGAAACAAATACCTAAATCCAGTAAAAACCTATACTGCACAAAGCATACATTAAAAAACCTAAAGTGGTGCAATTAAAAATAACCAAAGATTTACTTCCTTCTCATCAACATAGAGGAATGAGAAGAAAAATCTCAGATTTGAGGTCTTAGAAAGCAGATAGTGGAATCTTTTCCTTAAAAGAAAATGCCTAGAATTTAATGTTAAGTTCCCAGGAAATATCTTTATCAAGAAATTAATTTTTCTGAAAGTTATATGTCTTGCTTTAAGGCTGTTTTTAAAGTATGTTTGTGACCTAATTTCAAAGAAAGTGACAAAATGCAAGTAAAGAAGAGAAATTACCATAAAGAGCGTTCTGTGTGTGTCATTTATACAGATGGTGAGTTAACCAAGCTGCTGCATTTTAATAACATAGAAGGAAATGCATAATTATATTTCACCATAAATGGATTGTCCTCTTTACTCCTTTACACCTAAAAATGCAGCCTTTTGTTTTTGTATCCTCATGTAGAGATAAAGTTTTCTTTTATATAAAATATGCAATTTTAAGCTCAGCTGTTAACAGAGCTTCTGGAATCAGACTTCTTGGGTTTAGAAACCTGCTCAGCAACTTGCTAGACTGGTCTTGAGAAAGCCCCTTCTGTGTCTCAGTTTCTTTATCTGTTAAAAGAGCCAATAACAATATTTATCATATAGAAGTATTTTAAGGATTAAATGAAATATGGCATCTGGTGAAAGTTTAATAAACGTAAACTATTAAAGTTGTTCATCTAGATTGGGAAAGAGACAAAGACCTTATTATAATAATAAGATTTAAAATAAGTGGCATGACAAATTTACCAGCAATATATTATACTACATTTAATTCTTCCTGGAGAAGTGGTTTTCGGGATGACTAAATGGATGAGGGACCACTTCAGCTGAACACTGAAGAATGAGTAAGTTTCTAAAAGACAGATAAAAGGCAAGAGGCTTAGAGAACAGAATAAAAAGTTATGGAATTACAAGTGCATAATATCCTGGAAAACATCATATAGTCGTACATACTTGCTAAGGTAAAAAATACCCATCTTTACTTCATTGATGGATTAATTTCCTTTGAAATGGTCTCAAAACAGACATGGAAGTGACTAAAAATCTTTATGACTCACTTTCCTTGGCTCAATGCTCCTAATTTTTCTCTATTAAAATGCCACTATCAGTGAGAAATTAACAAACTCTTTGAGTAAAGCAGAAAATCAGAACTCTGGCCAAATCACAGTGACTGTTTGCTAGTTAAGAGTTCCTAAAGCCCCAGGTTTCTGGAGGATACGCTGACTTCACCTGAACCTCAGCACCCATTAGGAAGTCTGAAGCTCTCTCCTGGCAGAACTGGGCTTCATCAACCCGGATAATGATTTCAGCGCTGCAATTTGAAGTATTCTGGGCTGACTCTGACCTGCTTCCTCGCTCTTTGAGAGCTGGGTCAGCGAACATGCATTTGTCAGAATGCAGACGGAAAACCCAAAGCAAAAAACTTTTGAATTAAGGAAAAGCACATGGAGCTTCCTTGTGAAAACTTCCTGCCATCTCCATCTGCTAAGTCCCTTAGAATGGGTCCGTCTTATGTACACAGCCATCTATATGATTTGATTTTAGGGGTCTGGAGTACTCCCCCCAATAATCACCCTACTTCTTCTCCTGCCTCGAGACTGGGGTAGACTCTTAAAAACCGTCCTCGTGCTGAGTTTAATTTGGGATCAGCACTTTCCGAACACCGGCTGTACTGTAACATCACTTAGGCGCTCCTTCGGTTCTGTTTTTGCATCCACAACCCTGGTGAGGGTGTTCAACCGGCAGCCACATTTTTGTAACTGGGCTGGGAGGCAGCCCTGTGATATCACTGTTTGCATATGAAACATGATTCTGGTTTCCTCTGTTCTCTGATCACACCACAGTGATGTTCTCTGCCCCAGTCACTCTCTGGTAATATTTACCATTTCTGACTCTCCTCATCATCAACAGCTCAGCACGGGTTTCCTTCTAGATTTATGCTAACAAGGTCTGCATTTTGGAATAGGAGGATTACTCTCTGTTCTCCTTTCCTCTATCATAGAAGGTAACACTGTATATTACAATTATTTGCCTAAATTTTTCTTCACTAGTTTGTGAATTCTGGGAGATGAAGGACCTTCTTTTACTTATCTTATAAAGATAATTTTAAATTCAGAAAACATCTGGGAGAAATACATGTTCAATAAATATTTCTTGAATTAATGAATGAATTACTGTTTTCTACGTAAATGACTTGTGTACTACTTGTGTACTGCCTCCTGAGAAATCTATATGCAGGTCAGGAAGCAACAGTTAGAACTGAACATGGAACAACAGACTGGTTCCAAATAGGAAAAGGAGTACGTCAAGGCTGTATATTGTCACCCTGCTTATTTAACTTCTATGCAGAGTACATCATGAGAAACACTGGGCTGGAAGAAGCACCAGCTGGAATCAAGATTACCGGGAGAAATATCAATAACCTCAGATATGCGGATGACACCACCCTTATGGCAGAAAGTGAAGAAGAACTAAAGAGCCTCTTGAAGAAAGTGAAAGAGGAGAGTGAAACAGTTGGCTTAAAGCTCAACATTCAGAAAATGAAGATCATGGCATCCACTCCCATTACTTCATGGCAAATAGATGGGGAAACTGGAAACAGTGGCTGACTTTATTTTTCTGGGCTCCAAAATCACTGCAGATGGTGATTGCTGCCATAAAATTAAAAGACGCTTGCTCTCTGGAAGGAAAGTTATGACCAACCTAGACAGTGTATTAAAAAGCAGAGACATTACTTTGTCCACAAAGGTCTGTCTAGTCAAGGCTATGGTTTTCCAGTAGTCATGTATGGATGTGAGAGTTGGGCTATAAAGAAAGCTGAGCACCAAAGAATGGATGCTTTTGAACTGTGGTGTTGGAGAAGACCCTTGAGAGTCCCTTGGACTGCAACGAGATCCAACCAGTGCATTGTAAAGGAAAGCAGTCCTGGGTGTTCATCAGAAGGACTGATGATAAAGCTGAAGCTCCAGTATTTTGGCCACCTCATGCGAAGAGTTGACTCATTGGAAAAGACCCTGATGCTAGGAAAGATTGAAGGCAGGAAGAGAAGTGGACGACAGAGGATGAGATGGTTGGATGGCAGCACCGACACAATGGACATGAGTTTGAATGAACTCCAGGAGTTGGTGATGGACAGCGAGGCCTGGTGTGCTGCGGTTCACGGGGTTGCAAAGAGTCAGACACAACTGAGCGACTGAGCTGAACTACTTAAAATGCTAATATTGTTTCATTTATTTATAAATAAACATCATTTTGCCATAATTTTTTAAAAATTTATGAATGATTTTTTTTAAATACCCCAATAAGTCTTTAATTTATAGCTATAAAACCCTTTGGACTTCCCTGATGGCTCAATGGTAAAGAACCTGCTTGTCAGTGCAGGAGATCTCAGTTTGATCTCTGGGTTGGAAAGATTTCCTGGTGAAGGAAATGGCAACCAACTCCAGTATTCTTGCCTCGGAAATGCCATGGACAGAGGAGCCTGGCAGACTATAATCCATGGGGTCACAAAAGAGTCAGACATGATTTAGCAACTAAAAACAACAAAGCGATACATCCCTTTACTGTAATGTTTTTGTAAAGTAACTAGGACTGAAAGATGGAGAATTGAATGAAAAAATCTTGATTTTACCCTGAGAACAAATATTTTCTACTTCCTATTTCTCCAAAAATAAAAGTACCCTAGGATTTAGGGCAAAGAAATCTCCAAGATGCCCACATCATCCAACAATGATTGCTACTTATATCAGAGAACCAACGGAAGCTTCTAGCTACTTGGTGCCTGAGACAGATAGCAAGGGTTTTAATACAAATGTTTAAATTCACTTAGGTGTTTTACACAGTGAAGGAGATGTGACCATTAAAATGGCAAGGTTCCGCATGTTATTTTAGTTCATACATCAAAAAAATGCATCTACTACAAAACAAAATCCATTAAGTTAATGATCTATGCTGAGGTGGCAAAAATATATCAGGGAATTGATTCTTTGATTCCATCAACCTTTCCTAGATCAACTTGCATTGTCAGAGAGATTCAATGTTCATTTGCTTGGATCATTCAGCAGTAAGTGATGACTTAATTTCTCTGTCAAAATAGCATTATCAAAGGTAAGCTCAGAAAAAGTATACCAAACAGCATCTTTGCACAATATATCCTAATCCATGTACATCTCAGCTCTTTCACAGGTGCATTTTTTTTTTTTTTTTAGCAATGACAGCTTCTTTGTGACAATACTTCTGTATCTGGCATGTAACCCAAACAAAAGGGGCAACTAAACTGTGTTTTTTGAATAGCTGCCATGGGTGCAGTGTCAGGAAATAGCTTTTTAATCTTATTCAAACAAATCATATTTGATATTGGAGATGAACAGTTTATACAAGGAAATATGTTCCAAATTGAAGTATAACTGACTCCTTCAAGCATGGAGAATTTTAGAGATGGACATAGAATGGTACATCTCAAATTTGCCATATGTGGATGAAAGGTGAAGGGGAGAAGTCCTCTGTGAGCTGTTAGAAGTCTAGGAAAAACAACTATTGTGTACAAATTGAGAATATTTCCTCTTCTCTGGTAAGTATTTTGTTTCCCAAATTTAATGATTATGGTTTTTGAGCTGAGTTTTCAGTTCAGTTCAGTCACTCAGTCGTGTCCAACTCTTTGCAACCCCATAAACCACAGCATGCCAGGCCTCCCTGTCCATCACCAATTCCCGGAGTTCACCCAAACTCATGTCTGTTGAGTGGGTGATGCCATCCGACCATCTCATCCTCTCTCGTCCCCTTCTCCTCCTGCCCTCAATCTTTCCCAGCATCAGGGTCTTTTCCAATGAGTCAGCTCTTTGCATCAGGTGGCCAAAGTATTGGAGTTACAGCTTCAACATCAGTTCCTCCAATGAATACCCAGGACTGATCTCCTGTAGGATGGACCAGTTGGATCTCCTTGCAGTCCATGGGACTCTCAAGAGTCTTTTCCAACACCACAGTTCAAAAGCATCCATTCTTTGGTGCTCAGCTTTCTTTATAGTCCAACTGTCACATCCATACATGACCACTAGAAAAACCATAGCCTTGAATAGATGGACTTTTGTGGACAAAGTAATGTCTCTGCTTTTTAATACGCTGTCTAGGTTGGTCATAACTTTCCTTCCAAGGAACAAGCATCTTTTAATTTCATGACAGCAATCACCATCTGCAGTGATTTTGGAGCCCAGAAAAATAAAGTCAGCCACTGTTTCCACTGTTTCCCCATCTATTTGCCATGAAGTAATGGGACAGGATGCCATGATCTTCGTTTTCTGAATGTTGAGCTTTAAGTCAACTGTTTCACTCTCCTCTTTCACTTTCTTCAAGAGGCTCTTTAGTTCTTCTTTACTTTCTGCCATTTAAGGAGCTTTATAAATCTTATAATCACGATAGATGGAGCTAGGATCCATTGATCATGATAATAAAATGTATATCACAATACATCAATACCTAAGATCTCTTTAGCCTGAGAGTATTTTTTTATCAGTTATAGAATTTTTAAGATTGACAGACATATTTAATAATTAAAAGAAAGAAAATCTCCCAATATGGAGATTGTTAGCTTAACTCTAGTATAATTCCTTAGGAATAAAGAGCAATAAAATAACTAACATAAGTCCTCTCCTTTTGAGATACGAGAGTGAAGTTTGAGATAATTCAGGCTACTCTGTTCATGATCAACTTGGAAATGCTCAACAATGTTGTGGTCCTTTATGTCTGGGTTTTAGCTCCATGGGGCTTCCATGGTGGCTCAGATGATAAAGAAACTGCCTGCAACATGAAGAGTCAAGTTCAATCCTTGTGTCGGGAAGATCCCCTGGAGAAGGGAATGGCTATCCACTCCAGTATTCTATCCTGAAGAATTCCATGGACAGAGGAACCTGGCAGACTACAGTCCAAAGGGTCACAAAGAGTGGGACATGACTGAACGGCTAACACTTTTCACTTTAGCTCCATATCTGGTCTTTTACGCCTTCCTCTGTATCATAAAAGGCTGGGAGCTGGCAAGCTGCATTTTTCTGAACTTCCTTGCAAGATGGATGGATTCCCTTCAGAGTCTGCTCATGCACAATCCTGGCAGGAAATAGGAAGGAAGGATAAAGGGGAAAGGCACCACCTTTTCTCTTCCGCATCTGGCAGTACCTCCAGCATTGCAGCAAGAATGGAGGGGAGAAAAACAAAAATAAGAAAAATCCCTGGGCTCATTCTGAGGAACACAGTTCTAACCACACCAGGTGGTGGCTATGACGGCGGCAATCATGCAACTCCAACACCACGTTGTGGGCTCGGATTCTAGTGACAACACAGAAGGAACAAGCTTGAGCCACATCAGGGGCGGGAGGTCTCCAGGCTTCCTGCAACCAGCAGTGCAACCCTCTGGGCAGGGTTATCTTTCCTTATCATTCCTCTAGTCCAGAAAGTAGAAACTTTCTCTATCTTTTAATAACATTAGACCCTCATATTCCTCTTATTTTCCCTCAACCCTTTCACTGATTTGCAACCAATTATTTAAATTAAATCTCCACTGTTTGAAATTCCTAGAGTGTTTCTGTCTTTTGACTAGAAACCAATGGCTAATGTAACTTTCCAGTCGATTATGAAAGCTACTTATCTCACCCCAAACCAGCATCTGTCCTTGCCTTCCTGAATATAATATTAACTATGATAACTTTTCAAATGCTCCAAGTTTAATACTTTAAGTCGTCCCGGAGTCAATTCTTCCAATTTAAGTCAATTATCAAGTTAATTTTAATTCATGAACACCTTTAGAGTCATGCCTACTTCCTGCTCAAAATCTGTCAAATGTATTAAAAATAAACTTCCATCTACTACTCAATGTACCTTTATTTTGTAATTTCACTTCATGTGCCATCATAATTGGACTACTTCTTTCCCAGCTTTGTCATTAATTATTGACATCTGTTTGCTCGGATTTTCCTGCCTTGGCTGCATTAAGTCCTACATAAATGTTACCTCCTTGTGAATATTTCTGCAATCCACTAGCCTTCATTTGACAACCAACACCACTTTTTAATATCTCAATTATGGTGCATGTATTTCTTTTTTTTTTTTTGGTCTGTCATTTATTTTTTTTTAATTTTTATTTTTACTTTATTTTACTTTACAATACTGTATTGGTTTTGCCATACATTGACATGAATCCACCACGGGTGTACATGCGTTCCCAAACATGAACCCCCCTCCCACCTCCCTCCCCATAACATCTCTCTGGGTCATCACCAGGTGCATGTATTTCTTATGTTATTATACTTTCAATAAATATTTGAATGCCTACTATATTATAGAGCCTTTGCACAACAAGGAAGATTGAAAGAAGAGGAACATCCTTTCAGATATCAAGATATTCCAAATTTAGTAAAACAAAATACACCAATGACAATAAAGTCAGTACAATTACACTCTACCAAAACATTAGACCAGAATCAGATCAGGACCATATTTTAAGGTCTAAATGCCATGTTAAAGAGGATACATTTTCTCACGAAGTCAGTGAGATACCAGTTAGGACACTGATTGATAGTTTAAATGAGACACAATGAATAATGCGATAAGTGGAAATGGAGCACAGACACCAAAAAAGAGTAACGTTTTTTACTAAGAGTCTGACTGAGGTGAAAGACAAAGAAGAGCCTAGGATATTCTAGGTTTTCTGGCTAAAACTAAATATGCATGCATGCTTAGGCACTCACTGTGTCCAACTCTTTGCAACTCCATGGACTGTAGCCCACCTGGCTCCTCTGTCCATGGAATTTTTCAGGCAAGAATCTTGGAGTTGCCATTTTCTACTCAAGGGGATCTTCCCAACCCAGGGATCGAACCTGTGTCTCTTGTGTCTCCTGCATTGGCAGGTAGATTCTGTACCACTGTGCCACATGGGAAACATACTGTGATGTAATTAACCAGGAAAAAAAGTATTACAAGAAGGAAACATAAGGCTTTTCATACAACAGGCAGTAAAATATTTGAAGAACTAAATGAGGAAAAGATTTTTGCTATCCAGTCACTCTGTTGTGTCTGACTCTTTGTGACCCCATGGACTGCAGCATGTCAAATTTCTCTGTCCTTCACGATCTCCCAGAGTTTCCTCAAACTCATGTCCACTGAGTCTGTGCTGCCATTCAACCATCTCATCCTGTCATCCCCTTCTCCTTCCCTGTCTCCTCCTCCTCCTGCCTTCAATCTTTACTAGCATCAATGTCTTTTCCAGTGAGTCAGCTCTTCACGTCAGGTGGCCAAAGTACTGAAGCTTCAGATTCAGCATCATTCCTTTCAATGAACATTTAAGGATACTAACTCTAAAACTATGATCAGTTTTCTGTCTTTCTGAGTCTTCTGCAGTATTATGTATTTGTCTCCTTTGCCTGCCGTATGTTCAGCCTAACTAAATGGATATTCTAGCAACACATTACAAATGAATGTATGGGGTATGTGAAAAAGACAAGACTGAGAGTTAGGGTTGTAAAACTTAAAAAAAAATTCATTTTAAGGTTTAGTTTTGAAAGTGATTTTTACCCCTTAACATTACGAAACAACCTGAAACATTTTGATAAATGTCAATGGTCAAACCCATATTTCCATATGGCATGATCCATAGACACTAAAAATGTGATGATATTTACATTTGAGAAATGGCTTCTCAGTGAAGAGTAAATTGGAAAGGGCATTCTGGATGCAGAATGCATTCAATAACCCAACTGAAAGAGGGTTATGTGTCCTGAACTTGGGCGATTGATCAACAGCTGACAAAAAATGTAGACAAATTTCAAAGATATTGATGGACTAGAATTGATGAGGATTGGTAATTGAAACTGATTCTCTGATGATAGGAAGAGAAACCAAAGATGGGATCCAAGATTCTGCCTTCACCTGAGTGGGTCTCAGCATCATTGTACCATGTTTGCAAACAAGAGGGAGAGCACAGTGGAGGAGGGAGGCAAAAAGATTGGCTCTACCTTCCACGTACAGAGTGTAAGATGTTATGAATAATTAAATTGGAAATATCTGGGAGGAAACTACATACAGCTGTCTGATGTTGCAGAAATATATGTGACATATGTAGCTTTAAGATATACACTTGGGAGCCATTGGCCTCTTGATAGAAAATGAAGCCTTGGAAACGCCTTACACTGTCAGGTGTAAAATAATATCACTAATATGCATTCACTATGTTCCACGCACTCGGTTAAGCACATTCAGCTCAGTCCCCAAACAACATATGATTTGGCTTGCATAGGGATGATGTAAAGCATGTATCTATCTCATTCTGTAGAAACTTAGAGTCTCATTATCTACCCAATACACACACACGGGCTGGCGAAGCAGGTCAGTTTAATTCCGGTGTCTTTGCTCTTAACCACTTAACTACCTTTCTTGCCACTGCACAAAGCATATAGAATGAGAGCTCTAGGCAACCCCAGTATGTAATAGGAACAGAAAGTGCAGCTAATAAATGATCAAGAAAAAGCCAGGGGGGTATGAAGGACACTAAGAGATGTGCCATCAGTATGGGCAGGAAATGAGAAGGAACAACTGATCCACAGTAACCCCAACTGCTGGAAATGCAGGGATATAAGGACTGAAAATTGCCCCAAGGGCAAAGGGGCAAGGACACTTTTGACAAGATCGGAATCAGTATAATCTGGTCTCTGTGTTTCTTTCTTTACCTGTTTACTTATCAAAGCCTTTTAAAACAGAAAAAAATTTTAAATCTCAGAATGGCTCCTTGTTTTCCTCAGCAGAGAAGCTAGGTCCTTACAATGGTCTCTAAGTCTCTGTGGGATCCAGCCTCCGTATATCTCCAGCCTCTGTAATATCTGTTTTTTACGCCTATGACTCTCCCCTCTTTTATTCAACTCCAGTCCCACTGGCCTCCTCATCTGCTTCCATGTTAGGAGTGATGCCCAGATGTTCCTATATCTGGAATATTCTTCCATTATAGATAACAGTCCTATAGGAATAATATAGGGATAACATTCCACCACTGCTTTATTTCAGTACCTCCTCAAATCCCTGATTAAATATCATCCCCTCAATGAGTACCAGCTTGACTAATGCACCCTACTCTTGACAAACTTGTATGCAGGTCAGGAAGCAGGAGTTAGAACTGGACATGGAGCAACAGACTGGCTCCAAATAGGAAAAGGAGTACGTCAAGGCTGTATATTGTCACCCTGCTTATTTAACTTAGATGCAAAGTAAGTCATGAGAAACACTGGGCTGGAAGAAGCACAAGCTGGAATCAAGATTGCCGGGAGAAACATCAATAACCTCAGATAATGCAGATGACATCACCCTGATGGCAGAAAGTGAAGAGGAACTAAAAAGCCTCTTGACGAAAGTGAAAGAAGAGAGTGAAAAAGTTGGCTTAAAGCTCAACATTCAGAAAACGAAGATCATGGCATCTGGTCCCATCACTTCCTGGGAAATAGATGGGAAACAGTGGAAACTGTGTCAGACTTTATTTTGGGGGGCTCCAAAATCACCGCAGATGGTGATTGAAGCTATGAAATTAAAAGACGTTTACTCCTTGGAAGGAAAGCTATGACCAACTTAGATAGCATATTCAAAAGCAGAGACATTACTTTGCCAACAAAGGTCCGTCTAGTCAAGGCCATGGTTTTCCCAGCAGTCATGTATGGATGTGACAGTTGGACTGTGAAGAAGGCTGAGCACCGAAGAATTGGTGCTTTTGAACTGTGGTATTGGAGAAGACTCTTGAGAGTCCCTTGGACTGCAAGGAGAGCCAACCAGTCCATTCTAAAGGAGATCAGTCCTGGGTGTTCATCAGAAGGACTGATGCTAAAGCTGAAACTCCAGTTCTTTGGCCACCTCATGCGAAGAGATGGCTCATTGGAAAAGACTCTGATGCTGGGAGGGATTGGGGGCAGGAGGAGAAGGGGATGACAGAGGATGAGATGGCTGGATGGCATCACCAACTCGATGGACATGAGTCTGGGTGAACTCCGGGAGTTGGTGATGGACAGGGAGGCCTGGCGTGCTGCGATTCATGGGGTCACAAAGAGTCGGACACAACTGAACTCCTGTCACTCCAAGATACTCCTGACTCCCTTTACTAGAATAATGTTTGACACAGAGCAGGCAGTTAATAATTATTTGTTGAGTGGATACATAATTAAAGGCAGGCTGAAGGAAAATTCTAGTTTGTTTTATGATGAAAAATAAATACTGATAGTAGTTTTTTTTTTTAATTTTTATTTTTACTTTATTTTACTTTACAATACTGTATTGGTTTTGCCGTACATTGACATGAATCCACTACAGGTGTACATGCGTTCCCAAACATAAACCCCCTCCCACCTCCCTCCCCATAACATCCCTCTGGGTCATCCCCATGCACCAGCCCCAAGCATGCTGTATCCTGCATCGGACATAGACTGGCGATTCGTTTCGTACATGATAGTATACATGTTTCAATGCCATTCTCCCAAATCATCCCACCCTCGCCCTCTCCCTCTGAGTCCAAAAGTCCGCTATACACATCTGTGTCTCTTTCCCTGTCTTGCATACAGGGTCATCATTGCCATCTTTCTAAATTCCATATATATGTGTTAGCATACTGTATTGATGTTTTTCTTTCTGGTTTTAAAAGAAACATTCACTCAGTCACTTCTTTGTGCCAGACGTTGTTAAAAGCATCTGTTAAATCATTAAATATTCATAGCAATACCATGCGATATATACTGTGATCATTACCATTTGATAGAGAAGGTACAAAATGTTTAAGTAATTTTTTTTTAAGGACACACAGTTATTAAGTAGTGGAGTTGACATTTAAGCTAGCTTAAAACTCAACATTCAAAAACCTAAGATCATGGCATCTGGTCCCATCATTCCATGGCAAATCGACGTGGAAAGAATGGAAACAGTGACAGACTCTATTTTCTTGAGCTCCAAAATCACTGCAGATGGTGACTTCAGCCATGAATTTAAAAGACAGTTGCTCCTTGGAAGAAAAGCTATGACAAACCTAGACAGAGTATTAAAAAGCAGAGACATTACTCTGCTGACAAAGGTCCGTATAGTCAAAGCTATGGTTTTTCCAGCAGTCATGTATGGATGTGAGAGTTGAACCATAAAGAAGGCTGAGTGCTGAAGAAATGATGCTTTTGAACTGTGGTGTTAGAGACAACTCTTGAGAGTCCCTTGGCCTGCAAGGAGATCAAACTGGTCAATCCTAAAGGAAATCAGTCCTGAATATTCATTGGAAGGACTGATGCTGAAACTGAAGCTCCAGTACTTTGGCCACCTGATGGAAACTCATTAGAAAAGTCCCTGATGTTTGGAAAGATTGAGGGCAAGAGGAGAACAGGACGACAGAAGATGAGATGGTTGGATGGCATCACCGACTCAATGGACATGAGTTTGAGCAAACTCTGGGAGATGAAGAAGGACCAGGAAGCCTGGCATGTTGCAGTCCATGGGCAAAGTGTCAGGTACTACTGAGTGACTGAAAAACAACAAAACTTTAGAACTCAGATTCTTACTCACTATTTTTACCTAACGAAAATTTTTGTGTAATGGGTTTCTTCAAACAAAAAAGAAAAAAATACTCCAAAGTCACAAACAAAGAGTTAAACATTATAAAATGCATTTCTTACAGATATACTTTGTCCTAAGCATATGGAAAAGGCTTGTGTATAGGTTGAAAATGACTAAATGAATACAGCTTCCTAAGATCAAAGTAAATCTTTTTTTTCTTTTTACTTTTTTAAGATCAATACAAATGTGAGGAGCTTAGCAGTAAAAAGCATGGAAATCACATGACAGATTTTCCTTGACTTACAGAGGGTTACAGCTCAATAAAGCCCTCACAAATTGAAAATGTGTTAAACATACCTAACCTACCAAACATCACACTTAGGCTCACTGACTTTAGATACGCTCAGAACACTTCTGTTAGCCTATACTTGGGTAAAATCGTCTAACACAAAGCCCATTTTACAATAAAGCCCATTTTATAATTACTGACTATCTCATGCTATTTATTGAACACTATAGTGGAAGCAAAAAACAGAATGGTATCTGGGTGCAGAATGGTTGTAAGTGTATGGCTTGCTTACCCTCCAGCAACTGTGATTGCTGGGCAGTCCAGGAGCCATGGCACCATGAGAGAGTATCACACAGCAGAGCACTAGTCCAGGAAAAGATAGAAGTTCAAAATCAGAAGTATGGTTTCTACTGAATGCACATCACTTTCACACCATCATGAAACCAAAAAACCCTAGGTCAAAGCATCATGAGTCAGGAACTGTCTGTATTTAAAGCTCAACATAACGTTGCTGCTAAGTCACTTCAGTCGTGTCTGATTCTGTGCGACCCCATAGATGGCAGCCCACCAGGCTCCCCCGTCCCTGGGATTCTCCAGGCAAGAACACTGGAGTGGGCCGCCATTTCCTTCTCCAGTGCATGAAAGTGAAAAGTGAAAGGGAAGTCGCTCAGTTGTGTCCGACTCTTCGAGACCCCATGGACTGCAGCCTAACAGGCTCCTCCATCCATGGGATTTTCCAGGCAAGAGTACTGGAGTGGGCTGCCATTGCCTTCTCCCAACATAATGTTAGAATGCACTAAAATTTAATATTCAAACACTAGGATATAACTATTTCTGGGTACTGATTATGGTTTTTATTTCAAGTTTAGATAAATAGTTGTTTCCATTTTAACTCATATGCTAAAAACTGGAAATTATCCTTTTCAGCTCAATAAAAACAAGAAGTCGAAGGAGTAAGGAAAATTAAGTCATTTTTGAAGACTTACCATAGCTAAAACAAGTAACTGCATTACAACTGCATTAATTTCCAAAATGAATTATTTTAAAGCGCTAGTTTGTCAGGATTGCTTTACCCTTACCAGAAGACTTAAGTGGTAGAAAGAGATATATCCTTAGATAATTTAGTTAATGTAAAAAAATATTTTGACTCACAGACATAGAGAACAGACATGATTACCAAATGGTAGGGGTTGGTGGAGGGATGGATTGGGAGCTAGGGGTTGGTAGATGCAAACTGTTACACAGAAAATGGATTAAAAGATCCTAACTCTTTTGTGACCCCATGGACTGCAGCTGTCCAGGCTCCTCTGTCCATGGGATATTCCAGACAAGAATATGGGAGTGGGTTGCTATTTCCTCTTCCAGGGGATCCTCATGGTCCAGGGATCGAATCCGAGTCTCCTGTGTCTCCTGCATTGGCAGACAGACACTTTACCACTGGCAAGCCCACTGTATAGCACAGGGAACTATATTGAATAACCTGTGATAAACCATAGTGGAAAAGAAAATGAAAAAGAATGTATATAGATATGTATATGTATGTATATTTATATAAGTAAAACTGAATCACTTTGTAGAAACTAATACATTCTAAATCAACTATGGGCTTCCCTGGTGGCATAGATGATAAAGAATCCGCCTGCAATGCTAAAGACCTAGGTTCGATCCTTGGGTTGGGAAGATCCCCTGGAGAAGGGCATGGCAACCCTCTCCATTATTCTTGCCTGGAGAAACCCATGGACAGAGGAGCCTGGCCAGATACAGTCCATGGTGTTGCAAAGAGTCGGATGCAACTGAGCCACAAAGCACACAAATCAACTATACTTCAATACGTTTAAAGAAATTACAGAATAAAAAAATATTTTGTGTTTTTATACCTTAAACTTATATTTTTCTAACATATGGACCTTGCAAAATTGGCATACGTACTTCTACCGATGACAAAATGAAGCTTAGGTAACTCAAATATAAAAAGCAATTCTTGTAGAGTCCAGGCTCTGTTCTTCCCTCCCACTCTGGTTTTTCTCAACCATCTGTACTGTACGCTGTGCACCCCTGACAGGAAGACATGACACATTAATTTGCTGGCTAAGTGCAGATCTTCGTATATAGTAATGACTCCAAGAGAGCCCTGCCTCCTGTTCCCCACGTCCTTACGTATGCTCCTCCCACACTAATGTACGGCCGGGACTTGAAGCTTGCTTTGGCCAATGGGACAGCAATAGCAAGTGTGAGGGAAGCAAAAGCCTGATCCACTGCTTAATCACTGGAGGTGTAGGAACCTACAACCAAGACCGCTGACCATGCTATGGAAAGGTCGATCAGAGACATGCAGACAGAGCGGTTCAGAGGCCCCTCAAGTTGAAGATAGCTGTGCAAATAAGTGCAGAGAAAACCAACAGAAGAATTAGCTGGATTCTTAAGAAACAATTAGCTCTTTTTTTGTTTTCAGTTACTAAGATTTGGGATGGGTTTTATGGCAACCTATTTGACCCAGGATTTCCAGACTGTCTTTAGTTTAAAACTGAGCATTAAAAATGAACATGCTTTTTAAAACTTACCCGGTCCCAGGGATCCCCTCAGATCCATGCAGTCTGAATGCTGGTCACCCTGGGGGTAGTTTATTTTGCAAAAATAAACAATTGCTACCTTCCTTAGTCAACTGAAATTTCTTCAAGGATAGGAACCATGTCTCATGCAGCTTTGTTTACGAGACAATTTTTTATTTACTGCCTTTTACTTAAGAGTTTCTCTTTGACTCCTTTGGAATAAACATAATAAAAAAACCTTTGCACTATCAGTAAGATTCTCTGGAAATGTGTGTGAAAAAGATCATTTTACACATGAATTACTTAATCCCCACAACAATCTTGAGATGTATATAGTATAAACTTAATCTTCAGTTCAGTTCAGTTCAGTTTAGTTGCTCAGTGGTGTCCGACTCTTCTTGACCCCATGAATCACAGCACGCTAGGCCTCCCTGTCCATCACCGACTCCCGGAGTTTACTCAAACTCATGTCCATCGAGTCAGTGATGCCATCCAGCCACCTCATCCTCTGTCATCCCCTTCTCCTCCGGGCCTCAATCCCTCTCAGCATCAGAGTCTTTCCCAATGAGTCAACTCTTCCCATGAAGTGACCAAATTATTGCAGTTTCAGCTTTAGCATCAGTCCTTCTGATGAACACCCAGGACTGATCTCCTTTACAATGCACTGGTTGGATCTCCTTGCAGTCCAAGGGACTCTCAAGAGCCTTCTCCAACACCACAGTTCAAAAGCATCAATTCTTCGGTGCTCAGCTTTCTTCACAGTCCAACTCTTACATCCATACATGACCACAGGAAAAACCATAGGCTTGACTATATGAACCTTAGTCGGCAAAGTAATGTCTCTGCTTTTGAATGTACTATCTAGGTTGGTCATAGCTTTCCTTCCAAGGAGTAAGCATCTTTTAATTTCATGGCTGCAGTCACTATCTGCAGTGATTTTGGAGCCCAGAAAAATAAAGTCTGACACTGTTTCCACTGTTTCCCCATCTCTTTCCCATGAAGTGATGGGACCAGATGCCATGATCTTCGTTTTCCGAATGTTGAGCTTTAGGCCAACTTTTTCACTCTCTTCTTTCACTTTCGTCAAGAGGCTTTTTAGTTCCTCTTCACTTTCTGCCATAAGGGTGGTATCATCTGCTTTTCTTAGGTTATTGATATTTCTCCCGGCAATCTTGATTCCAGTTTGTGCTTCTTCCAGCCCAGCGTTTCTCATGATGTACTCTGCATAGAAGTTAAATAAGCAGAGTGACAATATACGGCCTTTACGTACTCCTTTTCCTACTTGGAACCAGTCTGTTGTTCCATATCCAGTTCTAACTCTTGTTTCCTGACCTGCATACAGGTTTCTCAAGAGGCAGATCAGGTGGTCTGGTATTCCCATCTCTTTCAGAATTTTCCACAGTTTATTGTGATCCATACAGTCAAAGGCTTTGGCATAGTCAATAAAGCAGAAATAGATGTTTTCTGGAACTCTCTTGCTTTTTCGATGATCCAGAAGATGTTGGCAATTTGATCTCTGGTTCCTCTTCCTTTTCTAAAATGAGCTTGAACATCTGGAAGTTCATGGTTCATGTATTGCTGAAGCCTGACTTAGAGAATTTTAAGCATTACTTTACCAACATGTGAGATGAGTGCAATTGTGCAATAGTTTGAGCATTCTTTGGCATTGCCTTCCTTTGAGATTGGAATGAAAACTGACCTTTTCTAATCCTGCGGCCACTGCTGAGTTTTCCAAATTTGCTGGCATATTGAGTGCAGCACTTTCACAGCATCATCTTTCAGGATTTGAAATAAGCTCCACTGGTATTACATCACCTCCACTAGCTGTGTTCGTAGCGATGCTTTCTAAGGCCCACTTGACCTCACATTCCAGGATGTCTGGTTCTAGGTGAGTGATCACACCGTCGTGATTACCTGGGTCATGAAGCTCTTTTTTGTACAGTATTCTTGCCACCTCTTCTTAATATCTTCTGCTTCTGTTAAGTCCATACCATTTCTGTCCTTTATTGAGCCGAACTTTGCATGAAATGTTCTCTTAGTATCTCTAATTTTCTTGAAGAGATCTCTAGTCTTTCCATTGTGTTGTTTTCCTCTATTTCTTTGCATGGATCACTGAGGAAGGCTTTCTTATCTCACCTTGCTATTCTTTGGAACTCTGCAGTCAAATGGGAATATCTTTCCTTTTCTCCTTTGCTTTTCACTTCTCTTCTTTCCACAGCTATTTGTAAGGCCTCCCAGACAGCCATTTTGCTTTTTTGCATTTCTTTTCCATCGAGATGGTCTTGATCCCGGGCTCCAGTACAATGTCACGAACCTCTGTCCATAATTCATCAAGCACTCTGTCTATCAGATCTAGTCCCTTAAATCTATTTCTCACTTCCACTGTATGATCATAAGGGATTTGATTTAGGTCATACCTGAATGTTGTAGTGGTTTTCCCTACCTTCTTCAATTTAAGTCTGAATTGGGCAATAAGGAGTTCATGATCTGAGCCAGAGTCAGCTCCCAGTCTTGTTTTTGCTGACTGTATAGAGCTTCTCTTTTCATACTGTTCATGCGGTTCTCGGGTTCCAAATAGGAAAAGGAGTATGTCAAGGCTGTATATTGTCACCCTGCTCATTTAACTTATATGCAGAGTACATCATGAGAAACGCTGGACTGGAAGAAACACAAGCTGGAAGCAAAATTTCCTGGAGAAATATCAATAACCTCAGATATGCAGATGACACCACCCTTATGGCAGAAACTGAAGAGAAGCCTCTTGATGAAAGTGAAAGAGGAGGGTGAAAATGTTGGCTTAAAGCACAACATTCAGAAAACAAAGATCATGGCATCTGGTCCCATCACTTCATGGGAAATAGATGGGAAACAGTGGAAACAGTGTCAGACTTTACTTTTGGGGACTCCAAAATCACTGCAGATGGTGACTGCAGCCATGAAATTAAAAGACGCTTACTCCTTGGAAGTAAAGTTATGACCAACCTAGATAGCATATTCAAAAGCAGAGACATTACTTTGCCGACTAAGGTCCATCTATTCAAGGCTATGGTTTCCTGTGGTCATGTATGGATGTGAGAGTTGGACTGTGAAGAAGGCTGAGCGCTGAAGAATTGATGCTTTTGAACTGTGGTGTTGGAGAAGACTCTTGAGAGTCCCTTGGACTGCAAGGAGATCCAACCAGTCCATTCTAAAGGAGATCAGCCCTGGGATTTCTTTGGAAGGAATGATGCTAAAACTGAAGCTCCAGTATTTTGGCCACCTCATGCGAAGAGTTTACTCATTGGAAAAGACTCTGATGCTGGGAGGGATTGGGCGCAGGAGGAGAAGGGGACGACCGAGGATGAGATGGCTGGATGGCATCACGGACTCGATGGACGTGAGTCTGAGTGAACTCTGGGAGATGGTGATGGACAGGGAGGCCTGGCGTGCTGTGATTCATGGGGTCGCAAGGAGTCAGACACAACTGAGCGACTTAACTGAACTGAACTGATAGACCTTCTCCATTTTTGGCTACAAAGAATATAATTAATCTGAATTTGGTGTTGACCATCTGGTGAAGTCCATGTGTAGAGTCTTCTCTTGTGTTGTTGGAAGAGGGTGTTTTCTATGACCAGTGTGTTCTCTTGGCGAAATTCTGTTAGCCTTTGCCCTGCTTCATTCCATACTCCAACGCCAAATTTGCCTGTTACTCCAGGTGTTTCTTCACTTCCTACTTTTGCATTCCAGTCCCCTATAATGAAAAGGACATCTTTTTTGGGTGTTAGTTCTAAAAGGTCTTGTAGGTCTTCATAGAACCGTTCAACTTCAGCTTCTTCAGCATTACTGGTTGGGGCAAAGACTTAGATTGTGATATTGAATGGTTTGCCCTGGAAATGAAGAGAGATCATTCTGTCATTTTTGAGATTGCATCCAAGTACTGCATTTCAGACTCTTTTGTTGACCATGATGGCTACTCCATTTCTTCTAAAGGATTCCTGCTCACAGTAGTAGATATAATGGTCATCTGAGTTAAATTCACCCATACCAGTCCATTTTATTTTGCTGATTCCTAGAATGTTGATGTTTATTCTTGCCATCTCTTGTTTGACCACTTCCAATTTGCCTTGACTCATGGACTTAATATTCCAGGTTCCTATGTAATATTGCCCTTTACAGCATCGGACCTTGCTTCTATCACTAGTCACATCCACAGCTGTGTATTGTTTTTGCTTTGGCTCCATCTTTTCATTCTTTCTGGAGTTATATCTCCACTGATCTCCAGTAGCATAATGAGCACCTACCGACCTGGGGAGTTCCACTTTCAGTATCCCATCATTTTGCCTTTTCATACTGTTGATTTGGTTCTCAAGCAAAAATACTGAAGTGGTTTGCCATTCCCTTCTCCAGTGGACCACACTCTCTCAGACCTCTCCACCATGACCCATCCATCCTGGGTGGCCCCAGACTGCATGGCTTAGTTTCATTGAGTTAGAGAAGGCTGTGGTCCATGTGATCAGATTGGCTAGTTTTCTGTGATTATGGTTTAGCAAAATGAGGCTTAGCAAAGGTATTAATTCTGAGCATCTACCTGGAAAAGATGAAAACTATAATTCAAAAAGATATAGCACCCCAATGTTCACAGCACCACTGTTTACAATAGCCAAGACATGGAAGCAACCTAAATTGCCTGTTGATAGATGAATAGATAAGAAAGGTGCGGTGTGGGGTGTGTGTGTGTGTGTATATATATATATATATATATATATATATATATATATGTAAATATATATATTTTTTATAATGCATACATAGCCATAAAAAAGAATGAAATAATGCCTTTTGTAGCGACATGGATGGACCTAGAGATTATCATAAGTGAAGTACGTCAGACAAAGACAAATATATGATATTATGACAAATGTCATGTATCATATGACAAATATTATATGTATAATCTAAAAAATTATACAGAAGACTTTATTTACAAAACAGAAATAGACTCACAGAAAACAAACATCTATACCAAAAGGGAAAGTTAGGGGAGAGATAAATTAGGGATTTGGGGTTAACACATAAACAGTAAAATATATAAAACATAAACAGCAAGGACCTACTCTATTGCACAGGAAACTATATTCAGTATCTTATAGTAACTTATAATGGAAAAACTCAGCATTCAAAAAAACAAAGATTATGGCTTCCAGTCCTATCACTTCATAGCAAATAGCTGGGGAAACAATGGTAACAGAGACAAACTTAACTTTTCAGGCTCCAAAATCACTGCAGATGGTGACTGCAGCAATGAAATTAAAAGACGCTTGCTCCTTGGAAAAAAAGCTATGACCAACCTAGACAGAATATTAAAAAGCAGAGACATTACTTTGACCACAAAGGTCTGTCTTGTCAAAGGTATGGTTTTTCCAGTAGTCATATATGGATGTGAGAGTTAGACCACAAAGAAAGCTGAGTGCTGAAGAATTGATGCTTTTGAACTGTGGCATTGGAGAAGTCCCTTGTGGCACTGGAGAAGTCCCTTGGACTGCAAGGAGATCCAACCAGTCCATCCTAAAGGAAATCAACCCTGAATATTCATTGGAATGACTGATGTTGAAGCTGAAACTTCAATACTTTGGCTACCTGATGCAAAGAATTGACCCACTGGAAAAGATCCTGATGCTGGGAAAGATTGAAGGTAGGAAGAGAAGAGGACGACAGAAGATGAGATGGTTGGATGCTGTTATGACTCAAAGGACACGAGTCTGAGGAAGCTCCAGGAGTTGGTGATGGACAGGGAGGCCTGGCGTGCTACAGTCCATGGGTCTCACAAGGAGGTGAACACAACTGAGCAACTGAACTGAACTGATAATGGAAAAAAAAATCTGATAAAGAATATGTATATATAAAATTGAATCACTTTGCTGTACACCTGAAACTGAGACACTGTTGTAAATCAACTATACTTCAATGAAAATTTTTTGAATAGACCTAGATAGTAATAGAAATATGAAAATGACCAAGGCAGGTTTGTGTTTGTATTGAAGAAGCAACAAGATGAATGCTTATAACAGAGTGTGTTGCTGCTGCTGCTGCTGCTGCTGCTGCTAAGTCGCTTCAGTCATGTCTGACTCTGTGCGACCCCACAGACAGCAGCCTACCAGGCTCCCCTGTCCTGGGATTCTCCAGGCAAGAACACTGGAGTGGGTTGCCATTTCCTTCTCCAGTGCATAAAAGTGAAAAGTGAAAGTGAAGTCACTCAGTCGTGTCCGACTCCTAGCGAACCCATGGACTGCACCCTACCAGGCAGGCTCCTCCGTCCATGGGGTTTGCCAGGCAAGAGTACTGGAGTGGGTTGCCATTGCCTTCTCCAAACAGAATGTGGAAAGTATGTACAAAGAGGAGTAGGAAATAACTGAAAATGGCATTCCTTAATTAAACAATGTAAAGTCTTAGAGTAACTGTAGACCTGCTAGATGTAGTTAGTGAACGGCATAGACAACTGAGGTCATTAAAAATCAATGATGTACTGGAATGTATTAGTGGCTCTCATAATATAAATATACAGGAAGACATATACTGATGACTCAGTCAATAAGAGTTGCCTGATGACGGTTCAAGGAAGAAAAAATGCACAATATAACAAGAGAAACTCGTATCCCTTATTCAGGGCAAGGGGGAGGGTAGGGGCCCCAATTCCTGGGGAGGAGCAACATCTTTCTAGGAGTAGGCTGAACTTATGGATGATCACTTCATATTTTAGAGAGCACCTCTTCCCATCCTTCTAGGTCAAATGTACATGAAATAAAGACCTAAAAAGCAAAGACTGTCTGGAAATAATGATCTGGCAAATAATATTGTTTGTTAGCTAGTACATATGTTGGCTTTAAATTTTTCTTGCTCAGTTGCTACTTAATACATTGAAAGTTAATTCTGAGTGAATTCCACTGAGGATATAGGAATAAAAATATCTATATAATTAAATTTATGTATCAACTTCATATCTGTATTGAAGCTTAGAAAAAATGTATAATCTTTCTAAATAAAACATGACTCATTTTGCTCTTATTTGCATCTTTGGGTGACTTTTCCATTTCTGAAACAGTTTACATGAGGCAATATTTTAAAATAGAGGAGAAGAAGCATAGTTAACACTGAATATTTTAGAATTGCTACATTTGGGAAAAATACTTATAAACCTTGTTAATTCCCCATGAAATTAAAGCAACTCAGAAAACAGTGTCTGCCCTTTGATACTGGAAAGCTGAGCACTGCTTCTTTACTATAAACAGTAGTCTGATGTAAGTTACATATGTTTAGAAAATATACTATTTTATTTATACCAGTTAAAATCTGGACACAAAATCCAAAGTGTACTTGAAAAATAAAATTTTCTTTTCTTCAGTTTGTTTAAAGCTAGGGAGAAGACAATGGCACCCCACTCCGGTACTCTTGCCTGGAGAATCCCATGGACGGAGGTGCCTGGTGGGCTGCCGTCTCTGGGATCGTGCAGAGTCGGACACGACTGAAGCAACTTGGCAGCAGCAGCAGTGTTCAAAAGCTTATCATTACCAAATATCATATTGCACAAAATTCCAAACCTACACAAAAGAGACTTAAACTTCACAGATTGTGTGGAGAAGAAAAGCCATGTAATCGATCAGTCATAGCTGAGAAGTAAGTAATTAAAGATTGTTGCAATTTCCTGAGATAAACTGTCATTGGTATTCACTTTTTTAAAAAGTTTAAAAAGAAAAGGGAATAAGAAGAAACAAAAGGAAAACAACTGTCTAATGATTTGAGATTCTTTTCATACTAAACACTTGGACTCATAGGAATCTACAGTTTGCAACTCCATCAAGTCAAACTTCTTTCCTCTTTTCTTTTAAAAATACACTCTGAATTATGTATTTCACTGTGTCCTTATTACTAAAATATAATCCATTCAACAAACATTCATTATCATGTATCATATTCAAGGCAATATGCTTTAAAAGCAGAAACTAAAGATCTTCTTACTGAAACTGTGTATGGGTGTTAGTCACTCAGTCGTGTCCAATTCCTTGTGACCCCATGGAGAGTAGCCACCACGCTCCTTTGTCCATGGAATTCTCTGGGGAAGAATACTGCAGTGGGTTGCCATTTCCTCCTCCCGACCCAGCAGCTATCTTTGCTGGGATATTCCCGACCCAGGAATCAAGCCTGGGTCTCCTGCATTACAGGCAGATTCTGTATTGTCTGAGCGACCAGGGAAGTTATTTTTCTATTTCCCTCCCTCACACTTTAGGTGTTAGTTTTCAAGCAAATTAACTGATAGTGTTTTGGGTTTTTTTTTAATATCTTTGTATTTTATTCACTATTTAACAAATACTATGTGTACACAAGGGCTTCCCCAGTGGCTCAGAGGTAAAGAATCCACCTGCAACGCAGGAGACAGGGAGATACAGGTTCGATCCCTGGGTTGGGAATATCCCCTTGAGAAGAGCATGGCAACCCACTCCAGTGTTCTTGCCTGGAGAATTCCATGGACAGAGGAGCCTGATGGGCTACAGTCCATGGCATTGCAAAGAGTCTGACACGACTGAGCGACTTACACACCCATTTTCACTTTCATGCGTCCATTGCTGGCATTGACTGGAACAGTTCCATGCTGGTATATTTTTGCATAAATAGAATGTCATTTCAAAAACAATGTGGCATCAGAGATTTGTAAGAACTTCATTAACAGTGACCCTTTTAAAAAGATTTCTTTAATGTTGGACCTCATTGTATGTTTTGACAAAGAGGATATTTATCCACCAACACTATGTTCTAGATATTACACTAAAGATGGAATTGAAACATTTTGTATATAAATATTTATATATATAAATATATATATATATATATATATATATATATATATATATAAAATAAATACACCCTGCTCTCAAAGATAGTTGCAGGCACAGCAGGTGTATTTCTCTGGGGTATTCAGAGATATTAGCCTGTTTGGTTCATGGCTCTTCTTCTTCCTTCTCTTAACACTCACTTCTATAAAAGGGAAAGGTGGCAGGGCTACAGAAAGAGTCTTGGCCGGAAGCAGGAAGAAGAGTGCTTCTTTCTTTCCAATCACACACACACACAGCACATACACACTTTTCCCCTCCTATTCCAGTCCCATCACCGCATCTCCCATAGGACTGCAAGGAGAAAGATAGATGGGTTTGGGGGTATTGAAAACAGAAAGATGAAAACTTGCCCTCCTGGCAACATGGCAGAGCAGCAGAAAGAGCCCAATATGAAATGGATGCACCTTAGGTAGTGACTTTGTGGGTAAGCCCTCGAGGAGCAGAGGGCCTCCTGGCTTGAAGGGCAACCGCTGCCTGCCAACAGACATCTGACAAGTAATCTATGGGGCAAATGACCAATGACCAGAGGGACTGCAATCCCCTCACAATTTTGTCTGAAGGAGCCAGGGAGAAATGAGCTTTATGATGTCTGTCACGCTTCCTGCATCCTTTGGTTTGTGCCTGAGCAACATAGCCACTACTCGAATCATATTTTAGCTGCTATACATCCATAGGTTTTATGATAGAGACTGACAAAAGTGAGAAGGAAATTCATGAGAAGGGAACCTTTCCCAGAGTAGAGGAATTAGAATATACTCCAGCACTCAATTCAAATAAATACCAACCAAGTAATCTGGCTTGATAGCTGGACCCTTTCCCTCTCTGTCATAAGTCTAAGAAAGGCTTTCTTTGTAAATTTCCAGAACAAATGTGAAACTGTGTTATTTGCAAGGCCATGCTCTGCAAATATCTCTTTACTTGTGTTGGTTTGTATTAAAGGACAGGAAAATACTACTAACCTAAGTTGAAAACTGCCTGGAGAATCCCAGGGATGACAGAGCCTGGTGGGCTGCCATCTATGAGGTCACACGCACAGAATCAGACATGACTGAAGTGACTTAGCAGCAGCAGCAGCAAGTTGAAAACTAGTATTTTCCAGGCAATCTGCACGTTACTTTGCACATACCATCTCATTTAAACCTTTCCAAGCCATTGAGATCTCTAACTCCCTTCGTTGTTGTTATTGTTCAGTTGCTAAATCCTGTCTGACTCTTTGTGACCCCAGGGACTGCAGCATGTTAGGCTCCTCTATCCTCCACTATCTCCCAGAGTTGCTCAGATTTGTGTCCACTGAGTCAGTGATGCTATCCTCTGCCACTCCCTTCTCCTTTGGCCTTTAGTCATTCCCAGCATCAAGGTCTTTTTCAGTGAGTCAGCTCTTTACATTAGGTGGCCATAGTATTGGAGCTTCAGCTTCAACACCAGACCTTCCATGAGTATTTGGGATTGATTTCCTATAAAATTGACCAGCTTGAACTCCTTTCAGTCCAAGGGATTCTCAAGGGGCTTCTATAATTCTACAACTCCCTACCTCCATTTTATAGATAGTGGGTTTAATTTTCTGGTCCAAGATGACACAATGACACTCAACTAAAAATAACAAATTAATATTCAGTTCAGTAAAGTTCAGTCCTTCAGTCACGTTTGACTCTTTGCAACCCCACGGACTGCAGCACACCAGGCCTCCCTGTCCATCACCAACTCCCAGAGTTCACCAAACTCGTGTCCATTGAGTCGGTGATGCCATTGAACCATCTCATCCTCTGTCGTCCCCTTCTCCTCTTGCCCTCAATATTTCCCAGCATCAGGGTCTTTCCAAATGAGTCAGCTCTTCACATCAGGTAGCCAAAGTGTTGGAGTTTCAGCTTCAACATCAGTCCTTCCAATGAACACCCAGGACTGATCTCCTTTAGGATGGACTGGGTGGATCTCCATGCAGTCCAAGGGATTCTTAAGAGTCTTCTCCAACACCACAGTTCAAAAGTATCAGTTCTTTGGCACTCAGCTTTCTTTATAGCCCAACTCTCACATACATGACTACTGGAAAAACCATAGCCTTGACCAGGTGGACCTTTGTTGGCAAAGTAATGTTTCTGCTTTTCAATATGCTGTCTAAGTTGGTCATAACTTTCCATCTAAGGAGTAAGCGTCTTTTAATTTCATGGCTGCAGTCAACATCAGCCAACAAATTAATATTACTCCACAGAAAATATTTATCTTAATAAAGAGGTGTCAACGATATAAAGCAAGGTCTTTGGGCTCAATTTTTTAAATTCATTAGCATGTTTAATCTCTATTTTTCAATTTCCTTTTTTTTTTCATTTACCTTACTTAGTTACACATCTACAATTCAAGTAGATATACTAGTATTTGGGTTCAAGTAGTTTAAATTCATCAGGAAGTGTTTCACTACTGACAGCAATTATTATTTTTAAACCAACATGGGAGTGCTCTAAAGGGATTACTGAAGAGATCATCCATAACATCCATACAATATTTTTCTCTTTTCTTAGTTCAGGTCTGCCTTTGCCCACATGCACACACATTTCAATAACCAGCTCACAAGTTTTAAATTTTATTTTGGAACTTGGCTTGCCATAAAAATATCCTACATTTTAACTTAGCATTTATAACTATAAATACTTGATGGCACGTTAAAATAATGTAACATCACTTATCACACCTTTTCATTTCTCATGTCCAAATACCACCAAGTACTCTACGTACCATCTCCTAAATATCTCTAGAATCTGCTTATCCTCTCCACTCCTGTTGCCTCAATTCTTGCCCTCATAAAACCACACTAATTTTGTCTAACTTAGCTGTCCTGTTTCTAGCCTCGTCTATAAAGAACTCAACTTCTACAGCACTAGCAAAGTTGTCATCCTTTAAAATATCTCTTGAACTATATAAAAAACTGGCTTCCCTGGTAGCTCAGCTGGTAAAGAATCCACCTGCAATGCAGGAGACTCCAGTTTGATTTACAGGAAGATCCACTTGAGAAGGGATGGGCTATGCACTCAAATATTCTTGGGCTTTCTTGGTGGCTCAGCTAGTAAAGGATCTCCCTGCAATGCAGGAGAATGGGTTCGATCCCTGGGCTGGAAAAATCCCCTAGAGAAGGGAACAGCTACCCACTCCAGTATTCTGGCCTGGAAAATATAAAAACCTAAAACCAGCACCCAAAATATATAAAATACCTGTAATGGGGCTTTATTTGGCCAAAGTATACCTGTCAATCTTCATTACTAACCTCTTCACCTGCCTTCCCCACCCACTTTGAATTACATCTAGCTGCTTCATTACCATTTAATCAAGTATGCCATCCAGTATGATGCTATGACTTGACATGTAGATGAATCTTTGCCTGTATTCCAAAAATGCAAAGATTACTTACAAAACACAGATCAGTTCAGTTCAGTCACTCAGTCGTGTCTGACTCTTTGCCTCCCCTTGAACCACAGCATGCCAGGCATCCCTGTCCATCACCAACTCCCAGAGTCCACTCAAACTCATGTCCATCGAGTCAGTGATGCCATTCAACCATCTCATCCTCTGTCGTCCCCTTCTCCTGCCCCCAATACCCCCCAGCATCAGGGTTTTTTCAAATGAGTCAGCTCTTCGCATCAGGTGGCCAAAGTATTGGAATTTCAGCTTCAACATCTGTCCTTCCCATCAAAACCCAGGACTGATCTCCTTTAGAATGGACCTGTTGGATCTCCCTGCAGTCCAATGGACTTTCAAGAGTCTTCTCCAACACCACAGTTCAAAAGCATCAATTCTTCGGTGTTCAGCCTTCTTTATAGCCCAACTTTCACATCCATATATGACCCTGGAAAAACCATAGTCTTGACTAGACGGACCTTTGTTGGCAAAGTAATGTCTCTGCTTTTGAATATGCTGTCTAGGTTGGTCATAACTTTCCTTCCAAAGACTGTCTTTTAATTTCATGGCTGAAATCACCATATGCAGTGATTTTGGAGTCCAGAAAAATAAAGTCAGCCACTGTCTCCACTGTTTCCCCATCTATTTCCCGTGAAGTGATGGGACCGGATGTCATGGTCTTAGTTTTCTGAATGTTGAGCTTTAAGCCAACTTTTTCGCTCTCCTCTTTCACTTTCATCAAGAGTTTCTTTAGTTCCTCTTCACTTTCTGCCATAAGGGTGGTGTCATCTGCATATCTGAGATTATTGAGATTTCTCCTGGCAATCTTGATTCCAGGTTGTGCTTCTTCCAGTCCAGCGTTTCTCATGATGTACTCTGCATAGAATTTAAATAAGCAGAGTGACAATATACAGCCTTGGCGTACTCCTTTTCCTATTTGGAACCAGTCTGTTGTTCTATGTCCAGTTCTAACTGTTGCTTCCTGACCTGCATACAGATTTCTCAAGAGGCAGGTCAGGTGGTCTGGTATTCCCATCTCTTTCAGAATTTTCCACAGTTTATTGTGATCCACACAGTCAAAGGCTTTGGCATAGTCAAGAAAGCAGAAATAGATGTTTTTCTGGAACTCTCTTGCTTTTTCCATGATCCAGAAGAGGTCGGCAATTTGATCTCTGCTTCCTCTGCCTTTCTTAAAACTGCTTGAACATCTGGAAGTTCACAGTTCACGTGTCGCTGAAGCCTGGCTTGGAGAATTTTAAGCATTACTTTACTAGCATGTGAGATGAGTGCAATTGTGTGGCAGTTTGAGCATTCTTTGGCATCGCCTTTCTTTGGGATTGGAATGAAAACTGACATTTTCTAGTCCTGTGGCCACTGCTGAGTGTTCCAAATTTGCTGGCATATTGAGTGCAGCACTTTCACAGCATCATCTTTCAGGATTTGAAATAGCTCAACTGGAATTCCACCACCTCCACTAGTTTGTTCATAGTGATGCTTCCTAAGGCCCACTTGACTTCACATTCCAGGATATCTGGTTCTAGGTGAGTGATCACACCATTGTGATTATCTATGTCGTGAAGATCTTTTTTGTACAGTTCTTCTGTGTATTCTTGCCACCTCTTCTTACTATCTTTGCTTCTGTTAGGTCCCTAGCATTTCTGTCCTTTATTGAGCCCATCTTTGCATGAAATGTTCCCTTGGTATCTCTACTTGTTGTTATTTTTCCATAGGGAAATCAAAATGAAAGGTAAAGGTCAGTTTAAACAAGTTCTAAATAGCATTCAGAACCTGAACTATAAAGGAGAATGCTCATATAGGAAAATAAATTAGATATAAAGGGGACAACTGAAGGAGCCCAAGAAAAGTTGAATGATCTGAGCCCTCAGCCACATTCACGAACTAGAAACCACTTCCTCATAAAAGACAACAAATCTCAGAGCTAAAGGATGTATATAAATCCCATATTAACTTGTGAAGAGGCACAGACATTCCTAACACTGTTTATGAAAGTGAAAGTGAAGTCTCTCAGCCATGTCTGACACCTTGCAATCCCATGGACTGTAGCTCTTCTGTCCATGGAATTCTCCAGGCAAGAATACTGGAGTGGGTTGCCATTCCCTTCTCCAGGGATCTTTCTGACCCTGGGATCGAACCCAGGTCTCCTGCATTGCAGGCAGATTCTTTACTATCTGAATCACCAGGGAACCTTGCAATTAGAAGACATTACATGAGAAAGAGATGCCCAGGCTTGACCAGATATTTCACAGGGGAAACTGGTTTACAGCAGATTCCATTGCTCCTCTTCACATCTAAAACCCTTCCCTAATGTCGTCTTAATATATTCCCACCAAGCCTCTTGGGTTTTTCTTAGTCATTCCCCTACTAACTGTGGTTTCCAGTTGTCAGATACTCTGTAGAACATACACCAACTTGAAGTCCAATATCAATTCAACTTAAACTCAAAAAAATACTCCTTACTTGAATTGTAAAAGTAACCATTTCGCCCCAAAGAATAAAATTTTAGCTAACTGGTTAACTAATTGGTTCAAATTGGAATCATATATTATGTATTTTCTTAAGCAGAAAAGAATGCATTATATTTTACAATCCAAATTGAGACCAACTATATTGATTAAGCAGGAGAATTTTACTCTCATGAGAATTAATACCTTCTTTGGAAATAGCAGAGAAGGTTTACCTATCACTTCACTGAAGACAGTGGCCAGTGAAAAGCTAGTGTGAACACAAGCAATTCCAAAACTCAGGGTAATCAGTATTTCTTCTATATTCTTCTGCCTCATCAGCATTCCCTTAACTCTCAGAATGCCTCCACCACATCATGAATGCATGTGCTCATATTTACTAAAGAAATGCTTGTGGCTGTGGTTCAGCTGCCAAGTCATGTCAGACTCTTTGGGACCCCAACTCCTCTGTCCCCCACTATTTCCTAGAAGTTGCTCAAATTCATGTCCATGAATGTTTAGCCAATGAATAAATGCACAGGTAGAGGTCAGCCTGACTTCTATACATAGCTCTGTGCTTTCTCTCTCATGGCAGTCCTGGAGTTTGCTTGTGAATGTTCCTGTAATTTATTTCTCTATCAATCGAGCTGTTGTTTTGGGGGGACCTCGTTATTCTCCCCCCAAATCCTCCTTACTTCAGCTGAGCTTCATCTCTCTTCCTTTAATCTGAAACAGTTCCTTAAAGGAAAATGATTCCTTGGGACAATTTTCTAAGGCTAGAATAGAAAAGGAAAGAAACAAGCGCATATCTAATTGTATCCCTACTTCCTCTCTCACTTGCCTTTCTTGACCACGAATTATGGAGAAGTGCTAGTAAGGTTTTTCATTTTAAACACTTAAAACATAACTGATTAGAAAATAATTTTATATTTGCATTTATTTAATTTGATGATATAAGGGATTATGGTGAGAAACTAATAAAGTTCTACTGTACTCCCCTGTCTTTATGTGGAAAGAGCATCAATTCAAACTAATTTCATTTAAACTCTGAGCAGTGCTAGAGAGAAAAAAAAAAAAAAAAACCTTTCTAGTTGAATTGGAAAACTTTATAGGAAAAATATCATGATCTTTTTTCTCAAATGGTTAAACTGGCATTAAAAGACATTTAAAGCTAAGTTGAAATTTTCACACTGCACTTCCTCGTAACTCTAGTTGCTTCTTATATGGCACCTTTTCTCTAAGCAGCACCACATGTTTTAGAGACTGTAAGTTACTAATCAAAAGGGTAGCTATGTTTTAAATTTGAATACATTTCACTTATCTTAAAGGTAAGTGATATTTTTAATTTTCTGCACTTTCAAATTTTTTTCACCTCTAAAAAGTAAGTCAAATTTCCTTCTGGATACAATAAACTGCCAACAACCTAAATGTATTTTTAAAGTTAGTTGCTGGATGGAAAAGATAGAAAGAAAGGGATTGCTTTATGAGATCAGAAGTTTGGTCTTTCTGTCTGAAAATCTGACCTCTGGAAAAAAAAAATCTTACCTCTGGCAGTGACCATTATCTGATGATTTACAGGTGAATGGAACATTCTTTTTAAAAAATTTTCAAGACTTTCGGGTATTCCACAGGGAAATATATTTTGCAATAAATGTTGGTAGAGATATGCTAATAGAAAAACACATGAGCATGATAATCATCAATCACATACGTGCAAAAATGTTCCGTTAGAACATGGGTTCATTTTAATAACAAAATGGATTTTGGCACCATAAGAATAAAGAAGCCAGATGATTGCCTGACTTTTTTGTTTTCAACCAGTTTTTCCTTAGACAGAAGATATGTCAAAAACCTAGCCACCCCTTTATGGGGTGGGAGGTGGGAGGGAGGTTAAAGAGGGAGGGCACATATGTATACCTATCGCCGTCTCCTGTCAATGTATGGTAGAGACCAACACAATACTGTAAAGCAGTTATCTTCCAGTTAAAAATAAATAAAATGTAAAAAAAAAAAAAAAAAAACACCCAGCCACCCCTTTAAAAAGATAGCGAAAGTGGAAAAACTTCTAAGAGGCAGCCCCAGGGAAGAAAGATTCAGTATAACAAATACAATTGTCTTCGTGACTGTGTCCCTTTCTTTTCTCCCAGGACTTTGACCATGTTTCTCTACTCCTGATGTTCGGGCTCCTTTGTGTCATACTGGAGCCTTTCCCTGATGGAGTTCCAGCCCTTTCAGTAATCCTCCACGAGTAAGGCTGGTAAACTCATCCATACATCTTGGGTTTATAGGCAGAGGCTGCCCTCCAATGATCTGGACCACTGCTTTTCATTTCTGTTGGACAGTTGTCTCCTTGAGAGGATAAAAAGACAAAGGAAGTATTTATTTCTTCCCTACTAATTCTTTTTTAAATATAATTCCAGTTAGAGGGGCATGTGTGTGTGTGTGTGTGTGTGTGTGTGTGTGTATAAAGGTATTAAACTCACATATTTTAAAATTGATTTTATTGAAGTATAGTTGATTTACAATGTTGTGCTGATATGTACAATACAGCAAAGTGATTCAATTATACATATATACATACATTCTGTTTCATATTCTTTTCCATTATGGTTTATCACAGGATATTGATTGTAATTCCTTGTGCTATACAGTAGAACCTCGTTGTTTATCCTTTCTCTATATAATAGTTTCATCTGCTAACCCCAAACTCATTTGAATTCATTGAGTTTGTCTTAATTCACACTTCATTTATATAAACCCTTAAAAAAAAAACCAGAAAACTGTAAAGATTAAACTTTTCTCAGTAAAATCTGTTTGCAACACTTATTTTAAAACAAACAAACAAATATCTTAAAGGTCAAACTGCTTTAAAATACCTCTCAAGAGAGAGCAGAGAGTGAGAGATACTGAGATACCCCTAGTACCTCAGGGTATTTGCTGCAGCGATCTAAGGGGATGGAGTTTGATATATAATTTGTGTTTATTACTGTTATTTACTAATGCAGAGACTACCTGATGAGGGGGAGAAAATCAACTGGAGAAGTTTATAGCCTTCAGGGAGGGTAAAGAAGGGAAAACAGCTGAACTATATCCTCTTGGGGAAAGAACACCAAGGGACCTGTTCCAGTGATCTACAGGTATGTGCTATGTTGGTCTCATTGCCTGAGGGATTTGCCAATTATGTGCTCCCTGACTCTGAGCCGGTTTCCAACTAAAGAAGATTAAAGAGCATAAAAACACTTTCCAAACTTAAGTAATAATGAGATGCTCCTGCAAAGGATAGAAGGAATAATCTAGTAAGAAAGTCAAAGGTAAAGAAATCATGAATTTTAAAAATAGAGGAGAATAAAGCCAAAGGCTAAAGGTTGATCAGTTACAGAAAATGTTGCAGAAAAGGAAGAAGAAATGAAATTCACATTCTCAGAGCTGTATCATTAACTATCTCTTTTTGGAGGTTGTTTCTGTTTGTCTGAATGCATTCCTATCAGGAAAAAGAAAAAAATTAATTGAGCACAAATCCTCAGTATATGTAGAATTACTTATTTAAAATTATATTCACATACTAATGTGCTAACAGGGCTTCCCTCGTAGCTCAGTGGGTAAAGAATCTGCCTGCAAGGCAGGAGACCTGGGTTTGATCCCTGTGTTGGGGAGACCCCCTGGAGAAGGAAATGACAACCCACTCCAGTATTCTTGCCTAGAGAATCCCATGGACAGAGGAACCTGGCAGGCTACAGTCCATAGGGTCGCAAAAGTCGAACACAACTTAGAAACTAAACCAAACCAGCAATGTGCTAACATATTGTATACTCAGTTGTATCCAACTCTTTGTGACCCCATGAACTATACAGTCCATGGAATTCTCCAGGCCAGAATACTGGAATGGGTAGCGTTTCCCTTCTCCATGGTATCTTCCCAACCCAGGGATCGAACCCAGGTCTCCCACATTGCGGGCAGATTCTTTACCAGCTAAGCCACAAGGGAACCCATATATATATTAAAAATGCACACAAAATATGATTCTTCAAAAAGGAGACAAATAACCTTAATAAATAACTTACTGGATAATGTACAAAAACTTTTTAATTATAAATGCTTCAATATCTTTGTTGGAACATCCAAAGTTCCTTTCTATGAGTAGTGTATTTTGGTAATTGGCTTTAAGAGCTGATATTAACATTCTAGCAAAATAAGATACTTTGAAAACACTTCAATACAATGGATGGAATTTATCATCAGTTGTATTAACAATCAGGACACATGTTTCAATCCATCTGTAATTAGCCTAAGATTTTGCTGAAATTTAGTTTTACGTTAAATTTCTGTGTTCTTTAGGCCAGTTTTTCTTATGAACTGGGTAGAAAATGTTTTCTAGATCTTTTTTATGTGAAGAGCAATGAGAGATCTTATGGGTGACATTTATAACAAAACATTTCCGAATACTTAGCTTCAAAACGCTCTCTCCTCGGCATGAGTTTCTTCCTCACTCACTGTGGGGGAAAAAAAAATCATACATTCCAAGAAGGCCCTAATAAAATGTGATTACTTTTTTGTGTGTGTGCTCTTTATTATTATTATTATTATTATTATTATTATTTTACTTTACAATACTGTTCAAGTAGCATGCCATAATGCTACTGAATTAGAGTTCTTTAGTTTTCCTGATTCATCCAATATATGCCCAACAAGAGGCTGAGATGGAGGCTCTGGTAGTTACCTTCAGTCTGAGGCTTCTTCCCGGGAATCTTTCCAAGCAATGTGTTCATTTTGTGAAAGTTGTTTGCTGTGCTTAGTTGTCCAACTCCTAGCGACACTTTGGACTGTAACCCACCAGTCTCCTCTGTCCTAGCAGACAATGGAATTCTCCAGGCAAAAATACTGGACTGGGTTGCCATTTCCTCCTCCAGGGGATCTTCCCAACCCAGAGATCAAACCTGCATCTCCTGTGTTACCCGCTGAGCCATCAAGGAAGCCCAAGTTTGTCAAAGTCAGTTTTATTGAAATTAAATAGCAAAAGCAGTAAATCAGATACTTTTAAATTTCATCTAAGAGAAACTGAGTCTACTCCCAGCATCAATCTGTATTATTTACATAACAAATCCTTGTCTGTGTCTCTATTCTTCGATAAAATAACTATAAACTGAAATTCTAATATTTTCTTCTTGGACTCCAGTGGATTACCTTTAGGACTCTTTGTATATGTGGATTCTATTATGAAGACCACTGACTCAAAAAATTATGAATTATTTTAAAATGTACTAGCAGGTTGAAACCATGAGATCAGAGATGGTGGGAGGTAGGTAGAAACAGAGAGGAAAAAGAAATGAACATTTTTATGGATTAGGCACTTTACCTACAACCAGCGAGGTAGCTATTTCACTGATTAGAGACATGAGCTTCAGAGGAGTTAAATAACTTCTAAAAGAGCCACACGATCATTAAGAACCTTAGAACATTGCTCTTTTGGAGGTGCCATCCTCATTAGTGACTTTCTGTTAAAGAAGACACAGATTTCCGATGCAAAACTGACATAAATAATGAAGTATCTTCCTTGAGGCAAGAGAGAACACATTCCATAGTCACAATTGAAAGTTCCTGAACCTTAAACTCCTGATTAGATTCCTTTGATCACAGGGAACAATGCTGTCACCTCTAATGCTTTAACAAGCTAAACAGCAGCCACTTGCATTTATGATTCCAACTATTACAGCAAAACAATGTACTCCAGGTACAACGACTTGCCAGAAATGATAAGCATGATTCATCTAGTCAATAAATTTTTATATGACAGATTTCCAGAGGTCAGGCACTAAAGATACAATAGCACAAAAACAGACACTGACATGATATTCTGTTATTGTCTTTTGAAAGATGAAATCATTAAGTGTTAAAACCAATGTGTTCAATTATAAATGAGAGTAATTGTTATGAAGAAAAAGACTGTAGCATTGCATAGGTTGAAAATAAGGAAAACTGACCAAAGGCTTAGGTCATAAGAGGAGTCTCTAAGATCTGAGGATGGTGTGGCGTTAGCAAGGGGAGAGTCAGGGAGAGGGTGACTGGCAGAGGGCAGCAATTGTCAGGGCCTTTAGACAGAGGGAGGATAATCCAGTCTAATGATAATAATCCAGCAGGGGAGGTCAAAAGGTGAAGAGAGAGAAGAGCGGCATTCTGTGTCTAACATGATGGACATGCGCACAGGGTCTCGCCCTGGAGGACCCTTTGCCCATCAACACAGTGTTGCTCCTTATCATATGAATAATAAGAAAAGTTAAGGATTTTAAGTAGAGAATGAAATGATCCAGATTCATTTCAAAGACATCATGGTGGCTGGAATGTGTAAAACTGGAGAAGGCTGTGTTGAATTGAGAACAATGACAGAAGTAAAACTTAAAGACCAGAATTGAGATAGAACACCCAGCTGAGAGCAAGAGGTTTAACACAACATCAAAAAGATACAGTTACCCAGTAGAAAGAGAAGAAAAAGAACCAACCTATAGGTTCCTGAGACAGTAACAGAGAGGGGCATGATTCAGAGCCAAAGAAAGAGATTTCAGAAATTAATCAGGATTTTAAATTTCAAGCATTAAGCCAGGTTTCAGTATATATAAAAAGAAATCAACTGTATGTATTTCTATACACTAGCAATGAACATGCCAAAAAATGTCTGACGCAGGATACAGCATGCTTGGGGCTGGTGCATGAGGATGACCCAGAGAGATGTTATGGGGAGGGAGGTGGGAGGGGGGTTCATGTTTGGGAACGCATGTAAGAATTAAAGATTTTAAAATTTAAAAAATAAAAAACTAAAAAAAAAAAAAGAACATTAAAGTAACATTACGTATAAAGCACATTTTAGAAAAAGTAATAATAGTTTGTAATAAAACAAAAATGTTTTACCTTGAAAAAAAATATTATCAAAATTAATAAACTACTCGGATAAAAATTGACAAACCTGTGAAAGATTTGTACAGTTAAATCTATACACATTGTTGAAAGGAATTAAGATACAAATGGAAAGATATCCCAAGTTCATGAGTTGGTAGAGATATTACTGTTAAGATAACAATACTCCTTAAATTGATCTACCCATTCGATATAATTTCTTTTTAAATAAATTTATTTATTTTAATTGGAGGTTAATTACTTTATCAGCTGGACATATTAGGCATCTTTTTAGAGAGAAACTGATGAGCTGATTATAAACTTAATATGGAAATGCAAGGGACTCAGAATAACCAAAATATTCTTGACAAAAAAAAAAAACACACATTTTAAGGACTCACAATTCTTGATTCCAAAATTTACTGTAAAACTAGAGTAATCAAAACACTGTGGCATTTGCATTAAGGACAGACATAGAGATCAAAGGAATAGAACTTCCACTCCAAAAATAAATCTTTCCATTCATGGTCAACTGATTTTTGACAAGGACGCCAAGATAATTTAATAGGGAAAACTAGTTTTTTCAACAAACTGTGCTAAGAACTGGATATGTACAAGTAAAAGAATTAAATTGGACCCTTAGCTCACATTATATGCAAAAACCACCTCAAGACTGATCATAGACATAAGTCTGAGAGCTAAAACTATAAAACTCTTAGAAGAAAACATAGAAGTAAATATTTGTGACTCATGTTCAGTTCAGTTCAGTTCAGTCACTCAGTCATGTCTGACTCTTTGTGACCCCATGAATTGCAGCACACCAGGCCTCCCTGTCCATCACCAACTCCCGGAGTTCACTCAAACTCATGTCCATCAAGTCGGTAATGCCATCAAGCCATCTCATCCTCTGTCGCCCCCTTCTCTTCCTGCCCTCAATCCCTCCCAGCATCAGAGTCTGTTCCAATGAGTCAGCTCTTCGCATGAGGTGGCCAAAGTACTGGAGTTTCAGCTTTAGCATCATTCCTTCCAAAGAATACCCAGGACTGATCTCCTTCATGTTAGCAGTGGTCTTTCTAGACATGACATCAAAGCAAAAGTGACAGAAAATAATAAATTTTCCAAATTAATACCCAACAAAATTTAAAAGCTCTGTTCTGCAAATGATACCATCAAGAAAGTAAAAAGACAACCCACAGGTTGAGAAGAGATCTTTGCAAATCACTTATCTTATCATGGACTTTTCCCCCAGAACATATGTATTTTTTAAAAATCCTCTTTCAATTCAATAATAAAATGATAAATAACCCAATTTTTAAAAGAGCAATGGATGTGAATACAGATCCTTTTCCAAGAAAGATATATGAATGGCCAGTAAGTACATGAAAAGATATACATCATTAACCCTCTTGGAAATATAAATCAAAGCCAAAATTAGAGGCTATTCCATGTCCACTAGCTTGACTAATATAAAAAAGACAGTCTCAAGAGTTAGCAAGTCTATGAAAAGAGAAATGCTCATAAAGTTCTAATTAGGATTAAAATAGTCCAGTTGCTCTAGAAAACAGCTTGGTAATTCCTCAAAATGTGAAACCTAGAATTACTTTGTAATCTGGCATTCCCACCCCCTTGGTATACAACCAAGAGAAATAAAGCTATACATCCCACATAACCACTTGTACATGAATGTTTGTACTTGGTTTATTCAAAATAGCCCATAAATAGAAACAGCTGAAATTATCATTAACTGATAAATGGAAGAATAAAATGTGGCGTATTCATGCAATGAAATACATTTGACAATACGAAAGGATGAAGCAACATATTTCAACATAGATGAAATTTGAAAGCATTATGCTAAATGAAATTACAAAAGACTATATACTATATGATTCTATTTATATAAAACATCCAGGATAGACAAAGGTATAAAGATAGAAAGTGGACTAGTGATTGCCTAGGACTGACTGGTGGGGGAGATGGGGTTTGTGACTGACTACTGATAGGTAAAGTGTTTCTTTTAAGGGGACACAAATTTCTAAAATTATCCTGTGATGGTGGCTGTACGGTCTTGTGAGTATACTAAGAAATATTGAACTGTGCATATTAAGTGGATGAATTTCACAGTATGTAAATTGTATAAATAAAATTGTTTTTAAAACCTCGAATATTTGTAAATGGATTGATTGTAATGGGAAGTGTGTGATATGAGGGAGGTGGGGTCCATAATGATAGACAAATATTGTCTCTACTAAAGTAGATGGATTTTAGTGCCAATCACTGAAATGGTTTGGAAAAAGATGGTATTAACTAAGTTTTGAATAGGTTGAGATTGAAGACAAGAGATAACAAGTGTTGGCAAGAATGTAGAGAAAAGGGAACCCTTGTTCACTGATAGGAATGTAAATTGGAAACTATAGGAAAAAGTATGGAGGTTTCTCAAAAAATTAAAAATAAAACTACCATATGATCCAGCAATTCTACTTCTGAGTATACATGTAAAGGAAACTAAATCATCATATCAAAGAGTTATCTGTACCTGTTGTTCATTGCAGCATTGTTTATAATAGCCAAGACATGGAAACAACCAAAGTATCTATCAACGGATGAACAGATAAGGAAGATGTGAGATATATATATATATACACCCACAAAGGAATATTATTATATATACATATATACAAAGGAATATTATTCAGCCATTAAATAAACATGGAATTCCTGCCACTTGTTATAACACAAATGAAACTTCAAGGCATTATTACAAATACTATATGAGCTCACTCATATGTGAAATCTTTAAAAAAAAAAACCTCATAGAAACAGACGGTGGATTGTTGGTTGCCAGGAGCAGAGGCTTGGGGAAAATGGTTGAAGTGGTCAAAAGGTACAGATTTTCAATTATAATATGGATAAGTTCTGTAGATTTAATGTATAGCATGGCAAATACAGTTAATTATACAGAATTCTATGTACTTGAAAGTTGCTAAGAGAGTAAATCTTAGAAGTTCTTAAGACACACACACATTGTAATTATATGGGGTGACAAATTTGTTAACTAATTTTCCTGTGGTAATCATTCCACAATGTATATGTATATAAAATTGTACACCTTAAGTTTACACAATGTTATATGTCAATCATATCGTAATAGAACTGGGAGCAGAGAAAGAATTCCAAGCTCACTGAGTAAAGAGAGGAGCATTACTGGAAATGGGAAATGAACTTCTCTGCATGTCTTCTCTAAACAGGAAAAAGAAAAATTAATTGATGGGACTTACCAAAGTGAGTAATTAGGAAATTTTTTCTACAAAAATTTACGAAGTCTAAAAACTAGGATGATTTGCCTTATATTAATACATGTTCAGTTGTAGTTGACAGATAACTGTTAATCACATTGCAATGTAAAATAAAGCAAATTCTACTATGAAATATTTTATATCCAATTTTCCTTTGTATTTTTTGTTTACCGCTCAACCTCATAAATTAAGACAAATTTAAGAAATGTCTGATTAATACAGTATAATTATATATAAGATGATACCCACCTATAATCCATCTTAGACATTTGAGAAACAGACCGTTTTCAGTTACGATCTCTTTATAACTATACTTTAAACCACTCATGCTGATTATATGACTTGTCTGCCATTCAGAAGTGATACTGCTTATAAAGGTAGAGATAGGTCAGTCAATAGCAATGTCACCATAGCCCAAGCAGCCACTAGACATTACATGACATCACCTCAAATTTACTTTTTGATGGGCTATAGAATGTTGAATCAAAGGAAAAGGACATTTTAAAGGTTACTGTTATATCACGCCAAAGGACACATGAGAGAACTTTGGGTTTCTTTGTAAAAATATAACCTGAGGTTATGGCAATGCTATTGTTTCTCTTGTCGTTTATTCTACTTTGTTATTTGATCTGATTAAGAAAAAGAAGGAAGTAGGTCATGTCCATTTTCATTTTGCTCTACAGAGAAGTCAAAGTGGAAAAAAATTAGATGTAGTGTAAATAGCATGGCTGCCTAGAACAGGAAATTATCCTGCAATTTCTACAATTTAATGATAGATCTTGTGAGTAAAACCTTAGTATAAAGCAAAGGTACATTTATGTAAACTAGTAGTGTTCCTTTAATAACCTATTTTGGATGCTAAGGAACAAATGCTGATTTATTCGTCCATGTATCATGCACAAGAGTTTACTGTGAAGTCATTATGTGCCAAAAACTTTACCAAACACTATATAAAAGTATTTATCTTTAAAAGAGTTCATAATTCAGTTGGTAAAATAGGTGGAGAGAAATATCTGAATAGCCCTGTAGACTTTCCTGTCATTAGTAAATATCATTCCATGTCACTAACATAAGAATAACTCCAAAGAGAATTTTTTGAATTAATTCCTGACATTGTTCCATTCACAGCTTCAGGAGGAACAAAGGATACTCTGTTTCCCTCTGCGATTTATGGGGGTGGGGGTGAGAATAAAAAAATAAAATGAAAACCTGGTTCTCACACCCTGAAGAATGCAGTTAGGAGGCTTTCTGCCTGCCCTAACAGAACATATCAACACTAATGGATTTAAACTATGAGAAATGCTGGAACATTATCTTATATAATATCATTTTTAAAAGTAAGAGGTCAAGAGGTGGGCTAGGCACCAGGGTCAGTCTCTGGTTTCTCTTTCTGTGATGTTCTCTCTTTTTTTTTTTTTTTAGTTTTTTATTTTTTAAATTTTAAAATCTTTAATTCTTACATGCTGTTCCTCCTCTTAGAGCTAGAAGAAGGACACTGGTAACAAGAGTGATGGGCTATGGTGGTTTCAGGGTTTAAAACTGAACTCCTGGTCCAGTAAGAAAACAGCATCTATTGTGCTTCTTATAATGAAAGAGGCTCCTCGTTTCTTAAACCAATCACTGGGCAAGAAGAATGAGATTATGGTAACTAGTTTCAAGAAACTAATTCTAACATAACTAGTTCCAAAGAAATTTAAACAATTTAAGTTCTAGTCCTGAAACTAAGAATTCAGTTGCCTTTGATATGAAAGAAGAGAAAAAAAAATTTTTTTTTAATCAGTGTTCTGTTAGGAAGAACAGAATGTTGGGTAGGTAACTAATAGTATTTACAATCTTGACCATGTTGATTAACATGGAAAATTTACCATAATTTACCTGATGCAAAGAGCCAACTCATTGGAAAAGACCATGATGCTGGGAAAGACTAAAGGCAAGAGGAGAAGAGGGTGACAGAGGATGAGATTGTTGGATGGTATCAATGCCTCAACGGACATAAGTTTGAGCAAACTCCAGGAAACAGTGAAGGACAGGGAAGCCTGGTGTGCTGCAGTTTATGGGGACATGACTTAGCCACTGACAACAACAGTAAATAATAGTTCACTAAGAACATTAATTAATTTAATAAATTTATTATAACAATATTAAACAATCCAATTTTTAATTACATTCGAAGTATATAAATATGTAAGTTAAAAGGTCTCAGTTTGTCTTCGTCCAAAAATAGCAGAAAGCTCTGATCTCTTAGGCAAGTTCTGTGTCTCTCCCTGGGGAAGTCATACTGTTCTCTTCCAGGCGCTGGAACCACCAGCACCTTCAGTGGGAACAAGCCATGGGGCTCACATAGCAGTGTCACTTTCTAGTAGCCTTCACAATGAGCTAGCAACTAACTCTTTAACACAGACCACAGTTTTCAAAGAGCTGTCTTCAAACCAGCAAGAGCGGCATCACCTGCAAACTTTTTAAACCACAAATTCTCGGACTCCAACCCAAACTCAATCAGAAACTGTGTTTAGAAAACCAGCAAGGTCCTGCTGTACTGCACAGGGAACTATATCCAGTATCTCATGATAACCCATAATGGAAACAAATCCAAAAAAGAATATGTATCTTCTAAACCACTTGGCTGTGTAATAGAAACAACCGTTAACACTGTAAAGCAAATATACTTGAACTAAAAATGAATGAAACTCTACATTTAAGGTCTGGTATTCTCCATTTGTTAAAACCCTGCAGTTGATTCTGATCATCTTAACATTTGAGAATCACTGAAAACAACTTCATTGTCAATTTTTCATTGTCCAACTTGTATCACTTTATTTTGAGCTTCCTACCATAACCCCATAGGTCCAGTATTTTCATTTCAGTGTTTTTGCTGGTACGATTAATTCTTTTCTTTCCCACTCTTCTTCAAGTTGCAATCAAAACCATATCTCTTCCCCACTAGATCTGCTCCTGTATGTAAATGTCTGCTTCTATATATAAACAGCTGCACTGTTCAACATGGCAGCCACCAATCACATATCACTATTGGAATGAAATTAATTAAAATTAAAAATTCAGGCATATTAGTCACATTTCAAATGTTCAATAGTCACAAGTGCCTAATGGCTACCACCAGACCACACAGATTTATCTATTATTGTAAAGAAAAATTATACTGAACAGGAATGAATCAGAACATCATAGATTCATGTTTGTATGTACACAGTTAAGTAAAATAGGAATACTAACACCTATTGCTTCTATATGCAAATGTGGAGTCCTTTCAGAATATATTCAGTTGTAGGAGGATGATATTCACCCTCTCCCTTCTAAAGATGATGGTTTTCCATTTTGAAAATATGGCAGGCAAGATATTCTAAAAGTCAGAAGACAAAGCTGTTTTTGAAAACATAAATCCTGGCAAAATATAACAAATGTTCTTTGCAGTGAACAGCTGAACTTTCAAATAGGAGTTAAGGGTGGGAATTTCCAAAGTGCCAACAGATTTCCCGATCTTGGAAACCTGGAGCCTTGGTTTTAAGGGGCAGTTCAGTAATACGAGACAAAAGTTTTGATGGGAAGTAGAAATTGAGGTCATTGTATAAATTTTGAACAATGGAACTTTTAACCTTTTCCATTATTACTCCATAGGATTTAGAGATTCTCTGAACAATAGATTACTGAACTACTGATCGCATATTGCATATCTGAATATTTATTATTTTTTAAGAATAATTCACTAAAAGTCAATTAGCATCTGTGTTTGGGACTTTTAATTTTATAACAGCTGTAAAGTAGGCCACATGGAATTCTTTTTTTTTAATTTCTTTACTTTTTGTCTCACAATATTCCAAATAACTCATCAAATAGCAAGTCTGCAGGATGGAATTTGGGAATTTCTATCATCCAGTTATCTCCTCAGGAGTCATCAGGAAACAAAGACTTAGACTCTGTGAAGCTGCACATACTCAAAGTCTCATGAGGGCTTCCCTGGTGGCTGAGACAGTAAAGAATCTGCCTGCAGTACAAGAGACTCAAGTTCTATCTATGGGTCAGGAAGATCCCCTGAAGAACAGAATGGCTACACACTCTGCTATTCTTGCCTGGAGAATTCCATGGACAAAGGAGCCTAGCAGGCTACCATTCATGGGGTACAAACAGCAGGACATGACTAAGCAGCTAACATACACACATGTGCACATACACATACATACACACACAGACACACGTGCGTGAGGAAACCTAGGCCAGAGTCTTCATGGAAAACTACATTCATGAGAGTATTTCATCACGAATAAAATACTATACATTTTTAGCACTCTACAGTCTACAAATTACCATCATTTTTTCATCCACATTACATAACTGTACAATGTTCGGCTCTACTGGTATATTGTCACTTTCTTACTTGTGAGGAAGCTGCCGTGAAGCCTTCTAAATGTCATATGCTGTTGCTGCTGCTGCTGCTAAGTCACTTCAGTTGTGTCCAACTCTATTGGCTCTATTGTGAGCCAATAGATGGCAGCCCACCAGGCTCCCCTATCCCTGGGATTCTCCAGGCAAGAACACTAGAGTGGGTTGCCATTTCCTTCTCCAGTGCATGAAAGTAAAAAGTGAAAGTGAAGTCGCTTAGTTGTGTACGACTCTTAGCGACCCCATGGACTGCAGCCTACCAGGCTTCTCTGTCCATGGGATTTTCCAGGCAAAAGAAATGTCATATGAAAGACACACTGTATTGCGTTCTCTGAAAAATATGATTCAACATTTTTATTACATGCATGTACTGCCAAGTTTAGAGATTTAATGAGTTAAATTTTTTTTAATCCAAGCAGAATAACATACCACTTAACTAGAGACACACACCATCAAAATTTGAGATGGTCCAAACACAATCACCCAATATCCCTTGCTTGTCTGTATATTTCACCAGTTCTAAAAGTACTGTCATTTAATTCCTATCAGGAATTAGCAATCAAGGCAGAATTTACAGCATAAAAATATCTCCGGTGAAATTAAATCTTCCATGAGAGGAGGAAAGAAAGCCCTGGCCCAGTCTTCTATTAGTAATATTAATATAAACAGACTGGTGAGCTAATTTAACCTTGAAATACTGAGACAGAGACCCTGAGGGGCTGAGAAAGTTTAATGGCCTCTGGGAGAGAGAACACAAGACACAGAGAATGGGGGCAACCTCCCCAGGCCTGTATAGGACAAAGTCTGACTAACCACCTGGTTCAAAAGATGGTAGTGCGAGGCTGCAAGACACAAAAGTAAACAAAGTCTGCCAGTTTTTCAGTTTCGTCAAGGACTAATTGATGCTTCTGAACTGTGGTGTTGGAGAAAACTCTTGACAGTCCCTTGGACTGCAAGGAGATCCAACCAGTCCATCCTAAAGGAGATCAATCCTGGGTGTTCATTGGAAGGACTGATGCTAAAGCTGAAACTCTAGTACTTTGGCCACCTCATGCAAAGAGTTGACTCATTGGAAAAGACTCTGATGCTGGGAGGGATTGGGGGCAGGAAGAGAAGCGGACGACAGAGGATGAGATGGCTAGATGGCATCACCGACTTGATGGACATGAGTTTGAGTGAACTCGGGGAGTTGGTGATGGACAGGGAGGCCTGATGTGCTGCAATTCATGGGGTTGCAAAGAGTTGGACACGATTGAACAACTGAACTGAATTGAACTGAATTGAACTGAACTGAATGCTGTTCTCATATCTGGACATCATCGTCTCAAGGGAGCCATGAGTTTGAGCAAGCTCCAGGAGACAGTGAAGGACAGGGAAGCCTGGCATGCTAGAGTCCATGGGGGTCACAAAGAGTTGGACATGACCGAGCTACTGAACAACAGCAACAACATATCTGGACAATTAAATCTTCTGAGACACTATTTTAAGTTAATATTGAGACTTTTATTTATAAGTGCATTTTTAGACCTAAATCTAAGTCTAAAAATGCACTTATCCTTCTTTTGTGTCCTCAAGAAAGACACATTGCTACTTCTCTTTTTAACATTTAATTCTTCTTAATCTGTACTGGATTCAGTCTTATCTTAAAGGATTATCACTATGTTCTTCTCTAAACTACATATTTTTGCCAGCCACAAAAGTTTGAAACATCAGACTCATCTGTGCCTCTTTTTATTGCCCACAAATAATATGCTAAATCCTGTACATTATATTTTTGTATCTACTTTAATTACCTTATTTCCTAACTCACCATATTGATTTGATCCCCTCAAAGGCCATTGTAATGGGCATCTTTACTTGCCTTCCACCATATCTACCTCATCCTTCATTATTTGATTGCACAGATGTCACATTTTCTTTATGAAACAATTTTATTCATGCCATATCACCATTCAAAAAACTTGACCAATTTTCTGTTGTGCTCCTCAAAAAAAAATTTCATAATTGCAAGTTTGCATTTGAGGAGCTTCACCATTGCACAGCCTCCTTTCCCACTATGGCTCCTACTGTTTCCCTTTCACTATGCTCAGGCTTGTTGCTGTTCCCTGGTGGCTCAGCAATAAAGAATCCACCTACCATTGCAAGAGACAAAGGTTTCGATCCCTGGAGAAGAAAACATCAACCCACTCTAGTATTCTTGCCTGGATAATCCCATGGACGGAGGAGCCTGGTGGGCTACTGTCCATGGGGCTGCCAGAGTACGACACAACTTCGTGACTAAACCGCCACCACATGCTCAGGCCAAAGAGAATAATTTTTCTAATTTTTTAAAAATTTCATACATCTGTTCATAGGATTCAGTACTCCAGGAAAGTCTCTTGTGACCTTCTTCTCCTAGTTAATTAGTCCCCATGTTTTCAGATCCATCTTTTGTCTTTTCAGATCTACCTATTTATCCAGAGGACCCTACGGCATTGATACATTTCACAAAGCATGCTACAATGACTTGGTATCCATCATCAAATAATTGTTATTCAGATTGTTTTTCCTCTCAAATTCCCAAAGTATTTATGTCTACCATCTAAAGAGACTTGCTGCATCTTCCTGCAGTTTGGGTTTTTTTTGTTTGGTTGGTTTTTGAAATGTCAATTTGTATGGCAAAGTCATGATGCTTCCCTGGTACCATGAAATCCTTCCTCTGAACTCCAAGTTTATAGAATATGTCACTTTCAGTTTTATGCTGTAGTCATTTATACATTTTTATTCCCCATGCACTAGAAAATTCTTGAAGAAAGTTAAATCAGAAATTCTGATTTAACTTTTAAATCCTCCATAACGGCCCCAATGAAATGATGTACTACATAGAAATCAAATAGTGCTTCGTTAAATTTCTAAAATAATTACCTGCTACATAATAAATAATCAAAATTATATCCTTGCAAAACCTGCTACATAATAAATAAATTATCAAAATTATATCCTTGCAAAGCTGCATGACAAAAAAAATATGTTTCTTTCATTCATCTATCTGTTAATTCTACATGTGGGCTTCCCTGGTGGCTCAGATGGTAAACAATCTGCCTGCAGTGCAGGAGACCTGGGTTCAAGTGCTGGGTAGGGAAGATCCCCTGGAGAAGGGAATGGTTACCCACTCCAGTATTCTTATCTGGAGAATCCCATGAACAGAGGAGCCTGGCAGGCTATAGTCCATGAGATCACAAAAAGTTGGACACAGCTGAACAACTAACACACATACACACACATGTTTTGAGGGTGGAGCTTTGAACAAACAGATGCTGGCCTCAAAAAGGCCACAGTCCAGAAGGAAAGACAGAAAATAAGTTCAATAAGTTGCAATTTATATTATGATACTGAAAGAAATGAAATCAAATTCTGTCAGAAAGCAAACATTTATGCCCCGAGACTGCTCACAAATATAAAAGTATCTAAATTATGATACATCTTAAACCAGAAAAATAGAAAATATCTTTTTTCTAAGAATTATTCATCATAATATTCTAATTCAATATATAAGCAGAGACACTGTTCTTTCTCATCTTTGTCACCATCTGTGAGACGAATATATTAACCCATTACTCACCTTTTGAAAATGTATTTATGCAAAAATATGATGTCATTTTTCATGTGTTTGCATTTTGTTTATTGATTATATTTTCATTATATTTACATTAATTAGATTCAATACCCTTTGGGAACTTCTGCAAGTAACGTCAAGAAGTTTTGGTATGTAGATTTTCTTAAAATGTCTAAATGGCTTGATTTCTTGTTTTGTTGAAATCATTTTTCTTTCCAAAAAGAAACTTAAGGGTTCTTGAAACATGTATTTCAGTGTTCACCCTCCATGCACACATTCAAATGCACCCTCTAACTCATTTAGAGGGAGGCTAAAAGCTAAAGACAACTTTAAAGAGACATCAAGAATGTTAGCTTGGCACTTCATAAGTCACCCAGAGCAACATCCAAAACACCCCAGTTTTATACAATGCAATACTCAGTTGATAGGGAAAGCTACCCTAACAAAGATAAAGCAAAACTCAACAACTCAACCAACTGAGATATTCACTTATCTCCCACTTAACAAACTGGTGATGGGCAGCCAGTCTAGAATCATGTCCTATAACATTATCCAAAGATCCTAGCATTTATTATATTGTTCCATGATCTTATCACACCAACAATCCAGCCAGGAAGAAGGAAAGGGAGAAACTGAAGGACAAGCAACGGTCTCATCAAATTATGATGTAGCATTCAAACACATTACCCCCAGCTGTATGCTCTGACAATTACAAGCCAGGTGGCTGCATCTAGCTGCAAAGAGAACTGGGAAAAGGACTTAGCGAAAAGTCAGATATTCCATTAATTAGAGCAAGGAACGGATGGTGGTTTCTGTGAGGCAACACGTGTGCAGACTTTGCCATACAAATTGACATTTCAAAAAACAAACAAAACGCCCCCAAACTGCAGTAAGATATAGCAAAGCTCTTTAGACGGTGAACATAAATACTTTGGGAATTCGAGAGGAAAAACAATCGTAATAATAATTATATGATGATGGACACTGATGCTACTGATTTTTACTGGGGATAAAGAAGTACAAGTCACTGTAGCATGTTTTGTGAATGTATCAATGCAGTAGGGCCCTCTGGATAAAAAGATTTATAATACCATGAGTAAGTAGAACTCTTGCTTTTTCCATGATCCAGTGGATGTTGGCAATTTGATCTCTGGTTCCTCTGCCTTTTCTAAAATCAGCTTGAACATCAGGAAGTTCACGGTTCACATATTGCTGAAGCCTGGCTTGGAGAATTTTGAGCATTATTTTACTAGCGTGTGAGATGAGTGCAATTGTGTGGTAGTCTGAGCATTCTTTGACATTGCCTTTCCTCGGGATTGGAATAAAAACTGACCTTTTCCAGCCATGTGGCCACTGCTGAGTTTTCCAAATTTGCTGGCATACTGAGTGCAGCACTTTCACAGCATCATCTTTCAGGATTTGAAATAGCTCAACTGGAATTCCATCACCTCCACTAGCTTTGTTCGTAGTGATGCTTTCTAAGGCCCACTTGACTTCACATTCCAGGATGTCTGGCTCTAGATGAGTGATCACACCATCGTGATTATCTGGGTCGTGAAGATCTTTTTTGTACAGTTCTGTGTATTCTTGCCACCTCTTCTTAATATCTTCTGCTTCTGTTAGGTCCATACCATTTCTCTCCTTTATCAAGCCCCAAACCTTTGTGTGAATCACAATAAACTGTGGAAAATTCTGAAAGAGATGGGAAAACCAGACCACCTGACCTGCCTCTTGAGAAATCTGTATGCAGGGCAGGAAGCAACAGTTAGAACTGGACATGGAACAACAGACTGGTTCCAAATAGGAAAAGGAGTACATCAAGGCTGTATATTGTCACCCTGCTCATTTAACTTATATGCAGAGTATATCATGAGAAATGCTGGACTGGAAGAAACACAAGCTGGAAGCAGATTGCTGGGAGAAATATCAATAACCTCAGATATGCAAATGACACCACCCTTATGGCAGAAAGTGAAGATGAACTAAAAAGCCTCTTGACAAAAGTGCAAGTGGAGTGAAAAAGTTGGCTTAAAGCTCAACATTCAGAAAACGAAGATCATGGCATCTGGTCCCATCACTTCATGGGAAATAGATGGGAAACAGTGGAAACAGTGGCTGACTTTATTTTGGGGGACTTCAAAATCACTGCAGATGGTGACTGCAGCCATGAAATTAAAAGACACTTACTCCTTGGAAGAAAAGTTATGACCAACCTAGATGGCATATTCGAAGCAGAGACATTACTTTGCCAACTAAGGTACATCTAGTCAAGGCTATGGTTTTTCCAGTGGTCATGTATGTGTGTGAGAGTTGGACTGTGAAGAAGGCTGAGCGCTGAAGAATTGATGCTTTTGAACTGTGGTGTTGGAGAAGACTCTTGAGAGTCCCCTGGACTGCAAGGAGATCCAACCAATCCATTCTGAAGGAGATCAGCCCTGGGTTTTCTTTGGAAGGAATGATGCTAAAGCTGAAACTCCAGTACTTTGGCCACCTCATGCGAAGAGTTGACTCACTGGAAAAGACTCTGATGCTGGGAGGGATTGGGGGCAGGAGGAGAAGGGGACGACCGAGGATGAGATGGCTGGATGGCATCACTGACTTGATGGACGTGAGTTTGAGTGAACTCCGGGAGTTGGTGATGGACAGGGAGGCCTGGCGTGCTGCGATTCATGGGGTTGCAGAGAGTCGGACACGACTGAGCGACTGAACTGAACTGAGTAAGTAGAAATAGAATTTAATTTTACCCTTAAAAGAAAACATTTTAAACAGAATAACTGAAGTACCAGAAATAGTGATACTCCTTAAAATCTTGAAAGAGATAAATAGAGAAGATAAAATCAGTACTTCACAAGAGGGAGAGAAAATTGATAGTACATATTATTCCAAAACTGAAAAAAAATAGATTCTATAGTAATTTTGACATAGCAATGGGTGATATGCTTGTAATAGATTATGTTTAAAAAATTAAGATATGTAGAAGAATTACAGTTAGCATTTTGTGACTCTCATGGGTGATTTTCTCAAAAAGCAGACTAAATTCAAAATTATTCCCTTTATGTCAGAGACAAACATTGAGTTTAATGAACCAAACATCTGACTTAATTTTTTAAGATATTGCTAAAGATTGTGAATATGTAAACCACAGTCCCCTTGGATTATCACTGGTATTATTAATACTGTTGCATCAGTGTTTTGCAGACAAAGTGGGTGTAAGCTGAAGAAAGTAGCTGAAATTCAGATCTTGTGTCTTTCATTTTTTTCTTCATCTCATTTACTAAACTTACTGTTCCATTAGAAATATGTTACTGCAGGACTTCCCTGGTGGTCCGGTGGTTAAGAAGCCACCTACAGATGCAGCGGACACAGGTTCGATCCCTGGTCAGGGGAGATTCCCCACGCCATGGAGCAACTAAGTCCATGTGCCCCAACTACTGAGCTTGAGATCTAGAGGCCAAGGGCCACAACAATAGAAGTCACTGCAGTGAGAAGCCTGAGCACCACAAAGAAGATAAGCCCTGACTGCCGCAACTAGAGGACGCCTTCGTGCCGCAACAAAGACCCAGAGCAGCCATGAACAAATATGGAAATTAGTTAACTTAAGAAAGAAACACATTACTGCTGTGTTAAACAATGACATTTAGCCAACCAAATTAATATTATCTAGAAATTTTTAAAAACCCATTCTTAAATAGAACAGAGAAAGTGTATGTAAATAATAACCAGTACACATTTCAATTCAAAAGTTTTCCAGTGAAGTTCAAGGAGAAACATTTTGCATATTTAAATTGCGTTCCAGTCGCTCAATCATGTCCAACTGTTTGTGACCCCATGGACCACAGCACACCAGGCTTCTCAGTCCTTCACTGTCTCCCAGAGTTTGCTCAAACTCATGTCCACTGAATCAATTATGCCATCCAACCATCTCCTCTGTTGTTCCCTCTCCTCCTGCCCTCAATCTTTCCCAGCATCAGAGGCTTTTCCAATGAATCAGCTCTTCCCATCAGGTGGCCAAAGTATTGGAGCTTCAGCTTCAGCATCAGTCCTTCCAATGAATATTTAGGGTTTATTTCCTTTAGGATGGACTGGTTTGATCTCTTTGCAGTCCAAGGGACTCTCAAGAGTCTTCTGCAGCACCATAGTTTGAAAGTATCAATTCTTTGGGATTCAGCCTTCTTTATGGTCCAACTCTCACTTCCATATATGACTAGTGGAAGACCCATAGCTTTGACTGTATGGACCTCTGTCAGCAAAATGATGTCTCTGCTCTTTAATACACTGTCTATTATTAACACTGGCTTCCTCAATGGCTCAGTGGGTAAAGAGTCTGCCTGCCAATGCAGGAGATGCAAGAGAGGCGGGTTCGATCCCTGGGTTGGGAAGATTTCCTGGAGAAGGAATCTGAAACTCACTTCAGTATTCTTGCCTGAAAAATCCCAGGGACAGAGGAGCCTGGCAGGTTGAAAATAGTCTAAGCTTGCAGCACACATATTTGACTTCCTCAAGATAATATATAGGATCACTACCCTTTGGAAATTGATGATGATTTACTTGGCTTACCATTCACTGGTCTTCCTCTGATTCCCCCAGGACTTAAAGGTTTCCTCTGAGACGTTCTTACACACTGGCCTTTCTGAACAGTGGCATACCTTTTCAGACATCATGAGCGACCAAGACAAAAATCCACAAGGATAGAAGAATTTTCTTTCAATAAAGCTGAGGATCTTGTATCATTGTCCTTATCCCCAATGATCCTATATTATTATCTTTGACCTCCTAATTATCCTTTTTTAATAAACTATCCATAATTTGTTTAAAATGATAAGGTTGGATAAGGCAGGGAACTAATCATTCTGAGCACTTACAGTGTTAAGGGTTGGCATATTTTACAGATCATTTTAAATTCCACTACATCTTTCTAAGGTGGATATATTAGCGTTCCTCCTTAAGAGTTGAGAAAATCAAAGCTCGGCTTGCCTGAATTTACACAGAAATTAATTGGTAGAGCTGCAATTCTTGATACAAATTCATGCAAGTAAAAGAAAAGCAGGAGAGACAACTATATAAATTCAAGTTTTATTTAACATCCTCTTTATTACTTGCTGGATTTCTTCCATTCTGCCTCTTTCAACTATAAGCCCTTCATGAGCAGACCAGAATATTTTTGTGAGTTTTTGGTTGGTTTTTTTTTTGTTGTTGTTGTTGTTCTGTTTTCCAGCAGCGATTGTCATTCAATAGAAAATAAAGATACTTGTTAATTTAATTTAAATTTCTGATACCTAGATGTGTTGGTATGTGTAGCATTACTCTGGAACCATGAACCCAAATCTTTAATTCCCAACTGTTCCAGTGGGTAAATCAAGGTCTGGAAATGATTAGTCTCTTCAATGTTGCTCAGCTACAAATGGCAGAACCAGGATTTGAATTTATGTCTTCTAAATCCAGTGAAATTCCCACCACATTAAGTTTTCCTATAGATAGTGGCTTCCACTGTTGAACTGCGTGCAGTTTATAGTTTCTGCCTTCACTGGCTGTAAGAGCGTCTTCTTCTATACCGGTTCTGGATCGCCATTCACAAGAGAGAAGCTCACCAAGTCAAATCTGAGAGAGCTCCAAGAAGAACATATTTTCTGTGACAGGGTCTTGACCATTAAATTACCTTCACTTTTCTTCTGACAAAATTCAAGTTTATTTAGTTTCAGAATGTTGCCCAAGGACTATGGCTAAATATAAGAGAAAGATTTATACTCACAGTTATTTTTCCTTTATTGTGTAAGAAACCTCAAGAGAAACATCACATAAAGCTAGAGAACAAGAAAAAGAAATGTTAAAGTAAAGCATGAGTTTTCCTAATAATCCTCCCAATTTCTATTTTTCATCTACATGTGTATATAGTTTTCTTATTGTTGTTCAGTCACTAAGTCATTTCCGACTCTTTACGACCCCATGAACTGCAGCACTCCAGACTTCTCTGTCCTTCAATATCTCCCTGAGTTTACTCAAACTCATGTCCATTGAGTTGGTGATGCCATCCAACCATCTCATCCTCTATCACCCCCTTGTCCTCCTGCCTTCAATACTTCCCAGCATCAAGGTCTTTCCAATGAATCAGCTCTTCGCATCAGGTGGCCAAAGTAGTGGAGTTTCAGCTTCAACCTCAGTCCTTCCAATTAATATTCAGGGTTGATTTCCTTTAGATTGATCTCCTTGCTATCCCAAAGGACTCTCAAGAGTCTTCTTCAGCACCACAGTTCAAAAGCATCAATACATATAGTTTATGTAGAAGTATAAATACAAGTCCCTGGAGAAAGAAATGGCAACCCACTCCAGTATTCATGCCTGGAGAATTGCATGGACAGAGGAGCCTAGTGGGCTGCAGTGCATGGGGTCACAAAAAGTCAGACATGAATGAGTGATAACACACACAGACACATGAATACATGTATATATTTATATAGAGAATATATACATAAAACTTGTATATATGAATATACATAACCCCTTTTCTTTCATTATGTTTTTATATGAAAGAAAGAAAGTGAAGTAGCTCAGTCATGTCTGACTCTTTGTGACCCCATGGACTGTAGCCTACCAGGCTCCTCCATCCATGGGATTTTCCAGGTAAGAATACTGGAGTGCGTAGCCATTGCCTTCTCCAGGGGATCATCCCGACCCAGGGATCAAAACCAGTCTCTCACATTGCAGGAAGACACTTTACCATCTGAGCCATTAGGGAAGCTTTTAGATGAAATCATGATCAAAATGTATCACTTTATAATAGCATGCTCAGCTTTGGAGTGAAGAAAACTAAGGAAATGAGTGTACACCTAGTCTCCAATCCCACTCCCCTATGAGTTTCAGGAACCAAGAGCCTGAAGATCGCTTCCTTAAATCCTCAGACCCATAGGGGAAAAATGATTTACATTCAGTTTTGAGAGCCAAAGAGTGCAGAAGAGATGTGATTTTTGGCTAAACCTAGATCATGTAATTATTTTCTTCCTATTATTTTTTTCCAGCTTTATTGAAATGCAATTGACATGCACTGTATAAGTTTAAGATGTATAGCATAATGTTTGGGTTTGCCACATCATGAAATGATTACCATGATAAGTTAAGTGAAAACCCATCATCTCATATAGATACAAAACTAAATAAAATTTTTTAGAAAGCTTTGCCTGTAATGAGAACTCCTAAGATATGCTCTTTTAACAACATTCATTGTACATTACACATTCTTAATTTTTTTTTTATCTTATAACTGGAAGTTTGTACATTTTGACCATTTTCATCCAATTCCCCCACCTACCTTTGGTAACCACAAATCTGATCTCTTATTCTATGACTCTGTTTATTTCTGAAGTATAAATGGCCTATAATACTATGTTATTTCCTTGAATACAACATACAGATTTGATATTTGTATACATTTCAAAATGATCACCATGATTAGTTTAGGCAAGAGTACTGGAGTGGGTTGCCATTTCCTTCTCCAGAGCATCTTCCTGACCCAGGGATCGAACCAAGGTCTCCTGCATTACAGGCAGACACTTTACCCTCTGAGCCGCCAGGGAAGCCCTTAGTTACAACCATCATCATACAAATATGTTACATAATTATTGACTCTATTCCCCTCACTGTACATTTCACACCTACAACTCTATTGTGCAGACCAAAGTTTGCTCTTCTTCATCTCCATCACCCATTTCTCTCCTCTCCTCAGCCCCCTCCTCTCTGGCAAGCACCTGGCTGGTCTCTGTATCTATGACCCTGCTTCCGTTTTGGTATATGGGCTCATTTGCTTTGTTTTCTAGATTCCTCATATAAGTGAAATCATACAGTATCTGTCTTTGTCTGCCTCTCTTATTGCACTTATTTCCTTCCATCACTTTATTTTATTTTTTAGATCTTAAGAAAATGATATATTAGAGAAAAGAACCTGACAGATGAGTTGAACCTAAGTGGTATGTGTTCTACTGCGTAAATGTCAGGCTAGAACAAAATGAGCAAGGAAAACAGGGACCATAAGAACCCCACTTATAAATGTCTTTCTCATCGGGAAGGTTCTAGTTTTCATTATTATTTTGTGCACCTATTATACAAAATATAAGCGATCTGTACTTGTGGAATTAAGTAATAATTCTTTATGAAATACCATTGAAAAGAGAGCGAGAGTGACATCTTTCTAAGGTCACAAAGAGTCAGACACAACTGAGCGACCTATACTCCCCTGGAGAAGGAAACGGCAACCCACTCCAGTATTCTTGCTGCGAAATCCCATAGACAGAGAAGCCTCGTGGGCTACAGTCCATGGAGTTGCTGAGAGTCCGACACAGCTGAGCAACTGAACAACAACTACTATACTACTATTAAATAAATAGGCAACATAATTCGTGATTTGAATTTTTCTGGTTTATCTGTATATTGTACAAAATAGCTGAAAATCACAGGCATTATGTTGCTTAATGATACTTACATTTTAAACAAAAGAAAAAGCATGTAAGGCATTATTTCCTCAACATTAAGAGATAGCAAGAACAGAAACCTTTGCTTCTTTTGATATTCTTTATCATATCAGGAAAAAACAAAACAAGATAGTCTGTGCTTCCTTTTTTTTCCTTCTGATGGCATCTTCAAGGAATTTCAGAACTAAATTTTGTGCTTTAAATGACTTTACTTGGAGCAGGAGTTCCATTCGATTATTTCACTTCTCCTTCTTCATTACCTGAGTCTTGTCCTCTTGCCTACATATTGCAGTAAGGATGTGACTGAGTGAATGAGGAAAGTCATCTGCATACTTTGAGAAGAGTCTCAAAAAGTCCTTTTTCAGGAAAAAAAAAAAGTGATTTTTATGCAATGATAGACAAAGTGTCAGTATCATTCTGTTACCAATTATGAAGTGTGATCAGCTCAATTTTCAAGTATTGTGCTGGGGCAGAGCACACACCCTGAAGAATAGAGGAGTCACAGTTATTGTACAAGGATGTTCGTTCCCACGTAAAACAATCCTGAACAAGAAAGATTACCATCTCTCTGTAAGTTTCCATCATGATCCCTTTTAGTCATTACCCATCCTAAAAGCATGGTTGTTTCTGCCTCTATGGATAAGTTTCAACTGCTTGTGAATGAAGTTTTACAAACAGAATTACTTTCTGTGACTAGTTTCTTTGGCTGAACGTTTGTGAGCCACATGCATGTTGTTGCATGTAGTGACAGTTCACTGTTTTCCACCCCTGCAGAGTATTCTTTGTGTGCATAGTCCACAATTAATTTCTCTCTTCTATTCTAGGTTGACATGTGGGTGGTTTCTAGTGTGGCATTTTTTACAACCATTCCCACAGGTTCCTTTTCCTAACATGTGTGTGCCACTCTCTTGGAACTACCAGGTAATAGGTTTTGTGGAAGTTCAACATTAAAAGGGAACGTCTAAAAACTTTCCAAAATGGTTTTAGCAATTTATAGCCCCATCAGAGCTGTGCAAGGGACCCTGTTGCTGCACAGGCTTGCCTACCATTAGTATCTTCATTTCTTTTTTAAACTTTTAGACATTGTGGTGGGTGTTTAATAATTTGAATTCTTATTTCTCTGGTGACTCAAATTGGTAGGCATCTTTTCTCTAGTATATTAACCATTAGGACAACCTCTATTATGAAATGTGCTTGCTTAACCATTTGTTTTGTTTTGTTTTGTTTTCAGTTGGGCTGAATGTCTTTTTTTTTTATTTATTTATAAGAATTCCTTATAAGTTCTATATGCACATCTTTTGTCAGATTATGTGCTTCCCATATTGTCTTCCACTCTGTGGCTTGTATTTTCTCTGACTCAAAGGGTTTATTTAAAACACAGACACAACTATCTTATACGTAGGAAGAAGAGAGCAAAGATCTTCTCTACATGGTATCAGATAACCATAGGTAAGAAAACCATGTTAAGACCCTGATATAAAATAGGAGCTCAATAAGTATGTGCTGAATTAATTAATAAATGATGGCATACATTGCCATTCTGCTCAATAAAATCTTTATCAAAATATCAGCTCGATATTTTTATTCAATATAGTAATGGCAGCTTTCTAGGAGAAAAATAATCATGAGTAAGAAAATTTTGGAACTATCTCAGAGGTTTGTACATTTCCCACTGACCACAGAAGAGAAGCATGAATTACTATTCTTGAAAATTATGAACTATAATATTTTTTTGAAATTCTAGAGATTGGGGGCAGGAGGAAAAGGGGACGACCCAGGATGAGATAGCTGGATGGCATCACGGACTCAATGGACGTGAGTCTGAGTGAACTCCGGGAGATGGTGATGGACAGGGAGGCCTGGCGTGCTGCGATTCATGGGGTCGCAAAGAGTCGGACACGACTGAGCGAATGAGATGAACTGAACTGAACTGAACTGAATCCAAGCAAAGCTACCATATATTGTTTTACTTTAACTTGACATCTAACTCAAAAAGATATATTAAAGGAAAGAAACATGGAGAGGATAAAACATTCAGTAATAGAAAAACAAAGCAGGGAAACAATTATATCTCATTGGAAAACTTGAGAATCGGACTATTTCATGTTGAGTGAATATTCACAATCATGTTTCACAGAAATGATGACTCCTCAATTACCATACAACATTTATAATAAAAAATAGAGCTTTATTTGCAAACTACCTTGGACAACGTTCCTGGTTTGGTTTTTAAATACGTTTCCTGAAATCTCAATAAAAATCTCTGAGCATGAATGTGAGCAAAACACTGACACTATGTATACGAACAGCTGCTCCTGTACTTTGAAAATTGCTTGGTTGGAGCCATATACATAAATCTATACAAACAAAGCAAGCATTTTAAAAAGTCATTTTGATTTTGTGAATACTTCCTATAGCTCTTAAATATTTCAAAAGTTGCAATCAATTAGGGAATCTATTAACATTTCCTACTGTCAACTCCATCACGTCATAAATATATATTACTTCTCAAGGTGAAATAATAAAAAGAACCATTTACAGAATGATACATTCCTTTGAAGTCAAGCCTTTGAACAGTGGCATAAAACAAGAGCATCTGCAATCATTTCACTAATATGGTCAACCACTGACATCTATTGGCAAAAATAAGCAGACGATTCTTTGTTAACTTATAAAAAGTGAAAGAAAGTGAAAGTGAAAGTCGCTCAGTCATGTCCTGGACTCTTTGTGACGCCATGGACTATACAAAGTCCATGGAATTCTCCAGGCCAGAATACCAGAGTGGGAAGCCTTTCCCTTCTCCAGGGGATCTCCCCAACCCAGGGATCAAATGAGATCCTACATTGCAGGTGGATTCTTTACCAGCTGAGCCACAACTTATGAACCAGATAGAATTTTTTGATGGCTCTAGTTTAAATATTAAGAGTTTATTTAGAAATTAATGTTTAGCTATGATTTTGGTTAAATTATGTAAGGGCGTGACTATTTAAAATATATGGCCCCAAATACTGAAACTGTATTAGAAGTGACTGAAATATTTTTATTTTTTTCCCTCATAACATTACAAAATTAGAACATCAATTTTGTCATATAAAAGATTAAATATGTGTGGATTGAGAACAAATTTCAAGTTTGGAAAACTTTATTTTCTAATGTGCTGAAAGTCTAGTTAAGCTCATCAAATGCATGGTATTCTTAACTCTTAAGAAAAAAGTGTTTTCTTAAATTGTCAAGCAAGTCAGATCATAGTTTCATTTTTCTGCATATTTCTGTGGGATTTTCCTCGTCTTTATCCCATCCTTCTCTCTACCCTCTTTCTCCCACTACATACCATTTCCTTGACTCTCCCAGCTACCCCTCCCAGTATCCTATAACTCCAAGACAGTGGTATTTCATCAAGATGCCAAGACATTAGCAAGCATCAGAGCGTAATATCATTCACCTCTATACTCAACAAAAACAGTTTCAACATCTCTACATACTATAAACTGTTTTAGCTTCTGGGATTCAAAAGTAAACAATACAGTCACAAAACCCTGTTTACCTAGAGTTTTCCATTCAAGTAGTGAGAGAGAGAGAAAAGTGGGTTATTGTTCCCTCCTCCAGGGGATTTTCCTGACCATGGGATTTAACTTGCATCTCCTGCACTGGCAAGTGGATTCTTTTCCAGTGAGCCACCTGGGAAGGCCTCGCTTGACATTTGAGTAAATCAGGTGAGGTTGTCATAAGTGACAAGAGATGCAGGGGAGGAATGCCCAGGAAGAAGGAGATGAAGCTGGGAAGAAGGAGGCTTGGGAAAGTACAAGAGCAGCAACTAGACTCATGTCATTGGGCTATGGGGTGAGAGGCTGGAACCAAAGGTAGTATAATAGGAGCTGATGTCAGACAGGTGACCGGGGACCAATTCCAAGGGAAATTTCCACTCACTCTGAGGCAGGGCTGTACCCTTGAGTGGGATGGGAAGTCATGGGAAGGGCTGGATGGAGGAGCAACATGATTTGACTTACTTGTAAATAATTTAGCAAGTATTTTATTTAAAAAACAGAAATAAACAGTGAAAACTGATATGAATCCATCTTACAAAATATTCTCCAAGGTGGTCTTCTTACAGAGTACTTAGTGAGAAATGACAAATTTCAGAAAAAAAAAAGTGAATGTTTTTGAGTCATAGAGAATTCCAAATCAGATAAAGAGTATGTGAAATACAAAAAGGCAAATTTCTCTTTTTTTCAGTAAAAATATTTCCTTTAAGAAAATAGTGTAAGCTGTTTACAGGAAACACCATCAGTAAAAAATGGGAATTAATTTTATCTGTTTAGTATTTCTAAAAACTTTTTCAGTAAAATCTCACCACGCATCCAAGCATCCCCCAAACTTGATCACCCCTCACTACCTCCATTGTTGCCACCTTTGTTCAAGCCACCATTATTTCTCACCTGAAATGGTTCAGTAGACTTTTACTGCCCTGTATACCCCATCTCCAGCTTTCCATTACAGATCATATTAAAACATATTAATAACTTTGATATTGTCCCTCATATGTCTTCCCACCTTATCAGAGAATGGTAGGGAGACAAAACAAAAGAAAAAGGACCCCAGTTTGCCAGACTGAGAAGAGGTTATAGGGGTGAAAGAGACAAGGACAGACATCCTTGGGAGGGACAGTTATTTGATCACTGGGGTGGTGATGGAGTTGACCAAGTGAAAATCAGGGTAAGGGGTGGATACATCTTGAAAGTAGAATCAAAACCATTTGGCACCTAAATGGAAGAAGGGTGTGAAAGAAAAATACAAGGGGGCTTCCCTGGTGGCTCAGAGGTTCTCACTAAGTACTCTGCTTGCCAATGTAGGAGACACAAGTTCAATCCTGGGCCAGGAAGATCCCACGTGCCACAGAGCAACTAAGCCCATCACAACTATTGACCCTGTGCTCTAGAGGCTCCCCACCCTGAAGCCTGGGTGCCCTAGAATCCATGCTCTGCAATAAGAGAAGCTCCCACAATGAGAAGCCCTCTCACTGCAACTAGAGTAGCCCCTGCTCGCTGCAACTAGAGAAATGCCTGAACAGCCAAAATAAATAAATGTTTTTAAAAAAGAATATAAGGAAAAGTCTATAAACGAGGTCAAAATTACTTCTTCTCCACAATGCCCAGGAAAAAAAAGAAAACCCTGATGAGATAGCTAGAGATTATTCTTTCCTTATTTGCACTTAAATATGTAATAGATTGGAATAATAAAGAATCTGATAGCACCCAGAAATCAAGGACATTGAATTACTTCTTTCATAAGATTTATATTAGGTGCAAATGAAAAACCTATTATCTCTCCAAGTATTTATCAGACTTATAACAAAACACAAGATTTCAATGTTTGATAATACTATAGTATTGAACTGTTCCCTGGAAGCATTTTACTAAATGTTTTCCAAATGCCCCTTCCTCAAGTCCTAAGACATTTACTATTAGAACCTCAGTTCCATTTAACTATAACATTCCCATTAATAATACATTTCAGGAGAAAGCAAATATGGTTGCCTAATTAATCAAAGCAGCAATATTATATCCAGATTCAGATCATGAAGGGAGTAGAAACGTTTCATGATAACACAATTCAATTCAACAGACTTTGCAATTTGGACACTTGATTTGTTTCAGAGGCATTCTGTTGGCCAAGTTACCTTGTAGCCACCCCTGCACCAATTATAATATCCGGACATGCAATCAGCCACTCCACAGGAGATCCTCTGGGTGGTACAATTCTAATTTCCTTGTATTTCCTCCAACTCATTTTGTATATCTAAAAGTGCCCATAAATCCTCTTGCAAGCTTTTACTCTTTCTATCCACTACATGCAGACCTTCTTTTAGGGAAGTTCTATAAAAATTTCATTCTCCAAACCATTTCCCTGAAGTTTTTTGCAAAATAATTTTTACTGAAATATATACTTCTTTACTATTTCTCTTGTACTTTTTCTTTTACAACATTGCTTCCTTCAACATTTATTCCAAATTCACCGTGCTCTTTTTGATTACTGTATTCATTTTAACTTCATGCACTTAAATTATTCAGTTCTGAGTTATCATGGAGATAAAATCCTGTAAAAATACAATCTATTATTGCACAAGTATAACTCAAAATGAAGATAGTCCTGTTTAAAACTGTGCTTTATGTGTGTATAAGTGTGTGTGTGTTCTTTTAAGGAGATTTAAAATGTTCTTCTTTTCTTGAATCTGACCTGCTAGTTTCAAAATCTTTTGCTTCTCACTGGATTGTGAATGTGCCCTTTCCCTGTGTCTGAAAATCTTTCAACCTTCACCATTCATTCTAAGAATCAGTAATACGTTATGTTTTTATAGAACCTTTCTTCCAGGGAACAGAGAGTGTTTCATATATATTACCACATTCATCCTTGAAATTTCTCTCACAACACCCATAGCCCTAGCTAAACTATGCCTTGGTTGAAAGCTCAATCCGTATCTTTAGTTCTTCCCTCCTTGACTGCCTTTTGTATCAACTCCGTAAATCACATTTTCAGAATCCTGCATCTGTACAAAATAAGCATAATTCTATCACTCAATGACTTTTCTTTCTACTCTTGTTCTTGGAATTCACCATCTTTATTTCAGAATTTTATCACAACCTACCTGGACAGCCTTAGGGTTATTAAAGTTTAGCTACTTCTCTCTGGAATTTCTCCCACATGAGAGAGAAATAACTTGACTTGGTAACATGTTGTACCACTTTTTTCTCTACCATGTCACTTATCTTTGTTCTTTATTATAGTCATGTCCCTTTTAAATTGATTTTCCTTTTCTCCTCATGATTAAAAATCACATTCTCAGTTTTATTTGATGTTTATATAAGTACCAAATGTGTGTTTTGAAGTGCTGATCTCTCAATAGTAATAGATAACATTTGTTAGTGTCTACCATGAAGCAGTTGCTTTCATAAATGCTCAGTTCAGTTGTCTCATTTAACCATCTGTTGTTTTAGTCCTGTCGCTAAGTCGTGTCTGACTCTGCAACCCCATGGTTTCATGGAGTTCTCGCAGCAAGAATACTGGAGTGGCCTGCCATTTCCTCCTCCAGTGGACCACGTGTTGTCAGAGCTCTTCACTATGACCTGTCCATCTTGGGTGACCCTGCCTGGCATGGCTCATAGCTTCAATGAGTTAAGCAAGCCACTTCGCCATGACAAGGCTGTGACCCATGAAGGGCATTTAATCCTCAGTACAGGAATAAAAGCTCAATCTCATTTTCTATATGTTAGAACTAGAAAAACTAGGTTTCCAAAGTTTAAATAACATGCCCAAGGATGAACAGAAAGTAGCTGAACATGGAAGTAGCCGAAATATATGTTACCCTACATGATCTCATCACAATTATCTTATATTAAATTTTTAAAGTAGTATTTTGTTTTAAATACTCAGAACTCATCACTTATCTACAAAAATTGTAGTTCATCGATCCCATGAAGAAGGGCATGGCAAGCCACTCCAGTATTCTTGCCTGGAGAATCCCATAGACAAAGGAGCCTGGAGGACTATAGTCCATAGAGTTGCAAAGAGTCCGACATGACTGAAGCAACTTAGCATGTATGAACGGTTTCAAACTGGTTCAGAAAATCAGTCTGAAATCTGACCATTTACTTAAACAAGATTACAAGTACTCAAATGTAAAAGTTTTCTCAGAGTTATTAATAAAATAAGCCATCATCTATTGTTGTTATTCAGTTGCTAAGTCCTGTCTGACTCATTGTGACCCCATGGACTCCAGCATGTCAGGCTCCCCTGTCCTTCATTATCTTCTAGAGTTTGCTCAAATTCATGTCCGTTGAGTCAGTGATGCTATCTAACCATCCCATTCTCTGCTGCCCCCTTCTCCTTTTGCCTTCAATCTTTCCCAGCATCAGGGTCTTTTCCAATGAGTCAGTTCTTCACATCAAATGGCCAAAGTATTGGAGCTTCAGCTTCAGCATCAGTCCTTCCAATGAACATTCAGGGTTGATTTCCTTTAGGATTGACTGGCTTGATCTCCCTGCAGTCCAAGGGGCTCTCAAGAGTCTTCTCCAGCGCCAAAATTTCAAAGCATCTTCTGCACTCAGTCTTCTTTATGGTCCAACTCTTATATCCATACATGACTGCTGGAAATACCACAGCTGTGACTATATGGACCTTTGTTGGCAAACTGATATCTCTGCTTTCTAATACACTGTCAGTCAAATTGAAAAAACTAATTATCTTCAATGTGCATTTTGAAATAAAACCATTAGCCAGAACTTAATAGGAAAGTGATATTGTACAGAGGATATGTTCCTTATTTTTATGTCCTGAGCTGCCCGGTCTCTTGTTCTGTTTTTCTTAATGAAATCGCCTACTTCTATTAATAGAAACTATCCTGTTACAGATGGCCTACTTCATTACATGACATTATATTGACTTTTCCCTTTGATTTTTGAATTCTGAGGACTTATTCAGCATTTCTATGTGAACTGGTTTCTTCTCAGGAAGCTCATATCTCTTCAGTCACTTTATATAGCACTCAGGGACAAAAAACCATGTTAAGTGCTCAGATACTAAACAAAAGCAAAAATAATCTAATTTTAAGGATTGTTTGGGTAAAGCTAATGATTAGGCTAAATATTCACCTCTACAGATTTATCACAGTTCAAATACTGCACTCATAAGGTATATTTAACAGAGTAAAGTAAAATACCAAGTGAATTACCAAGGAAAGGAACATATTTCCCTACCTAATGTAATACTAAGATGATATTAGCAAACTTGAGGGTACGTGTGACAGAGAACAAAAAGTCAATTATTTGAGCTAAAACCCCAAAAGGTTAAGAGTAAAAATGTAACAAAGTAATTTATTCAGCTTTTTATATAATGTCAGTGTTACAGCATGGAAGATAAACCATAGTCCATAAGCTAACCTTTAGTGCCTTCAAATCCTTGAAGAGCATGAGCAACAGCTCCATTACTGCAGCAGCTGATGTTTTACTGATTACAAGACAGATGCAAAAATCTGGGCAGATGCAGTGCCTACTTCTTCTTCTCTCAACACTTTATGTATGTCTCTCCCATTTAGGGCTCATTCCTTTAAAAAACTACCATGTGTGACCATTTCCCTTCAAGTCTTAACAATAAAGATGGTGTTTATGCATTAAAAGATATTGCCCAATTAGTTGAAATCATAAAAATAGTTATGCAGCTTTGAAGTATTTTAGATGTCTTTCAGATAAGCTTTGAATTACAAAAACCAAAGGCTATAAGCCGTTAAAATAAAAGATAATTTTCCTATGAAAATGTTTATACCATATGAAAGCCATGCAAATGCTGCTTTTGGAAAAAAAGTTTTAAACGTTTATTTATTGATTTTTTTCTCAAATGAAGCCCTTTCCTCAGAGCACAGTTGCAAAGCTGAGATTTACATATTTTTGACTGAAAAAATAATTTACATATCATACGGTAAGTGACTTCACAATGCGAAGATTTTAGGGCGCTGACACTACAGGTGCCGGGCTATTGAAAAAAGAGACTCAGATAGTTGAGACTGCTGTAGAACTTGATTTATAATATGCTTAGTAGATATATCACCCAAATCCTTCAAATTGAAACTAAAATCTAAATATCTTGAGTATGGAATGGATTCAGTGGTGTTTATATATTAAACTTGACCTCAAAAATAATGCAGTTAGATGAAGATTGTGTAGGGAAAAAAAAATCTATGATAGGCAATATGTCAATATAGAAAGGCTTCCACTTGGAAAAAAATTCCTCTAAAAGAAGTATAGGTTTTCCCATCGACAGTGTCAATCAAGAAAGAATCAAGACAGCAAGGACGACGACGGTTTTCCCTGCATTGCACTTGTGAGTATAGAGATTTAATGTTTGTTATATCAATGAATGTGCTATAAAGATTAAAATGATGACATCTGAAGATACAAATGCCAAATATTAGATTCTATTCATCAAACTCAGCAAGTTTAGAATCATAAAATGGAAAACTTTTACTAGCTGTTCATTTGGTAACATTTGCACAAAATAATATATTGTCGCAAACTGTCAGAGAACTGACACTCTGCCAAATAGTCTTTGATTCAAGTTTGTAAAAGAGTAAGATGAACTAAGGAGCTGAGACTCCATTGGGAGGGGGAAAAAGAGACAAAATACAGGCTCATAGAACCCACAGAATTTTGAACTAGAGGAAAAGTTAAAAAAAAAAAAAACACCTCTCATCCTGTTTTTCTATCTTTTTGGCAAAGCAACTACAGCAAGTGATAATAAGACCTTAGTCAAGGGCACAGTTAGTAGGTGGCTAATTACCATCTTATCAAGCAATATATTATATAAATGCAGAAAATGTGATGGTATACGTAGCAAGCAAAAGTAAATTAAATATAAAATTACCCTTCCTATATCTGCATTTATATAGAATTAAACAACTTCGGCAGAACTTAAAAGGATAGAAGTACTACTTTTACAATGTTTAAGGCTTAAGAGATATATTTAAATCAGTATTTTCACTGTTCTTCAAGGTTTTCTTTTCAAAATCATTTTGAAAACTGAATCCTCATACCATTCTAAATAAAAGTATAAGTCCTTTGAAATACTACATTCTTTAAAAATAGTTTATATACTCAATTTGCAATTTTGTCAGATTCCGGTATTTAGTATGTACATTCCAAATTTAAGGAGTGGTGTTACCATATTTATACATTTACTATTATATGTACCAACTAGTATGTATGTCCATACAGCTATGTATTGGTGATTCAGAGCATGCGCTAAAATTTATAACATCAAATGCTGACAGCTCTTCCCCTTTTTTCCTAATATGTGTATCATAAAATGTTAATACACATTGATGTCTTCACCATATATCTGTATTTTAAAGAAATCAAGGCCTTGCTATTTCTAGACACTATCAAAATATTGCATTATCTAAAAATCACAGTCATTAAACTTAGAAATGTCAAGTATGCCTCTGGGTTTGTTAAGGGGACACTACAGTTTTCCATTTGATTTGAAAATAATTCAAGCAGCCCCAGCATCCTTGAAGTAACACTATTAATTACTTCTGCTAATTACCTCTGAGCCCAGTGAACACTTTGTGGAGAAGAAGCCAAGTGGTCCCATGTGGTTCGATTCAAGGGACATCACAGAATCTCACCCCACCAGTCTGCCTCTGCCTTCGCCCCTCCCTGGGGCTGGACTGTTACTACCTTCCTACAGTTGCAAAGTCTGCCAGAACTTTGTGCTGAGCTCAACTCCTCTGCCCTGGTCCTTCTGCCACACTGTTCTTCCAGGACTGGTCTTTCAGAAGAAATAAGGGGAGAAAGATTTCTAACAGAAGAGAAATCCTGTGCCAAACTTGATTTACTTCTTAATTTTAGCTACGTTAGCTCTTCCTTTATTGATGGGATTTATCATGCGGGTGACACTCTATGACCTAAACTGATATTGATTCATCACCACACTCATCACCACTCAAGCTTAGGAGAAAAACTCTCTCTGAAAAAGAGAAAGTTTTGTTCAATAATCTTCAGGAATTTTTAAAATGTTCCTTCCACCAACTAATACAAGTCCTTCATAACTCCTTGCTGTAATAAAGACCTGCGGTCACTTTCACTTGGAGGAAAATGTAACAGAAACCAAGTTCTAACATCATCTGGGTGTCCATCTGGATGCCAATAAAGAGAGGACGGTGAGGTTCAAATCGCCCTAAGCATGCAACCGGCTTTGTAATAGGAGATCCCATTTCCAACTCTAATCAAGCTAGTTTTAAAGTGATTGTTTTCCAGGAAAATTCATTTCCCATTAATCTTAAAAACACATTTTCTATTCTTGCTGCCTCCTAAAGGTTATTTAAAAATAAGAAAATGACAAGTATATAGACTTTGGTATTTGGAAAGAATTTCACACAAATCTTGGCTAAGGTTGCCTACAATTTGCCAAAATGAGATCAACACTTGGGTCATCAAGCAAACTGGCTTCAGTCTTTCTATTTATTTTTTGTAAAGAACAGATTCACTAAAATAAGACCTTGTGGTTCAGTAAGAAAAACAGGAGCTTTGTGGGGTCAACCAATATTGACTGAACTCTGACTCTATTGATAATCAATGGTGAAAATTCAGGCTGCTTTTCGGATTTGATGGAGAAAGGTCATTTTAGCTACTTCACAGGGCAGCTAAGTGGATAAAGTTGATTACTGAACATGAAATTTCTGCTATAATGCCTGACACACAGTAAGCATTTAATAACTGGCAGTTCCCTTTCTACTTCAGTTTTGACTAGTCCTATAAAAATTAATATTTTCAACTCTTCATTACATACTGTGTGCCTCATTATAAATGCTAATAGAGTTCAGATTCATGGGTGGATCAGTGAATTATTCTGCTTAAGCTAAGTCCAAAGGTCAAGCTGAGGCTCATGCAGTCCTTCTAGATACGGCCTTTTGGAATAAATTACACAAGAGGACTACTCAATCAGACCAGTGCCCAGGGAAAGCTAACAGTGCTGCTGGAAACTGGGTGCAGAGTGCCTGAGTTCTAATCCCAGTCATGCAGTGCTGGGGAGATGACTCAACTCCCCATGCCTCAGTTTCCTCATCTAAAAAAATGGTGATGAAGGTCAGAGGAGGATGTTCCGTGGAGTTCAACCCATGCTTGCTGGGAAGCGGAGCATTTGAGTATAGGGCAGACACGGGGGCAAACAGAATGGAGTCCACTACAGCAAAGGACACATAGCAACACGGCTGAATCTTTTTAAAAAAAAAAAACATAATGCTGCTGAGAGACGTTAAGAAATAAAGTGAAATACACAGCACAGCATCATTTAGCTTTTTAAATTAAAGAATAGGGCAATTCCCTAGCAGTCAACTTGTTACCACTCTATACTTTCACTGCCTAGGGCATGGATGGAATCCCTGGTCAGGGAACTAAGATCCCACAAGCTGCATGGCGCAGCCAAAAAAAAACAAAAATGAAAGGACATGCATTCACATAGCAAAACACATTTTGCAAGTATATATGCACATGAGATGTTTCACACGACAATGACTGCATGAGAGGTTGAAAACTAAAGAATGGCGACTCTCTGTGGCCCCATGGACTGTAGCCCACAGGCTCCTCCGCCCATGGAATTTTCCAGGCAAGAATACTGGAATGGGTCGGCATTTCCTGCTCCAGGGGATCTTCCCAACCCAGGGATCAAACCTGCATCTCTTGCAACTCCAGCATTGGCAGGTGAATTGGGAAAGTCCTTCATATAGTAGAAACTTAGTAAATGCTAATTCTGTAGCTCAGAGCATTAAAAAAAGAAACACAAAGGAAAGAGTGTGTGTGTGAGGAGGTGTTGTAATCATCTCTTCAAGCTTTTCTTGTAAGAAAAACGTTGGTCATCTAAAACAGGGCTACAAAGAATGGACTTTAAAAACTTCATCAGAATGTGCTGTTTATGATTTACCGTGTGTGTGCATGCGTGCGTGTGTTAATCGCTTAGTCATGTCCAGCTCTTTGCGACCCCTTTGACTGTAGCCCACCAACTCCCTTCTCCAGGGGATTTTCCCAACACAGGGATTGAACCCAGGTCTCCTGCACTGCAGGAAGATTCTTTACCATTTGAGCCACCAGGGAAGCCCTTCTGTGATTTACTATATTGTGAATTTAATCTCCTACTGCTACATTAGCAGTTTTAGAAAAAATTTAGAATAGGAAAGAGCATAAGATAAAACAAAGCTAATTTAGAATAAGCTAAAAATATTGAAAAATTCTTTTTCAGCTTAGTTGATCCTAAATAAATCATGGGTATGCTTTTAAATCTGGCTCACACACACACAAGGCAATGGCAACCCACTCCAATGGATGGAGGAGCCTGGTAGGCTGCAGTCCATGGGGTCGCTAAGAGTCAGGCATGACTGAGCGACTTCACTTTCAATTTTCATTTTCATGCATTGGAGAAGGAAATAGCAGCCCACTCCAGTGTTCTTGCCTGGAGAATCCCAGGGATGGGGGAGCCTGGTGGGCTGCTGTCTATGGGGTCACACAGAGTCGGACATGACTGAAGCGACTTAGCAGCACACGCACACAAAAAGAAACATAAAGGCAAATTATAATGCTTAAGGATTTACAAAGATTTTAATCTCCACATCTTCTGTAAAGTCCACAATTAGCATATTTTCAAAGAACAGAGTCTATAACTGGTAATATTATCATCACCGTTCTTATCTAATTAAACTATCTATCTTAAAATTGAAGTCATTTAACAAATAAAAATTCTAATATTTAAATTCTAAGCTAAGGCTTTACATCTTTAACATAATTATACTAAATGTCATTAAGAAAATCAAGTCAATATTCACAGCATTATTTTATTTCCATTAAATTTAGATTTCTGTTAAACCCATTTTTATACTAAGCACTCATTTAGAAGAAGAAAGAACAATACACCTTGATTTTCCAAAACAACTCTTAAAATGGTTCATCAACTAGTGAAACCACCAGTGTAATTACTTTTCCCATTCTCAAGAATATAAAATGATCTAATTTATAATTAGTGTTGTTATGACAAGTGCCTAATAAACTTTTAGTGATTTGACATTACAGCTGAATTTTCATTGGAAATAGTGGAAAGTTTTATGACTTGAGACTTTCTAATCTAGAGGCATATTGATAAAATCCAACTCCAATAAAATAACATCCTGATCCTTCCTTTTTTCTAATTATAACTGTAGGTCCTAAACATTAAAAATATAAATAAATAAGAAAGTTATTGACACCTTATCAAAAGGAGTAAATATTGATCTTATTTTTATGCTTTGTCACTGCTTGTTTATTAATTATTTACATATTCATATATAATACACACATGATAAACTGAAATATGTACTATAAAGCTGCACACTTAGTAAATCAAAACAGTTTCACATTAATATAGTAATAAGATATAGTATAGTATATATATAAATATAGTTTAGAACTCTGATCTGAGAATAATGTGCTCTTTGAATGTTTTTCATTTTCAGTACTTGAACAAACCCTTCATTTTCAATAGCACATTATACTATCTTAAAATGGAAAATCTAACTCCACAGACTAGAACAACCAGAACACAAACCTACACCCACAAACTCTTCCCCTACCCATGCAGTTTATAGTAGGTAAGTCTTCTGTAATGCCTCATTTTTTAAAAAGACTTCAATGCAGGATTTTTCTTATCATGTCCTTGGGACTACACAATATGTTCCCAGGAAATGAGAAGTGGAACAGTTAATCCAATATCCTGCCCCTTGCAGGGGCCACAGCTGACGCTTCCAGGGAGGCTGACAAACACACAGACATGCCCCTCAGCTTCCAAGGTAGATGAGCCAGCCAGGAAGTTCTATCTGTCCCCTTGAGAACCTGAGAAGATTCATTTGAATATAGAAATATGACATTCAAATACCTAAGGCCAATCATAACTTTTGTAGCATCTGAAGAAAAGCCCATCATGACAGATGGTAACAAACTAGTTACTCAGAATATATTTTTCCATCTTCAGACTGGTATCTCCTTTAGACAAAGGATCTCTAGAAATCTATAGATCTGCAGTTCTAGCTAATGGTACATATGCTTTAAATTTTTTCTTCAAATATTTTCTCATTCTGGGTTTGGACTCATAATGATTTGATCATTATCTATCAACAAATATTATTCTTAAACAAATGAGGAATGGAAATGCTTGTTTACAGTGATTCATTTTGTTCTTTTATTCACCCCCCTCCACTCTGCATCCCTAAATCAAGTGTCCTCAGGGTGTCCCTTGGTTTCCCAGGGTCTGCCCCAATGCCATACATACCCATCTCACCCGGGGTCCCACACAAGAGCAGACCTCTCAGACACCCCAAAGTGCTCCCTTCCAAATTTTGCAGACTACTGTCCTCCTCTATTGGCTTATTTGTCTAATAAAAAATTTCTTCATATGTTTTCAAAAACTGCAATTAATTGTCTCTATCAAAATCAATGCTGTCGAAAGGCACTGTGCATTCTGGAATGGTTCCTTTAACAGAAGAAGAAAATCAGTGGGAAATTAGATGAAATCTGATTAAGCCTTAGAGTTTACTTCACAGTAACGTGCCCATGCTGGTTTCTCAGTTTTGATGAACATACATTCAGCTCAGTTCAGTTGCTCAGTCGTGTCTGACTCTTTGCAACCCCATGGACTGCAGCACACCAGGCCTTGCTGTCCATCACCAATTCCCAGAGCTTACTGAAACTCATGTCCATTGAGTTGATGATGCCATCCAACCATCTCATCCTCTGTCACTCCCTTCTCCCACCTTCAATCTTCCCCAGCATCAGGGAGTCAGTTCTTCGCATCAGGTGGCCAAAGTATTGGAGTTTCAGCTTCAGCATCAGTCTTTCCAATGAATATTAGAACTGATTTCCTTTAGGATGGACTGGTTGGATCACCTTGCAGTCCAAGGGACTCTCAAGAGTCTTCTCCAACACCACAGTTCAAAAGCATCATTTCTTTAGCACTCAGCTTTATGATCCAACTCTCACATCTATACAAGACTACTGAAAAAACCAAAAGCTTTGACTAGATGGACTAGACACTACGAGACAATGTCTCTGCTTTTTAATATGTTGTCTAGGTTGGTCATAGCTTTTCTTCCAAGGATCATGTTTCTTTTAATTTCATGGCTGCTGTCACCATCTGCAGTGATTTTGGAGCCCAAAAAGATACAGTCTGACACTGTTTCCACTGTTTCCCCATCTATCTGCCATGAAGTGATGGGACCAGATGGCATGATTTTAGTTTTCTGAATGTTGATCTTTAAGCCAACTTTTTCACTCTCCTCTTTCACTTTCATCAAGAGGCTCTTTAGTTCCTCTTCACTTTCTGCCATAAGGGTAGTGTCATCTGCATATCTGAGGTTACTGATATTTTTCCTGGCAATCTTGATTCCAGCTTGTGCTTCATCCAGCCCAGCGTTTCTCATGATGTACTCTGCATATAAGTTAAATAGACAGGGTGACAATATACAGCTTTGATGTACTCCTTTCCCGATTTGGAACCAGTCTGTTGTTCCATGTCCAGTTCTAACTGTTTCTCCTTGACCTGCATACAGATTTCTCAGGAGGCAGGTCAGGTGGTCTGGTATTCCCATCTCTCAGAATTTTCTATATTAAGGGAGGAGGGTGGAATAGGTGAGGCATCTATATGAACTCTGTATTAGTTTTGCCACTTCTCTGTAAAAATAAAACTAGTGCAAAATAAGTGATGTATTTCAAAAACCAAGATTGGGTTTTAAAATGAGATTTCAATGTAGGAACCCAAAGAAAGAGGAAGATGGAAATTCCAGTTAGTATGACACTTCTGAAAAGGGAGAAGTTTGAGCTTAAGAAATTTCAGTCACTCCTCCTTTTACCTTGTAGAGGCAGCTGCCCCTCCGCGTTCACATAAAGGTTGGCTGTGAAGGCAACTGCGTTCATTTGCACGACATCTGGTCAGACACCAACATGATCACAAGTTTACTTTTCAGGAAGATGACATGCTGCATCATGGAGCGTGGCCTTTAGGAAGGCGAGGGAGCACTCCAGGTGAATATGTAGGTGCATCACCCAAGAGCTACACTAGATTAGTTAAAGCAAAGAGAATGTGAAATGGCAATTGAAGGGGCAGTAGGAAACTACACAGGATGTGGTATGAGAGAGGAAAGTGTCAAAAATGACTCCTGGATTGCTTCTGCTCAGGTCACAGAGTAAATGACAGAAAAACTGACTGAAAGAGAAATTACAAAAGAAACAGCCATTCAGATAGATGGCCAAGATGATAAACATGAACATGCTGGCGGGTTTGGGGAAGTTTTCAGTAGAGATAAAAAAATAAGAAGCTCAGAAGAAGGTTTCTGAGCTGCAAAGGAAGATTTGAAAATCAGCCTTAAAGTGGCATAGATGAATTTACTGAATATTATTCAAACAGTTATTGAGATGATGCAAAGAGAATGCATATTTAGGACAGAAAAAAGTCAGGTACTAAGCTTTAGAAATGCACAGCCCAGTGATCATAATTATTTATTAGATTTATGATACAGAATTTATATCTAAAAAGTAGCTTGTATGGAAAAACTGATTGTCAAAACCCATTTCACCTCAAGTCAGTGTTTGCAGCCTATTTCATTATTTGTTCCTGCAAAATACCACAAGGGACAAAGAAAAGCAAATACATAGCTAGAGATAGATAGAAATGATACATACACAATAATTATTATTTCCACAGACACATGTCTATTTCTCTAGAGTCATAATACCAAGAAAATCAGCATTAGAGAGTTTTCTTTAATATTAAAAGATCAATATGGCTTGCGACCAACTATATTCAATTATATTTAGGTAAAAATGAAGTTTGTAAAGCCCTAGGAGGATGACAAACTCCACAAGAATAATTTTACAATTATTCCACTTAAATAATTTTCTCCCTAGGAGAATTTTCACTTCAGTTTGATACTGGTCTCCATTTGGTATAATTTTCCCCTTGCTTAGGTGTTTTTCCGAAAGACATCTATTTCACAAAAGGATAAGGCATTAGTAGTTTCACTTAACAGTGATTTCATGTTGCACTGGTTGTGAAATTGAACTAAAAGTCAATAACATGATATACCGTTCCCTTCGGAATAGTATTTCACCTGGATATGAATTTCACATTGGAAAAATGGAAATAATGTTTATCCTGCACTTGGAAATCTGAACATAAAAAAAAAACAAAAGTATTCACAGAGGGATATATATTTATGAAATTTTAACTTTTAAGAATCTCCACTCATGGAAAAATGTACTGGCTTCATCTACATTTATTAAAAACTACTTCTCTCTTTTAACTTTTATGTTGAAAAATAAGTGATATCAAACCTCATGAAAGGCAAGCCTATAAAATCTAACCCATTCCAACAAAAGTCTTAGACTCAGGCTATAATTCAGAAGCTATATTGAAATAATTGGAAACTGATATTTCTAAGAATAGACTGGGAAAGTGAGATTTCTTAAGCTATGAAAAATCATTTCCCAAGAGAATAGGCAGACAAGTAACAAGTCACAAACTGGGAGAAAATATTTGCAAAATACAATTCTGATAAAAGGACTGTTACCCAAAATGTACCAAAAAATCTCTCAAAAAATCAATAATTAAACAATCTAATAAAATAGTAAAAGATTTCAACAAATATCTTACCAAAGAAGATATACAGATGGCAAATAAACATATGAAATGATGTTCCATACCACATGTTATCAGAGACATGCAAATTAAAACAAGAAACCACTACACACCTCTCCTAATATCTGGCAAAAATCCAGAACACTGACAACAAATGCTGGCAAGGAGCAGCAGGAACACCAATTCATTGTCAGTGGAAATGCAAACTGGTGCAGCATTTTGAAAAACAGTCTGGTGGTTTCTTGTAAAACTGAACATACCCTTACCATAAAATGCAGCACTTAGGCTCCTTGGCATTTACCCAAGGAAGTTAAAATCCTACTCCCACAAAACCTTGCACATGATGTTTATATCAACTTTCTTCATAATCGCCAAAACCTAGAAGTGACTCTGATGTCCTTCAGTAGATGCACGAATACATTCAAACAATGAAATATTATTAGGACTAAACAGAAATGAGCTATTCAGCCACAATAAGACATGGAGGACACTTTTACTTCTGCTTCATTGACCTGCTTCATAAAGCCTTTGACTGTAAGGATCACAACAAACAGTGAGAATACCAGACCACATCATCTGCCTCCTGAGAAACCTGTATGCAAATCAGAAGCAACAGTTAGAATCGGACTTGGAACAACAAACTGGTTCCAAACTGGGAAAGAATTATGTCAAAGCTGTATATTGTCACCCTGCTTATTTAACTTATTAGCAGAATACATCATGCAAAATGCCAGGCTAAATGAAGCATAAGCTGGAATCAAAAATTTAGGGAGAAATATCAATAACCTCAGATATGCAGATGACACCACCCCTATGGCAGAAAGTGAAGAGGAACTAAAAGCCTCTTGATGAGGGTGAAAGAGGAGAGTTGAAAAGTTGACTTAAAACTCAACATTCAGAAAACTAAAATCTTGGCATTGGGTGCCATCACTTCATGGCATATACTTGGGGAACAATGGAAATAGTGAAAGACTTTATTTTCTTGGGCTCCAAAAACACTGTGGAGGGTAACTGCAGCCATGAAATTAAAACACACATGATCCTGGGAAGAAAAGTTATGACAAACCTAGACAGCATATTAAAAAGCAGAGACATTACTTTACTGACAAAGGTCCATCTAGTCAAAGCTATGGTTTTTTCCAATAGTCATGTATGGATGTGAGAGTTGGACCATAAGGAAAGTTGAGTGCCAAGGAAATGATGCTTTTGAACTGTGGTGTTGGAGAAGACTCTTGAGAGTCCCTTGGACTGTAAGCAGATCCAACCAGTCAATTCTGGGAGGACTGATGCTGAAGCTGAAACTCCAATACTTTGGCCATCTGATGCTAAGACCTGGTTCATTGGAAAAGGCCCTGATACCAGGAAAGATAGAAGGCAGGAGGAGTAGAGGGTGACAGAAGAAGAGATGGTTGGATAGCATCACCGACTTGATGGACAGGGGTTTGAAAAAGCTCTGGGAGTTGTTGATGGACAGGAAAGGCTGGTGTGCTGCAGTCCATGGAGTCTCAAAGAGTCACTTTGACTGAATGACTGAATTGAAGTAAAAGATGACATTCTGCAAAAGACTAAACTATGGAGATAGTGAAAAGATCAGTGGCTACCACACCATTTGGGTGGGTGAGCAATGAATAGGCAGAGCACAGAAAAAAAAAAAATTAAGGCATTGAAAATACTGTATGATACCATAATAATGGATAGATGTCATTATACATTTGTCCAAACCTATAGAATATGCAGTACTAGTAATGAACCCTAAGGTAAACTCTGTACTTTGGATGCTTATGCTTCATTGATGTAGACTTTTCCATTTTCATTCTGATGGGGGATGTTGATAACTGGAGATGGTATGTATGTGTAGGGCACAGGGTATATGGGAAATCCCTGTAACTTCCTCCCAGTTTTGCTGTGAACCTAAAACTCCTCTTAAAACAAACAAACAGAAAAATTCTTAAGGGCTTCCCTGGTGGCTCAGTGGTGGAGAATCTGCCTGCCAATGCAGGAGACACAGCGTCAATCCCCAGGCCAGGAAGACCCCACTTGCTGTGGAGCAAACATGCCACAGCCATTCAGCCTGTGCCTTAGAGCCCATGCATCACAACTACTGAGCCCATGTGTCATATCCACAGAAGCCTGCACGCCCAGAGCCTGTAGCTGCTGCTGAGTCGCTTCAGTCGTGGCCGACTGTGTGTGACCCCATAGACGGCAGCCCACCAGGCTCCCCCGTCCCTGGGACTCTCCAGGAAAGAACACTGGAGTGGGTTGCCATTTCCTTCTCCAATACAGGAAAGTTAAAAGTGAAAGTGAAGTCACTCAGTCGTATCCGACTCTTAGCAACCCCATGGACTGCAACCTACCAGGCTCCTCTGTCCATAGGATTTTCCAGGCAAGAGTACTGGAGTGGGGTGCAATTGTTTTCTTGTGCCTGTACTCCACAACAAAAGAGGCCGCCACTAGAGAGTAGCCTCAACCAGCCACAACCAGAAAAAGCCAGTTCAGGAACGAAAACCCAGCACAGCCTAAATACATAACACTACAATAAATAAAATAAAATATTTAAAAAATTGTGATAATAGGGATGAAATTTGCCCCGTCTGTATTTAAGTTGCACTCTATGTGTGAATGAAGGTGTTCTACCTGGTATATCTTACTATTTTAGTTTTACATTGCCTTGTAATAACAAGAATTTTGCTTTGATTAACTAAAGACAGACCACTGTTGATCCACACCTCCAACAGAGTCTCCCAAACATTCACAGGCAAGTCTGACTCAGTCTCTTTTATGGAGTCACTGCTCCTTTTTCCTGGGTCCTGGTGCTCAATGTTTCCCCAGTCCTGTGGAAGTTCTGAAATCAAATCCCCCTGACATTCAAAGTCAGATTCCCTGGGGATTCTCAGTCCCTTTGCCAGAGCCCCAGGTTGGAAAGTCTGTTGTGGGGCTTAGAACTTTTGTAACAGTGCAAGAACTTCCAAAAAGATCATGGCATCTGATCCCATCACTTCATGGCAAAAAGATGGGGAAAAAATGGAAATAGTGACAGGTTTATTTTCTTGGGCTCCAAAATCACTGTTGACAGTGACTGCAGCCATGAAATTAAAAGATGCTTGCACCTTGGAAGAAAAGCTATGACAAACCTAAACAGCATATTAAAAAGCAGAGACATGACTTTGCCAGCAAAGTTCCGTCTAGTCAAAGCTATGGTTCTTCCAGTAGTCGTATATGGATATAAGAGTTGTACCATAAAGAATTACTGAGTGCCAAATAATTGATGCTTCAGAACTGTGGTGTTGGAGAAGACTCTGGAGAGTTCCTTAAACTGCAAGGAGATCAAACCAGTCAATCCTAAAGGAAATCAACCCTAAATGTTCACTAGAAGGACTGATGTTGAAGCTGAGGCTCCAATACTTTGGCCACCTGATGTGAAGAGCTGACTCATTTGAAAAGACCCTGATGTTGGGAAAGGTTGAAGGCAGGAGGAGAAGGGGATGACAGAAGATGACATGATTGGATGGCATCCTCGATTCAATGGGCATGAGCTTGAGCAAACTCTGGGAGATACTGAAGGACAGAGAAGGCTGTCGTGCTGCAGTTCGTGGGGTTGCAAAGAGTTGGACATGACTGAGTGAGTGAACAAGACAAACAAATAAGGGCAGAGGTTGTAGGGAGAATACGGATCTTTTTAGGTTTTCTTATGAAAACGTAATATTCTATAAGGAAGATTATAATATAATTATTATAGAAATAAAACATGACTAGTCTATGGTGAATAATTAATACTAAAGTGTATATGGGACTCCCCTCGTGGCTCAGTCGGTCAAGAATCTACCTGTAATACAGGAGACTATCTAAAATGCAGGAAACCCAGGTTCAATTCCTGGGTCAGGAATATTCCTCATTAGAGGAAATGGCAACCCACTCCAGTATTCTGGCCTCGGAAATCCCACAGACAGAGGAGCCGGGAAGGCTACAGTTCATGGGGTCACAAAGAGTCAGACATGCCTTCTGACTAAACCATCACCAAATGGTGTATATCCCATTATTATTACAACTCTATAGTACAAAGAATAAAGAATGTTTTGTACAGGGACAGACAAACCTGGATAGACTTTGTGAGACCGGTTTAGAAAAATGCTAGGAATTACTTTAAAATGATATTCCTTTTTATCTTGCATCACTTGATGGAACAAAAGTTATTTCAAAATACATAGCAAGAGCTAAACAGTGGTGTTATCGTCAGGATTACTGGCCTGGAGGGAGAAAGGAAGAGGCCAAATTAGACTCCTGTAAAATTTTTGGACAAACCTGGGTTCCAATTTTAATATTCCAGGTAGTCAGCTTTATGAACTAAGTGAATCAATTTTCGCACCTTAAAAATACAGCTTTTATCTCAAATGTTGTTTGAGATAACTACTAGAAGTAATTTCATAAGTAAAAATATATATATATATATGTATGTGATTATTTTTGTTGTACTGGCCAATCAAACAAAATTAGCCAAGAAGGTTGTCTTCACTTGTATGAGTAAAATCCAAGTAATTGACAATGTGACCATATCCTATATGCAAAATAAAATATAATATCCTCAATTTTAAAAAATTAATGATACACAATGATTCATGTCTGTTGAAATTAATACTGTGAAACATATACACAATAATGCAAATCAATTGAAATTAACACTAATTTCACATTATACACTAAATACATATTATATTATTTCATATTATGAACTCCATTTATAAACCTGGAGGTAAAAGAATTGGAAACAAATTTAAACACAGATGCTTATCAATTACCTGAAAAAAAGTTGGTTTTATTACTTCTAAGGGCTTAGTAAGTTCCATTAATACAGCATGCTTGGGGCTGGTGCATGGGGATGACCCACAGAGATGTTATGGGGAGGGGAGGTGGGAGGGGGGTTCATGTTTGGGAACGCATGTAAGAATTAAAGATTTTAAAATTAAAAATAAATAAATAAAAATAAATAAATAAAAATTTAAAAAAATAAAAAAAAATTTGTCTCCATATATTTTTTTCTGAATCAAATGTATTTACAAATTGCACATAAGAGTTTTAACAAAAGAGGCCATTACATGTGCTATGGCATTTCATTGCTTTTTTAAATCAGAATGGCAAAGCTTTTGTTAAAAATAATAAAAAGTCAGATAAATTTTGGGGAAATGCTCTTTGTATAAATGCAAATTGGTAAAATGTTTCCAATGGGAAGTTTGACATTAAGTATCAAAATATAAATTGTGCATAGAATTTGATGTAGAAATCTCATTTCTAGGAACTTACACGGATACAATGACATATGTGTAAAACATGTCCACACGAGAAGGTTCATCACAGCATCATCTTAAATAGTGAAAAAGGAGAAAAAACCCAAACTTTAACAGAGGATTAATTAAATAAATCATGAAATAATTTGCAGACACTGGATACTATGCTCAAGAAATCTATTGATATGGAAATATTAAAGTTTGATATTAATAGGATCTCATATTTCACATTACAAATATGATTAAATTTATTTTTAAAGCATTATGCAATTTTATATAATTTCAAATAGACCAATTATTGCAATAATCCCATGAGCTATTTTTGTCTCCTTTTAAACAAAAAGATTCAGAGGAGTTCATCCCAATCAGAATTACACAAGTAAAAGTTATATGATACAATAAATCACAAATTTAATATTAACAAATTTTCCATTTTTTAGTGGCTTCATATCTTTAGGTCAAATTGGAAATAAATGATAGCACTTCACTAAATTCAGTGAAAAAAGTAATGGGCAAGTAAAATATACAAGACTGATCCCATTAGTGTGAGCACAAAATCCAATTACCAAGTCTCTTTTTCCCTTTGGATATATGTCAGCTTCATGAAGAAAATAAGCTATATATTACTCCATTGTTAATTTTGCCTCTCAAGGCTATTACCCTGAAATTAACCAGGTCTCCTGCTTATCAAAGCAACATTTTGACTGTTTCTGACTCTGAAGTGTCTATTTCTGAAAAGAGTGGAAATCACAATGTCTTGTAATTTATCTGCTGGCTGTTGTTAAGGGGAAAAAAGGTACCTATGCAAACTGCAGCTTTTATATAAGAAAAATTAAACTGTGTTGCCACCTGTTACTCTGCTGTGAAGAAAACATTTCTGAGGAATGAAAATTTTTAGGCAATTCACAGACTCTATAAAGCAGAGGGACGTTTATCAAATGAGGTGTGTCATACAATTAATGTAAAACTGTAGCCAAATCTTTGTGCTATAATCTTGTTGCCTGAGGCTATAATACAAATGAGGAAAGGTGGTCAGTAGAGACAGGAAACAGTTCAAACATTGAATCTTGCCCCAAACTCCAAAAATCTACATATTCAGGATAGATGTTCTTTGCCTTTTCACATTATGAGCAGGGATAGATATAGGAGCTTATTTATTTAAACAGCACTATTCTTAATGATGAATTCCATCTTGCAGATACATACATGGCAAGTTAAAGCCATGTTACTATGGAAGTCTCCCTAGCTGTTGAGAGAGGAATGAAAATGCTCAAGTTATTTATTCTATTGAATTATACTTTTATATTTAATTCTATTAATATTACATGGTAAACAATTGTATTATTACGTATCAAGTAGTATGCTAAGTTCTGAGAAGAAATTTAAAGATGAATAAAAAACAAATTTCACAGGTTAAAAAAAAAGATCTAGACGGAGAGACATTAAAAGTTCCCAAGTTAGAAGTGATTAGACATTTTGCAGAGGCTATGAAAGTTCAGAGGAACACCATAGCTTCCAGTTCTGTGGATCAGAAGAAACAGTTCAGAAAACAACATGTCATGTTATACAGCAAGAACCATAAGGATGTTTATAATCACAGTCATTTGCAGGAATTTAATTATGAGAAAAAAATTGAACACTAATAAAATAAATACCTACAAACAAGAAGATGCTCAATGCAATGTTATCTATAACACACATCTAATTGCCAAAATAAAGCTATCTAAAGGTTGAACAACAGAAGTTAGCAAATTAAGATAGATAATATGAAATATTATTATGCAATCATTTAAAATAGTAACTGTTAATATGATTTTTAAAAACTGGAAATTTTAATAGTGAGAGACAGAATATTATATTTTAAAAGCATAATATAAAATAGTGTGGTTGAAAATATAAAACACATAGGCCTATGAAAAGAACTATAGAAACTATTATGTGAAAATATATATCATTAAATGGGGAAATGCGATTATGAATTGTCTTTAAATGTGTGTTTGTATTGCTGGTGACCTTTATTAAAAATCACAGGGATTTATGAAAAAAAGAAGAAGAATGTGTGCATGTCAAACTTTGACTTATGATCAAAATTTAGAATTTAAAAATTTAAAGATGATGCAGTTTAAGCAATTCCAGAGGGGGGTCAAAGTATGAACAAAGGTACACAATGAGTAAATTAAAGTGGGAAAAAGACAGTTTTCCTAATGTCCAATCTACTTGAAACAATACACTCTGGAAGAAAATCTAGAAAATCAGACTGAAACCAGATGTAGAAGATGCTGAAAGTCATCCAAAGAAGTTTACATAAAATTTAGGAGGAAACAGAGACATATAAGGTCCTAGGACAGAAACTAATGAGATTATATCTGTTCTCAGTAAGACTCTTCTAAGACATATGAGATGAGTTGGAGAAAAAGAAGAATCTGGAGACAGCATAGTTAGTGAAGACAAATGTGTTAGTTTAGTTGGATACTTGGGTAATGCTGGTTAACTTGTGTTATTCTTGTCGTTCAGTCACTCAGCCGTGTCTGACTCTTTGTAACCCCATGGACTGCAGCACATCAGGCTTCCTTGTCCTCCACCATCTCCTTGCGCTTGCCCAAAATCATGTCCAGCAGTGATTCCATCCAACCATCTCTTCTTCTGTCATCCCCTTCTCACCCTGCCTTCTATTTTTCCCAGCATCAGGGTCTTTTCCAATGAGCTGGCTCCTCACATCAGGTGGCCAAAGTATTGAAGTTTCAGCTTCAGCATCAGTTCTTCCAATGAATATTCAGGAAATACTGATTTCCTATAGGATTAACTGGTTTGATCTCCTTGCAGTTCAACGGACTCTCAAGAGTCTTCTCCAGCACCACAGTTCAAAAGTATCAATTCTTCAGGGTTCAGCCTTCTTTATGGTCTAACTCTCACATCCATACATGACTACTGGAAAATAAATAACTTTGACTAGATAGACCTTTGTCAGCAGAGAAATGTCTCTGCTTTTTAATATGCTGTCTAGGTTGGTCATAGATTTTCTTCCAAGGAGCAAATGTCTCTCAGTTTCGTGGCTTCAGTCACCATTTGCAGTGATTTTGGAGCCCAAGAAAATAAAGTCTTTCACTGTTTCCATAGTTTCCCATCTATAGGCCAAGAAGTGATGGGACCAGATGCCATGATCTTACTTTTCTGAATGTTGAGTTTTAAGCCAGGCTTTTCACTCTCCTCTTTCACTTTCATCAAGAGGCTCTTATAGTTCTTCTTCACTTTCTGCCATAGGGTGGTATCATCTGCATATCTGAGGTTATTGATATTTCTCCCAGCAATCTTGATTCCAGCCTGTGATTCATCCAGCTCGTGATTCATCCAGCCTGGCATTTCACATGATATACTCTGTATATAAGTTAAATAAACAGGGTGATAATATACAGCCTTGATGTACTTGTTTCCCAATTTTAAACCAGTCTGTTGTTCCATGCCTGGTTGTAACTGTTGCTTCTTGACCTACATACACATTTCTCAGGAGGCAGGAAGGTGGTCTGATATTCCAATCTCTTTAAGAATTTTCCACAGTTCACTGTGATACATATACATGACTTGTGAGCTATATACATATGTGAGGGATATCTAAATCTGATAATACATTATCTTCATGCATGTATGCGTGCTAAGTCGGTTCAATTGTGTCTGACTCTTTGAACCCAACGGACTGTAAGCCTGCCAGGCTTCTCTGTCCATGGGATACTCCAGGCAAGAATACTGGAGTGGGTTGCCATTCCCTTCTCCACGGAATCTTCCCAACCCAGGGACTGAAACTGCGTCTCTTGAGTCTCCTGCATAGGCAAGTGGGTTCTTTACCACTAGCGCCACCTGAGAAGCCCATATTAATTTACATAAAGAACATTAATAATACCAACTATAATGTTTACATATGAGAGACTGAGGGCATAGTAATGGTCATAAGCAAAAACTGAAGAATCAATAATAGAAGAGGAAATGTGAGAAATTCATTTTTGACACATTGGATTTGATGAGTTTGAGGGATAATCAGCAAGGAGGTATGCAACAATTGGCAATGTGGCAATGAGACTGATTTTGGTAATTAATTAGATGGTTATAACAGCAGATTGTATTGATTTATATATATATATATATATGAATATATGTATATATGTGTACACACACATACATATATATATAGGCTTACCAGGTGGCCTAGTGGTAAAGAATTTGCCTGCCAATGCAGGAGATACAGGTTCAATCCCAGGGTCAGGAAGCTCCCTTGGAGAAGGACATGTAAACCCAATCCAGTATCCTTGCTTGGGAATTCCCATGGACAGAGAAGCATGGTGGGCTACAGTCCATAAGGTCGCAAAGACTCAGACATAACTGAACATGCAGGCATGGAATATATAAACGGTAGTGGTTTACTCCCTAAATCATGTCCAAATCTTGTGACCCAGTGGACTGTAGCTTATGAGATTTCCCAGGCAAGAATACTGGAGTGGGTTGCCATTTCCTTCTCCAGTGGATCTTCCCAACCCAGGGATCAAACCTGGGTCTCCTGCATTGCAGGCAGATTCTTTACTGACTGAGCTACCAAGGAAGTCCAGGAGATTGTACTGATTCCTATATCCATATACAGTAATAACAAATACAGTTAGCTTTAACTGGATGTACACAGTTTAGCCATGCCACCAACGCCACTTAAAGCAGAGAATATGGAACCCTGGGTAAATAGGAGTTCTGCATTCTTGTTTAATCTGACTGCATGTAGCAGTGCAAACTCTTCACCATTTACTTTCTCCCTTGCTCCTGGATCAAAGAGCTATAGGTAATCTGATAAAAATTGTATTATTTTAAATAAATATAGATGTGTTTAAACTGTTTTTCAGCCTTATGGAGTTATAAACAAATAACAACTTTATACAGTTAAGACATATAACTTTGTGTTTTGATATAGGTAGACAATGTGAAATAATCACTTCTTTCACATCCCCATCAACACTTGTTATCTTTTGGGTTTTATAATAGCTATCCTATGTCCTTTGCTCATGTTTTAGATCAGGTTACTTTATCTGTTATCGAGTGGTATGAGTTTTATTTACTTATTTATTTTGACCATGTCACGTGATACGTGGGGCCTTAGTTCTTGGACCAGGGATCAAACCTAAGCCCCCTTCAATGGCAGCTCGGAGTCTTGACCACTGGACTGCCAGGGAAGTCTCCGTATGAGTTTGTAATATATTTTGTATGTTAACTTCATTAACCCCTTATTAGATATATGAATTGTAACTACTTTCTCCTATCCTGTAGTTTGCCTTTTAATTCTATTAATTGTTTTCTCTGCTCTCCAGAAGCTTTTCCATTCCATACAATTCCATTTGTCTATTTTTTCTTTTGTTGCCTGTGCTTTCAGTATCATATCTAAGAAAACATTGCCAATACCAATGTCAAAAAGCTTTTCTTTTTGTTTTTCTGTTAGTTTTATAATTTTAGGATGTGTGTAAGTCTTTAATCCATTGAGTTGATACTTGTACAACTGGTGTAGATAATGGTCCACTTTTTTTGTATGCTAATACATACTTTTCAGAAAATCAGGCATACCTAAATACCTAATAAGTGGCATAGTGAGAGTAATGGTTAAAAATTAAGCCACAAGTACTTAATTCCTGAAATCATTAAACTGATAGGTTAATCACTGATGCTTAGTTGCTAAATTTTGTCTGACTTTTTTGTGATCCCATAGACTATAGCCCTCCTGGATCCTCCATCCATGGAGTTTCCCAGGCAAGAATATTGGAGGGGGTTGCCATTTTCTTCTCCAGGGGATCTTCCCAACCCAGGGATCAAACCTGTATAGCCTGCATTGGCAGGCGGATTCTTTATCACTGAGCCCCCATGGAAGCCCCAGGGCAATCATTAAATTCCATGAAATCATTAGACTCATAGGCTAGAAAATTATAATGCTATAGGAAATAATGAAAATTATGAAATAATGAAAAATAATTTTCATTATGAGATAATGAAAAGTATTTACTAGGGACTTTAAAAAGGGATATAAAATTATTTCTACTTTTTGTTAAAAAAGTAACATTGAAAATATATTTACTGCTTCTCCTTCAAGAGAAGGAATACCATTGTGAAGTAATATTAAAAGAATAAATACTGTATATATCCAAAATAAAAAAGATATTTGGAGAAGAGTCTTGAGTAAAAAAGATATTTTTAATTTGAAAAAGTTAAATGCTGTAAAAAAGAAAAAAAGATCATGCATCAGAGCAAATGAAGCAGAATCTTAGACTAAAGGTTCACAATGGCGGAAAAGACCAAAAATATAAATATAAACTTCAAGATGTTCACAATCTACTTGGTAAATTGAAGATTCAGAAAAAGAAAACAAACCTTGAGAGAAGAACTTATTGGAAAATGATGAAGGAAAAACTTTCAGATCTAAAGAACATAAAGCTCTATATCGAAATGATCATGTGTCCAGTTTATTAGGTGAATAAAATAGAACCACACTAAGTAATAGTATTAAACTATTTTATGAATCCAGCAACAAAAAAATATAAAGAGATGAGAATCATATGGTATCAGTCATCAGCAATGTTGGATGGGGGAGGTTGGGCAGCAATACTATCAAAATTACAAGGGAAAATGGTTTTAAACCTAAATTCTATCCCATTCAAATTATCAGTAGTATATCCATAGGCAAAAAAAAAAAAAAAAAACAATTCCCATACAAAAGAAATGTAACATCTAAATTTCCACTTTATATAAACATGAACTCTAAATGGATCATGGAATTAAACATAAAGCATAAAACTCTAAATTGTTTAGAATAGGAGAAAACATTTAAAACCTAGGACTTGAGGGGGAAAGTCTCAGAAACAGCCTCAAAAGCACATCCATAAAAGAAAAAGAAATTAATAAGTTGGACTCCTAAAATCAAAAATGCTGCTCTGTGAAAGACCCTGGTAAGAGGATGACATACATTGGGAAAGACTATCTGGAAGCTACATATCTGATACGTATATATTTATCAAACTCTGATATATATAGTTATCAAAATTCAATAGTTATAAAAAATAAATAGAGGTCCAATTAGGAAATGGACAAAACACATGAAGAGGTACTCTACTGAAAAGGATATACAGACTGTAGATAAGCACGTGAAAACATGCACAATATGATTAGCTATTAGAGACTTAAAATTAAGACCACTAAGGAGTTATCATTACACGCCTATTAGAAGAGATAAAATTAAAAATAGTGACAAAACTAAAGCAAACAAGGAAAATAAAAGCTATCTTAAAATACTTAGGTTATTTTTAACATATATTTATGTATATACATATATGTGAATGAATACATATGTATATACACATGTATATACACAGCTATCTGAAAATATTTTGGCTATTTTTTTTTACACACATATATATTTAGATGTATACATATATATGGGCGCTAGTGGTAAAGAACCCTTCTGCCAATGCAGGGGATGTTAGAGATGCATGTTTGATCCCTGGGTTGGGAAGATCCCCTGGAGGAGGAAATAGCCTCCCACTCCAGTATTTTTGCCTGGAAAATCCCATGGACAGAGGATCCTGGCGGACTACAGTCCGTAGGGTCGCAAAGATTTGGACATGACTGAAGCAACTTAACACGTATGTACATATACACATATGCACTTATCCTATGACCCAGCAATTGCAATCCTCAGCATTTATTCCAAATAAATGAAAACTTTGTTGCTGTTGTTTACTGGCTAAGTGGGTTGTCATTTCCTCCTCTAGAGGACTTACATCCACACGAATGTTCATAATAGTTTTATTTATCATAAGCCAACCACTGTAAATAATTAATATGTTCCTCAGTAGGTGAATGATTAATTAAACATGCTACATCCATACTATGGAACGCTATTCATCAATAAAATGGAACAACTTAGGTTACAAAACAACTTGGGTGACAAAACAACTTGCGTGGATCTCAAGGACGTTTTCTAAGTAAAAACAACCAGTCTACAAAGGTCACATGATACTCAATTTCATATGTGTATGATAATGTAACAAGATCAAAAGACAAAAGAGAGATGAAAACAGCCTATTAATTCCCAGGGGTTAGAGATGAGGCAGAGGGATGACTGTGAACGAGAAGAATGGGGAGGTCACTGAGGTTCTGTATCTCTGTTGCAATGAATCTAGATGTAGCAAATGACAGAAATAAACACGCATGTACAAATGTCAGTTTGCTGGTTCTGACAGGGTGCTGTGGTTTTGTATGACACAAGCACTGGGGAAGACTGAGTGGAGGGTACACATATGGTTCCCCTCTGTCCTATCTTTATAATTTCCTGAGAATCTATAATTATGTCAAAATAAAAAGCCTGTAAAAAAGTAAAATAAAACATATTGTATGGCTTAAATATAACTCAAAATTATACCATTAGTCTTATGGAAAGAGTGAACTACTTCAACATATGGCTCCTTAAACATATGCTGGATATAAAAAGATGGACTTCCTGTACACATCTTTGAGTCTGCATGCCCTTTGCTAATCTAGGCTCCATGTTAAAACAGAACTTCTCATCAGAAGTGTGGTGGAAAACAGATTAAGATGTAGAGAGATGTGAGCTTCAATCTAAGATCCAGCAGTTATTAATTTAAGAAGTTTGCTACTTATGTGTATGTGTTGTGTGTCAGTCACTCGGCTGTGTTTGACTCTGTAACTCCAAGGACTAGAGCCCAGCAGGCTCCTCTGTCCATGGGATTCTCCAGGCAAGAATACTGGAGTTCATTACCTTTCCCTTCTCCAGGGGATCTTCCTGACCCAGAGATCGAATCCGGGTCTCCCACACTGCAGGCAAATTCTTTACTATCTGAGCCAGCAGGGAAGCCCCACTACTTATGCAGTCATACATAAAAACCTTACTGTATTTTCTAAGGTTCAGCTTATCATATTTTAAGTACAGATAATAAATAGTGAATATATAGTTTTGCGGTCCAGAAAAACACACGATTTATGAAGTGATCTCTACCAACTTCCTTCCATTTTATTTTAAGAATAGAATTATTGGTCTATGCTGGGAAGAGCTTACATTTCTTCACATAAAAATGAGTATAACCTACTTTTATGATTGCATCATGAAAGGTCACCTAACGTTGGCTTTTCTCTAGTTGAGAAACTTCACAAAATAAAGAGAACAAGTGATGTCTAACTGACGAAGTGATGTCTAATTTATGCCAGGATATATGTAGGAAACTTAGGATGGCCACCACCCCAAAAATATCAAAGAAATGCTGAAAAGGGCAGAGATGGTGGAATAAAGAATGAGTTGCAAAATTAGGAAGAGACATGAGGAGATAATACATAGTGCTTATGAGTGTGTGTGTTTAGTTTAAAAAAGCCCATGTAACAAAGGCATTAAGTATGTTAAATCGTATTGCTAAAACTGCAAAAGCAAACATGCCCTATATCTACCCATCTCCTTTTCCTTGTCTCACCAAATTTAGGCTGATACTAGTATAGTGCTGCTTTTAAAATAAATCATAATCCATACACCACTTACGTTACCAAACTTGAAAGCCTACCCAATGAGCTTGCATAAATTCTATTTTCATGTTTTATTTCATATACTCAATTAAATATTTATTAGTATATCTGCATCTACAAATAAGAGTATTCAGATTTGATCCTGAATAAATACATTCATTACATTATTCCCCCAGACATATCTTCCATAAAATAATAATTTCATAGGTTGTTAGAAAAATGCTTGATACCTTTGTTCCTTTAAAGCTATTACAAATACCTTTACAGCAAAGGATTAATCTAATTAGAGATTTTAAATTATATGCAAGGAAAGAACATAGGTTCTGGGATCTGGGAAGCCCATATTTAATTCCTTGCAAAATCACTTAAACCAAATAACTTTTGGAAGGAAAAAACTGACTTTTTTAGTTTGTTTTCTCACACAGGGAATGAGAACCTTAGAGCTTTTATAAGAATGAACTTGAACACGCTGTATAAAGCTATATACACATCTGGCATACAGTAGAGGCTTACTAATGGGAATCACTATCATTAATTATTTTATTTACCCTCCTCATTGTTACTTGTGGGTTCTTTAATATTTCCAATATGTCTCCTAGATTTCTATATGGTTTCCTACCATATCTGGCTCACTTTATTCTTTTTAAATATTCAGAGGGCATTCTTAGAGGGCAAGGTACTATGCCATGTGCTGTGAGATGAACAAAACTTTATCTCGGCCTCAGAAAAGAAAAGAAAATTGAGACACAGACTGTGACGAGAAGCACACAGATACTAAGAGCCTTGCAGTATTACCAACTGAAGGTGAATGACACAGTGGTTCTCCGAAGAACACCAAAGGCTTCTAAGTAAAGGCACCTTGAAGAAAAACTATTGATTTACAACTGACCGTGAAGGGTCTTTGTTGCTGTGGGAGGGCTTTCTCTTCTTTCGAGGAGCAGGGGTTACTCTCTAGTTGTGGAGAGCAGGATTCAGCAGCTGTGGCTCACGGGCTGAGCTGCCCTGGGGCGTGTGTTCTCCTCCTGGACCAGGGATCAAACCTGTGTCCCCGCAGTGGCAGGTGGATTCTTAACCAGTGGACCAGCCAGGAACTCCCCATAAAGGCAACTTTTAGGCTGTGCTTTTAGAGATATTTCTAAAGACAAAAAAAAGAAAAAAGAAAAGAAAAGAAAGAAAATGGATAGAATAGTAAAAAGTCCAAGAATGGAATGGTTAGATTGCAGAGGCACCCTCAGGGAATGCAGGCACTCAGTTTGTCTAAAGGAAAAAAAAAATCTGTGTCTTAGAGAAATGATTTACATGCTGTCATGCTAAGGACTGTGTGCTTACTGGATAAGCAATGGGAAACCAGTGCTCAGGAAAGCACACTCACTGTAATAGTATAGGCTAACAACTCATAATATCCTTCTGTGTAGAGTACACTGTCTAAAAATCAATTGATTGAAAATTAATGTACGTATGACATTTCTGAATTTCCTGTAGCCAGTCTATAAGTCAAGCCTAAGCACCAATGATCATAAGATTAAAAGGCTCAAGTAGTCAAAGTGATAAATTCAATGGAAGACGTTGCTACTGTCTGATTCCCAGCAGTGCACATATTTGATGACTTCCTGCCTACTTCATAATATTGCAAAGAGAGTTCTTCCAGCAGTAATCTGCAAATTAAGGGAAACCCATTCAGCCTTTCAAAAATTAAATGGTTTAAAATCTTGATGTATCTAGTCAGATATTTTACTAATACCTGCTACAAAGAATGAAAAGCTGTTCATTGCCTTTACCCCTTCTCAATTCTAGGAAAAGATATTTCACATTTAAAAGCTGAAATATATATGGATATATATACATACACAGACAGATATACATATATATATATTATACATGACAGCAAATTATTTTCTAAGGGGAAATACATGGCTAAGAAGAAAAGAAGTAATCTTGTTATGTGTTTGAGGAAAAAGTTGGTTGCCTTAGTGAGATTTTTCTTTGCCTTTTTCCTTTTTGATTCTGGGTAACTTATAAGAGGGTGTGTCCAGTTATCCCTAGTAGGAATCTGAATCTAGACGTAACAGCAGAATTAAATAAACTTTAATTTGCATCATGGCTTAAGTATCTGATTTAGTAATATATTGTGAAAGGAATGGAATCACTGGTCTTTAAAATAGTGCAGGCCACTGTTTGCTATGTCTGCAACATATTTGGATGTAACAGAGGTTTGATTCAGGCATATATAGCCTGAATTTGTATTTTATTCCTTCTTTTTAGGAATCAGTGCTCTCAAATACAAGGAGCGTGTAAGCATCTTCTTTCTTTTGTGTATTTTAAGATTATATTGTAATCTTAAAAGAAGACTCATTCTTCTCATTCTATCAAAATTCCACTACTCAGACCGTGCGAGTTTCTACTAACGTATTTTGAATGTTCTGTTGGTGCACACAAAGTGAACAAAATATTTTTAGCCAAAGATGTACATTGATTCCAGTGGAAATATTGTTTTAAAAACTATAGAACTGACTTGTATTGTTATCTCCCATGACTGCTACCCTGCCCTACATGCTTTTGTACAGGATTGAATACTGAACTCTATCAGATGGTGAGAAAAGGGAAGGCTAGCTCAGGAGAAAAGTCAGATATGTTCTTACAAGATGGCAGCACAGAAATCTGAAACATGAGGGGGAAGAAAGTCAATTCAATGGTCATTTTCCTCTATGTTAAAATGTTCAGCTAAAGTAAAGAAAAATCACAAATAGTCAATTAATAACAGATATTATACAGACTATGAGATTATACTATGGTGTTAAACAGTCTTTACCAAAGGACAAAGAGAAGTTGGTCTTTTGATTTGGTTGATACATTTCGCTTTACTCATTTCTATTATACAAACAAGCTTAATTCTAATTAATTAAGGTATATAAATGCATTAAAATGTAAAATATTTTTTAACTTTTAGAATGTAAAAGACCATTTTACTTGCTTCTGAAGCTTGGTAAACTTTGAAAATTTCACTTTATCAAGGCAAATCAGTGTCCTGGTATCCTGCAATAACAAAAAAGTACATTTAAGACGTACAATCGTGAGATGTGACTAGCAAGTAATGTGACTGATTTGTCAACCAGAATACTAAACTAAACATTCAAACGAGCATTATATTTCTAAGCAGCCACTATGGGAGATCAGACACATTTCAATGGTGCTGCCACTGCTCAACGCATTTCCAACTTTTCCTTCAGAAGGCTCTCAGAAATAATTTATGAGCCACACAATGCTCAGGCTCACTGCTTTATAAATTACACTTCATGCAGCAGCAACTTGAGGCAAAGCAGAAATGAAATATGCAATTTTCTCTTTTCTTTGTTTACAAAAGGAAACAAATGTTAAATTATTAAGCCCCCAATAAACTGCTTTTATAAGCTTATTATTTAAATCTAAAAAGACAATTGCAAAAATAATAAACATAATCATCATCATTGTTCTTTTCCCCTTTGAATCTGCCCGGGGACATAATATGAACCCATAATCAGTGGAGCTGTGCTGTAAGCTGCCTCACTCTCCTAACTTCATGCTTGATGGTCCTGTTTGTTCTCCCAATGACCACCTTGGCAAATTCCAGTATTTTATTTCTCCTCATTTTTCACAACCTCTTAGTCATCTGACATTCTTGATCATCCTTTTTCCCGTCAAAAATGCTATGAACAGCATTCTTAAAAGGAAATTCCACACCACCACTCTACATCCTTAAGTCTTTCTCTGACTTACTGTGCCATGTCTTCATCCCCTGTCCATGTAAGTGTTGCTGATCATACAGAGTTACAAAAGCATTTAAATATTTCTTGAATAAATAGTTAAGAACTCTGTTCTTGGCTTTGCTTTTCTGTGCTGTGATGCCAGGAGCCAGCACGAGGAGTCCCGCCCGTGGCAAAGGTCATGAGGTTAAGGGGCCCGACGGGCAAAGGCAAGTCGGGCCTTAAGGGAGCCTCGCTGGATCTGCTCATACATCTGCCCCCAAACCAGAGTCTGCCTGCCTTACTGCACTGTGCTTTTCGCCTACTCTTCTGACATTATACAGGGGGCTATCCCCCACCACCTCTCTCTGAAAAGGAGTTAACTTAGGACTCCAGTTAATAAATCTCCTGGGCGTGACAAGGGTGTTTCAGTCCAAAAACCTCTCTGCTGGCAGACTAGCTTGTGTGACAGGATTATCCACACTCTTGCTACTACGTACATGATTGTTTACAACCTCTCAACCGACTTCCCTGGTGGCTCAGACAGTAAAGCGTCTGTCTACAATGCAGGAGACCCAGGTTCAATCCCTGGGTCGAGAAGATCCCATGGAGAAGGAAATGGCAATCCACTCCAGTACTGTTGCCTGGAAAATCCCATGGACAGAGGAGCCTGGTAGGCTACAGTCCGTGGGGTCGCAAAGTAGGCTACAGTCCATGGGGTCACAAAGAGTCGGACACGACTGAGCGACTTCACTTCACTTAGTTATCACAGGGTTTTTCTAAAGATAAAAATCATGTTGGTGAAGGGTTTCATTGCTCAGTTAATGATTGCCCCCAGGCCTCCATATCCTTAGGCACCTGGGAGTATGTTAATTGATGTAATTGGAATGTAGAAAAAGAAATATAGTAGTTTTGATATTAGCAATACTGGACTTTTGAGTTAATTTTCTCTTTTGTTATAGATCACTGTACTCCTCTTTCTTTGTTATAAATCATTGTGTCCTTGCTATGTGAACATATAACTTTATCACTATCTTAAGACTAAATAGATCTTAAGGGGAAACAAGTTTTCTGATTGATAAACTTTTATCAGTAGAAAGAAAGGTGGGGCCATAAAATGTTAATAGGTCTCCAGACCAGAAGATATTGTAAGACAAATGTAAGACCCTTGTAAGAACAAAGATATGCCGAGAACACTGTCTTTAGATAAGGGTCAGAGCAGCTGACCCTGTGTGAGTCTGTTTCTTACATTTATCTCTATGTATAACTAAAAGTATAAAAGTGGACCTAGAAAATAAAGAAATGGACCAGTTCCTGGAAAGACTGGTTTCCCCCACGTGGTCTTTTCTCGTTCTCTTCTTTCCTGGCTGAATTCCCATCTGGAGCACGGAGGCTCGCCAAGCCTTCTAATTTTGCTGGGGCTTCTAAGATCTGACCGGGGAGGCCTTTGTGTCTCCTCTCCTTCGGGAGAACGGGAAGACGCCTATGGCCTACGTAGGTGATGCAAACTCCTTGTCTTGGAGTTTTATTGGTTTTCCACGTAAACCAAGTTATTCAGCCTCTTTTTCTCCACTTATTTTCCTACTACACTATTTCTTTCTAATCTCCCTCCATATCTTTAATTAAACAATTAATTCCTCAGACGCCAACACCGTCCCCACTTCGAACTATCCTAGATCCACCAGGGCTGGACCCCAGCAAGTGGCACCATTGTTAAACTAAATATTACACATTTAACTATCACTATCACATTTAAGTATCACTGCTACTCAAATATCAGGTGCCACTACTCAGATTCAGTCCATTCATACCACTTTCTGGTTATGCAACCTTGATCAAGTTCTCTGACCTTCTGAGTCTCACTTTCCTCATGTGTAAAATGAGGGTAAAATAACAGTTTATCTCATAGAGTAATGAACAAGGAAATCATGCTTAGGAATTCTTTGTTATATTTTAAGTGTTCAATTATTTCAACTATTGTGATCCACCCCCACACCAATACTTCATGACATCGTCACTTGGATATCATACAATCCATTCAGCATATTTTTTTATAGATATAAACTTTGTCTAGAAGTTGCACCAAAATAAAATGTTATGCTTTCATAAAACATGGATCTATTATTTTAATAGATTAAATTTTTGTAAGATAATTAAATTCTTTTAAAATGACTTTTCTCCTACTTAAATGTACTGAAGGATAGACAGAAATAGCCTTTTTAAATTAACAGAGAGGCTTCATATAGATGTAAAAGCTCTGTGTTGTCTTGGGGTATGCTGTCAAAAATGCTGTGACCTCCGACTGACAGGAAATTTAATCTAAACTCTGCCAATGTACAGTGTGTCCCTAAACTTTCTTTTACCTATTGATCTCCCTAAACTGGCTTTTCTTTCGCCATTCCCATGGTCACTCAGGAACACCATTCTTTCAGGCTATCAGGTTTGAAATCTGGTCCTCTGACCTTCTCTCTTCCATCCCTTCTACACAGCCACCAGGATACTGATGGCTACTCTTCCATTCTTCTACAATTGTCCTTATCCAAACCCTTGGCATCTCATATGTGGACCACTTTATTATCACATTCTTTCAATTCATTCCACATACAAGTTCATCATGCTAGTTTTCCAGAATCATCAATCTCAGATTGCCTGATTACAGTTTTATATTCCTATCATGCACGTCATTTTGTACACCAATCATAACTCATTATACAAAGTAAACATTCAAAACTTCATAGACTAAACCTCAACTCCTTACACAGAAACCCCCATTGATTGCATGATGATAGTATTGCCCATACAAGCCCCATACTACATCTTAACCACCTTTATTTGACATTTACCACTCTGTGAATGCCAAATAAGGGAAAAGAATAAGAAACAAACATACAAATACTATATATAAGGTGTCTTGGCTTAGCATATTTTCATTTGGTTTCACACAATAACCTGTGAAAGAGGCCCTATCTCCATTTCAGTAGCAAAGAGGCTCAGAAATGTCAAGATTACTGTTCGGTAGGAAGGATCCACACTTTATGTGAACTCTGGTCTCAAAATTCATGCCCATTTTATTTCATTCCTGTCTTCTTTTAAGCAGCATTTTTTAAAGATTAGAGTTCTATGGGCGCAATAGTTTCCTACTGCTTCTGTAACAAAGGGTCACAAATTGAGAAGCTCAGAACAATACAAATTTGTTATTTGTTATCTTCGAGACCAGGAGGTCAGAAACCCCAAATCAGCTTTATTGGACAGTGCTGGTTGCTTTTGCAGGCTTTGAGAAGAAAACTCGTTTTTCTGCCTTTTTCAGCTTCTAGAGGCCACCTGCATTCCCTGGCCCATCCATACACCACACCAGCCTCTGGCTTGTGTCCTCATGTATTTTATGATTGGTCTGAACCTTCCTGGCCCTCTCTTGTAAGGACCCTTATATTACACTGGGCCCATCTCGCTAACCTAGAATCATCAACCTCCATTTGCCATGTAGGGTAACACACCCACAGGTTTCAGGCTATAGGGACATGAACCTCTTTGGGGGCCATCATTCAGCCTGCCACACTGGGCATGAGCTCTGACGACAGAGTCTGAGTCCCCTGAAACTAAGAGCTGTTGATAATTAGATGTCCTAGCAACACCAACACGACAATCTTCTCTCAAGGCGAACTGAACACAGTTAAGAATCATTTAGCTTAAGAAGACAAGTTTATTTACTCACCTGCTCATTTTATTATGAACTTTCAGGTTGGTAAATAAAATTCAATTCTGTTCTTCCTGAGCAATTAAAAGAAGCTTGAAAAGCATAGGAAGTACACATTAAATAACAATTTACGTGTGTGGGAGCAGTTATGAGAAGGAATATACTTGCAGTTGCATTGAACTCAAAACAGAAATTTCATTTTTTTAAGTTTTACTGTAAAATTAGTCTACTCCTGGCTCTTATTTCTTGTAGACTTAGCATGGATATTACCATGAGGATCTTTAAATTTGGACAGCTTATTTTTCTAAAATGTACTACATTCAAGACATATGTTTATATACTTTATAAGTTAGTACTTCATTATCCCCCTTCAGCAAAACAACAAGCCTAAATATGTTTAATGATTCTGTTTTTTGCTTCTCATAAGAGCATTACTTAATGGTGCTTGAATTAACCAAATGAATGGAGCTAACTGATGGCTTCCTTTCTTAATGATACTGACTTTTTAGGTCATTGCTTCTGCTTTTCTTGGTCTCATTAGCCCAGGGCCACTTGCCTAGGGAATATCCTCTGGCATTTCTGTAGATCAATGAAACGGGGATGCTTCCATGCTAACTCAGGGACAAGCAGTTTTTCTGCCATCTTCTGACTCCTATTTCTTCCACCCTGAAAACTGTCAATCTTTCAGGAGTGTTTAATTTACATTAAGGGTCATAAATATACACTGGTAGAATTTTACTACCAAAGAACGTTATCATATTGGCATAAAAGGTTGATGAAACATGGGGTTATAGGTACAAAATTTCAACTACAAATAAAAATACCAATATAAGTCCTTCACCTTGATAAATATATTCAGCTCTTATTATCTCATACATTACCATTGCATAAAGAAATATTGGCACAGAATGCCTTGAGTTTCATGGTAAAATAAATTGACAAATGTATGTTATTAAACTATAACAAATGCGCAATTTTTTCAAAAGTATGATGCCTTGTGCTAGAATATTTTTGTTCATGAATAAGATTGGAAAAATCTTAAACACATATATTTAAGAGTATTAAAACACATATATACTTAAAATATATATACTTAAAATATATACTTAAAAATATATACACATATATACTTTAAAATGTACACATTTTGTACACATATATACTTATGTACACATATATAACATGTGTACACATATACACACATATGTATATATGTATATACACATCTGTATATACACTGTGTGCCTACATGTATGTATATGTACATGTGTGTACACATATGTGCATATACATGTGTATATGTATACACACAATGCATGTGTATATACATGTGTGTTTATGCACATATATGATGCATATGTGCATATACATGTATATGCATGTGCATATATGTACATATGTGTGTATACATGTGTGTGTGCATATGTATGTATGTGCTGTGCACATGTGTGTGCACATATGCATGTGTATATATGCACACATGTAACATGTGCGCATATATACTTTAAATATATATATACTTAAAACATATATATATACTTAAAGTATATATACACATATATACTTAAAAATCTTAAACACATATACTTAAAATAAGAGTAATGAAAAAAAAGTCTTTCTCAGACTTTGAGAACTGAAGAAGAGAAACAAAATGACTTTTTAGTCAGATTAAAGACCTAAAAGTATACAGAACTATATCTATATGTTTTTTCTTGAGTTGATTTAACCTCATGTGAACAATAGTTGTCTTGGAAATGGACGTATATGAACTTTAGAAACCAAACTTCCAAATGGAATTTGTTCCAGTTATGCTACAGACTGGAGGAAATGCCACACTTATTCGAAGAGTTATTTGTTACTTAGAAGTTTGAGTGTTCTGACCAGTGAAAAGTTAACAACAAAATGAAAAAAAGCTGAGGACAGCTTGACTTAAAGAATGCCAGCTTGTGACCCAGGGGATAGCTACTTGCACACTAATGGTGCTGTTCCTGCTGTCCCATTCCCTTCAGCTGGAAGATCAGTCGGAAAGAGAAATCTGGCATCATCTGCGACAGTCAGACAGTGGAACGAAAAATGCCGGTGAAGTGAGTTGCTGTTTAAAGTTCTTTTTATCTCAGAAGATGTACAAATGAAAACACTTGAGTCTCCATGAGTCTCGATGTTGCGTTTCTTTCATTTATTATAAATATGTTAATTGTTGTCTTCCCTCCTGATTTATACTTTTTCTCCTTTCTCAACTGATTTTTCCTTCTTTTCTAAAATCTGTCCACAGTGCATGTGTTTACAGTTAGTTCTTTATATTTACTAAGATACGGCAAGGTTACAAAGTGGAGAAAACCCACTCTATGTGAGGCTCTGCCAAATTATTCCATGTTCAGGTTAAAGACCTAAGATATACACGATCCTAGCAAAAATTATTCGCTGTTGCAACATGGACTGAGAAACTTGAACACAGATATATCTGTTGATAAGGCAGCAGCTGTCACTTCCTGAAGCACCGGGCTCCTTGTGTGAATCTCCCGCTTGCTAATTGAGTGTGGAGAGCTCAGTTGCTGGAGCCCACATTTTTTTTAATGGAATACAACAGGTTCTAGCGGGCACCATTAGCAAGATAACTGGTAGCTTTCACACAGTTCCTATCCGGCCTGACTCTACTCTGGACAGGTAATATGAGGACTGCTGGCCTTGATGGCACTCACATAAGGAAGGAAATCAGCCCAAACCCCATGAAATGCTAAGTGTGATTCTGGTTCCAGATACACAAGTGAAATCTTCATGGCAAGTCATACACACACACAAGTTACCCTGACCACGCATCACAATTTTACAGGAAATATATGCACACACACAAAGGAGACGAGCTGGACAAAAGCTGTGTAAAGTTGCAACTAAAACACAAATAAAAGAGAAAAAAAAGACAACAAGAGAGACAGAAAGGAAAGAGGGAGGGAGGGAAATGTACAATGTCCATTTATTTATGGTACCACATGTCAAGTAAGTTCAACCCAGTCTGTACGTTCTGAAGCCAGCCACCCTCTTTATCCCCCAATTTTAATTCAATAGATTTTTCTTAACATTGGTATAGTTACATTTCCAAAAATTTAAAACCTATATGTCAGTCACATCTAAAATAAGAAAGGTCCTATTTTGGTTTGACAGCATACAAACTGAAGAATCACTGTCTTCTGAAAAACTTTCTATTGAGTAGAAATTAAAATTTAACTATGTAGAGGAAATATTTGCTGTGACAGGTAATAAATCCTATTATAGGAAAAGCACTCTAAAATTTATTTAACACATTATATTTGTTCCAAAATGTGAACCAAGTATACAAGTATATGTCTATTGACTCATCTATGCCAAGAAGAATTGTGAAAAGAGTTTGTGTATTTGAAGCACAAAAATACACCTGTGTTTGAACTCTAACTGCCTATTAATATATATGTGATATTACACCAGTTATTAACATCCCTTCTTCTTACTCATCGGGAAGTGAAGTGAAGTGAAGTCGCTCAGTCGTGCCCGACTCTTTGTGACCCCATGGACAGTAGCCTGCACCAAGCTCCTCCATCCATGGGATTTTCTAGGCAAGAGTACTGGAGTCGGTTGCCATTTCCTTCTCCAGGGAATCTTCCCGATCCAGGGATCGAACCCAGGTCTCCCACATTGTAGACAGACGCTTTACCATCTGAGCCACCAGGGAAGTCCCTCATTGGTAACATGGGATTAAAACAGACTGTCATTTTCAAGATTAAATAAGGTAAAGTATGTGACATGTTTAGCACAATATGATATAGACTGTAAACATTTGGTACATTGCTATGCATTTTTGTGCTATTATAAAAATTGTCTTTCAGTTTATTCACATATAACAATAAATTACTCTTCTGCAGAATTACATATAATCAATCCCCAATTTTTTATTTGGACAGCAAATTAATATTGTTTCTTAAAATAATGAATCTGAAAAGCATTGCCTTACAATGCATTCTATCAGGTTTGAAACTGATCCTTTAAGTCAAATTTGAACTCTTAGGAAAGAGTGAGCTGAGGGCATTCCAGGCACACACAGCAGTGGGTATTTATTCAGAGGGCTGAAGGACAACATTTTTTCCTTTATAACATCCTGGTATCTCTAATTCTATTATCACTAACATTCTATACCTATAGAATACCTATAATATTTTAGTATAATCTAATTCAAAGCATAAGGAATTTTCTTTTGTTCTTGGTTCTACACCAGCTCAAAGACTTTGCTCGCTTTTTCCTGTTTTTACTGTTTCCCTACCTTTATGATGATAATAAGAATAGCTACCACTCATTTGAATAATTCCATTCTAAAAAGACTCTTTTACATTCCAGCACGTCACTGAATATTCCTTTTGCTTTTGGCTTAAGCATACTCTGGCTCTCCCTAAAGGACATGGGTTGCTTTGATGCCTTCAAAATGGATGTTGTCCACTCCCTGTAGTTTCACTCACTTGGGGTTGACCGAGAGGTCCCTGGTTTGTTGCTGCCCAGTGATGCTTTTGCATCACTTCTCCTCTTTCCTCACCCAAGACACACTTTGAAGCTAATAAAATTCAGCTACACCTTTACTAACCTTCTCATCACTGTCAGCTACTAGCATCTTAAAAGTCATTGCACTTCTTCCACTGAAGGCTTTAATGCCTGCCACTGTTTGGGGCTTGGCCACTCAGTCATTATTTGTTTATACGTCCAAGAAATATTTCTCAAACCAGACACACTGCTCTCTGTGCTGGACAATAATATTCTTTTTTCCTGTCATTGTACAACTTACAAACAAATGGGGGAGTACATATTCATCCCTGAATGATTCTGCCTAGAGTCTACTTCTCAGGGTTTTCTTTGATGGCTGTTCCTTATTTAAAATGAATGTACTTTGCAGCCAGACTGGAGATCAAATCTCCTCTCTGCCCTCTTCATTAACACACATTCCACAGGCACTAAGGAGAAATTTGAGCACCACGCTAAGCACCAAATTTCAATCTACAAATACAGACAACATTTTAAACACATGCATTTTAAGTGATCATATGATAATTTTAACACCAGGGAAGCCTGGCGTGCTGCAGTCCATGGGGTCGCAAAAAGTCGGACACAACTGAGAGAATGAACTGAACTGATAGGATTCCTAAAATTTGATAAAAGAACTAATGTTGGCTCATATGAGATATAACATGATCATTTTAGAGTAAGTTTTCATAGTGCACACAAGCTCTTCTACGTAAAATTAGATCTTATATAGGGTCCCATTCTCCATTTACGAAAGATGAGAACTGAAAATGCCCATCTGAATGAAAGAACACCATTTCAAAATGGCTTCACGGGAAACCTTGCATCCCCAAGATTTAGTAGATCAAGGGAGAAAGGAAAATCAGTTGCCTGTCATTGAGGAAAAAGTAAAAGAAATGGCAGATAGGAAATCCAAGTACTGGGAGATATTAGCATGTGTTCCCTGTCACCCAGCCTCCCTGTGTGGCCTCTGAGTACAGACATTACCATCTGAAAATATAAGTACAGCAGCAGCAGAGAGAAGAGCAATGCAAACTGGGGCGAACCACACAAAGTAATAGAATGTAAAAGCATAGGGACTGCATGACCCTAGCAGATTTAAGATTAGTCACCTTGATATGCAAATATAAATTTTATAAGAATGACTGGATGTGAGACTATCCATCTTTTTAATAGAAACCTTCAATTAGATCATTCCTCTCCATAGCTAGTAAGTAATTTGCACATCACAGCTACATCATCCAAGATTTTTCTTCTGGGTAGCAGCTGCTTTCTATGGATGGGGGCTTATTTCATTAGGATCTTTGCTTATTAAGGGGAATAATGCATGATATATTTACATCTCAGAAAGTTTATGTTGGAAATTTGATTTATTATTTCTACATCACATCCCCCAAAGTATACCTTCTTCAGAAGACTTAAGTCAATAAATTTTTTGACTGCTTTGGAAAAGTTATTACTCTGTCCTAATAGATACCTAGATTTAAATAAATCAACCCCGATGGAAGCATACCTTTAAAGAGAAATGAAAGCTGTCTCAAAATGGGGTAAAGACTCCTTAAAATACTATAAATAAACATTTTCAAGATCATTCCACATTAAAAATCTTTAAAACTGTAAAGAAACTTAAGATGCATAATTATGAAATGGACAATTTTGTATTCTGTGAAAACTTAGAAAATAGTTCTTTCATCACTATTGCTATCATGATAACTCTTCAGGAACAGGCTAGTGTAACCCACATAAATTAACAATTAATATAGTTGAGATTAAATTCACTAGGTTCCACAGAGCAATGAGCAATCTCTCTTGTACCTTCATTAGAAATCAAGAATTTGCAAGTATGATCAATACTGTCGGTTAGAATAGTAAATAATTTGCTGGTGTCAAATCACATTCCCCTTTCTTTGCTATTGCTGTCCACTGTAGAAGATATTATATAATCCTTGTTGACCTTTTGTAGCTTAATTAGTGATGCAAAGCTCATTTAAATTATATAATTCAACAAATACACATAACTCAAATATTATTATAGATTACAGAAGAAAAAGATCACAATGCTATTGTCAAGGGTAGATGTTGTTTCCACAGGTCACCAACTACAGAAACAATGGCGTGGTCTGAAAATATGGACACACTTTTAACCAATCAAGGTAAGATCCAAATGATAACAGGCCTAAAAATGCAAGGATTAAAATTAAATCAGTAAATTCTGAAAGTTGTAGACATGTTATAAACAATGAGCTTGATCAATATGTGAAGTATAAAATTCCCCAAAGTCTTACAAAACTTATACAGGCCCAAAGTTTAAATGGAATTAGGTTGAGTCTAAATGAAGACAAGATTATAGAAATTACAGACATTAAAAGAACAAGAAAATTCCAAATAGAAAGGAAGTGATAAAGTTGTCTTAGTCTCATTATCATTTGATGTATATCAAATACTGGATTGCATAGCTATCCCCTTCTCCAGGGAATCTTCCCAACCCAGCGATCGAACCTAGGTCTGCCACATTGCAGGTAGATTCTTTACCATCTGAGCCACCACAGAAGCCCAGGAATACTGGAATGGGTAGCCTATCCCTTCTCCAGGGGATCTTCCCAAAGCAGGAGTAGAATCAGGGTCTCCTGCATCATAGGCAGATTCTTTACCAGCTGAGCTACCAGGGAAGCCAGTCTCATTATCATTTGATATATATCATAACTATTATTGTTGCAAATTAAAGCATACAAACTATTGAAAAGTTGAAAATTTAAATAAATCATTTGCTTCTTCAGGGTAAAGTATGTATTCCAACTGAGCTATTCTTACTTTAGAGAATACAAAAACATATTTGAATATATATAAATATGTACATTGTGGATATATACTTGTAATTAAAATCATGGCTTAATAAAGTAAGTTTGGTCAATTATAAATAAAACATCCCAGAATTTAATACAAAACAGTCATATACAAAGATATCTAGAATTCTGCTTTTGCTGTACATAAACCTGCTTTACAGCATTTCTGTCCCATACAGGATAGAAATGATGCTACAAGAGACATACACAGAAAATATTTAAATGTAGTGCTTGTTCTAATCAAAATGGCATTTCCACTTGAAATTTATAAAGTAAATATCAGAATATTAGAAATGCTTGAAACATGATAAATCTGAATATGTTCTTCATGGCTGTTTTGTTCTTTTTTTTTTTCCATAAAAAACAATTTGATTTAGATGAAATTACACTATCATTTTATGAGTCTTAAATAACTAATTCCTAAAGTATAGACAGAAGATCCTGGTGGGCTACAGTCCATGGGGCTGCAGAGTCTGACATGACCAAGCACACACGCACACATACTTTGGGCTTCCCAGGTAACACAGTGGTAAGGAATCTGTCTGCCAATGAAGAAGACACAAGAGTCTCAGGTTCGATCCCTGGGTAGGGAAGAACCCCTGGAGGAAGAAATGACAAATTCTGTGGACAGAGGAGCCTAGCAGGCTACAGTCCATGGGGTTGCAAAGAGTCGGACACTACACACACACAAAGCACAGACATAAAATAACCCGTCAAAACCCTAGAATCCAACTAAGAACATGTATTAAAGCTATACGGAATTTCACTTCTGTAAGTTTCAAACGCATGTTTCTTTTTTCCTTAAATACATGACAAGCGGGACAGGTCAGGTTTGCTAACACCATGGGGAAGGTGTCTCTGCAGTGGGGGATTGGCTGCGGCAGTAGTGCAGACAGAGGCATGAAGGTTATAGATGAAGGCAGACGCACCCCCCTGCAGATCTCCTGGGATTTTGTACCTCATGCCCACAGAAAGTACAAAAGTCATAGATTCATCTGCAAAGCTGTTTGGATTTTGCTTTTCTAAAACCAGAAAAATATCTCCCATGCTTTTCAATGCTTTAAACAGATGACCCACCATATTACCTACTTGTTTTGTGACTTGATGATACGCCTTGCACATACTGAGCAGAGATATTAGTGTGGTTTCTGCCACCTGCTCCTGACATATTCCACTCCTCAGCCCCCATCACACCTACCCATAACTATTCACCCACACAGAGGGACCCTCAGATAATATATGGTTGCGACTGTGGTTATTCTAAAGTCACTTGACGACCTGTGAACTTTCAAATTGTATGTATATAATAGATGAGTGATTCAATGACAGTCTCTGCAAGGAAGAGATAACTAGCCCCAGTGTACCTGTTTATTCTATTTCTGTGTCTCCAAACAGCAACAGGAGGAGAAAAGGAGGAGTGACTGTTAGCTCAATGTCGCTCTTCATGAATATGGCAGGAGGGGAGAGAATAATAATATTTTTAGATCTCTAACTTCCCATCTCACTGGGATGTATTTAGATAACCCATATTGCAAAATATTTTCATATCCCTTAATGACACATATATAAAATAGTGCCAGGCATGCTTCTACAATATTCTTTCAGTATTATCAAAGTATATACTTTATTATATAAAATAGATTTTTTGAGTATAAGTTCTATTTAGACCTCTCGAATTCATCATTGTTTGGATCAAACTCATGGAAAAATTTAATTGTGTTACTAAGAGGATTTTTATAACCCAAATTTGTGTCACAGAATCTTCTCTAATGTATTTTCTAAACACAAGACATGTGCAATTGAATTTTATAGTGCTCACATATTAACAACATTCACACTCTGCAATATTTATACTGAGAATTTTAATTGGTATCTGATCATCTTTTGCAATGACCTATTATTTCAACTCTACTTCGAATCATTTTAAAAAATTGTTATGTTTAGTTTTAATCCAGGGCTTCTAGATAACCACCCTGTTCCATGAAGACCTCTTCTACTGTCTATACGAACCTTCACTTTCCTTCTAACCTGCAGCAACCAACAAACAGCTAACTTAGGGCCCTTTCCACACATGTTTCTCTGATACTTACTTTTTTGCTAGTCAATTTCTCCCTACTTCGCAGCCTGAAGAGTCAGCTCTCTAGCACATAGTTAGGGAGGAGTGGCTTTGAGCCAGGCTGAGGGGCCCCCTCGGCAGGTGTAGGAGAAAACCACCAACGTATTGGAAGGCAAATCCTCTGAAGGACAAACGTGCCAATGAGTGTTTCTTCCTCCAAGACACAGAGTCTCACTACGAGCAGACCATGCCATAGGAAGGTACCGACTGAAAGTGACACAAACTGAAAGGACTGCTTAGTTCAGGCAACTGCAGGAATTTGATAATAATCTTTCTAACCTGCTACCTCAGCTGTAAAAGATTTAGAAACACTGCCTTCCCAAAGGAGTTCTAGGTATGCCAAAGAAGATTCTGAGGCACATTTTATATGAGGAAACTAGAGAAAAGAGTCTAAACAGGTGATCAGAAACTTAAACATTTATGAACAGGAATAATAAATGTTTAAATGTGGCTGAAAATAAGACAGTGAGAAGAGCTGGAACGTATGGGAATCCTAGAATCTCTGGCTGTTATTCAATTTTTTTAACTGCTAATATTAGAAAAATAGATTGAATATTTTACATCAATGACTACTGATCCAAAATCAAGCTTTCTAAAGTTAAAAACTAAAATGTATAAATGCTATATTTAGAAGGATGATAAATATTGGCCACTGAATCCTCAAATGCTTCCACTAAGCAATGTATACAGTTGGTCACATGACTGCACTGTGTGATACACAAACGTTTTCCTCATGTATTTTATAGCTGGTCTGGATGCTTTTCGAACATTCCTAAAATCAGAGTTTAGTGAAGAAAATGTTGAGTTCTGGCTTGCCTGTGAAGACTTTAAGAAAACAGAAAGTGCAGAAAAAATTGCTTCCAAAGCCAGGATGATTTATTCTGAATTCATTGAAGCCAATGCCCCCAAAGAGGTGAGTGAAATATTCCACAACAGTGAATATTTATCCACTTATCCACTAACACATCTGCTCCCAATTGAAAGACACTAAGTCCACCTCAAGGGAAATTAAATTGTCACCATGTCTTCAAATAGAAGATGTCCGTAAATTTGAACAGAAGTTCCTTATGGTGATCCTCTGGCACTGATTCACTAAATAGTTTCTAGCACTCTCTATGTGCTTCAGTGTTTCTATTTTCTGAGCACAACAAGCAGGCTCTTAAAAAACAGTCTAATGTCCCAAATTAAACAGCTCTACAGAAATCCTCCTTAAGCATGCTTCTGGATTTCAAATTCATTTTCATTTTTCCTTTTGTAAGCACAGGGGTCAATTTGGAATAGAACTCTTGAATACAATTTTTAAAATAAAAAAAGATACATACATGAAGATAAAACCTACTAACCAACAGTACAAATTCGTAATATTTAATGTTCTGGAGACCCACATCACTGCAAATAATAATGCCTTACCTTCTCAAACAGGGGGCTGCCTGACTTTATTTCCTTGATGGCTGTTGGGCTGCACCCTGCAGGCTTGCAGAGACATCCATGGTTCAGTGAACGGGGGGGCTTACACGTCTGAAGTAGGGTCCCGGAGCCACACCCCATGGTTTGGGGTGGACGGCGGAAGGGACATGGAGGCAGACTTCGCTGCAGGGGATGGGGAGGAATGGGAAGGCCACTAGTTAACGGGGAAATGACTGGCATCGGGTTGGCTCTTGGGTTACCAGGGAAACCAGCAGAGGGTCAGGGCCCTCTGAGCACCTTCTTGGGGCAGAGGTCTTCCTGTCTTAAACTATCAAAGGGAGTCATTCTGTCCTAAAGATTAAAGCAGTCATTAACTGGGCCTAAGGGGCAAACATACAGATGTTTACTGACTAAGGTCCATCCTGTGAGTGGGCTGTAGGGAACCAGGAACTGCTCCAGGGGCAGGAAGTGGACAGGGAGTGAGCAAACAGCCATCCTCCGTGGTCAGTTCACCGTGGTGAAAATGAGCCACAGCTATGCAGGCGGCCTGGTCCTACAACAGTAAAAATGAGCCACAGGTATGTCTCAAGTGGTCAGATTCCACCTGTGCTGCATTAAGATCAGGAAAATAGAAAAGGCCTTACAGGAAAACGTGGAAGGACTTTGAGAAGAGCCCCTCAAAAATGCTTTATGTGTATACAATCTCATTTATAATTGATTTAATTTCCAGAACCAAATGATGATCATCTCTGCTGCATCCCCTTAATGTTTAACTTTAAACTATTTACAATTTAAAACTGCTGTAATCCCTCACTGATTATAACATCTAAGCAGAGAGCTTTAATGCCTAAGCAGCAAACGGGAATCTATCTTAAGCCACTAGCACCGAACGTAAACCACCCAGGTCATCTCTCCCTACAGAGTTGAAATACTGATACCCTCCCAAGTGACAGCTACTATATGTTCTAATCCAAAGTTAAAATTCATGGTATGAGAAGTTATTGTACTAATGAGGACAGAGGACAGCAAAGATGAAATGCAAACATTTTTTAAAATCTGTGGCATAAAGTTGCTGTATCAATAGTTCAAGTTTTAGATGGACATTAATTACCGAAGCATATGTTGGTATAGTAAAATTTTGCTGACACATGAACCACTGAAGCTTAGAGTGGAATTCAAAGGGGGAAAGAAAAAGTAACTTAACTCCTGTGGAGCTATTTCAACATTCATTTCCCAGCCACTATCTAAGAATCAATAAATGAGTCCAGAAAAATTTAAATGTAGTGTATAAGATTTGTCAAGTTGATTAATGTGTCATTCCCTAAAAGTCTTTGAAATCAACTCTAAAGGCAATCTATTTATTGTGATATTGGTTTGAAGGCCAGATTTATTTTTCTTCATGAATCTGTCTGCTTAATGATTATTTTAAGTTTTTCAAATATTATATATGAAAAATATTACATTAATACTTAAGAAATGTAATCTCTTAATTACAGCTGAACTCAAAGTTATATAATAAATTATCAATTTGGATTAAATAGTTTTATTTTCCTAATCTTTCCTGCCAAAATAAATTAATATGGTAATAATTTAAAAGAATAGTACAGTTACTGTTTTAGGATACAAAGCTTTCAAACATTTTATAGTTTGTCCATCTAGTTAATGTTATAGCTGTTTTACAAATCATGGATTATATTGTCTCAAACTGTCTAAAACTATTGTTATTGGATATGACAAAATTCTCACTGAAGATGAAGTGTATATATACAATTGAAACTGCCATCATCTTTCCTATTATATGCCATTAATTATTTCCAATTCAAATTAACTAAAGGGCATTTGTCTCTTACATACCAATTTCAGTCTTCAGCATCAATTATATATTATATAATACAAGTATTAGTATGAGTCATTAAATGGAAATTTTTTAAGAGTCTGTTCCCACAATGAAGAATCTGTTCCCACAATGAAGTCACACAGTAGAAGGGGAGATTGACATGTGATAAAACCAGTCAAATACACAATAGGCAACTAGTAAGTTGGATCATTTAAAGCTTGTTATTAGCAGTGTGCGGAAGAGCAATGAAGTCTATCCAGAGATTTATAGGATGGATTTGTAGGGTGGTTCACGTATGAAAACTACGTCATATTTATCAAGAGAGCAAATGAAAAAAGTATTTCAGACTGAGGGCACAGTGTACAGCGTAGATGTACACAAGTCCCTAGAGTTTTCCAGAAATCACAAGCATTTTGATATCACTAATGAGAAGCAGTGGGATAAGGCTGGACAGGCAGTGATAAAAATAAAGAGAGGGTGGGAAGTAACCTAGATTTATCTAGTAGGCAGACTTCACAGGACAATGTGATATATCTGATATGGAGGTTAGAAAATACCATTTTCATAAGTAGAAAATTAATGAGAGAATGAGATTCATATGAAAGCATTCTTCATTTTTCAATATTCAATTACAGTTGTAAAACTGTCTTGCATAAAGAAATCAAAATTATAACCAATTTCCTTGGTAGAAAACCCTAAAATAGAGAACAATGACAAGGTCACATCATCCAAAAGTCTATTAAGTCCCATTTACTTTCTTTTCAACTTTTCATGTCTTTATTTCTTCATCTCTAAAATTGCTAGCATGACAATAATTTTTAATTGATGCAATTAGACAATTTACCATCAGACTATTTACTAACAATCCCTCTCTATAAATGGATGTTACTAATGGTTCTTCGTTTCCTATTCTAATAGGCAAAACTGCACAGAAAACCTGAACTTTCAGGTCTCTATGAGAGATGATAATTGCAGGAAACTTTATGCCTTCTCCCTTAAAGTTTTACCATCTTTCTGGTTTTCTACAATAATTGTGTGATGTAGTAGGAAATCTAAAGGTTAGAGATACAGACTCAAGTCTTGTAATCTTGTGTTGACCTATTTCATCCCTCTAAGCCTCAGTTTCCTCATCTAAAACCGTAGCTGTGAAAAAGGACACATCAATCATATAGGATAGATGAAAATGGTGAATGAGATTGTGTATCTAGGGTTTGCATCAGGCAGAACAGTCTTTAAGAAATTTTAATTCCTTTTTTTCTTTACACAAGTCACTGTAAGTGCTACTGACTCTACCCCAAAACATTAACTAACTTCTAAGACCATCTGAGAACAAGCCACTTTGAACGACTTGATAAAAGTATACATGAAAGTGAAAGTGTTAGTTACTCAGTTGTATCCGACTCTGCAACCCCAGGAACTATAGCCTGCCAGGCTTCTCTGTCCATGGGATTCTCCAGGCAAGAATACTGGAGTGGGTAGCCATTCCCTTTTCCAGGGGATCTTCCTGACCCAGGGATTGAACCTGGGTCTCCTACACTAAAGACAGATTCTTTACTGTATGAGCCACCAAGTAAACCCCTAAATGTGTGTGTGTGTGTGTGTGTATATATATATATATATATATATATATATATATATATATATATATATATGTATGTATATATATATAAATATATATGTGTGTATATATATATAAATATATATGTGTGTATATATATATAAATATATATAAGTGAAAGTGAAGTCGCTCAGTCCTGTCCAACTCTTTGCAACCCCATGGACTGTAGCCTACCAGGCTCCTCCCTCCATGGGATTCTCCAGGCAAGAGTACTGGAGTGGGTTGCCATCTCCTTCTGCAGGACATATATATATATATATTATATATTATACATATATATATTACATTTGTGTATATATATATATAATATATATGAACACAAATTAGAAAAGCATGTTAGCAAATCACGAGTTTCAGGTAGAAATATCTACTAATTGAATGGATTATACCTAGATACTTTCAGAAGATATTGCAAAGGGAAATAAAAGTGTGAGTCAGATATTTCTGACTAAGTAGTCTGAAAATGAGAAAATTATTAGATAAGCAATATATATTTTAAAGTGTCCTTACTCTGCACACAGTAAGAACTCGAATGTGGCAAAGAAAAAAAATTCTTAACCTTGTATTTATTCTTCCTTCAATTTGTTAAATATTAATTTAAATATTCCTTAAATATTAATTTCATAATATTTAAAAATTTTCAAACAATATTATTTGGTTTCAGAAGAAAGTAAATCTTAAAAAAAATTAAAATAGTATGAGCCATCCGGGAAACCCAAGACACTGACAGATTTTAAAAATTTATGTTTTATTTCCGTCATTTATGAATTATGTTTGTATCATCTCTTATATTAATAAGAAAATTAGTCAAGATGGAAAATATATGATTAAAGAGAAAATTGGTTTATGTTGATTGTCATTCTGTGAGAATGGAAAATGTTCCAAATCATACCACACTGTAATGTTTAAAATTTATATAAATTCAAATTCAAATTATGACCAATCTGAGAGCAAATACATTGGCAATGTTTTAAGTTTAAAAAAAAATACAAAAAATTTAATTCTTAAATGTATTTATTAACTGTGAAGACATCATAACCCATAAAAGAGGAGAAACTATCATCATAAAAGACAAGAATCTAATGCGTTACACAGGACACTTTTAAAATATCTGTCTGGATGTTTTGCTTTTAATTTTTATTGTAGCACAGTGTTATTTGGTGACTCTTATTTCATATCAATAAATGCTGATTCTGTGCCTACAATTAACCACCACAAGATGAATTCCTTCCATGGAAGGGAAGTTGGGTCTAAGCAAGAGAACACATAATAAACACAGAAGTACAACGCAATGTGTTGCGTAAATGAGGTAGCTTGATAAGGAAATGCAAGAAAATAGCATAGATTGAAACTATGGTTTGGCTCAAAAGAAACAGTCAGTCTAGTTGGGTTAAAAAATTAGATTTCTAGAACCAGGAAAAAATAGCAAAGCAGCAAATGATTAAGTGGAAAATTTTTAAAAACAGATGAAATTGTTTGCATTATATCTTTTTTTAGGATTTTTATTTTTCTTTCCTGTTTCTTTTGGTGGGGGGCACATAATGCGGCATGCAGGATCTTAGTTCCCTGACCAGGTATCAAATCTGTGCCCTGTGCACTGGGCGTGTAGAGCCTTAACCACTGGACCACCAGGGAATTCTTTGTTGTTCAGTTGCTCAGTCATGTCCCAATTTTTGCACCCCAATGGACTGCAGCATGTCAGGCTTCCCTGTCCTTCATTATCTCCTGGAGTTTGCTAAAACTCATGTCCATTGAGTCAGTGATGCCATCCAACCATCTCATTCTCTGTCATTTCCTTCTCCTCCTGCCTTCAATCTTTCACACCATCAGGGACTTTTCCAATGAGTCAGCTCTTTGCAATTGGTGGCCCAAGGATTGGAACTTCAGCTTCAGTCCTTCCAATGAATATTCAGGGTTGACTAGTCCAATCTCCTTGCTGTCTAAGGGACTCAAGAGTTTTCTCTAACACCACAGCTCGAAAGCATCAATTCTTTGGTGCTCAGTCTTCTTTATGGTCCAACTTTCACATCCGTACATGACTATTGGAAAAACCATAGCTTTGACTAGATGGACCTTTGTCAGCAAAGTGATGTCTCTGCTCTTTAATATGCTGTCTAGGTTTATTATAGCTTTTCTTCCAAGGAGCAAGCATCTTAATTTTATGGCTGCAGTCACCATCTGCAGTGATTTTGGTGCCCAAGAAAATAGTCTGTCATTGTTTCCAGTTTCTCCCCATCTATTTGCCATGAAGTGATGGGATCGGATGCCATGATCGTCATTTTTGGAATGTTGAGTTTAAGCCAGCTTTTCCACTCTCCTATTTCACTCTCATCAAGAGGCTGTTCAGTTCCTCTTCGCTTTCTGCCCTAAGGGTGGTATCATCTGCACATCCGAGGTTATTGATAGTTCTCCCAGCAATCTTTCTTCCAGCCTGTGCTTCCTCCAGCCTGGCATTTTGCATGATGTACTCTGCACATAAGTTCAATAAGCAGGGTGACAGTATAAAGCCTTGATGTACTCCCTTCCCAATTTTGAACCAGTGCATTTTTCCATGTCTGGTTCTAAAGGGACATTGTTATAAAGGTTCTCGATGGTCAGGGAAGTCCTTGTGTTATATCGAAAAGATGACAATGATTGAATAGTACTGAGGCAGGATATGAGATAAGGCCTTTATTTTATGATTTGATTTCTTCATTTATTTTTGGCTGTGCTGGGTCTTCACTTCTGTACAGGCTTTTCTCTCATTTTGCCGTGATGGGGCCTACTCTCTAGTTGTGGTGTGTGGGCTGCTCACTGTGGCGGCTTCTCTTGCTGCAGAGCACAGGCTGGATGTCATGTGGGTTTCAGTACTTGCTGTGCAGGAGCTTAGTTTCTCTGAGGCATGAAGAATCTCCCCAGATCATGGATCAAACCTGTCTCCTGCATTGGCAGGAGGATTATTTACCTCCGAGCCACCAGGGAAACCATGCCTTTATTTTAAATAAGGTTAATTTTGAAAATTCCTTGGCAGTCCAGTGGTTAAGACTCTGCACTCTCACTGCTGAGGGCTTGGGGTTGGAGCTCTGATCAGGGAACTAAAATCCCACAAGCCACACGATACACCTCCCACAAAAATAAGATTAGTTTTATAATCCTGAGGGAAAAGATAGACCTCTGAATTCTTGACAGAGAGAACCCCATGGCACTATAGGCATTTCTTGATATTCTCAAAATGCCAGTTCTGTATCCTCCATTTTATATTCCTATTTTCTCAAAATGGTAAAGAATCTGCCTGGGTTCAATCCCTGGGTTGGGAAGATCTCCTAGAGAAGGGAAAGGCAACCCACTCTAGTATTCTTGCCTGGAGAATCCCATGGACAGAGGAGCCTGGTGAGTTACAGTCCATGGGGTCGCAAAGAGCTGGGCACAACTGAGCAACTCACACTTTTCTCTTTGCATTTTTAAGTGTTATTTCCCAATGAGCTGATGCTATTTTGAGTCTTGATCCTGACCCACAAGTTGCTGCTTGTCAACAGTGCCCCCGAACTGTAGAATCACCACCACATATAATGCTTGCTTATTTATTAATTTCCTAAGTTTTTGTACACTAATCAATAGTTAGTGGTCTGTTACGTACCAAGCAGCATGCTGATGCAGCTACGAAAAAAGACAGAGTCTCTGAATAAATAAAGCTAACCATCTTGGTGGGAAGACTCTAGTTTTTTTAAAAAAATAGAATAAACTTTAATGGATGTTGTGATAGGGAAATACAGGTGATGTGGTCACTGCGACTGGAAAAATCCATGTCTAAGGGATCAGGAAATGTGTCTCAAAGGAAGCAATTAGTGAGCTTTGATCAGAGATGTGAAGGAAATAAGACAAAATGGAAGGGTGGAAGGATGATAGGAGAGGAAACGGAAGAAGGGCACCAGCTGTTGCCTAGAAGGCTGGCCCAGTAGAGGAAGAAGCCTGGTTCTGGGTGCCTCCAAGCATAAGTGGAGCCAAGAGCATCTTCTGAATCCTAGTGATTTCTGCACTCTGTCTTAGGCACTACAATCACCCACCTTGTACAGGTGAAAAATGAACTGAGGCTTAGAGAGAAAAATGATGAGTGCTGCAGTCATTAAGATACACAGATCATGAGGAGGGAGGTCTTCTGCCCCTGCTTTTACATTTTAATTTCCTTCCTCTAGACCTACTACTGATTTTAAATGTTCATGACACAGCCTGGGAACCTCGACGTTTATGCTAAAGGTGAAAGCAGAAAACTATCTCATCACATAGAGTCTATCATCCTTTCTGTCAGAAGCTGGATTTCTCTTCTCATATTCTCTCTATTTTGTATAACTTCTTAAACTGTAAAGCAAAAAAAAAGTGGCAGGAATCTCATTTAATAGCCTGCAGTATCATTCTGGCCCTCTGAAAAAATGACTGCTGCCTTTCAACTCTAAAACAAAATGCTCTTTGAATTTGCACACATCCCTGTGCCGCTTAATCTTGAATTAGTGTGTTGGGGTTCATCCAGGAAACCTGTCCATCTTATTCTCTGTCACCTGCTCCAGATAGCACTTGCTGCTTACATCTATTTTTAGCAATCCATATCCGTCAAGCTTTTATACATTGATTGCATACGTTTGATTTTTTTTTTTTCATTTCTCTTGTCCAATTTAAGGTGTCAGTGCTGCCTCCCAACTCATGTCATTTATTTCTGTCTTTAAAACCAACTGTGACAAAGGATACACTCCTGTGCAGAATGGATTCCCTCTCAATGTTATAAACTTGGCTATTCTCAACTTTCATAGTAACCCTTGAGAATACACCTCAGGATATTCATGTGCTTTTAATGATGCCAAAAACGAAGTAATACTAGAGGTGTTAGCGGTGATTAAACAGAATTATGTAGCCAAAAACATGATTATAGGCAACTTTAATTTGAATAGTAATTTTTAAGCGCTGCTGTGAATGAGGTTAAGGAGGCTGCCTGCCCCATTTGAGTAAGGCGCTTTCCATATGCATGCGCACACTCTTTGCATAATGACCATCTCCTGCTACACTATACATTCTAAATGAGGGAAAGGCAATCTCATTTGAATGTGAGAGCTTGACTGAAAACTTTTCATTCAAATTATGTAAAAATATATAAAGCACAGTCTAGGGTCACGGGAAAGCCAAAAGGTAGTTTCAAATGCATTCTTCCTGCTAAAATAATTTGTTGGAAGCCAAAAGAAGTTAAAACTGCTGTCATAGACAAGAGGAATTGGCTTGCATAACTTGCAGTTATCAAAATCACCTGAGCATTAAAATATCCCCAGCTCATTATAATAAAATCGCTTTTTAAACAACAATGCCAACCAGAGGCACTCATTTTAATGCAATGGATTGTTGTCAATGTCAGCTGTGTCAAGGCCTTTTCAAAAATGACAGGATTTAAAAGTCGCTAAACAGTTGCGATGACATCTCAGCTGTCATTCTTTGAGAATCACAAGCCTATGTTTTGTTTTCTGAGATTGGCAGTGCAGCAGTCTCAGAGAGCTAAGATAATTCGTGACCTTTGGAAAAATAAGCAAATTAAATGTCTTTCTCAGCGTCCTTGAAACTTGAGTGTATCCATAGAAACAGAATGCAAGTGACTGTTCCCATGAGTAAATAATATAGATATAACGCTCTTCATTTCATCCATCGATATGCCATTCAGCCCCTGCTCTGGACCTACTAATCTGAGCAGCTCAGCTGAGTCTAAGCTTCCCCCAAGGCCCAAGCAGCTCAGGACGGCCTCAGGTCCACACAGTTCGGAGGCCTGCATCTCTAGAGGGTTACCTCCCATCAGGGTACCTGCCTTCAATCTACTCCAATCTCAATATCTCCTCTGTGCTTACTTTTTGAGATAGAAATTGATACAACAACTTCCCCAAAAATCAGACTTGAGATGAGTGCACAGCTGGAGGTGCATTTGGCAGCCATGAACCTCAAAGTGATCACATTAAAGGAATGTATGTATCAAAATATATGCTAGGCTGAATATTTTCACTTTTGTCTTGATACTAAAATTTCAGGGGACTCAAGAAGAAAAGACAGGGCGCTGTGGGCAGCCTACTCAAACTTTATTCAGACCGACTCCTTGGGACCATTTAATGACACGTATCACCCTCTTTTTACTGAAATGTTAACTTCAGTTGGCTTCCTGTACTTAATTTCTTCCTCTCTTGCTGACAATTCTTTGCCAATTTCTTTTACTGTTCCTACCTATAGCCCAGCACATACTATCTTGAGAGGAGGTGGCTGTCATCTATTTTCTGCCTGCATTTGCTTCCCGGGGGATTTCTTCCAGTCTCTGGCTCTAAAAGGGCATCTCAAACTTCACTACAAATCTGAGTCCTTATTTCCTCCTCAAACTTTTGTTCTGAGTCTCTCTGTCTCAGTGAAGGGCAACTCCATTCTTTTTGCTCTGGCTGAATAATTGATACTCATCCTTGGTTCTTCTCTTCAGCGCCATATCCAATCCTTTGACACTTTGTCATCTCATTCTTCAGACTATTTCTAAAATCCAGCCATTCCAAAAAATGTTGTTGCTTATCCCAGTTCATAAATATTCAGTTGCAGGCTTCATCTATTCTACATTCTAAGTACCTCTGAAATCTATACATTTCCCTCCATTCTCTGTGAAATGACGCAGCCTAATCCTCCATGACTAACCACCTGAATTTCTGGTATGACTTACTTATTTTTCTGCCCTTTATCCACAACTAGTCATTATATCACATAGCAGCCAGTAATATGTTTTTTCAAGCACATGTGTTTACATTAGTACCTTACTTAAAATTCTTCTTGTTGCTTTCAAGTTAATTAAAAATTATTTTAGAAGACCTATAAGAGTCTATGTGATATGGACCTGCATGCCTCTTGAGGCTGTTGCCCCTTTCCCTCTGAAAACCTACTGGGCTTTTGTCAGTTTTCCCTCCATGGCCAGGTGCCTTCCATAATCTTCTATACTCATAACAATATCTTGATGATCAGTTTACAACCTTATTTCTTTCAGAAAGACTTTTTTTTTTTTAAAGAAGGTAGCTTCTTCCCTTTGGATTATTTTCTCAAAATCTGTCTTCTTGTTTGACTCTCAACTTTATTATTTTTATATGGTCAGATCTTAGCACAATTCCTAAGTACCCATTCAATGAAATAATTTAAATGAATAAATTACAGAAATTTACCATAAAACAACCACATTTTCCGATGAGGTCTTTTTTTATTAAAGAAAAATAGGGACAATAATACTATCCATCTTATAGGTATGTGTGCGTGACATACCATAGCCATATAAAGACTTAGCACAACAGTAGTAATATTTGATGAATATTAACTATTATTATTTACAGTTAAAGTAATCTTCTTTAAATATCCTTAGGATTATTTTAGAGATATGTCATTGCTTAAATATTTTGAAACAAGAGATGATAAAGTCACCAAGGAAAATAATCCAGGGAGAGAAGACTGGGCACGAACTTAGATGATGCATGACTCCTCTGCTCGTATGTTGAGGGACAGGTAGAGAAAAAAGAATCAGGGAAAGAAATAGGGAAAGATAGAAGACAGGTTAATTCCATGCCACAAACTACTGAATTCCCTTTGTAGTGACTAACTTTCTCCTCTGATTATCAGACTGAATACTTAACATTAACAGAAGCCACTGTGTCCAAACCTGTTTAAGCAAGAAATCAAATTTCTTAGGATTTTTAAGTCAAAATAATGTATGGTGATAACGAAAGTATAGTGACACTCTTTCTGTAATCAAGGAAGGGTTCTTGGAGGATATTCAACTTTAGCTAAATCATAAAGGGTTGAGGATAATCTGTACAGAATAAAGTTGTGGAGGAGAGAGGGATTTTAGATGGTAACACAGAATAAACAAGAGCTTTAGAAAGAAAATTAACTCAGAACAGAAAGTAGATGAACTTCTGTTCATCTCTGGATGTCACCAAAGATAAGTAGGAGGTAATTTCATAACAACACTTGAAGTCCAGGTATGAGGAAGCTCAAATGCAAGGGTAAGGTGTTTAAATTTTATATTATAGAAACTAATGGTTGTCGATTGAATATTCATACAATGAAAGTGATATTTTGGTGAAATTGGCATAGTAATGCTGTCCACTGTGTGTACAAGGGGAGGGGACAACTACGAGAAAAATTCCATGGTTCAAGATATTATGTTATACAAGATTAAACTGGAGAGATAGGAATGGATTTAGAAAAGGGAGAGGAACCAGAGATCAAATTGCTAACATCCACTGGGACATAGGAAAAAACAAGAGAGTTCCAGAAAAACATCTACTTCTGCTTTATTGAAAATGCCAAAGCCTTGGACTGTGTGGCTCACAACAAGCTGTGGAAAATTCTTAAAGAGATGAGAATACCAGACCACCTTACTTGCCTCTTGAGAAATTTGTACACAGATCAAGAAGCAACAGTTAGAAATGGACATGGAACAACAGACTGGTTCCAAATCAGGAAAGGAGTACATCAAGGCTGTATATTGTCACTCTGCTTATTTAACTTAGATGCAGAGTACATCATGTGAAATGCTGGGCTCGATGAAGCACAAGCTGGAATTAAAATTGCTGGGAGAAATATCAATAACTCCAGATATGCAGATGACACCAACCTTATGGCAAAAAGCAAAGAACTAAAGAGCCCCTTGATGAAACTAAAAAAGGAGAGTGAAAAAGTTGGCTTAAAACTCAGCATTCAAAAAACTAAGATCATGGCATCCAGTCCCATCACTTCACGGCAAATAGATGGGGAAACAATGGAAACAGTGACAGACTTTATTTCCTTGGGCTTCCAAATCACTGCAGATGGTGACTGCAACCATGAAATTAAAAGATGCTTGCTCCTTGGAAGAAAAGCTATGACCAACCTAGAGAGCATATTAAAAAGCAGAGACATTACTTTGCCAGCAAAGGTCTGTCTAGTCAAAGCTATGTTTTTTCCAGTAGTCATGTATGGATGTAAGAGTTGGAATATAAAGAAAGCTGAGCACCAAAGAACTGATGCTTTTGAACTGTGGTGTTGGAGAAGACTCTTGAGAGTCCCTTGGTCTGCAAGGAGATCCAACCAGTCAATCCTAAAGGAAATCAACCCTAAATATTGATTGGAAGGACTGATGCTGAAGCTGAAGCTCCAATACTTTGGCCACATGATGTGAAGAACTGACTCATTTGAAAAGACTCTGATGCTGGGAAAGATTGAAGGCAGGAGGAGAAGGGGATGACAGAGGATGAGATGGTTAGATGGCATCACCGACTCAATGGACATGAGTTTGAGCGAGCTCTGGGAGTTGGTGAAGGACAGGGAAGCCTGGGGTGCTGCAGTCTATGGGGTCACAAAGAGTCAGACACGACTGAGGACTGAACTGAAGGAGTGAGAAATAAAAAGAGCATTGTGAAATTACAAAAGAAAAGGTGAATAAGGAAAGTTCTATATACAGATAGATAGAGAAAGAGAGAGATCAGAGAGAAAAAAGATTTGTCAGAGATGATTCTTAAGTTTCCAGCTAGAACAACTTGGAGAAAAATAATGACATTTATAAAAACAGGTGGGTGTGATATTTTGTCACTGACATTAAAATGAATTGCCAAGACACATCTTCCTAAGTCTACTTATTATCTCCTGGGAACAGTGTCTCTGCTCATCACTTAGATATCTATAGCTGATGTTGGCATCTTATTGGTAGGAAAACAGGCAAATCAGAAAAGTGAGAGGGGCAAGTGAGAAGTACAAACTTAGTATATTTGAACAAATAATATTAATTATCAGTAATATACTGAAATGAATAGTTCTGCTTAAAATGCTACCGTGATTTTTAACAAATGTAGAAGCTTTTTTCACTTTATTTACATGACACACATGTATTGAATCCTTACACTGTGCAAGGCATAGTGAGGGATAGGCAAAATGTAAATATAATGTAAGTAACACAAAGTCCCTTCACAGGTCAGAAAAGGTAAACCTTACAAGGTAGATGTTATTTGAATGTAACTTTAAGGACGTAAGAGCTTCCCTGATAGCTCAGATGATAGAGTCTTCTTCCAATGCAGGAAACACAGGTTCCATTCTTCAGTTGGGAAGATCCCCTGGAGAAGAGAACCCACTCCAGTATTCTTGCCTGGAGAATTCCATGGACAGAGGTGACAGTCCACAGGGGTCACAAAGAGTCGGACACAACAGAGAGACTCACTTTAAAGACATAAAAGACTGTGAAAGACTTAGATGAGGAGTGGGTTTCAGCTAGCCTGGGGTGGTCAGGGAAAATATTCATTGGTAACAATGTACATGAATTTGAGCAAATTCTGGGAGATAGGAGAAGACAGAGAAGCCTGGCATACTGCAGTCCAGGCAGTTGCAAAGATTCAGATGCTACTTAGCGACTGAACAACAGCAACAAAATATAAGAAATTTGAGGGTAAGAGTCTACCTTGGTGGTGACACAGGGCACACAGAGAGGAGAAAGAGTATATAGGTTTGGACCATATTGTATTGGGCATGAATGCCAAGCTCAGGGCTTTGGGCATTTTAAATAGGGAATAAGGAGCTATTGCAGATGCTCCGTTCTGAATAAAATAATAAGGCAGCACTCTGCACACACTGTCCCTGCTATCAGTGAAAATTCACCCAATGAATGAATGCCTAAAGGAGTTATCTTGGTATGTTTACCGTTATGGGGGATATAAAGTTAAATTGCAGATGACACCATTGAAGAATTAACAGCACATTTAAAGATGAAATGGGCAATCCATATTCTCATACCCTAGCAACACAAAATAGGATATGAAAAAGATTCCACTATATGTTGAGAAACCCCTACAGAATCTCGATACTACCCACCATTCTTTATTCCCACTATGGGAATCAGGAACTATACCAGATTCGTGGCATGATATCATGTCATCTCCTTGTTCAAAACCCCTTCTGTATCTTCCCACTGCTTTTAGTAGAAAGTCCTTTACCACAGCAGATAAATCCTACAAGACTTGACCTGTACCTCCTCTCCCAATCTCCGCACAGGAACTTTATCACCCCCTGCACCCCCACCACACAAACACAGAGGCTCTTCAGAACATCACCAATTCGTTCTTGCCTTTGGGACTCTGAATTATTATTATTTTTTTTTTTTGGCCAGAAACCTTCTTCTTCAGATTCTTAGAGAACTGGTTCCTTCTCATTCTTCAAGTGTAAATCTAAAATAACACTGTAGAGAAAATACATAGTACTTTCTCCAAATATAGAAAGCATCCGGCACATAACAGACTCATAAATATTTGTGTAATCAATGATTATATGGATTATCTCACTTTAATTCTTATAACAACTCAATCAAGAATGACTGGGCTTAAAGATGAAAAATAGCTTGGTCACCCACGTCACCAAGGTCATAAACATCAGAGTACAGATTGGAAAACTATCCTATAATATTACCACTACTCCACATCATCTTTCTGTGTAAAGAAGCAGAAACTGATTACAGATTTTGAAGCCTTGGAGGATTTTGCAGAATTTCATCTGGAACTTTGATGCAGGACCTGAGAGGATGATCAAAGAAATAAAAACGAGATGTAATCTGAATCCCCAAGTAGCTGAAATCCTTAAGAAAGAAAATATCAGTGAGCAAATAGTGGCCTTTGATGATTCTTTTCAAAATATTTTTTTCTTTTTTCTTTTTACTAGAATAATAATACTGAAATAATTTGATATAACTTATCTCATTTAGCCCTTAAAAGACTTCAAGATGTTATTATTATCCTTTTTTAACATTATAGAAATAGAAAGTTGAAGGAAACTATAAAACTTGCTTTACTCATGTGAACAGCAAGTTAAGTAGCTAAGAAATTTGATTGAAGGTCTGTCTGCCTATCTTTTAACTTCAATTCAATGAACATAAATTATCATTTATAGTTTTTCACCAGATCCCCAATTTTTAGCATTTTACAGTCTCCCTCATTTTGCCAAGAGACATAATTCTATGCAACAAATAATTTTGACTGCCTATTATAGCAGCAGCAGCACCTGCCTTTGGTGAGCTTTGAGTTTTAAGATTCACATCTCTTTGATAATTCACAAATATTTTCAGTTTAAGTGAAAAAACTTGGATGTGAAATTTTCTGCTTCTCAGAAAGTATCCTGGAAATGGGTAGAACTGGACAAGAATTTCCCTGAGGTTTGGGGCATTTGTGTATTTGTAGGTGTGTTGTGTTGCAATGTGGGGAGACTGGAACTCTCCTGCACTGCTGTGAAAGGGTAAAATGGTATAGTCACTTTTGAAAAACATTTTTTCCTCTAATAATTAAACAAGAGTTACCAGATGACCCAGGATTTCCATTTCTAGGTATATATCTAAGAAAAACATGTCTGCACAAAAACTTGTACACAAATGCTTAGAGCAGAGTTATTTATAATAGCTAAAAAGTAGAAAGTATACAAGTGTCCATCAATGGATTAATGAATGGATATACAAAATCTGGATATCCATACAATAGACTATTAATTGACTATAAAAGGAATGACGGACTGATTCATGCTAAAGCTAGGATGAGCGTTGGAAACATTAGTGAAGCCAGTCTCAAGAGCCTACATAATAAGTGATTCAGTTCATGTGAAAGTCTGGAATAGGGAAAGCTATAGAAACAAAAGTATTAATATAGATTAGTATAGAACTGGTGGAGAAGGAAATGGCAACCCACTCCAGTATTCTTGCCCAGAGAATCCCAGGGACAGAGGAGCCTAGTGGGCTGCTGTCTATGGGGTCGCACAGAGTCGGACACGACTGAAGCAACTTAGCATAACTTAGCATGTGCTGCAATATAATAGATCTCTATTGAACCTTGCTGAGAATGCTTACTTGTGGTAGTCCTAAGGGGCAAGAATGTACATACACACATCTGCACGTGTGTATGTACGTTCCATAGGAGGCATGGTGTTCTGTGAACAGGGGTAGAGTGTTAGTTGGTTCATTTGGCAAACAAAAAGAAACACAATGGATGAAAAGCAACATTATGAGAATCAATACCGGGAGCTATGGAGAACGGGAATGTGCTGGTGAAGGCCAGTTTAGTAAATTCTCATTACTGCTCTGCCTATAGAAGAACATTTCAGGTATTAAGGCCCAAGTACTAGAAAGAAAGAAAAGATGGTAAGCAAAAAGAATGTGAAGTCATTAAAAAAATCTTATCTGCCCCTCCTTTGTAATTTTTTATAATCTCAAAGTAAGGTTTGACCTCTGTTTGCTGTCAACACCAACCCTCTCAACCTACGTAAAGTAATTAAGCCAAGCATGTGTTCTGCATTTCAGAAAATGAAAGTGTAAACTTTCTGTTGTTTTGCATAAGATTAACTTTAAAAACAATTTAAATCATATGTGGCTCTCCCATCTGTATAGACCATGCAGTCTTTATTAAACTAGTCTAATGAGATGCAATTTATTTCCACAGATTAACATTGACTTCAGTACCAGGGACCTCATCTCAAAGAATATTGCAGAACCAACTCTCAAATGTTTTGATGAAGCTCAGAAGTTAATCTATAGTCTGATGGCCAAGGATTCTTTTCCTCGATTTCTAAAGTCAGAGATTTATAAGAAACTGGTAAATAGCAAAGAGATTGGAAATCATAAAAAATGGCTCCCTTTCTTGTAAAGAAGGTAAATAACAAGCTAACAATCAGATTATAATTTGGGGGGAAAGAAGTGATAGGATAGATCAGCTCAATCGATAAACTTCAAGGCTAAAATATTTTAAATATACAAACACAATGTAAGTTTTTTTTAGGATTTAGAAAACATGCTTTACTTCAGTAGAAAAATATGTTATATCTGAAGCCTGAATGTTTAAGTCACTTGTTTAGAATGTGTTTCTTTTATCAGGTACTTTAAAATCTCTTACTGGGAGAGTACAAAGCAAGTTTATGGAGCTATAATACACTCTTAAACCATAAGTGGATAATCTCATGACATTATAAATTCAGGAAACTATATATCTTCATGCTGCTGCATGGGAGACTGTTTAGCATCATACAGATGATTTTAAATACCATTTGCATTGTTCAAAACTTCATTTTTGTAAAAAGAGAAATTTTGAATCAAAACACAACCCTTCATTTAGTATATCAACTATTTCTTTGCAACCAGGATCTGGTACATAATGATGCAGTGGTTATCTAAACTGCTATGGCCCTCAGATTAATGACGAAGAAAAAATGGCATATATATATATATATGCCATTGATTAAACCATCAAATAGATCACTTGGTTTAATTCTGTGGCATCACACAGGCATGTATGAAATAGGCCTTGTAGGTAGGAAGGATTGATTTTTTTAGCTCAATAAAAATACAAAGGAAAGAGGAGGAATAACGAGGATGGGTAAGTGTATATATGATGAGCTGCACAGCAGTGCCTACCACATAAAACAAAAAATTACTGCAACATTATCAACTCAAATAAGTATGGAGTTAAGCATTCACTCCTTCAGCACTGTAATTTGTTTATAGAACTCAAAGAGATTTTCAAAATGCATTTCTTTTGAGATGTTCCTACGTCATACTCTTTCTACATGTAAATGTCCTCAGTTTTGACCAACTCTGCAACCCATGGACTGTGGTCCACCAGGCTCCTCTGTCCATGGGATTTTCCAGGCAAGAATACTGGAGTGGATTGCCGTTTCCTACTCCACTACGTGTAAACATTCCACGATAATTCTGAATAATTTAATGTCAATATGAGAAGCTATAAAGATTCAATAGCTCTTCCATGTTTCCATTTTGCTTTCTCAGATTTACTTAATTTTGTTGATACGTCTATTTTACAGATTATTTGAACATTAGAAAATGGAGGGAAAATAGCAGGATTTATGTTTCCACAGGCTACTCATTTGATAAACAAAATTCTGTCTACTCTTTGTCTTTAAAAATAAACATTTAAACGCATGCAAATGGAGTGTTCCCTGGATACTTGCAAATTCTTTAAAGGAAAACATAATGAACACTGATTGTGAATATTCAGTGTTCCTTAATCAGCACTTAATGGAAAAGAGCTATACTCTGCAACATTTATTTGGAAGGACTCAGCCTTAATTTAGCCTGTATTTAAAGAGGAAATTTAAAAATTATTCCTAGAGACAGAAAAAGAAAACTTTATTTATTTATTTTTATTGTTGCCTCTATTTATTTATTTTTTAATATAAATTTATTTTAATTGGAGGTTAATTACTTTACAATATTGTATTGGTTTTGCCATACTTTAAAATAGAAATTAAAATCACATTCGTCCTTTTAGACAAAAAAACCATGATCTTGGTTATTTCCTAGGTCACATGCTGGTAAGAGGCAGAGCTGGTAGGAAGAGTGCTTTCCCCATGGGCCACAACCATCACATTGTTCCCACAAGAGCAGAGCAACGTCCTTCCCATTAGGACCTTGCTGAGGCCAGAAATCTACTATCCTACTCAACCTCAAATACTTAGGGGCCCTTTCCTTTCGTTCAGCATGCAAACTGCCCTTTTACAGTCAGTTTGCAAAGTCCTTCTGGTTACCTTAGAGCAAGACTTCCTGTTCAGTGACTGCCTCAGGTTTTCTCTAAGAATGCACAGGCAGTCACAAGTCAGACTTTCACCACCCAGAAGCAGATGGTGGGTAGTGGGTAAAAATACAGTAGGTGTCAATGAAATCTGTTAAAAAACTGGATGTTGAATCACCTCTCACAGATTCCAGTCAAAGGCCCTCAATAGCAATTCTTTCCTCTTATCTCCTCAACTATAATCATAGGTTTTCTGACTTAGAAAAGAAAACTGCCAGTTTGGGGAATAAAATCAGTTTTCAGGTATTTGGAACACTTAGTAGTGATGAATTTTGGTAAAATATCAGATCTTTATCTTTGATATGTTGTTCTCTGTAGGTCTCTTTTACTCCATATACTACTTTATTCATCAGTTATCACTGATGAGTGATTCTACAGATGAGATTTTTAAATAATTTGCCAAAAAATGAATAACATCATGAACATTCCCGGTAACATTCTTAAATATTCAACAATTGTTTAATTCCATTTTCTAAAAATATTTACATCAGCTTTAAGAGATGAATTACTTATATTAAAAACTAAGCTAAGCAGTAAAGCAGTAATAAAATAGTGACATAGATATAATCTTCAAATTATAAGAAGAGTTTTCCCAAGCCTAGTGTTTTCCATTTTCTGATAGTTTTTACTATGTGTGTGAAAGTTGCTCAGTTATGTCCAACTCTTTGCGAACACCCATGATTGTGGCCCACCAGCTCCTGTGTCCATGAATTTTCCAGGCAAGAACACTGCAGTGAGTAGCCATTCCCTTCTCTAGGGGCTGTTTCCAACATAGAGATCAAACCCACACCTCTTGAGTTTCCTGCATTGGCAGGCAGATTCTTCGCCACTGCAACACCTGGGAAGACTATAAGTTTATGCAGATACTTGCTTCAGTTCAGTTCAGTTCAGTCACTCAGTTGTGTCCGACTGTTTGCAACTCCATGAATCGCAGCACGCCAGGCCTCCCTGTCCATCACCATCTCCCGCAGTTCACTCAGACTCACGTTCATCGAGTCCGTGATGCCATCCAGCCATCTCATCCTCGGTTGTCCCCTTCTTCTCCTGCCCCCAGTCCCTCCCAGCATCAGAGTCTTTTCCAGTGAGTCAACTCTTTGCATGAGGTGGCCAAAGTACTGGAGTTTTAGCTTTAGCATCATTCCTTCCAAAGAAATCCCAGGGCTGATCTCCTTAACAATGCACTGGTTGGATCTCCTTGAAGTCCAAGGTATTCTCAAGAGTCTTCTCCAACACCACAGTTCAAAAGCTTCAATTCTTCGGCACTCAGCTTTCTTCACAGTCCAACTCTCACATCCATACATGACCACTGGGAAAACCATAGCCTTGGCTAGACGGACCTTTGTTGGCAAAGTAATGTCTCTGCTTTTCAATATGCTAATTAGGTTGGTCATAACTTTTCTTCCAAGGAGTAAGCATCTTTTAATTTCATGGCTGCAGTCACCATCTGCAATGACTTTGGAGCCCCAAAAAATGAAGTCTGACACTGTTTCCACTGTTTCCTTATTTCCCAAGAAGTGACGGGACCAGATGCCATGATCTTCATTTTCTGAATGTTGAGCTTTAAGCCAACTTTTTCACTCTCTACTTTTACTTTCATCAAGAGGCTTTTAGTTCCTCTTCACTTTCTGCCAAAGTATCTATTTCAACCTCAAAATATAATCAAGTTTTTTATACTAATACTATATTATAAACAACTAAAATCTTTTGGGCATCACAAACATGAGCTAGTGTCAAATTTCTTTCCCCAAACTTTTTTTTCATTCTGTGTTTATACAGAACTCATTCTATTTAGTTTCATTGTTTTACTTTTTTATATAGTGTTTCAGATTTTGTGTGGTGTAGTTATTATGTACGTATCCATAATATTCCCAATGAGCATATATGTTGATATAATAAAAGCAAAGAAAAATGTTTTTTTTTTGTTTCCTTTCCAATATCTTTTCTAATGAGTTTAATAGCATCTTGGCTTTTAAACAAACAGTAGCATCCTGGCCCATAACTTTGGAAAATAGTCTAGATTTATTTTCCAATATTTCAAAGAACATTGAAATCTATTATCTAGGACTTGAAGTTTAAATTAAATGGACCTTCCCTTTCATTTAAATGGAAGCTGATCAGCTAATCTTCTGAATTATACAAGCCATGTCCTAAAATAAGTAATCAATAATAATCATTGTTAGATAACTAAGTGAAAGTCGCTCAGTCGTGTCTGACTCTTTGTGACCCTGTGGACTATACAGTCCAAAGAGATTCATTTTTTAAAGAGAGGAAATTCCCCTTAAAAACAAAAACAGTCTGGTCTCAGTCTCATAGCCTTCATACGTTTATTTCTTATGCAAAAACTCCATTTCTAACATTCTCCCACACAATCCTTGTATCAGTTTCACCCAATTATATCTTATGTGGGCCTGATTTTCTTCCCAGCTACACAGTCTTGTAATTTATTTCATGGTGATGCCAATTAATTTAAAATGAACTCTTTTCACAACTATGTGGAAAAGGTGGGATGTTGTCACAGCAGTAATCAATTATTATATGAATAAAGGGCACTCGCTCTGTGTTCCTCTTAGTGTTTTGTCAGATATGTCTTTGCATTTTAATTGGGAAGCATGGGGAATGAATTTTTAAAAAAACTACTTACTTTAGCTATGCCACTTCAGAGGAATTTTATATGTTTTATTAAAATTACTATTTATAGTGTACATTTGAATGTAAAATATATATGCATAATTAATTATAATAATACATGGATAGATATTAGTGTGTTTCCAAGTATAACAAACAGAAGGTGGGAAAATAACATTTCTAACAATAACCTCATTTCTCTAAGAAACATAATTTTTCTCTCCTTATTTCATTTAAGATACAAAAATGGGATAGGATGTCTAGTAGAGAACAAAAAATTTAATTGGGTTATTGTTTAGCCATTGAATATTTATGGCTTGTGTTATATCCAGATTGAAGTCAGCAATGAATATTTCTGGAAAAAGAAACCTGTCTTCATGAGTTTACATTTTTCCCTGAGGTGATGATTGTTTAGTTATTCCTGGATATCTCACATAAAACATTTATTTCATCAACTTATATTTTTACAATAAGAATTTTGAAGTAGTAAATTTTTAACAAATATGGTATAGCTTTCTTATTCTGATACTTTTACTCATTTTGTGCATTAGGGAAAATAAGTTGTAAATTAATTTTATGAATGATGATGTGCTGTGCTGTGCTTAGCTGATCCCGACTCTGCAACCCCATGGGCTGCAGCCCACCGGGCTCCTCTGTCCATGGGGGTTCTCCAGGCAAGAATACTGGAGAGGGTAGCCATGTCCTCCTCAAGAGTTGGTTTGGATATAAAATATTATAAATATCTGGGGCTTTCTAAAAACTGATAAAAAATTAAGTGTTTCATAATGTAGGTTATATTAAATATTCTTATAATTGTTTCATCTATTTGAATTAAACTATCTTATTTTTAAAATATCAGTTTAGGTTTTTAAAAGTCAATATTTTTAAAAAAGTAAATATTTTTGTGAGTGATGCCTTTGAATTATTATTTTTGTTCTACTTTCCAAATACATCATGTTTACCACAAAGACATAATCAGGAATCAAAACCACAAAGCTGGTTTTCATTACTGCTTATAAACAGAAAAGACAGAGGAAATTCCCATTATGTACTAGGGAAAATATATTTTGAAATTCATATTTCAAAGCAGTATTCTTTTAATACCTGAACATGAATCTTTTTTGAGATCATACCAAAATCCATTATTAAAAACCAAGAGCACATTGATGGAGATTTAAATGTGGAGTTTATGATTGAATTATTAAAAATTTGCTTTAAAAGCATGTTTATTGCCAAACAATTCTATAAACTCTTTTACAGGATTTTATTTTTTGCTAGAAGTGGTCTTTTATAAAGAGTAAATAAGCCCCAACAATAGAAGGTTAAAGATTGATTGAAAACTCAATATGTTTTAAGCCAGATAAAAGCCATTCTCCCAAATGTAGTTTTTATATTAAGTGGTAGAAGTCAATGAAGAGTAAAAAGTATCAAGCCATTGCACAATGGCTTAAAGTAAATTTAGAACTTCATTGAAAACTCTAAAGTTGTATGTATCTACAAACACATACATATACCCAATTATGGAACTCTGTTTCTACCTTTTGAAAGAATTCATTACTTATTTCAATTGATTATTTTTAAGCTCAAACAAACTGTATTTCATAATACCTCCATTTCAAATAGGAGTAAAGCCTCAGAAAAAAATTAAATGCAAGTAAATATTATATATTTTTTCTAAATTAATAACTGAAAAAAGAGGCTAACTGTAAGCAAAATATATTTATTTTCTCATTCTGTAATTAGAATGGAATCATTTGCCCTGAAACATAAATGAACATTTCTTGAGTCAATGCTGAAAGTGTATTTATGAGTCTAAAATTAAGAAGTCATTTTGACGTTTTTCTTTTGATCTCAGATCCAATTAATTGATAAGTGCTACCTATTTAATTTATTCTCATCAGCACTGTCATTGCTATAAATCAGAGCCACATCACTTTTTCTGCCTTTCCAACAGGCACCTAACTGGCACCCACTTTGCCAGTCTTACTTCACTGGGACTCACTTTTGTGTTCTACAGAGAGTTTTCTGAATGAAAAATCCTATCAAGTCACCCTCTTGCCTAAACGTTTAATGGACACTAACACATAGGACAATCTCCAAACTTCTTGGTCTGGCATATAAATGTCTTTAGTCTTCATCGTTCTTGATTTTTGAGCCTAATCTCTCTTGTACTCTCTACCCCTCTTCTCTATACTAGCCTATATTCCGGTAATACTAAATCATTACAATCGATTACACCATGTTCAAGTATTTATATCCATTGCTCCATCTGTCAGAAATATCACCCCCTGGACAACCTGGTTAAAATGCTCTGGTCTTTTGACTCTGTTCCAAGAGGGCTTTTGTGACACTTGATGCCACTCTATCCATTTAATCTGAATCCAGACTCACTAGATGAACCTAATCTGTACCTTTACTAGGATATGAGTCATGTATTATAATTTATATCCATATTCATATTAAAAAATCCACTAGTATATCCAGCTTTTGTGAGCAAGACACTGATACCTGGAGGGCACATGATGGTTTTAGGTTTGTCGTATAACAACATATTGATATCTTGTTAAATATTCCATGAGAGTTGATAATAGTCCAAAATCTCTCATGAAGGCAGAAGCTATGTAATTTTCATAAACTCAGATCTTTTTTTTGTTTTGTTTAAAATCTCAGAGATTATCAAAATACCTGCTCAGATACCTTTATGCTTTTTAAGCTCCTTATTTGACTGCAAGTCATCTTGTTCAACAAGATCAGAACCAGTTAAAGTGGGGAAACATAAAAATAAACAAGTAAATAAGTATTATTAAAACATTTTTCTCTGAGTATGAATCTATGATTTTTAACTTCAGCTTATCACCTCTGTCTTTTGAATTCATATCCACCATAAAAGGTCTTCAAATTACAGTTCTAGTTTCTTGAAAGTGAATGAGAACCTCAAGAAATAGTCCGAGTATAGGAATTCTTCCTGATTTTTAATTTTCCAAGTATGGGAGCCCAATCTAGTACAGTCATCACTCAGAATCTTTACAGTGATTCCCTACATTTTCTGACCCGGGGTACAGATGAGGCCAGCTATTTAGAGCAACAGACACACCAGCTTCCCGGTGCTGCCCCTCTTGCCAGTGCCTTCCTGGTGACTCTGCATCTGCGGGCTGTGGGTTAAGAGAGAATAGTTTCCTTGTGCCTGAGCTATAAAACCCCAATTAGCCCTCCTGTTAGCCCAAACCTACACCTCAGAAGAAAATGTCACTGTGCAAAAGTAATAAGCTTTCTAGTCATTATGAGCCAGAAAGCATAAAGTTGTCCACATTAAACAGAGGTGATTGACAAGCAGCATAGGTGCTTTCAGAACTGGGCAATTCTAAGCAGAGGCCTGGAACAGCCAGGCATGCCAGCCTCTGGCTACTGCTTCAACCAGACTTAACTGCACAGCAGTTAACTAGCAATTCATTTCTGTTGAGTCTTCTCAAAGTTTTCAGTGTCAACGTCAGTTGAGTCGCTCATTGCAACCTCGTGGAGTGCAGCATGCCAGTCTTGCTTGTCCATCACCAACTCACAGAGCTTATTCAGATTCAGGTCCATCAAGTCGGTGATGCCACCCAAATATCTCATCCTCAGTCGTCCACTTCTCCTGCCTTCAATCTTTCCCAACATCAGGGCATTTTCCAATGAGACAGTTTTTCGCATCAGGTGGAAAAACTATTGGAGCTTCAGCTTCAGCATCAGTCTTTCCAATGAATATTCAGGACCGATTTCCTTAAGGATTGACTGGTTGGATCTCCTTGCAGTCCAAGGGACTCTCAAGAGTCTTCTCCAACATCACAGTTCAAAAGTATCAGTTCTTCAGGGCTCAGCCTTGTTTATGATTCAACTCTCGCATCCAAACATGACTCCTGGGAAAACCATAGTTTGCCACACAGGCCTTTGTTGGCAAAGTAATGTCTCAGCTTTTTTATTTATTTATTTATTTATTTTTAAATTTTAAAATCTTTAATTCTTACATGCGTTCCCAAACATGACCCCCCCTCCCACCTCCCTCCCCATAACATCTCTCTGGGTCATCCCCATGCACCAGCCCCAAGCATGCTGTATCCTGCGTCAGACATAGACTGGCGATTCGATTCTTACATGACAGTATACATGTTAGAATGCCATTCTCCCAAATCATCCCACCCTCTCCCTCTACCTCTGAGTCCAAAAGTCCGTTATACACATCTGTGTCTTTTTTGCTGTCTTGCATACAGGGTCGTCATTGCCATCTTTCTAAATTCCATATATATGTGTTAGTATACTGTATTGGTGTTTTTCTTTCTGGCTTACTTCACTCTGTATAATCGGCTCCAGTTTCATCCATCTCATCAGAACTGATTCAAATGAATTCTTTTTAACGGCTGAGTAATACTCCATTGTGTATATGTACCACAGCTTTCTTATCCATTCCTCTGCTGATGGACATCTAGGTTGTTTCCATGTCCTGGCTATTATAAACAGTGCTGCGATGAACATTGGGGTACATGTGTCTCTTTCAATTCTGGTTTCCTCGGTGTGTATGCCCAGCAGTGGGATTGCTGGGTCATAAGGTAGTTCTATTTGCAATTTTTTAAGGAATCTCCACACTGTTCTCCATAGTGGCTGTACTAGTTTGCATTCCCACCAACAGTGTAGGAGGGTTCCCTTTTCTCCACACCCTCTCCAGCATTTATTGCTTGCAGATTTTTGGATCGCAGCCATTCTGACTGGTGTGAAGTGGTACCTCATTGTGGTTTTGATTTGCATTTCTCTAATAATGAGTGATGTTGAGCATCTTTTCATGTGTTTGTTAGCCATCCGTATGTCTTCCTTGGAGAAATGTCTAGTTAGTTCTTTGGCCCATTTTTTGATTGGGTCGTTTATTTTTCTGGAATTGAGCTGCAGAAGTTGCCTTGTATATTTTTGAGATTAGTTGTTTGTCAGTTGCTTCATTTGCTATTATTTTCTCCCATTCAGAAGGCTGTCTTTTCACCTTGCTTATAGTTTCCTTTGTTGTGCACAAGCTTTTAATTTTAATTAGATCCCATTTGTTTATTTTTGCTTTTATTTCCAGAATTCTGGGAGGTGGATCATAGAGGATCCTGCTGTGATTTATGTCAGAGACTGTTTTGCCTATGTTCTCCTCCAGGAGTTTTATAGTTTCCGGTCTTGTTGTCTAGGTTGGTCATAGTTTTTCTTCCAAGGAGCAAGTGTCTTTTAATTTCATGGCTGCACTTACCATCTGCTGACAGACAGAAATTAAAGTCTGTCACTGTTTCCATTGTTTCCCCATCTATTTGCCATGAAGTGATGGGACCAGATGCCATGATCTTAGTTTTCTGACTGTTGAGTCTTAAGACTTTTTTACTCTCCTCTTTCACTTTCTGCACTCAATATGCCAGCAAGTTTGGAAAACTCAGCAGTGGCCACAGGACTGGAAAAGGTCAGTTTTCATTCCAATCCCAAAGAAAGGCAATGCCAAAGAATGCTCAAACTACCACACAATTGCACTCATCTCAGATGCTAGTAAAGTAGTGCTCACAATTCTCCAAGCCAGGCTTCAGCAATACGTGAACCGTGAACTCCCTGATATTCAAGCTGGTTTTAGAAAAGGCAGAGGAACCAGAGATCAAATTGCCAACATCCGCTGGATCATGGAAAAAGCAAGAGAGTTCCAGAAAAACATCTATTTCTGCTTTCTTGACTATGCCAAAGCCTTTGACTGTGTGGATCACAATCAACTGTGGAAAATTCTGAAAGAGATGGGAATACCAGACCACCTGACCTGTCTCTTGAGAAATCTGTATGCAGGTCAGGAAGCAACAGTTAGAACTGGACATGGAACAACAGACTGGTTCCAAATAGGAAAAGGAGTCCGTCAAGGCTGTATATTGTCACCCTGCTTATTTAACTTATATGCAGAGTACATCATGAGAAACGCTGGACTGGAAGAAACACAAGCTGGAATCAAGATTGCCGGGAGAAATATCAATAACCTCAGATATGCAGATGATACCACCCTTATGGCAGAAACTGAAGAGGAGCTAAAAAGCCTCTTGATGAAAGTGAAAGAGGAGAGTGAAAAAGTTGGCTTAAAGCTCAACATTCAGAAAACGAACATCATGGCATCTGGTCCCATCACTTCATGGGAAATAGATGGGAAACAGTAGAAACAGTGTCAGACTTCATTTTGGGGGGCTCCAAAATCATGGCAGATGGTGACTGCAGCCATGAAATTAAAAGATGCTTACTCCTTGGAAGAAAAGTTATGACCAACCTAGATAGTATATTCAAGAGCGGAGACATTACTTTGCCAACTAAGGTCCGTCTAGTCAAGGCTATGGTTTCTCCTGTGGTCATGTATGGATGTGAGAGTTGGGCTGTGAAGAAAGCTGAGTGCCGAAGAATTGATGCGTTTGAACTGTGGTGTTGGAGAAGACTCTTGAGGGTCCCTTGGACTGCAAGGAGCTCCAACCAGTCCATTCTGAAGGAGATCAACCCTGGGATTTCTTTGGAAGGAATGATGCTAATGCTGTAGCTCCAGTACTTTGGCCACCTCATGCGAAGAGTTGACTCATTGGAGAAGACTCTGATGCTGGGAGAGACTGGGGGCAGGAGGAGAAGGGGATGACCGAGGATGAGATGGCTGGATGGCATCACGGACTCGATGGACGTGAGTCTGAGTGAACTCTGGGAGACAGTGATGGACAGGGAGGCCTGGCGTGCTGCGATTCATGGGGTCGCAAAGAGTCGGACACGACTAAGCGACTGAACTGAACTGAACTGAACTCTCACTTTCATCCAGAGGCTCATTAGTTCCTCTTTGCTTTCTGCCATAAAAGTGGTATCATAGGCATATCCGAGTTTATTATTGATATTTCTCCCAGCAGTCTTGATTCCAGCTTGTGCTATATTCATACTGGCATTTCACATGATGTACTCTACATATAAGTTAAATAAACAGAGTGACAATATACAGCCTTGATTTACTCCTTTCCCAATTTGGAACCAGTCTTGTTGTTTAATGTCCAGTTCTAACTGTTGCTTCTTGACCTGCATACAGATTTCTCAGGAGGCAGGTAAGGTGGTCTGGTATTCCCATCTCTTTAAGAACTTTCCACGGATTGTTGTGATCCACAAAGGCCTTGGCGTAGTCAAAAACACAGTAGATGTTTTTCTGGAATTTTCTTGCTTTTTTAATGATCCAGCAGATGTTGGCAATTTCATCTCTGGTTCCTCTGCCTTTTCTAAATTCAGCTTGAACATCTGGAATTTCTTGGTAAATGAACTGTTGAAGCCTCGCTTGGAGAATTTTGAGCATTACTTTGCTAGCATATGAAATGAGTGCAATTGTGCATAGTTTGAACATTCTTTGGTGTTGCCTTCCTTTGTGATTGCAATGAAAACTGACCTTTTCCAGTCCTGTGGCCACTGCTGAGTTTTCCAAATTTGCTGGTATATTAAGTGCCGCACTTTCTCAGCAAAATCTTTTAGAATTTGAAATAGCTCCACTGGAATTCCATCACCTCCACTAGCTTTGTTCTTAGTGATTCTTCCTAAGGCACACTTGATTTCGCATTCCAGGATGTCTGGCTCTAGGTGAGTGATTACACCATCATGGTTTTCGGGGTCATGAAGATCTTTTTTGTATAGTACTTCTGTATATTCTTGCTACCTCTTCTTAATATTTTCTGTTTTTGTTAGGTCCATACCATTTCTGCCCTTTATTGTGTCCATCTTTGCATGAAATGTTCCGTTGGTGTCTCTAATTTTCTTGAAGAGATCTCTAGTCTTTCTCATTCTATTGTTTTCCTCTATTTCTTTGCATTGATCACTTAGGAAGGCTTTCTTATCTCTCCTTGCTATTCTTTAGAACTCTGCATTCAGATGAATATATTTTTCCTTTTCTCCTTTGCCTTTCACTTCTCTTTTTTTCTCAGCTATTTATAAGGCCTTCTCAGACAACCATTTTGCCTTTTTACATTTGTTTTTCGTGGGGATGGTCCTGATCACTGCCTCCTGTACAATGTCACAAACCTTTCAGTGTGGTCTCGATCAAGTTAACTCTGTCTTCCTGCACCAACTTTGTTTGTGTATTATTTAATCAAATAATGCATTAACAATAATAAGTAAAACTTACATTTTAAAAAATGAAAAAAAAATCACTGTCTCTTGATAAGAGCTACCCTAGTGGCTCAGATGGTAAAGAATCTGCCTGCACTTGGGGAGAACTGGGTTTGATACCCTAGAGAAGAGAATGGCTACTCACTCCAGTATTCTTGCCTGGAGAATCCCAAAGAGTTGAACATATCTGAGCAAGGAGATGAGCACTAGCAACTGTGATTCAATACTGTGGAAATCAGATGGTGCATTAAAACAAGTAGAGAAAGTGGAACAATTCAGAGAGGACTTTCATAGGATTTTTGTTAAGAGAACACTCAGACTGAGTTTTAAGATGGACAAAACCCACACATAGTTGTCCAACATCAAGCTGTATTATGCCAAATACTTTGTGTGGATCACAACAAACTGGGAGAAATTCTTAAAGAGATGAAAACACTAGATCATCTTATCTGCCTCCTGAGAAATCTGTAGGCAGGTCAAGAAGCAATAGTTAGAACCAGACATGGAACAACCTTCTGGTTCTAAATTGGGAAAGAAGTATGTCAAGGCTGTGTCACCCTGCTATTTAATTTAAATGCAGAGTACATCATACGGAATGCTGGGCTGGATGAAGCACAAGCTGGAATCAAGATTGCTGGGAGAAATATCAGTAACCTCAGATATGCAGATGACACCATCCTTATGGCAGAAAGTGAAGAGGAACTAAGGAGCCTCTCGATGAAAGTGAAAGAGGAGAGTAAAAAAGCTGGCTTAATAGTCAACTTTCAAAAAGCAGAGACCATGGCATCTGGTCCCATCATTCATGGCAAATAGATGGGGAAACAGTGAGAACAATTACAGACTATATTTTCCTAGGCTCCAAAATCATGGCAGATGGTGAGTGCAGCCATGAAATTAAAAGACACTTGCTCCTTGGAAGAAAAGCTATGACCAACCTAGACAGCATATTAAAAAGCAGAGACATTACTTTACGGGCAAAGGTCCGTCTGGTCAAAGCTATGGTTTTTCCAGGAGCCATGTATGGATGCGAGAGTTGGACCATAGAGAAAGCTGAGCGCCAAAGAATTGATGCTTTTGAACTGTGGTGTTGGAGAGGACTGGACAGCCCCTTGGACTTCAAGAAGATCAAACCAGTCAATCCTAAAGGAAGTCAGTCCTGAATATTCAGTGGAAGAATTGATGTTAAAGCTGAGACTCCCGTACTTTGGCCACAAATGCAAAGAATGGACTCATTGGAAAAGACCCTGATGCTGGGAAAGATTGAAGGTAGGAGGCGAAGGGGACGACAGAGGATGAGATGGTTGGATGGTATCAGTGACTTGATGACATGAGTTTGAGCAGGCTCTGGGAGTTGGTGATAGACAGGGAAACCTGGTGTGCTACGATTCATGGGGTCGCAAAGAGTCGATATGATTGAGACACTAAACTGACAGCTGACTGAAGTTGTATTAAAATTCTGAAAGAACTGAGAGCCAAATAGGAAAGATGGAGGTGGCCCACTTATCATCAAAGCATAACTTTCTAAGAGTTGAAAATATCATTTAAATGCAAATATAAAATAAATACATACTGACAAGATCATTTGACATCTTAATAAGGGAACATGGAGGATAGTTAAGTCTTTTCAAATGAGAGATCTTAAACTATGCACAATCAATTGAAGATGCTAAAAGGTAATTACAAAGCTATATGTGAATCTAATTAACGTCCTATAGCCATATTCTTTTCTACCAGACACAAATCCATTGCTTCTCCAACAGACAAAATTCATTGACAACTTATCCATGTTATCATAAACCCATATTGAGTCTAAATTCTGATTAATAATAAGTAGTAAATCAAAAATAGCTCATTCTCCCAGAGCAGGGACTGGCATACGTTTTCTGTAAAGTGCCTGATATTTACGTATACAGAAAGATATAAATATCTACATACATAGAGATATAAATACCTTTTTAGGCCTGATAGGAAATATTTTAGTATTTGCATGCCATATAAAATCTGTCTCATATTGGTTTCTTTTTTTTTTTTTTTTTTTACTTTATATAAATGTAAAAAATCCATACTTAGTTCAGGGGCTGAAAAAACAGGCCTTGGTCTGGACCTTACTTGTGGGCTGAACAAACAGGTCTTAGTCTGGATCTTACTTGTGGGCTGTAATTCACTAAATCCCTGCCTTAGACAATCAAATAATCCTTGAATAAGCCTGTTGCACAAGCTCTAGTGTGACACTGAAAAAAACTTGCATCTTCCCTTGCCTTTCTTCCAAGATCTGGGTAATCCGCTCATCACAGAGAGGAGGTCCCAGAGGCATAAAGACTTGATTAGCACAAAGCTCTAAAGCAGAATCCACAACTGGGACTGGAAAGTGACCTCGGTGTCCTGCTCTCTCGTCTCTCTTAATCACATATATGCAGACAATACACACACACACACACACACACACACACACACACACACGCCAATGAGTTTTGATAAACTATTTTTTAAAGACTATTTCACTTACTCATTCAATAATATATACATAGGATGTTTAATAAGAAATTCAGTTGGCATTGTTTTCCATATTTCTGTATTAGGTGGTTGTAATCATCATCTTTTACATGCAAAAACGTCAAAGCCAGTTGAAGAGTCAAGAGCTAAAAGAGAAGAGAGAAGAATCTAGAAGGAAGAATTAAAGAAGAATCTCTGACTAGGATGAGAAATAGATATATTTTATCCCTTCAAGAGAGTTGTCAGAGTCCAAGAAGGCAAACAGAAACCATTCTGGGTATGTTAAAAAGAGGAAATTTAATACACAAACTAGTTATAAAAGTGAGGGTGAGCCGAAAAGCTAAGCAAAGGACAGTGATGAAACACAGACATCAGCCTCATCAGGAAGCAGTATTGTCTTAGGGCTAGAGGCACACTAGAGGAGGAGATGTGAACAGACCTCAAGAGTCAGAGGGGTCTACTGGGGCCGGAACACCATGTGGGCTTGCCTGGCAGAAGTCGGAACCACAGAAGAAAGGCTAAGTTGGAGACATGGAGAAGACACAGTTCCTGCTGGAGGTACCACTCAAGGCAGAGAGACAGGGAAACACTCTGGAGTCTCCCCCTCTTCCCCAATCCACCCCTGTCTGCAGCTCCCATTTGCCAACCCTCAAAGTGCATTTAAAAAAAAAAAAGGAGGAAGGAAGGTATAGAACTAGGGAAAATACAAGAAATGAAGAGAAATTAAGAGAGAAAAAAGCAGGAGGCACAATGAAACATGCTTCTCAAAGGTAAGCTTTCATTTCTGCACAGCATAAGTTGCCAGCCTCTAATGTACAATCGCACACATTTCACTTGCTAGCAAGATAATGTTCAAAATCCTTCAAGCTAGGCTTCAACAGTATGTAAATCGAGATCTTTCGGATATACAAGCTGGATTTAGAAAAGGCAGAGGAACCAGAGATTAAATCACTAACATCCGTTGGATCGTTGAAAAACCAAGGAAATTTCAAAAACATCTAATCTGTTTCATTGACTATGCTAACACCTTTGACCGTGTGGATCACAACAAACTGGAAAATTCTTAAAGAGATGGGAATACCTGATGATCTTACCTGTCTCCTGAGAAACCTGTATGCAGGTCAAGAAGCAACAGTTAAAAACTGAACATTGAACAATGGACTGGTTCAAAATCAGGAAAGGAGTATGTCAAGACTGTATATTGTCACCCTGCTTATTTTACTCATATGCAGAGTTCACCATGTGAAATGCTGGGCTGGATGAATCACAAGCTGGAATTAAGAATGATGGGAGAAATATCAACAACCTCAGATATGTAGATGATACCACCCTAATGGCAGAAAGCGAAGAGGAACTAAAGAGCCTCTTGATGAGGGTTAAAGAGGAAAGTGAAAAAACTGACTTAAAAAAATCAACGTTCAAAAACTTAGATCATGGCATCTGGTCCCATCACTTCATGGCAAATAGAAGGGGAAAATGTGGAAACAGTGACAGATTTTATTTTCTTGGGTCTCAAAATTACTATGGATGGTGACTACAGCCATGAAATTAAAAGACTCTTGCTCCTTGGAAAAAATGTTATGACAAACCTAGAGAATGTATTGAAAAGCAGAGACATGACTTTGCCAACAAAGGTCCATATAGTCAAAGCTATGGTTTTTCTAATAGTTATATACTGATGTGAGAGTTGGACGTAAAGAAGGCTGAGCACCAAAGAACTGATGCTTTCAAATTGCGGTGTTGGAGAAGACTATTGAGAGACACTTGGACTGCAAGGAGATCAAACCAGTCAATCCTAAAGGAAATCAACCCTGAATATTCATTGGAAGAACTGATGCTGAAGCTGAGCTCCAATATTTGGCCACCTGATGTGAAGAGCCAACTCATTGGAAAAGGCCTTGACGCTGGGAAAGATTGAGGGCAAGAGGGAAAGAGGATAACAGAGGATGAGATGGTTGGATGGCATCACTGACTCGATGGACATGAGTCTGAGTAAACTTCAGTAGATAGTGAAGGACAGAAAAGCCTGGCATGCTGCACTTTATGGGGTCACAAAGAGTCAAACAGAACTTAGTGACTGAACGACAAATAAACCACCCAAATTAACCTATGAAAGACAGTGTGTTAACAAGAAAGGTAAAAAACTATAAAATATACATCACCAACTAATGTCAAACATATCTATCACCATTAACGTAATTATCAGACACTATTAAAAATCTAGATTTGCATAATGAAAAAGAATACCATTATATATCCCTGAATTTGCATTTTCAAGTAATTCTAAATCAGAAATATAATAGCAAATTATTAGGCTGAATTACTTTTATTAAGCCTACAATATGAAATTAAAAGTTATTTAAATTCAAGTAAAGTACTTAATGAAAATTCTTATTTTATGAAATGCAACTATTATGAAACTATATTTGAGTTATTTAAAACTTTGTTTAAATTAGGCTTCTTAAATATTTTAAGAGAATGCTCCCAAACCTATAAACACATAATCATAATGTTTCATAAATTCAAAATAATATTTAGCAGTAATTAAACTCTACCAGTGTTAAAGTATAACCATATTTGAATGTGAACAAACATAGCAAGTTTTATTAACCAGGCACATTTCGAAACATGCCTTAGAAAAAATAGAAATTGGGGGGGGGACATGAAATATAAGAAAATAATTGAGGAACTTTATGGTAGAAAGTACCTGAAATTTTTTAAATTGTACAACTCTTTTAATTTAAGGCTACTTTTCTCTCAAGTTTAAAATGTTAAGCTTAGGAAAGTAGCAACATTTCAACAAAACATGCAAAGTCCTGGCTGTGAAGAGCTATGCTATACATATGCAAATTTAATTTTACCCTTGCAGTAACACTGAATAAATGCACATACTGTGTCATAATGAAGCATTTCTTCCTAGCACTATTTTAAACTTACCATACAGCTCAGCCATCAGTAAAACATTATTTAATATACTAGAAGTACAAGTACTTGTTCAAACCAAAGCTTTCATTAATTAATTCTACATCAGAATGCTGAAAATAACATCTTACCTTCCTGTTCTCCCTTACTGGACGGATATAAGACGTTATCCTATTTTCAGGCTAACAAGCTGGCCTGCTGTAATCCCACAGATGCTAGCAGAAGACACAAGACTCCCGAATCTGAAACTAATGATGTTATTACTCAGAGTGAAAGCAGCAGCCGAAGTTTCAGGATCTTTGAGTTCCCGCTCCCACAACGTAATGAGCAGAGAGCTGGTTGACACCTGCATACCCAATGGTTTGTGTTATGAAAGGTTGCTGCTGAGCCGTGAACGACACCGGGCTTCTTGGCCTCTGGAGGAGAGGAACTCCATCTGGGGCCAGGGACTGGGCTCCATCCTTGGCTCTGGAGAGAGACACACCATTTTTCAAGGCTGTTTGCAAAAACAGTGTCTCTGCTTGCAAGATGGGCAGAAAAGTGAGAAGTTCATGGAGAATCGTCTCCGAACAACTACCCAAAGCCTATAAAATAAGTAGTCTTATTAAAGGGAACACACGGGAAATGCTCAGACATCTTTGCTCTGTGGACTGTGAATGCAGGCCTGCAATGAACTTGCAGGAAGCCATGCCCTGAGAGCAGGAGGCAGTAATCAACAGTGGAAATGTAACAGTCATTTCTCATTAGAGAAGATACTCTCCATAAAAATGTCAAAGTATACTTGTTTGCATGGGATGGGATTTTTCTCTTTGGATGCTCCTCAACAAGCTGCCTACAAATGGATATGAGAACTGCCCTGAAAAAGAGGCCTATATTTTCTAAACATGGTAAAACTTGGAGTTAAACAGATTGCATTCAAAATAAGTGTCTCAAGTGAGATGACTCAACTGAAACTTCACTGCTCCTGGATCTGCTGTTTGCTGTCATCTAAAAAGAAGTCATCATTTCAGATCTTAAGTGTACCAAATCTGGTTTCAGTTGTGTCACATTCCTTGTGGCTCCATATTTCAGTTATGCAATATTGCAGTGGAGCAAGTTTGCCCCCTTGAACGACAGCTTCATTTACTGTGTTGCTATAGTTCTGAGAACCCTCTGAGTAGACATCAAAGCAATTGCTCCATTTCTACTTAATCAATGTGTGTCTGTTGGGAATAATACCAAATAGTGGTGCTATACAAATTTTTTAAATAAATATGTTTTCCACTATAAGAGGCATAGGACACATCCTTATGAATCCACTAATTCATTAAGTACACAGGTATAATGTATGCACACACTAAATAAATGGTATAGGAAGAAGTTTTAAGGAAAACCATAATCAAAACAATGAACTAAAATCAATGATTTTTTCTCTGGTCTCATTTACAAAGCTGTGTACTACCTCCACTCTAAACCTAACAAAAATCTCCACAAAATAGGAAACTATCTTAAGCAACTTGATATATGTTATATAATATAAATGTTTAAGACTGTACATGAGACTATTTGCAATAAGATTGTTTTACTTATTATTTTGCTATTAATTCCTTCCTACAGAGGTTTTGCTCTCATCTATTAACCCCTAATCTATTGTTGGAGTATAAGAATTATCCCAGTTGACAAGATAATGTAAAAAAGAAGTTACTGCTCCATTTCATCCACCATCTGTCCATTCCTTCACCATCCTTCCATCCATTCACCATCCATCCATTCATTCATCCACCCACCCATTTTCCCAGTTATCTATACAATCCTTTCAACCATTAATTAATCCAGCAAATAATTAACTGTTGAGTTGCTTCATAACTGTGGTTCATAGAAAAGTGAGTAGGGACCTCTCTTGATGGGTTAAACAACATGTTACTTTCACTGATCATACAATAGAGAAATTGTTACAGGAATGCATGATAGAAGGCCTTGTATAAGTCAGCTGGGATGGAGCAGAGAGTTTAAGAAAATGAGAAGATGTGTGTGTGTGTGCGTGTGTGTGTGCATGTGTTTGGAACATGAATAGAGTCAAAAGAAAAAAATTGAAGGAATAAGTTAGGCTTAAACCAATCCTAAAACCCTAGCAGATAGTTCAGTACAGTTCAGTCACTCAGTCTTGTCTGACTCCTTGCAACCCCATGAAAAGTAGCACGCCAGGCCTCCCTGTTCATCACCATCTGCCGGAGTTCACTCAGACTCACATCCATCGAGTCCGTGATGCCATCCAGCCATCTCATCCTCGGTCGTCCTCTTCTCCTCCTGCCCCCAATCCCTCCCAGCATCAGAGTTTTTTCCAATGAGTCAACTCTTCTCATGAGGTGTCCAAAGTACTGGAGCTTCAGCTTCAGCATCATTCCTTCCAAAGAAATCCCAGGGCTGATCTCCTTCAGAATGGACTGGTTGGAGCTCCTTGCAGTCCAAGGGACTCTCAAGAGTCTTCTCCAACACCACAGTTCAAAAGCATCAATTCTTCGGCACTCAGCTTTCTTCACAGGCCAACTCTCACATCCATACATGACCACAGGAAAAACCATAGTCTTAACTAGACGGACCTTAGTCGGGAAAGTAATGTCTCTGCTTTTGAATATGCTATCTAGATTGGTCATAACTTTTCTTCCAAGGAGTAAGCATCTTTTAATTTCATGGCTGCAGTCACCAACTGCAGTGATTCTGGAGCCCAAAAAAATAAAGTCTGACACTGTTTCTACTGTTTCCCCATCTATTTCCCATGAAGTGATGGGACCAGATGCCATGATCTTCGTTTTCTAAATGGTGAGCCATAGGCCAACTTTTTCACTCTCCTCTTTCACTTTCATCAAGAGGCTTTTTAGCTCCTCTTCAGTTTCTGCCATAAGGGTGGTGTCATCTGCATATCTGAGATTATTGAGATTTCTCCCGGCAATCTTGATTCCAGCTTGTGTTTCTTCCAGTCCAGCGTTTCTCATGATGTACTCTGCATATAAGTTAAATAAGCAGGGTGACAATATACAGCCTTGATGGACTCCTTTTCCTATTAGGAACCAGTCTGTTGTTCCATGTCCAGTTCTAACTGTTGCTTCCTGACCTGCATACAGATTTCTCAAGAGACAGGTCAGGTGGTCTGGTGAATATTCCCATCTCTTTCAGAATTTTCCACAGTTGATTGTGATCCCACACAGTCAAAGGCTTTGCCATAGTCAATAAAGCAGAAATAGATGTTTTTCTGGAACTCTCTTGCTTTTTCCATGATCCAGCGGATGTTGGCAATTTGATCTTTGGTTCCTCTGCCTTTTCTAAAACCAGCTTGAATATCAGGGAGTTCAAGGTTCACGTATTGCTAAAGCCTGGCTTGGAGAATTTTGAGCACTACTTTACTAGCATGTGAGATGAGTGCAATTGTGCGGTGTTTGAACATTCTTTGGTATTGCCTTTCTTTGGGATTGGAATGAAAACTGACTTTTTCCAGTCCTGTGGCCATTGCTGAGTTTTCCAAATTTGCTGGCATATTGAGTGCAGCACTTTCACAGCATCATCTTTCAGGATTTGAAATAGCTCAACTGGAATGCCATCACCTCCACTAGCTTTGTTCGTAGTGATGCTTTCTAAGGCCAACTTGACTTCACTTTCCAAGATGTCTGGTTCTAGATTAGTAATCACATCATCATGACTATCTGGGTCGTGAAGATCTTTTTGTACAGTTCTTCCGTGTATTCTTGCCACCTCTTCTTAATATGTTTTGCTTTTGTTAGGTCCATACCATTTCTGTCTTTTATCGAGCCCATCTTTGCATGAAATGTTCCCTTGGTATCTCTAATTTTCTTGAAGAGATCTCTAGTCTTTCCCATTCTGTTGTTTTCCTCTATTTCTTTGCATTGATCGTTGAAGAAGGCTTTCTTATCTCTTCTTGCTATTCTTTGGAACTCTGCATTCAGATGCTTATATCTTTCCTTTTCTCCCTTGCTTTTGGATTCTCTTCTTTACACAGCTATTTGTAAGGCCTCCTCCCCAGAGAGCCATTTTGCTTTTTTGCATTTCTTTTCCATGGGGATGGTCTTGATCCCTGACTCCTGCACAATGTCACAAACCTCATTACATAGTTCATCAGGCACTCTATCAGATCTAGGCCCTTAAATCTATTTCTCACTTCCACTGTATAATCATAAGGGATTTGATTTAGGTCATACCTGAATGGTCTAGCGGTTTTCCCTACTTTCTTCAATTTAAGTCTGAATTGGGCAATAAGGAGTCATGATCTGAGCCACAGTCAGCTCCTGGTCTTGCTTTTGTTGACTGTATAGAGCTTCTCCATCTTTGGCTGCAGAGAATATAATCAATCTGATTTCGGTGTTGACCATCTGGTGATGTCCATGTGTAGAGTCTTCTCTTGTGTTGTTGGAAGAGGGTGTTTGCTATGACCAGTGCATTTTCTTGGCAAAACTCTATTAGTCTTTGTCCTGCTTCATTCCGCATTCCAAGGCCAAATTTGCCTGTTACTCCAGGTGTTTCTTGACTTCCTACTTTTGCATTCCAGTCCCCAATAATGAGATAGGGTGATAGGATATTAAAGGTGTTGGGGAAAGAGAGTGAAAGCACTATGAGGTTAGGAAACCTCAGTGCCCAGCCAGCTCCAAGCTTGAGTGAGTGGTTTACAGTCTCATCCTATCTCTGTCCACATTCACTGGTCTCCTCATTTCTGAGTCTGAATCTGACAGTGGAGACATACGGCACCCTAGAAATTCTATCACTCCTCTCCCAGCCAGTACCTATTAAGCCAAGGCTGCAGAGGTCCACACAGAACAGAACTTCTCCTTTCGGCTTTGCTTTGTTGCCTGCTGATGTACCACAAGTTAGAGATATTAATACTCACATGTTCCAGTCATGTCTGGAGTGCTGAATACTTGCTATGAAGTATTCAAGGCACTAGTTTCTAGGCAGACAAAAATAAAAAGGGAGGACAGAACACCTGCCTCTTTGGAAAATACAGCTTAGCAGTGGAGAGACAACTAAACAAGGCCAATGATACCTTCTATTAAAGGGAAAGGATGGGGTTCATAGAAAGATATGATGAAGAACTCAAGTGGGCAGGAAGCTACTGGAAAGTTTAAGCAACAAAGTAACAAAATCAAAATTTTCCTCTAGAAAGATGTCTGAAGTGTTGAAATACCTTGGAAATAAACAAAACTTCCACTTTTAAAGGTTAAGTGTTTATGTATGATCTGATAAACATAGGAATGTTCACTCAAATATTCTACATTATCTTTCTCCTTTCCACATATAAGTTATAAACATCTTTAGGGCCAGAAGGTTTCCTTTCACAGAGTAGTAGGACATACACAGTAAACATATTTTAAATGCTTGTAATGTCTAATCCAAACCCAGAAAATACAACACGCTGAAACTGTGTCCGTGTGCCTTCTGTAAGCAATAAACAATTTCATCATAAACGCTAAAAGTGGCTGCAAATATGATTGACATGATTATAAGCACACTGATTTTGTAACTTTCATGTTTCATATGCCATGAAATAAAGAAATTATGTCAAAGTTTGACTAAAATTCTATAATCAGTTCTTTAGAAATATCACCCAACTTCCCTCTCTGCCTATTTCCTTGGTCTGCACCAGAGGAGGGTGGGTTCGTGGATAGGAAATCAACTAACGCTTTTCTCATAGATTAAATTTACAATAACCTCTCATCTTCAGGTGGAACTCCCTGTGGGACTCACATATGAGAATGAGAGCAACTTCCTCCCTGGTTCTCCACATCAAAAATCATATCATTAGGGGGGAATTTTTACCTCTAAAATTTCACTTTAAATATCTAAATATGGGAAGAAGTGAAAGAGCACCTGGTGGAAAAATCAAGGCTTTCTGCTAATTAGCATCTCCACAATCCCCCCGCCCCAGAGAAGGGGGGTGGCCAATTAAGTTTAATTGCTGAGCACCAGGCATGGAGTCTGGCTCCTCCAGAGTTCACAGCTGTAGCTGAAGGGATGTCTCCCAGAGCGTGTTTCAGCCCCAAACTGACCTCCATGACACTTTACCCTTACACACTCAAGCTGAAAAAGGGCAGACCCATCTTTAGAATGTGGCTGTATTATTTAGGATTGATTTTCAATTAAATTTCCTTCCTGAATGTTAAGTATTCCCTGGTCGTTGCTACTTATTTGGTTTATGATAAGATTAATCCTGGAGAAAAACACGCCTGTGGGTCAAAGTGAGTGCAAAATTTTCATTAAAAAACTCAAAACACACAATTCCATAAAGGTCAGAGTGCACTACATACATATATATATATATATATATACACATTTTAATTTTATAAAAAAGTTACTCCCTGCCTCTAATTCCGAAAATATCTCAAAAGTTGTCAATTATAGCAATCTCAAATAACCTGAAGATGAGTATATTTTATATTCCCGTCTTTGTAGGGTTGGATTTTCTGCTACTATCCTTCTCTAATGCTTTTTTCTGGGATCCTGGTAACTAAGATTTTCAACGTATATTCTCCACCTCACATTGACAGGAGTGAAATAGAAAATTTGTGCCTGATACACTCTCTTTTCAGATTTATTTTTATAATTGAGTGAGTTGCTGTGCCACCTAGTCACCTTGACAGTTTTCTGCAGTGCCTAGAACACACCCTTTCCCTCTGACTCTCCTGTCCTAACTCAGATGCCATGATCTGCATAGAAAATGAATGAAGCCTGAATGACATTGCAGGCCTTCTGCAAGCATCTCTGCATCCACGTTGCTGCTGGAGTGTGAGTAATTTCCACTCTGCATTCATTAGTCAGAGAAAAAGCAAAGAGAATTTATGGGAAATGATGGAATCTGGAGACTATTTTCTTTTTCTCTCAGGTGATTTCTTGACATCCTTTTTTCTTTAGCTCTAGGAGCACAAATAGTAGGCAAAAAATTCTCTAAAACATAATCAAACAACTATCATCTTTCAAGAAAAATATTGCATGTGAATTGAGATAAGAATATGTAATATGTAATCGAGATATATATAGTCAAGAGAAATACAGGAAAAGGACAAGCAGTAATGCCCAGACAGGTAGGAAGAAAGACAAAAGGAAGAGGCCAGAAAAGTGAAGGGCAAGTATGTAGTTATTAAATACTACACCAATGATGACTATGAAGAATGCAACGGAGGTTACTGTGCGTTCTTTTGATACAAGCGCCACCACAATCTACTCACATGTCACATTCACATACGCTGTACCTTGGCAGTTTCCTCGATGATGGTCAATTGGTCCCAGGGTTTCTGACTCTCCAAACCTGTGTAAAAAACGAAAGGTCAGCAAAAAAGGAAGTGACGTCATTGAAACTATTTAAAAACAGATCTTGTAAGCTCCAGTTTAATTGAATAAATAATATTACAAGTAAATTCATGGGACAATTGGGAAAAGAGGTTTAAAAACAGATTTATATATATATATATATAAAATTTTTGCTGACATGAGTCATGTGAGAAAGCTTCAAGAATATTGAGCAAATTTACAGAGGAGAAGAAAGCTAAGTATTTTTCAGAACCTCAGTCAGATGTGTTAATTTGCTAGGGTATCAAAAGTATCACAAATTGGATGGCTTAAATCATACAAATATATTGTCTTATGGGTCTGGAGCCTAGAATTTTGAAACCAAGACATGGGAATGTTAACTCTTTTTAGATCCAAGAGGAACACTGTTCCAGGTGTCTGTCACTGGCTCGAAGATGGCCATCTTCTCGTTCTTGTGGCATTCTTCTTGGATATGTGCATGCTAAGTTGCTTTAATTGTGCACAACTCTTTGCAACCCTAAGGACTGTAGCCCACCAGGCTTCTCTATCCATGGGATTCTCCAGGCAAGAATACTGGAGTGGGTTGCCATTTTCTTCCTCCAGAGAATCTTCCCAACACAAGGCTTGAACTCAAGTCTCTTATGTCTCCTGAATTGGCAGGTGGGTTCTTTACCACTCTTGCCGCCTGGGAAGCCCTCCTGTATATGTGCCCTGTATCTAAATTTCCCCTTTTTATAAAGACGCAAGTCTATTGGATCAGGAACCCACCTTACTCCATTATGACTTTATCTTAACTAATCATATCTGCAATGATCCTATTTCCAAAAAAGGTCACATTCTGAGGTACTTGGGGTTAGGACTTCAACCCAGGAAATTTGGGCCGCACATAATACAACTTGTAATGGGTAGGAACCTCTTTTAAAGAGAAATAAGCTAGCAGATAGCCCACACTGACTATTTTTATTTTGCTGTTACCTGGTTGAGTAACAAAAGGCACATATTTCTTATAATTCACATAATGCTAAGCAAACAATTTAAAATTATATACAAATAATAAACATTTAAATTAACATTTTTTGTTATTTATTCACTTTTTAAATTATCATGACAGAAATGTCATTTTGTTGCAGTCAAATCATATTTAGAATGTGAAAGTGCTTTTGGCAGCTACAGTATTTTTTGAATTTCAATATGGGTCATGAGTGATTCCATCACCCTCTAGTTTTCTCTATTCAGTGCCCTGTGGTAACCGAAATGGGAAGGAAATCCAAAAAAGAGGACGTATATATACGTATGTCTGTTTCACTTTGCTGCGAAGCAGGAAATAGCACATTGTAAAGCCACTATACTCCATTAAAATGAAAAAAGAACAGCAACGACAACAGCAACAAGGAAACCCAGCACATCTTGGATGTTTGGGGGCCATGGAGAACAGCACCTGTAGTACCACAGAGAAACACCAGAGGGAGCAAGATATCACAAACTCCTGAAAAGGAAACCATCAAATACCTCTCATTGGGGAAACGGCACACACAATTCGAGATGACCCATATTGATAAAAGGATTGAGAGGCCCCCAGAGGCTCTACCCAAACTGATTGGTGAAGACCTTCCCCTGTATGAGGCCAGGCTATATAATGACTGGTGAAAGTGTCTGGGTTTTTTTTTTTTTTTCCTATCGTGACAGATAATAATAATAAGGTATATGAAGAAACAGGGAAACTCAGCCCAACTGAAGGAACAAATTCTCCAGAAAATAACACTAAAGAGATAGAGATCTATGAATTACCTGACAAAAAATTCAAGGTAATCATCTTATGGAAGTCAAATACTTCAAGACAATACAGATAGACAACTGAATGAAATCAGGAAAATAGGGCATGTAAAAAATGAGAACATTGACATACCGGAGCTTAAGAATTCAGAAAATGGATTGAAAAATTCACTAGAAAGAATTAACAGGAGAGTCAATCAAGCAGATGAAGGCAAGTCAACATGCTACAACATGGATGAAGCTTGAGGATATGAGAAGTCCAAAATGGTCAAATGCTCAGAGACAGAAAGTAGATGGTGGCTTCCAGGAGCTGGGGGAGGCCGAGGAGGGGAGTGGTCAGTGGGCAGTTTCAGCTGTGTAAGATAAAGACGTCCTAGAGATATGTAACACAACAATGCACATTTGGCTACTCTGCACACTTAAAAATGGTTAAGATGGAAAATTTTATGTGTTTCTGATAATAATAAAGCAGAGAGGAGCCCTGAAATAGCCTAACTGTACTCAGTTATAGCACAGTTATTCAGACGATTCAGACACAGCTTAGTGACTAAACAATAACAATCAGGTGATCCAGAATGTGTTCACATTATTTTTTAGGTGTCTTTGTAAATGAAATTTTAAAAAAGTAAACTCTCCTTATGAGGAGACAGAGTCTTTCCTAGGATATGTCCAGAATGAGGGAGTTGGGACAGGGGAGTGTGGAGGACATAGAAGGGGGCATTTTCATACCATAATTTGAGAAATCCAGTGTATGTGATTAATTCGGACCTCATGCATGAAAGAGTGGGCTTCCCTGATGGTTCAGTGAAGAATCTGCCCACAGTGCAGGAGACACGAGTTCAATTCCTGGGTTGGGGAAATCCCCTGGTGAAGGGAATGGCTACCCACTCCAGTATCCTTGCCTGGAGAATCGCATGGACAGCGGAGCCTGGTAGGCTACAGTCCATGGGGTTGAAAAGAGTCAGACACGACCGAGTGACTAACACACACACACACACACACACACACACACACGAGAGTACAGCTTTCGACACCATTTAGCTGTCCTTTCAAATGCCAGATTGCCAGGAGAAGAGAAATCCAGGGTGCTAGCACCCATAGTCAACCCTTACCCTGACTGTAACCTTTGGTGAATTCTTACATGTTTCTGAAAAATAATAAGAAACTTAAATTTTAATGAACTTTGTTGTAAATGGGAACTACAAAGAACAAAACCATTTTTAATAACAAGAAATTGGATTGCTCTCAGATTAAATCTCCACCAAGATCTAAAACTTTCTAAACATTAAGCTGGTAATAGTTTCTGAGCTTCATTTTCCTTAGTTTCCGCTCATTATTTTGAACTATACTAAATGTCAATACACTTGCTTCCTAATTTCCATAATTATGGAATTTTATATTCTACAATTCTGTGTTAATTGAAATTAAAAGTGTGAAGCAATCTCCTCTTTATAAAAAAAAAAAAAAAAAACACATCCATTCCATACAGTTGCCATAGCACTATCATTTCACCACCAAACTCTGCAGAGCAGACATTGTTCACTTCCTTTATGTACATCTTATCAAGCCCAAGGCCCTATTCTTTACTGTAACTGCTATTATAGAAGAGTATAATACCAAATATTATTCCTGTGCTGAGGAGATCTGATTGATCAATTCAACAATGCAGAAATCATTCAAGTCAGATATTCACTAAATATTAGCCATGCAACAAGATACTTCATAAATGTAAGTCAATAATTTAATTAAAATAACCATATGAAATACAATAGTGGTCACAGACTTGGAAATAATTGAACATTAAAGATTTAATAGCCATCTAAAGGATAAGCTGCTTTATTGCACATTTGGCAGGTAAGTGAAGACAATAACATTCCCAGCTAATGCTCAAATATGAGCATTATTACCACTTGGATATTTGCAAAGATAGCTCAGATAATTGCCATAAACCATTGAGAGTACATACTGTTAAGCATTCATGTACTTGACCCTAAGCAGTTACAAATACGTTCTGCTCTTTGAAAGTGTAACTGGCTAGGATTGAGGCCATCTGTAACTAAAATACAAGTGTGCCATTTGAAGATTAAAGTACAGGTCTATGCATGCCTATAGATTAATACTGGTAACCCATTTCATGAGAAAGTTTAAAATAATAGAACTGAGAATAATTTTAAGGTTCAATTAGTAATGACAAGATGGCAAAGTTGGCAAAATTACAGTTGACCCTTGAAGAACATTGCTTTGAACTGCCCTGGTCCACTTACATGTGGACTTTTAAAAATAAATATACAGTCCCCCTGAGTCAGGAGCTAGAAGGGCTCAGGGTTAGCACACAGGATCCCCGTGGACCAATACGCCAATGTAAAGAAAGCAGGAGCACGATAGAAGCTGAGCCCCACCATGATTAACAATAAGAGACATATTTCTCATTCTTGAGATCGAGGAGACCTTCCTGACTATAAAGTGCATTGGAGGTCAGAAGAAGGGTGGTGTCAAGCTACACATAGACCTCTTCACTTGGCTAAGAGACTGGCACGCACACACGGGAATACCCCGAGATAAACCAAATACAGACTCAGAACCAGGCAAAGCAAGATGACTGGCCAAAGGAAACCCGGAAGAAATGCCCCATGAGAGGGATTTAAACTACCAGGAGGTAGTGAATATTGGATGTTTCTTAATTTATCTTCTATATACAGAATTAATAAGATATGATTATGTGATACTTTGGCCACCTGACGTGAACAGCCAACTCACTGGAAAAGACCCTGATGCTGGGAAAGATTGAAGGCAGGAGGAGAAGGGGATGACAGAGGACGAGATGGTTGGATGGCATCACCAACTTGATGGACGTCAGTTTGAGCAAGCTCTGGGAGATGGTAAAGGACAGGGAAGCCTGGCGTGCTGCAGTCCATGGGGTCGCAAAGAGTCGGACATGACTTATCCACAGAATAATAGCAGCAATATACAGAATTAATAAGATATGATTATTTGAATCAGATGGTCTTGGAAGTCAAAGAGTTGAAATTTTAGAGAATAAAGAAAGACACTCATTCCAGGTAAACAGCTCTCCTCAAGCCTTCTTCCATTTCAGGACTCCAGCAGATTTCCACTGGACTTCCAGCAACTGTCAGCGAGTGTGTCTTGGGCCCTGTGAGGGGCCTGTAGCTTCTCTGGGCAGCTTCCATGTGTCTTTTGGAAAAGAAAGAGGTCATCACACTATTATTCTCTTTTTATCCAGCGGTACTGAATTCTCAATGGACAGGAGGCAATTTATAGCTCCACACTTTCGTTAAGAGCCCTATACAGGAACCTGAATTCACAAGTATTATGTCCTTAATTTGCTCCTTATTGACTATAACCTCCAGCTGCTTTCATTCCACACTGACTGCTCCTGAGTGGGGAAAACTTAAATTGGGTCTCTGGACAGGCTAAGGCAAACTGAGCCAGAAGGAGGAGGAGGAGGAGCGAAAGAAGGACCAGAGACAAAGAAGGAGAATGAAGCAGAGGAAGAGGAGGGACCGGAAGAGGAAGAAGAGGAGAAGCAGTGAGCAGTCGTCAGCCCGCGTCTGAGGGAAAGAGACCTCAGAATACCCTGAGGAAATCAGAACCGCCCGCCACCCTCCATCTACACACAGAGAGGTGAAGGCCTGCACCCAGGAGGGGCTTCCCCACACGTAGAAAATGCCAACGCGACCCCCAAGCCACCTTGCGCTACACGCTTATTCATCCAACAAATATTTACTGAGCGCCTTTACTTATTTAAGCACCAGAGTAGACAGAGGAGACACAGAACAGATTAAACCAAACTCTGCTCACAAGCAGTTTGCATTCTAGTGGGGCAAAACAGTCCATCGATAAGTACAACAAGAAAATATGAGACAGTAATACCGGCTAGGGGAAAGTTAAGGAGAGTGGTTTGAAATTTTTTATGTAATTGTTATATAAATTTTTTTAATTTTTATTTTCAGATTTTTAAAAATAATTTGATTAGCAGATTTGATGCTCAGAGAAGACCTAACAGAGTTGGAGATATTTAAGCTAAGACCACAAGAAACAGGCACCCATTTATTTGAAGATCAAGAGAGCATCTAGGATGAAAGCCCCTAAGGCAGAGGATTTGACTGTAGAATGAACACACCTGTGGGCGAATGTGCCAGGGATGAAGCAGGGAGTAGAGGAAGATCGCGGCGGGGGCATGGAAGGGGTCTTGGCACAAGGGTTATTGTGGAGCAGGTCTGGACAGCCAGCTCCTGGGGTACTGGGTCCTTGGGCGATCCAGAGAAATAATGGTAACCACGGCCATTAATTGGTCAGGTGAACTTCGTGCTGTGTAATACAAGTGATTCTGCCAAACCTGCAATGACCCAGCAACCTACACCTACTCCCATTCTACAGTGGGAAAATGGAAACAGAGAGGGCTCACCAACACCTCATAGCAAGTCACTGGCAGACTCGAGATTTGCAATATTTTATGACTTTCCTAGGTTGGATTCCACGGTGAACAGCTGAGGAGATGTGAGCTGGGCTGCGGCAATGTTTCCTGCTTCCTTAGTTCTCCCTGCTCCCTCTGTCCAGGGCTCCCCTCTGCCCTCCTCTCTGACCCAGCTCTGTCCCAGGATGTCCTCATCACACGGGGACCTGAAACTCGAGGGGTGTTGTCTGCGCCTCCGGTTGTTGGAGCAGATCCCACCCCAGAGAGTCGTCCTCAGAGGGGCCATTGTTGACCAGCTTATTCTTTGAAATTCACTCCCTAACCATTCATCCCTCATGGATCACAGCCTTGCCCTGACAGAGGAATTTGCATTAACTCAAAGAAGCTGTGAACCATGCTGGGCAGGGCCACCCAAGACAGATGGGTCATAGTGAAGTTCTGACAAATTGTGGCCCACTGGAGGAGGAAACTGGGAACCCACTCCAGTATTCTTGCTGCAAGAACCCCATGAACAATATGAAAAGGCAAAACCCCATGACACTGGAAGATGAGCCCCCCAGGTCCGAAGGTGTCCAATATGTGACTGATGTGAGGTAGTGAAATAGCATCACTGACTCGATGGACATAAATTTGAGCCAACACCGGGGCATCATGGAGGACAGAGGAGCCTGGCGTGCTGCAGTCCAAAGGGTTTCAAAGAGTCAGACATGACTTAGCAACTAGACAACAACAATCATTAATCTATAGCTATCAAAGGGAGTAGGCGCTTGGAATATAGGTGCATTTTTAGCGTCACCTAAATGTAGCGCATTGAAGATTTCTTATATAGATATAGTAAAAAGTGCATATTAACCAGGACATTTAACTAATTAAAACATCCCAACTCCCTAGGTTATTGGAAAGCCTTTCAGTTGCATTAACGTATTCTGCCCATTAGTCCACTTAACCAACTTACAACTACTTCACTGAATAAACACAGAAAATGTAGCTTGGTAAGTGCCACAGGACACTTACTAAGTGTCACAGGGTCACAGGGTAAGCGTCACAGCGTGCTGCAGTCCGTGGGGCCAACATGAGTCCAACTGAGCGACTGAAGTGCCACAGGACACAAGAAAGGCAAGACTGTAACATCACATTAGCGTTCAAAAACACTGCAATGTAACTTTCAAACTGCAAGAGTTTCTTCAAAAGCTGAAGCAAGTTCATTAAAGTGAACTCATACTTGTGATGAGTCTGTAAAAGAAAAAATAAATTGCTCTACTTTGCCTCTGAACAGGAAAAACTCATTTTATATAAGGAACATTCCACGGATTTTTATTTAACCACACACATTTGACTGTGTGTCTGAAGTACTTCAGCACCTCTTGGTATGTCATCATTCTGCACTCATTTAGAATTCAGTGAAACATCACGGAGCATAATATATTCATTTGGTAACCATTCGGATGTCACATTTATTTCTATAGGTGTTCAATTGTATTTCGACATTACTGGGCACTCAGGAAAAGTGTTAGCCTTAATTTCTAGATTTGCCCACTGTTAGAATTCATCCTCTGCATCTAAATCAGCATATTTGCATGTACAATATATTCTTAATCTGAGCTTTATGTTTTAAAACACCTCTTTTTCCTGATCATCACGTTTAAATGCAAATTGTTTGACACACTGCTAGTCTGCACAGTTGTGAAGCAATCTTATAAAGCAAGAGAGTCCAGAGGTTAGCTATACCTGCCAAAGTTATATGAGGCTGTGTTGTTTTCTTATTAAAAAGGCACATTGCGACAAAATATCAGAAGCATATTTTGGCAAATTTCCCCCAAAGAAAAACCCAGCCAGGCCATGTTAAAATAGAAATGTTGCTGTTGTTATTCTGTTGCTGTGTCCTACTCTTTAGGACTACTCTTCATGGACTGCAGCACGCCTGGCTTCCCTGTTATTCACAGTCTCCTGGAGTTTGCTCAAATTCATGTGCATTGAGTCGGTGATGCCATCCAACCATCTGATCTTCTGTCATCCCCTTCTCCTGCCCTCAACCTTTCCCAGCATCAGGGGCTTTTCCAATAATTCAGCTCTTCACATCAGGTGGCCAAAGTATTGGAGCTTCAGCTTCAGCATCAGTCCCAGGGTTGATTTCCTTTAGGACTGACCAGTCTGATCTCCTTGCTGTCCAAGGGACTCTCCAGAGTCTTCTCCAACACAACAGTTCCAAAACATCAATTGTCTGGTGATCAGCCTTCCTTATGGTTTGATTCTCACATCCTTACATGACTACTGGAAAACTATAGTTTTGACTATGTTGACATTTGTTGGCAATGTTCTGTCTCTGCTTTTTAATACGTTGTATAGATTTGTCATAGATTTCCTTCTAAGGAGCAAGCGTCTTTTAATTTAATGGCTGCAGCCACCATTTGCAGTGATTTTGGAGCCCAAGAAAATAAAATCTGCCACTGATTCCACTTTTTCTCCTGGGACCAGATGCTATGGGACCAGATGCCATGATCTTATTTTTTTGAATGTTGAGTTTTATGCCAGCATTTTCACTCTCTTCTTTCATCCTCATCAAGAGTCTCTTTAATTCCTCTTCACTTTCTGTCATTAGAGTGGTAACATCTGCATACCTGAGGCTGTTGATGTTTCTCCTGGCAATCTTGATTCCAGGCTTCCCTTGTGGCTCAGCTGGTAAAGAATCTGCCTGGAATGTGGGAGACCTGGGTTCGATCCTTAGGTTGGGAAGATCCCCTGGAGAAGGGAATGGTTCGGTTACCCACCCCATTATTCTGCCCTGGAGAATTCCATGGACTGTATAGTCCATGGGGTCACAAAGAGTTGGACATGAGTGAACGACTTTCACTTTTATTCTTGATTCCAGCTTGTGATTCATCCAGCCTGGCATTTCACATTTCATATAAGTTAAATAAGCCGGGTGACAACATACAGCCTTGACATACTCCTTTTCCAATTTTGAATTGGTATGTTCCTCCAGGTCTAGTTCTGTTCTTGACCTGCATACAGGTTTCTCAGGAGGCGGGTAAGGTTGTCTGGTACTCCCATTTCTTTAAGAATTTTCCACAGTTTGTTGTAATCCAGACAGTAAAAGACTTTAGCACAGTCAATGAAGCAGAAGTAGATGTTTTTTGGAAATTCACCTTACATATCATGGCTTTTGAGGAAAGTTATCCCATGCATGGGGCTTCCCAGGTGGCTCAGTGGTAAAGGATTTGCTGCCAAACAGAAGTTCAATTCAGCTCAGTCGCTCAGTCGTGTCCGACTCTTTGCGACCCCATGAATCGCAGCATGCCAGGCCTCCCTGTCCATCACCAACTCCCGGAGTTCACTCAAACTCACGTCCATCGAGTCAGTGATGCCATCCAGCCATCTCATCCTCTGTCGTCCCCTTCTCCTCCTGCCTCTAATCCCTCCCAGCATCAAAGTCTTTTCCAATGAGTCAACTCTTCGCATGAGGTGGCCAAAGTACTGGAGTTTCAGCTTTAGCATCATTCCTTCCAAAGAAATCCCAGGGCTGATCTCCTTCAGAATGAACTGGTTGGATCTCCTTGCAGTCCAAGGGACTCTCAAGAGTCTTCTCCAACACCACAGTTCAAAAACACCAAACAGAAGACAGGGGTTCAATCTCTGGGTCAGGAAAATTCCCTGGAGAAGAAAATGGCAACCCATTCCAAAATTCTCCCCTGAGAAATCCCATGGTCAGAGGAACCTATTGGGCTATAGTCCTTAGGGTCGCAAAGAGTCAGACACAACTTAGGACTAAACAACACCAACAGTCCCTCAGAATGTGACCTCCTCATGTTTAAGCAAAGGGAGCTGAATCATAACACAGGGGTCAGGACATGATTTTGGAAGTGGGTGGATGCTTCTGAGGTTTAACTGCCAGCATGAGAACTGAAAAGTGGAAGTGAGAAAGTTATGGATGGAAAATGTCCCAACCCTAAGGACAGATATAAAGATGAAGATATAAATTACAGTTATGATCTGCTGAACTAAGTCTCCAGGGTCACCATAAAATACAAATATGTGTGCATGTGATAATTTTCCATTATTCATCATACAGCAATATTAAACAGATCATAATAATACATCTTATTGAAAATTAAAACCATTTACATGAGCTAAACTCAATATATATATATAAATGAGAATATAAATGTGTATTTTATATAGGCTAGAATTATTTATTATTGATTGTATAGCAACATTATTCTTACTTATAACATTATTAACTATGACTAACGTCTAAAATACATTTAAAAATAAGATCTCCAAAATGATACCTCTTCACAGATATACAAGGAAATTTAAATATCATTTTATAGAAGACAAAGTAGAGATAGATTTTTGAATTTGTAATTTAGCGAGCTAATCATGAATATAAAAGGGCTGACTCTTCTTCCATATTTTCCTGTGGATTCTAAATATATTTAAGTTGTCTACAGTTCTCAAAGCCAATATATTCTCTACTGAGAAATTTACAGCTGGGAAGCAGTAAATTGTTGCCAAATTAATTTATTTGTATTTATCCTTGACCTTATAAAAGCTGAATCATCAATGAATGAATGAAAGAATGAACTGTAAACAAATAGATGCATAAATTATTACTAGATCCAGTTTGAGGTGCTGGTGGCATCATCAACGCACGCATAGAAGCACCCGCAGTGTCCTGGGTCAGCCCTTAGCTCTTCCCTTTGGAAGCTGTGGGGAGAGTGACACCACATTCTCTTAAGTGACTCGCATCTTAAAACTGGGAAGTGCTACTCCTGAGAATAGGTCTTAACCACAAAGAACTGAAGTGGCACAGCATTCCTTTTAAATAGCATATGTCATATAGAAAAAAGAAAAGTGTGATAGTTTAGCATGTATAATTATATCAGCTGAGACAAAATATTTTTTTTAAAGAAAATTTGACTTAACAGGGGAAGTAAGAGAGGACTTTTAAATAATCATGGACTCTTTTTTTCTGACTGCTATTCCTAGCCCAAATGTCTGTTTTACCATATGTTTGCAGATCTTAATTTTAATTTTTTTAGACTGTAAATTCACCAAATGGTATACAGTTATCACAAGTTCACATCATGTAATACATGAAAGAAAATTTTCATTAAAAAAGAGTACTTTCTGTTTCAAATTTTCCAATTAGAAAGAGCCAAGATTCTACAACGCAGTTTTTCATTGTTTTTTTGTGTGTTTTTTTTTTTTGTTTGTTTGTTTTTTTGACAAACACCATCAATCCAAATTCCAAAGTAAGAGGAGAAAAAAAATGGAATTTTCATTTCATAAAAAAGCTAGAGTTTGTTATGACATTTAAGTGCCTCTGAATAACTACATAAATGACCTATATGAAATAAAACATCCATTCTTTAAAACTGATTTTGTTTTTGGTTTGACCTTGAGGTGATAGTCATATCAAATTTTCTAACTTTATCAAGTGGAATGCTATTGGTCTTAGATGCTATTTAAAACCACAAAAACTTTCCTCCAGGTAATAGGAGAAATAGCATTTCTAGTAAACAGATATTAACCCTTTGCCTAATGAGATTAATTTGTTTCCCTTGGGTTTCATATCTATCCAGAATGATATCTTTTCAGAGGATTTCTGCTTTATCAAAGATGGCAGACAAACATTTAATCACCCTCTCACCTCTGTTCCTTTCTCCTGACCTGTTTCCTAAGAGGGAAGACCTGGTTGCTGAGCAACAGACTACTCTGAAGAGCACACAGCACTCCACCTCCTTCACTTGGTAAAAGGCAGGCAGTGCAAAGCTAACCTAACCAAGGCGTGGACACCAGGAAGAGGATTGGATTGGGTCTCCTTTCCCCAGCAATGACAGCATTGTAGTCAGTTGTGGAGTCCAGCAGCCATATAACTGTGCAGCTGCAAAATATCAAATTCCTTTGTAAGAAGTTACTAAATTAGAGTGAACTAAATGTTTAAGTACTAAAAATAACCAGCCTGTCTCAGAACATGTAATAAATCAAAAAGTACTGTTTAGTTTCCAGACTATAACTTCTGTTTTCTCATGTGGGTTAGATCAGAAAGCAGAGCAATATCTTATTTATGCAATTTATTTACTTATTAATCTATCTATGTGTCTGTCTATATACTTATTTATGTTGGATGGGATATTTTGATATATTAATAAATACACATAATTAATTTCACCTAAAGTCTATTCATTAGATTTTTCCCTGACTTCAACTGTACTGTCCTGTATTTACATAGTTGATTTTAAATTGAAAATTCACTTAGTGTTCCAGAAATTAAGATATTTCTTGTTGCTTTCTGTCAACAAGAGTAGACAAGTCTGCATAATCTCTAAATCTTTAAAATTTCAGCATATTTTTGTCATCAGACGTGAATTCCCAGCTCTTCAGTAAATTTGCTGCTCTGTCCAAACTTTTAAGCAAATCAATAAGACTCAATAAACCTGATTTTTTGCTCTATTTCAGGACTAAAATGAGGCACAGTTTCATAAAAGATATGTTTAGTCTCTTTATTGAAAGTAAAAACTCTGAGGAAAACCTTAAATCAGCTAAATGTCAATAATGTTTTAAAAAGTTATGAGAACCTTGCAAAAGTGCTATACATTTCCCCCAAATAATGCCCTTTGCAGCAACATGGACGGACCTAGAAATCACCATGCTAAGGGAAGTAACTATCATATGACATATCACTTATATGTGGAATCCTAAAAAAATAATCCAAATTAACTTATTTACAAAATAGAAACAGACTCACAGACATACAAAACCAATTATGGTTAACAAAGGGGTGGAGGGATATATTAGGAGTTTGGGATTTATAGATACATACCACTATACATAAAACTGAAAAATAACAAAGACCTGCTGTGGAGCACAGGGAACTAACCCTATTCAGTATTCTATAACTTATAATGGAAAGAATGTGAAAAAGAATAGATGTATATATGACTGAGTCAGTTGGCTGCAGACCTGAAACTAATACAACACGGTAAATGAACTATACTTCAATAAAAATATAAATAAATAAAAACAAAAAACATCCAAAAATAAAAGTGCTCTATTAAAGTAACTGAAAGGATGAATTCTTTCCACTAATACTTACTGAAGCACAAACCAGTCCTCTAAATCATTGGATTCAACTTTGTTAGAAGCAGCCACAGTCTGGCACATACAGTCTTGTAAAGCTGATGGACATACACTTATTTTTTAAAAACCTGTGTACCTATTATGCTTCCTGCACTGTTTAGGTGCTGAGGATATAGCATTAGACAAACGCAATCTTAACTCTCAGCTGCAGCTGGACAATGCAAACAATGAGCGAAGACACTCATCTGTTAGCTGGTGAACAGTTCCATGAAAATAAGGAAGGAAGGAAGGAAGCAAAGTAAAAGGTGATAGTGACAGACAGCTGACAGTGCAGGTGGAGAAGAGGGACTGGTTTACAAAGGTGATGCTCACTGCTATTAAGTAAAAAGTTTGAGTCCACCTTTGATGGCTCATCACAGATGGCGTTTAGGCCCTGGTTCTCCCCCGTTCCCCCTACCCCACATCTGGGAAACCTATAAGAAAGCCTGTGCTCTCCATCAGTTTAGAGTCCAAACTTGCAAGTCCCCACCCTACCTGGAACTCTCACCTCACCTACCCTCTAACCTCAAGGAAAATCAAAGCCATGTGTCTCCCCCAGCACCCAAGCCACTTGCAGATCCCCTTGGCAGCCCGCCCTGCATCCCGCAGAGATCCTCTTTATATGAGTGGTACACCTCTTCACACCCTCGCAGTGTATGTGCGGTCTAGTCAGTCTCGACATTCAGAACAGATTTTGGGTGGGGCGATGAATCCCACCCTCCTCAGGGCAACAGTACAGCAATGACATGGAGTTTCCAGTGAGCTTGAGGAATTTACAACCTTCAGAGAAACGGCTGGACATGAATGATCCCATCATTAACTGTGGAAATGGCAACCCACTCCAGTGTTCCTGCCTGGAGAATCCCCGGGACAGGGAAGCCTGGTGGGCTGCCGTCTGTGGGGTCGCACAGAGTCGGACACGAGTGAAGTGACTTAGCAGCATCAGCAGTGAGACTTTGTGAAAAGCGAAAGTATTAGTCATGTCCGAATCTTTGCGACCCCATGGGTTGTAGCCCTCCAGGGTCCCCTGATCCGTGGAATTCTCCAAGCAAGAATACTGAAGTGGGGTGCCGTTCCCCTCTCCAGGGGATCTTCCCGACCCAGGGATCAAATAGTTACCTAAAGAGTACCATTAAACAAAAAGGACACACATAGAAAGGTCTAGAAGCTCAACTGAGAACAGATATTATGTCATAAACTGTACCTACATCTTCACATTTGTTGTAATTTATTGTAAGCCCGTTAAAGTTTTCGTGAAATAATAGTAAATAAATAAATGTACTGGCTTATTCAAACAAAACATTCATATGAATATTCACCCCAGTGACGAGATTTCTGAGGCAAGAGCACAAAATTGCAAACATTTATTCCAGATGCAAAACATCTTGCTCTAATCTAGGTGCTAATCTACCTTTAGAGCTTTTGCAAGTTTGATTCCAGAGTCAGGAAGATCCTCTGGAGAAGGGCATGGCAACCCACTCCAGTATTCTTGCCTGGAGAATCCCATGGACAGAGGAGACTAGCAGGCTACAATCCATGGGATGGCAAAGAGTCAGACACTACCGAAGCGACCCAGCATGCACACAATCTACCTTTAGCTTTGCCCTGTGAAGGGTGTATATCTCCACATTACTGAGAAGGCCTGATGCCCCTTCCACTCCGAGTGCAGAGCGGTGTGCAGGAGCAGCGGGACTGAGATTTCAGGAAGAAGATGGGAACCGGAGATGGGTGAGCGTGAGCAGGGGACCCAGGAGCATTACTGCTCCAGGAACCGGTGGCCGTTCCATCCAGGGTCACTCTTGGGGACAGAGCAAATATTTGAAACCTCAGTTCCCAAGTCTAAACGTCAAGAGTATTTCCTGAGTAATTTCACATTATATAAAACAAATTGACCTCTTTATCTCTAGAAGTTGCAAATTGCAGCTATTTCAAGAGAAGATACATAGGTGAATAGTTTGGCCTGAGGTAAGCATTTCATGCATTTTGTTAAAGCAAAATCAAAGTTCTAAAATAAGAAATAATAGGAGAGAGAAATGTGGCAGAGCCACTGGGAATTGCCCCTGATCCCTCATGTAATTGAACAGCCTGGATAAAAACCCAACCACATATTACCTATCCTGCCACAACTGTCTAGGCACCTTTCAAAACAAAACGAATATTCCCTAATATTACCTCACCTTTTTCGGCCAGTTTATTCTGATTTAATACTTTCAGTATTTTTCAGGCATCTTACCTGTATCCAGAGCTTTCTTAACTTCAAAACAAACTCTCAGCATTACGGTGTTCTAAAGAGGTTTGAATACTGAAAATAATTATACCCCAAACCATAACTATTTTAACATACACTAATTGCAAAAATAGGAATTCAGTTAAAAAAAATATGTTTGCCTGCTTGGTTTCACAAGATAAGGGTGAATTTATTTGCTTTTTTCCTTCCCATATTCAGAGTAAAAAGTAACTCTCCAATTATATCAATTCCAAAATAGTCTTAAAGAATCTAGAGACAGGACCTCCCTGGTGGGCCAATGGTGAAGAACCAGCCTGCCAATGCGGGGGACACAGGTTGATCCCTGGTTGGGGAAGATCCCACACGTCATGCGTATCCACTGCTGAAGCCTGCGTGCCTGGAGCCTATGCTCGGCCACAAGAGACGCCACTGCAACGAGAAGCCTGCACAACCGTGACTAGGGAGTTGCCCCCACTTGCCACAATTAGAGAAAAGGCACACAGCAACAGATATCCTGCACAGCCAAAAATAAGTAAACAAATAAATATTTCTTAAAAAAACCTAGAGACAGAGCATGCTTTGGGTTTCAGTTTTTTACTATGTGACCTGAAACTAAGAAAAAGTTTCAGATTATGAACTCAGAATTTATTTGAATCAAGACAGGCTCCTATATCACTTCAAACTTGATTCATTTTGTTCTTTTTTTTTTTTTTTTTTCCTGGTCCAAGCAAGAAGAAAACAGCACAGTTAAAAAAAAAAAAGTTTAAAATATGAAGTTGCATCAAGGAAAAACTACATGAAATCTCCCTCTTTCCTTTACCAGACTTGCTTAAATAACTGGAAGTACAAGGCAATTAAAAATCTAAATTGGAATGTTGACATCATGGGGAATTATCTCCTCTGTAGTGAAGCTGCTAAGATGCTTTGTCTTATTGTTCCATTTTAAAATCTGAAAATCCTGATGTGGGCTCTTGTTTTTCACAATGCCTTTTTTATTAAATACTACTATGCCTTTCAAAGAAATAATTAGAATATGGTATTAAAACTTTAATATGTCACTGTTAATTTGACCTTATGGAAGAGCTTGAATTTTTCTGCTTTGTTTCATGTAAATATTATTCTCAACAGTGTGTAGTCTATTACTGTATTATATAATCTCTCAAGAAATTTTTAATTTGGGGAGAAATAAAAGATATGAATAAGAAAATTAAAGTAGACAAGTACTTTCAGAGTTAAGAGTGAAAATTAGCCTCATGGTAGCTCTCAGTACAACTCCCTAGTCTTCTGAGCTTCATCTCCAGCTGAGCACCTGAGTCATCAGTAAACATGGAATAAATTATCATGAAGTTAGTCATATCTGTGAAGTGATACATATAAATGTTTCTATAAAACTGTGAAGACACATAAAAGAACAATAATTATTACTCTGACTTCTACTACTACTGCTATTACAAACTCTATCAATTGTCTAATAATTTACTCATCAGATGAGTTCTGGTCTGTTTGCATAAGACTGTCTAATACCACTCTGAACAGAGTCTTTACAACAGAAAGCTCCCATAGTACCTACATGATACAGATACACCTATAGTGACAGCCTCCATTTGGTTTTCAGTAATCATCTCAAGAAACTCTCACACACATTATATTATGACAACACAGTAAATTATGACAACATAAACAATGATCACAAACAACACACAAGAGGAAGATGTAGCACAAACAAGCACTCATATCTGGATGACCTTCTCTTTCCAACCAGGATGAATTGCTGAGAACAGGGGTCAATGAATGAAGTATAGAAAACTCAGTCAATGAGGAGTTCGGGCCAACAAGGCTTCAAGGAATAGATGCTGCTCCTGTGATCAGTCAGTGTGCTGGGTTCCCACAAATTTCCTTTACCTCACATTTCATTAGAATGTATTCTAAGGATAAAGGGAGATCATTACGTAAAGTTGTGAGACTTGTTAAATAATCTAACATTTTGAGACACACGTTCTTCACACGATCAGGTGTTACTACTAAGGAAGCTGACTAAGTAGAATGCTGCACCGTAAGACCACGAGCTGCAAGCAAATTGACATGAAGAGGTTTTTCCTATAATATAAAAATCCTTCAAGGAGAAATTCACAATTATATTTTAAAAATTCTCTCTTTCTTTAAGCTAAAGAACTATAACAACAAATCTGAATTTGAAAGAAAATGAATTTTTCAGTAGCAGTTTATTGATGTAAGGCTTCATCACAGTGTGTAGGCACAGAACACCCATGATCATCCATGATGCATGTACACCCTGCTTATTTAAAACAGGTAACCAACAAGGACCTACTTTACAGCGCACGGAACTCTGCTCAGTATTCTATAGTAATCGAAATGGGAAAAGAATGTATGCGTGAATAGGTATGCCTGAAGCACTTTGCCGTAGGCCTGCAACTAACACATTGCAATGTAAAATAAAATTTTTTTTTAATTGTCTTCTTTCACAGATGGCCAAAGACACATGGAAAAGATGCTCAACTTGCTGATCATCAGGGAAATGCAAATCAAAACCACAATGAGTTATCACCTCACACTTGTCAGAATGGCTATTATCAAGAAGAATACAAATAAATGCTGATGAGGATATGGTGAAAAGGGAACACTCATATGCTATTGGTGGGAATGTAAATCAGTGCAGTCACTCTGGAAAACAGTATGGGGATTTTTCAAAGGACTAAAAATGAGAACTACCATATGACCAGCAATTCTACTTCTGGGTATATATCCAAAAAAAGAAAAAAAAAACCACTAACTCAAAAAGATACAATGTTAATAGCAGCATTATTTACAATTGCTAAAATATGGAAGCAACCTAAGTATACAGCAACAGATGAGCAGATAAAGAAGATGTAGTATGTATACACACACACACACACACATACACACACACACACACACACACACACACACAATGGAATAGTACTCAGCCATAAAAAATAATGATATTTTGCCAATTGTGGCAACTTGGATGGACTTGGAGAGCATTTTGCTAACTGAAATAAGTTGACAGACAAATACTAATGCTATATATCACTTACATGTAGAATCTAAAAAACTACAACAGATTAGTGAATAAAACAAAAAAAGAAGCAGACTCGATACAGAGAACAGACTAGCGGTTACCAGTGGGGAGAAGGAAGAGGTAAAAATGAAAAAGAGGTTCTTATGAGATTATGTGAATCATGTGTTGTGATGCTTTTGAAAATTGTAAAGCACTACAGAATTTAAATAATTTTCATTCAATTAAAAAATAAAAAGATATATCAAAAAAGGTACTTGTCTTTCAAGCATGATCACATTCAGCATTCAACACTTATTAAGCAGTCATTTAAAACTAATTTTGGAAATTAAAGTAGCATATAACTTCCCAAGTCATCATATCTTTCATTCTAATACCTATTTTATTTTAAACAGTTTAGAATATTACTGTCTCTTAGCCTTCAGAGTTTGAGTAGCATATGATAGAAAAATGAGCCATCTATAAATGTATTCAACTCTAACAAGTCATACTGATTCCCACTCAGGCACACCAAAATTTTTCATACCTGCATATACAAAAAAGAAACCAGGATGTCACTAATGAAATATCTATCTTACCTCTCTGAAGTTATTTTTCATGCTACCCTCCAAACACACACACACACACATACACAAATTAGGGTGTCAGAAAACAATATTTTTTAATGTGAAAAAACAGCATCCTTGTTAATACTAAAACCATTTTCCCAGACCTTTTAGAATTCCTCCAGGACAATTTTGACAGAGATTCAATCTTAATGACATAAACAAAGTTGTTGTTCAATAGTTGATTTCATAAAACCAGAGGGAAAAACAGAGCAACTGTACAACGCTAAATCACTCCTTGGATCTTAAGTACTCCTCATGGTAACCAGCCCGGCCATTCTTCAAGGGTGTGTAGTTTCCTTGGAGAGACACTAATTTTAATTTTACTAGCTTGACTATTCTTTCTTTATAAGTCTGCAGGTTTCTCAGAAAGATACAAATTTTAATTGCAGATATATGAAGAAAGAAAAAATGTGCATATTTATTCAGATTCCTGAAAGACTTATAAAACCTTTTCAACATAGGCTGTCTTAATTCAAAATTTATGGAAACCTAGATAGAGAATAAACTGAAATTCATCGTTAATCTGGGAAGAAGAAAACATTAATGAAATGTGAATAAAAGAAATTTTAGCCAATTGATGGATTCAAATTTTTTTCACAGCTGTTTTATATTTTATATTCAATACATTTCATGTGAAATTAATAGCAATACTAATTCACATGTGAATACCATACCTAGAAATTAATAACTGTTCTTCACATACCAAGACTGTGATGTGTTTGAGTTATAAAGTAAGCACGAAATAATGTTCCTGTCTCATTGTTTATAGCATGCATATCACAATAATCAAGCATCACTGTGGTATTTTTAAAATTTTCTAACAAAATTTTCTGTTATTTCTTGATATTTTGTTTATTACTTCTTGAGGTAGAAACTAATTCTTTGTGAATACATTCCACAACACCTACAATGAGTAAATGCTCCGTTGATTTAAACTTTTCCTTAAATTTTATTAAAACATGTAACTATGTGATAATTATAATGTATTTTTAGAATAACTATTTAATTTTAATTATATTCTTAGCTGCAATGCTATGGATCTAGAGTAATTCCTGGTTTTTTCTATGCATGCTAAGTCACTTCAGTTGTGCCTGACTCTCTGTGACACTACGGACTGCAGTCCACCAAGTTCCTCTGTCCATGTGGTTTTTCAGACAAGAATACTGGAGTGGGTTGCCATTTCCTACTCCAGAGGATCTTCCTGATTCAGGGATCCAGTCTGAGTCTCCTACATCTCCTGCATTGGCAGGCAGATTCTTTACCACTGCACCACATGGGAATCCTAGTAATGTTAGCTAAGAATGACTAATAAAGTCAGATGTTCATATGTAAATAAACCCTACAAAAAATATTTGAACATGTTTCTACATAGTTATATGCCTCTATAATAAATAAATATTACAACATTTGATCAATTATTATATATAAGATTAAAATGAATTAACGGGGTGAACAAATTTTAACAACACTACTTTGACATTGGAATTATTTAGCTTACTGTGAACACATATAATGTTATATGTGGCTTTTTGATAAAAGAAGAAATCTTTAATCTTTTTCATTAAACCTTGTTCTCATTAACATTTAGAGTTCTTAAATTCTATTATTCATTATATCAAGTGAATTTTTCTACTTTTATTCATTGCTAAGATTTTGAATATTGTACATTTATTCTAGCACTTCAAGGTTTCTGTAGAAAAAAACTGCCTCATTCATATCATTCATGATATTATATATTTAGATTTAATTCCTATTTAGTCTATTTTTTAGACTTTTAAGCCAAAAAATTTATACCCACTTCTATCATGCAGCTTTAGATTTTGAAAAAAAAAAGTTCAGTGTAAATTTTTGCTGTTAATTACACTAGCTTTGGTTGGTTACTGCATCACCATAAATTAATACCTTAGGATACCATCTCTGAAACTAAGATGCTTTTCTGCTACCAATGTCAACAACTATTATATATTTAACCGATTAAAATACTCTGTAGTTTTACTTTTTAATAAATATAAAACTAATCTGATAACCTTCTGCTGATGCAAATGTTTGCACATCTCTAGCACAGAAATAACCATGCCCTTGCCCTTTATTTTCTAGCCCTAAGTCATTTTCTTGGAAAAATAACTGTGTTACATTGATGTAATATATTAAACCCTAGTTCTTTGTGGAACCCCAATGATACTGTTTAGAAATTCAAGTGGATTATATAAAGTGGGTCCTTCTGTAATAGTATAACCTGCATTAGCATGCTTTACCACTGGAAACGTGAAAAAAAATCATGTAATTATTTTTTTTTCTAATTTGTCATTTTGTTAAGTATTCAGAGTCTTTTTATTTTTCTCCTGTTTGTAAATGTCTGTAGTTTATCCATTGTGGAGGTGAGACTAATTCAACATACTTCCTTTTATTGAATTAAATTGAGAAACAAGTTAGAAATATGGCATTAAACCTTTTTATATATAAATTTTGTCTTATAAAAATCCCAATTGTCTCTTTGGATTCCTTTAAGTTTATCAAACATATATTATCCAGATATGTCACTTTGTCTGTTTTGATTGTTAGACTGGGTTAAAAACTTCATGTGAACTGGTCACATCAATCCAATTCCAAAAATAATTTTGTGATATACACAACAAATACAGCTATATTCCAGGTAATTGTAGATACAGGCCTATTCTTTCTTCCAGGATGTTAACTTTATTCTCATCTATAATTCCAGTTTTATCTCAGTTATTATAATGAAGATTTCTTCTCTCATCTCAAGATTTCTGAAGAAGAGGGTACTAAAACCAGGTTTAAGTATTATTCTTGCACAAAATTACTGATTTAAAGTCTATAATAATGCAAAGCCTGGGATGACTTTAAACTAGTACACAATCATCTTCCAATCGTGTTTAATTTAAAATTCCACTGCTTCTTTAGATGAAAATGTTCCTTCCAATCTTCTTCAGAGCTTCGGGTTTTTCATCTAAACATTTCAGGTTCTGCCAACACAGCCTCTGTAATTAGTGGCTCCAGGCCAGTAAATTCATCCTGCATGTCAGTTGCTCCATTTCTAACTTCAGCCCACGATGTGGAAGCAAATCATTACACTGGCTTCTCAGACTTGAAATTGAACTTGACAAACATTCTTTGGGAGTTATACAGAATAAGAACGCAAGCTAAAGACAGCAATGACACCTGTTACAAAGGCTGTGTCTAAGCACATTTGGTGTATTGAGTTACTGCTGACTTCAAGGAAAGTGATGAGCACATAAGAATAAATACATTTTATCCCTGGATTCCTAACACATCTCTAAAGGCATACAGGAAATATGCTTCTCCCTGAACCTGGGACTTCCAGGTTCCACGTGATGTAAATATATTTTATTTGCTATTTAAATAATGTCCATTTTGGTATGTTTTCCCAATAGATCTCATGACCATCCACACTGCCACAAGAGTTAGTCTCAATAGCAGAGTTATGAAAGATATAAACCATCATACATTTGTGATAAGTGCTGAGAAAGTCAGAAGTCATCAAAAAAATCATAAAGCAATTTCAAAAGACATTAGAACAACAAAAGAAATTAAGAATCTTTTAACACCGAATCTTAATTTTACTTGAAAGAAAACAAAGGTTCAGGGAAGAAATCAAGAGCCAGGGTCAAAGAGATAGTCAGTGGCAGAACTGAGAACAAAAACCAAGTCTCCTTACTTTCATTCTGATATTTTCAATCTTCTATCAGTGAATTTCCAGGGAAATAAATACATAATTTAAACTACAAATTCCAAATAATTTTTAAAAATGAATAAAAGAGGCTGAAGGAACAAGAAGAAGTTTAAAAATATTCTAAACAGAATTTTTAAAAAGATCATTGCAGTGACTTTTAGTAAGGTAATAAATACATTAGTTGGGTTATTTTTTCAAAATAGCTAATATAGGTTTCAAAATCCCCTACATTAACACACAAATTATTTGAAATTGGTAGTTGTAAAGAAGGAAAATGTAGTTGATACAGTAAAGATCTGGAAAAGTAACCCTAAGTTTATGTATCTTGGGATATATAGCAGAAAATTTGGAAATTGTAAAAGCTTAAATTATACATTTGTTTCCCTGGAAACAATTGCAAAATTCAAGAAACTGCAGGCAGAAATGTGCTTTGTTTGGGGCTAACTTGTTAAAGGGTGATACACTCAGCCATGTTCCCCTCCAGCTTCCTTCCATCTCCAGGGCTGCATTCAAAGGGGACAACATGGCAGTGTAGTCTTTGGTCTCTAATTAGTTTCATGCCTGTTGTTACAGCATCTGAGCACAAAAGAAGCTCAGTGGATTTCTTTTGAAAATGAAGATACTGGTTGAGTTTTGATTGGTGCTTAAAAAAATATCCTGGGGAAACATTGCATCTTTTACACCTGTGCATTCCTGACCTCATAAGAGAACGAGTGTTCCCAATAGCTTACAGGTATTATTTATTACTTTTAAGGAGAACAGAAACTCTTGAAAATGTACAAAGGCCCGTAATATCAGTACTTCCACTGATAGTTGTAAAATAAAAATGAATAAATAAATGAAATATCAAAATCGTGTTTGTCTTGCCCTCTCATATAAATTATGATGGGACGACAAAAAAACCCACAGTGAATTCAAATAATTAAACATCAGTGTTACCAAAAAAATGGCTCCTAGATTGTAACTGAGCAGGAACCTATGGGGCCTTCCCAGAACAGAACCCCCACCCCTCAATCCAGTGTCTTCTCTCTGCCCCTTGTCCGTAGAAACAGCCTCATAGGCTGTTTAGCCTCCTAGGCTTTCCCAGAGTTTCAGAGAAGTCAGAAAAAGCAGAAAAAGAGGAAAACAGTCAAGCAAGACAAAATAATAACAGTTTAGCCATTAAACACACTCAAGTACATTTAATTCCTCCTCAAGGGATATAGATAACATTCTGAGCCATGTCCCTTGAACAGTTTTGTAGATACTAAAACCCCCACCAGGTAGAAAAAGTTAACTATATGCTGCCCACAAGCATGTGGACCCTAGTTCCTTAGAACCAGAGGTTGATGATGTTGACTCCTGGTGACCTCACCACCAACCAAGGAGAAAAAGTGTCCATGAACGGATTGTGAACCCCACAACCCCTCTCCCTCACCCTGTCTTTAAAAACCTTTCCCTGAAGATCTTCAGGGAGCTCAGGTATTTTGAGTATTAAAACCACTGGACTCCTTGCTTGACACCCTGCAATAAATGCTGCTCTTTTCTTCACCACCACCCACTGTTAGTAGATTGACTTGAACATGGGCAGGTAGACCCAAATTTGGTTCAGTAATAAGAGAACTACACCTAGAAATGTATAAGGCATAATTCAGATCCACATTTGTAAGGATTCTCTGATCAACGATGACCTATGACCCGATGGCCACACTAGCACCAAGGGACTTTGTGGTACCCGATACATTTCTTCATCCATTCGCGACGATAACTCTTCTAGTAACAGTAGAACACTTGGTGGCCCACAAACAATCTTTGGGTCGCAGAAATGTTTGGTTCTAGAAACAGAAGAACAAAAGAGGTAACTTCAAATCTCAAAGGGCCAGGGAAGAATTGTCTTAATATGGAAACAAACTAAATAATTTGCAAAATGATAAGGAATAGTATCACATCAATTACATTGCTAAAGATCAGGCCTTTCCAAACACTTATTGGAAACCTACCAGTAGGTGTACCAGACCACATACTAAATGCGTTCATTTACATCTCACTGACTCTTCACAGCAACTGTGTGAATAAGCATAGCTATCAGTTCAGTTCAGTTCAGTCGCTCAGTCGTGTCCGATTCTTTGCGACCCCATGAATCGCAGCACGCCAGGCCTCCCTGTCCATCACTGACTCCCAGAGTTCACTCAGACTCACGTCCATCGAGTCAGTGATGCCACCAGCCATCTCATCCTGTTGTCCCCTTCTCCTCCTGCCCCCAATCCCTCCCAGCATCAGAGTCTTTTCCAATGAGTCAACTCTTCGCATGAGGTGGCCAAAGTACTGGAGTTTCAGCTTCAGCATCATTCCCTCCAAAGAAATCCCAGGGCTGATCTCCTTCAGAATGGACTGGTTGGATCTCCTTGCAGTCCAAGGGACTCTCAACAGTCTTCTCCAACACCACAGTTCAAAAGCATCAGTTCTTCAGCGCTCAGCTTTCTTCACAGTCCAACTCTCGCAACCATACATGACCACAGGAAAAACCATAGCCTTGACTAGACGGACCTTTGTTGGCAAAGTAATGTCTCTGCTTTTCAATATGCTATCTAGGTTGGTCATAACTTTTCTATACCTACTTTGTAAAGAAACTGAATGTCCAGGAGACTAATAACATGATTGAGGTAACACAACAAGTAAAGACAGAGGTTTTTTTTTTTTTTAATTCCTCTATTATTTGTTCTTCAGCAGAGGTAATAGGGGCTTTTCTGGTAGCTCAGCTGGTAAAGAATTCACCTGCAATGCAGGAGACCACAACTTGATTTCTGGGAGGGAAAGATTCTCTGGAGAAGGGATAGGCTACCGACTGCAATATTCTTGAACTTCCTTATGGCTATGATGGTAAAGAATCCACCTGCAATGTGGGAGACATGGGTTTGATTGCTGGGTTGGGAAGATCCTCTGGAGTAGGGCATGGCAACCCACTCCAGTATCCTTGCCTGGAGAATCCCCATGGACAGAGGAGCCTGGCGGGATACAGTCCATGCGGTCACAAAGAGTTGGACATAACTGAGTGACTAAGCACACAGCACAAAAGTAATAGAGCATGTTGGAAATTCCACTGTCATGAATTCAATATTTAAAATATATATGTAATATTTATTGTTCTATGTCTGAGTGGAATTTGGCTTACAACGTGTTTTCCCATCAGAAGAATTTATCTTGCCAATTTACAGTAATACAGTCCTTTACAATGTAAAATTAAATCAAATCAAGTCCTATTTCTATTTCTCTCCACCGCCCCTTCTTTTTCCTTCCCTCCCCAAAGTTATATGATTTCCAGTGGCCTTACATGTTTTCCTGGAACTGAATCTAGGGCAGCTTGCCCGTGTAATGGCGTGCACCATCTCTGGCCTCCCCTGAGCCCAGCTGATCCTGCCTTGTCTAGGTATCATCTTCTCTATCACATCTGCTGTTCATTTCTGTGATCCTCCATGACATTCAGTGATGGGTCCACACTCCATATATCCCTTCTTCCAGTGGTGAAGCACTTTTATCTCCATGCCTTTCTTGTAAACAAGGTAAATTTATAAATCTTCCCACAACATGCCTGGCCTGGATGTGCAAAACTCCATAGCACTGCTATGACTCAGGCTGGCCCACAAGGTACTGCACTGAACCACTGACAATCACAACTCCTATATTCCAAGACATTAGCCATCCTGTTAAGCTGTGCCCTGAGACATGTGAAGTCATGGAGATATCTCAGAGAGTATATTCAGCTCTGAAATAGCTCCAAACTTACACAGTATTTCCAGAGTCATGCCTTCTCCCTGGACTCAGCTGAGAAGATTATAGCAAAGATTGAAATTCTTTCCAAAGACCCAGCAACCGGTAAACTACATGCATTTTCCTCCAATCTCTTTTCTGCCCTGTGGATGAACTCCCCCCTCACCCTGTCTTCTTCAAGAATGGCTCCTGGGAAGAAAATCATTAAGCAGAATGTCTACAGTCCACAATCTCTGTTGTGGCAGGAGGGAGATGGGGAGACACCCTTGGAAACAAAGAAGCTAATTTACCAAATCTCCTTACAGTCAAGCAGACAACAGGTCTCCTGGTATACACACTAATCATCTTCCTCTCAAGAGGGTCCTCATCTATGAAAATGTTTTAGCAGAATATACTTCATTTGTCTACAACTGTTTGTACGAAACAAATCTGGAATCTACACATTTATAGTGCACGGCTTCCTGGAAAATGTCACATAAGCTATACAACCACCTGGAAATGAAATGACAATGTGTCACAGCAAAATGGCCCTCTTTTGTGTCATTTGTGCAGACACAAATATCACACAGAGGCTCTCTGCATAACCTGAGCCAGAGCACATCCTGCCTGGCAAGAAGTGACCTGAGTAACTGCACTGAAGGGCCGATTCCCTCCCCGCTTCACCTGTGCCTCGTGATTGTATGTCTTCTTGAAGTCATTGGCTAAGCTTGTTATTGGGAAAGATTTCTCATGTGAGACAGTCTGCTTTTGTGTTGTCTCTACTCATCTACAGTTCTCTCTCACTGGGTTTAAGCCCTGTTCTGAGTCATCAAAAGTTGAGCAGTTGATATTTAAAAATAAGATTATAAAACTCCCTAAGTGCTTTTTTCTTTAAAGTACTTGCTCTTTGCCAATAAAAGGAGGGATATTTCTGACTACTGTATACTTAACTCAGTGTATATAAGAGACTTGCTGATGCTTAAATGGTGAACAATGGTGTGATCACTCATCTAGAGCCAGACATCCTGGAATGTGAAGTCAAGTGGGCCTTAGAAAGCATCACTAAGAACAAAGCTAGTGGAGGTGATGGCATTCCAGTTGAGCTACTTCAAATCCTAAAAGATGATGCTGTGAAAGTGCTGCACTCAATATGCCAGCAAATTTGGAAAACTCAGCAGTGGCCACAGGACTGGAAAAGGTCACTTTTCATTCCAATTCCAAAGAAAGGCAATGCAAAAGAATGCTCAAACTACCACACAATTGCACTCATCTCACATGCTAGTAAAGTAATGCTCACAATTCTCCAAGCCAGACTTCAGCAATACGTGAACCATGAACTCCCTAATATTCAAGCTGGTTTTAGAAAAGGCAGAGGAACCAGAGATGAAATTGCCAACATCCGCTGGATCATGGAAAAAGCAAGAGAGTTCCAGAAAAACATCTATTTCTGCTTCATTGACTATGCCAAAGCCTTTGACTGTGTGGGATCACAATAAACTGTGGAAAAATCTGAAAGAGATGGGAATACCAGACCACCTGACCTGCCTCTTGAGAAATCTGTTTGCAGGTCAGGAAGCAACAGTTAGAACTGGACATGAAACAACAGACTGGTCCCAAACAGGAAAAGCAGTAAGTCAAGGCTATATATTGTCACCCTGCTTATTTAACTTATATGCAGAGTACATCATGAGAAATGCTGGACTGGAAAAAACACAAGCTGGAATCAAGATTGCTGGGAGAGATATCAGTAACCTCAGATATGCAGATGACACCACCCTTAAGGCAGAAAGTGAAGAGGAACTAAAAAGCCTCTTGATGAAAGTGAAAGAGGAGAGTGAAAAAGGTGGCTTAAAGCTCAACATTCAGAAAACGAAGATCATGGCATCTGGTCCCATCACTTCATGAGAAATAGATGGGGAAACAGTAGAAACAGTGTCACTTTATTTTTCTGGGCTCCAAAATCACTGCAGATGGTGACTGCAGCCATGGAATTAAAAGCCGTTTACTCCTTGGAAGAAAAGTTATGACCAACCTAGATAGCATATTCAAAGGCAGAGACATTATTTTGCCAACTAAGGTCCATCTAGTCAAGGGTATGGTTTTTCCAGTGGTCATGTATGGATGTGAGAGTTGGACTGTGAAGAAAACTGAGTGCCAAAGTATTGATGCGTTTGAACTGTGGTGTTGGAGAAGACTCTTGAGAGTCCCTTGGACTGCAAGGAGATCCAACCAGTCCATTCTAAAGGAGATCAGCCCTGGGTGTTCTTTGGAAGGAATGATGCTAAAGCTGAAACTCCAGTACTTTGGCCACCTCATGTGAAGAGTTGATTCATTGGAAAAGACTCTGATGCTGGGAGGGATTGGGGGCAGGAGGAGAAGAGTACGACAGAGGATGAGATGGCTGGATGGCATCACTGACTTGATGGACGTGAGTCTGAGTCAACTCCGGGAGTTGGTGATGGACAGGGAGGCCTGGCGTGCTGCAATTCATGGGGTCACAAAGAGTCGGACACAACTGAGCGACTGAACTGAACTGAAATGGTGAGAAGAGTAAGAATGGCAACGATAGTAAAAACACATAATCCAATACAGTTAAGTTCCCTGCATATGAGTAAGTTCTGTCAAGAGAATGTGTTTGTAAGTCCAGCTTGTTTTTAAGTCCAAAAAGCTAGCCTAAGTATAAAACTAACACAACTGGCTATATAGTCCTGTACTGTAACCGGCTTATAATACTTTTCACACAAATAATACATAAAAAACTAACAAACAAAAAAATGAAGAAAATATCTTTAATTTACAGTACAGTACCTTGAAAAGTACAGTAGCACAACAGCTGGCATACAGGGGCACATTTGAATCCCTGAAAGTTGGTTTGTACATAAGAAACTTCCTATATTAAAATATAAACTAGTAGTTTTATTTCAGAAGTTGACTGTGGCAGTATCACTTCATCATCTTTAAAACACATTAGAGTCACATTTTGACTGCCTTATCTTCCTAACAGGATGAGCATTTAACTATTTTAGCTAGATGCAAATAGTTATTAATATAATTTTTGTTAATATTATAAGTTGATAAATTCCTATGTCATTATATATTTTCAAGTTTTGTTTAAAAACAAATATGGACTATTAGTGACCTCTGTGATCTTGCCTAGGACATGGATAGAAAGATTGAGTGAAAAATTCAATTATAGCAATAAAATTGTGAGAATTAGATTTATTGAATTATTATGTAGATGCTTCTATATAAGTTTATCCTACATTATTTGATTATTTAAAAAGTTACATATATATGAATATGGCTAGACATGACATAAAATGACCATTTCATGAACAAACTATCATATTCAATAATCAGAACCCAATAAATGAGTCTCAGATCTATATTAAACAAATTTAATACAAAACCTCTAAAGTAATCTATAGAAATTAGCCACTTGCCTTATGATATGAATTATATTTTTAACTTTAATTGAAACTAATTGCAAATGAATAAAATCATTACTACAAAAGAAAAAAAGTAATGTTCTAGGTTTTCCAAATGAATCTATCATTATACACCAAACTGTATCACACATACTTGAGAATTTAATTATGTCCTATTAAAATTAAGTATATTTCAACTGGTAACTATTAAATAGTCTATTTTTCATGCTTATGTTTGGTATCTTTTCTTGTTAATGATATAAAAGAGCTAAAATTTTTTTATAAATGTGGAACAGGAAAATAAGACAGACTTTAAAAAAGAAAGTTTAAAATCTCATTTAGACTGTTTCTTTTAAAGCGAATAGGAATGAAAATAGTTCTGCTAACATTCCTAGTACCACAGAGTTTCCAGTTTAAAAATTAGAATTCATATGAGGTTCTGCAAATGTGTTATTCCTTATGAGAAACTAGGGTTGTTTTATTATTGGAAGGAAATATCAGAGTATAATTATAATATAAAGTATTAAAGTCCAACATTTCTACAGGATCTTAAGGAGACATATTATGCCAATGTTCTTTAAGGGAAAATATTATAACAAACAGAAGTGACAGCATGGCTCTAAGGTAAATCTATACATTTAAATAAAAAGTACAGTAATGCTGTTCACATACAAACTTTTTCTTGTATCAGTGATATATTATTCAGTTCAGTCGCTCAGTCGTGTCTGACTCTTTGTGACCCCATGAATTGCAGCACGCCAGGCCTCCCTGGCCATCACCATCTCCCGGAGTTCACTCAGACTCACGTCCATCAAGTCAGTGATGCCATCCAGCCATCTCATCCTCTGTCGTACTCTTCTCCTCCTGCCCCCAATCCGTCCCAGCATCAGAGTCTTTTCCAATGAGTCAACTCTTCACATGAGGTGGCCAAAGTACTGGAGTTTCAGCTTTAGCATCATTCCTTCCAAAAGAACACCCAGGGCTGATCTCCTTTAGAATGGACTGGTTGGATCTCCTTTAGGATGGACTGGTTGGATCTCCTTGTAGTCCAAGGGACTCTCAAGAGTCTTCTCCAACACTACAGTTCAAAAGCATCAATTCTTCGGCACTCAGCCTTCTTCACAGGCCAACTCTCACATCCACACATGACCACTGGAAAAACCATACCCTTGACTAGATGGACCTTTGTTGGCAAAGTAATGTCTCTGCTTTTCAATATGCTATCTAGGTTGGTCATAATTTTCCTTCCAAGGAGTAAGCATCTTTTAATTCCATGGCTGCAGTCACCATCTGCAGTGATTTTGGAGCCCCAAAAAATAAAGTCTGACACTGTTTCTACTATTTCCCCATCTATTTCTCATGAAGTGATGGGACCAGATGCCATGATCTTCGTTTTCTGAATGTTGAGCTTTAAGCCAACCTTTTCACTCTCCTCTTTCACTTTCATCAAGAAGCTTTTTAGTCCCTCTTCACTTTCTGCCATAAGGGTGGTGTCATATTATGTGGTGCCAAAAGGACCCAGGTAATATGTCTACATAGCTCGGAACTAAATGTAATAAAACTAGACCAGCATCTGTTTAAATTTATGTGTTTTTTTTGTGCAAATTACTATAGAAAGAAGAGTTTTTCAAGCAGTATTCAATAAGATGCCTCACTAGGTACAAATTGTTCTACTTTTAACAGAGAACTGCCCAGGCAAAATCAAGCTGCCCAAGTGAAATAATAAACCAAAAGTGTGTGTTACTAGAATGGTATTTTGTGGGAGTATATCATCACACAATGCAGTCTATATTTTAGAAGAGATGGAAAAGAAATTTAGTATGTCTTCATTCATCATAATATGGTATATATATTCAACTATGAGCTCTTTTATACATAAATTTTTACCCCGAGTCTTTGATACAGTATGTATGACTACAAATCATTAATAAAACTTTCTACCCTTTTATACATTTGGATATACAGTCTGAATGTGGCATACCCAGGCTGTAGCAGAGAAAACTTAAACCTTATTGTTTCAGTATAAAAGGGAGGAAGGAGAGGAGGAAGGGAATAAAACCCTGCTGGAATTTAAAAAGAAAAGTGATTTCCATATTAAAATAAAGTCAACCCCAAAGAATGACCTGTTTTTCAGCTTGTGGACACCCTTGGATGGAAAACTCTCCTGTGTATTTGTCAACAAGTAAAGCAACTTCACTTTCACTTTTCAGCAATGGAGAAGGAAATGGCAACCCACTCCAGTGTTCTTTCCTGGAGAATCCCAGGGACGGCGGAGCCTGGTGGGCTGCCATCTATGGGGTCGCACAGAGTCAGATACGACTGAAGCGACTTAACAGCAGTAGCAGTAGCAAGAGTCATATACTAACGAATCTCTGTCAACTCATTGTAGATAGTCAAAACACAAAGGGGTAAACTATTCCTAATTAGCTATTGAGACCATACAACATAATACTTGATAGTTCATAACTTTTAAAATAAACAAAGAGAATATTTTTTATAAAGGCTTGCTTGACTAATTTTTATCTCTCTAAATTAAAATTCAACTTAATGAGTTTATGAGGTTAGACCAGTGGTTTTCAATCCAGAACCCTGGACTCCAGGGTTTACACCAAATGGACTCTAAAATAACAATAATGATGCTAATAATAATATGGATAAAATAACAAACATTTATTATGTGCTTACTGTATTCAGAAATTCCATATATGTTACATGCACAAAATTTTTAATCTTTTATAATAAAACTATGAGCTTTGGGATTCTTCATTCCAAAATGAGGAAGAGATAAATGCAGAGAGAAATAAGGAAGCTTTTCCAGGGTCGTTCCACTAGTAAATGGCTGATTGATTTGAACCCAAGCAACCTAGATATTTTAATCACTAAACATGCCACCTTCCAAGATAGTCATGGGAAGTCTACAAACTATTTTCAGTCCGCAATGTATTATAGACGTTGCCCATTTATCTATTTTGGATGAACTAAATAAAACACGACGTTCTTTTGATGTCGGTCAAAATTATGTCAATTCAGAGTGGTAACACTAATTGATAACAAATTTTGATCCAAAGTCTGTAGGCATCTTGAGACGCAAGGAAGATCATGACTTATCCAGCCTTTCAGAACCAGTCGGTAGAAAACTTGGCTTTTGGGGTTTCTTGCCAGTATGCTCTCGAACTTCCATCTACTTTCTTTAATGTAATAGTACATCAGAATCGCCTTCACACGGTGCTTGATGTTTTTCACTGCGCTTGCTCACCTTAGCACATTTAAAACATCTGGAGCTAATGTTTTAAAGACTTGCAAACTTTTAAAGTGGCTTCTATGCTCAGAAAAAAAAAAAATGAAACAAGGTAGAACCTACTTTTTATCCAGTCGGCACATTCTCTGGTAACATATTGTTAACTCTCTGGTAACTGTTCTTTCCATCTAATTTTAAGGTGCCCAGTTGCAATGGTGTATAACAACCTGATAAGGATTCATTGCAAAATTCAGTCACGGGGTAGGTAAATCTGAAAAAAAAAAATAATGTTCACATAAATCTGACCTGGATCAAAATTTTTATTGCAGACATGAAAGTAAGCTAGGGTTGGGGAAAAAAATGAAAGAGCTATAGAAATGTAGCATACTCATAATCTTTCATTTCTGCCCTGGAGAGGCTTGAAATGTTGAAGCCAGGAAATAGAATATGATCAAACAGCCCCACTTGTATGTGACTAAATTGATAAAAACCGTGGAAACCTAAATCTAAATTATAAAGTACATTTATGAAGTCCTATCAAACTGAATTGTTATCTTTAGGTGCTTTAAACAGAAATTCTGAACACTGAATAATGGCCCAATAAATGCTTAATGAGGGAATGAATATATGGTTCTACCAATCCATACTTTATCTTTTGAGATGGTTTCTTTCACATCTTGAAAATCCACATGAAGCCCAAGACTTCCATCCTATTCCAGGTGTTTTGTGGAAGAAGGAGAAGGTGCTGTATTACACAGAGAAGAAATCGATGCATTTTGAATACTGAGAAGTTACTTTAAAATACGAGTAGAAATACAATACATGTCATAACATTATTTGTTTGCAGTAATGAATGGTCACAACACTCACAAATTTTCTGCTAATCACAGCTGATAAAACAAAAAAATGTAAGATGGTGACAGATTTGACATGTAAGCCATTTAGCTAATATTAAACTGTCATTTGGTAGGTTAAAAAAATTGGAGACAAATATTCAAAATTGAATGTCCAATGTGTATAACCATTTTAAAGCTTTAAGTGTTTAATTTGAGAAAGATTACACAGAACAGAAAAACACCCAATAGTTCAAATTTTGAGAAAGGGGAAATTCTGTCATGTATAGATAAGGATGAAAAAGGAAAGAACATAATCTCCTAATTCCACACACATAAAATTGTGTGTCTTATGTTGTTTGAATATTGGGCAAACTGGAAATACATCTACAATATCAGTCTTCAATTGTAAGTGCTGGATTGCAAAGTCATGCAAATATTATATACCCATTCCTCAACCCTGCCCTAAAAATGAAGGGAAACATTTTTTTGAGTGTTTACTATGGCAGTGTATCATAACATTTTAACTCTATGCTTTTGATAGGAATAAACAAATAAGTTGGTAAATGTGGATAGGATTTCTCCAAATATTATTCCTATAACTACTATTTGACATAAAAAGTTAAAAGTAATACACATACAATGTATTAATACTCAGTCATAAAAAGAATTAAATAATGCCATTTGCAGCAACACGGGTGGATCTAGAAACATCATACTAAGTGAAGTAAGTCAGAGAGACAAAGAAAAATACCATATGATATGTGTAGATCACAATAAACTGTGGAAAATTCTGAAAGAGATGGGAGTACCGGACCACCTAACCTGCCTCTTGAGAAACCTGTATGCAGGTCAGGAAGCAACAGTTAGAACTGGACATGGAACAGCAGACTGGTTCCAAATAGGAAAAGGAGTACGTCAAGGCTGTATATTGTCACCCTGCTAATTTAACTTATATGCAGAGTACATCATGAGAAACGCTGGACTGGAAGAAACACAAACTGGAATCAAGATTGCCGGGAGAAATATCAATAACCTCAGATATGCAGATGACACCACCCTTATGGCAGAAAGTGAAGAGGAGCTAAAGAGCCTGTTGATGAAAGTGAAAGAAGAGAGCGAAAAAGTTGGCTTAAAGCTCAACATTCAGAAAACAAAGATCATGGCATCCGGTCCCATCACTTCATGGGAAATAGATGGGGAAACAGTAGAAACAGTGTCAGACTTTATTTTTTGGGCTCCAAAAATCACTGCAGATGGTGACTGCAGCCATGAAATTAAAAGATGCTTCCTCCTTGGAAGAAAAGTTATGACCAACCTAGACAGTATATTCAAAAGCAGAGACGTTACTTTGCCGACTAAGGTCGGGCTAGTCAAGGCTATGGTTTTTCCTGTGGTCATGTATGGATGCGAGAGTTGGACTGTGAAGAAGGCTGAGTGCTGAAGAATTGATGCTTTTGAACTGTAGTGTTGGAGAAGACTCTTGAGAGTCCCTTGGACTGCAAGGAGATCCAACCAGTCCATTCTGAAGGAGATCAGCCCTGGGATTTCTTTGGAAGGAATGATGCTAAAGCTGAAGCTCCAGTACTTTGGCCACCTCATGCGAAGAGTTGACTCACTGGAAAAGACTCTGATGCTGGGAGGGATTGGAGGCAGGAGGAGAAGGGGACGACCAAGGATGAGATGGCTGGATGGCATCACCGACTCAATGGGCATGAGTCTGAGTGAACTCCGGGAGTTGGTGATGGACAGGGAGGCCTGGCGTGCTGCAATTCATGGGGTTGCAAAGAGTCAGACACGACTGAGCGACTGAACTGAACTGAACTGATGACTTACATGTGGAATCTAAAATATGGCACAAATGAATCTATCTGCTAAAAAGAAACAGACTCACAAACTTAGAGAACAGATTTGTCATTGCCAAGGGGGCAGGGGTATGTAGGAAGGATGGATTGGGAGTTTGGGATTAGCAGACATAAACTATTACATATAGGATGGATAAACAACAAGGTCCTACTATATAGCACAGGGAACTAAATTCAGTATCCTATAATGTAACATAATGGAAAAGAATATGAAAAAGAATATATATATAGTAAATCAAGTATATGTCAATAAAATACTTTTTTAATTTTTATTTTTACTTATTTTACTTTACAGTACTGTATTGGTTTTGCCATACATTGACATGAATCCACCACGGGTGTACATGCGTTCCCAAACATGAACCCCCTCCCACCTCCTTCCCCAAATACTTTTTAAATTCAAAATGATCACCCCCAAATATGTCCTTTAATGAAGAATCCACTATAAAAATTTTGTTGTCCTTAAAGACAAAATTCATGAAAATTTCTTGAATCAAGGAAATAAAGGGAATGAGGTGAGATTGTTCATCAGTGCTGACGCAGTAACTCACAACTGCTAGAGAAAGTGATCTTCAACACAATTTCTGTTTTTTGACTTTTATTTGAGCTGTATTTTCAAAAATAACAGCAAAATAAGTAGCAGGAAAAAATATTCTCTATGTTGGAAAAAATAGATGTAATCTAATTACAAATTGCAAAGTTTTCAGGGACTGATATAGAGGAGAACTACCGAAGTTTAAGAATTACTGTAAAGCTACAGTAATCAAGACAGTGTGGTACTGGCAAAAGAACAGACAAACAGATCAAGAGGATGGAATGCAAAGCCCAGTAATGGGCCCATAAGTGCATTCAACCGATATTTGACAAGGGGCAAAGCAATACAATGGAGCAAAGATAGTCTTTCCAACAAATGGTGCTGCAACAACTAGACATCCACACACAAATAAATAAATAACTCTAGACACAGACCTTACATCCTTCACAAACTGAACTCAAAAAGGATCACAAACTTCAGTGTAAAATGCAAAACTATAAAGTCCTAGAAGATAACAGAGGAGAAAAATCTAGATAGATATTGTGTACAGCATTTTAGATACAACACAAAAAGCACAAATCATGAAAGAAATAATTGACAAGCTGGACTTTGTTAAAATTAAAATTTTCTCTTCTGCCCAAAATTTTGTCAAAAATGAAAAGACAAGTCATAGACTAGGAGTAAATACTTCTAAAAGATGTAATTATAAAGAATTATTGTCAAAAAAAGAATTATTGTCCAAAATACACCCAAAAACCTATTAAAACTCAACAATAAGAAAACAAACAATCCTCTTACAAAATGGCCCATACTTTACCAGACACCTCACAAAAGAGGATAAATAAATGGCAAATAAACATACGGAAAGGTACTCCACATCATACATCATCAAGGAAACACATATTAAAACAAGATCCCATGACATGCCCATTAAAATAGCCCAAATCCAGAACACTGACCACAGCAAGTGCTGATGAGCATGTGGGGAAGCAAGAAAGCTCATTCCTCTCTGGTGAGGATGCAGAATGGTACAGACACTTGAGAAGGCAGTTCCTTAGTTTCTTATAAAACTATTCTTATCATCAATTCAGTTCAGTTCAGTCGCTCAGTCCTGTCCAACTCTTTGCGACCCCATGAATCGCAGCACGCCAGGCCTCCCTGTCCATCACCAACTCCCGGAGTTCACTCAGACTCAACATCCATTGAGTCGGCAATGCCATCCAGCCATCTCATCCTCGGTCGTCCCCTTCTCCTCCCGCCCCCAACCCCTCCCAGCATCAGAGTCTTTTCCAATGAGTCAACTCTTCACATGAGGTGGCCAAAGTACTGGAGTTTTAGCTTTAGCATCATTCCTTCCAAAGAACACCCAGGACTGATCTCCCTTAGAATGGACTGGTTGGATCTCCTTGCAGTCCAAGAGACTCTAGGATCCAGCAATAGCATTCCTTGGTCTTTACCCAAAGAAGTTCAAAGCTTATGTCCACACAAAAAACCTGCACATGCCTGTTTACGGCTTCTTGACTCATAACTACCAAAACTTGGAAGCAAACAAGTGGTCCTCCAGGAGGCAAATGGATAAACCATGCTACATCTGGCAAAAGTAATATTATTCAGCTATGAAAACCTTAAAATGATTGGTAGCTGCCTGAGACTGGAGGGAGAGAGAGATGAATAGAAGGAGTACAAAAGATTTTTAGGGCAGTGAAACTACTCTAATGATACTAGAATGATACGTGTGTGTGTGCACACGTGCATGCTCAGCTGCTCAGTTGTGTCAACTCTTGGCAACCCTATGGACTGTAGCCTGGTAGGCTCCTCTGTCCATGGGATTCGCCATGCAAGAATACTAGACTGGGTTGCCATGCCCTCCTCCAGGGGATCGTCCCGACCCAGGGATTAAACTTGCATCTCTTAAATCTTTGTGTTGGCAGGCGAGTTCTTTACCACTTGTGCCACCTGGGAAGCCCATTTGTATCATTAAATATTTCCAAACCCATAGCCTGCACATCACCAGGAGTGAACTCTCATGTTAACTATGGACTTTGGGTGAAAATACTGCATCAGTTTAAGTCCAGAGATTTAACAAACACACCACTCTGATGCCAGACATGGATAACAGACAAGGGTATGCGTGTGAGAACACAGGATGCATAGGGAAAATCTCTGCACTTTCTTATTTTTGTCATGAATCTAAAACTGTTCTAAAAATAGCCTGCTTAAAAATACACAGGCCATTAGAAAGCCTGAGTCAATGCTATGAAATGAAAATGCAATTGACAAGCTAAAGACTTTTTCTTCCAAATCTCCAGAGAAGTATCCAGAGGATGGTATGACTCAGTAATTAATAATTAAAAAGAAAAATGTTCTATTTTGTTTTACAGCTTCCTCTCAAATATTGAGTGATCCTTCTGTTGCAGGGAAAGATCATTTTGCACTCAAACAAGATGGGGTCAAAGGACAAGAAGCCCTCATCACCTCCCACCTCCCCTTACCTTGCCTAGAGTCGCAGAGTAATACAGACCCTGCCATCCGTACTGCCTCACTTCTGACTACAATCCTTCCCAGATGGTTGGACAAGCAAATACATGAATATAAACAAGGCCCACCTTGTAGAGGAAGTTGTGTAAAAGTCAGCCTCTAGCCAGAGGGAACTGGAAGATGGAAGTTATGTATTAACATGGAAGGGATGTGTGATATATTCTGGAAAGAAAATAAAAGCTTGCTGAATAGTGCACTAGTGAGAATATATCTTATACACTCTTGCTCTCCCACATCTGGAAATATATAACCCAAAATGCTAACAGTTCCTACTCATGGAAATAATAGCACGGGGACAATGGAGGCTTCCACTGTTTATATTCTTCAGTGCTGTTGGAAATATATCCATTTTTCACGAACATTACTTGTGTAATTTGTGTGGGTTAGTCACTCAGTTGTGTTCTACTCTTTGCAACCCCATGGACTGCAGCCCTCCAGGCTCCTCTGTCCATGGAATTCTCCAGGTAAGAATACTGGAGTGGGTTGCCATTTTCTTCTCTAGGGGATCTTCCCAACCCAGGGGTGGAACCCAGGTCTTCCACATTGCGGGCAAATTCTTTATCATCTAAGCCACCCAGGGAAGCCCTTATGTAATTTAACAACAAACTAAAATATGAGGAAGGCTTAGAATTGTATATTTCTACTGAGGAAAAATGCGAGGCCTGTTCACATATTTTTAATGTGCCCCAACCTTTCAGACCTGGTTATAACCTCCAACAACTTCTTTTATCCAGTTGTCAGGCAGACCACTGGGGGCTGGAAAAATGGAAAAGATGCTGGCCTAATTATAAGCAGTAATGAATTCACGACTTCATCTTGATTTCACTGAGAATCAGTTTTCTTATCAAGATGAATAATCTTTGATATTATGGTTCTCAGGGGGAATTAATGATATATGTCAAGAATTACTAATGATATATGTCAAGAATTCTTAAAAGAATGAAGAAAATCAATGTTTAAAATATTGGGTTGGCCAGAAAGTTCATTTGGGTTTTTCCATAAAATGGTGCTGAAACACCCAAACTTTTTGGCCAACCCATGATTTATGTGAGCATCTTCAGTTTCCACTTGGGTCCGAGGGTTAGTCTCTGAGCCTGCGTGGTGGCTTTACAGATTTCTCTATAAACTAGAGTTGCTTGTTCTCATGTGATGCTGTAGGAGCGGCCTTGCCCTGACCTGGCCCCAGGAAAGCCTTTGGTCCTGGGAGGGAGAGCAAATTTGACTTTCAGTCTGCTGGAGGTGACTCAAAGTCTAAGTGACTCAAAGTAGCTAAAATCTCTGCTCAGTTCCTTAGACTGATGACTAACAATCAGGTGGTATTTAGAAAATGTGCTATATACACCTTTTGTAAGCTGGTTTGTGAAAATACTGGCTGAGTCATGTGCTTGGGTGCTTGGGGACCAACCACGTGTACACAGACCCTGCACAGGGAGGGCAGCTCATCTTAGATGCTGGTAAGATGCAAACCCAAGCACAGACCACAAAGAAGAGGTTATCTTGGCCAGGCTTAACTAGGCTTTTCTCTGTCCAAATACGGCTTGCTTTCCCCTATTGAATGTGATGGATATGTAACTGATTCCTTCATCTCTGCTCACTGACTAAACATTGCTGAGATAATAAGAAGTGGTGGGAATTTTTTTCAAAATTAAATTAAGTGAAGTTCCTGACTTTAAGGAACTTATGCTCTAGAAGGGAGTACATGATAACAAAGGAAAATGCAAAATGTACCTCATTTTACATTTGTGAATAAGCAGCAAAGACTAGACTAGCCCAGAAGCAGCACAGCAGAGACTTGGAAGAAAGACAGCCAAGGCATAGCAGTCTGTGCACTGGCCTTGGGATCAGAAGTCTCTGCACCACAGTTCCGCCCCTTAAAAAGCAGCAGGTCCATCATTTGAATTCTCTAACTTCAGTCTGCTCATCTGCAAAGCTTGTACTATTACCAGAATTAAAGAATATAAAAATTAAAGAATTTTTTAAGAATTAAAGGATGTCAAAATACATAAAGTATTTGTGAACTATTAAAAAAAACCTCTACAATATAAAAGCACTGTTAATGACTAGGAAACTCAGGAAATATTTAATTAGAAAAGACAGCATTGAAGCTACATGAAAGGTCAGGGGCAGGCAGAGGTTAGCCTTTTGGGGGAGGGAAGAAGTAAGAGAGACACACAGAAGACAGATTGCCAGAAATGCTTGGAGAACGGATCTCCCCGTAAACTCATTAATAAAGCATGGGAGGCAGATAGTTCTGCATGAGGCTAGAAGTTTAAGAAAATACAAAAGCAGCTGTGAATGCCCAACTATGAAGATGAGATTTTATTTCTTAGACTATAAGGAAACACTGAAAGGTTTAAGGTTCTTTGTTGCGTTATCAGAGACATGCTGCTGCTGCTGCTGCTGCTGCTGCTGCTAAGTTGCTTCAGTCGTGTCCAACTCTGTGAGACCCCATAGATGGCAGCGCAACGGGCTCCTCTGTCCGTGGGATTCTCCAGGCAAGAATACTGGAGTGGGTTGCCATTTTCTTCTCCAATGCGTCAAAGTGAAAGAGAAGTCGCTCAGCCGTGTCCGACTCTCAGCGACCCCATGGACTGCAGAGACACAATAGTGACACCCTAAAAGTCTGCGGGATGGAGGAGTGAGGAAGACCAGGGGGTAACATGATCTCCTAAGAAATTATTGAAACAGCTCACATAAGAAAAACTGGTAGAAATCTAACATAACCACTTATATTCTAGCAATTCCATTTTTAGGGTCCATTATACACAATATATTTACATGAACAAATCTACATGAAAGCGTATGTAAAGAAGAAATTGTATGACTTAAATAACGGTGATATTGTTTAAAAATGGAAAAACCTAAATGTTACCAAGGAAACATTAATTAAACGGCAACGCATCTACACTATGTGATGGGTGGTGGTTTAGTCACTAAGTTGCGTCCTACTCTCTCAATCCCATGGACTTTGCCCCCCAGGCTCCTCTGCCCATGGGATTTTCCAGTAACAATACTGGAAGGAATTGCCATTTCCTTCATCAGGGCATCTTCCCGACCCAGGGATCAAACCCATGTGTCCTCTGTATTGCAGGCTGATACTTTACCAACTGAGCCATCAGGGAGGCATACTATGTGATCCTATGCAGTAATTAAAAGAGAATTAAACTAATGGGAAATGATAATGGAGCTATTTCTGAAATGCTAACTGGAAACAGCAAGCCAAAGAATGAAACATAAAGTAAAATCACATTAGAGTGCTTTAATGTTACATATTTGCATATGTGTATGCATGATTGAATACAACTGGAACTGGAAGGTGGTAACAGAAATGAATTCCCGGGAAAGGAGTGAGGGCAGAGAGAATTAGGAAGGAGAACGGCCATGTGTCTTTCCACAAGTGTGCAAAGACATGTCCCTCAACCCTACTCTACGCACTGGAAACAAAACTAGGAGACAAACAAGAAATTCTCTCCAGGTCACTTCCATTCTGGTGATGGAAAATGGATAACATGAAGATCATGAAATATCACACAGCTTAAGTACGACAGAGAGATACGATGGGGAATAACTCAGTGTAGACTTTAGACAGCATGGTTGTTTGGGGTTTCTACTGCCTCAAATTTAGTGACTTTAAACAACATCTACTTATTATCTCAGTCTCCATGAGACAGATTTTGGGGTCCTCTCGCAGGTCTCACAAGGTTGCAGTCAACGTGGTGGCCAGGCTGTCTTCTTTCTGGAGGTCTGGCCCGGCTCCAAGCTCACTAGGTGAGCTGGCAAAACTCCTTTTCTCAGGGTTATCCCACTGGGAGACCTGCTTCTTACTGGTTATCAGCTGGAAGCAGCCCCAGGTCCACCATCTACCTGTGGAGACCATCTCCACAGACAGCTCACAGCAAGGCAGTGAGAATCTCTCTCGGTTCCATCTGTCAGGATAGAACCATGTACGACATAACGTTAACTGTGGGTGTGACATCCCATCCTCTGAGCCATGTTCCATCATGAGAAGCAAATCACAAATGACACCCACACTCCGGGAGGATGAATCAAGAATGACTCACGGGGGTTGCCCTGGGTTGTCTGCCACAGGGACCAAGAAAGCCCCTCTAGATGGGTGGACATTCAGGCTGAGATCTGAATAATCAGAAGGAGGCAGCTGGTCTGTACCCAGTGGTGGACTACCCAGAGTTCCCATGCACTGCCAGGTATTCCTTGAGCACCGATGAGTATTCCTTCAGCACTGACACGGTATTCTCCCAGCACTGACAGGTATTCCTCAAGCACTGGTGGGTATTCCCCAGCTGCTGGGAGTGTTGGCACCTGGGAGTGTCCAGTTGCATGAAATTAAACAAGTTGACCATCAGACAGAGGCGGCTCTAATGTGGTGGCAGTCTAAGAAAGCAAACCAAAATCCAAGCCTGTAATGTCTCAAGGTTCCAAAACTAAAACCTAAGGACAACCAACCACAGATAGGCAGCTAGGACTGAGCTGTAGCCAATCAATAATTTTCTCACTTTGCTTTGGTCTTTCATCTACAAAGGTCTCTCCCCAGCTCCCGTTGGCGGAACACAGCTAACCTCTTCAGGTTTGGCACTGCCAAGTTCAATTGATTGCAGTTTTCCTTCAATTTGTTGTTTTTCAGTAGCTAAGTCATGTCTGACCCTTTGCACGCTCATGGACTGCAGCACACCAGGCTCCTCTGTCCTCCACTATCTCTCGGAATTTGCTCAAATTCATGTCCATTGATTTTTGCCTTTTCATACTGTCCATGGAGTTCTCCAGGCAAGAATGCTGAAGTGGTTTTCCATTCTCTCCTCCAATGACATTTTGTCAGAACTCTCCACTATGACCCATCCGTCTTGGGTGGCCCTGCACAGCATGGCTCATCGCTTCATTGAGATATGCAAGCCCCTTCACCGTGACAAGGCTGTGATCCATGAAGGGGTTTCCTTCAATAACTCCCAGTAATGATGAAGAGTGAAGGCCTGGCCCCTCAACTCAAACCCGGACAATTGTGAGGGGCCAACCCAGCCTTAAGTCCTGTTGGGATCAGCTGTGGACTTAATAAGGCTGTGATGCATCCCCCTTTCTCTGCCTGCACACTTGCTTCCCTCCCTTGCACAATGTTGACCCCAAGAGCATGCCCTAATAAAGTTCTCATATTCTAATTTCTACTGCAGAGTCTGTTTCCTGGGAAACTGAACCTGCAGCAGTAGCGATAGAATGATTAGAGTGATAAACATTCCAGAAAGAGAAAGCTGCTAGTGCTCAGGCTTTTCAAGCAGGAAGGGCAGGCAAAAAAAAAAAAAAAAAAAAATGTGATTGAGGTTAGAGTTTAACTGTTGGAAAGAATGGCTCAACTTGAGGTCAGAAAATTAGGTCAGTGTTAGATCACACAAGACTGTGTAAGCCAGGATACGGAGGTTTGATTTTTCAGTGTGATGGAAAACCATTTATAGTGTACTTAAAAATGAAAAGTTTTTAGAACAATAAAAACCAATTCAATGTCAAGATAAAATATGCAAATAATAGAGAATAGTAAGAGAATAGAGAATAAGAGAATAAGAAGAGAATAGATAAATAGATACATTTGATAACAGATGAAACCCTGGAAAGGGAAAAGATGCGAGTTTCTCTGACCAATACAGTGGACAAACAAGAGGTAGAATTAAGTTATTTATCATCAGTTATCATCTCTGATTTGGTTTTAACAGAAAACAATGGAGCCTGTGGTTGTGATAAACCTGTATTTGAGAAATGCTTACTGACGTCTCCACATACGTTTAAATTCAGCTCTTTTGAATGGGCATATCGTTTGCAAACAATACCAAGACAGCTGACCCACTAAATATGGCATCCTAACAGGAAATAATGCTTACATAGAATCGGAAATCTTTACTGTTCAATTCTGTCAAGCTGTGCAGTGTATTGCTGCAAAGAAGCAGTCTTTTCTCTGTCATGCCCAAGAAGAGCGCTCAGGGATACAGAGCTCAGATAGCTTTACCAACAATGGTTCCTTTCAAAAGCAGAGGAAGCTGACAGCAAAGATGTTTGAGAAGTGGAATTTGAAGAATTTCATAAATTCTTCTTTCTACTTCTTTCCACTTAAAGACAATTTAAATCGTTTGCTTCTACCCTACAAGACAAGCTGGCATTAAGCTTTTAACCTTGACAGAGAGGAAAACTGCAGTATCATTGTGTAGGAGGCTGCCTGCTGAGTGCCACGAGCAACCTAACATTCTTTCTCAAGTGGAAAGATGAAAGTTCTCGGCACATTTCATCAGGGAGAGTCAAACATTAGATCTCTGGGACTTAAAAGTAGAATGATGTTAAAATTTCGATAAATTCTCTACACGCACTACTAATATTAAGGTTTTAGTCATTCAGCTGATGCAAAAATGTAACTCAGATGGATACTAATTATTTTCGACCCATGTATCTAATGAGCCTTAGAGTTTAAGCAGATGAAAAATACTTTACCTTATTTATTTATCAACTCAGCTTTAGACCTTTGGTAAAAAGGAGTTCTCTGAAGACAGCGTTGTCTTAACCTTGTTAATGATGACAAGGAGAAAACTAACCTATGTGTTGCTGTTGTGGTTTAGTGGCAAAGTTGTATCTGACTTTTTTGTGACCCCATGAACTGTAGCCTGCCAGGCTCCGCTCTCTGTGGAATTTCTCAGGCAAGAATACTGGAGTGGGTTGCCGTTTCCTACTCCAGGGGATCTTCCCGACCCAAGGATTGAACCCATGTCTCTTGCATATGCAGCCATCAAAGAAAAATAAATATTATTCCCCACTTTATTAAAGAGGAAACAAGTCCAGTGTCATCAAACAGTTTATCCACTATCACAAAGGCACTAAATAGCAAAGACAGGGATAAACCCAGAGCAACGATGCTGTCTCAGCACCCCCTGTGGTATTCTTACTAGGTAGGTTGCTTCTTCCCCAGCATCACATGTGCCTTAGAATACGATCTTAGGCAGAGAGGCAGAGAGTTAAAGGCACCTGTCAGATTTCATCAGAATAAAACAGACTTCAGATACTTATAGCTGTAGCGCTACAGGAACACTTAAAAAGTGTTTAAGTACTGACTGTGCTACCTGATTTCAGCTTCTTTGGTTAATAATAACTTATTCTCCCAATATCTCTTCTTTAATAGCTGAAACTTTATTAAGACCAAAAATAAATGCAATTATCTGTGAAGGATGCTATATATGTGCTTAAGTGTAATAGAAAGCCCAGAGATAAATCCACACACATATGGACACCTTATCTTTGACAAAGGAGGCAAGAATATACAATGGAGTAAAGACAATCTCTTTAACAAGTGGTGCTGGGAAAACTGGTCAACCACTTGTAAAAGAATGAAACTAGATCACTTTCTAACACCGCACACAAAAATAAACTCAAAATGGATTAAAGATCTAAATGTAAGATCAGAAACTATAAAACTCCTAGAGGAGAACATAGGCAAAACACTCTCAGACATAAATCACAGCAGGATCCTCTATGATCCACCTCCCAGAATTCTGGAAATAAAAGCAAAAATAAACAAATGGGATCTAATTAAAATTAAAAGCTTCTGCACAACAAAGGAAAATATAAGCAAGGTGAAAAGACAGCCTTCTGAATGGGAGAAAATAATAGCAAATGAAGCAACTGACAAACAACTAATTTCAAAAATATACAAGCAACTTCTGCAGCTCAACTCCAGAAAAATAAACGACCCAATCAAAAAATGGGCCAAAGAACTAAATAGACATTTCTCCAAAGAAGACATACGGATGGCTAACAAACACATGAAAAGATGCTCAACATCACTCATTATTAGAGAAATGCAAATCAAAACCACAATGAGGTACCACTTCACACCAGTCAGAATGGCTGCGATCCAAAAATCTGCAAGCAATAAATGCTGGCGAGGGTGTGGAGAAAAGGGAACCCTCCTACACTGTTGGTGGGAATGCAAACTAGTACAGCCACTATGGAAAACAGTGTGGAGATTCCTTAAAAAATTGCAAATAGAACTACCTTATGACCCAGCAATCCCACTGCTGGGCATACACACCGAGAAAACCAGAATTGAAAGAGACACATGTACCCCAATGTTCATCGCAGCACTGTTTATAATAGCCAGGACATGGAAACAACCTAGATGTCCATCAGCAGATGAATGGATAAGAAAGCTGTGGTACATATACACAATGGAGTATTACTCAGCCGTTAAAAAGAATTCATTTGAATCAGTTCTGATGAGATGGATGAAACTGGAGCCGATTATACAGAGTGAAGTAAGCCAGAAAGAAAAACACCAATACAGTATACTAACACATATATATGGACTTTAGGAAGATGGCAATGACGACCCTGTATGCAAGACAGGGAAAGAGACACAGATGTGTATAACGGACTTTTGGACTCAGAGGGAGAGGGAGAGGGTGGGATGATTTGGGAGAATGACATTCTAACATGTATACTATCATGTGAATTGAATCGCCAGTCTATGTCTGACGCAGGATGCAGCATGCTTGGGGCTGGTGCATGGGGATGACCCAGAAAGATGTTATGGGGAGGGAGGTGGGAGGGAGGTTCATGTTTGGGAATGCATGTAAGATTTAAAGATTTTAAAATTTTAAAAAAATAAAAATTAAAAAAAAAAAAGTGTACACTGCAGAGTGAAAACAGGAATTAACTGCAAACAAGCACAAGGGGACTTCTGGGAGAAATGGAAATGCTTTAAAACTCGATTTTGATCAAGGTTGAACAATTCTGTAAGTTTACTAAAATATTGGATCACACATTTACAACGTGAATTTCATAGTATGTAAATTATATCTCAATAAAACTATTTTTAAAGGATAGGAAATATGAATAGTATGAATATATTAATATAAAATCACTGATAATGTACTTGAAGGAAAGGAAATAGAGTCACCGTGCTTGTGGATTTGAGAGAATGAGCACGAAGGGGCTAAAGAAAAAATAGGAAGAGGGCATGATGCCAGCCTTTCCTGCTGTTCCGTGCCAGGCAAAATGATCATCCAGCAGGGTCATCACAAAACCTCCACTTAATAATTCCCTGAGGAAAATTCAGCATGGAGTGGAGAGGTGACTCCTCCAAGACCACGGAACCAGTCTCAGAGCTCAGTTCAGACTGAGCCCCTTAGGACAGAAACCCGCATTCTAAAGAAGTGAGGTCTGTCTGGAGCATTCCTATTATACTTAAATATTCATCCATTCAGTGAACTTTTGTTGAGCAACTCATATGCCAGATGTGGCCAGCCATCTAATTCTTGTGTGTAATCCCATGAGGCGGAAGTGTCAGTGTGATTTTAATGTCACGCGAGTCTCCTTAGGCCTGACCGACCTACGAGGACATGCAGGGTCATGTGAACGACATCAACCCAACATCAACTCCCGGCTGTTGCTACGTTTCCCTCAGAGGATCCCAAACACTGGCAAAGGCCACCTATTCAGACAACTCCCTAGAGTCCCAAGGATGTTGCTCTGGGAGCAGCTCCAAGATGCTGCTCTGCACGTTGTCACGGGACAGCACTATCTCACCTGGGCTCTCCAGATGATGCCACGCAGAAATGTGTGTTTCTGTCTGAGGAGGGCTCAATAGCCCTCATTTTCTTTTGAGTAAGGAATGCTAAGGAATGATGCCTGTCCATCCACACTTGAAAATGCTTTAGCACAAATGGTTCAGGCTTTGCTGACCCTTTCTTCAGCACCAGACATGCGCCCTTGACCCTGAATGGAGGCATGTGCCAACCCCCATGCTGAAGTCAGGACCGCCACTTGCCTATACTCATCAAGGCTTTGTTGCGGAGTGCAGCCCACCATGTCTAGCTTTACCTCTGCTTGTTATGGGCCAGGTCCCGGAGGCCTTCCCAATCCTGTTCAGGGAGATCTCTAGGGAATCATCCAGCCCCATCCCTCTTCCAAATCTGTTTACATATTCCAAACCCAGCTTTTAGACTGTGTGAGTCTGATAACATCAAGGATTCCATTACGAGCCCCTCATCTGCCAGAGAACAGCATTCCCACAAGTACAATCCCTTCTGAATTAGGGTTTGGTCACCTGCATTCACTCTATTAAATATATCTCGCTAAGGAACCTTCCTAACATCACAGAACATTACTTATACTATATAAATACACATGCAAACATATTCTATAATGCGAGCTTTGTAATGATAAATAAACCAGTCCATAAACATTTACTCAGTTCTCAATATTCCCAATTGTTTAACCAATCATGTCTAACAACTCAAATTTAAATTTATATTTTTCAAATAATATAGCACCAAATTAACAACTGAACTGAAGGTTAAAGAAAAGAGATAGTATGAAATAAATAAATAAATGTCTTTTAAATATAGTAAAAGAATTCACCTTTGAAATAAAACATATGGGTTTGGTTTTTCATTTTCTTTTTTTTTTTTTCTCATATTTTCTCTGGCTTTGAAGAGGAATCTACAGAGATAAAATAAGTCATCTGTAGGAGAGCTCAGTAAACAACAGCAGTGTTTACACAGTTCTTCATATAAGCTTTGAAAAAATGGAGCACATGGCCAGATTACACATCTAATTTTTATGATGTCCATAATTCACTGCTACCATCCTAGGTTTTGAAGATTGCTAAATTATATCCTTGATCTTATACATATATAAGAAGAATCAATTTACACTTGGCTATGTAGTCATGCACTACACATATTTGTAAGACCAGAGCATTTATAATTTGATAATATTGACTAAAGCTTTGACCTGAATTATTCTGCATTTAGCTTACAATTGAAATCTCTACAGGTACCCATACTTGTTAAAAATAATTTAGAAAATAGTGTTTTAAAAAGTCATGGTACTATCTCCCAAAATGATATATTTAATGATATATTTAGAGTTGAAGATACAAATTGAGTCAGGTTCTCCTAGCATCTAAAATGACTCCTAATGTATAAGCTTTTCCACTAGAGCAACTTCACCTATGTGCACAGAGCAGTTAATAAAGAACTTGCTGCCCACTGAGGCTCTTAGAGAAACAAAATAACCTGAAAAAAACTTAGGATACTCAGAAAGACCAACTGATAAATAAAATACATACATATATTCAGTGTTTTGAATGGGCATTATTTTTGATAAATATATGATAGATGGTAAATTATTTTATGTTATTTGAATATGAACATATTATAATATTTTATACATTTATTTATTGATTGATTCAACAAATATTTCCCGAGTGTCTAGGAGAGGCGTGGTGATTGGAGTTGTGAGAAAATAAGGTAAGTATCAGACAAAAATTCTTACCTTCACAGCACTGGCTTTCCAGTGAAGCAAGAAACAATAAACAAAATAAGCGGATGAATCATATGTCAGGTGGGGAAAGTGCTGGGGGGAGGAATAAAGCAGAGCAGGATGCTGGGGACACATGGAGTGGTTATGATGGAAAGAGGATGGAAGGCCTCAGGGAAAAGTGACATGAGTCCAACAGCCTGGAGATGAGTGAGCCGGTCTTCTAGCTTTCTGGAGAACAAGAAATCTAGGACAAAAGAACAACAATTGCAAACGCCCTGATGTCGGTGTGCGTGGTAGGAGAACAGTATAGATATGGTGACAAGTAACTGGGGAGAATGGACAGGAGGCAAGGTGGGAATGCGTGTGTGTGTGTGTGTGTGTGTGTGTTTATAGGGCCTCTTAGGCCACTATAAGAACTTTACTTTTGTCCAAGTAAGATAGGAAATAGACTAAGATAACAAGGTTGTGAACAAATAAGTGAAAAGAACTAGTTTATTTTTTAAAAAACTTATTCTGATAGTTTTGTTGAAAATCAGCTAGAAGGTGGCAAACACATAAGCACCAAGACCAGGGAGATGGCTCTGAGACTCTCACGCAGGAGAGAGGCAAGGATGGAACCAGGGCCATAGCCACGGAGGTGGGAAATGGTGACAGTATGAGGGCAGAGCCAAGGGAATTACCTTCCATATCGGATTAGATGATGGGAGAAAGAGAGGAGACAAAAGTGATCCAATTATTTTTAATCCAAGCAACTGAAAAAACGGGGAAGACAGAAGGAGAACGAGCTTTCTGGGTGCAGGCTGGCAGGTCAGAAGGTGATACGATTCAGCAATTCAGTTTTGAACATGTCAAGTGTGAAATTATTATCAGTCAGCCAAGTGGAGGTGAACAATAGGTGATCTGAGCCAGAAATTATGTGTATGTGACAGTTTTTGATAGAGATGAATAGATAGATACATAGATGGATGGATAGATAAACAGTTCAGTTGAATTCAGTCGCTCAGTCGTGTCCAACTTTTTGCGACCCCATGGACTGCTGCACAACAGGCCTCCCTGTCCATCACCAACTCCCGGCGTTTACTCAAACTCGTGTCCATTGTGTCAGTGATAAATAGTAGATAGGTTTTTAAGGCCATGGAACTGGATGGCATCACGAAGTCACGGAGTTTGGGTAGAAAACAAAACAGGTGCAAGGACTGAGTCCTGGAGCATTCCAGCAGGCAGATTCTTTACCATCTGAGCTACAGAGAAGATCTCAGAAGAAGACAAGGGACCAGCAGAGGAGACCAAGATAATTTCATCACACATGTATATTAAAAACTTGGGTAAACCTGGAAATTCTGTTCTTCCCAGATCCAAGAGGCTGAAGCATTACACACAATGTTGCCATGTGAAGGGGAGACACAGCCTAGAACTGTGTACCATTCACTGTCACACCTAACCATGAATCTGTCAACTTGTAGCTCCTTCAGGAAAAGGTATCAGGTAGTATCGGAGATCAAGAAAAGTGTGATCAGGAGACGGAACTAGCTCAGTCACCAAATCATTTACCAAATTCACCAAATCATTTACCAAATCATTCAGCTAATAGTGAACAGCGCCAACTGAGCGAGCCCCTGTCCCAGGTGGGCACAATAAATTCAGAGCCTACTGCTAATCCTGCAAATGCAAACACACACACATATATATACATTTTAATGATACATCACCATTTACAATAACGGGAAAATGTTTTCCTTTTTGCTCAGTATTGCCAAGTTCTGTGTAGATGGAGTACATTAAACAAAGATGACAGCGACAATATTCTCCGTCTGTGGGCTTCCCTGCAATGTGACCTTGCCCGTTCTTAGGCAGAGTCTAGTCCCCCTTTTCTTAGGATCTAAGTTGGACTTAGTGACCAGTGTGTAACCAAGAGAACATAAAGGAAGTGACTCTATGGGACAGCTGAGGCTAGGTTGGAAACGCTGCAGCATTTCCACCGGCTTCTCTGGAAACACTTGCTTTCCAGACACCGCTCTTAGGACTGGTGCTCCGGGAAGCCAGTCACCACACTGTCAGAAGCACAAACAAGATGGAGAGGCTGCAGTGCACAACCAGGGGGTGCCTGCCCCCTTAAGTCATCACCCATCAGGCATTACGAGCCTTTCTTAAGATTCTGCCCCAGCATTTGATGCACCCTTATTGTAGTGCTGGAGAAGCCTCTTGAGAGTCCCTGGGACTGCAAGGAGATCAAGCCAGTCAATCCTAAAGGGAACCAACCCTGAATATCCATTGGAAGGACGGATGCTGAAGCTCCAATACTTTGGCCACTGATGCAAAGAACTGAATCATTGGTAAAGGCCCTGATGGTAGGAAAGATTGAAGGCAGGAGGAGAAGGGAGTGACAGAGGATGAGATGGTTGGATGGCATCACTGACTCAATGGACATGAATTTGAGCAAACTCCAGGAGATGGTGAAGGACAGGGAAGCCTGGTGTGCTTCAGTCCGTGGGGTCGCAAAGAGTCAGACACAACTGAGCGACTGAACAACAGCAGCAACAACAGCTATCTGAGTCTTCCAAGCTGACGCCCAGATTCCAACTATCCCTATCTGAGTTTCTGAGCATAACACAATAGTTTCCATTTTATACCACTAAGATTCGGGTGTGAATTATTAAGCAGCAATGGATGATGGTACCAATTATGTTCTCGTCATTTAACTCATTTAATCTTCAAAAGGAATCTATTAACTGGATATTATTTTCTGCATTTTACAATGGGAACTGAGCTTTAAGAATGGTTAACACAGCTAATAAATGGTAGAATCAAGATCCACACAGAGTTACAGACCCAGAAATGGTAAAGAATGTTATGACACACAGTGTGGGCAGGAAACTATGTTAGGCACTGGGAAATAGGAAATAAATATATGAAATAACTCATCTTTGATACTTACATAGGCAAAATAAGGAATCAAGATATTCATATGTGGCAGTCACTTTCTTCTCAAATTCTTTAACTCAGTGGCCTTGCAAATGGTACATTCTCTCATTAATCATGCATTCAGTAAGTGGTCACTGGGTGCTAACATGATATTGATCAGGAGGCCAGCCGATGGACTGGGCAGAGAGAGAAAATGAAGGAGAGGGTGCCTTTATAAATCAACCACATGTGTTCTAGTCTAGGAGTAAGATTTCTAAAACATCTTGCTAATAAAGGGAAAAACAGTAGGATTGAAGGTTGAGAAAATGGTTCATCAAAGTGGTACATGACTCACACATGGAGAAACAGATTCCGAAAGATTACATAAAGCATGGAAGAAATGACTAAAATAGGCACATATGTTCCCAGTGGAAAGTGGAGGCGGGGAGGCACTGGGATGGGGAGCTTGCATAGGACTGTTTCTGGGAAGAATAAATTGAGATTGACATGGAATATGTGGCATTCAGAGTTATTCACAATTAGGGGAATGATTTACATACATAGGCTTAAGATTCTGCTGTATATTTTCCAAATTTCATTTACAAATTCCACATAAAGTGTTCGGAGGAATAAAAAGGAGTTTTATCCATACTGCCAGGAGAAGCAAGGATGGCTGTGTAAGCGACAGAAAATGTCTCCATCTCTTCCAGACTTCCTGCGTCACATAGATATTTACTCTTTTTACTCTGAGGAAACCTAAGAAAAATCTAAGGAAATACAGGGTTGGTGCACTAAGACAGATTCTATACTCGCTCTCAGCTTACCCAGTGAACATCAGGAGAGATGTTTGGGTTTGGTCAGAATGCATGATCATCACCTGCCTACAGTCTCAAGTCACTGAAGACCTTTAGTGGAGACAGAACAGAGGGTATGTGTATTCTGTGTGTGTGTGTGCGTGTGGTTTCTTCAATGTAATGGTCTGTAGCAGAAATGAGATCTTGGTCAACTCCACTTTCCACCCTTAAAAAGGAAAATTAACATACTATGATTGTATTGGGTATAAGATAGGCCACAAGAATGTATTTTGAAACATGGGAAGTATCAACCAGCATTTTATAATAACTGTAAATGGAGTGTAACCTTTACAAATTGTAAAAAATATTTAAGAAAATACTGGGTTTTTTTACAATATCGCTACTGAAAATACTGTGCCAATTTTAAATAATGCAAACTTAATGATTTTAAACACTTTTCTTTAAAGAAACTAAACCACTCACAAAGGTATTCATTAGTCCACATCTCCAAGAGACTGCATCTCTAGCTGAACATTTGGTTCTTGAAAACTGAGCGTTACTGGCTCACAGTTTTAGCATTGGTGCATTATTTGAAAATAAGCAGAAGGTTTATAAACATGGGGTTTAAGAAAACTAGAGATCTAACCTCTTAGCTGATGAAGGAGTAGCAATCAGCATATGGAAGGACCAATGCTGAGTCTAGTTTTAATTGACCTGCTTTGCTTCATAGATGTAGTGAATGGGGAGATAGGATAGTTATACAGTACAAGTTAATGTGTAAAATGGCAATGACAACAGTTATCTATGTATTTTTCATATCGATTAAAATTAGTTTCTTCCACTCCACGCTCTAAGAAATAGGAAGAATAGTAGCCATTTAATGACAATTTTCAGATTAATAATATTAGTAAAATACCATACTGAATTCATAAATTCATGAACATTATTATCGATTAAATGTGATTGATATCAACATTGGTCAGAAAATGCTGACATTTTGGACCACAATGTAAGTACATTCTCTATTTTTTGCCATTTTTTTTCCCCATAGTGTTTTCTCAACATGGAAGGCCTGACATTCATTCACAAAGCATTTCATAGGCTCCTATTATGTGCCAGCTCTGGGAGTCAAACACAAGCAAGATACAATTCCTTTCTCAAAGAACTCACAGTTAAATAAAAGAGGGCAGGTAGGAAAGTAAGTAAGGGCACTGAATAGGCCTCAAGACAGAGAGAAACTTATATAAGGAAATAATGGGCCACGGACAACCAAGCAAACAGTAAGGTTTTTACCTGGGAGCGATATCAGGAAGGGCTTCACAAAGAAAGGGCTTTCTGAGTGGAGTCTGGAAAGGAACGTGAGCGAGGGCCACTTCAGAAGCTCGAAGCACAAGACAGTCCAGCCTGCTTCCTGTGAAGAATATGTTCAGATTTAATAGACAGATAAAAAGGGATAGATACAGAGAAAAGGATAGATACGTTCTGTTATATCTTATATAATTATATTAAATATATGCAAAATAGGTATTTATATAAAATACATGAATATCTAATAAGTGAATGTCTATACATATACATATGTAAATAGATACGTGTGTGTATTTTGCATTCTTTTGAGAAAAGGAGTCGTTCTGGCCAGCCTGTGGAATGCTCTTTTCTATACATCCCATCTTTGACCCTCCATTTCTGACTAGATCCACAGTTTTATTTTTAAAAATGCTTACTCAGTGCGCACTCACATTTGAGAGCAAAACAGCACCCAGAAAAATACTTGAAATTCAAAACTTCAATCATATTTTTATTAAGTCGTTCACATATATATCTAAAAATATTTTTAGAAGCATTTCATCCAATCATTTTGCATTAAGCCGAGCTAAATGCACTCACTTCAAATACTCTGATGCCACCTTGTGGTCTATTTCCATATGACGTCCCACAGATAACCACTTTTTTATTTTGTTATAGAAAAAGCTGGCGTAAAACTCAATATTCAAAAAACTAAGATCATGGCATCCGGTCCAATCACTTCAAGACAAATAGATGGGGTAACAGTGATGGACTTTATTTTCTTGGGCTCCAAAATCACTGCAGATGGTGACTGCAGGCATGAAGTTAAAAGATGCTTACACCTCTGAAGGAAAGCTATGACAAACCCAGACAAGCTCATTAAAAAGCAGAGACATCACTTTGCTGACTAAGGTGTGCATACATGCATGCTAGGGCTTCCTGGGTAACTCAGCTAGTAAAGAATCTGCCTGCAATGCAGGAGACTCTGGCTTAATACCTGGGTCGGGAAGTTCCCCTGGAGAAGGGATAGGCTACCCACTCCAATATTCTTGGGCTTCACTAAAGGCTCAGATGGTAAAGAATCCACATGCAATGTGGGAGACCTGGGTTCGATCCCTGATTGGGAAGATCCCCTGGAGGAGGGCATGGCAACCCATTCTAGTATTCTTGCCTGGAGAAACCCCATGGACAGAGGAACCTGGTGGGCTATGGTCCATGGGATCACAAAGAGTTGGACATGATTCAGCCACTAATCACACACAGCATGTGCATGCTAAGTCATTTCAGTCATGTCCAACAGTTTTTGACCCTACGAACTGCAGCCCTCCAGGCTCCTCTGTCCATGAGATTCTCCAAGCAAGAATACTGGTCTGGGTTGCCATTTCCTTCTCCAGGGGCTCCATTTCCTTCTCCAGGGGGTCTTCCTGATGCAGAGATCATCTCTTATGTCTTCTGCATTGGTGGGCAAGTTCTTTACCATTAGCACCACCAACAAAGGTCTGTAATAGTCAAAACTGCTGGGGTCCAGCCCCAGTGGATCCAGGGAATTCAAAGCGGGGATGGCGTTGATGAGGAAAACAGTTATTTATTAATATAAGATTAGATTATGAAGAAATAGTGTAGTAGGAAAATTAAGTGGAGAAAGGAGGCTGAATAACTGGGCTTACGGGGAAGGCCAACAAAGTTCCAGACAAGGTGCTTGCACCATCTACGTTGGGCCACCGGCACCCACTTGAATATCGAAGGGTGCCCGCCTTAGGCTCCCTTTCACGCAGGTCTTAAAAGCCAGGACAAGTAAGTAGACTTGGTGAGTCGCCCTGCTCCAGATGGGAATTCAGCCTGAAATTAGAGTAAAGAGGAGACACAGGGGAAACCAGGCCAGGGACTGGCCCCCTCTATTGTCTAGAAAGGCCTTTTATACCTTTTTGACTGTGCATAGAGATCAATGGGTAATACAAAATTATGCAGTGTTAGCAGCCCAGCCTCTTATCAAAACCAGGCTTTTCTCTCTGCATACCTAGTTGTATACACAAGTCTTAGCTAATTTACATCATCTTCTGGCCAAAAGGGCCAATTAACATTTACAGCCTTTTTTCTGATAAGGGTTTGTCAACCAGAAGACTTATTTGCGTTGATCTTCCCAAAGTCTGGTGCCACTCTCAGAAAGCACTAAATAAAGTTACATTCTTACATAGGAAAGATACAGCAACTTATAACAAGTAAAAGGAGTACAGTGATTTATAACAAAATTAACTTCCAGAACTAAATAGTAAACATGACTTTTGCATTATAACATAGATAGCTATGTGCATAATTACATTGATTGATTTGCGGATATTGAAGAATCCTTGCATCCCCTGGGGATACTTGGTCCATTCTGATTGTATCAATGATAAGATTTTCGCTGGTTCACTTTTCTAAGCGTTGGGGCATACAACTGCTGATAGTAGTCTCTTATGAATGATTGATTTTTGAATGAGTCTGGCTAATAGAACCAAAAATTTTATAATTTTGCTAGTTGCAAGAGCCCTCTCACAGATGACATGGGAAGACTCCACCAGTAGAGCTCATCAAGTTGCAGAGAAAAGCAGACCTATATATAGCTCTACCATGTTCATCCTACCCAAAGGCAATCCCTATCAAGCTACCAGACTCCTACATACACTCTCAGACATAAAATCATAGCAGGATCCTCTATGATCCACCTCAGACACGGATGGCTAACAAAACATGAAAGATGCTCAACATCACTCATTGTCAATGCAAACTAGTACAGCCACTATGGAGAACAGTGTGGAGATTCGGGGCATCAGTAGAATTCATTTGAATCAGTTCGAGTGAAGTGATGTATACTATCTCAGTCTATGTCTATGCAGCAATGATCAAAAGAAGAGTAATTAACTCAAAAGTCTAGTGTTGCTAACATCAAAACTATTATATATCCTTTTCCATATCCTGTTTACAAAGATTAACATCCTCCCAGGTGCCTAAAAGATAAAGAATATGGAGGTCTGGCAGCAATCATTGAATCAACAGTGAAATCCATCACCAATATGATTTTTAGCTCTTAGAAAAGGCTCTGTATCTTTAAGATGCCTTTAAGCTTTGTGCCTCTCGTGGTTGGGGGCTGTAAGCAATTCATAAGCTGTAAGAGGTCCAGGGGAACCTGTTAGGCAAGCTAGAGAGCTATCAGAGGGGTTTAACTGAAACATCCCCTTCAAATGCAGAAGACTAAAGCCCTGATTTGACTTTTTCCAGAGAATATCAGAAGAGCAGAGTACAAAAGCTGGCAGATTTTTGTTTTTTGGGGGTACATGCTCAGGAAATTCCAGGGGGAACCCCTGAAGCCTGATCACATCCTTGCATTTTGTCAGGCTTCCTTCCTCATGACCTTGTCATGGGCAGGATTCCTCACGCTGGCCCCCAGCACAAAACTATGGTTTTTCCAGCAGTCATGTATGGATGTGAGAGTTGGATCATAAAGAAGGCTGAGTGCCGAAGTATTGATGCTTTTGAATTGTGGTGCTGACGAAGACTCTTGAGAGTCCCTTGGATTCCAAGGAGATCAAACAAGTTAATCCTAAAGGAAATCAATCCTGAATATTTACTGGAAGGACTGATGCTGAAACTCCAATATTTTGGCCACCTGATATGAAGAGTTTTCACTGGAGAAGACCCTGATGCTGGGAAAGATTGAAGGTAAAAGAAGAGGGCAGCAGAGGATGAGATGGTTCAATAGCATCACTGACTCAATGAATATTAATTTGGCAAACCCTGGGAGATAGTGAAGGACAGGGTAGCCTGGTGCGCTGCAGTCCTTGGGATCGCAAAGAGTCAGACACAACTTCGACTGAGCAACAACAAACCTCATCAGTAGGCCCTTTCATTTCCCATTTTGCAGTGAAAGAAATGGAGATTTAGAGATTAAATAACGTGGCCACATTTTTTCACTTGTAGTAAATGATAGAGTCAGAATTTGATATATGAAGTTATTTCTAATTCTTAATGCCATGCTATGCTTCTAATTTTCTCCTCCATCTCTCTTCTTCCGCCCTCACTCCCCCTGCTCTGTTTCTCTCTGTTTTTCTCCATCTTCATTCATCTCTCTCTAGTCTCTGAAATGAATGTTAATACATGTCCTAAAATGCCTCCATTTATTTTCCATCAGAATTTAGCCTGTCTGTGAAATTCTGCTCAGAGTCCATTCTCTCCATAACCCCACTCCCCACCAGCTTAAGTCACAGTCACCTCTCCCTCCCGCCACGCCAGTGGTTTCCGACTTGGCTACTCATCAGAACCACCAATGGAGAGTCCATATAATTGGTCTGGGGAGTTCCTGAATATCGCGATTCATAGATCTCTCGAGGTGGCTCCAGTGTACAGCCGAGGTTGGAAAATGGCTCCAAGATCTTAACACTTTTTTGGATTAACTCTGTAGCTCTTTTGGCAACTGGAATCACAGACTAGTGTGACTTTGGAGTAGATTTTTAAGTGTAAGTGAAGATGTTGAATATGATCAGTAATACTCAAAAATGCTTGGCAGAATACTTTGAAACTATTTGGAGACAGACCAAAAAATACATGCAAAAGAAAGTTGAACTTCTTTTATGGAAGTTGAGGGGAATGTCAGATCCCACTAAGTTGCTGCTTTCCCTCATTATAACTCTAGGGCCCCCCAGGGGATGGCATGCACCTGTAAAGCACCCAAGATCAAACCCTGAATATACTGTGCCACAGAAGCCCCTTCTGTCTGTAGGAGCCTGAGAGCCCATGGTATCATGCCTAAGTTAAAGACGAATTATCCATACGTTAGCTCTATTGTCACACCACGTCTCTGCCAGCAATGTGTCATTTAGCTAACAGAATGTCTGTTTCCTAGGTAATCATATTTACCCAATAAAAAATAGCACTTTCAAGTGACCTAGAAAAGGGACCATGTACCAAACAGCTGGTATTAATATTTCAAACTCACAACCACCTCTGAGTATCAACGCCAAGTAAGCTCTGCATGAAGAAACTGGGGGTCGAGGGGTTAAGTGACTCACCTCAAACTGTGGTGCAATTTAGCACCAGATTCCTCACTCCTAATCCAGCCTATTCTATTTTTTTTATAAATATTTGATGGGCCTCTCCTTTACCTGCCGCCATGGGCTTAAAAACATTTCCACTAATGAGTAGCACAGAGCTGTCTCTAAGCTAACTTGGAACCAAGGTTCAGCCAGAATTTAGTATAATAGACCAGTCCCAACACATTTCCAGAGATCAGCAGAGGGGAAAAAGACACAATACAGATTTGCATTCACAGAAGGTAAAATGTACTGGAGACAGTCTTCTTTTTTTCTCAATGACAAATACAAAGTAAAATTCTTGGGGACAAAAAAAAAAAAGTATCATTTGAACTTGAATTCCACAAGGATCAAGGAAAGATTAAAGAAGAAATAAATCAATAAGGAAAATCTGTTATTTCAAAACAGATCAAACTGTAACAAAAGGAAGAACACTTTTAAAATATTCTGGCATGGGTGTCTCAGTTTTCTGAGAAACCTCTGCTCTTCAAAACTCATTTTTATTCCCTTTTTTTTTTTCCACGAGACCATTTTCCTTACTATATGAGGATGAGCACAGAGGTCTCCATATTAAACTGTCACAAGAACACAGGGGATAAAAGATTCCCCACAGTGAGCAAAGCCCAGGTGAACAATCCATCAGGAGGTGCCGCCATTCAGTCAGGGCAATAATACACTCAGGAGGACACACATCCATCCACAGGGACTGAAGCCTTTCCGGTTAATATATCTTATTACTTGTGCCAACCATCTTTAAAGTTTGAAAGGCACATCATGCCCTAGAAATTACAGAGTAATTGCTTTTTTTTATTAACAGCCAAATAGAAAGAAACCAATAGCAACAGAACTGAATAATTGAAGTCTTATTTAAAAGCAGGTACTTCGATATTAAACTTGGAGTTCTTCATTTAAAGACACATCTACTCTCAGTTCTTAAATCTTTGTAAGAAAAGACATGCAAGGATTTGGAAGATGGACTCTTCCTAGGTGGCACTCATGGTTAAAAAAAAAATTTTCTCCTGCCAATGCAGGAGACGCAAGAGACTCTGGTTGGATTCCTGGGTCAGGAAGATACCCTGGAGAAGGAAATGGCTACCCACTCCAGTATTCTTGCCTGGGAAATCCCATGGACAGAGGAGTCTGGTGGGCTACAGTCCACAGGGTCGCAAAGAGTCAGACGCAATTGAGCACATACATACACACACACGTATATTTAAACATATTGTCTAACAGGCATTCCAATACTTAGATAATACTTTTCCCTTAATTACGTATTTAGAACATACTGCTTTCTTCACTTTAAATAAGAAATTCATGGACAATAACTGCTATCTAGCTTAGCTCAGGGAAGTTTTTAGGCCGACTGTATGTCCCGATAGTTTACGGGACATACATGGAGGCGTGATTTGGACACGGTGTGCTGAACGTCCTCGGCTCTCTTCTGAGGGAAGAGAAGAGACTTTCATGGGCATGGGATGTCGGTCATGGGCACAGCTGCTCAGAGCAGGCGTGGCTGTTGTGCCCAAGGCAGCCATCCTGCCCACAAGAAATGCCCTCATGCTGGCTGACGACAACTCAGACAAAACAAATTTTCTCTCTTGGGGAAACTTGTGAAGACAGAGTCAGTTAACAACAGCAAAAGCAGGTGAGAAAGAGATGGGCTGGGGTATAAAACAGCCAAACTCCGCAGTAAAGAAGATGGGCCCATGTCTCTGGAGGCAGCACAGGGAACCAGGTTAGGGCTACAGCAATGCTGAGTGAATGCCAAGCAAAGCTCCGTGTCTCCCTGAGGCATGACTCATACTGAATTACAGTTTTATTCTCAACGTGGGGCCTGGAAGTGTACTCTTTCAGGCTATTTCCTGCTCTTCCTTAATCAAAAGCCCTATTATCTCCCGTAACCAAACACATCTCTGTTCCCTGCAGCCTCAAAAATCCATAAGGCTATGTGCCTTAAACACCTTTAATTGAGCATGATCAATACGGTTAAAAAAAAAAATCTATGGATTTCAGGGCTAATTGCTCTTTTTTGCAATGACATGAGTAGAGTTCACATTTTCCTCTATATTATTAATACCAAATGGTTGACCAGGAGTACTAAATAACTCTAACTTGTGTTATCAATTTTTAAAAGATAATATAGCACCATGGAGAAGAACACAGTCTCTGTGGCACTGGTTCGGTCTCAACTCTCCTAGCTAACAACTCTGTGACCTTGGGTATGTCTCTAAACTCCTCTGGGCCTTGGTCTCCTTCTCTGTAAAACAGATACTAATTGTATTCACCTCATGTAGTCTTTGTGAAAGCTAAAAATGGATTATACAGGTGAAGTTCCAACACTTTGGCTGCCTGATGTGAAGAGCCGACTCATTGGAAAAGACCCTGATGCTGGGGAAGATTGAAGGCCAAAGGAGAAGGGGGCAGTCGAAGATGAGATGGTTGGATGGCAGCATAGACTCAATAGACTTGAGTTGAACAAACTCTGGGAGACAGTGAAGGACAGAGAAGCCTGACATGCTGCAATCCATGGGGTCTCAGCAGCAGTCCATGGGGTTGCAAAGAACTGGACACAACATAGCTACTGAAAAACAAAGCAACAGGTAGAGGATCTAGAATTTCTGCTAATAATAAGCACTGTATGAGAATGAGCTGTTAAATGTTATTATTATTACTAAATGAGAAAATAATTTGAATACTAGAAGATTGTATTTCAATTTTAAAACGGCATCATCTACGTTTAAAACGATGATTAATCTCAGAGAAGCTGGTGGCCTCCGTGACCCTCAGGGTGCTCTCACTGGTATCACTCCACTGGAATACAAAGGTGAAAATGAAAGCAACTCAAAAGATGCCAAGTGGGCACATCACTTCATTACACTTAACTTCGGATACAAGATTTGGTAAGAAAAACATGCTTGACTGAAATATTCTGAATTCTTCTATTACACCCTAAGTGATTCATAAAAATCCCAGGCCCCAGGATATTCACTGGAGCTATTCATCAAATAACTCAAACAGCTGATAAAGAGTTGACCGAAACAAAAATGATTGAATTCCTCTCTAAGGAACCAGAGTGTGTCTCTGGCAAAAACAAGAAGCTATTATGTCTCGTCCAATTTATTTGGTCTAGTGATTCAGAGAACACTGCGGCATCCATTACCATCATTTCCCTTCTCGAGTTTCTGATATTCATTAGGAAATGTCCTTAGCGACCCTAAAGAGTTCATGTTCATTACCTACATTAGATTGGATAAACTGGACGTAGCCAAGCAGAGTGATAAAACAGCAGGGGCCAGCAGATGCTGGACATTAGTGCCTGGAAGTGGTTTTCAGGGATGGGCTCACAGGCCGGACCCTCCCCACCAGAGACTGCCAGCCAGGCACTCTGCCGCCCTCTCTACCCGCTTCCTTTGCTGTTTGTGCTTAGGGCTGGAAAGTTTTTATAAGCAAGAGGATTAATAGGCCCAGGAGCAGATGCTTTTTTACAGTAAGTACTATCGCAGTCTCCAATCCTGCTTTCTGTGTGGCTGATGGTAATCCCTCCCCAAAGAGACATTTCTTAGACACCTATTTTAAGATCCACATTTTGGTAATTTTATTAAGTTAGAAATTAAACACTTGCTGGTTAAAGTGCATGACTGACTATGAACAAAACGGTGCTTAGAGACCCTTTCAAAGTACATCGTCTCTGCCTTGTTCAACACTACCTTTGCCCAACTATGCACAGAGCAAAACGGGGGAATGCCTGAGACACATCTGTGCTGCCAGCCACAGAAATGATCAAGGGTTAGAGACAGGTATCTGAAAGACTTGGAGAATTTCAGCGTCACATTTTAGGCACTCAAATTGTGTCCTGTGAAAGTTACCAGTAAAGGTTTCATGATAAAAATGCTGGAGTTTTCTCTGGCCCTTTGAACAAAGAGTATAATCTCACTGTTTTATGTATCAGGCTTCCCTGGTGGCTCAGACGGTAAAGAACCTGCCTGCCGTGCACGAGACCCAGGTTTGATCCCTGGGTTGGGAAAATGCCCTGGAGAAGGGAATGGCTATCCACTCCAGTATAAGCATTAAATCTAGAAATGACATTACAGCTAACTTGTTTTAGCCCTAACTCAGTTCTGAAATGCTACAAATGCTCTTAGTAAGAGATAGGAAGACTTCAATGAAATTAATTATTTAGGCTTAGTTCATTCATTGTTAATATTGGCATGGCCATTTACTGATATTCATCCTGGTAAAAGCAAATCAAGAAGAGAAATCAAGAAAATAAAAAGAATAAGAAAGATGAAATTATACAGACAGTCGATTTCATTCTTTCAGGTGCTTTGACCTTCCTGCAAACCACCTCTGCATCTCTTTCTTTCCCCAAGTAATTTATCATCCTAGTGACCTAGTGATCATAAATATATTATGATCTATGTCTCCTTATGAGAAAAATGGTCAAAGCATTCAAGCGTTTTTCTTTCTGTAAAACCTTTGGTCATTTTAAAATGTCAACAAGTTTATGTGTTGGTAGGTATTGTACATATGATGCGTAAATAATATAAGCACATGTATGTTTATGTGTGGGCTTCCCAGCTGGCGCTAGTGGTAAAGAACATGCTTGCCAACACAAGACGTGAGTTCAATTCCTGGGTTGGGAAGATCTCCTGGAGAAGAGCATGGCAACCCACTCCATTATCATTGCCTGGAAAATCCCATGGACAGAGGAGCCTGGCAGGCTACAGTCCATAGGGTCACACAGAGTCGGACATGACTGAAGCAACTTAGCATGCAGGCATGCATGTTTATGTGTATTTTTATGCATTCATACATGTATACATGCATATATATAGCCATATATACTGTATGTAATACCTATTTGAGGGGTCTATAGCCATATCTTTATCTGTAGCTGCAACTATTTTACATAGATAAACAAAACTTAATTCTTTTCAGGTCTTGAATTCCTTGGGATCACCCAAGGAAAATGCAAGTGTATACACACACACAAAAACAATGATACCAGCAGGGTACACGTTCACCTCCATGTCACCAGTGAAGAACCTTGCCTATCCTTTATATTGGTCAGCAAAAGCACTCAGTTTAGAAAAAGATTAGGGAAGTATTACGTTTCAGTTCCCTGGTGGCTCAGATAGTAAAGCGTCTGCCTGCAGTGCGGGAGACCCTAGTTCGATCCCTGGGTTGGGAAGATGCCCTGGAGAAGGAAATGGCAACCCACTCCAGTACTCTTGTCTGGAAAATTCCATGGACTGAGGAGCCTGGTAGGCTATACAGTCCATAGGGTCACAAAGAGTCAGACGCAACTGAGTAACTTCACTTTCACAGTTCAATTCAGTCACTCAGTTGCGTCCGACTCTTTGTGACCCCATGGGCTGCAACACACCAGACTTCCCTGTCCATCACCAACTCCCAGAGTTTACTCAAACTCATGTCCATTGAGTCAGTGATGCCATCCAACCATCTCATCCCCTGTCGTCCCCTTCTCCTCCCACCTTCAATCTTTCCCAGCATCAGGGGCTTTTCCAATGAGTCAGTTCTTCGCATCAGGTGGCCAAAGTATTGGGAGTTTGAGCTTCAGCATCAGTACAAAATATCATCATTTTCTCTATTGTAATAAACAGAATAAGAAACATTAGTCTTCCTCTGTTTTTATCTTCAAGTCAGGCCAGAGGAAGTGCCTTAAGACAATGGGTCTAGACAAAAAGCCCAGCCTGCTCATGGTTTTTCTTTAGTTTGGTTGGCTTGCACGTTCTGCCGCTGCAGCCTTCACGCACAGCACAGTGAAGGGGATCACACCTCTCTCTTCCTTCAGTCATTCTCAAGAGGAGAGAGAGAGAGGGCCTGTAATCCTGGCGATGGATCCTGGTATTATCGGGGTATGTGGTGGGCATGGAGGCTGGGATGACATTGGCATGTGGATCACTGAAATGGCACCCCACTCCAGTACTCTTGCCTGGAGAATTCCATGGATGGAGGAGCCTGGCGGGCTCCCACCCACAGCCCCAGCTCAGGGGAACCAGCCCCCGAGCCAAGACCTCCAGGAGGCGCGTGGCGCCCCCGCCTGGAAGCCGAGTGCACAGCATGCGGGGAAGCGAGCCTCCTCTGGGGAAGACGAGGCAGCCCAGCTGCGTGCGTCTGCAAGCCCTGATGGGGAAGGCCTGAGTGCGCCTCCAGAACGGCAGAGCTCCAGCTCTGCTCAGAGGCCGGATCTGGCAGAGTCCCGGGCGCGAGGCTGCTCCATGGGGTCGCAAAGAGTCGGACACGACTGAGCGACTTCACTTTCTTTCTTTCACTTGAGTAAGAAGGCGTTTTATGGGTATTGATCAAGCTATGTAGCACTTCTGTCTTTTCTAATGCGTACTTCAATACTACTTCCTGGGAAGAAGGGTTTTCTTGACCTTGAGGTTGCTGAAGATTAATATGATGGAAAAGTCTTCATAATTAAGGTCCAGTCCCAGGAATAAAAGCAAGGAGAGCTCTTTTTTTGTGGCTACATATACTGATCAACACCATTGCTTTTTTTATTGTAGTCATCACAGCCCTTTGTGACTGGCATAACTTCCAAAAGGAAGCAGAGACCATGACTGAAAGGATGTTAAAATATTTTATTGACCATAGGGCATCTCTGTGCCCTAGGAGTCAGGCAATGCAATTTAACTCAGAGAGCCCAGATTTCATAAAATCTCATGAGCCAAAATAGTATACTCTCTTCCCTGGATGCTCCGGGATGCTAGCCCTTCTCATTTTCATAATAAAACAAAAGAAAGGAGAGAATTTGACATCTTATCTAAGAATCTATTGCCTCCTTCAGTGATCTAAAATTTATAACACCTTCAATATATTGTGTCTCATGCTCAGAACATCCCTAGGCCCCTTTTAAGCAAGGCTTGCTTCATTTGGGGTATGTGTGTATGGAAGGGGAGGTTCAAGAATACTATTTGTGAATTAAAAAGAGAAAAGGAAGGCCTTTCCACAAATTTCTGACCTTTCCCCATTATTGCCCCTGGGAGAAATTAAGTCTGACTGCAGACAGAGAATGGGAAAGCAATTTAGCAAGTTCAAAAGTGCACTGACCATTTAATTACTCTTAAATTATATTCTACAGAAGGATTAACATTAGGCCTCCACAGCATCCAGCCTCTACTGTGTTAACTGTTTAAATATATCTTACAACTTGTAACAGAGCTGTAGGAGAATATATAAGTCAGTGAGTAGTCAGGACAACGATTTCAAAATACCTCTTAACATTTTCAACTTCTCTTGTTACTCTACCTTAAGCTTTATCTGTTTCCCTTTATTAAAGTAATAAATGGTTATTGAATTCCTACTACATCCCAAGCACTTTGCACAGTATGAAAGATATGATAGTAAATAATATAAATAAAGGTTTCGTGTCCTGAAAGAGCTCACGATATTTAGGGAGGCACCAGAAAGCAATGGACATTTCCAGTATGATATGTGCTTTGACAGGGAGGGGCAGTTTCTTAAAGGATGACATTTTAAAACAGCATCTAATACCAAAGGGGCAAGGGGGAAATTGGGAGATTGGGATTGACATATGTACACTATTCATACTATGTGTAAAGTAGATGGCTAATAACAACCTACTGTAAGCTCAGGAAACTCAGTGCTCCATGGTGATCTAAATCAGAAGGAAATTCAATAAAAGAGGGGAAATACGTATATATATATACATATATATATACACATATATATATATGTATATATATATATAGCTGAGTCACTTTGCCATTCAGCAGAAACTAACAAAACATTATACAGCAACTATACTCAAATAAAAATTTATTAAAAAATTAAAAACAAAACCAAAAATGCATCTAGACAAAACTGTAGGAATTATGAACAGTTTTATAGATGACGTGACATCCAAGCTGGATCTTGAGTGGTAAGTCTTTAACCAGATGCAGGAAGGTGATGGTGTGAAAAAAAAAAAAAAAAAAGCAGCAAGATAGGGCAATAATGAGAGAAGCAATGCTTTCCTTCAAAATATCAGAGAATCCAGTCTTGGTCTAAAGATTAGGACGGATACACTGTGGAGAAAGATGAAGTTAGAGGAGACAGTGTTTATAAGTGATGGAAGAAGGACCTCGTGAAGGTCTAAGGGAGGTATAGCACAGCTGAGGAATGGGTTTGAAGAAGGATCATTACATTTTAATATGAGGAAAGAATAAAGAAGAATACAAACAAATTTAAAGGTGCAGTGGCAACAAGTCGAAAGAGTTCACATGCAGTGGTTTCAATCTCTATGTGAACAAACATTATAATCAATTTATTGATTGTATTTTATATCTCAATCACAGTATTAGAATTCATCTAATACTCAGAGCTTCCTGCCTGCAATAATATATTACCAGTGTGTAGATGAAAAAAAAAAAAAAAAACTCAGAGAAGATAGTTTGTCCAAGATCACGCAATCAGAATGTGTCAGAGTCAAAGATATGAATTCAGATTCGCTAAACTACATGTTTCTTTTCAGTTTCCTCCAACGAAGTAGAAGACACAATTCTCTGCTGTGAGAGTGAGAGGGAAATTGAGACAGAACTTGGAAGAGAGTAGAAAAGAGTCAAAATTCTCACTATTTTGTCCCATTCGAACTGCAAGGGCTCCCAGACAGGGCAGCAAATAGAAACAGACTGTGTCACCAATCATTTGGAAATCTCAAGATCTGCTCAATAGCTCAGTCAAGTGTGCATACGAAAAAAGTAGGCAGTTGAATTGATCTGGGATAGAAATTCTTCCAGAGAGATGATTTCTTAGCTCAGGCTGCCATAATAAAATTTTGTAGGCCAAGTGGTTTGAATAACAGAATGAAAAAGCTGGCTTAAAAGTCAACATTCAAAAACAAAGATCATGGCATCCAGTCCCATCACTTCATGGCAAATAGATGGGGAAACAGTGACAGACTTTACTTTCTTGGGCTTCAAAATCACTGTAGATGGTGACTGCAGCTATGAAATTAAAAGATGATTGCTCCTTGGAAGAAAAGCTATGAAAAACCTAGACAACTTATTAAAAAGCAGAGATATTACTTTGCTGACAAAGGTCCATCTAGTCAAAGTTATGGTTTTTCCAGCAGTCATGTATGGATGTGAGAGTTGGACTGTGAAGAAAGCTGAGCACCGAAGAATTGATGCTTTTGTACTGTGGTGTTGGAGAAGACTCTTGAGAGTCCCTTGGACTGCAAGAGGATCAAACAAGTTAATCCTAAAGGGAATCAACCCTGAATATTCACTGGAAGGACTCATGCTGAAGCAGAAACTCCAATACTTTTGGCCACCTGATGCAAAGAGCTGACTCACTGGAAATGACTGATGCTGGGAAAGATTGAAGGCAAGAGGAGAAGGGGACAACAGAGGATGAAATGGTTAGATGGCATCACTGACTCAACGGACATGGGTTTGAACATGTTCCAGGAGATGGTGAAGGACAGGGAATCCTGGCATGCTGCAGTTCATGGTGCTGCAAAGAGTTGGACATGACTGAGCAACTGAACCACCACAAGAACAAACATTTCTCCGAGTTCTGGGAGGCTGGGAAATCCAAGATCCAGGGGACTAGCCAGTTCAACTCCTCAGTGAAGGCTCTCTTTTTGGACTACAGATAGCCACCTTCTCACCGCATCCTCACAGGGCAGAAAGAGAGAGACCATTGGGTCACTCTTCCTCATCCAGCAAGGACACTAAACCTTCATGTGGCCTTACATAGCGACCTCGTCTGAGCCTCATTATCTCCCAAATGCCCCGTCTCCAAATACCACCACACTGGGTGTTACGGTGCCAACACAGGCATTCGGAGGTGACACAATTCAGTACACAGCAGATAAAGAAGAAATATAATTAAACACATGATTTTAAAAATATTCAAAAGCTGGACCATGAATTCTTACAATGAATGGGAAATGAAGTGAAGGCCAGAGGGCTTATTGTAAAGAAGAACACGGAGGCCTGATGGAGTGGACAGCATATTACAACAGGAGCCACTCAGCTTAAATAAAACAGATGAAAGACTGGATGATTGAATTGACTTCTTAATTTTTAATATCTCCCATACTGATTGTTAGTCAATCTCTAAAAACAAATAAGGGTCTGCATGCATATTTTCTATTGGTTAAAAAAAACACACACACACAAATATTTGGAGTGTGCTCTGCAAACATACTTGAGGGAAGAGAAAACTCACAGTCAGAAAGAAGCTGGCAACTTTGAAGGAGAATGAATGGCGCGTGGAGTTTCCAGGAGAGAAGGTGAAAGAGATCCCCGTGGGCTCCCCAGTAAAATCGTGCCTTGTAGCTAGTGCCAGAGAAACACAGGTGACTCTGGAGACAAAAATAAAATCCCTACCATCTGTAAGATACACTCATTGTATGGAAACAATACATCTCACTAGATAATGAGGTTAACAATTTCAATGAATGATTGAAAGGTGTTTTTAAAAAGAATAAAGAGGTCAGTAGTCATTGAAGAAAATGTGATAAATATGAAGCCATAATTTAAAACAGCATGCTAAATTAACAGGCTTTTTTGATTCCATCAACCTTCACTAAGATGTCACCTTCTGTCTGCTGCTTTGCCAATTATATTCTCTAAGGAAAGGGATTAGCAGGGAAGGGAAAAGTATTCAATCATTTTAATCACTATTGGACATTTTTTAATTATCAAATATAATTTTGTCCAATAAACTAATTTAATTGAAATTAAGAATGCAAAAATTATTAATCTTTGTGGTGTTCAAAAATAACACTGAACACTAAAATCTAGTGGATTTATGCTGAGTTATATTGAAATATATCACTGAATAATTTAGCAGTCCTCAAAATGTGGTCAGCAGAGGGCCACCCAAACCCTCTAGTGGTGAGCAAGGTCAGAGGCATCTTAATAAAAGACTAGAACTATCATTTTCACTGTGTTGACCTTTGCACTGAATGTGCAGAACAGAGATGGGCTAAACAGCTGTCACTTTAGAATGAATGGATGTGGTGGCACCAAACTGGATAGTGGTTATTGTCTTCATGCCAACACATCCACTTCTACTTAAGGATGTCCCTGATGAAGCAGAAACATGACTAAACCTGGACCCTTTTTAACATTCTGTGTGGCAAGTTGGGAAGCACACACAAGGCACTTCTGCTGTATGTAAAAGTATGATCATTGTCATGAGGAAAAACATTTGTGCAATTGTGAGCTGAACCTTCCACTCTTTTCATGAAACAGCACGTTTAGTGCAAAGAACAACTGGCAGACAAATATTATTCAGACAAGAATATCTGTCAGACATTTTCTCAAAAATGAACAAAGTGAGCCTGTCACTTAAGGCTAACGACTGACAATATTTATAGCCAATAACACAATTTAAGCTTAAAGTAAAAGCTTCCACTAGCTCGACAACTTTCCGATACTTCCACACTTTTCTGGTAAATTTGGTAGCAATATGAATGAAATGTCTTGTATAATAAAGTTCATAAGTATTTGGAAGCTCAACATAACAATATTTCCTGCAGCTGGACTCACCCAGCTGCGGTCCCCAGCAGGTCTGCCTGCCCTTCCTGCAGGATTTCATGTTTCCTCAGCAGAAACACCGGTACTGGTCTCCTTGCGAGAACACACTCTCACCTTGTCTCTCAAAATAAGGAGTCCTGCTTTTCAGCTAGACGGCTTGCAGGCAACCAGAAGTCTTGGTCTCACTGCCTCCCTTGTCTCTAAGTACTGGTGAGTGAGATGCATACATACCAAGGTCTGTTGACGTGCAGGATGGAGGGGTTCTGGGGACTTTCCAGGAAGCTTCATCAGAGAAGAGGAAACATGCCCTTCTCCCCCCCTTTCCCTGTTCTGCCCCCTCGGGCACAGGTCTGAGACCTGCTGCAGTGACCACAGGGAACTGCTGGTTGAGAGACACGCCCTTGGGGCAGCTGAACAGTGCACAGGAAAGGCCGTGGTTCTGATGACCGTGGGGCCAGAACTCCTGCCTTGGAAGGCCCACTCCTACAATTCTTTACATGAGAAATAAACAAACTTTTCACTATATTTAGATTTTCTGCCACACAGAACCATGCCCAGTCCTAACAGAAACACTTTTTCCCCCAAAAAGATAATAACACAAGGCTATTTTGAGCCACAAAACTTGGAATGGAAACTTGATGGTAACCGTATAAAAGTAAAAATGGAAAGGAATTGCTGCATATTCAGGGGAGACATCCCTGTTTCTAGATATGCAGTCACTCCTCAGCTGCAGAAATATTCTACACCGTCCATATTCACCCGCAAGTTCCCTGCCTTCCACCACGTCTCTAAGGCTCTCTTTCCTCCTCATCTGGCTCTTCACTTAGATGATCTCCTCTGGCTGACTCCATGTGACTCAAAATTCTTTTCACTTCTATCTTGTCCAACAGTTCACACCGGTCTTCCTCCCATTCACTCAGACCCACAACATCCCAATTCTCAAGCAAAAATGCCATGAGGGTCCATTTTAGTACTTTCATCAGTGAAATTACCGCAGAGGTAATTTAAGCAATTCCATTAGAAAGAGTCAGCAGCTACCATACACTGCTAACAGTATTTCTCTTTCTGCGCTGTATTAATCAAGAAGGAGGGAAAATGCAACTGTGAAAATTTAATGAAATCAGAAAATCCTGCAGATTTTAGCAGAGTTTCTGTGTGTCATGAAAAATGCCCAGAAAGGGATGAGCCCCAACACTGGCGAAGGTCCAGAAGCCATCTCTCCTAACATAGAGCTCTACCTCCAGCAAGCCAACACTCCCAATCCTGCACTTCTCGCTCTGGCCGATGCCCACAGACACTTCCCTCCAGGCATGCCCTTGCTTCCTGTGCTTTTCTATTTTTCTCTTATTAAACTGTCATGGGGTGAAGCTTCTTTCATTTAAGAAGCAACAAAAAAATCTGCATTTTTACTGTCTCACCCATAGCTTTCAATTGATGCATATTCTCTGAGAACTTTGCTATGGTATCCACAGCCTCCTCTTTAACCTCAATTACTGCAATTATCCATCAGTTTTCACATGGATGATGGAAATGGGAGCCCAGCCTGACAGCTTCTTACTTCATCTTCATTATTTTTCATCTCCATTCAACCATGGATACTTGGAGCATATTTGAACACATCATTATCAAACACTTCACCTCTTAAGTCTTAAACTCTGATTTTCTATCACCAGCAGCTTTTAGCCTTACATCTTTATCTTCTTCACTCCCAGTACAACTACCTTTTGAGAGAATTCTAGGAAAAGAGGGCAGAGCGAAAGATCTTCTGTTCCTCTCTTCCTTAAAAACAAACCAAAACATAGTTAGGAGAAAAACAGAAAAGACCACCTCCTCTTCAATAAAAACTCTTGTAAGTACATAACTGTGGATGAAAACACACACATAGAGAAGAGTTTCTCTTATAATTTCTCTTATATATAATTTCTCTTATTCCTCATATAATAATAATCATACAAGGGCATCGGAAGTTCACACAAGGTCTCAGCAGACCCCAGGCAGTGTGTACAGCGCACTGAGTATGCTGAGCCGCATCCCAAGTTAAGAGGTAAACAGTGGTCCCAGTTAGAACAGCAAGGTGTCAACATGGTGTGGCAGAGGCAGCCTCTGAGAGGCCTCTGTGTTGCTAAGAAGTGGCTAGGAAAGTGGAACTGAAAGAGGAAATATATTTAAAAGCTGTCTGCCTTGGGAGTCACAGAACAGAGAATAAAATACGGGAGCGGGTAGCCTGCAACTGCTGACCAGTCCCACTGGAGAAGGAAAAAAGATCTCAGTGCGCCTACGTGTGTACGTGTGGACAGGCCTGTGTGTGCACGTGTGGACAGGCCTGTGTGTGCATGTGTGGACAAATACAGGCTCATGCACGTGAACACATATGTATGCACACCCGCCTACAAGCTTGTGCACATACACCCATAAGTATGCACACCCACCACCCCCACCACATCAGAAATGTTCCAGACTTCACAGAGCCCTGATGGACACTCCTGTAACCCCAGAACACAGGAGGCAGAGAGGGAACTTTGGACAAGGATGGCTGAGCTCCAAAACCTGCAAGCCCACCCTTTTCTCTGATGTCTGGTCCAACTATTCACGGTTCTCTTCTTCTGCTCACCTTTCCAAGAGGAACAATATTAAGATTAATAGAAAGACATAGAGGAAAGGAGGCAGATGCAGAGAGGAATACACCTCACAGAAGGCAGATGAAGGTCATTCATCAAAAAGTAAAAATAAAACAGGTGATGCTGCCTGCAGGCCTGACTCTGCACAAGACTGAACTGGAGCTCCCAGCGCCCGGTAGCATGGCTGGAGCCTACTAGGTGTCTCATCCAGACCTGGAGAGTAAAGAAGTTCTTTGTGTTTCTAAAGAATGAATGGATAAAGAAGATGTGGTACATATATATAATGGAATATTACTCAGCTATAAAAAGAACGAAATAATGCCACTTGCAGCAACATGGATGGACCTAGAGATTTTCATATTAAATGAAGTAAGTCAGAAAGAGAAAGACAAAACTTTGGATTTTCTAAAGTGGCATTTCGCATACTATTGGTCTCTTTGCGAAAATGATTTATTGGGCCTTCTTGGATTTCCTGACGTGAAGCAAACATGAGGTTTTCTGTGCTAAATTTAATTAAGAAAGGTCTTTTCGAAAGTCTAATTAAATATGGGACTTATCTGGTGGATCACAGGTTAAGACTCCATGGTCCCAATGCAGTGGCACCAGCTCAGTCCTTGATTGGAAACAAGATCCTGCATGCCACACAGCTCAGCCAAAATAAATAAATAAGACAAAGAGATGCTATTAAAAAAAAGTAAACAAATATTTGTTGAGTTCTTACTGTGTGCAGATTACTCTGCTGGGTCTATCATGGATGCAAAAATAAGATCTCATGTCAATGTATGGCAAAACCAATACAATATTGTAAAGTAAAAAAATAAATAAAGCTGAAAAAAAAAAGATCTCATTTTATTTGAAAGATACACCCCCCTCAACATTCATAGCAGCAGTATTCACAACAGGCAAGGCAGGAAAGCAACCTAAACGTCCATCAACAGAAGAATAAATGGATAAAGAAAATGTGGTACACACATATAATGGAATATTACTCAGCTATAAAAAGAATGAAATAACGTCATTTGCAGCAACATGGACGGACTTAGAGATTTTCCTATTAAATGAAGTAAGTCAGAAAGAGAGACAAATACCATATAATATCACTTATATGTGGAATCTAAAATACGACACAGATGAACTTATGAAAGAGAAACACACGCGCTGTTAAAGAAGACAAACTTATGGTTATCAAAGGGTAAAGCGACTGGGGGAGGGATAAACTAGGAGTTTTAGCAGATACAAACAACTAGGTCCTACTAGATAGCACAGGGAACTATATCCAGTCCCTGCAAGAAACCATAATAGAAAATACTACGAAAAAGAATACAGATGGAGATGTATGAATGAATCGCTTTGCTTGCACAGAAACTAAATGCAACATTGTAAATCAACCACATTTCAATATATATAAACGAGACCTCATGTAGTTGAATATTCACTCAATTAAATTCTTAATTTTAAATAGTTTCTTCATTGATCTAGGGAAGGGCAAGTGCTACTCACCACTGCATTTCAGAATCTATTCTAACAGTAAAACTATTTCTACCACCCCAAATATAATAGTAGACAGAACCAGTAGATAATTCAAACTCTTTTAAATGGTACAAGTGAGCCAAATTTCTTTTAAATTGAATAATAAATGAACGCTGTAATGAGTTTGCATGGAGACAGATGGTTACTAGGCTTACTGTGGTGACAATTTCATCATATATGCAAATATCAAATCACTATGCAGTACACCAAAAATTAATGTGATATTGTGTGTCAACCGCATTTCAATTAAAACAGCTTTTAACAGACACTAAATTCCTCATTTCAGGATAAATAATAAATGGTCATGGTAAATGGAAGTTCATTCATTTATCTCTGCATTCAATAAGTACTTGTAAAATGCCTTCTATTTGGAAGATTCTATATTATATTAGGCAGTTTGGAAGATCCTAAATATGGCATTCAAAGTATAGGTTATATTTGATTGTGCTATATTTTAAATTCTCTTTCTAAATGAATGCAGCTTTTTTCACAGTTTAATATTAGAGGAAAGGGGAGATTTCTGGTTTTTGGTTCCACATGTAAGGAGTTTGGAAGTTGCCACTCCGTCCTAAGAACAAGTGAAAAGTCAATAGACTAAAAAACCCACAGCTCTTCTTGGAACTATGAGAGAGATGAAGACACAGGGAAAATGCTGCCCCAAGACCAGAAGGACAGTCAGTCACATACAGGGAGACATGGCTTACCAAAGCAGAAAGCATGAGCAGATCAGCCATGGGGCCCATGCTGGGGTGGGGACTCCACAGTGTCACCAATGAATTGATGGACACTGTGGGGACAATGCTGGAAGTTAAACATTCCAGGTAAACAGAGTCACAGGCATTTCCCATGGTTTCGTGACATTACCTCCAGGACCTCGACAAGGCTTCCATAGTAAATATCAGAGAAAAATCTCCTCGGGCTCCAGCAGTGAGAGGGGAAAGGTAACCATCTGGAGTACACCAGAGCACTCTGTTCTTAACAGGGCTGCCCTCAGGGGAAACTAGTTAACCTGAGGCTGTCCTGCTGGGGGACCATCAGAGCGAAACTGAGCTGGGAAGAGAAATACCCAACTCCAGGCCACTCTAACCATCCTGTCCCACCTAAGAGGGGAGAGAAAACTCAGGATCACTTGTGAGGCTCACACACAGCCCAGCAGCATTAGCTCATTGAATTCTGAGACCTAATCACAGGGCTATAGGACACTTGCCCTCCCACCCCACCACCATGTTACTAAGGCTGATTTATTGCAGGTCTTTTTACCTAGTACGTTATGTCTCACCATCAAAATAAAAACAATGCATACCAAAAGGCAAACAAACAAACAGACCTACAATCTGAAGAGAAGGAGAAAACATCAGAACCAGACACGGCAAGGATGTTGGAATTATGAGACTGGGAACTGAAAGCAACTGTGACTAATATGCTAAGGGCTCTAAATGGACAAAGTAGACAGCAGGCAAGAACAGATAGGCAATGTCAGCAGAGAGGTGGAAACTTTAAGAAAGAACTGAAAAGAAATGCTAGAGATAAACAGACACTGGAACGGAAATAAAGAATGCCTTAGATAGACTTGTTAGTAGACTATATACAGATGAGGAAAGACTCTGTGAGCTTGAGGACATGTCACCAGAAACCTCCAAAAGGGAAAAGAGAAGAAAGACTGAAGAACACAGAACATAATATCCAAGGACTGTAAGACAATCCCAAAATACATAACATACGTGTAACGGGAATACCAGAAGGAGATGGAAGAGAGAAAGGAACAGAAAAATAATGGAAAAAAAATAGTGACTGAGAATGTCCCCAAATTAAAATCAGACACCAAAACACAGATCCAGGAAGCTCAGAAAACATCAGGGTAAATGCCAACACAATCTACATGTGGGCATATCATCTTCAAACTATCAGAAAATCAAAGATAAAGAAGAAATCTTGAAAGAAGCCAGAGAAAAATAACACTTTCCCTACAGAGGAACAAAGATAAGGATTACATCCAACATCTCAGAAACTTTGCAAACAAGAAAGTGGAGTGAAATATTCAGAGTTCTTAGAGGAAAACAAAACAAAACAAAAAAACCTCCAGCTGAGATTTCTGTACCCTTTGAAATTATCCTTCAAAAGGGCAAGAGAAAGAAAAACTTTCACAGACAAACCAAAATTGAAGGAATCTATTGCCAAGTAGACCCGTCTTACAAGAAATGTCAAAAAAAAAAAAAAAAAAAGTCTTTAGAGGGCAAGAAAATAATATAGGTCAGAAACTGGGACCAACAAAAGAAAGGAAGAATATTAGTGAAGAATCAGTGAAGATAAAAATTTTTATTCCTCATATTCTTAATTGATCTAACAGCTATTGGCATGTTAAAAATAATGACAACAATGTATTTGATTACATAGGCTGATGTATATATTTTATATACATGTGTGCTTATGGGTGCTTATATACAAATGAAATGAAAGTAAGGAATGCTACAAAGGACTGAAGGGAGGAAATAGGGTTATTTTGTTACTATAAGGCACTCACACCGTCTATGAAGTGGTGTGGTGCTTTTCCAACGTGGGCTTGGATGAATTATAAATGTATACTGAGAATTCTAGGGCAACCACTAAAAAAGTTCAAAAAGAAGTATAACTGATATGCTAAGAAAGGAGAGAAAAATGGGATCTCATAGAATGCTCAATTAAAACCAAAAAAGGAAGTAAATTAGTGGATAATTTTTCTTCATTTTATGTGACTGTTAGAAAAATGGGGTTTATGAGAAGCAAAATAAAGAAAAATGCCTTTTAAAAATCAATTTTAATAAAGAAACTCTAGTTCTTTCGATTATTCAGAATCTCCCAAGGTATGTTCCTTGAAAACCTTCTTCCAAGATACAAAGGATAGTTCAGGAGAAAATATTTATGTGGTTAAATGGGTTTAGAGAATGTTGCATTCTATAAATTCTCTTCTAAGAAATTTACAATACAAATGAGCAAATCAAAGAATCTGAAAAGTCACAGAGTAAAGAAAGCTTTCTTTAGCCCTATGTTATGCACACTTGTAAATTTTGGCCAAAAATGTGATCTTATAGCTCAAAAGCACAAGATCTTAAGATGGTCAAGTGGCCTTAGCTCAAGATGAACACAGTCTGTGCCTGCCCCCATGGGCTCTGTCTCTGCTGCCCATGCAAAGGTGCCCCCTTCCTATTTAAGGACTGGCCCATCCATACACACCTAGTTGCCATCCTGTGCTATTTTCTCAAAGACTTCATTACTACGTCATCAATTTTCTATTGCTGTCTTTATGAATTGATCCATTATGAAAACATCCTTTTGTAATCCCATTTGGGGAAAGAAATTAGTTGAAGAATGTTGAGTTGCCACCCATTTCTTTGCTCCCCTGTTACAGCACAATTCTTGGAAGTTTCTATTTGACATCTCTTCTTGATGATGTTGCATAATCATTTTTCAACCTGTTTAAATCTGGCTTCTTCTCACATTGTCCTTGCTGAATTGTTGTTGTCAAGCTCTCAAAAAATTCCATGTTGCAAAATTCTGTAGACGTTTTTAAAGTTCTTTTCTTACTTTACACTCGACAGTATTTCACCTACTTTGCCACTCACGCCTTGAAACACTCCCCTTTATTCCTTGTTCTTCCCTGCCGGCTCTAATGACTTCACTGCAGCCACCTGACCTTAGAATGCTTAGACTTCCCCACTTGCCATTCATCCTCAGTTTTTCTAACCGCTTACTTGATAATTTCATTCATTTCCATGGCTTTAAATAATGCGTATGACTAGATTTGGGCTATTTGGGGGGCTCCAAAATCATTGCAGATGGTGATTGCAGCCATGAAATTAAAAGACGCTTACTCCTACTCCTTGGAAGGAAAGTTGTGGCCAACCTAGACAGAATATTAAAAAGCAGAGACATTACTTTGCCAACATAGGTCCGTCTAGCCAAGGCTATGGTTTTTCCAGTAGTCACATATGGATGTGAGAGTTGGACTATAAAGAGAGCTGAGTGCTGAACAATTGATGTTTTTGAACTGTGGTGTTGGAGAAGACTCTTGAGAGTCCCTTGGATTGCAAGGAGATCCAACCAGTCCATCCTAAAGGAGATCAGTCCTGGGTGTTCATTGGAAGGACTGATGTTGAAGCTGAAACTTCAATAATTTGGCCACCTGATGTGAACTGACTCACGTGGAAAAACAAAACAAAACAAAACAAAACATGCTGATGCTGGGAAAGATTGAGGGTAGAAAGAGAAGGGGACGACAGAGGATGAGATGGTTGGATGGCATCACTGACTCAATGGCCATGAGTTTGGGTGGATTCTGGGAGTTGGTGATGGACAGGGAGGCCTGGTGTGCTGCAGTCCATGGGGTCACAAAGACTTGGATACAACTGAGTGACTGAACTGAACTGAACTGAATGACTACATTATGAGTGCCAGATGTATAGCCCTCGTTCCTAATTCTGTCCAGAGCTCTGAATTCTTAGAGCCAGCTGCTTCTTGACATGCTAGCAAACATGCCACATGCATCTCTAAGGTCACAAGCCTAGAAGGAGCTTTCCCACTTCATCCCAACTTCTGCTTCTGGGTTGCTGCTGCTGCTCCTAAGTTGTTTCAGTCGTGTCTGACTCTGTGCGACCCCAGAGACGGCAGCCCACCAGGCTCCCCCGTCCCTGGGGTTCTCCAGGCAAGAATACTGGAGTGGGTTGCCATTTCCTTCTCCAATGCTTCTGGGCTAGGTATTGCAATAAACACTGCTTCCTTCCACCCAGTGACTCTAGACAAATACTGCAGAGTCATCCTCTGTCCTCCTTCCCTCAGCCCTCACATCTAAGTCATTAACAAGACCTGCCCATTTCTGCCTCCTAAACACCTGTGCATTTAACCTGTCCAGTTTTCTGCATCTGCAAGTCTACCACCTGAGCTCAGTCTCTTGCCCGGGCTGTTGCTATTGCTTCCTAGCTGATCGGTTTCTCCTCTTGCCTCATTCAATCAACACTCCCCACAGCACAGGACAGACATATGCAAACCCGGCTGACTCACGCCGCATCTCGCCCATTAAAACCTTCAATGGTCGGCTCATTAGCTTGGAACAAGCACTGCTGACAAGGCCGGCTGGCAGCAGCCTCCTCTTGCTCCATTCGCCCCGTTCCTCACTGTGCGTAGGCTTTTCTGCTTTCTGTCCTCTCCCCAGAAACACACTCAACGCTTCCCCTTCTGCTCTTTCCCTATGGGTTGTTCTTTCCCTGTTTTCCACTCGGCTGACTTCCTTCATAGCTCCTCTCCTGCCGGGGTCCAGCCCCGGTGGATCCAGGGTGATTCGAAGGTGGGGACGGAGTCGGCGTCTTTGGAAAAATACATATTTAATCACAGATATAGAGAGATTAGAAATGGATAGTGTAGTAGGAAGATCAGTGGGGAAAAAGAGGCTGAATAACTTGGATTACGTGGAATAGCATCCATGCTCCAGATGGGAATTCAGCCAGAAAAACCGGGAGCAAGAGAGAAGCAACATGGGGGAATCAGTCTTTCCGGAAACTGATCCGATTTCTTTATTTTTGGGTTTGCTTATACACCTTTTGTTACACATAGGGATGAATACAGAGTCACGTGGGGGTCAGCAGTCCTGACCTTTATCAAAATCAGGTGCTTCACATAAATGTATATAAAAAAGGTACATCATCTTCTGGCCATGAGTGAGACCTGCTGACATTTTATGATCCTTTCTTTCTGATAACCAAAAAAACTTATTTCTTCCAAGAGTGTTTTTTCTTAAACCAGGCACCACCCTCCAAATAAAGTTACATTCCTATAGGGTGAGGGTGTAGTGAGTTACAATCAAGAAAGGAATTTATTTAACCCAAGGTTAACATGATTAGTCTTAAAGGTTAATACTTATTTCTCCTATATGTTTAAAGGTTAACACTTATTTCTCCTATATGTTAGTTATATGCATTATAAGGGTAGGGAACATGGAGATTTAGCAGCAAACATCAGCCCAACAAATGAAAATCCTTTCACCAATGCTCCCCTTAAGATCTATTTAGTCTTAAGATATGATAAAGTTACATTCTTACATAGCAAGGACACAGTGATTTATAACAAAGTACAGTGATCTATTACAAAAGAGAAAATCCATTAACTCAAAAAGTCTAGTATTGCTAACATCAAAAACTACCATATTTCCTTTGCTATATTCCAAATACATTGATTAATATACTCCCAGGTACCTAAGGATATAGAGGCCTGGCGGCGATCATTGACTCAACAAGAAGAAAAAGCCCTATGCTAATTAAGACTCTCAAAATACTCCAAAACTCTCTGTGCTGTTTATGGTTAAGGGGTAGTAAACAATCATGTGCCTAGTGGCAGCAGTAAGGATAATCCTGTCACACAAGCTAGTCTGTCAACAGAGAGGTTTGACCTGAGACATCCTTGTCCCACCCAGAGCAGGGAATTAGCAGCAATTATTGACACAACAAATGAAGAAACCCTTCACCAATATAATTCCTAACCAACTACACTAATAATTTCTAACTCCCCAAAAGAATTTGCCTTTAGTAAGTCTAAAACATCTCGTGCCTCTCAGGTTGGGAGGCTGTAAGCAATCACATGTGGCCGGACAAACCTATACAAGTGGGCTAGATAACCTTCAGAGGAGTCCGTAAGCTGAAACACTCTTGTCACGCCCAAGAATTTTTATTGCCTTGGAGCTGCACATTTACTCCTTCTCCGAGAGAAACGGTTATGGGGGAGAGCCCCCCGTAAAGTCAGAGGTGTAGGTGAGAGCATAAAACAGACTCTGGTTTTGGGGTTAGATGCTCGGGAACAGGGGGTTTCCTGAGGCTTGATCACGCCTTTGTATATGCCAAGCCTCCTTCCTCATGACCTTTGCCATGGGCGGAATTCCTCACGCTGGCCCCTGGCACTCTCCAACGGCACTTCAGCCTCTCCCTGATGATCCTGCTCCCAGCCAGTCCATCAGATCCTAAAGCACCCCCACATTCATGCCCCTCAAAGCACATCAGATGGTCTGCATGGATGGCGTTTACTATCGAGGGGTGATGGTGAGCTGGGCGGGGTGTGACTTGGGTCTTGTTGGTCTTCTCTCCACACACACCTCACACACATCCCTGAGGACAGAGGCTCTTCTGTCTAGTGGACCACTGGAATCCCAAGGCCCAGAGCAGAACTGGCACAAAAGAGCTCCTGGATTAGTATTTGTTGGCTAACTTAATGCAGGATCCTCATGATCAACAAATAAAGACTTCCAAAAATATGCGACTGTTCTTCTGTGTCAACTCAGAAGATATAATCCTGGTGCCTTTCAGTGGGAAGTGAGTCTCGGGAGGCCAGCCCAGATTACAATAAGTGAAACATGGTCCTCCAGAGGTGAGACACACCGCTAATGTACCTGAAGTTTGAGAGTGAAAATAATTCAACACCAATTTTGGCAGGAAATTTCAGATATAAGATGCATCTCATGGCATCCCCATCTCATTTTCAAATCACAGCTTCTAATATTATGAAATAAAAACTCTGGACTCCAAAGAATTCTTTCCCCTCTACTCACCCTTCTCACATAAATCTTTTCACTAAAATGTAATTTAGAGTTTAGCCACTGGAGGGCACTTTAGCTCTTTAATGGGCATGCCCTTTTAAAAAATGGCAGGTATCTATCAAAGGCAAGAAATAATTTCCCTACAAATATTACATTCTTGATTCTGACACTTTTAAATCTCCAGGTCCAAAATCCAAATGAGCTATTTCTAATTCAGGAAACTGACTTCACTAACTCGTGACTTAATCTTATTTAAATTGTCATTACAGCTCCGAGCCTGACTTCAGTTCCTTGTGAAGATATCACAGTACTACCATTTTAGGCTAATGATTCACAGTGAGGGTGAGCTCACCATTATGCCAGAGAATTTTCAAAATGTGCATTTTTGAGCCCCACTCTGGCTTCCCTGGTGATTCAGAGGGTAGAGAGTCTGCCTGCAGACTCGGGTTTGATCTCTGGGTTGGGAAGATCCCCTGGAGAAGGAAATGGGAGCCCACTCCAGTATCCTTGCCAGGAGAATCCCCGTGGACAGAGGAGCCTGGTGGGCTACAGTCCATAGGGTCGCAAACAGTTGGACACGACTGACCAAATTCACTTTCTTTTCTTTCTGTCTATTATGATTCATTAAATTACAGCCACCACGGGTGTAGCATTAGCTTATGAAGTTTTTAGAAGCTCCCAAATTGCTTCCAAAGTACTCTTGGATGAGGACAAAAGCCAATGCTTTCAACTAGCCTTGCAAAAATATGTGTATATACATACATATATATATATACACATACAGACATATATATACAAACACATACACACACACACACACAAACAACTGTGCCTCAGAAGAGACAAGAATCAGGATCCCCACCCCTCGCCTGCTGCCCAGGAATATCCACAGGAGTCAAGGGCCTTTTCTTAAGGCACAGTCAGGAAATGACTGTCGCAAAGGTTGCCAGGAAATACTGCAGTTCTGCTTTCAGTCCTCATGGGTCCTCTGTCAGGGTCCTTATTCCAGAGGTGAGAGGTCACACTGGCTTGGTGTGGATGCACACCACCCTGTGAAGCTGAGAACCACATCCGCTGAGCACATGGAGTGCAGGTGAGCCCAGGTGAACCCAGCTGGACCGAGGGGAACGGTATCTGCCACTCTGCCACTTCCCTCACCACCACCCCATCGCCTCTGATTCCCTCTGGATGGCACCCCTTGATTCCTACAAAAATGCCAATTGAGCCAGCAACACCGCAAGCTCCATCTGCCTGGCAAGCTTGCAAGTGAACATACTTGTTTTCCCTGCAAGACCCCAAGCAGAAGAGCTGCATTTGTTTTTTTTTTTTTTTCTATTTATCCCAAGCCTGGCAGCCAACTCACCCAAGGAGGGAACAGGAGAGCAGTGTCTTCAATGCACTTCTCTTTGAATCTGTGGGTTTCTTCCTGAGAAAAGGATGAAGAAAAACGTGTCCACTGGGGGGCACCGTTCCCACATTATTCTAACCTAGAAGCACGCTGACTCACGCGGTCACATCAGGAAGCGTGGGACAGGCCCATGCTTTGGAAGAAAGGCTGCTGCTGCTGCTGCTGCTGCTGCTAAGTCGCTTCAGTCGTGTCCGACTCTGTGCGACCCCATAGACAGCAGCCCACCAGGCTCCGCTGTCCCTGGGATTCTCCAGGCAGGAACACTGGAGTGGGTTGCCATTTCCTTGTCCAATGCATGAAAGCGAAAAGCGAAAAGTGAAAGTGAAGTTGCTCAGTCGTGTTTGACTCTTAGCGACCCCATGGACTGCAGCCCACCAGACTCCGTCCGTAGATTTTCCAGGCAAGAGTACTGGAGTGGAGTGCCATTGCCTTCTCCAGAAGAAAGGAGGGACCGTTTACTCTCCCGACCCTCCAGGCTATCATTTCAGCTGCGGGGCCTCTCCCCTTCATCTACAAAATACAGAAGCACAAACAACAGAGCTCTGCGGGGCCTGGACATACAGGATACTGTGGGTGATGTGGTCTGTTCCCTGCATCCACCCTACCTATTCCCTCTCTCCTTGCTGGTCCACTGAGGCCAGGAAGCTGACCTCCCCTCTCCCCCAACCGCTCCCCTGGCACCTAGGGCTCTGGCATGAGTCCTCTTCTTTCCACCAGAGGCAGAAACCAGGCTGGGAGCAAGACACCCTGTTCCTGCAGCTTGGCCACTTCTGCTGAGAGGCGAGGTGTCGGAACTGGGGGGTCTCCTGCAGCAGACCAAGTGCTGTCTAGACTTTTCACTGCTCTGAGGCTAGTGGTCTGGCACCAGGGTGGACCTCGGAGGTGGGAGCCCTCCTGGGTCAGCGCTGAGTCTCTTCTGCCGAATACAGACCTACTAAGCGCTTAACAGGGTTTGGGTCACTTAAACATTACTTCAAAGATGTTAGCTATTCAGTTCAGTTCAGTTCAGTCGCTCAGTCGTGTCCGACTCTTTGCAACCCCATGGACTGCAGCATGCCAGGCCTCCCTGTCCATCACCATCTCCTGGAGTTCACTCAAACTCATGTCCATCGAGTCGGTGATGCCATCCAGCCATCTCATCCTCTGTCGTCCCCTTCTCCTCCTGCCCCCAATCTTTCCCAGCATCAGGGTCTTTTCCAATGAGTCAGTTCTTCGCATCAGGTGGCCAGAGTATTGGAGTTTCAACTTCAACAGTCCTTCCAATGAACATTCAGGACTGATTTGCTTAAGGATGAACCTGGTGGGATCTCTTTGAGTCCAAGGGACTCTCAAGAGTCTTGTTAGCTATTATCATTATTTATATTTGACCTCTTTTAACTTTTAAGATTGAGATATAGTTGATGTACAGTATTATAAATTATAGGCGTACAGCATAAAATTGTATCACAATTTTAAAGGGTATATTCCATATATAGTTCTAAAATACTGCCTATATTCCCTGTATTGTACAATATATCCTTGTTATTTGTTTTATACACTGCAGTTTGTGCCTCTTAATCACCTATCCCTATCTTGTCCCATTCCCTTCCCCTCTCCTGTGAGTCTACTTCCTTTTTGTTATATTCACCAGCTGGTTTTATTTTTTAGATTCCATGTATGAGTGATATCACGTACTTGATCTTAGTCACATTAAGCCCAAGTTTCCCTCTGTACAATGGTGACCTGACTGCCGGGCAGATAAAATCAGATAATATATGCAAGGCGCTTAGCACAATGTGTAAGAGCTCAAACAATTTATCATTATCATTTTGATTTGGTTCCATTGTCATTTTTATTATCTTTGTCAATGTATAAATTATTCTGACATGAGTCTTTTAGGATTTAGCTAAAAGGTAGCTCAGTGGTAAAGAATCCAACTGCCAATGCAGGAGACATGGTTTGATCCCTTGGTTGGGAAGAGCCCCTGGAGAAGGAAATGGATTCTTCTCCCAGTATTCTTCTTCCCAGTATTCTTGCCTGGGAAATCCCATAGACAGAGGAGCCTGGTGGGTGACAATTCACCGGGTTGCAAAAGAGTCGGTGTCGCAAAAGAGTCAGACATGAGTTAGCGACTAAACAATAACAAAAATCTTGTGTACCTAACAACACTATCTTTAAGAGCACTGAACAAGTGTGTGCCGAGGTCTAAACTATTGATCTGTCCCCGATTTCTGAATGTAGTGATACATTACACAGAAAGTCAGGCTAAATTTAAATAATAAATTTCTCAAAAATTAATCACCTGATTCTGACCTGCAGAACTTTCCCTTGGACTTTGCTCTACAACCACTAGAGGGCAGACAGATACAGTAGAAAATCAGTCCCTACCAGACAAAGCAGTAGATTCTGGGTCTGTCCGCTTTCCGAAAGTGGGTAGAAGCCATATTTTTTCAGTTTTTCCTGTGGCAGCCACCAATGAAAAGAGTAGACTAATGACTCTTAGCATGTAATCCTAACAAATTTTAGCTAAAGCATGATGCATTTGTTTTAGCTTATTAGTTCATAAAATTGATAAGCACAATTTTCCACCATAGACCTATATAAATTTTAAAGCAAAACTATTTAACAACACATGCATGGATGTGTTTTAATTTGGAAAAGAATTAAACCATCCATGAATCGTTAGAACAAGGCAGAAGTACACCTTGGTACCACATCTAGTGCCTGGGCGCACAGAGACCTAGGAAGACAGGAATGGGCCCTCTGACCCAGCAGCTACAGTTTATGTAGTGCTTGGGATTTAAAAATAGGGATAATACATGAGACTTGTAAGAAAACTGGCTACCAACTTTGAAACAAAACTGCTTTTTCACACACACACATTAACAAACCAAATCCCCAAAACAACAAATATCTACTGGGATTTTGACTGAAGGGCATCAATCAATTTTCTTAAAATTGCCACCTTTACAAGGATGAATTGTCTTACAATCCATGAATTCAATATATCGAATTTTTTGAAAATGTTTTACAAGGTTTTACATAGAATTTTTGTAGAACATGTTTTAAAATGTTCTACGTGGCATTCTTGCACCTAGAATTAGGAATTTGGAATTTTTATGTTGTCTTAAATAGTATCTTGTTCTTAAAGTTTAATTTCTAACTGTGTTATTGGTGTATTGTACAGCAATTTCTGCACACTGGCTACAATCAGTAAACTTGCTAAATTCTCTTTTGTTGATACTATTTATGTGTAAAACCTTGAATTTTCTGTATAGATGATTATATCTTGGACTTCTCTGGTGGCTCAGATGGTAAGGAATCCTCCAGCAATGCAGGAGACTCAGGTTTTATCCCTAGGTTGGGAAGATCCCCTGAAGAAGGGAATGGTAACCCACTCCAGTATTCTTGCCCAGAGAATTCCATGGACAGAGGAGCCTGGTGGGCTATAGTCCAAGGTGTCCCAAAGAGTCAGAAATGACAGAGAGACTAACACTTCACTTTCACTTCATGCTTATATCTTCTGCAGAGAATGCCAGTGTCCTACTGCGCTAGCATTAAACTGTTTTCTTTTTCTTAATGTGTTTCTCAGGGCCTCCACTATCAGGAGACAAGGTAGTGACGCCGTGCTAGCCTTGTTTCTGATGTGAAAGGAGATTGTCAATCTTTCAGCATTACGCACATGTGCTAAGGGTTCAGCAATTATATTCATCTTTTTAATTTAGCAAGTTTCATTTTACTAATAATCTTTTTTTGACTGTGTGTTTCCTTTGTTTAATCTTCTGTGGTATCATATTATTTTGCTCCCTTTATATCTTCAGATTTAACTTGTTGTTCCTTTTCCAAAATCTAACATTGAAATGGAGACTTGGTTTCCAGAATGACTTTTAAAATATATGCATATACCTTTCATTATAAATTTCCAATAAGTATGGAAGGTGAGTTGAAAATAATCAATTTTAATTATTCAGCCTGAAGTTCCCAGTGTCTTCATTCCAAAATTAAATTCTTTAATAATTTTATAAATATTGTGTAGATTAAAATCATTTTCCTAAATCCTTAGACTTTGCCCTTCCTAACTTTCCATGTCTATTCTCCACTTTGGGGTGTGATATCCAATAAAAAGGGCTTCCCTGGTGGGTCAGAAATAAAGAATCTGCCAATGCAGGAGATGCAGGTTCGATCCCTGGGTCAGGAAGATCCCCTGAAGTAGGAAATGGCAACCCACTCCAGTACTCTTGCCTGGGAAATCCTGTTGACAGAGGAGCCTGGTAGGCTACCGTCTATGGGGTCACAAGAGTCAGACATGACCTAGTCACTAAACCGCCACCATCCTATCTCAAAACACACTGGATGCCTTCGCTACAGTTCTAGTTTTGGGGACACTCCACAGCATGGCCCGGCAATGGCGGTTCACCCCATGCTTCGCAATCAACACAACACTTGATCTGCCTCTTAGCTCCTGAAATCCCATTCTATGAAAATTTTCCTCACAATTGTGGTTTTCTGGTTTGCTTATTTTACCATTTTGTTTTGTATTTCTCTGCATCTTAATTTAGAGGATATCAGGGTTCTGAATGTTTTAAAGAGACGAAGTCTGTATCCACCTCCCGATCAAATCTCTTTGGTTTTTGGGTTTACACAGGTGAACTGTGATTTCAGTCTACAACAGTGCCAGTGTTTGTTTGGGCTTCTCAGGTGGCTCAGTGATAAAGAATCCACCTGCCAGTGCAGGAGACTCGGGTTCAATCCCTGGGTTGGGAAGATACCCTGGAGAAGGAAATGGCAACCTACGCCAGTATTCTTGCCATGGACAGAGGAGCCTGCAGGGCTGCAGTCCATGGGATCTGAAGAACTCAGTTATTCAGTTACAACTTAACAACAATGTGGCTTTTGTAATTTTGTGGCTGCATCATTTGGACCCTGTGAAATGGGGAGATGAACTTTCTTAATCCTAAAACTCCACCCTCCCCAAACCATGGAAGGTAAAACCAGATGAAACGAACTGATAATTCTCATAAAAGGGGTGAATTATCTGGCCTGTGGCACTTCCTCAGCCACGTTTTTAGGTTATGCAACATTTAACTTGGTTGTGTTCCGTGAGTATAGCTTGGTACTCAACCTGATCAGTCCTCTAACTTTTGTTCCAGATCACCATGGGGACACAAGGTGAGAGGGTGCATGAGTCAGCACACACCCACAAACCCCACTAGGAAAACATCTCTAGCCATTTGAGCAAGCACCACTAATCATCTTAGTAGATGGAAAGCTTCTTAAAAAGTGACTCTTTTCAGATGCCAGCAGAGACCAGACTACCAAAGAACTAGCATGGCCCACGCTTTTCAGATGGAATGACTAAAGGGAAAGGCACTTCATGCAACCCTAAATAAGGAGAATTATCCACTGTTGGCAGTTTCTGGAAGAAGCAATTCCTTGGGAACAGCTCAGATCTTTAACTGCAAAGCAATTCATCCAGTGTGTTGCTCCATATCGCACTGTTATCAGACAATCACACCACCTTTCTCAGCATTCCTGGGGCAGATGAAGATCACCAATCTCTCACTGCCTGACTGTCCTGGAAATAACTGGCCAGGCATATATGATTGGTTACTGTGTATGTTCCCTGAAGGCAAGAATTGCTCTTGGCCAAGTTATAGGCATCCAATACAATATAATAAATGTGCTGTGCTTAGTTGCTCAGTTGTGTTCGAATCTTTGTGATCCCATGGTTGGTAGCCCACCAAGCTCCTCTGTCCATGGGGATTCTCCAGGCAAGAATACTGGAGTGGGTTGCCATGCCCTCATCCAGTGGATCTTCCCAACTCAGGGATCAAACCCAGGTCTCCCGCATTGTAAGCAGATTCTTTACCAGCTGAGCTACCAGGGAAGCTCTATATAATAAATAGATACTGAATTATATTGAATTATTTGGGCTTCCCAAGTAGTGCTAGTGGTAAATTGGGCTTCCCAGGTGGTGCTAGTGGTAAAGAATCCGCCTGTCAATGCAGGAGACTTAAAAAGCAGGTTTGACCCCTGGGTCGGGAAGATGCCCCAGAGAAGGGAATGGCAACCCACCCCAGTATTCTTGCTGGGAGAATCCCATGGACAGAGGAGCCTAGTGGGCTACAGTCCATGGAGTTGCAAAGAGTCGGACATGACTGAGTGTCTGAGCACACATTGAATTATTTATTTCACAATGAATCAATGTACACTATTTTGTGAACTCTTAAAGTGAAATGCTTATAAAAAGATGTTTTATAATGTTTCATAATGGAGGATTAGGACCATTTCCAAAGTCTGCTATGTCACACAGGCTACCACTCAAGGGGGAAAAAAAATGGGATTGCAATACAATCACACTACATTAAAAAATGTTAATGATGATCATAAAGCAAACGCTTCCACAAAAATAGTCACCACAAACTCAGTGATACAGCCCTGAGGTCGTTTACTAACAAATGATCAATGAGTATCAAGTGAATAGTTATGAACATCCAAATGTTCACAGAAAATCTATTTTCCTCTCCCTTTTTATTTTGAAAATTTTGAAATCGACAGAAAAGTTGCAAAAATAGTAAGAGGAAACACCCATATGCTCTTTGTCTGGATTCCTCAGTGTTAAGATTTTGTTGTATTTGTTTTTGTGTGTGTGTGTGTGTGTGTGTGTGTGTGTGTGTGTGTTTGTGTCTGTGTGTGTGAATGTGCACACATTTGCTGGCCCATTTGAGAATTTAGTTGCAGATAGCATAAGACTTCATTCCTAAGAATGCAGGAATTCTCTTATATAATAATACAATTATCTCACTCAGGAAATACAACATTAATACAAGGCCATTATTTAATGCATGGTTCATTTTCAAATTTTCCCAATTATACCAATACTGTCCTCTGTTTTTTTAATTTACTTTTCCTCTCTGAGCTGCAACCTAAGGTCACGCATTAAATTAACAGGTCACATCTCTCCAGTAACCTTTAACCTGGGAGAGTTCCTTAGCCTTCTTTAAAGTTCATGATGTTGGCATCTTTAAAGAGTCCAGGCCAATGGTTTTCCAGAAAGTGCTATAATTTGGATTGTTAGACTCAGCTGAAATATTCTAAGCATGAGCACTACACAGAGGAAATGCGTCCTTCTTGATGCATCAACAAGTACACAGCTTTCTCCATAGAACTTCCCTCCAGGCGCCCTACACGCAAACTGTTATTCCTCATCTCCTGGATAAAGTAGGATCTACCTTCTCCCACCTCTGCTAACACCGCCCACCTGCACAGAAAGCACTCTCTCTTCTTCTGTGCCCCAAGGGTTCCTTGTTCACTGCTCAACTCAAATATCACACTTTTCACAAAAACTGTCTATACTATACTCCTCCAGGTGTGAATCACTCTCTCGAAAATTCCTACAGTTGTCCAAAATCTATCTAGTGCTTCATCACAATGAATAAATTCATAGTTCCTCTTGTATTAACATTAATCTATCACAGTTGTGTGCCTTGTCATCCCACTAGAATACCACCGAATTGAGAGCAGAGACTATAAACCTTGAATTCTCTGCACTTGGATTTCATTTCCCACAGAGCCTGTTAGAATCCACAGTATTTAATAAGCAGTTATTTTGTAGTCCTTGATGAATGAGTGAATTAACATTACCTTAGGGGGAAAAAAATTCATCCTACAATTAATTCCCCACTGTATTTAAGAATTCATGCAGGAAAACAGTAATTTCAGTTTATTCCCCAGAGATTCTTTGCAACTTTAAAAAAAAAGAAAAAACTTAAAAAAAATAATTTAAATTCTCAAGAAAATTTTCCAGAAATTAAGAATGGAGAAAAAAATCAAATTTTTAAAATGCCCCTTCTATTTTCAAAATAGTATACTCTCTATTCTTAAAAAAAAAAAAGGTCAGTTGACCAGAAATAATCATAATAAAAATAACAAAAAATTTGAGACAATAAAGAATATCCTGTTATCTCAAAGGATCTGTAATTCAGTTCAGTCACTCAGTCGTGTCTAACTCTTTGCAACCCCATGAACTGGAGCATGCCAGGTTTCCTTGTCTATCACCAACTCCTGGAGCTTACTCAAACTCATATCCATCAAGTCAGTGATGACATCCAATCATCTCATCCTCTGTTGTCTCCTCCGCCTCCTGCCTTCAATCTTTCCCAGCATCAGGGTCTTTTCAAATGAGTCAGCTCTTCGAATCAGGTGGCCAAAGTATTGGAGTTTCAGCTTCTGCATCAGTCCTTCAAATCAATAGTCAGGACCGATTTCCTTTAGAATTGAGTGGTTGGATCTCCTTGCAGTCCAAGGGACTCTCAAGAGTCTTCTCGAACACCACAATTCAAAAGCATCAATTCTTTGGTGTTCAGGTTTCTTTATAGTCCAACTCTCACATTCATACATGACTACTGGGAAAACCATATCTTTGATTAGATGGACTTTTGTTGGCAAAGTCATTTCTCTGCTTTTTAATATGCTGTCTAGGTTTGCCAGAACTTTTCTTCCAAGGAGCAAGCATCTTTTAATTTCATGGCTGCAGTCACCATCTGCAGTGATTTTGGAGCCCCCAAAATAAAGTTTCTCACTGTTTCCATTGTTTCCCCATCTTTTGGCCGTGAAGTGATAAGACTCAATGCCATGATCTTAGTTTTCTGAATGTTGAGTTTTAAGCCAACTTTTTCACTCTCCTCTTTCACTTTCATCATGAGGCTTTTTAGTTCTTCTTTAGTTTCTGCCATAAGTGTTGTGTTATCTGCATATCTGAGGTTATCGATATTTCTCCCGGCAATCTTGATTCCAGCTTGTGTTTCTCCCAGTCCAGCGTTTCTCATGATGTACTCTGCATAGAAGTTAAATAAGCAGGGTGACAATATACAGCCTTGATGTACTCTTTTCCAGATCTGGAACCAGTCTGCTGTTCCATGTCCAGTTCTAACTGTTGCTTCTTGACCTGCACACACATTTCATAGGAGGCAGGTCAGGTGGTCTGGTATTCCCATCTCTTGAAGAATTTTTCATAGTTTGTTGTGATCATCACAGTCAAAGGCTTTGGCATAGTCAATAAAGCAGAAGCAGATGTTTTTCTGGAACTCTCTTGCTTTTTTGATGATCCAGCAAATGTTAGCAATTTGATCGCTGGTTCCTCTGCCTTTTCAAAATCCAGCTTCAACATCTGGAAGTTCACAGTTCATGTACTGTTGAAGCCTGGCTTGGAGAATTTTGAGCATTACTCTGCTAGTGTGTGAGATGAGTGCAGTTGTATCGTAGGTTGAGCATTCTTTGGCATTATCTTTCTTTGGGATTGGAATGAAAAGTGACCTTTTCCAGTCCTGTGGCTACTGCTGAGTTTTCCAAATTTGCTGGCATATTGAGTGTAGCACTTTCACAGCATCATCTTTTAGGATTTGAACTGGCTCTACCGGAATTCCATCACTACCACTAGCTTTGTTCATAGTGATGCTTCTTAAGGCCCATTTGACTTCACATTCCAGGATGTCTGGCTCTAGGTGAGTGATCACACCCTCATGGTTATCTGGGTCATGAAGATCTTTTTTTGTATAGTTCTTCTGTGTATTCTTGCCACCTCTTCTAATATCTTCTGCTTCTGTTAGGTCCATACAATTTCTGTCCTTTAGTGTGCTCATCTTTGCAAGAAATGTTCCTTTGGTAGCTTTAATTTTCTTGAAGAGATCTCTAGTCTTTCCCATTCTATTGTTTACACTGATCATTAAGGAAGCCTTGCTTATCTCTCCTTGCTAGTCTTTGGAACTCTGAATTCAAATGGTATATCTTTCCTTTTCTCCTTTGCCTTTAGCTTCTCTTTTTTTCTCAGCTATTTGTAAGGCCTCCTCAGAAAACCATTTTGCCTTTTTGCATTTCTTTTTCTTGGGGATGGTCTTGATCACTGCCTCCTGTACAATGTCACAAACCTCCATCCATTGTTCTTCAGGCACTCTGTCAGATCTAATCCCTTGAATCTATTTGTCACTTCCACTGTATAATTGAAAGGGATTTGATTCAGGTCATAGCCAAATGGTTTAGTGGTTTTCCCTCCTTTCTTCAACTGAAGTCTGAATTTGGTAATAAGGAGTTCATGACCTGAGCCACAGTCAGCTCCCAGTCTCATTTTTGTGGACTGTATAGAGCTTCTCCATCTTTGGCTGCAAAAAATATGGTCAATCTGATTTCAGTATTGACCATCTAGTGATGTCTATGTGTAGAGTCTTCTCTTGTGTTTGGAAGAGGGTGTTTTCTATGACCAGTGTGTTCTCTTGGCAAAACTCCGTTAGCCTTTGACCTGCTTCATTTTGCACTCCAAGGCCAAATTCCCCTGTTACTCCAGGTGTTTTTTGACTGCCTACTTTTTTATTCCAGACCCCTATAATGAAAAGGATATCTGTTTTGGGTGTTAGTTCTAGAAGGTCTTGTAGGTCTTCATAGAACCATTCGACTTCAGCTTCTTCAGCATTACTGGTTGGGGTATAGACTTGGATTACTGTGATATTGAATGGTTTGCCTTGGAAACGAAGAGAGATCATTCTGTCATTTTGAGACTGCATCCAAGTACTTCATTTCGGACTCTTTTGTTGACTATGATGGATACTCCATTTCTTCAAAGGGATTCTTGCCCACAGTAGTAGATATAATGTCATCTGAGTTAAATTCACCCATTCCAGTCCATTTTAGCTCACTGATTCCTAAAATGTCAATGTTCACTGTTGCTATCTCCTGTTTGACCACTTTCAATTTGCCTTGATTCATGGACCTAACATTCCAGGTTCCTATGCAATATTGCTCTTTCCAGCATCGGACTTTACTTCCATCACCAGTCAAATCCACAACTGGGTGTTGTTTTTGCTTTGGATCCATCTCTTCATTCTTTCTGGAGTTATTTCTCCTCTGATATCTAGGAATATACTGGGCACCTACCAACCCGGGGGGTTCATCTTTCAATGTCGTATCTTTTTGCCTTTTCATACTGTTCATGGGGTTCTCAAGGCAAGAATATTGAAGTGGTTTGCCATTCCCTTCTCCAGTGGACCACGTTTTGTCAGAACTCTCCACCATGATCCATCTGTCTTGGGTGGCCCTACACAGCACGGTCATTGTTTCATTGAGCTAGACAAGGCTGGGGTCCATGTGATCAGTTTGATTAGTTTTCTGTGATTATGGTTTTTGTAATGTTGGCCCTCTTAAGGATAAGGACTTCCCTGATGGCTCAGATGGTAAAGTATCTGCCTACAGTGCGGGAGACCCAGGTTCAATCCCTGGGTCAGGAAGAAATCTTGCAGAAGGAAATGGCAACCCACTCCAGTACTCTTGCCTGGAAAATTCCATGGACGGAGGAGCCCGGTAGGCTACAGTCCATGAGGTCGCAAAGAGTCGGACACAACTGAGAGACTTCAATGTCAATGTCACGTCAAGGATAAGGATAAGAAGCTTATGGAAGCTTCCTGATGGGAGAGACTGACTGAGAGGGAAACTGGGTCTTGTTCTGATGGGCGGGGCCTTGCTCAGTAAATCTTTAATCCAACTTTCTCTTGATGTGCACAAATTTCCTTGTACACACTAGGACCCAGGAGAAAGGAGCAGTGACCCCAAAAGAGACTGACCCAGACTTGCCTGTGAGTGTCCAGGAGTCTCCAGCAGAGGCGTGGGTTGGCGGTAGCCTGCTGCAGGGTGGGGGGCAGTCAGCGTACCAGTGTATGCATGGGACCTTTTGAAGGAGGTCCCCATTATCTTCAGTACCTCCACCATAGTTTGGCTTCAGGTCAAACAACCAGGAGGGAACACAGCCCGGCCCATCAACAGAAAATTGGATTAAAAGAACTGTAGTATTCATTATTACCCTGTACATAAAATTTCTGAAAACTCAAGGCTTTCCATTGCCATGTGTTCTGTTCTGCTTACATCTACACTTACCACTGTTTTAGTGCAGAGCATATTTTCCAGGGGTAAATCCTTCTTTATATCTCAGACTCATTTATCTCCAGGATCAACTTACCTCATCACAGATGAGAAAATGCAGACAGTTCCTGCTGAGGCCCACTGTGTCATGGTTTCCCCGTTGCTAGGAACACACAGAAGCACCTCTAAGCTGCTGTAGATTCTCCTGTTAGTCTGTTAACTAAATATGGGTGAAGTTTTCTATGAGGAAAACATTACCAGTAAATGTCTTAAAAAAAAAAAAAAGAAAAGAATGGGGCCTGATTAAGTTGCTAAATTGACTGGATCAAATTACAACACAGTTGATGTTCAAAATTTGGCTTCTGACATGACCCATCATAGATGTCCATCGAAACCAAATGTAATTCTCAATCATGGTCTATGTCCAAAAAATAGTTGCTTATTGAAGCTGCCATGAAACTCATTCTCCCACACTTTAACAAGCCTTACAGTTTTGACACCTTTCAGGCTCAGTCCAGAGTCAGGGGGCTTGGGGGGTGTTCTATGGTCTATAAAATTGGAAAAATTTAAAATACAACCTTACACGGATTTCAAAAAGTGCAGAAATTTTCAAAGACTTGATTTAATGTTATTTTGTTCTGTGAATCTTCAAAAAGGGAGTAGAAGGTTTCCTACTTCAAAAATGTACTTGGAGTGATGTAAACAACTCCAGAAGACATGGCTTAAGACACAAGGGTTTCATGTGTATTTGCAAGTATACATGAGAAGCAGCAGCATTACAACATGGAGCTGGAGGCAGATAGCTTGAATTCTTCCCTAATCTCCATCAGTAATTAGCTAACAAGTAAATTCAAGTCCTCGAACAAAGCATTTCTGTCCCTAGGCTTCAATTTCTGATTTGTAAAATGGAGATAAAGTCAAAAGATTATTGTGAAAATCAATTAATTCATAATGAAATTGCTATATATTCTGGAAAGCACTATATGAATGAGATCATATTCTATTTTTATTATCATATTCCAGTATGTCTCCTTGAAGATGTGTAATAATTGATTTTTCTAACCAGAAGTCCCATGTTCTGAGTCTCTATTAGCACAAAAGGAAGCAATCTCCTGTATGGTACAGCTGTCTCACTACAGAACCAGGACATACAACTACATGACTGTGTGTGAAAGTCCTTCTACTTTGCAAATTTAAAAAAATGCTTTCAAATCAGGAATAAAGATATACATTTACTCTCATGAAGCAATATAAAGACAAACCCAAAGCTATTTTAAAATGGTTACTGTGGGGCAAGAACCAGAAATAGCAACCAAATATCTGTATATATATAAACTTGAGAACCCTGCAAAAGCCTTTGTTGTTGTTCAACTGTTTGTGACCCCATGGGCTGCAGCACGCCAGGCTCCCTGTCCTTCACCATCTTCTGGAACTTGCTCAAACTCATTGAGTTCATTGAGTCGGTGATGCCATCCAACGCCTCTTCCTCTGTAGTCCCCTTCTCCTCCTGCCTTCAATCTTTCCCAGCATCAGGGTCTTTTCCAATTAGTCAGCTCTTCGCTTCAAATGGCCAAAATATGGAAGCTTCAGTTTCAGCATCAGTCCTTCCAATGAATATTCAGAGTTGATTTCCTTTATGATTGACTGGTTTGATATCCTTGCAGTCCAAGGGACTCTCAAGAGTCTTCTACAGCACGACAGTTCAAAAACATCAGTTCTTCAAAGCTCAGCCTTCTTTATGGTCCAGGTCACATCCATACATGAATGACTACTGGAAAACCATAGCTTTGACTAGATGGACCTTGGTCAACAGAGTAATATCTCTGCTTTTTAGTACATTGTGTAGGTTTGTCATAGCTTTTCTTCCAAGGAGCAAGTCTCTTTTAATTTCATGACTACAGTCATCCTCTGCAGCAATTTTGGAGCCCAAGAAAATCAACTGTATTCTGTCACTGTTTCCATTGTTTTATCATCTATATGCTGTGAAGTGATGGGACTTGATGCCTTGACCTAGGTTTTTTAAATGTTGAGTTTTAAGCCAGCTTTTCCACTCTCCTCTTTCACCTTCATCAGGAGGCTCTTTAGTTCCTCACTGCTTTCTTCCATAAGAGTGGTGTCATCTGCATATCTAAGGGTATTGATATTTCTCCTGGCCATCTTGATTCCAGCTTGTGATTCATTCAGCCTGGCATTTTGCATGATGTACTCTGCATATAAAATAAATAAATAAGGCAACAATATGTAGAATCAATGCACTCCTTTCCCAATTTTGAACCAGGCTGCTGTTTCATGTTCAGTTCCAGCTGTTGCTTCTTGACCTGCATACAGGTTTCTCAGGACGCAGGTCGGGTGGTCTGGTATTCCCACCTCTTTAAGAATTTTCCACAGCTTGTTGTGATCCACACAGTCAAAAGATTTAGCGTAGTCAATGAAGAAGAAGTAGATGTTTTTCGGGAACTCTCTTGCTTTTTCTATGACCCAGTGGATATTGGCAATTTAATCTCTGGTTCCTCTGCTTTTTCTAAATCCAGCTTGTAGGTCTGGAAATTCTTGGTTCACGTACTATTGAAGCCTAGCTTGGAGGATTTTGAGCATGACTTTGCTGGCATGAGAAATGAGTGCAGTTGTGCAGTAGGTTGAACATTCTTTGGCATTGCCTTTCTTTGGGACTGGAATGAAAACTGACCTTTTCCACTCCTGTGGCCACTGCTGAGTTTTCCAAATTTACTGGCATATTGAGTGCAGCACTTTCACAGCATCATCTTTTAGGATTTGAAATAGCTCAGCTGGAATTCCATCGCCTCCACTAGCTTTGTTCGTAGTGATGCTTCTTAAGGCCCACTTGACTTCACATTCCAGGATGTCGGGTTCTAGGTGAGTGATCACGCCATTGTGGTTATCTGGGTCATGAAGATCTTTTTTGTATAGTTCTTCTGTGTATTCTTGCCACCTCTTCTTAATATCTTCTGCTTCTGTTATGCCCATACCATTTCTGTCCTTTATTGTGCCCATCTTTGCATGAAATGTTCCCTTTGGTATCTCTAATTTTCTTGAAGAGACTGCTAGTCTTTCCCATTCTGTTGTTTTCCTCTATTTCTTTGCATTGATCACTGAGAAAGACTTTCTAATCTCTCCTTGCTATTCTTTGGAAATCTGCATTCAAGTGGATATATCTTTCCTTTTCTCCTTTGCCTTTCACTTTTCTTCTTTTCTCAGCTATTTGTAAGGCCTCCTCAGACAACCATTTTGCCTTTTTGCATTTCTTTTTTCTTGGGGATGGTCTTGATCACTGCCTCCTGTACAATGTCACCAACCTCTGTCCATAGTGCTTCAGGCACTCAAGGTCTAATCCCTTGAATCTATTTGTCACATAAGCCATATGTATAATTATTTCAGAAATACAAAGCTAAGCACTTTCTAAAAATGAAAAAAAGAATCTAATTCCATAACAAATTGTTGACATTAACACACAGAGAATTACTTCAAGTAACTTTAAAATGCAGTATGTTTACTGTCCATCGCTAGGGAGATACATCTTAAGGATAAAACCCACTACAAGCAAATTTCAAGCCGCAATCAATGGCTTTATTGTTAATGATATAACATTGTTATTGCCATTGTTATTGTATTTTTTTGATTTTTAAAAAAATTTTATTGGAGGATAATTGCTTTACAATACTGTAAATTTGATGATTTTTATTTATTTATTTAATATAAATTTATTCATTTTAATTGGAGGTTAATTACTTTACAATATTGTATTGGTTTTGCCATACATCACCATGTGTCCACCATGGGTATACACGTGTTCGCCATCCTGAACCCCCCTCCCTCCTCCCTCCGCATACCATCCCTCTGGTACAGGGTCGTCCCAGTGCCCCAGCCCCAAGCATCCACTAACATGCATCGAACCTGGACTGGCGATTCATTTCATATATATTATACACGTTTCAATGCCATTCTCCCAAATCATCCCACCCTCTCCCTCTCCCACAGAGTCCAAAAGACTGTTCTATACATCTGTGTCTCTTTTGCTGTCTCGCATACAGGGTTATCATTACCATCTTTCTAAATTCCATATATATGTGTTAGTATACCATATTGGTGTTTTTCTTTCTGGCTTACTTCACTCTGTATAATAGGCTCTAGTTTCATCCACCTCATTAGAACTGATTCAAATGTATCCTTTTTAATGGCTGAATAATACTCCATTGTGTATATGTACCACAGCTTTCTTATCCATTCATCTGCTGATGGACATCTAGGTTGTTTCCATGTCCTGCCTATTATAAACAGTGCTGCGATGAACATTGGGGTACATGTGTCTCTTTCAATTCTGGTTTCCTTGATGTGTATGCCCAGCAGTGGGATTGCTGGGTCGTATGGCAGTTCTATTTCCAGTTTTTTAAGGAATCTCCACACTGTTCTCCATAGTGGCTGTACTAGTTTGCATTCCCACCAACAGTGTAAGAGGGTTCCCTTTTCTCCACACCCTCTCCAGCATTTATTGCTTGTAGACTTTTGGATAGCAGCCATTCTGACTGGCGTGAAATGGAATGAAATGTGGTTTTGATTTGCATTTCTCTGATAATGAGTGATGTTGAGCATATTTCATGTGTTTGTTAGCCATCTGTATGTCTTCTTTGGAGAAATGTCTGTTTAGTTCTTTGGCCCATTTTTTGATTGGGTCATTTATTTTTCTGGAATTGAGCTGCATGAGTTGCTTGTAAATTTTTGAGATTAGTTGTTTGTCAGTTGCTTCATTTGCTATTATTTTCTCCCATTCTGAAGGCTGTCTTTTCACCTTGCTTATAGTTTCCTTTGTTGTGCAGAAGCTTTAAATTTTAATTAGGTCCCATTTGTTTATTTTTGCTTTTATTTCCAGTATTCTGGGAGGTGGGTCATAGAGGATCCTGCTGTGATGTATGTCGGAGAGTGTTTTGCCTATGTTCTCCTCTTAGAGTTTTATAGTTTCCGGTCTTATGTTTAGATCTTTAATCCATTTTGAGTTTATTTTTCTGTATGGTGTTAGAAAGTGTTCTAGTTTCATTCTTTTACAAATGGTTGCCATTGTTATTTTAAAATTACTGCCTGGGTAGGTTATAGGATAAATCAAATAAGCAATTATGTACACATCAAGTCACCAAGATTTTCAATATAAGAAAATATGGGAAGAAAAGCATAAAGCAAATAAATTAACACACTGTAACCAACATTTGAAACAGAAAAATCATTTTGGATATGCAATCTTTTTTTTCTAAAAAATACACTTCAATTATGGACTGAATATTTGTTATCCACTACCCCCCCAAAAAAATATTCATGTTGAAACTCTAATCTCCAGTGTGTTATATTTTAAGGTGGAGCTCTGGGGAGGTCAGTAGATCCTAACAGGGGCCCTTATAAGAAGAGACAGGAAAGAAATTACATCTTCACCTTTCATGTAATGATGAAACATGGTGGCCACTGACAAGCCAGGAGGTGGGCTTGCACCAGACACCAAATCTGCTGGCACCTTGATCCTGGGCTTCCCATTCTCCAGAACTGAGAAATATTTGTTATTTAAACCATCTAGCCTATGCTATTTTTTTACCGCAGCCTGAGCTGACAGTGACACCTACCTACATTTATTTATCTTTTAAATATATACATATTATATAAGTACCTGTCCACTGAGAAGTTCCAGAAGCAGCAAGAAATGAGTAGCAATGACCACCTCTGGGGTGTAAGTCCGGACCCCGGGGGCCATGATGGGCCGCCCCTCCCCTCCCTCCTGCTGGCGGGGGAAGTCCCTAATGGAAGGAGCTTCCCAGATCCTGGGGACCAATGACAGCACACTTCGCCAGCTAAAGCCGCCCCACCCCAGCCACGTAGAAGGACCTGTCAGCCCACGATGCCTCAGCCTGGTGACCTATCCGAACCCCAGTCCATCTAGCCTGACCATCCCTCACAACAAACGTATAAAAGCCACCCCAACATGGTCCAGGCGTGGACTTCCTCAACCTGCCTCGTTTGGGTCCGGGAACCCCACCCGGGAGGGCTTCCCCATTAAAAGCCTGTTAGACACTCTTTTCAGTGTCCTGGTCATCTTTACCTAACATTTGGTGCCCAGCGTGGGGCTCGAGGCGAGGGCCCATCCCGCAATGAGCTGGATTTTCGGCCCCCCTTGGGTCTGGCCCGCGCCAGACCAAGTCACCCCATCACCCCTCCAGGACCATTCAACTGTCTGGCAGGATACGGGGTAAGTTCCATCAGTCAGGCTCTGGGGGGCATTGCTCCCATGGCAAATATGCCTAGGGTGTCTCGGTCCTTTTAAATCGCGGCCGCATCCGGACCCCTCCTCCGCAGGCCAGGCCTGCTATTCCTCAGCGCCAGTCAACTCGGAGACGTCCGTCTTGGCTGAGTGGCCCTCTCCTCGTTGGTTTGACGGCTGGTTCAGGGATGCCTGACCAGACCACTCCCAGCCCCGCTAACGATTGGACCAGGACCTTTGTTTCATATTCACCATGGGCGCGGCTGCCTCCAAGGCCGACCAACCCTGGTCTACACCACTAGAATGTTTACTCACCAACCTCAGAACTCTACATATCTCCAGAGAAATTCATTCCAAATGCTTAACCTTCCTTTGTTCTGAGGCATGGCCCCAATATTCTTTAGATAACGGTTCACAATGGCCGCCAACCGGAACTTTCGATTTTAACATCCTCCGTGACTTAGATAATTACTGCCAGAGGATGGGAAAATGGTCTGAAGTACCCTACGTACAGGCTTTCTGGCTGCTGTGCTCCTGTCCCACCCTATAAACCCACTGTTCCCCTTCTGAAATTCTTCTATCGCCCTTGTCAACTTCTCCCATGTCTTCCCCTCCCCCACCGTCCTCACAGCCCAGCCCTCCTGTGACTGCACCTCCTGCTGCTCCCTTGGCTCCGCCTCAATATCCACCCCATCCTCCACGCCCACCCCTTTCTGGCTCACCGGTCAGCGCTCACACACGGTCGCAGACCGCTCCCAATCCGCCGCCAGCTCCCCTGCTTCCTCTCCGCCAGGTGGCCGGCCCGGAGGGTCTCACCCATGTCCACGTACCCTTTTCACCCAAGATCTTGCCCCTATCGAACAGCTGCTAGGCTCCTACTCGGCCAACCCCTCCAACTACATCAAAAATTTTACCTAGCTGTCTCGATCTTACACCCTCACCTGGCAAGACATATTTGTCATCCTGGCGTCCACTACCACCCCAGAGGAAAGAAAGGCCATTTGGACCACAGCAAGAGTGGTAGCAGACCGCAGACACCTAGCCAACCCAGCAGACCCAGCCCGGCCACCCAGAGCAGCTGCTATTCCAGACGAAGACCCAGACTGGGACTATCAGGAGGGACAGAGAGGAAGAGCCAACATTCAGTACATGGTGGAGTGCCTAATGGAGGGAATGGAGACCACCTCCCTCAAGGTAATAAACCTACTTAAACTAGATGAAGTGACCCAGGGCCCCGATGAGAACCCGGCAGCCTTTCTTAACAGGCTGACAGAGGCTCTCACCACCTATACCCGGATTGCCCCAGATTCTCAGGTGGGGGTTACTACCCTAGCCAACCGTTTTATATCCCAATCAGCTTCAGACATTTGAAAAAAAAAAAAAAAAAAAAAACACCTCTCCAAGGCTGAGGATGGGCCTCAGACCCCGCTCCAAGACCTGGTAAAAATGGCCTTTAAGGTTTATAAGGCCTGAGAGGAAGCCACTGAAGCCAGCCGCAAGGCAAGGCTTAAACAAAAAGCCAAACTCCAGGCTAACCTCCTTGAGAGACACACCCAGGCACTGGTAGCAGCCCTGCGGCCGGCCACGGGACAAAAGGTGGGTCCCCAGAAGCCACCACCAGGAACCTGCTTCAAATGTGGTCATGAGGGCCACTGGGCTCACGAATGCCCAAACCCCTGGCTCCCGACAAAGCCCTGCCCTCATTGCAAACAGCTGGGACATTGGGCGAGTGATTGTCCCCGGGCGAGTGATTGTCCCCGGGCGACTCAGGCCCTGGCCTTACCGGGCTGAGGTCTGGGCTCCCAAAAGGACATTTCCTCCCTGCACCCCACCTTGGAACTTCTCTCCTTTGATGAATATTGACGGCATCCAGACTTGGGGACCCCCATAACCCAAGCCGAGCCCAGGGTAATGCATCAAGTGGCAGGTGAGTCTATCAATTTCTTGATAGATATGGGGGCTACTTACTCGGTTCTTCCCTCCTTTGGGGGCACCTTACATCCTTCCAAGGTCCCGGTGGTGGGTATAGATGGCACGTCTTCATGACCCTTACAGACTGGGCCACAGCCCTGTCAGCTTGACCACTTCCTGTTCACAGACTCTTTTCTGATAATGCTGGGGTGGGACATTTTAGCTAAGCTTAGGGCCACCATTCACCTACCTCTCATTTTCCCAATCTCTCACCTTGCCCCTACTCTTCCTTTGCTCCCCTGAGGCTCCAATTGTCAACCCTACCATCTGGGACACTGAAATCCCTCTGGTAGCAACCCATCACACCCCTATCCTGATTAAACTACGTGATCCTTCCCACTTCCCAAGCCGCCCTCAGTTCCCCATCTCTCAGACTCACCTATGCGGTCTTAAACCAATCATAGACCATCTCTTAGGCCAGGGCCTCCTAGTCCCCACAGCCTCGCCCTGCAATACTCCCATTCTCCCGGTACAGAAAGCTTCTGGCGGCTACTGACTGGTCCAGGACCTTCAACTGAAAAACGAGGCCGTAATCCCTGCCCATCGGATTGTCCCCAATCCTTATACCTTGCTTTCTGACATCCCTAGCAGTACGACTCACTTTACTGTCAGAGACCTCAAAGATACCTTTTCCACTATTCCCTTACACCCAGACTGCCAATTCCTCTTTGCTTTTCTGGACTGACCCAGAAACCCGACAGTCCTCCCAGCTAACGTGGACAGTCCTCCCCAAGGGTTTTGAGATAGCCCACTTTTTTTTTTTTTTCGGCCAGGCTCTGGCTACGTGCCCTTTGGCCCCTAGTGTCCTCTTACAGTACATGGATGATCTTCTGCTCTGCAGCCCCTCACAAGCTCTCTCTCAGACTAATACCACTATTCTTCTTAACTTCCTTAACTCTAAAGGATACTGAACATCTCAACAAAAGGCCCAACTCACCCAGACCTCTGTGACTTACCTAGGTCTAAAGATTACTCCAACAACCAAGGCTGTAACTACTGACAGACTCAGCCTTTTCTGAGACCTCTGCCACGTTTCCACTGGAGAACAAATCTTGTCCTTTTTGGGGTTAACAGGATTCTTCCAGCACTGGGTCCCCAACTATGCTTCACTGGCTAAACCCCTCTACACAGCCGCAAAAGACACCCCTACTGGACTGCTCTCTTCAGAAACAGAGGTCCAAAAGGCTTTCTACAATCTCTGCTCAGCTTTGCTGTCCTCTTCCCCGCTCTTCCTGCCCAATCCCAACCTCCTTTATCACCTGTACACTGATGAAAAAGGGGGCATAGCCTTTCGAGCCCTCATACAGACTGTGGGCCCTAAAATGCTGCCAGTGGCATTTATCTCCAAACAGTTAGACCCCACCGCCTGGGGACGGTTCCCCTGCCTACGTGCCCTGGCAGCAGCAGCTCCTCTATACGCAGATGCAAAAAAAAAAAGCTAATTCTAGATCAACCCCTAACTATATTCTCACCACACCGCCTGGCCAACCTCCTGGCTTCCAAATTCCTGTCAGACCTTAGTGACTCTCAGCTCCAGCAATTCACCATTACTAAGACACCCCTGCCTCCTGCCGGTGAGTAACATGCCCTGTCCAATGCTTGTCTGGCCTCATCCGCTGTGGCTGTTGCCAATCACAACTTTGGCTATACTCTTCGCCATTGGACTGGCTGTCACGCCCCCACAAGACTGGCTGCCCACACTCCGACTTTCACTGGCCCTTACTTACCTTATCATCTGTTCACTACTCCTGGGGTGCTATTCCTTTGGAACGGCCTGACCTGGCCATATGTCTCTAGCCTGCCTTGAGGACTTTATCTTGACCCTACTACAAGACTTCTGGCTGGCTACCCCAATTATTGACTGTGACTCTTTCATCCAGGCAATTTCTGATCTGCACTTACAGGAGACCTTCCTCCTTTTCACAAAAGCTCAAATTGATTTTTTCTCCTTTATCACTCTCCTCCTAATATCATAGCTAAACATGCTCTTGTCACTATTCCTCCTGGCTGTGATAACACGGGTGGGACAACCTACACCCTGCCCCCGGGGCTACACCAAATGAGACCACTAAAAAACTGGGCTCACAGCTTACACTTATGTCCACCGAGACTGTTATGTCTCACCTGCCCAGCCATGCTCCCATGGGGGTTAATGGTATTGGATGGCCAAGAGCCTTGGGACTGCCAAATCAAACTCAGCCTCTAACTGCTATAAAGCTAGAGACAAAGACCTCTGTTTCACCATACAAACCCACTATGAAATGACAGATGGAAAGGGGGCGCAAGATCAGAGACAAAAACAAATCCAACATAAGCTCCAACAGGATTTAATATAGTTGACAACCAAAGTCTCTAATCCACACCATGAGCCCAATAAACTCCTACCCTGAGTTGTACATACAGCAAGGTGAAAAATGCGGAGTCAACTCGACATTCCATCAGTATTAACTTTTATCGATATCAGGTTCCTTCCTGCAAGTCTTATTTTTTGTACATTATCTTCTGGCCCTGAGGCCTATTGATATTTTATGACCCTTTTTGATAAAGGTTGGTCAGCCAGAACAATAATTTTCCTTTAAAGTGTTTCTTCTTAAATTCCTAGCCTGCGTCACCCTTAAAGTATAGAGTTACATTTTTATGGAGCAAAGATTCAGTGGGTTACAGCAAAGAAAGAACTTATTAACTCAAAGTCTAATGTTGCTAATGCTAAAGCTGCTGCTTGTTTTTTCTACTTCCTGACTATATGCACTCCCAGGAACACAATGGATAAGGGATGTGAGAACTTGGCAGCAAGCATTGGCTCAGCAACGTTGCAAGAGTCTGGATAAACCTGCCAGGTAAGCTAGAATGCTAACAGGGGTGTTGAAACACTCTTTTTACGCCCAGGAAATTTATCAACTGGAGCCCTAAGTTAACTCTTTCTAGAGAAAGGTGGTCAGAGACAGCCCCCTGTTAACGTCAGAAGAGTTGGTGAAAGGCATAAAATAGTAAAACAGACAGATTCTGGTTTAGGGGTAGATGCTCGAGCAGGTCCAGGGGGTCCATCGAGTCCTGAGGCCTTGCTTATCAGGACTCTTCCTGCATGACTTTGTCATGGGTGGGATCTCCCATGCTGGCTCCCAGCATCTCCCCCTTTTTTATTTTTTAAGACAGCCAGATGTAATTCAGTCGTGAGCTTCTGAGTGCTCTGTCAAAGAGTTCTAACAATACAAGGAAGAATAACTATGAAAAGCAGAATTAGAGCAGCCACAGCAGCATAGCTATAAATAGCAGACAGAATGTTTTTTCCTAAAATAAAGTTAGAGAATGTATGGAGAAAATCACTTGCTACACCTGCAGCAGCAAAATCTAATCAGGAGTGTTCCATGGGCTCTGTCTTCCCTTGAGACTCCGACCGTTCCTTGCCCAACCGATCCCCCCAAAACAGATAGAGGCCCAAAGTCTCACTCAAAATACCACTGAAGTAACCTGGCCAATGGGGCCCTTGACCACCGAGGTACTGTACCTCCCAGCCAATGCCTCTTGTGTTCTGGCCAATGACACCTCATTGACCACAGTGGCCTGTGATGGCTCGAGACGAGACCCCCATCCCCAAACCCTCTGGCAATGGAAGACCAGATCCAGCCAACCCGCCACCACCAGAAGACATTAGCTGCAGCTCCCCTGCTCCTCGGAGGAAATTTATTCACAACCTTGGGACTGGGGGTGGGAGGATTCGGATCAGCCACACACTTCTACTGTAAGTTGTCCGCAGACCTCAATCAAGAACTGGACAAGGTGGCAGATTCCCTAATGGCATTATAAACCCAGATAACCTCTCTGGCAGCAGTGGCTCTCCAAAATCGAAGGGCCCTAGACCTGCTAATGGCTGAAAAAGGGAGAACCTGTCGGTTCCTAAGGGAAGACTGTTTTTTTTTTTTTTTTTTTTGTCTGTGCCTCAGAAATAGTCCAAAATAAGGTCCGTGAGCTGAAAGAGAGCATCAGACTTGGACAGGCCGAGTCAGACGGTTTCAATTTCTCGGGATGGTGGAAGTCGTCTTGGGCAAAATGGCTTCTCCCACTTCTCGGACCCCTCACAGCCTTGTTCCTCATCCTGTCGATAGGACCTTGTGTTTTTCAGATCATCCTCCAGAGGGTCAGGGAGCTGACCCAGACAGCTACTGGACAGATATTGATGGTGGTTGCATACTCCAAACTCCCATCCAGAGACCCTGAAGCCCCCTAAAGGTCACCGGAATCCAGTCACGACCCTTAGCCCCAGCGATGCCCCAGTTCAGCATGAAGTACCCAGAAGTGATAACAGTGCCCCTTATCCCATCAAGAGGGTCAGAGTGTAAGGCTGGACCCCGGGGGCCATAATGGGCCGCCCCTCCTCTCCCTCCCACTGGCGGGGGAAGTCCCTAATGGAAGGAGCTTCCCAGATCCTGGGGACCAATGACAGCACACTTTGCCAGCTAAAGCCGCCCCACCCCAGCCACATAGATGGACCTGTCAGCCTGCGATGCCTCGGCCTGGCGACCTATCCGACCCCCCCTCCATCTAGCCTGACCATCCCTCGCAACGAACGTATAAAAGCCACCCCTGACACGGTCCAGGTGCGGACTTCCTCAACCTGCCTTGTTTGGGTCTGGGAACCCTGCCCAAGAGCGCTTCCCCATTAAAAGCCTGTTAGACACTCTTTTCGGTGTCCTGGTAGTCTTTACCTAACATGGGGCTTTGATTCTGGTGTTGGAATTTTATTTTGCTCCTTGGGAAACATTGATTCCAGGCCTGAGTGGAAAAAAAATGTTAAATAAAGCTGTGACATCTTGTGCTTAAAAGCAAGAAAGCTGTCAAAGGTCATAGAGGTCAAAGCAAAGAGACAGTGGAAACAATGAGAGCAGTTCCCATGGGCTAGTTTGTGGAACAGTTTAAGCATCGCTAGAAATGACTGGAAAGGTCTGAAATGGATCTTACATATATGAAATCATGATTGGTAATTATACAAAAAATAGCACACTCTTCACTTGTTACCTTTGATGGTTATGAGAAGGTTCAAAAAAAATAGTTTAAAAAAAGGGAAAGGATCATGCATGATGTACCATGTTGTTTCTGTGTAGTTTATTTCATGCTGTTTTTCAGGGTACCTGTTGCTTCGACTTAGGACAGTTCACTTGGTCATCAGAGAACCATAGTCACCATGGAACTAAAACCACTGTGGAAGGCACTGTTGATTCTGAACCAGGTCAGCGTCTGCCCATGTCCCCGATCCCTCTTCTCCCCAGAGCTCTATGTAAGAAATATCCTGCATGCTAAGCTTCATCACAGAATTTGCTCCCAAGAGTCCTAACTTATTGCAAGCAATGCTGCCATGTATGGTCTAAGAAAGCAAATGCTAAGACAGGATTTTAGAAATGAATCTCTTGTTACCCAGTTGGCAATAAGAACCCCTTCACTTCGTCAATAGCGGTAGAGCTCAGACAAATCCTGGTATGGGAGGCAGTATCATTGCTAACAATTTTCCCCAGTGGGTTTCCTGGTGGAAAGAAATGCATAGCTAATGCAGGCTATAAGACATCTGAGAAACATGGGACAAACCGTAATCATAGGGAAAACAGCTGGATGAGCTTAAGTGCTATTCTTGATTCCAGCTTGTGCTTCCTCCAGCCCAGCGTTTCTCATGATGTACTCTGCATATAAGTTAAATAAGCAGGGTGACAATATACAGCCTTGACGTACTCCTTTCCCTATTTGGAACCAGTTTGTTGTTCCATGTCCAGTTCTAACTGTTGCTTCCTGACCTGCATACAGGTTTCTCAAGAGGCAGGTCAGGTGGTCTGGTATTCCCATCTCTTTCAGAATTTTCCACAGTTTTTTGTGATCCAGACACTCAAAGGCTTTGTCATAGTCAATAAAGCAGAAATAGATGTTTTTCTGGAACTCTCTTGCTTTTTTGATGATTCAGCGCATGTGGCAATTTGATCTCTGGTTCTTCTGCCTTTTCTAAAACCAACTTGAACATCTGGAAGTTAATGTTTCACGTATTTCTGAAGTCTGGCTTGGAGAATTTTAAGCATTACTTTACTAGCGAGTGAGATGAGTGCAATTGTGTGGTAGTTTGAGCATTCTTTGGCATTGCTATTCTTTGGAACTGGAATGAAAACTGACCTTTTCCAGTCCTGTGGCCACTGCTGAGTTTTCCAAATTTGCTGGCATATTGAGTGCAGCACTTTCACAGAGTTGTCTTTCAGGATTTGAAATAGCTCCACTGGAATTCCATCACCTCCACTAGCTTTGTTCATAGTGATGCTTCCTAAGGCCCACTTGACTTCGCATTCCAGGATGTCTGGCTCTAGGTGAGTGATCACACCATTGTGATTATCTGGGTCATAAGAACTTTTTTGGACAGTTCTTCTGTGTATTCTTGCCACCTCTTCTTAATATCTTGTTTCTGTTAGGTCCCTATAATTTCTTCCTTTATTGTGCCCATCTTTGCATGAAATATACCCTTGGTATCTCTAATTTTCTTGAAGCAATCTCTAGTCTTTCCCATTCTATTGTGCTGGAGGAAGCACAAGCTGGAATCAAGACTGCCGGGAGAAATATCAATAACCTCAGATATGTAGATGACACCACTTTATGGCAGGAAGTGAAGAAGAACTAAAGAGCCTCTGGATGAAAGTGAAAGAGGAGAGTAAAAAAGTTGGCTTAAAACTCAACATTCAGAAAATGAAGATCATGGCATCTGGTCCCATCACTTCATGGCAAACACATGGGGAAACAGTGGAAACAGTGGCTGACTTTATTTTGGGGGGCTCCAAAATCACTGCAGATGGTGACTGCAGCCAAGAAATTAAAAGACACTTGCTCCTTGGAAGGAAAGTTGTGACCAACCTAGACAGCATATTAAAAAGCAGAGACATTACTTTGCCAATAAATGTCTGTCTAGTCAAGGCTATGGTTTTTCCAGTGGTCATGTATGGATGTGAGAGCTGGACTATAAAGAAAGCTGAGCGCTGAAGAATTGATGCTTTTGAACTGTGGTGTTGGGGAAGACTGTTGAGAGTCCCTTGGACTGCAAGGAGATCCAACCAGTCCATCCTAAAGGAGGTCAGTCCTGGGTGTTCATTGGAAGGACTGATGTTGAAGCTGAAACTTCAATACTTTGGCCACCTGATGCAAAGAGCTGACTCATTTGGAGAGACCCTGATGCTAGGAACGATTAAGGGCAGAAGGGGACGACAGAGGATGACATGGTTGGATGGCATCACCGACTCAATGGACATGGGTTTGGGTGAACTCCAGAAGTTGGTTTTGGACAGGGAAGCCTGGTGTGCTGTGGTTCATGGGGTCGCAAAGAGTCGGATACAACTGAGTGACTGAAGTGAACTGAACTGAAGTGACAGTCTGGAAAAACATAGAGTAAAAATTGATTATTTCAATTTTGCTTAATGCACCATAGTTAGGGATGCTTTTTAGAGGAAATAATTGGGTATAAAAATGCACAATGGAATGCCATTCTCTCCATGTATGTCAACTAAAACACACTGTGTTGTACAATTATTAATGTAATTTCTTTTTTCCCCTTTGTAACACTTCTTTTTGTAAAATAATTAATTGATTTTAATTGGAGGCTAATTACTTTACATATTATGGTGGTTTTTATCATACATTAATATGAATCAGCCATGGGCATACACGTGTCCCACCATCCTGAAGCCACCTCCCACCTCCCTCTCCATCCCATCCCTCTGGGTTGTCTCAGAGCACCGGCTTTGGGTGCCCTGCTTCATGCATTGAATTTGCGCTGGTCATCTATTTTACATATGGTAATATACACGTTTTGATGCTATTCTCTCATATCGTCCCACCTGCACCTTCTCCAACATAGTCCAAAATTCTGTTCTTTACATCTGTGTCTCTTTTGCTGTCTCACATATAGGGTCGGCATTACCATCCTTCTAAATTCCATTATATGCATTAATATACTATATTGGTGTTTCTCTCTCTGGCTTACTTCACTCTGTGTAATAGGCTCCAGTTTCATCCACCTCATTAGAAATGACTCAAATGTGCTATTTTTATAGCTGAGTAACACTCCATTGTGTGTATGTACCACAGCTTTCTTATCCAGTCTTCTGCTGATGGACATCTAGGTTGCTTCCATGTCCTGGCTATTGTAAACAGTGCTGCAATAAACATTCAGGTACACGTGTCTCTTTCAATTCTGGTTTCCTCACTGTGTAGGCCCAGTAGTGGGATTGCTGGGTCATAAGGCAGCTCTATTTCCAGTTTTTTAAGGAATCTCCACACTGTTCTCCATAGTGGCTGTACTAGTTTGCATTCCCACCAACAGTGTAAGAGGGTTCCCTTTTCTCCACACCCTCTCCATCATTTATTGCTTGTAGACATTTTGATGGCACCCATTCTGACTGGCATGATATGGTACCTCACTGTAGTTTTGATTTCCATTTCCCTGGTAATGAGTGATGTTGAGCATCTTTTCATGTGTTTGTTAGCCAACTATATGTCTTCTTTGGAGTGACTGAGGGCTGGTGCAATGAATTAGAATCGTCAGGAGCCCTGGCCTCAGAGCAAGTCACTCCAGCCAGCCATTTCCTCATAGAGTTCCTGCAAGTGAAGGTACAGCTGGGGACAGGGCAAGGCGCACAGGGCCTTCCCTACAAGAAGCATCTATGCGGAGGACTGGGAACCCGGCAAGTCCATCTGAGGCACTTAAGGCTCTCGGCGGATGCCAGCAATTGCTGCTGAAGTTTGGTGGTGAGACAGGAAGATGAAGAGAGATCTCCAAAGGGTCAGAGAACTAAGAGCGTGAATAAATAACCAGGAGTGCTCTGAGCAATTAAAAAGTCTAGCAGCCATGGTACAGAAAGTAATTTGGCTGTAAAGTATGAGGAGAGCCTTGAGATCTTGCCAGAGCTCAGATTCGAGTCCTCATGAAGGGAAAGTCCTGATCCAGCCTTCAAAACATTTGAAGTCAGTAGTGATCTAAATCTTACTAAAGCTCTAGCAAAGCAGAGACAGCTGAAATTAACCAGGTTATACTGATTTAGTTGTCAATGCTCGAGGCTTGACAGAAAAACGTCTTGATTCAGGGGCAGAGGGTAGTAAATAATATTACTTCAGTCTTTACTATCCTTTAAATCTCAATCCCCATTATAAAGTCCAGAATTTTGAATCATCCAAAGTGAAAAGTGATCTGTTTAAAAGAATAAATAGTCAATAGAAACAAGCCCACAGATGGCATGTTGGAATTATCACAGGCACTTCAAAATAGTATAATAAATATTGAAAAGAATCTAGTAGAAATGGCACTATTCAACACAGAAAACAGTTGATGAAATACAGCAAAAATATGGAAACTATTAAAAAAACAAATACACATAAATGCTAGAAATAAAAAAAAATGTAGTATCAGAAATAAAAATTTTCAGTTCAGTTCAGTCACTCAGTCGTGTCCGACTTTTTGCGACTCCATGAACCACAACACGCCAGGCCTCCCTGTCCATCACCAATTCCCGGAGTTCACCGAAACCCATTTCCATTGAGTCGGTGATGCCATCCAACCATCTCATCCTGTGTCGTCCCCTTCTCCTGCCCTCAATCTTTCCCAGCATCAAGGTCTTTTCAAATTATTCAGCCCTTTGCATCAGGGGGCCAAATCACTGGAGTTTCAGCTTCAACATCAGTCCTTCCAATGAACACCCAGGACTGATCTCCTTTAGGATGGACTGGTTGGATCTCCTTGCAGTCGAAGGGACGCTCAAGAGTCTTCTCTAACACCACAGTTTCAGTGGCTAATCAGGAAACTGGACACAGTGGATTTTCAAAAGTCATTTTCTTGAACACAGATCAACTAAAATGATCAAAACTGATGTACAAAAAGAAAAAGAAGAGACTATTCAAGGTCTATGTGGTGATACCAAACTTTCTGACATACATTAATTGAAGTTTCACCAGAAAAGAAGAGAGAGAATTAATTCATACAACAACAAGAAAAAATAGAAAAGTAACTCATTAAGAAGAGATGATGGCCAAAAATGTTCAAAAATTGATGAAAGACATTGACCTATATCAGTTAAACATCTTAGCAAACACTAAGCAGAATAATTCTAAACACTCACACCTGGTCATGTCTTAGTGAAACTGTTGAATACTAAGCATAAAGGAAAGGAAAGTGAAAGTGAAGTCGCTCAGTCGTGTCCGACTCTTTGCGACCCCTTGGACTGTAGCCTACCAGGCTCCTCTGTCCATGCGATTTTCCAGGCAATAGTACTGGAGTGGATTGCCATGAAGAGCATACCTTAAAAAAAGAGAAAAGTTCCAGTTCTGAAAACCTAATGGTAAAGTGATCTGTGTGGAAATGATCCTCCTATAGATAACAATCATAAACTCAAAACAGACATTTTTATTAAAACAGCGTGAAGGCATTGGTTGTGATTGTTGTTCAGTCGCCAAGTCCTGTCTGACTCTTTGCGACCCCATGGACTGCAGCACACCAGGCTCCTCTGTCTTCATCTATCTCCCAGAGTTTCCTCAAATTCATGTCCATTGAATTGGTGATGCTCTCTGATCACCTCATCCTGCTGCCCCCTTCTCCTCCTGCCTTCAATCTTTCCCAGCATCTGAGTCTTTTCCAATGAGTCCTCTCTTTGCAACAGGTGACCAAAGTATTGAAGCTTCAGCTTCAGCATCAGTCCTTCCAATGAATACTGAGGGTTGATTTTCTTCAGGATTGACTGGTTGGATCCCCTTGCAGTCCAAGGAACTCTCAAAAGAGTCTTCGCCAGCACCACAATTCAATTATTTGGTGCTCAGCCTTCTTTATGGTCCAATTATCACATCCAAAAATGACTACTGGGAAAACCATTGCTTTGACTATATGACATTTGTCTTCAATGTGATGTCTCTGCTTTTTAATACATTGTCTAGATTTGTCATAGCTTTCCTTCCAAGGAGAAAGTGTCTTTTAATTTCATAGCTACAGTCACTGTCCACATTGACTTTGGAGCCCAAGAAAAGAAAGTCTTTCACTGTTTCTATTGTTTCCCCATCTATATGCTGTGAAGTGATGTGACTGGATGGCATGATCTTGTTTTTTTGAATGGTGAGTTTTAGGCCAGCTTTTTCACACTCCTCTTTCACCCTCATGAAGAGCCTACTTAGTTCCTCTTCACTTTCTGCCGTTAGTGTGGTATTATCTGCTTATCTGAGGTTGCTGACATTTCTCCTGGAAATCTTGATTCCAGTTTGTGATTCATCCAGCCTGGCATTTCACAGTGTTAGACAACAACAACAACAAAAAAAAAAAAACAAACAAACAGAAAACTGGTGAGGAGTCTATCTTTGAGAAAAGGGAATTGCACTGAGTCATATGCTTGCTTATGGACTTTCTGCAATACAGCACTTTATGGAATGTTTACTACAGAGTGGTTAGAACTCAAGCAAAAGGCCAATTCTTTTTTTTTTTTCCTTTTCAAGTATAAAATTTTATATCTATAAGCAGTTATATATCATATTATATACTTTATTTTTTCCCATTGCTATCCTATAAATAAATTCTTCAGTACCATTTTTCTAGATTCTGCATATATGCATTAGAGTACGATATTTATCTCTTTCTGACTTACTTCATTTTGTATAATAGGCTCTAGGTTCATCCACTTCATTAGAACTGACTCAAAATGCATTACTTTTTATGGCTGAGTAATATTCCATTGTGTATATGTAGCACTACTTCTTTATCCATTCATCTGTCAGTGGGCATCTAGGTTGCTTCTATGTTCTAGCTACTGTAAATACTGCTGTAATGAACAATGGGATACGTGTGTCTTTTTCAATTTTTGTTTCCTCAGGGTACATGGCTAGGAGTGGGATTGCTGGGTCGTATGGTGGTTTTATTTCTAGTTTTTAAAGGACTCTCCATACCATCTTCCACAGTGGTTGTATCAATTTACATTCCCACCAACAGTGCAAGAGCATTCCCTTTTCTCCACACCCTCTCCAGCATTCATTGCTTGTAGACTTTTTGATGATGGCCATTCTGACCAGTATGAGGTGATATCTCATTGTAGTTTTGATTTGCATTTCTCTAATAAAGAGTGATGTTGAACATCTTTTCATGTGTTTGTTAGCCATCTGTATGTCTTCTTTGGAGAAATGTATGTTTAGGTCTTTTCCCCACTCTCTGATTGGGTTGTTTTTCTGGCATTGAGTTGTATGAGCTGCTTGTATATTTTTGAAATTAATCCTTTGTCAGTCGTTTTATTTGCTATTATTTTCTCCCATTCTGAAGGTTGTCTTTTCATCTTGCTTATAGTTTCCTTTGCTGTGCAAAAGCTCTTAAGTTTAATCAGGTCCCACTTGTTTATTTTGTTTTTATTTCCGTTACTCTAGGAGGTGGGTCATAGAGGATCTTGCTTTCATTTATGTCATCAAGTGTTCTGCCTATGTTTCGAGCTTATGGAAAAACCCAAACAAAATTTGGCCAACTTAACAGCTGCAGACACAGATATTGGTCATAGAATGGCAAGCTACTCAGTCATAAAAGATAACAAGCTATTCATACACACAGCATGGATACATCTCAGAAACATTATATAGAGTGAAAAAAGCCAGACACTCAAGCAGAAAACTAAGGTCTCATTGGGTTGAGATGTCAGAAAATATGATTCAGAACTTCCAAAGAAAGTGGAAATTAAGGAGGGAAATACCATAAAGGGGGGAGCCCAAGAGCAAGTAGCCTCAAAATCTGAGTAAAACTCCCCTCAAACCCCTGGCTGAGCCCTGATCTGCGGTTGCTGTGGTTTGCCCCAAGAAGCACAGTGGAAATCAAAAGTAGGCTGGCTCAAAGGACTGACCAGAGATTTTTTTTAACTTTTTATTTTGTATTGGGGTATAGCTGATTAACAATGTTGTGATTAACAATGCTGTTTCAGGTGAACAGCAAAGGGACTCAGCTACACACATACATGTATCCATTTTCCCCTAAACTCCTCTTCCATCCAGGCTGCCACATAATATTGAGTAGAGTCCCATGTGCTGTATAATAGGTCCTTGTTGGCTATCCATTTGTAATACAGCAGTTATGTACATGTCCATCCCAACTGTCTCTTCCCTCATCCTTCCCCCTGGCAACCATAAGTTCCTTCTCTAAGTCTGTGAGTCTCTTCCTCTTCTGTAAGCTCATTTGTATCATTTCTTTTTAGATTCCACTTATAAGGCATGTTATACGATTTTTCTCCTTCTCTGTCTGACTTCACTTAGTATGACAATCTCTAGGTCAACCATGCGGCTACAAATGGCATTATTTAAGGAACTTCCATATTGTTCTTCATAGTGGCTATGCTTACATTCACACCAACAGTATAGGAGGGTTCCATTCTCTCCACATCCTCTCCAGGATTCATTGTTTGTGGATTTTTTGGTGATAGCCATTCTGGCTGGTGTGAGGTGATATCTCATTGTAGTTTTGATTTGCATTTTTCTAATGATTGGCAATGTTGAACATCTTTTCATGCACCTCTTGGCCATCTGTATGTCTTCTTTGAAGAAATATATATTTAGGTCTTCTGTCCATTTTTTGATTGGGTTGTCTACTTGATGCTGATAAATACCATCAACTGTTTATAAATTATGGAGACTAATCTCTTGGTCATATCATTCACAAATATTTTATGCCAACTGTGGGTTGCCTTTTTGTTTTATTGTTTCCATTGCTGTGCAAAAGTTTTTGAGTTTAGGTAGGTTCCGTTTGTTTCTTTTTATTTTTATTTCCATCATTCTGTGAGACAGGTAGAAAAAGATATTGTTGACTGGAGATTTAAACTGCTGCCTGCAAAACAGGAGACAGAGTATACAGTGATAATTCATACAAAGAGCAGACTGTAATAACCTCAGGCTTTCCAGGGCATCACAAATTGCCATGTTTTAGGAGTAAAAACAATATCCCAAGACGAGGAAACTTATCCCAGAAGAAGGAAAGACTGAAATGTACTTTCCCTAACAAAGCCTAAAATCAAGCCTCCATAAGTTCAAAATTCTCAGCCAGTAGTTGAACTGCCTGCTAAAAAATAATTAATATTCTTAAGAAGAAGATAGTAAAATACAATCTCTACAGAATTTTGTCCAGAATATACTGTACACAATAAACATTTACTGGGCATTGAAAGGAAAAATAGACTAGATCCTCCACAATTGCATGGGTCATTTCTTTAAAATAAAATCTCTTTTTATATATTGATTCCATTGTCTGGAGAACCCTGAGAGATAGACACAGATATAGATATAGATAGTTTGTCTATTTATTTCAATGACTAATATAGTCATGCAATGGAAAACTACTCAGTCATAAAAAGGGAATAAACTAGTCTTACATTCAACAGGCAAAAATCTCATAAACACTGTATTGAATTTAAAAAGCCAGGTACAAAATAATGCATATTTTAACATTTCATTTATATGAAGTTGAAAGACAGATGAGAGTAATCTATGACAATAGAAATAAGAAAATAGGGAAGGTCTGGGGAAGGTGGGTGTGGCTGTGCATTGGTTGGAAATAGACAGGAAACACATCCTCTGGAGTGACGGATGAGCACTCCATCTTGCTTTGGCAGGTACCACATGGGTGTGTACTTTGTCAAAACTCAGAGAACTAAACGGTTAAGATCCATGTATTTCATTCTGTGTAGGTTACACCTTTAAAAATTAGCATGTGATGCTCATTATTAGAGAAATGCAAATCAAAACCACAATGAGGTACCACTTCACACCAGTCAAAATGTCTGCAATCCAAAAGTCTGCAAGCAATAAATGCTGGAGAGGGTGTGGAGAAAAGGGAACACTCTTACACTGTTGGTGGGAATGCAAACTAGTACAGCCACTATGGAGAACAGTGTGGAGATTCCTTTAAAAATTGCAAATAGAACTGCCGTATGACCCAGCAATCCCACTGCTGGGCATACACACCAAGGAAACCAGAATTGAAAGAGACACATGTATCCCAGTGTTCATTGCAGCACAGTTTATAATAGCCAGGACATGGAAACAACCTAGATGTCCATCAGCAGATGAATAGATAAGAAAGCTGTGGTACATATACACAATGGAGTATTACTCAGCCATTCAAAAGAATACATTTGAATCAGTTCTAATGAGGTGGATGAAACTGGAGCCGATTATACAGAGTGAAGTAAGCCAGAAAGAAAAACACCAATACAGTATACTAACACATATATATGGAATTTAGAAAGATGGCAATGATGACCTTGTATGCGAGACAGCAAAAGAGACACATGTGTAGAGTGGACTTTTGGACTCTGTGGGAAAGGGAGAGGGTGGGATGATTTGGGAGAATGGCATTGAAACATGTATACTATCATGTAAGAAACGAATCGCCAGTCTATGTCAGATGCAGGATACAGCATGCTTGGGGCTGGTGCACGGGGATGACCCAGAGAAATGTTATGGGGAGGGAGATGGGAGGGGGGTTCATGTTTGGGAACACATGTACACCCGTGGTGGATTCATGTCAATGTATGGCAAAACCAATACAGTATTATAAAGTAAAATAAAGTAAAAATAAAAATTTAAAAAAATAAAATTAAAAAAATGAAAATTAGCATGTGAAAAATTACCTATTACTTCAAATTTTCATCTATGTATCTATGCATAAATTTATTTCAAATATGAATCTTCAAAAACCAATTAAATCTTTGAAATTTTGTGGCTAAATACATTCACGATTACAGCTGTAATAGACAAACCAGTGTTTGCATTTCTTTTCCTGACAAGAGCTGAAATATCTGTAGTCCTAAATTCCAGGATGAATTCTGTCCCAGAGTTTCTCTCTAACAACATAAATGCCATTGGCAGCCTTCCTGAAGTTCCACAAATCAGTTCTACCATTTCGTAACTTTTGTGCTTTTAGATACCACACGTTCCTTTCCCTACACCTAATACACACACACACACACACACACATACACACACACACACACCCCGTCTTGGACCATTTTCCTTAACTACCAACAGAAGACGGTTCATGCAAATCCCTCTGGACACTGAGTTATGCCACCAAGATGAACTCTGTTTTCTGTACCTAAAGGCAATCCGTTTTCCTCTGGCTGTTTTCCTCACAGCTTATTGACTCTTTGGCTGTGATGTAAGAGGGCCAATTTCAAGATCATTCTGGAGGAAGAGTCAGAGTAACTGCCAACAGTGACGCCACTCTATCAGGAGAAAAGCAAAAAGGATGAATGATTGGAGGGGAAAACTGAAAAAGAGAATCCACTTCCCTTTCTTAGACTCTCCAAAATTTGCTCATTTGATTGTATTTCCATGAGATACTTCAAGCAAGGCAGAAATTTCTCCTACCGTAACCTCCTGTGATAGGTAAGATGTGAGGATGCTAGTATTCCCATACAAAGCGTGCAGTTTAACAAGGCAACGCCTTATTTTAAGGACATTGATGTGAACAATGGAACTTAAGGCATGATGGAGAAGAGGCAGACGGTAGCGTATCTTCCTTGGCGACCCTGAAATCCCATCACACAGACGTTTGTTCACTATACCTACTGGAAGCTCACAGCTGCTTGTCCATATAGAAATAAGGACCTAAGTCCCTGCAGTACCTGACGCTGCTGCTCAATTTAGAATAACTCTTGCCCATATCTGTTTGTGAGTCAACACTCAATATATCTGTAGACCAAAGCTCAAAAGGAGTGTGAAGGACACAGGATTTGCTAGTTACGTAACTTTAAAAAGCCATTGTTCCAGGCTCATAGAGGAGATGGGACTAGCAGGATTGGGCACAGGGCCAGAGGAGTTCCTGTTTCTGTCCTTAAGAAGCCCCATTTGAGCTTCGGGGAACTATTCAACCATTAGGGGGACCCCTCTGGTCACGCAAGCAAAGTGAGACTATGCTTAAACACCCAGCTTCCTTGTGGTGATGATCACTGCAGCCTGAGCAGGTTCACTGAAGTCAATATTTAGATCAAACAGGGAACTTCCACTTGAGTGAAAGCTATAATTAATTGCATTATTTTAATACCAATTGCAATTTAATACAACTATATCCATATGTTATTCACTCCTTACAGACTAAGATCATGTTTTAATATTTTTCAGTATCTCCCAGAATACTTCAGCTTCCCAGGTGGCTCCATGGTAAAGAACTCCCCTGTCAATGCAGGAGATACAAGAGATGTGGGTTTGATCCCTGGGTTGGGAAGGTCCCCGGGAGGAGGAAGCGGCATCCCTCTCTAGTATCCATGCCTGGGAAATTCTGTGGACAGAGGAGCCTGGCAAGCTACAGTCCATGGGTCTGCAAAGAGTTGGACATGTCTTTGGGATTGAGCACCAAAAGACTTAAGACAGCATGAATATATAGATTTGGTAATTGGATTAATGAATTGCCAGGAGCCAGTGTGAGGAACTCCACCTGTGACAAAAGTCACGAGGAAGGAGGCCTCGGCATATGCAAAGGCGGGATCGAGCCTCAGGAAACTTCCTGTTCCCGAGCATCTACCCCCAAAACCAGAGTCTGCCTACTTTACTGCTTTATGCTCTCACCTACACCTCTGACTTTACGGGGGGCCATCTCCCACCACCTCTCTCGGAGAAGGAGTTAACCTACAGCTCCAGTTAATAAAAATTCCTGGGCATGACAAGGGTGTCTCAGGTCAAACCTCTCTGCTGGCAGACTAGCTTGTGTGACAGGATTATCCACACTCTTGCTACTACATACATGATTGTTTACAGCCTCTCAACCATAAACAGCACAGAGTTTGGAGTATTTTGAAAGTCTTAGTTAGCACTGGGTTTTTCTAAAGATAAAAATCATGTTGGTGAAAGGTTTTTCATTTATTGGGCCAATGTTTGCTGCTAAATCCCCTGCCCTTATACATATTAATGAATATATAACTAGCATATAGGAGAAATAAGTATTAACCTTTAGGATTAATCATGTTAAACCTTAGGCTAAGTAAATTCCTTTCTTAATTGTAACCCACTACACCCTCACCCTATAGGAATGCAACTTTATCTGGTACCTTCGGAGGGTGGTGCCTGGTTTAAGAAAAATCATCCTCGGAAAATAAGTTTCTGGTTGACTGACCGTTATCAGAAAGAAAAGATCATAAAATGTTAGTGGCCTATGTAGGTGGTGCAAGCTTCTTGTCTCAAAGCTTTAGTGGTATCTCACGTAAACCAAGTTATTCAGCCACTTTTTCTCCACTAGTATTTTCCTATTACACTATTTCTTTCTAATCTCCCTCCATATCTTTAATTAAGCAATTAATTCCTAGGACGCCAACTCTGTCTCCATTTCGAATTACCCTGGATCCACCGGGGCTGGACCCCGGCAATGAATAACCAGCTATTTTGTTTTCATTTTGCCCAGAACAAAAGTTAATTCCCTCCATCCATCCAGGGTCATCCCATCCTCTACCACTGAACAGACCCATCAGTTTGATTTCAACTCTCTAGAGATATTTAATTCATTCTGAAATTTTTTTCCATGGGAGACAGTGAGTATTTGGTTTTAATTTCTTTTTTATTTATTTTCACACTCTCAGCTTTACCTTCATTTGATTACACATGCTTTAAAAAACATATACATGCTAGTAAAACACCTCATCATCAGGAATTAGAAGGACATAAAATGAGTATTTTAGAAAGCAAAGTAAAATAAGAAATTTATGGAACAGGAGGAAAACAGGGAGATGGTAAAGGAGGAAAACAAGGAAAATAAAGAGTAAAAAGCAGAGGAGGAATACAAGAAGGAAGAAGAAATGTAGACATGGCAAGTACAGAAAATCAGGTATTTAAAAAAGAAGACTTTGGTTTTATGCTCTGAATCTTAGGCATAAATGTTTATCTTTCTGAATGACTTTAAAAATCAGGATAAATCTGGGTTCTATAAATCTAATTATCTATAATCTAATCTTGATTCTATACTGATTCTAATGTCAATTACTCCTGAGATTTCTGCTTTGAATTTCTAAACAAAGATACAAATTACAATTTTTAAAGTATTAATACTATTTCATCCTCAATCTAATAGAGCCCATTCCCTATATTCAGCAAATTTCAATAACATAAATATTTATAACATTCTTGCATACATTTGAGGTTCAAATGAAATAACATGAATATACATAAAAGTTTTAAACACCCTATATTATGGGAAGTGAAAATGGGACAGGTTAATAGAAGGAAAAAAACTCAATATGGTTTTATACACAAAGACATTACAACCAATATAAATATTTGTAGATTTCTAGTCCTATACTTACTGATGTAAGATTTTTTTCCTTAAGTATTATATAAACATTTATTAAAGACATGGATTGCCTTCTCTGTCCTAGCAGTAAAATATATATTTATAACATAGACTATATGGAGAGAGACAATAAATAAAATATGAAATATGTTTAATATGGTATAAGTTGAAAAACACTAAAGAGAAGCATAAGGCAGAGGAAGTAGCTAGAAATAATGGGTAGCGAGTCATTACTGTACATTAGGTGGCCAGGGAGAGCTTCGCTACAGAGGCAGTATGTGAGCACAGCCCTGAGAGATGAGAAAGGAAGCCATGTAAATATCTGGAGGAACAGCATTTCAGGAGGAGGAACAGCATGAGTGGTGGCTCTGAGGCAGGAGATACCTAGCAAGTTGGAGAAAAGGCCAGGTGAGCAGTATGTCGGAAAGAAGGCAAAAGGAGAGCAATCAGAGACAAAGCCACAGGGGGAAAGAGGGACAGGGTGAGAGTCTTACAAGCCCCTGAATGGCACTGTCTTTATTCTCAGAGAGGTGAGAAACCACTGAAAGCGTGAGAACAGAGAAGAAAAATTACCTGTTTACAAAGTGTTTCCTTTTCTCTTCACACAAAGTATTAGTCACTCAGCTGTGTTTGACTCTTTGTGATCCCACAGGCAGTAGCTCACCAGGCTCCTCTGTCCCTGGAATTCTCCAGGCAAGAATACTGGAGTGGGGAGCCATTTCCTTCTCCAGATGATTCTTCCCAACCCAGGGACAGAACCTGGGTCTTCTGCATTGCAGACAGATTCCTTACCATCTGAGCCACCAGGGGAGTCCCATTTATCTGTTATCCATTTACAGTGGAGGACTTATTCTGGTGAGTTCCAGGCTCAGTGCTGAAGCAGAGACCAGGGAGGGAGCTCTACTCATTACACACCAGGGACCAGGTGAAGTCCTTTGCATGCATCATCTCCACCCATCTAATCTCCATCGAACACCTGTGAATAAGTGCCCCCTCCTACATGAAGAAACCAAAGGAAGTCTGGAAAGGTTACACTGTCCAAAGGCTGTAGCTAAGATTTCATTATGATGTGTCTTATAGAGCTCATGCTCTAAGCCAGCACTCTATTCTGATTCCTTGTATGATGGAGGGATGGGAGTGCATGTGTTCTCAGATGTGTCCAGCTCTTTGTGAGCCCATGGACTGTAGCCTGCCAGGCTCCTCTGTCCATGGGATTCTCCTGGCAAGAATACTAGAGTGTGTTGCCATTTCCTCCTCTAGGGGATCTTCCCAACCCAGGGATGGAACCCTCATCTCCTGTGTCTCCTGCTTTGGCAGGTGGATTCTTTACCACTTAAGCCATAGGGAGAGTCCCAAGGGAAGGAAGGGACCTTCTAAATTGGTGAACCCATGATAATGAAGATTAGGAATTCACAATGGCTGATGTCTGGGTGTTAATGTCTGGTCTGGGGCTGAAGGTTCACGGTGGGCAACAGTAAGAGCAATAGTGGAGACTGGGCAGAAAAGCTGCAGTTACATTCAAGAGAGTGAGGATCTATGATGAATACGAGAGAAACAAGTATTTTACTGGGAACAGGATGAGTTAGAGGTAGCAGAGATCTGGCAATCAGAATAGCAAGAAAGAAATGTGATAAATTCACACAAGGGAATAAGAACTGGTGAAAGTAGGAATGGAAAGGAAAGAATGTATCCAAGCAACATTTCTCATTTGGGCATTTCCCCCCCAAAATCTAGCACAGAATTTTGTTCTGTGTTGTTTACAAAAAATACAGAATTTAGAATCTAGGCCATGTCTACAAGTTGTATGAACTGGGACAAGTTATTTATGTGGAACATATCTTCATCCATAAATGAAGGTGTCGTGCTGCTGCTGCTAAGTCGCTTCAGTCGTGTCCGACTCTGTGCGACCCCAGAAGACGGCAGCCCACCAGGCTCCCCTGTCCCTGGGATTCTCCAGGCAAGAACACTGGAGTGGGTTGCCATGTCCTTCTCCAATGCATGAAAGTGAAAAGTGAAAGTGAAGTCACTCAGTCGTGTCCGACTCTCAGTGACCCCACGGACTGCACCCTTCCAGGCTCCTCTGTCCATGGGATTTTCCAGGCAAGAGTACTGGAGTGGGGTGCCAGATTAGCTCTAATTTTTCTTCTTTTTCTATAATACTATGACGAGTATTTGTTTACCTGTTTTTAAGCTCCAGCTTAGAAAATTTGTGAGAGCTTTTAGCATTTATTTCTTGAAAGTCATTAAAACTGAATTTCATCCATAGTGCATGGCATCATGTCCAAAACAGAGGAGACACTCAAAATTATCTCCTGAATCAAACTGAACTGAATCAAGAAATCATCAAAGAAAAAAGAATGAATAGTAGTCTCATCCTCATAGCTGACAAGCTTGAATGCCAAAAAGAAAATTTTTAGAACTTGTCCCAGTTCTTTACTGCCCTGCTCACTTTCTCAGCCAGACCTGTTCCAAGCATGGTCCCTGCATAGCAGTGTGAGAAAGTTCTTGCTGTCCATGCAGACCTTGGATGCCACTGCAGACGACCTGACCCACAAACTCAGAGGTGGCCCAAGAGTTCGTGTTGTGACAGCCCCACAGGTAGAATGCTGACGTGTGAGAAGAATTGCTCTAAACTACCCTCAAAATCTATTTGTTTAGTTATGGCCCACAATGGTACCATAGACTTGGAGCCAGAGTTTTTGATTAAGATATTTTAAAATCCAAAGGTTACTAAATGACTACATGTAATATAATTGTGTGACATAGACATGGCTATATGCCTCTGTGTGTATAACCATCCCAGGCATTCTTCCAAACTGGAAGTCAGCTCACAGTCCCAGGTAGCAAAGCTATATCTATGATAATAGTTATTGCAGGACCTTTCACATCTCCCCAGACACTCTTTAAGAATGTCTCCAAGCTCATGTACACCCGTGGCAGATTCATGTCAGTGTATGCCAAAACCAATACAGTACTGTAAAGTAAAATAAAGTAAAAATAAAAATTTGAAATTAAAAAAAAAAAACAAAACAGAAAACAATAATTGAAAACAACTGAAATACCCACAGGATAAAAATAAAATTTTTACATGTTTATGAATTGGAGACAAAAAAAAGTGTCTCCAAGAAGCAAAAGACAGAAGTAGCTTTATCTGGAAGGCCTTGCTCCCGATCTCTTTCTAAGCCAGCCATTATACCAAGTGAAACAACATAAACAAGATCTGTTTGTTTGCTTGCTTGATTTTTCAGCCAGGAAATATGAGTATTTAGAATGGCTTTGCTTTAAGTTCTTTCTGTATCCTGCTGTTCAGCGTAATGAAGTAGAGAGAGTGTGAGCTTTGGGAGTTGACAGATTGCTTCTGCTTGTTTTAGCTGTACAACTTCAGACAAGTTCCCTCTCTCAGTCTCAGTCCTCCTCTGAGAATTAGATAAGACACCAAGAGACCAGCACAGAGGTTGACACAAACAAAGCTGTTTGCATTCCCTTCTTCCATCTCTAGTTTGTCTATAGTTTTTACTTTCAGATCCTTTTCCCAAACCCCAGAACTGACACAGAGAATAAGCTCCCACTGCCCCACTCACAATGGGACGCCTTCAGGAAATACTGGTTTAGGGAAGCGTGAGCACAAATGTCTCTAATTCTGATTTCTGGATGTTCAGCCCTCACTGCCACCCACATGGAAAAGGAAGAGAAACCACTTCCCACAGCAGAGCTTTCCTCATTTCCGATGCTGCAGAAGAGTGACCACAGCTCCCAGAGGAAGACTGCCAGTCTCTTTGCTACCAAGGGAGCATTTAACAGCCCAATCAACATGGCAAGCCTTCAGCCTCATCCCCTCTTGTGCGCACAAGCATGCTAAATCGCTTCAGTCAGGTCTGACTCTTTGTGACCCTATGGACTGTGTAGCCCACCAGACTCCTCTGTTAATGGGATTCTCCAGGCATGCATACTGGAGAGGGTAGCCACTTCCTTCTCCAGGGGACCTTCACGACCCAGGGATTGAACCCGCATCTCTTGTGTTTCCTGCATTGGCAGGCGAGTTCTTTACCACTAGCACCACCTGGCAACCCCTCAGTCCCTGCTACTTCTTTGTAACCTGCCACTTTACTGGAAGTAAAATTGTATCTTTTACAAAGTAAAGAATTGTAAACATTTTACATTTCTATTTTTTCAGCTTCCATTCTGTCTGAATGATAATAAAGGAGATACAGAGAACAGTTCTACTTCTTATTGGTTGGTCAACAACCATTTGTAGTAGCACTCACTCGGAACAGAACTCATCCACATACTGTCTTGGGTAAGGATCCACTTTCTTCTTGTTTCAAACTTTTTATTTTGTACTGGGGTATAGCCGATTTAAATGTTGTGACAGTTTCAGGTAGACAGCAAACGGACTCAGGCATACATATACTAGTTATCCATTCTCCCCCAAACTCCCCTCCCATCCAGGCTGCCACATAACATTGAGCAGAGTTCCCTGTGCTGTACAGATGGTCCTTGTTGGTTATCCATTTTATATACAGCAGTGTGTGCATGTCCAATTTCTTACCTGAACTTGAGAAATACGACTTTTGGTGGCTCTTGTCTCAGGACACTTGCCAGTGCACAGAAGGATGAACAATTAGCCGCTGAAATCCTATCATCTTCTATCTCTTTGTCATTGTTTACATCAGTCTTCGAATTCTAAAGTTCACGTTTAGGGCTTAAAGTTTTCCCTCATTAGGCTTATAAAGGAATAAATTATAGAAATTTAATGTGTAAAAGAATTAATTCAAAGGCCTTGTGCTAGCCATATCTTACATGAGAAATGCTCTTGTTTGGATAGTAAAACACGTCATCGATCTTTAGTTCAGTTAACACACACCTTTCCAAAAAGAGGAAGAGTAGTGTGGGTGTGGGGGAGTGTGTGCGGGATGGTATAAGATTTTGCATTTCTTACGGGGTCTCCAAGGGTTAAAAAAAAAATAGCTCATTTACTTTTAGTTTCAAGCTAAATGAAATACAAAAATAAGACCACACGCGTTTCTCCTTAGGCATTACAGGCTGATCAGGAAAATATTATCAAATTGGATTCTTTCTAACTGTAAGTTATTTCAAGCGAGAGAAAAATTTTAAATTCTGGATGTTCATCCCTTCTGAATCTTAAGAATTCTTCCTGCTAATTATAGGACCAAAAAGTAGAAACAGGCAAAGAAGAGGCCTTTTGTTTCTGAATGTGCTCTGCCCAGGCGGAGAGTGTGGAGTGAAGTACCCCACAGTGCAAGTGTGTGAAGGGGCTGCTCCTAGCTCACAGCGCTTTCCGGTGTGTAAGACACCTGGTTTACCTGCAGGTGGGCAGTGAGCTGGCCCCTAAGCTACCACAGGCCCTCCGCAACGTGGAAACAGGACCACTCACTCACATCCAACCAGTTAACATCTTCTCTACTTCGCCCTTTCCTGATGTCATCCGATAACCTGCCATCAGTTCCAGTTACACTATATTATCCCTCAACAGGAGGTCTCTTTTGTTGCTGAGAATTTTTCTTAATCACTAATGATTAATTCACTTTGGCTACAGACTTACCAGCACAAAGCAGAGTATCCATTTCGTGATAGCAAAAAATGGACTAAATGGTACATTTGCAGCCCGTGTTACTTGAGCTAATTCTACCTGGCAGCGGTTTGGGCTTGATCAGCTTCCAGACATTTTGTTTTCTACTCCAGGATTCCCAAAGACATTCCTGGTTTCCAAGAACAGAACCGTTTATTATTCAAGTTTGTGTTAGTGCCCTGGAGACCAAAGAAACCTGTAAGTGTTCTCTTTGTTATGGTGATTCCTGCTGACACACAAGGAGGAGCTGCTGATTCCGGTCAATGACTGTGAAATAGCAACTATGTCACTTGACTTACATAAGCTGTGCCCCCAGGTCAACTCTTAAAACTCAAAGGGGTATATGTCCTTACATAAATAAATACATAGATAGCTACTTATGGATATTAGATATATAGGTACTTGACTTTGCAATGGAAAGAACTCATTTTTCCTTACTAATTCTTTAAATCATTAAGTATCTCAGGTTGGGAATTCATTAAGTCAAACTTGCAAGTATAATGACTTTTTATTTAAGGCTGTCAAAAGGGATTGGGATTTATATTTATTAAGCACCTATTATGTACTTGGTGTCATGCCAAGTGTTTTATATTTGTTCTATCATTTAAAATTTCACAGCATTCTAAGTTTCATTCTATAATTCAGAGCTGATGGATCACCAGTCCAATTTCATGGAAAGTTGTTGTTGCTCAGCCGTTAAGCTGTGTCCAGTTCTTTGCGGTCCCATGGACTGCAGCACGCCAGGCTCCTCTGCCTTTCATTATCTCCCAGAGTTTGCTCAGATTCATGTCCATTCACTTGATGACGCTCTCTAACCATCTCATCCACTGCTGCCCTCTACTCCTTTTGCCTTCAATCTTTCCCAGCATTAGGGTCTTTTCCAATGAATTGGCTCTTTGCATCAGATGGCCAAAATATTGGCGCTTCAGCTTCAGCATCAGTCCTTCCAGTGAATATTCAAGGTTGATTTTCTTTAGGATTGACTGATTTGATCTCCTTCATGAAAAGAAAGGCACTCAAATCAACCCAGATGGTTAAAAGCATCTTAAGTTTAGATCAAAGAGATCAGGACATGGACTTTCTGCCTTTCTGCCTCTGTGACATGTTCTTGAACTTTAAATGCTTGCTTTTTATTTATAAACTGGGGATAATAAAATTACTCATGATGCGTTCGTAAACATTGAAGGAAACAAGGCAAACAAAAGCAACTGGTAAGCAGGGCCTCTATTCAGTTTGCTTCTTCTAAGTCCTGCCTCTTTCTCTCCTTCCTCTCTCTCTGCTCTCATACCCCACTTCTGTTTGGGTGTTTATGAAAAAATCAGAAAGTAGCCTTAATGACCACCAAGTGACCTCATTTAACATATGATGAGAATAAGGTCCAAAGTATTTGGAGACATAAACACAGCTAAGTGGGAGCAAACTTAGTAAAACAAACAAACAGAAACCAAAAAACCTCCCAATTCAATGCCGCTTATGTCATGCATGTCTGTGTTCTGAGGAACACACCTAAATGAAAACTTAGTGCTACTCACCCTCCATGGCTTCCCAGGTGGCGTTGTGGTAAAGAACCCCCCTGCCAATGCAGGAGATGCAAGAGATGAAGGTTCATTACCTGGGTCGGGAAGATCCCCTGGAGAAGGAAATGTCAATCTACTCCAGTACTTTGGCCACCTCATGCGAAGAGTTGACTCACTGGAAAAGACTTTGATGCTGGGAGGGATTGGGGGCAGGAGGAGAAGGGGACAACAGAGGATGAGATGGCTGGATGGCATCATGGACTCAGTGGATATGAGTCTGACTGAACTCCGTGAGTTGGTGATGGACAGGGAGGCCTGGCGTGCTGCGATTCGTGGGGTCGCAAAGAGTTGGACATGACTGAGCAACTGAACTGAGCTGAATTGAACTGATTCTTGCCAGGAGAATCCCATGGACAGAGGAGCCTGGTGGGGTCGCAAAGAGTTGGACACGACTGAAGTGACTGAGCACGCACATGCACGCCCCCTCCATACTCCCTCTCCTTCTAAACTTAATTAAGAATTCTTAACCCTCCTACAGGGCTTCCCAGGTGGCTCATTGATAAAGAATCCACATGCCAAAGTAGGAGATGCAGAGATAGGGGTTCGATTCCTGGATTGGGAAGATCCCCTGGAGGAGGAAATGGCAACTCATTCCAGTATTCTTGCTTGGAAAATCCCATGGACAAAGGAACCTGGTGTGCTATAGTCCATGAGGTCACAAAGAGTCCGACATGACTGAAAGACTGAGCATGCAAGCAACCCTTCTACACTATTGGTGGGAATGTAAATTGGTGCAACCTCTGTGGAAAACAGTATGTAGTCTCCTCGAAAAGCTAAAATTAGAGTTGTCATATAACCTCACTCCACACAAAACTATAATTCACAAAGATGCATGTGTCCCTATGTTCATAGCACCACTATTCACAATAACCAAGATATGAAAGCAACTTAAATGTCCATCAACAGATGAATGGATAAAGAAGATATGGGATATGTGTGTGTGTCTACATATATGCATAAAATGGAGTATTACTCAGCCATCAAAAAGAATGAAACATTGTTATTTGCAACAACACGAGTGGACCTAGAGATTATCATACTAAATGAAGAAAGTCAGCCAGAGAAAGACAAATAGAAAATTACATCACGTATATGTCGAATCTAAAATAGGACACAAGCGAACTTATTTATGAAACAGAAACAGATTCACAGACACAGAGAACAGACTTGCGGTTGCCGAGCGGGAGGAGGTGCATGGGGAGGGATGGAGCGGGAGTTTGGGATTATCAGATGCAAAATGATTACATACAGAATGGGTGAGCAAGGAGGTTCTACTGTATAGCACAGAGAACTGTATTCAATATCCTGTGGTAAACCATAGTGGAAAAGAACATGGAAAAGAATGTGTGTGTATATATACATATATATATATACATACACATATATATACATATATACATATATACATATATACATGTATATATACATATATATATACACACACATATGTATACCTGAATCACTTTGTTATACAGTAGACATTAACACAACATTGTAAATCAACTACACTTCAATAAAATAAATTTTACAAACTGAATTCTCAAACCCCTGTGTGTAGAGCAAACTGTGATTGCATAGTTCCATGCGCCTCAAAGGAGAAGGGAATGGCAGCCCACTCCAGAATTCTTGCCTGGGAAAACCCAAGGACAGAGGGGCCTGGTGAGCTATAGTCCACAGGGTTGCAAAGAGCTGGACACAAGTTAGCAGCTAAACAACCATAAACAACATGTGCTTCAAAATGTATACAGTGACCACCTGCAAATATTATCCACATGCCCTATTTAACAACTGCAGCTCCTGTTCAGACGTCACTGCTTTGCAGAACAACCCACTGTTGCTGGATATTTTTCAACAATAGACAGACATCCGAATATTGATATAAATTTTTTCAATTTTTTTTGAACAGTAAGAAGGCCAAACAAACCACCAACTTTGCCTTCTAGAACAATGGATAAAGTGAAGAAATGAGCATTCCACAACCTAAGACCATTAGTACGAGGTCGACACTGAGCAAAGGAATTAGAAAATAGACAGTTCTTCCTCTCCTCATTCCTCTTCCCACTGGCTTTCATTTTAAATTGGAGAGTGAGCTTTCACGAGTTTGCCCTCTTCATACTTCCTCTGCATTCTCTGAAGCCCACAGCTCATGAATAAGCCCTTAGCACATAGTTGTTGGACACGACTGAGCGACTGAACTGAACTGAACTGAACCGAACCGAATGTTATCAATAGCCTCTCTGGTTGTGGGAATGGTACTAATTCCTTTCACCTCTCATACATACTTCTTGATTGCTTTATTCTTTCTCCAAACATTCATCCAATAAACATTCGCTGAGCTCCTGGACCCTTTCAGGCCCTGTGCTGGAGATAATGAAGAAATAGGTAAGAAACAGCTCCTGCCGTCAAAGAACTCCACGACTAGAGGAGGACATGGATATGGAATCAAGTAACTCTTTTTGATGGTGTATAAAATGTTATATTGGGGATGATTCCCTTTCAAGTGGCATTCACTTTACTTACTTTCTACCACATCTCACAAGGCCACAGAAGAGCTCAGAAACTTAAAAAAAAAAAAAAAAAGTGCAGCTGTCAGTATGATTAACACAACGGCGAGACGTGGGGTATGAGAACGGATATAGGTGGTTTTATAAGGACGATGCGGTTGTGTGGGACACGCATGTTGAGCAGAGACTACAGACACTTAGCCCCAAACTTCCTTTTGCAGTCTGTGATGTCAGTGAGCTGTGCGTGGAAGGCTTTGCTTCCGGAATAGGAAGGCTGACTAACCCATGAAGCTCTGTATTACTCATTTCAGCAATCATTTGCTTTTCCCTATGCAACATATAAAATTTGTACAAGACACAGCAAAAGAACTTAGTCAGGTCACCCACATTAATTTAGGACATGTTGCTGTTGACTAGTTGTAGGGGCTCTCTGTGCTGAAATTTATAACAAAGCCAAAAGATTCTGGGCTTAAACAAACAGCATCTCTGAGAATCTTATATGACAGTTTTGGGGGAAACAACTCAGCAACTTTTATTCAAATCAAACTACCCAAACTATTCTAGATGAAATTATATTTTGGATACCTATTATTTGCATAGACTTCCCTGGTGGCTCAGTGGTAAAGATTCTGCCTGCCAAAGCAGGAGCCACAGGAGCCAAGGTTTGATCTCTGGGTCAGGAAGATCCCCTGGAGGAGGAAATGGTAGCCCACTCCAACATTCTTGCCTGGGAAATCACAGAGGAGCCTGCCAGGCTATAATCCATGGGATCACAAAAAGAGCCAGACACGACTTAGCAACTAAGCAACAATGCTAACAATTATTTGCATAGCACTTCTCTTATAGATACTGTAGAGAAGTATATAAAATATGCTTCTGCTCCTGAAGGAATCTGCAATCTGGTTAGGGGAGGAAGTTTCAGGCATGTGAAAAAAAGAAGTAGCAGAACCAGGCACATGCAATACATTGCTAAATGACTGATGCTGACAATCAGAGATATGTGTACGGTTAAATAACCATAATCACGAGTTAGAGGAATCTAGAAAGAGATCACACTTGATGTAAGCTCTGAAGAAGAGAACCACTTGGATAAAACAGAAAAATAAGAGAAATAGGAATAAGAACAGGGGGGCAGAGGAGTGGGGAAGTGGGAAAGCTTTAGGGAAGTTACGGAAACAAGGACTGGACTTGGCTGCAGCAGAGGAACCCGGGGAAACAGTAAGAACTAGGGCTGAGAATCAGGTGGGAGTCAGACCAGCAAGACTATGAATGCAAAGTCAAGGAGTTCAGACCTCCTTCCACAGGTAATGTTCAGCCACTGCACACTTCGCATTAGTGGAATGATGGGATAAACCTGGAGATTATACAGGAGAAATAGCAGGGGTCAGGGGTAGGGCCAAGTATGTGGGGAGATATAAGAGCCCCATGAGGCTAGTTATTTGGCATTTCTTCAACTTCATATATTCTTTAAATAGCCTGTTCAATATCTATTTAGTAAGGTATAAAGGAATATCCTATGAACCTAGACTATATTAAAAGTATTAAAAGTACTTTTAATATTTGTATTAAAGTATTTAGTTATTAATACTTTTAATAATTTAATAATTGTATTAAAGCATTTGTATTAAAGCCACTTTGTATTAAAAGTAGATGTATTATGGTCACTGACTATAACATTAATACTCTTTTGGAACTTTCTGGTTTTCAAGTTTAAAATTGTCTCCCACTTTTCAGACCTCAGGTGTTTCCTCTTTCCCCCTGTGAGTCCTTGTCACATTCAAATTCTTGGCTTTAAAACCATGAGGCCCACCATTTGCCCCAGTAAATAGTACTATATGCCACATTAATCATTTTCAGAATTTCAGGGCACTGAACCGCCTACCCCGAGGGACTCTTGGCTTGCAGGTTTTAGACTTGATGTGGCCTTTTTCACACTGTGCAACTTCCTATGTATGTGTCATCAAAATAAACCCAGGAAGGTCGGTATTGGTGAGGACAAGTTTGTTCAATTTTTATTCTTGGGTGGGCATTGCCTGTTCTGGCAGAAGTAAGACCAAAATTCATCTTGCCAATTATGAAACAGACGGAACTGGAGAACTGAGCGACATGGCACTTCATTTTGAGGTAACGTGGTGGTGGTTTAGTCGCTAAGTCATGTCTGGCTCTTGCGACACCATGGACCGTAGCCTGCCAGGCTCCTCTGTCCATGGGATTCTCCAGGCAAGAATGCTGGAGTGGGTTGCCATTTTCTTCTCCAGGGGATCTTCCTGACCCAGGAATTGAATCCGGGTCTCCTGCATTGCAGGCAGATTCTTTACCGACTAAGGCACCAAGGAAGCCCACTGAGCTACAAGAAATGTAGTGAATAGATATGAAAACATCACTCAGACAGGGCTTCCCAGATGGCTCAGTGGTAAAGAATCTGCCTGCCAATGCAGGAGCTGCAGGAGACATGGGTTCCATCCCTAGGTTGGGAAGATCCCCTAGAGGAGGAAACGGTAACCCACTCCAGTGTTCTTGCCTGGGAAATCCCATGGACAGAGGAGACTGGCAGGCTACAAACCACAGGGTCACAGAGAGTCACGCGTGACTAAGCAACTGAGCACTAGCATAGAGATATTATAACATCGCTCAGACAGGTCGCCCAGAGAGCTTCCCGGCTAGTGCACCTCATTCCCTGCACAGACTAGAACCAATCCAGCTTTCCCTCTTAACTACCCGGTTTGATAAAGGCAGTTGATGACTCTAGGATGGCTGCCACCGACCTAGTCAGAAACCAGATGGGGCCACACACCAAGGTTCCGACGTGCATGATCACAGATCCTAGGTCACCCAAGGGTAAAGTTAAATCTGACTGTGTTTCACATTCTCTGATCTGGTCCTGAACTTGTCACACTGGCTCTGGGGTTACCTCTTCAGTTCTTACTCATATCTGCTAAGAAAGCAGTAGGCAGCAGAATAGTCTTTCTTGGATTCAGTATTTAATTACATGATTTTATCTAGCATATAATCTTGCTGCTGCTGCTGCTAAGTCGCTTCAGTTGTGTCCGACTCTGTGCGACCCCATAGACAGCAGCTCAACAGGCTCCCCTGTCCCTGGGATTCTATGCTTTAACACTGAACCATCTGAAAGAAATGAAATCCATAAGTAATGAGGTGCCATACATTTTTAGTATTGATTTGTAATCTTTTTTAATGTAGATGACTTTAGTAGATCAAAGACCCTACTTACTTCCTCATGACCATGCCAAATAAAATATTCCACCCCAGAAACTAAATTTATGGAACAAAACTCTACACAGAAAGATTAATACAGACTTTAATAACACTGCATTTTATTAAATATTTTAATCATTATTTGAGGCCAAAAATATACAGAAATTATCATAATTAGAAACCATAGATCTCTAAGAAACCTTTATAAATGATAGACAAAATTACTCTGTTTCAAAATTGATTCTACTGTATGAATAGTATATTGTGATAAACAAGTCAACAGTTAACCATTTTGTCTCAGTGAGGTTGTATCAGTTGTGGAGAATGAATTGGTGGTTTTGTTCACACACACCCACACTAAAGATGACTATGAGAAAACCCACACCACTACTCAAAGTGTAGACCTAGCCAAGAGAAATATGAATTCTCTCTGAACATGCCCTGCCATCCTGCAATATGTTTCAATCCACACCTTGAATTCTGTTCACATAGTTCTTAGGATATAAGCAAAGGGAAGCCATTTCTCCCTAGAAAGAACTTTCCTCAACAGGGCCTACGTGAGGATCAACAGAATACCACAAGTGAAGCTCATCAGCAGCAGAACCAAAATATAGTCTTTAAAAAAACAGAGAAAAATATACCCATGATGAACTATTTCCAAGACATAGTTCTGGAAAAGCGGAGTCTGTGACTTCCTAACCGTGAGATCCTCTCCTTAATTCTAGAGACACAGACAAAGCTGAGATAGCAGGTGGTCACCCCATGCATACGGCCTCCTACAGGGGAACACAGACTAGACCTGGGGTGAGACGGTGGGCAGACACTGCCACTTGACTACCCAGGGCCTCTTGAAACAGACAGTCGTCTAGATCTCAGTTTTTCCATCTGCACATCAAGGGTAACTTGTGGATGGGTATTTTATAAAAAATGCCACCTGAAATAGATGGTACAACAGAATAAGGGCTGTGTGGGGAAGGTGTGTACAAAGAGCTTGAAGAAGTTAGGGAAAGTCTCTGAAGAAGCGACACCTCAGTCACCATTTGAAAGACAGGAAAGAATGAATCAAGCCAGTGGAGGTGGCGGTAGGGAGATCATTGGCTGTGAAAGGGTGATTTTGCATGAAGGAACATTTTGAACTTTACCACCAAAGTGGCAACACTCAATGGCACACCAACCAACAGAACCAGTGCTTTTTACAGAAAACAACATCAAATCACACCTCTCGATTTTCTTCATTTTTTCCACCCTACTTATTCCCTGTACATCAATACTCAGTCCATATATGTTATTTGAACTCTTACTACTGACTCAAGTATTTTTCAAAGTACAGTCATGATCCCCAGAGATAACTGGCTTAGAAAAAAAGTATGTTCTGGGCCTCCACCCTGGAATGACTAAGTCATCAGAGTATCTAGGGGGAGGGATCGGAATCCCTCTGTAACAACCTTGGTAGGCAACTTCAGTGGACTGAGCGCTAAGTGAGGTGTTGCACACAGTATCAAAGCAGACACTTGTGTTCCCTAACCACAAGGACCCCACAATACAGTCTAGGTGATAAGACACACGTACCTGAAAATATAAGTAATACATCTTGTTAGGACACAGGTATAACCTATAAATTGCTGGGGAAGAAGCTCAGGGGTCAGAGGTCAAGGGAAATACCAGTTTCTCAGTTGCAGGAACTAGACGCCTGTCCATATTACACCCTGTGGAGTAGAAGTGAGGCTGGTAGCCTATGAGTTATAAGGGCTTCATAAAAAAACATCATTCAGGACATGTAGCTCAGACCATGCAACATTACAGATATAATCAGTATCAGGGGAACATCTGTGCAGTAGAGTCTTGCCTAACATCTTTAGCAACAGAACACCTTGGAAACATAGAAGCAGAGCAAAGTGCAAATGAACAGAGCACATGGGTTCTGGGACTAGACCCCAAACCCCATTAGGAAAACCATTCCAGGAAAAGTGATCTGAGTCACTAGGAACTCCACCCATCTCTTCAAGTCTTGTTCTTCTTCACTTATAAAATCAGAACTGCCAACCCTGGAGGTAGTTATAGCCCTGGAAAGAAGCAATGCTACATCCTGCACCAGAAAGGTTTTGACTTAGGCTCAAACTACATCCATACGTAACTACAGTTGCCCATCCCTTTCCAGAACTGATGCCTAGATTGAGACACTCTACTGAGAAGTGCACCTTTCTTCCTTGTGTTAAACTCCAAGGTCAGTGTGGACTTGATTTGGACTGGACATTCTAATCACTTAGACCAGAAATGCCCTTTACTCTTTCCTACATTAATTCATCTCACTGGACTTGACTTCAGGCTTTCAAATAATATCTTTTGATGTCATACCATCAGGACAATCAACCCTGGAAAAAGATGTTTACAAGCCGGTGCAGAAATGATGGGGAAGCAACCTGCCCCTCGGCTTCCCCTTTTCTGCATATCTCTCCTCTCCATCCTCCAAGAATCTTGATGACCCGGGATTTTGAGGCACTTTCCTAGGGCATGCCTCCACGTATCCCTGTAATGGTGGTCGATTAAGCAAGCTTCTGGATATGTGTACCACTAGCAACTCTGGAGAAGGCAATGGCAACCCACTGCAGTACTCTTGCCTGGAAAATCCCATAGATGGAGGAGCCTCGCAGGCTGCAGTCCATGGGGTCGCTAAGAGTCAGACACAACTGAGTGATTTCACTCTTACTTTTCATTTTCATGCATTGGAGAGGGAAACGGCAACCCACTCCAGTGTTCTTGCCTGGAGAATCCCAGGGACGGGGGAGCCTGGTGGGCTGCCGTCTCTGGGGTCGCACAGAGTCGGACACGACTGAAGCGACTCAGCAGCAGCAACTCCCATCACTAGCAGCACACAGCCAATCCTGAAGAGCGTGGATGGATAACTGAATAGAAAGAGACTTGACATTCCACCCTGGAAAGGTTTTCAACAATGGGTTTATTAGTACCTGGAGGTGTATTGCATGCAGTTATAAAAGACATCACTTCTGTGATTTATGCCTCTGCTTCAGTTCAGTTCAGCCGCTCAGTCCTGTCCGACTCTGCAACCCCATGAATCACAGCACTCCACGCCTCCCTGTCCACCAACTCCCGGAGTTCACTCAAACTCAAGTCCATCGAGTCGGTGATGCCATCCAACCATCTCATCCTCTGTCATCCCCTTCTCCTCCTGCCCCCAATCCCTCCCAGCATCAGAGTCTTTTCCAATGAGTCAACTCTTCGCATGAGGTGGTCAAAGTACTGGAGTTTCAGCTTTAGCATCATTCCTTCCACAGAAATCCCAGGGCTAATCTTCTTCAGAATGGACTGGTTGGATCTCCTTGCAGTCCAAGGGACTCTCAAAAGTCTTCTCCAACACCACAGTTCAAAAGCATCAATTCTTTGGCGCTCAGCTTTCTTCACAGTCCAACTCTCACATCGATACATGACCACTGGAAAAACCATAGCCTTGACTAGCTGGACCTTAGTCGGCAAAGTAATGTCTCTGCTTTTGAATATGCTATCTAGGTTGGTCATAACTTTCCTTCCAAGGAGTAAGCATCTTTTAATATCATGGCTGCAGTCACTATCTGCAGTGATTTTGGAGCCCCCCAAAATAAAGTCTGTCACTGTTTCCACTGTTTCCCCATCTATTTCCCATGAAGTGATGGGACCAGATGCCATGATCTTCGTTTTCTTAATGTTGAGCTTTAGGCCAACTCTTTCACTCTCCTCTTTCACTTTCATCAAGAGGCTCTTTAGTTCCTCTTCACTTTCTACCACAGAGGTGGTGTCATCTGCATATCTGAGGTTATTGATATTTCTCCCGGCAACCTTGATTCCAGCTTGCGCTTCTTCCAGCCCAGCGTTTCTCATGATGTACTCTCCATATAAATTAAATAAGCAGGGTGACAGTATACAGCCTCTGCTTACCCCTCTGCAAAAGTCAGGAATGCTAAGATTCTCCATCCTAATCTGTTGAGGCTCCACAGATAACCTACCTTTGTGGCTTTTTCAAAAGATCATGACCTGCTTCTGCCACTGACTCACAACAGCATGTCCAGAACCATGCGTATAGGACTGTACACTGAATGGCTGTATCTGGTCTATTCAGCACCTAGATGGTCAGCATGTTAGATGTGGGCTTTGGATTCTGAAAGTCAGGGCTCCATCATGTACTTCTGTGTGCCTTTAATACAATAACTTAAACATGCTTGGTATTAGAATCTTTTTTATATGATATCATTAGTAATATCTGTGTAATATTTGGTTGGGAAAACTAAGTCAGGAAATTAATAAAGAGGGTCTTACAGTACTATATACCTGTTACATGTTCAAAGTGTCAGCTGAGTTGATTAAACTGGAATGACCAGTGCACTGGTGTCCACAGAGGTGGTTGCTTTTTTTTTTTTTTTTAATCATATACTGAAAAGAGTTTTCATTTCTCAAAAATTCTAGTCCAGAAAAATGTGAGCAGTTTTGTTCTGCCTTCAGTGCCCTGAAAATTCCCAGATAGAAAGATAACATGAGCTATAAACCCCCAAATCCACAAAGTTCTACCAGCTACCAACTAAAATACAGAATTTTCCCAATTCTTCCTCATTTGGTGTGCCAGGCAGCTAATGAGAAGGTGCTGGTAAAAACAGTGGTTTCCCCTAAAACAAACTCATTGACCTTTTGCCCTTTCTAAGGTGTTTCCCTCTTTAGCATCTGAAGAACTGCAGCGTTTCATTTTTCCCACTGAATAACCAGTGACCACAAAAGCAAGTTGTTGACTGACATACTGGGGAAGAAGCTGAGCGTAAGTGAACCTTCCCTGGGAACTACTATTTACATCACCAACTTACCCGGGACACTTCTGATACACTTAGAGACAAACCTACCCCTACTGGGGAAATTGGTGCTTCTCAAGCATTAAGATACCAAGTATAAGCACACAGTTGGATTAATACTGGCAAGTAGTCATAACAGAAAATTTGAAATAGAACACTATTTGAACATTAGTAGGGAAAGATGAATTGAATTTGGTTTTCGAACATGACCTTACAATTTCTAACATGGAGACCCCGGAGGGTGGGCAGTAAAATATGTTTGAAAATGTGACCATGGATAAATAGTCTAAAATCCAAACTTTGAGCACCAGCATGAGAGTAAAAAGCCCTCACGTTTAGTTAAAAAAGAAAAAAATGAAAGTCTTTCTCTGAAGAATTAATCATTGCAGCTTAGGTGACCGTAGGATTTTGACTACTGAGAAAGACAGAAAAAAATATTAGCAAAGAATGGAAGTACTGGGATGAAAAAAGAAGAGGATCTTTTAGAAACTTAAACATATTATTTACCACACCTTATTAATGACTGAATAGCATCTTGAATTATTGAATTAATATCTTCCAAGCACCCTCATATTTCAAATTCCAGGGATTAATTATTATTCATCTCTTACTTGTTCGATCAGCTGCATTTAACACAAACAGACTCTATATTTTAAAAATATTGTCTTTCTTCACTTTGTTCAAAGAGGTATCCCTTTTTGGTTAGTTATATTCACAAAGCCCACTCCTGATCCCTGCTTCTTTGCCGGACCGCCCTTCTGCGCCTTCCTCTCCACTTCTCGATACTGAGGTTCTTTTCTCGTTGCACAGGTGTTCTCACCAGGTCCCATCTGTGCGCTGGGGTCCTCCAACTTTCTATCTCCAGCCCTCACCTCTCTCCTAAAAGCCAGACCCCTGTGTCCAGCTGTGTTCAACATCTCCTAAGGGGCTTTGCGAATATAACTAACCAAACTGAACTCTGGCTCCTTAGCCCCTATTCCACCCTAGCCCTCTTCCCGAGTCTCCCCCATCACTTGGTGCTGTTACTGTTCACCTGTTGCTTAGCCCCCAAGCCTGAAGGCTTCCTCGACTCCTCTTCCTCTCCTACTCTACATCAAGTCCTTCAAGTGGATCCTGGCCATTCTTTGTTCAGATTTTATTATAAATCTGGGTGCTTCCTATGACCTCCCCATCATTTAGTCCCAGACCAAGCACACTGAGTGATTTCCTATATCGCTGAGAATAAAAGCCAAATTCTGGGTTGGTCTACGAGGTCCCCATTATCTAGTAACAGTAACTCTTTAACCCTGCCACCGCTCTCGTCACCACCCATGACTTCCTCGTCTCCCAACACAGGGCCCAGACCTCCTGTTGCTTTCTGTCCAGATGCACGTCCCTGAGGCAGTCCCATGACTCGTATCTTGACTTCTTTCAGGTCTCTGTTCAACCACAACATCCCTCTAAAGACTCTGCTTGACACCTGTTCCTTACTCTCTAACATCATCCTCTTCTTCTTCTTCTCTCCTGGCTCATAAATCACTCCCAGGCATGATAGCATTTATCACCTATTCGCTGACTGTCCACCCCATCACCACTTTAGAAGCTAAGCCCCAGGGGCACAGGGCTGGATCTCTTTTGTTCTCTGCTCTACTTCCACTGTCTAGAACAATTCCCCAAACATCATGAGAACTAATAAGTTGTCTTTAAATAAAATTAAATTTTAATTAAACATATGTAAGTTATTTACTTTATTAAGCTACAAGAGGCTCATATGATAGGTGTAGTCAATGAATTCCCTTGGTTTTACAAAGTTCCCAGTTGAATCCCAGTGGGGTGGCTGGCGATAACATCCATGGGTCTGCCATCCATTTCTATCTGTATATGCAAGATGTCATTTATACACAGTTGCAAGTGTTACTTGCGTCAACAGCAACTAAACCTGGACACTAACTAGTTCCTTGTGAGCAAGAAAAATAATAAAATATTCTCAATAAATCTGAAGCCACATAGAGTCAAGAAGCTTAAGACACCACACATATACAAAGAAACCACACAAAGAAAAAGCAAATGATTAGTAGTCACACATGTGGTAATCAAACTGATCACAAAACCATAGGAGGAGAAGATTAAGGCCAAATCATTTGATTCACCTCCAACACTATCAACCTACACAGTTTCCACAGAAAACCTTCTGGGCCATTTATTATTGTCTGTCCTCTAGAGTTTTTAGAGCAGAATATGAAGTCTACCCACAGAAACGTTCTTTAAATAGGTCCACGAAGAAACATTTTGGGGGACTCACTGAATAATGATATAATGAACCCAGGCTTTCGCACAAACCTTAATGGAGTATAGGCATCCTAATGTACTTATTCATGAATATCAAGTTAAGCCTTCTTGGAGATTCCAGGAACTAAAAGACTTTCACCATTAGTCATTTTGACAAGGGCTCTATGCCATTTACTTCTGGCCAAGGATCAGGAGAGTCACGAGGGAAACCAGATGCTCAGCTTTCATGACAAAATACTGGGGATTTCTCAAGGACAGTCCCCTTCTCTTGAGTAGCCTCAAATGCATCCCAAAACCAGGCATATGCAGAGAGATATGTGCGTGCGCACATACACACACACACACACACACACACACACACACACACACACTACCTCAGATATATCACAGGAGATGCCAGGAGAGATATGGAGCATTCATATGCTCATTTTAGCTTTTTTCCTTTTTCTTTTTTTCACTATTTTATCATTTTCATGTTTTGGAAAGGATAATTGAACTAATATATCTGAGAATTAGGGTATTTGTACATTCGGGGAAGATCAATCATGGAAAAGCAGGTTGTTCAGTAACATCAAGCATGTCTATCTCTTGTCTAATCTTTCATTCACAGTCCACATGCTGAGTGAGTGCAGAGTCAGAATGGCCTCCTCTTCAGCATGGGTCTCAGGAGCAGCCAGTATCAAAGAGCAGCAGCCCACTCTTGAGCTGAACATAACTATTATGAAATAAGTTTTGAAGATGACGCTTGATGTGGTTGCAGAACACGCCTTCTCATCCCAAGGAGAAACTAGGAAATGACAAGAACGGAGTTAGATAGGCAAGTAGCAGGTAAATGCTAGACAGGACTGAATAAATGACATGTTCTAAAATAGTCTCTCATAGCAACAAAAAAAAAGACTAAAAATAACTTTATCTCACTTTGTTCTGATCTGGTGACTCTAAGTGGCCCAAATTAAGATTTGTAACTTTTTCCTTACTCATCAAATACTATATATGTATACAATCAAATATATATGTGTGTGTGTATGTGTGTGTGTATGTATAGAATCAGTAGGCACAAAATATATTCATTTACTTATTAAACAAATATGTACTGAGCACTTACTCTGTGACAAACACTGCTCAGACACCAGGGAAATAACAGTGGACAAAAAGACAAAAATACCTGCTCTTGTGGGAATTATATTCTAGCATAAGGTGACAGATATTAAAAAAGTAACAAGTAAATATGTAGAATGTCGGATGGTTATAACTGCTATGGATAAGAATCAATCAGGGAAGAAGGAGAAGGTATGCTGGGATACAAATCCAGATAAGTCAAGGAAGACTACTGGGAAGCGAAGACTAAAGAGAAATCTAAAAGGATTAACAGAGCAAGTTATCCAGATATAGAAGGAATATTCTTCTCAGTGGGAGTGACAGTTGGTGCAAAGGGAATGTGCCTGGCATGGTCAAGCAAGGTGTGCGGGTGGAGTGAAGCACCAACAAGGAGATGGAGTTAGATTAGAGATCAGACTCCTGAGAGTTGGGTAGTGACTTTGACTCTGTTCTGAGCAAAATGGAAAGTCAACGGAGGATTCTGAGCAGAGGAGTGAATAATCAACTTTTTAAAAACAGATCACTCTGGCTGCTATTTTAAGAACAGACTAAAGGTGAGAGATGGATTGGAAGATAAAAAGGAAGACTAGACAAGAGGTTATTGCTATGATCTTAGCAAAGGATAATGATGTCTCATTGCAGGGTAGTGGCAGTGGCAGTGATAAGAAGGAAGTAGATTCTGAATATTTTGAAGACAAAGCCAACAGGATGTACCACAGACGAGATGTGAGAGGCATTGAGATTGACTCTAAAGACTATGGCCTGGGCACCTAGCAAAATGAAGTTTCTACAATACATGTCCATGAATGAGGGCCAGAAAAAAATTGGCAAGGGCAAGTTAAGCATGATGGGAAATATAGACATCCTAATTTTGAAAGAACAATTAAGCATTCAAGTTGAGATACTTCAAACTCAAGTTTAAAGGAAAGACCCAGAGACTTATATAAATTCAGGGGTTTTTCAGCATATGGATAGTATTAAAATCACAAGAATGAATGAGATTTCACAGGAAGTACAGTGAGAACAGAAGAGAGGTGTGAGGACTGAGCCTTGGGCCACGTCAAAATTGAGAAGTCAGGCGATGAAGAGGAATAACAGAGGAAAATAAAAAGAAATGGCCAGTGAAATAAAAGGAAAGTCTGGCTTATCCGGGAAGGCAAGTGAAAAATATGTCAAGAAGAAGTAATAATCAGCTGTGTCTGATTTTACTCATACTTTGGGTAAGAGGTGGGCTGGGCACAGATCTTGATTTTAATGACACAAGATCTTAGTGATGTAGATAAGAGCAGTTTTTGTGAAATACTGAAAGTACAAGCTTGATGCCGGATGAAATGGGAAGCTGAAGATAGTGAGCACAGTTGCCTCTTCCATGGAGATTTACTAGTTAAAAAAGAGGGAGAATGGGGCAGTAGTTGATCAAGTAGGTTGATTGTGAAATCTTATGTTTTTCTTAAATAGGAAAGGGACAGTGAGGACTTGATCCCATCTACTTGCTGATGGAAAAGATTATGCCAGCCAGGGGGAAATTCCAAAGAGAGGAGAATGGCTGGAGCAGTATCTTCCTGGAAGGGGAGGAGCCAACCCTGGACTCCTCCTGGGTAATAGGAGGGAAAACAGAATTGTGGGCACAGAGGCCAGAAGTCAGGTAGAAATTCTCCTCGAACCACCTCTGTTTTCTCGGTAAAAGGAGAAACAAGATCATCACCAGATAGTAAAGGTTCAGAGAATAAAGCTAACAACACAATTCCAGTGGGAAAACAGAAACACCGTCCCGAGATGGGCTGAGACGCACTGGTCCCCTGCCATCTCTTCACAGACAAACAGCTGCGCAAGGGTCCAGGACAGGACAAGATGTGCTGCTACACACGGAGTCTTGACCTGGCACACGCCGTGCAGGGTGAGGAGAGCCACACACTCAGAGAAGTGCTTAAAGGAAGTGAAACTCAGTACAGTCAAGTCAGACCTGGCTGTTACTTCTGCCTCTGCTCCTGTCCAGACTCGACCATCACCACTGATCGGTTTCAGTTTTACAAGCCAAGAAGTACTTTATGTACTTTAACTTGGTTGTTTTCTGGCAGGGGAGGAGGGGACGTGAGGAACGGAGAGGTAGGTATTTTGTTTGTTTGTCTTAAATTGGGAGAAATCCCAATTTACTAGGTTTTTATACTTCTGTTGCAAAGTCATCAATGCCCCTTTCCACGAAATATCTTCTATTTCAAAACTGGCCTAAAGTTGGCTACTTTTATATAGGCTGGAATTCTCTCATATTTCAGTGTAATTTAAGTCTCAATACATTATTTTTTTGAATTCGAGTGAAACAAGTAGTGTATGAAAACAATACAAAGACTTGCTCTGAATGACATGAGTAAAGATTCAATGAAAACTATATATAGCTTTTCATTCCATGTTAAATATAGTTAACTACAGAAGTTATATCTGGGACTCTGTTCTCAGTTGCCAATGCTTATTCCTTCCCTCAACAACCGCTTTGTAAGTACCTACTATGTACCAGGCACACAGTATACAGCAGTAAAAAAAAAAAAAAAAAAGATCAAGATCCTTGCAGTCATGAATCATATTATATTCAAAAGGGAGATATATAGATAATGGACTATTAATAAATAAGAAGATATTATTATGTAAGAAGGTTATAAGTACAATGAAAAAAAAATACATCAGAGCCAATAGATGAGGTAACCAGTTTGCAACATAAATGGTGCAGTCAAAGCAAGTCTTGCTGAAAGTTAACATCAGGACATAATTGAAGGAGATGAGCTGTGAGTCAGGCCAGGTCCCTGGGGAAAAGAGAAATACAGAGGGGAACAGCAAGTACAAAGACCTGGAGGGGAGGGGTTGCACGAGCATTTACAGAAGTATGAGGGGTCAGTGTGAGGGTGGTGGGTGATGAGAGGAACAGCAGAGACGGAACTGGCTATGTAAATTGTGGGGCTCAGCGTAACCTGAAAATATGGGGTCCCTTGCTCAAAATTATTAAAAATGTCAAGGTAGCTCTTGCAGATCCTTCAACCATCCACCAGGACCTAGAAGCCAGTTTTGGCAGGAGATGAGGTTAGATCAAACAGATGCGAAAGTGAGGGGACACATTTGAAGGGCTTTCTAGGCCCCTTGTTAGAACTTTGACTTATTCTCTGAGCAAAATGACACATCACTGGAAGGTTTTGACCAATCTAACTTGCAGCATCTTTGCTGAAAGAAGTCTAAGGGGCCCAAAGAAGAAATGAGAGATTAGACAATAGACTGTTGCAACAATCCAGGTGAGAGATGACAGTGGCTTGGTACAAAGATAGTATTTGCAGAGGTAGTGAGAAGTTTCAGACTCTGCATACATCTTGAAGATGAAACGCAGATTAGAGATGGGTTTTTGTGTAGGGAGGAAGAAAAATTTCAAGAAGAATGAAGAATCACCGCCAAGGTTTTTGGCCTGAGGAACAGAAAAATGGGAGGTGCCCTGAGCTTAGAGAAGGAAGTCTAGACAGACGTGGAGGTGGTGGAGGGGGATGATGAGAAATTCAGTCCTCACCCAGACGTCTGCCTCTTAGACACTCGGGCAGTGAAGACAGGGAGTTGGCAGTGGGATTCATTAGTGTGGTGTCCAGGAGGGTGGTCGGGCTGGAGATCCAAATGTGAGAATAATCAAAAAAGCCATAATTCTGTGGTGCAACTAAAATTGCAACCAGAAGTAAAGTTCTCAAGGGACCTAGGTTCTCAAAAGACCTCAGCTAATTAAAATTCTTCCTGTGTCATATGGATTTGGGCTAATAAAGCCTCTTTTTCCCCTTTGATTTGACAGCTGAAACTGAATACCAAGGAATTTAAAATGTGACTAAGAAGAAACTGGGAGAAATTGTGTCTAAATATCACAATTAGTTTTCTGTACCAGCAGCAGACTTTCATTTTGGAACAGATTGTTTATTTTTTAATCTCCAGAATGATCCTTCTGTTACATAAATGTAAAGAAATATTCGTCTATTATATCTGTGCTGCCATCTACATGCTGCTATCTACATTAAGCTAAATGTAGATAATAAATTTTATGGAATATGTGTGTGTTAGTCACTTAGTTGTGTCCAGCTCTTTGCAACCCCATGAACTGTAGCTGGCCAGGCTCCTCCGTCCATGGAATTCTCCAGGCAAGAATACTAGAGTGGGTTGCCATTCCCTCCTCCAAGAGATCTTCCTGACCCAGGGATCGAAACTGAGTCGCCTGCAATGCAGGCAGTTTCTTTACCATTTGAGCTATCCGGGAAGCCTGATAATTTTCTGCAATAAATAAATATTTGGGAAATTTAACCAGTAGATTGAGCAGAGGTTGTATGTTATTTATGCTTGTCACTGGAAAAAAAGAACTGTCTAGTGATGGGGAGGACCAGTAGTGGACCATGTCTGGACTTTTGCTTGTAGCTGGTAACGGTTTTTCTGTTAGTTTTAGGAGTTGTTTGTGGGACAGAAGGGACCTTTGCAAAGACCCTATGAACCATTAGTCAATCAATACTGTGGGAGAGGGCCCCGGAAGAAAGCAAGAAATTGGAAAGGGGTATTTTTCCCTAAATCTATTCAGAAACAAATCCACAACTCCAGCATCTCCCCAAGGAAGACAGGGAACAGCAGTTTTAAGAGAATCTGGAGACAGCTTGGTTAGCAGGACCCCTGTCACCTCTGGATAGCTGGGGTGTATAATGTCAGGAAAGATCGGCAGGTGGGCAGGACAGGGCAGCGTGGGGGCACGTGGTGACCATATGTGAGGCAGCCCTTCCAGGAGTTCAGAAATAATTTGAAAATGTCTTACAGAAGCGGAGTGATATTCAGTAATAATAGCAGAAGGCAGTCAGGGTCTCTGTAATCGAGCTCACTGTTTATCCACACCATCTTCACGCCCAGCTTGGTAAAAAATGCATACAGATACATATCCTAACTCCAAACAGGGGCTGAGGTACTGGCTTCTTTGAAATGCGCTTTCCTCTAATACAGTCTGCTAGCCACAACAAAGTCAGGTAGAACCACGGCATTTCTCTAAGCTGAGTGAGGTACATTCACGTTCTTTTCAGTCTCTCCCTGCCTTCCTTTTCCCTCCGTCTCAGTGGGAGAGATGAGTGGGAAGTGGAATCCTGAGTTAGGAGTTTGGGATTAACATGTATACGCTACTATATACAGAAAATAGAAAACTAATAAGGACCTACTGTATAGCACAGGGAACTCCATTCAATATTCTCTAATAACTTTTTGTAGGAAAAGAATCTGAGAAAGAATAGATATTTGTATATGCACAACTGAATCACTTTGCTGTATACTTGAAATTAACACAGTATTGTAAATCAACTGTACTCCATTATAAAATAAAAATCAAATTAAAATTTTAAAAGTTGAATCCAGATTCCCACTGCTCTTTATAATTAGAATTGCACTGATCCTTACTGTGCAATGAGTAAGTCTTCCTCAGTGGCTCAGATGGTAAAGAGTCTTCCTGTCAATGCAGGAGACCAGCTTTGATTCCTGGTTTGGGAAGATCCCCCGGAGAAGGGCATGGCAACCCACTCCAGAATTCTTGCCTGCAGAATTCCATGAACAGAGGAGCCTGGTGGGGTTGCCAAGAGTCAGACACGACTGAGTGACTAACACTTTCAGTTTCACTTCACTGTGTAGTGATACTATATCCTCATTCTGTTCTTATACTTCAACGAGATGAGATAAGCCTAGAGATGTTACTATTGAATAGCTCAGTATAATATGGGTTATAATAATGTTTGTAGTGCTTATAAATTTAATATGAAATAGAACATTTCCCCCCTGCAGTTTCCATTCAGTTTATTTTCAGGTTTGAAAATGGCTTCTGTCTGGGGGTGCATGAACAGGTAATCCCAGGGATGGGGGAGCCTAGCGGGCTGCTGTCCATGGGATCACACAGTCAGACACGACTGAAGCAACTTAGCAGTAGCAGCAGCAGAACAGGTAGGAGATGGTGAATGGATCCTAACACACACATAAAAGGAAGAAATATGTCTCCTTTTCATGTCTTAAAAACCATAATTATGTCTTGCAGTTTCAAACTGTATATAACTAGTTGTTTTATTTGACAATGAAAAATATATATGAAAAAAAAATGTTTAGCTTTGTAACCTGAAAAGACCAAAAAAAATGTAGGATTATGTCATGTACGTTAAGTAATTTTTTCATCCTGAAAAGTCACATAAAACAGAGTTTCTCAAACCTGGAGCTGGAAGCTGCTTCACGGAGGGAGGCCGTCCTACGCGCTGGACCACGTGGACCACCACCCCTGGCCTCTGACCAACCATGACAGGCCTTTAACCCCCAGCCCAGAGCCATGACAATGAAAAGTGTGTCTTGAGGTTGCTAAAGGTTCCCTGAGTGGCAAAATCACCCCTGGCTGAGAACCACTGACACAGAATCTACTACTTTACAACTATAACAGAGATAGAAATTCGTTTTTACAATATATTTTGCAATTCTTTTGTTCTGAGCAACTGTTTTGAAATCATCAACCAAGAGAACACAGCCACGCTTTGCCAAAAGGATAAAGACATCATCTCTTCCAAAACCATCAAATAACACCCTGTACACTGTCATTTGATGAAGCACACCAATGATCCGTTATCTCTGTGTCATAGTCCTGCTCCTCACAGATGCCACAGTTGACTAATCTACTTCCTTCTTCAGAAATGCAGCAGCCTAGAAACAGCCAGTGTCAGGCGATTTTTGTCCACTCAGTAGGATTTATGTCTCACTAAGCTGGGCAACAGGCAGGAAGACCACAGAGTTGCGTTGCAAAAGCCTGTTGGTTTCTCATCTGCTCACTGATAAGGGCTTGACTTTGAGCACACTTTGTCAGGGACATTTTTTACAACAATTAGTTTTCACGTCAGGCATTTAAGAAGCTTTACGACAACTGCTTAGATTTCCACTGCACAGGGGAAAGACAGTGGTAAAACACTTTGAAATGACTGGATGATAAATAAACCCAGGCAATTTTTTTTTCTTATTTATGTATTACCTTCTTGTTTGCTCTTGGATGAAAAGCTAAAGTTGTCCAGAGCTCTTGTGTACACCGTTTCTAATGAGGAACATGATGAGACTATCTGCAGCCTATTTTCGAGACTAGGTGAACGAGCCGCTTATTTCAAGCAGTATTTGATTCGAGATCGTACCGACAATGTCACTGAATTTGATTAGTTCTTAATTTATTATGTTGATGCTTGATTGTGGTGGAACTTTGATCCTGTTTTGCTGACTTTGTATACTGTGTATCAAAGGCCTCAAGAAGGAGAGAGAAACACTGAGTAGTTTGATGTTTGAAAAAAATTCTGAGACACGGTTTCATTCAACAGATGTTTTTAAACTTCCTCTACTTATTATACTTTTTTCTAGACCTCCCACACTTTAAAAGGAGTTTCCCAGACAAGGATATTCAGGTGGTGCCATATCTAAAGATACTGATGAAAAGAGGTAAAATCTTTGTCAAAATTTATTCCCATGCTTTTAGTGAGGAACCAACAAGAAAAGAGGGAACAGGTTCTTCATCTCATCCTTGGCAGGGCAGATGAGAAAACAGAAAAACAGAGGGAAGAGGAAACGTTTTGCTCTTAAGGAAACTGATCCAGATAATGACATGGACACATTTCTCTGCATTTTGCAAAGTAAACTTCATTCTTTTGAAAGTTTCCGGCTTTTTAATTTGAATTTCTTGGTGTAGGTAAAAAGATTTTTGAGAATTGTTTTCCCTTCTTTAATTAAAAAAAAAAAATTCAATAGCAACTATCTGAAGAAAGGGAGAAAAAAAAGGGAAAAAAAACAAGAGAAGCCACAAAGCCCCAGCTGCGCTTAGTTCCTGTTCACTCAGGCTGGCTCGTGACGTAGGTTTGCTGTATTTTGAATTCACATATTAGAAACATTCATTCAGAGAGGAAACTAGCTTTGGCATAATCAACAGAAGAAAATAGCATTCATAGAACTGTTATTCAAAAAGAAGCACAGAGCTGTACTTCTTGTTCTAATGAACCTTACTTGGTTTAGCTATAACAGGGAGGGAAAAGAGTTGTACTTTATGGTGGGTAACTTCTGACTCTGATGCTGAGAAAGATTGAAAGCCGGAGGAGAAGGGGATGACAGAGGATGAGATGGTTGGATGGCATCACCGACTCAATGGACATGAGTTTGAGCAAACTCTGGGAGATCGTGGAGGACAGGAAGCCTGGCATGCTGTAGTCCATGGGGTCGCAAAGAGTCAGACACGACTTGAGCAACTGAACAACAACCACTTCTGACATGAAAATTTGAACAGAAGTTTCATAAATAATTATTGGAATATGAGAAAGAATCAGACCTTGCAGTTTGGGTAGCTGAGAGTCTGGGGTCTCAACTGCTCAAAACAGGGGAGCTGGAAGAGAAAGACATGCCTTGCTTTGGGGACTTTGCAGGGCCCAGAATTAAGTTATCCTGTTTCCTCCAACCACAGTTCTGGGCTGCACTTTAAAGCAACTCTGTAGCATCAGTGCCACAGTTGAGGTCCCCAAGCTACATGTCCTGTCCTCAGCCGGCCCCTCATTAGGCCCTGTCCTGTTTCCTTGTAGGGTCTGTAAGACCCTCCCTGGACTGAAGCTGCTTTGAAGTGACACCTCATATCTCCACACTGGATCTAATTCACTGCAGTGAAGAATAATTCACTTGTTAAAGACATTCATGCCAATCTCTCACGCTAGAAGCCTACATCTCAGAACTATGGTTTGCAGCTGCCATGGTTATGTGGCATTAGGCTGCTGTATGTCATATACCACTGCTCTGTTCATAATATTTAGACAGTGCCATAGCAACACGTAAAATACGACCTCCGGAGGTCTGCATTCCTCCAGCTCTGTGTCAAGTATTAGAGAAATTCCTGAGGAAGGGAGCCATACTACAGAGCGTCTGAACTGCTCCCTTTATGGTAGCGATTGCAGAAACCTAGAGCAGAAACACGCCCTAGGATTCTATATTCAGTTCTAGAAATGTCCCCGCGTACTTGCAGTTTTCTGGTTTTATTTAGAAGGCATCAAGAAATTCTCTTATCTAATTCTACAAAGAGCTACTAAAATCTCACCACTTTATAGGTAATCTTCTTTCTCTTCCCACAGTAGGAAAAACAGATTATCATCTTTTATTATCTAAGCGTTTTGCATAAAAGTATTAGTGGAGGAGGACTTCCCAGGTGGCTCAGTGGTGAAGGAACCACCTGTCAATGTAGGACACGCATGAGATACTGGTTCGATCCATGGGCCAGGAAGATCCCCTGGAGAAGGAAATGGCAACCCACTCCAGTATTCTTGCCTGGAGAATCCCATGGACAGAAGAGCCTGGCAGGCCCCTGCCAGAGGGTAATAAAGGGGTCGCAAAGAGTCAGACGACTGAGTGACTGAACACACACATATTAGTGGAGATGACAGAGATGCAAATATCTAAGACCTGGTTCTCTTTCCATATACTTCTTGAAATTCGGAAGTAAATTTCTCATTTTGGCTTGCTTTTCACCCAGAAAACAAAGATTTACTTCGCCTTAAAATAAGTTTTCTACAGTGTCAGCACAGAGATTTTCTTTCTTCTTTTCTTCTCAGCAGCTTAAAATGAGAAACATTTCTTTTCTCAGAGTTTCTCCAGAAGTAGCTCAGCTGGTGGTTCTGGCCCAGGGTCTCTCATGAGACTTTTTGTGGTCAAGTGGTTTGCCGGGGGCAGCACTCGTTGGTTTTCACACTCTTGGCTTTGTTATATAATGTTCAACAGATTCTCTCTCTCCTTTCTTTTTAAGTTTAAATTCTCTGTACCCTTTGTCAGTAAGGTATCATCAACATCCCTCTGACTGGAGTATTTTTCCTTCACCTGATTTCCTCGGAAAGCAAAACCACCGTATTGTCTTGATCAGTAAAGAGCCCTGAGTGAGGTCCGGTTGTCAGGCTAGGGCCCAGGGCCACTCAAAGCCCCCAGGCTGCTCACAGTGTCAGGTGGGCAGACCCCGCTTTGATGGAACACGACACTCAGTTCTGGTATTTTCTAGGAGAGGGGGCACAAAAGTGCACACGCATCACTCGGGTCTCTTGTTATGATGCAGATTCTAATTCCTTGGTTCTGGGATGAGCCCTAGCTCCTGCATCCAGCACAGAGATTTTAAGTAAATACCATTAACTACCTCCCCTGGAACCCCCGTCACTGTGAGCACTCCCCTCTTCTCCACCTCTTCTCCGTCAATCTTGTGGGGCAGGTCACTATTTCCTATCTGCGTTTGGTTCAAAACATCTTCCTCAGTATTATTCTCTATTTGCAAGGGCACTGCTTGCACCCAGATTATGTTTCCTCTCACAGGGTTAGCAAAGTAGCCTATTACTTCCCTTAGTTTCAAATATTTCCTGTAGTATTTTACAGAACACACAGTATTTTACATATTCATCATATCTGACCCTCAAAACAACTCATATGGTAGGCCAGGCAAACATTATCCAGCTTGGAAGTAAGGAAACAGGCTCAGGAAGAGTGAACTACTTTCTCAAGGTCACGAAGCTACCAAGTTGCCGAGCTGAAACTTCAAGTCTAAGTCCCAGTTCCCCAAATTGAATCTGCCTTCTTAAAGCCAAGTAACTGTGCATGTACTATGTGCTAAGTCACTTCAGTGGTGTCTGACTCTTTACGACCCCATGGACTATAACCTGCCAGGCTCCTCTGTCCATGGCATTCTCCAGGCAAGAGTACTAGAATGGGTTGCCATACCCTCCTCCAGGAGATGTTCCTGATCCAGGGATTGAATTTGCATTTCTTATGTCTCCTGCATTGGCAGGTGGGTTCCTTACCACAACTGAATCTGCCTTCTTAAGGCTAAATAACAGTATCACCACAATAAAATCCACTAAAGCTTTCACCACATCTTGAAGACATATGGCAACTGAGAACTGGAAATGGGGTACAGATTATGAAATTTAACAGCCCTAACTCTATACCTGGTAGCTCCAGGAACTCATGGACTCTAGAATGTGTCCAGCACTACAGAACTAACTATAGATTCAAATCTACAGTTACTATAGTCATCTATAGTTATCTATACAACTGACAATAGGCTCGAATCTACTGACTTCTGCTGCTGCGCTTTTCCATCTCACTCCCTTAAAGACCCCTGGTGCTGTGAGCTTTCCGTGACATGTGCGGATAACCCATCCAAGGTTAGTTTCTGCCAGTCTCAGAGACGTGCCTCTGCCGTGGATGGGTTTCGTCTCCCTCTCTACAACAGCACTTGTATCACCTCTGGATGGAACCCCCACTGCTACAGAACCTGCAGCCATGCCCCTTCATTCTTTCCAAGTCCAAGGCTTAATGAGGTTCTCCCACCCACCTACAAGCCCTCTCTGATGTCCCAGGCCCTCAGGAAACCTTTCCTCGCTAGTCCTCAGACACCTGCGGCTTCTGCTAGCCAGTCTCACACTTGGCACCTTCTCTAGGACCCATCCTGGGCCCTGTATGTCCTCACGGTGCCATCCCAGTCATGTCACCCTTTCCCCCAACATTCAGGGTTCTCCTCGCCAAGGACTGTTGATACATGAAAGGCTACTTCTTCTCCCTGGAACATCCTTCCACATATTAAACTATCTTGAAAATTCCCATTTAGCCTTTCCTTGTCAGTTAAGATACTGCTTCTCTTGTCAAGTCCCTGCTGATGTTTCCAGGTGACTCAGGAGAGACCTCTTCAGGCTTCTCAGCACATTCTGGACGATGCCCCCTTGGATCAACTGTATGATCACACTGCTAGTGTCTGCATGTCTGTTTCCCACCGAAGACTCCCGGACATCACGGACACAGTCATCTGCTTCTCCTCTGCACTGAGTACATGGCCCAGCACAACCAGAACTTAAGATGTGATAAATGAATCAAAAAATGAAATGCATGTCCCCATAAAAATGAAGACATTCTGTGTTCGATTAAGCTTAAGAAGTAAAAGTGCTTTGTCGCTCAGTCGTGTCTGACTCTTTATGACCTCCATGGGCTGTAGCCCTCCAGGTTCCTCTGTCCATGGGATTCTCCAGGCAAGAATACTGGAGTGGGTTGCCATGCCCTCCTCCAGGAGATCCTCCCAACCCAGAGATCAAACCCAGGTCTCCGGCATTGCAGGTGGAGTCTTTACCATCTGAGCCACCAGGGAAGCCCTAAGAAGTAAATACATTTAGAAGTTTAGAGGGGAAATACTCATCGGGAAGCAGGTCCTGGGTATCACAGGCCCGGGCCTAATTCCTCCAGCGACTACAAAGCCAGGCTAAAGAAAGACCAAGAAGCATCTTGTGGTGATACTACTGTTCTTTTGGGAGTTGGAGCTCCTTCTTACAGGCAAGCTCTCACCTCCAAAGATACTTTTCTAGAGTTACAGCCACTACCCTCACATTACAACTGTACCGAACTGCTATTCTCTACCTCCCTAGGCGATCTGAAGTCTACATTTTTAAACTTTTTGTTCTAAGAAGACCCTCTACCTGCTCCCCAGTGGACAACCTTGTAGTTGACCTTTCCACAGACAGCAATTAGCTTATTTTTTTGTGACAACTGCTCTGCTTCCATATAGAGTTAACTTATTTTGTTTCCAAAACCCGCAAGCATAATTCTATTCAAGCATGTAAGGGGGAGGGAGACAGTGACTCTGTGTCTACCTGTCTGTTAGACCATGAACTACACAAAAGCATTGTATTCAGCTATTTCACGCTTAGTTTTCAAAGCTCATCAATGTTTTGCCCTTTCCAGGTATATACTAATCCACTTATAAGATAGGGGAGGGGAGAAAAGCAGAAGGAAAGTAGAAAGACACCAAGACACCTTTGTAGCCAGTGTTGTGGATGCAAACTAGCTTCTGTTGGCTTAAAAATTTGGAAGTACAGCAGAGTCAAACTGATCTTCCTTCTCCTAGTGAGCGGTTGTGGAAACCGGAGGTGTTCTTGCAGCAGCAAATTTCTAGGCCCTGTTCCCTGGGTGTCAAGAGTCAGTGCCGAGCTTGTAGCTATGAGAGTCCGCTTTCCAGAAGTCAGCCACAGTGGCAGCAGCGATAGCTACTTAATTCCCAGGGATTAACACCTGCATTTAGAGAAGGAAATGGCAACCCACTCCAGTATTCTTGCCTGGAGAATCTCATGGACTGAGGAGCCTGGCAGGCTACAATCTATGGGGTCGCAAAGAGTCAGACACGACTGAGCGACTAAGACACACAGCACCTGCATTAGGGCTCTGGGAAGTGTTCTACAACCTACAGCTCTAGTAAAGGCCTCGGATGTAGCAGCCTCCCAGTGGGGTCATTCGGGGGTCAGTCCTGGGGGCCCAGCCCAGACTCCTCTCCCGTCACTTCTAATATGTGTGTAAGCACATAATTTCCTGAATTAAAACCCTTCTTGCTTAAAATACTTATAGTGGTAGTGTCTGTTTCTTGGAGTTCATCCTATCAGATTCGGTAAGAGGGAATAAGAGGAGAGGGGTGTGGGGGCAAGGCAGAGGGAAAGCAGAGGGAGAGGGGTGTTCCTGCCTGGAAAAGCTCAGGGCTGTCCAAAGAATTTACCATTTGTTCTAGGCAACACCTGATGAGGGTCCTCTGACCTCCGTTTCTTAGAGTATTTACTAAAGATTGTTTCCAACTGTGAATCATTCCTCTGTCTCTTTCAGAGGTATTTGTACTTCCTACAACTCAGAACTGCCCTTTCTCAAAGACCCACAGGCTGTTCCTTTCACAGGTAACCTTGAGGAAGGACGGCCCTGCCTCCCAGGCTCTGTTGAGGATAAAGTGCTAACTTCCACGCCGGCTACTAGCGGACACAGCAGCGGAGCCTTCTTCACTGATCCACCCCTTATAGTTTCACTTCCCTGACTCTACTGGAGACCCAATTACCCCCACTCCTCCATTCTGCCTTTAACAGGCCCCACATCTCTGTGCAAATCTGAATGGGGCTCAGCGTTTTTTCGCACAGTCAGTAGTTACTGAACTAAATCTGTTTTCACCACTTTCACTAATGTCCAGCTGTGTTTGACAAGAGAAAGTCTTAACTGTTCTTTTTCTTCTACTCTTGTTACATCCGCTTTTTATCCAATGAGTTAAGAACATAATTTAGTTTTTTCTATAAAAACTGTTATATTGGTTTACTTTATAAAGATTGGGAAAGGCCACAATGATTTGCTGAAGGTGGCTATAAAAGCACATTTTCTCTATATATTTTAACAAGGGAGATGTTTTCCAGAATTCCAGATGAATTCCAGAGATTCTCTCCAGAATAGTTTTTTCCTGTGATTTTTTAATCTGAAGTCTTACAGACAGGGTAAATACCTCAAGTACCAATAAATATTAGAAATTTCTAGCATACTTAGAATTTCAGGTTAAATACTAATGATCAATGACCCTTCAAATTTCACCTGCACAACTTTTAGTATAGGAACTATAAATTATGAAATCAGTCAGTTGAGTTCAGTCGCTCAGTTGTATCCGACTCTTTGCGACCCCATGAATCGCAGCACACCAGGCCTCCCTGTCCAGCACCAACTCCCAGAGTTCACTCAGACTCATGTTCATTGAGTCAGTGATGCCATCCAGCCATCTCACCCTCTGTCATCCCCTTCTCCTCCTGCCCCCAATCCCTCCCAGCATCAGAGTCTTTTCCAATAAGTCAACTCTTCGCATGAGGTGGCCAAAGTATTGGAGTTTCAGCTTTAGCATCAGTCCTTCCAAAGGACACCCAGGACTGATCTCCTTTAGAATGGACTGGTTGGATCTCCTTGCAGTCCAAGGAACTCTCAAGAGTCTTCTCCAACACCACAGTTCAAAAGCATCAATTCTTTGGTGCTCAGCTTTCTTCACAGTCCAACTCTCACATCCATATATGACTACTGGAAAAACCATAGCCTTGACTAGATGGACCTTTGTTGGCAAAGTAATTATGAAATAAACTCATACTAATAGAGTCATTTTTGCCAACTGGCAGCAAAAAGAAATTCCCATTGGTCATTTAAAAAGGACACTTTCCAGATTAGAGACAAAGGTCCACTCTTTCTTTGACCCTGAATTCTTTGAAATTTCTAATACACATTTATAAGACACAACTAATTGTGATCCTCACTTCATGTAACTGTTAGGTTTTGCATTTGCAGGAAATGAGTAATTATTCAAACATGCAGAGTCCCATTCTTTTCAGTTCTCTTGAGAGGATGAAGATAATTGTTTAAGAGGGAGCTGTAGATTCTTAGCATTTTAAGTTATACTCACTAAATATTTCTGACATGGAAGACAAACACTGCTGACAGGTACAGTTCTGGTTAGTTTTTAGAATGTTTGAGAAATTCCCCCGTTGACTAAGAATCTATTCACTGTAGTCCCAGAGAGTTAGTCTCTGGACATCCCCTTTGAACTTTTTTTTTCCTTCATAGGGGTTCATGCAAGGAACCATGATTCATTGAATATTCTTTCCTAAAAAGAAAGCACCTCTATGGACAACTTGAAAATTTCCAGTAGTAATAACCTTATTATAATTTTCTCATAATTCCTAGTCATTTATAATGAGGAACCCATGAAAAATGTGAACAACTTGTGAGCTATGGCCTGAGAATCAGCAGGTCTCAATTAATCCCCACCTCATTAACTCTCAATGAAGTCTGAAAAATCTTTCCATTTCCAAAAAAAAAATTACTTTTTTCCCACATCTAACCTCATAAGAATACCAAAAAGATGAAAAAAGAGAAAGAAAAGAAAGAGAACCTGTATCAAACTATGTGAAATCGTCAAGAGAGATTAATATTTGTGGCCTCAATATTGGGATTATAATGGCAATTACTAGGAATAATAATATTATAAAAACTGTATCATCTTTATAATAGAGGAAGGTAACCTCTTGAAACTATTAATATAAATATTATTTCCAATTGTGCAACTTTTTCTTGACATAAATATTCTTGCATTACTATGCAATACCAAATTAGTGTTTGTTTGTTTGTTTGTTTTTTTAAAAGAACCAGGCAGTAGTTAAAGCAGTAAAAACATTTCAATCAGAGCATTGTAAGAGGAGAAAAGAGATCTCAGGATAGATCTGGACTCAATTCTGAATACAGCATGGGAGGCTTGGGAATTTATAGCCAAGGAGCAGAGTGGGGATCAGTGGATAGAAAATTACCAATAGGAAATATCAGGGGTAAGGGCGTATTCTGGCTGCAGCAACATAATAGGAGTCTCGCTGAAGACAGGCCAGATGATCAGACATCACTTGGGGGTGCTGAGGGTGTGGGAACCAACCAGATACTCACCGGGATTAGATAAAGATGATGGGGGAGTCTCGCTAAACTGACTTACTTAGCAGGAGACTTGCTAAAATTGGATTTTTTAAAGAAAGTGCATAGATGAGCCTAAAAGAAGGTGCAGAAGCACTGAAGTTTGGTCAAGCAGAGAATCTTTGTCATTAGAATCTCCGTTGCTTCGGAAACTTTCTGTATCAAGAAATTTAGCTAAAATGACAGATGGCATGTCCCCACTTTTTAAGAATATGTCACTAAGAATACTAATTCTATTTCACCCTATCACTTCTTTGTTATAAATTAATAGCAGTTGGAGAAAACATGCATATATGAAAACTACATGACTGTCCAAAGCAGGAAGGCACAGAAGGCGGGACGAGCCTTCCTGGATTTAATTCTAATCTAAAACATTATTTTATGTTTCCATCAAAACCCCAACCTGTGATGGCAGCTAAGGCAACACTGAACATAACAGAGGCAGATGGCAGACCAAGGAAGGATGTGTATCTGAGGACTGCTTGAAGAGCTCAGAGTTCCTGGGTTATTGAGTAAGTCCATTAGAGGAACTCTGAACCACCCTCCAGTAATACTGCAAGGTGGCTCCTGATAGATGGAGCAGTTTATGGTTGCCAGGACCCATTTAACAATGATCACTAATGTCACTCTGGAGCTGACTATAGCTCAGATCATGAACTCCTTATTGCCAAATTCAGACTTAAATTGAAGAAAGTAGGGAAAACCACCCGGAGAAGGCAATGGCAACCCACTCCAGTACTCTTGCCTGGAAAATCCCATGGACGGAGGAGCCTGGTGGGCTACAGTCCATGGGGTCGCACAAAGTCGGACACGACTGACGTGACTTTGTAGTAGTAGTAGTAGTAGTAGTAGGGAAAACCACTAGGCCATTCAGATATGACCTAAATCAAATCCCTTATGAATATACAGTGGAAGTGACAAATTCAAGGAATTAGATCTGACAGAGTGTCTGAAGAACTATGGACAGAGGTTTGTAACATTGTACAGGAAGCCATAATCAAAGCCATCCCTAAAAAAAGAAATGCAAAAAGGCAAAATGGTTGTCTGAAGAGGCCTTACAAACAGCTGAGAAAAGAAGAGAAGCAAAAGGCAAAGGAGAAAGGGAAAGATGCACCCATCTGAATGCAGAGTTCCAGAAAATAGCAAGGAGAGATAAGAAAGCCTTCATAAATGAACAGTGCAAAGAAATAGAGGAAAACAACAGAATGGGAAAGACTAGAGATCTCTTCAAGAAAATTAGCGATACCAAGGGAACATTTCATGCAAAATGGGCACAATAAAGGACAGAAATGGTAAGGACCTAACAGAAGCAGAAGATATTAAGAAGAGGTGGCAAGAATATACAGAAGAACTACACACACAAAAAAGATCTTAATAACCCAGATAACCACGATGGTGTGATCACTCACCTAGAACCAGACATCTTGGAGTGTGAAATCAAGTGGGTCTTAGGAAGCATCACTATGAACAAAGCTAATGGAAGTGATGGAATTCCAGCTTCAAATCCTTCTCTCACAATCCAAAACCAGAAGAATTTAGCTCTCTCTAGTTGTGGTTGTCTCATTACTTCTGAAAAGTTGCAGGAAAATGAGAGATGGGTTAGCACTCACAACTTTTCAGATTTTTACCATGTGTTGAAATGATTCACAAATTATTAAATAAGATCATGACCAAGCTGGAAATAAAACTAAAAGGTCACAAAGTCTATTTTATTTTTAAAAATTTATTTATTTGTTTTTTCCTGTGCTGGGTCTTCATTGCTGCATGAGTTTTTCTTTAGTTAGGGCAAGTGGGGGCTTCTCATTGCTGTGGTTTCTCTTGTTGTGGAGAACAGGCTTTAGGGCACACAGGCTTCAGTAGTCACGGCACGTGGGCTCAGTAGCTGTGGCTCCCAGGCTCTAGAGCACAGGCTTAATAGTCGTGGGGCATGAACTTAGCTGCTCCATGACATGTGAGATCTTCTTGGATCAGGGATGGAACCCAAGTCTCCTACACTGGCAGGCAGATTCGTTACTACTGAGCTACCAGGGAAGTCCTCGTTTTATTTTATTCTATTTTAATACAGAAATTTGTAAGAGTATTTCATTCAAACATGAAAAATCTGGGATATATTTGAATATAATCATAAATATGAACCATAAACCAGAGCTATTTAAGTAAATCAGTAATGAATGTGGAAAAAGTATCAGAGAATTGATATAGGCATAAAATCACAAATGAAGTAATATAAAATCAGGCAATTAATACTCTAATTTTACTTTTTCTTCAAAATATACTTTATTTCTTGGCGCAGTTTTAGGTTCACAGCAATGCTGAGGGGAAGGAAAAGGGATTTCCCATTCACACCTTCCCTGTTCTCCATTATCAGCTTTCCCCACCAGATGGTTCATCTGCTGCAAATGATGAATCTACGTTGACACACCATAATCACCTGGAGTCCATAGTTTATGGTTCACCCTTGGTGTTAAACCTTCTGTGGGTTTAGACAAATCTGTGATGACATATATCCACCATTATAGTATCATACAAAGTAGTTCACGGCCCTAAAAATCCTCTGTGTTCCAACTATTCACACTTCACTCCCCACTAACCTCCAGCAACCACTGATCTTTACACTGTCTCCATAGTTCTGCTTTTTCCAAAATGTCACGTAGTTGTAATCATACAGTAAGTTAGACTGGCTTCTTTCACTTAGTAATATGCATTAAAGTTTCCTCCATTTCTGTTCATGGCTTGATAGCTCATTTCTTTTTTAAAAAAACTGAAGAATAGTTGATTTACAATGTTGTGCCAACCTGCACTATACAGCAAAATGCCTCCATTATCCACACATATATACATTCTTTTTAATATTGTTTTCCATTATGGTTTAACCCAGGATATTGGAAATAGTTCCTTGTGCTATATAGTAGGACCTTGTTGTTGACAGCTCATTTCTTTTTGGTGCTGAATAATATCCCATGCCTAGATGAACCACAGTTCACATCTACTTTTTAAAACATTTTATCTTTAAGAGATATTCAAATATATAGAAAAACTTGAATTACAACAAGCAGCCATAGATTTACCATCCCAATATACTCAATGGTAATTTTTTTTCCCATTTACAGGAGAAAAATTTTAAAGAAAAAAATTTGGATACTAAATAATACTTTCCTCTATCTCAGATAGAAATGTTACACTGCTGTGTACTTTATCAGTTAGCTATTGCAATGAGAATCTACTCCCAAACTCAGTGGCTTAAAACTGTAATCTTTTACTCTCATGGGTCCAAGGAAGAGTTGAGGATTCAGATAACCTGGGCTGGGCTCTGGTGGCTGGCTGTGCGGAGCTCCCATGAGGCCATTCACACCTGTGAGAGTTAGCTTGGGAACAGCTGAGGAAGTCTGCCTCTCCTCCCTGTGTCTGCCCCCAGGACGGGCAGCTCGCCTCAGAGTGCTCTTTTCCTAGCAACTCCGGGGCACAAGAAAGCGAGGAAAATGCCATGCCCCTTGCAGCCTAATCTTGAAACTGTCATACCATCACTTGAACTACATACTTTAGCCAAAGCTAGACACATGACCAAACTTGAGTCAAGAGAGGTTTGAAAGTGCAGCTCACACATAAGAAGAGGGAACAGGTCCAAAGGGCTATGGATATCGAGGGGTGAAGAGTTGGTGGTGGTTTAGTCAGTAATTTGTGTCTGATCCTTGTGACCCCGTCGACTATAGTCCGCCAGGCTCCTCTGTCCATGGGATTTCCCAGGCAAGAATACCAGAGTGGGTTGCCATTTCCTTCTCCAAGGGATCTTCCCAACCCAGGGATCAAACCTGGGTCTTCTGCATTGCAGACAGATTCTTTACTGACTGAGCTACCAGGGAAGCCTGAGGGGTGAAAAATGGGTCAGTTTTCATTCCAATCCCAAAGAAAGGCAATGCCAAAGAATGTTCAAACAACCAAACAATTGCACTCATTTCACATGCTAGCAAAGTAATGCCCAAAATTCTGCAAGCTAGGCTTCAACAGTACATGAACCAAGAACTTCCAGATGTTCAAGGTGGGTTTAGAAAAGGGAGAGGAACCAGAGATCAAATTGCCAACATCTGCTGGATCATAGAAAAAGCAAGAGAATTCCAGAAAAACACATCTGCTTCATTGACTATGCTAAAGCCTTTGACTGTGTGGATTACAACAAACTGTGGAAAATTATTAAAGAGATGGAACTACCAGACCAGCTGACCTGCCTTCTGAGAAACCTGTATGCAAGTCAAGAAGCAATGGTTAGAACTGGAAATGGAACAATGGACTGGTTCAAAAATTGGGAAAGGAGTATGTCAAGGCTGTATATTGTCACTCTGCTTATTTAACTTATATGCAGAGTACATCATGAGAAATGGTGGGTGAAGCACAAGTTGGAATCAAGATTTCAAGGAGAAATATCAATAACCTCAGATATGCAGCTGACACCACCCTTATAGCAAAAAGTGAAGAGGAACTGAAGAGCCTCTTGATGAAAGTAAAAGAGGAGAGTGAAAATACTGACTTAGAACTCAACATTTAAAACTCTAAGATCATGGCATCTGGTCCCATCACTTCATGGCAAATAGATGGGGAAACAATGGAAACAGTGAGAGACTTTATTTTCTTGGGCTCCAAAATCACTGCAGATGGTGACTGCAGCCAGGAAATTAAAAGATGCTTGCTCCTGGGAGAAAAGCTATGACCAACCTAGACAGCATATTAAAAGGCAGAGACATTACTTTGCTGACAAAGTTCCCATCTAGTCAAAGCTATGGTTTTTTCCAGTAGTCATGTATGGATGTGAGAGTTGGACTGTAAAGAAAGCTGAGCACTGAAGAATTGATGCTTTTGAACTGTGGTGTTGGAGAAGACTCTTGAGTCACTTGGACTGCAAGGAGATCCAACCAGTCAATCCTAAATGAAATCAGTCCTGAATATTCATTGGAAGGACTGATGCTAAAGCTGAAACTCCAATACTTTGGCCACCTGACGCAAAGAGCTGACTCATAGAAAAGAGCCTGATGCTGGGAAAGATTGAAGGCAGGAGGAGAAGGGGACAACAGAGGATGAGATGGTTGGATGGCATCACCGACTCAACGGATATGAATTTGAGTAAACTCTGGGAGTTGGTGAAGGACAGGGAAGCCCGACGTTTTGCATGCAGTCACAAAGAGTCAGACACAACTGAGTGACTGAATGATAACAGCAACAAATTGTGCCAATGTTAATTTCCTAGGTTTACTAACTGTAAAGAGGTTGTATAAATGTTAAAATTAAGGGAACTTTGTAAAAATTATACATGAACTCTGCAGTATGTTTCTAAGCCTTAAATCTCAAAGTATATCAAATTAGAAAGTTTAAAAAATCATCCCTCAGGGCTTTCTTGGTGGCTCAGTGGTGAAGAATCTGCCTGAAATGCAGGAGACGCTGGTTCGATCCCTGATCCAGGAAGACCCCACATGCCACAAAACAACTAGGCCCGTGAGCCATAGCTACCAGGCCTGTGCTCTAGAGCCTGGGATCCACAGCTGCTGAAGCCTGTGCACCCCAGAGCCCGTGCTGTGCTGCCAGAAAAGCCACCGCAATGAGAAGCCCTGCACACCAGGACTGGAAAACAGTCACCGCTCACCTCAACTACAGAGAAACCCACACTGCAACGAAGACCCAGCACAGCCAAAAATAAATGAATACAATTATATAAAAATCACCCCTTAATTGATTTGAATTTCATTTTTTCCTACAGATCACCAGGTATACCACTTAAGCCTTCCAAAGTTTTTGATACGCTAATTGACAGTGTTTTTTTTTTTTTTTCTTTCTTTCTTTTCTTAAAATTTAACTTCAATAGTAGATGAAAGAGTTTAAGATCCCACTCTCAGGTCACTCCGTCTATAGTTGTTATCATGGGCCAGACCATCAGGTGTCCATGGACTCCTCTGGGAATGGAACCTGATGCCTCTATGGTGAGTCCTTGTTGTTTAGTTGCTAAGTCATGTCCGACTCTTTTTGACCCTGTGGACTGTAGCCCTCCAGACTCTTCTGTTCATGGAATTATCCAGGCAAGAATACTGGATGAGTTCTATGCCTTCTAATCTCATGCCACTCTGTTGTACTTCTCTAATAACATTGATTTTTTTCTGCCATGTGTTACACGATGGGTAATTAGCAAGGAATACTTTCTCCACTGGTTAAAAAAAAAAAAACAAACACTCATTGAATATTGTATTCCTTTGAATAGTGTGCAATACCCACTAACTCAATGTCTTCACTTGAACAGAGGACAGAGGATGTGATGACAGCAGCATTCCAATTCTAGACATAAGTTAGAAGTCAGAGTACCATGCACTCTCCTTTCACTAGAAATTATCTTTAACCATAAATGCTATCTTTCCACCACAGTGTTCCTCAGAAGTCTTCAAAGTGCCTCCTAATAATTAAAGGTTTTAACCAATAAGAAAAAAAGAAAGAAAGAAAGAAGACACTCCTAGCTGCAGCCTGCTCCTGCCCTACTTAAAGTTATTTGGAAACTGTGAGGCTCCCACAAGGCGCTAGGCGCAGCTGTGAGGACAGGGTCTGTGAGGAAGTTGTGGTTTTCTCTCGAGCTTTCTGGGCGCAGATCCCGCTTCTGGGTCACTTTCAGACCTGAGTTTCACCCTCAGGGCACAGAAAGCTGCTTTCCCCTTGGGCTTTCCCAGCCTCCTAATCTGGCCTTGAACCTGTACATACAGTTCATAGAGTGATGTGGCTTCTGCTTAAAAAGCACTCAGTTAGAACTCACTTTGATAATGAACAGCCAAGCAAACCACCTTTGAAGATGATGAGCATCGAGGGTCCAAGGACTCTTCAGAGTAAGAGTTATGTGGGGCTAATGAAGCCAAGTGAGCCCTGAGCTATGGTGCATTCGCTTCCGTCACCACGTGAGCTGATGAAAATACACCAGGAATAGATGTTTTCATGATGAAGCCTCCCTGGAGCTCCCTGAAGACATCCCGTGAAGAACGCTGGAAAAGGCACTCCAGAAAGAGACGCAGGGCCCTCACACATGGATTCCATTCAGCTCTGAATTGTATCTGTGACCTATGTTGGATTTTTCAGCCAGAATCTTCAAGGTCAAGGTTTTCAGTCACACTTCCTCCCTAGCTACGCAGGTAACCCCCAGGCTTCACTCACAGGCCTGTCTGCAGCCACATCTTCATTTTCAGGAGCTGTGTGTGTGCCCTGAGTGAGGCCTCCCCCCTGAGCCTCCAGGCGAGGTTTCTACCCTGAGCCCCACCAAGTCAAGGGCCTCTCTTGGTCCCTGCAGCCCGTGACAAACTGTGGCGGCTGCTTTCACATGAGCATTTGCTGAAGTTCTGGAGCCATTTATCCAGTCAGATATAGAATGCCCTCTGCTGCCACCGTCCTCAAAGAGAACCTGACCAAGCGGTAGCTGGAACACTTCCCACACATCAGATGTCACGGGGGAAGTTGAAGAGCGAGACTGAAACCGCGGAGGAGACTGGACCTCAGGATAGGGTGGGGAGCTGACTAACACACATGGTCTACGTGCAGCTTTGAAGCTGCTCGCCGGGGAATTCGACTTCAGTTTACAGGATGGGAAGGTCAGGGATATTGCTCCAGAATGACCCATCGCCACTTCTCCAGATGGGTTCTCTTGGCTGAATCAAAGCCAAGGCTTTGTGAAGGATGCAGGGTACGTGTTTCAAACAGTTATGGGAAGTACGTTGGAGAGATTTGATTTTGATTGTGTGTTATCTGTATTTACGATCATAGTGGCAACCAGTCACTCTTGAGTGTAGCAGTTTAGATAAGAGGTTATTCCGAACACTCGCTGCTGAGCCACTGAAGCAACTTTTGTCACTTCCAGCCAAGGGTGACTCCCAGGCTGATGTGTTTACAATTGTGCTCTCATGAGTAACGCACCATGTAAAAAATAATTCCTGTTGTGGGGACACTTGCTAACTCTAAACGTCAAATTTGCTGAAACTTCCACACCAATTAAATTCTTATATTTATAAAACTGGCACGCCTTCAAGTGGATACTCAGTGGTCAATGAAGTTGGAGGCCCTGGGTATGTGTTCTTACCCCGCCCTGCTCCAAGGATCAGGGAAAGAAAATATGGTGAAGTGGACAGCCACTGGGGATCAAATCAGACACTCAGCACTAAGAACTCTAGCCCTAAACTGTGCTAATTGTTTTAACTCAGATTCATTAATTAACCTCTCAAAGCTACGGTGCCTCATCGTCAAATGAGGATTGATCAATATACATAAAACACAGCACAGAGTAAGTTCTCAATATATATATTTCCTATTCTATTTGTGATCTTAAGCAGGTTTTAAAAAAATCTCTGAGCCTAGATTTGCCACCGTAAATAATGTAGAATAATGCAGTAATGTAATACAGACAAACTGATGTATGGGGGGAAATGGTTCTTGTGCTGTGAAAATCTATGAGCTAATCTTTATAGTTTTAAACCAGTGTGCTCTTCTAGTAAAGATCTTTCGAGATTCTTTCTTTAGAAGCATAATATATCAGAAGTGAATTATCTTAAAATGTGTCCTGAATGATATATAAGAACAGAAACATGAGAAATCATATATAACACTGATGCATGTGTCTACATGTCAGCATTAATGGTGAGTATAAGCACACGTGACTGCATGAGCAAAGACACTTGAGAATCTGACTGAATGTGGATATTCTCCCATCACTGTATTTTAAGTATATCACGTGAAAAATAATCAGCCACTGATTCCTGGAAATGGCCACATTAGTATGAACCAGTATGCAGGGCATCCTGCATAGCAGTTATATATCTTTCTCATCTTTTCTTAAACCTATTTCCTGCACTGCAGAGAAACTGACACAGGATGCTTATGAAATGAGATTTAAATGTTCAGTCCAGATGTGTTACAGCTTAACATCAGAAAGCCCCTAGATTTCACAGAACTAAATTTTAATGTTTTGCTAATGGAAACCCCCACAGTTTGCAGGGTTCTCACAAAGCACTTTGGAAGCATATTATTAAAGTCAGTCTCATACTTCTTTCTGAGCTGACAACACACTTTGTAACGAACTCCCCTACACTGAATTTTACAAAGTACACTCAAAGCTATAATGCAATTGACGAATTTGACACGCAAAACAAGAGGAAGTTTTGATCAGGGATGAGGTATGCAACTCACAAGCCAAAAAATTGCATAGGATGACACATTATCATTCTAATCTTGAACTGAAAGAGCTAAGGCTTCTAAATCATACTTGAAAACTAGGTAAAGTTTCTAACACAGTGTTTAAAACTACAGTCTTTATACACTGATGAGAATTTCTGTGAGAACTGCCTAGGACAAGAAAGCAGCTGATGCAAGTCATGGGGTGGTGGGGGGCAGGGGGGGGGGTCGACCTTTCAGCTATGGAGGACAGTTTGCATGAAAGAGCTTTAATTCTGAGCTGTGGGTACCACACAAGTAAGCTAATCCCCCAAACCAGATTCCAACTTGGAAAAGAGAGACGCAAAAGGAAGTACAAGGGGAACCCTCAGGGGTACCCCAGGAAGGGAAACTTGATCCAGGTGGCAAAGGTCTTGTGCTGAGCGAGCCTTCAGGGCCATTGGGCTTAGAGGCTAAAGGGAAGCAATGCCTTGAAGTGCTGTTGACTTTAGTCACACAAAGCAGTGATTTTGAGCATCAGCTGAAAACCATGGAACAAACACAAACTTCTGAGTCAGACTTCAGTTCTATTCCAAGTTTTGACACATCATTCAGTTAGGATGTTAATCCCTTTGAAACTCCGTTGCCTAGTTTGTTAAATGGGGATAATGACATTTGTCTCAAAGGATAATTAAAGACTAGATCTAAATGGGATCTCAAATGTCTGAGACAATTTTACATCTATTATCTCTCCTTATTATCAGCTATCATTGTTACTTTTGTGAGTTGTGTAAAATGATTCTATACTGAATCTGAAGGGGAAAAAACCAGCATGTGTGGCTTAGGACAATATGTGTTTGGAATCACTGATCTACATAAATGTACAAAAAACGGACACAGAGTTGTGCCACTCAGGGCATCTCCTTATCACCAGCTTCTTCCAGATCACTTTACTCCCCCGAGTTTATCGCTTTCCAGATCACAACACCAAAGGACCCATGATCTGCAATTAGTCTTGAATGTGATTTATTTTCAGGTGCCTGTATCATGGCAAGGTTTCTTTTATGGTCAAAGTATTGCAAATATAATGTGCTATTTCCTGCAGTGATAAGAAGGGGAAACTGGTGTATGCTATTATTCAAATGAATTTCTAGACCCACCTGTGACACATTCAGACTTGGGAGTTACTGTTTGACCTAAGTACACAAACAAAGCAGTTCTTCCTTAACTGTGAGTGGGGTTTTGAAGGATGGAAAGTGTGGTCTGGAGGTTAGGACAAGTGGTTGGAAGTCCTGCTCCCCAGAGCCCTCCTCCTCTGACAATGACGCGCTGGCTGACTTCAGACTGGTCATTTGACCTGCATGAGCCAATCTGTGCATCTGCCCTGCCTCCTTTAAACCTCAAGTGCATCATGCCAGAGGAAAAAAATCTAACATTTCTACTTTAAAAACTGTGCAAATCCAGGTCCTTGATAATCAGTGCAATCATTTGACTGTATTATAAATAATACATTATATGCATCAGTAAAGGCAATAAGATCAGCACAGTAGTTCTCTGAAGGTCAAAATAGCAATCAGATGAATTCATGAAGAATACAATTTTGATATGAATGGGTTGTTGTCAACATGCAATGTCATAGTTAGGAGTTCGGACTAGGTAACATTTATATCCACGTAAAAATGACAAGAAACCTATGGTCAGTGGGTTTAAGGATGTCACCAAGCTGGGGACTTCTTTATCTAAAGGCCTACCTACTATTCCAGGGCTCTCAAGACATCAGACAATAAAGAATATCGACCCCTGGAGTTAGGGGATGAGGTGCCTCGTGAAGGCACAGGGGGCTGCTGGGGTGAGTGCCCCGCTTGGCTGGAGGGGCCAGGGCAGGGCTCAGCCATCTCCCCAAGTGGAGGAGGCAACACTGGGAGCTCAGGGAGACCAGAGAGGTTAGGGTCAGCAGGGAAAAGCCAGAAAAGAATGAGCTGAACAGAAAAATGACTTTCAAGGTTGCTGAGGGTTCCATGTCAATTGAATACTGGTAAGTGCTAATCTGTGATGGAACTACCAGAGGCCAAGGAAAGAACCACTTAAAAGGATAAGTGTATTGTTAACAATCCTCAAGGGGACTTCTCAGGTGCTGCTGCTGCTAAGTCACTTCAGTCGTGTCCGACTCTGTGCGACCCCAGAGACGGCAGCCCACCAGGCTCCCCCATCCCTGGGACTCTCCAGGCAAGAACACTGGAGTGGGTTGCCATTTCCTTCTCTAATGCATGAAAGTGAAAAGTGAAAGTGAAGTCACTCAGTCATGTCTAACTCTTTGTGACGCCCTAGACTGCAGCCTACCAGGCTCCCCTGTCCATGGGATTTTCCAGGCAAGAGTACTGGAGTGGGGTGCCATTTTCTTCTCCGCTTCTCAGATGGTGCAGTGGTAAAAAATCTGTCTGCCATTGCAGGAGACATGTCTTCCACCCCTGGGTCAGGATGATCCCCTGGAGGAGGAAATGGCAACCCAGTCCAGTATTCTTGTTTGGAGAATCCCATGCACAAGAGTATTATCTGATGGGCTACAGTCCTTGGTGTCACAGAGAGTCAGACATGACCAAGCAACTGAGCATGCACAACAATACTCAGAGATCACGCAGGGACAGAAATAGTCCCAAGAACCAGAGCAGAAGACTTAAAACTCAAAGAATATTTGGTAGAATACCACAAAAGTCCTCATCTTAGAAGCAGGAAAAAATAAACCTGTGACAAGTCATTGTTTTGACCCCACATAAGAAAGCCTGAACTGGAAAAATCAAAATGTTTCCAAGTAACTTAACTATTACTAACAATATTTATGGGGCTCCCCAGACGGCTCAGTGGTAAAGAATCTGCCTGCCAAGCAGGAAACGCTGGCTCGATCCCTGGGTCAGAAAGATCCCTTGGAGAAGGAAATGGCAACCCTCTCTAGTACTCTTGCCTGGGAAATCCTATGGACAGAGGAGCCAGGTGGGCTACAGTCCATAGGGTCACAAAAGAGTCAGACACAACTTAGCAACTACAACAACAAGTAGAATATTTATAAGAATGAAAAATATGTGGCACCAAAAGAGGTAAAATCGTAACACTGGCATCTTATCAAAAACTACCAGGTAAGCAAGAAGCCTGGAAGACACAGTCCATCATGATGAAAAACTCAGTCAGCTGCAACTTCTCCAGAAAGGATACAAATAACACAACCAATATACAAGAACACTGAAACAGTCATCATAACTGCATCTCATACGGCCCAGAGGTTAGAAGACGGAAGATGTTAAGGAAAGATACAGGTTTTAAAAGACACAAATTAAACTTTTCAAGATGAAAACTACAAGGTCCAAAATGAAAAACACAACAGTGATAATTTCATATTACATCATTAAGACTAAACTTCAAGGGAGAAAGTAGAGTATGTGTGTCTGTGTGTCCCAGTCACCACAATTCCTGAAAAGAAAATTATAGGCGGAGTCTCAAGGTTTAGGAGCTTAAAATTTTATAGATCAACAGAGAAACTTGAACTGGGATGTAAAATACCCTCCCACTGAGACCAAAAAGGAAAGAAAAAAAAAAGAGGGAAAAGTGACTTTAGATGGGAGATTTTGATTTTTTCCTTTTAGAAGCATTAATGTGTGTGTGTGGGTTTGTGGGTGTGTGTGACTTTCCTTCAGAAGGGGAAGGAATAGAAATGAAAGTGGAGCAGAGGGAGCAAGGAGGTTTTCCCCAGTGAGGGCAGGTCTGCAGAGGAGGGCCATGCCCAGCCTGCAGAGATCCCAGAGACGAAGTGAGAGGCAGATGGCCAGGGGCAGACACCGCAGAACAGACCACCACCAAAGTGGGGGAAGATGGGTCTCCCAACCAACAAGACGGCTGGCCCTTGTTGAGAACAGGAACAGGCAAGGCATGGGCAGTGGGTAGAGGATTCTCTTCCTTCTCATAGTCTTAACCACGTGGATCGGCTGTGTGATCGTGGGAGGGTTATGTACACTCCCCAAGTCTCCATCTTCTTATATAAAATGGAAATAATTATGTAGACCCCATGAATTGCTTTAAAGATTAAGTGATACAACCACCTAATCAGAGTGTTCAGTAGCATCTATGTTCTTGGGAGCTGGGATGCAGGCAGGGAGGTGTTTAAGTAAAAGCGAGCTGCAGCAACCAGACCCACAGACTCAGGTCCTTAGCACGTGGACAGAACAGTAAGCTTGGTGTGATGCCTGTTTTGACCTCTCTAGAATCTTTGTTTGCTTCTTTTTTTAACATGTGTTCAGTTAATCTTGAAAAGCTATTATTTTTGCATTTTAAAAGACACTGCAAATTGTATGATTGCAGGTATCAGTTCAGCTGTTCAGTTGTGTGAGACTGTGACCCCATGGACTGCAGCACACCAGGCCTCCTTGTGCATCACCAACTCCCGGAGTTTACCCAAACTCATGTCCATTGAGTTGGTGATGCCATCCAACCATCTCATCCTCTGTCTTCCCCTTCTCTTCCCACTTTCAATCTTTCCCAGCATCAGGGTCTTTTCCAATGAGTCAGTTCTTCCCATCAGGTAGCCAAAGTATTGGAGTTTCAGCTTCAGCATCAGTCCTGTTCCAATGAATATTCAGGACTGATTTCCTTTAGGATGGACTGGTTGGATCTCCTTGCGGTCCAAGGGACTCTCAAGAGTCTTCTCCAACATCACAGACCCAAAGCATCAATTCTTTGGTGCTCAGCTTTCTTTATAGTCCAACTCTCATATCCATACATGACTACTGGAAATATCTTTCAAAATAACCTGATGGGAAAGGTGCTCTGTCCTTGGAAACCTATGAAGCAGCAGCAGTGCCCCATGAGCTTCTGCCTGAGGCTCCAGAGAAAGGCCCATTCAGCTCGGAATCCCGGGCACACCCACAAATTCACTAAAGCCTTAACCGCTCAGAAGACTGCCGTGGAGCAGAGTATCACAGGGAGTGCTAGGATACAGCTCCTGGGGCAACAACTAGGAAAACACAAGCAGAAAAATACCCAAAGCGTAATATTTTTGTGTAAGTACTTTTTTAAAGTTTTACTAAGGAAACCTTTCATTTCTCCCTGCCCTGAGTACTGAAATATAAGTAGCACATAAGGCTGAACCAGTTGTAGGTGGGCACCATAGTGATTCAACATGTGCACTTATTGCCAAGTGGTCACCGCAATAAGCTCAGTCAACAGCCATCACCTCACACAGTCAAAGAAGTTTTTCTTGTGATGAGAACTTTTAATATCTAGTCTCTAAGCAACTTTCAAATATACAATAGAGGACTGCTAACTGCAGTCACTATGCTGTGCCTCATATCCCCGGGACTTGGCAGCTGGGAGTTTGTGCCTTTGACCTCCTTCACCCATTTCCTCCACACACACCACCCCCAACTCTGTCAACCACCAATCTGTCCTCTGTATCTATGAGATGTGTGTTTTTTTTAGATTCTACTTATAAGAGACTGCACGCATGCTCAGTTGCTTCAGTCGTGTCCAGTTCTTTGTGACCCCATGGACTGTAGCCTGCCAGGCTCCTCTGTCCATGGAATTCTCCAGGCAAGAATACTGGAGTGGGTTGCCATGCCCTCCTCCAGGGGATCTTCCTGAGCCAGGGATTGAACCCACGTCTCTTATTTTGCCAAAATTGGCAGATGGGTTCTTTACCACTAGTGCCACCTGGGAAGCCCAGCATGACCTGGGGGTGCAGATATCTTTTCAAGATAGTAATTTCAAAGAATGTCATATTTTTATGTTTATTTTGGCTGCACACAAGGCTTGTGGAATCTTGGTTCCCCAACCATAGATCAAACCAGGCCCCCCTGCACTGGAAGCATGGATTCCTAAGCCCTGGACCACCAGGGAATTCCTTGTCATATTTTTAAAGATGCTGTATGGTTGTAGAAGCAAGAGGACTAAATGAATGAAAAAATAGAGAGAGAAGAGCCTTCATAGGTGGGCTGAGATGACTGGCCATTTTCTCTGCCACAACCAGGCACAGGCAGAGGGAAGGATCTTAGACCAAGCACAGAAAACTCCAGAGTGGAGAAGATATTAGCAGAGCTTCCCTATAGGCTGACATAGTGGATTAGAATCTAGAGAAGGCCCAAACATACGACCAGTCTCCCATGTAGGACACCTGGTTTGTGCTTCTGCTGCCCAGGAGGTTGGGCACCTCGTCTTGAAAAGCTGAATGAAACCTCCAGCACTCTGCCGTGTGAAGCTGTCCCTATGGCTCTGTGAAAAGAAGCCTACAGTGCATGATTGCTGATGAAAGCAATCATAAAAAAATGGGGGAGTCTTTTCATCGCCTCATCTCTCTGGAGCATGAACTCCCTCCAGAAAGGCTGGCGCCATATGACTTCACCCTTCCCTCACATCTCCATCACCCAGGACTGATGCTCCAACTAACAAAAGTTGGAAAGGGTGAAGGCAACTGGAGATATGCTGATTTTCTTCTCTTTCACTGGTAAAAAATATTTGAAAGTATTAAGAGTGAATATGAAAAAATATCATATGCCAACACTGCATTGTAGAGGGAAAGGGCAGAGGGGGGGGCAAGTAGAATTTACCACCAGGATGATAATTTATAGTAACAGACACCATTTCAAGCAGTAAAGGTTAAGCTATGTAATGTAAAGTTATAGTTATAAAGACAACCAGTTGGACCAAAAAAAGAAAACCTTTAAATGAATCAGGAGGAATATAAAAGCAAACTAAAACAACAGTAGCAAACAAAATCACACAGACTATATACTTTAAAATGATAAGAACAGTTCAGTTCAGTTCAGTCATTCAGTCGTGTCCGACTCTTTGCGACCCCATGAATCGCAGCACGCCAGGCCTCCCTGTCCATCACCAACTCCCGGAGTTCACTCAGACTCACATCCATCGAGTCAGTGATGCCATCCAGCCATCTCATCCTCTGTCGTCCCCTTCTCCTCCTGTCCCCAATCCCTCCCAGCATCAGAGTCTTTTCCAATGAATCAACTCTTCGCATGAGGTGGCCAAAGTACTGGAGTTTCAGCTTTAGCATCATTCCTTCCAAAGAAATCCCAGGGCTGATCTCCTCCAGAATGGACTGGTTGCATCTCCTTGCAGTCCAAGGGACTCTCAACAGTCTTCTCCAACACCACACTTCAAAAGCATCAATTCTTTGGTGCTCAGCTTTCTTCACGGTCCAACTCTCACATCCACACGTGACTACTGGAAAAACCATAGCCTTGACTAGACGGACCTTAGTCGGCAAAGTAATGTCTCTGCTTTTGAATATGCTATCTAGGTTGGTAAGAACAGAGAGCATAATATAAGGTGGTAAATCAAGAAAGTCTGGTCATTTTCCTTTTCTCTTGTACAAGAGATGTGGAGGGTTGTTGCCCAGGCTGGCACTGTAGCTTGTGGCTGTGTTGGAACCCCAGGCCCCTCTGTGTTTCTGCCTCGCCATCCTCACCATCCTCATCACTGACTTTCATCCTTTGAAAGCTCATGGCGGCAAGATGGCAGCTGGCGATGGCAGAAGGACAGGGACAAAGGACAAAGAGTCTGGCCTCTCTCAAAAGTGCCTGGAACAGTAGGTGGCACATGATAAGTGTTATTTGTTGAGTGATCACATGTTTCATGACCCTGCTGATACTGGGTTTGGTGCCACTTTACATGCGTCCCCAGGTTGAGCTTAACCGTATGTTGTATGCAAGTTTTGAAATTTCCCACTTACTTGTCTCTCTCCCAAATAAGATTCACCCCTGTATTCCTTAATAATTATCAGAGTAACGAACCTGTAAGAAGCACTTAGTAAGTATTTGTTGAATAGTTGAAGAAATGAGCACAAATCTCAGCCCTTTACGCCTTACTCAGCAAGCTTTTTTTGGTGTCTCCTATGTGCCAGGCATTGTTCTGGACATTTGAGCAAAACAGATTCATTCTTATTTTTTATTTCTGGTGGCTCAGATGGTAAAAAATCTGCCTGCAGTGCAGGAGACCCAGATTCCATCCCTGGGTCAGAAGATCCCCTGGAGTAGGAAATGGCAACCCACTCCAGTATTCTTGCCTGACGGGCTACAGGCTATGGGGTCCCAAAGAGCCAGACACAACTGAGTGACTAACACACACACACACACACACACACACACACACACACACACACACACACACACATAAGAAAAAAGAAGTTTGTTTAAAAGAAATTTGGGTTGTTTATAGACTATGACTACAAAACTATAGATTCTATGGGAGTTTTGGAGATAGCGCCCAAATAAGCCCTAAATTTTTAATTAACCAATGACATGTTCTGTCCTCTCTTGTAATTTCACAAAGAAAGTGAATAAAGGTAAAGGTTTCACAGTGAAATCAGGCAGCCATAGTTCATCTGCACATTCAGAAGCCAATGAACTTGGGAAGATAAAGAGGGGAGTACAGGGGAGAAGGGACAAGGGAAGAGAAGAGTGTTTGAGAACAAAAATGCAAGGGTTTTGGGGGGAAAACTCAAACTAAACAAGTAGAAAAGGGGGAGTGAACAGTGTTTCTGAGAAAGAATAAACAAATCTGGATAATGGCCTGTTTACTACATAATGTTTGGCACAGTTTATTCATTAGCTAATACCAATTACTGCCAGAGTTCGGCTGTGGCTAAAATAGACTTTAATTTGATGTAATCATGGACACTTGATGTTGTCTGTGAGATCTCAGACACACGTGTCCGTGTCCTCATCCTATAGCAGCTCTGCAGTCAGATGCCCCTCTGGTTTCAGACACGTTCTCAGTTGCCCAGACCTGCTTTCTGTGGACTGACTCACATTTGATTTGATTCTTGGGTATGGTTTCTGCCAGGAAAAGAAAAAAAAAAAAAAAATCAACACTGCAAATCTCTTTCACTGTTAGTTCTGAAGTGATCTACTGTGTAAAACAACTCCATTTATAAAAGGAGAACTGAAAGGTGGACTTTCTCTCTGGTATTCCTGGGATTAATCCGTTGTCTTTTCCCCACATCAGGGGGAAATCTGTATAAAGGGAGGGGGGTAGTCTTAGGTCTTCTCAGAAGTTTTCATTGTCTGTGCAAGGTGAAGAACGATCCATTGAAAGATGTAAAGGATGAATTCTAACATGTAACCACCTATAAGATAGTTGTTTGATTAAAGACTGTGGCTTCCAGGATTGAACAGGACCATGTAATTTCATGATGCAGCTACTATGCTCTGAAGAGGCTTCAGTTTCCCCGGGAATCAGCTGATGTCATGGTGAACAAGCCAGTCAGGAGAGGGACAGGTGAGTCTGGAGATCACCACAGATGCCTCCAGCCCCACAGGGACGCCTGAATTCTTACCCCACTCCGCCCCAGCTTCCCTGCCTTCTTGCACACATCCACCCTCTTGCTGTGATTGATTGTAAACATTACTAATCACTTCACTCTATTTGTATTACCTGCTCACTCTTTCATGTGGGGAGGCAAATACACCTCAACCCTGCTTAAACAGAATGTGAGAAAAGAAACCCCGGGCCAGGAGAATGGAACAAACTCCCACACAAACCAGGCTGCTTATAATAGTTCTGTACACTGTCTTTGGTGTGTTAAGATCTCACTGTCTCAACCAAGAGCCTGGGCCAAACAGCATCGCAAGAGGAACAGCTAGAGTCATAAACAAGATACCAGATCAAGATGAGACAGAATTTAAAACCTGACAGTGATAAAGAAAAAAGGCAAATATTTCTCTAAGTAAAAATGACCTGATTCTCACAAAGAAAATAACAAAACTGTAGAGCAGGTGGTAAATGTATGTATCCTGATCTTCCATATCACCTGAGACAAATGGTAAAATAAGATTATGTGCCTGATCTAATTTTGAGTTCCCATCAAATATATTGTCCTGGCTTTCTGCTTCTAAAAATCCAATTGAAAGCAAAACACATAGGAGGAGAAAACAGAGACAGGAAGAAACTAGAAGAGGGGCTACGTTTGGAACTGTTGAATAGAACCTTCCCAGTTGGTGGTAGCCATTGCCTCATTTTGGAGGTATTCCCGGTCTAAAGCAAATTCACACTTTACAAACATTCTGAGGCCTAGCTTAAGCTTAGTTGGCCTTCAAAGGGTTAGATTGTTTAGCATTTCCTTTTATCACTTGAGGTACTCCCAAGATACTTCAATTATCATCCTGTTTGCCTGAGCTACTTCATACTCAAAACGGGGTTCCTGACACTTGCAACCATGAAAATTCCACCTTAACAACAGACATCACAACAGAAACTTTCCACCACTCCTAACTCAAAATGAAATAACTTAGCGCTTTTCAACCTCCTCACAGATTGGCTCAGAAACCAGAACTGGAAAAGGTCTGCAGTTGGGAGTGATCAATATTTCCAGCTATGAGTATCTGTAAAAAGCAGATGGTGAGAAAATTAAATTGGGGCTGGCAGAAATGGTCTGTGATATTTCCACATCATTAACATCTTGAACATACATATCTCTAGCATATTAGTTTACAAAAACACACTAGCTAAAAGCAAAGGAGACCCATGACAAATAAATATTGATAGAGCAAGGAATGGTGTGGAAGACTGGCCCAGTGAATGCAGAGCTGCTATGCCAGGAGCCTTGCCTTTGGAGCAGTGGGTATGCCAAATTTACTGAGTTTTAAGACGTCTAGGCAAAGGGCCCTTGCCTAAGAATAAAAGTGTAAAATACATTACCTATAACAAATTACACCTAAACCCTAATTTTTCTGGGTCTAGTCTTGATCACCGCAGAACCTCAAAAGGAGCAAAAATCTCCCTCTGCCACTGTCATGGGGGAAACTGCTTAAGAATCTCTTCTGACTTCTACACAGAGGAAACTGGCAAGTAGTTAGCCGACACAATCAAACTCACAAATCAGGCCAAAGTTAGAGCCTGGTACTGAAACCACAGCCCTTTGAAATGCAGCAAGATTAGCACATCACTAGGACTTGAGGGACAAAAGACTTTTCATTTAATTTTTTTTAGGAAACGAAAAAGGGGATAATGAATCAAGCCTACTGGAAAAGTATAGGCACAGGAAACTGTGGAGGACCACAGACCGTCTGACCCATGAAAGTCATAGAGTGGGTCACCACTGACTTTATGCTGTTCACCTAAGAAGGAAGATTATGACTTATTTTGAGAGTAAGACATTTATGATGAAATAAGTCTCCAGTGGGCCCAACATCACTAGCTGGTGAAAAAAAAAAAAAAAAAGTAAGTAAACACGAAAGTAAAACTTTAGAAAAGACATGAAAAAATGCAGTTAGGATAATCACAAGAAATGAGTGGAAAGGATAGAACATGTCAGGCAAGATAGACTCTTTCAGGAAAATCACATAATTAATGGAGAAAAATAAAGGATATAAGTCACTGTTGTTAACCACTTAAATGTGTGGTAAAACCAAAGGCAAATCACTGGAATCAAGTTGTTAGAAACTTGAAAAATGAACATAGTCATTTATTGAAGCTATTCTCTGATAACTAAAATATATTTTCCATTAAAAATGGCCTCTCCAATCTGACCTTTGAGCATCTTTGCCTTTGCATTTATGTTCTGTGTCTGAAACAGAACGTTCCAGTCCGACTGCAAATAATGTGTCAATGTTCTTGTAGCACAGTTTTCATTTATCTGAACTTGTGAATAATGCTAGCTTTAGCACTGGCCCAATTTTATTTGCAAAGCATAATCAAATAGAGTCTGACAAGACTACTCTCTCTTGTTGAAATGATTATAAATCATGGGTGAAAATAAATGAAAATGAATCCAATGTGCAGGAAGGATATCAGAGATAATAACATTAAAGGTGGGTTTATCGATGAGAATGTTATTGGTAAGATGAGATCCAGGGGTGAGTGAGGTGAATCACATGAGCCCAGTTCACTGAAGGTCATTTTCTTATAATCTCTTAAATTATAGAAAGGAGGGGTTGGGTGTTTACTATAAGTAGATTAGAACAGGGTGAGAAAAAGAAACTAGATTCTTATCTTGCTCGGTTTGCTATTACTGAGATCACTGAAATTTCCCAAGTTGCAAAGAGCTTCTCTTATAAAACCTATCAGTTGATTTCTTCATTTAGAAAATAAAACTGTAAGCATGTCTAAAATGTTTGATCCTTTTCTTCATCAATGATATCAAGTAACAACGACCCCATCAATGTTCTACTTAGACCCAGAGAAAACTCTTTCCAAATTTACTTTTGTTGAAGCTTTTCAAATTCTATGAAATGTAGCTGAAACACTATCAGTGGCCTTACCCACAAGCCTGGAGAGTGAAGGAGACAAAACAGACACAGGTAGTGACCTTAACTTAAATCCCTAACCAGTGAGACTTTATGCAGATTCAACAAAGCTTTCCATAGACTCTTTTAAACTCTGCAAATTATATGGGCCTCCATAGGGAAAGAATCTTAAAAGAAAAAAACAGGAGGGGATATATGTATACATATAGCTGGGTCACTTTGCTGTGGTGAAGCTAATACCATATTGTAAGCCAACTATACATTAAAAAAAATAAAAAATAAAAAAACCCCAACAATTCTGCAAAGTTTTGTATGTTCAGATCCATTCTTCCATGGCCTTCATGTATGTAAGAGGTATCTACTTGCTGAAGACCATTTTCCTCACTACAGTTTTGTTTTACTTTCCAGGGGGCGATGCTTTAGCATGCAGAGACGGCCAGAACAGCACATTGATTCTGTAGTAAATGGCAATAGGATATTTTTAGAAAAATGAAGTACAGTTGATTTACAATAGTGTTGTTAGTTTCAGGTATATACAGCAAAATGATTCTGTTATGTGTGTATACATACACACATATATATACTTTTATTTACATTCTTTTCTAATAGATTATTATAAGATATTGAATATATTTCCCTGAGCTCTACAGTAAATCCTGCTTCTGTTTTATGTATGGTGGTGGTTATTTGTTAATCCCATACTCCTAATTTATCCTTCCACCTGCTTTCCTCTTTGGTAACCATAAGTTTGTTGTCTATGTCTGTGAGTTTGTTTCTGTTTCATAAATATTAACAAATTTATCTGTGCTATTTTTTAGATTCCGCACATAGGTGATACATTTGTCTTGTCTGACTATTTATCTGTATAATAATCTCTAGGTCCGCCCATGTTGCTGCAAATGGCAGTGTGTCATTCTTTCTTATGGCTGAGTAATACTCCGTGTGGATATGTATCATATCTTCTTTACCCGTTCATCTGCTAATGGACATTTAGGTTGCTTCCAGGTCTTGGTTATTGCAAAAAGTGCTGCTGTGAACATTGGGCTATGACTGTATCTTTTAAAATTAGTTTTTGTCTTTTCCAGAGTGGGATTGCTGGGTCATGTGGTAACTCTTATTTTTAGCTTTTTAAGGAACCTCCATACCACTCACCATAGTGGCTGCACCAGTTTCCATCCCTACCAGTGGTGAAGGTGTATTCCTTCTTCTCCACATCTTCTCCAGCATTTATTATCTGTAGATTTTTAAATGTTGGCCATTCTGACTGGTGTGAAGTGAGGCTTCACTGTAGTTTTGATTTGCATTTTATAAAATAACAATATTGAGCATCTCTTCATGTTCCTGTTGGCCATCTGTATGTCTAGTTTGGAGAAATATCTGTTTATGTCTTCTACCCATTTTTTGATTGAGCAGAAGATTTTAGGGTTAGGGTTAGGGTTAGGGTTTGATTGAGCAGAGCATCAGTTTTTCTTTTACATTGATGAGCTGTTTGTATATTTTGGAAATTAAACCTCTGTCAGTTGCATCATTTGCAAATATCTTCTCCCAGTTCATCGGTTGTCTTTTCATGTTGTGTATGGTTTCCTTTGCTGTGCAAAAGCTTACAAGTTTGATTAGGTCCCATGCTTATTTTTGTTTTCATTTCTTTTGCCTTAGGAGAGTGATCTGAGAACATACTGCTATGATTTATGGCAGAGAGTGTTTTGTTTAGGTTCTCTTCTAGGTGTTTTATGGTGTCATATCTTATATGTAAGCATTCTTGAGTTTATTTTTGTGTTTGGTGTGAGGGTGTGTTCTAACATCATTGATACATGCAGCTGTCCAGCTTTCCCAGTACCACTTGTTGAAGAGACTGTCTTTTCTCCATTATATAATCTTGCCTCCTTTGTAGAAGATTAACTGACCAAAGGTATGTGGGTTTATTTCTGGGCTCTCTATTTACAGCACTTTTCTTCTGTCCCACAGTTTCAGAGTTAGTCCCTCCTCAGTACATTCCTCTGTGATGGCACTTTCCACTCTGATGACAAGTATCTGTCTGCCTGACTATACTCTACCCTTCTTTGGACAGATATTTATTCACCTTTGTATCTGGGTTTCCCTGGTGGCTCAGAGGTTAAAGCATCTGCCTGCAATGTGGGGGACCTGGGTTCAATCCCTGGGTCAGGAAGATCCCCTGGAGAAGGAAATGGCAACCCACTCCAGCAGTCTTGCCTGGAGAATCCCATGGATGGAGGAGCCTGGTGGGCTACAGTCTGTGGGGTCGCAAAGAGTCGGACATGACTGAGCGATTTCACTTTCACTTTCACTTTTTGTATCTGCAGTACTTTGGTCTGATATATTGTAGGACTACCATTAAAGTTTATTAAGTCAAAATATTTTGTTTAAATGGATCAAAATTTCTGTTCATGTCACAGAATCTTACCACAGAGATGTATTTCTTATTTTAAAATATAGTCTTATAATCATTATTTTCTCCCATGATTCCTAATGCCCACAGTAAAAAGTCAGCAATGCTCAGCATCAGTTTAATCTATATCAAGATTGGAAAAATCGTTCAGCAAAGCCCTCCCTATAGGAATTCAGGCAGCTGGAGGGGAAACTAAATGTAAAATCAAGTCAGCAAATATGAAAACTTATCCCCACTGAAACTGATAGCCATAATCTTAAATGTTTTATTGAACCATATCTCCTAGACATTTTAAAAGGTGACACTGGAATTTTTAATGCATAATGTCTCTTCTTATGACACCATAACGGTAGATGTATATCTTACACATTTGTCAAAACGTAAAGAATGTTCAACAGCGAAAGTGAACCGCAACGTAAACTAAGGATTTGGGGTAACAGTGATGTGTCAACGTATGTTTATCATTGATTGTGTAACAAATACACCACTCTGATGTGAGATATTGATGGTGGGGAAGACTGCGGGGGAGGTGGGGGTAGACGGAATATGCGGGAACTCTATACTTTCAGCTCTATTTTACTGTAAAGCTCCAAAAATAAAGTATTAAGTTAAAAAAAAAAAAAGATAACATGAAGTATTCCTTTTCTTAGGACTGCAATCTGGTTACTCAAGCACAGTTTCACAGAGGAAATATACAGACAAGATCATGTTTGTGAGAGCCCCTGTTTATCCTATTGACTTTTGTTAAATCCTCTACTATTTCAACCAAAGTTATTGATTAAGTAAAGATGTTTTTTGATCATTTTTCATTTCTTAATAGATTTCACAGAAAGGAACCAGACAGCAACACGTGGTATGACTGATAGGAAACTTCAGTGCCACGCCATGGACCATCAACCCTGCTGATACAGTTCCTCTGGATCTGCCCAGGTCTGGTACACACAGGCTTTGCATGTGCTGCCAAGCAGCCTTTGAAACCGCAGCTACATTAGTGTGCCACTGAGGTGGCTTCAACAGCCCACTGTGAATTTCAGAGGGATTTCCCCCCTCCCCACCAATCAGGAGTTTAGTTCTCCATTTGAGCTTCAAAGCACACAATTGTAACTGCATGCAAATGCTTGAGCTTGAAAGTCTATATCAAGGTAGCAAAAGATTGGAGGTTTAAGGAATTACTAATATGTAAGTAAGAGAGACAAATATTTATTTGCTCTCTCTTACCAGAGCTTCCTAACATGCTATCAAGAGAACATTATTTGTGCAAACTATTTCCCTACTTACTGAGAGTTCAGTTCTCAAAAATGCTAGGACATTGCTGCACACCACCCACCTCCATTTAGACTAATAAACGTGCATAGATTCTCAGAAGATGAGAAGTGGTCAATTTTAAAAGTTTATTCAGCTTTAACCCAACATTTCCCAAACTTATGTGGTTCCAGAACCATTGCTGCAGCTGGTATCATAGTTCTAATAACACTTATTAACATCCCAAGGAATTACTGTTACAGAAACATGCTTTGCAAATTATTAGTATATTTTGATAGCAATAATAGTGGCCTTTAAAAATAAACTTTAAATCATTTTTCTCTAACATAACATGTTGACAATTATCTAGAGGAATGAGAAGTTATTAAATAAATAAACATGAGCAATGCTGAAGATTTTAACTGAAAAGTAACTATGGACTGATCTATAAGAAACACACAAATGAATGCCTTTATGTCATCCATCTCTGAACCTCATCATTTTTGTCTGGGCAACTTCCAGAGGCCAGCTTATTTTCCTAGTTCTCTTCCTAAACGCATCCCATTATCTTTCGAGCATCAAATGTAAGTAAATTTTTAAATATAAATGTGATTCCTTAAAATATTTTTTATCCTAATGACAGAAATAACATAGAAAGAATAATACTCAAGTCCCTTTTGTCAACTATATCTAATACTTTCAGAAGCTTGCTTCTCTAAGTAAAATTCATTTTATCTTTTCAGGGGTAAAATATAAACTGGACACTCTATAAATAAATCACACTGTATATACAAACTCTGTAAGAGCTTATATTAAACCAACCCCCTCTTCCCTAATTAGTGATTAGTCATCTGGTTTCAGGAGACCCCAGTTCAATTCCTGGGTTGGGAAGATCCCCTAGAGAAGGAATAGCTACCCAGTCCAGTATCCTTGGACTTCCCTTGTGTTTCAGCTGGTAAAGAATCTGCCTGTAATGTAGGAGAGTCTCCTGGGTTCAGTCCCTGGGTTGGGAAGATCCCCTGGAGAAGCAGAAGGCTACTCATGCCAGTACTCTAGCCTGGAGAATTCCGTGGACTATATAGTCCACGGGGTCACAAAGAATCGGACACAACTGAGCGAGTTTCACTTTCATGGGGTTTTAATTCTTGATTTTTATTAAAGCTAGACTATGTCTCTCCAGAGACAATGCCAAAATTCAGATGATCATCATCTAAAAATTATATTATTGGCCTGGCTGAACATATTCTTATTTTTACCATGAGCAGTTTTTATCCTGATACTGTGCAATTCTTGTGTATCAATGTATTTGCATATTATGTCATATTTTATGTTAATGATTCTTTTGTTTACATTTTTAAAATTTTACTTTATTCAGAGTTGACTCATTGGAAAAGACTCTGATGCTGGGAAGGATTGGGCGCAGGAGGAGAAGGGGACGACCGAGGATGAGATGGCTGGATGGCATCACAGACTCGATGGACGTGAGTCTGAGTGAACTCCGGGAGATGGTGATGGACAGGGAGGCCTGGCGTGCTGCAATTCATGGGATCGCAAAGAGTCGGACACGACTGAGCGACTGAACTGAACTGAAGCAGTAGTATACAAAAAACTCAGTTTGACATATTACTTATTTGAATTAAATATTAAAATTCATGTGCTCCTTAAGATCATCTTGTATGTCACAAGTAGAATGTCTAGCACACACCTTGGAAAACACATGGAAATCTCTTGCCACGTAAATAAGGGATGAGATGTGAAGTAGGGAAAAGTTAGGGTAACTTCTCTTAACTCTCCTTCCTACCAGATATATGCATTGCACAAATAAACTAAACAGTATTTCTATATACTGCTTTCTGAAAGAAAAAAAAAGTCTTTTAAAATATTGTGATCAAATGAATTTATAGTCAAGGACTATCCAAATCATGGAGGGGACTCATCTGTAGTCTGCATGATACAGTAAATCCACCAAATGAAACGTTTCATTGAAACATGCAGTCTTTATGAAAAAAGCAAGCATCCTCTAGAACCAAAGAGTGATTTACCATGTGGTGTGTGTGTGTGTGTGCGCCTCTGCAGGCCTCATTTTCTTTCTGTCTGTCTGATCAAGTGACCTAGTCTCATTTGGTTAGGTTTTAACCGCAAACATCACTGTATGCTCATTTTTTTCAAGAGACACGTCACAACACACCAAGAAAGGGGGAACTTCCAGTGTCTGTGGCAACATCACTTGATAAACAGACTTGTCTGCACAGCGAGGGCCTGTGAGCCGTCACTATATAAAGCGGCAGAGACGCGGACTCACAGACATTTGCCTCTGGAGACGATGCGAGCAGCGGCCATCTCCACGCCAAGGTTAGACAAAATGCCAGGCATGCTCCTCTCTGCGAACCCAAAGGAACTGAAAGCAACTGATCATTCACTTCCAGATGACAAAACGCAGAAAAAGAGGCCCAAGACTTTGTAAGTTCCTTCACTTTATGAATTTGAACTTAGATGATCTTTAACGGCAGAGCGATTGAAAATGAATGGAAGAAATTATGAGCCTTCAGTTTAGCTATATCAGAGCAAGGACCTCTGAATTTTAAGTATATTTGGTTGTATTTAAAAGTGAATCATGCTAGGGCATTAAATGAAGTGGGAATTCTTCCAGACTTTGGCTCATAAAAAGTGGCTCACTCTTTAATATAGCAATATGTTGTATCAGCTTTTTTTATTATGACCTGATTCCTTAGAGAAGTTTACTTCATGTTCTTTTCTTTTTAATAAAAGGTATTGTACTGAAGAAACATGAATATTTACTTTTGTGTCTTTTGTAGTGGAATGGACGTGAAAGCATACCTGAGATCTATGATCCCACATCTGGAATCTGGAATGAAGCCTTCCAAGTCCAAAGACCTGTAAGTATACTAATACATGGACCTGTCACTATATAAGCAGCCTATGCATTAGCTCTATATTCTAACATGACAGTAATACTAATATAATGGACTTCGTTTCTTTTAAGGAACAAGCCTAATAAGATTAAGCTACATTAGTACCAATGTAAATTAAATACAAATGTGTGTGCATATGTTTGCTATTTATTATACTGTTTGAGTATATTTGGATATTTTTCACATTTTACTGGCAGATACTTTCATAATAATAGATAAGTTTTAATAAAATTTATTAGTTGTAGAGTCTTAGTTTGGGAAATTATCAAAATGCAGCAGCACTCTGATTTCATTTGGGCTTACACTAAAAAATACTAATGGATGTAAATATTGCCCCCTTGCAGACTCTCTGCTGATGAAGTGAAGCAGTGGTCCGAATCCCTGGAAAAACTTCTTGCCAACCAAAGTAAGTGCAGATTAACTGTTGGATGTCTCTGGCTTTATCTCAGTGTGCAGACAAATTGAACAGACTCATTAAAGTACAGTGTTGTGGGTGGAGGGTGTGTGGAAAGCTGTCCTCTGGCAGTTGTGCAGCGCTGACAACTTCAGCATGTTATGCCTCCCTGTGGTGTCACGTCTCAGTACTCAGTGCTGCTGCCACCCTTTAGAAAAATTTGCCAAGGGAGCTAGTTACTTCCAGGGGTCATTATGGGAGCTAAACTGAAAATTAGGCTGGGTTTCTGGAGTTTAAAGTTTTAAAAAGTCAATTAAACATCTCAACCACTATTTTGAAAGCTTACCGAAAGGATATATTTTTGTACCATGGGATGTAAGGAGCAGGATTCACTCAGTCCGTTAATTATATTCTCCATTCACACATGCGTTAAATCACTCATTCAGCCCACTTTTATGTGCAAGCATTTTTAGAGCAACAAGGATTCAAAAGCAGTGTCTTGCTGCCTTGAAGGTGGTTGAGACACATGGCATATAATTGCATTATATAAAACATGACACATTATAACATAGGTATGACAATAAAATACTTTTTAAACTAGAGAGTCTTGTGGGGAGTTTCTGATGAAGACGGTGAATGAAATCAGCTTGCCTTAACCCTCATCATAGACACTGGGATCCTGTTGAAATGAGGACCTCAGTCAGGGACATAGACAGGCAGCTTGTCCCTATCCGGGGAGCTGATCCTCTTCTCCCAAACACCCTCACATGGGGATCAAGTAGTTCTATCTGGTTCATCTGCTTATTATCTGCCTTAGTTTACAATTCAGAAAAACAAACAATGCTATAGAAATGGCCCATTGAAAGGCCTCAGTAATATAATCAGTACAGTATACATATGTGACATACAGGCCTCACATCTTCTGACTTACGTGAGTTGAATGGAGAAATTATATTTGCTAATGATTAGCAAGCAATCAATGCCTTTTGTCACTATTTTATTCCCTAAAATACTCTGCATACTGGCTGGGTTGGTAGCATAAGAGATTGTTTTTTAATCTGCAGAGCAGAATTTTAATTTGATTAGCAGATGAAAGTAAAGCACAGTTTTGTAGCCACCACTAAGCAGTTGTGTGACTGTGACAAGTGAATCTGACCGCAGATAAACTATAAATGAAGGGATCTCTAAGGCTTTCCCATCTCTTCAAACAGCTATTTCAGCAGGGGCCAACTCTCTCCTTTGTACACAGAGAATATGCTAGTATTTTTCTTGTAAAATTTCTCCAAGTTATTCATTTATTGGCTCAACTAATTTATCTCACCCCCTCACTCTGTCTTTTTAGCTGGTCAAGACGTCTTTGGAAATTTCCTGAAGTCTGAGTACAGCGAGGAGAATATTGAGTTCTGGCTGGCTTGTGAAGACTATAAAAAAACAAAGTCTGATCTTTTGCATTGCAAAGCGGAGAAAATCTATAAGGCATTTGTGCAGTCAGATGCTGCCAAACAAGTGAGTATTTAGTTTACTACCATCAGGTTATATGTAAAGGAATTTAGATACAGGATAACATTCAACATAATTGCAAGATGAAATCCTCTCTGAGCATCATGATTTTCACTGCTGTATATCTAAGTGTATTTCTGAAGTTCAGTGCAATGATAATCTAATTTTCTATATCTGTGAAAAGATTAAATAAAAGATTGGTTTTGTAAAACAAGCTAACCTGATAGGGTGGGGTAAGGAGTAAGGTGACACCAGAACTGTGTGTCAGGGGGCCCTGGACGAGCTGGCTCATCTTAGATTAGGAAAAGAAGGGATTAGTGCAATACATGGATTACAGCAGCAGCAGTATTTCCAGTTGGAGGTAAAGCCCACTTCCTGCTAAATATTCCTGGTTCAAGCATCCTCTGCTCCTGTAAATGTGCACATCACTCTTTTTGCTGCATGTGTCACCTTATATAAATATTTAAGAGAGACTGTAAGCTAACTTGGCACAAAGATATCTCTGCCTCTTTGTGATATTTCTTTTTAACTCCTCCACACCTAGCAAAAGGCATGTTTAAAACAGGCATTCAAGAGATATTTGAGCTGATTTAAATAACAGTTTAGAGCCACCATCCCCAGATAGTTTGAAAGCAACAGTAACATCGTAAAATATGCAACAAATGGGAAGTGTATATGAACTAATGCAGATTTCTTTTTTAGATCAATATTGACTTCCGCACTCGAGAATCTACAGCCAAGAAGATTCAAGCACCAACACCCACATCTTTTGACGAAGCCCAAAAAATCATATATACTCTTATGGAAAAGGACTCGTATCCCAGATTCCTCAAATCAAATGTATACTTAAATCTTCTGAATGACCTTCAGGCTAATAGTCTAAAGTGACTGGCTCCTGGCTGGAGGGAATTAGTGATGGTATCAAGTATAGAAGGAAGGCAAGAGAGTGGCTCCCTGGGGGAACACTTTGGCCTTTTTGGACAACTCACAGGCCCAAGGGAAGAACCCATGACTCAGAACCCATGGAAGCTATCCAGGCTCAGGGCTGAAGACATGTGAGGTGAACATTTAGTGGTGGTAGAAGGAAGGAGACTCCGCGGTACTGTCATAAAATAAAGCGGACCTGCATATTAGAACAGCCCTCAGCACTGAGAAGGCCGGGGAACACTCGCCACACAGAAACTGTGAAAAAAGGATTTGAAACTGATTAAAACATGCTGTGAGCTTCAAGGTCAAGTGGTATTTATGCTGCATAGTGTTATATAGAGACTGGACTGAGCTGCTGAAATTTCTTTTACTTTGAAAAGTCTGTGTTTCAGAATCTCCATTGCTGTTATAGACAAAGTTTTTCAGTGTTGTTTGTTTGATTGTTTGGGGGGCTTGAAAGAGATGAAGAAGAGAACAATGTATTTAACTTAAGCTATTGCCTTAAAGTTGGAAAGTCAGAATATATTTGTAAATTAAATTATCACAGTGTCAATAATAAATGTGTTTTGTATTAAAATATAGAAACAATTTCTGTTTATGTTTCCTTGCCATCTTTAAAATCTGGCATTTATTTTTCAGATTTAACAAAAATTTAAGCAAGAGTCTTCTACTTTCTTTTACCTCTTCAACATCAAAAACTATCACCCAATTAATTTATATTATATGTATTATGTGCATGTATTGGACAGAATTCACTAGTCTTCTCTCTTCTATCACAATGTATAAAGATCAAACAAATATAATATGCTCTCATACAGTCAAGCTTCAAACTGATGAGAAATTGAAGTCTTTTAAAAAGGGATAGGAATTTTATTTCAAGTCATCTAATTAACAACTAGTAGTTTATTATGTTTTAAAGCTTATAAAAGTCAAATGTATTTTCTCATTTAATGTCTATATCAATCCTATGAAAGCAGTGACTAGTAAGATTAAATTGCTATTTCCCAAATTTAACTACTAAAATTACCTAGGATGTTAAAACACAAAACACTAATTTCAGGACCCTACTCCTGACTGAATCAGAATCTCCAAGATAGAGAATCTATATTTTAAGAGGAAATTCCAGGTGATTCTGAAGATGCTCTGGTTATCCAGGGTCAGGAATCCTGGGGTTAAGAGACAGTCCTAAAGCCAGGAATTATACATAAACCTGACCACACCATTTCTGCTCCTTGTACTCCACAACACTGCCCCCAACTGGCCAGAAGACATTTTCTAAATCCTCAAGTCTTAAGCAGTCCTAGGTGTTACCTAAATAGGAACACAAGACTGCTCTGTAGGAACACATCAACATGATGTATAGCCCAGCATATCCTGTAAAGTTGTGTCTTCCCATGCACCCGTGTCCCACGTATAACTGAATCATCAGCCATCCACACATCACAATGTAATGCTCTGATCATTCTCAGTGCACACTAGGTTGTCATTAGGCACATAGCAATGGTGCAATATGTAGATGGGTTTTAATGGTACTGTTCCTGAATTTCCACGGGACAATCCAAATTGTCTTTCACTTAATTCCATGTTTTAGCAGCTAGAACTATTATAAAAGAGGCTTAGGAGGGGGTCCAGTTTCATCACCACCATGAGGTATTTCTTTCCCTTACTCATTCTATCACCAGATTCCCTCAGTTATCCTTCTAAACTCTATGTGTGCAGTTGGCATGTCACTTGCTCTTTTTCTGTGCCCCCTGCGCTAACATGGGATCTCACTGCTTGCTCATTCATGCGATTTGTTTTTTTTCCAGACTATTCGTTTCAATCCATCCTCTGAATAGCCACAGACGTCCCTTTCTGAGACTCAGATTTGGCCATGTCATTTCCCATGACATACAATATAGAATATAAATTTCACTTTCTAGAATTAGAAACACTCACAGTGAGATCTTCAAGGTATAATTTGCATGACTCCCCCTAGGTATCCTTCCTACTTGACATCACTCTGCATTAATTGTCTTTTTTGAAGAAGCCTTCATCTTCACTTTCTTTCGGTTAATCTGTCTCTACAAATGCTTTTTCCTACCTCCTTCTAGTTTTCAAAATCCAATGAATTCTTCAAGGCACAGGTAGAATTACTCTGCCATAAAGGCTTTCTAACACCTTATATCACTATACAGTTATTTTCAACGTCTACTGGAGGTGAACCGAGTCCATATAAACACAAAACACTCTGCACCTACTTCTATCACCGCTGTCATGTTAAATAGTTCAGGCCCTTCAAACTGTGAGGAATTAGAAGTACCACTGTCTAATACGCACACTGGTCATAAATTCTATGGTTCTAGTCTTTGTCTTCATAAGGTATCACGTTAAACAGACATCCAATTGAAGGACAGATGGTCAAAACAAACGTGCAAGACATTTCTTCATTTTCAAAAGGACAAAAAAATGTCACCATGGCTGCAGCGATTCAAGATGTTGCAAAAAAACTTGAAAAGATTTCTTTTCATTGGCATTGCTTATTATGGTGTGGATGTTTTACTAAATCATTTACAGAAATATGATTAGAGAAATCCAATCCGCTCACTCCATCTGAGATGTTCAGCTCATATGCTGTGTTCCACTGTGATAGTAAAGCAGTGTCAGTAAGCAATACGTTTGACTTGTATGTATGCAAATCACTTCATCTAAAAATTAAAAACAAATATACTTTTCTCAGACATATTTTACAAACAAACATAGGCTAGATTAGCTATATTATAGGAGTCTCTGATGATTTGTCATTAAAAATAAGAAATTCTGACATATGTGAAGGGAAAAATAGAGTAAAAGCTGATTTAAACTACCACAGATATAAATAAATGTTGTTAGTACACAGAATTAGAGAATTTCATGCAGTCTAACCTATAGAACATGAAATCCAATCTATAGAACAACAACAACAATATATACTGCCCAACTGCGGAAATACCACTACCTGTCTTGTTAAGACCTGTATCCTAAAAGTGCTACTGAACCAAACTAGGATCCACTTGCCCAACACACATCAAAACTGATCTACTGATAGTAGGCTGTAATGAATCTGCTGACACCAGGCTGTGGTGGGTCTACGGACACCAGGCTGTGGTGGGTCTACGGCCAGCAGGATGTGATGAATCTACTGACACCAGGCTGCGGTGGATCTACGGACACCAGGCTGCGGTGGGTCTACGGACACCAGGCTGCGGTGGATCTACGGACACCAGGCTGCGGTGGGTCTACGGACACCAGGCTGCGGTGGGTCTACGGACACCAGGCTGCGGTGGGTCTACGGACACCAGGCTGCGGTGGGTCTACGGACACCAGGCTGCGGTGGGTCTACGGACACCAGGCTGCGGTGGGTCTACGGACACCAGGCTGCGGTGGGTCTACGGACACCAGGCTGCGGTGGGTCTACGGACACCAGGCTGCGGTGGATCTACTGACACCAGGCTGTGGTGGGTCTACGGACAGCACATTGAGGTTTATTGCCAGGCACCCAACATGGGACCAAGTAGGAGAATACGCTGAAGAGACTCAAACTCCACAGTGGCTTTCAGGGAAGGGTTTTTGAAGTCAGTGTTAGGGTGAGGATTGCAGGGTGTCTGATTAGCTCACGGACATTCTTCTGATTGGCTGGTGGTGAGGTAACAGGTGGTATTTTGGGAGTCAACATCTCAACCTTCTGGTTCCAATCAGTCTGGGGTCTACCTGCTTGTGAGCAGCATGCAGTTAATTTCTTGCACCTGGTGGGGGTTTTAGTATCTGCAAAAAAACTTGAGGACATGGCGGCTCAGAATATTATCTACAGCCCCCAAGGATAAAAATAAAGGTTCATGACTCTGTTTTATGACTAAAATACCATTATTTTATCTTGCTTGACTGTTTTCCTTTCTGCATTTTCTCACTTCTCTGATTAAATGTGCTCTTTGGGACTCAGGAAAGACCTAGGAGGCTAAAGGTTTTCTACAAACAAGAGACTGGGGACATAAGGGAGAGGAGTCTACCTCAGGAAGGCCCTGCAAGGTCCTGCTCAGTTTAGAAAGCTAAAAATGTATCATCCCAATGGCAAAATTTTGCATCTTACTCAGTTCTTAATCTAAGTGAGACCTGTCTACAAATAAGTCAGTGGCAAAATATAGAACCTTCTATGGACGTTTCTATATAGTCAGTATTACCTGGGTATGTACCTCTCAGTGGTTCACTTCACTTGAAATCTGAAAACAGGACAAAAGGGAAATGAAAGAGAGGGAGGGAAGGATAGATGGAGAGAGGAAATGAGTTGGCTGAGTGTCTTGAATGTTTATATTACCTTACATCGCATTTGAAAACCTGACTGCCCTGAAATGCCACACATATTTTATCTTCTCAAATTGAAGTTTAAGGCCAAAAGTGATTGTGCTATAGTTTAGAATTGTCTATATTATTTTAAAACTGCCATAGCTGATGAAAGACTAGGCTAAGGATTCTAATCCAATCCCCAAAGAACCACATTTATAAACCTAGGTGGATCTTGCCTTCATCTGGAATGTTGCCATTTGGGGAAGATCTGTGGCAGGAGCATTGATGACTGGAAAAGAAGCCAGGTTCCCAGGCTTAGGGAGGTGTTTGGATTTTATAAGAAGGAATGATGCACTGTAAGCACGTGTCTTAGGCATGGACCACTGTGTTGGCGGTGTCATTACACTTCAGAATTAAATGTCCTTATCATCCTTCCTCGCTCACCTATAGATCTCCAAGCAGAGTCAGAGGTCCACGATCCATGTAGCTGAGTATGCACAATTTCTAAGAGTGTAGGGACCGTCCACACAGACACTCTGCATGTCACTCAGAGAAAAACCAGCCTCCTATTTCTCAAGTGAAAAACGTAAACCTTCTAAAAGTTCTTTAACTGCATGTTTTCTTGGCAAAAAATAGTTACTCAAATAGTAACGCTTTAAAATAGACATCAGATTGGTCCATCCAGGAAAAGATTTTGGTTTTGTTCTGTATTTAATATGCACTTTTGCTTGTTATGATATTAGCTGGCTCATTTCTCCATCTTTTTCAGAGGAAAGGGATAACTGGGTTGGAGCTTGAAGAATAAATAAACCCCATCCAGGGAAGAAAGAAGGTGAGGACATTTCAGGAAAAAGTCTGTGAAAAGGTCAGGAAATACGAAAAAGTAATACTCTGTATGCAGCAATGGTGATTTATTCAGTGTGGCTGGAATATATGGGGGCAAGAGGATAAAAGGAAGAGCAGAGAAGGTAGTTTAGGGCATATTCTGAAAAGAAACATAGTTGTTCCAAAGAGTGTGAGTTTTATCATTTATATGATAGGTCACTACTGAAGTTTGAAGAAATGAGCAAAAGACAGAACTATTTGTGTTGACTTACAAGTCGCTTGTTGAGTCCACATCAGAACTCTCTGGGATAACCACTCGTAACCTCATCTTATTGATCAACAAATGTAGAACCAAAAAGGTGAAGAGATTTATCTAAGGGCACAGAATCAGTGAGTAGAATCCAGGTGTGTGTGACGTATGAACTACACAGCAACAAATGTGTGCTTCCAAAGGTTCTGCACTGTGTCACGCTCCTTCCTGCAAGTGACATGGTTACTTTGTGTTTTAAAAGCTAATTCCGGATTTGGTGTGGAAGACGATTACAAAGGAAGACATAACTCAGGAAGAAAAGCCAGTTTTATAGCCCAGCAAGAGAGAATCAGGGCAGAAATCAAGGCAAGGGGAAGAAGAGGGAGAAAGGACAAGATTCGGGGAGTGATTTGCTGTGAGAATAATAAGAGAGAAGAACACAGGTGATACCTCTGTGGTATCTGGCCTGGGCCCTTAAAATCACAGCAAAGCCCTTTCCAGCTCAGTTTTAAATAGATCACCTTTGAGGTCTTTTCAGCTGCAAATGTGCATCAAACAACTCAGATGAAGGGAGCCCTGGAGGAAGATTAAGGCATATGTTTGTAAGAGGCTCCACATGCAAAATAAATTATGTAGAGCTTTCAACAGATTAACAACTTATTCACAAAGAATCTACATACGAAGCATTTCACATTTTTTCCCTCAAAGATCTCTAGGACAAAAGCAGAGTCTTGAAAGCCCTCATCCAGACTGAAAATAAAAACCAAGGATGAAGAAACTCAATAGATTTGCAGCAAGCAATTGCTCTGAGATTGAAAGCACCTTTTAAAGACAGAAAACAAAACTGGAGTGTAGGATCCAGATGAGAGAGCAGGGCTCTCAGACAGAAACAGAAACTGCCCCAGTGATGAGCAGCAGCAGACAGCATGAAGGGGTGTGATGACCGTGACTCTGCGGCAGGAATTCTGTCTCCTCAGAGGGCAGGCTTGGCCCCTCCATGTGACCAGTGGAATGTTCTGGTGCTCACTTCTTGTCCACAGAGGCAAGAAAGAAGACAAGAAACCTAAAGGTAGCCAGTCATTCCCCTGGCAAACTTTTTCCTTCAGTCATTCTTACCTTAACTCCTCAAATAGGTGAGGAGTTTGCCCTTCATTTCTGGAGAGAGATGGAAAAAGGGCAGAATGTAGCGGATTTCAGATATTATCCTATCCTCTCCCCAAACTACCTGTTGCTATTTTAGTCAAACCCAGAAGGTAAAAATTCAGTTTTTGGGTTTTTTTTTCAAATTCAGGTTAGGTTTAAATCAGTAAAATTGGCATTCTTTCCACTGGTCTTAACTTTCATAGTCTGCCTTGAAACCCTCAGCTTGAATTATCCATAGAAACAGATTGTGCCCTATTCTATTGATTTACCTTAAATCTGTCAGTTAATTCAGTGCTTACAATTGACCCACTGCAAACAAGTCATGGGTAGAACACGTTCCCACATTAAGAACCGAATAAGATACTTCCTAGGACGTTTATTTGGCTTGGTTTTGACTAGAATGACCATAATTCATACTATCTAAGGAGGTGATTAGAAGTCTCAAAGTTGAGGGGGAAAATAAGCACGAAATACTCCTTGCTCAGGGGATTCTTAATTCATATGCAGAATTCTAGGCTCTGCTGTGTGCCTTTAGAACTCAACTAGATGATGGCTTCCTTGATAGACTCACCAATCAGTGATACCTGCTTGGTGCCAAAAGCTTTGCTGGGCTCCAGGGAAACGGAGATGACTAAGATACGGCTCCAGCCAGTGAGAGGCTCTCGGTGCTCTTGGAAAGAAAGCAGCAGAAAGAGTGGCAGGCAGGTACACTAAGCATTTTGAGAGGAATGAGGAAGAGGGGCAAGCAAGACTGTCTAAGAGACACCCTCCCCTGAGCTTTCTCTGGGTCCCTGATGAAAATCCACACAGGACTGGCACCTCCGTTTCCCCCTGACGGGAGAGACGGCGTGGTCCCAACCTGCCAAAAGGCCTCCGGGAGCCGCTAGCTCCGTACGCAACGCCCATCGGCATCCGGTCACATCAAGCATGCCTCCTCCAGCAAGTCCTCTCCCTCCACGGTCACAAGACTGGCTGGATGGTGCTTGCCCCTTTCCAGAGTGCCTGTTCAAGAGTGAGAGCAGCCCAGACCTCCTCTCCCCAGATTCTGGGAGGCTACGAAACCACATATGTCCTGCCCTTCTGCTCCTGTGGACTTCCTGGGGTCTGTCCCAGTCTCCTCTTCGCAGACAGGAACAATGGGCCATGTGAGCTCAGAGGAGGGACTGGAGATTTTGTCCTGGAGGAAGGATGTGGCTTCAGAGAATTGGCAGGTACACAGAAAAGCGGGGGTTAAACTCAGAATAACCCAGGTGACTTTTTGAACTACTACTGGATTAACTGCAACCTCTGAAACTCAAATAAGTGCAAATTCTGGCATTACTGAGCTATACCATTAAAGGGCTAGAACAAGTCTGTCCTACTACTTACTAACATTACTTGGGTCACATCAATATGTTTTTGCTTTCACCATTATTATTGTCCTCAAATAATGATTTCTTTTCCTCTTTCCTTGTATGAGGGTATGGTAGAGACTGCTTAGATGCTCATCAGTTTTAGGCTTTCTCCATGGATGCCAGGAAAACAACATTTCCCAGCCCCCTTAAAGCGAAAGGCAAATACAGAACCTTCTGCGCAAACTCCCCAGGTGGTGCAGTGGTGAAGAATCGGCCTGCAATGCAGGAGACGCAGGAGACGTGGGATGTCAGTCCCTGGGTCGGGAAGATCCCCTGGAGAAGGAGATGACAATCCACTCCAGTATTCTTGCCTGGAAAATCCCATGGACAGAGGAGCCTGACGGGCTAAAATCCATGGGGGTCACAAAGAGTTGGACACGACTTAGCAACTAAACCATGACCACCATGAATATTTCTATACAGTCAGTATTTGGATATATACTTCTTAGTAGCTCTTTTACTTGAATTCAGCATTTTTTTCCCTTCAACTGCAATTTGATATTTTACCATGAATTATTAGGGCCACAAAACTGAGTTCTGTGGGGTGAACAGAAGGGACAGACACCATTTCCAGAGCTGTCAAGAAGACACGCAGGTTGCCTCTTTCTTCCCCACATGCACTGCCAGAAGCGAAGGACACTGATATTGCAAAGTCACATGGAGGAATTGTCACACTTGAAACAGTGAAGCAAACTGCTTTGGCATTTGTGTGAGTGAAAACTAAAAGCCTCTTAGGACCTGGCAGTGATTTGTTAGAGTAACTAGAGAGTTTTATCCTAATATAAAGACACTGATACATGTTTAAGTTTAAGCAATTTCTTTTTCATTTAGAAAGCTATATGGAGCCATCGTGGAAAAAACCATGGCAACGTCTCCACCACAGTGCAGTGTTACTCAGTTCCCACACGAGGCAAAGATTATCTCTCTGACCCTGTGATGTTCTTCAAGATAGAGCTGCCTGGAAGAGAGGATGTAAGCCGTGGATGAGAACAATATGTGAAAAGCTTGTTTCGGACGCAACTGAGAACAGAAAATGCCAAAAACAACACAAAAAATGGGAGGTGACGACTAAGAAGCAGGAAGAGTATTAGTGATGGAAATTTCTGCAACTGATAAAAACATGAAGTGGAAACAAGTTGGCCAGGCCGTGTGTACTTTCAGCTCACTCACTCTGACTCCATTTAAGGCTACGTGTGATAGATACGGGGAAGGAAATGGCAACCCACTCCAGTGTTCTTGCCTGGAGAATCCCAGGGACGGGGGAGCCTGGTGGGCTGCCATCAATGGGGTCGCACAGAGTTGGACACGACTGAAGCGACTTAGCAGCAGTAGCAGCACGATAGATATAGATACAAGTCCTCTGAGGTGTATAATCAGAGCCAATCACCAAGTAAAAGTCAGGATTCCAAGCAAATGGAGTGTGAGGCTCTGGAAAGCAGAGCTGTAGTTAAGCTGGGCATCAGGCAGGAAGTGTGAATTCAGTGCAAACCAGGAAGACTAGGGTGGTGAACACACCAGGGCCAGTTTCCCTGAGAGACCAAAGAACCACCTATGAAACAACTCATCCTAAAAGGAGAGAGTTTCACAATGCACAAACCTCGCTTAAAAACAGTGGGGACAGAACCAGATAGAAAGCCTGGAAATAAATCATGCACCCATGGGTACCTTATTTTTGACAAAGGAGGCAAGAATATACAATGGGGGAAAGACAGCCTCTTTGATAAATGGTGCTGGGAAAACTGGACAGCTACATGGAAAAGAATGAAGTTAGAACACTTCCTAACACCATACACAAAGATAAACTCAAAATGGATTAAAGACCTAAATGTAAGACCAGAAACTATAAAACTCTTAGAGGAAAACAAAGGCAGAACACTCGATGAAATAAATCAGAGTAAGATCTTCTATGACCCACCTCCTAGAGCAATGGAAATTAAAACAAAAGTAAACAAGTGGGACCTGATTAAACTTAAGAGCTTGTGCACAGCAAAGGAAACTGTAAGCAAGGTGAAAAGACAACCCTCGGAATGGGAGAAAATAATAGCAAATGAAACAACTGACAAAGGATTAATTTCCAAAATATACAAGCAGCTCATACAACTCAATGCCAGAAAAACAATTATCCAATCAAACAGTGGGAAAAAGACCTAAACAGACATTTCTCCAAAGAAGACATACAGATGGCTAACAAACACATGAACAGATGTTCGACATCACTCATTATTAGGGAAATGCAAATCAAAACCACAATGAGCTATCACCTCACACCAGTCAGAATGGCCATCATCAAAACGTCTACAGACAATAAATGCTGGAGAGGGTGTGGAGAAAAGGGAATGTTCTTGCACTGTTGGTGGGAATGGAAATTGACACCGCCACTGCAGAAGATGGTATGGAGATTCCTTAAAAAACTAGAAATAAAACCGCCATATGACCTAGCAATCCCACTCCTAGGCATAAACCCTCAGGAAACCAGGGTTGAAAAAGACACATATATCCCATAGTTCACTGCAGCACTATTTACAATAGCTAGAACATGGAAGCAACCTAGATGCCCACTGACGGATGAATGGATAAAGAAGTAGTGCTACATATACAGAATGGAATTTACTCAGCCATAAAAAGGAATGCATGTGAGTCAGTGCTGATGAGGTGGATGAACCTAGAACCTATTTTACAGAGTGAAATGAGACAGGAAGAGAAAGATAAATATCGTATTCTAACTCACATATACAGAATCCAGAAAAATGGTGCTGAAGAATTTCTTTACAGGGCAGCAATGGAGAAACAGACATAGAGAACAGACTTATGGACATGGGGAGGCGGGGGAGAGGATGAGATGTATGGAAACAGTAACATAGAAACTTACATTGCCATATGAAAAATAGATAGCCAATGGGAATTTGCTGTATGGCTCAGGAAACTCAAACAGGGACTCTGTATCAACCTAGAGGGGTGGGATGGGAGGGAGATGGGAGGGAGGTTCAAAAGGGAGGGGATATATGTAAACCTATGGCTGATTCCGGATAATCACGATGGTATGATCACTCATCTAGAGCCAGACATCCTGGAATGTGAAGTCAAGTGGGCCTTAGAAAGCATCACTACGAACAAAGCTAGTGGAGGTGATGGAATTCCAGTTGAGCTATTTCAAATCCTGAAAGATGATGCTGTGAAAGTGCTGCACTCAATATGCCAGCAAATTTGGAAAACTCAGCAGTGGCCACAGGACTGGAAAAGGTCAGTTTTCATTCCAATCCCAAAGAAAGGCAATGCCAAAGAATGCTCAAACTACTGCACAATTGCGCTCATCTCACACGCTAGTAAAGTAATGCTCACAATTCTCCAAGCCAGGCTTCAGCAATACGTGAACTGCGAACTTCCTGATGTTCAAGCTGGTTTTAGAAAAGGCAGAGGAACCACAGATCAAATTGCCAACATCCGCTGGACCATGGAAAAGCAAGAGAGTTCCAAAAAAACATCTATTTCTGTTTTATTGACTATGCCAAAGCCTTTGACTGTGTGGATCACAAAAAACTGTGGAAAATTCTGAAAGAGATGGGAATACCAGACCACCTGACCTGCCTCTTGAGAAATCTGTATGCAGGTCAGGAAGCAAGAGTTAGAACTGGACATGGAACAAGACTGGTTCCAAATAGGAAAAGGAGTACGTCAAGGCTGTATATTGTCGCCCTGCTTATTTACCTTCTATGCAGAGTACATCATGAGAAAACGCTGGACTGGAAGAAACCCAAGCTGGAATCAAGATTGCTGGGAGAAATATCAATAACCTCAGATATGCAGATGACAACACCCTTATGGCAGAAAGTGAAGAGAAAGTAAAAAGCCTCTTGATGAAAGTGAAAGAGGGGAGTGAAAGAGTTGGCTTAAAGCTCAACATTCAGAAAACGAAGATCATGGCATCTGGTCCAATCACTTCATGGGAAATAGATGGGGAAACAGTAGAAACAGCGTCAGACTTTATTTTTTGGGTCTCCAAAATAACTGCAGATGGTGACTGCAGCCATGAAATTAAAAGACACTTACTCTTTGGAAGGAAAGTTATGACCAACCTAGATAGCATATTCAAAAGCAGAGACATTACTTTGACGACTAAGGTCCGTCTAGTCAAGGCTATGGTTTTTCCTGTGGTCATGTATGGATGTGAGAGTTGGACTGTGAAGAAGACTGAGCGCTGAAGAATTGATGCTTTCGAACTGTGGTGTTGGAGAAGACTCTCGAGAGTCCCTTGGGCTGCAAGGAGATCCAACCAGTCCATTCTGAAGGAGACCAGCCCTGGGATTTCTTTGGAAGGAATGATGCTAAAGCTGAAACTCCAGTACTTTGGCCACCTCATGCAAAGAGTTGATTCATTGGAAAAGACTTTGATGCTGGGAGGGATTGAGGGCAGGAGGAGAAGGGGACGACCGAGGATGAGATGGCTGGATGGCATCACTGACTCGATGGACGTGAGTCTGAGTGAACCCCGGGAGTTGGTGATGGACAGGGAGGCCTGGCGTGCTGCAATTCATGGGGTCTCAAAGAGTCGGACACGACTGAGCAACTGAACTGAACTGATGGCTGATTCATGTTCAGGTTTGACAGTAAGCAACAGAATCCTGTAAAGCAATTATCTGCAATAAAAACAAATTAAAAAACAACAACAACAACAGTGGGACAGAGCTGGAGGAGAAAGGTACTTGAGATACACCTGGTGCCTGATGCTCAGATCGCCCTTTGATGCTGATCCAAAATCTGCAGGAGAGGAGAGAGCATAAGAGTTATGAGCACTAGATGGGCACCCCCCTCCACACACACACACACACCTCATGAGCATTCTGTAAACCTTTGAGGACACACATGGGAACAGGGTGTCCTTAAGGGACGCTAAAGCACCCCACTGGAGTCCGGAGCAGAGTGCTGACAAGACAGAGCAAATGCTGAGCTGGAAAGAGACCCCCTCCTCACCTGGGAGGAGAAGACCTGGAAAAGGGGGTGATGCTGCAGGAGACGTCAGCAGACACACAGTCACAGTAGCCTAATAGCTTACTGTGTGGTGATCTTGAAGGGCTCAATGTCCTCCCCACTCAGGTTCCGGGTACTTGAGAAATAGAAAAATAAGAGCAAAGTGGGGGGCCAAGGTACTGACAGTCAAGAGCAGAGCACAGAGCATTGGGAGAAAGTCAAACGGGCCTGCTAACTTCACTCTGAAGTTCCATGAGCCTACTACTCCATTACCGATAGTGTAAGACAGTGGCACGATCTTTACATGGTGGACAATCAACATGGGGAGCAAATACACCCAGGGGTCTTGTCTCAGTTAGGACTCATGCGAAAAGTCAGCCCAGCTCAGAGCTCCTGGAAGTGACTGGGCCTAATCAAGATGAGCTGGGTTCTCTCAGACCATCAGGACATAAGATCAGGTGGGCCCTGCAGCAATCCACTGAGAGATGGAAATGGTCAGCTCAGAACTGAACCTCAGCAGGAGCTGAGGTTCTAATGACTAATGATGGAGAAATAAAACCACTTCTGTGCTGGGATAGTATGTAGGTGATAGCTGAAAACGGACTGATTCTGCAATATAGTTCTGCTAAGAGATGGACTCAAAAGGGAGCAGCAAGTAGAAACCCTCCCCAGGCGCAGAATCAGGGACAACGCACCCGCTCATCCACTTCATATGGAAAGAGAACTGACCTGAGGTTAGGATCGATACTGACTCATGGGAAGTGGTGAACAGCTTGGCTGGTGAGCTGGGGCCTGGAAGGAGAGAGACTGGATTGTTGGCAATAAAATGGTCTTGAGAAGATGCACATGGGCGCACCTATCAGAGAAGTCAAAAGTATGCAAGTCCTTACATTACACGGCAACAGCCACCGCACAAAAGACAAGAACAACCAAGCAGACAGAATAACTATGCCAGCTGAGCCCAGACAGCCTCGGTCATCAGCCAGCCCTTTGGGGTCCATGAACAGAGCAGCCATGGCGGTAGAGACAGCTGGCCCAGGAGAATGGGCTTCCACCTCTGAAAGCCACTCTGGATAGTGCCCTTGCCAAAGTTCAACCGTCAAGAAAAAGAAATCAAGACTTCCCTGGCAGCTCAGCAGTTGAGAATCCACCTGCCAATGCGAGGGAAACAGGTTCAACCCTGCTCCAAGAAGACACATATCATGGGACAACTAAACCCATGTGCCCCAGCTCCTGAAGCCTGCAGGCCCAGGGCCCATGCTCTGCGACAAGAGACGCCACTGTGACCAGAAGCACAGGCGCCACAACTGGAGGGTGGCCCCCTCTCGCCACAACTAGAGAAAGCCCACACGAACGAAACCCAGCACAGCCAAAAACGGACATTTTTTTAAAATGAGAGCCATACCCCAAATAGATTTTCAAAAAAGAAAAAGAAACCAATGTTCAACAAATGAAACCTCAATGAGAACAATGGACCACGGCAAGTTGATTACACTGGACCCCTCCCACTCTTAAGAAGCGGTGACTCATCTTGACTTGAATCAACATATATGGGGGTACAGGTCTGCCTTTCCCGCCAGAAGGTCTCATGGAATGGTCCTCCCATGGCACAGGCTCCACTGTGAGATGACAGCCTTCAAGGAAGGTGTGTCATCCCCTAGAATAAACAAATTGTACCCTTCCTCATGACCATGACACGGTGCTGTGGAATCCATGGGTCTGGGAACCCAAGGGCCAGAATGGGAGTGTCCACACTTGCTACCCGTGCAGCAGGCAGGCCCGGGAGAGGTGCGGTGACATGGAAATCAGACCCCTGGACACCTCACCACGTAAGGCACCAACACCATCAGAGGACCTGACCCAGAGTGAGAGGAGGATGAGTAATAGCAGAGAAAGTGCCAAGTGTAGTCTCTAGACCAAGTGCAGTGGTAGTGTCAGCCATCCCACCGATTTGCCTCTGAGAAGTCTTCCCCAAGAAAACTTCCAGAACCTGGGCAGCTATTCCTGGATGTGGGTGAACACTCCATGTGAAGCAATTATAAGTGGGTGGTGCAAGGGGCGGATGGTAGAGGATAGTGTAAGGGCAAAATCCCTTCAGACCTGAGGCGCTCTCTTCCAGCCCTGGGAGTTAGGGTGGCTGGCAGCTCACTGGTGCTTCCTCTCCAGGAACTGCCCCCATCCACCAGAAGCAGCCTGGCCAGGTTTACGGCCACTTTTGGATGCAACCCGCAGTCAAGGACTGGTCAGTGCAGGATCCAAATGTCTTGCTTCAACTGGGTCACACAGGAAGGGCTACTTTACCTCCAAAACTCCTGCAAGGATCATCTGAGATCTCTATCGCATCTGTATCAAACGTTCAAGATTCATAACCCATCTCCTTTTAAAAAGGAACTGAATCGAGTTATACAATTCGCATGTTATGTCATTGTATTAAATTCCAAATTAAATTGGAAATTTCATTTAATTTAAATTCCAAATTAATTGGAAATTCCAAATTAAAATGAAATAAGGCCAAACTAATTAAAAGGAATATCAGTTCATCGTTTACAGCAAATATTTATTAAAACTATTCTGCAAATAAGGCACTGGGGGAGGTGCCGTGCCCAACAGGTGCATACTGTGCCATCAGGTATGTTCACAGCTTGATCTAGAGATGGCATCTGCATGCAAGAGTGCAAGGTAGGCAAATAAGAACTTTTCAGTATTCCCAGCCCTAACACGCACCATGTCTTTGTCTATAGAACAGCATCATGAGAAAGAGCTCATACTGTTCTTCCTTTGCAGACCGCAAACCAAAGTTTAGCAGGGCAAGTGATTTCCCCAAGATGACAGAATTACTTTTTACTTTAAATCCATTGTCCTTTCACCACATTATGATAAACGTTTGTATGGATGATGGTATTATCCAAAAAGATAACACATTTTCTCAGTCATCATTGAAAAGCCTCAAAACGACATCCATTTTGCAATTTTAACCATTTTGAGAATTTGTTTCATCTTGCTTAGTATCCTGTATTCTTTTTTAAAGTATTTTAAAAAGTATTCAATGGCATAACATTGGGTACTATCTGCTAAGTGAATCTTTTGAGCTTCATAAGATGAGAATGATGGCTTGGCTGTTTGCTGACTCACACCCTAGGTATTTCACTATTATGAAATTGCTACTTCACGGAAGGGTGCTTGCATAATAGTAATAGAAACTGTGAAATAAAGAGTATAGATTCTATTTTCAGGTTAGGCTTTTAGCCAAGGACCCTGTGGAGAAAGATGAATCATCAAATGGGAGAGGCTGGCCCGACTTCCTAAGAGAAGGAAACAGTAGAAAATGACAAGGAAGAAAAGGAACAGCAAGAGGCCTGCCTCCTCTGGACTGGGCTATGGAGAAGTGTAACTGAGGCCGACTTGAGGCGAGGGACACACACAGGGAGAGCTGCCAGAGGGCCCAGGTTGACCAGAAGTTGAGGTGCCTTCCCTTGAATGCCTGAAAGTCGCTCAGTCGTGTCCGACTCTTTGCAACCCCATGGACTGTACAGTCCGTGGAATTCTCCAGGCCAGAACACTGGAGTGGGTAGCCTTTTCCTTCTCCAGGGGATCTTCCCAACCCAGGGATCGAATCCAGGTCTCCCACATTCCAGGCAGATTCTTTACCAGCTGAGCCACAAGAGAAGTCCAAGAATACTGGAGTGGGTAACCTATCCCTTCTCCAGAAGATCTTTCCAACTCAGGAATTCAACCAGGGTCTCCTGCATTGCAGGTGGATTCTTTACCAGCTGGGCCACAAGCGAAGCCCAAGAATACTGGAGTAGGTAGCCTATCCCTTCTCCAGCAGATCTTCCCGACCCAGGAATCAAACCGGGGTCTCCCGCATTGAATGACTGAGGGTGCTCACCAGGAAATCCAGCTAAGCATCTGGAGCAGGAGAGACAATGCAATGAGGCCAAAGAGAGACGCTGTTAACACGACTGTGGAACAGGACAGAGACCTGGGCAGGATGGTGAGAAGCCCCACAAAGAAGACCCACGATGAGTTTTATGAGGTGTACTTTCCACAGAGGTGCCACCCTCAGATGTAAAACCACAAACACAGAAAACCTACAGCATCATTTTGCCTTATTGGTCAAAGCTTTGTGGTCAGGTTTGTCGAATTCTGAAGCTGCCTTATCTCAAAGCTGATGAGATCCTCTGGTTCTGACCTAGGAGCCAGGGAACAGGATAGGAGCCGAGTAAGGGAATCAAGTAAGGCAGGAAAATGCAGACCAAAAACAAGAAAAGAGAAAGCCTAACGACCCGCCCTCTGCTCCCCCATCATGAACGGACAAAAGGTGGACCAACATGGACCAAACAGCACGTGTGGACGATTTTCCTTTTTCTCTGCTTTCTTCTATCTCTCTGAATGCTGAGGCCCCAGGAGTTAGAAACCACTTGGAAGTGGGCATGTGTTTAAAGTAACTTGATTTTTATTTTTATTTCCATTCGTTAACTTGCTATATTTGTATTTATCACCAAAAAAATCTGTTTTACTTGAAATAATAAGAAAGCCTCAGAATGGATTCTTGACATTTTCTTTTGAAGACCTCAATGCAATCTTTCCATAAGAAATTATTAAATGCGTGTCATAAGCAGGGCAATTTACTAGGCATATTAAAAGAAAATCATAGGACAAATGTTTCTGGAATCAAAAATATCTTTAGATGAGGTAAAGTCTACCTGTGTTATCAGAGGGCAAAGACAAGATCTCAGGAGGGTTAACATTACAGAAGTTCATTTCTCAGCCATGAAAAGTCCACTTTTGTTTTAGGGTGGGGCCAAGAAGCAGTATGAGAATATTAGTCCAGATTCTGTTGACTAGAACTAATCACATAGCCTCAGGAGGAGGTTAGGAAGTACAGTCCCTGGAAGGACAGCCACTTCCTAGTGATAAATATATTCTATTAAAAGTGAAATATGAATATATAGCAGACAGCCAGCTGTTTCTGCCTCAAATTTTTTAAAGCATGGAGAGGCATGTGACCCATAAACGGACATTTCAATACAGAATCCTTCTTATGGGCAAAGTCTCCAAGAGGTCTTTCCATGTAAGAAATGAAAGTGTACTTATATCTATGCCACTATTTTCAGTAACTGTTGCTAATAACAGCAACTGTTTAATTCAGTCTACCCAATATTTTTCTTATAAAAAGCCATTCTATTTGCAACATACCCCATCTGCAAGTCACCTAAGTACTTAAAACATTTCATTCCAACCCAAGAAGGCAGCTAAATATCTCATCAATAAGCCTGAAAATAAAAGTGAAAGTCAGTGACTCAGTCGTGTGCAACTCTGCAACTCCATGGATTGTAGCCCGCTAGGCTCCTCTGTCCATGGAATTCTCCAGGCAAGAATACTGGAGTGAGTTGCCATTTCCTTCTCCAGGGGATCTTCCCAACCCAGGGATCAAACCTGGGTCTCCAGGACTGCAAGCAGATTCTTTACCTTCTGAGCCACCAAGTGCTTTCATTCCTTTAATAAACTTTATTAAACTGCCAAATTCCACATATTGTAAGGGGATTGGTGGTAGCCTTACCCCTTTATAGAATAACTTCACTTTTTTTTTTTTTTTTGCCACCCAGCTCTCACCATTCCTTCAAAATCCAGCTCATTTCATTCTTTCCATCAAGTCCTCTTAAAACGAACATGATTTCAGTCAATCTGTTGTATTCTGAATTTCTATACTACTTTCTGCCTCCACCCTGCCCTAGGCAATAGGGACTTTGTGCCCCTTCTACTTTAGCTTAAATCAGTGTGTTTTCCTGGGTTTCTATCTCCTAAGGAAGTTCCCAAAGAGAAGAGTCCATGTGTTAAATTATGTTTGTAATCTTTACTTCTCTAAGCCAGGATGAAATGATGGTCGTGGGGAATGCTGGCTGTTTGGCAGAACCTGTCCTCCCTTCCTTGTGTGCAGACTGTGCTGCCAAGCTCAGCCCCTGCAGCGGGCTGCGAGTGAGCTTACGTGCCCCCTGACACCCAGGCCACAGAGCGCAGATGCTCCTGCTACTTCATGCCACTCTCCCTGGCTGGGACCCACACCTGCCCCCACCCAGCTTTCAGTCTGCAGATGGTGACCATGTCCCAGAGGAGGCCACAGTACTTCCCGCCTGGGTCACTGGATGACCCTGAGAGGTAGAGATCCACCTGCCCTGATTCCTGAGGGAGACATTTTGTTACTGAGTCCAAGATCGCTCTACTTGCCACATGACAGGCCAGTGAATCCCAGAGACAAGGTGCTGAGGCAAGGAATATGACTTTATCCAGAAAGCTGGCTGACCAAGAAGAGGGCAGACTAATGTCATGAAATAACCATCTTACATGGGTCTGGATGCCAGATTCTTTTATAGATCAGAGATGGGGGGTGGTGAGGAACCAAAGGAAAAAGGCCATGAATCTGACAAACATCTCCTAGAATGCCAAGCCTCCTGAAGGGGGATGTGTTCATTTCTTCCTTCCTGCTATCTACAGGTGGACAGGGTTCTGAACAAAAGCACTTTAGTTTAACAGTCAGGCAGATGGAGAGAGGCAGGGTTCTCTGAAGCAGGCCATCATGCATGACTGTAATAACAAAAGCAATGACAATCAAGTCAAAGAAAGTTTCCCACATGGAGTCAGAACTGGCTTCTTCTCCGCAAGTTTCACCATGCCTTTGGAGTCTCTTTGTTTGTAACTGGTACCCTAGCTAATACACTAATATATTTATTATCACTAAGTCAGTTTCAGGTGAACAAGGATATTCACCTCCTTGGCCCTCGGGTCTGGTTAGGTTGGGCCTGGAGTGGCCAAAGTCCCAGAGCTGGTCTGTCACCTCAAGAGCTGAAGTCTTCAAGCAGTAACCATGGTGCTATGGACACATGTTATCATTTCCTAACAGATATGCCACTGTGTGAAAAGATTAGGGAAGTATTGATTTAGTTTTTAAACATGTCCACCCCAGTTCTTAAGCTGCTTTTTAAAATGACTGTTTCCATTTTTACACTTTATATTCTTACATCATTTACCCTCCTCAGTGACATGCCTGTGGCCTCATGCCAGACGTTGTACATTAAAACAGACAAAACACCAGCTGAAGAGACAGACAAAACGCTAACTGAAAGCTACTTCCTGCTTTTAAACGGCTTCCTCATCTTTCGTTTTCCCTCTTTCCTGAATGAGCCACATGCAGCAGGACAGATACTCCTTTTGACTAAACTTGGAAACTGAAAGACCCTCCACTATCCATTTCCCTTTCAGAGGAGCTCCTTGGAAACCACAAAGGGAGGTTTTGCGACTCCTCCTGTGGGCAAAACTCAGGCCCTTCCTTCCACATTCTTCCTGCTTCTTATGGTTCAGAGCCTTGTCGTAGCACCCGTGGTTTTTATTTTTCTCCTGGCTGCTTGTTCATCAAGTTTCTGAGGTGGGATGATGCTGTGTCTCCACCGGGTTCTCTTTCAAACAGGAATCTCTTTGGCCTGGGTTACTTTACTTTTGCGTTTTTCAAAATGGACCGATATCCTGGCCTTCATAACATAATTACAGGAAAAAAATTACCAATTATAAATGAAGTTCGAATACATTCCAGAAATATACCTGACTAAAACAACTTTAGTCACATGTCCCCAAAGCTAAATTTTTGCTTTTAGATGTATGCTAAAAGGAACATCATTGACAAAATGGGGTATCTTCCTATAATACACTGGGGTACAAATCTGGAGAATATTCATAAAAATCTCTGAGGGCTCCTGACCATCCTGAAAGAATATCATTCTGTCAAACAAGGGCCCTTAAATGTCTGTCTCACTCCAGTGGTGTCTGGGAGGAAGTCACAAGAAGGAAAAGCAGTGTAAGGGGGCTTCTGTCCGCCTAAGTGCTCCCTCATCTACTGTGAGAGAGGAAAACAAAGTCTCTCCGGACTCAGAGAACGTCAGATGGTGTTCTGTCTAATCCTCTTTTCCTGTTTAAGGATTATGAAGCCCCAGTGCAAAAAGATCAGGGTTTTTAAGTTTTCTGTTTATGCCCTGGAGCCTGGCTCAGATCTGAGAGTTCTAAAAACTACAGCGGGTTCATACAAATGTAACTTGGTAATATTTCAGCAACACTGCAGACAATGCCTCAGTAATTCTCCAGTAACACAGTGCTACAGGCTGTTCTGTTTTTGTTTGATGGATTAGAACTCAGCAGTTTACCATGCACACAAGTTATTATCCATAAGCAGGAAATCTATGGCCTACAAAGCTTCTCAAGATAAAACAGGAAGTGCCAATAACAGTAGATGAATATTTTGTTATTTAACAACTCAGCAGCCTCTACTGTGTGTCCAGCAATGGCCCCATCCACACACTAGCACCAGGTGAATCACCGATCCTGACTGCACACCACAGCCAGCCTGCTGATTCATCTCTGACATATTCCCTATTATGCTGTTAGTAAACATTTGGTGACCTATCATACTCAAAGCTGGGAAACAGCAAAATTCCACTAGATACTTTCAGAAAATTGCTACCAGTAATCTGACTGTGTTGAAGTAGACCGAATAAACTAAGAACCATTTATCTTGCCTTTCACTTTCCTTTCATCCTTACTCCAACTTTCCATCATTTCTCACCTTTCTCTACACCTGCCCTTACTCTTAACCAGCGCCTATTTTGATTCATTAGAAAAACATTTTCATTTCCCCAGTGTTGAACTGTCTGCCTTCAGAGCATTTAACAGTTACTTGTTTCTCAAAATGACTCCTGCCATCTACACTCAAACATTCACTGTCAGTGAAAAATCGTCCATAACTTTTGTGGTCGATTTACCCAAAACACAGCCTTATGTATAGTTGACAACATGTATTTCTATAATTTATTTAAATGCTAATGCTTGGACTGTAGTATTTTTGTTATATCTTTTGCATCTCCACTCTCTATTATTCTGGATAAATTTGCATGTTTGCTGAATGAATGAAAACAACAATCTGTTAATAATCTCAAACAACAGTGTTCACCATTATACTCTGTGCAGGGAATATAAAGGTTCAGAAGAAAACTTTCCCTCTGGGTAACTGAAAGAACAGAGAAGAGGAAACCACTTCTATTTGGGTTTGGGACAGCTTTCCATGGAACAGGAAACAGTCCATTCTTAACCTGGATATTATCTGAAAGTATAATCTTAGGTTCCATCATTTTCATTGCTTGCAATAAATATGTACCCTTTTCATTAGTCTTGGTACTTATCACGTGATTTTTTAAAAGTCAGTATTTTCCTTAGGATAAAATAGAATCTAAGGACACAGGTGTCAGAAGGAATATAGGATGATCCAGCTATCCCACATTTGGGCATTTACCCAAAGAATATGCACCTTCTATTTTAAGAAGGTGCAAGGAGATTGAACCAATCAACCCTAAAGGAAATCAACTCTAAATATTCATTGGAAGGGCTGATGCTGAAGCTGAAGCTCCAATACTTTTGCCACCTGATGTGAAGAGCTAATTCGCTGAAAAAGACTCTGATGCTAGGAAAGACTAAAGACAAAAGGAGAAGGGGGATAAGATGGTTAGATAGCATCACTAACTCAACTGACATGAATTTGAGCAAAATCTGGGAGATAGATAGTGGAGGACAGAGGAGCTTGGCATGCTGCAGTCCATGGGGTCACAAAGAGTCAGATACAACTTAGCAACTGAAAAACAATAAATTTGCACCCCATATTCATTGCAGCACCATTTATAATAGCCAAGATGCTGAAACCTAAATGCCGTTCAATGAATGAATGGATAAAGAGGCTATTTTACATATGCACACCACACAATGGAATACTACTGAGTCATTAAAAAGATGAAATGTTGCCAGCTGCAACAACATGGATTGACCTTGAAGGTATGGTGCTAAATGAAATAAGTCCGAGTAGAGAGACAAATACGATATGATTTTACTCATAGGTAGGATATAAAACATGAAAGAAACAAAATAAATGTACAGACCAAACAAAGAGAGAGAACAGAACGGTAGCTACCAGAGGGGAAGAGGAAGGAGGGCAGAAAGGGTGAAGAGGATTGATGGCACAGTGAGAGGTAGAACTGAAATTTTTGGAGGTGAGCCTACTGCAGGGTAAACAGAAGTAGAAACATAACAGTATATACACGAAATACATGAAATTTTTAAGATCAATATTACCCCAATAAAAAATAAATCTAAAATATGCAAAAAAAAATTTTTTTTAAGATGTTCCATAGTGGAAACAGAGAAAGTTGCTATAACAACTCTTCCAAACAACTAACAGCTCTAAATGCAGAAGAGAGAAGCCGGAGAAAGGAAGGAAGGCCGTGCGGCAGCAAGGTGCGCTGGCTGTCTTCTGCCTCATCCTACGCTGACTTGTCAGGATGTAAATCCCTTTACTTCATCCAGTTTTCCAGACACATGTATACAGTTGTTGCTTTTAAAATTTTTCTGCAAGGAGATCAAACCAGTCAATCCTAAAGGAAACCAACCCTGCATATTCATGGGAAGGACTGATCCAGAAGATGGAACTCCAATACTTTGGCCACCCGATGCGAAGAGCCAACTCATAGAAAAGACCCTGATGCTGGGGAAGATTGAAGGCAGGAGGAGAAGGGGATGACAGAGGATGGATGGTTGGATGGCGTCACCGACTCAATGGACATGAGTTTGAGCAAACTCCGGGAGTTGGTGATGGACAGGGAGGCCTGGCATGCTGCAGTGCATGGGGTGGCAGAGTCGGATGTGACCGAGCAACTGAACAACAATGATGTTTACTTACTTGCCTAATAAAAGTTTTGTGTTAATGGAGACAATGTTTTGCTCTTGCTGCTAATATAGTGAGGAGTCTGAGCATGTTTGCACTGAGGGTCTAATGCATAAGCAAAGCCTACTAAGAAACAGAGAAAAGAAACTTAGGAGGCAGTGGAAATTATGCATTATAAGCTCTCCAACTTCATCATCCTCAGAATTCACAGGAAACTCAATGTGGTTTTTGGATTGCACAGGCTATAAAGTTTAAGTTTCAGGAACATTTTTTACCAAGAATTCAGAGAGAGAAAGGAAAGTCCCTAAAGAGGTGTGATTTGCACTTGGTTTCTCAGAATGAACTCTTTAATGCGAAATAAATTGTTAAAAGATTGTTTCAGAGAAATATATAAATTGATGCATAGAAATTTTGCTAAATTAGACTTGGAGCTAGTCTTGATTTTGAGCCTGTATTCATCCTCACATTGAAAGGCAATCAGAAAATATGTCTAAGAAAATTTGAGGTTTTTGGTTGATTTACAGGGAACTCTTTCAAGTGATGAGTGAGTGATAGTCACTCAGTTGTGTCTGACTCTTTGCAACCACATGGACTGTAGCCTGCCAGGCTCCTCTGTCCATGGATTTCTCCAGGCAAGATTTCTGGAGTGGGTCCTGCCGGCATTCCTTCCCTGGTTTCAAGTAATGAGGCCAGGCCTTTATTTGCTATAAGATGTTTCTGAGTCAGTGAGTGATTGTGAAGTGGTAGGAAGAAAAGAAAACGAAATCTTAATAAAATGGTGTATTTTTCAACAATGTATTATGAAGTGTAGATTTCTTAGAAGTACTTGCCATAATACTACTTGAAAGGATACATTTTTAAATTTTTTTGCTGAAATCAAAACATTACTTTTGATGTTTCAGAATTCTATGGTTCCTCTTGAAGATTGCAGACCCACAAAATCTAATCTGGAGATTTAATGGAACAAACCATGAAGAGAGTCCTTTACATAAAGAAGGAAAGATGAGAGGGAAGGAGGGAGGGAGGAAGGAAAACTGCTTATTTTATCATTTTAGCAATTTTCTTCATATCACAAAGCTGACCGTGATGATTAGCTTTCTATGCCAACTTCCCTGGGTTATAGCATCCAGTTATTCAATAAAATATTAATCTAGGTGCTGCTGTGAAAGGCATTTTGTGTATATGGTTAACATTCACGGTCAGTCAACTCTAAGTAAAGGAGATTATCCTTGCTACTGCGGGTGGGCCTCATTCAATCAGTTGAAAGGCCTTATGAGCAAAATCAAGATTTCCCTGGGAGAGAAGAAATTCTTCCTCAAAACTACAGAATTAGATCCTTAGATCCTACCCAAGGGTTTTCAGTTTTCCAGAAGAAAAATGAAAAGATTATCGTGATTTATGTCAAACTCAGACCATTAGTGGTTTTTCCCCAGAACATTTATTGGGTTGACCAAAGGGTTTGTAACATCTGATGGAAAAAACCAAATGAATCTTTTGGCCAACCCAATAGTTTGGCTTCTTAATCATTGTACACTTACACCATTTTATGGAGACAATAGGAAAATTAACGGCAAGGCTGGAGTTCGTCACCACCTATATGACCTTGACAAGTCACTTAACATCTCTGAGCCTCAGGGTTCTCAATTATAGAATGAGAACACCTCACTGACAAGGAGTATGTGTGCATGTGAGTGTTTGTGTGAGTGTGTGTGTGTGTGTGTGTGTGTGTGTGTGTGTGTGTAGGATAAAGTACTGATAGTAAAGCTTGCAGTTCAGTGTCTATGGAAAGTTAGCCAATAAATGGTGACTGGATTTGATATATTTGACATTTTAAAGTTACACATCTCTGAGGTGACAAGTTCCTTAAGCAAAATAACCATTACGTTAAATAATACTTCCTCATACTCATCAAAGCACACCTCTAACAGGAACTTCCTGTCTCTCAGGACGAATTTTGGAATATGCTCAGAACACTAGTTTATCCAAAAGAAAATCCTCAACATGTGATGGTTACACTATAAGAGAAATTTCCAGGATAGAAATAGAAATACATAGTTAATATATGTCTATAATTTATAAATATAAATAATAGGTATCTACAGACTCATGAGAATCATAGGCTATTAGATCTGGAAGAAGTATGGGAGATGATCTAGGTCTTACTTTATAAAAGTTTAGAAAAGTAAAATAACTCCTCCAAAGGCACAAATTCTTTCTAGCTATAATAAACCTAGACAGCATATTAAAAAGCAGAAACATTACTTTGACAACAAAGGTTCATATAGCCAAAGCTATGGTGTTTCCAGTAGTCATATACAAATGTGAGAGTTGGACCATAAAGAAGGCTGAGTGCCAAAAAACTGATGCTTAAGAACTGTGGTGCTGGAAAAGACTCTTGAGAGTCCCTTGGACTGCAAGGAGATCCAACAGTCCATCCTAAAGGAAATCAGTCCTGAATATTCATTGGAAGGACTGATGCTGAAGCTGAAGCTCCAATACTTTGGCCACCTGATGTGAAGATCTGACTCATTAGAAAAGACCCTGATGCTGGGAAAGATTGAGGTCAGGAGGAGAGGGGATGACAGAGGATGAGATGGTTGGATGGCATCACCGACTCAATGGACATGAGTTTGAGCAAACTCTTGGAGACAGTGAAGGACAGGGAAGCCTGGTGTGTTGCAGTCCATGAAATCACAAAGAATCATACACAACTGAGTGACTGAACAACTCATAATTTATCTCCATACTTTAAGATTGTTCAAAGGGATAAACGCTATTCCCAAAACAAATCCTAACTCTTAGACTCTTTCTGCAAAAATAAAAAAGACAATGATCTTTCCCCTAACATGACTCAGGCTTATTAATAAACATCTCGGGTCATCTGGCTGTCATTCTGGTGTGTCAGCACTACGCCAAGTGCTTTGCTGAAGCTTTCTCATTTAATCCTCACAGGCAGCCCTTTAAGGTATGCGCTTTTATTTTCACCATCACCCAGATGGGCCAATGGCTCAGCGAGGTGAGGTGATATGGACAAGCTCTCACTGCTACCAAGTGGGAAGACCAGATCTGAAGCTGGTCAGCCTGACTCCAGGCTAGAGTCACATAATCAGGAAAAACCACCTCCCGGGTTTTGTGAACAGCTCACAGACTCCAATAGGCACAGCTGGCAGGGACTATGAGGGATGATCATCTGGACCCTCTCGTTACACACCTGAGGAATCCAAGGCTGAGAGAGACACAGGGTTTGCTCAAGCCCACCTGACTCACCAAAAACAAAAGGAGACTGGAACTCAGTTTTCAGGGATTTCAGGCAGGTGTTCTTTTCAGCATGGTTTCACTCCCTTCTGCATTTGATTATTAAAGTCTAACTTTATTTGAAAATAATCCAAAAAGGAGAAATTTTCATCATTAAGTCCGTGGCCTCTAGCGGCCAGAGAGCATCTTCTGAAAGCCTCATGGGAAAATCCAGAGCAGAAGAAAATGGCAGCAGTGCAACCATGAGACAAAAGCTCACAAGTCATCATCTGAAGATGATAAGCATCACTTTGGTCACTAAATGACATAACCACAAACACTGTAACCCTCTTCTTTCTTACTGTGGTTATTCAAGAGGTGAGAAAGCACCAACCTTTGGGAAACTTCTGGAAAAAAAAAAAAAGATGCTAGATGAGGCATGTTTTTCTCCTGAGTTTATTTAAAACTCAAAGATGGTGATAGGTTTTTGAAGGTTATTAACCACCCTCTTTCCTTCTCAAACAGTATTTTACTTCCACCCACTCAACACTTTTTTATAAGTAAGACCACTTAGTCACGGAAGAAAAGGAAGTAACCAAGATTGGCAGTTGGTTACTTGTTTCATGTGTTAAAGAGTCTCAAGTGACTTCAACAGAGATACAAATTTGCAGCTGAAAATGTTACTATGGTTAGGAGTTTCCTTCCCCCAACACTGCACCTGAAGAAAAACCCCCCCTGTGAGACTTTGCACACAAAGCCACCTGGCAGCTCCTAGAACTGATGCAGTAAGGAGCACTCCTCATGGAGGATGGGGACGAGGGGCTGGGAAGTTCGCTTCATTTATGTAGAAGTGTTGGACACAACTGAAGCGACTTAGCAGCAGCAGCAGCAGTGATAGTTTAAAAGTCTGACTCCCTACATCTCCTGCCAATTGGTCCCACTGCTGTATGCACACATGGGGTCCTGCACCTCCTCCTGGCGTTCACCTCAAAGCATTTCAAGTGTTACAAGCTGTCACTGTTTTCAGGCAGGAGCTGTGCCTGTCTTATTCCTCCCTTTCCACAGCATCTAGCAATAGATGCCCAAGAAATCTTTCATGATTTCATGTTTAATGATTGTGGTATATTCCCTAGACATCTGCAGAATAAATCAAGTTACTTTTCACATGCAAGATACTTAACAGAGCTCCTCTTCTCCAGAATTAACAATTCCATGTCCTGTGGCAACTCGTCCTGACAGGTCCTATAACATGTTCCACTGGAGTCATGGTACCCAACATCTGTCTCGGTGGGTCTAGTTACAAAGACCCAGAGCAGGGAATTCCAGCAGAACACAAGGAAACTGTTCTCTCCTTTGAGCCCTCTTCACCTCTGTCAGCGTGTATCCTCTCCTTATTTAATTACATAACATTTTTGGATTATGTTACATTGTTTCTGTTCATTGTCATGTAAAAAAAGTTGAAAGAAATATATCCTATTATTTGAATCTAAATATAATCCCACTCCAGTACTCTTGCCTGGAAAATCCCATGGATGGAGGAGCCTGGTAGGCTGCAGTCCATGGAGTCGCTAAGAGTCGGACATGACTGAGCAACTTCCCTTTCACTTTTCACTTTCATGCATTGCAGAAGGAAATGGCAACCCATTCCAGTGTTCTTGCCTGGAGAATCCCAGGGATGGGAGAGCCTGATGGGCTGCCATCTATGGGGTCGCACAGAGTCAGCCACGACTGAAGCGACTTAGCAGCAGCAGCAGCATAAGCTTTAAGTGTACGTCTGCTAACTTTTTCCTGTTCCTATTCCATGTTACTAAAAGCACTGTTTACTCTTATTCTCTCGTTTCCCTCTTGAGATGCCCCTGTCCTCTCCTCACTGTCAAAAGTGTTAGTGTCATGTGTACCTGAAAAGGACTAGAATTGAAGGAAGTGATCATGCTGACAATAGAGACATTTTTTTAAAATTTGTCTCTAACTTGAGAGAAATCAGTCCCTAATTATGCCCAGCATGGGTTTGAGCACAGTCCTGTGTATAAGGCTCCCTGGTAATGCCAACTGGGCAAGAAGCATCACTATCTTCCTCCCTCAAAGACTCCATCCTTCCACTCAGTATGATCCTCCCCCCTCCTACATAAACTCATAGATGAGGAATATAAGCGCCAAAAAGTTGAAACTACCTGATTGCCAAAAAAATTGAAACTGTTTATACATAATAGCCAAGCAGGTGTTCTCAAATCCATGCTAATACTTTCCTACAAAGCTACATTACTTTTTAATACCCACTTGTGTTCCAGGTTTCCCCATCAAAGCTTCACATTAGAACTGATGCTTATTTTTCGCTATTTCCTCTCCTCATTCCCTCTATACAATCTGTTACTCAACCCCTGCATGTCATGCTCTGAAGTGTCAGTAAGATTTTTCTTTTTATTCATAGGTCAGGCTCAATTTATTCACTTTACGTAAAAAACACTGATGAAATTCTTACCCTGTGCCAGGCAATATATTGATAGGTATTAGAAATATGATTAATTTATGTATATCCTCATCTCATTCTAGAAAGTAATATAAATGATATATAAGTTTAAAAGAGAGAGTGTAAGAAAGGAGAGAAGAGAGGTAGAAAGGAAGGGAAGGAGGGAGAGATGATATTAAAATAGGAGCAAATGGTAGAAAATTAAGACCAAGGCCATAAAATGGAATCAGGAATTAGGTTTTAAGTCCATGCCATGAAGATCTGTAAATTTCCTATGGTTGGATCAGAGTTAACTTGAATTCTTTTAGTCAAGGCAAAATGGGAAAACTTGATCAATTTCACAATCAAAAGTATATCTAACATTTAAAACACACACACACACACAACTAGAATTGCTCAGAAGTACCATTCTTCTTGGTCCTAAAAGCAGAAAAGCATTTTTTCTCAAGTATCCACATAGAAATAGAAATGATTAAGTATCCTTCCTCTTTGAAAAAACAAAAATGATACTGTGAGTTCCTCTCCAACAACTTTCTTATTTTTCCTTTCTCCCAGGCATTCTGTTTTGACTCACTTCCTGTTCACTTTCAACCCACTGCATTGAAACTTCTATCCTCATGACTTCTTTGAAACTGCCTGACAACTTAAAGTCAACCTGTCCTGTGACTTCATACCCATCCTGCTCAATCTCCCTTTTCCCATCACTTCCAGGCTATGACCACAGCAGTTCACACAGAGAACTACCTTGTGTCTGCTCCCATGAAGAACCTATTGCAGACCAACCTCATCACACCCTAACTCTTCCCCCAGTTTCCAAGGTGTTCACATCCAGCTTTACCTCCCACACTAGAGCTCACATCCTCAAATCCAACCAAGAAAAATGGTATGGTTGACCCCAACCCCTATATCTCTCTCATCTTTGAAGGATTCCTTCAAAGGATTCCTACTCACAGGTTCAACCCTGCCTCTAGGCTCTAAGAAACCCACGCTTACAACAAGGGGACTTGTAGATTCCATTGTGGTACGTTGGCCTGGTCTTGCTGCTTACATCCACTCTGTCAAGAGCACTTCTCATCTTTTCTTCTGACCACTAGCACCTCACCCTGACTTAGTTATCTCTTGTTGAGCCCCAGGCACCAGGTGCTAATACTAACTCCACAGAGATCTCCTCTGACTTCCGACCTTCCTGGGCTTCTGTGGGTTGGCTGCTGCGTCACCCTCTGTTGATAGCTAGCCTCTCCCTTCTTGTGCTTCTTTTGGATGCTTGAGTAGTTGCCCAGTATGCTTTCTCCCAACAGTCAAACATCCTGGTGTCACACACCAACCACTTCTGAGATGACCTTGATTTCATGTTCTAGAGCTGGCTTAGACTTGAGTCCACTGATTCTAATTCCTGAACTTCAGTCTGGCCCATGCTGTAAACAGACAAACTCAATCTCCTCCTTACAGAGTTCACACAGTAATTATGGGCCCACACATTTTTCTTTGTTTTGGTTTTTTCCCAGCTTTTATTGAGGTATAAATGAAAAACAAAAGTTGCATTACTTAAGGTGCATAATATGATATTTTCATAAACATATACATCATGAAATAATCACCACAATCAAACTAATTAACATATCCATCACTTCCATAGTTACATTTTTGCTTTTCTTGGTGAGCACCATTGTGAGCTACTCTCTTAGCAAATTTCAAGTATATAACAGAATATGATTATATATAGGCACCAGGTGGTACATTAGCTCTCCAGACCTTATTTATTCTACATAACTGAAACTTTGGAACTTTTGATCAATACCTCTGCGTTTCCCAACCCCTCAGCTCCTGTACCACCATTCTACTCTCTGTCTCTGAGTCCCACTTTTTTTATTGTCCCCCAGCTTTAGGATGGTATACTTCCATCCTGCAAAGCTAAATCTATCCTTCAATTATGACTTCAAACCCTACTTCAACAAGAACATTCTAAATTTTCACTAGTACATCATTCTGAACTTTATAGTAGTTGCAATCTGTACTATCTTTATCCTCCCAAGGATATAACACAATTGTTGCTAATAACATTGCAATTCCATAACAAATATTTGATTTCAGCATAATTTCATTTCAATATTCATAATAATTCAAAATATGAAAGTCGTGTGGAGTTTTCATAAAATAAATTACAAAGTATTGGACTATAAATGTAACCTAAATATATAAGGAAGATATCTAGGAAGACAGAAAGATAAATAGATAGGTCATGACCTTACATGATAGCAAAGCTATGGAAGATTTTAGCTCTCAATTATAGTTCAGTTCAGTTCAGATGCTCAGTCATGTCCAACTCTTTGCAACCCCATGAACTGCAGCACACCAGGCTTCCCTGTCCATCACCAACTTCTAGAGCTTGCTCAAAAAATTCATGTCCATTGAATCAGTGATGCCATCCAACCATCTCATCCTCTGTCATCCCCTTCTCCTCCTGCCTTCAATCTTTCCCAACATCAGGGTCTTTTCCAATGAGTCAGTTCTTTGCATCAGATGACCAAAGTATTGGAGTTTCAGCTTCAGCATCAGTCTTTCCAATGAATATTCAGGACTGACTTCCTTTAGGATTGATTGGTTTGACCTCCTTGCAGTCCAAGGTACTCTCAAGAGTCTTCTCCAATGCCACAGTTCAGAAGCATCAATTCTTCAACACTCAGCCTTCTTTACGGTCCAACTCTCACATCCATGCATGACTACCAAAGCTTTGTCTATACGGACCTTTGTCGGTAAAGCAATGACCTTTGTCAGTAAAGCAATGCTATTTAGTATGCTGTCTAAGTTGGTCACAGCTTTTCTTCCAAGGAGCAAGCATCTTTTAATTTCATGGTTGCTGTCACCATCTGCAGTCATTTTGGAGTCCAAGAAAATTAAGTTTGTCACTGTTTCCATTGTTTCCCCATCTATTTGCCATGAAGTGAAGCATGACAAGTGAAGCTCTCTTTGCCGTGAAGTGAACCTCTCAATTATATGCCAGCATAAATTCAGTTCTGTTGTGGGTGTTTATCTAAAGAATGTATGTCAAGTAGACTAAAGACTAACTGGGAAGAGTGAAATGAAAGCCATATAATGTAAATGGATTTTAGATGAACTGATTTAGGTTACATTCTCTCTTGAGAGATTTAAATAGTTGTTTCAGTATACGGGTGTTGTGACTTTCTTGTACATTTTAAAAAAATATTCAGCATCACGTGACCAAACTTGCTACACACTATATTTATTTGGTATTTTTTAACAAACATGAACAGCTAAAATTTGGTTTCAATGGATTAACAGGAAGGAAATATTTCAACAACACAAAATAAAATGACATGACCAGCTAGATTTCCAGGCTCTATCTTGTTTTATAATTCTAGGATTCAATAAAATACTAAATCACCTGTTGCTAACAGATTCTTGAGATAACTTTCATTCCAATAGTATGTACACTGTATGCAAACCAATGGACTGGACAGTACTTTTTTTATGGTTTCTAAATTTATTTCAAGACTACAGTATTTTATAATTAGAGCTTAGATTGTGCCAGTATATAGCTATGTACCTAAAACAAGTCACTTAACTTCTCTGACTTTATTCGCTCAGTTGTAAGATAGTGATAATATAATACTCTTTATTCTACAAGACAACATTATGAAAAACGAGATAATGTATGTAAATGCCGCACAATGTTGAATACATAATTACTGCTTTAAGAATAAACATAACCACCTAAAAATTTAACATTTTGAGGTTATAGTCATTCAACTTGAAATAGCTGGAATTTTACATTAATATCAGGTGATTTCTTTCTGCCTTGGTTACCAGTGAATGGCCAAGCTTGTTGGAGTAAATAAATGGGCACTTGGATGTTTCTAAAAAATACATGTGGCTCAAGATGAGACTTCTTCCGCTTTGTGGTCTCACATGTCTGACCACAGCAACTATTTTTAACCATGGCCTATGCTTTTTAGTGACATCTAACGCCACGCAGGAGAGTCATCCTCCTCTTTGAGACATAGAGATGTATGACGTGTGACTACAACGTACTTCTTTCTTTCTTTATCATTTTAACATGTATTTCTACTTTGATAATTTTGAGACCATTCAGATCACCTTACAACACTGAGGGAGACATAGAGCATTGCTTCCTCAAGTCTGTAAAGTTCTGATAGGAAAATGGGTTAGCCAACTGTTCTTGACCTCATTTATTTTAAAACTAAAAATGTTTCCAGAGAAAGTTTACGAAATGACAACAAACTGCCATTATTTTCCACTCTAAAAAAAACAAAACGTGAAAGTGAGAATTGCTCAGTCGTGTCCAACTCTCTGCGACCCCATGGATTGTAGTCCGCAAGGCTCCTCTGTCAGTGGAATTCTCCAGTAAGAATACTAGAGTGGGTTGCCATTCCCTTCTCCAAGGAATCTTCCCAGTCCAGGGACTGAACCCAGGTCTCCTGCACTACATGCAGATCCTTTGCCATCTGAGCCACCAGGGAGACCCCAGCCAAGGCACTGCAAAATCTACACAGAAGCAGTGACTCAGAATCACGGGCAAGCCAATGCCTACTATTTTCAGGGGAAGATATAGATGTAATGTAAATGGTTGGGTTCTGAATTTTAATAATACAGAACAACTCTACTATACTCTATTTCTAAGAATCAGTACAGAAATTGTGCCTCTATTTTAGTGCTGTTACATGACCAAGTAAGAAAATAACATCAAGAAAATTAGAGATACCAAGGGAACATTTCATGCAAAGAAGGGCACAATAAAGAACACAAATGGTATGGACCTAACAGAAGCAGACGATATTAAGAAGAGGTGGCAAGAATACACAGAAGAACTGTACAAAAAAGATCTTCATAACCAAGATAATCACAATGGTGTGATCACTCACCTAGAACCAGACATCCTGGGATGTGAAGTCAAGTGGGCCTTAGGAAGCATCACTACGAACAAAGCTAGTGGAGGTGACAGAATTCCAGTGGAGCTCTTTCAAATCCTGAAAGATGATGCTGTGAAAGTACTCCATTCACTATACCAGCAAATTTGGAAAACTCAGCAGTGGCCACAGAACTGGAAAAGGTCAGTTTCCATTCCAATCCCAAAGAAAGGCAATGCCAAAGAATGCTCAAACTACTGCACAATTGCACTCATCTCACATGCTAGTAAAGTAATGCTCAAAATTCTCCAAGCTAGGCTTTAGCAATATGTGAACCATGAACTTCCAGATGTTCAAGCTGGTTTTAGAAAAGGCAGAGGAACCACAGATCAAATTGCCAACATCCGCTGGATCATGCAAAAAGCAAGAGAGATCCAGAAAAACATCTATTTCTGCTTTATTGACTATACCAAAGCCTTTGACTGTGTGGATCACAATAAACTGTGGAAAATTCTGAAAGAGATGGGAATACCAGACCACCTAACCTGCCTCTTAAGAAACCTATATGCAGGTCAGGAAGCAAGAGTTAGAACTGGACATGGAACAACAGACTGGTTCCAAATAGGGAAAGGAGTTCTTCGAGGCTATATATTGTCACCCTGCTTATTTAACTTACATGCTGCTGCTGCTGCTAAATCGCTTCAGTCATGTCCGACTCTGTGCGACCCCATAGACGGCAGCCCACCAGGCTCCCCCATCCCCAGGATTCTCCAGGCAAGAACACTGGAGTGGGTTGCCACTTCCTTCTCTAATGCATGAAAATGAAAAGCGAAAGTGAAGTTGCTCAGTCGTGTCTGACTCTTAGCGACACACCATGGACTGCAGCCCACCAGGCTCCTCTGTCCATAGGGTTTTCCAAGCAAGAGTACTGGAGTGGGGTGCCAGCAGCGTACATCATTAGAAATACTGGGCTGGATGAAGCACAAGCTGGAATCAAGACTGCCAGGAGAAATATCAATAACCTCAGATATGCAGATGACACCACCCTTATGGCAGAAAGTGAAGAGGAACTAAAGAACCTCTTGATGAAAGTGAAAGAGGAGAGTGAAAAACTTGGCTTATAGCTCAACACTCTGAAAACTAAGATCATGGCATCTGGTCACAACACTTCATGGCAAAAAGATGGGGAAACAGTGGAAACAGTGGCTGACTTTATTTTTGGGGGGGTCCAAAATCACTGCAGATGGTGACTGCAGCCATGAAATTAAAAAACGCTCACTCCTTGGAAGAAAAGTTATGACCAACCTAGATAGCATGTTAAAAAGCAGAGACATTACTTTGCCAACAAAAGTCTGTCTAGTCAAGGCTATGGTTTTTCCAGTAGTCATGTATGGATGTGAGAGTTGGACTATAAAGAAAGCTGAGTGCTGCAGAATTGATGCTTTTGAACTGTGGTGTTGAAGAAGACTCTTGAGAGTCCTTTGGATTGCCAGGAGATCCAACCAGTCCATTCTAAAGGAAATCAGTCCTGGGTCTTGATTGGAAGGACTGATGTTGAAGCTGAAACTCCAATACTTCGGCCACCCAATGCAAAGAGCTGACTCATCTGAAAAGACCCTGATGCTGGGAAAGATTGAGGGCAGGAGGAGAAGGGGGCAACAGAGGATGAGATGGTTGGATGGCATCACAGACTCAATGGACATGAGTCTGAGTAAACTCTGGGAGTTGGTGATGGACAGGGAGGCCTGGTGTGCTGCAGTCCATGGGATGGCAAAGAGTTGGGCACAACTGAGCAAATGAATTGAACTGAACACATCAGAGACCCATAGGTGTTAAGGCTCAAACAAATCTTTTCTGTTAGAGTTTTTGCAATATGTGAAAAAGACCATTATTGAAATTTCATTACTAAGAGCTGTATTAAACTTCTTGATAAAATACCTGTGAAGATATGCTGGAAGAACAAGTTTTATACACACTGAATCATATGGAGTTTTTAATCCATCATCTATTGCAGAGAAAATCATTTTGCCACAGCTGTCTGGGAAGTCAGAAGGAACCTGTGAGCCAAATAAAATTCCTATAATCGGAGTCCAATTCTCCACCCACACAGTGTCACCTGCTTCTCTCCTTACACACTCATTCAGAAACCCCAGGAGGAGGGGAGAGGAGGGGGGAGGGGGGAAGGGGGGGGGAAGAGGGAGAGAACAGGAAACAGGGCCGGAGAAGAAAGAAAAAGAACATAGGCAGAAAGGAAAACAATTGACAATAAATGCTAAAATAAAAATGTGATGTGATTAAAGACAGAACAAGGTGGCGGAGAGGTTCACCTGTGTGTTCAGGCAAATTCCCTGTGATAAGACAGCCCCAGGCCCTGAAGGAAGTGGAGAGGTGAGCTCCGCTTGTTTCTGGGAAGATCATTTCAGGGAGAATGACGACCAACTACAAAGGGCTCAACCTTCCAAGCAGGGTTGATGGCGCGGGAGGAGTATTACACACTCTCCCGTGCTTTCACGAATCCAGGTGCTGAGGAATGTGCTGCGCTGAGTCTGATGAAGAAGTGCGTGTGGCCGGGCCTCCCCACACTCCACATAACGCAGGAGCAGTAGGGAACTGCCGGGGTCTCTAGGCGGCCGGGCTCCAGATGGAGCTTCAGGAAGGTCTCTGAGTCTGAGGAGCACGGGAAGAGCCGGAGAGCTGGACGGAACTTAGCGGCAACCTGCCTGCGCCATCTGAGGACTCGACAGGACTGGGGATGACTAGGTTATCGATGTGCCTGGACCACCAAGGATCAGAGGGCAGTGTGGGGACAGAGGACCTAAGTACGACCAGGTGGGCTCTTCTGCTCAAAACAAGCCAACGGGCCCAGAATGAAGTCGTTTATGCCAAAGCCCATGTCACCAAACCGAGACTTAATTAGCTTTTGCGGCAGTGGCGGTTTGGTCGCTAAGTCATGTCCGACTCTTGCGACCCCATGGACTGTAGCCTGCTGCTCTCCCAGAAATGCAATCTGGTACCAGTCAGTCAGGAGTCACCTGATCAGCACTAGTGACGTCGTCTGTCTGATGACCCCTGCCATCCCTTAATGGGAGGTGCCCTGGAGGTAACCAGTCTGCTTTCCGCCCCACCCCGCAAGTGTAACTTCCTTGTTCCTGTTCCCTCCTTCCTATAAAAGTCTTTCATTTTGTTCAGTTCCTTGGAGCGCCTTTCTGTTAGATTAGATGCTGCCCAATTTGAACCAATTTTTGCTCAAGTGAACTCATCACTTTTACTAAGCCTTGGTTTATCTTTTAACACTCTCTGCTCTGAGGTCACAGTTCTATGGTAGTCCCAGAAGAATCAGAGATTTTGAAATTAAGTTAGAGGATATGAAATTTCAGTTTCTCGAATACATGAATTAATGGGCTGAAATCCATATTCACTCAGCTGCTGAGGACATGAGAATACAAATATACATACAGATACGAAAATACACACTTGGCATGGAATATGTATATTGCCTGCCAAGGTGCTTTTTGTTTTTGTTTTTGTTTTTTTTTGCAGTGCTGCATGGCTTAAAGAATCTTTGTTTCTTGACCAGAGCTTGAACTCAGGCCACAGCAGTGAAAGCACCAAGTTCTAACCATTGGACTGCCAGGGAATTACCCAAGGCATCTTTTTCCTTGCTGTATTTTCTCTGGAATTAAGGTTATCTAAGCTCTGAATGTGTCATCAGCCTTGCACAGACCAAATCCTGGATGTGCTCAGTAAATAGTATTCTGCTGTAATTAAGAAAATTGAGTTGACTCATTGGAAAAGACTCTGATGCTGGGAGGGATTGGGGGCAGGAGGAGAAGGGGACGACAGAGGATGAGATGGCTGGATGGCATCACTGACTTGATGAACGTGAGTCTGAATGAACTCCGGGAGGCCAGGCGTGCTGCGATTCATGGGGTCTCAAAGAGTTGGACACGACTGAGCTACTGAACTGAACTGAACTGAAGAAACTTCTATGAAGACGTGTAGAGTCAGGAGTGCAGTGGGCAGGGTATCTGACCTAGTTCAGAAGACTGGGACAGCTTTCCTGAGAAAGGGGATTTTAACGTTTCCCAAGTGAGAGAGCCTCACCGTAAGCCTGTGGAGCAGGCTTTTTCACACCCATTTTGCAGGTGAGGAAAAAGGGGACAATGTTTACCTCAGGGGAGGTCAGGCACTGCCTTATCTATAATTGCTTGCTTTTCACAGGGAGAATGATTTTGTGCATTACTTGTGTAACTAAAAATCTGTTTTTATATAAGCTTAAGGAAATCATGCCTGATCAGCTAGTAAATGTTGCCAGTGCTACGATTTCAACTCTGGTCTGTCAACCCCAAAGTTCATAACAAATATGCTCTAGAAAACATTCACACTTCCAGGAATAAGGCAGTGGGCATGGAAACCATCACAAAAAGAATACAGAATGAGCTATTTTAATCAGGGGTTAGAGGCTCGGTGCACTGGGTGTGTAGAACAGGTCACCACGTATCCTTTAGCACCGGGGACTTTAGAGACTGTTCCAGGACAAGTGCCCAGTGCTGTCCTCCTTAGGAATTTGTGTTCCGTTTCACAGAACTGTGACAGTCCCCCTGCTCAGACTCCTGCGTGCTGTTCTGAAAGACGAAGGGAAGATGCAGAACTTAAATATGACTAAGTACCAAAGGTGGGACCTGGATCTTTGGCCTCTACTGGTGGAAATCTCTCTCTGCAGTTAACACACACACACACACACACACACACACACACACACACACACCACTGCCACTAACACTTTTTTATCCATCTCATTACAGGCAGGAGATCTCTGATAATCTGGTAAGAAAGGGTGATAGGCCTTATTTTATCATAAGGTAAGCATCAACGATTTTCTGCCTTGGAACTTGGAAGTATACCTCAGGATTCTTTGTTGTAAGCAAAAATGAGACAAAACAAGAACCCAATTAGGCATAAAAGGAATGCATGTCTTAGAGGCCTATTGGGTAGCTCTTTGAAGCTCTACAGGGCCCAGAAGTTGGAAACTCCATTTCAGATCTTGCTGCCGAACTTCCCCACACACTGGCCATCAGCACTCACCCCAGGGGAACAGGTCCTCAGTTGCCAACACTCCAAACCCCGGGCACACAGTGCTGCTTCCAGATCCTTCAGCACTGCTGCCCCAGAATGGACCACAGCTGCTACCCCCATCCCCCCATCCCCACCCCCTGCCTCCGCTGCTCCCTGCTTCTCCATGTGACTCCCTTCTGATTCACACCGGTCAGCAAGCAGGTACGTCTGACGAGCAGGTGCCCTGGAGTGTACCCATGTCCTCACTACGGGGAGTCTGAAACATATTTAATTTTCATTTACAAAGTGGGAGGTGGACTTTATCTTATAAAGTAGGGGATCTTCAAGGGGTCTGAGTGCCTAGAAATCAAACAGAGTGACAAACATCTACCAGTGAGTACCGTGGCAGAATCGAGGAGAACCCAAAATGTCTTTTTCCATCCTCGTTTTCTTTTTTGAAACAAGGGACAAAAAACCTAAAAAAAGTCAATAATAGATGGATAAATCCATTTTGAAACTCTTTAACACCTTCATTTTCAGCCAAAAGTGAGTATTCTACCTGAAGAAAACGAGCCTTCACAGAGGTTAAAGGTAGCGCTGCAAACTGGTGTAGCATAAAATAGACGCCTAGTTGGCTTTTGGCCACAGGGACACAATGATGTGCCCTTTCAGCACCAAAGCTGCTGCTCCTGCAGAACCTCCTTAGTGACCTTCCCTCTCCTCCGCAGCCCTGCCACCCCTTTGGCCCATCTCTCAGGAATAACACATGCATGACAAGTGCAATGACGTCATTATTTAGCATCATGAAAGGCACTGTTTTGGTCACTGAAATCTGCCTCAATACTATAATCATGGACTATGAAAATAACTATGCGAAATAGGTCTTAACCATAGAATTTCGAGGGTGGGAGGAAAAAAAAAAAACAGCTATGCAGCCTGCTCTCTAAAGATATCACCTAGTGCGTCAAGAAAAGTGTTGCCATTGGATTTTCTACAAAATTATCATGAAAAGTGAAAGTGTTAGTCATTCAGTCCTGTCCCATTCTTTGCCAACCCCATGGACTGTAGCCCTCCAGGCTCCTCTCTCGATGGGATTTCCCAGGCAAGAATTCTGGAGTGGCTTGCCATTTCCTTCTCCAGGAGATCTTTCAGACCCAGGAATCAAACCAGGTCTCCTGTATCGTGGGCAGATCCAAAATTATCACATCAGTTTTTAATTACAGTGGGTTGTAGCGACACCTACTGGCTAACAGGCATATTTAGAAATCTCCAATTTGATCAGTTAAGTTCAATTTTTCATTCCTTTTTTGCCCCGTCAATGCAGACATGATGTTTCCATTTAAGGATTCCAGCACATTTGAAGAAGAAAGAATATATACGAAAGATAGAAATACTCAGGAGAGTTGTAATTAAGAAAGGCCACCTTTTTAAAAATTCTACTTAATTAAAGTTTTTCATACCAGCTATCGATCACAGTTTTAAAAGAAATAGACTATAAAAGCATGCAAATTCAAGATAAATGCATGCACTTTAATCAGTAAATACCCCCAAAATATCGGAAAGTGAGGCAGGATTGTTTAACATAAAATTACTGGGATACAAGTCACAGATTTACAGACCTGAGTGTGCTGCTAATTAGCTACTGCGACCTTCAGCACACCGCGTGACTTCTCTCTGCCACAATTCCATAGGTGGTAATATGAGGAAGGCTAGAATTTAGATGGCTTTTGAGAGTCACCAAATTACTGCAAATTACTGTCAGTCACACGGTCTTCCTTATCTTGACCTCTGTTCCTAACACTACGGAATATCTGGGTGCCCTGTTCCAACTCAGAATCAAAGGCTTGCTATATGTCAGTATTTCTGGCACAGGAATTTTCTTTCAGGTCATAAAATTTAGGTTCTTAAAATTAAACTCATTTATGGTCACAAACTTGGATAAATGTTTCATCATTTCTCTAGCTGTTGAATGAAGTGATTATCAGCTCTGATGTTTCCTCCATTTACTTCAGTAAAATGAAGAAAGAACCATTAGCGTCCTTTACTTAGTATTTTTCACTGGTTCCATGAGATTCTTAATTCTGGTTGACTCCATCAAGTCTTCTCACAGTCTTCCACTTTCTACATCTGAAAGCCCTAGTCCTGAAAAGTGAAAGTGAAATCGCTCAGCCGTGTAAGACTCTTCATGACCCCCTGGACTGCAGCCTACCAGGCTTCTCTGTCCTTGGGATTTTCCAGGCAAGAGTACCGGAGTGGGTTGTCATTTCCTGTGCCAGGGGATCTTCCTGACCCAGGGATCAAACCCAGGTCTCCCACATTGCAGGCAGACACTTTACCCTCTGAGCCACCAGGGAAGCCCTCACATTAGGCCTCCCCAACCACGTTCCTTATCTTCACTTTCTAATTATTTTAATTATTATTTTAATTTTTATTTTTATTTTCTTTTAGAAAATTTACTATTAACTATTTCAAGCATAGAGAAACTATAAGTAATAATATGTCAGAGACTCTTGGCTCCACCACTTCTGGGGAGATTGGTAAATTTTAACATTTTGTCTTACTTGATTTATTAAAAACAGAACACTGCACTGTTGAGACCCTGTGTATCTGTTCCCTATCCCCTCACCTTCACTGTCTAGTTTTTCAGTTTATAATCTACATGCATAGCTTTACATTTTATTAGTAGAATTATAAATAATATGTGTATTAGTTTGCATGATTTTAGATATTATGTAAATTTTACATACAAGTATATATCGTTTTGCAACCTATGGAAAAGTTGTTCATTTTAACAGTGAAAGTTTTCAATCTTTTCTCTTAATGTTTATAACTTTTAGATTTTAAGGATCTTTCTCTATCACAAGGTCATAAAAATAGTCCCCATTGATTTTGCTTTAATTAGAGATTTAATGTTTATGTCTTAACCCATATTTTTGTGTATAATGTGAGGTTAGGGGTCTAAATTTATGAGTTTTTTCCCATGAGGATCATCAATTATACCAGTACTACCTATTGAGTAGACTATAGGTTGCTGCTGATTTCCTCCTCTGTCATTTTATTTACCATATGAGTGGGAATATTCTGTCCTGGTTCTTCTATTTGCACAGATACTGCATTCTCTAAATTTCTTTAACTTTAGAGTAAATCTAGGTATCTGTTCTCTCTACCTTTTTGGAAAGCACAATCACTATTTGTGAGCCTTCCTTTTACATTTGAATTTATGGCAAGAATTTGTTAAATTCAAAGGAAAAAGCTCTAGTGTAACTTTGTTTGGAATTATATGGAATGTACAGGCAAATGAGGGCAGTTTATATATATATAAAACATATATATATGTTTATAGCACTTTCCCCTATGAACACAACATAGCTTCTTATTTGCATAAGTCCTCTATTTGTTTTGCAAAACATATTAAATTTTCTCTAGAAATTCTTTCCTATTTCTTGTTAAACTTATTCTTAGGTTCTATATAATTGTTGCCACTATTATAAATGTTGTGCTTTGAGTTTTTCTTGTTGTTTACACTAAAGAAAAGCAGTTTACTTTTACATGTCAATTTTACGTTTCAACAATCCTATTAACATTTCTTTACTGTTAAATAAATTCCCTGTATCATTCTTTGAATTTTCTAAATAGATAATCCTACCATATGATAAAAAATAGTAATTTTGTCTTTTCATTGTTAATAATTATGTTTAATTTCTGCACTAGATATGGCCTCTAGCAAAATGTTGAATAGAAAAATGATAGTAACCTTTTATGACAATACGTCAAGCATTTTACTACGGTATTTGCTGTAAGTTTTGGTAGAAATTTTTCACACGATTAAGGAAATTCTATATTACTAGTTCTTTAGGAATTTTTATTGCATATGAGCATTGCATATTTTTATCAAATGATTTTCCTAAATTCATTGAAGTGATCATAGGGCTTTTATCTATTAATGGGGCAAAATATGCTAATAAACTTCATAGAAATAAAAACTCCTTGCATTCTGAAACAAACTCAGTTTAATCCTAAGGTATTATTTTACTCAATGTTAGATTAGATTTGCTAATATCTTAGGAATTCTGCTTATAAATTCATAAGAAAGATGAGTCTACAATTTTCCTTTCTCATGTTGTCATTCTTGGGCTTCAATACAGAGGTTTTTAGTCTTCTAAAACGTGCTTACAAGGGCACAAATTCTCTACTCTCTGAAAAAGTTTAAGCATTGAGATTATCTGTTAATGACATATTTGGTAAAATTTACCTGTAAAATTATCTGGGGCTGGATATGTATGTTTGTTAGCATAAGTGAAGAGGGGCGGGGACTGAGTTCTGAAGATTTTTGACCTTTCCATCTAATTCCCTTAATATAGATTTATTCAAATGTGTTATTTATTTTCCAGTCAGCTCAAATAAGGTACGAATCTGACCATTTACTTCCTGCCTCGATAGCGCTCGCCTATGAGTAAGCCTGACGTGTACCGGATCTGCGGGTCTGTAACCATGATTTTCACCCGTCTTAATGTTGTTATGGGACATATCTCTTTTCTCTCCATCACTTTTGCCAGACAGACTTCCTTACTAACTGTATACAGAAACTGACACATTTATTTCTTAATTCTATGTTCCCTTTCCATCAAATTGGAATTACAGTTTTTAAATTTTATTGTTACTTGCTACAGGCCAACATTCCTGATGAATATAGATTCAAAAAACTCTCAATAAAACTAGCAGGCCAAATTCAGCAGGACATTACAGGAATCACTCACTGTGATGAAACAGGACCTATCTCCGGGATGCAGGGATGTGTCAGTTATTATTAATCCTGATAATATCTCAATTTCCCTCAGGAAACTAGCCTTTGTGATGTGAAGTAACTTGTTTGTAATCTTGCAGCTAGGATGATGACTCAACTCAGAGAAAAGATCTATCTCGTTCTGACACCAAAGTTGGCAACCTTTCTTCTTAAGAACTTCCACATGTCATTCATGGATCATACTCAAAGAGCACTACTGCTTATTTTGAGCATTAATTTATTAACTCTTTAACCCAGGTTTACCCAAATAAATCTCATGTTGTGCTCAGTCACATCAGAGTCTGCAACCCCAAGGACGATAGCCTTCCAGGCTCCTCTGTCCATGGCACTGTCCCAGCAAGAATACTGGAGTGGGTTGCCATTTCCTCCTCCAGGGGATCTTCCCCACCCAGGTATGGAACTTGTGTCTCCTGCATCTCCTGCATTGCAGGAGGAGTCTTTACTGATGAGTCACAGGTGAAGCTCCAAACTCTTGCTAATTTTCTCTTTATTCACTATAGTCACTTCCATCAGCTTGTATACCCAGGGCTTATTTTTCTTTAATCTGTAAACATAAACTGTTGCAATTAGGGATTAAAGTCAAAAAATACACAAAATACAGTCAATTGTACAGACGATCCTATTTATCTATGTGAATAAATATGACATCCTAGGATAGTGCCTGATTTTTCTAAATAAAGTCAGAGTGATTTGGAAATATTTTATCTAAGTACTTCATGAAGTACCTCATAAAGAAAGCAAAAGTTGCTCAGCTGTGCCTGACTCTTTGCAGCCCTGTATAATCCACGGAATTCTCCAGGCCAGAATACTGGAGTGGGTACCATTTCCTTCTCCAGGAAATCTTTCCAACCCAGGGGTTGAACGCAGGTCTCCCACATTGCAAGCAGATTCTTTACCAGCTGAGCCACCGGAAAAGCCCAAGAATACTGGAGTGAGTAGCCTATTCCTTCTCTAGGGGATCTTCCCAACCCAGAAATTGAACTGGGGTCTCTGGCATCACAGGAAGATTCTTTACCAGCTGAGCCACCAGGGTGACTCTTAGGTCATAAATAAAACATTATAAATATAATTCTTCCTATAAATTATTGAAACTTCAGCCCTTAGCAACAATGTCTACTTAAAAAAAAATTTTTTTTATTTAGTGTATAAATAGAGAAAAACTGAATTTAAGATCTAAAAATTCAAAACCATAATTCTTTCAAGTAGCTATTATGTCAGTCAACAAATTCAAGTGTGCAAAAAGTTTCATTTCTTTTCAAAGTAAACTTACTGTTTATCAATAAGTTTAGACTTACTATGAAATGAATGAGATTTATTACCATAATGTGAGTCAGACCATGTGGTCCCATGAAAACTGTGACATACTTACTCTTCTCCATGGCACTAACCAAGAAAAAGAGCATGTGGCTATCATCTTTAACTGTCTATCCCTTCCAAGGTCAGCCTGGGGAAGGAAGGTGCATCTCCTGCTCAGCAACTACCTCTCATCTCCTCAAAACAGAAGGTTCCTGCTGCTACTCAGACTTTTCCTTTGTGGTACTGAGAATCTTTATTAAAGCCAGGGACAGAAGTAGTAGAGTTTCTACTTCTCAAATTCTATATTTGATAACTGATTTAAGCATTTGCATTGAACTTTCTTGGTGCTGTTCTTCCTGTGTTGTGTCATCCTTCTCTGAAGCAAAGACAGCTGCAGATCCGATGCTTGGGACAGGCTGGGGCAGCGAGTACGGAGGGTAAAGAAACTTCTAAAGAAATGAGGCAACCTGCAACTTTGTCTGCAGAGACAAGTCTTGGAAGCCCCAAACAGTTGGCTTTAAGCAAGGGTAAAGTTATTAGTTTGAATCACATAAAATTATTAAATAAACTAGGATTCAGTTCAGTTCAGTCGTTCAGTTGTGTCCGACTCTGCGAACCCATGAATCGAAGCACGCCAGGCCTCCCTGTTGTGCATCACCAACTCCCTGAGTTCACTCAGACTCACGTCCATTGAGTCAGTAATGCCATCCAGCCATCTCATCCTCTGTCGTCCCTTTCTCCTCCTGCCCCCAATCCCTCCCAGCATCAGAGTCTTTTCCAATGAGTCAACTCTTCCCATGAGGTGGCCAAAGTACTGGAGTTTCAGCTTTAGCATCATTCCTTCCAAAGAAATCCCAGGGCTGATCTCCTTTCAGAATGGACTGGCTGGATCTCCTTGCTGTCCAAGGGACTCTCGAGAGTCTTCTTCAACACCACAGTTCAAAAGCATCAATTCTGTGGTGCTCAGCCTTCTTCACAGTCCAACTCTCACATCCATACATGACCACAGGAAAAACCACAGCCTTCACTAGACAGACCTTAGTCGGCAAAGTAATGTCTCTGCTTTTGAACATGCTATCTACGTTGGTCATAACTTTTCTACAAAGGAGTAAGCATCTTTTAATTTCATGGCTGCAGTCACCATCTGCAGTGATTTTGGAGACCCCAAAAATAAAGTCTGACACTGTTTCCCCATCTATTTACCATGAAGTGATGGGACCGGATGCCATGATCTTCGTTTTCTGAATGTTGAGCTTTAAGCCAACTTTTTCACTCTCCTCTTTCACTTTCATCAAGAGGCGTTTTAGTTCCTCTTCACTTTCTGCCATAAGGGTGGTGTCATCTGCATATCTGAGGTTATTGATATTTCTCCTGGCAATCTTGATTCCAGTTTGTGTTTCTTCCAGTCTGGTGTTTCTCATGATGTACTCTGCATAGAAGTTAAATAAGCAGGGTGACAATATACAGCCTTGATGTACTCCTTTTCCTATTTGGAACCAGTCTGTTGTTCCATGTCCAGTTCTAACTCTTGCTTCCTGACCTGCATATAGGTTTCTCAAGAGGCAGGTCAGGTGGTCTGGTATTCCCATCTATCTCTGAATTTTCCACAGTTTATTGTGATCCACACAGTCAAAGGTTTTGGCATAGTCAATAAAGCAAAAATAGATGTTTTTCTGGAACTCTCTTGCTTTTTCCATGATCCAGCGGATGTTGGCAATTTGATCTCTGGTTCCTCTGCCTTTTCTAAAACCAGCTTGAACAACAGGAAGTTCATGGTTCATGTATTGCTGAAGCCCAGCTTGGAGAATTTTGAGCATTACTTTACTAGCATGTGAGATGAGTGCAATGGTGTGGTAGTTTGAGCATTCTTTGGCATTGCCTTTCTTTGGGATTGAAATGAAAACTGACCTTTTCCAGTCCTGTGGCCACTGCTGAGTTTTCCAAATTTGCTGTTATATTGAGTGTAGCACTTTCACAGCATCATCTTTCAGGATTTGAAAGAGCTCCACTGGAATTCTGTCACCTCCACTAGCTTTGTTCGTAGTGATGCTTTATTATCTTATAAAAAATAATTTTGTATGGCTTAACCTAATATAAGTGTGTACATGTTATAATAAGTCAGTTCATCAGCTTAACATATTTTCTCTTTAACAGGGAAATCAAGGACCATTCTGAATCTATATAAAGTATCTTTCTCTGTAGAGGAGGAATACAATTCCTTTCATAAAACCATCTAAAGAGATGGTGTTGAATATAAATTGATAGAGCCATTATAGAGAACAATATGGAGACTTCTTAAAAATATTAGGAAAAAAACTATCATACGACCCCACAGTCTCACTCCTGGGCATATACCCTGAAAAAACTACAATTCAAAAAGACACATGTAGCCCGACGTTCATTGCAGCACTATTTACAATAGCCAGGACATAGAAGCAACCTAGATGTCCATCAACAGATGAGTGGATAAAGACGTTGTGATGTGTGCATGCTAAGTTGCTCAGTTGGGTCCAACTCTTTGCGACCCACTGGACTGTAGCCCACCAGGCTCCTCTGTTCACGGGATTCTCCAGGGAAGAATACTGGGGTGAGTTGTCATGCCCTCCTCGAGGGGATCTTCCAGACCCACAAATTGAACCCATGTCTCTTATGTCTCCTGCATTGGCTGGTAAGTTCTTTTCAACTGCTACCACCTGAGAAGCCCTGTGGTACACATATACAATGAAATATTACTCAGCGACAAAAAGGAATGAATTTGAGTCAGTTGCAGTGAGCTGGATGACCCTAGAGCCTGTTATACAGAGAGAAGTCAGTCAAAAAGAGAAAAACAAATATCGTATATTAACATATATATGGAATCTAGAAAAATAGTACTGATAAACCTACTTACAGAGAAGAAATGGAGACACAGACATAGACAATGGTGGACACAGCAGGGGAAGGAGAGGGTAGAACAAATTGAGAAAGTATCACTGATGTATATACACTATCATAGATACCGAGCAGGAAACTGCTGTTTACTACAGGGAGCCCAGTCTGGTGTTCTGTGACGAGCTAGAAAGGTGGGGTGGGGGAGGGGAGGAAGGTTCAAGAGGGAGGGTGTGTATATATATATATATGTGTGTGTGTGTGTGTGTGTGTGTGTGTGTGTATAAATAAAATTATGACTGATTCACATTGATGCACAACAGAAACCATCACAACACTAAAACAACTATCCTCCAATAAAAAAAATTTTTTTAAGAGGTTAGGGTCATAAACTCCATTACCTATGAAATTTTATAATATAAAAGCAATTTGGACAGATTGTGAGTATCTAGAAGTGGCACTGTGTACTTTGGCATGTAAGAGAAGGTACCTTGGCACCAGATAGCCTGGGTTCTAACCCCAAACTCACTATCTGAAAGCTGTATGACCCTTTGGTGCCTCAATTTTTTAAATCTGTAAAGAAGGGATAATACTAGTACCCATATCGTAGGGGTTATGAAGATTAACTGAGTTAACATTTGGAAGTGCTTGGCAGAACAGTGTGTGGCACATTCTATGCTGTATGCTTGCTGTTGATGTTTAGTTATTATTAGGTATTACCTATTGTATTCTGTCCCCTAAATGTTCATAGGTTGAAATCTTAATCCCTAGTACCACAGAATGTGATCTAATTTGGAAACAGTGTGGCTACAGGTGCAATAAGTTAAGACAAAATCACAGTGGAATAGAGGGAACCTGGACACAGACAGACACGCCCTCCAGGGAACACCCTGGGAGGATGAGGGCAGAGATGGGTAATGCTTCCGGTAGCCAAAGGATGGCAGAGATTTCCAGCAAACCTCCAGAAGCTAGGAGAGGGTTGTGGGACTGATCCTCCCCTGAAGCCCTGGGAAGGAACCAACCCAGCTGACATCTTGATCTTGGACTGCCAGCCTCTGGAGCTGCAAGACAATAAATTTTTGTCTTTAAGCCATCCAGTTTGTGGTATTTTGTTACAGCAGCTCTGGCAAATGGATACATTAGATAAAATGCTCCTATCTAAAGAAATGACCAAGAAACCTACAATAAATTTGCTTGCTCTTTAAAAATACATCCATTTTCCTTAAAACACAGTGAGCTATGACAAAGAATAGCCTCCCCAAGTATTGATCACAGCTAGAGAGAACAGTGGCCGTGTTCGTAGACAGCCCACCCGTGGTGATAAGACACCGGCAGCCTGGGAATTCCTGGTGCCTGCCAAACAGGCTTTCTGCACGCACACATACAGCCAGCATAGGGTTCAATATGGTGTGCATCAGGCCTCCTTCTGACTCAGAAAAACACCTGAGCCAACAGGTCCAACATTTAAACTCAAGATCAACTACAACTCAGGATGGACTCAAAATGATCTGAAAAAGTATTTCTTTTCTCATTGAAAAACCAACAGAGGGATTATCGATCAACAGTTTCATCTCTCAGGTGATATGTCTTGGCATCTAATTCATTTGTTTCATTTCTTCATCTCTACATGAATAGCTTCTGCTCTTTCTTAGTTCAGTAGCTATGGTTCCTATACAGAATATAACCTTTAATGTTATGATTTGCTTCTGAATGAATAATGCTAATTTTGCCATCCTTTGTTGTCAGGAAACTAACATCTCTTTTTTTTACTCTTAAAAAAAAATACATATACATTCCCCATAGTCATGACCTCACAGAATTCAATAAAGGATATTTTATTATGAAATCCTCAGAAAAGGTGACTCTATAGAGACAGCAAGTGGACTAGTGGTTGCCGGAGGCTGGGGAGAGGCTGCAGTGGGCACGCAGTCTTTGGGTTGTGAAATTAGACTGTGGCTTCAAAATGAGTGAATTTTATGGTATATGAATTATTTCTCAATAAAGCTGCTGAAAATATTTCATAAATACGTCTCCATGTGATTTGTATTTTCATAGCCATCAACACAGAGTTGTAGACATATAGAATGGTAAAGTTTAGGGTTGTTAAAAAAAAAAAAGAAAAAAACTGTTGCCATAGTACAGCTAATTAACATCTTTACTATCCCATTTCCTTCGACAAGCAAAAGTATCTCTGGTCATCCTCACCACAGAAATATTCCTAGTGTTGGGTTATGCGTGTTCCTTTATTAGTTTTGCAATCTCCATTTAAGGAAAAGCTAGTTGATTCCACGCCAGGACTGGCTGCCTAACATTCAGACAGCATCCACTCTTACGTTCAAGATACTACCAGTTGAGAAAGTATTATTTACCATGACAAATTTTAAATGGAGAATAAAACATAAGTTAACTTGAAAAATGTTTCTGTGCCAGAATCATAAGTGCCTCGCCAGAGGGAAATCAGACTTCCCTTTAAAGTGGTTTTAATTATTCAGTCTCTGACGTGGTTTCAATGTAATCCAACCCAAATGCTGCCTGACTCTTCTGCGCCAGCTTGGAAGAGCAGTGTGACAGTGCACTGCGCTGTTTAGGAAGAATCCTTTTCCCTTCCCGACCGTGTGGGTTCTGTACTCAAGCATCCTGAATCCCCGTGAAGACTGAGTCAGTGAACTGGAGGCGCTTACGTTAACTGAGCTTCCTGTGTATCTTAAACCCTCTTTCAAGGGTCAGATCAACACAGTCTACAACCCCAGGTTCCTGGGCTGCCAAGTCACTCATCCAGGAAGTCTTCATGATTTCCCCAGAAAGACACAGTCCCACAGTATGTTTTCAATATTATCTTGCATAATTATTTTGTTTTTAAATTGAGGTGTAGCTGACTTACGTTATATTAGTTTCAGGCATACAACACAGTGATTTGGTATTTTTATACAACTGATCACCACTATGAGTCTAGTAAACATCTGTCACCATACAAAGCTATTATAATATTACTGACTATATTACTGTGCTATACATTATATCCCTGTGACTCTTTATGACTGGAAGTTTGTACCTCTTAATCTCCTTCCCCTATTCCTCCTACTCACCTCCCATTTCCTCTGACACCCATAAATTTGTTCTTTGTATCAACGTGTCTGTTTCTGTTATGTTTGTTTGTTTGTATTTTAAATTCCACATTGAAGTGGAATCATGCAGTATTTGTCTTTGTCTGATTTGTTTCACTTGGCATAATACCCTCTAGGTCCATCCCTGTTGTCACAAATGGCAAGATTTGTATTCCATTGTATGCACATGCATATATACCACACCTTAACCATGGACATGTTGGTTGCTTCCGTATCTCAGGTACTACTGTAATAATGCTGCAGGGGAGTGTGTTTTTTCTAGTCCTCTATTCTCTCGGTGCTCATTTCTGCCAAAAAGCCTTACCTGTTCTTAAAGGCAGAGACCATGTCATTGTTGCTGCTGTTCAGTAGCCCAGCTGTGTCCGACTCTTTGTGACCCCATGGACTGCAGCACGCTAGGCCTCCCTGTCCCTCACCATCTCCCAAAGTTTGCCCAAGTTCATGTCCATTGCATCAGTGATGCCATCCAGCTATCTCATCCTCTGACGCCCTCTTCTCCTTCTGCCCTCAATCTTTCCCAGTATCAGGGACTTTTCCAATGAGTCAGCTGTTTGCATCAAATGACCAAAATACTGGAGTTTCAGCTTCAGTATCAGTCCTTCTAACGACTTTTCAAGGTTGATTTCCCTTAAGATTGACGGGTTAGATCTCCTTGCTGTCCAAGGGACTCTCAGGAGTCTACTCCAGCACCACAGTTCAAAGGCATCAATTCTTCTGCACTCCACCTTCTTTACCGTCCAGCTCTCACAACTGTTCATGACCACTGGGAAGACCATAGCCTTGACTATACGGACCTTCGTCGGCAGAGTAATATCTCTGCTTTTCAATACACTATCTAGATTGGTCATAGCTTTCCTGCCAAGAAGCAAACGTCTTCTGATTTCATGGCTGCAGTCACCATCCACAATGATTTTAGAGCCCAAGAAGAAGAAATCTGTCAGTATTTCCACTTTTTTCCTTCTATTTGCCATGAAGTAATGGGGCCAGATGTCATGCACTTAGTTTTTTTAATATTCAGTTTTAAGCTGCTCTTTCACTCTCTTCCTTCACCCTCATCAAGAGGCTTTTTAGATCCTCTTCGCTGTCTGCCATGTCATTAATCACCTTCAAATATCCAACTATCAGATTTCATCCATTTTTCAAGAACTATCTCAATACTACCCCTTCCATAATATACCTATATCATCAATCATATATAATTTATTATTTCTGGTATACCCTCTCTTTATGCCAAATCATTTTTCAAAAATTACTGTACTCCCTTTTATTGTATAGTAACTTGAGTATTCCTCCCATTCCTCATTACACTGTAAGCCTGTGAAAACAGGAGGTGCTTTGGACTACCTTGTGTTCTCCATTTTGCTCCCAACCCTCAAGCTCTCCCACAGTCATTCTCAGAATTGGAATGGATTCAATAACCTCAATTAAATCAATTAGTAATGGCTTTTCCATCCTCACCTATAATTATGATATCCATGTACATTGACTCCAAAGTCAATGCTTCTGTCTCTAAGGAACAAAAAAGAAATATTTCTATTCAATGAGAACGTCTCTGTGAAAATTTTGAAGGGGTCGCATCTCTTACCAACATCCTTTTGCCAGTGTATCCACACACCTCCCCACTCTGTGTTTTGTATCCAACAGCATCTCGAGTGACTTTTACATCTCTTTACCGTCTGACACACAGAGCAGTGTGGGGTAGCCCAGAAGATGAGTGTTTTGCAGTCACTCGGACTCAGTTCACAATTATGTGGCTCAGCTGGAAGATCGTGGCAGGCTGCTTACCCTATCTGAATTCTGGATTTGTTTTCTGTAACACATGAAGATCAATAACAGTCCCACATGGTTATTGTGAAGATTACATGGGAAAATGTGTGTAAGATAATTTGCAATGCTCAGCATATTAAAAGTACTAACAGTATTAAATTAAAGGTACCAAAACAACTAAACAAATATCTATTTGCATGCCCACCAAGGGCTTTGCGCTAATATGCTCTGAGGACCCCAAAATGAACAAGGCTGGCACAGGCCCTATTCTCAAAGAGCTTAGAGTCTAGTGAAGGAGACAGACACTTGAATATGCAAATAGAGCACCCATGACAAGCCCAGTAAATGTGGAAGTAAGCACAGCATGCTTGTAGGGCTCAAACAAGGGGTACCATGGCATCAGAAAAGACTTTTTTCACTCTTCTGATATCTTCAAATTGCAGTAAGAACTTAGTACCTACAAAGGGTGGTCATTATTAACACAAAATCTACTTCATGGTCCAGTGCTGAGGGCACAGTACAAGGTGCTGGGTACCAGCTAAGAGAAGCATCATGCCTTCCAGGGCATGCCACAGTCCAGAACCCACAAGCACAGTCATACGGAGAAACAGGAATCAAACCCACACACAAATATCCATCCATTAGATATGTAATACAAAAGAGCCTCAAGGCAAAAGCACAGTCAATGCACACATTCTGTATTTGCATATTTTCCTATTCTGGGTAATAAGTCAAAACTCAATGTGAACAGAGACTGCTTAGCAGTTTCTGTAAAGCAGATGCTCTGTTATGCTTCTAAAGCCTGCTCTCTTCATTGTCTAAAATAGCATGCTAATTTTAAAAGGCAAAATAATGCAAGACACACAGAGTGGTGAGCGGAAAAGTTTCAAGACTTACAAGTCCAATTTCTCATTACAAGTGGCCCCTGGGGAGTAATGAGAAACCACACTCCGCTCATCAAACAGGAACCTGTGCAGTTATTTCACACTTCACTGTACTTACAGCAGCCTCAGCTGACCGAGAAGCTTCCAGTTGGGGGAAGCAACATGAGTTTAGGTAAATGAAGGCTGGTGGCTTTACTGTTTAACACAAATGACAATGGTGACAGAGGGCCTTGAGTTCATCTGTAGGGGGCATGGCCTCTGCTCTGAATGGGTTTGGCAAAGAGCTGCAGGAGGGAGGCCCACCATGTCTCCACCCCTCCCCAGACAGGTATCACCACACCCCTGCTCTGTTCTGCACCCAGCAGAGGGGTGAATATGCAGGCCCTGACCCATGTATCCTACAGCCTGAACGTCCTGGGCGAGTACAGCCTAGAAGTCTTCCATTTCCTTTCAATTTCTAGTCAGGTCTGTTTATATTGACTTCAAACATTGTCCTTTCTTATAACCAAATTACTTTGCTTGACTGTGTCTTCCAGGGAATTGACAAATTATACACAAATCACCATAAAATTTCTATAAAGCAGCATCCTCATACCTCTGGTCTACTTCCATTTCTTTTGCCTGGATTAAGTCTTCTGTGTTAGCAACTGGAAAAAGATAATGAAACTAACTACTATGTACTAACACACACTCCAGCTCCAGCTCTTGCTTAGCAGAGGATGGGATGGAAGGGCCCCCACTAACTGCACTGCAGCCTGTCAGAGAAGAAGAGCTGCCGGAACTGCTAGAAGGCTGATGAAACCTAGGATCTGTAACTAAGAGCCATGTGATATTGAGCCCTAGTCTTCTCTGAGAAGTGAAAGTAATAAGCTCTCCCTCCAAAGGTGGTTGAAAGGATTAGGTGAAGTTCTGAGCTCACTGTGCCCATCGAAGGCCCTGTATAAATGGTACTTATCGCTACTGTTATCACTCTGATCAACAGGCATTCCATAATAACCTTGGGACATATGTAAACATGAAATGCAACGGAATTCCTCAAATCTAGTGATTGTGGGCCTGAGTGTCCAGCAGACATGTGATATCAGGGAAAACCCTTGGACCAGAAGTTAAACCTCTGGTCACTGGACACAGCTATGCACACTCACCTGTGTGACCTGGGCCACCCACAACCTTCTTCTCTTCCCATTTTCTCATTTGAAATTGCAGCAGTTGACCTAAATTGTCTATACTACCCTTGAGACGCCACTGGCTGTTATTTTTATGAATCCTCTAGATTAAGCAGGCCCCAACTACAGTATCTGAGAAATCAGAGGTCCGGGTCTGACCTCATACTTTACTTGGTGAGGAAATACAACTAGATAACGTGCAGGAGCTTTGGGGAGAGGCCATGGACAGCACATAAGCCCTTTCCCTGCAAAACTGCTAAGCAGAGCACTTGAACTCCTAAACTTCAGACTACATCCTCCAGGAGGATTCTGCAAGATCCCAAATTCACTTTCTGTTGGAAGGAGCAGGCTACCATCCTGATTGATAAACAGCCTATCTCCCAGGGCTTGAGCACTTGACAGATTTTATCAGGCTAAACTGTTAAAGAGTCTGAGAGCAGTGAGAAGAAAAATCCTTCTACTGATAAGGAATCTGAAATACTGAAAAGTTAAGTGACTTTCTCTTGAGCACCAAGGAAGGCAAAAGCCAGGGAATTCTGCAAATTCTCTTTACTCCTCAGACCTTCTAATTAGGTCAGCTGCAAAGGCCCAGGCCACTTGGAAGGCCCCTGCTGTGCATCTCACCCCCGGTGGCCACCGCTGTGCTTCCTCCTTGAACCCCACCCCCTCATCTCAGTACTCCCCCCATGTGACATTTGAAGCTGCCCTTCACTCCACCATAAGCATCACTCTCAGCTCCAGTATGCAGCCTCTCCTCTCTCAACAACTTCAGGGTCCAAAGCCCTCCAGCCGCTTTATCCAATCATAAAGTCAGGAGGATTATTTAATGCCATCTCTCTAAATCC